>NC_080836.1:22107980-24956730 GCF_030435755.1 Ochotona princeps
TGATTTTTCTTGGTGAAGTGTGTCTCCTCCAGACAATAAATAGATGGGTTTTGTTTTTTAATCCAGTCTACTAATCTATGATGTTTGATTGACCTTAAGCCATTTACATTCAGAGTTAATATGTATGGATGATACTTTCGTCCTGTCATTTTAGGAATGGGTTGTTCATTGGTTTAATCTTCTGTTGTCATTTTACTGGGATGTTCTTCCTGTTTGCCTTTGGTTTTGGTAGGTGCTATTCCTCTTCTCTGTGAAGAGGACATCCTGAAGTATCATTTGTAGGGCAGGTTTGGAAGAGGCAAATTCTTGTAACTTTTCTTTACTGTGGAAGAATTTTATTTCATTTTCAAAGACAAAAGAAAGCTTTGCTGGATATGTTATCCTAGGCCAACAATTTTTTTTTTGCTTTTAGAATCTGGAATATGTCACTCCATTATAATATTCATTATACCTTTGTCTCTTCTTTTGCTCTTGGTAATTGTACTTCTGGTTAGCAGAATTTTCTCCTTGGGGCAGGTTTCTAAGCTGTGTCACCCACAGGTCTACAATGCAATTTTACTTATTGCGGTTGGTACACAACTGTTTGCTTGCAGCCACTTGTGCCACAACCTCCAGCAAGTTCCAGGTCTGGGTTCTTATGGTAGGTTTCCACTGTGGTCTCCACAGCCCCAGTTCCTGGCTCACCACTCTCCACCTCCTGTGATACCGTGCTGAGGCTGCACCATTATCTCTGCAACCTTTCTCCCACTTTCGGTTGGAGCAGGTCCCAGGATTAGGGAGGCACCAGGTGTCCTATATAATTTGGTTGTTGGTGGCACTGATCTTGCCAGAACCTGTTGGACGTTAGGTCTGGGTGCCACACGGACCTATTTTGACCTGTAGGATGCCACAGTCGGTATTAGTTTCCTGCGGGACCAGTGCAATCTATGGAACTCAATGAGTTCTTGAAGGCTCAGCACATGCGCAGTTCACTGTTGTCCCCTGCAGTCCTAAAGCTATTACCATTGTACAAAATGGTACCTGACGTACCACTACAAGAGTTCTTGATCTGCTGGCCATCAAATCTTAGGGCTACCCAGACCTGTCTTGGGTGAATGCCCTGTTGCTGCAGTTTGCTGAGTCAGAAATGAGTTCACTCCCAGCTCTGCGTATGCTCAGTCCATTCACTTGCCTTTGCCTCCTTATGCAAAATGGCTCCCAATTCGGCTCTAGGGGGCTCACTGGGCTGTGAAATCCACCCCGTTCTCGCACTGTCCATCTGGGATCTGCTGCTCTGTCTCTACTCCTGGTCAAATAAAACGAACCTGCAGGATGGATAGTTCTTTGTCTGGGATCACCTCCCAAGCTCCCAGTGAAAGTCCCTTCCCAACTAGTTGCTGGTGGAGTTCTGGCTGCTGGTGCAGATCACTGTTAGCTGAATGCCGCAGGAGTATCAGTGACTGCAACACCACACCATTGTTTTCGCTGCTTTCCTGTTTCTGTCGGTTTCCAGGTAGCCCTCTGCTGTTGTTCTGTCCTTTTCTATTTCCTGGAATATGTGCTCTCTGCTTCATCCTGATTAAATGTTTTTCCGTCCGTTTAAACGTGTCCTTACCCTATTCCGCCATCTTGATTCCCCTGCATAATTATTTTGAAATCAGACTTCATCAGCTATTATTTGAGAAAATAAAATTAGGTGTACAATGTTTCCCTCATAAAACTTGGTTAATTTGGGATTTATCTTGTTGATTTGGGCCATTAGAAAATAACCATAAAATGCTGACTAGTTTAAAGATTGCAATCACATACAGTGCAAGGTTACACTTTTCATAGTTAAAGGGAGGGTATGTATTTTATTCTATTTCTTGCCCACAGGCTAAGCTGTGAACTCACCAACCATCTAAAAAGTGCTTACAAAAGTAGTCTGAAAGGAAGTGTATTCAAATTAAAGAGAATTTATTAATTCTGCTCTCTGCTGGTTTGGGGCCATGAATTTCTATACCTTTTATGTCCTTCCTTTTCTTGTCCCTGCTAAGATCTGAGACATCCCCATAGCCGAGCTTGGATGGCCCTTTCAGCACTCAGTTATTCCCTGTGAGCCCTTCTCTGTATCTGGGGATTACAGGGAGGTTTTCTGATTCTGCAGTTGGCTGTGTCTTAGATAAGATCCTTGATCTCATTGCACTTCAAGTTTCTCATTGTTTAAAATAATAATGGTAAAATTTATATATATCATAAACTAGCAGTGTGTTCATGTAAAGTCATCACAAAGAATTTGCCCATATTTATTTCCCAAATAATGCAATTTCCATCATCCTGTTGTGTTCATTATTCTCATCAAACTAGCCTTTTCATTTTAACAGGGAACATATGCTATTGTTTATAGCATTCTATGTCTTTCAAAACATTCTGTGCAAAAGAAAGCAGGCACATTTCTTACTCAATTTTGAATATTATAAGCCTAGATACTGAATAATTCACTTATTACACTGCATAAATCTAAAAGGTGTGCCTTAAATTTTTTTTAATTTGAAAGGCAAGGATACAGAGAAACAACAATCTTTGATCCGCTGGTTCACTCAAAATGTCCACAGTGGCTGGGACTAGGTAAGGCAGAGTATTCCTAGTCTCCTGAGTTGGGTGCAGGGACTCAAGGATTTGGGCCGTTTTCTGTTGCTTTACTAGGAGCATTAGAAGGGAATTGGGTCAGAAGTGGAGCAGCTGGTACTCAAATGAGCACCTATATGGAATGTTGGCACTGTAGGTGACACCTATAGTGGCTTCTCCCCCTTTACCGGAAGACTGGTCCGTAAATGGATGCCTTGTAAGTTGATTGATGTTTATTTACTTTCTGGGCCTCATTCATGAACATCATGCATGTGCACTCTGAGCTACCATGGAGGATGGGTATATGTAATGATCCTTGGGATCTTGTCTGATCACTTCCTTTAAATATGATGAGATCATCTTACTCTATCAAATACAGTTAAAGTCCCTAGCTGGGAAAGGTACCTTGGCTTCATTCCTCTGACACATCAGCAGAGGAGCTAATCAGTTCACAAGTGAAATAGGAAAAAGGTATGTGGCAATCTCAATGCAAAAAGTGAGGTTTTTAGCCTGTAATCTATATGGAGCCCTTGGCAAAAGGAAAATGAGGCCCTCAAGGGCCTTCTGATGAATCTTCTAGGATAGTAAGCAGTGCATCCCTCTTAACAACCACTGAAGAAATACAAACATAGTAACCATATTGTGTTGTTTTAGTCCATGTTGAATTTCATGGAGTATAAATTCTTGTCCAATCTAAGCACATCTGTTCATAATAATTAACTTCTGTGCCTTGTGAGCAGAAAAGCAGCATCAGCTATATAGTGAGATGCATTGGCTTTATTTCTGTTTGTCATAATGATTCATTGAGACATTATAGGGAAGCAGATGCTTTTTATGCACTCCAGGACTCCGCATTGTGGCTGCTTTTGCACTGCCATTACTCCTCATATGTTGAATTAAGCAGGGTTTTAAGGTTGTAGAGCATTATGGTTGTCAAGTGTTAAGACCACTGCGGGAATATAATTTTGAAACCTTAAAAAGTCATTTGCTCACTCCAAAATTCAGCAGCTCCCTTTTCCTCCCTGGTGTGGGATCGTAATTTATCCTCTAATCTCTAATTTGAATGGAAGCTATTATAAAGTTACAAATCACTGGCCTGGAAGTTCTTGTGAAAACTTAAATTCAGATTCCATATCTCCCACCTTTACTTTGAAACATAGGTAATAATAATATCTCAACAGAGATGTTTTGAGAATTAAAATAACAGAAGTAGAATTCTTCACAGGCAGGTGACATGGTAGTTTGGAATTGCTGGTTTCCAGATTTTATTCTCATTCTTTGTTTGATTATGGTATTCATTTAATATTTACTTATTTGTCAGTATTTCATTTCAAAGATAGATTGAGCAAAAGAAAGGAAGAAATACACACACGAGAGAGAAAGAGAGAGAGAGAAAGAGAAAGAGACAAAGAGATAAAGAGAAAGGGAGAGATTGAGAGAGAAATTGAGATTGAGATTGAGATTGACTGATTGATTGTGTACCCACTGGTACATTCCCCAGATGGCCACAAAGGTTGGGATAGTCCATGCCAAAGTGAGGAGCCTGTGTCTCCTTCCATGTCTTCTACTTCGGAGAAGAGACCCAAGTACTTTGAGTCATCTTTTGCTGCTTTCTCAGGTGAATTATCAGGGAGCTGGGTGGAGAGTGGAACAGCTGAGACTTGAACCATTGTTCACAGGAAATGTCTGTCTTGCAGGCAACCACTTAAGCTGCCACATTGCCCGAGATTGTTGTATTTAATTCTGAGAAGTTCTGTAAGGTAGATAACATGATTATAGCAAGTTTATGGATGAGGAGAATACACTTTCAAGAAATAATTTCACCAGGATCATTCATGAAAAAAATCATGAAACCAGGATCACATTTTAGTCTTTATCTATGATAGATAGATAGACAGACAGACAGACAGAAAGAAAGAAAAGAAAAGAATAGGTATCTTAGAATACCTTCTGATCTATCCAGTTTCCAGACTTGAGGTATCTCTGTCACAAGATTGCTTATAGGGTTTCTTATAGGTTGAGAAAGAATCGTGGTTAGAGGATATTTCATTATTTCTTTCATTAAAGCATAAAGAATATCACTTATTTCCACAACATCTGTAAAAAGAGCTGATTCCAGAGCTCCTGATGAAAGAAAAGTCCTCATTTTTCCACATTTTCCCCTGTTTGCATGTTTCAAACTCCTGGACATGCTTGCTGCCTCCAGCCAGTCACCACATGGTACAACAGCAACCTACGGGATTGGATGAAGGTAGAGTCAGAGACAATGATGGATCATGTTCAGTCTAAAATTTTGAATGAACACAGAATTGTGAGTGAGACAAAATCATAGAATTTAAGGGAGTACAAAATAGAGTAACGATGACAATAATAAAAATAAATCAGTACTTGTTGAACAGAGTACAGTGGGATAAATATGAAGGTTGAGGCCCAGGCATCCTGAGAGAGGCACCATTCAGCCCTTGGACAAAGGAACACATAGGCTGAATTACATGCCTCTCCTGCATCAGAATCTTAGTGTGAAAGTCTCTTCTTATAATCCTGTGAATTCCTTCTCCTTTGCTGACTTGCAAAGTTGCCTTATAGCACTTACTCATTCTCCACTGAGACATCAAAAGTAACTTTGCTTTACTTTCAATCAAAAGAATGAATGAGGACTTCAGCTCCTCACTGAGTTTGCAGGGAGGATTTGTAGCCTTGAGAGAATTTTGACTGCCCACAGATCTGCCAGGAAATCTTTTCTCTAACACTGATTAGCTGTGAGTGAGTTTTGGAGGCTGCTTTGATGAACTGCTGGGGACTCAGTGAGTGTTTAGCCTGTCATTTAGGTGAATGAATTTGGTAACCTGATGACAAATTTGTCTTCAAGCCAAACTGGCAATGAACTGTAGTGAATTGGTAATTTGGAAAGATATTAATTCTGTAAATTTCACAACCAAATATTTATCATTTTATATGAGAAAATGCAGGAAGATGAATGAGATTTTACCTGACTAGAATAAATGCACTGATTCTACAGTACAAATATCACATTATTGTGAACAGTAACATCTTTCATTTATTTCCATGTTTTCCCTAAGTCATAATCATGATTGGAGTGAATTTTAAATAGGAAAATACATCACTCTGTGAGGTTCATGGCAATGAGTAGCCACAAGTCTTTATCACTTGAGACCTTGATCTGCTCTCCTGTTGTCAAACTCGTGGATGTAATGAGTGTCAGAAGAAAAGTGTAATTTTGTTTCATTTATCATACTTTTCTGTAATTTTTTTGGATTGCTCCTTGGTATCTTAAATATGTCAAAGCAAAGACCAGGTCCTTCATCATATATAGCCTGGACTATAATGTAATTGGTCACACAGATAACAATCAATGAATATGTTCAATTAAGAGACAGTATATAAAATAAGGATCTTATAACTCTTCCAAAATGAGTTGCATAGACATAATTATATCTATAATATCTGAATTAATTTTCTAATAAGAAAAATGCTGTCTATCCATAATTGCTATTAGGCTCATTTTATTCAATAAGAAATTATTGTACAGCTTGAAACCTATCCTTTTATTGCTTTGAGTTTTACTAAGAACCTGTGATATAACAAAAAAGCCTCTGTAGTTCATACCATCAATATTGTTCTAGTTAAAAGGGATATGAATGACATATTTATTAATAGACATACTGCTTGGAGTGATTGTGGGTTTCTAACTTTGATTCATACAATCGTTTTCCCTATTTTATTAACAGTGGTTAATATAAAGGGGGGGAGAATATATGGAAGTGTTTCTCTAGAGAAATAAAAGTTGAAATTACTTTTGGTATAAACCAAAAGAAATATGAATTAAATGAAAAGCATGAAAGCAGGAGGGAACTAGTTAAAGAAAAGACTGAGAAGACAGTGTCAGGAGGATTGAGGAAATCGAAACTGTCTGCTTGACCCCTCTCCAAAGAGTTTTGTCTCAGGACGAAGGAAGCCTGAGACCTGTAGTCCAGTTGATCAGCCCGTGCCTCTTCCTTGTGAATTGAGTTCAGCAAACTCCATTTCATACTTTACTGCATTCAACCAGTTGTTCAGTTTCCGCAATATGCCATGACAAACTCATTGGTTTCATTTCTCACTTGGCCCATAGTTTTGCCAAAGACATTGACATTAAGTCATTTGTTTCCTTGTGACGCTATTGTTGGAGAAAGAAGGCACTCCAGTTCCCCGTGGTCTCCTTGGTAGTTGGGATGTAGTCCTTGGTGCTCGTGCTGATAGATCTTGATGAGGATCCGAGAGTCCTCAGGGTTGGGATACAAGCCCCCTCTGTCCTCCTGCTCCACTCTGGGGTCCCCCCCACTCTGTGCATATGACCTCCTGTTAAGATGTTGTCAGGATCGCTCTTAATCCCCCTATATGTCTTTGTAGTTTAACTATTGTCTAATGCTGATTCGAGTCTGTTGTTTATGAGTTACCAGTTATGATCTTGGTAGGTTGTGTTTCACGTCTACCTCACACATTCTAGGAAGATGGAAGATTTCTCTGTTCTCCCGCTCCATTATGGAATAACATAGGGTATTAAAAGTATATTAGGTTTTACAGTTCTTTAATGTAGATCATAAACAGTCTGACTCGCATTGATTGTTGGTTCTTTGGTTATTTCACAATATCTTATTGCATGTGGTATAGGCTGTTTGAGGTTGAGATAATATTAATTACAGGTTCTTCAGAGGAAGATTTACCGGTTTTTTACTTCTCCTGAAAAAGAACAAGCAAAACTCTGAAAGCAACTTGAAAATGCATTTGCTCAACATACTGGTACTTCAGAGGCAATTTAGTGGTGGGGCTCACCACACGTGGCTGGTTGGATGTGCCAGTTTCCTTACTGTGGTAGAATTATCTATCTGAACTACATAGTGATGAGACTGATCATATGCTGGGACAATTGCTTTAAAATCTAAGCAAGATCTCACACACACACACACACACACGCAGGACCATCCATTATAGTCAACTGATGTTAGCTTAATTTAATAACTGTTAAATGGGAATATCTTGTCTTATATTTCATGTTATGAAATGAAATACCATAAATATACCTTGAGGAATTATGTCTGAAAATAAGTAATAACCCCATTCAAAACATTGTCTGATGCACAAGTCATCATCTGATGTCTTCATTTTTTTTTTCTGATTCTCTTGATTATGTCCTCTGCCATCTTGATTCTCTGGCTTCCCTACCCTTGGCTGATCTCTAAAGGAGGAGAGACATATGTGAGGGACAAAATTGAGGGAACAATTTGTTTTTTTCCCTAAAAGCCTCAAATGTCTCCCCTTAAGGACCATTAACTTGAATTACAACACATTCCCATTTCATAACTGATTTTGCAAATCAGGAAATCTCAGGAATTGATTGGCATTGATAGGAGTTCTTGAGCCGGTTAATATTTAAGAGGATTACCATAAGACCCATAAAGCCTACTTCTTGACTTGGTGTTAGACTTATCTTCTGTTGAGGCACTTAATCAAGGAGAGGACTAGAGACCTAGAAGAAATAAAACATAAATAAAGACTGCTATAAGATTATGTGAACATGCCTAGGCCTTCGCCTGATATGTAATTGACACTCAGCACAGACTGAGTTCTTTACCATCTATTGTTTCTTTTGCTTGCTTTACTAAAAACTAACTGAGGTTTCCCAAATTTGTGTTTTAAAAAATTTATGTATTAATTTAATGGCAAAGTGGAATGAAAGGGAGGGGGAAAGAAAAGAGAGAGAGAAAGAGAGTCAGGTCCGGTCCTGGTCTCCTGTGTTTGAGTCTCCTGTGTGAGTGGTGGGGACCCAAATGCTTAGTCATCATCTGCTTTCTGAGGCACATTAACAGGAAATCAGAAGTGGAGCAGCCAGCACTTACACCCATACGCAGATCTGGGAAACCAACCTCATCAGTGGTGAATTAACCAGATGTAGAGAGTGCTAGCCCTATCCCTACAATTTACTTTCACAACTTTGCATTAATATTGACATATGAGAGATGAAGATTTGTTCAGAGCAAAATTTACCTTAATTAAGTAAACACCATAGCAGATTAAATTAAAAGTGAAAGGTGGAATGACTGAGAGAACATTGACTGTACAATGTAGTGAAATCCACCTGTATCCCATCTGTCAGTTACTTCATATTCTTAGTAAGTAAAGCAGTCAGTTGGTTCAAGGCCCTGAGCCTACTGGTTTTGAGCCTACTCAATGCTGAGTCACTTGTAAACACTGAAGGAAGTAAAAAACACTGAAATGAAGACTCTTTGGGCATGTAAAATCGAGTTGACAAAATTGGATGTAAATGAGTGAAAAAAAAAGTCCTTAAAAAACAATGTGCCACCACAGATAAGTATAAGATACCAGAAAAATACATTCCTTCCCTGATAAATGTTGCTAAAAATATTTTAGAAGGTTATTTGTCAATCTGTTAAGTTCTATTTCTGTATGTGTCCTATGTCTTTATAAACGCAAAACATTCTGAAATTGTATATTGTGAAATAGTTTCATAGACACAACAGGCATGCTAAAATATGCTTTCTGATGTGTGTTATAACAATAAATGCATAAAATCTCTCTTTGTTTCAGTGCTAGAATACTTAAATTTGTTGATTCTTTCCCGGAAAACAGATTTATCTACATGTTTAATTGGGATTCTTTTTATTTGACTAAAATATCCTTTCTTCTTTAGTGATGAGTAGTTATTCGTCATGTCTGTATGAAAGCTGAATGTACTTCTTGGGGTATTCACATGTTCTTCTACCCGCATTGCTGGTTTAAATAGCAGGCTTGTGTGAGAGAGAATGGGAAAGCAGGGTTAGGGATGTGTGGCAAACTCAGGCCTCTTCCAAGCCTGCGTCGTTTATTGACATCTGAGGTTAACTGTAGAACTAACTGATCTTGTCTGAGTGTGTCAGCTGATACCAACCACTTAGTACTTTCAACATTGGATTGGCTATCTTTGTCACTGTTTATATGAGAGAGACTTCATTATCATGGCTTTTACTTATGAATTCCAGTGAGCAGAAAGTTCTATGGTAACTAGTTTATCCAGCTTCTAATTGACTCATTTCCAATGGTTCCTTTGGCCTTTTCCATTCACTCTTTATTCCTTCCTCACTTTCTCTCATCCTGTGCTTCCTATATCCTCGATCTTCTGCCTCATGTTTGCACTCTTTTCTGCACTCATGAATATTTATCACAAGCTAGTCACAAGCTATTGAAATGAGTGAGATAATTATTTGTAATACACAATTATAAGTAGTTCTGAGTTTAGAATGTGTAGCTCTATATAGTAAAAGATGTCATGAAAGAATTTCACAATTGTTGGAAAAATGAAATCATCATTTATGAAGACATGTAGGCATTTTCTTGTTAGGACACTAGCTAGAGAATATCAATTATATGTTTTCTTTTTTTTTAAAAAAAAAGGCTGTCAAAATCCATAGATGTGGCCTTTAAAGTTTCCAGATTATTCTACAGGGGTGCTTTGTGAAAGATCTGTTGACATTTCAAAAAGCAGATAGAACAAGTTGACAGTTTTTCTCTAAGTTGGATGAATTTCCAGGGTAACAATGAGACAGAAAATTACAATGCTATTTCAATCTCTTCTTCCTTATTGATAAGAGGACTTTGGTTTTCTAATCAGTTTTTTAAAATAAATAATTGCCATTTTCCCTTGTAACGAAGGGGACATAGTTCTATAATATTTGACATATTTCTCATAGATAATCATGTCTGAGTCTAATCTATTTCATGTGTTGCTTAAAAATAAATCTATTTCATGTATTGCTTAAAAAATAAATATGAACCACTACCTAATTACTTCATTGATTTTATTTTCCCCCTAAGAATCATTTATCTACTAAAAATTAGATTTAAAACATTCATGAGCAAATTTAGTAATAAGTTTCTAATAAAAGCATGCTCAAATTTTTTCTTGTTATTCTAAGGCTTATTTATATTGAATAACATGAAAAATACTTTGGAAATTCAGTTTAAAATATTTAAGTGTTGAACAAGTCACTGATAATTATCCTGTTAGTTTTATTTCACTGTGACAAGTCAACAAAACCAAGATGACTTTATTTGCAACTTAATGCCCAAAGCAGTGAAACAGTGGCATTGGAACACGTCCTGGAAGTAGGTAATATTTCTGTGAATAAGGTCATCAGTAGGTTGGTGTTTCTTCCAGGGTCACCTGTCTTCTTTTACTGTTCTGTATCACACAGCATCCCAAACAGTCATAAAGCAGAGTGAATGCAGTGGTTGTACTGTATCCAATTATATTCATCCAAAAGTTATATAAATGTCATATAGCAGTTCTCCTTAAGTGGCCCACAGCCA
Source organism: Ochotona princeps (assembly GCF_030435755.1). Classification (NCBI taxonomy): domain Eukaryota; kingdom Metazoa; phylum Chordata; class Mammalia; order Lagomorpha; family Ochotonidae; genus Ochotona; species Ochotona princeps. The sequence continues at coordinate 22,118,931 of NC_080836.1, forward strand.
ATTTAGGAGCTTCTGTCTCACAGAGGAAAGGGCCATATATGTTGAGAGTTAGATAAGTGGACTTGAGTAGTTTAGGAGTTGTGCTAGCTTTCTGAACCCCTTTGTCTCCAGTCTGCAACCAGGTAGTGACCTATCTGCCCTCAGAAGGATCTCAGCTTGTGGTCATCATGACCACTACCATCATGATTCAAAAATGACATTCTATTCTATTCTCCAGGTAACAGCCCAAATCATCCTTTCAATGCAAATCAAACAAAATCATTTACTTACCTAAAACACATCAGTAATTTTTCTTTTCAATGCATAGAACAAATGCAAAATTCTTGACATAATTTTCAAGGATCTACATGATTGTGTTTATTTTCTGGTCAGTGAATTCCTGTTTTTCTCCATCTATGCCTGAGTCTTATCAATCTGTGTATATCTAGAACATACATTGGATTCTTCAATACTGAACCTTTTGCTGATCTCACCCTTCAGTAGGGCCTCTTTTTCCTGATGTTCTGATAGCACTTATCCCAATGTTAATGAATATATGTAATTAGTTGATTAATATACACTCTAATTACAGTAATTACAAAACCAGCTCCTTAACTGCACATTGTAAACTGCATATTGTAAACTTGTGCTGTTGTGCTTATTCCTAACTTCACAGTGTCCAGTATAATGCTTAGAAACTGTTTTATTCATATATCAATAAAAAATCAATCTTGGAAGAAGGTAGAAAATAGTAGCTAGGAAATCTGGTTTTACTATCAGGCTGATTGGAATTCCAATCTTAGCATCATTCTTAGTTAGATACATCGCCTTGACCACATTACTCTCTTGCATAGATTCAGTTTCCAAAACATTTAGTGATGTCTCATAACATTATGGTTGTAAAGATTAACGTACAAAATTTCTCTTAATAAAATCATTACACTATTAATATGATATTTAACTGTTATTAGTGCCTTAATCAGCATTTTAATTTCCTTTAAGAATGATATATGGAAAGCAAACCAAATGCACATTTAGTATGATGCTAAGAAACAATCTCATGTTGGAGAATGCTTCTTTGCAGCTCTCAGGAGCCATGGAGGATGAGTAACTGAGTGTTATTTTTTGTTTGAAATGCTTCCACAGTGTCTTTTCTTCATCATGTCTGGCATAACAAATATAGTGCAGCCAACAGTCAAAGACAGCAAGTAAGACACTATTTCAGCCTTCTTAGAGCGTAGTGTCCTAACGTGCATATGAAAAAGTTACTAAACTACATTAATTTAGTTGTAATTTTCACAATTCAGAAACTTTATTAAAATTTATTTAAAAATCATCCAAGTATTTTCTTACACTGCTTTACAGAGAAAAGGGGCGGCAGCTGGTTCACTGCCCAAATGGCTTCAGTCGTCAGAGTCGATCTGCTCCAAACTAAGAGCTTCTTCTGGGTTTCCCCAGTGGGTGCAGGGTCCCAAAGACTTGAGCCATTCTCTGCCTCTTTTTGTTTTTGTTGTTATTCCAACTAAGATTGTCTTTTTTATTTTCCCTTTAATTTTATTTAGGTGTGGTTGGACAACTTGATATTTTGATAGGTATGTACATGGTGAAACGCTGGCCAAAATCATTGATTCTTTTTTTTTAAATTGTTTTTATTCTTGTTTTATAATACAGTTCCATAGACTCTGGGGTTTCCCATTCCCCTTCCCCAAACCCCTCCCCTCATTGTTTCCTCTCTAGTATTACAATGGGTGGTCCTTCATGCTGCTTTATCACGCCATATGCAAGTAACTGGTGTAGCCAGGACATGAATCAACACTGAAATGGGATGTTGGTGTTTGCAGGTAAAAGATTAGCCAATTGAACCATTGCACCACCCCCAATTATCAACATTTTAAAAAACAAAGAATTCACGTACAATAATGGTAAATGCACAAAAATACATAATAAAGAAATCATTAGCATAGTCATTTAGCATTATGAAGTATTATGCACTCTTTGTAATTTTGTGTGACACATTTTTACTGTGCTTACAGCAGGAATACCACCAACACATAGACAGTGTCTTGTGCTGACCTCTGGTGGCTGTATCACTGAAGAATAGGAATTGTTCTTGCAATCTTAGGACTTACTGACCTGCAGTACTCAGTGCTAATGCAGTAAGATAACCAAAAGAAAGTTGATGGAAAAACCCTCTTAATGCAAATGAACAGTTTGGTCTAAAATTTTCCTGCAAATGGCCATAAACTAGGGCATATTTAGACATATGGGGGAAGGGCTATGACCCAATATATATTTACAAACAAACAGCAAGTCAGATTTGACCTACTGATGTTCACTTCGAGATAATCACTTTTCTACCTCAGTGCTAGTGGCAAAAAAAAAAAAAAAAAGAATAAGGGAGAAATATTTGGCAAGTTGGTTTCACTATCATTCTTATTTCTTTCCCTATTCATTTCATCCCAGCTAGCATCACCTCCATAGAAGTTGGAAGGTTGCTGGGAAAGAGAAAATGGAAATAACGGGATAAGAGCCAGTAAGCTCTGCAATTCTTGTTCTCCATATCTTGATTTCATACTTCGCTGTTGCCTCATGTCTTGTATCAAACTCTTCCTAAACCTTCCTTGTAATATCTGCCCACATACATGCCAAGTTCTCATTCCTCCCCATTATCCCAGCCCTTACTCCTGTGGCATGTGCTACAGAAAACACCATTCACTACCTCGGTCAGAAGAACAGGGAGTATCAGGCGCTCCTGAAGACAGGAGCGTACATATGATAAGAATTAGGTTAACTAGACACTATCCGTTATCCCAGGGATTTTTTTTTTTTTGCTCCTGTGGGAAAATATAATAGTTCTTTGAAATTTCAAATGGAGTTAATCAGGGTATATGAACTTTTAAAATTCACCAAATATTCCATTAGAAGCTATCCTTTGGTGCTTTTTAAGCCAGCATTTGTCTTTCATTGGAATTTTCTAAGTGCTCAATTGATAAGGTGTCAGAAGATGTTAGTTGTAAATACTGAAGGAGGAGAGTGTCCCCATGGGCTCTGTAAAAGATACCCCATCTTCCCCTTCCTGCTCATTCCATGATATGATATTAAAGATAGAACACATTAACCACATATGCATAAAGACAGTTTCGCTTTGGTCTTTCTTTTATGCTCTCCCCTGGGAAGGAGTGTTTTATTTATCCACATGAAATTTTCTTACCAAAGTTAATGACCCCCTACTTGCAAACTTTAAGTAGATGGACAATCATTGGTTTGAGAAGAGAAATAGCACTTGACATGCATTACAGTAGTAGCTTGATGGATTTTAGCCAATATAAAAACGGGAGGTAGTAAGGTGATTTTGAGTTCTGATTGCCCTTCCATGAACTTTGAGTAAATAGATCAAATGCTGGTTTCGAAGGTAGCAGCAGCCTGAGAAAGGCCACAATATTGATTTCAGATGTTTTCCCTGTGCAGAGAACCGTGATTAGGTCGCTGGCAGTAGCACATTCAGCAGGAAAATTTCTTAGGTTCAAAGTGAACAGTATGATAATCCCAGGTCTGAAATAAGTGACTTTTCTTTATTTTTTATCTCTTAGGTGTCTATAGTCTCAATATTTTTATTTATATGTTTAATTTTCTTGTGGCTTCATTCTGTTGGTGAGATATTTTACTGATGAAGTCTAGATGAATACTGTTTAATACAGCATGTAATAAACAAAATTATCTACTGTTTTTCAAAAAGCATATGCTTGCTAATTACAGAAGAGGAACATTTCGGGGAGGGGTGGCTAGTACCATGGCACAGTAGGCTAAGCCTTTGCCTGAGGCATCAGCATCCTCTCTGGGACACTGGCTTATGTTTCAGCGGCTCCACTTCTGATACCACTCCCTGTTCATGTCCCGGCATGGTGGAGAAAGATGACGTGGGACCTTGCACCCCTGCAGCCATACATAGGAGACCCAGAGGAGGCTCCTGACTCATTCAGCCCAGTGCTGGTGAATGCAGCCATTTGGAGAGTGAATCAGTGGATGGAAGGACTCCATATGTCTTTCTCGCCTATCTGCAGCATGTCTTAAACATTTAAAAACATATTTAAGATTGTATTTATTAGTTGAAAAGTCTACTGGAGACAGTAGAGGAATGTCTTCAGTGAGCAAATCTAAGATATCAAGGGAGCTATTAGTCTTGCAGATTAGATCTTCAAAAATATTCAAGGTGACTGTACATAATTGGAATCTATTTACAGCTTAATATTTACATCTGATCTTTTTTTTTGTTGTTTTTTTTTTAAATATTCATTTATTCATTAATTACATTGCATTACATGACACAATTTCATAGGTACTGGGATTCCCCCCCCTTCACCCCAAACCCTTCCCCCATCATGAATTCCTTCACCTTGATGCATAACCACAGCTCAAGTTCCGTTTAGATTCCCTAATTAAAAGTTTACACCATACAGAGTCCAGCATCCCACTTGTCCAGTTCAAGTTCAACGGCCTCTTAGGGAGGCCCTCTCAGGTTTGTAGGCAGAGCCAGCAGAGCGTCACCTCGATCAATTAGAAGCACCAACATATCATCAGCAACAGTCCAGGTATGATGAGGCTGGTGCAGAGTCCACTGATTGACATAGTCCGTCTTAGGGTTTCCCCTTGTCCAGTTTTCCGCTGCAAGCATAAAGCTGAGGTGGTTGATTCATCTACTCCATTTTCCATCTTTTTTTGATTAATGCTTTGATTCCTCCATTTTGTTCAGGGGAATCCCCCTAAAAAAAACTTTGAGGCATTCCCAGTCCAGGCTCCTACATGTACTACTAGTACACAGTGCCCGCCACCGTCCATCACTCCGATCAGCTGATGGTTTTAACCCCTGGGTTGGTTCTCTTCTGAGCCCCGACCTCTATTGGAACCAATGAGTATCGCATCTCTCCCCGGCTCTGCCCATCACACTCTTGTCCCTCACCTAAACCATTGGGAGGAGTGCTGGTCGGGTGTTGCATTCCCTGCTAGCACAGGCCATTTCACCTTGGCATTTTGTGTTTTGTACTGTTTTTTTGTTTGTTTGTTTGTTTGTTTGTTTGTTTTTTTTTTATCGCAACCAAACCCGGCCAGGCCCCCACACAGTTTCAGCACTTGGGCTTGCCAGTGGATGACGTGAACCGACTCAGCCTGGTCTGCCCCAACCCGAGCCAAGTGTATTCCAGTGGGTCACATTCCAAAGCCTCTTCTGGGTTATTTACCTCCATGCTTCTTGCGTTTATTTGTAGAGTCAGTGTCCTGTCAGAGGAACTGTTCAGGTTCCTCCCTCCGACTCCTTCATGGTGTCGGGCTGATCTTAAGAAAAGTATCAACCTGCCAATGTTGCAATGTAAAAAGTGCTGATGCAGGAAAATTGAATAAGTGATCTGCCTCTTTCCTAACTTGAACTACATTGGAAGTGGATGGTAACATCTGTTTGCCACTGCTCCAATCCACATGAGTTTAATTTTCATTTATTCTACCCCTGGTTGAACCTGCTGTGGAGAGTAAGCAGGATTGTGCAGTATCATTGTGAAAGATTCATGACGTAATGAGAAAATACTTTAGGAGATGATGGTAAAGAACTTAAACCTCCTTCTTTTCTAACCTCTCCCCCCATAATGGGTTGTACATCATACCAAAGGCAAGACATATTCAAAACTGTCAGCAGGTCAATTGTAATTATAGCAATTTTTTTCATGTTCTTGCTCCCTGTACTGAGATATGAACATCTACAGAGGTGAAATATGATACAACATTAGACAGGCAATGAAGTTACACAGCTGTGTTCTTGGAGGGAAGCCCATACAACAGTTTGTCAGCCTTGACTTACTATCAGATTTCAGTGTGTTTTTGAACTTTTTATGGTAACATTACATATGTGAAAGTTTCTAAGGCCATGACTGTGATATAAATTAAAAATGTTATGTCAAAAATTGAAAAACCAAAGATAGATGGATGGGTAGATTGAAAGAAGGAATGAAGGAATGAAAAAAGAGAGGAGGACAAGGTAGGGAGCATCATTATATTCTTAGAAATTGATCCGTATGCAACACTGAGACTATTCTTGTATTAATGTCATTAACATGGTAAAGCATAAAAAAGTATTTCTCTGATCCTTTATGATTTTTACTCATTAATATTTCACATTCTGAAGATACAATCAAAGTACACAGCAGTACTTTGCCACCTCCCTGTTCGCCCCTTTTCCTTCCTTTCATTCTTTTTATTGTATTGCAACATACTTTCAAGTACTTTAAAATCACAGGCTCAATACTCTGAAGAACAAAACATCCTTCATCCCCCATCCTTTAAAAAAATAGTTATTTAAAAATAATGGTTCCAATATTCTCTTCTTCAAGAATAAAAAGAAGGAATTTTGAAGTCACACCTGATCCTTCTTGCCAATTATTTTTATGTTTCAAATGTATATTCATTTTCAGTTTAAAATAATGTATGGTCTGAGAGACTGCCAAATAAGTCACCTGACTTCTTGTGTTACAACTCCCTCTGCTGCTAATATCTTGCAAAATGTAATTAGTATAATTGTAATAAATGCATTTATTTAAATGTATAAATTAATATTAAATAATGCTAATAATCAGCTTCAGAACTTATTCATGTTCTGCCAGTTGTCCCACAAAATGAGTTTTGTTTCAGTTTCCCGATCTAAGAGTCGGTCAATCATTATTCTTCACGACGAGTTTTCTTGCCTCGTTAGTTTTCCCCCATCTGGGACGGTGCTACATTCTTTACCTCTCATGACCCTGAAAACTGAGATCACATTATTCCATGGAATATTTCCAAATTGGTGGTTGTCTGATAATTCTCTCATTATTTTGCAGGTACACCTTCTTTTCATTAATAAAATCCATCAAAAATTTTAACTTGTCTTATAGGTTAATTCTGATCACTTTGTAAGGTGGTACTTGGAAGAAGTGTTCATTGTGGAGTGGCCTTTTTTCCCCATCCAATTAATAAATGTTACATGACAAGCCATTTGAACCTATAAAAATATCCTTTTCCCCTCATTCTTTTGCTCATTACTTTTAGAAGATATCAGGAATTCCTGTTAGATTATGTTTTTTAATTTTAATTGTTTATCTGAAAGAGAGATAGAAATTCTTCATTCACTGATTCCTCAAACACCTTCAACAGTTGGAATTTGGCCACATTGAAGGGAGGAAATGAATTTGGGTATCCATAAGGATGGCAGTGGACCCAAGGACTTACGCCATCATCTGTTTTTTTTTTTAATTATTTATTATTTTTAATTCATTAATTACATTGTATTATGTGACACAGTTTCATAGGTACTTGGGTTCTCCCCACCCCTCCCCAAACCCTCCCACCATGGTGGATTCCTCCACCTTGTTGCATAACCACAGCTCAAGTTCAGTTGAGATTCCCCCATTGCAAGCGTATACCAAACATAGAGTTTTTACCAAGGATGCACATTAGCAGGGAGCTGTGATTGTAGTGGAGGTGGTACTTGAACCCAAGCATTCCGGTGTGAATGTCAAGTATCTCAAGCATCATCTTAACCACTACACCAATTAGCTACTATGACTATGAATGATTCTGATCTGCAAAAGTCACAATCATAAAATGTGTCCAACAGTGTTTGCCTAGTTCATCATTCTTATTATTTGTTCATTAAGAATTCCTGAAATAATGAGATCTGTCTCTTCTACCATATATATTTTTACATTTTGCATACCTAATTATTGGATCAATTCACTAGTCACACTGCCAATCCAAAGTGTCCAAGCAATGATGACCTCTTCAGCTTGATATGAATAAGAAGATACTGACCTCAGTGCAGTGCATGGTATCACGTACAATACTTACAGACCCAGCTTGGCTCTTTAGTGTCTCTTCTTGGAGATATACCTAATTTCATTGCTAGTTCTCATCAGAAACAAAAATGGGGGTGTGGGGAAGTTTATTTGTGTTTTTTGACCAGGAATCTCTTGATTCCAAAAGTGTTATGGGGAGAGTTGATGAAGAAGGGTCAGGGATGCTTACTATTATGGTGGAGAAAAAGAGATCTCTACCATCTGTCAATTTATTCAATTATTTCTATTAGTTTGGATTTATGGATAGGTAGTTATAACCTGGTATTATTGTTGTTACTGTTTTGATGTTTAACTTGTCCTAAGTGTTACTGATTTTCACAGCTATTTATCTTATTTATTTGAAACCCAGAGTTACAACAGAAGAAGTTGAGACAGAGAAAGAACTCTTCAGTCTACTAATTTACTTCTCAAATGGTTGCATCAGCTGGGGCAAGGTCGAGCCAAAGATAGGAGAATGGAGCTTATCCAGGTCTGCCAAGTAGGTGGTAGTCCAAGTACCCAAGCCATCTTCTGCTGTTCCTGGTGCATCAGCAGGCAGATGGGTCAGAAATGGGACATCAGGGATTCAAACAGTCTCCTGTATAGAGGTAATGGATTAATCCTAGAGGCACAACATCTGTGCAGGTATTTTATTTGCAAGTCAGAGTTGCAGAGAGCGAAGAAGAGACAAAGGCAGACTTTTCACACCCAAGATAGTCACATTGGCTAGGAGTGATTGAGCCTGAAGCTAGGAACTTCCTCTGGGTCTCCACATGGGTGGCAGGAGCCAGGGACTTCAATCATCTCCTGCTGCTTTTCCCAGAAATTGCAATTGGATCAAAGTGGATCAGCTGGAACACAAATGCCCTAAAAGATTTTTTGTTTTGTGGGTTTTTTAGCTGAATAGCGTATGTCCTTACTAACAATGTTATAGACATTTAATGCTTTCTTCTGGCCCACAGCTCAGAGGCTGAAACAGCCCTATAAAGGCAGACATTGTGTGATACAGCAGGTTGGTCATCATTTGGGATGCCTACATTACATGTTGGGTTGTGTGAGATTCAGTTGTACAACTTGGTCTCAGCTGGCAATCCAGCTTCCTACTAATAATTAACTTATGAAGCAGCAGATGATGGTTCAATTGCTGGGTCTTTACCACCCATGTGGGAGACATGTTGAGTTTCTAACTCCTGGCTTGCGCCTTACCCAGAGCTGGCTTTTGTGAGAATTTGAAAAGTAAACTAGCAGATGAACCAGCACTCTATTTGTTTTTCTGCCTTTCACACAGAAAAAGCATTTTCAAAGAACAATGAGGTACTTTTTAATTCTCAAGCCTCTGGGGGTTGTCTAAATGTGCTTGGTGCTTCCCTGTTGGGGACCTTCAAATAGTTGCAGTTAGGCAGCAGCTAAAAGGAGCTAGAGGCTCTTTTACTTCCATATTTGGAACTAAGCTTACAGTGGCTTAATTAGATGGGGCTAGTCAGATATTTTTTCCCACATGTACATATCTAATATCTAGATATCTAACATGTACATATTTAATACCTCTAAATATGTAGTCAGGCTTCCTTATACCAGATCTGCCTCAAACTAGTTGATGTTTCACAGGGTAGGAAGTTTCATCCATACCAAATAGTTGAAGGGTCCTAAATTGAAGCCATAAGACTCCTGATGACCACTCTCCTATATAATACATCAAGCTTCTGCAGCGTTGTATTGATCAGAGCAGTAATAGACCAGTGAATTCAAGGTCAGAAGGTGGAAGGGCTCACCTCCTACTTTCAGTAGGAGAATGCATCACAGGCAAGAAGGAAATTGATGATGACATCTCGGAAACAAAATTACTTAGTATTGAAGCAAATCAGCATAATTTTGCTGTTCCTATAGCATGCACAGATCCAACTGGGAAAACATTATTGAATTTATTATACTTTTGAATTGCAACATGGTATAAGTTAAATGCAAGAGCAACTTCAAAAAAAACTATGAGCATAATCTAATGAACAGTATTTAGTGATAGTGTTGCTTCCTTGAAATCAAAAATGCTGCTGAGGATGGGGTACTGGATGTTGTTAACATTTTGAATTCGACATATCAGAATCTCACTCTTCAATCAGTGAGAGGGGGCCTTTGTGTATGCAGCACATCCTAAACTTTGTGCTACTGGATGGAGATAGAAAGCAAAAACAAGAAAAGGAAGGCTCGTGCCTATAGAGGTTAACTGATTTTGTGGAGATTCTGTAGAGTTCCCTTGGCAAGTAACAGTTGTCTTTTTTTTTTTAAAGATTTATTTTATTTGTATTGGAAAGTCAGCTATACAGAGAGAAAGAGAAACAGAAAGAAAGATTTCCCATCCATTGATTCACTCCCCATGCAACCTGCAATGGCTGGAGTGGCACCAATCTGAAGCCAGGAGACAGGAGCTTATTCCAGATCTCCCATGTGGGTGCAGAGTCCCAAGGTCTGAGCTGTCATTGACTGCTTTTGCAGGCCACAAGCAGGAAGCTGGATGGGAAGTGGGGCTACTGGGACTAGAACTGGTGACCATATGGGTTCCTGGTACGTGCAAGACAAAGATACTAGCTGCTAGTGTGTAACTTGTGTCTCTCGTATACACTACCATCGCTAACAGACACATGATCTCCTCTCTAAAGAAGCATTTTATCCTTCTTTTCTGTAATGAAGAACTGTTTTTCACTTTCAAAAATAGACCATCGGCACATTTATTTTTTTCTGAGTAAATATCTTTGGCTGAACAATGAGGGACAGCTGATCCCTGGTTCTTATTTTTTTTTCTCCAGTGCTATGTCAACAGAGTCCTCTGATGTTAGAAATGTAGTCCTTCTGCTCAGAAACATCAGCACAGCTGTTCCTGTCAGATGGCGAGCTTTTAGTGCAACCAGAAAACACTGGAGCAGGTGAATTTATAATGGATACAAAAATAACTGGAGAAGAGCAAATGAATTCTTGGAATGAAGAAAAATATATAGATAATATTAAGAGAAAGTATTGGAGCTGGTACTGTAGCATAGTAAGCTAAACCGCTGCCTATAGGGTTGCCATCTCATATGGTCAACAGTTCATGTCCTAGATGTTCCAGTTTTGATTTAGCATTTTGGGGGGGTGGGGGCTGGGAAATCAGGAGAGGATGGTTCAAGTCCTTGAACGCCTGAACCCATGTGGGAAACCAGGAACAAACTCCTTGCTGCTGGCTTCAGACTGGTGCAGCTCTAGCCTGTACATTCACTTGGAGCATGAACCAGCATATGGAAGATTTCTCTCTGTCTCTCTCTTTTGTTTACTCTCTCTCTTCTCTCTTCCCCCTCTCCTTTCTCCTCTCTGTAACACTCCCTTTAAAATAAAAATAAATCTTAAAGTAGGAAAAGTCTTTCCAATCATATTTAGGAATATGAAAATGAATGAGGCAAAGAGAAAAGCTCATAAAGTTTGCGTTAGTGTTAAGGGGTGGTTTGGGAGCCGGGTTGAAGATGGATGCCCATATTCCAGGTTGTATCATTAGTAGAATAAGAAATGTAGATCAGTTGTGATTCTGAGTTTTTGGTGAACTCATAACAAACTTGATGTTGATAAATTAGTCTATCTACCCGTATGTCTGCTTTCTTTATTTCTTTCAAATTTATCTTTCTTTATAAATTTACTTGTTTGAGGTTCAGTTACACACACACACACACACACACACACACACACACACACGTGTGGACCTCTTTTCCCAGGCACATTAGAAGGGAACTAGCTTGGAAGTGGAGCAACTGGGAAACAAATTGGCCCCCTTACAAGATGCTGGTGACACAGATCACGGCTTAAGCTGGAGAGGGGCATCGCTGAGTTGAAGAAAGAATGGGCTTTCATCTTATTTGTTTTTGTTTTTAATAATAAGATTGATCTGTGATTGAGTTCCAGTTCTTCTATTTACTAGCCAAATGATGCTTGACATATTGTCTAATGTGTTAGTCTCAGTTTACCTTTCTTCTGTGTGAAGCTCTGTTCATTGATCTTTATTCAGATATGGAAACTTAATGGTTCCCTCTTTGGTACGTATGGAAATGCAGATCATATGGAAAATATCATTGTGATTTATAGTTGCAAAAGTGAAATTGCTCCCCTTTCATAGATATTTCACCTTGAATTCAGCTTTCACTTTCAGTGCTTTGTTTTAATCAAATTTAAATCGAAATCTTAGTCTCCATAATGTATAATTTCAGGAAAGATCAGGCTTGGCTTTACAGAATTCAAGGTTAAGATGAAATATGTCTGAAAACTTATGTACAAAGGATGTAAAGGTTTTAGAAGCAATTCAAAGTAGAATTTGCTAAAGTGGCTATTAGTTTGTGTGGCGCTTCTTGACATGGGAATTACTGGTATTGGTGAGAAGATGACCCCTTGTTATGCAAGAATATCTTATGTCATACAGATATTTTGACTCTGTGTTCCCAAAAACTAACTAGCAGTTGTGGCAAACAAAAACTCAGCTTCTGATCCTTAAGCTCTACCTAGGGTAACAATGTCATTCTCCTGTTGTGAACCTCTGTGCGAGAGAATACACATATTTGTTTTGCAAGAGAGCGTATTTCCAGATGCCTGACTGAGCACAAGCTAGAGTGCATAATTCCCATGCATTTATCATTATGCCAATGTCAGAAGAGATAGTTTAATACATAACTTCATTCTTTGACAACACATTGAGATTTTTGGCAGATCAGAAATTGCTCCCTGACAGGGTAAGAGAGGTGGTGGAGGCACTGATCCAGTAGACAGAATTTCTGCAATATTTCATGAGTTTTGAATCAAATGAGAAAAAAGACAATGGGCTAGGACACAGAGAATTGAGTATTGTACTTATGCTGACGAAGGAGAATGAAAATTGTAGCTGAGGACGAGTGAGCTATCTCCTATCCATGCAGGAGAACCTCCCATCATCATGGCAACAGACCTTTCCACAGTTAGAGCGGTGGCAGGTGCCTGAATGCCATGCAAAATGCAGGTAAGCAGAGACTTCAAGATTCTATATGCAGGCCCACTTTGAAATGAGATGAAGGGAAGCTGCTGCCTTGTAAGTAGCCACATTATTCCAAATACTCCAATCAAGTTCCTCCATGCCAGGGAAGGAATAAGTGAAGAGAAGAGAAAAACAGGCCGGTAGTGTTACAGCCAATACAGCTTCCTTCATGCAGAGACAACATGGCAGCCTGAGTCAGACTATTTTTTTCTGTGAATAGTAAATAGGATTCAGTTGCTACACAGGCAATTATGCACATTGCCTATAAGATGTAGTTAGAAGCAAGAGTAAGAGTGTGATGTTCCCAGGAGAAGTAGAAGAATGAATGGTAGTGATCATTGACAGGGCAGAAATACCGTGTACCTCCTGTCTACTGGAAACTGGATTGCATAAGAGTGATACTATTATGTTAGAAGAAGCCTGATGCTTGGTCGGTCACATGGAAAAGTTAAATAGGTCATGCCTAAGTGGAGAAGTGATTGCCCTGTGTAGAGATTACCCCTGAGATCTTTGGCTGCATGGTCAGCTCCCTACCAGCTCCCTACTGAAATTGGGTTTGAGTGCATACTCAGAGGGCCTTATAAACATATGTGACTGATGATTAGGCATGCAGCATTTAAGGGGACTCAGTATCACCAGGGCAAGGAAAGAAACTTGATGAATAAAGGAATTCCCTTGTAAGAAAACAAGTTAAATGGTGAAGCGTACTAACAATAAAAGAGACTGTAGTGTGCTGCACATAGGAGAACAACAGCTTTGACACTAGGTACGGAGAAATGAGAAAATACTCTCTAGGCATAGACTCTTTGCAAGAAAGGAAGGATGTGTTTTAGAAAGAAGAAAAGGTAGTTAAATGAATAGCTGAGTATGTTGTTACAAAAATTAAGGGGAAAAAGTAAAGAAGAAGGGGGTGATGGAGAGAGGGAAGGATGTATATATCTATGTGTATCTTCATAGAATTGTACCTATGAAACCCCTAAACTCTATTCTCCTGATAGTAATAAAAATAAAGGAAAAGAGAGGGGATTGGGAATATATGTAATGTAGGATTCAAGAGAAAGTGACTGTGGCCCAGAAAAAAAAATGAGCATAAATAGCTGAATATTAGGCCTAACTTATCGACAATATGTAAGATTAGGAAATAACTGATATACAAGCAACCCATAGATGATAGTCAGAGGAGTAAGAAATGGTACAGGAAAAGAAATCTAAGCAAGATATTTAATCTTTTTTTAAATTTTTTAATAAGATTTATTATTATTGGAAAGCTGGATATACAGAGAGGAGGAGAGACAGAGAGGTACATCTTCCATCCGATGATTCACTCCCCAAGTGAGCCGCAACAGGCCGGTGCGCGCCGATCCGATGCCGGGAACCAGGAACCTCTTCCAGGTCTCCCACACGGGTGCAGGGTCCCAAAGCTTTGGGCCATCCTCGAATGCTTTCCAGGTCACAAGCAGGGAGCTGGATGGGAAGTGGATCTGCTGGGATTAGAACCGGCGCCCATATGGGATCCCGGCGTGTTCAAGGCGAGGACTTTAGCCGCTAGGCCACGATGCCAGGCCTGCAAGATATTTAATCTTAAAGAGAATTTGAAATCTAAGCTGAAATAAAAAATTAAGGTACACTTTCCAGAAATAGTTTGAAGGGTCTTCACATTCAGTTTAGTAAGCACCTGCACTCCATCTTGATGAAGTAGGAGTAGCTTTGTGTGGTGAGTGTATGAGGGAGACATCTCACTGTTTTTGTGGAAAAGGCTAGAGTGTTGGGTCTACTTCTCAAACTCCTATACCCTCAATTCCCTGCTTTACCTTTGTTTTATGAGCCTTTCTGGTGGGACAAAAACTCATAAATTTGCATCATAAGAATTTTTAAATGTACTTGGAGTACTGTTAACTACATACACGTTGTTAGGTTGTAAACTTCAGTAACATTTAATCTTGCAAACCTGAAATTGTATACCTATAAAAAAGGTCTCCTTACCCCCTTGCTCCAGTTCTGCGAGCCACCATCTACCTTGTTTCCAGAGTTTGAACTTCACATACCTAAGTTAAATCATACCGTCATTGTCTGTGGGTAGGTTATTTCATTTAACACAACAGTCTCAAAGTTAATTCATGTTCGAAGACATTACCAGTTTTCCTTCTGTAATTAAGCTGGGTAGCGTACCTCATTTTCTTCAGCCATTTATGTGTTGAAGGACATTTATATTTCATCCATCTCTTAACTTTTATGAATTTTGTGACAATAATTATACATATGCAAATGCCCCTTCTAGATCATAATTTAACTTCTTTTGCATTAATACCAATAAGTGTTCATATAGTATTTGTATTTAACTTGTTATGAATCTTCACTCGTTATACCTGTTACTCTGTTTTTCATTCCCACTGTCAGGGCACAGGGCTTCCAATTTCTCCACATCCTTTCCAACACTTGTTATTTTTTACAATTCCTAAAAGACCATTGTCAGAGAAAAGGTGTTCAACCAGTAATTAGAGATAAAGGACAAGAATTGAGTTATTGGATTTAAACATTTATCACCTTTAACAATGTAAAACTACAGGGAGTGGAAATTGAGATAGAAGGAAAACAGAGAAATGAATGTCAAGTGGTTGAAGAAGCAGAACATTGCTGTAAGTGGGTATGAGTAAAATGGGATCACTGTGGAAAGTCTGTGGTGCTCCGTTGATGAATAAGACAATGTCATGGTGAGTATGGAAAGTAGAGTCATGGAAGGCATGTCAATCTGGGGAGCTGTGCTAATGGTCTGATCCCTGCAGGAGGGTGGTTGCTTTTTGCTCTATATGTTGGGAATGACTTCAATTTGTTGATATTGAATTTACAAAGAAAAGTGGGGAAGTGTTACGATATGAAAGGAGGACTACTGAGTGTATGCTACCCTCTTGGCTTAGCCGTGGTCTATTTGTGTGAATTGGGAGCAGTCGTCTTACTCCCGTGTTTCCTCTTTGTAAAAGCACTTGAACTTGGTATTTATGATAGAGATTGGGCTTCTGAAATGATTGAATCTTTGCAACACCTAAGACTGTGCAGCTAACAGAGTAACTTAATTAAAGCTGATTATGTAAAAATAGTTCTTGATGTTCTAGCTCTACAGTTATAATTCTTAGCTGTCTGTAAAGGATTTTAATTAGGAGCAATTGTAAAAACCACAGAAATATAAATTTCTATTGTTCTATACCCCAAATCTAATCTGGGTCTAGTTTTCAGAAAATGTACCATTTTGGGAATGAATTTTTAGGATTTCACAGTAACTACACATATGTTGGACCTTATTAATTCTCTTGCTCATGTTAACTAAGCAATGTGGAAGAATCTGTATGGAGGTATTTGCCCCATCCTAAATGCATCATTGTAACTATATTATGAATGAAACATAAGCAAAATTTTATGGCTAGCCAGTTGTAGATACTCAGTAAAGGATCTGATTAAATGCCATGAAATTACTCTTTCAATTCAGGTTCCACAAGGGGGTGTCAAAAGCCATGCATGATTTAATAACTTAAATGTATTTGTTTGCTACAGAATGCCTATAAAAGTATCCATAACCACAAGCCAGATGTTCAGTTTCACGCCTTTTTTGGCATTTTGCCGTTTTCTTCTTTGATTTTTTTTTAATTTTCTGAGTGTTGTTAATCATATGCTTTGAAATGCAGTGTTCAATCCATTCTGTTAGTCTTGTATCATTTTAAACAGTTACAGATTATGTTTCCATAGAGTGTGCTGGGAATGTCCTTATGTTACACCAGCCCAGGCTTTATGAGATAAACAAATGAGTAATTCACGTTTTGTAGCCTGTATGTGTGTCACATAAGGGTTTGGTCATAATTTTTGAATTGTCTGCCAGTGCACATTAAATCAAAGTGCTTATCTGAAACAGTACTGGTATTTCATGAGATATATAGAGTAGTCCCTTGTCCTATCTTTATGCAGTCTGGTTCATTTTGTTTTGTTTCATTTTTACTTTTGCTAGGGAGACTGTAATATAGGACACAAAGTTTTAAGTGACGGTCAAGGTCATAGCATTGTCATCCAAATGATGCATTCGCAATTCTTGTTGTCTTGAGAGTTCAATAATCCATGAATAGAGATAATACATCCCTGACTGACAAAGTGTTATTATTTATTGTTTTAAGATCTTAAAAGGTAGCAATTGTGAAAGTCTTAAAATATCAAAATTCCTGTCTTATGAAATATTATTTTCTGATTTAAAATGGTGATTTATAAGTATTTTGAAATGCAGTGTTCAATCCATTTTTTATAATTACAAATATGTACACATGCTTGTATATTTGTAGGTATGTAAAGCTAATTCCATACACCTAAATAAAATTAGATAAGGCTGATGATATACTTTCTCCTACGGTAAACCTTTTATTTGAATCTGTGATAAAACTGGAAAATGGCTTTAGGGGCATTCGTTCAAGACTACTGCCTTGGGAAATCATGTATAAGCCATCATGGGCATCTTCAAGTCAAACTTATGTTCCCCATGGAGACATTATTTTGTGATTTTTAGTGGCATTTATACCCATTTGTCATTTCATTATGGGACAAAATGATCATGAGAAGGAATATTATTAATTTGTGTTGCTGATTGCTTTCCATTTCAGCTGATTAAAGCCAGCTGGGAACCAGTTCCCCAATGCTGTTTGCAAAAATCATGTCTGGCATGTGCAAAGTTCATAAAAATCCTCAGTAATTTGTTCAATAATGTACCAGGTGATAGGTATGGATGTGTAATATTCTAGAATGTCTATGTTTAATTCATGAACCTTTCAGTTATCTTAAAACTTATGACAGAAGTCCAAAACTGCCTGCCCCATTTACACTTACTGCAAACTATTTCCAGTACAGTTTCAAAGTCTGATATTGCTATTGCCTGCTGTGTTCAACATTTTATCGAGACCATTTTTCTTTGACTCTTGAATACCTAGGTAGTTACTGGTGATAGCTATTTCAAATTTCTATTCTCTCTCCCTCAATTTTAAAATGAGACCATGCTTTTCCAAAATTTTGTTCAGTGATCAGCCAGTGACATTAATACAATATGCGAAAGTTGTAAAATCAAGAGGCCCACTCAAGAGGGAAAAATGCCTTGAAAGATTTCTCTCTTATTGGATAATTCCCAGATAAATCATAAGGCATGGCAATGGTTCATCATGATTTGGTAGAGTAAGTTTCTCATCCTTCTATAATATAAAACATACTTAATAGCTATAGACAGTGGGACTGCTCGCAAATATCATTTTAAAAGGTCTCAACCTTTAGGTGTTTCCATTAATGTTTTAAATAGTTATTATTTGATAACTGGTTAGTTACCAGGGTACTAGACTAGAAAGAAGAAAGTATATGCAAACCTACTTTATGAGTATTTTTTATAATGTGTTAGTAAAATTAGATATTGACAAATATTTGTAAAAAATAATCTATTGGGGGTAGTGTAGTGGCATAGCAAGTACAACTGCTTACTGCAATCTCAGCATCTCATTTGAGCAAGGGTTCATATGTTGTTTGCTCTGATTCCGATCCAGTTGGCTGCTAATGGCCCGGGAAAAGCAGCAGAGGATGGCCCAAGTACTTGGGCTTGGAAGATACAGATGAAGATTCTGGCTCCTGGTTTTGACCTGGCCCAGTACTAGTCACTGTAGTCATCTGGGGAGTAAATTTGCAGATCAAACATCTTTTGCAGCCTCTCCCCCTCCTTTATAACTCTAATTTTTTTTTGTTTCAAAATTAAATAACCTTTGAAAATTAAATAGTTGGTTTTTATTCTGGTAAATATTTCAAATGAAACTGCCACAGTAATATGAATGAATGCAAGAGACTAAAACATTCTTGTCAATTTCCTTGAAGAAACAATAATTTTAACCTAGGCTAGATGTATTTGGCTAAGGACAGGAAAACATTTGTTTTCAACAAAAAGAGTATCTTGTGCAGCTCTTTCCTTAAGCAAGATAGTTACTACATCATTGAAATGGAACTGCAATGGCTAAACCAGAGCCTAGGATCTGCAGTCAGTGACATCAAGCTACTGAAGTTCCACAGGGCCAGTTGTATCTCTGTTTAAAGAGATCGTAACTTGTTCCCCTTTCTAAGTCATTTCCCCTTCCTAAGTAAGTCTCCGGGTCTTCAGGAACCCAGTTGGACTTAAGTGAAGCAACTTAGTCCTAATAGTGTTAGTAAATTTTCTTCATCAGACTTTCGGAAGACATTGTCTGATGATTCATGAGATTTACTTAGAGTTCCTACGGAATCCAGATGTTCTGCCACTTCAGAGGTTTGCTATTGTTTTCTGATGAATTGGCATCGTGTGTCCCTGGTAGCTTCCCACAAAGAGTGGCCCAGGAAGCCATGTTGTAATGGAAACCATTGGAGTGGTGGGCACTGGTATAAGAAGTGGGATAAGTCACCTCTTGCGAGCTTGCATTTTATGTTGGAATGCTCAGTCTGAGTTGTAGCCATTCCGCTACCTGTGAATGCATATCTGGGAGACAGAAGTGAGGTTAAAGTCCTTAGGTTGCTACAATCCACTTGCAGGACCTGACTGGTGTTCCTGGTATCTGGTTTCAGCCACATGCAGCCTCGGCTATTTTGATGTGTGAGAAGTGAACTTCTTTTATTGTCCTTCCTTCCCTCTGGATCACTCTGCCTTTCAAACAGAAAAGGAAACAAATCTTAACAATAAAAACAAAAAGCACCTGGAGTAGCTCTTTCCAAGCTATAAAAAAGACATAAAAGGAAAAAATTATATGAAAAAGTTCCTAACTTTAAAATAAACCCCTTTGTTAGCATGAATAAGGTGTAATTTTGGAGACTTTAATATAGATAGATGCATGATAAGTGCTTTTAATTTTAATTATTTCTTTAAAAAACTCCTATGGAATTTAATATATCTCATAAATACAATTCTAGGAATATAATATTATTTCCTAACATCTTCTTTCCCTCTCATTTTCTATCTTTTGTTTTTGAGATAGTGTGTTTGTGAATTATATTAGTCCAGTGTCTAATACTCCACCAGAAAAGAGTTCAACAAATAAAAGGCAGAAGACCCTGGTTTAGCAAGGAGGAGCTATAAGTAATAACAAAGACAAAGATGTCCAACTCAATCCACACACAGTAAACTTTAATAAAAACATTAACATGTAACATTATTAAGTATCTATTTGACAAAGTTGTAAAACAAAGATTGCCAAAACTATGTTTGTGATGATGCTGATACAAACAGCCATTTCTTTTTTGTTGCTTTGTTTACTGTTATTATTTTTTTAGATTTCAGCACCCACAGTAAGGGAAAATGTGATATTTGTGGGCAGCTTATTTCTCTCAACATGTGGCTGTCCGAACTGCCTGCAATTTGTTGTATAATGGTAGAATTTCATTCCTTTTTGTAACTGAATAATATTCCATTGTATATAAATGTCAGATTTTCTTTATCCACTCCATTGAGGGTGGATACCGTATTTGTACTCGTCTTCACACTGTTGCTCTAAATGTGGCTGTGCAGGTATCTCTTTGATGCACCATGTTTGTGACTTCTGGGCATATACCTGGATGTGAGATTTCTAAATCTATGGCAAGTCTGTTTCTAGGTTTTTTTTTTTCCCAAAAAGCTTCCTTACTGTTCTGCACAGTGTCTGCTCTAATTTACAGCCCCCCAACAGCGGTAAGGGTCCCTCTTCCTCCCCATCCTCACCAACATGTTTCACTCCCAGAGCTTTGGCTTCTAACTGTTCCAAAGTGGTTAGGTAATACCTTATTGTGATCTTGTGTTGCATTTCCCTGATGCATAGTGATGTTGAATAATTTTTTACGTATTTGTCATTTTTATTTCCTCTTTTGAGAGGTTTCTAATGAGGTCCTTTCCCGGTTTCCTTTTAAATATGTATATATTTATTTGAAAGTCAGAGGGAGAGGCAGTGAGCTGGAGAGAAAGTGAGAACATTTGCATTTTATTTGCTAGTATCTTGTTGACAGTCTTTGCCTTTCATCATGGATACGGGTTTGTACTTTCTTTTTGTTTGGTCTTTGTTGAGTTATGGCCTCAAACTGTTCAACCCATCTGGACAATAAGTAACTGGACTCTATGCTTGGTATATGTTTGCAAGGAAAGAATCTTGATTGAATTTGAACTGTAATACTGCATCAAGGTGGAGGAATCCACCAGGGGGGAAGGGGAGGGAAGGGGTGAGGGATTCCCAGAGCCTATGAAACTGTCACATAATGCAAAATAATTAATTAAAAAATTAAATAGAAAAAAAACAAATTTGAAATAGCTTTAAAGTGTTATTTCTGCTTAAATGCTTTGTAGAATTCAGTAATAAAAACATCAGGTCCTGGACTTTCCTTGATGGAAGACTTTTGATTACTGTTATATGTTCTTCATTGAATCATGGTAGATTATATGTTTCTAGGAATGTGTCCATTTCTTCAAGCTTTCCGGTAACCAGCATATAGTTTTTCATTGTAGTTTTTAATGATCTATTGTATTTATTTCTGTGGTGTCAGTTGTATTTTTTCATCTTTAATTTTATTTTTTTCTTGCTTTTTCTTTGTTATACTGCCTATAAGTTTGTTTTGCTTTTCTTGAAAAAAAAAAAAACTCCTTATATTATTAGCAGTTTGTATTCTTTTTATACTTTGAATTTATTTCTGCTCTGATTCTTAATTACTTTTCACCTCCTGTTAATTTCTAGTTTTATTTATTCCTGTTTTCTTGAGTATTTGACATTCCACAATAAATCTTTTTGAGACATTTCTCTTTTTTAAAGTAAGAACATCTTCCTTCATAGCACTGCTTTAGCTGTATTTCACAAGTTGTAAGGTGCATTTTCGGTTGTTTCAAGAAAGTTCTTAATTTGGTTTTCAGTCTCTTCAACTGATCACACTGCATGTAGTTTAATTTCCATTAATATGTGTTTTATTGTTCTTACTGTTGACTTTTAGTTTTATTCTCTTGAAGTCTGAGAAGATATGTGATATGGCTTCATTCTTTATTTCCTGAGACTTGAGTTGTAGACCAATATATGGCTTATCCTAATAAAATGTTTCATGTGCTGATGAGAAAAAAATGTGTATCTTTTGTTGCGGACTGAAATGTCCTATAAGTATTAAGTTTACCCAGCTTAGATGTATGTTTAGTTTATATCTGAATAATCTTTAATGAGAATTGGGGGTTGCAGTCACCTTCTGTTACTATATTAGAATCTGCTCTCCCTTTTGGTTCAGTCTGATTTGTTGGGTATATGTGGCTGATCTTGTGTTGGATGTGTTTATATCTATGACTGTAATATCTTTTTCCTTAAACTCTTCATCAAAATATAATCTGTATTATCTCTTTTTCTCATTTTAAAGTCTGGTTTATATGATATGAGATATGAGCATAGCTACACCTGTTTGTGTCTCATTTCTGTTTCCCTGTTATCTATGTTTCTTGCCCTTCACATTCAGTCTGTGTATTTTTCTGTGTGAAATAAGTTTCTTGTCAGCAGTATGATGTGGGTTCTAGATTTCTTACCCATTTAGCCAACCTAAGACTTTGAGGATTTAATCCATTTACCTTCAAGGTTAGTATTAATAGATAAGAGCTAACGCCTGTCATTTTGGATGGTTAGGTACTGATTATACCTGCTCTGTTAATGACTTTGATATTATTATGTGTTTTCTAGATGTTTATGTCTAATGTAAGTCCCCCTGCAGAGTATCTTAGAGGACTGATGTGGTGAAGTCTCTTAGTTCTACTTATCTGGAAAATACCTGATTTATCTTTCTAGTTTAAAGAGTAACTTCTTTGGATACAATATTCTTAGTTGGAAGTTGTTTTATTTATTTATTTATGTATGTATGTAGGTATGTATGTATTCAGTTTTTGCTATATCACTTTTTTCTGTCTTCTGGCCTCAAGGTTTTCTTCATGCTACATTTAGGATTTGCTCTTCATCCCTAAATTTTGACACTCTGACCACAACATGCCTTGGAATAAAGAAAAATATGTGTTTTTTATTGAATCAGCTTGAAATTCTTTGAGCTTCCTCTTTGTGAATATCCATGTCTCTTTCCTGACTTGAGAACCTTTCAACTGTTATGACATGCATCATATTCTCAATGCTCTGGCAAATCTAAGTGATGCTAAGGCTGTGATAGCTATCGATGTGTTTCTATGACTGTGATGTTGATGAGCACTGTGTGAAGTCTTGCTAGGAAGGAGTGACTGGTGCTATGGCCCTAACGGAATCATGTACCAGTCCTAAAGAAATACAATCTATACAGGAGATTTGGCTTTGATAGTTATGAGTCCACAGAAGTGGAATGCCAATAAGTTCTTGCCTAGGTCTTCTGGGTAGAATCTAGTGGAAATGAGTAAATTGCAATGGACTGCTACAGCTCTACAGTTCTAGCATACAATGAGGTCATTGTCTTGATCTGTCAATAGGGAGTATGTATTTGTGGAGTGCTTCTGTTGTTAGCACCCAGGTACTAGGAGGAAATCTCCCTGGATCATATAGCAGGTATGAGCACAGCTTTGGGGTGAATGACCCAAATGTCCCCATTTCAGAATGCAGGTATTGGGACCAGCACAGTAGTTCAATGGCTAAATCCTTACCTTGCAAGCACTGGGATCCTGTTTGGGTACCAGTCTATAGCATGGATGCTCAACTTAGCCTCCCTGCTTGTGGCCTGGGAAAGCAATAGAACATGACCCAAACCTTTGGGACCCTATACCTGCATAGGACACCTGAAAGAAGAGGGCTCTTGGTTTCAGATTAGCTGTTGAGGTCACTTGGGGAGTGAGCAATCAGATGGAACATCTTTCTCTCTGTCTTCCCTTCTCTCTGTAAATATGATCTGCCTTTCCAATAAAAATAAAAGGAAGGCAGTGATTCTGTTTGTTGGCCCCATGAGTTTCCTGGGCTCAATACTGGTAGCAGCGGGTGCAGAGATCCGCTGTGTGACTTTTCATCACCAAATCCAGTGCCATTGGGTGTTGGGCCAAAGAAGGTGGTACTTGTGGTTCCTCGTCTCAGATTCAAGCTGTCCCTCAGAGCCGAGGCAGCTCCCCGGGCTAGAGTAATAACACCGATTGGTGGCTGGGAGATTCTCTCTCAGTTGAAGCTGGGTAAGGATGGGTATTGTCATACTGCGATTTTGTCCTACCTTTACTTGAGAAGATGGTGATTTCAATGGGCAGTTTGGTGTGCCCATGGCCAGCTGCAGCAGCATCTGTGATCACATTCCTCATTGTCCTATAGACTCAGTTGGTGTGTCACTTCTCCACTGCACCTTTCTGTCACAAGCCTGAAACACAGCCTTTCTTTTTTCTTCTTTCATTTTCTTTTAATCCTGCTGTGGCTGAGGTCAATGTGATATACTCTACTCTGCCATCACTATGGTCTCTTTATTATGAGTTTTTAAATAGATTCACGCTGGCCATTTTCATGGTTGAATTAATTCTGGTTTCCAACTTTGCTGAATTGGTGATCTCTGGAATTTGGTATAAATGTTGATTTATTCATGAAGGATACTAATTGGTGTAACTTCAGATTTTTTCCCATCATATTGTCCTGTATTAGGCGGTAGCTATTAGAATCAAGCTACTTCTCCATTTTAGAAAGACAGAAGGGCAAGATTGTGAAGAAATCAGGAGCAAGTACAAATAAGGACAGTACAAAAAATTGAGTCAGAAGAAAACTGCCTGGGACTCCAAATGAAACTGTTGAAAATGTGTAGATAGTGAGATGCTGGGCTGTCTGACATTGTCTGTACCAGCTGTGTTGGGACACACTTAGATAAGAGACTGATGGAATTATGGCTCCTAAAAAGGACTAGACTATTGTAGCAACAAGGAGAGAATCTGTTGGGGGTGGGAGTTTGGGGTGGAATCCCAGTCAATATGGAGATGTATCACAATATTAAAAAAAATCAAAATAAAAATATAACAACAACAATAAAAAACAGAAAACTGCCTGAATAGTCAGTTTAGGGAGAAACAGAACATAGTCTGAGAGCTTAGAAAAAGGTATCAGTGGCTAAAGGTATTGTTTTAACAGTTCTATTGCCACAAGATTCTGAATAGTAACCCTTCTTTCAACTCTCCATGAGGCTTTTATAATTTGATGGACAAGGCTGTTGTAATTTTTCACTGTCCTAAACCAAACTTCTGTGCTTTACTTACAAGCTGAAGTATGTCAAAGGCACAAGTGGGCTCATTATGATGTTCTGAGTGATACAGGAATAGATTTTCCTGAAAGACAATACATGCAAAAAAAAAAAAAAAGAGTCGGGGTTCATTAGTCCAGAAATTCCAGAATTCTTTGTAGAATGAATTTTTTTATGACAAGCATTCTTTTCAGTTATTGAGAGGATGAGACTCCTTGCAGATTTAATCTTTTGATTTTTCTCAGTGTGACCTCACAGATAAATACCTAAGAAAAGCCCTGGGTGACACCTGGTTTGTGATATCTGATGAGACACAGCCCCATAGAAGCTTCCATTCTTACCTTTCAGAATGTTATGCTAGCCTTGCTTTACTTACATCAACAGATTCCACATGTGATTAGAACAGGAGTAGATGAAGCTTTGCAAAAACTCTGAGCTGTCGTAATAAGCAAAAGAAAAAAAATCACATTTAAGTCAGCCTGTATGTCACACTTTATAAGAGAAAAGTCAGAATTAAACCCATAGAACTCAATTTCTTGTCCCCCAGCTGGGTCTGATATCTTATCCTTCCTTATCTTAGATTCATTCTGTTTGAAACTATACAATGGGCTCTCTAGTCAGAGACATACCTATACTTTACTGCATTGTTATTATGGATATGTGTTAATATATTTGTTTTCCCATGAGATTTTTATGAGATTTATCTCATTTGCTTTGCATCTTGATGGCCTCATAATCTTGGATATTAGGTGAATGGATATGGTTAATACAATGAGAAAATTTATTTGAGTACTGGCTCTATATGCTGTAAATCTGATAAATGTGTAATGGATACTACCTTTAAAAGTTCATCTTTAGAGGAAAGGTAACTGATTGGATTTCCTGCAGATATATTACTCAAAAGAGTAATAACTTGTGATTGTATTCATAGTTTGGCTAAATTTTTCTTTAGTACTCATCTATTCAAATCCTTCTCTGAAGATTTAAAAATAGAATAGTGTTTTATTTTCTTTGCTTTATAAATGTCTAAGTGTTTAATATTTAATTATTCCTGGGAATATCTATAGAGTATACCTGATGTGCAGCAAATTGCCTCAAGTTAACAGTTTGAAATACATGTTTAACACTTTGGATTAAAGTCTTTATGCAGTTTGCTTTATCGTTATATATTTTTCTTATGAAATTTAGAACAGTCTTGCATATTATTTTGTAGTTATAAAGTTTGCAATCAAGGTGGGACTACTTTTGTTTTAAAACCACCCATAAACTGAGTTCTATTTTGATTGAAGTTTGGATAGTCACTTCCTCTGGGCATCTGAGCTGTCATTTTTTTTCCAAGTCTTGATCATGTTATTCTGTATGTAGTTTCATTTAGCCAAACATTAACAACAAGGCTTCAAGCAGATGCTATCAAAGATGGGAAATAACTGTTAAATAAAAAATAACAGCAAGGGACTTAGGCAGTTGAGCAACGAAATGGCCAAATAAACAACCAAATGAAAATAAAGTTTAGTAAGCAAAGATTGCAAGTATCTTTAATGACTTGATTTAGAATGCTTCGCAGTTTTGATGGTTTGTAAAATAGTAATCATGGATGAATTTTGAGCTTCAAATATTTACAAAGAACCACAAACTTTAAAGCTTTTTCAAAGTTTCATATCCCTAAGTAGGTTTTTATTTTTGCTAGAGCTGCAGCAGTAGAAGTAAACCAGTTATCATCAACTCTTAATGTTGAAATGTGGGTGGCCACTTAAATACCACAACGTGGAAAGGACAGGATGACCTGCCTGTGGAAGCTGTGTAACCAGATGAGGAATATCATGTGATTGATATCTATTTTATAAGGAGAAATATTATACTCATATTTAAGAATATTCAAGAAGAATAAAGGATATATTTTGTAAAGCTGCATTGTAACACTTATAAATTCTCCTAAAAGTAACTTAATACATAACAACAGTTTCAAAATAACTGTACCCCCCAAATTAAAAAATCTACATGCTTGTATAAATCCGGGCTGAGAAGAGAGTATTGTTAAGATGAAGCCCCACCATTACAGTTCCCAATAATCAGGGCTTTCCTCACCATGGCCTTTCCTAAGAGGTGTAATTATGGCACCATTTACCTTTCTGATTCATCTGTCTCTTTGGATGAAGGTGTGTTGTGGAATTCAGATTCGGGTTCTGGATCCAGACCGCCTGGCTTGGAGTCTTTGCTCTGCTGGGCAACAGCTGCTTGGATTAAAAATGCAAATTAATTTTTTTCTTTCTTTCTCTTTAAAATGCAGATGATGCTATGTGAAATCCAACTTTATAGTATCTAAGGTAGTACCTGCTGCATGATACGCCCTCTGTGAATTTCATAAAATACAGATGCATTGTCCATATGCCTTGTGATATTCTTTTCTGGGTGCTGTAGTCTTGGTTGTTTATCTTCTAATCATGAAAGCAAAAATCCTTAAAACCCATGCTAAAGCCCACAAAGTCCAGCGTTTCTCCTTGAAAACAGGAGGTGCTGTTGAAGTTCTATGCTGTGGTGGTCCTGCAGTGTCACTGGACATGGGGTTCATGTGTGAAGAGATAAATACACCCGATAATGTGAATTTGGAATTAGGGTACATGAGGGTACCCTTTATGAAATTCTCAGATCTCAATGTCCAGCTGTTCTATTTGTCATGCAAATCTATATCGCAGGGCTTAATATGCATGCTGATTTAGAACTGATTTCATAGTCCAGCAGCTCAGGATTAGAATTTCTATAATTCTTTCATTTGAGAAAGATACATTTGGGAAGGCAGTGGAAAAAGGCCTGCCACCCACATGGAAGAATAAGATGGAATCCCTAGTTCCAGAATTGCCACTGGCACAGCCTTAACTTTTTTTGGTCATTTGGTAAGTAAAGCAGAAGATGCAATAGATAACTTTTCTTTTAAAAATAGACCTCTTCCTTCCTTAAGCACTTAAGCACATCATATATGATAATATCCATTTTGGGGTCAAATAACCAGGTTATCCTATGAGGCTTCTGAGTCCAGAAAAGCATTTGTAGAAGATTGATACTTTAATAGGTCATAATGAATCTCATATCCTTGTACCCATTTGGTGTAATCTTCTGCAATGTGAATTCTGTGCTTGTACTTGTGACTTACTTTGGCCAACAGGACCTCAACAAGTACAATACAAGCATGCATTTTATAGACGTTTGTCCATCGAGATTGACTGGCTTGGAAAATCATCCCCACTATGTGAGGAAGCCCTGTGTAGACTAGTTGAGTGTGCAAGATCGCGTAAACAAACACAGGTGCCCTATTCTGACAGCTCAACTCAGCCATTAATGGCCCCTGTGACTGAATGCACATCTTTGAGTGAGTCTAGGGAAAAGCAGAATTTCCAAGCATACCATAATTGTTTTAAATCTTTGTTTTGGAGTAGTCTATATAGAGTAATTGGTAACTGATACCATGTGAATGTCAACTGACTCAAACTGACGTATTTGGAAACCTCTCTCTTTCAAGGGAAGTGAAACACAATCATTCACACACACAAACACTAACTCTTTGGCAGCGCACATTGATGTAGTCCTTGAAAGTTTATTTGTCCAACTATTAATAGCTGGAGCCGACGTCGTGTTGCAATGTTTAAGCCCCTGTTTTGTATGCCTACATCCTAAGTGCCACTTTGAGTTCTGTCTATTCCATTTTCAATTCAGCTTTCTTCAGTTGTACCAAGTGCTTGGGCTCTTGCCAGGTGCTTGGGAGCCCCAGATAGAATTCCTGGCTTCTGGTTTTTGTCTGGCCAACTTTGGAGAGTCAGTCAACTGTTGGAATCAATCCTTTTGTATCTTTCTCTCTAAACTTTTCTATTCAATAAATAGTAAACTTCAAAAATGTTGAATAACATTGTTTGTATATGATTGACTAAATCAAAAATTTAGTAAATAGGAAAATATTTTTGCAGTTTCCAAGAAAATTAAACCTTGGGGAAAATATATTAGAAAACAAAAAAAAAATGCTTGTAACACAATTAAACTTCAAATGTACCTATGGCTTAGATAACATGTTTACTTTTTTTAAAGTAACCATCTGTATTGCATTGACCACAGGCTGAGAAGTTTGATGCCCATAGATACAAATCTATCATTCTCCATTTTTTTGACAAAAACAAAATTGTCTGTACTTTGCTCTCTTGATGTATAAAAAAGAAACTTTGTATACCATCATGCAGAGCCCTCCATGTCTTAGTAGTTGTTGAACATGTTTGATGCTTTATTTTCTTGCCATTACCAGTTGGCTGATTTTGAGGTAGTTCAGGCATAGTTTTAATAAATTCACTGAAAAGAACTGTAATATGAAAAAAAAGAAAACATAAGTGCTTTAACTTGAGTATCCCTTTTGAGGATCGATGCCTGAGCAGTACCTCCAGCCCTCCCCAGAGTCCAAGATACTGTTCCACAGAGTAGGTTGAAACAAATAATAGTAAGGCCGAACTCCTAATAGACCAATGCAGTAACTCTAAGAAGAGCAACAATTGATCATATACATCACCACTCACTGTTACTTCTGTTAGAAAATTTCAAAGCTGTAGTGAGACTTCCTAGGTTTCTTTTTTTTTCTTTTTTTTTTTTTTAAAGATTTTATTACTATTGGAAAGCCGGATATACAGAGAAGAGGAGAGACAGAGAGGAAGATCTTCCATCTGATGTTTCACTCCCCAAGTGAGCCGAAACGGGCCGGTGCGCTCCGATCCAAAGTCGGGAACCATGAACCTCCTCCGGGTCTCCCACGCGGGTGCAGGGTCCCAAAGCTTTGGGCCGTCCTCGACTGCTTTCCCAGACCACAAGCAGGGAGCTGGATGGGAAGTGGAGCTGCTGGGATTAGAACCGGCGCCCATATGGGATCCCGGCGTGTTCAAGGCGAGGACTTTTAGCCGCTAGGCCACGCTGCTGGGCCCCTTTTTTTTTTTTTTTCTAAATTTATTTCCACATGCTCTTTTTTTCTGTATCTAGGGTAAAAGGGGAGATAAAGGAAGAAGCCCCACCCAGCCTCCCACCCATCCCAGGTCCCTGATGGGGGACATGATCCGAGGATCTTTCTCAAATGCTTTTGATAGTTCAACAGTTCTGAATTGCTTCCAATCTCACCATTCCAATAATGATGAAGTCACTGCAGAATCCACTGATTGACATAGTCTATCTTAGAGTTTCCATTTGTCCAGTTTCACTGCCAACATATGGCTGGGGTAGTTAATTGACTTATTCTGTCCTCTGTTGTGGTGCCAGGTATCCTCTGCAGGTTCCGATAGATTGCCATATCCTCCATGTGCACCTTATTATGCTGTTCACTGCTCTGTTTGAGCCTCTGAGGAGGCTTGGCTCTGGCATTTGCATTCCAAGGCAGACCATGGAACCTGCACTTCTCTTCATGGTTGGGGTTTTGAGTCCAACAAATCGATTGGGGAGATCCCCAAAGAAACCTTGTCTGAGGTGATCTCATTCCAGGTTCTTGTGTTTATTTGCATATACGGGGCCTGGCACAGTCCATCACCCCAATCATATAGTGGTTGCAGTTGCTGGGTCTATTCTGTTTCCAGCCCTGTCTTCCACTGGAACCAATGGATGTTGTAGTCCAGCCTGATTTTGCCAAGCACACACTTGGCCCTTACATAAACCAGTGGGAATTGCAGCTTAGTTGGAGCGATCCACAATAACCGCCACCGAACCTGCCCCCTGCCCTAGTTCCTATGCTTGCCAGTATGTGCAGCAGACTACATGTCAATGGGCATTGAATCCTAGTTCAACCCAACCACTGTCCAGCCCACACACATGCTGGTGGGTGCCATTCTGTCTAGCCACCCCTGCCCCAAGTCCTGGTTTTCATGTTTTCCAGTGGGAGTGGTAACCCAAGAGCAGGGTACCCACTATTTCCCTCCTAGGCCACTCCCATGCCCAGATCATGCACTTTCTGGATGGTTCTGTAGTTTAACTTGACAAATTAGCCACCGGTGCCAGCATCTGCTACCTGATGCTACTGCAAGACCCAACCTACTCTCACCCATTCTGCTTTGTGTTTGAACCAATAGGGACAGTCAACCAAGCCTGGCTCTTCCCTAATCTGGCTCACATGAGGCCCACAGGTACTGTAGCCCCGCCTGGTCTGGTCTGACCCCATCCAAACTCATGCTCTCCAGTGGGCGAGGTGTTCCAGCAAGGGGGCCCTCCACGTTTCCCCTACCAGCTTTACCCCCTCCCTCCCTGGTTCCTGGTAGCACTGCATCTCAGTCTGGCATGGTCTGCCTTAGCTTGGCGTTTTCTAGTGGGTGTTGCAGCCTGGCCCAGCCTGGCCCACCCCCCAATTCCAGCTGGTGAGGGTTACAGTCTATCCCAGGCCTGCATGTACCCTATCCCAGATGTAATGTGTACTGATATGTGTTGCAACCATACCTGGCCCAACTCACACTGTTCCGGTGCTCAGATTCATCAGCGGCTGATGTAAACTGGTTCAGTCTAGTCTGCCCCTGACCTGTGCCAAATGTATGCCAGTGGGTATCTTTCCCTGACCTGGTCTGGGCTGTTCCTTATCATGCTTCTTGGGCTTACCTACAGTGACTGTGTCCTGCCAGAGGAGTTGCCCAGGCTCCTCCATCAGAACCTCTCCCAGTGTCAGATTTTGTGCATTTTGGTAGGTCCATGAGTCAGCCCTACTCAGTCCACCTCCTGTCCTAGCAGGAACGGTGGTCTTTCCTGAATGGCCTTCAACCCATTCTGGTTCTTATTGTTGGATGTTTCAGCCCAGCCAAGTATCATCCATACCCAACCACAGCTCACACATGGCTCAGTAGGGGCAGAGACCTAGGCTAGTCCGTCCCACATCTACCCTGGTCCTCCAGAGCACCAGATGGTGCTGGAGTCTAACCTGGTTTGGTGCATCCAGTCCCAGTCCACACTTGTGCCAAGGGAGACTGCAGCCATATCCAGACCAGAACGCAGTCCCCACTCCACCGCTGGCACTCCTCAGTGGGAACCTCAACCCAGCTCGAGTGTCCCCTTAGCTCCCCAACTGGGTCTGTTCCCAGCCATAGGTTACATGCACATGCCAGTGGTTGCTCTGACTCAGCTTGGCATAGCCCCTCACCTGTCCTGACCTTTGTCTTAGATGCTGTGGCCTAGTGTCCCTGGCTCACACAGACCTGTCAGTAGGTGTAAGTCCTATTTCAGCATGACTTGTGCTCCATCCTGATTTCTGTTTTGGCTTGTGGGCTGAGGTTTGCTCAGCCCTGCCTAGTCCACCCTGTTCCATTACTGACCCACACATTAGCCAGCCATTGGAGCTACTTTGCCCAGCTTGTCTAACCCCATGTGTTCAGCAGCAGGAGCTATGACCCACCAGGGGAGTTTTCCAAGTTCCTCCACTTGACCCACTCCCAGACGCAGTTCTCATACATGCCAGTGGATGTTAGGCCAGTGCCCAGCATAGTCTGACCTTCCATTTGGCCTTGTATGAGCTGGTGAATGTTGCAGCCCAGGCCATCCCACACCCTATTTAGGATGCAGATTTGTGTTGCTGCCTTGATCAGCCCAGACTGTTGTCGGTTCCTTTACGTGTGAGTGATAGCAGGTTCCATGGTCACACCTAGCTCAGCCTATCACCACCCCAACTCTTGAGCTAACCATCATTTACATCATCACCCACTCTTATTTGTGTTAGAAAATTTCAAAGCTGTAGTGAGACTTTCTAGGTTTCTAATCGTTGCTTTCAAAATTTGCAGTTTAATCTTGCCACTTCTTCACATTTCAGAGCAAAAGCATTTTTCCACTTGCTCTCTTTTGCCTTCCTTTGACATATTTCCTTTATTTACAAGGATTTTCTTTTTTTTTTTCTTTTTATCCCAAAAGTGAGCCTTTGTACCCTCAGGCATCAATTTCAAAATGCTGCTGCTTTCAGATATCTGAAAACAAGCAAAATGAGTCCTCCCCCTTGCCATGGCCATGATACAAGAACCTTCATCATTTTTACTTTTTCTAAAAGGAAAATAAGGTCCCCATTCATATTTCCTTGTGGTTATATTCGATATGACCATTCCTCTAATAAGAAACATTTACTCATCTTATTTATAAATTAATTCAAAAGACAGCTGACCTTTTGATCTCATGTAATAGCATCCACAAAACATTTTTGGTTATGATTAAGGGCTGATTTAATTTAAAGACATAGATGGAAATTTAATTCAGCTATTCAGAATAAAAGAAATCTGTTTTTTTAAACTGGTTATGAAAATGTCAAATCCATTTGATAAAACAGCTCAAGTGATTCCAGCTTCGTACTGAATTGTGAGAACATCCCAGGAAATCAGGGGAACCCATGCTTGAAATATCTGGCAGATAAGTGTGCAACTGGCAACATCAGTGACTTCACACATACTGATTTTGGTGCCAGTAGTAAACACATGGAGATTTAAGGGGGCAACTTGGATAGTGTATAGAAGGCAGAAACCATATTTTATTTATTTCCTTCTGTGCCAAACACAGCATCTCTTACCTGGAAGGTGCTTAAAAACACTTGTTTCAGGGGATGACTTTTAAGCATGAGTTCCTAGATATCTCAGTCTTATTGTGAACTTCTTAGTGCTCTGTTGTGTCCTTGGTTGTGAGGGTTATGTACGTCTTTGCTCTCGGGGTCTACTCCTGCTTTTAAAGCAGGTTTAATTTATGGACATTGTCCATGAATTCCTTTCCTGTCCTGAAAAACAAATTCCACAGATTGACATTATGTATAGAGACAGAAGTCTATGATAAGGCACTAAAGGCTAGTTACAGTTCCATGTGCGTGTACTTTTACAGTCTTATTTCCGTCATAAACCTTTGGCTTTATCCAAGTGAGGACTGTTAATCAAGTTACTCCCTCTCCTATGGATATGCTTCCTCTTCTTGTTGTCAGGGCAACTCAGAGCCATCCTTGGTGATCCTGGGGAGAAGCTGTGTCTGGAAGTATCTTGTCCTTATCTCAGCCTGTAGGTGGGGAACCACCAGTGAACAGTGGACCAAGTTGCATTTCAGTTTGTTCGCTGCCGAGGCAAACACATCCAAGTTCTACTTTAAAAGAAGACCTGGTGGGAGCACCGGGGCACAAAAAACACAGCTGCATCTAAAAAAAAAAAAATGTATGAGAGCCAAGCATAAGCAAGAGAGAGGCAATGCCAAAGGATGGGGGACTGGGGAAGAATAGATGAATACTAGAGGGGTTGTTGGGGAAGTTAACCCTTGCCTGTATC
The DNA here is from genome assembly GCF_030435755.1 of Ochotona princeps. NCBI lineage: Eukaryota > Metazoa > Chordata > Mammalia > Lagomorpha > Ochotonidae > Ochotona > Ochotona princeps. Next base: position 22,153,223 of record NC_080836.1, read on the forward strand.
AAGGAAGGCCAAAAGCATGGGTTCAGGGCAGCCTCTCACTGGAGGAGGTTAATAAGACAGAAACAGAATGATCCCATAGACAAGTCCTTGGCTTCTTGTCTCATCTGGATTTGATCCTGAGCTGAAGTTTACAATAGCTCAAAAATTTGTAGACTATTGTACCTGCAACACTTGGAATATTTAGTCCCTTCCTAAGCACCATGAACTCACAAGCTAGTGCTTTATACATCGTGTCTTCTATTTGGTTGTGCTTGTATATCGTCCCTCCTTTAACCTCTAAGGAGATCTGGTGTAGATGGTGTTTTTAAAAAAATGTTTTTTATCTGAAAGTAACAGTGTTAGGGTTGGGGAGAAACAGTAAGAGGAGGTGGAAGGAGAAATAGAATCTTTAAGCCATTAGTTTACTTTCCATATTGCTGCAAAGTCAGAAATGGTCCAGGTTGAAGTCAGGAGTCAGGAACCCAGTCCACATCTCTCACATGGGTTTTAGGGGCCCAATTACTTGGAAGGCCACCTGCTGCCTTCCAAGCTATAGTAACAGGAAGGTGGACTGGGAGTAAAGCAACAAAGACTTCATTCAGCATTCCAGTATGCCAGCATAACATGCCACAGCTGAGCCCTGTGCCACAACAGTCCCTAGATGATGAGGTTTGTACCATACAATTTTTTTTTATCTTTCCTACAAACTTCCACATCCTGTATTGATAAATACATGGCAACCTTACCAAGATATTGGGTATTAAAATATTTCTTATTGAACTGAGTGAATTGGTGAATAAATGATTCATTTCTTATGTGGAAATGTAATGTAAAATCAAGTAATGGGGTGAAATTGAATTAAACTGTATTTAAATCAGCCAAAATAATATGGCAAATGTTACAATTTTCAAAGCTAAAATAATATTAAAAACCAACTTGGCAAACAATGGCACATAGAAATCTATGAACATTGTTAACAAATCTAATAGTATCTTCTGGGATGTTTGCCTTGAATATGTGAAATATGGAATCAAATAGCTGCAAATAAAATGGGGATTCTTGGCTAGAAATAGCTAGATTGAGGGTTTAGACTTTCTAATCCTCAGTTTACTGTCCTGTGAAATGGAGCTAATTTCTCACCATTTGTAACATATGGGAAAGGATCAAATAAAAATGAACATTTCTTGGTAAATAATCACATGTCACACAGATGTTTTCATTTTTTGCTGATACACACATTTATTGAGAAGAATTTGACTTCCTGATACACAGGTAGTATTTTTGATTATTTGCTCTTCTCAAGGTATTTAGCAGTTTATAAAAGAAGGAGGGCATATCTATGGCTTAGCTTTTCTATTTGTATCTTATTGAGAAGAGGATGTAATATAGAACATAGAAGAAAATTAAAGTGGCAATTAGCAATATTAATTACAATAAATATCTAACATAATTAGATTAAAATACAGACATTTTAGTGGATTGCTTAACTCTTCTAACATAAATTAAAAAATATTATGTCCATGATTATTTTCCTTTCTTGTTACTTCATTTGCTAAGTTTTTACTGCATTGCTTCCTTTCCAATAACTGATTAAATTCTTTCTGAAGAACAGAAAGAGCAGTAGGTGTTAAATTTAGCAGTTGAAATGCTTATATCCCACATTAGATTACTTGAACTCAATACCCACCACTGTCTGCTGACTTTGGCACTTTGCTCATACAGACCCTGGGAGGCAACATGTAATGGTTCAAGGGATTGGTTTCCTGCCACCCCCTGGGGGAGACTAGGATTGAGGTACTGGGTTCCAGCCTTGGCGTTTGGCCTCACGTGGACATTTAGAGCCCATGGGGAGTCTTCCAGGGAAGGGAGCTCTCTCATTCTCACTGTTGCTCTGTCTCTGTCTTCTCCCTGTGTCTCATAACTTTTGTGAAGATTATACATTCTTTTAAAATGTGCTTTTATTTTGGTGAATTTCAGAGAAATGAAGTGAAGAGATGGAGAATCTTCCATCTGCTGGTTCACTCCACAAATGCATGCTACAGACAGGCCTTGGCCAAGCCAAAGACAAAATCCAGGAACTCCATCTGAATTTCCCACGAGGGTGACAGAGACTCATGTCTTTCAAAATGAGTGTTTGCAGGAAGCTGGATTGGAAGTAGAGGAGTCAAGACTTGATCCAAGCATTGTAATATGAACTGCACCTATACTGAGCAGCAACTTAATCAATGTGTTGGACATGTACCCAAAACTATTAGAAACAATTCTGGGAACATACTACAGAGATACTTCTTTGACGTTAACTCCTTAACTTCCAAAGTGATAATGCTTTATCTTCAAAGTTACCATGCATCTGTTTCAGAATTAATCTGGGAAGATTAAATAAAATGCAAAAGGACTAATTATATTTTTGTAGCTTAGATTTTTCCTTGTTCTGAGGTAGCTGCATTGTTTGCAATTGATGCATACTGGTGTGATAGTCAATATATCTCTTAGTTTTACCATGCAGTATAAAAACAATTGTCAAAAGACAGAACAACAATTTTATATCACCATTTTGATTAGAGGAATATCTCTTCTTCTTAAGAAGTTACTCATCCTATCAAAATGGCTACACGTTTTTAACCTTGGTTGCTTCCCTAATCTCTCAAACACATGATATTGGGAATTAGGTCTTAAACAAGTAGCTTTGGTGAACACTTTCAAACCTAACACCACCCATTAAACATGTCTTTCTGGAAATATCAAGATGGCTAGGTCTTATAATTAAGACTCGAAGGAGATGAGGTTCGTCAAGAAAGAATAGCAGCCTTCCTATATTTGAAGGTTATGCAAAGAGCACGGGCTTGTTACAGAAGGCAAAGAAACTGCCTTCCAAAATAAATAAGGGTAGACTTATGTATATTGAAGTATGTGTGTGTATAATACATAACATACATGTACACGTGCATGTACATATGCTGGTAAATCTAAACATGTGTTTGTGTGTGTGTGTAAATTGACCCAGCAGCAAGTATTGACCTGACAGTTAAGATGCCCAGTATTGCATGTCAAAGTCCTGGGGTTTGAGTCTCATTTTCAATTCCAGCTTCCACTTTCATGTTGATACACATCCTAGGACACAGAGGTAGTGGCTCAAGAAGTAGATTCACTGCCACTCACATGGAAGACTTGGCTTCCAGTTATGGGCCAACTCTAGTTGTTGGAGTTGTTGGATAAGTGAACTATCAAAGAGAAGTCAGGCCTCCTCCATCCCTCCCTCCCTGCCTTCCTCTCCCTTGCTCTTCGCTGTGTCTCAAAACAATTAAACACCTCTAAATACCCTGGGTAAAAATAAATTAAAATTGTTGGGCCAGCATTTTATGTAACACCCTATATAGCAGGTATGGCAGGTAAAGGTATCTTTGGCAATTCTGTCATTCTATATGGCGGTGGATACTACTGTATTTCCAATCCAGCTCCCTGAAGATGGTCTAGGAAAAGCAGCAGAAAATGTTCTAGGCAAGAGACCGAGATGAAACCCCTGGGCTTGATGTTGGTGATAACTATTTAGGCTATGGGGCGGGGGTGAACCAGCAAATGGAAAATCTTTGTCTCTCCCTCTCTAATTCTTTCAAAAAATAAATATTTTTTATAATTTTTTTTTAAAAAGCTGTAAAATTGGAGTCTGAAATTTCTTACCAAAATTCAAAAATGTTTTCCTCGACTTTTTTCTCTCTGAAAAAAGGTGTGTCAGTTCAGTCATTTAGGTAATTATCAAAAAATTCAAGGAGTTTGTTAGCTTAGTTAATTCTAGCTTTTTCTGGTAACCTAAATTTAGTGTTTTTAAAGATTATATATCAACTCAGTTTTATTAACCCCAGAATCTTCCTTTCAATAATATTGCATTTAAGTATCTGTGTCACCTACCAAATGAATTTTAATTGCAATAATTTAGAAAATCAGAATTAGGGATTAGAGAGCCAAGAGAATTTCATTGTTAAGGAACAGATGTAATCTAGCCGTCCAAAATTTGGAAAATAAGAGAAAAATTGTTGTCAGCTCAACTCTTACAGTGGATAGTTGCAAGTTCAGTTTTAGATTTATTCTTGTTCAGTAATGTCCATTTGCTCGCAATTGGAAGATGTGTTCATTATGTTTAATGCATTTGGAATCGGACCAGCAAAGATTACTGTCTTGCAGTTTTCAGTCTTCAGTCATGCTAAAATAGTCTTAGATTGGTGGATGCAATGTATTGGACTTTGCCACTTACTTAGATATCAATACTTAGATACTAATATCAAAAATACTTCGATATCAGTTACTGAGTGTGTGTGTATGTGCCTTTTAACAATGATTTCAGCTTTTCCAAGTGAGCAAACTACTATGCAATTTCAGTGTTAGAAGTATTTAAAATGTGGCAGAACAAAGAATACCTTTAGTGCGTTCTACCTAGGCCACTAGCTATTTTCTAGGTTGTTTTGATTTGAACCTTGCTACAACTGTCCTTGATTCTTTCCAAGCCATCTTAGACAATACTGCAGATTTGCATATCCTTTTTCCACAAGGTTAACACAGTTTTGGAAGGAAGCATAAAACTCTCAGTCACTAATGAGTTTATCTTGGCTGAAAATAAAATGAGATTATCTTGGCTTGGGTTTGTTAATTGCCATCAGCAGTCCTTCAAATTGTTTTCTGGCATTATTTGATTTAGCAGGCAGCAGCTTGAAGCAATAGAGATGCCCTCAATAGGAGAATGCATAACCACCCCTTTAAATTACTGTGATATTGTTTCCTGGAAATTTATGGAATCAAGGGAGTGCAAATATTAATGCTAGTCTCATAGAAATGGAGGAGGAATGTGGAAATGAAATTTGGTTTTGTGATCTGTAAGTTAATGATCTTTTCTTAGAATTGTATGTATGGACTATACTGACTCAAATTTATTTGTGTTAATATCACATTAGCATGAGAATGAACAAGGAAAAAAAACCAGATGTTAAACTTTGGAAAAGACTGGTAACACTAGTGCTGCTCTTTAAACCGAAGGGTTCCAAGCAGCTTGCATCCTGTGCCTTTCCACATGGCTCCACATCAGTTACTCTCTTTTCAGACCCTGGTGTTTCCAGCTAGTTCATCTCTCATTATAAGCAAGTAATCGGTGCATTCCATCTTTATCATTTTGACCTTTGGTATCAACAGACTTTTCTCTAGGCCCTGTCCTAATTTTTTCCTTCTGGAGATTAACAGTAAATTTTGTCACACATCTAACTAGCCTCCTCAACAAATCATCTAAACTGTCAAGGGTCAAAGACTAGGTTCCTTTGTGTGTATTACGTCTGTGCTGTGGAATGGAGCACCGGACTCATAGTAAACCATTAACAAATTAAGTTAATGACTAATTGGCCTTATTATTTTCATACAATTGCAAGAAAAAATCAACCATTTTGGAATTTGTCAGTTTTATTGAAGAAGTTAAGCAATAATTAGAAGGCCTAATGGAGGAACTCCTATTTCACTATTTTTATCAGCAGCAGGTAGCAACTCAGAAAGACACTTTTTTCTATAGAGAGTGCATTTATGCATTTATGTTAATCTCGTATATGGCATGTTCAATGTGAAACAATATATTATAATGATATTACAGTGAATCTGCTTTATTCATTTATCCATTGTGGTTTCAGTTCTTATTTTAATCAAATGTATATATGCTCAGAATTTAAAGAAATCATTTTATAACAAAAATTAATGATTACAATATTTATCTATGTTTGTATCCTTCTGTTACTTCATCACCAATAGCAACATGGAAAATTTTTTAATTTTTAAAATTTATTATTATTATAATTTTATGATACAGTTCCATAGGCTCCTGGGATTTCCTTATTCTCTCCCCAATTCCACCCACCCCACTGAGTTCCCTTATATCATTACTAAAGTACAGTTCTTCATACACAGTCATATGCCCATCATTGCGGGCATGGACAATGGCAGAGAGTCCAGCATCCTATTGTCAAGATATAGTAAACAGTTTCATTGTAAGTCCGTCTTTGTCTGGAAGTAGAAATGCATACTACATTGTATCTTCACATCTGGATATGTTAGACTCCATTTCTCAGTTACTGTACATCCCCTTATAAATGAAAAATCACAATACAAAATCAACAATAGGAAGAAAAATAGAAGTTGAAAATATCATGCAGTTAAATAACATTCTGCAAGATGTGATAGTTCCCATTACACAGCTACTATACATCCCCTTAAATGAAAAGTCACAAAACAAAATCAACAGGAAGAAAAAACAAATTAGCAACACAGTGAAGTTAAATAACATGCTACTGACTGACTAATGTGTGGGTTAAGAAATGAAAAAGAAAATCAAGAACCTTCTTGAAGAATATGATGCTACTGTATGATCTATGAGTCATTGAAGAATTTAATCAGAAGAAACTGTTTTGAAGAGATGAAACTAACAAAAACAAAAAAACCCCATGATATATAGCTTCCACTGATTTTTGTTGGTGAAGTGTGTCTCTTCTAGACAACAAATAGTTGTGTTTTGTTTTTTAATCCAGTCTACTAATCTATGACGTTTGATTGAGCTTAAGCCATTTACAATCAGGGTTAATATGTATGGGTGGTAATTTGGTCCTGTCATTTTAGGAATGGGTTGTTCATTGGTTTAATCTTCTGTTGTCATTTTACTGGGATGTTCTTCCTGTTTGCCTTTGGTTTTGGTGGATGGTATTCCTCTTCTCTGTCAAGAGAACATCTTGAAGTATCATTTGTAGGGGAGGTTTGGAAGAGGCAAATTCTTGTAACTTTTCTTTACTGTGGAAGAATTTTTTAATTAATTAATTTATTTATTTTCTTTTATTGTTTCCTTCATACATCTGATGTAAAAGGGGATTTTAAGGGAGAAGCCCCACCCAGTCTCCCACCCACCCCAAGTCCCGGATGCGGGGCATGCTCCAAGGGTCTTGCTCAAGTGGTTTTGATAGTTCAACAGTTCTGAATTGCTGCCACTCACACCACTCCAAGCACAATGAAGTCATTGAAGAGTCCACTGATTGACATAGTTCATCAAAGAGTCTCCATTTGCCCAGTTTTTGCATTGCCAACATATAGCTGAGGTGGTTTACTTGTTCTGTCCTCTGCTTTTCATGGTTAGGGTTCTGAGTCCAGCAGTTCAATTGGAGGGAGGTGTTCCCAGACCAGATTCCTGTATGTACTAGCAAGTACAGGGCCAGGCACAATCCATTGCCCCTATCAGCTGGTGGTTGCAACTGCTGGGTTGGTTCCGTTTTCAGCCCTGTCTTCCACTGGAACCAATGATGCTGCAGTCCAGCCTGGTTCTGCACAGCACACAGCCGGCCCTCACATAAACCAGTGTAGGCTGAAGCCTAGTCAGAGTGACCCATAATAATCCCCAACCAGGCCCGCCCCCTGCCCTGGTTTGCCAGTATGTGCAGCAGACCAGTCCAGTCTGTCCCACATCCCATTCAGCAATTGTACATGTCAATGGGTTCTAAAGCTTAGTTCCATCTAACCAGCTCAACTAACCAGCCCACACGGATGTTGCTGAGTGCCTCTCTGTCTAGCCACCCCAGTCCCTGTCCTAGTTTATGTGCCCTCTGGTGGGGGGTGGTAACCCAAGAGGGAGGAGTCCTCTATTTCCCTCCCAGGCCACTCCCACTCCCAGATTATGCATTCTCCAGGTGGTTCTGTGGTTTGACTTGACAGAATCAGCCCCCATTGCCAGCTTCTGCCAGCTGATGTTGCGGCTAAGCCCAAACAACCCTTGCCCACTCTAATTGTAGATTGCACCAGTAGGATCAATCAGGCCAGCCTGGCTTTTCCCTGATTCAGTCCACATGAGACCCACAGGTGGTGTAGCCCTGCCTAGTCTGGTCTGCCCCCATCCCAGCTCACATTCTCCAGTGGGAGTAACTGTCCAGCAAGGGAACCACCCCTTATTCCCCTGCCAGTTCTGCCCCCTCCCTTCCTGGTTCTCACGTTCTGGATGGATGCTGTGGTCATATCCAGTACAGGCAACCTCACCTTGGCATTCCGTATTGTGTACTGCTTTTGTAGTAGCCGAACCTCGCTCGACCCACACTGTTCTGGTGCTCGGATTAGCCAGTGGATGATGTGAACTGATTCAGCCTGGTCTTCCCCCAACCCCTGCCAAATGTATGCCAGTGGGACTTCCTCCATGACCTCTTCTGGGCTGTTTCCTTTCATGCTTCTTGCACTTACCTGCAGGGTCTGTGTCCTGCCAGAGGAGTTGCCCAGGCTCCTCCATCAGAACCCCTCCCAATGCCAGATTTTGCACATACCAGTGGGTCCACTAGCCAGCCCTACTCAGCTCACCTCCTGTCCTAGTAGGAACAGTGGCTTTTCCTGAATGGCCTTCAACCCATTCTGTTTCTTATTGTTGGATGTTTCAGCCCAGCCATGGATCATCCATACAGCTCCTACATGGCTCAGTAGGGGTTGAGACCCAGCCTAGTCAGTCCCACATCTACCCTGGTCCTCCAGAACACCAGAAGGTGTTGCAGTCTGGCCTGGCCCAGTGCATCCAGTCCACACTTGTGCCAAGGGAGACTACAACTGTTTCCCAATCAGAACACAGCCCCATTCCAGCACATGCGCCCCTTGGTGGGAACCTCCACCCAGCTAGGGTGTCGCCTTAGCTCCCCAACTGGGCCTGTTCCCAGCCATAGATCGCGCGCATGCCAGTTGTTGCTCTGACTCAGCTTGGCATAGCCCCTCACCTGTCACGACCCCTTTCTTAGACACTGTGGCTTAGCGTCCGTGGTTCACGCAGACCAGTAGGTGCAAGAACTTAGCTGGGCATGTCTTGTGCTCCATCCTGATTTCTAATTTTTCATATGGGCTAAGGTTTGCTCAGTACTGCCCAGTATGCCCATTCCATTGCTATTTCATACAATGACCAGCCCTTGGTGCTACTTTGCCCAGCTTGTACTGTGGAAGAATTTTATTTTATTTTATTTTATTTTTTTAAGATTTATTTTTATTACAAAGTCAGATATACAGAGAGAGGAGGAGAGACAGAGAGGAAGATCTTCCGTCTGATGATTCACTCCCCAAGTGAGCCAGAACGGGCTGATACGCGCTGATCCAAAGCCAGGAACCTGGAACCTCTTCCAGGTCTCCCACGTGGGTGCAGTGTCCCAAAGCTTTGGGCCGTCCTCGACTGCTTTCCCAGGCCACAAGCAGGGAGCTGAATGGGAAGTGGAGCTGCTGGGATTAGAACCGGCGCCCATATGGGATCCCGGGGCGTTCAAGGCGAGGACTTTAGCCGCTAGGCCACGTTGCTGGGCCCAAGAATTTTATTTCATTTTCAAAGACAAAAGAAAGCTTTGTTGGATATGTTATCCTGGGCCGACAATTTTTTCTTTTAGATTCTGGAATATGTCACTCCATTCTCTTCTTGACTGTAGAGTTTCCTGTGAGAGATCTCCTGTGAGTTTAATTGGCATTCCTTTATATGTTAGTTGATTTTTTTCATGTGCACATTTAAGGATCTTTTCTTATGTTCAATTGAAGAGACCTTGATGATCATGTGTCTTGGTGAAGATCTGCCTGGTGTAAATAAGCTATGAAATTTTTTTTTTAGTATACTGGATTTTTTAATATTTTAGTTTTCTTATTATTTCATTGCATTCACTACTAAAAACAATCTCTACTGAGTGAATGCTCTATCAAAATGATATGATCAACCAGCAACATTTTTCAGAAAAATTATCAATGATTGTCCTGACTTATGCCATCGGTACTTAATCTCTGCATTTAGTGTATATTTACTAGCTTGAGATTTCCTCTCACCACATCATCACTTCTCATTCTGGCCTCTGCTCTCTTGATTTCCTGTTTCATCATAACAAAATTTAGGCTTTGTATTTTGTGAGAAAGGATGTAGAAGTAGCATGTTCACAGCCCTGAGCATTGATACAGACTGTGTTACCAAACCAGAAGACCCGAGGCTGGATGGCCTTCTTTGAGAATTTTAGTTTTAAAGGTCCAAGATCAAAGGGCTTGATTTGGTATACACTTGCTAAATGCAGTGCAGAGATGGAGATGGACAGTATCCAGATGGAAGTGGCGAGGATGGGTGGAAAGAGAATGAAAGAATGTGAGAGAGTGGAGGGGGAGGACAGGGAGAGGAACAGAAAGAGAATTGGGCTCTGAACTGCTTTAGCAACACACTGTGAGGTATATCTGATTTATTAAACAAATGCTTTGCTTTCATTCAACTCTGCTTCTGGATATTGTGGGATATCAATTATATTCTCTTGAACTTCTGCTGTTTCCATCTTAATTCACTGTTTTATTTGATTTGTTTAATCCTTGACCACTTTTCCATTGATTTACTGCATTCAAAATTCATGATACTGCTTTGTTCCATTCCTTTTGTGGTTAATGTGTTAAGGACTCGCAAAGCTGTAGCTAAATGTTTAAAAGGAAGTGTGACTGCAATGAATCTCCCAAAAATTTATAGAAAACAAATGGAATGAAAAGAAAGTCTATTTGGGTACCAGAATATTAAGTCCATGCATAGTATGTATCTAATATGAATATTTTCTATCTGAAAAGTCCACTAACATGCAAAAATACCTTCCTGGTTAAAGTATCAGTGTATCTTAACCACAACTGTAGAATGTTTTGCAGTGTGTGTCAGCAAAAATGTATTTAACATTTTAGTGAAATAAAAATGAAATAATTATGCATAAAAGGCTGGTTTGCTAATCTTATAGAGTCTCAGTAGAACCACAGATTGCAATAATATCGATAAAGTACACTAACTGGATTTGTACCTGCCGTGTGTTGCTGGAGCGTTAGAGTTGAAAGGATCTCGTATCAGCCTGGTCCACCTTCCTCACCCTGTTCTCCAGTATCCGTGTTTCTAGCCCACTGTGTCATGCAGCTATTAGAGCTAGAACCAGGATCACCTTCCTGACAGCATTGTGCTGGCATCCTGTTCATTAGCTAAAAACTATGTGTAAAAATCAAGTTCCGCCCGGTCTGTGTAAAGACTTGAAGCAAGTGTGCAAAACAACATATTAGCAGAACATTTGTTTCCAGGCCCAATTAGCCCTGGTGATCTGAATTGCATGGGTGACCAGTGCCACCTCAAAGAAGTTAGGTGTATGAACTGAATATTGTTCGTCATGTTAAAGTTAGTCATTTTTCAGTGCTTAGAAGGTCACACATGTGAAAGCTGGTTTTGTCTTAATTCATCTAATCTTAGCAGGTAAAAATTGATACAACAAATATAAAGCTATTCAATTCTGATAAATACATATCACCACAAACAATTTCAATTTTATAGGAGCACAGTGTGACTTTTTTACATTGGAAAATGAATCTCTGAGATTAAATACCATTATCGTGGATGGAAAGCCCTTCAAGAGCAGCCTTCCTCATTACTTTAAAATGTATTCATTTCTTTCATACAGCTTTTCAGAAATCCATCTACATATTCTATGAAGTGAGCTGTTCTTCATTAAAAAGTCTCTTGCAAGACACCCAGTTGTAAGCTGCTGAATATCTATAGCCTGTAAGGATGACAATATGATCCTCCAAATCTGCCATCACTCAAGCTTTATTATAGGGCTTTATTAAATTGGAGATTCTAAGAAAAAATTAATGTGTAGCAAATTTGCTTTTCATAAAGGATGCCCAAAATGCATCATCTCTAAAGGGACCAAAAAGGATATGCTGCTAAATAAACGTAATTTCAGCCACAGCTTGGCAGAGGCCATGAAAAAGGAAACCAAACAAAGTGAGCATACATACCTTCCTGACATGACATCAGCTTTACACATAATAGACAATATATTATAATGAAGGTGATTGTGATTCTACGGAAAGCCCGAGTACTCATAGTAAGTACAATCATCTTCAGAGGGAATCATTTAGAGTAAAAGGACAATTCCTTCCAAGTTGTTTGAAGTAGCAAGTGCTGTAAGGCGGAATACTTCGGTGAGTGGAGGAAAAAAATAACTGTGGATATTGCTTGATTTATTGCTTCTCTGTAGCAATGAGATAATTAATATCTTGGGTCTTTGCAGTTGTTTTTCAATGGAGAACACCTCATCATTTCCAAATCCAAGTTTCACATCTCATTTGTTACCTAGTTACTGTTACTAGAATGATTACCTGACGCAAAGTTTAGCTTCCTGATAAATGATGCCACATTTATTATCTAGATAGCTGATTTCATGGCAGATAAAGCTAGGATTTCAGTTGTACACAGTCCTTTTAAGAGTCTTAGCACTCGTACTCCAAGAATAAGCACTTTTTAAAGAACTGTGTATTTACTTGGTGCAGTGATTTGGCCCAGGCTGTCTCTGTGCCCTTATGTGAAGTGTAGCAGGTGCCTGAAGTGCCATCCATCTGTCAACCTAAAAGCAACTGTTAAAAATCACCCAGCCCATTTTTCTTTCTTTTGATTTGGAAGTTAGCTGCACAACATCTGTTTGCAGAGATACAGGTGAAACTTATGTAAATACTGCCATATTCTTTCAAAAATGGAATAAATCACCTCCCACATGCTGCGTGTGAATTAGCATATTTATTCTTTCATATCTGCCAGATATGCATTCCTCTTGTATGCATACATAAAATAGGGGTTTGAGGAGCATAATGCTTCTAGCATATTGCATAGTTATCAGAATAGTCTATAGGATGAAGTGGGGATGATTCCACTTCTCACCCTACCCCTCCCCCCAGTGCAAATATATGAGAGAGATGACAAAAACCTTCATACAATTTGAACTGAGGACTTCATTTATCATAAAACATAAGACTTAAGCATAGGAGGCATTTCAGAAGGAATCTGATCTGGTGGCTTTTTAGTAGTTAGGAGAAAAGTGACATCAGTAGATTATTCCTCTAACGAAGCTGTGGTGTAGAAGAAAGAGCACGCCATTACAAGGGGAGTGAGATGATTTCTTCTGCTGACATTTTAAAAAATTTGATGAGAAACTGTCTATTCAGCACCCAATGCTTAGATATTCCACATACATTCAGAGTTATTTAGCAGGTTTTTAAGGGTATTTTTTTCCTATATGATGGATACTGGGCATTCTGGAGAGATTATACGCCCTATTAAGAGAGATATCCTGTTTATTTAATTGGTAAATTTCCTGGCTTAACTCATTATATCCTAAAAACACTATTTTGCAGATCCAAAATATGATATCAAAGAAAGTCTAGGTGAATGTCTTCAATTTTTCTTTAATATTTATCTTTATATCTATTGGAAAGACAGACATACAGAGAGAAGGAGATAAAAAGATAAGGTTCTTCCATCTACTGATTCACTCCCCGAGTGACCACAACAGCCACAGCTGAGCCCATGCAAAGTCAGGAGCCAGAAGCTACTTCTGGATCTCTGTGAGTGCAGGGTCCCAAGGCTTTGGAGCATGCTCCACTGCTGTCCAAGAACAGAATCAGGGAGCTGAATGGGAAATGGAACAGCCAGGGCATGAACTGTCGCCCATTGGGGATCCCAGGACATATAAGTCAAAGGTTTAGCCACAAGGTTAGCACTGCTTTTGACTATTTTTCTTAACAGACAGAAAGATTACATAATACAAGTTTGTATATCAGGAATATGGGAGAATTGCATTAGTGACAAAATAATAATGCCTCATTTGAGCCTATTCTAAGAATTATCTAATTGATTTTAAGCCTAACTCTTGGGAGAATAACCACCTTCCTAAAAAATAATGCATCTTTACTATATCCAGGATATCTGGAATTGATGCATTTAGATTGACATGTTTCTGATGTCTGAGCTTTTTTTCCCCTGAAATTGTATTTATTTAAGATTCAGAATGGAACAGCTTTGTTGAGACAAAAATCACAATTTCAAATATGCAATGTGGTGGAATTAAGTATATCCACATGGTGTGCAACAATTACCACAATGAGGTTCTGCAACATTTTCCTCACACCCAAAGGAAACACTATACCCATTAGCAGATATTCCCTGTTGAGTAATTTTAATGGAAGACAGTAAGCTGTGATAAGTGCAGTTACTCTAAAGTGTTGCAAATTCAGGGAGAGAAACAGTGATCTATTATAAAAGAAGAAGGTCAGTGGCAATGATAGCTCCTTCATACTCACTGTCATGGCTTAATTTAAAATGGTTGCTGCCAAAAGTCTTTGTGAATGTGAAGATTTATATACTTGCGTAATAGTTTTCAGTTCTAGCTTTAATATTATTCTATATGAGAAAGGACTTAGACTTTGTAAATTGAAAAATATATTGGCTAACAAAATTGACTTTGGAGTTGAGTTTGGAAGCATGTCGTCTATTTCTGTTCTGGGTGATTATTTTAACTAGTTTTAGAGTAGGGAATCGCTTCAAAGACTTTCAAATAGGCAAGTTATTTGGGGCTTATTTATTTTGTATGGTTCCATTATATCTAATGGAGACAGTTAAGGGTCAAGACAATCTCTGTAGACATCATCCTTGGGCTACATTTTGTCCTAGGAAAAAAAAAAAAAAGCAAATTTCTTCCTTTTGTGGACTTAGGTTCTCCAGCTCCTGCTTCTCCATTCCATTTTTAGTGGCCTTCAATCTGCTTATTGGGAAGCTCCTTATTGCCTCATTTAACTATCAAATTTACGTGGAGCACTGGCAATTCCCATTATTTGGAAAATAACCATTTTCCAAAACTTGAAGCTTGTCCAGATTGCATTCCTTTCAATCTTGCCTAGGCTTCTTGACCACAATTCCCAGCTATCCCTTCCAGAACTGCCAACTCCAATCAGCAGCCAAAGCTGAAAATCTCCCACCTTCCTCCTTGCTGTGTGCAGCAGCATTAGCTATTCTTTATATGTAATTTGGTAATTGTTTGTCATTTCATTTTGCTATTTTTTTCTGAAAGGTTCATTTTGTCAATTGATTTTAGAGTAGGGTCAGATAAATCAAGTCAAGAGCATTGTCTATACATTTCTTTGGGATGTTGGGAGCACAGAGGACTCAAAGGCTTAGCAAATGCCTTGAGAGAAAGTAAAGGAACATTTTTCAACTGTACTTCTGATCTTTTATTAGAAATTAAGTGCTTCATGGTTACCAAGGGACAAAGTATACTTATTAGCTTACTAAGCATTTCTTATGTGTTTGAAAATCATTCTTCTTTGAGAGGGCAACAATAATTGGGAAATATGTTTCCAACATGCAAAATTAGTTGTATCTTTCCACAAGCAAGCTTATAATTGGGCTCCTGCAGCCACGCAGCTTCACATATGGTACTTACGAGTCAATTAAAGCACCCTAACAAGCAATTATGGGTTTATTGTTTAATTCAATTTCCACAACACATGCTGTTCCCACTCAAAAATTGCATATGTGTCAGCCAGCATGTAATCCCATGCACACATCTCTCTGAGTGCTTTTGAAGAATGGGGCTTCCAAATACTGTGCTCCCACACACTGTGTTCTGAACAAGAAGACATCAAATGCAAAAGTACTTCAAAACTTTTGTGTGAAAATAGAATTCAAAGGTAAGTGTGTTTTTATGCAGAAGTATTTTTAAATGTTTGCATGGTTTTTTCATAAAAAAGTCATTTTCCATCAGCTTTTCAAAGAAAGAAAACTTTCTGATTAAACTTAAAATTGCCGTAAGCTGGCATTTGGGCTAGCACTTAAGTTGCTTCTTGGGACACCCACATGCCATGTCAGAGGACCAGGTTCCAACCCTGGTTCCATTCCAAGTCCAATTGCATGATAATGCAGACTCTGAAAAGACGTAGTGAAGTCTCAAACAGCTGAGTGCCTGACACCCGTGTGGCAGAGCCACGTTGAGATTCCAGACTCCAAGGTTTGGCCTGGCCAACCCATGGCTACTGAGGGTGTTTGTTAGATAAATCAGAAATTGGGACTGCACTCTTGTGCTCTCTCTCACTCTCCCTCTTTCTCTCAAGATGGGTTGTGAGGTGCTCAGTACACAGTAATCGCAGCAGTTCCCATAAAAGAGAGGCAAAGGTAATGTTATAATGGACACACAGAGATGTGAATTGACCACTACATTTGAAGAAGGAGGAAGCAATGAGCAAGGGATGTGGGCGATCTCTGAGAGCCACACAGAGCAAATAAAATTTTTCCCAGAGCGTCCAGAAGGCACTAGCCCTGCTGCCACTTATTTTAATATTTCTGATCTGCACAACTCGTAAGAGTAATGTTCTTTTAAGCTGATAAATTTGTGAGCTATTACTATGGTAATAGGATGCTAACTAGCATTTTAAAATATCTCACATTTCTCCTTATATTAAAGGACTAGAGATGTTGAACTTCCAACAGAACATCCAAGCATTTCAGCACCAGACACTCAGGTTCTCCCTCCAGGCAGATAGTCCAGCAGTTCCTGTCTCCTACTCCATGGTGGGGATTAGAATCCAGTTTCTCTGTCCAGTAGAAGCTACTAAGT
Organism: Ochotona princeps; assembly: GCF_030435755.1. Taxonomy (NCBI): domain Eukaryota; kingdom Metazoa; phylum Chordata; class Mammalia; order Lagomorpha; family Ochotonidae; genus Ochotona; species Ochotona princeps. The sequence continues at coordinate 22,169,647 of NC_080836.1, forward strand.
CTCAATCTCTTATTGGGAGACATGTCAGTATGTGAACCAGCCACAGGCTCAGCTCTGCTGAGACCCAGTATCCAGTGGTAAAGCAGATTCTGTATGTCTCTTGTATTTAAAACACTTTTTAATTTATATGCTTAGTTCATTCAGATCCTCTCTCTGCATCTAGTATACCATTATGACCTCAGAGAAGAGAACAAGATAAATGGCAACTGGGGAAATGGAGAGGAATATATTTCAGGGGAAATCTCCTGCTGACAGAAAACTTGAGATGTGTGTCTGGTCGGGGTGAGTGGTGAGAAGAAAAAAGATTGAAGGAAGTAGAAACAGAGTGGAAAGCATGTGTGTCACAGACCTGTCTCTCATTGACTTAGGACTTAGGCGGAGTTTGATGAAGCTGCACTGCTAAAAGCATCATGCTCAGGAAGTGCTTGGTTCAATCCTGACTCTGCTTCCAATCTAGTTTCCTGCTACTTTGCATCTTAGAGGGCACCGGTTGGTTCCTCTAGGACTTACATCATTACCAGCCATGTGCAAGATCTATATTGAATTATGCAATCCTGGCTTCAGCCTGACCAAACCCTAACTATTGTGGGCATTTGGGAAGTGAACCAGTGGAAAGAAAATACTCATTCCTATTCCCTCCTTCACCTGCATCCTTTACTTCCCTCCCCTCCCCTTCACCCTTTTTCCCTCTTTTCCACTCACCTCTCTCTCCTCTCTACACATTTTACAAGAGCTTTTCTGCTCCATGCCCTGCTTAGAGCTGTAGAAAATGATCCCCCATTCAAACTGGTCACCAGCATGGCACAGGCTCCTCAGAGGACAACCCCTAGCTGGGACTGATGTTTTAGTCATTTTTCATCACTCTAATGAGGTTAACAACTTTATAAAGATATACAGCCAACTTTATAAAGGTTATGTACAGGATGGGACAGACCCCATTCATTCTGTCCCTGGTGATGGCACTGTTACTGATAGAACTTCATATTTCAAGAGAGAAAGCATGCTCACCCATGTATATGTATGTATGTATATATATGTATATATGCCTTTCTATATCTGTGTATATGGCTGCCTTTATAACCACTGGTGTATCATCATGGGAGCTCCACCCTATTGAACCAGCACAGTCTAATCACTCCCACAAAACCCTCTCTCTAAACCTCGTAATTGGATTATGTTGCTGCCATTAGTACCAATGTATAAGACTTTGGGCTTTAAACATCTGTGTGAGTTCAGACCAAAACATATTCAAATATAATAACTGCCTAGGAGGAAGTGTGGTCCTTCATACTTTCCAGTGGGGTTTCTGAATTCCCCCAACCAGAGTTGTTCCCACATCCTGCTTGAGAGAGGATCTGTCCTGGATCCCGTACTCATCACATGGTCCTGGCAGTCATGGAGATAGGGCACAATGTCATTAGTTAGAGAACAGTGCTTCCAAGGCAAGCTGAGAGGAGGCTGATCATGCACCCTGCTGACTGAAGCTCTAGCAGTGGGTATCAGCAGCAAAAGGCACACCAGGCGACAACTTCTTAAGAAGCTTCATGCCCTTTGGGGGCTCCTATTGCCTTTCACTGACATTCAGACGTCATCCTGGGATGGGGAACAGAAGTTGTTAGAAGAAACAAACTCTACTTATTAGCAAAGAACTAACAGGGACAGAAAAGGAACAGATTACAATGACCAGAACTGAGCCAGCATCAATGAACACTTTTACCTTTTCTGAATGGACTTAAACCCTTCAGGAAAATTTCCTCAGCCCTAGTCCCATGGGGGTGGTTGTTGGGCACAGCAGTCAAGATGCTGCTGGGTATATCTGCATTGCATATCAAAATACTTTCTTGCTGCTCTGGTTTGCTTACAATCTGACTTCCTGCTGCTGTGCACACTGGGCAACTGCATTTGAGAGTTCAAATGTTTGGGTTCCTGACACCCATGTGACAAATGAAATAAATAATGGTGGTTCCAGTACTTGGCTTTTCTTTCTGGAGTTAGGCTGACCCAGAGGATCCATGGACTGGCATCATGCCTTAAGGCCTCTTCTAGCTGTAGTATTTCCCACCGACCAGGGGGTCTTCTGTATAATGAGAAACTACAGCAGCATATAATGTGCTCATTTACTCAATCTCTTTATTTTTTTAGATTTATTTTTATTTGAAAGGTATTTATTTATTTATTCTACATAGAGAGAACAAGATAATGGTCCTTCATCTGCTGATTTACTTTCCAAATGGTCACAACCACCAGAGCTGAGCTGATCTGGAGCTGGGATCCAGGGTTTTTTCCTGGGTCTCCCGTATAGATGCAGGGAACCAAGCACTTGGGCCATTCTCCACTGTTTTCCAGGTCCTAACAGCAAGCTGGATCAGAAGTGGGACAGTCAGGATTCAAACTGTCACCTGTAAGGGATGCTGGAAACACCACAGACCTGAGGATTAGCTTGCTGCACCAATACTTCGTCCCAAATTTCCCCCTCCCCACATATACAACACCAACCAGTCTCTTATCTAGTTTTTTTCTTATCTAATTAGATAATCTCTTATCTAATTCTTTACCTAAGACCTTTTCTCTGTACTGTCACCTGAGGAAATCTCACATTTAGTGTATACCATAGCTCAAGGAGTGGAGAAGGGAAGCCATGTTTGTGAACTGTGTTTCATGAGGCTGACTGCAGTCCCCTGTCATGTGGAGGAAGGCCCCTGAAGCACGGGAACCGGATGGGGTGCAGAAGAAAGGAGGCAGGCGTGAGACCCCATGGTGGCAAAATCCCATCTGTATGTCCAAGGTGTCCCAAGATTTTTTGAAAACTGCCGTTTCAGGTCATCATGAAATTCATTTGCTAAAACAGGTGGATAGAACTGATATATTACACATTGTAAGATTAAATTATCACTTTTTCACTCTTTGGTCATGTGGTTGTGACCTTTTCTTGTGTTCTTACCCTAGTCTCCATATTTGTCAGACATGGTCATTAAATTAGCAACCTTAGTACACAGGTCATGAACATGCAGTTAAGAAGTGTTATTAAGTCTTGGCAAATAGCAAGTAAAAATGCTTTGGGAAATGATTAGCAAGAGCAGGCACTAAGCCCAAGTCTGTCACACTGGTTGTTCCTCCCAGTGTTCCACACTCCTGACCTGGCTCATGCTGTTTTCTCTGGACATGCCCTACTCATAATTCACATGTTGTGTCTTCCCAAAAGACTCCTCTGATTTTTTAGTGCCTGAGGCCCCGAAGCTGTGTTATTTGGGGTCCATTTAATCTTATAAAACCTTTCCTCCATAGTCCATGTGTCCTAGACCACCATTGCAGTGCCTAGTAAGCAAAACATGTGGTAAGAATGTTAGTTGAGATGACCCTCTTGCCATCCTCTCTGCTCCTAGTTGTGTGTGGAAATTGAGCATTGTACCTGAATTGAGGTAGCACAGCCATGGCTTTTTCATGGGTTTATGCTTCAAATACTCCCAGGAGTCCAGAGCCAGTTCTGGGCCAAGCTGAGCTCCATCTCAGTCTCTCCTATGGATGCTAGGGGCCAAGTACTGCAGAAGCCCAACAACAGCTGTCCTCCAAGATAGAAAGAAGCAGGAAGCTGGATCAGAAGCGAAATAGTTTGGAGTTGAACAGGTGCTCTGAAATTGGATGATGGCATTACAAGTAACCGCTTAATGTGCTGTATTCTGGCCCCCAACACAGCCCATCCTACATGTTTTTCATTGGTATACTATTTCCATTTCCTGCAAATCAGGTCCTTTTGAACCAAAGCCCTTCTACCCTTTTCATAATTGAAGGTGAATGCTGGTCAGATGCAACTGGAAGCCGTGTGGCTGTCCTTCATGAGGGTGACACGCAGGAGCACATGGGAAATGGCAGGTTCCTCATGTGTTCTCTGAAGAAGAGCATTATCTTCCCCAATCAGGCCAGTAGCTCCTGCCTTCCTCATTGTCACAAGTGAAAACAGGAAAGAGTTATTACAGCATCTCTGACTATCAAAGTTTGGAGGCGATAACCATTTTGTATTAGGGAATAATTACCAGTGAAGCCACGGAGGACTGCCTGACCGCTATGAGACACACTGAAAATTCTGCTTTGTTTCTGCTGTTCAGTTTCACATCATTGCTCAATGGCACATCAGGACATTCACTTTCAGGCTGCTGGGATGAAAAGGAATCAAATAACACAGGATGCAATTAGTAACTCTCCTCCTTTACCCCCTCCCTCCCTGTTCAGTAGCTTTCTCCCCAGACCCATCTTGGATAGGAATTAACAGAAAAAGGCAGCTGAAATAAAAGTACCTGTTATGTTCCTTGTTACCTTAAGCTCGACGGTGACCACAGTCTAACATCAAGGAGATGACTGAAGGGTTCCAGATCACTCTTAGTGGCTTCAGCCAAACACTTGTCCATCATTCAGTAGCGAGAATAGCCTAGGTGCCCCTGGCCGGTAGTGTGAGAGCTACCTGCCCAGAGCAGAAGATGGCTATATCAAACTATGTCCCATAATGAGATTCTCCTAGAGCTATTTGCAAGCATTTTACCTAGGAACTCCAATTTTTTTTTTCCTTCAGCAGAAAACAATATTCCCAGTTTACCAAATTAAATGTAATTAAGCATTGAATTGTCACTTCCCTCAGATAGTTTAGTGCAGGCAGAAATATATGTCAGGAAGGGTTAGAAGTGAGTGTTCTCTGAGGTTCCTAATGCAAAGGCCTTTTGTACTAGAATAGCACACAAGGATACTTGAAACACTTGAAAATGCCCAAAGGGAACTCTCTTCTTTAAATTGTGGCTTCAAAGTGATTTACTATGATCTGAAGGACACAGGACCCAGAGTTCAACTAAATAGTGGCTATGTGGCAGATATGTGTAATAGCTTTTCCCCCCCTTTTCCTGCATGCCCATTAGGGCTTCCTTGTAAGAGTAATATTCCAGCTTTTGCCTCTCACACCAGGTTTCTCCCAGACCATCACCATGAGGGAAACTGTAATATTATACTCTCCTCTTTTTTTTAAAAAAATATTTCTTTATTATTAGGAAGGCAGATTTACAGAGAGAAGGAGTGACAGAAAGATATTCCATCTGCTGGTTCACTTTTCCAAAAAGCCTCAATGGCTAGAACTGAGCTGATCTGAAACCAGGACTCAGGAGCTTCTTCTGAATCTCCCTATGGGTGCATGGTCCCAAGGCTTTGTGCCATCCTTGGCTGCTTTCCCAGGCCACAAGCAGGGAGCTAGACAGGAAATGGAGCAAATGGGACCTGAACTGGTACCCTTATGGAATGCCACACTTGGAGCTGGAAGATTAGTCAATTGAACCATTGCATCAGTTCCTATACTCGGTTGTCTCTCTTCCTCCCTGTAGCAGATGTGCCTGCCTTCTGGAAGGCAGATTATTTATATGTGTTTCTGTATGTGCATATACATGTGTTTGTGAGTTGTGATAATGCAGCTATGGCATTCTTTTCTAGAAATATTGGCTCTTTTTTCCTGAGACTCTGTCATTATTAAGGATCTTGATTTGGTGCTTTCTGGAAAGAATTCCCTGAGAACTTTGACTTTAGTTTCTGACTTTTCCTTGGGTTATTATCTTATGTAATTACATATAAGCCTGATTGTCACAGTCTGTATGAAAAATACACCAGGCCATGACTGGAAATATGATGACAATGGCCGTAAAAGGATCAAGTGCTTTTGGAAGAGGCTGTGGCCCTTTAGAGTCATGCCTCCTAGGGTTCAGAGGATTTGGTGTGGTTGGAAAATTCTGAGCCCAAACAAAAACAACCGATGGTAGACATATATTAATACCATTTCATACAGTTCAGAACCTGTTTATAATTAATCTACCTCAGAGCTCATGTACTAATTGTTCACATTTTTGTCCTAAACATTTCTGTGTCAGTTGATCATGTGATGCGTTTATTATTTGTTTGCTATCGTAGTTGAACCTTAATAGAGCTTATATAAATTTCCAAAGATAGGAGTGAATATTAGGAAATCACCTTTCATTCTATTTGACACAAAAGGCTACAATTTTATTAATATACTTTATTCTGTCAGCTTTATTCCTGAATCTTCTTTGATTGGAGATCATATGCTTTTAATGTTGGTCTATATATAACAGATTTTTAAAAAACTTTGTCTTTTACCCTTGAATTCACCAGTGGAAGGGACTCCAGGAATGGGCCATAGCCCTGATCACTGAGGGTCCCCATTTACTGCAATAATCGCTTTACATATATGTTTTATTCCCTCTGTTGACTTTCCAGTCCTGCAGTCTTCTAACTTGCTATTTATGTAATATATATATATATACATATACATATATATATATATATATATACCTACACTTTATATATTTACTCTTCAGCAGAGCTTAATATACCTTCATTCAATAAATATTTATTAATGAAATAAATCATTTTGTACTAGGACATTCTCAAGAAAGAAATTATTTACTTTGTTCTTAGTTATAATTCCCAAAGATTCTTCTTACAGTTCAAAAGAGATTACATTCCTGAACTTGAAGAGCCAAAATCAATGAAGACATAGTACATAGCTTTTCAGTTGTCATTCACCCTTGGATGACCCTTGATTGTGCTATGATTCTCAGGCTAGCATGGGTGTCATGAAACTTCATGCTTCAACTCTGCATGCATTCTATGTCCTGGAGAGACCTTGAATAAATCCAATAGATTATGCCATTGTAACACCTTGTACAGCACTGATTGATATTTGCTGCATACTAACCTATTAATGCAGTGACTGTATGTAGTTCATATCTGATTTGTTGGCTGACTTGGAATGTTTACAAATGTAGAAACCGAATAGAGTGATGATTTAGCCAAATATTCTTTTCTCACCTTTACTGCTCAGTTACTGGGGTTGACCAGAAATAAATATTTCATGACTAGAATATGTATGTGTGCATGGTTGTTTGCATCATTTCATCCAGCATCATTTAAAAAACACAAATACTAATTGATCACATATATTAGGCACATAGTATATACAACATTTTTTATAGTTTTTGTTAGAGATGATCTTTTTATATACATTTCAAACATGATGAGGATAAGGGATAGATAAATAACATTTTCATGTTAACTATTAATGTTTACACTTGGAATTTGCTATCATTGCTATTTGACTATGATATCTAAATTCTACATAGGGCTCTACATAGTCTTTCTTAATTTTTCAAGATTTTCTTCATTAATTCAAAAGCTTCTGTGGGGCCTGGCGTCTTGGCCTAGCAGTTAAAGTCCTCACCTTGAATGCGCCAGGATGCCATATGGGGGCCGGTTCTAATCCCGGCAGCTCCACTTCTCATCCAGCTCCCTGTTTGTGGCCTGGGAAAGCACTTGAGGACGGCCCAAAGCTTTGGCTCCCTGCACCCCTGCTGGAGACCTGGAAGAAGTTCCAGGTTTCCGGCTTCAGATAGGCACAGCACCGGCCATTGCACTCACTTGGGGAGTGAATCATCGGATGGAAGATCTTCCTCTCTGTCTCTCCTCTCTTTATATCTGACTTTGTAATAAAAATAAATAAATAAAAAGAAAAAAGAAAAGAAAAAGTAATCAAAAGCTTCTGTAGATGCGATATATTGTAGTTTAGATATGCTGTAGAACTTTGAATTATCATTGTTTTTCTTCTGTTGTTTTGATGCTTACAAATTGTGAATTTATTCAAAAGCTGTTATGGAAAATGAATTATTTTTAAAAGCAATTTATTTCTGGAGTACGTCTGTGTACATTTAGAAGTTTAGATTTGAAAGAGTAATGCTTTTATACAAGTATTTACAGTTCCATTATATGAATTGTCATTTTAGAGAAAAAAGAAGGTTTGGCAAGATAAAAGTTCTCTAAATTGACTCCAAATTAGTTATCTAAACATGCAGTTCAAATAACATTTACTTTATCCTACTTAAGATAATGTGACTCGCTGTATTCATCATTAATGGCTGCAATATTCACAACAAAGAAAGTGCAGGTTATGTTGGCTTGATGTGCATTAGATTTCATTCCTAGGAAGTTGATGTACAAAAAAAGATACAATCAAAAAGGATGAATAGCTGCACCTGCCATGGAGCAGATGTCCAAACTGCAAAATATAGTGTGTGCCTGTCGTCATCTTATCTAATTCCTTAGCCTGAATGAATTAATGGCTTTGGATTTTCTAAAGGAGAAGTTAGATTTATAATATTCAGCTAGGCTTATTCCCACTGTTCTTGGAATAATGAAAGAAATTCAGAATATAAGAAGAATGGGCAAATGAAAGGAGATGCCCTGTGTAGTTACCCTGTATTAAAGAGGGTTATGGCAAAAGTTGTTAATATTCATCCCATACTGTGAACGCTTTCATCTCTGTTACATGGCAGATGGTAAAGAATTTAAATTAAAATTATCCTCAATTGCAGTTACTTTAGGATGACAAAGTAGGCGAATAACCGTTGACAATACAACAAGATCCAGTGACACCGAGCCAGATTTGGGATTCAAGGTACAGACTGGATCAAGGTCCCACAGCATTCTTGAAGACAATAATACTCTTATGATTCTTTCCCAGGGTTGCTAATACAGAGGTTATCAGTGATATGGGGTGAGGTATGGGGTTTAGACATCAAGTTAGGAATCAGTTTAAAGGAATGATTCTTAGCTGGGGTGATTTTTTTCTGAGGGGATAACTGGCCATGTCTAAAGACATTTTTGCATTGACAACATGGAAGATGCTTGCTATTGGCATCTAATAGGTAGGTACCAGTGACACCACAAGGTTATCTTAACATACATAAGACTTATATATGCACCCACAAAAATCTTCTCATCTAATGTTTCAGTAGTACCCAGGTTGAGACATGCTGACCTAGAGAATATAAAAATACAGTCTTGGAGGGTTTATAAGTAATCAGGGAAAATAATTGATGCATCAAAGTATTATGTATTTTTAATTGAGTAAAATAAGTAACATCATTCCAAACAATCAAACAATTTAAGCATAACTTCATGCATATTGAACTTTGAGATTAATAGATATTTTATGATGTGACTAGAAATATTCTAGCAGAAAAAAAGTCTGTGAAACATTTTTAGTATGTGCTGCTGAAGCGAGCACGTATATGAAACTTTGAAAACCAGTTGTACTCATAAGATATTTCTAACAGAAATTAGCTGAATAAATTATGACTGTACTTGAGAAAAATGTTTTTTAAAAATACCTAATCCTTAAAATTAAGAAAGAAAAATAAAGGTTTCTATCCAGACAGCAAAAATTTCTTCTTAAATATTGATTGTGAGGTAAAAATAGGACTGCTTCCACAAGTTCTATGTACCAGTTCCAGTACATGTGAGTCTATCTTGGAATTTGGTTCCTTTTTGTTGTTGTCATCCTCATTTTGCTCTGATATGTTCCCTTTCTAGATTTCTGTCATCCCTAGAGATCAACTGCTCATAAGCAGGAAGTACAATAAATTACTGGAGGGTATTTTGGCTGCTCTCAGTGCAGAGTTTGGATTAATAATGAAACCAATTAAATTCTCAAATCTCTCCAATGATAACAATAAAAATTTAATTTCCAGGGAGCCATAAGGTTATCTGTGTTGAACACCGTGTGCCATCAATGTGAAAAACCAAATTTTCGAACACAGAGAGATTCTGCTGCTTTGTCATAAGAATTGGCAAGCAATTGATTAAATCAATTGTCACAAAAGTTTGTGTTGTTATTTTTTAAAGCTATCTTATGCATCTCTGATGACAACCAGCCTGCAGAAGTGACAGAATGCCTCAAGCAGACACATGGCATGCCCCCCATTGTTCAAGAATGTACTGTCCCGTGTCGGGAAGATTGCACCTTCACTGCTTGGTCTAAGTTTACACCCTGCTCCCTGAGTTGTGAAGCCACACAAAGCAGGCGACGGCAGCTAACAGGTAGGTCGCACCTGTCATTTGCTAGCTTCAGACATGTCATGTCTGAGTCTTGTCTGTAAAATGTAAGGTATGAAAGTCAAGAATTGGTCTCATCTCAGTCTCTCCCCATAGTCCCCAACACCTACCCGCAATAGCGAATGTGATGTCTAATGCATTATGTTCCCTCAAATTAATACTTGGAAATTGAAGGAAGGGTATCGAGCCATCTTACAGTTACAACGTTTTTTTCTACATAATTTATAATCAATCAAACTCATTTTATCCACCAGCTCCTTTTGTGTAGTTAATGATATCTCATAAGGAGCTCAAAGAACCTCAAAGGGAGATGGAATCTACATCACTGATTTTCACCGCTGCCTTTTGATCAGTTAGATATGATCAGTTTTTAGTAGTATAAGGCAAACATCATTTGTATGTATGTAATTACATAGATGTATGTATGTGAAGTATGTAAGTATTCTACTTTGATGGTGTGTCACTAATTGATAATTGAATTTATATCTGAAAAAAATAATAGAAATCAAAGCAGCTGTTCATTTAACCAAAATCTTGGAGAAATGTTTGCCTACAATATATAAATATTTGATAGGCTTATATATTTTGCTACTTTTCTAGGAATTTACAATTTTTTCTTAATTTCATGTATATCTGTATATCTGAAAAATATAATTCAAGGAATAGAAAACCAAAAAAAAGCGAGTCCAGCATGTAGCCTAGCTACTAAAGTACTCGCCTTGAATGTGCCAATATCCCATATGGGTGCCGGTTCTAATCCTGGTGGCCCTGCTTCCCATCCAGCTCCCTGCTGTGGCCCAGGAGAGCAGTCGAGAATGGCCCAAAGCCTTGGGACCCTGAACCCACGTGGGAGAATTGGAAGAGGCTCCTTGCTCCTGGCTTCAGCTCAGCTCAGCTCTAGCCATTGTGGCTGCATGGGGAGTGAATCAATGGATGGAAGATCTTCCTCTCTGTATATCGGACTTTGCAATGACAATAAATAAATCTTTTAAAAAGAAAGAGAACTAAAAAACGTCACGATAATCACTGATATAGTAAATTCGATGTTAACACTGAAGAAATAAGTGCAGCAGGCCACATGTTAATGTGAATATTTCAAGCTCTAATTTTCTGTGTTTCAAGGCATCTTTTTCTTTGCAAAGACTTATTTTTATTTTTATTAGCAAGTAAGATCTACAGAGAAAAGGAGAGACAGAGAGAGAGAAATCTTCCATCTGCGGGTTCACTCCCCAAATGGCTGCAACAGCCAGTGCTGAGCCAATCCAAAGCCAGGAGCCAGGATCTTCCTCCTGGTCCTCCCATGCAGGTGCAGGGTCTATTGTATTCTCTAGACACAAGCAGGGCATTGGATGGGGAGTGTGGCAGCCAGGATTAGGACCAGCGCCCACATGGGATCCCGGTGCATGAAAGATGAGGATTTAGCCATTAGGCTATTGAGCCAGGCCCCAAGACATCTTTCAATGCTCACCTACCAGATCACATTTTAACTTGAAATCTGGATTTATTTTATGGACTAGAACCTTTCACAGGATCCATCCACACAAGCTGGTATTTCATTTATAAGTATCGGTGAAAGGTTTAATCGCAAACAGAAGTGTCATATACAATAATGTTGCACATTGAGCTCTCCCTTCCACAAATACCTGTGCACATGAAGAGGGTTAAGAGAGCTTGCATAAATTTTGCATTTCTTTTTTAATTCCAAGTTCAGGGTTCAACTTAGTGACACCTTATGTGCATATATAGATAGAGAGATGCAGTACCAGAAGCCATTATTCTCACAATTCTTTACATGTTTGAGTTGAGAGAGAATTCATTTTCAAAGAAAAGTTAGTTCTCTTCTTTCCCCTGAAGGTTTGCTAATGACATTTTGCACCTGCAAATTGAAAATGAAACATGTTGAAAATCCTGAGACATTTATTTGTTTTACAACCAGCGTGGTCTGTATTCTGAATTGTTAAAACGTAGGTGAATTGGTTCTACTTATAATGTGCTCTTTTTATATTAATATTGAAAAACAATTGGCTATGTTTTGAAAATAGTAAGAATTGCTTATCCTAAAAGACTGAAATTGCTTTTTTGAAGTTACAAACTTCTGTGCCTTTTGACACCTAATTGATCTTTGCATCTTGGTATGTTTTCAAGGATGGGTGACACTAATATGAAATGTGTCCATTAAAAAAATTTAAAATGAATCACTTGATTTCATTACTAAAAAAAAAACCTAGTGATTAATTGAAGTACTTTTTTTTTCCCAAAAGATTTTGTTGTGAACTCAATACTTGTATTTTGATATCCACTCTTGAATTTCATTGCAATTGTAATAAATCCTTGGATTCAGATTTGAATGTAATGTGACCATTTTTCTGTTTACCATAGACTCACACAGAGAATCATAGACGTTTAATGTAGGGCCATACAGGAGGTATTTTTTTTTTCATTCTTAATCAGAAGTTTTAATTCAGTGTTCATGAGTATACTGTGTGTTGTAAAATTGTATCTTTGCTAGACTTGACTTTTACACTGAGTTATAAAGCAGTGGCTTTTATTAAATTTAAAAATTTTTAAGATTTAAATTCACTAAAAAGATATTATTGCACTAGTTAGAAGGATCTGCCCATTTTTCAATTTAAAATATTTACATGTATTTATATACATACACATAAAACATAGATGTATAGATATATGTGAGTGTTCAAAATAATGAACTAATGTATAATACATGTTAGAGTTGTACTAAGAATTGAACTTTTAGTACTAGATATTTTGGATTCCACAGATTACTGCTAATTTTATAGACAGTATAATCACAATAACAGATTGAAGACTGATAATTTTGTATTAGGAGACGCACTTCTTCATTGACTAACTTGTAGTCCTTGCCCAAACGAGGCAGTCATGTAATTAAGAATGCTGTCACACGTATAGAGACACAGCATCTATGTAGAATATTTGTCTTGGAAGCCTTGTAAATGGATTTTTTGTTTCATTCTATCTCAGTCTCTTTCTGCATTCCTCTCCCAAGCATCTCCCTTTTCCCTTTTCTCCTTTTCTTCTGCCTCCTCTTCTTTATTTTCTTTCTTAATTCCTTCTCCCTCTTTCCAACATTTCTTTTCTTATTTATTCAAAGAATGTTGGTTACCAGGTTTGTGTCTTACCTCTAAGGACTACCACAAGGAACTAGACAGGAAACTTACTTACCAGAGTTAACAGTCTTGTTGTAAATAAGGAAAGATATTTGCTGCTTGTGATTATGGTATAGCATCTACAACAAATAACTATTATATTGGGTACTGTATATATTTGCTATTGTTCTATTGCAAATCACCTCAAAACTGACTTAAGACAATGGAGTACCATGGTTCTGGTGTCAAGATTGTGTTTCACAGGGTAAAGACAAGATGTTAGCCAGGCTGCCTTCATTTCTTGAGACTCCAGGAACAGTTTGTTTACTCCTCTGTCAAATTTGTAACACTCCTTGCTTCAAGGCCTTCCTCCCTTCCTCCAACTTCAAAGTCAGTCACATTGCACCTGTCTGATCAGTAGCCCATAGCCCTATTCCCTGTAATCCTCTATTCAACCAGGAAAAGCTCTCTGAGAGTAAGGATTCTTGTAATTAGGTTGAATCAGCCCAGATAATACAGAATTATCTCTGTTTCAGAGTTTCTACTTTTAAGTCACATCTGCAAAGTATTTTTGCAATGTATTGTAACATGTAGAATGACATTGGGAATCTTTTGCCATGCAAAGCCAGAGCAAGCTACAATTCCTACAGAAGTCACCAGGAGCAGTTCATATGGAAATGAATGAGCAGGAAACCTCCTGGTTCCCAGGTTTACATAAAGGACCTGCTAGAGGAACAACTTGTGTATTTGGAGACTGGCCCTTGCTGTTGAAATGTAAATGGCTTGGAAAGTCAATATTGCAGAATAGGGTAAGGACATGTTTAAACGGATGGAGAAACATTTTATCAGGATGAAGCAGAGAGGACACATTCCAGGAAATAGGAGAGGACAGAACAACAGCAGAGGGGTACCTGGATATTGTCAAACGCAGGAAAGCAGCAAAAACAATGGTGTGGTGTTGCAGTGATTGATACTCCAGAGGCATTCAGCTAACAGTGACCTCAACTCCACCAGCAACCAGAACTCCACCAGCAACCAGAACTCCACCAGCAACCAGAACTCTACCAGCCACCAGGTGGGAAGGGACTTTCACTGGGAGATTGGGAGGTGAATTCAGACAAAGAAGGTCTGTCCTGCTAGTCTGTTTGATTTGACCAGGAGCAGAGACAGAGCAGCAGATCCCAGGTGGATAGTGCGAGAACAGGGTGGATTTCCCAGTCCAATCAGCCCCCTAGAACAGAATTGGGTGCCATTTTGCCTAAGAAGGCAAAGGCAAGGGAAAGGACTGAGCATACGCTGAGCTGGGAGTGAACTCTTTTTTGACTCAGTGAACTGGAGCAATGCAGCATTCTATAGGTTCTACCCAAGACATTTTGTGACTTTTCATTTAAGGAGATGTACAGTAACTGTGAAATGGAGACTAACACGTCTAGATGTGAGGATACAATGTAGTATGTATCTATACTTCCAGACAAAGATGAACTTACAATGAAACAGTTTACTATATCTTGATAATAGGATGCTGGACTGTCTGCTATTGTCCATGCCCGCAATGATGGGCATATGACTGTATATGCAGAACTATAGTAATGATATAGGGGAACTCAGTGGGGGGGGATTGGAGAGGGGATAATTGAAATCCCAGGAGCCTATGGAACTGTATCATAAAATAATAATAATAATAAAATAATCACTAATAATAAAAAAGAACCGTAAATGGCTCAAGCCCCCTCCCTGGATGCCTACTTTTTTTGAAAGTCTGATGCTGTTAATAAACTTCAGCTATTGACCATCAGTCAGTAGTCCATATGTGTTATTATGGGTTCTGTGCACCAAGTCCATCGCTGTAGGACAGCAAACAGTAATCAGTCAGATTTCAGGGATTAAAATGTGGGTTTTTGTCTATCACAACCTGAGTGCAAAAGAGGAGTAACACTTTTAATTCAGAGTTGTGAAGTGTGCATAAATGACTTTCTGTAGAAAAAAATCAATTAGTTTGAAGCTCAAAAACAAATAAGCATTAACTAGACTAAGGAGGGAGGAATAAATTAATGGAAATTTCTGGACTGACACTTCAAAGGACCATAAATGAAATGAGTAATTTCTAGAAGTTCAAAGATGCTTGTTATACCTGGACTATAATGCTGCGGGAAAAATGGAAGGAGGCAGCTGTTGAAGGACTCAGCTCCCCAGAGGCCTAGTGAGGACTGGACTTCATTCTGTGAACTCTGATAAACACTGATGTTCAGAAGTGGTACGGTCACAATACCCCTTTGACAGCCAGAGTGAGATACACCAGCAACGAGATTTGGAGGACACTGTTACAGTTCTTTAAGTATTGGTCTGCAGATGAATTAGATGAAATAGCAGAATGATGGACTTGTGATTGTTGAGGGACTAAACTATTGTTACAATATAGGGGAACAGTGTGGTGGGGAAAGGGGAAGAGTGTGGGAGGGTGGAAGAGGAAATCCCTCGACTTAAGGAGTTGTATCCTGGAAAGTAAAGAATTTAAAAAAAAATCAAAAACAAACAAACAACAACAACAAACTAGATCAACAAGCAAAAAAGAAGGTGGCAATCTAATCCTTCATTGGGATGAAGTCATAGGTTCAGAAGATAATGCAATTTAAGAGCTCCATCAGTTGAAAGAACCAAAGGGAGAAAACTAGAAAAATATTCACCAAATAAACAGATAAACAGAGGGAGTGGGTGGTGACATGGGGCAAGCAAAGTGAGAGACCAACAGATATGGCATACAGAATGAGAGTGTGATCAGCACATCAAGCTGTCAGTGCCTGCTCATGTGTGAGAGATTTAACAAACTTTATTTCTGTTATTTTATCATTTTGTTGAGAGTAGCTTCCAAAACAGGCTGACTCAGAATCCTGGATTAAGTGATTTGAGAAGAGAGTGGAAACTGAAGAGAGAAAAGGGGAGTGTCAACATTAGATTGTGAAAATCTGGGAAGAATAGAGAAGTAACCATGTTAAATGTAGGTGTGAAGGAACCATTACCCACTGACAGTCATCTCTCAATTCCCATGGCCACGATGAAGGGTGTGCTGCTTAAACCCAATTCTGTGTATTTCTAATGCTAGACTCAAATGAACAATCTTCTCCCAGTAGCAGAGATATGGATGAAGCTATTGGCAGCCAAATTTTAGGTCCTTTAGTACTGCTGTGTACCTCTTGTAGCTAGCTGTAAGCTTCATAACAGAATATTGTAGAATTATACATGATGCAAACATTTGACAATAAGAAAATAACTCAGTCATCAATCTGCATTGCATATCTCAAAACAGCCACAAAACCTGGAAGAACCGTAAAGCTACCTACACGTTTTTATGAACAGCCTTAGCTTTAGTTAATGACTCAATACTGAGAAAATAGAAGATAAGAATTATATTATAGGAAAATATGCGGTAATCTCAAAGTGTGCTGACAAAAAAAGTTGAATCATCTCAAAGGCTGGAAGCAAATAAGTCTAATTACTGAATACTTACAGCTGTGAGAAATTATGTTGCGTTGTTATTACTTAGAGTTGGAATCACAGCTATAAGGTCCCTGAAAGGCAATCGGTAAGGTAAAAGAATCCTCTGAAATATTGGAAGTTCAAAGATTATTCTAAAATAGTGATCAGTGCTTTTTCTCTGATTAAATTACCCAACATTATTTGATCATTTATTTTCATTTCTAAGTTGTATTTGTCGCTTGTGAACAGTGTGCTTCTTGATAGCGAGAGCCAGAATTCAGCTTCACCGCCTTGTGTCAAAAGACTGTAGTCTCCACTCTTGGGCCATCGCATGAGAAAATAACTCACTTCTTGGATAAATAAACTGTTTCTTTTTTTTAAATAGTTGCATGAAGAAAAGGGGAAGAGGTGTTTAGATAGATCCTGTCAATAATTTCCTTAGCAACCATTAGTTTTCAGAAGAAAGAGAAAGTAGCTAAATTTTATCAGCATATTACAGGAAAATTAACATTAAGTAAATTGACAAGAATGACCTTGCCATTGAGCTGCTATACCAATGACCTTTTACGTATTTTCTTTCATTCTTCACTTGAAATCATTTCTTTCCAAATAGATTTGAATTTCACACTGATCTTAGGATTTGCTTCCATTTAGGATTTATATTAATTGGGGTGGGAGGTAAGCTTATAAATACAAGTGTGTGATACTTTTAGATCTGTTAGTAAAACCATACACACTGAATTAGTATATCAATGTCTCTTGTTGAAATAGGGAAAAGCCGAAAGAAGGAGACATGCCGGGATGCTGAACTGTACCCCCTGGAGGAAACAGAACTCTGTCCCTGTGATGTATTTACATCCCAACCTTATGGAAATTGGTCTGACTGCATTCTTCCAGAAGCCAGAAGAGAGCCTCCATGGGGACTGCAGGTACAAGGAGACAGCAAAGAATGTGGAGAAGGAGTGCGCTTTCGAGCCATAGTGTGCTCTGATAAAAACGGAAGACCTGTGCATCCCTCCCACTGTAACAGCTCTGGTAAGTGCTAACGTGCAAGGTGAATGATGAAAAGGCTGGCACACAGCTCAGCAGCTTTGTCAAGGTCCGGAATCAGAGGCCTGTTTTTTTAATCATTGTTTTCGTTAATATGTTCCCTTTCACAACCCAGTAGTGATATGGATGGATTTGGATTCCTTGATTTATTTGTTTTGCATCTCATTTTCGTTGGCCGCATTTATGAAAGTGAACACAGTTACTCTACTACGTGGACAGGGCCAAAGCCCAGTATAAATAAAATGTTTTACAGTGCTGTTTGGCACCCTGATGAAAAATAGAGAAGGCAGCTGACCTTATAGTTTCTTCTGATGTAGTTAAAACACTAATGAAAAAATTGAATTTTGATGTTTTACAATATGTAGCATAAATGGACCCAAATAAATGGGAAAAAAGCTATGGAAATTAAATGATAAATCTTGGAGAGTTTTCTGAATTACTATCCAGGGAGTTGTCTACTTTTTCTCAAACCTAACATGGAGTAATTAGAAAAATATATGGGGTGAACAGAGATAGAAATCAAAACTAAGCTGGTGGCAGAGGCTAAGACTGATGATTGTGATGGAGATCATGAATTTTCTCCTTTTTATATGCCTTAAAAATTCATGTATTGATTTTATTTTTTAACTCAATCATTTATTTTGTTTGAGTGAAAGAGGTAGGCAGGTGTATGTTAGCTGCTAACTAGCTCCCCAGATTCTTCCATAATGGCCCAAGCATGAAGCCAAAAACTTAATCCAGATATTCTACATGGGAGGTGGAAATCCAATAATGTGACCCATCATTGCCTCCTCCAAGGGTATACAGTTCAATAGGAAGCTGCAATCACGAGCAGATGAAGGACCCAAACCCATACATTAAACATGAGAGGTAGACATTCCCACAGAGTACTAACTGTCATACCAAGTATCTACTTTGTGTCTAAGTGTGTGTGTGTGGGGGGGGGGGGGTGTATACTTGAGAGAGATACAGAAACAGAGAAGGAAATGAAAGTGAAAGAAACCAACTATCTGCTTGATATTTGCTAAATTCTAGCATAGACTAGGAATAATACAAAGGTCAAGGCCAAAGTTAGAAGACAGGAATTTAATCTGGGTCTCCTGCGGGGATTTCAAAGACTCTAGTTGTTTGATCAGCCACAGTAGCCTCCAGGAATCTACATAAGCAGGATGTCAGTCATCAGCCAGACACAAATATTACATTTAAGTACTTGAGTATGGGATGCTGACATGCCAACCAGTGTCTTCACCAGGACAACTACATAATGCTAGATTTTTGTAAAAAGGAATTTTGCAGAACAGCATGTAGTGATTTTGTATTTTAGAAACCTGCAAGGCAGATGGATAGGATTTGATTTTAGTCATCCAAGTCTTAGGCGATAATACATTTTCTCAATAGCACAAGAAATGGAAAATTGAGTTCAGTTCTAATATACAAGTTAGGCAACTGGAAGTTCTTCTTTGCCAGTATGCTAACTCATCGTTTTCTTTTAAAGATTTGTTTATATTTAATTGAAAATCAGATTTACAGAAAGAGAGAGAGAGAGAGATATCTTTAATGTGCTGGTTCACTACCCAAATGGCTGTAATGGCCAGAGGTGAGCGGAGCTGATCTGAAACCAGGAGTTAGGAGCTTCCTCTGGGTGTCCCACATAGGTACAGGACCCCAAGGACTTGATTCATCTGCTGCTGCTTTCCCAAGCCATAAGCAGGAAGCTGGAGGAGAAGTGGAGCAACTGGGACATGAATCAAAGCCCATATGGAATGCCAACACCACAGGTGGAATGTTAGAATGCTGCTTCCTTGTGCCAGCCCTAGCTAGCTCATCTTTGTTTGAATTATTCTAATTCATTATATGAATTCAAAGTTTAATGATTAAAAAAAAACAATTAGTGCCATTATTGCTCCAGACTTGCTTTCTAGGTTATCTGTATAATTGTTTTAAGTGATTTGATTATAAAATCATCAAACACAAACAAAGCAAATAATGGGAATGTTTTAAGGAGGCCACAGCTAGGTGTCTTTAATCTTCATTTTTCAATTTTGGTGTCTATATCAGTGCATTTATTAGTTTATTTGATCAAAACCTATACAATTAATAGCTGCTATATACCTGGTTGCCTAGGATTTTGTTTGTACAATTACGGAGAAACTGCAAACACATGAAGTTTGTTGTAATGGAGGGGTTAGAACGAAAATAAATGAACAACAACAAAAAAATGTCAAGTCTTCATTAGCTCCAAGGATGTTTAACAGAAAATCTTTAGATAGATTTAAGAGCAGTTCTCTCTGAAGTGACATTAATCTACGATGTGAAGGGTGAGAAGGCGGCAGCCACATGACAAGTATATAATGAGATCTCTTCAATGGTAGAATGTCCAGAGCAGGAAGGCCAAGAAGGAGGCCCTGGAGGAAAGCAAAGGAAACCCTGTCCCTGGGAGGGATTCGGGGTGCTTTTACATACAGATGTATACACACACACACTCAAAATGCTCATGGAAAAATACAATTAAAAGATTTGTCTATTTTGGTGGAAAAAATGAAGTCTGTTTGTAGTTTTTTCACAGTGATTGTGGTTCTCTGAATTTTTTGAAGAAACCTCATAGTAGCAATCCTCTTTTTGTCACGGACAGACTGAAGGACGGATTCATGACCCGGTCTGGTTTTCCTAAGAACAGTACGTGTTTTGCCCTGTTTGGCCCTTCTGTAAATGTTGGCTTCTGTTTGTGTTGGGACGGCACAGGTGGGGTTCTCCTGGATGACCACTGGGAGTCTTCTTACTTAGGATGAGTATTCCTGTTGCTGAAGTAGCCTGTGTACCCCCTGTTATATCCATGGGTGTAGGAACACAACCCAACATACTCTGAATGATGTATTCCGATGGTTTCCACAGTGGAGATGATTCAAACTCCAGGACATGACAGCCAAGGGGACAGATATTAAGAATGCCCTTAGTGAAAATAAAGAAACTTTGTAAAATGTCAGTGTCTTGTCAACCATGTAGGTTGCTAGTGACTGCCATCACACCTCATGTCAAAGGGCAAGGTTTGTTTCCATCTGCATGATGACAGGTCAGAGGTTGATCAGCACTGTTAAGTTTTGGCAACAAAATCATATGTACCAAAATTAAGGTGTTTGGTCGATATCTTTTAACTGTGCTTCTTTACCCTCAAAGATTAAGAGGGAGTGGGAGAAAATTCTATATTCTTTTCCCTCATTGCCTCTCACCCCTCCTTGGCTGTGGCTTAATCCTTGCTTTATTCAGGTCTGTGTTGAGCAGGTCCTCATGTCAGGCCGTTCTGACTCCTCTGAGAAATCAGTCCACCTCTTCAGTTCCCATTCGTCTTACATGTCTTTTTTCATAGTACTTAATTGCCAACTTATTTGTTAGACATTCACTTCTTAAAAGTTACTGCTCATTTTCATCATCTGTCCAATTGATGGCGGCATTCTAAGAAAGTAGGAAAGACTTACAATCATTAACTTATGTCAGGTTTTCAGCTACTATATGCACAGCACCTGGAATATTGTGTGGAAGTAGCAGGCATTCAACTCACAGTTTTGAAGACATGGCTAAACCACCAGATGCCAATGATTTTGCATTTTGAATATCTTCATATTTCCTTTCTCTGGTTTAAAAAATGTTTACTACTCTGTCATCAGTTATCTATTCGATAACCATTATGTAAAAAGCCACCAGCCATCCCATTAAAAGACAAATAAAATGATGTTGCTAGCCCATTTGCAGATTTTTTTGGTCCCTGTTTTGCAGGCCAGATGGTTCGTAGACTCTCAAGTATGTGAATATAGACATAATCCGGCTACAGCTGGTTTCTTATCCTGTAAGATGCCACATCCTTTGGAGCAAAAATAGGTCCTGCCTACATTTTGCTTTATTGTTTTAAACATTCTCAGGGTAGATTTCAATTTCTGTGACTGAACTGAGAACTCACTGAAATGAACAGGTAAATCATGTTCATGTCTCCACCCCCGAAGTGACTGTAGGCTCTGGTCCCTAATCAGATCTCAGTGTGTGTTCACTTAGTATATGTATGAAATGACTAGTTTAGATAAGAGACAGCATATTCACCCATATAAAAGCTCTAGGGTGTGTGCTTGTGTGTGTGTGTGTGTGTGTGTGTGTGTGTGTAGAAGAGGGTGGGTGGAGGAGGTATGTATGCATATATGTGTGGAAACAGCCCTTTCTGGTAGGACAAGTGCATGTAACAGAAATGTATCTGCAGAGAGACCGTCAGTGGAATGCATGAGCAAACACTATGGAAAACCTGGCTCTGTTTTGCCTTTCATATACATTTGGGGTGTAATGTTTTTGAATCAATTCAAAAATAAACTCACAATTTTCTTATTTAATTTCTTTTTTTCTAATTTATTTTTTATCAGAAAGACAAGACAGAGAGATCTTCCATCCACTGGTTCACTCCCCAAGTGGCCATAATGGCTAGAGCTGAGCCAATCCAAAGCCAGAACCCAGGAGCTTCTTCTGGGTCTCTTATGTGGGTGCAGGATCCCAAAGCTTTGGGTCATCCTCCACTGCTTTCCCAGGCCTCAAGCAGGGAGCTGGATGGGAAGTAGAGCAGGCAGGCCACTAATGGACACCCATATGGCATCCTGGTGTGTGCAAATTGGAGATTTAGTCTGTAGGCCATTGCGCTGGGCCCAAAACTCACAATTTTCCTAAATGATCCTGGTGTCACCATGTAAATAAAATTAAATTCACCAAAGAATAATGTAGACAAATATTTTATATCTGATTTCAGATAAATTATGATAGATTCTGAGAGGCGTTTATCCACATGACTGTTTCACATAGAAACAGACATTTTCTATTACACTCTGCTATAATTTAATTAATTTGCTCTCATAAGAATGTATGGATACTAAAGCAAAATAATAATAACTGTAATATAAAGAAACTGATTTATTTATGGAGTAATACCTTTACATTTGCAATCATGGGGAAATATGAATTTAATATTAATGTGTTCCAAAAGTTTATATTATCTGTTTTTTATTGCATTTTATGTAATTGAAATATTTGTATTTTAAGAACATATGCACAAATATATTTTGACTAAGCTAGGGAAATGCTCAGGTACTGAAAGTTACATCTATTTTAAGTGATTCAAAGAGCGTTTTTCAAAGTGTTCTCGAAGACAAACCTTGTGCTTTGTGGTCTACCACATAGAGGCAACAACGTAATGACACTCTACCCTCGCAGAAAAAATTGCAGCGTATTATTCGTCTGTGATTGTTGCCAACACATCCCTTTTCAAAACGTAGCATCTTTCTATTTCCTGAGACGTTGAAAGACTTTTCAAATGCCACTTGAAGAGGAGTAATAGGGCCTGGGTCAAGGAAACTTAAACCTGTCAAGATGAAGAATATGTTTGTATGCTTTTCCCATTTAGTTGTTGCCTCTTACTGTTTTCTGCTTGTTTGCTTTAAGATGATTGTTGGTATAAACCTCCTATAGGTGTGTCTGTTTAGAGATGTGCCTCTCTATCCATCTTTCTCCATCCTTGTTTGTGCCCTTTTTGAGGATTTACTACTGTAGCTGTCCATCTACTGCCACTGTGTAGTCCTTCCTCTTTCCACACTTTTCTAAATTGCAATGCAAGGAATCATGCCCCGAGGGCGGAGCTGATCATCACTCTCACGGATTTTAACCTTCAGTGCCTATGGAGCGCCCAGTCACTTGAGCATGAAGTACAAGGTCCTTCGTGATTTTAATCCCTAAAACCTCAACCTGCATCTTCCCTACTGATCTCTAGCTATTTAAGTGTTCTTGTTTATTTCAAAACATAATATTCACCCATAGTAGGCATTTACATTTCAGAGGGGTATACTCTTCTCCCTCTGTAATTCTCTAAGTAACCTCTAATACCTTCTGTATTTCTGTTAGAATGTCACCCTTTCTGAGAAGTCACAGCCAGTGTTGCTGGGCAGCCTTCCTCAGGCTTGCCTTAGGGCTTACCCAAAGCCAAGCGTACCCACTTTATGCTCTTCAGCAGATTGTGCATCATGAATCCCAGCACTTGGATTTTTGCTGTCTGATTATTGGTCCATCCTGATAGAAGATGGGCTCCTGCACGGAGTTAACTGCATAAACTTCATCCTGAATACCTGTGCAGGTGTGAGAATATCATGTTTACATGTGAGTTATCTCGGCATGCATCCGTGTCAATACCCTAGGGCAACTCTCATAAACCCTCAAGCTTGGTAGTTTACAACAAAGCGTATTTACCTGTTCAATGTATGAGAAAGGTCAGACTCACGTTTTACTGGTTCAACCTGAGGGTGTAGTCAAAGGCACACTTCCTCCAGTGCTTCAGAGGGGAATATTTGTTCCAGCTCTCTGTGACTTCTGGTGCTGCATTCCTTGCTTGTCTGGGCTCATGACCACTTTTTGTGTCTTCAGAGCAGTACAACAGCATCCATGGCTCTTACTGTTATTCCTGTGTGCAGGGCTTCTCCACCTGTCTCTTATAGGGGCACACAGAAAAACCCAGTATAACCCCTTCATGCCAACATACTAATTTTTTTTTATCACATTTGCCAGGAGTTTTAAAATTTTAGTGATTTATTCACTTGAGAAGCATGGAGACAATGAAGGAGATTATGAGAGGAAAGTAAGAAAGGCACGGAGAGCAAGTACTCCCATTCACTGGATCTCTCCTTGAATGCTTGCAATGGGCAAGGCTGTGGCTGGGCCATGCCAAAACAAGGATCTCAGATCCAAATTCAGGTCCCCACAGGGTGCAGAGACTCAGTCCTTTCAGACTCCATCACCACCAGCCTTCTGAGGCCTACATTATCAGGAAAGAACAATCAAAAGAGCTGGAATTCACATGTAGGCACTCTGAAGTGACATAGGGAACTCCTGCTTGATGCCTAAACCACTACCCCAAACACCTGTCCATGCAGCCTTCTGGGAGATATGGTGACATTTATGATTGCAGGGCTCAACATTGGAGTCAGTGTGGAAGTCAGCAGTCGACTGGACATAAGTTACAATTTAAAAGCTCACAGCTAAGATGTGGAACCTTAAAAAGAATTGGAAACTTCCCTCAAATGTCTTCAGAGGGAAATTTTAGAGACAAAATTCTATCGGTTAAGTGTGGAAAGTAAATAGCAGTTTTGATTTTGTCCTTGAACAATAACATGGACTCTGTCCATGTTCCTATCATTTGTTAAAAACATGACGTAAGGCACCTCCCTTTGGAATTATAAGTTGGCTTTATAATGTTTACTTGTGTGACATATTTAACTTCACCCTATTTAACAGTTTCTGGAGATAACTATCACTTTTGGGCATCATAGATAACAAGTTTATTAAAACATTTTAATACACATTCAATGCAATTTTGCAAAAATTATGTTTAATTATTTTAAGGATTGTGATGGGATTCTTGGGCAAGCCACTGGAAATTATAAATATGCATACTATACTTTTAGTAGCTATTAATATATAGTTCAATTAAAATTGAAAAAAATCCTTCCATTTTAAAAAATTACCGGTAAAAACTCATGAGTCTAAGAACTCAGCTTATGGTTGGTTGGTTTGTTCAACATGTTACTAATAGCATCTCATTTGAAAAAAGTCTCTTAGTAACTCATGTGTTCTAAGACTCCTCAGGTAGTCAGTGGGACAGAGTTAAATTTGCTTCTACACTTGTTTATATAACAAAATCAGTATAATATCTAGCTCATCAGGTACCTTTCATAGAAAATTATTTAAAGGTTAATTAACCAAAGTCACTACAGTTTGTTTTTTAATTTGTTTCTGTAGAGAGATAAAGGATAAACTAAATAAGAGAAGACAAGTTTGGAGAATGTGGGTTAAAGGTAACTTGTTTCAGAACTCATGCTAAAGAAAATTGAGTAATGTTTGCATCTGATTTTTAAAAAATATTTACTTTATTGAAAGATTTACAGAGAGAAGGAGAGGCAGAGAGAAAGATCTTCCATTCACTTGTTCATTCCCCAGGTGGCTGCAACGGCCAGAGCTGAGCTGAAGCCAAGACCCAGGAGCTTCTTCTGGGTCTCCCACATGGGTACAGAGTCCAAAGCCTTTGAGCCATCCACTACTGTTTTCCCAGGATACAAGCAGGAAGCTGGATGGGAAGTGGAGCAGTTGTGACATGAACCAGTGTCCATATGTGATCCTAGGAATGCAAAGTGAGGACATCTAACCACTAGGTTACCATGCTAGGCCCATGCATCTGCCTTTTGACAGACTCGTGTACTGGAGCTCCACAATGAATTTTTATGATGGAATTAATAGGGTGTATATAAACATAATAATAACCTCCTTGAGTTTATAAGCTACAAATGATGTAATCTTAAAGATATGTAGAAACTTAAATGTTGAAAAAAACTTGAAATTATCCTGAGAAATGGCAGCAATGACCTGGATAACTCAGATTTAAGTCAGTGATTTTCAATCTGTTTAATATAGTGACACTTTTATTCAGTAGCTTTACCTGGAGTTTCCCCATCAGAATAGGATATTCTCAAAAGGCAGTTGCAGGGATAAAATTGTCCACCCAGAGATGGTAGAAACCTTACCTGTCCAGGGAGTCTTCAAACACCAAGTGCCCCAATTCTGCTGCTTTGAAAAGTAGGCACAATGTTTCTTTTAGGAGATAGCATGGGGTCTGGCACAATGGTTCAGTTGGTTAATCCTCTCCTTGCAAAGCACCAGGATCCCCTATGGCATGGGTTTGCATTCCCACTACTCTATTTCCCATTTGACTCCTTGTTTATGACCTGGGAAAGCAAAGATGGCTCAAAAACTTGGGCCCTCACCCCTGTGGGAGACACAGAGGAGACTCTTGGCTCCCAATTTTGAATCAGCTTAACACCAGCCATTGCAGCACTTGGGGAGTGAACCAACAGATGGAAGATCTTTCTGTCTGTCTCCTTCTCTTTGTGGTTCTGCCTTTCCAATAAAAACAAATAGATCTTAAAAAAGAGAGAAGATAGTGAGATCTGCTGGGTTGAGGCTGGATGAAATGAAATTAGAAGTACAGCAACCAACCAAGGAGAATGCCAGTCATGTTTGAGCACAAAAAAAGGCAGAGCCAACAAAGTGGAGGGTGTTGGGAGAGAAGACATTGTCTATGATTTAGGTGGTACAGAAATGGGGTGGAATTAGGAATGAATTTGAGAACTGTATTGGGAATGGGGAAAAAAATCTGTAAGCGTTAAAAAAAAATGTGTTCACAGGCCAAGTAATTTTAAGTTACTTTCAGCATTATGAAGAGAAGGATCAGAGTGCTATGAAAGGATAAGATAATGAGAGGAGGGTTCAGTGAAGTTGTAATAGAAACAAAACAAAAACTGTTTCAACCAGAGTAGATGCATCTCTTCAAAAATGAGAATTTAAAACTTGCAGTATTGCATTATGTTTTCTGATTGTCTTTGGGAAATTTTAATACTCCTTTTGTGAATGTTTTGTAAACCATCCTAAATAAGTCTTGATAGATGACAATACATAAAATGCATGATATAATTCCCTAAGCGATTATTGAGGCATTTTTAATTTGCAATAAAAATTAATATATTGAAGTTGGTTTTTGAAGAACCGCTATGAAGTTTTGTATCTGAATATAGGGTTTATAGGTGCACTTTGGGTACCATGAAGTAGAAATGTGTTTCTACCAGTCTTCCCTCATATATCCCTAGTTGCATATCATTATTTTGACTTAAGAGCATCTATATATTAACTGTGACATCCATTGTATTGGCTATAACTCATCACCAAATTTGAAAAGCATGCCATCTGTGTCTTTATCCAAGATTTTAATCAGAATGTTGAATAAAATAGGTCAAACATTTCCCCCTCAGCATTCAGTTATAAAAAGGTATCTCTGAAGATGGTTGTGGTCCATCAATCTGCATCATATGGATAACTATACAAATTTATCCATCTGTGTTATTTACAGTGTAGGTGGGGTGGGGAATGTTTGCCAGACATCTTCCTGCCTGAAGCATCATCTTCTTCCTTTATCAGTCTGATAAGTCCATCAAAGAGGAAGAAGGTCTGAATTGATCTGAGTGAGCTAGGCTGACACCTGATACCCATTTCCTTATTAAAATATTAATGAATTCTTTAATAGCATATTGATAGGTTTCTGTCAGAAGCAGAAAGTACTATCATTTTGGCTATTTTCCTGGTATAGTGTTCTGGCTAGGTCAAGTTACACTACATTCAAGAGCAATGGTTCTTTTGTAAGCTCATGCTTCTTTTGGGGGCAGTGCTGTTCAACAGGCTTACATAATAGTGTAGGCATATACTGTGGAATAGGTTTTCCATATTGATTTGACATCAGTATTTGCTTCACTTTGTTATTTTCCTATATTTTGAAGATTGATTTTTTGGTAATGACCATGATTATTGTTTATTAAGTCATTTGCTATATTCCCCTTAGTATGACTTGAATCGTCTCTAGTCTAAATTTAGATCTTGTTCTAAGTTTCCAATGTTTACCTGTCCATTCATTCTTTTGTCTTCAAATTTGACTAAAATACAGGTTGTGTTAGCTACAAACAATATTTTCTTCCTTTAAAGCACACTTAATAATTTGCCTAGAGCCCTGATTGTTTCCCTAAATAAAACAAAAAAGTCACTCAATCTGATATACTTCAGTTGAGTCTATTTTGCTGCAATTAGTAGAATTTCATTATTTTTATAGCTGAATAATATGCCACAGTGAATGTATACTACATATTCTTTACCCAGCCATCTTATAATGGAAGCCTTAATAGATTTCAGATTTTGCCTGTTGTTAATAGTGCTGCTGTAAATGTAGTTGTGTGGGTATCTTTAGTACATCATCGTATCTTTTCAGTATATAATCAGTAGTGGGATTGTTGCATCATATGGCATGTCTGTTTCTAGTATTTTAAAGAAATCACACTGCTTACCACAGTAGCTGCACTAATTTATCTATCACCAAAAGTGTTCACTTTTCTCCACATCTTTGCCAGCAGTCATCACTCTCTCTGTTTTGAGTTTTAGCTTTTTGGACAGGAATAAAGTGATATAACATCGTTACTTTGATCTGCATGTCCCAAGTGGCTTGTGATGTTGATCATTTTTTCACATATTTCTTGGCCATTTTTATTTCCTTTTGATAGCTGTGTTTTGAAGACTTTTGCCCATTCCTTAACTGGTTTTGCTGGCTTTTGTTGTTGAAATTATTAAGTTCCATATTGCTTAATCCTTTTGTGGATAGGTAGTTAGCAACTTTTTCTATTCTGGTGCATGTCTCTTTACTCCATATGCCATGCAAAAGCTTCTGAGTTTGACGTATTTCTGTTTGTTGAGTTTTGCTTGTGGTACCTATGCTTTTGGGGTGTTATTCAAGAAGTCGGTCCCTACATCAATCCCTTTTGGTGTTTCCCCTATGCTTTCTTCCAACACATGATCATTTCTGGGGTGTTTCTTTATGAATCATTTATTTTTATTGGAAAGGGACATCCAATTTTCAGAAGGAAGGAAAGACAGGAAAGATCTTCCATCTGCTGGTTCTTTCCCCAAACAACTGCAATGGCCGGAGTTGTGATAATCTGGAGCCAGGAGCAAGGAACATTAAGCTTCTTCTGGATCTCCTGCCTGGGTACAGGGATGCAAGGCTTTGGGCCGTCCTTGACTGCTTTCTCAGGTCACCAGCAGGGAGCTGGATGGGAAGTGGAGCTGCCAGAATTCCACATCAGTGCTCATTTTGCATTAAAGCACTTGTAAGGTTAGGAGTTAGCCATTGAGCTATCGCGCTAAACCCATAATCTTTGGTTTCAGTGTACATCTTTGATCCATTTGCAGTTGATATTTATGCATTGTAAGAGATATAGACCTAATATTGTTATTCTGTATATATACTTTTAGCATTGTAAACAGCATTTGCTCAAGGGATTATACTTATATGACATAAGTGATTTTTTGTCAATCAGTTGATTGCATGGGTGTGGATTACTTATTCTGATCTGATCTTTGTGTTGGTTTTTATGCCAGTACCAAGCTGTTTTAATTATTATGCCTTTGTAGTATGTTTTCACGCTGGATACTGTGATGCCTACAGTTTGAGTTTTCTCACTCCGGTTTGTTTTGGATGTTCTAATTCATTCATGATTCCAAAGGAATGTTTAAATTGCTTTTTTTCTAAATCTGTAAAGAATTTAATTGATATTTTGATTGGAGTTCACTGAATGTATACTTCACTTTAGGTAGTATAGACATTTCAGTGATATTGATTTGTCTAATTCATGAGCAAGGACTATCCATGTGTCCTTGATGATGCCTTTCATCAATGTTTGGTAATTTTCTTTGTGAAATATCTCACTCTACTGGTTAAGTTTATTCCTAAATATTTAATTTTTGTGGCTATTATGAATGAGATTTCTTTCTTCAGCTTTTTTTTTCTGTAAGTCCATCATTAACATAAAAAAGCTACTCTGTCTTGCATGTTTATTTTGTAGCCTGCAAATTTGCTGACTGAGATAATTGATTCTGACCGGTTTTTTGGTGGAAAGTAGGTATTTTTTTTTCATGTACACTACCGTGCTATCTGCAAACGTGGCTTTATAGTTTTTCTGATTTTAAGACCCCTTTTTTGTCTCTACCCTATTGTTCTTGCTAAAACTTCCAGTACTAAATTGATTTAAAGTCTCTAATCAACAGCTGCTCCTGCTTATTTTTGGTCCCTATTTGCTTGGTATATATTTTTCTAGCTCTTCATTTTTGGTCTGTGTGTATTGTTTATGAAGTAAGTCTCTTGTAGGCAACACTGAATAGTTGTGATTTTTTTAATGCATACAACCAATCTAAATGTTTTGATTTCAGAAGTTAATCCATTTACATTCAATGTCATTAATAAATAATAACTAATATTTTATTGGTTGAATACTAATTCTATCAGATCTGTTAGTTAATTTGATAGTGTCATGTGTTTTTTTTATTTTTTTGTTTTAAACATATTTTTATTGCATTTCATTTTTTTAAATTAATTACATTGCATTATGTGATACATTTTTTATGCACTGGGATTTCCCCCGCCCCTCCCCACACCCTCCCCCCACGGCGGATTGCTCTACCTTGTTGCATTTCCTTAGTTCAAATTCAGTTGACATTCTTTCATTGGAGGTATTTACCAAGCATAAAGTCCAGCATCTTATTGTCCTGGTAAGTTCAATGGTTTCTTGGTGAGACCATCTCTGGTCTGAAGGTAGAGCTGGCAGAGTATCATCTCAATCAATTAAAAGCCCCAGCATAATATTTCCAACCATTTACAACATTGTGGCATTAATTGACATGGTATTGATTAACCAATATGTTAACAGGAAAATGCAGGTTCTCAACCACAACCTGTGACTTCTTCATAGACATTTCAATTTTGGTTTATATTCAGCCGTGTTCTATACACCTTAAAATGGCTTAGATTGCTATTCAGCTGTCTCATGCCTATGTTAATTTTAGTATTTAGCAGTTTATAGCATTGAAGCACGTTTTCGCTGAACCTGGCTGTTTTTCAGGTGGTCTGACTCTATAATTCTAACATGATATATGTCAACAGTTTAGGTGAGCATGTTTAGGAGGGGTGTGCAGAGAAATCTTCCATACCCCAGTGAGGAGTAACTAATCTTTGTGTCCCACCCAGTGAGTTATAAGTGCATCCCCGCTGACCGTTTCCTATCTGTTTCTAAGCTTTCCTTGTTGTTCTCTGTCTATCTATTCTAGTTTTGTTTGTTTGTTTGTTTGTTTGTTTTGAGGGGTTTCTGGAGTGCTCCTGATGGTTATTACGAGAGGGGGTGGGGACCCAAAATTGGAAGCAGACAAGGACCAGAAAAAGCTCCTCTCCCTAGTCCTGAAGGAAGTTTACTGTTCTTCTGTTTCTGCGGACCGCTCAGGGATCCTGGTTGTTGTTCCAATGTCCTTGGATCCTGCAAGGCAGGATTTGGGCTTCTTCCATCCCATGTGGTAGATCCAATTGGGTGTGGGTGACCTCAGAGTTCTTGGCCTCTGAAGGCACTCCATTTCCCCATGGTCTTGTTGGCAGTTGGGATGTAGTCCTTGGTGCTCATACTGATAGTCCTTGGTGAGGATCTAGGAATCTTCAGGTTTGGGATAAAAGCCTGCTCCTGTCCGCCTGCTCCACTCTGGGGACCCCTCCCTGCTCTATGCACATGACCTCCTGTTAAGAGGTTGTTAGGATTATTCCTGATTCCCCCATTTGCCTTTGTAGTTTTGCTATTGTCTAATGCTAATTCGAGTCTGTTGTCTATGAGTTACCAGTTATGATCCTGATAGGTTATATTTCCCGTCTTCCTCACACCTTCTAGGGTGATGTAAGATTTCTCTGCTCTCCCTCCCCATTTCCAAGTATCATGGGGTCTTACAAGTATATTAGGTTTTACAATTCTTTGATGTAGATCATAAGCAATCTGCCTCATATCATTGGTTACTTCACAATATCTTATTGTATGAGATACAGGCTGTTTGGGGTTGAGATAATATTACTGTTTTTTGGATTGACATCATTTCATAACAGCCACATCGATCACAATAACAACAACAACAACAACAACATCAACAACAAATTGTAGCACCCTGCTAAAACAATGTGCCACTGAGTAAGCAACACATGCTTAACTAAAAGGAAACAAGGAAGTCTTTTGGGAAATGTGATGCCATTATATACTTCATGAGCACTGGATGAATTCTAGAGAATAGAGATTATTTGGAAGCAAACAAACTGACATAAAAACATCAAAACATATGAGATACAGCCAAAAGAGCAAACAGACAATCACTGAAGGAAAAAAAAAAACAGTATAGATTGGACTGTTGGAGTTACAGTTTCCATGTTGGCCTCTTTATATGAGAGAGAATATATGGTATTTGTTTTTTTGTGATTGACTCGTTTCACTGAGCATAATGGCTTCTAGTTGGGACCCCCTGGTTTTAAATAGAATAATATCATTCTTCTTAATAGCTGAATAATATTCTATAGAGTAGATGTACCACAGTTTCTTTAACCACTCTTCCTTGGATGCACATCTGGTTTGTTTCCATGACTTTGCTATTGTGCTGCTGTAAATATAGGATTACAGATCCCCTTCTCATATGCAGATTTCACTCCTTTTGGGTATATTCCTAAGAGCGAGATTGCTGGGTCATATGGCGGGTTTATTTGCAATTTTCCAAGCACTCTCCATACTGATTTCCACAGTGGTTGTACTAACCTACACTCCCACCAGCAGTGAAGGAGGGTGCCTTCCTCCCCACATCCATGCCAGCAGGTGTTGTTTTTTGAGTTCTGAATGTAGGCCAGTCTCACAGGAGTTAGGTGGTACCTCAAGGTGGTTTTCATTTGTATGTCTCTGATGGCTAGAGAGCCTGAGTATCTTTTCATATGTGTATTAGCCATTTGAACCTGTTCTTTTGAGAAATGTCTGTTCATTTCTTTTGCCCATTTTGCTACAGGGTTTGTTTTTTTACTGCCCCTGGGTTTCTGAAGCTCTTTGTAGATTCTGGATATTAGTCCAGTATCACTCATGTAGATTGCAAAAATTTTCTCCCATTCTGTTGGTTGCTTCTTCACTTTGTTAATTGTTTCCTTTGCTGTACAGAAGCTTTTTAGTTTGATGTAGCCCCATCTGTTCATTTTGGATGTGATTGCCTTTGCTTTAGGCGTCTTTTCTAAGAAGTCTTTCCCTGTTCCTATATCTTGGAGTGTGTTTCTTATGTTTTCCTTTAGTAGTTTGATGGTTTCTGGGTGTAGATTTAAGTCCTTGAGCCAGTTAGAGCTGATTTTTGTATAGTGCGACAGGTGCGGGTCTTGCTTCTTTATTCTGCAAGCTGCTAACCAGTTGACCCAACAGCATTTGTTGAATAGACCAGGTTTTTTACCTGGATTGTTTTCCATTTTCTTGTCAAAGATTAGTTGACTATACATGTGTGGATTCCCTTCTGGTGTTTCTATTCTGTTACACTGATCATCTTCTCTGTTTCTGTACCTGTACCAGACTGTTTTGATAACCACTGATCTGTAGTATGTCTTGAGGTCTGGAATTGTGATTCCTCCAGTTTGATTTCGATTTTTCAGGACAGCTTTAGCTATTCGTTGTCTTTTGTGATTCCAGATGAACTTCTGTATCATCTTTTCTATTTCTGAGAAGAATGTTGCTGGGATTTTGATTGGGATTGCGTTGAATCTGTATATTGCTTTTGGTAATATGGCCATTTTGATAATGTTGATCCTGCCAATCCAAGAACATGGTAAGGTTCTCCATTTTTCAAGGTCTTCTATTTCTTTTTTAAATGATTTATAGTTTTCATCATAGAGGTCTTTCACATCTTTAGTTAGCTTAATTCCTAGGTATTTAAGATTCCTTTCCTCTATTTTAAAGGGAACTGTACTTACAATTTCTTTCTCAGCTAGTGGGGAGTCTATTTTGTTGATTTTCTCAAAGAATCAGCTCTTTGATTGATCGATCTTGTGTATAGTCCTCTTGGTCTCTATTTGGTTTATTTCCTCCCTTATTTTGATGATTTCTTTTTTCCTACTAATCTTGGGATTGCTTTGTTGTTGTGTTTCTAGTTCCTTCAACTGTAAGGTTAGCTGATTTACTTGGTGCTTTTCTTGTTTCTTGACATAAGCACTGATTGAAATGAACTTTCCTCTCAGCACCACCTTGATTGTGTCCCATAAGTTTTGGTAAGTTGTGTTGATGCCTTCATTTGTTTCAAGCAATTTTTTAATTTCCCCTTTGTTTTCCTCTCTAACCCATTGCTCATTTAGTAACATATTATTTAGCCTCAATATGTTTGTAAGTCTTCCTTGGTGTTTTGAATTCTTGGTCTCTAGCTTCACTCCTTGGTGGTCTGAGAAGATGCATGGTATGATTTCCACTTTTTTAAATTTGCTGAGGCTTGTTTTATGGCCTATAATATGATCAGTTCTGGAGAAAGTTCCATGTACTGATGAAAAAAAGGTGTATTCTCTGTCTGTAGGATGAAAGGTTCGATAGATGTCAACTAAGTCCATTTGCTCTAGAGTTTGGGTGAGTTCTATTGTTTCTTTGCTGAGTTTCTGGTTTTTTGATCTGTCCATTTGCGTTAATGGGGTATTAAGGTCTCCCACTATGATCGTATTGGAGTCTATTTCTCCCTTTAAGCCCATTAATATTTGTTTCACGTAGCTAGATGCTTTGGCATTTGGAGCGTAAACATTTATTATGCTGATCTCTCCTGCTGGAGGCTTCCTTTGATCATTATGTGGTATCCTTCTTTGTCTCTTTTGAGGCTCTTCACATCAAAGTCTATGTCATCTGATATAAGAATGGCTACACCTGCTCGTCTTTCCTTACCATTAGCTTGAAATATCTTTTTCCATCCTTTCACTTTCAATTTTTTCTGATCTTTGTTGGTGAGATGCGTCTCCTGTAAGCAGCACATAGTTGGGTTTTGTTTTGATCCAATCCTCCAATCTATGGCATTTGACTGATGAGTTTAAGCCATTGACATTCAGCGTTATTATGGATAAGGGGCAGTTTGGTCCTGTCATTTTGACGATGTGTTGTTCTATGATTGGGTCTTCTGTTAGCCTTTTAGTGGGATGTTCTCCACATTTGCCTTTGTTTCTGGTGGTTGCTATTTCATTTTTCTTTCACAGGAACATCCTTGAGTATCATTTGTAGGGCAGGTTTAGATGAGACAAAATCTTGAAGTTTTTCTTTATTGTGGAAGAATTTTATTTCATTTTCAAAGACAAAGGAAAGCTTTGCAGGGTAAGTTATTCTGGTTTGAAAATTTTTCTCTTTTAGAATCTGGAATATGTCACTCCAGTCTCTTCTGGCCTGCAGTGTTTCCTCTGAAAGATCAGCTGTGAGTTTGATTGGGGTTCCCCTATATGACACCTGATTTTTTTCTCGTGCACATTTAAGGATTTTTTCTTTTTGTTCAACTGAAGAGAGCTTGATTATCATGTGTCGTGATGAAGTTTGTTTTTGGTCAACTCTGTTGGGAGGTCTGTAGCCCTCCTGTATATTACTTTCTAATTCTTTGCTCAGATTAGGGAAGTTTTCCTGTATTATTTCACTGAATACGCCTCTAATCCCAGCTGCTCTTTCTGCACTTTCTGGAACTCCCATAACTCTTATGTTAGACCTTTTAATTATATCTTTTAATTCTTGGATACTTTTTTTAGCTTGACCTAGCTCTGCTTCCAGCTTTTTGCTTGTTTCTTCATGGTGACAGGAACTATCTTCTAATTCTGAAATTCTTTCTTTTGCCTCATTCATTCTGTTGTTGAGACTCTCCACTGTATTTTTAATTTGCTCTACTGTGTTCTTCATTTCTGATATATCAGCCTTAATTTGATGTATTACTGCTATTTCTTCTTTGAACGCTTGTTTGTACTTCTCATTGTTGACCAGCAGCTTTGCAATGAGTTTTCTGAGTTCTTTGTCCCCCATTTTCTCAGTGTCTTCCTCAGTTAACTCTGGGAGTGGGCGAAGCTTTTGCTCCTTTGTTGGAGAGACTTCAGTAACATTCATAGTGCTTTTGTCTTGTCTTTTACCTTTTGTAGTTGCCAATCTGGTTGACGAAATCATCTCTATGGTGTATTACCTACAGGTCTATAAGTTGATTGTTATGTTCAATCAGTGCCCTGGATTTGGCGAACACAGCTGCCCTGAATAATTGCTGCATCTGCGGCACTGATTTTGTAAGCAGCACTGAGCTTGTCGCCCCCTGCTGGCCAATAAGTCTAAGTACCTCCTGGGGTTATTTTGCGTGGAGTTGGAGGCGTGCCTTTTTGTGGCTGTTTTTTTCCGTGGAGCCTATGCAGTGCTCCAAGATGGAGGCATTTTTGTCCCCAGGTCAGTCCTTGGGTGATTCAGCTGACCTCCCTTCAGTGTAACAGTGTCTGGTCCCGTGACACTGTTATCTGAGAGTTGCTGAATTAGCGCATGCGCAGTTTGCCACTCCTCCTCTTGCAGTTTATCAGTGTCCGGAGCACTTGCCTCAGAGTCCAAGATGGCGCCCGTATGGGGCACCAGTAAAGATCAGGGGGCTGTCACCGTCAGCTCCAGGGACCACACAGACCCTACAAGCTGCAAGGCTGTTGCCGTGGGCTCAGCTCCGCACAATTAACCAGCAACACGCCTACTCTGGACCTCCACTTGGGGTCCACACTTGCTGCCCTGCCTTCCGATATGGCTCCAGATGGAGAACTGCAGCTGCTGGCTTTCAGTTCCAGGGACCACACAGACCCTGCAGGGAGCAAAGCTGGTGCTCCCCTCCACCCTTGGATCAGTTCTGTATGAACAGCCAGAAAGGGGCCTGTGTGTTGCTCTGTCAACTCCGTGTTCCGCCTCTCCGCACAAGATGGCGCCCTGAGTCCCCGACTCTCTCTGCCTGCAGCTGGTCCCAGTCACTCAGCTTGTCTGTCTGCTCCCAGACCACACTCACTTTCCTAGCTCCCCACGCGGACCCAGGCTCTCACCTGGTGGTCACAACGTCTGTGTGGAGGCCACTGCTGGATGTTTGGCTGGCCCTGGAAACAGATTGCTGGATCCTGGATCACTGGGGCCTGGATCGTCAGAGACCAGATCACTAGGGTCTGGTGGCGGACTGTTGGTGGGTTCTTTGATCCACTACAACACTGCTATCTTGTTTCCGCAGCTTCCCTGTGTCCAGGGGGGTTCCTGGTACCTCCTGTTTTACTGCCTGAGCCCTACTTATCCCCTGTAATCTACTTATTGTACTTCTCCCTGCCTAAAGATTCTCCGCCTTATCAAACGTGTCTGTACTCTATGCCGCCATCTTGGTTCTTGTCATGTGTTTTCGTGTTTACTTTTATTGCAGGACATCATTTAGAATTTCAAGTTGTACCTGATAGTGGTAAATTTTCTCAGTTTTTGTTTGGAAAATAGCTTGTTTCTCCCTTACCTTTCAGGTTCAGCTTCAGTGGATAGAATATTTTGGTTTGTTTTTGGTTGCTTGGTTTGTTTACAGCCTTGACTGTATCACAGTTATCTTCTGGCCTGTAGGGTTTCTGCTGAAATGTTCAGTGTTAATCTGATTGCTTTTGCTTTATATGTATCTTGGCACTTTTCTGTTTCTACCTTCAGTATTTTCTCCTTGTCTTTAACTTGAAAATTTGCCTTTTTGCCTTGGACAAAATCTTTTATGGTTTAGTCTGCTTGTGGCTTCTTTCATTTCTTATGTCTGGCAACCCATGTGTCTGAGACATTTTTAAATTATTGAGCAAATTCTTAATACATTTTCCTTTTTCTTCACCTTTATAAGTACCTATATTCTTAATATTTGATCATTTAATGATATGTCATATTTTACACAGTTTCTTCATTTTCTCCTTCCTCTGAGAGTTTGTTTCAAAATTCCTCTCCTCTAAATCAGAATTTTTTTCTCCACTTGATCTTTTATGCTGTTGAAGATCTCAGTAGTAGTTTCTATTTCACTGATTAAAGGTTTCATCTCCAAACTTTGTTTGGTCCTTCCTAATGAGTTCTCTCTCCTTCATTCTTGTCACTCATTGATTTCTTCATTTATTTCATCCGATTATGTGTATTTTCTTACAGCTCACTGAGTTTCCTTAGAATTATCATTTTGGGCCCAGCACAGTGGGCTACTTAGTGGCTAAAAGTCCTTGCCTTTCATGTATTGGGTTCCCATATGGGCGCTGGTTCATATCCCAGCAGCCCCGCTTTCCATCCAGCTCCCTGCTTGTGGCCTAGGAAAGCAGTTGAGGATGGCCCAAAGCATTGGGATCCTGTACCTGCGTGGGCAAGCTGGAAGAAATTCCTGGCTTCGGGCTTTGGATCAGTCCAGTAACGGCCTGTTGCAATCACTTGGGGAGTGAACCATCAGATGGAAGATCTTCTCTGTCTTTTCTCCTCTCTGTGTATCTGAGTTTGTAATAAAAATAAATAATTCTGTAAAAATGTTATTATTTTGAATTCCTTGTCTACCATTTCATAGATTTTGTTCAGCACAAGATCTATTTCTATAGAATTATTGTATCTTTTGGGGATGTCCTGCTACCTTCCTGTTCCCTGTGTCCCTATGTTGACATCTGTACGTCTGGTGTAGTTTTCCCTTTTATATAAAGGCAATTTGCTTATGATCTAGCGGAAACTCAGGATGTTGGTCTGTTCTAGTTTAGAGAGTGACCATAGGTATGCAGGTGGTTTTGCTCTGGAGGGCATGAATCTAGGGTGACGGGATACAGGCAGGATCTTCCCTTGTCCACTGAGTAAATTCTACTGACACTGAGAAGTTTAGAACTAGTTATACTTGTCATGTTGCAGTATATTATGGGGCTCATGGCCCAAGTCTCCTAGGAGGGAGTGGATTTTTTGTCAGTTTCTTCTGATCTTTGCTCCCAGAAGCTAAAGTGAGTCTCCTGGGATACCCACACTGTGTTAGTTTGGCCCCTGGAGCTAGTGTCCCAAAGTTCCCACAGTTGCATGATGCAGAGGGTCTGTCCTTTTCCTTGCCCTTGCCCTGATTCTGACTCTTTTTGGTAGGAATTATATAAAGCCACTGCCTGACTTCACTGCTCTCTACAGTGCTCCATGGGCATGGGAGAGGGAAGCATGTACAGTAGTAGCTTTCCTGCTTTAAGTCCCCAGAAGTTGCTCAGACACCAGTCAGCTTCCTAGGAAGGTGTAAAAGTTGGCAGGTGACTGTGGAGTCTGTCTCAGCTACAACTATGACCTGCATGGTGTGTAGCAATTTCTTCCTCCATTGCCATGGTAAGGTGGTGGCTGCCACCTGTCTATATTGTGGAGCAGCACAACTTCTCTCCTCTTCTCCCACAGATCTTCATTGCTTGTTCACTTCTCACTGAAAATCTCTGGCTGTCAGAACCTGCGAGTTTGTTCTTTTCAAATCCCTGAGCAGCTGAAGTTAGTGTGGCTGCACCCTCTTCAGCCATCTTGGACCAAATTCCTGTGTCATTGAAATCATCTCCATAAAATTTAAAAACACCTAATGCAATGTAAATATTGCTACATAGGTATTGCGTTTTATTGTTAAGTAATAATGACAAGGAAAAGTGTTTCTATTCTGTACAGAAAAATGTCTGCTTTACTAATGGTTTTGATCTGAGCTTGGTTCCTAGATGTGGAAGCCGCAGACAGGGCAAGGTGACTCTTGCTTTCTTGCATGATATAACTCACATGAGGTCTATTTTAGGGATCTGAGCAGGGGAGAAAATGACAGCAGCTATTTTGAAGGTCCCTGTGAGACCTTTTTATGTCTTTTTATTTTGTCTAAAGAACAAAGGGGCTTTATCACATTTCATTGTTTTCTGTGGGGTAGTTCATCAAACTGGTAACATGTTTGGCTATTTTAAATTTCCAACAGTGCAATGAGGAAGCACTGAGCAGCATCAGGTTTTGAGACCCATTAATGAATACATGGGGAGTTAGGTGACAAAGAGAACATTTCTGTTTCAGGAGAAAGATTTGTGATGGCTCCTGGTTCTGTCCTCTATTTACAATTGCCACAGAAACATTCTGTTGTTCCTATGACTTAGTGTCTATTGGCCTGCCAGTTCTTCAGAAACCTAGCTTGGCGTTCTCTGCCCTGTCAGAGTGTTTGAGTTGCTCATCTCTAGTCGCTGCATATCCTCATTTTAAATTCAAATTCCCCACTTCATTAAATGTCCCTCCTTTGCCTTGCTTCCCCATTACTATTAACTTCCCTGACGTTTAATTCATAACCCTCCAATACACTGTGCACTTGTTCATATTAGTGAGTGTGTAGTCTGATATATAGATATACATCAGTTTATGTAAATGTGATTGTCTAACTTATGTTTTAATTTACACTAATCATGATGAGTCTGCAGATAGTTCATGAAAACATGTAGTATGAAAAGAATTTATGCAGGGGTTTCCAATTTGTTCACCTAAATAAAAATTTTTCAATCCAAATGACCATGAACTGTTTAAAATTCCTTTAATTTATCCATACAGTTTTACCTGGTACATAACAATAGCTAAACTTTTTAAGTATTTATAATGTTCTGTACCCTTCTACAGATGCTGTGTTAACTATTTTATTAATAGCAGTTTGACATTATTCCCATGTTACAGATCACGATAGCAAGGAAAGAAATATTAAGAGATTTACTTAAGATTATTCATATTTATTGCCGGAGCTTGTACCAGAACCTCTGTCATAACAGTGTATCAGAGCTGCTCTATGTGAATTGGTTTATTCTTTGGGCAACTTTGTGTAATAGTCCTTCTCTTGTTCACAATCATCATTCTCAATTTCTTTTCACTAAAGGTGAATTTTACAGTCTTCAATTAAGTCTTGGCCATTCACTAACACTGTTATGAATAGTCTTGGAATAGCTTCTTGAAATGTGGTATGATCACAAGATAACTGGTAAGATAGTATGAACGCAATTGAGAAATAACACTAAATCAAGAACAATAACTGTAGCAAAAAGGAGAACTGTACTAACTTGTTAGTATTTGATGGTCTGGTCTTGGATTGGGAGAGGAGTGTTTTCTTCCTGCAGCTGTTCCTCTTTTTTTTTCCCATTTTACTCTATGTCTCAAATTGTGTTCTTGGAAACACTTAGAATTTGAGTCTGATAATTGAAATCTAACCCAGAGCCAGAGGTTTCTACCTTGGTGGCCTATATATTTTGTCTCTGCATTTTGTATAATCTTATTTTGGATTGGTTTCACCTGGTTATCTCCATTAGCCACAGAGCAAAACTTAATTTGCACCCTAAAATATCATAATTTGGTGCTGACCCAATTTTCTTGAGTGAAAATATCTGAAAATGTTACCTTATCTTTCCATATTTTTTTTCCTGAGTCATTTTTCTGAATATAGAAGGATGGATGAAAATTACATACTAACCCCAAATGGACTAACTTAGCACTCTCGAACCAGAGCTATTCATGTGTAAGATGCAGTTATTACATTCGCTTCCTCTTAATTTGACAGCTTAAAAATAGTCATGCCAGGGGCCAGCATTGGGGCAAAGCAAGGGAAGCCACTGTTTGTAATGGGTTCATTTCATTCCCTAGCTCTTCCCTTTGAATCCAACTCGCTGCTAATATTAGGCTTGGGGAAAGCATCTGAATTTGTCCCAACTGCTTGGGGCCCTGCTCCTCACATAGGTGTCGAGTGACCCTAATAGTTTTTGTCTTCAGCCTGTCCCAGTTTGGCAGTTGCAGACTTCTGGGGAGTAAATTAGAAAGTAAAACATTATCTCCTTCTCTCTCTCTCTCTCTCTCTCTCATTCATTCATTCATTCATTCATTCATTCATTCTCTTTCTCATTCATTCTCTCTCTCCCTCCCTGCCTCTTCCTCCCCCAACACATACCCTGCTGTGTAACTCTGACTTCCAAATACAACATATTAAGTGTTTTGTGAACCTTTAAAGGAGCAAAAAATAGGAATGGTACTATGAGCCACTTTGAAGAGTTTGGACTTTAGGGAACACAAAAATATCATTACTGAGTTGGGAGGATGGTATTGCATTCCACATAAGTATTTCTCTTTAGTATCTTGTGACTGTATGCCCATGCATAGTGGCCTTCAGGCTCTGTTTGCTTGATATTTTCAATAATCTTGCTTCAATTACCATGGAATTGTCAACTGCTGTACACCAAGTATTAATCATTACTGGTTATTCTTGATCAATGCAAAGAGAAACCTTCACATAAATAATCTACTTTTCCCTGCACTTCAGACATTTGAGCCTTGAAGAAAAAATATCTGTTTGGGAAAGACTCAGAATGTTGAATCTTTTTCTGAATACAACTTTTTCAAGGTGGAACTGGGCTCCTACTTTCCTCTTCTCTCTCCTACACTGACTGTAATGATAGACTCTCTTTGATGGAGAATAATAGCAATAATGCAAAGCCTAACCTCTGGCTTCAGCTCTCCTCATCTATAGGAAAATCCATTGAAGATACAGTAATTACCTTCTTTTTTGGGGTGAAAAAAACTGAAATAGAGTGAGATTCAATGACAGGCCCAAATTAAAACTGCTAGTAATTAGTGACATGGTTGATTTTAGACTTGTGTTTCCAATATCTAAGCCCATGTTAACTTCCAATATCTAAGCCCATGGCACTATGCTTCTGTAGCAGAGACATGTAATTATCCCTCATGAGGTACTACTCATTGTGTCTAGTCCTAGTTAGTGTTCTTTCTGGCCTTCATGCTAATGTTATTCAGTGGGTACTGTTACTATCTCCATTTCATGCTTCAGAGATCACAATCACTTTTTGTAAATGTCACCAGAGTAAATATTTTTAAGTTGATGAGTCATGCTCTTGTTGTCGCAGCTAGTCACTGCTACCATTGCTATGTAAAAGCCCCTATAGACAAGATTTTAATTGACTTGGGCTCTATCCCATTAATACTGTACTCCACACAATAGGCAGGAGCAGGATTCGATCTGCGGGCCACATTTTGCCCATCTCTGATATTGGTGATAGAACTGAAGCTTAAAAATCTTAGAAAATTTATGTTGAAGTGAGATATTTCAGAATATAGGGCTAGGTCAGCTTGAGGTCAGG
The DNA here is from genome assembly GCF_030435755.1 of Ochotona princeps. NCBI lineage: Eukaryota > Metazoa > Chordata > Mammalia > Lagomorpha > Ochotonidae > Ochotona > Ochotona princeps. The sequence continues at coordinate 22,212,838 of NC_080836.1, forward strand.
GGATGTATTGGTTTGTTTGCTTTAAGATATATATACACTTGTTTAAAACAGTTACACAGATAGTGAGAGAGAGAGACAGACTTCCATCTACTGATGCATGCCCCATGTGGTCATAATGACAGCAGCTGGGCTGGTCCAAAGACGGAAGTCCAGATCTTCTTCTGAGTCTCCCATAATAGCAGGGGGTTGGATTGGAAGTGGAGCAGTCAGAACTTCAAGCAGTGCCCATCTGGGATGCTTGTGCTACACAAAACAGCTTTACCTGCTACACTACAGTACCAGACTAAAGGTTTGAATTCTCACCCCTGTGTTTACATCATATAATTTTCATCATTAATTGAATTATACACAATACCACACCAAAGATATGTGTAAATTCTAGACTCCAGTGGTTATACACTTGACTCTACTTATAAATAGGGTCTTTGCAAATGCAATCAAGTTAGATAAGATCATTCTGGGTTTAGAATGGATTCCAAATCAATGATTGGTGTCTGAGTCCTGCCAGCTCCATTTCTGATCCTGCTGTCTGGTAATGTACCTGGAATGCAGCAGAGGATGACCCACGTACTTGCACACAACACACACACACACACACACACACACACACACACCCTCCATTATCCATCCGTGAAACACAGAAGAAGCATCTTATTCCAAACTTCAGTCTGGTCCAGTGAACAATCACATAGAACATTCATAGTCACTCTCTCCCTCTGTGTGTGTGTGTGTGTGTGTGTGTGTGTGTGTGTGTGTGTGTGTGAGACTCAGCCATTCAAATAAAAAGAATATTTAAAGAAAGAGAAAAGAAATATAGAGAGAAGGGGAGAAAGCCAGGTGGAGGGGAAGAGACATACAGAGAGTCGGTGACTGTAGGATCAAGAGAGAAAATAGCTTACATAGGCTAAAGAACAACAGAAACCACAGAAACTGGGTGAGGTGAGAATTTTCTCCAGCAAACCTGAAGATAGCACAACCCAGCCAGCACTTTAATTTCATAGTTTCTGGAATGTACCAGAATGAATTCACACTGCATTATGAGAAACCAATAAGGGAATAAATTTTCCCTATTTTAAGATACTAATTTTTTCTCATTTTAAGCTGCTAATTTATTATGAGTTCCCTAAGAAACTAATAAACTAAGTTTCTATTGCTTTTTGTTTTTTTTCTTTAGAGAAATATTTCTGCTTGCTCTTGAGATTTTTCCTGGCTTTAAGAAGCCCTCTCTCTGTGTAAATTGAAATTATTCATATTCCCCTGACACTTCTCATTAGTATAACTGGAAGATTGCTGGCTATTGGAATTTTCTTAGAGAATACAATTAATCAAATTTTAAATAAATAAATATCTAGCTTCTCAGCTTTTTCTATACCATTAGCAAGCATTTCATTAAACATTATTAAATAAAGCCATAAAGTGTGTTTGTCAGAGAAGCATACATGTAAATTTCTTGATTAGATAATGCACAATCCATAAGGAAACAAATTTATTGATAAGTGAAACCAATTCACCATTACCAGCTTGCTGCATATATTGGGAATGGGACTCATAGTTAGTTTTATACCTTGGCAGGAGTTCAACGGTTTTTACAGTAACTTGCAAGAAGTTAATGTGCTGTGAATTCATTTCACTATATTGATTTCTGCATTTGCTCAGTGAAAGATGCAGCACTTGGGCAAAAACAAACTTTTGGAGGTAAATTCTCTTCATCATATAATCCATAATTCGAAATTTATAACAGCTTGTTTCATTGTTCATCAATACAAATCATTGACTCAATGTCCAACAGGCCAACACATTCAAAACTTAGTCTCATCTCTGAAGTTCATTGTTGTGTGCCCATCTTACCAGATTAAGAACTACAGCTGTGATGTTGAGCTCTTTGGAGGAGCTTGCCCCTGAATGAAAAATATCACCAACCACCTTATTCTGGTTATTTCTACTGTGAGTGCTTTTTCTGATGTCTCTTATTGCCACCTTAAAAAATTAGATTGAAATGCCGGTGCAGTGATATGTGGGACACTGCTGCAGTAGAAGTCATTTGACCTGGTGAAGCTGACTTCAGGAACCTTTAGAGACCTCATCCTTTTTAACATCCTTACGTCTAAATTCGCATTCAAAATTGTGTTTAAGAACGCTTCAGTGTACAGGAGGACTTCCAAAGGCTTGTGGAAAGTAGAATTTAAAAAATATATATTAGGATTCAGCACAATAGCATAGTAAGTAAATCTTCCCCTGAATGTCCCGGGATCCCATATGGGTATCAGTTCGTGTCCTAGCTGTTCCACTTTCCATCCAGCTCCCTTCTTGTGGCTAGGAAAAACATGAGAGGATGGCCCAAATGCCTGGGAGCTGTACCTGTGTGGAACACCTGAAATAAGCTCCTGATGCCTGGCTTTGCATAGGCTCAGCTCCAGCTCAGCTCTGGCTTAGCTCAGACTTGGGTCTGGCCATTGCAACCAATGGGGAGTGAACTAGTGGGCAGAATATCTTTCTCTCTGTCTTTCTTCTCTCTATAAATCTGAATTTCCAATAAAAATAAATCTTAAAAAGATTAAATATTATTAATTCCATTTTGCATGATCTTTTTAGTACCCCATTAATACCTTCAGAGCCCACACCCTGGCTGCAGCAGGCTTCTCTTGCAGACTGCAGGGCAGATGGAGACTTCCAGATCCCTTCCTGGGAGCAGTGAATTGAGCCTGACTGGGGATTTCTTCATCTTTTAGCTTTTCTTATAGTAACAACAGCCCCAGTATTATTTGCTTTGAGATTGGACTTATGAGTAAGCTCCTGCCTTTGTTTTAGTATCAGACTAAGTTGTGGGTTCAGGGGCTATTGGGGACTCTGAAGGCACAGTTCATTTTAAGAGGTCCAGCCCTTCAGTTTCAGCCGATTGTTGCTTTGAGAACACAGGTGTTCCAGGACTGTCTGCATGTTTAGAAGTCAGAATCTTGTTTTAATGTGAAAATCCCAGTTTTTAACACTTAATTTCAAAGTAAATGTGTAGATATAGAAATAAGCCAAGAAATAAGCAAATAATATGCATGTTAACAATAAAGAATGCATTCTTGTATCCTATCTAATATTTTCAAACTTCAAAAAAATGTACATAAAAGTATAAATAAGCCCAAGAATACATCTGTTTATGATGTTAGATTTAGGTCACAGTGTCTTCAAAGAATGAAAAAATGAAGAAAGAACAGAAACACACTTTTCCCCAAACTTGTGTTTCTGAATGCAGTGGAATACATAGAATCATCTGTGTAACCGTGTGCTAGAGGTTGCTGATTGGTAGACCCAACTCAACAGTTAGGGAATGAGCTTCTATTTAAAAAGCAAATTCACTGGTCATTTTGAAGACAGTAATTTTCATTTATATGGCATATTATTCATGTGTACATGTCCATGTTAGTTAACTGCTAATAGTACTGTCATTCTTTCCTTGTATTACTGTCATTATATCTGTTCTCTTTAAAAGCAGCCACTGAGGTTAACTGACTTACTGTTGAATTGTGTCGTAATCTCCTAATCAAGTGCTGTTACCTCAGGCTATCTCTTGTTCACTCCAATAGGATACACATCCACATTAATATCAGAATTCTATTAATATCCAGCCTCTGACTATTTTTTCTGAGCTCCCAGAATGACCTCCCAATGTCGCCCCATGGAGGCCCTAGCCTCAAGCATTCGTTTTCTCAAACTCACATCCTCGTATGAAAGAGTTCTGTGTTGACTTCTAAATACTTGGGGTTAATTCCCATCATCTTCATTTGCTTGTAGTCTCTTCATTGTCTAGACTGCCTTATAAATGCATGACAACTTATCAAAATTATGCCTTACTCTAGAGATGATTTATTATTATTTTTGCGAGGCTGTGATTGAGTTTTGCTGTCGGGGCTATTATTTTGACAAGTGATGAGCCATGAATGAATTAGAAGAAGGCAATAGGAGACCGGTAATCCAGTTAAGCTGCCATTATGTGGTCCAAGGGAGAGAAAACAAATGTCTAGTCTGGCTAGTGACATCAGACTTGGAAAGACAAAAGTGGACTCAAACAGTAATTGATTTATTGACCCAACACAGAATCACTCACTTTGTCAGTGTTTTTCTAGACTTTAATTTACAATGAAATGATATGGGATGAGAAATCATAGCCAAATTTGAAAAATATTACCCTATAATTCTTATGCTAAAAATCTTTATAAAATTATGTTCTCTATCAATCACTAACCCCACAAGCATTAAGAGCATTTTTACTTTGCTATATAGATTTCAATGTGTTAAAATACTAGAGTGTCATTTATAGTGCTTGCTAATATTTTTCCTACAAAATTATACTTTTATGTTTTTTGACCTTTGCAGCATTATTGAGAGTTGGGAAGGAGACATATTGTTCCACTTTTTTTTTCATCCAAGGAAACTTGAACTCCTGAGATTTAATATTTTATCCCAGATCACATAAGGTTAAACCTTGATTTATAATCCATATTGTCCCTGCTTTTTTTGAAATAATAAATTATAAATGTTCCTGAAACAAATACAAAGGCTCACTTTGCAAAGTCACATTCTCATTTGATAACACTGCTTTCAGACTATGCTAACTGCTGATACAGCTTAACTTTATTTTCTCAGGGCACTGTATACGTACTCAAAATTCTCTAAATATTTGCTCCATGGTGACTGTTAATTCACCTCTAAAGATGACATTTCCTATACCAATGGTGATCCACCAAGAGAGTAGGTGATAAAACAAATTAAAAAAAAAATCAGTAGTTAAAAGCCACCCACTCACCATCCACGTCTAGGGTAGTTTGGATCAAGGTCATTTACACTGAAGGACATTGATAGAGCAGCTATTGTTTGGAGTGTTGCTGACCCTGTGGTATAGGGAAAGAAAAAGTATGACAGATTATGCCGCAGTTCTTAAAGCTTATACGTAATGGTGACACATTATTGGCTAATTTAACATCTGACTTTAAGCAGCAAGCAAGTATAACTTATGCTATCTATCCAGCAGTAGAATCTGAAATATTTGGAGAACAGATAGATGAATATAAGACAACCTTAAATATCATCTTTCAGAAATTTTAAAGAAAGAGTAAAGTACACACTGTGTGGTATGGCTTAATTTTCCCATGGGGGGTGTGGTTCTGTAGTCCCTCGTAGCCATGGTCCTAAGAATTGGTAATATTGACTTCTCAGTAATCCATGTGTCTTCACAGGGTTACACATGTGAGGGTTGTTGTGGAGTTACAACTTCAGTCACTTTAGTGTTAGTAGGACTAGCTTTGAGTAAAGAGAAAAGTCACCTGTACATGTGCAGTTCTCATTAAAAAGTTCACGTGGTTGTGTGTCTGATGTTCCTAATATCCTCAATAATGTCTAAGAAAAAAAAATCTTTTTTCTTGGAGTCAGTGTTACAAGTGTCCATGTGAACAACTGAGGATACCATATTGGTTAAATTGTCTAAATAACACAATTTAAAATGTCAGTTTTTATATTATTTGATTGCTTGGTTCAACGAACTCTATGCTTTTAATTACTGCAAGTGAACCAGGCCAAGCATTTATTCAAGCCTTGTGTCTGCCACCACAAATATTGCTCACTACAGTTCCTTAGAAAATTGAAGTCAAAATCTGTTCATGTTACCTCAAATTGTCATACACAGTAGGTAAAACCTAAGTACTTAATTGTATACCAGATTACTTTGTCATTTTTATAACTGATAACTTCTGATATATGAATGACTTCCAAGGAAGGACTGATTACCTACCTTGCTATTCAATATACTAGGTCATATTTTGAGGCCATAATAATTAATTTTTTGCCCTTAGTAGAGGCTGTCTCCATCAAATCTGTCTCAGTTTCTCTACCTACTTCTGTTAGTCTGTAAAAGGAAGCTTTGGATCAGATGAGCTTGAGTAACACATTTACATGTTAAAACAGTACAGCAGCAAATTATGTTATTTATGAAATTTTATTTATTTGGAAGGGTAAGAGAAACTGAAAAAGTGAGTATGAGAAAGGGATGCGAACTGGTGGCAAGCACAGAAAAAGAGAGATCTCCATTTCATTGGTTCACTTCTGAAAAGGACACAGCAGCCATGTCTGGGCCATGCCACACTCAAAACCCAGGAAATGCGCTGTCTCCCACATAGGTGGCAAGAGCCCAAGCACTCGGGTCATCCTCGGCTGCTTCCCAGGCACATTAGCAGAGAGCTGCCTTAGAAAAGGGGCAGTGAGAACTCAAGCCTGCAGTGTGGTATGAGTTCAGCTTAACCTGCATTGCGCCACAACTCTACTCATATAAACTATGTTTTTAATTTAAAAAAAATGGAAAGGCACTTGGGTGACTATTTTTCTAAGAGTTATGATAAAACTCAAATATTAGTTTGCTGCATAGATTTAAACTTTCATTTTTCTAGTAATCCTTTTTTTTATTTTTCATCGTAATGTTTCAAATGTGTAAATTATATATTGATTATATTTCTAGTGTTTTATGAGGTTGCTGGTCCAAAGTACATTCATTCTAGTTTTTATTTTTTTTACTTTATTAAGATATATTTTACTGGAAAATCAGATTTACACAGAGAAGGACAGACAGAGAGAAAAATATTCCATCCACTGGTTCACTCCCCAAGTCACCACAATAGCTGGAGCAAAGCTGACACAAAACCAGGAGCCAGGAGCTTATTCTGGGTCTCCCACGTGGGTGCAAGGTCCAAAGGCTCTAGGCCAACCTCCACCACTTTCCCAGGCCAGAAGCAGGGAGCTAGAAGAGAAATGGAGCAGCCAGGACAGGAACCAGTGCCATATGGGATCCTGGTGCATACAAGGCAACGACTTCGGAGTCTAGGCTATTGTGTCGGGCCCTATTATTGTTTTTTAATGTATCACAGCCATTTTATGATGTTGCACATTATTCTATCTATGCTGATGAGTTTTCATGTAATGTTGTATTTTTTTACTAAGAGATTTATTTTTTAAATCTCTTAATTCAAACCATCCACTGGTTTATTATAAACATGGTGACAGGAGCTGAGATTGGACCAGATTGAAGCCACCATCAGAGAACTCCATTTGGCTCTCTCATGAGGGTGGCAGGTCACAAGGTACTTGAGTCATCTTTGACCTCCGAAGATGTGCATCAGCAACAAGCTGAAAAAGAAACAAAAGCAGAACTGGAATTCAGGTACTCCACTGTGGGTGCTGGGGTCCCAAGTGTTGGTTTAACTACAAGGCAAACTGGCAATACTGTTACCTACATTTTAACCCACTAGTACATTGAGATTTTAAATAAAGTCTCACACCAGCAGTTACTTCTTTGAGAGCAGTGTCAAGATATTGATCTAGCTTCTCAAATTCTTCTTCTTCTTCTTCTTCTTTCTTCTTCTTTTTTCCTCTTGTTCATTAATGCTTGATACTTCTCTGTTACCTCTCCTAAATAAATGTGGCCCTAAACCAGTCTGATTTAAGTCATTTCATACATTTTTAGGAAAGAATATTTTCACTAAATAAGTATCAGAATGTTTCAAAAGATTTGTGGAAATCTGATTAAAATGTCACTTTGTGGGCTAACATTGTGTCAGTGTCAGTTAAGCCGCCGTTGGTAATGCTGAAGTCCCAGATAAAAGCGCCAGTTTGAGTCCTGAGTGCTCTGGTTAAGATCCAGCTCCATGCTACTGAACGAACAATGGAAGAAGTGGTTGATGATTCAAGTACTTGGACTCCTCCCAACATTGTGGGGGACCTGGACCGAATTCCCAATTCATGACTTTGTCCTGGACCAGCCCAAGCCATTAGAGTCATTTGGGGAGTGAACCAGCAGATCAAAAATCTCTCTCTCTCTGTCTCTCTCTCTCTCTCTATATATATATATACACACACACACACATATAAGTTATATGCATAATATATAATATATATAATTCTATGTATATATATATATAGAAATTTTCTCTATCTGGCATCAATGAATAAAAGTTAAATTTATTGCAATTGCACTTTATTTATATGAAATGCATAATATTCATAAGCACAAATTTCAAAGCATAATGATACTTTCCACGCTATCCTCCCACCCAGTCTCCCTCCTCCTACCTTTCTGATTTTCTGATTTTTTAAAAATGGCAAAGTTTTTAAAAATTGAAAAATGAACACAATGCTATCATTTTAGTTCATAAGATTTTTCCAGTATACAGACATCTTCATTTTTTTTTTAACCTGTTTTCTTTTTGGAATGATGTATTCATTATTTAGGTAGAATATCAGTGAACTGCCAAAAAAATGTTCCCTGTGATTCTCTATCATAGGATAATATAAATAAATTAGGCTGTGTATTTTGGCTTAATATCATCAGCATTTGCTTTCACATTTTTCAAAATTAGATGTTGTATTGGGAGAAAATATTACTGTTTGGATAATGGAGGAGGGGAAAGAAGAGAGAGGTAATATTCTGGGAGGTAGTTATGTTAATGGGAACATATGTGCAGAGAACATTGTCTATACCTAAGGAGAATATTATCTATACCTAAGGAGGCAAGTGTTTGAAGATTAGGATTATAGATTAAAAAGACATTTTACTCCCATACCTTGGCCTTCAACTCTAGTTGATATGTCAAAATAATCCTGTTAGTAATATTGTTAGAGTTACTACTAATTATATTCAGCCCATCTTTATCTGTAATGAATAATTTTTGTGCACCGACTACTTGTAATGTCTGGTTAACAAAATTTTGATAATTCTATCATGAATATTGAACACCTGGTTTCATATGCATTCGGATAACTCAGATAGAATATGAGAGCATTGCTGTAACCAAGTAATGTAATGACAAAGCAATGCATTATATGTATAAATTGAAGTGTGAAATATTTTGGTAGAAAAAATGCTTTTTCTATTGCAGTTTGGTTTGGATTTATGGATGTTGCTATTGAAGTGTTTTGCGTATAGGAACAGCATTTTTATGCTATATCTAGTACAAAGAAGTTTGGAAAATATCAGATTTCTGTAGTTAGCAAGTGGAAATTTAAGATGATACCAACCAAGTAGACAGTCACATTTGATAATATTCTGCTGCCAAAAACTGTTAGTATTAAGTATGTGGGTAAAACGAATCCTTTCAGTTATGGGATAGGTGTAAGAATGTGCAATTTTTAATACTGTTCACTGCAGACTTTCCTTTGGGGTATACTCTGGTATGCAAATAATTTTCCTGAAAAAATAAATGTCACTATTGCTTAGTCCTGTTGAATTTCAAAATTATCTTCTACTCAATTTATAACCTTGACATTCTTGAAAATCCCCTGGGTTAATTTCTTATCATGGGAGAAGAAAAAATATACTGCTGGAGGCTTCCTAATTAAAATCTTTCAATATGCAAGTATAAATGAAAATGATTTAAATGCTCATTCAATTAAAATAACATCTCCTTCAAAATATCTTTCCAAATAGGATCTCTATAGACACTTACATATTTAAAGCTTGTATGTATTTCATCTTCTAGCTTTCAGATTTGCTTATTTGAAGCCTGCCCATGCCATGAGAGTAAATCTTACCTGAATTGCTAGTCTTCCTTCCAGTTGATAGAGAATGAAATAATTTTGTCACTCACTTTCTCTGTAAAACTAAAGAAAGCATGTGCTTTTCCTTTAGTCCTATATTTAGCTTTGATTCTGTATACCTAATACTGAATTAGAGCTCAGAACGCCTCCACATTACTTACAGAATTAAATCTAATAGACAAATAAATAACAAAAAATTAGCCTTTCAGCAATTTCAGCTGGAGCAGTATTTTCGACTCCAAAGAAGATCTGGATTTAATCTCTTCTTACCATTGAATATCACTTGTAAAACCTAAAGTCATTCTAATGTTAATGTAAAGGAGAGAGAAAGACAGACACAGAGAGAACATCAAGCCAGGGCTTCGAAAGAGCCTGGAGAAGACTTGCAAATATATCAAACGGAGGTGAAAAAGTTGCCTTATAAAGAGAAATAATGTGCCATTCAGTTTTAATATAAAGCTAAAAGAATAATGATAGGGATGTATGCAAGTATTTTCATAGGAAGATGGAAAGAGTCCTGATGCATTTCTGTTCTTTTTAAGTTTTTTCATTAGAAAAGCAATGAGAATTTGAGTTTAAAAGTAATTGGAGTAGGTTTCAAAGAGCTGATAGGCAAAATGAACATGAGAAGAAACCACAGAGGAGAGGCCAGGCTGCGAGAAAAGATGATTGAAGACCGAAACTAAGCATTATAAAATCTCCAATATAGAATTAGTGGTTTCTTCATATGTGCTTCATATTCCTGTTTTAAACAGAGAGAAGGGAGACATTTGATTTTGGACTGAAATTTTGATAGTTGGCATGGCAGAGGAATACTGGAACTAGATAGATAGATACACAGATAGATAGATACACACATACATACATACATACATAGTGTATTGTCTCCAGGATATCAAATTGGTAAACAAAAGGACTTGTTTTGGGTGAATGAAAGTATACCTCTTATTATAGATGGTAAGTTAATCTGCATGTATATAACTTAAGATACAGGAAAAGGAAGCTTCTGATGCCAGATTGCCATCCTCTGGAATCCTGCTGTACTTTGACATATCTTAAACAATGGAGTAGTATTTTACAACCAAGGTCTAAAACTACTGCTTAGAACTTTCACAAAGAATCTCAGTTTTGTTTTTGCAAAATGGGTTTTATTTTAATTTCTTGGCAATAAGGGACTATCCAAGGTTTTTTCAAAAGGGGTAATATAAAAGAATATTTTTTTCAGTATGATTGATAGGTACCGAAAGAGAACAATTGGAACAAATAAATACTCATAGAGGAAACATTGCATTATTCTGACTCAGAAATGATGAGATCCTGAACAAGAGACTGAAAGGGAATTGCAAGTTAAAGAAAAGGTTTTGGCTTTTCAATATGATAATATATGAGATATACTAATATGCAGGTAGAATGGTGGGAACACCTAAGGGAAAGTGAGATCTCTTTGTGGGATATAACATCTCAGTTATCAATCATTGCACGCTGAATCACCACACTGTGCCACTCAGCATCATCTTTGTTATATCAGAGTTTCCATGGGTGAAGAGTCCAGGGATGACTTTCCTATATCTTCTGAAAAAAAAAAAAAAGAAAGAAAGAAAGGAAGGAAGGAAGAAAGGAAGGAAGGAAGGAAGGAAGGGAAAAGAAAAGAAAAGAAAAGAAAAGAAAAGAAAAGAAAAGAAAAGAAAAGAAAAGAAAAGAAAAGGGAAAAGCTGGAATATAGTCAAGGTGTTGGCCAAGGTTGAAGCGTCAGCAGAGGGTTGACTGGGGAATTCTTTTGTGGCATGCTCTGAGCTTGTAGAGAATTCTCTTCTGGTCAGTTGTAGAACAGAGGTCCCTGTACCTGTTGGGTGACAACCAAGGGCTGCTGGGAGTCCAGGAGGTTGCTCTCAGTTTTCTGCCATGTGGACTAATTCATCTGCATCTCACAGTGTGGCTGTCTGCTTCTTCAAGGCCAGCAGGAGAATATCCTTGCACAAAAAGACCCACAGACTCCCTAAAAAACAACCTGCTGTGGATGTCATTGTTATACAAATATTTAGAGAGAAGTAAGAGTTTTTTATTCTGCTGGGAATTCTCATCTCACACCTTAAAGCGATGGGTATTTCTAAAAAATGACATATTTTCTTATTAAAGCAATAAGCTCATTAATATTCCCACTTTGACCTATTTTGTATTCTTTCATAATATGTACAGAAAGACAAAACGCCCAAATCAGTGTCTTTATTTAGTTTTCTGATACCTTCAATTTCTTCTGGATTTAAGCACTTGCTAGGTTTCTGATTTTGCATATAACTTAGCGAATTTAACCTTTATGCTGTAATTACACAGGAAAGTCCACAGACTCTATACTCGAGCCAAGTTCAGACGAACACATGGGGCAGTAAATATCTGGCCACAGCTAAGGCAGTTCTGTTTCTTTGATTCTCCCACTCTGTGAGGACCTCTTATTTTGTTGCCTCCTCTTTTGTATCAGTTCTCCTTGGATTTGGATTCATTGCAAATTGTTATGAAAGGGTCAGAGCAAAGTTCCAAGAGAGTGGATTGCATGTAGGTAAAGCTGAATCTTATTTTTTTCCTCACCTTGGATGCAAAACTGTAAAATTCAGTCAACTGAAAACCCTAGAATTCTTCTTCAACATAGCTCTGGGTTTCTTTAGCAGAAAATGTTAGTTTAAGCTAACAATGATAAACTGAAAAAGAAAATGCCAATCTGCCCACTTTAACTGTTTTTTTTTACCCTTTCATATTGCTGCTTTTGTTATAATTCATACTTTTGAAACAATTTCTAATGTGCAAATTCATTGTTCTATTAATATAGAGTTTAGTTTCCAGTTAAAAATTCTAAGACTTGGTACACCTTTGTAAGGCTTTTTACCTGCTTGTCATGCTCACCCTGAATGACCTCTTTTTTGTTTAATTGAAACTGATTGATTTATTTGACACCCTAATTGTGTTTGTATCCCCTTTCACTTTTACCATACACTATAAGCTAACTTTGAGAATGGCAATAGAATTCACATCTCCTACAACACTTAAGGGGAGAGATTACACTTTTGTATATATTGGGGTATGGTAATTAGTTGCTGTTGCAGGTACTTGAGATAAGTCATGCAAGAGACTTAGATTGTTTTAAAAGAAATGGATTACCTCAACTTCTCTGTAGAATTATTTTTTTAAAAAAATTACGTTGCATTATGTGACACAGTTTCATAGGCTCTGGGGATCCCCCAACCCCTCCCCGTGCCCTCCCCCCATGGTGGATTCCTCCACCTTGTTGTAGTATTACATTTCAACTTAAGTCAAGATTCTTTCATTGCAAACATATACCAAGCATAGAGTACAGCATCTTATTGTCCAGATAAATTCAACAGTTTCTTGGGGAGACCATCTCTGGTCTGAAGGTTGAGCTGGCAGAATATCATCCTGATCAATTAGAAGCCCCAGCCCAACATCAACAACAATTTACAGCATTATGGAAATAATTGACATGGTATTGAGTAATCAGTATGTTAAAATAATGCAAGTTCTTAACCACATCCTGTGACTACTTTATTAACACTTCAATTTTTGTTTGTACACAGAACTGGCTGCCATACATCTTAAAGTGGCTATAGGGCACTATTCAGCTGTCTTGCGTCTGTTTTCATCTTAGTATTTAGCAGTTTATTGTGTTGACGCATAATTTTGCTGAACTTGGCGGATTTGAGGATAGTCTAAACTGGCTGATAAATCTAACAAGGAATTTGTCAACAGTTGAAGTGCTAAAACAGTTTTCAGAGGGGTGTGCAGAGAAATCTTCGATACCTTAATGAGGAGTAACTAATCTTTGTGTCCTGCCTAGTAAGGTATATGGGGAACCACGCTGACCGTTTCCTGTTTGGTTCTAACATTTGTATTTCTCTATCTATTCTATTTTTTTGGTGGGGGGGCTCCGGGGCGATCCTGATGGTCATTGCAAGAGAGGGTGGGGATCCAAAGTTGGAACTAAGTAAGGACCAAAGAAAGCTCCTCTCCCTAGTCCCGAAGGAAGTTTACTGTTCTTCTGTTTCTGCAGCTCTCTCAGGGCTCCTGGCTATTGTTCCGATGGCCTTAGATCCTGCAAGGAAGGATTTGGACTTCTTCCATCCCATGTGGTAGATCCCAATGGGGCTGGGTGACGTCTGAGTTCTCGGCCTCTGAAGGCACTCCAATTCCCTGTGGTCTCCTTGGCTGTTGAGATATAGTCCTTTGTGAGGATGCGGGAGTCTCCAGGGTTGGGATACAAGCCTCCTCCTGTCCACCTGCTCCACTCTGGGGTCCCCCCTGCTCTGTGCATACGACCTCCTGTTAAGAGGTTGTCAGGATCGCTCTTGTTTCCCCCATATGTCTTTGTAGTTTAATTATTGTTTAATGCTGATTCGAGTCTGTTGTCTATGAATTACCTGTTATGTTTCTGATAGGTTGTACTTTATGTCTACCTCACACATTCTAAGGAAATTGAAGATTTCTCTGTAGAATTCTGTCTCTGCTATTGAGTATAAAATCTGAAGCTTGGGGGCAACCCTGACCAGGATAGATGCTGGAGTGGCCAAGGCTGGGCTGATTCATAACATCCGCTGGCAGATGTGAGAACAAGGATTGGGAGTTGGACAGGCTGAGTTGGGCTGCAACACCAGTCAGTTTGCACTGGGGCTGGGACTGGCTGCTGGCTAGGCTGAACTATGCAATAACACCCACCAGCATGAGCTGGAATTGGGGGCAGGCCAAGTGGAGCCAGGCTACAGTACCTGCTGCTGAATGCTGAAATGAGGCAGCTCATGCCACACTGGGCCACAGCACCCATCAGCACAAGGTCATGGACTCAAACCAGCATTCATATGTAGCATCAGCACTGCAGGGCATGGTTTAATCCTCTATGTTGCAATTTCAGTCCTAAGGCAACTAGTAGCTAAAACCCTGATGTTATGCAGGAAAAATTTGTGTATCAAATTGGCCAGCATTTTAGCACAGCAGGTAAACCCATCACCAACAACTCTGTCATTACCCCATTTAGGCAAAGGTTTGTGTCTAGTTGCTCCCCTTCTGGTCCAGCTTTCATGTAATGACCAACTCACAGGTGAAAACAATAAAGATGATTCAAGGATTTGGGGCTCTGCCCCCCTCTCCTCACTGTGGGAGACCCAAATTAGGCTCCTAGCCCCTGGCTTCAACATGACCAATATAGCCACCTAGAGAGCTAATCTGTGAACTAAAGATACTTATTCATGCTGTCTCTCTCTTTCTACCTGTCCTATTTCTTCTCCCTCTCCCCCTTTCCCTCAATCCCCTCCTCTCAGCCTTCTGTATGTAACTCTGACTTTCAAAGTAAATAAATCTTTAACTGTGGGTGAAAGAGAGGAGCAATAGATCTGGAACTCCTGGAGCTGTTTCAGTGGCATTCCTCATTATGAAACTTCAAAAAAAAAAATTAAGAAGCACCAAGCATTGATGCCTCTATTTCTTCTTTTAATCATATCCTAAGCTTTTTGATTTGTAGTTCGCTTTCTGTCCTCCTGTCTCCATCAAGCCATGTTAAATGGAAGTGATAATCAGTATGTTTATATATACAGATCATAGGTATGTGAGACATGTTAGCTCTGACGTGTCGTGTTCCTGACGTGAACTGTAAACTGCAGAATGAGGAACACACACCCAATGAGGGACAGTGATATCTTCCTCAGTCCCATGCCGAGTCTTCTTATCAGAAAGAAAATCCCACTGTGTACTTTCTCCTGTTCCTTCCATCTCTTTATTTTCTGTGAAGTGAATAGAATAGCCCAAATGTGAATGCCTATGATAGCATAATTATCTATCTCTTCAAACTTGGATCTGTTCATATGTGTTAAAAAAATCTTGAAGTTTCCATAGCAATACTGATGAAAAACCTGAGCTTTGATAATGGAAATAGAAAGTATATTTGATCAATAACTGTTGGTCAGTCTCTGATCCCTTAACAAGTGCTGTTGTCTCTCTCTCTCTCTCTCTCTCTCTCTCTCTCTCTCTCTCTCTCTCTTTCAGGTTATATTCAAGAAGAATGTGTTGTCCCCTGCCCGTTTGATTGTAAGCTAAGTGATTGGTCTAGCTGGGGCTCCTGCAGTTCCTCTTGTGGGATAGGAGTGAGAATTCGATCCAAATGGTTAAAAGAGAAGCCATACAGTGGAGGTCGGCCATGTCCCAAGCTGGATCTCAAGAATCAGGTAAAGTGCTTGAAGCAAAAATTAAAAGATAAAGCCATTCCTATTTTTATTTCCTGTTGAAATTGAAGTCATTTTCTTTATCAAAGAGAGCTCAAGGAAAGTTACTATATGCTCCAAGGAGAATTGAAGGGGGCAGAAATTCAGATAATGTAATGAATAATAGAAGAAGATATCCACTTACACATAACATTGAGAACAACCTGATATTTTTGGAAGGAGTAATATTTACAAATTAAATGTATTTTCAGATGATCTTAAAGTATAATCTGATATTGCAAAATTTACATATTCATTTATATATTAGTAATGCCATTGGGAGAATATTGTTTACTTTATGGGAAAATTAGTATCCTTATTTATCAACTCCAGAAATGTTTCATTTTTTATTTTACCTAACGTTTTATGTGAATTCTTCATTTCCAATCTCACTGATTCTTCTAAAATTCTCCATGTCTCTGGACAATTTTTCCACCTGTATCCCCTGAAGTCAAAATTATTTTCATAAATGAAAATCTAATAGATGTCTTTCATATAGATGTCTAATTAAGTTCGTTTTTGCTATACTTGTATTAATCTGAGAATTAGTTAAGAATTGTAATTGAGAGCTTAGGTTTATCTCTTGAGTGCATGGTCATTACATTAAGACTGAAATAATAGTTTTTTAAAATCAATTGAATACATATAGCATAATAATATCTAAAAGATCTTTATTACTAGGAAGGTGAAATTTGTCTCATAAGGGGACATAGATCCTTTGTGATTTAGAAATTTCTAAAAGAAAAAATAGCTGCCAAGGTTTCTATTACTAATTCTCTTCTATTAGTTTCCTTTAATTTCTTTTTGATTAGATAACATACAGGAGGTCTGAGAGATTGAAACCATGTGCATCTGTTCTTAATTAGCTTGAGGCATGTGCGAAGTCCTTTTGGACTTAACTTTTCTGCGTTTGATGCCATTATCTCTACCCACTTTTTCCTAATTTTTTTATAACTCACCGAGACACAAAATGATCATTCTAGCAAGAAATATTCAAGTTCTAAGACATGTCAGGTTTACTATGTTAGTCTTGGCTTTGAAGGTTACTTGGTAAAATATTGGCCAGGTTTTCTTGGTGTTAAAAATATTTAGTAAATGTTTATAGTTCAAATAATGTGTCGTAGCTAGCTCATATCTTCCTCAAAATTGCCAATGAAATCTAACTCTTGATAAAGTTATGATTACATGCTAATTTTAATATGCTAGTTTTATGAAGTAGAAAATTACCAAGGGAAGAAAAGAACTGCTCATAGGCACAGACTTTAAAATGACATGCTCAATATGTGAAGGGCAATGTATGGAAGAAAGCTGTCGGTAAAGCTTCCAAGTATGAATAATGCCGTGGGACCTACATGTGCACTGTGACTTAGAGGAACCTTTCTCCAGACACTTGGCATATCATGCTCACAACTTGGAAAAATAGAAAAAGCCAGAAATTAAGTCCAAGTTCATGAATAATTCAGATATATTCAATAAGTGAAAATTAAGTGAAAGCAAGCCTTATGAAGTGGGTGTTTTTAACTTTTGTGTTCACTAAGGAATTACAGCTTTATAAAGACAATTGATTTTTGTGATGCTCCAAAATGAGTCCTGAGGTTGGATGATTAGAAATGGAATTTAATATGATGGTTATTTCAAAATACAGTGGTACCAAATATCTAACATGCATGTGGCTAAATTAGACATAAATCAAAAAACTTCACCCTGATCCATACTTACTGTTGTTTGAAAATTTGCTTCTATTAAAATTGACCTATTTTGCTTGCATTTATATGTGGGGTGCAAAATGATATTGCAAGTTATGATCACCGAATAACAGAATTTAACTAAACTAATTAACATATCCATCACCTCAACTATTTATTTTGACAGTGACAGCATTTGAAACTTACTCTACACCTTTGAAATATATGATATACTTGTTATTAACTGTATTCACTGTGCTGGGTAATCAATCACAGCTTGAAAATGAAGCCCTGTCTTCTGAGCCTGTGTGTCTTTTGACAGTCATCTCCCCATTATCATTATGTATCATGAGTCCAGTTATTATAAATTCCACATGAGAACATGAGGATTTTTAGCTTTATGTGTCAGGCTTATTTGATTTAGCATAATACTCTACAGTTTCATCCACATTGTCACAAACTACAGAATTGTTTTCTTCCTTAAGGCTGGTTTCCCACTGTGTATATACATCACGTGTACTAATTCAGCCATTGTAAACAGTTAGGTTGAACCCATACTGTGATTCTTACAGTGTATGCTGCAGGGAACGTGGGGGTGTAGATACCTCTTCAATATGATAGCCTCAGGACTTTGGGATAAATGTCTGGGAGAAGGATTGTTGATCATACGGTATTTCTATTCCTAGTTTTTTTGTGGAACCTCTGTACGGTTTCCAATAGTGACAGCATCTGTTTACATTCCCACCAGCAATGTACCAACACTCTTTTTCCTCCACACACAGTTTATATATTGATGTAAGTTAATTGTTTGGCGCAACAATTTATACCCCTCCTTCTTTCTCATAAGTATGTAAATAGCAAGGGGAAATGCTGTTGTCTAAATTCTAAATTTTAAAAGAGGCTTCCAAAGCAAGCACACTTGTTCCTGTATGCAGATTTATGGAGTAACACCTTATGGTGGCCTATGTTTTTATGTATAATATAATCCCATGCATGTGCATGTGTATGTATAATGCTCTATAGAGAACTATCGTATTTTCTTCCTTTGACAATAAACTGGGTTGTCATGAATTTTCATTATTTAGAAAATACTCCCAGCTTCTGTTATTTATGGTAATTTGTTTTCACAGGGTAGTGCTGAGTTTCTGCAAATACAAAATTCTGTATAGTCAGAGATGAAGCCACTGCATCTCCTGATGAGCTTTATTATTCCTACTGAACTCAACCTATTGGTCTCCTTTGATTGTAACAGTTTCAAGCTTCCATTTTTTTTTTCAGTTTTCTTAAGGGAGAAAGCTTAAATTAAAGCCTTATTACCGATTTACCCATAAATTGGAGGGGAGTTTGGTTTTTATTTCTAGTAGGTGTATTTGAGCAGTAAGAAAGGCACTTGTTTAGTACCTGAGCAAGAAGAAAACGTATGGTGAAGGCTAATGTAACAGACTGTTCATAAAAGCTGTGAGTTCCCTTGAATGTGTGTGTTCTCTTTTGACTCTCTCTGCAGCATGAGGTCGTCTAGAGGGTAAGGACTATCTTCTTTCTTTTGCATCTCATTCCGGTTTTTCTGCACTATCTCTTAAGTCATCATATTATATTCATTGGGTACTTTATTCTCTGTGGAAGAGTTGTGTCTAGTTCCATACTGGCAAACAAGTCTTCTAGAACCTTGGACTCTTAGGCTGTGATCTATCATTTCCAAATTCTATCAATTCTCCAAAAAAAAAAAGTGACAATGAGAACTTTTAAATCATATTTTGAACACTCGCCTGGAAAACCTTGATTATTGGAGAACCCATGGAAATCTAATACACTGATATAACTGGAAAAGTTGGCATTAAGTACACAGGCTCGTAAAAGGTTCTGAATTTACTCTCCATGTCAGTATTTAGAATGGCTTGTTAAAAAAAAAAATCTTCCTTTGGGACCCGGCATGTTAGCCTAGTGGCTGAAGTCCTCATCTTGTCTGTGTCAAGATCCCATATACGCGCTGGTTCTGGTCCCAGCAGCTCCACTTCCCATCCAGCTCGCTGCTTATGGCCTGGGAAAGCAGTGGAGGACAGCCCAAAGTCTTGGCACCCTGCACCGGAATGGGAGACCCAGAGCAGGCTCCTGGCTCAAGGCTTAGAATCGGTGCAGCACGACCTGATGGGGCCACTTAGGAAGTGAATCAACAGATGGAAGATCTTCCTCTCTCTCTGTGTGTGCTTTTTTCTCTGTGTGTATCTGACTTTCCAATAAAAAGTAAAATAAATCTTTAAAAAAAATCTTCCTTTTAAATAGAACTTATCTACATGATAGCTGTTTCCTTCGAAGTGCTGTTCTTGAATAGACTTTCTGCTAAGTAGATTTGTGATACAAAATACTTAGTTCTGGCAGCTTGTCCAAAGCTCTTATCTGCCCATACAGATATCCTGCAGACTTTATTAGGTTATCTAGTCAGCTGGCTGCTACTCTTGATTCTGCAAGTAAAATAAATAGTGTGTTTTAGTTTTCTAGAGCCTATAATGTGTTGAATGCATTTCAGTGTAAGTTTAGCATGCCTTTTCCTATAGTTTTAAAATGCTATCAGATGGGCCCGGCGGTGTGGCCTAGTGACTCAAGTCCTCACCTTGAATGTGCCAATATCCCATATGGGCACCAGTTCTAATTCCGTCAGCTCCACTTCCCACCCAGCTCCCTGCTTGTGGCCTGGGAAAGCAGTCACGGACAACCCAAAGCTTTGGGACCCTGCACCCGCATGGGAGACCCGAAAGAGGTTTCAGGTTCCCAGCTTCGGATGTGCGCAGCACCGGCCGTTGCGGTCACTTGGGGAGTGAATCATGGGACGGAAGATCTTCCTCTCTGTCTCTCCTCTCTGTGTATCTGACTTTATAATAAAACTAAATAAATCTTTAAAAAATGCTATCAGATGATGAAATATGAAACCATTACAACTTCATCATATTTACATTTCTTTTTAAATTTTTTAACACAACTGAAGCCAATGCACATTCAGAAAGTGATGTTTTGATTGTAAATGTCAAGCAGTATGTTCATATTTGATTAAAAACCTTTATTAGCAAAAATGTAATTTAATACATGTGTATTAGTTTTATGTATAAACTGTACTGTATATATGTATGTGTGTATATATACACACATATATAGATATATGTATGTACATAAACCATACTATACTGTATTGCATAACTTTACAATCTTTTCTTCCCACCTCCCAGTCTTTGGTATTCATTATCTGATCTCTTTCTAAAGCATCTGTCTCTGTGCTCCCCAGCTTCCAGTAACTACTATTCTACTTGATTTTCTTTTGAGACAAATCTTTTCACTTTACACATAGGAATTAGAACATTTGACATTACCTTTCATACCTGAATCACTTTTCTAAATGAGCTTCAGGTCCTTTCATTTTGCCCCAAATGACAGGATTTCACTGTGTTTATGACTAAATAATATAACATTGTGTGACTACAAAACATGTGGACTCTAATTACGTTTTGTAGGCACTGTGATTTAGTTCGTAGATGAAACACAGTATGTAAATTGTGTGTGCATTTTTCTAAAAATGGTTGCTGTATCTTCTCAAAGATAGGGGTCTGAATTTGGAAATGAGTATAATCACTTGACTTTAGCAGGATGATTGCATGCTTAAAATGTGCTGTTTTCAAAGGAATGTAGACAAATTTTAGCATGAACATTTCTTCCTTGGAAGAGTTTCAGGTGAGGAAAATTTTCTATTAGGAATTAGCGCTTCTTCGTTAACTATTAGCATCATGTCAGTGTGCAGAAAAAAACTGCTCTTCCTTTTGATTATTTGATTACAAGAAAACTACCATTGCACATAAGGTATAATTGTAGTTAGCCAATTTTGGCATCTGTCTTCTTTCAGCCCAGTTCCCACTAAACCTGAAGTTCAAGATCATCCAAACAAGATTTCTGTTCTGGCTTTGGCATTTTGGCAGTAACCCCAGATTGGAACTGGAACAATAGGTAGATATGGAAAGAGGCTTCAATCAATTGATGATTCAATACATCCAGGTGTACTGTTCTTGTGTGTGAAGACACGATTGATATCAGTACATCTGCTAAGAATATGCTTTCAGCATGACATATTACATGCCTTAGTCTGAGGGTGGCTGCGTGAATTGTTTCTTAGGGTTGTGTGGAGACTATAACAGAGGCAGATACTCCAAAAGCATTTCTCCTCTCCCCATCAGAATAATTACCCAAATAATTACACTGCTCTTTTCAGGGAACAGCCTGAAATGGCCCGTGGGAGCCTGTGTTCTGCCATTTGTGCCTGCCCTGATGCCTTCCAGTCCCACGTCTGAATTTCTCAAATTGCAGCATTGCGCTTTGACTAACTGAGCTGAATGGAGCTCAGAGAGGTGCTTTTCCTGCTGCATTTGCCCTGTCACAAACTCTAAAAAAAATTGCTGTGACTTTTCAAGAGTTTCCTGTTCCCCATCATCTCTGTCCACACTTGCTCTTCTTGATGCTGTCAGAGTAACAGCCCCTTGAAAATCTTTGGAAACTTGGATTGTTCTTGGGATCTTTTAGAATCACTTAAGAGAAGCCATTTCCTTATACTTGTCCACTTGAATGTGTACTTTATTATGGCATTTTTATGTCTGATATTACTGTTCTGCTTGTTTCCAAACTTAACCTTTATTGTTTATTCAAGAGGTTCATTGTATACTTCTAGTAATATTCTTCCCTAGGCAGGCTTGACAAATATCCCTAACTCCCTGGCTAAGGTTTTCAGGATTGGCTGCAGACAACTGTAGAATTATGAAGCTGACAAATGTCTTTGCAACTCTTCAGTTTTCTTCACACGGCTCATTTGTTCCTAGCCTCTTCAATCCAAAGCCTCTAAAATATTACATATTTTAAATAATATGAACTGTGTTTACAAAGAGGTCTTGGTTCTCTTAATCAATTACTTCAAGTGGAAGTTCTAAGTACTTTGCTAAAGAAAGAAAAAGTTATTGACCAAACTTGATTTTCAAATATTTTCTTTCTATTTTTAGAGTATTTTTGTGTGTATTTGAAATGCAGAGTGACAAAGAATGAGAGCTCTTCAATTGTTCTATTCACCTCCCAAATGCTGAAATGACTGAAGCTGAGCCAGGCCAAAGCCAGGTGGCTGGAACTCCAACTAAGTCTGCCAATTGAGTGTCAGAGGCCCAAGTTCTTAGACATCTTCCAGTGCTTCCCCATATGTGTTAGCAGGGGGCTGAATCAGACACAGAACAGGCAATACTCAGACCAGCACACATCTGGAAGGCCATCATCTCAGACAGAGGTTTAAACTACTCTGCCCTTCAAGTGTTTTCTGACCAATCTATCATGTAAACTTTCAAGTATAGAATATTAGGCTCAAGCTATGAGAGAATAATGCTTCATCTTTGAGTATGGATTTGTTATACTAAACATTATTTGCTGGAGGAGTAAACCCAAACTGACAGGAGAGCAGCAGCTTCTTAAAAATTTATCACTGACCTGGCATAGTAGCCTAACAGCTAAAATCCTCGCCTTACAAGTGCTGGGATCCCATATGGACACTGGTTCTAATCCCAAAGGCCCTGCTTTCCATTCAGCTCCCCGCCTGTGGCCTGGGAAAGCAGTCGAGGACAGACCAATGCCTTGGGACCCTGCACCCACATGGAAGACCCAGGCAAAGATCCTGGCTCCTGGCTTTGAATCAGCTCAGCTCCGGCCGTTGAGGCTGCTTGGGGAGTGAAACAGTGGGCAGAAAATCTTCCTGTCTGTCCTTCTCTCTGTATATCTGACTTTCCAATAAAAATAAAAAATCTTTAAAAAAAGTTCAAGTATAAGTATGAATTCTCTAAAGATGTATTTGAAAGGAAGGTTCTAAATGGAAGATGAACCATCCTGTTTTTTTCAGATTTTGATTAAGCTTTATCTTAGTACTGAGTTAAATTACCTAAAAGCAAGTGACTTCGATCCTATTGCACATCCCCCTTAGAGTGGCATTTATTGGCTCGTGATTTTTTGTTTCTACATACCTTAAACCTTAAGACAAAAACAGTCTCTCTGAGAAGCATGTTCTATTGTTTCAAATTCCATGAAGTTTGGCATGCCTATTCTGTGGACCCTGGCGTTCAGCGTAGTTCAGCATAGTGGGGTCTTCTCGACAGGTGGACTGCCTTTCGGGACCAGAGGTGAGATTCTTGTTCACTGGAGCCACCAGTTCTGTCTAATTTAACCCTGGCAAAATTTCTTTTATTTTTCTTCTTCTTCTTTTTAACAATTATCTTAGCCCACCTTTTCTAATTCAAGCAATAAAAGCAACTACTACTTATTTACGTAGTACCATAGTCAAAGTGCATCTGTGAGGACTAATGTATCATAAGGAAAACTAAGGTTTAGTGGAATGTAATACCTTTTCCAGTGTTTCCTGCTGTATATATACAGAGTTAAGGCGTAATCAGGTCGGGGCTCAAACTAAATTTCTCTGAGTCTGCATTTCATTGTGGGTCCATTGGATATAGTTGTGACTGCTTCTTGTTAAGCTTATTATGGTAACTCAATTAGATTAAATAAAAGAAACTGAATACATTTTTTTTTTACTTTATAGCTTGGTTTAAAGTAAAAACATTATTTGTGATCATTTTCTTTGTTTAACATGTAATCTATTTCTAATTTATTTCATATCTGCAATGTTGCCTTTTAGAAAGGAGGTAGACAAATTTTTGTTCATTTTGGATTTAAGTACTAGAGCATTTGAAGTCAAATATTTTAATTATAAGCATTTAGATGCACAGTACAAGCTATTGTAACTGCTTCCTATGTGAGAGTTCTGATTTACTTTACCTCTAAAATTTTATTTGGCCTTATTTTTTTATGATAGAAACAAGGAACAAAACTTTTGCAAGATTATAACTAGTCTGTTAATTTGAGATTCTTTTACCCTTTGCATATAAAATTGCATTATGTAGTGTTTATGGAAAGATAAAAAAATCATTTGAGATACAATTTCAGATTCACAAAATAAACCCTCTTAGGGCTTACATTGTGGCACAGCAAGTTAAGCTGCCTGAAATCCTCACATCTCATATGGATGCCCCTTTGTATAATGGAAGTCGCACTTCCGATCCAGCTCTGTGTTAATGAACTGGGAAAACAGCAAACTGTGGCCAAGTGCTTGGGCTCCTGTCACCTGCATAGGAGACCCCAATGAAGCTCCTGGTTTATTCCTTTGGCCTCTTCCATCCTGGCTGTTTTGGCCATTTGGGGAGTAGATCAGCAGGTGGGAAATCTCTTTTTTTCTGTCTCTCCTTTCTTTGTAAACCGGACTCTCAAATAATTAATTTTTAAGTGTACTTTTCTACTTAGTCACTAATGATGTAGGGTATCTTAGATGTCCCATTTGTAAAATAACCTACTTGTCCTACCTTCTTACCAAATAGGATGGTCATTCTCATTTACAACATTATGGATTTGTCTTATCATTAAAATATCTTATATACATGCAATTCCGCATTTTGCACATTTTTCTGTTTGCCTTTTATCACTATAACATGTTTTTTTTTTTTAAAGATTTATTCATTTTATTACAGCCAGATATATACAGAGGAGAGACAGAGAGGAAGATCTTCCGTCCCATGATTCACTCCCCAAGTGAGCCGCAACGGGCCGATGCGCGCCGATCCGAAGCCGGGAACCTGGAACCTCTTCCGGGTCTCCCACGCGGGTGCAGTGTCCCAATGCATTGGGCCGTCCTCAACTGCTTTCCCAGGCCACAAGCAGGGAGCTGGATGGGAAGTGGAGCTGCCGGGATTAGAACCGGCGCCCATATGGGATCCCGGGGCTTTCAAGGCGAGGACTTTAGCCGCTAGGCTACGCCGCCGGGCCCAATCACTATAACATGTTATGGTAATTTTTTCATTGGGTGAATAGCAGTCATGATATATGCATTTTAATTGTTTTCTGTTATTTCATTTCATACTCCCCTTACTTTACTGTATATTTTGCTGAACAACACCCCAAACAAGTTGGAGGAGCTGATATAGAACCTTCATACCTCTGTGTACATGCCCATTGCTCAGAAAACCAATCACTAACATTGAGATGGTGGAAGAAAGCCCTTGTTTATTGCAAAGCCCAGAGGAAAGAGCCAAGTAACTGTTGTTTAAGTCCCCAGTTCCCTGAGGAGTTAGGGGTGAAGGTTCGTACAGATTTATGCTGTAGTTGAGAGGTGGTGGATCATCTCAGGTCAAGTTCCTGGTTAGGCATTGGTACTTGTGCCCTTCCTTTGGGCAGTGATGTCATGCTCTTTAGGGATTATTAGTGGCCCTGTGAGTTTTACCCCCTCATGTTAGGAAATTCTTGTTGATTATGGACTGGGAAAGCAGCCCTTGGAGCAAGGGAGAAAGATCAAATTCTGAATGCGCCTTTGCTGTGTAGGAGAGTTCAGTCTCCTTTATACTGCATATTATCCTGTTGTTTTCTTAATGGATATTTAGATTCTTTCCAATTTGAAACTATTACAAATAGCATTACTATAACTGTCCTTGTAATGTGTTGTTTGTTATGCACATGCATGCATTTCTGATCAGTACATCCCTAAAAGTAGAATTCCTAAGTATTAGGATATATATATATAGATAGATATATTTTATAACTGAATTAGCATTTCATCTGAACTTTTAAATTGTCACAGATGTTCCTAAAAATAGATATTTTATAATTCTAGATGATGGTTTGACATATGACCTAACACTATCAAAAGGAAATAATAGGTGTGTGGCTGCATAACGTGTTTATCTTACTGCCTCTTCTATCATAGCTTTACCATAGTTTTATCAGCCTGGAGCTGCCAAGTAACTCTTCCCAAATAGGAAAACTGCAGGAGTGCTGCCTCCTTGCCTGGCTATGTTTACTTCTCTCCAAACAGCCATCATCAGCACCCTGTTTCCCAAGTATCCTTCTGTCTTTTTAGTTATATATTTTGATATCATAGTTTTAATGAATATTTTTAATTAATATTTTGCAGCCTAAATCTGATCATAGTTAAAATCGTTATTGGGTTACTGTTATTTTCTGTAAAGTGCCAACTACATAGAATGCTTTATAGACATTTTGTTGTTTGACCTCAATACACTTTTCTGAGTCCAGAGACATGCAGGAATCAAAAGGAAATGCCAGCCCTCGATCACCCTGTCTTCTCAACATCCTTGCCCAGAGTTTCTTAGACAGATTTCACGTATTCAGACAGGTTGTATAAATCAACTGATTGATGTCAAATATGGTTTCAAGTTTAAACAGAAGCTGTCTTTCAAGTTACCTTGCAGGGCATTCAACAATCTTTCATAAAAATAGATATTTGGGTTTATTCCATTGCCCTTTCTGTGGCAACTACTCATCAGGTTCCTTCTGCATTGCAATTAAAGTATGCTTCAGTACCATTTAAATGTAGAATGTTTTACGCAGGGTGCAGTTGCTGCTTCCTTTTGGTTGAGAAATCTTTTTCCTAGATAGTAATGCAAGGGATACTCTGTTGATTGACAATGCTGAAAGCAAGTAGGAAACCAGTTCTTGACAATATGATACCAGATTTTCTACCATTGCCTATACCTACAATGTCATGATACATTAAATAGCAGAATGTTGGACTTATGACTGCTACTGAAGGAATATACTATTGAATTAATATGGGGGAAAACATTGAAAAGGGAGCAAAATCCCTATATCTCCAAAACTGTATCACAGAAAACAAATATAACATAAATATAAAATAATAAAATAAAACTTCTGATTCTGAAGAGCACTCCAGACCAGCAAAGAAGTGTCCACAGCTGTTTCTTGTCTCAGTGGGCACCCTTAGAGCTGAAGCTAAATCCATTTCCTGACAATATTGGGGAAGAAGTTTGAATTAAGATGACTCTACAGCACACCATATGACAATTGGAGGAATAGCAGGGACTCTTACATAAACCAGAGGGACAGATGTGATACACAGGGTGAAACAACTGATATTATTCTGTTTTTTGGAGCAAGGAGGGATAAAATTGTGGAAATTACAGTTGTGCCAAAATTTTATACTTTGTTTACTAAAAGATATATTGTTATTTGGGTCTGTGTACTTTGTGCTTATGGATCTTTGTTCTACTTTGACTTCTTTTTTTTTTTTTTAAAGATTTATTTATTTTTATTACAAAGTCAGATATACAGAGAGGAGGAGAGACAGAGAGGAAGATCTTCCGTCCCATGATTCACTCCCCAAGTGACCGCAACGGCCGGTGCTGCGCAAATCCGAAGCCAGGAACCAGGAACCTCTTCCAGGTCTCCCACGCGGGTGCAGGGTCCCAATGCATTGGGCCGTCCATGACTGCTTTCCCAGGCCACAAGCAGGGAGCTGGATGGGAAGTGGAGCTGCTGGGATTAGAACCGGCGCCCATATGGGATATTGGCACATTCAAGGCGAGGACTTGAGTCGCTAGGCCAAGGTGCCGGGCCCCTACTTTGACTTCTTAACATGCCTCCTTTGACCAACTGTAACACTCCAAAACCACATACCCTGTCCTGTTCCCATGATGGCATCAAGGCTGCTAACATTGTTATCATGCACTGGATTCCAACAGAAGCAGAGCCAGAAACAAGATTGAAAACCCAGAAAGATCATTTCTGAAGTTCAGGCAACATGATTAGAAAGTTACATAAAAAGCATGACAGGGGCCAGCATCACGGCATAGCAGAGTTAGTCTACCACTTACGATGCCAGCATCCCACATGGTTACCTGTTCATTATCCAGCTGCTGCCTGATCTAGTTCTATGTGAATTGCACGGAAGAAGTAACAGAGGATGGCCAAAGTGTTTAGGTCTCTGCCACCCATTTGAGAAATAGGGAAGAAGTTGCTAGCTTCTGGCTTTGGCTTGGCCAAACCTTTAATATTGTGGCTACCTGGGGTATGAACCAACAGATGAAAGCTATTCCCCCTCTCTCTCTTCCTGTCTCTTTAATCTGATAAATCTTAATAATTTTAAAAAGCCGATACAGAGAGGAAAATCCAACTATGACATATTCTGACGCCAATACCCCAGTAGCCAGCAAACTTAAGCTTATGGGTAACTCTGGGGTATTGTGTAAAACTGATACCTGGAAAGACAGGAAGTTGGTAGGTACATAGGGACATTTTGCAAAGTCATTACTTCCATAAATGTGAGGTCTATGCGCTTTGAATTAAATATGAACATTCTCCCTTTCTGGAGAAAGCTCACAGGCATACAAATGCAACTGTTGGCATTTAGAATTTGGCCAGACCAAAGGCAAAAGTTGCTACTAGCATTATCTTTATATGACTGAAAGCATCCGTAAGCATTGGAGTTGTTCATTTTTTGAAATGGAGGTTGTATGCTGTCTGTGCTATCCATGTAAAAAAATAAAATACATATCTTTTCCAATAAAAAAAATGTAGTTTTCTATAGGTCAGTCAGTCATAAAATCCAACTATGACATATTCTGAAGCCAATACCCCAGTAGCCAGCAAAGCTAAGGGTGATTCCACACACTTCTTAGATGCTGGACTAAGGTAATAGGAAAGAATAAGTCAGTGGGTAGAGAGCAAAATATATTCCAGTTCATGAGATACAAATGGGGACATAGAAAACTCTTCAATGTAACTCTCTATTCTCCCTTTTGCTTTTAGGTATTATGCTATATTTTGAATTAACATCTCTGTCTTTACTACCAAGTGTAATTTTATTTGTCTGAAATTGGTTGGGCATAAGCAGGTAGCAAAGTAAGGTAGGACCAGATTGATGACACCTTAAAAAAGCATCTTACTAAGTATAATTTAGAAATTAAACAGGAAAATTGGATACTAAAAATATGGAAATTCAAGTTGGGAAGAAATCTGAAAATCTATTACCTACTACTTTTCAATCATTGCATATGAAATTTGCTTGAAAAGATTTACATCCATATCCCATCCAAAATATACCAAAACATCTAGTGGTAGGGTCTAATTGTCTCTATCTTTTAACCCCCCAGGTGAGTCTCCTGTACTGTCAGCAATGAGTATTGCTGTTGGATGCAACGCTATCATGTTTTAAATTAGATTGTAAGGGCTCAGGGAGCTAATTTGCCAGCTAATTATATACTGTAACAGATATCCTAACTTTCAATCCATTCCTTTCTTAAACATGTCTTCCATCCAAATGAACACAAATGCAACAAGAAACCAATAGTGTGGATGTACATTGCATGTTCACTGTTGTCATAAGAAAGCAAGTAAGGGACAGTCTGACTTCATCATGCAGTGTCATCTTCTTACAGTTTTTCTCTGAACCACTAATGTTAAAGTGCCTTAACTGTAAGGAAGGCATTGCTTTGGGACAGTGGTTGAACTGAAGCTTTGGCTTCAATCAACTGCTTATTGCTCAAGCAGACTTACCTAGTGGGTACATATTCATATCCCTAAATAAATAGAAAACTAAAATAAAGGCTATCTTATGGCTTGTGACTTGGAGTAGATTTGTATAGTTTTAAGTGTTTTTTAAAGTATGTTCTTTTACATATTTTAACAAATACTCTGTGTGTATCCTAATGCTGTATACATAAGAACATTAGAAAGAGACACAGAAAAGTATTAGATAGTGAGTAAAATGCTTTTAAGTATGTGATGTTGATGGGGAATCCTTTACAACAGCAGTTTATGAATCAGTTCTCAAGGCTTTCAAAATGAGAAGAAACAATAATGAAATGAAATGTAAGGCAAGTGTAAGCATTTTGGCAGGCAACTTTATTTCAGTGTACTCATACTGTTATGTATTCCTTCTTTCATTCATTCACCCACTGCTTATTGATTTACTGGGTCATTGGGAGATCTTGACAAAATTCCTATGAATTGCACTACTCAAGAGTTTCCACAGAGAGCTTAAGCAGGAGATTGGATAGGTTGAAAATATAGATAATATTGCTCTAGGCAGGTATTAATGGTACCCAATTGCTTTACAGTTTTCAGAAGTACATGGGATCAGTTCAGACTGATGAGTACAATATTCCTTCCTTCTCAATGTCAGGATTATTTAAAACTAGCATAAATGCATTATCATGTATCACAAGATGTCTAAAGGCAGCATTGATATTATGGTGGAGTGGATAAGCCGCTGCTTTTGCTGCCCTAATTCACTTTCAGAGTTCTGGATCATGTCCGGCTGCCCTGAGTCCTGTCAGCTCCTGGCTAACGTACCAGGTGAAGTAGCAGACCGTGGCTTATGCACTTGGTCCCCATTTGGCACACCAGGATGCAATTCCTGGCTCCTGGTCATTTGAGGAATAGACCAACAGATGTAAGCTTTCTTTCTGTCTTTTTTATTAATGTAAAGAAAGCAAAGATATAGTTCCAAGAAGACAACCACACATCCCTCCCTCCCCCATTTCTCCCAAGCTCTCTTCTCTCTCCCCTCTTTGTTTCATCAGGGTTTATAAAAATATAATGTTAATTCATTCTGTATTCATAGGCCTAATTCCACACTGGACATGATATCCAACAAGTAAGAAGCAGAAAGACCACAGTTCCACAGAAGCATAAACAAGGCCTAGATCTCTGTATTTGTCTCTCTGTCTCTCACTCTATCTCTCAAATAAATAAACCTTATATAGGAGTAGCAGAATGATATAGACTGCCATGTGAGTCGGTTCTGTCGGTCAGCATCATCATCAAGGATAGCTCTGTTTCAAGTCAACTGTGTCCTCTTTAGATAAGGCTCATCCACAGTTGCTTCAGCAGCATCAGGTGTGACATCATGAAGCAGTAGTGATCAGAAGATACGGTCTCTCCAAAGCCTTTCCAGCTCTTCCAAAATACATTTCACCCTAACTCTGGGCACACTTTGGACTTTGTGCCCATTTTCAAGATTTATTCATTTTTATGATCCATAGAGAGGAGAGACAGAAAGATGTTCCACCTGCTGTTCTCTTTCCCATGAGCCTGCAATGGCTGGAGCTGAGCCTTTCTGAAACCAGGAGCCAGGAGCTTCTTCCCAGTTTCCCACATGGATGGGTACATGGTCCCTAGACTTTGGGTCATCCTCTACTACCTTAGCAGGCCACAAGTAGGGAGCTGGATGGAAAGTGTAGCACCTGGGACATGAACCAACACCCTTATGGGATCCCGGTGCATACAAGGTGAGGACTTTACCCACTGAGTCATCAAGCCAGGCCCTTTGTGTCCATTTATAAACTCAGTGCTGGAAAAGAACTAGGGAAAAACTTGGTAACTTCATACGAATCCTTTGTACTTTTCTGGTTTTTAAACTTCCCAGCACATAGAAAAATCTGTAATAATTAAAGACAAAGTAGAATACTTGTTCAGTGTTAATGATGGCAGAAACTAATGATGTAAGACCCCAAATCTGTAAGGTGGTGACAATGTCTTGCTCACACTTGAAATGCATTTAGGATATAGTCCATGGTAAATCCATGCTTCTTTAACTTCAACATGCGTGTGAGAAAGTTGCTGAAAGGCAGACTGAGTAGATTGGGGCAGAAAGGGTACAGACTTTGATCCTAACAAAGGCTTAAAGAGCTGCAAATCTGCACATGCTTGGAAGCTAGTGGGCATTCTGAGATGCTATTAAATACCCTCTCCTGCAACTCCATCAGACTAATTATTTGAGGAGAAAGACATGTTGAGGAGTGAACTAAATTGGATAGATTCTTGACTTTCAGTCTTTTTATTTTATATGGTGTGATTAGCTGATATTTTGAGCCGTACTATGAAATGGAAAAATGAACAAATGTTGACAATCAGTTATGAAAAGTATTTTGTATTTAGTAAAGACTTCCTATGAAGTTATAATTTGCCTTGACCAGGGCTCTTCCATGACAATGCACTTTTCTGCTAAGTTCTCATTCCATTTTGCAGGTTATATGGTAAGCAGCCTCCCAGTGCCTCATTCATGTGATGAATAAGCAAATCAAATCAGCCATGTCTTCATACATCATGTGTTTCCACTTTTGCTTTCCTTACTCTCTATTGCTGTGCAATACTGCTATGGGTTATCCACAATGGGGGAGCATTAGGGGAGAGGTGGGGGGGATCCCAGTACCTATAAAAC
This sequence comes from Ochotona princeps, assembly GCF_030435755.1. Classification (NCBI taxonomy): domain Eukaryota; kingdom Metazoa; phylum Chordata; class Mammalia; order Lagomorpha; family Ochotonidae; genus Ochotona; species Ochotona princeps. Next base: position 22,245,429 of record NC_080836.1, read on the forward strand.
TGTGTCACATAATGCAATGTAATAAAAAGAAAAAAAAAAACAGTTGTCAGGAAGTCTAACAAAAAAATCATCAAAAAATTGTGATGCTTAAGTACAATTATTTTGCAGCTTTTCTCCAACAGATGTTACAAAAGAAACTGTCACAGCTGGGGAAAACTGATATTTACAAATATGAAACTTGGCAGTGAAAAGATGAATTTTCCAGACTTAATGCCCTTGATTCTTGAAAACGTTTGAACTTGCTTCTGAGTAAGGTCAATGGTTTTTGTGCCAGGTTGGCACCAGGCAGATGGTTGTGTTCTCCTCTGTTTTACTTTATGAGGAAACAAAAGAATGCTTTTGGGTTTTTTTCCTCTAATGACTTTGTTAGAGATGTTTAGATGCTAAAGCTTAACTGCAGCCTTCGGATTGCTCTGATCAGAAAGTGAGTAGTTTTCACAACTTGCTGAAATTGTCACTATTAGAATGAATGAAGCTCTAAATATATATATACCAGATGTTTCAGATGGCTAGATTTGGGAGAAAACGTATAATTAATTTACATTTTAGCACTAAGTACAAATTTTAATTTGTTCTGATTAACTGCTTTATAGCCCATCTAGACGAGCATTTGAAAGAGTTATGGAAAGGCTATAAAAGAAGTCATAATCAAGAACTGACAAGTTATTGGCCTAGAGGCAAAAGAGCCTGCCCAACATGCGTAATGCCCGGAAGGGTTCAGCTTCCACTTGCCCAGAACCTATTACTAAGTGACAGACTTGGAATCAATATGAGAAGCAGATTAACTCACTTCATTACCACATGTGCTATGGTTTATTCCTTCCACAGGCCAGGTAAATTCTTTTAATCTACATGCACATCCTTCATACTTACTGCAGTCAAGTTGCTGCGCAGAAGCATAAACAGATTTCTTGATGAGAATTATTTCCAAAGGGACTAAGGGAAAATTGATGTTTGAGCTTCAGAGATTTTCAATAAGTGAAAAAAATCACCATAGTTTGAATGTATGAATGCTGTTGAGTTAATGTGTTCAGTGTCCTTAACATAGTGTCTGATATGTATTAATGCATATTACAACTGACTTCATCAATGTTGACATCATTATTAATTGTGTTGCTGGAGAGAATGCAGACAGAATGGCTTTGAAAACTCCTTGATGTTACAAACTTTGAAGCACAGATCATTGTAATCAAAGGGCCTCTGGCCAACTCTGGGCTATGAAGACCAGCATTTGGATTGACTTAGGGACAAGATGTTAACTTTCTAATTTCACCAGATGTTATTTTAAAAAATGGTTATCGAGAGTTTAAAATTAAGATTTTTTAATTAAAATTTAGATCCCTAATATTTCCTCAAAAATCAGAATGTATAGCAAATATGGGCTGACCCTACAAATGCCTGTTCTTACAATGTATTTTGTTCCATGATAGCCTATTTCTGTTTACTTCCTACTTGGGCCTTCCTAGAGTTTCATTCTGTGATAATGTGATCTGGAAAAAAAAGTTCAAATATGAATCCACGTTTTTATCTTTGAACAATTGAGTTATAAACCTATCCCCCGAAAAAGCCTATTTACAAGACAATCTCCTCATTCTTTGATAAACACCCTCCCATGACACTGTAGAAGGCCAAGTCCACATTGGCGTCTCCTCAGGGTTCTTGAAAGTCAGGTGGTGCTGGGGCTTAGGAAGCCTTAAGCTTGTGGTTGGTACTTTAGCGTTTCTGTCACCTACTCTTTCAGGCCCCCTATGTGGGCACTTTCTGCCCAGAGCAGAAACTTCACCTCCTTCTTGGGCATAATGATCCTTGCATAGAGAGAAAGTACAATCTGTCTAGGAATGAGACCAACGAAATCATGGAATCAACTCCAATCCATTTGTCAGCATTCTTGGTATATGTCAGGTCCCGGAAGAGGCAAGCAGCAGGTACACCTGTTTGACTCCACAAATAGTTCACCACTGGAAAGAGGCTGAGCTGGACTTGCATTCACTGAAATGACAAGCCAGAGGCAGCTGCGGCAGACTGTTTCTAGCAAGATACAGACAGTTGTTTTCTTACGATAACTCTGAATAAAAGCATTATCCTTTGCATCCAAATCTCTATAAAATTGCAACATGAAACACAAAAAACAAGAAAACAAAAAGGACTAAGTTCTTCGGTGTAGATCATTGTTTCATTGTTATCACATACTGAGACCCTGCAGGTGTATGATGAGCACACAGCCCTCAGAGGAGTCACCTTCCCTCCCTGTCAAGGGGCCCTATGTATGGTGCCAACAGCTGCCAATGTCTATGAATTGCTGGTCTTAATACCAGGGTGTGAGGTTTATGGGCTACTCATTAAATGATTCCAAAGGAAATAGGAAATGGAAAAATTTCATCTGTAACCTTTTAGGAAAATACCATTAAAACAGTGCTCCCAGTTTAAAAAAAAAGACATAATAAGATTTCAGGGGCTGGTTCATCCTCCACATGCACTGCCAGCATCCTCTATAGCCACTGGTTCTAGTCCCAGCAGCTCCACTTCCCATCCAGCTCCCCTCATGTGGACTGGGAAAGCAGTGGAATATGGCCCAAGTCCTTGGGACCCTGTATCCACATGGGAGAACAGGTTCCTGGCTTTGAATTAGCTAAACTTTCACTGTTGTGGCAATTTAGGTCATGAAACAGTGAATGGAAAAATTTCTCTCTCTCTCTCACACTCACTCTCCCTCTCTCTCCCCTTTTCTCTGTAAGATATGCCTTCCAGATAAAAATAAAATTAAAAAATTTGAATTTCAACACTTTTATTTTTGATCTTTTATTTATAATTCTTATATCTGTTTAGTATCATTAGTGAGAAATCAGAGTGTACTTGTTCTTATTTTTGATAACTAAAATCTCCTGTAAGCTTATAATAATTTTTAGTCAAATAATTTTGTAAAGCAAATATTGCTTTTGGAAAGTAACAGTGTTGATGCTTTTGCAAATATTTGTGGGACTACTCAGGTCAGAGAAGGTGACTATATTCTCATACCTGCTTCCACATTCAATCTTTTAGTGTATGATTTTTACTAGAGCTCCTTAAAGAGCTCAAAATAGCCTTTGATAATGCTTAGGCCCTTGACAAGTAGTATTTTTCCAGAGTTTATATGCAATAACAGGGTAAGTCTCATACTCATTTACTTTAAAATTCTTTGAGCTCTTTACCTTATGGAATGTATCTTTACTGCAGACAGCCTTTTGTGGCACAGTGTTTTCATTGCTTGGAACATATTTGCCCACAGAGATTTGCTGAAATGTTAGTATGTTCCATATATATCATCACTGATATTATCAGAAAAAAGAAAATTAAATTTTAGTTTCTGGGAAGCTCCCAAGTTCTTGGTGGAAGAGGGAAACCTTTCAAACTTGTCATTTTATTTGAAATTTTGAAAGTTTGAATTCTTAGCCTTGCAAGCAAATATTGTGTATTAGTTTCCTATATGTGCTATACGTCCTGCAGTCACTTTCAGAGAAATCTTCTGCCAAATGTTTATGTCTGTTACCACAGCTTTTGTGCAATCATTGTTTTAGTTCTTCGGTTTTTTGTTTTAAAGCAACATTTATTTAACTGAAAGAGAGAGAGAGAGAGACTCCATCTCGTTGTTACTCCCAGATGGCCCAGGCTTGAAGTTTGATACTTGTCTTCAAGTATTTATTATTGCATTATTATCTATTAAAACCATTTATTACTGTTAGGATTTTCAGTAAAATTAACCTTTCAAAATTCCAGTAGCCTCATCACTGATGTTATATTCATTATATATTTTTAAAGCATTGGATTTTTAAATTCTTTTTTTTTTTTATTATTTAACTTCATTAATTACATTGTATTATGTGACACAGTTACATAGATACTTGGGTTCTCCCACCCCTCCCCAAACCCTCCCACCATGGTGGATTCCTCCACCTTGTTGCATAACCACAGCTCAAGTTCAGTTGAGATTCCCCCATTGCAAGCATATACCAAACATAGAGTCCAGCATCTTATTGTCCAGTCAAGTTCAACGGCTTCTTAGGTATACCCTCTCTGGTCTGAAGACAGAGCTAGCAGAGTATTATCCCAGTCAATTGAAAGCTCCAACATACCATCAGCAAAAATTTACATCATTATGGAATTAATTGACATAGTAATGAGTAACCAATATGTTAAAAGTAAATGCGAGTTCTTAACCACCTTCTGTGACCACCTCATTGACATTTCAATTTTGGTTTATACACAACATATAACATACATAACATAACATGTTATACATAACATCATATCATCTTAAATTAAGGCAAACATGTGGTATTTAACCTTTTGTGATTCGCTCATTTCCCTTAGCATTATGGTTTCCAGTTTGGCCCATTTGGCCACAAAGAACTGCATTTTGTTTTTTTTAATAGCTGAGTAGTATTCCATGGAGTAGATGAACCATAGCTTTCTTATCCAATCCTCTGTTGATGGGCATTTTGGTTGCTTCCATGTTTTTGCAATTACTGATTGTGCTGCTAGTTCATAGATATAATTCTAATAATATAATGATATTCCCACCTTACTTCCTTCCTTTTCATTATTGATATTTTAAATAAGATATTTTGCATTTACATTACAGTAAAAAGGCTTAATGCTTCAACAAATAAGAATTTTAACAAGTAAAAATGTGAAAATACTGATTTAGTGGGAATATAAAGGCTTAAAACAATAAGTGAGTGGAAAACAATCATTTCATTAAATACAATAAACTTTAGGGTAATCAAAGATCATTAAAACTATAGCTATATAACATTAACCATTGGGATGACAAAGATATAAAACAAAGTTTTATAAAACTGTACTTCCTTCATTTTATATATTTTAGATTTACAAAATAATACACTACAAAATACACCATAGTAATTTTTAATAAATGTTAGTCATTAGTATCACAATGCGAGGTAGTTCTACATAGATTTTTGTCCCATATCTACTCACTTTTTCTCTTAGCTCTTGTAACTATCCATACAGAGGCTTCTCTAGAATTAAGGATTCTTTTCCTGGCTCTCCACAAAGGAATAAGTTCATCTCAATAGCCCTCAGGGTGCTTGAGTGATATCATTCACTTCCTGTGTGGTTGTCTAATAGTCATGCTGAAGTCTTTGTTCATGAGTGCTTAGATATGCTTGCAGTGTTGTGGTCTTTGGACTTAAAACTTTTAGAATAGTCTGGGGATGCCCTTTCACAGTTGAGAACATAATACATAGTGGATTGCCATTATCCATTCTGCTAACTTTTTTTTTTAAGATTTATTTTTTTGAGAATAGCACAGTGGCCTAGTGGCTGAAGTCCTCACCTTGCATGTGCTGGGATCCCAGATGGGCATAGGTTCTAAATACAGCAGGCCCCACGTCCCATCCTGCTCCTTGCTTGTGGCCTGGGAAAGCAATCAAGGATGGCCCAAATCCTTGGGCCACTGCACCCATGCCTGAGAGACCCAAAAGAGGCCCCTGGCTTTGGATTGGCTCAGCTGTTGCCATTGTGGCCAGTTGGTGAGTGAATCATCTGACGGAAAAATATCCTCCTTCCACTGATTCACTCCCCCAGTGGCCACAACGGCAGGAGCTGAGCCGATCAGATGCCTAGAGCCTGGAACCAGGAGCTAGGCGCTTCCAATTTACTCTGGGTCCCAAACAAGGGAGTTGGAAAGGAAGTGGAGCAACTGGGATACAATCCAGCACCTATATGGTTACTGGCTCATATAAGGAGAGGATTTTAGCACTAGGATACCACACTGGGCTCCTACAAAGAAAATCTTGAGCACATTCTTAGATCTGAATTTTAATCAGTTTAAGTAATGTCTATAGTCATGTTATAGAGTTTCAGAAAACCTCGATTAAAAGTACAGTATACTGGCTTGAAATTACAATTTAAGATTTAGTAAAATCTGTAATTCATTTAAAAACTAGCTGTAAGTATGAGATTGCTTTAATAAATTTACATGTAGAGTGTCCTACATTTTGAGCAATTCCATTGAAAGTATAGCTTTACTGAGAAAAGATGAGATTTTTCACTTTTGATTATGCTAAATTGCATGTTTCAAGAACCTCCCAATTAATTATAGTTTAAGTAAAGATTGTTCATTAGTGTTTGGAAAAGGATAAATTTAACCGCACTAGTAAATTAACAAAATTAAAATATTAACCATGTGAAGGATTATGGGAATCTATAGATTTTTTTACAAGGACAAATTTGGAAGTGTTTGAAACTCCATTCAAAAATTTTCTTCAAGGTTTATCCATTTATTTGAAAGTCAGAGTTACACAAGCAAAGAAAGAGGAAAATATTCCATCAGCTGGATCACTCTCCAGATGGCTGCAATGGCCAGGGGTGCATCAGGATTAAACCAACAGTCAGGAGTTTCTTCCGTATGAGAGCAGGGGTCCAAGCACTCCGACCATCTTCCACTGCTTTTCCGATGACGTTAACAATGAGATGAATCAGAAATAGAGCACTTGGGACACGAACTGGTGTCCGTATGGGGTACTGGCATTGCAGATAGCAGCTTAATACAATATGCTATATTGTCAATTCTTCATTTTTAAAAATCATTCTTTTTTTGCATAAGTACCATGTACTGTGGTTTGTTCCCTGCAAAATTCATGTTGAAGCTTAATCCCCAGTGAAGTAGTATTCAAGATTAGAGTCATTCCTAACGTGGTTGGGTCATGAGAATGAAGTTTCCATGGATATGATAAAGTTTAGGAAAAGAAGTTGGGTATTGGGTCTTGGTCCTTTCTGTCTTGTGAGGCCAGGGACTGTGTCCTCTCTGGCAGAAGCAGTGTCGCAGGCATGAGTTGGAGCACAGTCGTTCCCCAGACACTGAACCTGCTGAACATTGTCCCGGGACTTGCCTGTCTCTAAAACTGTGCAAAATACATTTCTATTATGAATAAATTATCAACCCTCAGATACATTGTTATAGAAGCACAAAGTGAATAAGATATATGATCCAACCCAGTTATTTGTCAAAACCTCACGTCTTTCTTCATGCTAGGATTTTGCAGTCCCTATCAAAAATATGTGGTTTTTTTTTTTTTTTTTGAGGTTTTTAGTCTTCTATCTGTCACAATTTTAAGCTTCTGTTCTGGTGTTAGATAAGGTTATTAGCTAGACAGCTTCCAGATTGAGTTACTGTAGATAACACCTTCTCTAAAATTACTTTAGAAAGTTGTCAGCTGATTTCAAATAAAAATTACCCTACAAGTCAAGGTCAGCTAGCTGCTTTGTAAAGAATCAAATAAGAAATATTTTGGGGCCTTGCAGGTTATGTTTTTTTTTTTTTTTGTTTGTTTCTATCACAAAAGCAGTTGTGAATAATAAGTAAGCAAATGGACATGGCTGTGTTCCAATAAAACTTTATTTACAAAACCAATGAATTGAATCTGATCAGTCGGCTGCTGTTTGCTGTGTACCATCGCCCACCAATAGAAAGTTTTCTTAAAATACCCAGAGTTAGGGAAGATTTTAAAAACCCTCTATCATAGTGATAAAATAATAGACCTACTAGGGCTTTCATACACCCATGGAATTTCTGGGATATTACTTGTTTATCTGAATAGTGTTAGTGGAATGGTGCTATGAGCTTGGTCATATGTAATCCTGAAGTACATAAAAAATTGGTTAATTAATTCATATAGGCTGGCTTTTGCACTGTGTCTTGTATGTTCCCCAGAAAGTTGTCAATATTCTGAACATTAGGGTAATTGCAAAAATTCTCAAAGCCAGGTAAATTCTGGAAACTTGGATCTGAAGAAAATTGAATTTGCTAATTACAATAGAACTCTATAAAATATTGAGTACATTTGTATCCAAGGCATAATTTCAAATGTCTAGGTAGGTATGACCTATTGTATTTCTTAAACTTACTTGATTTATAGAACCTCTACTGAGTAATCACAGAATGTATTCATGATGGGAAGTCCAAGGGCGTGGGTGTGCCTGAAGAATTCATAAGTGTAAGCAGCCACCTGGGAATAATTCTCCAGTGTGAAAGGCTTCACAGTTACCAAATAATAACCATTCTTTTTAAACATTTTTTATTATGAAGAGAAGATATTTCATGTATTTCATAGCTACAATTCTGAGAAGATAATCATATTTACCTTCCATTTTCCCTCGCTCAACCTTCCTTCTTCCATCTTTCTTTAGTTTTTACGGTGCCATTATTTTAATTGCCTCTATAATCACAGTCTTAATGCACTACTAGCCATAATATCCAGCAAGTAAAAAGTAGAGAAAACCCAGTTCCACAGGAGAATATAAGCAAAGGTTAAGAGCAACAGTCACATCAAAAGATGTCTATTTCATTCCTATACTTTTATTATATTCTATATTATCTACTATATAAAGAAAAATACATGGTATTTGTTTTTTAGGGTGTGGCTTATTTCACTAAGCATAAAGGCTTCCAGTTGCATGTATTTGTTGCACAGGACCAGATTTCATTCCAAATCACTGTTCTGTTTTTGCTGACCCACTACCTAGAGATTATGGTGAACATCGCTTTTCTCTTTTTACCTCGTGTTCCTCAGAATCATCTTTGCTATCAGGGTTGTATTCCATCTTCTCACCTGGTAGCAGATCAGGAAAAAGAACAGGCAAGGTTTAGAGGAAAGCCAGGAAGTATATGCTGGCTTGCTTTGTTCAGGATAGTTTTGGTTCCCTGAATAAGAGATGAGTTGCACATCAGATTCCTAGAACACAAAACTATTATGAGGTTTCCTAGTATCCAGCAAAAGTTTAATAAGGAGGAAAGGATGGGATGTTATTAAATGAGAGAAGTCATGGTCAAAAGACCCACTTTGAATCTAAAATGGGTCATCAACAAATTCTTTAAGATCTACAACCCCTTATTCTTTGACTCTGCTGCCCCAAGTGACCATTAATTTTGGTGTTCTGATTTCTCTAGGGAATAATAGCAGTAACTATCAAGAGTTGCAACTACTGGTTAAAAAGTTTTTCCTGTATTATTTGTTTGAATTCTTGGATAACATGAGGAAGATATGACTATCATACTTTGATAAAAGTGTACTATAATAAAAGTGATCTTCAGGGAGACTTAAGTAATTATCCAAAGTTGCTTATATCTTTTCTTAAATATATTTTTATTAATTATTTTGCATTATGTGACAGTTTCATAGGCTCTGGGAATCCCCCCACCCCTCCCTCTCCCCTCCCCACTGGTGGATTCCTCCACCTTGATGCAGTATTACAGTTCAAATTCAATCAAGATTCTTTCCTTGCAAACATATACCAAGCATGGAGTCCAGCTACTTATTGTCCAGATGGGTTGAACAGCTTATATCTTAAGCCCTAGATGTAGGACTGAGCAAAATTCAAGGGGCCTTGTCTCCCACATGGTAATATGAGGCGCTACTAACCCAACAGGGATCTTGAGAAAGCAGATGCCCCTACTTCCATTCAAAATATGTATATGTTGCACAGTGAGCTAGGAGTAATGCCGTAAGAAGTGACTGATCCTTATCCTGAGGACTCTCTGTTGAATTCTAGCTATGATCTATTTAATATCTTTTATTATAGATGAATATTTGAAAGTGCTGTGATTTGATTCCAATGAATGAAATAATTTAAAAAGGTTTGATGAAAGAAATAATAAAGAAATTACTGGGCCAAATCTAAAGAATGTTTCTAATCATGCCAAAAACAAATAAACAAACAAATAAAAATTAATGAAAGACCTTCTGGATAGGAGAAAGCCTAAAGGCCCACAGACCCTAGAAGCCAGATAAAAGCACATTATCTCTTATGACTGGTTACAGTCTTTCAGAGGCCAAATTTACAGGAAGTGTTGATGGTTTGGAGCTTGAGGCAGACAGGGCTAAGGAAGAACTGTTTCTTCATGCTTAAGTGGCTGGTGAGTACTTGCCCATCAGTGGATGGAGGACACCTTGAGGGCTGGACATGCTGCGATTAGTTTCAGACATGCTTAGTTTGAGATTCCTTAAGGTATTTAGCTGTAACTTCTCCATCAATAGCTGGCTGTTTAGATCTGAAGCATAAAAATTGCTTAATACAGCACAGGGAGAGGTGTAACTTAAAAGGCAAAGTATTTCAAATGCTAGTAGTTTTGAAAGCAAGGGTTATTTGAAAAATAATCCTTCTTATACTTACTTCATCATTTTAAATAGCAACTATTTAATTAATTAGATAAGGTGTTTATATATTCATATGTATATGTACTAGAAAATACATTATTTAAATATGCATTTTATACAGCAAAAATATACTAAGCCTATATTGCATATATAACCTATATGCAGGGACTTCAAAACTTTTGTAGAAAATGAAATCAAAAGATGAGTTTATTGTACTGCAAGAGCATTTTTGAAGTTGAAGAATGGATTTTCATAATATGCATTTTCATGACCTTTTCAAAGTTACTTTGGATATCTAAAAATATTGTATATGCATACACATTCCTCACCTTTCGTGAGAAAAGACACTTTGATTTTCAATCTATTTAATGATATAGAAGGCTTCTAAGAATTCTTTTAAAACTGTGCTTACTTACAATTTTCCCACTATTTTTACAGTGTGGCATGCTCGATGTCTAAGTACATTGGCAGTAGAGGAGCTACAACTCAAAGGATGTTGTTTTGCCCTTTTCTCAGCTTCTCTTTCTTCCCTTTCATCTGCACACTTGTACACAGTCATAATTCAGTTTTCAGAATCACCACTCCCCTGAGATGAAAAAGCTCACCCATAGCACATGAGCTTTAATGAAGAAACTGCTCACTTGCGCTTTGCCTCACAGGAGAATTGTAAATCAGATTAAAGTTCAGTAGCAAATGTTGTAGGATGAACAAAAGAGATGTTATGTGACTTTTCTAGCATGACAGGCAAGTCCAGAACTGGAACAGATTTCCCAGGGCTCCCAGCACAGCTCTCCTTCTGAGTAGTTTAGTTGTCTCATTTTAGGAGTAAGTTGGAGTTCCATTATTCTCTATGCTTCTTGTCCCTAAAATGGAAATTTTATTTCTTGCTAGGTTTCTAATTATGCAAACACACAGAAAAACCAATTTGTTGGTCCAATATATCCACTTCTTAAAAAGCATGTTAGTCCATCAAATCTCAGAAAGGTTAATTTTCCTCCTTTGGTGTTCGTAAATGTAATCTTACTTATAAGTTAAGTTGGTTTAAAGTGACGAGTTGCCAATTTCTGACAGTTGCTTTTAAACTCACTCTTGAGTCACTTTATGGAAGATGTGAGTGATAGTAATGGTGATATGAATGTTGAAAAATGAAGCATCCTGGTCTGCAAAGCAGTGTTGTTCCTGAAATACATCCATGTATGTAAGTACACGTATGCATACCTTTTCCAGTTCAGAATGGCCTTACATTGTACTGGCCTAAAATTACTTACCATCTTTTTTTTTAAGATTTATTTATTTTTATTGCAAAATCAGATGTACAGAGAGGAAGATCTTCTGTCGGATGATTCACTACCAAAGTGGCCACAACAGCTGGAGCTGCGCCAATCCGAAGCCAGGAGGCTGGAGCTTCATCTGGGTCTCCCACGTTGGTGCAGGGTCCCAAGGCCTTGGGGTGTCTTCTACTTCTTTCCCAGGCAGCAAGCAAGGAGCAGGATGGGAAGTGGGGCCACTGGGATTAGAACCAATACCCATATGGGATCCTGGCACATGCAAGGGGAGGACTTCAGCCACTAGGCTATAGTGTGGGGCCCAACTTGCCATATCTTAAACCACTCATAGTTTAAGGAGGAAACATCAGACCTCCTCCTTTTATTACACCAAACACTATTGTGAATTTTGTGGAAAACCATTTTTTCCCATGTAGTATCACTGACAGAGAAAATACTTGATAAGTCAAGAACAGTAGCTATTTGTTAGGAAAATCATTGAGAAATCAGTGATAATTTGCACTTCGTGGAGAAGAAATAGAAATTTGTTGGCTTATCTTGTGTCCATAGGAATCCTTAGGCTGTCAGGGATGGTGAGAACATTAGCAGTGGTAGAGGGAGTACAATGTAAACCTGTCTATTTTCTGACCATTAATATGTGGCCACTATGCTTCATCCAGTATTCAAAGCATACGCATTAAGTGCCAATTGAACACAAGAAATTTGGGAACATGATAGTAAAGACAGTGAAATTTCAGAGCTTACTGTTTTGATAAGTGGTACCAAATTCAACATGTAAATTTCAATTGATAATAGCTCTATTTTTAAATATGCAATTTGGGAAGAGGTACTTGGGCTACCTGTTGAGACATTCAGTCCCATATTGGAGGAACTGACCTAAATACTTGGCTCCTGTTCATGATTCCAACTTTCTGCCAATGCAGACCCTGGGAGACAACAGGTGGTGGCCCCCACTGAGATGCTTGGATTGACTTGCTCTTCCCGAGCTTCAGTCTTCAGGCTCAAGGCCATTCATCCACTAGGGGATGAGCGTGCTTTCCGCTTCTCCCCACCCAGCTCCCTCTCAAATAAATACCTTTAAAAATTGAATTTATAAAAACTGTTGTTACCAATATGGAAAAAATCAGTCAGGGAATTGGACGGAGGAGGGAATCTAAGACTGTACAGAAATGTACCATAACATTCAAGATTTAAAATAAAATTTAAAAAATATCATGGTTACAAATCAATTCCTAGTGGTATTAGAAATTGAGATAGTGGAGCCCAGCACAGTAGCCTAGCAGCTAAAGTCCTTTGCACAAAACAGGATCCCATATGGGTGCCGGTTCTAATCCCAGCAGCCCTGCTTCCCATCCAGCTCCCTGCCTGCGGCCTGGGAAAGCAGGGAAGACAGCCCAGAGCCTTGGGACCCTGCACCCACATGCAAGACCTGGAAGAAGCTCCAGGCTCCTGGCTTCAGATTGACTCAGCTCCTGCTGCTTGGGGAGTGAATCAGCAGATGAAAGATTTTCCTATCTGTCTTTCCTCCTCTCTGTATATCTGACTTTCCAATAAAATAAATAAATGAATAGATAAATAAATAAAGTGAAGTAGTTTAAAGATTTTGAATAGGGTACTGGATTTTTCTCCACTTAAAAAAAAATATATATATATATACACATTTTTATAGCACTTTTAGGTTCATAGTGAAAGTTATCCAAGGATACAGATTTCCATTAGAACTCCTCCCACTCATGTGCGATGTCCCCCATTTGCCATATCCCCCACCATAGGGCTAAATTTTTGAACTAAGGTGACCCTATCCTATCATGTCATTATTCAACAAAATGAATAGTTTACATTAAAACTCATTTGTGTTTAATTAAATGTTTAATTTTATTTTTCTAAGAAAAGGCTGGCAGAAGCACTGTTGGTTTCAAAGTAATAAATATCCTAATATCCGAATGTGGTCTGTAGACCCCCGGGAATACTGAACATAATCTGTAACACCCATGCGTTAGTTAAAATAACTATTCATGCATGTATTTATATTTCTATAACAGGTTATGTAAAAGCAAATGCATTCAAATGTATTTTGATATTTTTCAAATACATACTTTATATCACACATTTTGAAGATTTGTTCATTTGAAAGGCAGAATTACAAAGAGATACAGACCCAGAGAAAGTGAATCAGTCCCCTGATTCACTCTCAAAATGGCTGCAATGGTCAGAGATGAGCCAGGCCAAACCTAGCAGCCAAGAGCTTCATCTGAGTCTTGCAGTTGGGTGCCAAGACCTAAGCACTTATGCTCTCCCCTGCTGCTTTTGTCAGGCCATTATCAGGGAGCTAGAGCAGAAATAGAGCAACTGAGACCCCAACTGGCATCCCTGTAGGATGCTGGAACATCTTAGGCAGTGACTTCAGCTGCTGCCCCTTGATGCCATCCCCACCACCATCACTCTCTATTTGATAAAAAAAAAAAAATCTTGATTTAACTTTTTTAGTTTTGGTCATACTAACAGCAAGCAATCACCTACAAATTTTGTTTTAAAGTCTGACTCCAACTGCGCAGGCCAGGGGAAGTTTCTATAGTTACTCATATGTCCACGTGTTTTTAAGGTAGAGATCCTCTGAGCCAGATTCTTACTAACGCTTATTCTCCAACAGGTGGATCATTTGGAATTTTGAATACTTTCTATGTGCAGAATACAGAACCTGTGAACACGACAAAAGTTCCCTTTGTCCAGTTGATCTTGTGCGTCTATGCACATGTGTGCACATACGGAAACTCAAAGAGATGGGAGGACACACACAAAGCAAATAGTGCTTTTCCTCCCTTATCCAAATAATAAATGAGAGCAGGAAAGAAAGGCGGAAAGGGCTAAATAAAGCACATTCATCACTTTGAGTTGACCATGAAAATGACCATGAGGAATTACAAATGTGGCTGGCACTTTTTTGGCAGGGGGTAGAGGAGATGGTTAGTGTTTTTTCTGACTTTGTCCCTTCAACTGTTTTATGTAACAACAAGTAAAACAGAAAGTCAGTTAATCAGTTATATTTACGTGATGTCCAATAATGTAAACATATTTAATTTTATTTCATTTTCATCATTGTTAAAAAGATCTATTCATTTGAAATGCAAAATGATAAAGAGAGTAATTGAAAGAGATAAGGAACAGGAGGGATTTAAAGAGAAGTGTGAGAGATTTTTCATTATTGTGGTGTTCTCACTCAAGTGCCTGCAACATCTGGCACTGCATTAGCTCAAGCCATGAGCTAGGGCCTACACCAAGGTCTCCTATGTGGGTGGCCTGAATCCAGGTACTTACATCATAATTGCAGTCACTCACATGCATTAGTAGGGGCTGTATTGAAAGAAAGGTCAGCGACCCAGTGCAGCAGCTTAGTGGCTAAAGTCTTCTTCACCGTGCAAGTACCAGGATCCCATATGGTTGCCGGTTCTTGTCCTGGTTGCTGTACTTCCCATCTGCTCCCAACTTGTGGCCTGGGAAAGCAGTTGAGATGACCAAAATCCTTGGGAACATGCACCCACATTGGAGACCTGGAGGAAGCCCAGGCTCCTGGCTTCAGATGGGCTCAGCTCTGGCATTGTGGCTACTTGGTGAGTGAACCAATGGATAGAATCTCTCTCTCTCTCTCTCTCTCTCTCTCTTTCTCTTTCTCTCTCCTCCTCCTATCCAGAAATTTGACTTTCCAATAAAAAGAAATATTTTTTTTTAAAAAAATAGAAAAGCAAAGAAGAAATGTCAGAAGTTGATCCCAAGTACTCTGATGTGAGATTTTGGTGTATCTAATGGCAGCTTAACCGTATTAACCTGCCCTTTTTTGATCATTTTAACTGCATGAATTATTATTTTGCCATCAAGAGGATATGTTTCTTGGAAGGGGTTGGCCAGAAAGCTTAGCTATTGGCAAGCATTTTCATGGTGAGCTGCTAGTTTGCTGCTACTGGCTAAAACTTTAAACCAAGACCCTTTTTAGGCTACAATGATTGAAATTATAATCCAATTCATGGGAAATAATTTTTTACTCCTTTGTTTTCAGAGTCACTTGAAATAAAGATCATTTAAGAGTGACAAGTTGGGGAAAAATTCAAAGTAAATGAGTATTTTCCCCATAAAACTAATATACAGTTCCATCAATTTTCAAATTGTTTCTAGTACTCTACTTGTCATGATTCTTACACCTTATTTTAATAGGCGGTGAATGATGTGTTTGAGCTTTTGTTTTGTTTTGTTTTATTTATTATTTTTAATTCATTAATTACATTGTATTATGTGACACAGTTTCATAGGTACTTGGATTCTCTGCACCCCTCCCCAAATCCTCCCACCATGGTGGATTCCTCCACCTTGTTGCATAACCACAGTTCAAGTTCAGTTGAGATTCCCCCATTGCAAGCATATACCAAACATAGAGTCCAGCATCTTATTGTCCAGTCAAGTTCAACGGCTTCTTAGGTATACCCTCTCTGGTCTGAAGACAGAGCCAGCAGAGTATCATCCCAGTCAATTGAAAGCTCCAACATACCATGAGCAAAAATTTACATCATTATGGAATTGATTGACATAGTAATGAGTAACCAATATGTTAAAAGTAAATGCGAGTTCTTAACCACCTTCTGTGACCACCTCATTGACATTTCAATTTTGGTTTATACACAACATATAACATACATAACATAACATGTTATACATAACATCATATCATCTTAAATTAAGGCAAAGATGTGTTTGATCTTTGCAAAATGTAAAGCTTTTCTGATGTTTTTTTTCTTCCTTTTGTCCTTTTTTTAAGAGTAGTCTCTCCAATGAGACTTGGTTTGAGCTAATCTTTGCATCACAATAAGGAGGACCAGAGCAATCTCTGATTAGCTCAAATTATAACCATTCTTTCCAGTTTTTCACTTAAGCTTGAACTCCTTTACTGCCTCATCAGGATATAAGTATGTACCCTGCCCTGCACACAAAGGTTAATGAGATTTCTACCCCAGTCTGGTATGACCAGCTCACAGCCAACTGATGAGTTTGAGTTTTGCTCTGCCCTTTGCTCTCCACCATACACCTGTAATCCTATGTATGACCTGACTCTTCACTAAGCACATATAATGTGAATTGTACTGGTAGGAGCTTCCTATCTTACCTCTTTCTTTTAAGATTTGTCAAACACCCATTGTTACTCTTCCACCAACTAAACCTACCCTAGGAAAGAAATCCTCTGACTTGAAGCAAGTCACACTGTAAATTAAAATATGGAAATGGTTAGTAGACCAGCCGAGGGGAATTTTCCTTGAAGAAGAAAAGCACTAGTTCAGGACAGCAAAGAGGAGGAAGACAGGCTTGTTGGGCAGAGCTTGAGCTTCTGAGTCAAGACAAGTTTGATTGTCATTCTGTGCCTCATCTATTCCTCAGTGTCCCACTCTGTAAATATCTACAACCAGTTTCAGGAATCTTACCAGAATTAAATGTGATTATGTATGTAGAACGCCTCACAAATTGCCTGCTTAAATTAGCAATTAGTGGCAAATAGAACTATATCAAATTTTCTGTCACAAAATGAAGGAAGATATACTTGGACAGTAGACTAAATTATTAAAATGTTGGTTTTAAACTTCATTCATGATGTTCCTCCAATCTTCATGGTTTTACAAGGAAAACAAATTTGTAGTGAAAAAAAAGGATGCCATAGCAGAGTAAATTTTTTCTTTATAGTTTCAACAATGACTTTCCCTAACCATTTGGAGGATGCATTTTATAATTTTTGCTGCAGAGATGCAAGTGAAATAGGAGGAGATTAGCTGTGCTCATTGGAGTCAGACAACTTTGTGAGGCTGGCATACCATAATGCAGCTGCCTTCAGCTGTTTTCAACTGGCCTCCCACCTGCTGGCCATAGCCACTGCTCACGTTGGGACTGAAAGATGAGCTGGAACAGCCAAGGCTCAGACTTTCAATAATCAAAATAATCAGCCTCAAGAAAAAACAAACAACAACAACTACAACAAACAAGAATGACTGGTAGCAAAGGTCAGCTCAGGAGTCTAGTTCTGTTTCTGGTTTGTGGTTTGGCAAAAGACAGAAGCACACAAATGTGAGCCAAGAGGCCAACAACCACTGAAGTCTAAAATCTTCTGAAAAGCCAGTGAGAGTTATGACATCATAGAAATGTGTTAGCCCTGCGCTGATTTTATTAACTTGCTATTCTTTCATTTCAATCAGATGCAGTTGGAGAAGAGTGGTAGCAACACAGGGAAAAGGACCGCTATGAAGGATAATGCACTTTGGCTCATTTGGAAAATGACATCATCAATGCTTAAATATTTATATTTCATAGCTATTTCCTCATTTTCCTATGGAATCATCTGCTTAGTAATTCAATTTGATGTATAGAGTTTTTGAATATAAAATTTCTGTAGTGAATCAATTAAATAATCACATATCCTTTTTCCCAAGAAAACACAGTCTTCCTGCCTCTTGATGAACTGAGGTGCATGCAGAAACAGCATTCAATATTCAAGCAGAAGTCTGTGGTTTACAGAAAGCCATTCATTTAATTTTTGCTGTTGAAAAGAGCTTAAAATTCATTAGTCTAGTTCATGGCCTTATTAAATAGAGTATGGTATGCTGAGTGAAATAAATGTAACACTGTCTTTTGAGTGGGTCTCTTACATTTCCTTATATCATGGTTTTTATGCCTGAGAATTTCACAAAATGAAAATTTATAAGCTGGAGAGTAAACTGAAGTGATTAGGAAACAGTTCATGGGATTTGCTCATTTAAAAAAATAGAATCATCAATACTTTTGCTTTTTCTTCATATTTGTTTTTTAAAAATGATTTTTTATTATGCAAAAGGCATATTTTTACAAGAAGAGAAGGAGAGACACCAAGAAAGATCATACATCTGCTGGTTTACTCCCTAAATAGCCCCAAAGGCCAGAGGTACGCTGATGTGAAGTCAGGAGGCATGAACTTCTTCCAGGTCTCCCTGGGATGCAGGGTCCCAAGGACATGGGCCATCCCTTGCAGCCTTGCCTGGCTACAAGCTGGTTCAGGAGAGGAGAAGCCTGGACATGAACAGGCAGCTATGCGGGATGTGAGCACTAGCAGACAGAGGGTTAGCTCACTGTGCCATCATGCTGGCCCCTTATTCCTTTATTTGTGTGAGTCAAGTACCAAAAGAAAAAAAAAGTTTGTGTTTGGTTGATATTCTATGTCCATGTTAGAAATGAGTATGTGGTCATGTAATACACATGAAAATATAAGCAATTTTCTTATTTTCATGCCTTTTTAGAGTATATAGTCCAGCAAATAGCAAAGAAATAATAATCTCATTTCCCTTAAGAACCATTAAACATACATCACCTAATCACAAAGCTTCCCTCTTTCATCATATCATTCCTGTTAATTTACTGCTAACTTCTTGAGCTGTCATTTGCTTCCACGATCGTTTTTATTAGCTGTTGTTAAGTTTCACCTCCTTGACTTTGTCAGTATGACTTGTAATCTGGTGCTTTGCCTCTGCTGTCACCTTTCCTGGTCATGACAATTCATCTGAAACTCCTTCCTTTCCTATATCCAGTGCATTTTGTCCAATGTTCATCCTTCCTGCCTAATCCGTTTCTCTACTATCTATCATAATACTCCTCCTGTGTAATTAGTATCCCTGTTTTGAGTTACCTCCTCCAGAGTGCCGCCTGCTGATCTTCACCTTCACCAAGTGTGCCCTTGCCATTCCATGCGGCACTAGAATCCCTTCTCACACATCACATATCACTTACCATAGTGCACTTTGTGATTGCTTGTGTGTCTGAGTAATGGGGAGAATCCTTAGAACAGATGTGGCGATGCTATTCTCTCAGTCAATTTTGATATTTTTTGTTATTTAGAAGCACCTGGGAGCAATGCCTAATAGTTTCAGTGAATATACTACATTGAACCAAGTAATACTTAGGGGAAAATGAGAGAAATAATATTTTCTGTAGCTAGACAATAACTCATTTTGTTTCTTCCCTTTCCTAAAAGGGAAATATTTGGCCAACCTTATGGCACAGTGGGTTAAGTGCTGCTTCCAACACCAACATTTTGTATCAGCATTTTTGTTCAAATCCTGACTGCTCACTTGCAATCCAGCTCTCTGCCCATGTTCCTGGGAAGGCCGTGAAAGATGAGCCGAGTTTTTGGGCTCCTGTCACTCATGTGGGAAATCCAGATGGAGCCCCAGACTCCTGCTCAGGCTGTTTTAATCATTCAGGAGCAATCCAGTGGATGGGAAGCCTCTCTCTCCCTATCCCTGTCCTTCCTCCCCATACCTTTCTCCATCTCTTCCACCTCCTTTGATTCTGCCATCTAAGTAAATGTAATTCTATAAAAAAAAATGCCTTTGGCTTTCTAATTGTCATGGTCATGTTACCCACTTGAACCCATTCTCTCGTGTTGGTATTGACCGTAAGTAGCAGTTTTCCACCCTGAATCCTTCAACCATAATAATTCCAAAATCCAGAGACATATACTCTGTCATTTTCTCCCCCAAGCTTTAGAGAAGTGTTCTGTTCTACACAAATAGCTGCTTCCAGGAGTAACCTGCAAAGGTTATCCTGGCAGAAATTCTGAAGTGAGGAAGTAATATGTAGAACCAATCTCATCTCTCATTAACTGCCCAGTGATTCACCTAAAAGCCTGCCTGCCAGTTCTGTGTATCCAACTGACTTCCGTTCTCTTCAGACGTCAGCTTACTTCATAACAAGTGGTTGCATCACTAACTATTCAGAACTTTTCTTTTCAGACCTAAGAAATTCCGTTTCCTTGTATGTGTCTCTTGACTTTTAAGTGATATATTTTCCAAAACTAATGAATTAAAATATAAGTCTTGCCCCATGCAAGCCCATTATATTCCTTTGCAAGTTGTTTCTTCTGTTTCATAAGGAAATTTTAAAAGGAAAAAGAACTCAGCATAGTGATCTTGTGCCATTATCATCTACCTAGATCACAATTCCTGGATCCCTGTGAACTAATTCTTGATTCCAATTTCCTAGTGTAGACCGTGGAAGATCTTTAGAGTGGCACAAATCATTGGATCCCTGTAATCAGCATGGAGATCTGAACTGAATTCCTGTATCTCGCTTTTGTTCCTATGCCAACCCTGGATCTCATGAATATTTGCATGTGGACTAAATCAGCAGACGGAAGCTTTATCTCTCAATTAAAAAAGTAAAATTAAAGACATTTTTCTAGTAAATCACATTTTAATATAGCCCCAGTTTGAGGTTTAATTTTTGTCTACTTCAATTTTTATGAATTCTTATACCCCAAGTCAGTGATAGAGATTTTAAAAAGAGATATATGAACTTACTGGGTTATAGATTCAGCCATCCTTTGAAATTTTGCTAGTCAGAAATAAAGCACAGAAAATTAAAATTTTAAAGCTGCCAACAACATGGAAATTCAGTGAAAGATCCCTTTCATTTTACAGTTGGTGCTTGGATCCCAAAACCGATGCTCTTTGGTGACTTTCCTGAGGTCCCCTGTAGCAAACAAATGATAGATTTGGCATAAAACTGGTCTTCTAGCAACCAGATTAATGTGCTTTCCAACGTAGCTAGTCCAACACATGCATATTTTAAAAGATATACTTAATTCTGGACATGTTACTCAGGATTGTAAGCCAAATGTGTCCCCTTCCACCAACAGGCATATTTCAAACTTCATTATTCTGGGTTTCCCTACAGTTCCATGCAAATGATCAACTTGCATTATATTTCTATCAAATGAATAGGTCTATATTATCACCATTTGTAATTACCACTGTATATATTTTTTCATCCCTTCAACTAAACTTTTTACAAACCCGTGGGCTTGACTGGCCACTTTTATGTTGGGGTCCAGCCTGTGAGCCCTGCTGAGGCTGGGCACAGCCCAGCTGTGGTGGTCCACAGTGCCAGTGGTGCCAGATGCAGCCCATGGACCACTTTTCAGCATGCTCTTCACTCCTCGAGGCTTGAGGGTGCGGGCTTGTAGGGGACCTGGGGAATGGCACAGGTGGGCT
Organism: Ochotona princeps; assembly: GCF_030435755.1. NCBI lineage: Eukaryota > Metazoa > Chordata > Mammalia > Lagomorpha > Ochotonidae > Ochotona > Ochotona princeps. The sequence goes on from NC_080836.1 coordinate 22,266,921, forward strand.
GTGCAGGGACCTGGAGGCTCACATCCAGGCAGGCAGAGTGAGTCTGGGGATTTCCCCACATGTTTAGAGGGGGTATGGAGGGGAGGAGTGAGCTCTGAGCAGCATGCTGGCAGTTATGCTGTTGAACCCTGCTTGAGGAACTTTGAATGGGCCTCGATTTGGGGTGGTGGAAGGAGGAGGTCCTGGGTCACCGCATATGCCAGGGGTTTGAGTTCCTTGTGAGAGGGCAGAGCTCTGGATCAGTACCCTGCTCCTTCAAATGACCGAACTCTGGAGGGCTGGGCTGAAGAGCTCATGGACTCCTAGGCATAGTGACTGTGGATTGATCAGGGCAGGAGGATGGATGAGAGGGAGGATCACTGAGGTAGTATGTTGCAGGTTATGAATGACCTCTGAGGGACTTGCATCAACAAGGCCACCATACTTGCAGAACTTGGCCTATTCCATGGCTCAGATAGACCACTGGACAGCATACCCAGATGCACATTGAGGATATTGCAGTCCAATGGGGCCTGCAGAGGACAACTGGTACCATAGCAGAGGAAGAAAAAAGAGAATAAGTTGATCAACTACTATAATGTCTAGTCTAAAGTAATGACTAATTCAAGTCCCAGTTAAAAGAATCAGCATGAAATGAAGGTTCAGCTCAAAGGAAGCCTTATTGTGAGCACTCCCTGGCAAGGTTCACTGATCCAGCATGGAAACAGAGCCGGGGAAGTCACACCCAGGGATCATGAACTGGGGCTTTTATACTCAGGTCAAAACAGGAAGAGGGGTGGGGTCTAATAAGGGAAAGAACATTTCCTTGTATGGTAACATGAGTGCAAATAGGTTTCCTCAGGCTTGGTCGGGCTTATACATCACTTCTGGGACAGGCAGAGGCTTCTGGGTATTACATTCCCTTGGCCTGATTAAATTAGCCATTCGCCCTCCTATCTGCCTCCCTCCCTCAGGATGCCCTCTCCCAGGAGGCTGGGTATTACAACTACCCATTACTAAATAACAGCAAAGGGCCAGCACAATGGTCCAGTGGCTTAATGCTCACTTTGCATTGCTGGGATCCTATATAGGTGCAGGTTTGTGTCCTGGCTACCCTACCTCCCATCCAGCTGCCTACTTATGTCCTGTGAAGACAGGAGATGATGGCCCAAAGCCTTGAGACTCTGCACCCCTGTGGGAGACCTTGAAGAAGCTCCAGGTTCACAGCTCCGGATCAGCTGAGCTCTGACAGTTGCGACCACTTGGGAAGAGGACCAGCAGATTGGAGAGCATTCTTTTTGTCTCCTCTTTCTGTGAATCCACCTCTCCATTAAAAATTTAAAAAGTCTATAAATAGCAAGAAAGTTTCAGGCCTCGTTCACTGTCACTCATTTTTTAAAGCTTTATTTATCTATTTATCCAAATGAAAGAGTGGCAATCAGAGAGCAAAAGAGAGAAAGATATGAAGAGAAAGATTTTCCACACACTGGTTCACTCCTGCAAATATCCAAGAACTGATTTTGAACCATGCCAGACCCAGGAACCAGGTCTCCCACATGGGTGTCCAGGATCCAAGTAGGTGGCTGTCCTCTGCTGCTTTTCCCAGGCAGATTAGCAAGACACTGGGCTAAAAGTAGAGCATCCAGGCCTTTGACCTGACACTCTGATTTAGGGTGTAAATGATGTTGGCATCCTGTAGGCCATTGCCCACAGCTCTCTGCCTGCTATCTGGTGGGCATAGCCTAGAGCTTACCTGCCCTAATCTACGGCACAACTTCCAACCCTGTATAGGAAATGTGACCTCTGACATGATTGGAAAGTCAACAGGATTAGGCATGCCATTTAACCAATCACGATGCCATTATTGGGTAGAGGGACATCTGAAAACTCCCTCCTATCCTCCTATTTTTAACCTATTAAAACCTTGGTGTTTGTGCTGAATAAAAATGGGCATTCTTTACCAGCTTGTCTCCAGTGGTTCTTATGGCCAAAGAACACCATTGCTTTTATTTAATTTATTTAAATTGGTGGCCTGGGAGCCTGCTGACAGACTTAAGCCCAAAGAGCATCCAACCCACTGTGCCACATTTTTTAAGTCACATATTTTCAGGTTGCCAGGAATAAAACTAATACTGTTTTACATGTAGTGTTGATTTCTTTTAAGGTTGTACAATCTAAAGAGTGCAGGATGTACGGGACTAGTGTTGTGATGTAGTAGATAAAACATCTGCCTGGAACACTAGCATCCCATATGGGTACTTGTTCATGTCCTCTCTGCTCTGCTCTGCTTTCAATCCATTGTCCTGCTAACGAATAAGGACAGGCAATGGAAGATGACCCATATTTTTGGGTCTCTGTTACATACATGGGAGACTTGCATCAATATCCTGGCTCATGGATGCAGCCTGGCCCTGTGGTGATCATTGTAGCCACTGGGAATGAATCAGTGAGTTAAAATCTCTTTCGCTCCCTCCCTCCCTCTATCTCCCTCTCTCCCCCTCTCTCTCTTTCTTTTTTCTTCCCATCTTATTCTCCCTCTCACTCCATCCTCCCTTGTCTCTGTTCCTATTGCCCCCTCCTTCTATCTCTCTCTCTCTGTAGCTCTGACTTTAAAATAAATAGGTACATTCTAAAGGGTAGCTTTTGGTCTAGTATAATTAAGACCACAGTCAGGATACCTGCATCCCCTCTATATGGGAAAGCATGATGGCTCATACCATGATGTGGTACTAGATGTCCTCTGCATGCCCCAATGGATTGCCTTGCCCTCCATGTACATCTGGGTGTGCTGTCCATGGCTCTGTCTAAGCCACTGAGGTGGCCTAGTTCTGCAACTATAGATGACTCAGTGCTGGCTCTGGATCCTGTTCACAACTTTCTGCTAATTCAAGCCCACAGAGGAAGTAGTGGTGGCCCAAATAATTGCATTCTTGTTACCCATGAAGTAAACCTATATTGAGGTCTAGGGTTCCAGTTTTGATGCAGGCCAACCAAAGCCGTTTTGAGTATCTGTGGATTTTTGGAATGAATCATTAGATAGGAAACATGTCTCTCTTTCTCCCCCTAGTCTCTGTATCATAAATAAATTAAAGAAGTAGATAAAATATACTTGCAAAGAGACTGACTGGAATATTGCCTAATCCATGGTAATTCAAGGAAAACTTAACTAAACTAAGCATATTTGAGGATATCCACTGTTTAAGCAAGGAATTAAAACACTATTCAATACTTCTAATTAAAGATATCCCCTTATCATTGCAAAATCATCACTGGTAAAATCCTGACCTTATTAAAATCTACAGTCTGAAATCTCAGATGAAAGAATTGAATAATGAAACCTATCAGACTGTATAAGATGAAATAGCATAATAACATAAGAAGCTAAGTATAAACTAGATCTAAGTTTAGCTCTTCCATAGGAAATGTAAATTAAACCAATTATTTGGATAATTCAGAGACATGTCTTATTCACTCAGCAGCAGTGATTCAGACATTTGAGATAGTGTGTTTAGGCTAATGGCCAAATGTTGATTTCAGTTTAACATGTGCCACAGTGTGTTCTTTAGCACCTTCAGGACCTAGGGAGTTTGCATGCCAACAACTGAAGCAAATTAAAAAGACCCAAGTTTATAAGCCATGTACATTTGTGTTTACATCCCAGCTTTATCACTTATGTCCTGTGCAACCCTGAGAGCCACTTAGCGCTCTCTGAAGCTATTTCTTTAATCTATACAATGAGCATACTGATGCATTTCTGAAAGGCTGTATGAGAATTGGAAAAATATTTCTGCACTTCATAACTACTCATTAATAGATTTTGTTGTGTTTTGTACATTGAAAATATTGAGGGGAAGAGAGGCTCTAAGCCGTAACACACAGTCAGCACCTGCATGTCATGTATCCAGTAGGTTCATCATTCAGTGCTTTGCCACATCTTTGCCTAAAACTTGGAACTTGATAAATGTTGAAGAATGGATTGTTTAAAATATACATTGTGGCTTTGGCCTTAGCATTTTTCAAATAAATATTTTTCATAAAGGAATTGAGACAAAATTTTGGATTTGATTAGATCCCAGCACCTGGCAGAGGAGAAAATCACCCACATGCAAGTATGGTTAATGCTTGGAATCTCCATGAATTGAGGCATATGTTGCAAAGGGGTAGTTCTATCACAATTGTCCTGCTTTATCTCAGCACAACAACCACATATTTTCATATTAGATACCATAATAGATACATTAAAGCATATTTCTAAGATTGAAAAATAATCACAAATTGAAAAAACAAAAATAATTGCGTATTGAAAAACAGATTCTGTAATAAGATTGCCTCTTTTAATACAGCATGGTGCATCTGTGAGTGCAAGCTCAGTATGAAATAATTAATTAAGTCATTTCTAATTATAGTTATTTTTGATAGCACATGGAAGTGTACTGCATCCACATTTTTATTAAAATCAATAATTTGGGCTTTCACTTTGATACATTACAGAAATGAGTCCATCCTGCTGTTCATTTTAGTTTGTCTCACATTCATTGGTGCATCCTCAGATTGTGCAAAGGCAGGAAAATTACTCTAAAATAGAAAGAAAGTGAAGTCACAGCCCCTTCTTCAAAAAGATAATTGATGTGTTACCCATATCGTTGCACTCACAAGAATCACTGAAGTAACTGACATTTAATTCAAGATTTCCTCAGGAAAACTGCCTATGATTTACCCTTCTAATTGTGGCTTAGCAAAGGAATTAATGTCTCAGCAGCCACTGAAGGGCGGAAGTAAGTTAAATTCAGACCTTAACTGTGACCATAATTACAGAGATCTAAGTGAACTTTCTTTAGTGAAGGAGGCTGAATTTCCCACTGGAAGTGGTGGTGACTGTGGTTTAGCTAATGAATTGAGTAATTTAAGCAGGAAGGATTAATAGGCACTGATGTTCGAAGCATAAGCTAAAACTCTTGATCTGTCTGTTCTCAGTGTTTGAAATAAACCTAAATATAAGAAGCTGATGATCCAATAAATCATGCATAGTAAAACACTATAACATGAAAATAGGCAATCAAACCATTATTAATGAAGTCAAGTTCTGTTGATTGAAGATAGAATGTTTGGATTTATTGCTCTTCCAACATTAATATACTTTCATTGTAATGATTTTGAACTTTCAACAATCACATTGGTAGTGCATAATGCTTTGTAACCCCCTAATTATAAGAAGGAAATAGATACAGACACAGACAATATATCTGTGTGTATGTGTTTATGATATACATATGTATCATATTTATACTATCATATATATGTATTATATTTATGGTGTGTGTATTCATACACATATACACATGCATAGGGATAGGGAGACCGAGAAAGGGATAGCAAAGCAAACATAGAGAGCAATAGGTTAGAAACAACTCTTGGTTTTGAAATAGAATATATGGGTTCCTTAATGGCACTTCAGGTGTGACTACAGCTCAGCTTCTAGCAAAAGTTACGCCTTGGTATTAACTAAGCAATGTTTTAGACTCAAGTTACTTTGCTTGTGGGTCAGAACTAAAATATAGTGAAGCCAATTGACTCCAGGACTTCAAATTTTTCATCCTGGCTTTACAAATTCTTAGCTGGATAAATTTAAATGAATCAGAATTTTTAATTCTTATGACTGTCCCCATGTTAAATTAATACAATGTAGAATATACCTTTTCCTCAATTTGCACATCACCTCTTTGCAATCTCAGACTCATACAGAAGCACTGATTCCATGTGTTGTCACGTATCAATTTTTGTGTGAATACAGTAATGATAATCTTAGGTTTTCACAAAAAATATTCTAGGCATATATGCTCATACATAGACTATAATTGAGGAAAAAAACACCTTTCTGTAACTCTTAGAAGGCATAATTTTGTGTATTATGTAATGGGAAGCTGTCAACAACAATTTCAGAAGAAGGAGCATGTAAAATACATTTTTTTAAAGAATTATTATTTTATTGTAAAGTCAGATATACAGAGAGGAACAGAGACAGAGAGGAAAATCTTCTGTCCGATGAATCACTCCCCAAGTGAGCACAACAACCAGTGCAGCGCCAATCTGAAGTCAGGAGTCAGGAACTTCCTCCAGGTCTCCCACAGGAGTACAGAGTCCCAAGGCTTTGGGCCGTCCTTGATTGCTTTCCCAGGCCACAAGCAGGGAGCTGAATGGGAAGCAGGGCCACCGGGATTAGAACCAGCGCCCGTATGGGATCCCAGTGTGTTCAAGGCGAGGACTTTAGCCACCACGCTAGACCCAGAAAATGCATATTTTAAGTGACAACTTTCATTGCTATTTGCACAATGTTTAAAAGGACCATGTGTCATAAACTATAAACAAACACACCACTATTTTAACCCTGGGGCACTTTGTTTCAACTTTTAAAAATCAACTGTATTGAGATTCCGCTTATATGTAGAAAACTGCAATTCAAAGTGCCATTGAGTTTTTTTTTTTTGAAAGATTTATTTTATTTTTATCACAAAGTCAGATATACTGAGAGGAGGAGAGATAGAGAGGAAGTGGAGCTGCCGGGATTAGAACCAGCGGCCACATGGGATCAAGGCGAGGACCCTAGCCACCAGGCCACGCTGCCAAGCCCAGTGCCATTGAGTTTTAATAAATATTTCTTTTTTGACAGTTTTACTTCTTTTTATTGTCATTTTATGGTACAGTTCCATAGGTCCTTGGATTTTCCTTATTCCCTCCCCAATTCCCTCCCTCCTCACTGAGTTCCCTATATTATTACTGAAGTATAGTTCTTCATACATTCATATGTCCATCATTGCAGGTATGGACAATGGTACAGAGTCCAGCATCGTATTGTCCAGATATAGTAAACAGTTTCATTGGGAATCCATCTTTGTCTGGAAGTAGAGAAGCGTACTGCATTGTATCCTCACATCTGGATATGATAGTCTCCATTACAAGTTACTTAAATGAAAAGTCACAATACAAAATCAACAACAGGAAGAAAAATAGAAATTTACAATGCCATGAAGTTAAATAACATACTGCTAGATTTGATAGTCTTCATTACGCAGGTACCAAACATCCCCTAAAATGAAAAGCCACAAAATAAAATAAATAACAGGAAGAAAAAAAAAGAAATTAACAACACCATGAAGTTAAATAACATGCTACTGAGTGACTAATGTGTCACTGCAGAAATATAGGCAAAAAATAGATGGGTTTTGTGTTTTTTTTTTAACCTAGTCTACTAATCTATGATGTTTGATTGATGAGTTTAAGCCATTTACATTCAGGGTTAATATGAATGGTGGCTAGTCCTGTCATTTTAACAAAGGGTTGTTCATTGGTTTAGTCTTCTGTTGTCATTTTACTGGGATGTTCTTCCCATTTGCCTTTGGTTTTGTTGGGTGCTATCCCTTTTCTCTGTCAAAAGAACATCTTGAAGTATCATTTATAGGGCAGGTTTGGAAGAGGCATATTCTTTTAACTTTTTATGACTGTGGAAGGATTTTATTTCATTTTCAAAGACAAAGGAAAGCTTTGCTGGGAATGTTATCCTGGGCTGACAATGTTTTTCTTAGCTTGATCCAGCTCTGCTTCCAGCTTTTTGTTTGTTTCACCCTGGTGACAGGAAATATCTTCTGATTTTGAGATTCTTTCTTCTGCCTCCTTCATTCTATTTTGGAGAATCTCCACTCTACTTTTAATTTGCTCCACTGTATTCTTCATTTCTGATATATCAGCTTTCATTTCATATGTTTCCACTGTGACATATTCTCTGAAATCCATGAGTGCCTGCTTTACATGTTTCTCATTGTTGATAAGTTTTATAACAAGTGTTTTGAATTCTGTATCCCCATTTTCTCGATGTCTTCCTCAGTTAACTCTGAGGTTGGCAAAAGATTTTGCTCCTTTGCATGGAGTATGCAGTAATATTCCTTGCTCCTTTGTCTCTTCTTTTGCTCTTGGTCATTGCACTTCTGGTTAGCGTAGTCTTCTCCTTGGAGCTGGTTTCTAAGCTCTGTCACCCACAGATCTACAGTTCAGGTTTACTTATTGCAGTTGGTAAATGGCTCTTTGTTTGCAGTCAGTTGTGCCTCTTCCTCCAGCAAGTTCTAGGTCTGGGTTCTTATGTTAGATTTCCACCATGTTCTCTGTAGCCCCCACTCCTGGCTCACCAGTCTCCACATCCTGTGATACCATGCTGAGGATGCACTATTGTCTGTACAACCTTTCTCCACTTCCGGTTGGAGCAGGTCCCAGGATTAGGGAGACACCAGGAGTCTTATATAGCGAGGTTCTTGTTGGTGATGATCTTGCCAGAACCTTTTGGCCATTAGGTTTGAGGGTCACATGGACCTATTTTGCCCCCATACGATGTCATAGTCTATATTATTTTCCTGAGGGACCCATGCAATGCACTAAGCTCAGTGAGTTCTTGCCAAGTTCATAGCATGTAAAACTCACTGTTGTTCCCTGCAGTCTTAAATTCTTTGCCACACTGTACAAAATGGCACCTGATGTGCCACTACTAAAGTTCTTCATCTGCTAACCATCAGGTCGTAGGGCTACCTGGACCTATCTTGGGTGGAACCTGTAGGTTGCATGTTGTTGCAGTTTGCTGAGCCAGAAATGAGTTCAGTTCCAGCCCAGTGCATGTGCAGTACTGTCCATAGTCCTTGCCTCCTTAAACAAAATGGTGCCCAATACGGCTCTAGAGGGTGAACTGAGTTGTGAATCCACCCTGTTCCCACACTGCCCTTCTGGGATCTGCTGCTCTGTCTCTGCTCCTGGTCAAATCAAACAGACCAGCAGTACGGGCACTTCTTTGTCTTGGGATTACCTCCTGAGCTCCTGGTGAAAATCCCTTCCCACCATGTTGCTGGTGGAGTTCAAGCTGCAAGTGTAATTCAGATCACCGTTTGCTGAATGTCACTGCAACACCACACTATTATGTCTACTGCTTTCCTCTGTCTGTCAGTCTCCAGGTACCCCTCTTCTGTTGTCTGTCCTCTCCTATTTTCTGGAATGTGCCATCTCTGGTTCATACTGGCTAATATTTCTCCTTCTGTTTAAATGTGTCCTCACCTTATTGTGTCATTTGGATTCTCCCCATTTTAATAAATATTTGTACTTGTATATAGTTGCATATGTGCCACACCAATCAGAACACAGCCCATTTTTACCATCCCATCAGAACACAATGCACTCCTCATAAAAATCCTTCTTCAAGCCATTTTTCAACCACCATTACTCTTGGTTTAGCCTGTGGGACATGGTTGAAAATAGATATTCCCTGCTTAAAGCTTGTCCCTGACTCTGTACTAATTATGCTATGTGTCGGAGGATAGAGACAGGTGCAGGTTCATGTTTATGCCTTTCTCTTGGGAAGAATAATGAGATGCAGTTGGACAGTAGTAAAAAGAAAAGGAGTGGGCATAAAACAGACCTGCTTTCAAATTCTAGGTTGCCTGTTTTATGATGTGTAGTTTTCCCACTTAAATTACAGACCTGTAGATCCCTCCCCTTTTTGATGGAAATGGCACTCATAGAGAATAGGAAAGAGAGAATGGAATACTGTGGAGGACTCACCCAATGCACTGATTACCCCCTCCATGACAGTAAACATGAGCTTTAAGTCAAATTACCATTACCTTGAATACCATACTGCATCTGTAACTCCATGGGTCCTACTGTGTAGTGTTGCATTTCAGGATGGTAAATTGATAGCATTCTTTGAGCATTGCAGAAATTCACGGACACTATAGATATTCATACATGAAAAAAATCATCCCCCTGTGTATTTGGAGGAATACGATAGTTACTACTGCATCTACACTAAAACTTATTCTAAAACCCATTCTACACCAAGCCTTTTGTGCTATTGAGAGGATTGGTTTTGGGTTAATTCCTTCCCATGTAATCATGTAGGATTGATGTTTCTTTGCAAATGTGCCAAAATAGCAACAGTTTGAACACCTATCCTTTAAGCAAGGAGAGTTAGCCTGATCATCCAATCTAGCTGTTTGACTGTTGATCTAATATACAGCTGAATTCCTGGTAGAACTGATAGGTTGTCCATTGTCTGTGCTTACTCTGTAGGCATCTTTTTTTTTTTTAAGATTTTTTAATTGGAAAGTCAGAAATACAGAGAAGGAGATACAGAGAATATCTTCCATCCAATGATTCACTCATTAAGTAGCCACAACAGTGGGTGCTGAGCAGATCCGAAGCCAGGAGCTTGGAGCCTCTTATGGATTGCAGCACATGCAAGACCAGGACATTAGACACTAGGCTACGGTGCCAGGCCCTATAGGCATCTTTGAATCCTTATCTACCTGACAGTTTTATAGCTTAGGCAGGGGTAAATGACAGTGCTCACATTGCTGGTGACATAAAATATCCAAATGTATCTGTATCCTTGACCACATAATGGAAACCGAAACAAGTTTTATTATTTGAGTCGGCTTTATAGTTTCTGCATATGTATAAAACTATCACTTAAAGTGATTTCAAGCTGTGTATTAACCCAAGTTAACTGAAGTTAAAGCATCAATTTAGAGAATCCACAGTATGGTTAATATGGACCGTGACTTTGTTCCCAAAGTGACTTCTGGGGACAAAAAACAAGCAAACAAACAAACATACATGGGAAAATGCTGTATCCTAGCGAGTTTCATTTATACCTGAGGGAGAATTTCTCTAGAAGCCTCTTATGCCTTTGTGGTATTTTCTTCCATTCGATTATAATTTTTGTTTTTCTAAATTTTAAAGCAGTTTGAGTACTTGTTTCTATATGAGTTGCTGCCAGTTCAATTAACCCTTTTCTTTAAGTACATGGAATCTACCTGCCTTTGGTTCCCTCATCAGGTCTCTCAGCTGTTGCTTTGTGCAAAGCTAAGGAGATGTGGAAAGGCTTAACTACATACTAAAGAGGAGGGTTGGGGGGAAAAAATCCCGCAGACTAAGTTGTTAGCATATGCCACGTGAAATACTTCTGAGTGCTCATCCTTCTCTTTAGCAGCCTCTTTTCTGTTGTGTTTTCAAGTCTCATGATAAAAACATGATTTGGTGCAATGGACTGGTATCCTGTAGTCTGGGAATGTTCTGGTAACTTTTGCAAATAGCACAGCTCCTGGTCTCCATAGGAAGCTAATAGTAAAAGTATTTGAATCAGGAAAGAATCCTGCACAGTGAATTTTGACAAAGGTGAATTCGCAACCTACAACTCAGCAGAGCTCTGCTCTCCAGAGGCTTGCCAGAAGTAAGGGTCACATAATGGGTATTTTCTCAAGAAGGAACTGTTGACTTCAGTGTAAGAATACAAACTCAACTGGTGAACTCCAGGTGATTAAACATGTGTGTGAGGGCAGTGGCAGTGCACAACCATAGGCTTCAATGAAAATAGATAACCGTTTAGGAATAGAATTCTTTCATGCATGCAAAATCTGACCTATTGTCAGCCATCATCTTACAGTGACCACCAGCAATGGAAGAGGAAATTGCAAAATGATTTATACGCCTATGTGAGAAAGTGAGATCCTAACTTAAGTCTTCTCTACCAATTCTGAAGATAGAACCGTTTCATACAAAAAAAACTTTCCAATCCCAGGATTGTGCGTGTCCAAGCATATGGTATGGTTCTGGGCTTTTAAAAAATACCAGTTATTGGGCCCAGCACGGTGGCTTACCGGCTAAAGTTCTCGCCTTGAATGTGCCAATATCCCATGTGGGTGCTGGTTCTAATCCCAGCAGCTCCACTTCCCATCCAGCTCCCTGCTTGTGGCCTGAGAAAGCAGTCGAGGATGGCCCAAAGCCTTGGGACCCTGTACTCATGTGGGAGAACTGGAAGAAGTTCCTGGTTCCCAGCATCGGATCGGCGCAGCACCGGCCGTTGCGGCTCACTTGGGGAGTGAATCATCAGACAGAAGATCTTTCTCTCTGTCTCTCCTCCTCTCTATAGATCTGACCTTGCAATAAAAATAAATAAATCTTTTAAAAAAATACCAGGTGTCTCCAAAAGTACTAGAAAATCCCGTGACTTTCTCCCTCTGAGAAATTTCCCAGCTTTGAAGTTTTATGATTTGTGAATTTTGGAATGAGGATATATGGTCTAAGCTTCAGACCTGCTGTTACTGGCTGTGCCACCACTAGCAGGTGGCTTAGTGCATGAAGTCATCAATCTTCACTTCCTCCGTTGTAACTTATAAAGGCCCTGAATTGGGTAATAAATGGGAATACGGTTACTTGTAAAGTTATAATTACCCTTCAAATAGAAAACTAATTTCCAAACTGGAATCCTTGGCACTATGTGTAAAGTAATATTCTTCATTTCTTTCCTGCACCTGCTCTTCCTTTTTTTTTTCTTCCTTCCTACTTTCCTTCCTTCCTTTCTTCTTCATTTCCATTTATTTTGGGTGAGATGAAGATTTAAAAACAATAGTTTGGGCAAACATAATTACCCATCAATAAATGTTATGCTCATATAGGCTTTAATTTAAATAACATAGAGCTTTAGAGCAGGTTCCTTGTGATAAAATTTGGTAGGCAAGTTACTGAACTGAACCTCTCTGTGCAACAGTGTCTTTAACATTAAAATGTGAAAAAAATGATAATATCTACTTCACGAAGTTGTTATATTAAGAAAGGAAGTCAATATTAGCAAAAATAGTTAATCCACTGACTGGCATGTGGTAATTGCTGTGTTTTATATGTCATCCTAAGGTATTACTAAAAAAACTTCAAGTTAAGCTAAGCTGAGTTTAGATTTCATTTGTTTGACTTTGGAGTGCTAGAAATGCTTTGTTCTCAATGTGGGTGTTGCTTATGAGTGCTGTTGGCCGACTGAGAAGCCTCATTTGTCCGAATATTTATGTGCATTTCTTTATATGAATACTTCAACAAAATGTTAAAAAAGAGAAATATCCCAATATCCCACTTTCAACTGAATTAGCCAAAAAATAATTTATATGTGTAAGTTTAATTTCATTGATGCCTTTAAACCAGAGAAAGGGGGCTGTGCCCCTTCTGAACTGATCTCACATTGGAGAATGTCCTTCTGCAGAAGACAATATTCTGTGCCTTAAGTGATCCTGGATCTATTCAAGCTGTTGTGGGCTAAGTTGGGACTCGAATTTCTTTCCTAGATTCTTATCTCTTGGAGAAATATCTCAAGTACTAGTACAAAAATGATTTCACAAAGAGATAATCTTTATGTAAAACATGAGGAAATCATGCACATGTAGACAATGTTTAGGCAAAGTATGGGCTAGGAATGAAAAGGTGGGAGAGGGATGTTTGAACCTGTCTTCCATGTGTCCCTGTAGACAGAGAGACCCTCCCAGGCTTCTTAAGAACTTTTAGAAAGGGGAATGACCCCTCCCAGGTCCTAGGGAGGAAAAGCATGTCCTGGAGAATGGGATCTTGGATTGGATAGTGGGGCAGATAGGATTACATAGAGTGGAGGTTACATAGAGTGGAGGAGCTGTGGCTTCCAGCTTGTGACCCTCAACTAGCTGCCTACCTGTCCTGTATCAAAGGCAGAGACTGGAGTCTGGAGGCTGCCCCTCAGGGTATTCTCCCACCATCTGTTACATGTAGGGGTAACCAACCCTCCAACAATTTCCAGGAACCACTATTATGGAGGCCAGGTGGATGGACCCAAGGGCACATCTTGTTTCCCCAAAGTCAGCCCAGTAGTGACTTATTATCCTGAGCCAAAGCAATGTGTCCCTAACAAGAAATAGATGGTAACAGGCTGCCAGGAGAGTACCAATGGACTGATTTGGCAGGGGAGTTGGGTGAGGCTGGAAAGACTCATGTGGCTTACACAGACAAGGGATCCAACAAAAATAGCAGTTCAGGCTTTGGTGAAGCTTACAGTACTTCTGTCAGATTTTATTCTTTGTTTCTGCTGTGTGTTTTGCATAAAATTCTCAATGTACAGTAACAGTCACTCATTCTAAGTATAACAGTAAGAGGAATGTTAATGAATGAAGCTTTAGAGCATTTCTGTGTTTCCAGAAATTGCCTGTATGGCCCAGTGCAGTCACTGATGTGACTACTGACATGTGCGTTTAGAACTGGCACAGGCTTCGGATTATTGTTCTTTTTTTAATTGAATAGGAACTTCCATTCTCTGGCAACCTTTCTTGAAGTTTACTTTGCATGATATTAGTATAGCTATTTGAGCTCTTTCTCCTATTTCTTCTTCGGTTGCTGTAAATATTTCTAGCTGTTTTTTTCAGCTATGTATATCTTTGCATTGCAGTTGTATTTTCCTATATTACATAGTTGAAGATTCTTTTTGTTAACCCAGTAAGAAAATGTCTGCTGTTTGATGTGTTTTATGAATTTACATTAAATACATATCTCATTGATTTTCTATCAAATTATTCTTCCTCTCAGTCTTCTCCTATACATATTAACAGCAATTACACCCTCTGTGTTTAACTGTTAGTTACTTTGCTTTATTTTTTAAGTATTTGGGGATTATAATATACAACTTTGCTTCGTGATAATCCAAATATAAATAATATTGACTTCTGTTACAATATAGGTTTTTTCCTGGAATGTAACTATTCTTCCTGTTTGTATGTTGCCATGCATATGATATCATTTGCATTGTAAGTGCTAAAATGCCATCAATTTCCCTCTTGGGAAGCTTTATAAAAGGAGAAATGCATATCTCGTGTATGTCTTCTGTATTTACCAACACTTATCATTGTCTGTGCTCTTCATCTCTTGTGCAGATAAGACACCATTTTGTGTTATTTTGCTTCCATCTAAGGGACTTCTTTTGGTACATTTTATAGTGATTTCCTTAGCAGCAAATTATTTTTGCCTTTATTTGGAAAAGCTTCTTTTTGCCTTCAATTTTGAGGAATTATTTTACTAGATACCAAACTCTTCTTTATCGGTTTTCTTTTAGTGAGTTAAATGTCACTGTGATGGCTCCTCTGACTCCATTGTTGCTAAAGAGAATTCCGCCAGGAACTGTGTAGTTTCCCCTCACATGTGACTTGTTATTATTCTCTTGCTGCCCTCAGGATTTTCTGATTACTTTTAAATCAACAGGAGTTAAACTACCGGTTGTCCAGGAACAGTCTTCTGTGCGGCTTTGTTATTTGGGGCATGTTGAGCTTCTTATTTAGATAAGTTAATATTTTTCATATATTTGAGATTTTTCTGCCTATTGTTTCTTAAAATACTTTTCTTCCACTTTTCCTTCCTCATCTTGCTGGACTCTGAGGAAATCATGTTGGAATGTTTGATGTTGTACCATAAGTCCCTCTTCATGTGTTTTGAACACCTCCCCTTTGATGTAAATATTGATGTAAATATTGATCTCTCCCTACTTGCTATTTAATTGTTTTAAACGTATTTCATAATTTTTTAAATATCCTTTAAGTGATTACATGTATTTTTTTAAGTTTCAGAATGCTTACAACAGCTATTTTGAAGTCTTTGGTAAATATACCCCTAGTCAATTTATGCAGATTATTTTATTATGTCTTGATAACTTTTTGTTTGGTTGGTTGTTTTGTTTTTGGCATGACTGGTCGTTTATTTTGTGAGGAATTGAAAAATGGAGATGATTTATTGCAATTACTTTTGATTCTTTTTTCCCTTTGACGATTTTTGCTTTTGAGGGGAGGCAGTTAATGGGCAATTAAATTTATTTTACTTAAGCTGCAAAATCTGTCTGGTCTGCAGCATAGGGTCCTGAGTGCATCACTTCTGTATCTGATATTCTACAGAGCTCTATTGGCAGTCAGCTTCACTTTGTGAAGTTTCCACACACAAACCAAATCCAAGAAGGCCTCTGTGCCCTGCCTCCTGAGCTGTGACACTTGACAAATGGTTCACAGTCCCTGTAAATCGTTAATTCTCCCCAGACTTTCAATTACCCTCAGATAATTAAAATCCACCATTTTCCACCTACACAGGAGTTCATATGTAAACCAAGGATTTATGGAAGATATATGCAGACTTTATAATTCCCCATCACTGGCCAAATATTCCATTTAAATTTTTTATTGCTTTCCTACCTGTCCTGCCCTGTGTTTCCCAACACCAGCTATCAAGCTAACAGATTGGTCTACCAAAGCTGGAGTAATGGTGATGTCCCAGAAAGAGGGCCACAAAATAATTACTTTATCTGGTGAATTAGTAATGCCTCTTGAATAAATAATTCTTAAGTCTATTTTCATTTTGAGGTGCTAAAATGATTATTTTAATAATTCTCAGTATGTGGTTAAGAACTCGCATTGTCTAACATATCATTCACTCATTACAGTGTTAATTAACCCCATAATGTTGGAAACTGTTGTTGATGTTATGTTATGGCATTTAATTGGACGGAATGATATTCTGCCAGCTATGCTTTCAGACAAGAGTTGGTCTCCCCAACAAACTGTTGAATTGATCTGGACAATAAGACACTGGACACTATGCATGGCACATGCTTGCATTGAAAAAAACAAGACTAGATTTGAATTGTAATACTGCAATAAGGTGGAGCAATCTACCATGGGGGGGTACGGGGAGGGGATGGGGGAACATCAGAGCCTAAGAAACACTGTTATAAAATGAAATGCAATAAAAATATATGTTTATACCAAGAAATAATTTTGATCATTTAAAAACTTGTATTCTGCAGAGTGTAGTCAGCCACTTTTCTCACAATGATGCTATGAAAAATTTTTCAAGTATTTTCATGAATCATTTTAACTAATTCATGCACAGTATTTTTGTAAGTTTCTTTTGAAATGGTACTTTTAAAGGGCCTTGAAATACCTATAATAAAAGATACTATGCATATAACGATTAACTTATTCAGGTGTAATTCTAAATTATTTATGTTCAGTATTTCATTTTGTCATCATGATATCCTTATAAAGGCACCACTGTTATTATTTTTATTTCCAAGAATAAAATCTAAACATAGCGGTGAGATAAATGACTTGCCCAAAGTCATCTAGCTAGTAAATAACAGAGATTTCAAGCTCAAGCATCCTGGTGTAGTGAACATGAGCAGTTCCTCATTTTCACCACTAGGGGGAAAACCAAAGATAATATTAAAGGTTGCTAAATATTATGACTTACCTTCTGATGTTGACTGGCTTACACTAAGAAAGAAAAAAAATGAAGAAAAATATTCAGTTATTACAACTGATTATCTTTAAAGGTATACAGTGTAAATTGCCCAAATTTATCAGTGTCTCCCCTTTTTTTAAAGATTTATTTATTTTTATTGCAAAGTCAGATATACAGAGAGGAGAGACAGAGAGGAAGATCTTCCATACCATGATTCACTTCCCCAGTGGTCAAAACAGCTGGAACTGAGCCAATGCAAAGCCAGGAGCATCTTTGGGTCTCCCAGGCGACTGCAGGGTCCCAAGGCCCATATCATAGACTGTTTTCCCAGGCCACAAGCAGGGAGCCGGAAGGGAAATGGGGCAACCAGGACACATACTGGCGCCCATATAAAATGTATGTGCAAGTCCAGGTGCCATGGCCTAGCGGCTAAAGTCCTCGACTTGAATGCGCCGGAATCCTATATGGGCACCGGTTCTAATCCCAGAAGCCCTGCTTCCCATCCAGCTCCCTGCTTGTGGCCTGGGAAAGCAGTCGAGGACGGCCCAAAGCCTTGGGACCCTGCACCTGCATGGGAGACCTGGAAGAAGATCTGGGCTCCTGGCTCCGGATTGGCACAGCACCGGCCGTTGTGTTCACTTGGGGAAGTGAATCGTGGGATGAAAGATCTTCCTCTCTGTCTCTCCTCCTCTCTGTCTATCTGACTTTGTAATAAGAATAAATAAATCTTTTAAAAAAATAAAAATAACCTTTTGGGATTGGCTCATTTCCCTTAGCATTATGGTTTCCAGTTTGGCCCATTTGGCCACAAAGAACTGCATTTTGTTTTTTTTAATAGCTGAGTAGTATTCCATGGAGTAGATGAACCATAGCTTTCTTATCCAATCCTCTGTTGATGGGCATTTTGGTTGTTTCCATGTTTTTGCAATTACTGATTGTGCTGCTGTGAACATAGGAGTGCATGTTGGTTTCTCATAGAACAAGTGTTCTGGATATATTCCTAGGAGTGCTATTGCTGGATCATACGGTATGTTGAATAAAGGTTAAATACCACATGTTTGCCTTGATTTAAGATGATATGATGTTATGTATAACATGTTATGTTTTGAATGTTATATGTTGTGTATAAACTAAAATTGAAGTATAGGTGAGGTGGTCACAGAAGGTGGCTGGGAACTCGCATTTACTTTTAACATATTGGTTACTCATTACTATGTCAATTAATTCCATAATGATGTAAATTTTTGCTGATGGTATGTTGGAGCTTTCAATTGACTGGGATGATACTCTGCTGGCTCTGTCTTCAGACCAGAGAGGGTATACCTAAGAAGCCGTTGAACTTGACGGGACAATAATATACTGGACTCTATGTTTGGTATATGCTTGCAATGGGGAAATCTCAACTGAACTTGAGCTGTGGTTATGCAACAAGGTGGAGGAATCCACCATGGTGGGAGGGTTTGGGGAGGGGTGGGGAGAACCCAAGTATCTATGTAACTGTGTCACATAATACAATGTAATTACTGAAGTTAAATAATAAATAATTAAAATAAATAAATAAATAAAATGTATGTGCAAAGCAAGGGCTTTAGCCACAGGGCTTCCACGCTGGGCCCTCTCAAATGTCTTCCTCAAGCTTTATCATATTAAAGAATTTAAGGTTCTTAAATCACTGGGATTTATTTGGAACATTTCTAAAATGATTTATTTTTTATTTATTTATTTATTTATGTATTTATTGGATGCAAGTCAGGTAAATGGAGAGGAGGAGAGACAGAGAGGAAGATTTGTCAGTTGATACGCTCCCCAAGTTACTGCAACAGCCGGAGCTGAACCGATCTAAAGTCAGGAGCCAGTAGCCTCTTCCAGGTCTCCCAAGCAGGTGCAGGGTCCAAGGGCTTTGTACTGTCCTTAACTGCTTTCCCAGTCCACAGTCAGGGAGCTGGAATGGAAGAAGAACCATTGGGATTAGAACTGATGCCTGTATGTGATCCTGGTGCATAAGAGGTGAGGACTTTAGCTAGTAGACTAGTGTGTCAGACCTTCTTTGTCACATTTTTAACAGTGTATTCATTTCTTTAATCAATCCTCCATACTTAAAAACTGAATCTTAAAAAAAGGTAAATTTAGAGTCTGTATGCATGCAATGAGGTCATGTACCTTGAGGGGTTATTGTAAGACATACATACTTCCAGAGTTTGTTTAATTACTTATTTATTTTATTATTTTTTTGAAAGGCAGTGCCACAAAGAAACATAGAGATCTTCCACATGCTGGGTCATTCCCCAAATTTCCGCTACAGCCAAGGCTTGGTTGGGATAATGCCAGGAGTCAGGAGCCAGGAACTCCATTTGGGTTTTCCATGAGGATGGCAGGGACTAAGTACTTGTGCCATCATCTGATGCTTCCCAGGATGTAACAGCAGGAAGCTGCATCCAAAGTATAAAAAACTTCAATAGAGGATCTAGCCCCCCCAAGGAGGACATGTTTAGAAAAACTTTATTCTTTGTAGAGGCAGATTTAGAAATGAACGAAACAAAAAGAGGTTGGGTGAGGGAAGAGAGAGAAAGAGATCTTCTAGTAATTTTTCAACTCCCAAATGGCCATAATGTCTAGGGCTCAGCCAAGATGAAGCCAGGAGCCTGGAACTCCATCCTCGTCTTTGATGTGGGTGGAAGGTGCCCCAAACAAAAAATCTTCTAAGATAAATTCAACCAAAACTAGCTAAAACAGGTGAATACTTCACTCAGAATGATTTCCTTTGTCTTCATTCTCTCGTGAGACTCCCTAGAAAATAGAGCATGAGGCCAGATCAGAGCAGTCACGGTGAGGGTGCTCCTGGAAGTCACTTAGTCTTAGTGTGCTGGGAAGGCCAGCACAGACAGTCATTGGAGGCTGCATCACTGAGAATGGAAGTGAAGAATCCAGATGCAGGAGAGACCTGCAGGCTCTGAAAGGGGATGTCGTGTCTGACACATATGCTTTGTACCCTTGTGTCTCCCTTTGTATGGCATACATCTGCAGGACTTAAAGCATGAACGTTCTCACTCTCTCTGCTTTATTTCTGCTTTGCTCACCCTTTCTATATCTTTCTATTATTGATGGCATTTTTCCACTTGACATGAACTTGAAAAACTGATGAATGCCTCAAAATCCACCTTGCACCATCTGTTACACAAATATAAATATTGACAGAAAATATCACAGTTTATTTGACATGTGCCATTTTGAATATCAGTCAAATAAAGGTATGGGGAAATGGTCAAAGTGCTGCTTCATTCATTTTGGAAACATCAAAGATAATGTTTTCTGGAATTTTTGCAAATGCCAAAAATCTGCCATGTATTATTTCTAATTTAGAAAAAATGTAGCATTAGTAACATGAATTTCTGAGTGCAATAGGGTGGTAATTTTAATGTTAACTCACCTCTTTCTTAATCAGATTACCTACTAAAGTAACAACTTTTCTAAGAATTGCTTCTCTACATTTCTTTGCTATAGAGAGAACAGTATCCGACTAAGGAGATGTTGTGTGTATATGTGTGAAAATTAAGTGCATGTTCAGCCATTGCCTATAAATCACAAACATGGGCATTTCAATCAAAGAAGTCGTTCTTACAGGATATTGGTGAATATGTTGGAAAAACTGGAGAGGGAAACGTGGAAGTGGACATAACCCACAATTCAGGAGGACACCGCCGTCTCTTGGTGCATGGACGTAACAGTGTTTTCAGTGTCTAGTTAGAACAGAAAGCTTCAATATTGAAGGAGCCAGGGCAAGTGCTAGGAGCAAGAGCACTGTCTCCTGGTAAGATGGACAGCTAGCTGCTGACTCCAAACTGCTTGACTGCTAGAGCAGAGACTCTCACGGCTGCAGTTGCTTCCTCTGCAGGAGGGTCTACAATGCTGGCAAGTGCCCGGCTCTCGATTAAAGTGTACTTTGGCATGAGTGTGCCTCATTAGGACAATGTAACTGGAGAAATGCTAGCAAGGAAGTTTGCAAACTGTAGTGTACAGACTTTCAGCCCTAACCATATGAAAGTGAATTTAGAAGGTTAAATTGGTGATTGCAACCTAATCATTAAATGCTTATGCTTTTTAAACTATACATGAAATATGTGAGATCTGTTCTCCATATATAAATAAAAAAATAAAGCCAGAAAATCTAACGTATCAGAAGGAAATAAAGATAATTTTCCAAAATGTGTAGAGAGTAACATTCCTATTTTATATATTATATTTTATTTTAATATTTTTCCAGATTTTTCTTATAATCAGTTGTTGGATATTTAAAATAGAAACACAACTAATCCTCTCAGTCATTGTGACTTTAAAAGAAGTATCTCAGAGGAATGAAAGAAAAGGATAAAAAGGAATGAGTGATCATTGGCATGGGGGTCAAACATTTCCAATATATATTGCTGTATCCTTTAAAACTAAATTTTCATTTACTTATTTTTTTTTTTTACTTTGAAAAAGTCGCAAAAAGAAAAGAGAGACACAAGAGAGAGGCAGAAATCTTCCAGTGTTTTTTCACCCCCTGCTGGCTGCGACAGCAAACAAAGGGACAGTCTGAAGCCAGGAGACATGCATTTCAGCCACAGGTGATAGGATCAAAACACTTGGGCCATCTTCATTAACAAGGGGCTAGATTGGAATTGAAGTACCTGGGACCTCAACTGGCATCCGTATGAGATACCAGCATCATGGATAGTGGCTTCATTGACTAACCTAAAGTACTCGCCTCTGCTATTTCTTTTCTCATCTTCAAAGAAAACTAGCAGGAGTCTTTAAAGCAGCAGTTCAGATCCCACGTGGGACACCCATATATCCTATCAGAGTGCTTCTAATTCCAGTTTCCTGAAAATACACACTCTATAAGGCGACAAGGAATGGGTCACATATTTGAGTCTCTTGGTTTCCCGTGCATGAAACCCAAATTGACTTCCAGGCTAGGGATGCTAGAGAGGTTTATCCCAGAGATTTTCAAACATTAGAGAAATGATCCAGGAGATGGACAGTCTCTGTATATACTCCCTCTGTCTGCCTTCCAAAACTATGAAATGAATACATAATTAAGTACAACTAAACAGATGAAGTCACAGAGGCTTGGGTACTAGAATCATCAGCCCAGGGAAGATGTAAGATGTTCAAAGATGGAACCTTCCTATTTCTGATACTGTCCAATGGATCAATAACCTTAAAACGTTACATATATTTTTAGCAGTTGGGTAGAAACACTGTAGATGTGGGGTTAGCATGCATTCTTGTTCCTACTCTTCTTACTAGTTAGTTCAGTGACATTATCTAGCAGAGTATGGTCTTCTCCTCTGGATAAATAAATCCATCTGGGATTAGTTAATTTTCTGATTTTTTTTTGGCATTTTCAGTTGTTGTTATTATTTTCTATGAGATGGTTTTATAGCTGTGGAGATTCTTCCCTCTACCTCCCCTTTCTTCCTCCTGATTCTTCCCCACCCACCATTTCCCCTATACTATTACAATAGTATATTCCTTCAGCAACAGTCACAAGTCCAACCATCTGCTGTTTAAGTGTATCATGGGATTATATGTGTTTCAATGGTGGAGGCTCTAGATTGTCAAGGTATATTCAGCAGTTTCATTATGAGTCCTCCTTTTATTCAGGAGTTGAGATGTGAACTGCAATGATCTCCACTTCTCAATATGCTAGTCTCTATTATACAGTTCACCTATGAGAATATATGTGTGTATGTATTTATGTATATAGCTATTCTTTTGGTATATTGTTTGAATGTTGTCTTTTATCAGAGAGAACATATAATATTTCTCCTTTGGGGATTGACTTAATTCACTGAACATAATTGTCTACAGTTGGGAGCATTTTGTTGCAAATGGTAGGATTTTTCCATGGAGTAGATGTACCACAGTTTCCTTAACGATTCCTATTTTATGAGAACATGGGTTATTTGCATGTGTTTACTATTGTGGATTGTGCTGCTATAAATATAGAGTTGCAGGTTACTTTTCCCTATGTAGATTTCAGTTCTTTTGGATATATTTCCAACCATTGTATAGCTGGGTTATACACTAAATTAGTTTTCAGTTACCTGAGCACTTACTATACTGACTTCCACAGAGGCTGCACTAGCCGGTTCTCCTACCAGCAATGAAGTACGATACCTTTTGCCCTACATCCATAATAGCAGATTTCTGAAAATAGGCCAATCTCAATGGAGTGAGGTGGAGCTTGAATGTGGTTTTCTTTTGTACATCTCTAACAGCCAAGGAGCCTGAGCATTTTTGCACATGTATTATTCAGGTGAAATTTTTCTTTTGAAAAATGCCTGCTCATTTTCTTCCCAAATTGTTAATATGGTTGTCTGGTTTGCTGATGTTAAGTTTCTGAGGGTCTTTGTTTATCTAGCTTTATTCTTCTGTTTCATTGAATAATGGTAATAAAAGAATCCTATAACTAAAAAAATCAATTTTTATTGAATGCTCATTCAATGCTTGGTACTAGGATGAATATTTTGTATGTGCAAGAATAATCATTGAAAATGTGTTTAAATCATATCCACTTCACAGGAGAAATTAGTTGTAATGAAATGATCTACTTTCTCTGCTTATAGAAGAGTAGCTGAATCCAGAAGTGAAACTCTCTCCATTTTTTATTAAAACCATTACATTAATAAGAGAAAATACCCATGAATAGGTGTATTTTATGTCTAAAATTCCTTAAATGACCCTAACAGTCAGAGTGTATACATGAACAGTAAGCTCATTTGTTGCTTCTTCCCATGCTGGTCTGTGTAATGAACTACCTTTTAGAAATGCCTAATTTCAATGTATTTATTTATTTGAAAGCAAAGTGCCAGAGAGGGAGGGAATGTTGTGGAAGTAGGAGGGAGAATCAGGTTTTCCTTCCTTCTTTCAACAAATGCTCACAAACAGCTGAGGCTGCACCAGTCAAATCTGGGAGCCAGGAACTTCACACGTGGCTCACACATGGGTGGGCAACTATCTGCTGCCTTCCCAGTTGTGTTAACAGGATGTTTGATCAGAAGAAGTGGAGCCGGGACATACACCAGCACCCCTATATGGGAATCAGGCATCTTCCAGCATCCCTCATCCCCTGTACCACTCAGTACCTCCTTCTGGAATAAAGGACTTTTATCATTAGCATCATTGTAGCTCAATATGAGAGGTCTTCCAAAACCTCATTGCAATGTACATTAAGAAAAAGCTATGCATGGATTTCAGCACATTTTGTACCATAGCAAACATCTTTTAATTCCATTTTCCATTAACTTTTGAAATACCCATGTACATGAACTAGAAAACTAATAAACATAGCAATACTTTATATTAAATTGCGGTTATATATTACTGCTTTCATAATGCTAGAGGGTGATGAAATTTCTACAAATTACATTTCATAATTTAATATGCTGGGTGAATCATGATTAGTGTTTAAAATGTATCAGCATTCGGACTTTCAGTCTCTCCTAGTTACTTGAAAGTTGGATTTAGTGAACTCATATGGGTGAATTCTTGTTAGACAGAAGTAAAACACTAGCCTCTCCCACAACTATTTTTTAGTTAGTTTCTCTAACTTTGGGCTATGGTTACAATATCGCTATTATTTTACGAGCTATCTATTTAGTATGTTATGAAAATGATGAGTGATTTTTTTCTAATTGTGAAATCACACAGGACAAATTTATGCAATTTAGAAATAAACACTATATGTCCGTGAGCCCATCCCTGTCATCCACAGGCTGATATTACAATGAGTACAGCAGTTTATGAATTTTAATAGACCACAAAAAGCACACGACATACTTGGCTAAGAGAAAGGAGAATCCTGAAGGAAGCCAAATTCCACTCAGCCCATTCCTCTTTGTCTTCTCATTGGACTCCTTCTCTTGCCCATTAAATCATCTCTCACTGGCAGTCCTACACAGATCCAGAGGAATAGAATCGTTACTGTCTCAGTTCTATTTGTTTTCTATTAATCAGAATGTGATTGCACGTTGTGGAGGTGCCAAGCTGGCAGGGCCCCTTCTGGTGGATCAGGAACAGTAAAAGAGATGCTGGCATTGGCCTGGCTTTTGAGGTTCCTGACAATTTGGCTTCCCACAGATCAGCAGGACTTCTTACCAGCTGGCTGCTGTATTCCAGGGCAGAGCCTCAGAGGGGCTGTCAATCACAGGACTTCCTCATGTAGGGCTGACTCTTCCACCAAGTGTCCCTGAACTACGGGGTGGATGTTTCCATGTCCTGCATTTTCTGAAAGCACAAGACACCCCGTACTCAAATGTCTCCATGTGATCTTATCATGAAGGCAACCCCCCACAAGTATCAGATGGCCCTGAGCTTTTCAAACTTGGAAGTCATCCTAAAAGAAAATGAACATCACTTTCTTCTGAGCTCAGCCTGAAGATCCCATGAGCTGGACCAACCTTTGCTGGTTGGCAAAATAAGCAAGACACCTCTGGATGACCTTTGAGATACTGCTCTGTGCGTGTAATCTTGAGAGCACTGCCAGAGTCCTATGTAGACATCTGTGCACTGCAGGCTGATATGTATATAATAGCATGGAGCCGTACAAGACAGCTTAATTCTTGATTTTGTGTTTACTCCTTTTGTAACAAGTCAATGTATTTCAATTTATGCATCTAGAAGTTGAAACAAACACCATAGATATTCTGTAGTTATGATGGCCTTGGTCATATGCCTTTCCTATGTTTTGCATATCTCTTGCCATGAAGTCTTGATGGATATTTGTTGAAATAGATGATGCTGAAGGCAAGTGATGATTCTTTTTCTGTTCTCTTTTATATAAAGGAGGAAGAAAGAATAAGGATGGGCAACTGCGGAATTTTTCTGCAGCTAGAAGCCTCAGTTGCCACTCCTTTGACTCTGGATTTTCTGGTCTGCATTACTTCACTGACACTGTTATGAATTCAGTTTCATGAGGGCAAAGTTTTTAAAGCAAATCTGCCTGCTACTTAAATGAGAACAAAGAAGAAATTGATTGGAAATCTCTCAGCAGAGCAACACAGAGCTCTTAGGGATAATATGTTATGACACAGTAAACACTTACTCCAGATAGATTATTTCTGCCTGTAACACCTTGCTGGTTACCACCATTTGTGCTGGGTGATTGCATTCGAACTGGTTGTTTATGTGTTTCATGGCAAGGATTGCATCTCCTTCATCTTTAAATACCCTTAGTGCACAGTGAAAAACTTCAAACATAGTGGTTGTGTTGCAGAATTGTGAGTTTTGAATGAATATGCATGAGGATTCCTGTTGACATTGTAAATGCCATAACCTGAAATGCTTTAAGGAGTGTGGTACTTTTCTTAGACCAATATGATGAAATAAATCACTTTAAATACTCAGATTAGCAATTGGGATACACACATGTTCAGTGCTGTGATTATGGATTGTGTTATTCTGTTAATGATTAACTTAGAACTAGTTTTCTGATACAGTCCTCAGTTTTCACCAACATGTCCTTAGAAGTATAGGATTATCACATTTTTCATATTTCAAAGTCCAGATAACTATTTCTTCTCACACCTGGAAGTCTCCACAGTATCTTTTAAAAATATTCATTATTTTCATCTAACTGAAAGGCAAGATGACCAACACACACAGAGAGAGAAGGAATCTTCTTTCTGTTGATTCAGTCCTCAAATGCCTGCAGTAGTCAGAGCTAGACCATGCTGAAATCCAGGAAATGGAATGCCATTTGGATCTGCCATATGGGTGACAGTAGATCAAGCAGTTGGACCATTCTCCTTGACTCCTATGATACAGTAACATAACTTTAGGTCACAAACACAGTGAGTTGTCCTTTAACTGGCACTCTGACATGGATACAGACACTGTCAGCAGCAGCTTCATGTACCACAACACAATGTCCACCCTCTCATAATATCCTGGATCATGGATTTTTAGCAGTAAAAAGAAGCATAGAAATTGTTGAATCCTATCCCATATTTTTCTGAGACATTTTCATTTGCTTTTGTGTGTTCATAAAAATATATATACGAATGGTGTTGAAGATCTGACATAAATAAACACTATCACTTTAACACTCTGATAAGTTTCCTATCTTACTCTGAATACCTGTAAGAATGATTTCAGATACTTAAAGTACATGAAAGATACAATTGGGTGCCTACCCAACAACTGTCTTTCTAATAGCTGTTCTGTCCTTTTTTATGCTTATAGAACTCAAATTTGTTCACTTTTGTGCCAAGCTTCACTGAGTTTTTCAAGATGGCTCTAAGCCAGTCACGGTTATGCCACACTTCTCTTTCAGTCAGCCTGGGACTTCATTCTTGCAATTTCTAGCTTTACATCTCTGAGATTTCTTTGAGTTCTGTGGTGGACTTCAGACATTATCATTTCATTGAAAGGTGGTTATATAATTTTAGATGTAAAGCCAGCTTTAGAAACCACTGTAGCATTTTCTGGACACTTAGATTCTTTATTTTTAAGATTTACTTATTTTTGGATCAAACATGGTGGCCTAATGGCTAAAGTCCTCACATTGAACACACAGGAATGCCATATGGGCACTGGTTCTAATCCTGGCAGCCCTGCTTCAAATCCAGCTCTCTGCTTGTAGACTGGGAAAGCAGTCAAGGATGGTCCAAAGCCTTGGGACCCTGCACCTGCTTGGGAGACCTAGAAGAGCGCCTGGCTTCAGATTGGTGCAGCTCTAACCATTGTGGTCACTTGAGGAGTGAATCATTGGACAGAAGATACTCCTCTCTGTCTCTCCTCTTCTCTCTATATATGACTTTTTAAATTTTTTAACATTTTTATTGGAAGGTCAGATATAGAGAAGAGGAGAGACAGAGAGAAAGATCTTCTGTCTGCTGATTCGTTCCCCACAGGGCAACAATAGCCAGAGCTGAACCAATCCGAAGCCAAGAGCTTCTGGATCTCCCATGTGGGTGCAGAGACTGAAGGCTTTGAACCATCCTTGACTGCTTTCCCAAGCCTCAAGGAGGGAGCTGGATGGAAGAGGGGCCTTTTTGGGCATGAACCGGTACCCATGTGGGATCCCGGTGCATGCAAGAAAAGGACTTTAGCCATTAGGCCACCATGTCAGGCCCTGACACTTAAGTTCTTCAATAGATGACTCTGAGTTAACATATACTTTGAGCAGATTTAACTTATGTCAAGATTGTTTTCTGTTTACTTTTTCAATGCAAGTTCTCTACTAACTTATTCTTGGATTTTGACCAGTTTTATTTTCAGCCCATTCAGTGAAAACATGCATGTGTTTATAGTAGTGGAGCCCCAACGGTGGCTACAACGCAAAGTCCTGCTGCTTTGAATTGTGTGGCTTGTCAAGATATCAAAGGGTTTGGCACTAAAACCTCATTCTAGCAGAATGCCTTGAGGTACTAAAAGGGTATTCAAAAAGCCACAGGAAAATCCCCAGTTTGGGGAGGCTTTGCAGTTTGCAAAAGGGACATTTTCCAACTCATAAGAAAATTCCTTATGTGCGACTGCCTCCTTGCTGCACCTGCCATGGGCCACTGGAAGTTTCTGTGTGGCTGGCAGAGGATGGAGCCCTCTCCTTGTCAGAGCTCTCTGTTCATTTTTCTTTTCCCCTACTCACTACTATTTTTGGATATAAGTTATTTTGGAGTGCCCAGTGCCTCATCACCTCCCAAGATAGTATGGAACAGAAACATCTGTAGTTTTAATAGGTGATTACTGCATGGTTGTTTACAAGATAGGTTCAGCTTGAACCCGTTAAGTGTCAAACAGGAAATGGGGCCCAGACTCCAGAAATTTTGCTTCTTTGTGTGTGTGTGTGTGAAGTGTACAAAAAAGGGATGAAGTGTGTCATTGGTCAGAAAATTGGTGTACACTGGTTCTGGGGTGAGCCCTCTTAACTTAGAGGTTTGGTTTGGGTTGTACCTGGAACAGGACATTCTCTGAGGACTTCTATTTTGTGGATGTGCACCTGTCCAGCTCATCAGTCATTTTTCTCTCTAAATACCTATATATATTTTTTTCTGGCTGGTATGTTCCAGCCATTCAGTTGTTAAATAGCTGCAATATTCATTTGGATGATATGTACTACTCTTTGGCATTTTGCTGTCATTTGTGCCAGAAGTTAGATCAGAGACATTGAGAATCGGTGGTTCATGTTTTCTGGACTGGCTGTTGATGTGTCCTTTGGCTGAGATGGTTTGAATTTGATTGATTTTCCCCTTAGCACGGCTTGCTGTTTGACTAAGGCATTCAGGATAACAAGTGGCAGTATGCACAGATGCTATGTTCACATGAGCAGTGTATTCACAAATGATGATGTGGCTGCTGTCAAGAAAATAGAAGTCAACACTATGCAAAATTCCTAGATTCTGTCTTCCTAACCCCATGTATCACAGTTTACTTTGTAAACATCCTGAGAGAGAAGCACTGGCCCAGATGGAAGTAGAGGAAGGACCTACCAGATCCTGAAAGGAAACTGAAGTCCAACTCTGGCAGGCAGCTTATTACCATATCTGTAGGACATCTGTTTTACTAGGCAGTCTCTTTTCTAAAAACTAGTTATTTGTAGTCACTTATGCATTTTCCAGCCATGTTCACGTCTCTATTCTCTTGCAGTGCCTAACTACCACTCAGGAATATGTCTTAATATATGCTGCCATGATGCAGCCTAAGCAGTCTTTGATGTTTCCAATTTGTTGTGTAGATCAATGTGGGCCATGCTTTGCAAATATAATGCAATATTTTAATTTATTTTAATGTCATTAATTCCAATTCTTCATAATGTGCCATGCTTTTTAATGTATTTTTATTATTGTTATTATTTTATAATACAGTTTCATATTCCCTTATCCCCTCCCCAGTTCCCTCCCCCGCCCCAGTTCCTCTATATCATTACTAACATAAAGTTCTTCATACTCAGTCGTATGTCCATCATTGCGGGCAGGGACAATGGCAGAGAGTCCAGAATCCTATTGTCAAGATATAGTAAACAGTTTCATTGTAAGTCCATCTTTGTCTGAAAGTAGAAATGCATGCCACACTACATCCTCACATCTGAATGTTAGTCTCCATTTCACAACTACCATACATTCCCCCAAATGAAAAGTCATGATTCCAAATCAACAATAGAAAGAAAAATAGAAATTCACAATGCCATGAAGCCAAATGACATGTTACTAGATATGAGTCTCCACTACACAACCGCTGTACATTCCCCCAAATGAAAAGTAGTGATACAAAATCAACAATGAAAAGAAAAATAGAAATTTACAATGCCTGTAGTTAAATGACATGTTACACTGGATTAAAAATCAAAACCCATCTTCTTATTGTCTGGAGGAGACTCACTTCAACAAAGATCAGCAGAAACTATATCACATGGATTTTGTTGTTTTCTGTCAGTTTCATCTCTTCAAAACACTTCCTTCTGATTAAATCATTCAATGACTCGTAGATCATGCAGTGGCATCATTTTCTTCAAGAAGGTT
This sequence comes from Ochotona princeps, assembly GCF_030435755.1. Lineage (NCBI taxonomy): Eukaryota > Metazoa > Chordata > Mammalia > Lagomorpha > Ochotonidae > Ochotona > Ochotona princeps. The sequence goes on from NC_080836.1 coordinate 22,297,499, forward strand.
CTTGATTTTCATTTCTTCAGCTACACATTAGTCATTTAATAATGTGTTATTTAACTTCTTGATGTTGTTAACTTCCTTTTTCTCCCTGATGTTGATTTTGTTTTGTGGCTCTTCATTTAAGGGGATGTACAGCAGCTGTGCAATGGAGACTGTCATATCCAGCAACATCCCCAGTTATCTTTTTTAATTTATTAATTTCATTGCATTATGTGACACATTTTTTTTATGCACTGGAATTCCCCCCCGCCCCTCCCCAGACCCTCCCCCCACCCACGGCGGATTGCTGCACCTTGTTGCATTTCCATAGTTCAAATTCAGTTGAGATTCTTTCATTGGAGGTTTTGACCAGTCATAAAGTCCAGCATCTTATTGTCCTGGCAAGTTCAATGGCTACTTGGTGAGACCATCTCTGGTCTGAAGGTGGAACCAGCAGAGTATCATCCCAATCAAGTAAAAAACCCAACATAATAGTTACAACCATTTACAACATTATGGCATTAATTGACGTGATATTGATTAACCAATATGTTACTAGGGAAATGCAGGTTCTCGACCGAAACCTGTGACTTCCTCATAGACATTTCAATTTTGGTTTACATTCAACCATGTTCCATATACCCTAAAATGGCTATAGATTGCTATTCAGCTGTCTCTTGTCTATTTATATGTTAGTATTTAGCATTTTATAGCACTGAAGCATGATCCTGCTAAACCTCGTTGTTTTTCGGGTAGTCTAACTCTATAACTTTAACAGGACCAATGTCAACAGTTTAGGTGAATGTTTTTTTGGGAGGGGTGTGCAGAGAAATCCTCAACACCCCAGAGAGGAGTAACTGATCTTTGTGTCCCACCCAGTGAGTTATAAGTGCATCCCGGCTGGCCGCTTCCTGTCTGTTTCTAAGCATTCCTAGTTGTTCTCTGTCTATCTATTCTAGTTTGTTTGTTCATATGTTTGTTTGTTATGAGGGGTTTCTGGAGCAATCCTGATGGTCTTTACAAAAGAGGGTGGGGACCCAAAGTTGGAAGCAGGCAAGGGCCAGAGAAAGCTCCTCTTCCTAGTTCCGAAGGAAGTTTGCTGTTCTTCTGTTTCTGCGGACCGCTCAGGGATCCTGATTGTCGTTCTGATGACCCTGGATCCTGCAAGGCAGGAATTGGGCTTCTTCCATCCCATATTGTAGGTCCAAATGGGGATGGGTGACCTCAGAGTTCTTGGCCTCTGAAGGCACTCCTTTTCCCCCATGGTCTCCTTGGCAGTAGGGATGTAGTCCTCGGTGGTTGTACTGAAAGTCTTTAGTGAGGCTCCGGGAGTCTTCAGGGTTGGGATACAAGCCTCCTCCTGTCCCCCTGCTCCACTCTGGGGTCCCCCCCTGCTCATTGCGTATGACCTCCTGTTAAGAGGTTGTTAGGATTGCTCCTGATTCCCCCCACATGTCTTTGTAGTTTTGCTATTGTCTAATGCTGACTCGAATCTGTTGTCTATGAGTTACCAGTTATGATCCTGCTGGGTTATCCTTCTCCCGTCTTCCTCACACCTACTGGGGTGGTGTAAGATTTCTCTGCTCTCCCTCCCCATTTCCAAGTATCATAGGGCCTTACAAGTTTATTAGGTTTTACATTTCTTAATGTAGATCATAAGCAATCTGACTCATATCGATTGTTGGTTCATTGGTTACTTCACAATGTCTTATTGCATGAGATACAGGCTGTTTGGGGTTGAAATAATATTACCGTTTCCTGGATTGACATCAGTTCATAACAGCCACATCAATCACAACAACAACAACAACATCAACAACAGAGTATAGCACCCTGATAAAATAATACGCCTCTGAGTAACCAACACATGCTTAATTAAAAGGAAACACAGAAGTCTTTTGGGGAAAATGATGCCATCGTCTGCTTCATGAGCACATGATGGATTCTACTAGTGGAAAGAGATTATTTAGAAGCAATCAGACTGACATAAAAACATTATCGCAGTCTTGTTCAGTCTGTCCCGCGTCTCATTAAACTCTGGAAATTATTGATGCTTTTTGAAGCCCAAATTGACCTGACCAGCCCCCTACCCAGCCCAGATAAATACTGGCATATGCGTTTCTGTTTAGCAATCCCACCCCTATCTTGGTTTCGTGTTCATCAGAGTGATAGTTACCTAGGAGGAAGATGCCCACTATTTCCCAACTAGGCCACTCGAGCTTCTGGGTCTTGGTTTGGTTGGTAACTCAATCTGGTTCTAATAGTTCTTATGGGTACTCTCATTCAAACCTTCATGTCTCAGTCCCACTCTTGCCCTAGTGTTTATGTTTACTATTGCTGGGAATCACCAGAAATTCATCTCTGACCTACACAAAGGCTGGCCTTATTCAAGAGTGTCCCTGGGCGGCTTTTTCTGATCGTAAAAACTCCGTAGCTGGCCGCCCAAAGCCAGGGACCCCCTCACTGCCTTGCAGCTGTGGTCTTGGCATGCTGGGTCCTCGTTCTCAGGTCCAACCTGGCTGGGCCGCTCCCCCAGGGCTGCCCCTAGCCCTGGGGGCAGCCAGCCGTCCCCAGCCCAGCAAGGTTCCGGTCCCCTGTGCCATGCTTTTGAAAGCAAAATATTGTAGCCAGAAATTGTAGCACGTGTCAGAAGAAAGTAGAAGATCACAGAGCTGCAGGTGATTCACCACATTTGGAGTTAGAGAGGTTGGGTGAGTGTGCACCCTGTGTTCCTAGCTCTTCATGGGTTTTTCCATCCCCTGTTAGGAATCTCATGAAGGTCAACTTCACCCAGCCTCCTGCCACAGTGGGTATGCCAGCTTAAAACTAGCTCTTTTGCTCCTGGGCTTGTTCCCCATGATAGTTCAGTCCCAAGTTTTTCACCTATCCAGACCTTGCCGTGTTGTTAGTCTTTTGAAGTGTTTCTTTGCCTCATTTCTCTCTCCTCCTGATTTCTGTATCCTCACAGCCCCCAGAGAGAAGGAGATGGAGTGTTGCTTACTCTTCATCAGGCTCAAACAGGATACCTGGTCCCTGCATGTATCCCATTCGAAATCTTCATTCCAACTTTTTGAAAAACTTGTTATCATGTGACTTATGAAAACAGGACCATTTGTTAGCATTTCCCGGATGCTGTGCTAGACACTGAGAATGCAGAGCTGTAACCAAATAGCTTATTTTTTTTAAGTTGAATTAACTTTTACTTATGTAGTTAATTTTACGATAATGGTATTAATAATTATTCATTGTAAGACACCAAGTTATAAATACCAGGTTCTTGGCACCAAGAAGAGAGAATTCTTCGAGCCTTCAGCCATTCTTTGAAGATTAAACAGGTTGAAAATTAGCACTATACATGTGAACATCTAAAATACCACCAAAGAAGAAAATCTCCAGGAATTTTATAACAAACCAGCAAAAAGATGAGTCAGTAAAACCCTCTGTCCGCATTAGAGGAATAAATTATTTTTTAAAAAATAATGAGAAGGAATTAACGGCTGCAAGGAAGTATTGATTAGGGAGTTTGTACTTAACTGTTGGCCATATGGAGATGTCTGCGCATACACGACATAAATGTCCACATGGTTCTTTTTCTTTTATGGATGTAGTAAATCTATCCAAACAATATTGTCTTGTAAACAACTGCCTAAATTCTGTGTCTTCAAAGAGAATCCATTACTCAATCAAGTCTAAGTACCCAGAGTCACCATCATTCCCCAGAGCACGTATACATCATTCATATATAATGTATCAAAGACTAGTAAATAAGTAAAATTTGCCATCATTGTCATCGAAAGTGACATTTTTTACCAGTTCTAGTGGCAAAACTCCCTTTTGCCAGGTTGGTCGAATCTCACCAATATAATCCCTACACACACTGCTTGTTCAAAAACCATGTTAGGCGTCCCACGGTGTATAGAAGCACTTGCAACAATTTTAACTGAGGACAGCTTATGTGAGGGTCATCAGAGATGTTTAATATACAAATTCCCAGACTCCTCCATAGACCTAATGTATTAGAATCCACAGGAATTTCTGAAATCTGAGCCCATATTCTAGACCTGCTGACCCATAGGACAAAGACTATGTTGATTGGCCTGATACACACAGTACTTTCAGCCTGGAAATTTCCAATGTCAGATGAACCATCTTCCCATAAACTACAACCCAGTGACACCAAAAATTCTTTGTATTTCTTGAGCACTCAATTCCCTTTAGTCATTATATTTTCATAAATGTAATTATTTGAACTTGAAAAATTCACCTTCAACAAACTCATATTTATCACCCATTGATAGAAGTCACATTAAGTATTTTTCAGAGTATTTTTATTTGAAAGGTAAGTTTTACAGAAAGAGAAAAAGAAACAAAGAGAGGTCTTCCATCTGCTAGTTCAACCTCCAAATGGCTGGGATGCCCATAGCTGAGCTGATCCAAAGCAGAGAGCCCAACATGGTGCAGGGGTCCAAGGACTTGAGCCACCCCTTCTGCCTTCCCAGGCCACAAGAAGGGAACTGGATTGGAAGTAGAGTAGCTGGGACACTAATCAACACCCAAATGGCAGAGGAGTCGCCTACTATGTCACTGCACTGGCCTCAGTTTAAGTCTTCTGGAATTCTCCTGCTGGCATAGAGATGCTCCCTTTCCTTCCTAAGATATTTTTGTTTTATGACTGATGTATTTTACCTGGCCATCATCGTTTCACCTCCCCAATGTTGGCCAGTGGAGTGTGAGAACTTCAGGAACCAGCATCATCACTGAATGAAGTCCTCTATAATGTTGGGTATAAAATTATATGCAAACAGGAGAGTTTTTCAGTGCTGTTTTGGATTGCCTTTTTCACATAAAATTAATTTTAACACATGAAAACTGTTGGAATACATCCAACAGAATAACTTGGACAGCAAATGCCTGTGGGATCCTGTGAGAGGAGGCCTCAGAAAGAAGGAGGCAGAAGGCCTCTTACCCAGAGAGTACTCTTGCCTCCAGTGAGTCCATGGATGTGCTTTTGTACACTCCTTGGTGATAGCCAACATCTGTGCTCTGTCTAGTCAACCTAGGACAGACTGTGCTCCTTATCTACTCCTTATTTCAATAATGCTTAGATCAAGGCTCTTTGTTAGCCTTCCTTGAACTCTCTGCTCCCAGACATGACCTAATGCTGAGTTGTGTTTGAACTATTGGTTCACCAAGTGTGTAAGAACTGTAACCCTGAAAATTGTTCCCACACCACATTTCTTTTCAGTCCTATCTGCTCCCCAGGAATCTGCAAGTTAAACTTGCAGTGACTTGAATGTGCTGAGGTACTAGGGATTATCTAAAAAATAAACAAGTGCTGGGGGATGTTAATTTGCTCAATAGGTAAAGGGAAATTACAGGGAAAAAAATCAAGTAAGGGTTCAACCTTGAAGGAGAAAAATAAGCAAACATTAATAATGGTATGTTTAGGGCCTGGCACGCTTGCTTAGCGGCTGAAGTCCTCACTTGCACGCACTGGGATCCCATAATAGTGCTGGTTCTAATCCTGGCAGTCTGCTTCGCATCCAGCTCCCTGCTTGTGGCCTGGGAAAACAATAGAGTATGTCCCAAAGCCTTGGGACCCTGCACCCACTTGGAAAGAGACTCCAGGCTCCTGGTATCGGATTGGCTCAGCTCTGACCACTGTGGTCACTCAGGGAGTGAATCAATGGACAGAAGATCTTCCTTTCTGTCTCTCTGCCTCTCAATTTATCTGACTTTACAATAAAAATAAAATAAATATAATAAACAATGTCATGATTAGTGTAAAATATTTATAAAATTTGCATATCTCAAGGAATTCAAATTCTCCTGAATTTCTTTTTAAAAAAGGAAAAGTTATCTATTGTGCACTTGTGGTCTGTTAGGCTATAGGAGTCGTTAGAAAGTAGGTATTCACATTAAAGTTTGAGCAAGAAGAATATGGTTAAAATGCTACAAGAAAAATCACCCTGGTGGTGCTTGGAAGAGTACCCTGCCACACAGTTGCTTTAAGGTGCAAGTGGATGGCAATCCAAGTATCAGTAAAAGGCAGAAAACAGTATCTCTTAAATACAATTTGATAACAATTAACTGGAAAGTAGCCATTTTTTTCTTGATCTCTCTAAATGTTGATTGTTGATTGACAGTTACTGTAAGTAGCTTAATGTGTCCTGTGGAACACTTGGAAGAATTAAAATGTAGGAGGTGATAGGTGGAGAAGGCAGACAATAAGCACCATATTACTATTTGTTAATCATCTATACAATATGTATGTTATCTCCATGTTGTGCAATATTTGAGTGAATCAATGATAGAGAAGCTCAGGTGTCCAGGGAGATAAGCCATGTTTCCAACAGAAACATTGCAACAATGTTTCCTAGAGCATGTTCTGCTCAAGCTGCTAACTGCTCCCCCCAAAAATTGGATGCTAAAACCTTGAAATTCCAAAAACTGAACTAATCTAAACAGTGTCCTTTATGCTAGGAGTCCTGTATTGGAATGTCTCACAGATATATTTGAGTATAAATCCTTGAATATTTTGTATATTTAGTCTTTCCTTTGGCTACAAAAATGCTGCAATCTGATCTATTAAATTACTTTTGATATATTTCTGCAACTATCTTTAAGACATAGTTAAATGATTTGCAAGACACACACTGTTTCCAAATGACTAAGTAAACTACCTTTAGTGAAACCCATGAAAATAGTGCCTTTGCACCATGCAGCCTGAACTAACCTACAGAGTGAATAATGCTTCCTGGATTTGTAAAATTACCACTAGAGGGACAATAAAGTAGAGTTTTAAGTCCACTTAATCATTGGCTTTGTTTTTGATAGTTGTGCTATTTTAGCATTCAGTGAAAGACAAGAAACCTCAAGGTTTGGAGATTCAAAGAAGCAGCCCCAAGGGGAGTGCCACAGTCCCTTTAGTGAAAGTGTAACAGAATAATTCGGAGTGAATGATATGTAAAGACCATGATTATTTAGTTTCTTATTGTTCAAGAGTATGGAAAGTCTAAGATCAAGTGCTAGCAGGTTTAATTCTGTGGTTAGAATTTCATCCTCTCCAGGAAAGGAGCCCAGTACTGTCACATGATACAAAACAGAGACAAGAGACCCAACACTTCAGGAAGCCTAGATGAATGCTTGTGGCTAAACCATGTCTCACAGGACTACCCTCTAATGGCGTGTGTGTCACACAAAGAATTTTGAAGGGAGGGTTTTGAAACCCTAGAGGTCCTGTTTCAGGATCCAGGATGCGGGAACAGAACTCCATATGACCTGAAAAGATCAAATGGGGGGTGACATCCAAAATAGACTAAACCACACGTGAATAAGAGTGGAACTTGTTGCTAGAATCAGTAAGTGATGGGGCTTAATTTTACAAGGAACATGGCAAGTTCTAGTTGCTAAATTGGGGTACTGAGTGATGCAGGCATTGGAATTTTGATAAATGACCAGCTGGAGTAAAGAGGGCTTCATTAGTCTGTCAACATCAAAAATTGCTATTTTGTGTTAGAGTTTCTTCCACTGTAAAGGATTTTCACAAGCTATATTCTCTAATTGTTGAATGTCATCTTGAAAGGTTGCCAATTATTGTTTGCATAATGAGACAATAAAACCAAATCACAATGAGAAGGCTCATTCTGCTAAGGGGAGTTTGGGCTTTGTATGCTGAAGCAATACTGTATTGCCTTAAAATACGTGTCTTGCTTTCCTCTGAACCAGAGCACTCAACTATGTAATATATTTCATAGTCTCTGAACACCATAAGATAGTCTTATTAGAGTGTAATGATATCTACAATTAATAATGATATTTAGACTTTGTAATGAATTCAAAGAGAATCTTCTCGAAATGATGCACTTGTCTGACCTCTTTGTTTTACAAAGAATGGGCATGATTCAAATAAACAGTGATTGTATTATAGAAGCAGGCATCTAAGCTGAGAAACGGCCATGTGAAATTCAGTTCTTAAGCCCTTGAAACTCAGCAAGGAGCACTCTTACTTAATGAAATTCTTATGAAAGCTTAAGTTCATATTCTATTTCCTGCACTAGAATCATTTTAAGAAATGAAATAACATACAAATTAATATAATTATAGATGTAATTACCTAATAATTGGAATAATTAGCCAAGGGCTCCTTGGAAAGGATGGAACTGACCAGTTACATCTGGAGTTAGCTAATTTTAGGTCCAATGATTTCTGCATGCATTTTTTTACACCTGTACTTAACTGTAAAGGCTAAAGCTGAATTTAGGACCAAGGCATCCTTGTGACCATATTGCCTAGTGTTTATGTGCTTTGTACTATGACCTAGTACCTCATACTCAATTCAGTGATGTTTTAAATTCTTTGTGAAGTGTCTTTATGGAGTGACACAGAGACTCTGAGCGAGTTGTGGCATTCTGCTCCCAGAATATCAAGTAGTGCTTCCCTAGAGGAGAAATGAGACCAATTCCAGAGCTCATAGCCAAATGCAGATGATTCGATTTCTATAAAATAAATTGGGTGAGCTTATTTGATGGAACAAGGTGTACTTGAATGAAAGAGTTCATTGTAATTGTGTCTTTGAAGTAGAATTTTAAAGAAGTGAAGAGTTCTGATTTACTAAGTTAATTGCTTACAATACTGAGAACACAGTAGGAATTCAATAAATATTTATGAATGAGTGAGCCTTTCACCAGCAAGACTCATTCAGAGCATAATTTGTTTTGATTTATTTGAAAGACAAAGAGAGAACTTCCATCTGCTGGTTTCCTTCCTAAATGCCCATAGCATGCCAAATTAGAGCAGGAAGAAGCCAAGGCCAGTAACTTCGTCCCTGTCTACCAAGTCCTTGAGCTGTAATCTGCTACTTCCAAGGATCCTTGTTTTCTGGAAGCTAGATTAGAAGCTGGGGCAGGACTCTATCCCTGGCAATGAAGAATGAGAAGAAAGGTCACAGGCAGCAGCTTAAGGTGCTACACCACAACTCCCAGCCTTTTAGGAGCAATTCGAATCTGTGAATCGGGTTGTTAATGAACCATTTTGATCCAAAGTGTTATGCTTATCCTTTTGCATGTTAAGTGCTTATAAAGATGTTTTTCAAAATACTAATTTAGGTATTACTGACTTGGCTGCTAAGACAGAAATATTTAAATATGTGGTATTACTAATCTTGGAAAACACTGTAGGTAATTTCATTATGGAAAAATTGAAACATATAGATTGAGGAAAAATAGTTAGTACTGTTTGGGTATATTTTTACCTGACTAAATTTCTATAAACAATTGAATTTAGATATAATTTGATGGAATCATAGCCCTTGAGGGGAAATTGACATCTTTGAGATAAGATTTTGTTACTAGTGTGTACGAAATTAAATGATTTGCTATAAACAATTAAACTACTTGGCTACAGAATTGAGACAAAACATGCTGTTTGTGTCCCTCGGAGTTTATCTCAAGAACACTGAGAACAATAGGCTTTATGTTTTATTTTTGTTTCCTTTCTTGTCCTGTCTGTTCTTATCTGCAGGATTTTAAGAATCATGCCCCTATATTAAAAATAATGCATAATTTAGAATCTTAAAATATTACTTCATGTTTATTTGCAAGATAGTAAAGGAGAGAGACAGATACACATGCAATATGAGAGGGATGGGCAGAGGGAGGAAAGGAGAGAGAGTGAGAGATCTTCCATGTGCTAGTTTACTCATACATGTCTATAGGAGCCCAAGCCCAGACCCTCAGTCTTCCATGTGGGTAACAGGAACCCAAGTACCAGAGCTCTCAAGCACTGCCTCCCAGGGTTGACGCTCACAGGGAGCTGGAATGGGAAGTCGAGCCAGCGTCACATTATCCTGAGCAAGCCAAGAAGCAGTTGCCCTGACTTTCTGCCCCAGAACATTCTGCCCTTGCCTTTATTAGACCATTTCCACCTCTTGGAAACCATTGCTCAGATTGTGCTTTGATTTCAGGAAAAGATTGATTATGCTGTTATTTTGTAACACATTGCAGTGTTTAGAAGAAATACTTCAGCGTTTTGTCTGTTTTTATCTGAGCTGTTCTAATCACAACAGTTGATAGCACCCTTAGAGCCCTTTGCTTCACTTTCACTTTTTACTAAAAATTGTTTAAGTTGAATTCATTGAGATATATTTCTAAGAAGTCATTGGAAAGTCTTGGTAAATGCATATAATGAAATGACTGTGTGAAATGACTCAGTATAGGTCACAGTAAAATAAATTCATATTTTGAGTACATTTTTTCTTAAACTTTTGAGGTGCCTCACACAGTTATGAACCTCATGGTACCTTTTGTTAAATGATTAAGCACATATGTAATTGATGCATCATAAAAATGTTATGGAATCGCCACCTAGTTACATCTTGGCCATCCTAATATTGGAGCACAGTAAGTTACTTTTGTTAGTGGTGATTAGATGCAAACAAACTTACTATACTGCTGGTCATATAAAAGTACAACAAGCTCAGATATGTGCAGAATATAAGACTTAATCTTGATAATGACTTCGCTAGAAGCTTATGTGTTTACTGTACTGTATTTTGTTATTATTTCAGTGTTTATTCCTACATTAAAAGCTTCAATATAAAGCAGTAGGCTGTGTTACATTGGCAATTAGTCTAAAATCTTGTGTTCATTGAGCCTACTGATTACATCAATAGACTAGGTTTATAAATTACCTTAGAATATCTAAGTTTGAATGAATGTATTCTATGGGGTTCATACATTCAAAATCACTTCCTGATGTGTTTCTCAGAATTTATTCTGAGACTGAAGCATTGGTACTACTCTGTGTGTGAATTATATAAATATATATTTATAAATTCTTCTAAAATACATAAGCATACATTTGTAAATACATATTTTTATTTAACATATTTTATTATTATACCTCAAATACCAAAAATGATAGAAGCAACATACAAAGTAAAATTATAAAGCAGCTTAACACATAAATAAAGATAGAAAGATTCTTGACAAAATGTCGTTAAGTCTTGCCTGGCAAAACTTAAAATGATAATACATCAAGACAATATATTTTATATCCCTTAAATGGAAGGTTAGTTCATCTTCTAATACCTATCTAATCAAAAAAATATTATCATAACAAATTGGCAAATAAAAACCATGACCATCATCATCATCAAAGAAAGGGCCTTTCATACAATTTGAACACATAATTTTTAAAAAAGAAAATACTCCTGTTAACAGGACATAATATGATTAAACCGTCAAAGAAAATTACTTTTTTTTTATTACTATTTTTTGGATTGACATCATTTTGTAACAGCCACATCGATCACAGCAACAACAACAACAACAACAACATCAACAACAAATTGTAGCACCCTGATAAAATAATGTGCCACGAGTAAGCAACACATGCTTAACTAAAAGGAAACACAGAAGTCTCTTAGGAACTATGATGCCATCGTATACTTCATGGGCACTTGATGAATTCTATTAGAGAAAAGAGCTTATTTGGAACCAAGCAAACCGATATAAAAACATCAAAACATATGAGATTCAGCCAAAAGAGCAAACAGACGCTCAAAAAACAGTACAGATTGAACTGTTGGAGTTACCCTTTCCATGTTGGCTTCCTTATATGAGAGAGACTATATGGTATTTGTTCTTTTGTGATTGACTCATTTCACTGAGCATAATAGTTTCTAGTTGGGACCACCTGGTTTTAAATAGAATAATATTCTTCTTAATAGCTGAATAATATTCCATAGAGTAGATGTACCACAGTTTCTTTAACCACTCTTCCTTGGACGCACATCTGGTTTGTTTCCATGACTGCTATTGTAGATTCTGCTGCTGTAAATATAGGATTACAGATCCCCTTCTCATATGCAGATTTCACTCCTTTTGGGTATATTCCTAAGAGCGGGATTGCTGGGTCATATGGCAGGTTTATTTGCAATTTTCCAAGCACTCTCCATACTGATTTCCACAATGATTGTACTATCCTACACTCCCACCAGCAGTGAAGGAGGGTGCCTTTCTCCCCACATCCATGCCAGCAGGTGTTGTTTTTTGAGTTCTGAATGTAGGCCAGTCTCACAGGAGTTAGGTGGTACCTCAAGGTGGTTTTCATTTATATCTCTCTGATGGCTAGAGAGCCTGAGCATCTTTTCATATGTGTGTTAGCCATTTGAACCTGTTCTTTTGAGAAATGTCTGTTCATTTCCTTTGTCCATTTTGCTACAGGGTTTGTTTTTTTACTGTCCCTGGGTTTCTAAAGCTCTTTATAGATTCTGGATATTAGTCCTCTATCACTTGTGTAGAATGCAAAATTTTTCTCCCATTCTGTTGGTTGCTTCTTCACTTTGTTAGTTGTTTTTTTTTGCTATACAGAAACTTTTTAGTTTGATGTAGTCCCATTTGTTCATTTTGGATTTGATTGCCATTACTTTAGGCATCTTTTCTAAGAAGTCTTTCCCTGAGCCCGGGGGGCGTGGCCTAGAGGCTAAAATCCTCGCCTTGAACACCCCGGGATCCCATATGGGCGCCAGTTCTAATCCCGGCAGCTCCACTTCCCATCCAGCTCCATGCTTGTGGCCTGGGAAAGCAGTCGAAGACAGCCCAGTGCATTGGGACCCTGCACCCGTGTGGGAGACCTGGAAGAGGTTCCTGGTTCCCAGCATCGGATTGGCGCTCACCGGCCCGTTGTGGCTCACTTGGGGAGTGAATCATCAGACGGAAGATCTTCCTCTCTGTCTCTCCTCCTCTCTGTATATCTGACTGTAATAAAGTGAATAAATCTTTTTTTTTTTAAAAAAAGAAGTCTTTCCCTGTTCCTATATCTTGGAGTGTGTTTCCTATGTTTTCCTTTAATAGTTTGATGGTTTCTGGGTGTAGGTTTAGGTCCTTGAGCCAGTTAGAGCTGATTTTTGTATAGTGCGACAGGTGCGGGTCTTGCTTCTTTATTCTGCAAGCTGCTAACCAGTTGTCCCAACAGCATTTGTTGAATAGACCAGGTTTTTTACCTGGATTGTTTTCAGTTTTCTTGTCAAAGATTAGTTGACTATACATGTGTGTATCCCCTTCTGGTATTTCTATTCTGTTCCACTGATCTTCTTCTCTGTTTCTGTACCTGTACCAGACTGTTTTGATAACCACTGCTCTGTAGTATGTCTTGAGGTCTGGAATTGTGATTCCTCCAGTTTGATTTCGATTTTTCAGGACAGCTTTAGCTATTCGTGGTCTTTTGTGATTCCAGATCAACTTCTGTATCATCTTTTCTATTTCTGAGAAGAATGTTGCTGGGATTTTGATTGGGATTGCGTTGAATCTGTATATTGCTTTTGGTAATATGGCCATTTTGATAATGTTGGTCCTGCCAATCCAAGAACATGGTAAGGTTCTCCATTTTTCAAGGTCTTCTTCTATTTCTTTTGTAAATGATTTATAGTTTTCATCATAGAGGTCTTTCACATCTTTAGTTAACTTAATTCCTAAGTATTTAAGATTCCTTTCCTCTATTTTAAAGGGAACTGTACTTACAATTTCTTTCTCAGTGGGGAATTATTTGTATACACTAGTGCCATCGATTTGTGTTCATTTATTTTGTATCCTGCTGCTCTGCCAGTCTCTTATGCGTTCCAATAGTCTTTTGACTGAGTCTTTTGGTTCTCCTATGTAGAGAAATTATAAATTTATGAATACATAAATATTTTTAAAACTGCAGATGCCAAGCCATTTTACAATATGTGAATCTACATTTTAACTATTTTCTTCAGATTTCTTGAAATATTAATATATGAATGGTGATAATCTAGCAAGGGTTTACCTATGTGAATACTTATCTATATGTTGATTTGACTATTTTATTTATATATAAATATATGATGATACAGGCAGGCATTTTGAAATAGCAATTTCTTTAATGTAGATTAGAAATATAAGTGAACACAACATCTATTTGATTTCATGTTTGCTAACATTTGTGTTACTGGCTTGAAAGGCAGAGAGGGCTCTTCCATCTACTGGTTCACTGCTCAGAGGTGTGAAGCAAACAGGTCAGGCCAAGGCCAAAGGCACGAGGCAGGGACTCTGTCACCCCCCGAGTGAGTGGCATGGAATTTTTGCCAGATTAAATTCTTCAGAAAGAATTATCCCTGATGCAACTCCCTTTAAAAGGTGTTTTCATGTTCCATACAAAATAATACCTATTGTTTTTATACTGCTTAAATATACCTCACTGTATTTTCACAAAAGAAAATTCTTCGTAATATTATTTTATTAGTTTCAAATGTACCTGAATTCCATAAACTTATTAATTCCTCATCTAATTTGCACACACACACACACACACAATCATTCTGGTATACAGGAAGAAATTAGACAAAGTATTTATAGGGGTTGATGTAATGGCTCAGTTGGCTTATTCTCTGGTTCTGAGTGCCAGCCTCCTATATAAGCACTGGTTAGTGTTCCGGTTGCTCTACTTCCCATCTAGCTCTGCTCATGCCTGGGAAGACAGCAGAGGATGGTCTAAAGCCTGAAAATAATAACAAAACATAACTTTAATGAAAACAGCAGTTATAGCATCCCTTGCTATTCTTACTTTTGTTTGTGTATTCATTTTTTTATTTTTTTAAATTTATTTTTAATTAATATTTAGCATTATGTGACAGTTTCATAGGCTTTGGGAACCCCCTCCCCCTCCCCTCCCCCCTGGTGGATTCCTCCACCTTGATGCAGTATTACAGTTCAAATTCAATCAAGATTCTTTCCTTGCAAACATATATTAAGCATGGAGTCCAGCTACTTATTGTCCAGATGGGTTGAACAGTTTCTTGGGGAGACCATTTCTGGTCCGAAGTCAGAGCTGGTATAATATCATCACAGTCAATTAAGAGTCCCAATATAACATCAACAGCAATTTGCAATATTATGGAATTGACATGGTTTTGAGTAACCAGTATGTTAAAAAAAAAAAAACAAAGAAAAAAACAAAAATCAAAGAACAAAATAACAAAAAACAAGTCCTAACCACAACCTATGATTAGCTCATTGACATCTCAATTTTAGTTTATATACAGGACCGGACCGGCTGCTATATACCTTGAAAAGGCTATAGGGTACCATTCAGCTGTCTCATGTCTATTTCATTTTAGTATTTAGCCATTTGTTGTGTTGAAGTATAATTTTGTTGATCTTGGCAGATTTTGGGATAATCTAGACTGGCTTGTAACTCTAACAAGATATTTGTCGACATTTAATGTGCAGAACATTTTTTTTTTGTTTGTGTATTTATTTTTAAATTCCCCATTCTTACATTGGCTTTGGGTAGTGACTTACTCCAGTGCATAATCCAAAGCACTGTATTATCAGTGTATGGAGATGGCTTTCAGAGAAACAACATGATGATTTCCTAAAGAGCTGATTCCATTTGTCTTAATGTGGTCACTTCTGAGTGTTGAGTCTGGGCCACCTCTGCAAAGGCTTTCTAGGTTGTTGAAATTTCATCAAGTTGCATGGATTAGAAAGACTACAAGAACCAGCAATTTGCCTCTAATAATGTTGTTTGTTTGCCTAATTGATTGATTGATTTCTTTATTACCTGGCAGTGAGAGTGAAAACGTGAATACTTAATATGGACACTACAGATTTAAGATATTTCTCTTTGCAATATTGCTCTAATTTATGGCTGATATCCTAAAGGAAAATTATACGTTCGCAATTCCACTTGTGCTCACAAAAGCAAATACAGCTTACATGTATGAAGGAGTTGGGAAAGTAACGTATTTTGTCTCAACGTTGTTTTCCCACAGTGCTTAAAAAGACTAATTAGTGTCCTAATCTTTCCACTTCTCCTTTTGCCTTGAGTCCAGGTTTATTCCTGAGTTTTTAGTTTTACTGCCATCAAGTAGAAATTGTTATCTCTTTCTCTGTGTTCTTACCTATTTATAGAGGGTTTAACAATATTTGCAAAAAGCAGGTGCATCAACATTTTTAGAGTTCTGGTAGCTGTGAAAATGATATATTGAAATCTCTTTGATGCCATTGTGAATGAAGGGTAATATTTTGTGCCTTAATGCTCAGAAAGATATCATGTAAGAGATCACTGAGCCCTGCATTCTGATATTTCTCATTTGATCCCTTAAGGATGCAGCAAAAAAAAAAAACACTTAAAGAAAGAGGATGCATATTTAGCTTGAGTTTTTATTATTGAATGTCTTTCTTATTTTGTTAAATATAACATTCTTTTAGGCAGTAAACAAAAAGTAAATGTCTAACTTACAAAGAATATATATGAATTTCTTTTTAAAATGTATTTCCCCCCAATTTTTAAATAAATGGAAATGGGCACCTAATCTATAGTGAATTTTTCCTTGGAAACGCATAGTATGATACTGAATTAAGAGACTGGCAAGCATATTTCTTAAAATCATATCAGATTAGTTTCATGTAACAACTATATAATAATATAGCCTTTCAGGCTGGCTCACATTAAAACAAGTTAGAATGCCTGCATACAGAATGCCTTCCTTTCACAAATACTGAACACATTTGCTTTGTGCATGTCCCTAGAGGTGGAATTTGGGTTTGCCTATTGCTATCTTTCTCAGTCATCTATTCATTGAAAGTAGATTTTTGTCAATTTAAGACTCAATGTTTCAAATATCCTTTTCACTTCTGCTTAAGTTGATCATTTTGATGCTATGAAAAGCTGTGAACACAGAAAATGCTATGGAAAAAATTGTGACATATAAAACCTAACATACCTGCTTTTACTTACACTGAAGATTTTGCACTGACCTTTCCTTAGATAAGCACTCATTATTTGTGTTAGTCTATACCATTGCATTCATGTTGATGCATTTGGCTACAAACACATTATTTGTGGCAGTGCGGAGATGTGCAATGGAACACAGGTGAAAAAAAGGAAATGGTTCTCACCTCTCCTACTGAGCTGCCTTGGGTACCATTTATATTAACTGTGAGTAATATTTAATTTGGAGTATGAATAAATCATTTTGCGTGAAAATGGAATGTGATCACCTATCCCAGTTTTTTAAGAATCATGATCGCAGAGCTCCATAGCTTCCAAGTATCTTTGACAAAATTTTCTTATTTGGTAGTTAGCAGTCCTTGTAGTCTTAAGACATTATAATAGGTGCTTACTGAAGAAATCTGCACCGTTTGCAGTGTTACTGCTCAGAAGACACTAACGTTTTGTTCTGATGATGCTTAAATTCTACTGAAGGAAACAGATTTCTAAGAAGTTAAAAAAAATAAATTATTAGTTGCAGATTAAGATGGGTAATGTGAAAAAGAGGAAGCAGGATTAGAGGCAGATTCGCGGCATTAGTTGCGCCAGAGCACAAGCAGGAAAGATGGATGATAGAAGAACATTCCAGAGCGGAGAAGACTCAGAGGCATACACTTGCTTCATAGGATGGGGAGCAGTAAGAAAGATGGTGTAGCTGAAGAGAATCAGGCACAGGGAATTTTGAGAGACAGTTTTAGAGAAATAGGCCCAGTAGGCCATGAGTATGTGCATCACAGAGGTGATCGGTGCTCCACAGGGTTAAACAGAGGCATGAGAACTGGTCTGAGCTTGATGGTGTAGTGCGTGTTGTGGGTACCAGTCTTCAAGCAGACCCAGACTGCACATAGGGAGCCAGAGCAAGTGGGCAGACAGAGGCCAGGTCTGTGGGACTGCCCTGTGTCTCTGGGATTCCAGGCTCCAGGGGACTCACAGATGCAGGTAGGGCTAGGGGAATTAAGAGGGGAACTGAGATTTAGTGGGTGAGTCATACTTCAAAATGTGGAAATGGAGTTGACTCTATGGGAAAATTAAACTATTTCTGTTTAGGAACTTTAAATATGAGATAAGAGCAATATATCATGATTACAATAGCTAAAAAATAGTTTGAAGTCAATGAGAAAGATTAAGGCTATATATAGAGTTAAAGGAAGTTGAAACATCTGAAAAATTTTGATCAAGAAAAACAGAGATCAACCTTACCCAGAAATTGTGCTTTTTAATTACAGATTAAAATGATACTATATTTTAAAACAAGTCAGAAGATAAATAATAGATGTACATTCAGGAAGACTACTTAGTTTGTCATTATAAATTCAAATTCCCATATCTATTATGATTATTATTAATTCAGAAAAGCTGCTTAGTACATATCTAGAGGAGCAAACAGGTACTTTTCATTGTTTTTACTAGTTGCCTTGTGGAAATTTAACTAAACATATCAATCACCCTTTATTATTCAGTGATGAAAGTTTTGGCTTTTAGCATTAATAGTGCATTCATTTTATTTTTTAACTCACACATATCCCCACAGTAATTCAATAAATGAATAGTTCCAATAACCTTTATATATGGGGCTACATTCCTAAATCTTCCTAACTTTAAGTTGTGGAAAGACCAACAAACAGGTATGCCTAGAGAAAAATAGAAGTGAGCAAGCAATTAACCCTAGTGTCCATGGTCATTGATTTTTCAAAATTAAAATTTATCCTAATCCCATATGCAGCTGTCATCAGTATTAATAATTGTAAGAGGGCACATAAATAATTTCCATAAATTTGGTAACAGATATGCAATAATGTAATCATGTGAAAACTGTTCACTCATGATTTATTTCTGAGTTAATTAAATTTTGCAGATACAAGGAAGCAGACATTTTGCTAATGTCAGGAATTTTCCTGAGTCCTTAGCATTTAGCACTTTTAATGTTTGTACACTTCTATCTAAAGCCAAAAGTTGCCTTGCTTTTATTAATCTATATGATTTATAAATGAAAACAGATCAAATTTAAAAGCATGTTTGAAATCATAATTGTACCCTCCTGCTAAGCGTCTAAAACCCTGCAAGCTCAATAACTTCTGGTTATAAACAGCCATTATTTACACACGGTAATGTGATTATGATTCAGGAGTGCTCGGCATGTGGATGTTTAATTGGCTCACCTAACTTTGGAGCGGTTATTCTGTTAAGATCTATGATCCATTACATAAAAGAGTAAGAGTTAAATTCAAATTGAAAATGGCTTTGGGTTTTGGGTTATAACTTCTCAGATATTTATGATTTATATTGTCTTGAAACTATGTTCTTTTTTCTTTCTACATATATTTTTTGAAATAGCTAATTCATGCATTGATTAAATATTAAGAATACAAGGATGGAAATAAAACATGATAGAAACCTTGTCCTCGGGGAGAATAAGTCTTGCTTTATAGATGCCAATAAGTAAATTACAACTCAAATAAGTTCAAAATTAAAGTCATGGTTAGGTTAAAGAAAAAGAAAGATACATGGTACCAGAGAAGGATCAGGAGGAACAGATGTCATAGACACAGTAACAGTCGGTGGACGTACTCTGTATCCCTCAGAAATGATTCTTAGATGTTTTGCTGTGATTGTTAGCTGTGACTCTGGCACTTCTTAGGGAGTCTGAGTTTAGCCTCCAAGAATTATTTGATATCCTGCAGGGCATGGACTTATGAATCAGCTCTTCTTGCCAGGGGACAGCTAGAGAAAAATCTGCACAGTCATCTCGTTCCTGTGTGTCCTCCCTTCTCACTCTAGCCTGTCTGATATCTACGTATGGGGGTATGCATGGTATGCATTCACTTGAGGACTGGGAAGGAACCAATGGAATTCCAGCTGCAGTGTAGACATTCATTTTAAAAAGTCAGGGGAAAGCATTTCTACTTTTTTTTTTAGTTTTGCATTATAATAGCAGCTCGACTAATGCATGTGTAATTTTCTTTCCTTTTTGCTTATCATGCACTGCTAACATGGACTTCTACAAAGGCTCAGGTTGGTGCTGCAATCTGTTTGGATCTTTATTTTCATTTAGTGAAAAGAAGCTTTGATGTTTTCTTTAACAAATCATCTTTCTTTTTCTCTCTCTCTTTGTAAATCCTGATCAAAACATTGTTCATACACAGAAGAAAAAAAAGTCCTCCCATAGGAAAGTCAGTATCTTACATGTTGTGATGGAGTAAATTCCTTTACTTCAGCAAAATGACATTTCAGAAACCCAGAAATTGATCTGTATCTGCTTAAATTCGCCATGCCTGGTTTATTTTATGATAGGAAGAAAGCAATGCTTTGAGTTTTCAGAATCAGCAGAATACACTAGACTCTGAAAAGACTGCTACTGAATTTGCTCTGTGCTTTCAGAATGAATTAGATAACATGGTGTATGGTAACTCCAAGCAGGGATGAGACTTCTATACGTAGTTTCCTATACACATGCTGATTGGAAGCTCACCACATTTCTTAAAACATAACACTGAGAAAATTGATGGGATCTCTCTCTCTTGCTCTTGCTCTTCCTTTCTCAATTGCTTTTTCATTTTTAAAGACATTAAGCTGCTTTCAAGATTCCATCAATATTTCATATAAAGCACGTTCTTTACTTCTTTTTAATAAATCCATGCTGTTTCTACCCAACCTAAATCTTGTTTGAAATATTGTTGGTTATATTATGAGTAAAAGCATTTGTAATGTTTTCAGAGACCGTATGTATGGTAAACTGAAGAGATGTTTATGATGCCTTAGGGGCCAAGAGCCAAGTACAGCCAAAGTGAGTTTGTCTGTCATGGGAAAGTCCAGACTTTCTTTGTTTATAATTTTTTATAAAGACCAAGAAAGCAAAGTAAAAATGTCTAAGGAGTTTGAGTTTTATGTCCTGGGGAATCTATAATATAAACAGTTCCGTACCTTCTGCTTGATATTGGTATCCATATTGCAGACTTTGAGGCGAGACTGACTTCAGATCTGTTTGGCTCTGGCCATTGGGGCTGCTTGGGGAGTGAACCAGTGGATGGAAGATCTTTCTCTCTGTCTCTCCTTCTCTGTAAATTTGACTTTCTGATTTTCAAATTATTCTTAAATAATACTTAAAACATATGCAGGTTTTTGAGGCAGTTCTGATTCTTTTTACACTTATAAACATGGCATAATTTTTTAATCAGGGTGAACATTTTTATCTACTTGAATTTTTATTGTGTCTTTATTGTCTTTATGGTAAATACTTTCAGAATTTTCTAAAAGTGTGTACATTAGCATTATTTGTTTTCACGCTACTGTGCAATAAAATTTGTAATTAGTTGTTTTAACTCTGTGATATAAGTAATGAAAATCTTGCATAAAGAGCTAGAGTATGAGAATGGCAACAAACCAAGTGGAGAATAAAATAACTGGATACAAATAAGAAAAGAATCAAATGAATATTCTGGATACAAAAACATGAAAAAAAAATTGTGAGAGCACCTGAAGGGTAGACTTGAAACAGGAGAAAAACGAAGATAGGGAATTGAAAGCTACCAAAAGCTGAAAGAATGAAGAATTCTGTGATACACTACTAAATACGTGAACATTTAAAATGTGGGATAGGAGTGTCTGAATTTAAGCTTGACTAGTAGGCTCCTTTCCCACCCCTAATTGTTTATATATGCATATATATTTTTTAAAGATTCATTTATTTTTATTGGAAGGCAGATAAGATTTATGGGGAAAGGAGAAACAGAAAGGTTTTTCATCCACTGTTACACTCCCTAAATGGTTGCAATTGTTGGAGCTGATCCCATCTGAAGCAAGGAGCCAGTAGTTTCTTCTGGGTCTCACACGTGGGATCAGGGTCCCAAGGCTTTGGACCATCTTCTATTGTTTTGCCAGGTCATGAGCAGGGATGGAAAGTGGAATAGCCAGGCCTGGACCTGGCACCCACATAGGATCTAGGAGCTTGAAGAGGGATTAGCCAATTGAGCCATTGCACTGGGCCCAATACTTTTCAAATTGATGCATGGCATTCCTGTGAATATGTTTTAAAGCCTAACCAAATCTGTATATAAGATCAATTAATGGAAATTTGTATTTAGATACATCATAATAAAAACTGTTCAAGTCAATACAAAGAGGGTAGCTGAAAACAAGGAAAGAGAAGTGGTTTATTGTGTACAGTTGACTGTGCTTATCAGGATTAGCAGCTGTGTTCTCACAGTGAAACCATCCATTTAGAAATGTCCTAGATTAAGGTAGTGGCTTTAGCCTCTTGCCTCATGATGAAAGCCCTAGAGAAGATTCTAAGAAGCAGAAAAGCCAGCACAGTGGAAATATGACTTTAAAAAAAGATTGATTTATTTTTATTGGAAGTCAGGTTTACAGAGAAGAGGAGAGATAGAAAGATCTTCTATCCACTGGTTCACTCCCCAAGTAGCTACAACGGCCAGAACTGAGACAGTTCAGAAGTCAAGAGCCTTCTTCAGGTTTGCCACATGGGTGCAGGGTCCCAAGATTTTGGGCCATCCTGTACTGCTTTTCTAGGCCAAAGCAGGGAGCCAGATGGAAAGTGTAGCAGCTGGGACAAGGGCTGGACCGACACCCGTAGGGGACCCGGCACACGCAAGGATAGGACTTTAGCTGTTAGGCTACCACACTGGGCCCAGAAATAAGACTTCTGATGAGATTTCTAACCTTGTTCAATGTATGTGTCACACTGTTTAGTTTCTAGCCAAAAAACTCTCTGAAGCCATTAAAGAGTCCTAGGGACTGCTGAGTTTGTGAATTGGAATGTTAAAGGCTATAACCCTGTTTCACTGTTGATGACATTACTAGTGCTGTGATAGAATGCCCAACAAGTTAAGAAATACAAACAAAAGGTTTCAATGAGGAATCATTGGAGCACTAGAAAAACAAGTCACTGCACCAGTGCAGAACACAGCCAGCAGCAACAGAACAACCATCCCTCTTGACTGTACACAGTTGAACGCACTTTGCACATTCTCCGGGATAGATTTTGTGGATATAATAAAAAAAAAGTTTAAAAGGGTTGAAATCAACATATTCACAGGAAATGGAATAGCCATAAAAAACCTTAAAAAGAGAATAAAACTGAAAGACAGGCTTCTAATTTCAATTCTTACCATAAAGCTGTAATATCCAAGCTTACGTTGTATAGGCATCAGAATAGACCTGTAGCACAAGGCAATAGAACCCAAAGCCTGAAAACAAATGACCAGTTGTTTTTATCATCAGTTATGCTTTATTATGTGAATTAAATATTGGGAATTTGTTTTTTGGTTTTGAGCAGTAGAAAAACCAAATTCTCTCCAGGCTGTAGTTAAGCTGCCGACGGGACTGCAGGCTCTAAAGAAGATTCCATCCATTGCTGCTTCTAATTTCCTCATTTGAGTGTCCTTGGTTACAGCACTCTAATCTGTGCATCATTTTCACGTCACCTCCTCTGAATGTTCTGTGTTCCCCTCATAAGGACTGTTTATTCTTTTTGGCCCACCTGGAGAATCCCACATACTCTCCCTAATGCAAAATCCACGTGCATATCTGCAAAGTCGCTTTTGCTATAGAAGGTGGTATCTGCAGGATTTAAGGACTGATTGTAGATAACTTTGTCAGAATGTTGGTCAGCCTAGCACAGCTGTCAAGGCTATTCAATGATGAGGAGACATGTCTTTTCAGTCAGCCATGCTTGATGACAGCATAACCACATAAAAAGAATGAATTTGGACCATTGCCTCAGATCTTATAAAGACCTGAACTGAACCTGGCTCAAAGCCAAAAATGTAAGGGCCAGAACTCTAAAACCCTTATAAGGAAGTGTTGCTATAAATTTTACAGTGTTTGGTTAAACAATGAACACTTTAATATCCAGTAACCAAAGAAAAGAGGTAGACTAGATTCTGTCAAAGCAGGAATTTTCTGTATTCAGAGGATGGTATCAAAAACTGGGACTTACCAATGTATAAGTAACTCTGACAACTAAACTATAAAAACAAAGGACCCAAATAGGCAATGGATACAGACTTGGAAAAATACACAGTTGGCTCACCGATATGTGAAAACACATGCTCACATGGAAACCATTAATCAGAGAAGTAGAAATAAAACTAACCTGAGCTATCACTTCATACCCACTGTGGTACTTATCATCAAAAAGGCAGGTGATAGTAAAAATTGGTTAAACTATCTCATAATTATAAACTTCAGGCATTACAGTTTCTTTAAAAATAAGCATGAATTTTCCAGAAAATACAATAATTCCACTTCTTGGTATTTAACTGGCCAAGAGTATTGGTAATATATCTCCTTGCAAAAGGTTTCATATATATATGTGTGTGTGTGTGTGTGTGTATAGAATCACATCAATACTTATATGAATTTGAATACACAGGTAGCTTAAACATCCATCAAGGATGGATAAACAGAGACAGGACATATATACTGTTAAGTGTTATTGAGATATGAAAATGAAGGAAGTGTGTGCTCATGCCACAACATGAATGAACCTTGAAAAAATGCGAAACGAAAGGCCATATGTTATGATTTTGTTTTTACGAAATATCCGTAAGCAGAATTGAAAGAAACTGCTTTTGGGTATGGTTATTCCTTTTAAAAAGTTTATTTGAAGATCCGTGTTACAGAGAGAGGGAGAGACAGAGATAGGGAGATGTTCAATGCACTGGTTTACAACCATGATGGCTGCAACATGTGGGAATCTCCCCGCAAATTCCTCTAGTACACTGTTGCCAGAGGGGGTGAGCCTGCTGCTCATCATCCAGCCTCCTGGCACACAAGAGACAAACAGATGGACAGGGGTTCTGTGTAAGCAGTTCCGATTTATTTGGGAAGTACAATTCTTATATAAGATAATGAATAGCCTCAGGCCATGAATCCCAGGAATTCCAGGAGGGGAGATCTAGGAGCCAATTGTCACCTGCACAACTGCGGAAGCCACCCCTCTTAGTCCAGGGCTGGGTGAGCTACATGACCCTGGCCAATCAGTCTTTCTTTGAAACATCTTGGCCCCTGCCCTGGTTCACGCCCAGGTCTCTGCCCTTGGCCGCCATCTTGTTTACCATGTGTTAACATAGTGACCTTGACTGTTAGTCGCCATCTTGTTGAATTAGTGACCTATTCATCCTACTGAGCCTCACAGCAACAGTCAGGGCAAGATAGGGCTGAAGTCAGGAGCTAGACATTTCTTCCAGGTCTCCCACATGGGTGGCAGGGGCCCAAACACTTTTGCAGATTTCTGCTGCTTTTCCCAGGCCATTGGCCAAGAGCTAGAACAGAAATGGAACAGCCCATGTGGGACGTGAGTGTTGCTGGCGGCTTTAACCAATATATCATAATGAGAGCCTCACTCGTTGAATGAAAAAGTACGAAGTTGAAGATAGTGATTATTTTTACACAGTTTGTTGAGTATACTCATATTTTAAAAACATCAAAGGGCTATGTGTTTGACCTAGTTAGGTAGAATGCCTGTATCCTACATTTTGAGTGTCAGGGTTCAAATTCCGGCTCTGGCTCCAGAGTCTAGCTTCCCACTACTGGAGCCCCGTGGAAACAGAGGGGATGACCCAAATATTTGGGTTCCAGCCAGTCTAGTGGAGGATCTGGGTTAGGTTTCTGACCCCTGAATTTTACAGCCTGTCTATTGTTGGAATTAAGTTTAGAATCAGAACTAGGCACCATGCCAAACTTCAATCATGAGCTGTTGTATGCCAGGGCTTACACAAGAAAGAAAGCATCATGCTGTCTTCACTTATCCAATGTCAGAGAAATTGAGTTTTACTTATTAGAGCAATAGTGAATGTCTGCTGAATTAATATGTGAGCAAAGGAGGAAGTACAACAGGGTTGACTTCAAATGTTGAAAGTCTATCCTCAGTGTATAAACATTTGTGATCAGATACCTGCCTTTAATGGGGAGTAAGTTTTCTGATATTCATTCCTTATATTCTTCATAAATACCTAATACTCTATCTTGTATATTGTAAATAACCCTGAAATAATTAATCATTATTATAAAATTATTAATAATTTTTTCAGCAGAGATTTTTATTGTCTTAGCTGTTAAAATTGGACTTTTTTCTTTCTTCCATCTAATACACTATAGAAATATCCCAAATAAATGTAATTATGCAATTGTGTATACCCCTTTGTTTATTTGTGTGCCATATTTTGAAGATGACTGAGGAGTCTGTGCTGCCTTAACTGTTAGTGATTGGGCTTGTCTTGTTTTTGTACCAGGTGCTGTGGAGTATTGAGGAAGTGTAAAACTTTCAAGGCATATGTGTGTGTGTCACTTTCATTCACCTTAGGACTTCCAGTTGAGATACTGGAATGTATGCTGTGTTTATGAGTGTAACCTATAAAGAAATGCAGGTGGTTTGATATAGAAAATGGGATAGTTAGAATGAACGTGTGATTTAATCCCAGCCCTGGAGTTTCCTCAACTGCGTGTGTCAAGGCTAATCTTGTTTAAAGCAAACATTACGATTTCAGTGAATGCTATCCAAGTTTCTACACTTCATAAGCCATTTATGCACTTGTACTGAAAATGTAACTGTTAACATCAGGTTATGAAGAGAAAAACTAGACCCCAGGAGTCCCATAAGTAAGTTGTCAGAAAATCAATGGCGGAACCTGAAACAAAACCCCTTTCTCTTAGCTTGCTCCATACTTCGTCGTCCACCAGACCACATAGAATCTTCCACATCATATAAAGACTCATTGAAATGAAGCCACCCCTGTAGAGGAACACATTTTCAATTTAATAGGACCAACCAAGGAATCCAATATTGAAGGACAGGAATCCAATACAAGTAAACTACTTGATGCTGTACATCTCCTAAATTGCTCTGCATATGCCACTTCATCAATCGAAAGTGGTGTGTTTCCTGTGAACGTGGAATGGTTGAACAGATATCCCCAAGTGAGTTGCCAGCCCAGATCTAGAACTATGAATTCTCTGTTTCTAGGAGTTCAGCGACAATGTGTTTACTAAGAGCTTTTCCTGAGTCCAGCATGTGGCAGGCATTGTTTATAACCTCAGAGATGGACCAGATGTGGTCCCCATGTTCTGAGAGGCCAGGTTATCAATGTGAGCCTGGCTCCTTCACTTTCACATCAGCAGAATCTGTCTTCAAAGGTGGCATGTGGAGGGCCAGTCTTTTGAGATTTTTTTTTTTTGTAACTAACTGAAGGTATCTTCAGAATGAGATAGCAGAGTGCAGTAATATTGTTCAACTTCTGTCATCTCTATACAGAGGAATCAGTAATGAGTCCATAAATGAGACCATTTCAAATTCATATAAATGTAATAAATATAAGAAAGGCTGTGAATTCATTTGGATTTTACTTTGCAGAGCCATTCAAATAGAAAGACCATATTACAGTTGTGAGTAATTAGATTTGAATTATTGATGCATAATGCTAAAATTCATGTAAAATTAATAACAAAGAGGGCAGAACTTTTTGCTTCAGGAGATGCCAGCATCAGAGTTGGGTCTAGTGTGTTTTTCAGGAAGCATATTTGAAGAGAGAATATTTCTGTATTAGTTCATTGTATATTTACAACAGTAAGTTCCTTTTGAGAACAAGGTGTAAGCTAGGGCCAATATTATCAAAAGTCTTCCTTGATTCCTTCTTGCTTCTTTCCTTTTCCTTCTTGCTTGATTCTCCTGTCTCTCTTCCTTCTTTTCTACCTTCCTTCTTCACTTCACTCCTTTTGGGGGGTGAATAATTGTTTTATTTTTTGTTTTGCTTTGTGTGCAAAAAGTATGAAGGATCTTTAAAGGGTTAATGGAAAATGTGATTAAATTAAGTTATGATGCAAAATGTTCAGAATGTATATTGTCCATGTAGTTTTTGAACACCCCTTACAGATCTTCTGGAATTCTTTCTTTCTCTAAAAAATAATCAGTGGGACAAGTGTTGTGGCACAGCACATGGTTTGTATCACCAGCATCCCTTATGGGCACCAGTTTGTGTCCCATTTACTCTGCAAATCCAGTTCCCCACTAATATCCTGGGGAAAGCAGTGAATGATGAGGCCCCTGCACACACATCTGACACCTGGAGCAAGCTCTTGTCTTCTAGCTTCAGACCAGCTTAGCTGCAGCCATTGTAGCCATTTGGAGAGTGAATCCGTGTATGAAATTCATTCAATCATATTCCCTCCTCTCTCTCTCCCTCTCTCTCTCTCTCTCATATTTTTAAAAAAGTTTTTGTAACTAGTTTTTGGCAATATGGACAAAAACATTCCCCATCCACTGGTTTGGTCACTCCACCAATGCCCTCAGCAACCATAACTGGGTCAGGACATAGCTGGGACCAGAAACTCAATCCAGGTCTCCTACATGGGTAGTCAGAGCCCAGTGTCTTGAGCCATTGTGACTGCCTCCCACATCTGCATTAGCAGGAAGTTGGATTCAGGAATTCAAATCAGAAATGGAACCCAGTTACTTTATTCTAGGATATCAGGAACATTATTACTGGGCCAGATGCCCAGCCCAGCTTTGTATAATTAGTTCTCAGTAAATATCCCAGAAAGACTACTGTTTATTGCACATATGCATATGCAAATCTGCTTTAACTTACTATTAAAGGCCAGATTGGTAGAAACTTGCCTTGTTATTTTTATGTATATGTGAATGATTTCTGTAAAATGTTTTAAGGTCTTCATTATTTATGTTGCATGTATTAATACTTTATCTTGTTAAAAGTGGTCTCTACCACACTGGTAGTCTTTCTTTGGGCTAACCAAAGTCTACCGAAAGAAAGGGTGGGTACACGTTGGCCTTAAATGATCATTTTCATTCAACCATCATCTTCTGTTTTAATTTTGTGAAAAGCCAGAGAGGTCTCATCCTTCATTCAATCTTGGCCTCTCGTGTACTGTCTGCCTCAGAGGAAGAATGTCTGCAAAAAAATACTCTTGATTCCATAAAGCAGCAGCTTTCAATTAGTCTGTAACGAGAGTCTCCAACTGATGAAATTAGGGTGGGACTCTGAGCCAAGATCCCAATTTATCACCATGTAAGTGAATGGCAGGGCTTCCATTATCCAATCAAGCTTGCCTCTCATTTCAGCAAAGGTCAGGCTGTGCCATCCCTGGTTGTAAAGCACTACCTCTGGCTCTGCATTCCCCTTTAACTTTGCCCCAGACATATCAGGTTTATAATGGGAGAATTCACACTAATATTTGATATTTCACAAAACCCTTTTGTGCAGTACCTGGCCTTTTTTTTTTTTAGTTTCCAAGAACAGCCTAAGATTGCTCCCTCATACTTTTATAGTTTCCTACAAAAACACTATTCTGTATGTGTTTCCAACAAAAAAGTTGCAGACAAATCTTTAAGGATGTTTGATAATAATTATTTTCTTTTTTCCCCAAACTATAATAGAATTAATGTTTGTACATTTGGGCATAGATTAAAAGATACAGCGATTTTTTTTTCCCTCACTCCCTGACTATTAGGTAGCAAGATCAAATAGAAATTAGTCAAATGAGGGCTGACATTACAGTCCCCAGTTCTTTCGTTTCCCCTTCTCTTCACATTGGTCTTTTCAGATAGTAAAAAGTATTTTTGGAAAGTGTTGCTTTTGTGTGCCCTTTGCCTTCCTGGTGTATTGGTGCATTTCAGGGTCTGTTTTTGATAATGATCACAGGACTGTGATGGGGTAGGCCCACAGCATCTATTTCATTATGAAATGGGAAAAACATTTCCTCCCAAGGCTGAGCCTTCCTTCTGTATATACTCCTGGAACTCATGTCAAACCCAGTGTTGTTCTTGCTTTCTGGGAGCATTGGTGAGTTATGAGTATATCTGTCAAAGACCAGATTGTTTTGTTTTTTTTGTGTGTCACTCAAAGCAGCATCCGATTTACCCAAAGTAAACTGATGTAGTCAGTAAATATGTTTTGAAGACATTTATTTTCTTGGCAAACATTGATGAGTTTCTCCTGTTGTTCTCCTTAGAGGTCCTCCCTGGAATCCAGGGCATGAAGAAGGTCGATGCCTTGTGTTTTCTTCACCAGGCTGTTGGTAAAATAAGGGAATTTATACATGAAAAAGTTCTAAAATATGTCAATCTTAAGCGATTGTCAAAATTAACCCCAATGTTTCATTTTAGCTGAAAAATGTTGATTTGTCATCCTCTTTGTAACGTATTTAAGATTTGGTAAAAAATACTAGGTATGATGCTCATTAATCTAAAGCAGTAACGTTCGCTGAGGCGCAACAACTTCCTCCTCTCTGTTGGCATTTTCACACACTCTTGCTTCTCCCCCATTCATGATAATCTGTGTTCTCCAAAGTGGTATTTGGAATATCCTGGTAGAAGCCTCAAAAACCTCAGTGGATCCCATT
This sequence comes from Ochotona princeps, assembly GCF_030435755.1. NCBI lineage: Eukaryota > Metazoa > Chordata > Mammalia > Lagomorpha > Ochotonidae > Ochotona > Ochotona princeps. The sequence goes on from NC_080836.1 coordinate 22,327,646, forward strand.
GTCTACACACAACATTCCATCTCAACGCATTGCCCTGTTACTACCCCAGCTGGCTGCATTCTTCAGTCTCCATCCGATATGCACCATGGCCCTTTTGCACAGTTCATAAAAATCAAATTTGTACATTAGTTCATATGCTTGACTGCTTGACAAATCTCCATCCCAAACATGTTATGTTGAATAAATCCTAACTAGGGCTGCTCAGGCTTGTCCACTTATGTTTGGTAGGCCAGCAATACCAGTGTGGGGTTTCTCTGCCTAAGCCATGTGCATCTTAAATTATGTTGCTGCTTATACACTTTTATAATCTAAATTATATTCACTTGTTGGCCATGCTTCTTAGGCTTCTTGCATATATTGACTGGAGACAGTTATCTGTGTCCTACAGAATGATAACCACTGAGATTAACAAGGAGTTACACAGTCTGCTCTCCCAGCAAAAGTCCCAGGAAAGCCATGGTTTTCCTTCAAAGTCTCCTTTCTTTCTTAAAAAAAAAAGTATTTATTTATGTTTTATTTGAAAGGCAAAGTTACATAAAGAGAGAGAAAGAGATCTGGTTCACTCTTCAAATGTCCCACGACAGCCAGAACTGGGCTATTCTGAAGACAGGTCAGGAGTTTCTTCTGGTCTCACACTTGGTTATGGGGGCCCAAGGACTTGGGCCATCTTCTCTTGCTTTCCCAGGCATATTAGCGGGGGATCTGGATCAGAAGTGAAGTAGGCAGGACTCAACCTGGCACCCAAATGGAATGCAAGGGCTGCAGACAGAGGTCTAATCTACTCCACAGCACAGGCCCCCATTTGATTTCTTGTGTGACAAAGAATTATAGACCTAAGAATTCAACTCATTCTTCTCCCTGTTTTGACAAGTCTCAGATAGTACCAGCTATCTCTGAGCTATGTAGCCATGGGATACTTTGTTTCTGAAAGCTGAGCTTGTGTTACCCTCTGCATTCACCGAACTTATGCTGTAACAGAAAACCTTTGCTACTAGCCAGAATGCAGAGCAGTCTATCTGGCCATCTCTTGGTGTTACTGCAGGAGAGAAAGTTTTCTTTTCTCATCTGCTTTCATTGGTCACAGTCTGTAATCCACACTTAGTGACTAATAGATTTGCTCCCTCGCTCTGTATCTTTCAGTCATTGCACCAGATTCTAGACAATATCCCTTAGTCCAAGAAGTTCAATTCCTCATCGTATTTCCATGACACTGTCGATTTCTTCTGAGAGATATAAACTCTTTCATTTTCTTTGAAAATGCCTCTTAGAACCTGTTTTCTTAACAGATTTCAAAATTTGCAATAGAGTTGTATCATCTATAGGTACAATATTGTATGGCAAATTTTTGGAACATGTGCATCTTGTATGAAGAAAACCAAAATTCACACCCATTGATGTGCAGCTTTCCCATTTCCCTGCATTTCAGCCCCTGGAAAGCACTGCTTCTGTTCTTAGGTTCCATGATTTTGACTATTTTAGATTCTTCATACATTTAGAATCATATAGTACTTTTCTTTTGGAATTGGCAAGTTTCATTTAGTGTAATGTTTCTGAAGAGCTATAAATTCAGTATTTCTGGAAATATTAGTTATAATTGGCATGGTATTGCTTTATTTCATTTGAGCTTGACTGATAACTACAATCTGTTCTATGAAAGTCAGGTCACTGTAGCTAGAGTCCCTGGCATGCTGTAAACAAGCTCCAAAATCGCATCTACTTTTTTGTCATGGCACAATATGGCAGTGGGTGGCACCTACCAGGTTTTAGAGAACACAATTCATGTTTTGGAGTGAATTGGCCTGTATCCTTCTATTTGTAGTAATTGCTTTGCTGATCCTGAGGTACAGAATGCGGGCTTGATGGTTCAGCTTGACCCAAGTTTACTGTGTCAGTATGCTCCCTCAGCTCTGGGAAACATACCAGACACAGAGGGAGTTTAATTGAGGCTCGTGTGTGTGTGTGTGTGTGTGTGTGAATGATTTCCTTTTTGAATATTTTGAACACTGAGAATGTTTGTTCATGACTGTTTCTTCTTACTCTTATTTTACAATAAGCGCATAGTTTATTTTCATTCTGTTTTAAATGACATAATAGAATAAATCTATAGATGGAAATATAGTTTTATAGATCAAGTATCACTTATGAGAAATGTTTAGGATCATAAATGCTTTGGAACTTCAAACCTTTTTGCATTTTAGACTACTTACACCCATGTCTAAACATAAAATGCATTCATATTTTACCTGAATGGATTTGAAAAAAATTGCAAAAATGTATTCTTAAGAAATAACACCTTATCAGCACCTTATAATTGAGCTTTATACATTGCCTTTAGTAAGTATACTCTATGAATGGGAGAAGGGGCAGGGCACCATGTGTTATATCTTTGATGGAGGCAGGAAGCATAGGAGAAAGTATTTATGTACCTTCGAGATATGTTTATTCATTCCAACTATTCTGCTATGGGGAGGGTAGGACTGTAGTATTTACTGTCGTTAGTTGTGTTTGATTTTGAGGACTCTGTGCATAAAATATCATCATTGACATTCAACCCAGAGGGAAAAGGCTAAGTGCTGTAAGTCACTAGGAATAAAAAGAATTGGAAAATGAAAAGTAGAATATTTCAGTTCAGAAACTTCATAGTGAATGATATTCTTTAATGTTGACATTCAACAGAAGGGCTGTCTTTTTTAGCATGTTTTTAGAAAAATAGCATTGGTTATGTGATTTTAGGACATACTCTCCTTGTGAGTCCATTTCATCACTTCTCTGTAAGTCAAGGCAGTATTTCTATGACTTTCCGATGTAAAGACTCTGTACTGTTAGGTGTCCTGGACTGGGAAAATCCTAATGAGAAAGGAGCTATTTCAAATTCAGTAGTGCTTTCAGATGAAATTAAAATTTCATTAATCATGACAGTGCCTACATTTATTGGACAAGAGGAGATAATACCAGTGTGCCTCGGGTAGGACTGATCATTGAGACTGCAAACAACGTTTGGTGCATTAGGGCACTCAGGAACCTTGTGATAATGCTCTAGTCTGCAGGTCTGCCAAGCCTGTTTGGAAAACACAATGTCTAAGAAATGGGAACTGTAGCTGCCATAGTTGCTATTCTAACGAGCTTTCTATTGTCTTTAAAGTGCAATGACTTATTTGTCAGGAACCTTTGTCAGTAACGCTTACCTTGTGTTCATTAGGCTCATTTGAAGATTTCTTTTTTGATGTCAAACTTGGAAACACATTGTGCATATTGATAACTGATGAAGGTTCTTAGCTAGAGAGGCACAATCAGAAGCTTGAGGGGTTCTGAGGACACCTTTTGGGCTGCTGTGCAGCAAAAAAGCTGGTGTGTGAAGATACCTGGAGGACCGAAGGCAGCCAGTGCCCCAGACTTCTACATCTGAACTCACGTTGACAGTTACCGTGGTCCAAAGGGCCCCAGGAAAACCTGGCTCCATAGTCTGCCCTCTTGAGTGATCCCAGCGTGAAATAACAAACAGGGTAGTTATCCTGGACACCCATTTAAAGATCACACAAAGAACTGCAAGCATCCAAAGGCAGACTGAAATTGCTGCACACTGCAATTTGTCTGAGATATACTTTGGCTTTTTGAAACACTGAAGAAAACTTTGTACTGAAAGACAAAGGACAAATGGCTCATGCCACATTTCCTCCTGCATGAAGAGATGGGCATCATTAAACTGATGGACAACATTGAGAATTCTGTTGCCGGTTTTCCTTTTTTATGGAATTTAGGACTGCAGTCTTCCTTGATTGATGAAAAGGGATTGGTGCCAAGAGATTCTGGGCATATCAAAATCTGCAGAAACAAAAATCCCTCTTATAAAATGTCATAATATTTAAGTATGATCCACATGTACTCTTTGTATATTTTAAATCATCTCTGGATTACTTACAATACCTGACAAAATATGTATGTGATTTACCGTCTTGCCATACCATGCTGTCCTTGGAAGAATGACAGGAAAAGTCTATGCATGTTCAGGGCAGGTACATATGCTTTAACAATATTTCTGATCCACAGTTAATTGAACTGTGAATGCATAACATGCAGATATGGTGAGCTGGCTCTGTTAGCATTATCCTCACTCTTGAAGCAAGATGGTAATGTGTTTGATCAAGCTCAACAAGAAGAGCCCATGCATCACCACAGTAGGATTCTTAAATAATCTCCATTTGAACCCCAGCTCAGCCAGTAGCAACCATGAATTTCAGTTACTTTTTTCCCATAAGCAAAGATTGTACCAGTGTTCTCTAACTCAAATGGTTGTGAGAAGCCATATTTAAGACAGGGTCTTTTATGAGCCACAGTGTTCTACATGGCGTCATTATGGTGCTGTCACTGCCCAGACTGTTAGTCAGCAGTTGTACAGCATTTGAACATGGTTGAGCTTGGAGTGAGATTGAACATTGCACATATTACAGGCCCATGGACAGTTACAAATGCATGATATATAACACAAAAGTGCTTTGTGTAAGTGTAATACTTTCCACTTGACCACATCAGTCAGAAATACAAAAAGCATACTTGGGTCACTGGTTAAGGAACATAATGGGCTCAGTACGATAGCATAATAGTTGAAGTCCTCGCCTTGCACACTCCAGGATCCCATATGAGCATGAATTATGATCCTGGCAGCCCCACTTTGCATCCAGCTTCCTGCTTGAGGCCTGGGAAAGCAGTTGAGGATGGCCCAAAGCCTGGGGACCCTGCACCTGCATGGGAGACCCGGAAGAGCTGCTGTCTCCTGAGTTTGGATTGGCTCAGCTCTAGCCGTTGTGGCCACTTGGGGAGTGAACATCAGATGAAAGATCTTCCTCTCTGTCTCTCCTCCTCTCTGTACATCCGGCTTTCCAATAAAAATAAATAAATAAATCTTTAGAAAAAAGAAAGAACACAATGGGACAGAATTTGGTAAATTGAGTCATAGTTTAGTCCTGGAAAATTCTCTGGGGGGAAAATAAGCCATGGATTAAGAATGAGATGATGCATAGACATGGAGCAAGGCTTGATAGAATGGAAGTTGATTCAATTGAGGGATGAGTATGCTGGGCTGTCAGAGCCAAATTACTTCAATGTAGGCTAAGAACTCTTGTTCAGAGGAGGAGAATCACAGTGCTTTGTTGATCTTACTGCTTGTGGAGACAGTTTCTTCCCTCGTCCCAATGGGACGAACCTTGCCTCTGATGCCAGGATGGGTTTTGAATTGCTTCGCAAGGTTTACTGAGTGATGACAATGCTCAACATGGAGGGCCTATGCCTGAAATCTTGTCTCTTGTCCCTTGCCTGGCACTTTCACTGAGGCAAGTGTTGGTTGATACTGAAAATCAGATGCTGTGAGTTTTCTTTGATTTTGTTTTCTCATGGTCATGCCTTTATTTGATCATAGCCCTAGAGCCCTGGGGATTTGATAAGCAATGATGATAGCCACTGACTTCCACTAAGAGTGTATGTCCGAGCTTATGCCTTGAAAGTCAGTCTGCAGCTGGAGAAAGCTATCAGAGAGCAGTACTTAATGAAATGATCAATTACCCTGAATGGTGAGACTTATTTAACAAAAATGTTAAAAGACAGACTCAATGCATTAGTTTGCAGTATGACTCTGAAATGGGCAAAATTATAAAAATACAGTTCTCCAATGAAAGAGTAATAAATAGGATTCATTACCAGGAAAATGAAATGTTACCTCTCTCAGAGGATTTAGGTTTTTCCATGGCATTTTTTAGTATCCATGGCCCTATTAAATGCTATAATTTTCTTCTTAATTTGTGCCATTTAGAAGTGGTTTTCATTTAATTTTCCCATGGCTCATTTCTCTCCTTCAGAGCACTTTCATATGATTTTCTGATAAAGTCTATGCCGTAACACATTTCCATTATAAAGCTATAATAATACAGTAAGTACCAGACAAACAGCAATATGAAATAGCTGGACTATAAAAGACTGACAGGAGAAGGAATTGGGCACCTGGGTAGTTAATTTTTATCCCTGAATACACTGCTGTGTTTTTGCCTTTTGTGGATATTTTTGAGACTCTCAATAAAATTCCTGGCCTGATAGCCCAGGGCTTTGAGGAGATGGTTCTCACAGTTCTTAGAGAATAGACTTGCCTTTCTACAAAATCATCAACAAGAACTTTCTATGTTTGTTTTGTTTGCAATTCTCTACCAAAGCTCAATAATAGAAAGAAAGTGTTTTCATTTTCTTTCTTTTATATTGTCCTTTTTATTTTGTAAAATACTTGCTTGATCCATTGAGTGGGCATCTTTTCTCTAGAGAATTATCGGAGAGACATTTAGCAACCTCAGCACCACTACAAAAGTCAGTTTCAGTTCAACAAATATTTATCAACAGCCTCATCTCTATCTTGGGAAATGTAGACTTCGTGCAAGCAGAGTCCCTCCTTGCCCAAGACTCTTTCAAGTTCTTTTCTGGCAGATGCTTAATCAAACCCTCATGGTGCATGTCTGACTTTGATTAGGACTGGAGTTATATCTCAGTGTGGAAAGCACCAATATTGCTTCTCTGAGCGTATCTTCCAGTATCATTTAAAGTATAAAATCTAAGGTGAGTTTATTAGGTTTAAGGCTGAGAGAAAGAGCTAAAGTAGCGAGAGGATAAGAACTTAGGAAGACTCACAGTGATGAGTATGTTGAACATGTTTTCTTCCCCACAAAGTGGTCCCATTTTCTACACTGTTCTTCAGGAGTGTGGCTCCGCCTCTTCTTATGCAGACCTCCCCAGCCTCCAACTTTCGGTAGCCTGTCCCTGTATGCAGCATGTGCAAATCACTGGAAAGTGAAGAATAAAGGCAGTGACCACTGTGTGATCAGGTGTTCAAATATTTCCATCTAAATTGAAAATGATTTTTCATTTTCAATCTGAATTTGGGGCTTTGCATTGGGAAAGAGTATAGAATTGTATCCTTTGCTTGGTGTTGAAACTTTTTTAAAAAAATCAAAAACCAAAACAAAGCAAAAACAAACTCCTGGTCTGGTCCAATAAGATATCCCCTCTGTTTGTTCATCAATTCATGCTTGAAATGTGGGAGAAAATTAATTATATTTTTACATTGTTATGGGGTGAGAATGAGATCATGTCAGACATATCTAAAGTTTATTAAGGAGTTTTATTAATGAAACTTGGTGATAGAGGGCACACCAAAAATAGCAAATCACCAATCCATACGGCAATCCAGTCAGTTGTAACCCCAAGAGAAATAAATGGACATTACCCTGAAGTCCATCAATTAAGCTGAAGACCTATGTCCCAGCTTCCCCAACAATGTAAGTTAACCTACGAGACATGCAATGAATAACCTGGACACAATTACAAAGCTACAGACATTCACCTTTCCTTGAGTTCTCTGTCTGCATTCCATTATTGATAGGCCTCATCTCTCCTGGAACTCTTGAAATACACACATTAGAAATACATGCATCTTAGCATTGCTGTCTTCACTGTCCCGCCAAAGCAGTGAGTCAAGAGTGAGGAATCCAGACACAGAGACCATGCTCAGGGGTTATCTGTCCTTAGAGTCTGTCCCTGGGAAACCAGAGAGCAAGCAGGTACTGGGAAGACCAAGTGTCAGAGTGCCAGAGCAATGGAGGCACATGACCAAGAGAGTGAGCCCCTGCTTATCATGGGCCTTTATAGGGGCTTGTGAGGGGAGTGGTTAAACAACAATGCAATACCGCCCTCTCTGAGGTTACAGGTGATGATAGGTGAGCATCACAGGTGGGCAGGAGGGAACACCTATGTGGTGGATGGTTTCCAAGCTTGGGACCCTGAACTAGCTGCTTACCTCAGCACAATAAACTTTGTTTTAAAGGGATGCCTTCTTGCATCTCATATGAAACCCAAAATGCTTCAGTGGAATCCTAGTTTTCATGGCAGCTGTGGATCAGCCAGACCCTCAGTTTCATGGTACCTCTTCACCAGAAGACCAGTGCCTGCTGTGTTTTATAGCTTGTTCTCCTATCTGTAAGTATTCTGTGAGGATTTTTTTTTGGTAGATTGTTCTCAGTTACAAGTTATTGCCACCTTATTCTAATGTAGGGTCCCCCTCTGACCTTTTCTTTCCATCTTGTCAGCATTCACCGCATGAAGTGTGATTCTTCTATTACTTAATCCCTGACTTTCCTCACATCCATTTCTACTTCTATTTTCCCTTCTTTTGATTTTGCCATCACACACTCTTTGTGATTCTTCCTCTCCTCTCCTCGTGAGCTCTGTGTGAGAAAGCAAAATAGCTCCCATGGTTAAATACCATTTCTGATGGCCTAGAAGCAGTCTTGCAAATCCCCTTTTCTCCTTTGATCGCCAGCCAGCATGCTGACAGTGCTCCAATCTTGTTTTCTGATGATCCCATCCCATAGTGCTTTGCCTAACATTTCATAGAAATGTACAAGAATGGTTGTGTTTGGGTTACACTCTCTAGTCATCATTTAGAATTTCATGGAATTAGAAAGGCACAAAGAGGAAAGGACTGGTACTTTAAAAACTCGGATTTAAGAGGAAAAGCAGTAATTCACTATACTGAGAATAAGCTGAACCACCCTTCATCAACATCCCTGTCCCGGAGCCTTCTTAGTGTTCTGTGGTACACTGAAGTGGTTTTCTTTTAATTCCCTGGAGAAACTGCTATGCTCTGTATAGAGGAGCAATGCCTGTTTAATGCAGCCCCAAAGAAGCAGACAAACTCAATTGACTGTCCTTTGAGAAGCAGTTTAAGGGGAAAAAAAATCTCCATAAGCAAATGCAAAGGAAGTAACCTAACAATAATTTTACTATACTCACTTCTTTTTTTTGTAGAACTGTAAATATTCATAGTCAGTAATTATGAAGAGCTACTAACTGTGGCTAACAGTGTTTTATTCTGTGTGTGTGTGTATGTGTGTGTGTGTGTGTGTGTGTGTGTGTGAGCTAAGCTCTGATTGTATCTTACAAATAGCTAAATTCATATGAAGCCACAATGCCCAGGAGGCTAAGTGATTGCCTGTTAGCATTGATCATTTGGGAGCATAAAAAGAAATTTCCTGTGCAAATAATACTACTTTCCTTGCTTATTCTAAGAAACCCTTATATTCAAGAGTAAATTTTCCTCATATGTATTTGTTTCGATTGACATATTAAAGTACATCTGAGAATACAGTATAGCATATAATTGAGAGCTAGACCACCTAATAGAGGCTGTGTGAGCTCTTTGAGGAAATGAAATGATAATGGAATTCTATTCTCAGCGCTAGGAAATGACTGTTCTTTGTTCTCTTCTGTGAAGGCATACCTTTGTATTTTAGTTGATTTCCCCTGTAAGCTTCTTTAAGCAAGTCAATAAATTTGAAGAAGCCAAATATATCTTGCTTTATTCTGATGTAATTTGGCTGTTTGGGCAAGAGTATAGGTTCACAATTTATGTTCAGCAGGTATTACTAAAACGTAGGCTATTTTTCGATAATGTCGATAGTTTCATATTATTTTTTTTCCTTTTTCATTCTTGACAGGTGCATGAGGCAGTCCCATGTTACAGTGAGTGCAGTCAATATTCCTGGGTTGTGGAACACTGGTCTCCATGCAAAATCAACAATGAGCTGAGATCCCTGCGCTGTGGAGGAGGCACGCAAACTAGGAAAATCAGGTGTGTGACAATGGAGGGATTTGGGGAATGAGCATAGCAGAACATAGACTTTTTAAAAATAAAAATAAACAGTTTCTCATCAACTGCACTGATTTTCATGATAAAAACTCTTGCTTCTTTTTTTTTTTTTTATCTTTGAAGCATTTGAGATGCAAGTGTACTTTGACCTGCCATGTACTCAGTGGAGATTTCTTGGTAATGCAGTTACAGCATCCTGGCCCATCTACTGTATGCTGGCCATTACTGTTAACAAATTAGGAGACTTTTGATTGTGTTGTCAGTTTTCTTTTTTTTTCAGTACGGTTGACATAGCTGAGGATTGTATCATAATAGATGTCAATCCATTGAAAAAGTCCAATTTGCAGTCTGGTATTACCTTGGCAACTAGCATTTGAAAATACCTATGAATAGTAGCTGTACATTTAAATATAAAACAGAGCACATATCTGAAAAGAAATAGGGGATAATGAGGAATTCATGAGAGAGCACATATACAGTGTCTTTTATAATTATACGTGGAGTATTAGCATCAAAGGCAATACAAGATTTGAGTTTGTCAAAACGATGTATTCACAAATGATCTATGAAACTTGGATAAAGTAATAGCTGTCAGAGACTAAGTGAGCAAAAATTAAAATATTGATACCCAATTATTAGAATATACAAGAAGAAGCAAAACACCGTGAAGTCAGCTATGTGGTTATATAAATATGAGGGCAAGCAATTGGCACAAACCATTAAGCCTCTGCTTGGGATGCTAACATACATCATTAGAAAGCTTCGATTCAAGCACTGTCTCCATTCTCCATTCCAGCTTTCTACTCATGCCTTCATGTGAAGGAGCAAGTGAGGAGACCCTGTGCCCCCATGGGAGCTCTGATTGAGTTTCTGGCTCCTGCTTTCAGCTTGGCCCAACCCCAACTGTTGTAGGCATTTGGCTAGTCAATCAGGACACGGAAGATCTCTCTGTCTCTGTCTTTGCATTTCAAACAGTTTTTTTGAAAATTAAATAAGGATTCACATTTTTAAAAATTACGTAATTTGTTTTATCATTGTAAGAGATTTAATAAGCTCCATTTCAAAATCACAGACAGCTACCCATTGAGTTCATTATTAGGTTGAAGTCAGTTTCCAAAGCACACCCTGTTTATGTGCATTGATTAGTATTCAACATTATTGAGATTTGCTTTATTTGTTAACTTAGTATATATTCATAATTTGTGACTTCCTCAATGTTTCAAAGTCGCTGGAAGGGATGGGGGAAGAGAGTTAGACAACAGAACTTGTCATCACCAATTCAAGTAAATGACCAGATTCTGGAAACCGGGACAGTCTTTCCTATTCTCCAATGCCCTTTTGCCTAGGGACTCTTCTACTTAAAAGGTTGCTAACGCAGAGCCTTTGCTTCTTTTTTCGTTAAAAAAAAAAGGGATAGATATAGTGGCACAGTGAGTCAAGCATTGCTTGAGATGTCTGAGTCCCATGTCAAGGCGCTAGATGGTGGTCTCAGCTCCTTTGCTTTTCAGTCAAACTTCCAGCACTTTGGTTCCAGCTACCCATCTGGGAAACCAGGATGGGGTTTTGGCTCTACGCTTCAGCTTGACATAGCCCTTGATGTTGTAGGAGTTAGGGGAGTATATCCTACTTTCTCTCCTCTCTGTCATTATGCATTTTGAATTGATAAAATGATAAATATTACAGATAACTTTTAAAAATCCTGTCTCCTATATCTTCTTATGATTTTGAAAATGCATTGACCAACAAAGTTTGTAAAGTTAAAAAGAAATGAGTTGTGGTGTCTCTTATTCTCATCTCATTCAAGCCTCTTAGCATTATCAGTACAGAATGAATTGTTTTAAGAGAATATATTACTACCATGTGAAGACACAGGGAGAAATCACAGACAGACACACACACACACTCACTCACTCACACATCAAGGAAGCAGGGCTCAGAAGAAATCAACCGTCCAACATCTTGATTTAGATTAATTGTCTCCAGGATTGGAAAAAAAATAGGTGCTTGTTTTTGGCGTTGTTTGTTCTGTGGTATTTTTTGATACAGCAGTCAAGGCAGGCTGGTGCATACCCAGGTGTGCATGGGTTATGTGAGGCCATTTCTAAATATGTGAAACAGATCTCCCAGACAGTTTACTTTCCAAAATACAAGTGTTCAGAGTAAGACTTTGTTAGAGTTAATGAAATGACTTATCTGTTTGCTTTTTTAAAGCCTCCAAATTAGAGGGCATCTTCATGACTTAACTGAATACAATAATTTGTGGATTTTAAAACTATTGATGAATTTTTGCCTTCTGTGTATCATACACCATTCTATGCAAAAGAGATTAAACAATGAGCAAATAAGGTTTTTCTCCTCAACAAACTTAAATTAAGCAGATAAAAGAAAGATAAACATAAAAATTACTGTGTAACAGAATGTCTTTGCTATGGAAATAACAAAGAAGAAAAATAAAATTAGGAGTGATGGGGGTACTATTTTGAAGAGGATGGTTTAGAAAAGATTTGGATAGCAATTTGAATAAAGTGAAAATTCCAGAGGCAGTGGGTGTCTTAAGATGAAGTCATTCTGGTTTGTTAAAGAAATGACAAGATATCCCATTTGACTAATGCCATTGCAAAAAGTCCTGTTGGATGCTCTAACACATGGTAAACGTTTGAGATATTGTTGCAGAAAATTTGACACAAAACACCACAGCAATCTAGTTTCTTTTCTGACATGAAAGAAGAATTTTCATGTTGACAACTCTAGTTTGTCAAGCAAAATTTATGTAGGAAAGGGAGAAAGAAGATTCCTGCTGTAGAGACAGGAGGGGGCTCCAAGGCAGGAAAGATCCGAGGAAGTTTAAGAGAAGAAAGTAGAGACCTTGTGCCATAGTGGCAGGAGGGAGTTCCAAGGAAGGAAAAGACCTGAGGAAGTGGTGGAAATTATGTCTTTTGTGTACTGTCTCAGGGAAGGGCTACACATGAGTCCACCACAGGGCGGAAAAACCTCATTCACAATAGGCCGAAAGATTTACTGCTAAGGTGATCATGGAGTGGGGAAAAACAGAAGCATCAAAGATGGTAGTTAGCTTTGATGGCCTGAGCAGTGGTAAGGATAATGATGTGATTTGTTGATTTGGGAATAATAGAAGCAGTTTGACAGAAAAGTATAGGTTAGCTTGTGAATATATTTAATTTGAAATATTAGCATTCCATCTGAAGCACTGCAGTTGGTAGTTTAGAGGAGAGATTTATGACAACATATGTTGTCCGTCATTGGCTTATATGCTTTATATTGACAGGATATTGAGTCCTAGAGAACATCACTGCTCACAGATTAGAATAAAGAGAACAATCCTACAATGAGCCTTAAAAAGCCAGCAAACTTAAAGTAACGCAAAGATGAGAAGAGAAACAGGAAGCAGTTTTTCAAGATAGATAAAGTAAACCTTTCAAAAGCTTCTGAGTTTCCTGAAATAAGAACTGACCATTGAATTGGGTTCTCGGGTGTCTACTAATGAGCATGGTAAGAGCTTTTTCTGGAATGATAGTAAAGTATCATTAAGCTGAATGCAAGAGGTAATGAAGTCTGGAGAAACTAAGGGGAAATAACCGACACAAACAACGCCTTAGGTCAGATTTGCAGTGAATTTCAATGGAAATTGTTCTGTGGGCAAGGAAATTGATGATACAGGGTGTATGGAGAGTGACTACTTGTAGGCAATACCCTACATTTCAAGTCAACCCTTGGGTGTGTAAGAATAATATGAAACAAATACTCCTTTTTTATTTTTTTAAATTTATTTATTTTTTTATTATATTTTTGACAATCTTTACATAGTTAATTAGGGTAAAAAGATTCAAGGGCTATAGGAAAGTTGGTAAGACTATTATTCCCATATTGTTTCCTTCGTGTTTAAAGGGGGGGTATTAAGGGAGAAGGCCCACCCAATTTCCCAACCTCCCCAGGTCCCAGATGTAGGGCATGCCCCGAGGTTCTTGCTCAAATGGTTTTGATAGTTCAACAGTTAGGAATCACTGCCATTCTTGCCACTCCAAGCACGATGAGGTCTTTGAAGAATCCACTGATTGACATAGTCCATCATAGAGTCTCCATTTGCCCCGTATTTCGCTGCCAACATATAGCTGAGATGGTTGATTGACCTATTCTGTCTTCTGTCTTTTCTTGGTTAGGGTTCTAAATCCAGCATTTTGATTGGGGAGATCTCCAAAGAAACTTTCTCTGAGGTGTTCCCAGACCAGATACTTGTATGTACTAGCAAGTACAGGGCCCAGCATAGTCCATCGCCCTAATCAGCTGGTGGTTGCAATTGCTGGGTTGGTTCTGTTTCCATCCCTGTATTCCACTGGAACCAATGGGTGTTTGCAGTCCAGCCTGGTTCTGCCCAGCACATACTCGGCCCTCACATAAACCAGTGGGAGCTGCAGCCTAGTTGGAGCAACCCACAATAACCCCCACCAGGCCAGTCCCCTACTTTGGTTTGCCAGTATGTGTTTCAGTAGTCCAGTCTGTCCCACATCCCATTCGGCTCTCATGCATGTCAATGGGTACTAAAGCTTTGTTCCATCTAACCAGCTCCACTATGCAGTCCACACAGATGCTGTTGGGTATCTGTCTAGCCCCCCATCCCCTGTCCTAGTTTTCTTGCCCTCCCATGGGAGTGGTAAACCAAGAGGGAGGAGCCCACTATTTCACTCTCAGGCCTCTCCCACTTCTAGATTATGTTCTCTCCAGGTAGTTCTGTGGTTTGACTTGACAGAATTAGTCCCCAGTGCCAGTTTCTGCCAGCTGATGCTGTGGCTAAGCCCAAACAACCCTCACCCACTCTGATTTTGTTTGCACCAGTAGGAATAATCAGCCCAGCCTGGCTTTTCCCTGATCTGGGCTGCATGAGGCGCACAGGTGTTGTAGCCCTGCCCAGTCTGGTCTACCCCCATCCCAGCTCAGGCTCTCCAGTGGGAGTAGCTGTCCAGCAAGGGAACCACCCCTTATTCCCATGCCAGCTCCACTCCTCCCTTCCTGGTTCTCACGTGTGCTGATTGGGCGCTGCGGTCACATCCGGTACAGGCAACCTCACCCTGGCATTCCATATTGTGCACTGGTTTTTGTTGCGACCGAACCCGGCTCGACCCACACTGTTCTGGTGCTTGGATTTGCCAGTGGATGACGAGAACTGATTCAGCCTGGTCTTCCCCCAACCCATGCCAAATGTATGCCACTGGGTAACTTTCCATGGCCTGTTCTGGGTTGTTTCCTATCATGTTTCTTGCACTTACCTGCCGGGTCTGTGTTCTGCCAGAGGAGTTGCCCAGGCTCCTCCATCAGAACCTCTCCCAATGCCAGATTTTGTGCATACCAGTGGGTCCATGAGTGAAACAAGTACTCCTAAGGGCAGCATTCTAGGAACCATAAGGAAGTGTTACACAGTAGAACCAAGGCCCCAAACATGTTCACATTCTAATCCCTAAAAAGTATAGCCTCACACAGCAAAAGGAATTTAGCAGATGTGATTAAGGTAGCAATCATGGGGATAGGAAGATTTCCCTTGGTTGCCTGAGTGGATGCAATTTGTTACTACTAGAGGGAGAGATGAGAGAGGAAGATGTGACTACAGAGAGCAGCAATTCCACCAGCTTTGAAAGTGGAGGGAAGAGATCAGCCAAGGAATTGCAGTGGCTGCTAGGACCTGAAGAAAGCAAGAACAAAGATTATCCCCTAGCAAGGGACCTCTACCAACACTTGCCACCTTGATGTGGCACTTGCCACTGACCCATTTTGGATTTTTTATCTTACCAAATTATAACAGACTGAATTTTTGTTGCCTGAGCCACCAAATGTTGTTATTCTTTTCAGAACAAAAATTTTTACTTGACCCCCATTCTCAATATGATGTCACCATTATTACATATACTGCATTGTTTCAAATCAGCAGATTCTTCTGTAATCTTCTCCAGATGATGAGCTTTCAATAACCTAGACGTAGTCGCTTAGAGAGCTAAGGGCCTAAGAACTCCTTAATCATGCTTTCATAAATACTCCATTATCTTTAGCCTCATTTTCTAGTTTTGGTGCTACCAATTGCAGAATGTTGTGTGTATCTGTGGTGTCAAGGGAGTTCCTTTTTTAACTGTCCCTTGGGCACTCCATATTCAGCTTTTTCAGGTTGGCTAGGATAGTTACCATTTTACATTTGCTGTTTGTGTCACCTCCCATGTTCTTTGTCCTTCTAGAGTTATGCCTTCCTTCTCCACTATTGTTAGCATAGTCCTTTACTTTGGCTTCTATGGCATATTCAGAGTGAACAGACACTAATGCATATGTCCACTGAACAACATCAATCACAAGTCTTAACTTTTTCTTCTTAGTGAAATAATAAAAGAACATCAGCTGAGAGTGTGCAAGAAGAAAAGAAGGCAAATTCCAGTTTTTCAGTGTTTCTAGGAAGGATTATAGGCCTTCCTTCCAATCTGACTTGTTATCACAGGGAATATTAAAGTCTACAGCTGATACTGTACCAGGCCTCCCTATATAAGGAGATGTTACTTAGATCAACTCTGTCTGCACTATCCTTGATGCAGTATCTTGTTTTTCAGGTTATAAAGCTTGTCTTATTTTCACCATATGATCAGTTCCTTGGAAGCATTTCTGTGAAGTTTATATTTTGTTTTCTAAATTTTATTTATTATGTTTATGGCCTTTTACTAAAAAGTAGAGAGACAGAGATAAATCTCCCACTTATTACTGGTTTATTCTCCAAATGCCTGCAGCAGCCAGGGTTGTGTCAAGCCAAATCCAGGAGCGTAGAAATCAATCAGGATCTCTGAGTTGGATGGCACACATCCAATTAATTGAGCCATCATCTGCTACCTCCCAGGGTGAATGGTAGCAGAAAGCTGGAATTCGAAACAGAACTAGTACTCAAACTCACACAGTCATATATAGAATGCAAGCATCCCAAGCAGCATCTTAACCACTGTAACAATGGTCACAGCCTGCCCCTGCTTTATATTTTTATTGCATGTATAAAATAAACTCCCAGATTACAAAATAATGCATTGGCATAGAATGATTTGGGGATTAGCAAAGGCTTTCTAGTGCACTGCTCCTGATACATATCTCCCTTGTCATCCCTTGTCCAGATATCATATCTGGAATTAGCAGATCAGCAAATGCATCATGTATTTAGCAGCATTGTCACTTTTATTTTCATCTTCATTATTTGCCCTTAAAGAAAACATTCAAAGTGTTAGGGGCCATGCCTGTCTCTCTCTTTTTTTTTTTTTCTTTCACTTTTTACCATAGCAGCTACAACAGACAAGGACATGATAATTAGAAGTCCTCAAAAATATTCACTAAATGAATCGTTCATTTGTAACTAAAAAAAAACAAAAAACAAAAAAAAAAAAACATTGTCCTAACACAGAGCAAAAGGGACTTGCACACAGCATGCCTTTACTAACAAGTGTTGAAAAAAATGATTTTAAAGTAGATTTCTCATTGTCATATAGTATTAGTCCACATGCTGGGCCAAAAATTAAAGTCTCTGCAAATTTGAAAGGATTGAACTCATACCATGTGTCTTCGTGTCTTCTCATACCATGAAGGAATAAAACTAGAAATCAGTAAAAAAAAAAAAAAAAAAGACCAAAGAACATACACAAGTACTTGGAAATTAAACAAAATGCTACTGAATTACCAAGGGTCATTAGAGAAATTAAAAGGGAAATTTTAAATGTTATTGAAATAAATTAAAATGAAACAAAATGTTAAAACCTATGGAAAATGGCAAACGTCATTTTAAGACATAAGTTTACAGCATTAAGTAAGTGCTTACATTAGAAAAGTCTCAAGTCAAAGATCTAAATATATATCTTGAAGACAGAAAAAATAGGAATAAATCAAGCTCAAAATCAGTAGGAAGCAATAAATGAAAAGAATCAAAAGAGAAACTCATGAAATTAAGATTAAAAAAGAGATCAACAAAGCAAAAAAGTTGTTTGTTTGTTTTTGGAAGAAAAATACATAAACCTCTAGCCAGGCTATCAAAGGAAATAATGAGAAAAGCTTAAGTACATAAAATTATAGATGACACAGGAAATGATATCACTTATATCACAGAAAAATAAAGGATCATAAGATCCTTGAAGAAGTTTATGCAAATAAACAGGAAAACCTAAAGGAAATGGATAAAATCCTAGTTTCATAGAAACTACCAAGATTAAATCAAGAAGACAACAAAAACAGACTCATAGAAAGTAGTAAGATTGAAGTGGAAATCAAAAGTCTTCCATTGAAGGGGAAGTCCAGGACATGATAGCTTTACCACTGAGTTCTACAAAATGTTGAAAGTAGAAAGTAACTTCAGTAATCCAAAATTGGTAATCCAAAATTCAGAATGGAACTCTACCAAAGTCTTTTTATATGGCTAGCATTACTTTAATACCAAACACAAAGGTAGGACACAAAAAGAAAAGCACAAGCCTATATCCTTAGTAAACATAGATAACAAAGATTCTGAGTAAATTTGCAAATCAAATTGAAAACCATATAAAAATTTTATGTCATAATTAAGTGGGATGTGCAACAAAAATGCAAGGGTGATTTGGCTTTCACAAATCAATAGCCATCGTAAATTATGTCAATTAAATGAATAAAAACCACAAGATCATTTTAATAGACATGGAGAAAGCATTTGATAAGATTCAATACCCCTTTACCATAAAAAACATTTCACAAATTTAGGTATACAAGAATCATTCCTTAAAATTATGACGGCCATATATCACAGACCAACAACCAATACCATCCCAATAGTGAAAAGCTGAGAGTATTTCCCTTCAGACAAGGATGTCTATATTATCCACTTGTACTCTCCATATTACTGGGACTTCAGCTAGAGCATTTGAGGGAGGAGAAGCAAATAAATGAGCATCATAGTTGGAAAAAAAAATCAAATGGTCCATGTTTACAGATGACATGATACTGTACATGGAAAAACCTGAACACTATGCTAATAAGCTCATAATATTGATCAACCAACTTTACGGAGTTGTATACTTATTACAACATTAACAAACAGAAACAGTAGCTTTTTCTGGCTTGATTTTTTTTTTCAAACTCATAGAAAAAGAAATGCCATTTACAATAGCAACATAAAGTATTTAAGAATAAATGTGCCAAAAAAGTGGAAGACCACTACAATGGAAATGATCAAATGTTGAGGAAAGATATTATCAAGGACATTAAAATGGAATGATATTTCTTGTTCATGACTTGGATAAATCAACATCATTAAAATACCTATACTAAATAGCTAATATATAGATTAGTACTGAAAATAATATCTAATCTACAAATTTGATGTAATGTCTAAAAAAATACCAATGTCATTTTTTTATAGAATTAGAAAAAGCAATCCTCAAATTCATAGGCAATCCAAAATACACAGAATATCAAAGCAATCTTGAAAAAGAATAAGCTAGCAGCATCACAATTCTTTACTTAAAATCACACAATGTAGCATGCTGCTGGCCTATGTCATGGTTTTACAATACCTAGATCAGTGTGATGCAATATAGAGCCTAATAAATTAGCCTGCATACAAACAACCACCTGAGTTTTGAAAAAAGTGCTCAGACCAGACAGTGGAGTAAGGATAATGCCTTCAACAAATGAAGATGTATATATGTAGAAGAATGAAATTAGATCGATACTTTGTATCATATGGAAAAAATCAACTCCAATTAAATAAAAGACCTAAATTTAAGACTTGAGACTATGAAGTTGATGCAAGAAAGAGTAAGAGAAATTTCAAGACAATGATGTAGGAAATATTTGTAGCAACACTGTTGATAATAGCTAAAATTTAAATCAACCAAACTGTCATCAGATGAATAAAGAAAACATGTTTATATACACAAAGGAATATTATTCAGCCATCAAAGAAATGAAACTAACATTTGGGGTAAGATGGATTCCACTGGAGAAAATAATTCTGAGTGAAATAAAGCAGACCCTGAAAGACAAATGACATATTTTTCTCTCTTATGTATGGGAGCTGAAGTTTAAAAAGCAAACTGCTGGAGGCCAGCTCCAACCGAGTTCGGAACTCAAGAAGGGTGCGTGAAATAGGCGTAGACAGAAAAGAAACGGACCTCTCCAATCTGAGAATCATAAAGGACAATGAGAGAAAGCTGTCTGCTTTATTTATACAGAAGCAGTCACAAACTCTGGCACAGACCTTTTACATCTTGGTGCTGCATCCACTCAACCTCAGACTGCAGGGCCCTAGTAGTACAATTACAAAATTTTCTTTAGGGGCAATTTGACACGGCTTCCAGGGGGGCACAATTTACAACAGGTGAATGAGGAAGGATTATGCGTTCCTTGCTTATCTCGCCTTGCCAGCCCCTACCTGCTTTCCTCACATCTGGGTTCCAACCTTGGCGCCACCTGTGACAATCAGACTCCCATCTTGAATTATCTATGGGTTAATAACTCTGGGGCCTTGGTTTATGGGGATTGGTTCCATTGGCATTAGTTGGCCATTAGGCCTGCAAGCTCACACAATTTGTTAGCTAAGCAAGTAGAGCAGGAGTTATAAAGGCGAAAAGAATTGCAGTTAGCAATGAGCTATGTTTACTCCATTTTGATTTCAACTCTACAATGGACAAGTGGGTGCTTCCAAGGATAAGTCTGCAAATTGTTTCACCTTAAGGCAGGCATTATCCATTCTGATGTTGCAGCCAGGAATTCCTCAGTAAACAACACGTATTAATCAGTTATACACTCCTACTACAGTTCTCATTCTACAACTTATCAGTTAGAGGAGAAAATATATCACAGAAGGAGAAACCTAAAGATCAAGGAAAGAGAACCCTAAACAGAGATTCCCACTACACCCATGGACTCAATAACCCTAAATTAGCTTGAAAGCATGTATTACGATGCTAGTACAGACATTCTTTAGCTCTTCCAGCCAAAGAGCCGTAAGAGCAACTGAGACAGCATACATTGTTAAAGGTCCATTCACCCAGTCTTTGTCAGCAACATTAACATCCAAGCTCACATTGGTGTAAAAACCATCTCGCAGGAACAAACAATGCCTCAATAGATTACAGAATTCTTAGCAGGGTGGGGTGGCTGGGTGTTCCTGCAAAGGGAGTTGGAACTGCCTTCAGGTGGTTGCAGAGGTGCCCTGCCATGCAGTGGGAAGCTCCCCCGGGCCCTGCCAAACAGGGGAGCTGTTCTCTTCACACCTTCCTGTCATCCACACCTACTGCATGGACCCCATCAGCAAACAAACATGAAAAAATGTGTCTATCAGTATCACCATAAATTTAGTTTTGTAAAATTTTGTTTTATATTTTAGTCAACCCAGTGGTTAATAATGTCATAATGTGGCCAGTCATAAGATAATCCTCCACTGCCAGTGTCAACATCCCATATGGGCTCTGGCTTTGTGTCACAGTCACTCCATTTCCAATCTGCTTCCTTTATTATGGTCTGGGAAAGCAGCAGAAGATGACTCAAGTCCTTGGGTTCCTGCATCCATGTGGGAGACCCAGCAAGTCACTCCTGACTTGGATAGCAAAGGTCTAGCCATTGCAGCTCTTTGGGGAGTGAACAGAGGATGGAAGACCTCAGTGTTTCTTCTTTACTCTGTAAAATCTGCTTCAAATGAAAATAAAGAAATCTTTTCTTTAAAGAAATGTATGTCCTACTACTGTAGTTTTAAAGATCTATGAGTGTAAAAAAAAAAAAGATCTATGAGTGAAATTGTCATTATTTGTTTCAATTAGTGTGTAGTTATTACATACAGCCCACTAAAGTGGTTTTGCTTTTTACTTGTTAAACTTGTATATGATATAATATTAAGCCTTTTTCTGTAGTGTGAATCTAAGATATCTTATCCCAGATGTTAAAAAAAAACCTAAGATACTATATCAGAGGAAGGGATGGGTTTCCTCAAGAGAGCCATCAACACTTGTTACAGTAAAAAGAACTATCTCTCAATGAGGGGATGGAGAAGAGAGGCTCCAGATTTCTTTACAGCAGGAATTCTTCAAGGGTGATGAACTTCTCCCGTCTTTTTTGTTCATTTTTGCTCTGCTGAACAAAGGGTTCTGTGGAGTGGATTATCACTCTTTGAAAGTCCCTGGCTGAAGAAGGAATGTTGATTCTTTTTCCCCTCCCTGGTTTCTCTGCTGCTCTTACTTTCAACTGACTGCCTTTGAGATGCCAGTAACTATGAAAATCACAACTGTTTTCTATTTTCTCTCTGCTGTTACAAGTAAGCTAGCTCTCTGTGGTCTTGTCTTACAGGTGTGTGAATACGGCAGACAGTGAAGGTGGCACAGTGGCTAACAGCTTATGTGACCAGGACACAGCTCCGCCAGACAGCCAGCCCTGTTCCATCCTGTGCCCCAGTGAGTGTGTCATGTCTGAATGGGGACCATGGAGCAAGTGCCCCCAGGTAATTTCTCTCCTTTTGTCGATGTTTCAGTTCTCTAGTGCCAGCTTTGCTGTTGTTCTCTGTACATTCACAGCACTGCTCTTCAAGCCCTTCTGCTCATTCCATGTGAGATAGCTCTCGAGAAAACCAAGAGAGGGAGAGGAAAAAAAAAAGAATAAAGAAAAGGAAACAATTTTCTGCAAGTGAGATTGAGCATTTTAAAATGCTTGTACCTCTTAGCCCTTTATTGTGGGAACACGAGTGAGGAAAATGAGTCTGTAATGATCGCACCAGGCTTTGGCTGCACACTCATTGTTCAAGGGGTCTTCTTTGGTGTGAAAATGATTCTCATTATGATTTCTTGGTTCTATCCCATTTTTTATCCTGAAAGAATCAATTATGTCTTGGAAGCTCAGCTCTACTTTGCCATTCATCTTCTGCGAGTGATGATCTGCTTTTGCCTTTAGCTTTTTTTTTTCATATTCCATAAAAACAAGGTATCCTTTTTTAGTGTTTCTACATCTTCCCAAATTACACTACCACAAAGGATTTGCCTATATTTTTGTTCATTAAAAAAATGGACACACACCATGAGAATGGAAAAACCGAAGTTCTTCAAGCAGCCTAATTCAGCATCACAGTGCCTAATAATGAATTTTAATATTTTAAACATACATCTCCTAAAAGATGGGAAACAAAAATACATATTAGGAACATATTATATGGATTCAAACATGAGGCAAAAAATGAGGACTTTTTTAAATCCAGTACTCTTGCTGATAATTTGTAGTAAAATTATAAAATTAGAAAATACTTTTGGAATTATTTTTTGAAGTTTTTAATTATTGCTTCTTTAGTAAGTTGTGTAACCTTATTCTTAGCAGTATTCCTTTAATTTAGCTCTTGAAAGGGCATTCCCTGTTACTGTTCTGCTATTTGTTGAATCCCTTGAAATGTAACACACAACTAAAATGAAGAGACATCAATAGAAGAATAATCTGTCCGATGAAGCCAGAACTTTTGCTCTTGTATTCTTACCTCACTTACTTTAAAAGAATTAAGATTGCAGTTGGCCTTAATATTTCCGTTTTCTAAGATGCAGTATCTAAGAATAAGTTATTTTAGCTGTGCCTATGATTGCTTGATGACTCAATATACATCTTCACGCTTTAGAATGCATAGTTAACAGAATAATTAGCAAACTGAAGAAATTTAAACACTGTGGTCATGTTCTTTGTCACTTTCTAATTTAGTCACACAAGGCTCTGTTCAATGTTAGTCATTTTGGTACAACAATGTTGCCCTCTTAAGTCAAGGTCCCTGGTAATTGGACTGAATACCTCCTGGAGAGGCAAACCACACAGGCTGGCAATGGGTTGGCATTCTGCATTTGCATCTTTTGGGTTTGTATTTTCTGTAGGCTTTGTCTTTCCATGTGCAATCATTGTATTTTTGAAAAGTTTACAATTGGGAGATAAAGGAAATATTTCAACATTTTTGTGTGTATCTAGAAGATGACACAGTTGTTCAGTGTGAATTGAGAAGGCTACTCCTTCAACTGCTGGTAGATAATAGTAATAACAGCTATGGGCGCAGCTCGACCGGCTTTTCAGAGCACTTGTCCGTGGTTGCTTATTTTGGGACTCATGAACTTGAGAGATAAGACACAAAGAAATCTTTTATTATTATTATTATTATTATTATTATTATTATTATTATTTGGCATAAGGCTCAATTCAATCAGACCTATATCCAAAAACACAGCCCTGAACAAAAAGGGTTATTTCCTTATGGATCTTTTTTAACTTCTTTGTTTGCCATATATCATTACACACACTTTTGTTAGGATGTCTTAATGCTACATAGTGATTATAGAAACTGCTACAAAACTGTGCATGCGCATATAGTTACTGATCAGGTTGGCATCACTGGAACAGTGGCTGGAATTGAGCATGTTTTAGCAGGGTATTATCAGCTTTGTGCTGAGTGATGTTCTGGACCATTGAATGAATCAACCATTTCAATAACTGAATGGTGCATGGTCCTAGATAGACAAAGAAAAAATGTTACGAATGGTGAGAAGAGACACAAACCAAGATTACCCAGGAGGAATTTTGGAGCCAGTTTTTCAAGGGTCTGAGTTCATCATTGACTTCTGGGTGTTATTCCAGCTTGCCAACAGCATCATGAACAAGACTGGATTGAGTCAATTAAAAGCAACATTTATCTTTTGTTTCATTCTGCCAAGCTTTGAGAGTGCCCAAGGGTGTGGCACCTGTTGAGTGGTTGTAGGTGTTTATATATGAAGGTACTTGAGAGAGCAAGAGAAAGAGAGGCTTAAATCCAGGCAAAGGATTTTTTTACTTAGTTAAGAAATGGCCTAGGACCACTTAGATGTGGTAGGGTTACCCTGTGAGGGAAATGGAACTGAAGTTTTATGCAACTTAGGTGTGGGGCATGGGAGAAGGAGACAGCTATTCAGTTATGCATATGCAAGTGACCTGTAGCTAGCCCAGGAGACTCAGCATGGTAGGCTGAGACAAGGTCATGGGTTCCTGTAGGGCATCCCAGACATTCCTGAGGAGATGTGGCCAGGATGAGCCTTTTTGGGTTGATTTTCTCTCTGCCTCATGGGTGGAAATGTGGTTAGAGAGGTTTAGCCAACTCCCAGTCTCAGTGCTGAGCCAGCTACAGCCAGATGCTGGGGATGAGGGAGAAAGTGGACCATGTACCTTCACCATCAGATAACCAACAAAACATGTAGGGCAAATTTTGGTGATCATGCTATCTGTCTTTTAAGTTGAAAGAGCTGACTTTAATATAATTTCCATCTAATTTCATCCAAATTAATCTCATGCAGCACTCAGCTTCCACAAACCTACAATATGCTTACTGCTTCAGTTCTTCTATGAAAAGTTTTTCTATCAGGTCTGGCACAACGGTTCAGAGACTAAAACCCTCACCGTCGGCATGCCCGGATCCCATGTGGGCACCAGTTCACGTCCCAATTGTTCCACTTCCCATCCAGCTCCCTACCTGTAGCCTGGGAAAGCAGTAAAGGATGGCCCAAAACCTTCGGGCCCTGCACCTGTGTGGGAGACCTAGAAGTACATGGCCCTGGACTCCTGGTTTGGATGAACTCAACTTTGGCCATTGTGGCCACATGGAAAATGAACCAGTGGATGGA
Organism: Ochotona princeps; assembly: GCF_030435755.1. Classification (NCBI taxonomy): domain Eukaryota; kingdom Metazoa; phylum Chordata; class Mammalia; order Lagomorpha; family Ochotonidae; genus Ochotona; species Ochotona princeps. The sequence goes on from NC_080836.1 coordinate 22,352,972, forward strand.
AGGTCTTTCTCTCTGTGTCTCTTCTCTATAAATCTGCCTTTCCAATAAAAGAAAAAAAAGAAAAAAAACTTAAAAGAAAAAAACTTTCTATCAAGAAGTTCTTTTAACCTTCCTTCACCAAGAATACATTCTCAAGCTTACAGGTTGCCCCACAAATCTGTTTCCTACCTATTGGTTCTTTCTAGTCTTGTCACAAATAATCCTCAATGTGTATAAATTAAGAGAGAAGCATCTTTTAGAAGCACTTACAAAATTTTAACCCATACTTACTTTAAAGCAGTTTTAAATTCTGAAAATGTTAAAGCAGTTTTATTGGAACATTGGATGAGGCACGTTACTAAGATTCTGTCAACTCTAGGAATCTCAAGGAAATATTCCACCTAGAAAGCAAGACATTTAAGCATAGTCCTAAATAATGTTATGCTAGTATACCTAAATATTTTTGAGAATCACCTGTAGATAACAAAAATTCAAACTGATCATTATTATAATACAAACATATCAGTTCATAGCACCTTAGGAAGTATAGCAGTTTTTGCACAGAATTTTATTAGGCTGTGGTGATTGGAGAGCTCTATAGCTTAACAAAAGAAGTGTTGACAAATGGAGAATAGATGAATCTTGAATTGGTGGACTAAAACACTTCTATAGCTTAGCAAGTGAGAAAATGTGAACTCTTTGGATCAGAGCAGGCAGTGTCGGAAAAAACTCAGCATAGAGATTAGAAAACATGGCCCTGCAGGGCGTCTGTCCAGTAGTAAAAATAGGACGCTAAAATGAACCCTGTTTTAATCAATACGTGTCTTTTTAAAATGATGACTAAGGATATAGGCAAAATGAGACAACTGGCATCACTTAGGAGTGAGGACTGTCTGAGACCAGAGGCTGAAGCTTGGCTGCTGAACAGATGCTGGGTGCTCCCTCAGCTCTCTCTCCCACTCCCCTGCCAATGCATGTATTTTCAGACAGAGAGAGCAGAGTGGACAGGTCCTGGTCAGATCAGGCCTAGCAGGAGATCTTAGGCAGAGCTTGAGCAAGGTTAACTTGACTCAAATTACTTGTAAGATTCTTCTTGTGAGAGTGTGCAAAGAGACTGGCTGAAAGAGAGAAGGGAGCAGGGAAATACTAAGCTTGTTGCTCAACAGAGCAACGCTCCCAATTGGCTGGAGGCATTGTAGAACCCCCTACATTGGGTCCCCTTGCCCCATACACAGAAGGCCGGTAAGTGACATTGAGGTGGTATAAGAAAGTAGATATTTATTGCAAGTTGAAGATCTGGGCAGGTTTTGTTTAATTCCCAGGCTGTTAGAGCAATTAGGGGTGAGGTTCTTACTGATGGAAATCAGGGCTGAGAGGTGTGTGATCAGTTGGTGTCCAAATTGCTGGTTGGTCAGTGAAGCTTGTGACTTCCTGTGCGGTCATGTCAGTGAGTAAGCCATGTTGTTTAGGGAACTTTTGGTTTCTCTATGAGCTCCAGTCGGTCTGAATGTTGTATTCTGCCCTTACCTGGAATTCTGCTACACAAATCATGCCAAGATGACATTAGCCATTGAGGTTGTTTTCTGGTCGAGAAGGAGATGATTCCTTGAGTTTGGTGAGTAGACTCCTATAGGGCCAGCTGGGTCATAGCCTTAAGTCAGTGAATTCCTTTTGGTAGAGGACAGGCAAGGACACCTTTGCTAAGGGCTAGCAGACAAGAGGCTGGATCATGCCTTTGCCTGATGGGGGATTCTGTTTCAAGTTGGCTGGGTTAAAAGAGAATGTGCAAAGCCTCTGTTTGAAATGTATGGAAACAGATTTTGGCCACCAGGACAAAGCAGAGGAAATGATAGAAGGTGGCTAGACATGGAGCATACTTTGGAGCATTTTGTCCTCATGGTGTTGTATTTGTTTCTGTTGGCTAGCTCTACCAAATATGTTCCTGGAGATGGCTGGAGCAGAGGCTTTGTCTTCACAGAAGCCAGAAATTAGATGTGAGGTAGAGGGAGAAGTTGTTCTTCAGAGCAGATAGTACCTGTCCAGATGGAAAGAGAGAAAATTCTCAAGGAGGAGAATCAGAAAGGTTACAGAATGAAGGGTAGTTATGGAGAAAAAGATGGGCCTGGATATAGGGAATCTCACATCATTCGTCATTACTCTGTGTAGGATTCTCAAGACCACTGAGAATTTTTAGGCTAAGAATGATTAATTCTGGCCAAACTTTGTTGCTGAAGAAAATGAACTCTTTTGGCTTTATCTTCCCTCTGAGGCCCAACTTGCAGGTTTTTTTTTTTTAAAGAGGAGAGACAGAGAGGAAGATCTTCTGTCTGATGATTCACTCCCCAAGTGAGCTGCAACAGGCCAGTGCTGCGCCGATCCGAAGCCGGGAACTTGGAACCTCTTCCGGGTCTCCCACGCGGGTGCAGTGTCCCAATGCATTGGGCTGTCCTCAACTGCTTTCCCAGGCCACAAGCAGGGAGCTGGATGGGAAGTGGAGCTGCTGGGATTAGAACCGGCGCCCATATGGGATCCCGGGGCTTTCAAGGCGAGGACTTTAGCTGCTAGGCCACGCCTCCGGGCCCCCAACTTGCAGTTTTTAAGAGACAGTCCTTTACCTGAAATGTCAGGATTGTTTGGACCCACAGATTCAGCAACATGTGGATAAGGGAAGGGAGCTTACTCATATGACGTTACTTGGGAAGGAGTCACTGCAACTGACAATGTAAGTTCTGAGTCTCCTTAGAAGAGAGACTCCCCACATGTAGGCCAGTACCTTCATGCTAAGTTGGGGTAGATGAGCATTTCCCACATTTCGTGGAAGTAAACGAGAGGGTAACCAACCAGCCTGGGACATACGAGGGGAGGTGAAGCAGTCACAACCTTCAGGCGGGGTGACAGATGCCTGTTACCAGTCTGGCGGGCTGAGAATCCAGTCTGTTGTTGGATGGAAAGGAATGATTCAACAGAAGGACTCCGAGAGTGAACCACTCAGAGCAACAAGAAAGTATAAGCATAGAGTCAGGATGTTCTGGGGAGATGTCTCCTTAGACCCATCTGAGTCACTCCAAGGAGAGTTCTCAAGGAAAAGGCACTTAGAAACCTAAAACAGGAAGTCAGTTTCAACTACCCCCCCACTGACCTAGGCCACCTCATCCCAGGTTTCAGCACCATTGTGTTTGATTTTTAGGTTAAGGTTTAGGATTTTAGGGTTCATTGAGGAAAGGAAGGTGACCTATTAAAGTAGAGAAGGCTTTGTTCAGGGGAAATAGAATAGAGGGAAAAGGAGAAAGTAGGGCTGGAGTTTGCCTGGACAGAGGCAGAAGGTTTAAAACCAGGTTTCATTTCTGGCTGTTTTCTTTCTCAGATCACAAGCAATTATGCAATGTAAATGGAAACTTGCAAATGATAAAAAAGTATGTTAATCAGGCCTCATACCTGATTACTGTCCCTATCTCTAGATAGACAGCATAATTTTAATAAGTTATGAGATCTTAGCATAATGCCCCGATATCAGGCATTTCATCAGTCCTTGGTGATGAGGATCATCATCTTAGCAGAAGCAACAAACTGATTCATTGTACCTGGTGTCTAATAGCACTCCAATGTGCAGTTCCCAAGGGAAAGGACACAGTCGTTCATAATCACCCTCTGTGCTGATTTAAGGATTCCACTTGCTGCTGTTGTAGGGTTTTCAACCATGGGTATGGCAGCAACCTCAGTTCTTGTCTCGCAGGAAAGAAGAATTTTCATGCGGACAGTTTAGTTTTAAAGGAAGATTTATTAGAAAAGGTAAGAAAGGCGGCTCCCGTTCTAGTGATGGGAGGGGGCTTTGACATAGAAAAGACCCTTACCTCCTGACATGGGGCAGGAGGAAAAGAGAAAAAGACCCTAGACCTCTGCCATTGTGGCAGGGGAAGACAGAAAAACCCCCACCTCCTGCCATCGTGGCAGGAGGAGGAAAGAGAGAAATGCCCAAATTAATGGTGGGGAAAGCATCTTTTAAAGCTTCATCTCAAAGATATTTCTCCATAAACAAAGGTGAATTCCTGTTTTACACAGTACCTGACCCTGGGACAAAAGGCCAAAAAAGGTGTCAGGCTACTTCCTTAGTCCCTTGGTAATGATAAAGAGGCCAGTCTGAAACTACTCCCTTAGCAATGGCCAGAGACAAATTGGGCTGACACTTTAGGTAAGGATGGAACATTAATGTCGCCCTTGTCTCTTGGAGAAGCGTGTTCTGGTGAATCTAAGACGTGGTGAGGGAAATACCCTTTCATATTTGAGAAAAAAGATAATGACTTGGGGACTCAGAATACCCTAACTTCCTACTACCCTGTCTAACTCCTCTCTCAGTTACTTTACCAAATTGTTCGTTGATGACCTGCAGTATAACATATGTAAATGAAATTAATTCTCTGTGGGTTTTTGTTTGTTTTCACCTCCCTAGTTCCTTCAGAGTCAAACATGTAAGTTGAATGTGTCCTTATGTATGACTGTGGCAAGTGACTTAGACCTATGTGTTTCTGGTTGCTTATCAGAAAAGAGGGACCACAAGAACGGTTTGTCTGTATTGTTTAAGCATTAGATATAATCTGTCTGAAGCAAATACCACACTGTATTACTAGATAAAGCATTTTAAGGAAGCAAAGGAGGAGAAAGAGAAGGACAAAGTGAGAAAAAGTCCTTGCCTCTCTAAGGGACAATATGGTAGAAGACCAAGGAGACAGGTCACAGAACATTTTCTAAGCTGTAAAGTAAAAATCTCTTCCCTTGAGTAATATAAGTTATTGTTTCATCTCACAGAAATATAATGTAGCATCTATTATTGAAAAATTGCTTATGTCCAGTTTAATAGTAGTTTTCCCAAATATGGCGTCGGGCACTGAACTGAATGAATATGTTACTGACCTGGCAGCAGCTGCCCATGCAAACCATACAGAGAAGCAAACAAAACAAGAACATTAAACATCTTCTTGGCATCATTTAAAATCATATTACAGGGAGCTGGAGATGAAATGGATCAAGAAAAAAATCCAATTCAAGGAGGAATCTGAAGAAAATGGAAAACCATGTGTTTTGTTTATTTCATGTTCTTCTCTTTCTTGTTCTCTTAACACGTTTCTTTAATTCCTTTATATTTCAACATAATTACTTTTTCATGAATAGTTTATTTGAAAAAAAGGTATAGAATCTTAATAAAAATTCTTTCCAACAGTGTTTCCTTCTAAACAGCATGTCTATGTGTGGAAATATAGCTATATGCGCCCAGGCATGCGTACATTCAGACACAGAGAAATCTATATGCCCATTTACTAGAATATTGATTGTCCAGTGTCTTTGATAGTTTCCGTTGTGTATGTACTTGTTATTTAACAAAGAGCTCCCCTCTACTGTTTAACTCCTGTAGTGGTTTGCAGTGGACAGGCAAGGACCAGGTTGCTGCTGGAGCTGGGTTCTCAATCTGTATCTCCAAAGTAGGGGGCAGGGACTAACTGAATTGATTCTCACTGCTGCCTTCAAGCGTCTGCATTAACAGGAAGCTGGAATTGAGAACAGAACTTGATTCTAATGAGAGTGTGGGCCTCCTAACTGATGGCTTAAAGAGTGATTGAATGCCCGTCCTCTGTTCTCCCAATTTTTATGCAGATGCTATTTTATTGAAAATTATGCTGTTGCATATTCATAGAATAATTTATTCTACAAGAGACACGTCTAAGTTATTTGATTCAGATGTTTCTTTTAGAACACCTAAAACTGCTCATCCCAGCTGTATCTGAACAAATATGGAGTTGTTTTCATTTATGCTACCAATCTAGCAGAGATTTCCCATTGAATAATACATACGTTTTATTTATGTCTGCCCTTGTAGGGTTGCCAACAGAATTTATTAAACAGTAATACTAATAGAAGAAGCAAAGAGTATCTGGAAGATAAATTTCCAGACTGATGCATAGTTCACAGAAGCAAGGCTTAGAAACCCTCTTCAACTAGGTGACTTAGGTTAGCAAAACTATTTGAACTTGAATTGATTCTCCAGCTCAGTACTTCACGCAAGAGCTAGAACTGTAGCCAGGCATCATCCTCAGACAGTGGAAATTGGAGATCATTAAAGAGTGGTCCAAATAAAACCTTATGATCAAACAATGACTCAAATCTTTGTATTGTCACCAGGACAACCTCTGAAGAAGGATCACAAAGGAAGACTTTGCAAAGAAACTACAAAGGACTTATGTGAAAGTGAAATCTATTGAGCTACAGTCTTAATATTGTGCTTCCAAAATGTACCTTCTTTCTACTTTCCACCCTTTTCTCTCATTCTTTATGTATGCATGATACACTTGCAAAAGCCATGGCAGAGCCCTGCCATTATTCCTGCCAGCAAATACTACGCTTTGAAAGAGAAAATAAAAGTGTGCCAGTTTTCTGATAAATGATATATAATTAAGAATGTGAGATTAAGAAAATTATATTTTCTTAAGGTACTTCTGTGATATTTTTGGGAAACGATGTGATCAGTGATAGTGTGTTACTGACGACTCCAAGTTTTCATCCCCCTAGCACATCCAGTTGTGTTCCAAGGAAGTCATTTACCCCAAACTTTGTGCTAGTGCTCAGCTTCAGGTGCCTCGCCAGCCTCTCCTAGGAGACTGTAATGAGCAGGTGACAACCTGCTTTTGTCCCCAGGAGAAAACCTAGTGGTTAAAACCCTCAGGCTACCCACTGTGTTTCTTTGATTCAAAGGTAAAAACCAGAAACCAATGTGATAGTTTCTTGTCACTTGGGCCACACTTTCTGATTGTTTCTGCTAACCTGATAGTGAGTCTTGTCAGAAGACATTGTTCTTCCTGGGCTTGCAGAATATGTTAGTGCCATGTGCAGTGGCACTTGATTTCAAAAATCACTGGAAGCTTTGCCAGATTAGAGTGCTTTATTTTATGTAGCAAACAGCCAATGGCCATTTGATAAAAGCCATCTGAGTTGCTAAAGTTTTTGAAATTTAATATACTTGTTTTAATTCTCCATCATATCTATGTGAAGTACAAAGTAAGGTCCTATTCTTAGCATTGTGCCACAGAAATACATGAAATTGCCTTTCTTTATAGCAATAAAAACTAAATTAGCAAAGAAAATATCTTAGCTCCCTGTCATTTTCCTTTTCTTTCCCTTTTGTTCCTCCTCTTTCCCTGTTTCTCTCCTTCCGCCCATCTCTATTTTATAGTAAAATTATTTTCTTAAATATGTATTTATTTATTTCAAAGGCAGAGTAAGAGTTTGAGGAGGAGAGTCAGGGATAGAGGTTTATTCTGTAATGGCCACTGTGGTCAGGTCTGGGCTGTGCTGAAGCCAGAAGCCAGGAATTCCACCCAGGTCTCCCAGGTGGGTGGCAGGATCTCAAGTACTTGATTCATTGTGCTTTCCAGTTGCATTATCAGGCAGGTAGATTGGAGGTAGAGTACTCAGGACACAAATTAGTACTCCAGTGTAGGAGGCTGGCATGCCAAATGGCACCTTAGCACACTGCACCACCAAGCCAAACCTTTACCCAGCTTCATAATAAAACTCCTTATGTTAAAAATGACAAATATAGTGGTGCATATGAAGTCTCAACTTGTAGTGCCAACACCCCGTATTGGATTGCCAGCCAAGTCCTGGCTAGTCTGCTTCCAGTCCAGCTTCCTACTGAGGCACCTGGAAAAGCACTGAAAGATTGAGATGCACTTGGGCCTTGCCTTCCATTTGGGAGACCTAGATGGAGCTTCTGGGTCCTGGTTCCAGCCTGCCCCAGGTCTGTCTGCTGAATCCATTTGGGAAGTGAGCCACCAAGAGGAACATTTTTCTCTCTGATTCCTTTGATCTCACCCAACCTTTCAAATAAATAATTTTAAAAAACTAGTATAATAAGCCCTGTACATTGGTCACTTTGCGTCAGCAATAATCTACAAGTGAGAAAACATTTCTCCTCCCTCAATTCTCTTTTTTTCTAATAGCACACCATAGAATATATCACACATTTCATACCATTTTGTCCATAAATACTTCTTTATAGCTTCCTAGGAATTAATAGTTAATCATAACAACTAAACATAACCGGGTAGAGGATAATTCAGAGAACTGGAGAAGGGCCAGCACTGTGGCACAACGGGTCGGTCACTCTCAGCAACACTGGCATCCAGTGTCAGAACTCCCGTTTGATCCCCAGCTTCTGGGCTTCCAATTCAGTTCCAAGCTGATGCACTTAAGGAAGAAGTGCAAGATGGTACAAGGGCTTGGGCCTCTGTTGCCCAGTTGGAGTTCCAGATGGAATTCTAAGCTTTTGGCTATGACTTATCCCAGTCCTATTACAGGCACATGGGGAGTGCCTAGCAGATAGAAATTTCTCTCTCTCTCTCTCTCTCTCTCTCTCTCTCTCTCTCTCTGTCCCTCCCTCTCCCTCCCTCCATCTCCCTGCTCTCTTTGCCTTTCAAATAAACAAATCAATAATCTCTTTTAAAGAGAGATAATCGGAGAGTACTGAAATTTTCACTTCCAGTGGGGAAATATCTTTGGATTAAATGTACGCATTACTTGTAAATAGCTTTTAAAATGGCAAAGTTATATAACAGCATTTTAAGTCATTGAGTAGCACATATCAGAGGCCCTTGATCACTGAAGGAAGAAGACTGCATAAAATAAACTTGGATGGTAGTAATGTTGAGATGACAAGGCAAGGAATGAGATTCCAACAAGACCCTCATATGGATCTAGTGATTTGATTCCGAGAGGTTTGGGAAGCTAAAGTTTGAAGGACAAATACTGCTGAGAAAGTAAGTAAGTAAATAAATAAATGTAGGTTTCTGCATATGAAGTCCTTGGTTTAATACTAGTTTAAAATCCATGTTATGGAAATCTTTTGAGTTCGGGCAAAGACTGACTTTGGAGAGCTTTGTGCAATACATATTACATAGTGAACATGGTCTAGGAAACAGCTTCACTGCAGGCAGCGTGAGTAGAAATGACTATCCAAGCCCTGCAGCTATCTGATAATCACCAAACTGGCTTATATCTTAGCAGGAGGGCTCCATTAGCCTCAGTGAACAATGTACTCTAGAACTTTCCTAATGGTATCTAAAGACAAACCTCTGTGGGATCAGACTAATTCACAAGTAATTTTACTGCCTCCTAAAATAAACTATAATGCATTTGAATGGGAACAAAACTGCAACATTCAACTATGTAACTTTTGTAGTACCTGGGAGTAGATAGTAAGTACAAGGGGCATGATGGGACCCACGTAGCTCTGAAATAATTATCTTTCTTCTTTCCTTCCGTTCTTCCTCCCTTTCCTTTTTCCTTTTCTAGTTAATATTTTGCGTCTTGAGCCCTGGTCTGGTTTTATAGGTATTTCTACCTTGTGAAAAGCCTTTGAGTGGCATATCTATATATTATTGTGAGTTTTTTACAAATCATTATAATTAGTAACAAATTGCATCCATAACCAAGAGGAAAGCCAGTCAGCAGAAGGAGAATCATGAATAACAGAGATAATAGAAGGTAAAGCTTAAACACTGCTATGATAAATATATTAAGGATGCTCTATGGTTTTAATGCTTAGAGAATATTATTGGGATCACCATCCTGGTTGACAATATTATGAGAACAAAAAGGAGGGAATGCTAGAAAGTCTCAATATTTAATGTGAGGGTAGTTATTCATTTAAACCCTTTATTTTTGAAAGGGTGGTTCCCATCCCAGCTATGTTTAGTGCAGAGATTCTCTGCTTTATATTTTATAGGTAAAACAATTCAAGCCTGCAGCTAAACTTGGGCAACTAGACATTTATCTACCAAGTGAACAAAGGGTATCTTTGTATGAGGGTATAATGAATTGGTTTATTTGTTAACTAGGTTATAGGATAACCAAACATTTGATCCAAATTTTCTGAGTGCTTTGTTAGGAATATCTCTGGATGAGATTAATATTTGAACTGGTAACCTAAGTAAAGTAGATTTCCCTCTGTAATGTGAATTGGCCCCATCACTCAGAACAAATAGGCTGATTGTCCCAAGAATGATAAGGTATTCATGCCATCTGATTTCTTGAGCAGGGATGACACTCTTGCCTGCCTTTGTCCTCAGACCTGTTCAATTTTCCTGGATATCAAGATTGCAACCATCCCGGCAGCTTTGCTGGGTTGCCAATTTGCTGAATGGCTCTCAGAATCAGCTTGTTTCACAGGACCCCAATCATGATTAGAAATCAGTGTGTCCATATGTAATGCATATTAGCACACATACACCCACCCACACACGTATCACTGCTTCTGTTGCTCTGGAGAACTTACATGAGAAACTTAATTACTTCAGAAACACACGTTTAATTGGTACTCTGGTTTTAAAAAGTACTTGCAGCTCTTGGTTTTTTTCAAGATTTCCAATCCAAAGCATGTTCCAAATTTCTATTTCTGGTGTGTAATTCTGCTTTCTTGATTCTTCTAAGTCCTTGTTATATCAGTTTTTGGGGCTTCCTAAATTTTATTGTTAGATCCATACTGTAGTATCATTGTGACTGAAATTTGGACACTCTTAGAAATAAGTGCACTGACTCTAATTTCAATTCTACTAATGTCATATTAGTTATATTTACGGAAGAATTAATGTGTAGTCTCCCACTTTTAATCAAAACTTTTAAAAAGTTGAAAATAGTTCATTTTCTGCTATTTGAAAATCTGAGATGTATGCATACATAGATCCTCAAAATTAATAAAAATATGCATTATGACAAATTATGATTTTAGAATTTTTATAGCAAAACTTATCTTTCAATCCCAATTTCCATGAGCTTTTTATAACCACTCAGATTTCATGGCCTTCTTTTGACTGTATTTAATACATTCTCTGTCTAGTCCAAAGGGAGAGTTTACCAGAAGATAGCAAAATCCTGCATCTGCTGCTTTTAGTTTCAGTCTGTCAGAGTCCTTTCTTTGAACACAGTATCTTTTTGTGGAGAGTCAGATGAGTAGTTACTGAGGATTTCCTGAGTCCTGATACTCTTCCAATCAAATTTATAACGCATAGCCACCTAGGCTGCCCTAAAGTGGAATGCCATATCAAGCAAAAAATAAACTTTTTCAAAGAGGTGGAGATGGGATAACATGTAAAAAAATTGGCAAAAATTTTTTTAACAGTTTAATTGTATTAAACAATTCCCTATCAACTTCGTTTAAGTTGTAAAATTTTGTCAAATAAGAATCCAAGAAGCTTAATTTCAAATTTACTAAAATCAATTGCTTTTGAAAATGCTCAACTTCTGAGTTTTTAAATACTAGAGATGAGCTATCTTTCATGGATGGATATCATTTTCTGCCTGATGTTTTTTGTGAGGAATCTTATTTCTTTTTCATTTTCTTTCTAGTTATTTATTGTACAAGTTTCCTAACCTCTTTGTGCTTCAATTTTAGTGATTTACATTTTTCTTTTTTTTTTAATTATTTATTATTTAACTTCATTAATTACATTGTATTATGTGACACAGTTACATAGATACTTGGGTTCTCCCACCCCTCCCCAAACCCTCCCACCATGGTGGATTCCTCCACCTTGTTGCATAACCACAGCTCAAGTTCAGTTGAGATTCCCCCATTGCAAGCGTATACCAAACATAGAGTCCAGCATCTTATTGTCCAGTCAAGTTTAACGGCTTAGGTATATCCTCTCTGGCCTGGAGACAGAGCCAGCAGAGTATCATCCCAGTCAATTGAAAGGAATCTTATTTTAAAAACATTTGTATAGAGTTTTGTGAGGGGACTGTAAAAGTTCATAGGAAAATGTAATTTAAAGGTAAGTATTTTGGTACAAAGTGATTTTGAAAATTTTACATAGTACTTTTTAGAAAATATACTTTCATTAATTTGTTGAAGATCCCTTAAAAGGCATGGATTTTAGAAACAATATTTTAAAATAAACATCTTCTGATTTCATTTTCTGTGCCCTTTTTCTGGATGTGGATAAATGTTCATATTTATGCATATATCCATTGCATATGATTTATTAATTTCATGAAACATGTTAAAGCCATTTATTACAAACCGATTTAGAAGAAGATTGTAATATCTTAACTCAAATTTTAACTATTTAACACTTAATAGGGAACTGACACACAGCTTGGCATTTTTGAGGATACATACTACAAAGATTTAATCCTTAAAATGACTCAGAATTTCAGTGAAGAAAATAACCCTGTGAGTAGTAAAACAGAGACATATAAACTAGTCACAAGTTTTTGAGTCTTTGAGTCTTATAAAGTGAATAAAAAAAATAGAGTGAAATTATCCAAGGCCATAGTGATCAAGACAGGCACCTCATAAAGGTCTTATCATGAGAGGATGCGCAGAGAATCTCCAACCACAGGAAATGAGCGCAAATGTGCTGCATGATACGACATTTCCAGGGACAAGGTTAAGACTGCCTTACTTATATCATACAGTGTAGCTTCTTAAGACTCTAGTGATTGAGTAAAAGGGGGGAAGAGAACAAAGGACTACGATGGCATATGAAAGAATTACTCTAGTATTTCCAGTTTACTGTATGAGTATGTATTATGAAGATACTTCTTTGATTACACTCCATGTAACTCTGTGTTAAAATATCATCTTCTGTTGGCTCCAAATCATAGATAAGGCTCTTGAAATTGAAATTTCATCTGGGGTTAAATATATTTTTTTCTTCTGTAAGTTATAGTTGTATTTTCACTGGTGTTTTCCTTACCTTGAAATAAAAAGAATTAAATCAATATCATCATGGCATGCACAAATTGAATTAATATGTGAATTGTGCCAAAATCCTGATGTAAACAGCCTGAGTTTTATCTTCTTTTGTTTCTTTTCATCCTCTTTTTCTTCTTTGCTGCTGTTAGTTCTGTGTAGTTATGTCCCATGACCCTGTAAAAGAACAGATTGCCCAATGTATTTTCCCTTTTGCTCATGTATAGCTTAAATTATTTTTATTGGTTTGAAGTAAGATAATGGAACCAAATGAATATGAATGAATTGGAGATACCTTAGAGGCTATGTAGTAGCATTTGCTCATTGGTTTCATAAATATCTAAGACCCTATTGTGTGGTCTTTTTCCAAAAGGAACATTTGAAACTAGCATTTGTGGCAACCTAAGATCTCAGTCTTGGGAAAGAGGTAATATAGTTCAGTATGTGGTTTGAAGCTTGATCAGATTGGAATTCTATATACTGGTATATGATTATAATTAAGAAGATAAAATAATGTTTTTGTGAACCATTCAAACATGAGAATGGATTGTTGATGGCAGCATTCATAATGATGAGAGTTTTGAGTACATTATCAGCTATTTGAATAATTGTGTTTTATTCTCTGCCTTTCAATCTTCGGCCATAGAACTCTACATTGTCCATTAGGTCAGAGGCCATAATTTTTAGAATTTGGAAACAGCTTTGTGTTTTAAAAGTACTGTCCATCTCTGTGAGCTAGCTATCAAAGTCATTTTATAATCCTAGAAGGTCCAGTGGAGAAAATAGGAAGAAAAGCTTTTTGAGAGAGAGAAAGAAAAATACAGACAGACAGACAATATTATTTCTGATGTTTGTACAACAGAACTTTATGTGGGAATTATGGGAAGAAGTAACTTCTCCTTCACTGAGGTGTTATTAGAAACAATACATGACTTGGTCGGTGGCCAGGAGCCAGAACATAGGCATTTGCTTCAAAACTCTCAGTCAATTCCCTTTTACATAAATGTTTCTGAAGTACCTTCACTGCCCGTGACTGGAGGCATGCCAAAGAGCAGGAGGTGAGAATACTGAAATATATCAGGGCTTAAATATATATTACAATTCCGTTTTGTTCAAACTTAACTGATCAAATTCACAAAAAGGTAATACATTTTTCATTGAAGTTTCTTTAGGAAATATGACAAAGAGTACACAAGTTTGGTCCTAATTACTTATTTACTTTGAATTGGTGCTTTGTTTTTTATTGAAAAAAAAATGTTGACAATTCAAATTGCATTCTTTGTATGTAGAAATTTAGTTCACTATTTATATCCATAACCAATTTGTTTGAAAAGATTCCTCATAGGGTTCCTTGAGAAATAAATACAGTGTATATAAAAAGCCCGGTGAGTCTGTGAGTGGCTCTCTTACTGTTAGAGTCCGGGCCAAAGCCCCTGGACATCAGGGTGCAAGCTAGTCAACCCCCAGAGAATGAGAAAGAGTCTCGCTGGTAATGCAGTTTATTGCACCAGCATGCTGGGGTCAGACTGCACTTGAGGCACGCAGGCCAGCCAAGCAGGGCGGACGGACCCCGAACCAGCCCAAGACAGAAGCTTATATAGGCCCTTTTGGACTAGGAAATACATCAAAAGTAGCAACCTTAGACATATGACCTTTAGGCACAAGCAGCCTGTTCTGTTCCCATACCCATTATCTGTATGGCTCATCCCATTCTCACACCCTTATCTTCCTCCTGGTTCCTGGGACCAGAGAAGAATTGCGCCCTTGCCTTCACAAAGTTGCAAGGCAGTAAAGAACAGATTTATCGCTAAAGTGGAATACTCCCAAAGTCCGGGCAGAATCCTGGCCTAGCAAAGTAGCAGTTTTTCAGTACAAAGAAATCTCACACTGCCCAACAATAACATTTTACCCACACTCTAACTCTTACTATGCCATACTCCGCCCATTCCTTTACTCTGTCAGCCCTCTTCCTATCAGTCCAGTTCTCATTTTCTCTTAAACCCACTCTCCTTGCTGAATGTGTATGCATATTTTAATAAGAAACTCACAAGAGACTGATTTTGTCTTGCTGTAGTTTGCATACAAATTAGACAAAGGCCATAGTCACCTGCCAGGTGGTACATTTTCCTGAAGTAGCCATTAGACTGAATGATCCTCAGAAACTTGAAATTTATCATACTTCCACACTGACAAATCTAGAGTTTAGGATCAGGAATAAAATGTGATTTTCTTCTCCATGCCTCAGAAAAAAATGCAATAAGGAAAGTAGATTCTTTATCATCCTGGCTCTCTGTCATCTAGGTTGCAATCCACAGATCCTGGCATGAGTTCCAGGTTATTCATTCATTCATAAAATGAAGTGGCTGTAGGGTAGCTGGTGAACATTGACATTGGGTTGACTCATACAGTATGTTAAGATACAAGCATTTATTACGTGGTTGTTACTGTTCAAAACCCACAGGAGATGCATTTACTTTAGTTTAAGGGTTGCACATTTCCCTATAAATGGTTTGTGAGTAATGTAAATGTGCATCCCTGAGAATAAATTAAATACATTTCCTGATAGTGCTTATGTGTTAGAACAGTTGTGCTATGCATCATCTAAATTACATTTACAGATTACTATACTCTAACCAGGCCAAGCAGCCAAATATCTGCATAACTCATAAGTCAGTGATTTGCAGCCCTCTAAAGAACCTCAGAGATTATTTCCTTTTTTCTCTCTCCTCTCTTGTGATATCGACAAACATCTTGCACAAAGAAATTCATTTTAAGCTTTACTTTTTAATGGAAGCTATATGATTTCATGTATAGAAAGAATCCACAAAAAGCTTATGGAGTAACTCTTGCTGTATATAGTTGGTTTATTACTCATGTATCCTTTTTCCTACTAAAATTTCCTTCTCCAGCAACTCAAAAATTTCCCCTAGGCTTTGCAAGCCATGCTGGGAGTGACAGCTTTCTAATGCCTTTGGTCTTCAGCTTGCTTTGTCCCCTCTTCCTAATTCTCTTCTCCCTCTTCTCTCTCCCTCCTTGTGTCCCTTCACACACACACACACACACACACACACACACACACGGAGAAAGAAAAATTGTGTGTTATAGCAGGAAATTTTGTAAGTGCCTTTTGTTGATCTGATTTCATTGCAAGTTAGGATGCACCAGAGCAAACTGGGCATAGAGCTTTGGGAATCATTTTTATATACCTTTGGGCTTGCCATGTATCTGTAAAACTAATCTTCTAAACAGAGGTACTTTAAACCAAAAGTATGATTCCTCCATTCTAAGCGTTTGACATATACTATATCATTTCATACACATTGTAGCATTATTAGACTCTTTTTTCTTGAGAGGAAAGTAAAGGATACAGAAGTAAATTAGCTAAGCAAACTCACAATACTTGAGGTCACAGGAGCAGAATTAGAAATTGACAGTAATTCAAAGCCAGCCTGCATGATTTTTTAGCTCCCTGCAATCAATTAGCCATTTTAAGCTGCTGAAAGCATGTTCTGTTTATCCAGTAGAAGGCTCTACAATGTTACCTCCATGAACTCTGAGTTCCCAGATGTGCAGTAGTCTGCCCTCTCACACGTTAACCTCCATTTCATTCCTTCAGCTTTTTCTCGGGTTGCTTTGGCTCTCCAGGATAAGAGAACATGCCAGCCTGCTGGCAGGACTTCAATCCAAGTTATTCTTCAAGACAGTATTTCTTTCTGGGGATACATAAATAAGGACCAAAGAACCTTGCAATGGGGAGCTCTTGTTGGTGCCACAGACCTGAGTCCTCTGTCAACAAACACCACTCCAGCTGCTGTCACCTCTTCTCAGGCATACTGTCTCATATTCTGTGGTCTGTTCCTGTCATCTGTGTTGTACTCCATCCATTTTCCATTTGTTATGGTCGTATCTGATGGACGTGGTCAAACTTTGTGCAATTGGTGATGAGATGAGACCACATGGCTTCTGATTTCCATTCAGATGAAGCTTTGCTGAATGACTGTCTCATGCTACAGTGCAGTAGGAACTCCTAGGGCACCCCCATTTGCAACATGAACAAGACCACTGTATGGGTAGAGTGGTTTTTTTCTTGTTGTTGTTGTTTGTTTGTTCTTCAAAGAACTTTCAAGCCAATCTCACTTCATTGACTATGGGTTGCTATGAATTATATTGGTAATTTGTGCTTCCACAGACAAGGACTTGTTAAGGAAATGGACTTCTGCTAATGCCTACTTCATGCTCTCACTTATTAAAAATTGATTCTTTACATCTTTTAAATTTTCTTATAGGAGTATTCTTTATGACATAGGATCATTCATATCATTGAAGAGTGTTCTTGTAAGATTTTAGTCACCCTTAAAATTTTTAGAGACTAAAGATTTATTAGGTACTGTTATGTTAATAATGACAGCAATAATAATAATAATAATAATAATAAATCATTCCTTTTGATATTGCTTTAGTAGTCATATAGCAAGCCTGTAAAGGTAATACTTGATGCAGTTCTTGACATACAGCAAGTAGAACATCTCTAAATTCGTATCTGTGAAGTTCAGTTTGCTGACTTTTAAATGAATAATAGTTACTTTTATAGTATCAAATATTATTTTTCTCAAGATTACCTATGCATCATAAATTAATGACATTGAAAATGCTGAAACAAAAACCAGAACTCTGATACATTTATAAATATTTCTAATTTCTCATAGCTTTCTCAAAGCAAATACAAATAACTTTCTTAAAAAGTATGGTCAGAGTGACTATTTCAAGCTTTTAAAATAATGAAAATATAAAGTTTAGTGTTTTAGAGTGACTCACTTGCTCTGAGATCTGTGTAAGATCTACCTTTCCTGCTTATAAAGATGTATTATGAGGATGGCAGTTATTAAAACTATGACACTGGACTTCTCTGTGTAATCCGCTTTCATCTGTGGTGTGTGATCTGTGGTCCATTTCACTTGTGATTCTGATGCAATCTGAAATGTAGGATTCATGTTCAACAAGAAAGGGCCAGATTTCCACTTAGAATTTTAAACATGCACTTACAGTACATGAGGCTCATACTACATGCCTGTTACAGCATCCTCCATTTTGGAAATTGGATAAAAATTGTGAAAATGTATTTGCTCCCAGGGGGCTCACAGGACTGGTTTCCAGGGAAACTCTTTACAATGGCATTCCTCTGATAAAGGGACCTCTTCCTTTTTTTTAGACACTTAGAAAATCCCAAATGATGTTTTTACCTCCAATTATTCATGTTTCCTTTAATGTGTTAACATATACAAATTACCATGAAAATATTTATGAAGAAGTTAATAACCTGTTAAAGTATGAGGCAATATATTTAGCCTTGTTGGATTTATTTATTACGTATTATATGTCACTAATATTCATTAGTTAGCCATATATTTCAGTATGATCTTTTTCTAAAAGATTTATTTAAGTTTTGTTGGAAAGTCAGATATACAGAGAGGAGAAGAGGTAGGGAGGAAGATCTTCCGCCCACTGATTCATTCCTCAAAGTGGATGCAACAGCTGGAGCTGAACCAATCCAAAGCAAGGAGCCTGGAGCCTCTTTCTGGTCTCCCATGTGGATGCAGAGCCTCAAGGCCTTGGGCCATCCTCGACTGCTTTCCCAGGCCACAAGCAGGGAGCTGGATGGGAAGTGGCAACCACATGGGATCCTGGTGCTTGCAAGGCAAGAACTATACCCAATAGGCTACCATGCCGAGCCCATACCAGTATGATCTTTAAAAAAAATGTGAAATTACCCCATCAATATATGATTATAATAGAATAATGATGGTAGGTATAGACAGATACAGATCCAATGGCATTTTTCCTCCTATTTAAATACAAAATAATAACAAGAATTGCTTTTTATAGAAACCGTTTTTCAAACTACTACTCGGATTTTTTCCCAAACTAGAAAGCCCCTTGGTAAAACTGAGTTCTCAAATTTTAAGATAGTAATTTCCACTCTTGAAAGACAAAATCTAAGTAACAATACTGAATAAGCAATTATGAGAACTAATTGTAAGATTTACCTGTTAGTTTTTTTATTTATC
This sequence comes from Ochotona princeps, assembly GCF_030435755.1. Classification (NCBI taxonomy): domain Eukaryota; kingdom Metazoa; phylum Chordata; class Mammalia; order Lagomorpha; family Ochotonidae; genus Ochotona; species Ochotona princeps. The sequence continues at coordinate 22,371,755 of NC_080836.1, forward strand.
TGAGAGAGCTGGAGAAACAAGACCTTTCCTTCTGCTAGTTCACTCCTGAAATAGTGCTTTGGTATGGGATACCAGCATGGCAAATGCCAACTTAGCCTCATGTGTCACACAAGCCCTGAAATGTGAGATTTAGAAGCAGGCCATATGGATTATATTTTCTTCCTCCTCTCTCTCCTTTAATATAGGTAGCTGGGCACTGGCTCATTTGTCAAGTTATGTAACTTCAGTAAGACAGAAACTTTGTACCAGCTGTGCCCCACATAGGTATGATGTGAAGAAAAATACATTTGCATCCTGCAGTACAGTGTCTGGCACAAATGTACAAAAATGATATATAAATATTATGTATACAACCAATAGTAGGTACCCTAGACATGGCAGGTATTTCCTGAGATGTAGGAGCTACAGTGATGGACAGTCATAAAGGAACCTATAGCCAAATCGGGAATGCAGAACATTCGAAATCAGTTTCTACAGAGGATGAATTAAAAGAATAAATCTAAAGCGTCAGGAAAGCCTATGTTGGAGGATTTCCTGACTTCTGGGATATTCAGGGAGAGAATCTCAGGGAGGGAATATTCACCTACAAACACGAGGAATGACAAAAGGTTTGTTAGGCTAGTGGACTAGAGGGGTGATTGGGAGAGAGGGAAAATGAATGAAAGAAGATAGTCTGCTTGGTTGTTCAAGTAATTTGGAAAAGTTCCTGTGTGAGTGAGAGAGAACAATGGTAGAAAGAATGGGTCACATGCGACTCCCTTTTGGGGAACTTTATGTGGTCACATCCATGTTTGCTATCGAGTAGCACTTCTTGCATACGCAAATCAAGTGGCTCTGGCTAAATGTGAGAGTGTTCTGGAAAGAAAAGCCTAGTATTCTCTGATGGAGGAGGAAAGGAAAAGCTGGAAACACATTCTTAGTGCATGGTTCGGCTCATTTCCTTTAGTTTGCAGAGGGAAGAAGGAATGGAGGGGCACAGATATTAAAGCAGATGTTTCAGAAACAGCCCCCTTGGTCTTTGTTGGCATCTAGAGGAACAGCCCTTATCCTAGGCTGCTGGCAGAGACGGACTTTTTCTCTTGGAATTTTCATTCCACACAGCATTTTCAGACCCATCACAGTCCAGAATATATTGGCCATTTGACTTGACTTTATAGTTGGTCTCTGAATAGCTGGAGCTTACTTGAGCAGAAACAATAAATAAATAAACAAACAAACAAATAAATAAATGGCATTGTGAAGACATTGTAAGGAGTGGTATATCTATATTTTATAGAGTATATTTCATTTATGGTATGTGCTAGTGTCTCCATTAATTTTCCAGTATGTAATTATTTCTAATTGAAGAGTATTTCCAAGCAAACATAGGTCTACATGAAGCTTGTAATCCAATGTTTAACTTTATCATATATGCTTTGTCTCTGTCTACCACTGTCTCTACACAGAATACCCATATACTCAAACAAAAGCATTCACACAGATGCAGACGTGGTACAGCGTTTGTTGCAGGCATCATCCCTTTCCCCAAAAAATTATTGGTAATTTGGTTTGCAGTATTAAGTATTGAAATATTCTCTAACATAGTCATTGCATAGTTAAATTCAGATAACATGAGGTTGAAATAATACTTGCAACTGATCTTGCCCTATTCTTCTGTTCTCCATGGCCTTAGTAATGTCCTTTCTAATGTTTAAATGCCTTAGATTGCAAATGGCCACCTCCTCCCCCAGTAAATATTATGAATCTTTCCCTTCAATGGCGGATGCCTTTGACATCTTTGAAAAGAGCAGACTTGTTTTTTTGACCTGTATCTGGATGTTTTATCTCCCTGTGTTTCCAAGCTCTAATAATGACACACACATGTGAAAGCCTCATGTTCTGTGATGGGCTGTGACAAATGTTACTCATCTATACCAAAATCTGTGATTGGATGGTAACTACATGCCTCACAACCCCTCTCTCTTTCTCTCTCTCTCTCTCTCTCTCTCTCTCTCTCTCTCTCTCTCTCTCTCATGCTCTCTTTCTCTGTCTCTCTCTCACACACACACATGTTATAAGACCCTCACTCAAACAGCTAAGCACAAATCCAATATTTATGCATCATCCTAACTGCATCTTACCAATGGATCAGTAAAACCATCCAAGGAACATTATGTCATCTGGATGATATCATAGCTTCTGTTCCTGCTCTTGTTATTTCCATTATGCTGAGATGTGTATCTGTCCATCCTCCTTCAAACAAGTTTTAATCTGACAAACTAGAATGTGAACTCCTTTTCTGAACTGCAGGCTTCCCAAAGATCTTATTTATCACTTGATCTTTAGCTTTTGGTCCTACTCTTTAACCTGATCCGTCTTGCCTTTTAGTTGGCTTATAAATTACTGTGCTTTATCTCTGTTCTCCCTCCCATCTCTAATTACTCTTGCTGATATGAAGTGTTTTTCAGAATAAGATGCATGTAAGTTACAGGAATAACAGTCGTAATAACCTTTGTGATGCCGTTTTCCCCACTGACCTTACCCCAGTGTGTTTCACAAGTGCCCTGCAAGCATGGCAGTTGAGGATATCAAGGCATAAATAAGCCTATTCAAGATCAAATCCTGATTTGAATATGACATTGCTAATTCTTTGAGCTTTAGTTTTATCATCTATGGAAACCAAGATATTAAAAGTACACTAAGCTTATTAAAGGCACCCCTTACTTACTGGGAGGTTGATGAACTCTGTGAGATTGCAAAAGTGAAATTTCAACACAGTACATTGCTTCTGTTGATACTCTAAAATGTTCTGGCTGATATTGTTTTGGAGATAGGACTGAATCTGTGATATGGTTCAAGTCTCATTACTATCATCCATTTTGTCTCCTGCAAAAGAAATTATAAAGGCATATTTTTCCATATATAGGTTTATTTCACTTGTAGTAACTTTCCCCATGCACGTGCGCACACACACACACACACACACACACACACACCAAATTTATAGTAAAGTAAATAGAGACACAGAAGAGCTAGACATCACAGTAAGATTCAGGAATGCAAACCTCTGTTTCTTCTAGTTAACTGTTACTTCTGTCCCATTATTTTTATTCCAGTCTTGCTTTGATGTCATCGCAAGTGTTCCTTTGTGTGTTATAATTTCCCTGGTTAAATTTTATCAGTAATAGAATGCACTGAATTTCCAAAAATTTGAACCTTGCAGGAATTCTAAATGCTTAAACTAATTGAATATCCCAGAGTTCTGGGATGATTTGTGATGACAAGTCTCATAGAATCTATATTCTGTTGAAAAGGGAGGATATAATGAAAATCATCAAGACACAAAAAAGCAGCAACTTAACAGCTGAATAAGTTGGTTGTGAATGATATGGGTGAAAAAAAATGAATAGGAGGATGGGGATGCCTTGGAGGCCTGGTTGATATTGTCTACAAAACATGATCCAAGAAGACCTGCTCATACAGGAGAGTTTTTGAGCAAGATCCTGAAAAGGAAGCAAGCCAAACAGGTGCTGGATACAGAATACTGCAGGCAGAGCAAGAAGGGCACTAGCAAAAGCCCCAGTGTAAGGGAATGCTTGGAATTCTCAAAACACATCAAGGAGTCCAGAGGACTGAGTAGGGCAGAATGTGCAGCAGGTGAAGAGGGGACCGTGGGCCTTCTGAAACAGTGCTGCATCAGACAGAATAGGCATGTGTAGACATAACAAAAAACTTCTTTTCTGAATAGGTTGGAAACTCATTTGAAAATAGAGAAGAGACAAATTATGTGACCTGATTCACATTATTTTAAAAAAGAGTTCTGCCTCACCAGAATACCAAGGGCTACATCTGTTTTGAGATTGTGAGTGAAGGTTGATAGTGATTTTTACCTAGCTTCAGGATGGTGCAAATCATGAGAACTAGATGGAGCACACATTTCACTCTGAAGTTGCAGCTAAAAACTTTTTCCTAAATGTTTGGTGTAAGGTGTGAGGAAAATCAAGAATTCAAAGATTAATTCAAAAAAGTTCATGACTATCTGGGTCATTGGAATTGCTCTTAACAGAGATGGAAAGACTAGAGGAGAATGCTGGAAATGAGGCGGTCAAGATTTTGAGATTATATTTATGCACATGTATACTTGTGCATACGTTTTATATATATATATATACACATTATATGTGATATCTATCTATCTATCTATCTATCTATCTATCTATCTATCTATCTATCTATCTAATTTAGAAATGGTTATTTAAAAGCAGTTTTCAAACCAGAATCATCTGGAGGACTGTTGGTACCATAGATTGCTGAATCTAACCTTCTGAGGTGAATTTTATTTTTGTTTGTCCCCAGAGTTTTTGACTGAGTGGATCTAGGGTTGCATTTGTGTTAGCGATGCTTGGGTCCTCACTTGGGGAATGACTGTGCTAGTGTGCTGAGTCTCCATAGACAGTGCAGCTGAGATGTAGAAGCCCCAGGTGATTACAGGATACAAGTTAACTCTACATACTACCATGACTTCTGTGCCCTCCTTGTTGGAGTGCTTCTTTTAGTTCTGCTTCAAATGAACGGGTAATAGTGATATATAAATATTAGCCCATGTCTAATTTATCAACAACGGTTTCTGAGTCCAGGCTTTTCCTCATAGTCTGTCGCTAAGAGTCCTAGAAAAGGAATGCAGTTAGTGCTTCAGTTGTCCAGTGGGTCCATCTCAATAAATGCATTGTAAGTTGGAAATATCCTCCATCAACATGCACTAGTGAAACTAACCTGTTGAGCAAAACATTGCTCAACGGCTCATTTTACTAACCAAGGAACAGATCAAAATTCTCAGTACATTTTCTATGGAATGTGTGTTGCTTTCACATCATTGTACAGTGAAAAAAATTTTTCCTTCAAGTTTAATTCCAAGGCCACCTCTATGTCTAATATAATCATGTTTTAATATGAGCAGCATTAGCTCATGCAGCCCCTCTGGTTGATTGCAACTCAGTTTGAAATAATGGCAGCACCAACTATACCCATACTCATCTTGCATGTGGAGATATAATTAATACATTATCTTACAAGCCTACACTTAAGTATGATACTTTTTCTTTTGATGTCATGTAATTGAAAATAATTGTCAGTTTTCTAGGTAAAAGCTTAATTTGATAATCATTTAATTCTAAAATAAATGCTAGTATTTAAAGAAAAAAATAATTTCTGTTCTACAGTAAAAATATTCAGTACCATCCATGTAGAAAATTATAGCTTATGTTTGCAAAACAAAAGGCAGACCTGCATAGTGAAAGTAGTTTTGTAAAAATGATAGTCTATTTAGTAGAAAAATTATTTTGAAAAGGGTTTTTAATTAGATTTGTGGCTTACACATATTTGACTATGAGCTACTTTAAGAAATACATTTTGTATCACAACAAAGCATATACATCATTGTTTACTTTTGGAAGTTATATGCACATTTCTATATAACATAAGTCAAATTTCATGACTTTTTAAAGTATGTAGCATACATTTTTATGCTATTATGATCTGTTAGTTTTAAAATCGCTTATTTTGGCTCATTACAATTGAGAATAAGGATGTCTAGTTAAAAACATGGACTCATAGAATGGGGTTGGAATCCTATCTCTTTCTGGCTGTGTTGTTTTCTGAAATTACTTTCCTTATCTGTGCCACTACTAACTTCATAAGGCAGTTCTGAAAACCAGATGAAATACAAGATGTGAGGTACAGGATAAGCACTGTGAATGTATTAACACTGTTTTCACAACCCACTGATTGGTAATGTCTTGGAGTTTGAAGTGACTTTTACTTGAATGATCACAACTAATTTTCTGCTTTACCTTGCAATTCACACAACATTAGTAAATTAAACTTAACTGCCTCAGAAACACATTCAGGCAATGCTTGTATTTCTTTAAACCCACCACTGTATTCTTCCAAAAATTAATATTGTGAGTCTTTGGGGGAAAAAGGTATGGATTCTTGCAAATCCAGAGTATAAAGGAAAACTCTGCAATGTTTTATTCATGGGCACAGTGCCTCCTGTTTAATGTACCCTCAAATACCGTTTGTTTGAGGTGATTGGAGATGGTAACGGTGGAGCTCTCAAGAACTCCCAGTGATTCGTGTTGATAAGAGATTAATAGCCTCATAAATTTCAAAGAATTTCTCATTCATGTATGTCTTTTAAATATGTAAGCCAAGATGTGTTACATGGAATTCTAACTTGCTAAGTACGAGTTTGAGATTCCTGCAGACTCACAGTGTACAGTGTAGTAGTTACTGGTAATTTGTAACAACTAATTGTGAATCATGATGTTTCAACTGTCCTGTAGTTTCACTAATTACCGATAAACAGTTCTAGGTGGGTTTTTCCAGCCAAGTCAAGGACACTGTCCTACTGGAACCTGGCCAGTGGTGGGTCTGCCAGCTTGAAGTGTGACTTCCTGAGTCACTTTTCACTGTTGTGCTTTTAAAAACTGATGTGTTTATTTGAAAGAATTACGCAGAAAGAGGGAGAGCCAGAGAAGAGAGATGTTTGTTCTGTCGAATCACTTCCCAAACTGTCACAACAGCCAGGCCTAGGCCAATGCAAAACCAGGAACCAAGAGCCCCTTCCTGGTCTCCAACATGGATGGTGGAGGCTAGACACGCAGGCCATCCTTTGCCAACTATTTCCAGGGAGTTAACAGGCAGCTGGACTATAAATTGAGCAGCTGGGTCTTGAACCAACACCCATGTGGTATACCAGAATGTTAGAGGGCATCTTTACCCGCTATGACAAAACATTAACCCCTAACCCCTGACCACTTCATTCTGGACATCACTTTCCTGCTCCTTGGAGAAAAGGGAGAGAGCATGGAGAAAAAAAGACATGTGTGATTGATGTCAGACTTGAAGTGTTTCACATGGCCTCCCATTTAACCTGCAGTTTATCAGAGCTCAGTTACTGTAGATGGTTATAGCTAACCATCCGCCTGTACCTCACTTTTTCCCTATAGAGGACATTGGACACAGTAAACTCGGATGTCTAAGATTCAGTCTCCAAAAAATTCCTAAGAATTTTGAGTTCTTATGTGTAACAGTTTGTCTGTAGTCTTTATCAGTGAAAGCTATATTTGATAGATGCAGTATTTTATTCTCTTTTTCTGTGTGTAGTTATTATTACTCTACATTTTTTTCTATTCTAAAGTTTACTGTAAAAGGGTTTAATCACAAAGGCTGGCATTGTGACAATGCAGGATAAGCTGCTGCTTGCAATCCAGGCATTCCGTAGCAAACACAGGCTCAAGCCCTGGTGGTTCTACTTTTGATCCAATAAGCTACTGATGATGGACCAAGTACTTGAGGCCTGTAACGCATAATAATTGTAGATACAAATGGAGTTTTAGGCTCTTGGCTCCAGCACTGGATGGTCAATGTGGCAAGTCATGGCTTAACACTACACCATGATGCAAATGCCTGTATATGTATTCTTGACTTCTGACGCATGAAGACTTTTCTTTTTACTTTTGTAACCATCTCCTCAGAATCTGAGTCTTTTTAAGTGTGAAAGGCAAGAGAAATAATTCTGCAGGGCCAAATTTTCTCCCCTAGAGGATTTGTTGCTTCTCAACCTTTGAGAGTTAGGTCTTAATTTTATTTTTAAAAACTGCTTATGAAACCTTAAAGTAGTTTTCTTGTGAAGGCTTCACTCCGTCTTTTCTAAATCACATAACTAAAGGTCATGAACTATATATCTATTTTGTCTCATGAAAGATAAAGAGAGAGACAGTAGAGTGGCCGACAACACAGTAAATAGGCCAGCTAAGGGAAAGATCATCTCAGAAGGATCAGATCAACCCTATTACAGAGTAAAGACCCAGGACTTCTGTATCTGATGAAAGCTAACATACCAGGCAGTGGAGATTACTGATCTCTAGACCAGAACTTTGTGGAGGGACTTAAATCCACAAATTCCTGCTTTCATTTCAGGTTGCATGCAACGGTGATTTTTAATAGAGATAGAAAAAAATTATAGATTGAAAATACTTTAACTATCATCTTTTTGTGAGAAATTAAAACCCATTTATTGAAATGTTTCACTAATTTAATGATGAGTTATCATATCCTGGGGAATATCATCAAGATTTTTGTAAGAAATGTCTGAGAATTTGATATTTTATTGTTTTCATCATATAGAGACCGAAGGTAGACCCTCATATTCAGACAACTTAAACATAATCTAGGGTTGACTATTTGTCCACTCACAGAAGCTTACATATATCTAGTCTTCCTACTCAGGAAAAACCAAACTACTCTTCTGCACAACATTTATTATTTGTATCATCTTTGACATGAGTGCAAGGTTCATGAAAATTAAGACAGGGTCTTTCAAATACCCTAGATATGTTGATACTTGTACAATTGCAATGGAAATGTTCACTACCAGTGATTCCACATTACCTTGGATCTGAAATAATGGAGGATGACAGAGGGGAAATATGATCTCATTTTGAGGACTGAACCCAAATATTCAGGTCAGGCAAGAGGCCTTGCTTTTCGGGAGAACAAACGTTGTTCAGTCATGATTGCTATAAGGAAGGATGGATCTTTAACAGGAACGCAGAACAACCAAAATCCTCAATTAAAAAGTCTAATCTCATTTTTAAAAATGTATAAGAGAATAACCAGTTCTTATTGGTCATCACTTTCCCTAACACATAACCATTAGCCTCATGACTTTGATCTTTACGGAAAAGTGGTCCAGAATTGACTGGTTTCATTATCCACACATCATCTTTTTATTTTTTAAATTAGGAAATGGATAGTATATTTATATAAATACGCTAGAGAAAAAGAGTTGTTTTTGATTCTTGATCAAATGAGAAAATTACTCAAATGCCTGCTTGCTTCTCAGTAACCCCCATCTTCCTTATGGATGATTTATTGTTTTATGATGTTCCAATAAATAGCTAAAGAAAGAAAGAAGAAGAAAAACTAAGGCTGAACTTTTGATAATAGCTAATATGCAAAATTAGGAGGAAATACCCATCTATCACTTATTAATAGTAGATTAATTTTTATAAGGCACACAGTGAAACCATGATGTAAGTTAGGCTGGATTGTGTTTGAGGATTTTAATTAGCTATGCTACCCTCTTCATCAGCTTCTATAGATAAGGAGTTAGTAGAAAGAGAGTCTTGGTGCTATTTCCTTATTTTAAGATTTACTTATTTTCACTTGAAAGTCAGAATTATATATAAAGAGAGAAGAGAGAGAAAGAGGATCTTCCATCTCCTGATTCACTCCCCAAATGGCTTCTACAACCAGAGATGGGTCAGTCTGAAGCTCAGAGCTAGGAGCTTCTTCAGGGTCTCCCACCTGGGTTCATGATGCCAAGGACTTGAGCCATCTTCCATGGCTTTTCCAGGCTTTTCTCAGGCAGTTGGATCAGAAGTGGAGTAACCAGGACACAAACTGGCAACTTTATGGGAACACTGGTGCCATAGGTAGAGGTTTAGGCTGCTATGCCAACATGCCAGTGCTTTAGTGCTGGTTTTCAATAAGTTACTGCCTAAAACTTACTGAAATCTACTGTAAATAATGGTGAGTTAGGCTGGGGAGGATGCTTAGAAAGGATGTCCAGCCAAGAGAACATAAAATATAAGGGAGGAATTTATTAAATATCAACCAGTTGCACCTTCATTTCTCTTCTTACTCAGATTAGTATAAATAAGGGATCGAATATGAAAATGGATTATTCAAAGTTACACAGTAATTTGACTTTCTGCAGTTTATTTTCTCTTTTGTTTGACGATTTAGATTAAGCAGGTACATAAAAGTCCCATACGTATTCATTTGTGTCAGACATTAATTACTTAGTTTATAAGGTAAAAATCAATAGACCATGACTGAGTACCCACCAAAATTGCATCATTTTCTTTTATTCATGAGCCCCTTGAATTGTTATTCCTACTAATTAGCATAAGCATTCAAATTAACTGGTTAATATGGTAATAAATTATCGGTAAGCATGTAGCATGGAGTTGGTGAGCAGATAGTTAAGAATAATAGCTTGGTTTTGGTGGCCCATTTGAATCCACTAGAGACGGTTTGATATAATTGAATATAAAATTTACATGTATGAAATGACATGGAAGTAAATGTATTTCATCACCTGAAACTTTTGAAATCAGAAGAAAATGTGTGCCAATGATACATCTCAAATATACAAATAGCAATTGGTAATCTTCATTCCGAGACATTTATTTCTCCTGTGCTTTAGGAATTCAGAGGCATTTTTACATGTTGACATTACGAACTGTGTACTGTCCACATACTTAATGGTATCTGTCGAAAAACGGCAATGTATAATTCATATCAATGCTTTTCTCATTTGTTTAAACATTTAGAATCTATTGATCTCCTACCCTGTAGCTGCCTATTTAAGAGTAGCAAGTGAGTTTAATTGATCAAAATAATCTCCAGGAGTCTACTTATGCAAGGGAATACAAAAGCAGTGTATTAAATTAATGCAATGAAGCAGAGTTTTCGGGGTGAGGGAGGGAAGCACAGTATATTACAGGGCACTTTTCTAAATCAGGTTTAACAGTCTATGGTTGTTTTGTATCTATACACACACACACACATATCTGCCTACTTTTCCACATATAATTGTGTATAGTTTAGTAAGTAGCTTTGGTGCTAATTGCTGACTTTTTGGTTTTCTTAGTCATGTGACCCCCACACAATGCAGAGAAGAACTCGCCATCTGCTGAGACCCTCGGCAAACTCGAGGACTTGTGCCGAAGACTCACAGGTGCAGCCCTGCCTCCTGAATGAAAACTGCTTCCAGTTCCAGTACAACCTAACAGGTATCGTAGAAATCCATGACCATACTCTTTGCTCTCAACATTGATGAATGTGAGACTCTGTGTGTTTTGCTCTTGGAATTAAGGGTGGAGAGAGGCAGGATATGTGAGTGAGTTGCAGAAAGACTGAAGACTTGAGGTTTCCAGTGTCTGTTACAAAAAGAAATGCGCAGCCTTGCATGCAGATCCAGCAAAGCCACCTGCAATCTCTGTAGGCAAAGATGCTTTCAACAATTTGGCTGTGTTTCAGAATAATGTGGAATTTAGCCATGAGAAATTGAAGCAACGAAAGTAAGTGGCAAAGGATGATCATTTAACGCCAAGAGGAAGATGTGATTAGACTGTCAGAGTTTGGCTCTTCCATGGCTTTTATTACTTCAGAAATTTGAGCCACTAGTGCACTTTCTTTGCAAGGCAAGAATGATAGGCTTGAGCCACCGTTGGTCTCTGAAAGGCTCTGTGGTCCACTTTGAATAGCTAAACATGTATATTGTCTTATGATAGGATAATATGAAGAAATCTGAATTTTTTTCTAACAATTCTTTTTGTTTTTTTAAGATTTATTCATTTTATTACAAAGTCAGATATACAGAGGGGAGAGACAGAGAGGAAGATCTTCTGTCCGATGATTCACTCCCCAAGTGAGCCGCAACGGGCCGGTGTGCGCCGATCCGAAGCCAGGAACCTGGAACCTCTTCCGTGTTTCCCACGCGGGTGCAGTGTCCCAAAGCTTTGGGCTGTCCTCGACTGGTTTCCCAGGCCACAAGCAGGGAGCTGGATGGGAAGTGGAGCTGCCTGCCGGGATTAGAACCGGTGGCCATATGGGATACCGGGGCTTTCAAGGCGAGGACTTTAGCTGCTAGGCCATGCTGCCGAGTCCTCTAACAATTCTTACAGGTCTTTTCCTCCTCCTTTTCTGACCATTTGTTTTGTCTGTCACATGAACCGAGTGCTTTATAATACTGGATTTATTGCTTGGAAACCTTGGATTTTGTATCAGGTACTCAGCTATTGCCCAAGTCCATGTCAGCATTTATAACAGATGACCCAAGAAAGGATAGTTTTTAACCAATTAAAATTTACTGCTCACAGTTCTGGGGGCTTCAAAGGCCAAAAGGAAGGCACTAGCAGCTTTGATGGGGACGTGGTCCTTAGGGAAGGTGCCTTATTCCTGCTTCCTCACGGAATGGAAGCAGTAAGCAAGCGCCTCCGCGCCCAGTTTATAAACATGTAAGCCACCTTCAGGACAACACCACCTCTATACCCAATTGTTCCCTCCCTCAAGTCCCCAACTCCTAATAGCATTAGAATTTTAAAATGAGTCTTGTGGAACACATTCAGACCATAGTGACTGACAACATTTTTGAAATAATTTCTCAACTACTTTTTTTCTTAAAGGTTTATTCTCTCTTGATAATTCCCAACGAGTTTAATCCAAACCTCCTTTTTGTTTTCCAGCCTAATTAGAATCTTTTCTCTCCTACCCCAGCCAGATTTGTCTCTTTACTTCGAGAAAGCAACCGTGGGAAGGTAATGCAGACTCCTTTGGTTGCTTAGTTTCTGTTTTCTTTGTTTGCTGGTTTGCAATGGAAGCACAGCCCAGTACTTTCCAGAACCAGTTCCAGGAGCTGTTAGGGATATGTGTGGTCTCTCCTTCTCTGCCGATGCAGATAGCAACACGTGGGCTGTCATTTGCTTGTGTGGCCATAATTTTTGAAACTCTGTGGATGATTCTGTGCCTGCAGAGTGGAGCACATGCCAGCTGAGTGAGAATGCTACCTGCGGCCAGGGCGTCAGGACCCGCCTGATTAGCTGCGTGCGCAGTGATGGCAAGCCAGTGGACATGGAGCAGTGCGAGCAGGTAGTGTGCACATTACATGCTGTGATCTTAGTGTGCATCTGTGGCCTCCAAGAAGTTTCATAACAGACTCTGATTCCTCCTCATCTTAGCCTATGTTCAAAAAGGGTAAAATGTATTTGTATTGTATCTTACTGGAATTAGATCAGGATGACTGGGAAAGGTCATTTTTGACCGGGGATAGGAGCTCGTTAAAACAGCATCTTTTTGTTGCTTCCAGCAACTTTTTAAAATGCACTTGCTTGCCAACTGACTGCTGCATTTGGTGACTTGGCCATTTTGATCATAGTGTGACTCTTGGTTTGGATTTGTAATTTATCTGCATATGTGTTATATACTGTCTTTTAAAAGATAACAATAGATATTGACATGCTGCTAACTTGATAAGCTAATAATCATGTAGTAAATAATATGGATGTACTTTTCTGCCCAAGGTGTGTTAAAATGACTCCCTACCAAGTTTCAAATTAGTGAATTATGTATTTCTGTGTGATCTTACTGCCCTCCTTTTCTCTTATAAAAAATTATATGGAATTTGAATAAAAGCTGGAGTAGATCTGCTGCAAAGAAGTTGGCATTTGCTTCCAAAGGTGTAAATTAAAAATAAAATGGGGCAGTGAAAAAAAAAACACTGAAACTATTTTTAGAACTGAGTCAAAATATAGGGCAAGTTAACTCAGGTTTCCACGGAAACTTCTTTAATCATATGATAGAGTGAATTCTGGTACCATTTATCCAAACATAGGTGAGATACATCAGTTGAAATCAAAGCAAAACCTTTCTTACCTATTTTGTGTTCACTCTAATTATTATCTCAACATGCTTTCTAAACTGACAGTTGAGTAGCCCAGTAGGACACTCAGGCTGCACCAAATCATATGAAACTGAATGTTCCATTTGGTGAAATTTTTGAACTGCTTAATAGAGAGCAGAGTCCTGTCGACTAAATGGCTTAGCATTTTCCCATTATATTTTCTTTAGTTTTTATTTTAATTGTTTCAGATATATATGAAGGGGACAAATTTCATGTGTTGCTATATAATTTTTAAGAGGAAAATGGTACTTCTCACCTTACTTTCTCTCTTGCTTGCACACTGCTTCTTCCTTCTTCTTTTAGGTTTTCTTAAATTTTTAAAATTACCTACTTGCAATATATATCATAATGACAAATTTAACTTACCACTAAATGAAAAAAAATCAAAACATAGTAGAAAAACCACTGTTTCACAGGAGTGTAAACAAAAGGTATAAATTATAAGCAAATCTCAAAATGTCAGTTTCATTCATATACCTTACTTTCTGTACTTGTTAGTTACCACAAATCAAAAAAAAAAAAAAAAAACTTACATTTGTCATTGTAGAACTTGGTTATTTCACTAAACAAAATTGCCTCTAGTTCATCCTTTTTATTCCCTGAGACAGAATTTCTTTCTTTCTTTTTTTTTCTTTATTAAAATGTATTTATTTTTATTGGAAAGGCAGATTTCCAGAGAGAAGTAGGAGAGACAGAAAAAAAGATCTTCCACTCACTGGTTCACTCCCCAATGGCTGCATTGGCAAAAGCTGAGCTGATCTGAAGTCAGGAGCTGCTTCTGGGTCTCCAACATAAATGTAGGTTCCCAAGGCTTTGGCTCATCCTCTGCTGCCTTTCCCAGGCCATAAACAAGGAGCCAGATGGGAAGAGGAACAGCCAAGACACAAAGAGGCACTCATATGGGATTCTGCAGTGTGGAGGTAGAGGATTAGCCATTTGAGCCATCATGCTAGGCTCCCTTCTTTCATTTACAACTGAATAATAGCATTTCTTTATCCAGTTGTCAATTAATGGCCGTCTGTGTTGCTTCCATATCTTACCCATTATGAGTTTAGCTGCTTAAACATTGGTGAGGGTTGAGATAATTCCTTCATATGCTGAAATCATTTGGAAGTTGTTTCCAAAAAAAATTACCAATCAAGAACAACTGCATCTCTCTCTGCTTATCTCTATCATTTTTTTTAATTTAGAAAGTAAGAAAGAAGAAAAAAGAGGTGGTGAAGAAACAATCACTGTATTCTCAGAATTCTATGCACTACATGCAATCTGTTCTCTCAGTGTTATTATGTTCACATGAGACTTAATGAGAATGATATTGTTGAAATTACCATGAATTAGCTGAGATTCTGAGAATGTAATATAATACCAAATTCCTTTTAAATTAATGTAGAAACTTTAAAAATAAAATGGGACAATTCTAAGCAATATTTAGTATGTACAATGTTATCTACTTTCATATGAAGAAAGATACAAAGTATTCATTGATGGAAATCAGTTTCTTGACTTCCAAGCAGCATATGCTGAGCACACACTTCAAGAATAGTAATTTTTTAAAAGTCTCAAAGTAAAACCAAGGACATTCTTCTGATATGTAGAAAAAATGATGAAAGTATTAATCTAACTGAAGTGTCCATATATCATAAGTGGATCATAAATCCCATGGTAGTCATTTTTGTTTTACCCACCTGGTAAGTCATTACACCATAATCATTTATTTTTTGCTTGTTGCAGATACCCTGTTACTATTTAACATGGATTGAATGTCAAAGTTCCCCTTGTTTTAAGTATACAAAGAGTGTAACTCCTATAACATCTTGCTTCATGACTTTAAGATTCTTAGCTGTTACTCATTCACTAGCATCTCTCGCTGAGACATTAGGAAATGGGTGTGCTTTGCCTGCATGCTAATTTCAAGAGGAAAATATGATACATTACCCACTTTTCCCAAAATGAAAACCAGTGTGTTTTTATTCCCATTATTGCTGGTTTATAGACTTTAGATACAATATTGATTTTGTTTTCATTTGTATTTTCTTATTCTTTCAAGCTCAGCCAAGAATAGCTTTGAGCTCCTTCTGTGTGTTTGGCACATTTAGGACTCCACAGTACCGTTACTTAGGGATGAGATGGCTTACTGGTTCTTTGGTTCCTAAACAACAGGACAGGGTTCAGTCATGTGACTTGTTTGCCCAACACCTTAATGGCATGGCTACTCTAAAGATTAGAGATTTATAAAAAGAAATTTGAACTGACAAATGTTTGCGTGTGGAATAAGGAAAGTGATTATTTGCCATTAATTTATATAAGAAAGAATAAATATTCCTTTCCAAGGTGTAGTGATGTTATTATTGCAGAATAAAAGGCAGCTGTTCCCATCAAAGGAGGAGGATTCAGTTTGGTAGTGATATGATTACATTTCCATTCACAGCGTAATTTGGAAAAACCCCAAAGAATGAGCATCCCTTGTTTGGTGGAATGTGTGGTCAACTGCCAGCTTACGGGGTGGACGGCTTGGACTGAGTGTTCACAGACCTGTGGCCAAGAAGGTATTTGGGCTTCTTAACATTTTTATATACAAGCAGGTTGATTTTAAATAGGCCTTAGGTTGATGCATGAAGGACATAAATTATTATAGCCAACTGAACGCAATGGGAAGTTTTCCTTGAGGAGAAGAGATAGGGTATAGTCTGGCTGAGTTAAGTGGGGACTGCTGGACCAGAACTGACCTGAAAGCAGTTCTGGACTTGAAGGAGCTACTGAGCCTATGGAAATGTTTATTCAGAAAGCCATAAACTAAAAACAAATTTTAACCAATAGGTTTTAAAACATGCCAGTGATTTTGATACTCAAAACATAGCTGCTTACTGTTCCAGCTAAAATCCCAAAGCACAGTGGCTTAATATAATAAATTAGAGACTTGCTTTTCATTCAAGTAAAGGTAGGAGTAGTTTGTGTTTCAAAAAATCATTTGAGGACAGAGGCTGAACAAGTTGTGGCATTTTAATATAACCAAGTTTCTCTGGATGATGAAACAAGCTGTCTCTGTAGACATTTGAACAGGCAGGGTGGGAAATGGGGGCTGCTCTTCCAAACGCATGCTGTTATGCAAAATCTAGCCCTGTGTGTGACTCATTACAGTGTGACAGGAAAGGAATTCTGGTTTCTGGGTGGCCACTTTCTTGCAAAGTATTACAGGATGGGGGAGAGGGAGTGTGGGATTTGGTGTACTGACAGCACTCACCTCCACAATGTCAGCATTTCAGTGAGTATAAAATTACAATCAGTGGATTCTCAGAAGCTAAACAGGTAGGACCAAGACTTGTGTCTAATGGAGAGCAATAGTACCCTTGTTGGACTTCCTAGGACCTTTTAAAAATCCTTCTATGCACTTATATTCGAGCTAACACCTTATCCTTTTACCCTAAAGTCCATACACCATACTCACATCTAGGGAGATATTTTACAAATGAAAGTCCTAGCAAGTGTTTTTCAGTTAAGATGTGAGGCATTCATCTACTCAGTTTTCTGTTCAACAGATGCGTATGTGCTAGTTAGGGTTCCATGTGTGAGAGATTGAGAAAGGGAAGGTGGGGTAGGGGATAATTTCCCTAATCTCTGGAATTCACAAATTCACAGATGATAAACAAAGAAATATATAATACATGTCACAAAATTAGTTGTCATTCATGGTAGGAATGCCTATCATCCATCAGAGCAATTGGTAGTTCCTTTGCCCAGAGGTGCTCCACTTGGCTGTCTCATAGCTGTACTCCTTCAGATTTGTCTTCAAGGTATGCATGAATCTTCTGAAAGTAAACTGTGTTGTGGGAGAGTAAAGAGAAGATGAATTCCTTTATTTTTAGTTCAGAAATCTATGGATTCACATCTTTCCTACCCTTATATATCCATTGTCCTCCATATTCCTGGTGGCCCTCCTATTCCCGGTTTAGTCACACCTTTAATTATATCGTGTCTCATTCTGGCTTTCAATTTTTCCCACATGGAACATCTTCCTTCACACATCTGTATTATAGCACCTATTGCAAACTAACTCTAGCTAGATGTTGAAGATCTGTCAGCGTGACTGGAAATCTTTTCTTTGCCCGTAGCTATTTTGATCTTGTGATTTATGAGATACAGTCATATCGTTTAAAAAAAACTGTATGATCCTTTCGATGCAAAATCTGAAAGTGTGAATTCAGTTGTTTTTTCATTCAGTGAAGATTTGTAGAATGTATGCATATTAGCCTAGCACATAATGGTATCCTCTTTCATTGTCGGAAGTGGCAGTGTGGAAAACAAACTATATGGTGACCCTACTATTTTGGGTTCCATTCTTTTAGGAAAGCATATAGGATAAACATGTTCATGTATTTCACAAGTATTTGTTAGTTATGTACTGAGTATCAGGAGCTCTAACAGAAGCTGGGACTGGTGTTGTGCATGTACCAGATAAATTATCAGCAAATCTAGCCCCACAGCTTCCCCAAAACCTAGTTTGTAAAGGCTCACTGGTGGGGACAAGGCTGAAATCAAGCAAATAAACATGCATATTAACACAAAATAACAAATACAAAGTTCTAGGATAAACATAGAACTGGATGTGTGAATTACATGTATCTTGCAAGAGAATGGGGGCCTGCAAAGGTCACTGAAGGGTGGAATTTATGTCAAAACTGAACGACAAGGTGGTGCCAACACTCTTGCAACAAGTGTTTTCTGTTCCATGTTCAACTTCTAGAATGTTTTTGTCTGTTTATTGTGTTCAAGATCCTATGTTAGGATGTGTAGTCAAAACTGAATGATTTTTAAATTATCTTTGTTTCTACCCAAACTCTGTCTTGAAAAAGAAAGTAAAGCAAGTTGAGAAGTTACAATGAGGTTTCCACTGGATTGTTTTAAGGTGATTAATTTATTCTAAAGGTAAAATGATAGAGTGAGAGCAGAAGAATGAGGGTTAAAGGGAGATGACCACTAAATCTTCCATCCACTTATTCATTCCTCCAAATACCGACAATTGCCAAGGCTTTGCCAGGTTAAAGCCTGGAACCAGAAACTTTATCCAGTTCTCTCAGGCGGATGACTAGAACCCAAACACCTGGACCATCAATGTCTGCTTTCCCAGGAACATTAGCAGGGGGGTTGCATTAGTTGGGACTCAGCCTGGCCCTCAGTACGGAATTGCAGTGGTAGCCTAACCCATTTTGCCACAGTTCTGACCCCTCATGACCTTTGGATCTGAAGCTTGTCCCTTAAGCTTTTGTGGTCCTATCATATTGTACCTGGCTATCTTCAGACTCCTCCTGTTGTGCAGTATTCTTACTCTAATCTGCAGCACTACCTTGCAAGGACTATTCCCTTGAAGGTAGATGGCCATGCTTACCAAGTACAGAACTTCTATGTTTTCATCCTCCCATGGCACAACTTGAAAATAATACATGACCACGAATAATAAAAAAACAGATATGGGATGCACAGGTAGAATGCTCTCTTTTTTATTTTGTAAAGATTTGTTCATTTTTATTAAAAAGGCAGATCAGATTTTTGGAGAGGAGATACAGAGAGAAGGTTTCCATCTACTCTTTTACCCGCTAAGTGGGATTGACCCTTTAACGTACACCTGAAGCTTGGCATGTACTTTCTAATTGCATTAAAGATTTGAAGATCAGAACAATTTGAATTCAATCTGTTTCAAGTTAGAATGATTCTAAGCTTCCACTAAGGGAACTTTGAGAATAGATTTCAAAGATCAAAGATTGTATTATTAGTGCCTCATATTTGGATTAGGCATGTTGTTTGTCTACTGAATTTTCATCACTTTTGTGGAAGGTAAAACTCCCTGTATCTAATACATCATGAATTATTCATAACTATTATATAACTGATACCACTCT
Organism: Ochotona princeps; assembly: GCF_030435755.1. NCBI lineage: Eukaryota > Metazoa > Chordata > Mammalia > Lagomorpha > Ochotonidae > Ochotona > Ochotona princeps. Next base: position 22,391,162 of record NC_080836.1, read on the forward strand.
AATAGTTATATTACTTGTAGGCCATGAGTTTCAGTTTTAAATATTTTAATAAGCATATACAAATTATACTATTTCATATACTATTCCAATTTTACAGAACATATGTCAATTTGTAATATTTTCTATGTGATAGACTTCAACTTATCTCTTATTTTCCAAGATGACATTTTTTCTGTCAGTGGTAGGCTATAATGAAGAATTAGTTTTGTATTAACTTGGAAGCACAACAACTTTGTGATTTGCATCTTTTTTCTTCACATTTCAAGAGAAAGTCAGTGACTCTTACCTTTGGTATCTACTTAAAAATTTGATCAACTTAGCAACCTTGTTTAGCACTGTCTGGTGATTATAACAGTTTAAACCTATCTGTTATCAAATAGTTCATTCCTATACCAAGAGAAGAAGCAAGGGCATGGAACGGATAAAGCCCTTGACTAGACTAGAATCTAGTCCAGGGGCTCTGAATTTGAAGGTTAGCTTTTACAGTAATGGTTGCAGGACTTTGAACTGCCCATATATCCTTGACTGAGCTCCCTTGTAGTATTTTTCATCCATAACATGATGAAATAGCAGAGTGATTCCTTTTCAGTGCCTGTTGGTCAAGGGTACAATTATTGATGTAACTCTCACAATAGCACTATGAATGCAGGCCTCATTTTACAGGTAAGGTGACAAATAAGTATCCTGTGCAAGATAACTTAGCCTCACCACCAGGTGAAGGTCTTTTAAAGATGCATTTGAAAGGCCTTGTCACGTAGAGAGATAAGGGGAGGCAGAAAGAGAGATCTTCCATGCATGTGTTCATTCTCAAAGTACCCATAAGAGCCAGGCTTGTGTCAGGCCAAAGCCAGGAGCCCAGAGTTTCGTCCACATCTCCCATGTGGGCTCAGGGGCCCAACACTGAGCCATCTTTCACTGCTTTTCCAGAAACAGTAGCAGGGAGCTGGGTGAGAAGGGGAGCAGCCAAGATTCAAAGGCACCCCTATGAAATTGTTCAACTGTGCTTACCCCATTGCAATAGCATATTTGGCACCTATTATCTGGGCCAGTAACTAACTTATGCTTTTCTTGAAAAACATAAATAAGAAGATGGAGCTTATTTTTCTTGGTATACAATATCTTGAATTCATTCTCAGAGCAGTTAAATTACTCTAAAGAGCTCACATCTTTTTGTAGCTGCAAAGTTGAGAGGACTGTTTCCTACTAGAAACTTTTGGTGCCAAGTCTTGGATTCTTTTCACCATGCATCAGCTGTTTCTAAATTCTATCCCTTGTATGTCCCATTTACATCACAATGTAATCCTATTCTTAGAAACTCTAGTAAATCATGCTGATACAGATATGCTTATTAAAATTTTATTGACTTGAAAAAGAAGAGACAGAGAAATCTTTCATCCATTGGTTAACTCTCCATATGTGGCAATAGGTAGGGCTTGGGCAGGCCAAACCAGCAGCCTGGGATTTCATCTGGGTCTCCTGCATGGACGATAGAAACCCAAATGCTTTAGTTGTCACTTGATGCCTCTCGGGGTAGGAAACTAGCAGGAAACTAGACCAGAAGCCAGAATTTGAAACTGGGAGATCTGGTCTAGGACATAAAATTGCAAGCAGCATCTTAGCTGTCACTCTAAATACCCATCCCATACCTCATAATGTAAAATGTCTTTCATTTGGCTTTTTCCTTCACTGCTTTCTTTCTCTTTATAAAATGTACTCTCATGAAACAGTTTATTAAGGATCCTACTGTTTGGGATCTGACTCAGAGTAATCATTGCAGAAAAGCATTTGCTTGATTGAATATTTCCTCTCCTCTGAGTTTTAGACTCTCACATAAAAAACTATTGTGGAAAATAGTGTGTCTCTTGTTGATAGCGTCTGCATTCCATGTTTTTTAAATTTTTATTCATGATTTCAAACTTTGTAAGAATATCTAATTTGAAGGATGTGTCATCAGCTTATTTTATATGATGAAAATTTCCTAGACATAAAACAAAAGGAACTCACTAGAAGGTCCACTAATTTTTAGACACTTTCTTGTGTTTTGTAATGATATATTGGTTGATCATAACTATGAACCAACTAAAAGCAATGATATTCAAAATGCATACTTACTATAATTGGTGGGTTTTAGAAATATTTTTGATAGGAATAGGATTTGCCTGAAGATACTGTCTTTGTATTTGGATGGCAAAACATAGCAATCACATGGCTGAGCTTCCCATGAATGGATTTAAGACATCATTATTCCCAAAAGTAATAGCATCATTTTTCCCTGTTTAATTAATTAGATTTCCTCCACCTCTCTGTCCAGCAGAAACCTTCTGTCACATTAATGGAAGTAAATAAAACAATTCTAAAGTGCTAGCCATGAGCATGCCATCAATTTTAGAGTAAACTAGAAGTCATTTGATTATAGCCCAGAAGAGCCTCTTTGTGAGAAAGGCCACACCACATTGTCACTATTGTTACAGATAGAACAGAATGCAGTTTTGATGATATTAGGATAAGAGATATATAGGTCAAGAGAATAAATCTAAGAAATAATTATGAAACTAGACAATGTTTAAGCGCAAATTAATACAAAATCCTGAACCAAATGTGTTTGCCAGGCAATTACACCATTTGTTACAAGGAAGACTCATCTGAAATGATTTGATTTGAGTGATGCTGAAACAAACATCTGTTCCATTGCATCTCCCCACACAGAGGAGCCCAGTGTCCTAGGATACAGGATGGGTAGATTCTGCCCTTCACCAAACCAATATTATCACTGACACAGCTGCTACCACCATGAACATGTCTTGATGTCTTAGAATCTCGAGTTTCCGGGTTGTCCTCTTGCTTCTGTTTACCTTTCATTTCGGTTAAGGCCTAAGCTTCTATAGAAACACAGTCTAGATTCGTGTTTTGTTTTGCAATTCACATTTTTTTTTCTAAATTTCAACTACCTTTAAACTCTCTATGCCACAGTTTCTGGAACTATAATAGGGAAGAACAGTAAAATTTTCCTCTTGAGTTATTATACCTATTGAAAGAGTCAGGGCATCCCAAGGAGCACATGTTTCTAGCCTCTGGATAACATTCAATATTATCTCAATAGATGCTTTTACTATTACAGCACCGTATTTCCAGATAATAGAAACCATATGGGTAATTTAGGAAAATATAAAACGAACAAATATCCAATCTAAATGTACATAAAATCCTGTGTACCAGGGACAGAAATTTAAACCTCAAGAACTCCCCAGTTTTCCTCCCTTAGGTGAGCTCAGGAATTAATCGCCCATCTGAGATGGTATTCTGACAGGCAGTAGGAGGTCTGGTCCTAACAGCCCTGCTCACTTCCCTCTGAGGGAATCTGATACTTACTCTCCTGAAAGACTTCCAGTGAATGCTGTAGAGTGATCATTAGCTTTCTGCTTCTCTTAGGACATCAAAAGATTCCAAAAAATTCACGAACAAACAATTGAAACGTGTTTATTTAGTTGCAAAGAAAGTTTGAAATTCATGTATGATTTTTCACAATATGCCTCCCTCCCTCATATTATGTGCCACAATACTCGTATCTTTTAAATGCATTTTCCCATGAACTTTTTGAAGCACCATCAGCGAAATAAAATCTTTGCTCTCAGCTATATGCCTCACAGTACTACCTCAGGCTTCTCTCTTCCTCACTCTCTCTCCAGCCACCCTGGCCTTCTGTCAGAGTTTCGGATGTGTTACTCCCTTTAGTCTTGTGGTCTTCTCACTCCTTTGCTTGCCATTCTGTCGCTACACATCATGTATGAACTACCCCCTTCACGTGTGTGCTTTATATTCAGGCTTTCAGAGAAAAGATCTCAAGTCTTTCTCAGAATGCTGCTCTATTATCCATTCCCCTAATACCTTCAGTTTTCCCCTTAACATGGATCACATACCCAGCTCTACAGTTAGCTGGGTGTCGGCAGCAACAGGATATCCCATCACATTACTAACAATAATGAAATGTACTGTATATCTCATTAGTTAAAAAAAGGTAAGGAGCAAGTGGGAGGAAAGAATACAGGGAGCAGAGAAAGAGAGAGAAAGGTACACCATCCTCTTAATGAATTTATGTCCTAATGCCCAGGAATGGCAGCAAGGTACTAGGGATCCACACTGTTTCACAGGACATAATAGATCCATTGTGGAATGAAATACTAGTATTTGAATTAGGTTTTTATACATCACGGTTCCTTCATACAAGACAACAACTTTAGCTGTGTTCACTGAAGAAATATTTTGGGGGATTGGCCATTTTGAATAAATTGAGAAACACTATTGGAACCTTGGGGTGCCACTTTCTAAGGGAGTTCTTTTAGGGTCATTTAGACTAGGTACAATGTTACCCTTACTACTTCGGAGTTCAACAGACAAAAGAGATGAAACTACATTTGTTAACTATTATACTCCTGGATTAAAATGTAAATTCTAGGAAACCAAAATAGACCTCTGACAATTCTATCCCTATCCCTAACCACAAGGCAAGATGTCTTACTCATACTACAGCATAGTAATCGATTTTTTTCCAATATGTTAGTATTCTTCCAAAGTTCACTGCATCAGTCCACTTGGCAACAACACAGAAGTTAGACCTAGGCACTTTGGGGCCTCAGAAAAAAGTATAATCCTTGAAAAAAAAGAATTTAGACTTACAAATTGGACTTGGAAAACAAAAAACAGGCAAAATAACTTAGACTTTCAGCATTATACAGTTCTAGATAACCTGTGTCTCTACAGACATCTAAAATAAAATATCAGGCAAAGGCTGAATGTGGGGATAGGACAGATTCCATGTGTTATAATTAAGATGTAGCATGTACGAGGCAATATTATGTTCTTCAATTCCCTTTCTAAGGCAAATGCTAACCCAAAAGCTGACACCTCCCTTATCATTTTAGGTCGAATGAGCCGGACTCGATTTATCATTATGCCAACCCAAGGAGAAGGACGGCCATGCCCCACAGAGCTTACCCAGCAGAAAGCCTGCCCTGTGACCCCCTGCTATAGCTGGGTCCTTGGTAACTGGTCTGCATGTAAATTGGAGGTAGGTCATGCAATGACAATTAGAGAGATGCTTCTTGTGTCCAAAGCACACATCTGGTCAAACCTATGTGCTGATGGAATAAATTTCACCAGGATTCTGGCACAATGTACTTTTAATGCAATGGAGTACCTGCAAAAACATAATTAAGGGACTCAACTTCATGCAGAGTGACATTTGCTGGGAAAATAAATAGCATTCATTAAGCACTAAATTATAATAGACCAGTTCATGGGACTTCCAGTCTCTTTGGCATCCTCAGGAGTTCACTGTTATTTTCTTGGCTTGTTGAGAATATCAAGTATTATTTAATTAGTCAAAATCCCAATGCTATGCAAATACCTAGCTTGCTTTAGGTCATCTTTCTTAGAAATGCACTTTAAGGCTTAGACAAAAAATGAATGAAAGTCATCTTTTAACATTATTACATGAACCAAGGTTACTACATTTTCCTCAATGATTACTTTTTATTGGCCTGAAATATAAATGCCTCGAAACATCACAGTATATCACATACCTCAAGTTTTTGCTTCATCAGCAAAGATCCTTTACTGCATTTTCTGGTTTCATGTTCAAGAAAAAAACACATTGATTTTTTTCTATTTTCTTCTTTTATTAACTTATCCTTCACTGCATTTTCCATAACATAATTTACTTTGGTTGCAACAATTTTGATTATGTGTTAAGAAATCTGCAGAATATTCTCCTAGAAATGTTTAGTGTTCCTGTCAGTATGACATTGTCACACAGCATTATTATCCTGCAGAAGCTAAATGCCCATATATTTTAATAGCACCCAGAGGAACTAAAATTTTTGCTACATTTATTCATTGTCCTTTGCAGAAAATAAGATAATCATGCTAATTGACTCATTCAACAGCAGACAAATAGCTTCAACTAGTAATAGTTTTGTCTGTTTGCCTTAGATTTTATTTCTTAAGTCTTTAGCAGTTTTTCAAAGGTATTTGAAGTCAACAGTAAGATAGTAGAAAGAATGTGATTGTGATACCTTTGACAGAGAGGGAGCAATTAGCTCTAAGATTTCAGAAAGCTCCCCCCAGCAAAGGCAAAGGGTGGAGGGGAGTGAGTTGGCAAGAATGAGGTGAGAATGGAAGGAGAGATGGGTAGGTCAGAGGCCTGAGAACATCCATATTCCAAGTTGCAACTCACAGAGAAGGACTACAGAGCCTTATATATTTTTTCACATTTCCTTTGCTATATTCCCAGGTATCAGGGCCCTTTGTTAGCAAATAAAACTGCCTACATGTCTCATACGAATATGATGAAAATGTCAAATATAACATTTTCCTGCCAGGACCGTAGGTCCAGGAGTTATGTTTGTGACCATTCTGTGTAGAGTAGCTAAAGGATAGGCGTGGGTTGTCGCATCTGTTGGAGTTATCCAATTTTAGACTCCCCAGAAACCTCAGGAGAAGGTGATTAGCTTTTGCCTCAAGAGATTTTAGAGCTGCCTAGAATTTGAGATCAGGTTAGGAAGGACTTCTGATCAGGAAGGGCCCCTGCACTTAGATCTAATCCAGACAGTCATCTGAAAGGCAAATCTGTAATTATTCTACGTTGGATGCCAGTAGATTTCCCAATGTTTGAAGTAAAATTGAAACCATTTTATTAGGGATGGGCCTTTGGCACAGCAGTAGAGATGCCAGGTAAAATACCCTCATCCCATACCAGTATGCGTGAATTCAGCAGGCAGCTTCACTCTTGATTCTAGCTCTCTGAAAGTGTAGGTCCTAGGAAGCATCCCTGATGGGTCTACTTATTGTATTCCTGACACTCAAATGGGAGATGTGGATTCAGTTCCTGGCTCCCAGCTTCATCATGACCCAGCCCCAGCCATTACAAGCTTTTCAGAATTGAGCCAATGAATGGGAATGTGTGCTATCTCTCTCCTGCTGTCCTTCATGTGAATTAACCTTTTTTGTTTTTTTGCAAAGATGATGTAATCAGGAACTGTCAGTTACTATGCTTTTCCATTTTATGTTTTGTCATTCGGGGGCTCAGCAGGATGAGCCAGCACTTCTGATGCCAACATGCCATTTCTGAATGCTGGTTCAAGTCATAGCTGTTTTGCTTCTGAGGCCTTATTTGTTAATGCGTCAGGGAAGGCAATGGAAATGTCCCAGGTGTTAGGGATCATACCACCCATATGGCAGAACATGATGGAAATTCTAGTTCCTGACTCCTAATGGGCTCAGGTCTGTCCATTGCAGCCGTTTGGGGAGTGAGCCAACAGAGGCATCTCTTCTGCTCTCACTCTCTCACTTCTGCATCGGTCTCTATATATGGATCTGCCTTTCAGGTTAAGAGATAATTTTTAAAAATAAGATAAAATAGAATCCATCATTAGAAACAAGAAAGCTCAAAAAAGACAACACTAAATCTGGAAATGCTGGGTTAGATACTAGTGATTGCATTGAATAGAATTGTTACAAACAGAAATGCTACATTAAGAAAAGCAATAGAGAAAGGGACTCACGTGATGACAGCTGATCACTCTGCTTCCTGAGTTCCAGGTACAGTACTAGTTTTCCTGCAGCTTGAATGGTAATTCTTTGTGAGATAGACAATCCTGTATCTTTTCTACTGTCTTCAACAGTTTTGTGGAAGCTGGGTATTTGGAATTTCATGTGGGTCTTTTCCCATGAGGGAAGAAGAACTCCTTTCAACTCTATTTGTGCCTCTCTTTATCCTGATATGATCTATCAAGTTGACTCTATTACACTGAGAGTGGGCATGATGCTTGGGTGGGCCCTGCCATCATGACATACCGAACTGTCATGGCAAATGCTTGTCTAGGGCACAGTGATTGTGCAAATTCTGCCACTACCTTTGGTGGAAAGAGATTAGTAACAGATTATTTGTCTTCATATAATTACTTTTTAAATGTTTCCTAAGCAATGCTTCACACTTTAATCATCTGCTAGTGTATATGCCCTCACTAGATCTCCATTTTTGACTAAGTCACTAAAACGACACAGTCTCCAAGTGTTTTAAAATCTACATCTGGGAGTAGCAATCTCTGGCTTTCAGAATGACACCTTAGCCTCATCACTTCAGATAGCAAAAAGCACAGATGCTTGAATATCTTATGGTAAAGTGTGTGGGATCTTCAAAATGTTAATGACAATGCATATAATGAAAAATCTATGCATGCTTCCAACAGTTTCACAACTGAATAAGTTTACTTTTTAATTCCATTGTCCATTAGCATATTGTAGTATCCTCATATCTGTGTACAATGTTCTGTATCCTCTGATATACTTAAATCATCCCTAGATTACTAGCGATACCCAATTCAATGGAATTGCTATATAAATAGTTGTAACTTTTTAGGAAGTAATAATAAGCAGAAATTGTCCATAATAAGCACAGATCCATTTTTCTTCAAATATTATGGTTTGTATTTGGTTTGAACTCAAAGGTTAGGAACCCCTGAGTACAGAAAACTGACTGGATCTATTTTGCTAGATGTTTTCATAGGGAATAAACTACATAAAATATTTAACATAGTGCCCAGCATTAGAGTCCTGTAAGTGATGCCTGCTGTTCTAATGCTGATGAAAACTGGGATGATAATTATTATTACCACCCACCGATCTACATCTGAAATACTTGCCAATTCAGTGTGTTCAAGACCTACATTTTGATCTGGACACCGGAGAGTTGGTGAGAGAATCCTTGGCTGTGTACAGTATTGCTCTAAGAAGCCCAAGTCTATTTTGTGCTCTAGTATATGAAGTCTGTAAGTGTACGTGAGTGCCTGCTTTTTGAATGAAGTTGTCATTCTGAGGCTCATTTTTCTTCCAGTTGTTGCTGTTATTGTCAAAGACACAAGGAATTTAGGTTGGCTATGGACTGATTCCCAAAGTTCATACTATGAGCATCTTGTATATTTTGATTTTCAAAGTAATTCTAGGTGTAATTTCACTTTGTCTTTTTTATACTCTTTTTCATACTTTGTTTCATGAGGTACCAAACAGAACTCTATATTTCAGTTGTATCTTGTGTTGCCAGTATTTCCAGGTATCAGTGTTTTCAAATTTATTTTTTTAATTATTTGTATTTGAAAGACAGAGTTAAAGTGAGTCAGAGAGAGAGAGAGAGAGAGCTTCCAGGTACTGGTTCACTCCCCAAATCGCTGGAGCCGAGCCAGTGTGAAGCTAGGAACCAGGAAATTCTTCAGGGTCTCCCATATGGATGCAGGGTTACAAGGATTTGAGCCATCCTCCAATCCTTTCCCAATCCATAAGGATGGGAAGTGGAACAATCAGGACTAGAACTGGCGCCCATAAGGAATGCTGATACCTGCACACAGAGGATTAGCCTGTTGAACCACAGCAAATCTGTATTTTCAGATTTCAGAGTCTTCTTTCCTAGCAGTCAAAGTCTGATTTCCTAGAGAGAAGCCCTTGGATGTATCTGCAGTGGCTCAGGATCTGGAATAGTCCTCTGTGAGAGAACCCCCTTCCCAATAAGTAAATCAATTTTATACCTGAGTTTCCACTTTTTAGGGAAGAAACCTTTACTGAAATGTTTTTGTAAAGTGTTTATTTTGAATGAATACACTTTGAGTTGATTTTGAACTTCCATTTATTTAAAAATTTTGATTTCACTTTAACTTAGGGTGTTTTTGACGAGCATTTTGAACAGCAATAAAAATGGTTAGAACAACTATAAGGGGGAGTGTAGAAACTTTCATTTGTTGTGATCTCAGTGTCTGAGTCCTTTCTAACTTCCCATGGTGAAACACACGTTGCGGTGTTTTAGAAGTCTGACGTGTAGCCAGGGTAAGGATCAGGTCATGAGAACTCTGCCCTCATAAAGGGAACGGAAGCCACTGTTAAAAGCAGAGCTTATTCTCCCCCTTGACAATATAGAAATGTCTAGATGTCATCAGCTCTGAGCAACAAGCCTTTATCAGATACCAAATCTGCTGCACCTTTGAGCCCAGATTTCCTAACTCACCAGAAGCAGTAGGTTTCTTTGTCTATAGATTATGCAGTCTAAGGCATTTTGTTATAGCAGACTGAGAAATCATTTTAGATAAACAACTCATATTTTTGTCAAAATATCCCTAAAACAGGATATGATGTTCCAACTTCAGCTGCCTTCTCATATTCTTTACACTTTAATTTGATGCAATTTGGAGGAGTGCAAGCTGTACCTTTCCTGTTTTGCTAGTGTGGTAGGCCTCCTTTGTCTGAAGGCTCTACGTTCTGAGATCCCTAACAGATGCCAAAACCACAGATCATACTGAACTGTATGTATACTTTTTTTTCCTATACAGACCAAGCTATAATGCAGTTTAATTTATAAATTAGGTAAATAATTCATGATAACTAATAATAAAGCAGAAACATTATAATAATATGTCAGAGCATAATTGCTACCACTGTTAGTCTTGTTTTGGGGGGCACTAGAAAATGAAATAGCACAAGCTCTATAATGCCTTGGCAGTTGGTGTGGTGCTCAAGGCAGCCGGACAGTGACTAACGGCCGAGTAATGTGAACAGCACTGAGACTGGACAAAAGCAGTATTCACATCCTGGATGACCTTGAGCAGGACAGTATGGGAGCTGGAACAGTGCTAAGTTTAAAACATGAATTTGGAATTTTCACTTAAAAATGATTTTTCTTTATTTTCTGTGAAAGGTAGAGTTACAGAGAGGAGAGGCACACAGAGAGATATTCCAGATGCTGGTTTAATCCCCTACTGGCCATGATGTCCCGTGCTCAGTCAGGCTAAAGCAAGAGCCAGTGGCTTCTTCTGGGTCTTCCACTTGGGTTGAGAGGGCTGAATGTTTGTAGTATTCTCCGCTGCCTTCCCAGATATATTAGCAGGGAGCTACATTGGAAGTGGATCAGTTAGGATTTGAACGGTGCCCATATGGAATGTGGGCACCATAGGTGGTGGCTTAACCTGGTTTACTACAGTACAGGCCCTCATGGAATGTTTTACTTATTTTCAAGGACAAAATCAAGGACAAAGAGGAGCAGGGAATTACGGAGTACCTTTGAGTCACAACTTCCTTTGTGAATCATCTTAGCAGCCACTCCAATGCATCATTACCCCCCAACAGTCTAGCCCTGAGTTCTGAGCCTTGGGTTTACTGAGGTCAGACTGGCCTATTTCTTTGTGGATCACCTAATCCTTGCCCTAGATTGTAATTGGGACTCCCATACTCTTCACTCCTGCATCTGCAAGACCCACAGAAGCTTCATAGTCAGGGCAGCATAGCTGATGAGATAAGCAAGTGAAATTCATTTCTGATTAAAGAGTTGAATACCTACTGGTGGCTTGTAGCAAAACTGTAAAATAGAAATTTAAAGATTGGGAAGCTTGCAAGCCTAGCCCTCTAATGAGATTCCCTGCCCCCTTCTTGTCCCCTCCCTTTCTTGGGCTTCCTCTCCCCTGCACTTCTAACTCTGCATCTGCAGCAGTATCTAGAAAACTAAATCTTCCACCAACCTCTGGACTTAGTGGAAGCTGAGTAGCACAACTTAAAAATTCATAGGAATCTCTCTTTTCTAGAATTGGTATTTTATCAATGATAATCGAATCCAAGGAGATACTTCCAATTAAATCTTTCCTCTGGTCCTTCGCTTCCTCACATCTCGTAGCAGGTGCTGAAGAATGATGGCATCACGCAACCTCTTGGGAAGATGTGGGTCACCAAAACATGTGTGTGGTAGTTTCTGCAGTGGGTGCCAGCGTGGGAACACGCTACCTTTTGTTTGCTTCCGTTCTTTTCTTTACTGATTCAGTACTATTGGACTCACTTTTGCCATCCTCGGATTGTGCTTCCTTAAGGAGGAAATTTTCCCCTGTGTTTGATCTCTGGATGATTTCCATAATAACAGACCTTCCAGTGGAAGCTACCCACATGTTTAATAGGCATTTTTAAAAGTATGAGTACCTGACTGAAGCTGAGAAGAGAATGCTCATCTTTTGAGTCTCTGCTAGAAATTGTATGGTGTAACACCTTTCATCATTAAGACGTTAGGTCAACCAATTCCAACGCTAAGCTTCAGTTTCATGAGATATTGTTTGAAATTTTGCTAATTGCTTAAACTGTCTGAGCAATATTGATATGAAATATCTTCAAAGAACATTATTTAACACAGAATGCATGCTGGGATAACTACTTTTCATAGTAACAGAGAAAAACACTGTTTTTACCGGAAACCCCAACATCATCATTCTGAGAAAGCGCTAAATTCTGTACAAAGGAAAAATCGGAAAAATAAAAGAGAACTATCTACCCTGTGGTTGTACATGCTCTCTTGGGATATGGTCATGGATTAGGCCTTTTTTAAAATCACATACACATAGACAAATGAAGTATTGTTTTTCTTTCATCAATGTTGGCTGAATTCCAGAATGAATTCTCATATTCTGACTCCATAAATTTGGTGGCTCATGTTTGCATTCCTATTTCAGCTGATCTGAAAGCTCTAATGTGTTGCTCTGTGATGCATTATTGTTAACCATGGAAAGATAACTCCCAGAAAAAGAAAACTGAACAATATGCAGCTAGGGTTTTCTGCAGCCAATGGTGGTTAGAGCCAAAACTTCCAGTTGTTAATTCTGTGGATAATTCTGCAGCTGTCCTTTGCTCATACAGGGTGGAGACTGTGGGGAAGGAGTTCAGGTGCGCAGCTATTCCTGTGTGGTCCACAATGGTTCAGTTGCTCACACAGCTGCACGGGTAGAAGACGCGCTGTGTGGAGAAATGCCCATTCAAACCAGCATCCTGAAGCAGCTCTGTTCTGTGCCTTGTCCAGGTATGCAGTTCAAATAATTAGAAGCACCTTTCATGGTGCTCTTATTTTTCATTTACTGTTAATTTTTGGAGCATCTCTCATCAAAAGGGAAAATTTTTATTGACTTTAATTTTCATTGTATTGGTTACTTTGAATTATCACTGATGCATTAATGCAGGAGAAGTTGCCCAAAGGAAGTAGGAAAGGTTTGAGTTTGGAAATCCAAAACATGAATTAGACTCCTGTCTCTATTACTTCACTGTGACATCATTTGAGTCCCTTTAAGCAGTAGTTTCTTCAACTAGGAAATATGCTGATAATATCTAGTTCAAGAGCCCCTGTTATGTTGGCCCGGATTCCAAGAATATTAACGGATTCCATGAGAAGGTAAATTTTAAGTGATAGAAACCTACTAGCTTCGCATTTGCAAAAGTGTTTTCCAGCCACTGATGATCTGTGTAAATGTGAAGACTACTATTATGTACGTAAGATGAATGCATTTATTTTAATATTAATAGCAGAGTAGATTGTCTGACATAAGTCTGTGGTGGATTGATGTTTCCTTATAACACAGTATGGCATATCTAACTATGAATGTGTGTACACTAGAATACCTGGGTATTAAGTTAACCACCCTTTAATTCAAATGATATTTTATGTCAGTGACTTATTTAACTGTTTTATAAGGTTTATGTGAACATCCATTTTATGGTGTTATGCTCATCTTTGAAAACTCAGTTCCTATCATCTTCACATTTCCCTTTGAAGTTTTTTTCTCATTGCTAGCTGACACAGAGCGTTCTCTAGATAAAAAAAGTATGAGCGGAAGCAAAGTACTGTCAATCCAATTGTAGAGATCCTCTTATGAAACTAAATTAACACAGCTTACTTCATTATTCTGTATACTTTCTTTTTTCTTTTTTATATTTATTTTTTTAATTTATTATTATCATTATTATTTTCTGATACAGTTCCATAGGCTCCTGGGATTTCCCTTATCTCCTCCCCAAATCACCCCCCCAGACCTAGTTCCTCTATATCATTACTAACGTATAGTTCTTCATACACAGTCATATGTCCATCATTGCAGGCACGAACAATGGCAGAGAGTCCAGCATCCTATTGTTAGGATATAGTAAACAGTTTCATTGGAAGTCCATCTTTGTCTGGAAGTAGAGATGCATACTACATTGCATCCTCACATCTGGATATATTAGTCTCCATTTCAGTTACTATAGATCACCTTAAATAAAAAGTCATAATACAAAATCAACAATAGGAAGAAAAATAGAAATTTATAATGCCGTGAAGTTAAATAACATGTTACTAGCTATGACAGTATCCATTACACAGCTACTATACATCGCTTTAAATGAAAAGCCACAAAACAAAAGCAACAACAGGAAGAAAAAAACAAATTAACAATACCATGAAGTTAAGTAACATGCTACTAAATAATTAATGTGTCATTGAAGAAATGAAAAACAAAATCAAAAACCTTCTGGAAGAAAATGATGCTACTGTATGATCTATGAGTCATGGAATAATTTAGAAGAGACACATTTCACCAACAAAAATCAGCAGAAGCTGTATCTCATGGATTTTGATGTGTTATTTTTTTTTTTTTTAGTTTCACCTCTTCAGAACAGTTTCTTGTGATTAAATTATTCATTATTCTGTATGCTTTCTAACTGGGAAAGTGATCAAAATAGACTTTGTAGGACCTAAAATCTGCTCATTCCTCTAAACTCTCTGCAAAAACCCTGCATGTACCCCATGTGCATGGGAACTGCCAACTGCTAGTTTACTCTCTCTCCTCTGTCCTGCCTGCGTGGCCATCCAGGAGACTGCCATTTAACTGCATGGTCACATTGGAGCACGTGTGAATTGGCCTGCATCAATGGGAGAAGCTTTGAGACCATGGGTCGCCAAACTAGGTCAAGGACGTTCATAATTCAGTCTTCGGAGAACCAAGACAGCTGTCCCCAGCAGGTTCTAGAAACTCGCCCTTGTGCAGGTACCAAGAACAGCTTTTATTCATTAGCTTCGATTGATCAATGCTTGTTCTGTTTTCAACAACGCATAATAGAACTGCTGTTATATTTACTTGCAGGAGGCAAATGTTATCAGTACACATGGAAGACAAGTCTTTGGCACAACAATGAGCGAACTGTATGGTGCCAGCGTTCAGATGGCGTTAATGTCACAGGTATTCCTGTCTACATCCCATGTGGGAACTTCACAAAGATATTGAAGTGTTGGTGAGAAGAATGAACTTAAAGATTACAGGCAAAGGATAATTGGACAGGTGGAGTATAAGATCCTCTGGGCCAATTTTCACTAGGCCTCTGCACCTGAGAAATGAAATGGTCTTATTTGAAGAATCACAATGTATCAGGCAACTTAAAGAAATGCAATATAATAAATAAATTTTATAAGTGTTATGATCTGAGACAAAGGTAGAAATGAAAAAATGCAAACAAGTCTGTATAGGTGCCTTCTCAGTAGAAGATGTTTTAAAGGCATACCACAACCTTTAATCCTACACCACTACAATGATATATCATATTAATAAACATATATAAAGGTTAAAATTAAAAGGATTTATATAGATGAAAGTTAAAAATATTCTATGTACTGACAATAAAGACTGTAGTATTGCTATAAATTGCAAATGCTTTTATTCATGCCTAGACTAAGAAACGTTAGGTTTTGAATATTTTATTAAATCATGGTCATTACTTAATCTCTAGATATAGACAGAAGTAGTATTCTCATTTATGACACTGAGTATGGTTTAATTGTACAAATAGCATTCTCAATAGTTTTAAACAATTTTATGCTTTCTTGTCATAAAATTAAATGACCACTGATTTTACTTAGCACTGTGGCTAGCAAATAGCTTATGGTAGGGCTGGGGTGTGTGTGTAAGAATGGGAGAAGCATAGGCTCTTCCTTTCTCTTGTTTTCCTACTCTTATTTCATTGATATTCTTGTTTATCCATAGAGTAATTTACTGCTCCCCTTGATCTTAGTTGTTGTCATTGACATGCTCTAAGCCCGCCTAGCTGCAACTTCAGAAAGCATCACACGGGGCAGTGACCTGTCCGTTAGCATGCTGGGAGAATCAGTGCAGTGAACGCTAGATGTGGCGCTCCTGCTGCAGGCTGCACTACACGTGGCTATGCAACAAGGAAGCTTAGGTCATCTGGGAAGATTCCCAGAGCTTAATAATATTCTTTTTTTTTAAAGATTTATTTATTTTGTTACAAAGTCAGATATACAGAGAGGAGGAGAGACAGAGAGGAAGATCTTCCATCCGATGATTCACTCCCCAAGTGAGCGCAGCAGCCGGTTCTGTGTAGATCCGAAGCCGGGAACCTGGAACCTCTTCCTACAGGTCTCCCACGCGGGTGCAGGGTCCCAAATCTTTGGATTGTCCTCTACTGCTTTCCCAGACCACAAGCAGGGAGCTGGATGGGAAGTGGAGCTGCTGGGATTAAAACCGGCACCCATATGGGATCCCAGGGCGTTCAAAGTGAGGACTTTAGCCACTAGGCCATACCGCCAGGTCCAATAATAATGTTATAATTTCAAAAGCAATTACACCTTATCTACCTTGCAATACTTGCTTCCTATTTCCCAAGAGCTCTCCTTCCCTTGAAACACTCTGAGAAGATCCCCTTGGTTTAAAGAGTGGAAACCTCTGGACCCAGTGCAATGGCATAGTGGTTAAATTCTTGCCTTGCAAGAGCCGGGATCCCATATGGGCACCGATTCACATCCCAGCTGCTCCACTTCCCATCTGGCTCCCTGCTTGTGGCCTAGGAAAGCGGTAGAGGATAGCTCAAAGCCTTGGTACTCTGCACCCACCCAGGAGCCCTGGAAAAAGCTCCTGCCTCCTATCTTTGGATTGGCTCAGCTCTGGCCATTGTGACCACTTGGGGAGTGAACCAGTGGATAGAAAATCTTTCTCTCTGTATCTCCTTTTCTTTGTAAATCTGCGTTTCTAATAAAAACAGATAAATCTTCAAAAAAAAATTGGAAACTCCCACCCCCAGCCACAACTGACAGCAGCAGGACTAAACACAACTCTGTGGTTATTGTCATGGACACCTAAATGCTCAGTTTCATTACACGATTGCTAATTCTGGTATGTAGGTTTTGCTTATTTATGTTTGCTTTATTTTTCAAGCTTGAGAACTTTGCTACCTCTTTCCTAAAGAAAATACCGGTCCTGTACCACCTTAAGCCCAGAGCCTCCTGCTAGCTCTGAAATCAAACGAAAAATGCCTGACAGTTGCAATAATGCAAATGCAAAAGCTTATAAATGCAAGTAATATTATATAACAGCTTCAATGCTGAACTTGAATAATAAATCAGCTTCTTAGTCTAATTATCCCTGGGCTTTCCCCTTATCTCGTTTATTATGCTAAATCTTCAAAGGCAAGGCTGCAGGGAGATAATTTCCAGATTATAGAGATTTTAATTATCCTATTCATTTACTGAAAAATATTTTCTGAGTTCCTACAAATGTTGTATCGGAAATTCAACTGCTCCACCTGAAGCTTATCACATTTGCTTCTTAAGAATATAAATGTGGATCTGTATTGTGTGTGTGTGTGTGTGTGTGTGTGGATGCATGTGTCTGTGTACAAGTATTCTGGTTGGCACACAAATGCAAAGGTTAACAAAGCATTTCTGATATATCTCCAGGAACTGATTAATAGCATTTACTGAGGTATGTTGTCTGCTCCTGAACTATCAGTTCGCATTTTCTGATTAGTATGAAAGACATGGCCATCCTTAAACTTAAATTGAGACTTTCTGCTTTCTTCCACTAGTGCTGACACAGAGTTTGCCCTCAAGCTTAGCCATAGAATAGACTCGCATTGCCAACAGACAGGTAACAGCCTACTGGAAAAATCCTCCTATTTTAAACCACACATCCTATCATAATTAGTAAAGTAGGGCTGGACCACAGAAGAAGCCAATGAATTTTTAAAAAATAGCACTGTGACAACGTGATTAGTGCCAGCGCAAAAAAATATACCACCTGTTAATTAAAACTAGGTATCTGAGAGAAATCTGTAAATGATGGTGGAATTTCCTTTGCAGGTGGCTGCTCCGCTCAGGCCCGGCCTGCTGCTATCCGGCAGTGCATCCCAGCCTGCAGAAAACCTTTCTCCTACTGTACACAGGTGAGCCATACATGAGAACCTCCCAAAAGCATTGTGACGATCGAGTTACACAGAGCCCCTTCGCTGTCTGCTGCTGCCTTGCAGTGAATCCGTGAAACCACGATACCATCTAGAGGCACTTACAGGAGCAATCATGGTACAGGGCCATGTGCTAAGGAAAGCAGCAGCTTTTTCTATAAATCTGTCTGGAGCCAAATCTGTCTCTCAGATACCTAATTTATATTAGCTCTGTTTGCCAATACGTGTTCTGGCTTGATTTATGTCTTCTTTTCTTAGTCTTTCATGTACCTAAACAATTTTGAAAGATGTTATAAATGTTGTTTGCATTTGCTGAGGCTGAGCTGTGAAATTTATTACATTAGGATTGCAACTGTGTGAACAAATTTTTGGCTCATTAGAAATAAACTGAACATATAACTGCAGGTAAAATACATATATACTTTCAAAGCAAAAATTGTATACTTCTCTATCTTCCTACAATTCCTTTATATATCACAGGGATTAAGGCAAAATATGTAATTCATTCTAATCACTGTTGTTCATAGTATGTGGTATATATGTAAGGCATTCCAAAATGGCTTTTTTGGGGTATAAATTTTTAATTCCCTGCATAATTTCCTATAATTTTTATGAACATTTCCATGAACATTCTCCATGAACTATGAGACCCCCAACCATGTATTTTTCAAAAAAAAAAAAAAGCTTATTTAAGAAAGCAATTGTGGAATACTAGATGAAGCTGCCCCTTGAGATGCTTACATTTTGTGTTGGAATGCCTCGTTCAAATCGGCGCTACCCTGTGCTTCTGATCCAGCTTCCTTCTAATGTGCTTGGCAGGCAGAATATGACAGAGAAAGTGTTCAGGTATTTGCCATTCACAAGCAGTTCTTGAATGGAGTTCCTGTCTCCTGGATTTGGCCTGAAATTGGTGTAATTCTAGTTGTTGCAGGGATTTGGGGAGTGAACCAGTATATGGAAGATGTTTCTCTCTCCCTCTCCCCCTCCCTCCCCCTCTCTCTCCCTCTGTCCCTCCCTCTATCCTGCTCTTTTCCTGGACTTACAATACAATGAGTTAAATTACTAGGGACAGACACTATGGTATCGCAGTTTAGGGTGCTGTCTGTGACTGGAATTCCACCAGGGTGACAGTTCACATTGTGACTTCTGCACGCTGATATGGCTCCCTGATAATGCCTGTGTGAAAGATGTGGGTGGTGGCCCAAGTCCTTGGGTCCCTGCAGCTAGGCGGGACATCTGGATGAAGTGTCTGCCCCCTGGCTTCCACCTGGCCCTGACTAGCCTTTGAGGCCATCTAGAGATGAAATCAGAAGAGAGAAATACTCACTCTGTGCCTCCTACTCTGTAACTTGATTGCAAATAAGTAAGTCGATATTTTAAAATAACATAAAAATTTTTAAGTTGTATCAGTTTCTGAAAGAACTAGGTTTCTTTGTGCACATTTGAAAAATAATTTCATTAAAATGCTTAAAGAACAAAGACTTTTCTGCTTTAAGATGGGTTAATGAGAAGAATATCAGACAGCCACATTTGGACAAATACTGGTTCCAAAGTAGAAGTTACAGTTTTCTGACAACTATTTTAATATTCTTTTAAATGAAATGTGTGATTTTCCCTTTAACTCTCAACATATATGAGCGACTGGTTAAACCTTGATTCTCAAGCTGACAATGGAGATACTTCTTAAAAAGATGTCTTTAGGGCCCAACACGGTAGCCTAGTGGCTAAAGAGCTCACCTGGCACATACTGGAATCCCATATGGGCACCAGTTCATATTCTGGCAGTCCCGGTTCCCATCCAGCTCCCTGCTTGTGGCCTGGAGGGTAGTTGAAGATGGCCCAGAGCCTTGGAACCCTGCACCCGCGTGGGAGACCTGGAAGAGGTTCCTGGCTCCTGGCTTCGGATTGGCTCAGCTCTGGCCATTGTGGCTGCTTGAGGAATGAATCAGCAGATGGAAGATCTTCCTCTCTGTCTCTCCTCTCTGCATATCTGCCTTTCCAATACAAATAAATACATCTTTAAAAGAAAAGATGTCTTTAATAGCCGAGCATCTGCAGATTTACTTAATTAGATTCCTCCTTTGAATTCCAGATGATACCTTCAATTACAATCAGCCAGAAATACTATGGCGATTGCTATTAGTATATAACTGCAACTACTCCTAACCTCTGCACAGATCTTAGATTGTGTTTTTGGAACTTTTAAATTTTGCAAAATGCCTGAGTGCCTTGTATACTTTCATTTTCTATTACTCCTCATGACTGGAAGTTCCTCAGTGAGGAACCTAAGTAGAGGTGACTGGCTAGGATAAGGAAGAGTAAGTAGGAGTGATTAGGGTCTGTTCATAAATGTCAGATAAGTAGTACAAACATGACATCGAGACAAAGAGCAAAGACATAGAGACTCAGAATCTCCTAAATTTTTATAAGCATTTATTGATTGATTGATGTGAAGGGCAGAGGACACACAGGGAGAAAACTTCCTTCTGCTTTTTCACTCATCAAACGTCTACAATGCCCAGAGCTGGAGGGGGGCCAAAGCTGGGGTTTCCGTCCAAGTCTCCCACATGGGTGGCTGGAAACTAATTACGTTTTTTTTTTTTTTTAAAGATTCATTTATTTTTATTGGAAAGTCAGTTGTACAGAGAGGAGGAGAGACAGAGAGGAAGATCTTCCATCTGCTGATTCACTCCCCAAGTGAGCCACAACAGCTGGAGCTGAGTCAATTCGAAGCCAGGAGCAGGAACCTCTTCCATGTCTCCCACGTGGGTGCAGGATTCCAAGGCTTTGGACCATCCTCAACTGCTTCCTAGGCCAGAAGCAGGGAGCTGGATGGGAAGTGGGGTCGCCTGGATTAGAAGCAGTGCCATATGGGATCCCAGCGCATGCAAGGCGAGGACTTTAGCTGCTAGGCTACCATGCTGGGCTCTGGAACCTAATTAGTTTTGAGCCATTGCTACCTCCCAGGGACTGCATTCGAAAGAAGCTAGAACAAGTGGACAGGAATCTGTAACAACCAGGGAGAAGTTGAGGTAATTTTGTTAAATACCATTAACATCTCCGAAAGATAGGAGAGAACAAACCAAATGCTCTCTGTTCACAAAGAGCCATTAGTTCCTGTTTGGAATGTGTCAGAATTGTAAACCAATTAGAAAAGGCTGACAAGTTCTTTAATGCTGACTATGGAATTCAGGAGGAGCTGTGCATTTGATCTTCATCTCATCGGAAAGCCAGTTTCTGAAAACCCTAAATTGCTATGGCATATCTTGAAAATATTAAGTGAATTCAACATTTAAATTATTCTTTATTCATCTGTGCAACTTGATATGTAACCACAAAAATATTTTCTGTGCTGCAGGGTGGAGTCTGTGGTTGTGAGAAGGGCTATACAGAAATAATGAGATCAAATGGTTTCTTGGATTACTGCATGAAAGTACCAGGCTCAGAGGAGAAAAAAGCTGACGTGAAAAACCTTTCAGGGAAAAACAGACCTGTGAATTCCAAAATACATGATATTTTTAAAGGATGGTCTCTTCAACCACTTGATCCAGGTGTGTTTTAGTTATGAATAAGAAATGCACATTTTCATGCAGAGGTGTAGGGGGGAGGATGTTTCATGTTTTGACCACTTCCCTGCTCATGATAAGACAAGAGAGAGGAGGAAAATGGACCAGAAAGATTAGGCCATGTGGTCTAAATCAAGAAATCTCAGACTTAGTATTGTTTGTTGTGTGATAGCTGTTACGTATAACATGTGTTCATGATGGTTAAGGATGAATCTGGGCCGCTTGGTCTCAGAGGCAATGAGTTGTGTAACAAGATATGGTATTCTGTGAATATCCTTCATATGTAAGCAACCTCGGTAAAGGACTCTTTTTATAACTGAAATCACAAAGTAAACCTTGGAATGGAGTGGCCAGAAATGACAAGGTATGCTCCCAAGAGCCTGTCTTATCTGAGAAACCAAAGTGAAATGGTAGAAATCACTCTTTTCCAAAGTAGGCAGAATTGATTAGCAGCATGGATTGTAAAATACCTGTGTGGGCATTAGAGATAATTTTCCTAACATCTCTGTAGCTAAGTTTGCTAATCTATATAATGCATCTAATGACACCTGTCTTGCAAGATTGTTCGAATGTCTTTATCAGGTAAGTATCAGAATTGTAAGGTTCCACTATGAGAGTTATGAAGGACAAGAATGACCCTATGTTCACTGATTTTTTAGTACACTGTGGTTCTGTGCAGACTGGGAGTGCCACATGAATTATCTCCCTCCTTTTTTGCAATCTAATGAGATGCCTGCTGAGGTGCTGTCAGCCCCAGTTGTGGCACAAGAAAATGGTAATTTTGTGCAGCAGAATTAATTTTAAAAGGATCACAATGGCAACACGTGACAGAGGATGACGTTAAGGGCAGGTCATAAAGACTTCTGCTTTCTGCTGGTCCTTGCTTTCTATTTTGAAAGGTGGGAGGAAGGAGAAGGAAAGCCTCTCTCTCTCTCTCTCTCTCTCCCTCCCTATCCTGTTTACCTCTTCTAAAAGACAAAAGGCTACAAATGACTCAATAGGGAGACCTAATAGGCAGAACACACAGTAGAAAACACAAGCGAAGCCCAGGCTTATTCTTTGGGAACTCTACGAATTCTAGGTCTACCCACTCCACCCCTTTGATGGTGTACTTAAACGAAGCAGAAAGCAAAGCACAGGCCCCAACCAGCTGTGATTCAAGAAGATATCAGATTTATAACTTTTTTTCTTATTTAGTCTAATTTTATTTACTTTCAATAAATTTAATTTTACATTAGACTCTCAAAAGATGCAATATAATTACAATAACACAATTTTCATCAATTTCACATGTTAATGTAGTATTAATACAGGAAGCAACTTCAATGAGTTTCTTAGAAACAGTTTGAAGACTATGACAATAGTCTTTCTTTCTTTCTTTCTTTCTTTGTATAACATTGGTAATTTACCTAAGGTCAGTTGTTAACATCTCACTTCAAACGAGTTCAACAAGAAAACATTGAAGTCTAATTCAGTGGGAATATAAGTGAGGAACAGAAACGATAATCAAAGGAGAATATAACCACATAACTCATATACAGTAAATTTTAAAATAATCACAGATAATTAAATGCATAGTACCATCAAACTGTTTATATCTTTCTCAGTAAGAATAATACACTACTGTAGTTTCAACTAGGTATTAAAAATGACCACTATATCCTTTTCAACTTTTATTCCTCTATATATATGAAAACGCCAAATGTGTTTTACAACATTTCATGCATTTTATTACCAAAAAAGTGATTGAAATGTAGGGGGAAAATGACATGAAATGTAGCCATGCTTAACTGTAGATTCTTTTTTTATTACAAAGTCAGATATACAGAGAGGAGGAGAGACAGAAAGGAAGATCTTCCATCCGATGATTCACTCCCCAAGTGACCACAACGGCCGGTGCTGCGCCGATACAAAGCCGGGAACCTGGAACCTCATCTGGGTCTCCCACGCGGGTGCAGGGTCCCAATTCTTTGGGCCATCCTCAACTGCTTTCCCAGGCCACAAGCAGGGAGCAGGATGGGAAATGGAGCTGCCAGGATTAGAACCGGCGCCCATATGGGATCCCGGAGCGTTCAAGGGGAGGACTTTTAGCCACTAGGCCATGCTGCCGGGCCCAACTGTAGACTCTTTCAGAAAGAGAGTTAACATGATGTTTCTTGGAAAATTAATCTTCAAATCTACAAGTGAGGTAGTTAAACTTTAACCATCAGCAATATAATATACCAGGAATATATACCAGGGATATCTATGTATGTGTGCACATACGTATTGACATATAATATTGCATACACACATGTACATAAATGTGTATGTAAATGCATATTTAGTCTGGAGAGAAACTTTGTAATTTTCCTTAGTTTCTCATGCGGAGATTGTATATGGGAGCAACTTCCCATGGGGAAGTTTTATTTTTCTCTGACATTTAACTTAAAATGCTTCTTAGGAATTAATCAGGCAGGCATAAACACCTGTACTAAAAACTCTGTGTACTTTTTATTTATTATATGATTGCTTGTTAAAGCAAATGAGTAAAAAAAACCCAAATGCTCATAAGTAGAATAATGGAAAACTAAAATAAAATAGTGCAAAACATGTTGATTTGATTAACCAACCTGATAATATTTCCTACTCTATTAGTTTGTCACCATAGTGAAATTCCTGAGGCAGCTAACTTTATAAAGAGAAAAGGTTTATTAATCATCCTAGTTTTGTAAGCTCAGATCCACGATTGGGCTGTCTTCTTAGTTTGTGTCTAGTTGGGGAAGGGGGAATTTGAATAGAGCCTTTGGGGAGAAGAATCACCTGGTGAGTGAGGAAGGGCAGAGAACAGGTTGGCGCAGGCCCAGACAGGCATTCACAGCCGCCAATTTTAAGGATGCAACAAATAATTTGCATATTACCTCACCAGGATACCACCAGAAGACTTAAGGACCATCTTCTACATTCCATCTGCCCACCATGTCCTACAAGTAAATCCTGGAGACCAAGAATAGACAGTTGGGGTGGGGGGAGTACCGAAACAAATGCCCAAATCATAGCACAAATCTAAACCATTATTGTGTAGTGAAAGAAAAAGTACGAGCCAGAATGCATGGTATATACCACTTGTATGCCTCAGTAAGTGTTGTGGGCTCACATGCTTACATATGGAGAGAAAACCTGAAAAATCCACAGCGATCCCTAACAGTGATAACTCCTGGAACCGAAACTTTTCAGAAAGGGTGATGGGAAGACTTTCTTTCCACCACGTGTCTTATAGGTTATGTTAAATATATATAATTTTTAAGCAAAATATGTTAAAATGTGATGGACTAAGATGTGCCTTAGTACCAGACATTTAAGTGCAGTGGAGGCTTTCAGTGCATCTGCTCTGTAAGGTTTTGTGCATAATAAGCTATAAGGAGCATTCTCACTCTGAATAGACAATTTTATCATTGGTGTTTCAAAGAGATCAGAATCAAAGCTTTGCTAAGTTTTATAACCATAGAAAAATATCATTACCATATTGAACCTCATTCTAACGTCTGATTGAGGTTCGAATGTGTCCTGTCAGCAAAAATCATAGTAGGTAGTCAATACACAATTAAAAGTTATTGGTGACTTTGTTCAAAACAAACAAGTGTTGTTTATGATATTTGGATTGTTTACCATCCCACTGAAGCTTTTAACATAGATACTTGTGTGTATATTTTGGACCTGCAATTAACTATGTTCAGGAAATGTAATGAATCTGTGTCGCTTTCAGAAAGAAATCTTATTCATTTGCTGGGTGAGAGCTTTACTTAGTTTAGTTTTGGGTTTAGTTACCTACATAATCTAAAGTTGATCAAAAATATCAGATTGACAGGAACTATTCCAGTTCTTGTCCTGTCAAGGTATTTCAAAACCTACATTTAAGAAATAAAATTTAGAGATGTTTTTCTTTGAAGAACCCTCATCTGCATGAATTTCACATTTAGCCTTCAGTGTTCTTGGCAGTACCTGGGTATCTTACGAAGGAGATGCCACATAGTAACTCTATTAATCTCTGTTTTTTTCTTACCTCTAGTAGATGTTGAATCCAGAGCAATGCATTTTTAACATATATTATTATTTATTTTAGTAGGTTAATCATCCAGCATCTTTAGTGATGTGTTTTTTTATTTATGAAATCCTATTTAGAAAACAAAGCCACTAAGAAGGATTCATAGCTTTCTTTCCATGCAGGGTTAAAAAAAAAACATCAAGAAAGGTCATAGTTTCTTTCTTTGCATGTAAAATTAAAATTGATACAGAACTAGGTATATTTATAACTTCATTTTTAAAAGCTTACATAAATTTTATTATATATATTATTTTGAATTTTTGAATTATGTGGTACAATTTCATATTGACTGGGATTCTCCCCTCCAAACTTCCTCCCCCCGACAGGTTTCCCCATTTTACTACAATGGTATAGTCCTTCATATGGAATCACAATTCCATCAGTCTCTTATTTAAGTGTACCCTGACTTTGCTGGTACAATGTCACATAATCCAGCATCCCATTGTTTACACATTTCTAACAGTTTCATTGGGAATCCATTTTGCATCTGGAAGCAGGAATAAATGTTGCATTATACCCCCACATGTTTATATGGTGGACCCCAGTACTCCATCACTAAACATTTCCATATTTGAGAAGCCATGAAACAAGGTCAATAACTGGTATGAGTTTGAACAACAGCAACAACAAAAACAACAATGACAAAAAACAAATTATAGCACCATGAGATAACTCACCACTGGGTAACCAACACATGGGTAACAAAAAGGAAACACAGAACTGGGTTTATTTATAACTTCTTTTGTTAATTTTTATGTACGGAAGCTACTTTACATTATTTTTCTTCCGTATTTATAAGACTATAAACACCTTCTAAGCCAATTGAGTCGATTTGATGAAATTGTGATTTCTGGCATTGTTACATTTTCACCTGTGTGTTCATCTAATTTTATTTACTCAAAGTAAGTGAAACAGAGAGGCACAGCAGGTCGCAGGGGGTGGGGAGAACTTTTTCACTCTCCAAACTGTCCACAACTGTTTGGGGTTGTTGAGGACAGTGCCAAGATCTCAGAACTCCATCCAGGTCTACTTTGTGGGTGCATTATCATACTCTAAAAACACAGAAGCCAGGACTCAACCCTGACACTTCCCTGTAGAATATAGGCATCCCAAGAGATGACTGCCCTGCTACAACAAATGCCTGCTCCTGTTTATGATTTTTTTAGACTTAATTAATTCCACCTCTGGGTACATCCATTCATGGTTATGGTTATGCATGTTCCAGAATTCAGGTGAAAAATCAAACATGCAGCAAAATAAACATTTTAGTGCCACATAATTACAATCTAATATTTCAGAGGGTTAAAAAATAAAGTAATGTAATTTGTTTATATTTGCAAAGATCTGTAAAAAGTAGTGCCAAGTATCAAGAAATACAACTCAAATTACTATTGCATTGCAAGAGTGAACTCTGTCAATTCCTGGTTCTACCTGGCAGATTGCAGAGTACAGTAGAACAGTGTTAACTTCTGCAGTCCAGTGCAGTTAGCTACAGTTGGTGTTTATGTCAAACCCAGTAATATTTGTCACTCTACAGACTTCTCTCTCTCTCCCTCCCTCCCTCCTTTCCTCCCTCCCTCTCTCTCCCTCTCTCTTTCCCTCTCTTTTTCCCTCTCTCCCTCTCTCTCTCTCTCTCTCTCACACACACCCCCCTAGACACATTGAAGTCTTTTATGTGCTAATTGGTTTATGTTATCTCTGTTTTGAACAGATGGCCGAGTAAAAATGTGGGTTTATGGCGTTTCAGGTGGCAGTTTTCTTATCATGATTTTCCTGGTATTTACATCCTATCTTATTTGGTAAGTACTAACTAGTACAAAGTTTATATTTTCATGGGTGACCTGTTAAATACAGTAACACATTTATCAGTGTAATTGATTTTATATGAAGACCATTGAGACCATATACAATCTCCAACAGAATTGGTTGAAGAATTGAAAGAGGAGACCATTATATGTATCATTCCTATTGGATATAGTATTCTTCCACTTGGTTTTCAAGTCATCAATAAGGACATTTTCAGTCTGTTACTTGTTTGAGTGGCAATTTTCAGCCTTGACTGAATATGGACACACCCCCTGGGGACTGATACTTGTGTCCCAATCCCTGTGATTCTGATATAATTGGACTTGGGCGCATCCAAATCATCTGGATGTCATAAGCTCCTAAAATAATTCCCATCTGCAACCAAGGCTAACAACACTGCTTTAGAAAATTCTTAAACACACCAGTTTTGGTGAGTTTACTTAAATTAACTAATTAGCACAAACAATATGCCACTATGTTTTACTTAATTGAGTCAAGTGTTTATGCACACTGACCAGTGGTGAGAGAAAATTTTATTGATAAATCTGAAAACCACCTTTTAGAAATGATTAGTTGTTTAAAAGTTAGTGTTTTTAGAAACTGACGGATTATTATAAGACATGTACTTTTGTTGAAGCAGGACTCTTGGTAACAGATGCCAGGGAATACATTTGATTGTTTTCCTTTATTAACAGTATTTTATTCCTGCCTAAGCTATGTTTCTAAAAAATTTTAAAAATTTTCACTTCTCTACTCCCAAATTGAGATAAATTATGTTGATGTTCTGTCTCCAACAATTTCATTAATGATTTTTTCCAAGGTTTTGATTTTGCTTAAAATTCAGCCTTTGTATATTTAGCCTCACATTCTAGCTTTGGGATTTCACAGACTTTTGCAGCTTTTCTGCTGGTCTGGGAATGCTGGGGAAGAAAATAAAACCTCTGGTTCTTTGTGCCACCATAAGAGACATAAATTCCAATGCATATCAATTGATTTCCTGGTCGTTCAGGATCTCCATACCTGTAGTGAGCTGTCGTAACTTTTATTGTCAAGGTTTTCTTTTTTAAATGTTATATGGGTAAATTTGGCAAATATTACCTAGATTGAGCCAATGTGAAGTTGAAATTTTCGAGTGATGTGTAGAGTGGCAGGAGGCTGGCATGACCAGAAGGGATTAGAAAAGAAGCAATATGAGAAGTCACAACACGGGATGTGAAGAATTAGTAGATAGGAAACTGGTCTCAAAGCAACTGGTAATCCCCGACAATCAGTTCATGGGTCTTTATCATTTCCTTTTACCTTGAACATGCAGTCCTCTAAAAATGAGTGTACAGTAATGTATAACTTATATTTCTCCATGTCCTTCCATCTAAAAATACACAAACACCAATCCATTTCTTTCACAAATGTTTCTTCGTGACTCTATACACTTGGGATTTATGAGATACATCACTGAATTGTGGTAGCAAGTACAATTTTCTATAAAACAATTTTTAAATTGTTTAAAGTGTCAATGGAATAAATTACATGGATATTTATGCACATTGTTACCAATTGTAATGATTTCTTTTTCATCCCAGTTGTGTCCTTAATAAATCTCCTTTGGGAGTGGCACAGCACCTGCATCATTGCGTCGGAGGCTGATGCCTCTTTCTGTAGTCTATAATGGTATTAGTCTCCCAGCCTCTCTCCTGTCCACACATGAGAAGTGCTTTTTCACTGGCAGCAAAACCACTCATCTCCTGAATAACTGTTTTTTGTTTTGTTTTGTTTTTTGGTTTCCACAATCAGAACCCAAACAGTTCTTTCAATTTCAAGTTCTACTAATTCCCTATACCACAAAGAAATTCACTTCATTGTTCAGGCTGATATATTTAAACTTTCATTTTTTTTTCTTTCATTGAGCAAAATAGCAAACCAAAAAGAAATTAAGTTTAGTGAAGTTTATCATTATTTTTTAATTTAATAGACAAAAAATGAGAGGCTGACCAGCAGAGAACTGCCCTGTACTGGCTCATTACCCAAACGCCTACGAGGGCCAGGGTTGGGCCTGGCCAAAGGCAGGAGGTAGGAACTCAATCTGCGTGTCCAGTGTAGCTGGAAGGGACATAGCTGACTTACCACTGCCTCTCAGGAGCTGCATTGGCAGCAAGCTGAGATTGAGAGCAGAGCTGGAACTTGAACCCAGATTCTCCTGATGGGTTGCTGACATTCCAAATACCTGCCCCTGGAAGCCTTTTGATTTAGATGGAATAGGAAATTTTCCACACTAATATTTCATCAGTGTAATTGATCATACAGCTCCATGAATAATGTTTGTCAATGGTTTTGTTAAATGTTTGCT
This sequence comes from Ochotona princeps, assembly GCF_030435755.1. Classification (NCBI taxonomy): domain Eukaryota; kingdom Metazoa; phylum Chordata; class Mammalia; order Lagomorpha; family Ochotonidae; genus Ochotona; species Ochotona princeps. The sequence continues at coordinate 22,421,028 of NC_080836.1, forward strand.
TGTATTGTTCATTCATCATTTTATCATTGCTTCAGTTTCTCCTTTCTGTGGCCAAGTTCAGTGTTTCAGTGTTCACAGTGTTCATTCCTATCCATTTGTTTAGGAGAATAGCGCATCATTGTTTTTGCAGGCATTTCAGAAATTTTATCCTAATACTCAAATACCTATTTTCAGACTGTTTTATTTGTGCTGTGTGTACATTCATATCCTCTATTTTTTTTAGAAAGCTTTTTGTGCAACATGGCTGATGCTTAATGATACAAAAAGAGTAGAATGTAAGACTAGGTCCTCTTTAATGAGATAATTTTTAGAGTAATCATCTAATTCTAGGACTTTTAGGGTGTTGACATTCTAAGAGCCTATATGTTACCTATATCCTATTCATTGTAGTATGAAATTTTCCCTACTATATATTGGAATTCTATCATTTCTTCCGAGTTTAACTCAAATATCAGCATTTCCCTGTCAAACAGTCTGGTACAACAAGACTATTTACTGTGGCATTTGTTCATGCTAGTGCTATAGTTATTTGTATAAACATCTTTCTTCACCAAATGCCAAGATCTTCTGTGGATTGGGAAGATCATGACTCAATTGTTGATTTATTTTTAAGAGTACAAATTTGTTGGATATTTATTGAGCAAATGAATTAGTAGAAAAATAAGTGACTAGATGGACAATTAATTTATTATTCATGACATTTAGGAAAAAATCTAATACTTACACATGTCAAACATTGCCTTATCCAATCCCTACATTAAGCTGAGATATTATTTCTATCATACTCATTTTTTAAAATATAGATATTTTATTGGAAAGTCTATCATACTCATTTTTAAAATGCATGTTTTTCTATTTATTTATATATTTTTGAGAGGCATGGAAGCAGGGAGGCAAGGATGGAAAAAGCCAAAGGACCCACTAGTTCCCATCTGCTGGTTCACTGCCCAAATGCCATAACAATCCAGGCTTGGCAGGGATCAAAAGCTAGGAGCCAGGAGCTCAGTTAGGATCCTTCATGTGAGTAGCAGGAAGGAACAAGACCACCTGAACCATAACCTATTGTGTCCCGTGCTGTGAATTAGCAGGAAGTTGCAGAGAAGTACACCCTGCATCTTGAACGCAGACATTCAGATATGGGAAGTAAGCATCTTAGCTGCTGCCCCCGTGCTTGTCCCATCATCTTCATTTTAAAGAGGGAATAGATGGCCCTCTCAGAAGTGAAATAGCTTTACAAACACCATTCATGTAAAATTGAGTGTAGATTTGCTTCACCCCAAAGTGCGTGTCTCTAGTCTCTTACCCTTGGGTAATGGTACAAACAACCCGAATTCAGTGTAAAATTTGCAGCTTTACTTTTGTAGAGCATTATCCATTATGGGTTAGGTAAGCTGCAGACTTTAAAATAGACCTTTTGATATCAAAACACATACTATTCACCATTACATTTAAACTACTTAAAGACTCCAAGAAGGTGTTTTCCCAGCATCTTATTCCATTAGATAGCCTTCAGGGCAGTTAGAAGATGATCCTCCAAAATGAGAAACTTAGGACAGGAGAACTGCTCTGTTATGTCAGATCTGAGGTGTTTACTTTAGATGAAAGTGGAGATGCTGTTGAGCCAATATAGAAAAATAGTCTTCCTATGGTCTGTTTCTCTTAGATACAATCCTTTGAACACCTGCTATCAGTGTTTTCAGCTTTAAAAATATTCCTGATGCCCCAGATCCCCAGGCAATAAATATCAATGAAGTAATTTAGTGGGGATGACCACTGGGTGAGCGTGCAGTTACTTACCCTGGACATAGAGCCTGGAAATTACTCTGCGTAGTTTTCTCCATTCTGCCTTTCCTAGCACAATCAGGTAATGGCCTGCTCTTTCCAAATTTGAGAGTGGTAACCCCACTGAGTGGTAACCCCACTGAGTGGTAACCCCACTTCCTGAGGTTTTTCTCTCACTTTGCTGCTTTCATCAAAATATTTCATCTGTACTGGCATAGGGTTGTGCCCTGGTGGCTTCAATTCAAGGGTGGTTCGAACTGCCAGCCATTTGCCTGTCATTGCACAACAAGTTCATTGTTCTAGCTTCATGTGTTTTCATCTTTTGCTAAAATGCAAATGACCCTGAAAAAGTGGCCACTTCAAAGTATGTCCATCAGTGATTTTTCACAGCCAGGATTGCAAAGTGGTGTCAACCTTCAAGTCTGCTTTTCAAGCAGTGGTAGCTGTCTTAGGAAGAGTGATGAATTATACTGTATCTCAACAGAAGAGAAGAGCATGATGGATGAGAAATGGCCACTGGGCGCAGGATGACTGCTGGGAATGGTAGGCCATATGCCAGGTGCTTGTGAGTTCTGGGTCAGTGTGAGTAAGAAAGATGGTTACACCTGGCCTGAGAACACAATTAAGCGGTGAAGCAATCAGAAAGAATCATGTTTCTTAAGGAAAAGAAATTTGTTGAGGCCATTGCTGTGGCTAATAGGCTTATCCTCCACCTTGACATACTGGCATCATATATGGACACTAGTTTATGTCCTAGCTGCTCTAGCTTTGATTCAGTTTCCTGTTTGTGCCTGGGAAACTAGCAGACAATGGTCCAAGTCCTTGGGACTCTACAACCCACCTGGGAGACCCAAAAGAGGCTCCTGGTCCCTGTTACCAGATTGGCTCAGCTTTGGCTGTTGTGCTCATTTGGGTAGTGAAATAATGGATGGGAGCTTTTTCTCTTTCTCCTTCTCTCTGGAAATCTGACTTTCTAATAAAAATAAAATCTTTTCAAAAGAAATAGCTTCTGTGAAAGGAAAGATAAACACCAGTTTCCCGGTTGGCTTTTGCTGCAGACAACCCTTCTCCCCAGCTCTCAGAGATTAACCTTTGAAAAGATGTTGGTTTCTTCCTATCAAATTTCTCAAATCTCACACATTTATAGTTGTAACTTAAGTATCTATCAACTGAGATGTTACAGGATATGAAAGCTGCATAATAAAGAACCCACAGAAATTGAAGATCTACACATGAAGAGCCCACTTTTACTTCCCAAGATATATACAACATTCACATACATGGAAACGTGTATAGACTCATACGTATAAACCTTAAGCAGATTTCTCTAGGGCAAGTTCAGAGGTTGATGAGCAAGCTAACATGTCTCTTACGTGATATTGTCACCTCCTTCTGAAGATCCAGCCATCTCTATTCTCTTTTCCCACCCTACATTCTCAACCTTCTCACTCCTCCAGCCAGATTTCTCACGTCTGCCTGCCTAACAGCCCTCAGCAGTTACCAGTTAAGGGTGGGTTGCCAAACATCTTGGTTCTCTTCCTAACTTTAAGTCACCCTTTCACCAAGATAAAAAAGAAGAGGCAGGAGGAGGAAGACAACATTGTTATTTCAGATGAATTATTTTGTGCATTTTGAGATCCCCCCACATTAACAGTGCCACTACCAGGGTATACAAGTTGTCCCTTGCTGATTGTCCCAACCCCTTATTGATGTGACTTCATTATAGCTTTAAATACTGTAGTTGGCATGCTCAGGGGCCTGTTTCAAACTGAAATTGTTGTATGCACTACGGTCTATGCCCAATTCTGCAATTGGAGCCACTAGACAAAACATATAGGAAAAAATGAATTTAAATGGGATTTTATTTAATTCAGTATTTTTTAAAAAAGATTTATTTATTTGATTACAAAGTCAGATATACAGAGAGGAGGAGAGACAGAGAGGAAGATATTCCGTCCGATGATCCACTCCCCAAGTGAGCCGCAACGGCCGGTATTGCGCCGATCTGAAGCCAGGAACCAGGAACCTCCTCCAGGTCTCCCACACAGTTGCAGGGTCCCAATGCATTGGGCCGTCCTCAACTGCTTTCCCAGGCCACAAGTAGGGAGCAGGATGGGAAGTGGAGCTGCCGGGATCAGAACCGGCGCCCATATGGGATCCCGGGGCGTTCAAGGCGAGGCCTTTAGCCGCTAGGCGACGCTGCTGGGCCCTATTTAATTCATTATTTAATACTCCTTGGAAAACCTAAAATTAGAGCCTGAATTTTTTTTCTGTTTGTTTTGTTTTTCTGGCAGAGGATATAGGTTGTTTCTACCTCTCGTCTGTTGGTAGGAACTTGTTGGCCCATGCTCTGCACTCAGCATGCCTCCTATGAACACACCATTGGTGCCAGACCAGGGCAGGGGTCACTGACAAGATGTGATCTCTTTCAGTGATCTGTTGAAAATCTCTCTCTATTTTTTAATATTTAGTTTTTCTTTGAAAGGCTTTGTTACAGAGAGGAGAGAAAGGGAGAAGGTTTCATTCACTGGTTGACTCCCCAAATGACCATGATGGTCAAAGCTGAGCTTATCTGAAGCCGTGTCCCAGGAGCTCGTTTGAGGTCTCCCAGGCAGGTGTAGACACCCAAAAACTTGAGCCATACTCCGCTGCTTTCCAAGACCATTGGCAGGGAGCTGGATCGGAAGTGAAGCACCCAGGACACAAACTGGCACTTATATGGGATGCTGATGCTGTAGACGAAGGCTTAGCTTACTACTGCATGGCACCAGCCCCTGTAAACATCTTAATCTCTCAATCTCTTAGCTTATTCAGTTTGTTTCAAACATCCAACCAAAAAAAAAAATCGAGCACATTTACCTCTGAAGTTAGAACTTGAGCATTGTAATTGAGGAGGTTCTTACTGCAACCATTTCAATGTAAAAAAAATAAATAAATAAATAACCAGTATAATTCACACAGCATAAAGCTCATTTCTCTTTGAGTGAGAAAAGTGAAACACAAAAAGTCTTGGCTGTAATACAAAGCATTTACTCAAGACATCTAGACAGGTAACTCCATAGAGGCATGTGGTTGATTAGTGATTGTCAGGGAGTAAGAGCAGGTAGACAGATCCTGTGGCTGCGCTGCTGCCTGGGGGACAGTGAAGACATCCTGGGGACCCGATGGTGATGGCATATACCCTGTGACTGTAGAAAATGCCACGGAATGGAACACATTAAAATGTTAAAATGTTTTCTTTTAGTAAAAATTCATTTATCAGGATAGGGAGTATGTGGCACAGATGTTACAGGCTTGGTCTGTGTGTGAACTATCCAGAACAGCCAAGATTGTCCCATCTCAGGGGCCTGCAGAAATGTCAGTGACCTCATCTGGCCGCCTCCGTGAAGCAGCCACAACCACAATGCCTCTGCTTCGGGAAGGTTCTGGAGTGTGTCGCGAGATCTGATGTGAAATGTTCAGCCTAGAACGTGCAATTTAGTATGTGAAACCAAATAGCATAGAAAATTTCAGGACAGGAAGAAAGATGGCTTCCTGCTAGAAAGGACATCCCAAAGCAGGCTGGGATCTTCAGAGAGTGTCACAACATAGAAGAAAGTGAGTGTCATGGAGTTAGAGCCTGTTAGGCAGAATTCAAGCTGTAAGTGTTTACTATGTATGTATTCATTGAGAAAGGATTTCATGTTAATTCAAAATGCCGTTCTAAGAATATGATACTTCCCTTGTTGCCTTAATACCTTTTCTTCTTTTTTATTTAAATTTTCTGTGATACTGTATTTTAAATTTATAATCACACATTTAAGGCTCTCGGAAATAAAGAATCAACAAGTAAAAGATGGAAAGACCGTGAAGTTTATACAATTATTAAAATAGGGAGAAATTCACCTATAAATATGGAACAAGAACTATAAAGTGGGACATTCGCCCCAGGTCTGGGACATCCTTGTGGAATGTCAAAATGTCAACCCAGCTTTAGCACCTCTACGTGTAAAAAGGAAAAAAAATAGGCTTGCTCACCTGGCACAGGGCTCAGCCTTAGGTGAAGCACAGGTCAAGTGTGTGTTGAGGGGAACAGGGGGTAGCTGCGCATGGATAGAATTGGCGCAATTTTCCTCACAGACGGTAATAACTCGGCAGCTCAATGTCAGGGTCCAGACAAGAACAGAAGCTTGTTTACCTAAAAACAAGACTGCTGAAGTCACAGGAGCCTGGCTGCTTCAGCTGCTTCTGCTGTGGAGCATCTATACTGCAGAGGTCACAGTAGCTTTGGAATTAGTGTGCGGCAGATGTTCGTGTTGCCGTGCTTAAACAGAAACCAAATGCCTGGATTCTGCCAAGCCATTTTGAAAAAGTGATGACATCTCCACAGAGAATGAAAGTATGCAATGTTTTAAAAAAATAATAATGTCCAAAGCAATGACTCTTGTCATTTTACCACTTGATTTTTCTTTTTTTAACCTCACAACTTGTCCTTGGCAGATGAAACAAAGCTCTATGAATGTTGTGTGTCTGAGGAATTCTTTTCCCTTTGCAGTAAGAAGCCAAAACCACATCAAAGCACACCTCCCCAACAGAAGCCTCTGACCTTAGCCTACGATGGAGACTTTGACATGTAACCTGAAAAGAAGAAATCCAAATGTAGACATCAACTGCCTTAACTGCTTTCTCTTTTGTAGCTCTCAGACTTCTCAGTTTTTTGAGGAATCTCCTGATGTGATAGATTAGGCAGAATACAAATATTGCAAAAGTAATATCGCCTCTACTTCATTTGGACATGGAGTCAAGAATTCTTAGCTCTGCCAGTTTGTTTCCAAGTTGCTTGTGGGTGTTTGTTCCTGTTTGGCAGTGGGATGACGAAGACATAATGGAATCCCCACACGCTTGAGTAAACTTGATCTTCAGCAGCACTATGACAATCCAGAGGAGAGTCCCATCAAGGCATTTACTGTAAATGACAAGTCTAACCTTGCACTGTTATGCACTATATTAGTGCAAAGTCTTTATTCTTCCCATGTTTCCAACGCTGAGTTTTCCAGAGTTTACATTGGTTCAGAGACTCAAATCGGATTGCCTATTTTCATGAACACAAAGTGAATGGGTTATCATTTCAGAAATTCTCTGAGTTTCTACCTTTCAATACTGTATTTTGCTTTGTAGACAGGGGATGGTGGCACTGCGTGGATTGCTTCTGTTGAAGATGATGGGATGTGCATAACTACTGGAGTGCGTGAAAATCAAATGTTTCTGAATGAAGTGCATATTGAATGCTAGTGCGTGCAAATGAGAAAGCTTATTGGAGAATGGGTTAAATTATTTGATTAACAAAACCATATTTTAACAGAATCTTAGCGATGTAGATATAGCATTGACCATATGCAGTTGTTATTCAGTTTAATAATAACAAACTCTGCTTTTGTAATTTCAATTTTCTTATCTGGATATTTATAAATTCTTTTTTTGAATTTAATTATCTAACCTCATTTAATATACATCAAACACCAATCCTGTTTGTAGCAAGTCTTGCTTTTATAATGTTTCAATAATATCGAAAATAACACATTAAAAAAAAAGCTAAGACCATTTTATGAAGATAATTGTTTGTAATCATAGGTGTTGAAAGTAAGAAGGTGCCATCTTGTGGTATTGACTTGTATTTATAACAAATAAAGTGCTCAAGAGAATGCAACGTTGGCTGTTCTGCATTCATTTGCCTCTAAATGTCTACGCTCTGGCAGAAACAGTTCTTGTAGCTGTTCTGAGTTTGACAGCTCCAGTCACTGACAGAATGGGAAGCTTAGATGCTCAAGCTATCATGTGTACACGGAAATGGAGCCAGTCCCAATGAAGTGGAAAGCTTCCAAGGAACATTTACAGCTCAGATGATGCTGGAGGATGCTTGTGTAATAACGCAAACACTGATGACGTAACAACTTGAGAGAACTGAGGAAGCACGGGTGTTAGAACTGAGCTGTAACTGGCAGAACAAGGGAGGCTTTTGTCTACACTGTGACCTCTGCTAACTGTTTAACAACTAAGTGAGTCCTTTAATGAATAGATTTTGTCCAAGCACACCAATGTTTCTAAAGATAAAATTAAAAAAAAAAAGAAATGAGAATACCTTATTTCTATGGCTAAGGACCAGTGTCTAATGCAGCCTGTTAAGCCACCACCTGTGACATCAGCTTTCCATATGCAAAGGCTGCTTTGAGTCTTGGCTGCTCTGCCTGACCTCTGCCCCTGCAAATGTGCCTGGGAAAGCAGCGGAAGATTGCTCAAGTCCTTGCCACACAAATGGGAGACTTGGCCCCTGGTTTCAGCCTCTCCAAGAACAGCCCTTGCTGCCATTAGGCAGTGAACTTCTCCCCTGCCCCTTCCTCTCTGCTTCCGCTTGCTCCCACTCCCTTCCTTTCCCTCTCCCCACCTTTTATCCTCCCATTTCCCCTCCTTTTCCCCTCTTCCACCTTACTCTCACTCTGCCTTTCAAATAATAATAATAAAGAATAGTTAAATAAAAATAATAAAATATAGTGTAGTGAAGGATGCAATTCCCAGAGTAGCTCTTTTATCAGTTCATTTTAGCAAAAGCTTCAGTATCTTCAGGGTACTTTAGCACAGCCTGCTTTGGAGATCAAACCCTTGCCATGTCCTTTACGGCCCATCTGACCCCAGGCAAGAATATGATTTTTTTGTGCCTCAGTTGTTTGGTCCACAACATGAAAGTAAATAAGTTAGTTTCCTATTAAAGCAGACATGATTTCAAAATATAAAGTACTTTACCATATATCAAAATCACAGTAAATATTATCCACAGTTACGCTTATATGGCATATTCAGATTTGAGACCTTCAGGACCTACGATTTTTTTCATTCACTACAGATTCAATGGTTATCCATATATTGAATCTGTATAATAAATTAGACTTTCAACGTTCATGGCTTGAGTAAAATGTTTCTCAGGTAATACAAAGTTCCTCAAAATATCTTAAACTTCAGTTACATCCCTTTTCCAAATTTAATTAATATCGATTTCATTCATTGATTCAAACAATGCTTATTTATTAAACATTTACAATACATTGGGCACAGTGCTCAGAGGCACACTTTGAATCAATGAAAGAGATTCCTTTGCAAGTTGTGTTTTGAAAATTATGTCACATAGATCCAATGATTCAGAAATGTTAGCCTTCTAGAGCAAAAGAAGTTGAAGAAGTAAATTTTTAAAAAATCTATAAACTGGGGCCAGGGCGGTTGCTCAACAGGTTAATCTTGTGCCTTGCAGTTCGTCTCTCATATAGGTGCTGGTTCATGTGCCAGCTGTTCCACTTCTCCTGCAGCCTCATGCCTATGACTTTGGAAAGCAGTGGAGATTGGTCCGAGTCCTTGGGTCCCTGCACCCACATGGGAGATCTGGAAGAAGCTCCTGGCTCCACAGGCCTCAGATCTGCTCAGTTCTGGTCATTGTGGCCATTTGGGGCGTGAGCCAGCAAGTAGAAGATCCTCTCTCTGTCTGTTTCTCTCTGTAAATATGCCCTTCAAATAGAAAAATATTTTTTTAAAAAAAATCTGTTAACTGATCGAGATTCCAATATTTCATGCATGGAATATGTGAACACTTCCCCTTAGAAGAGCTTATTTCCAGTTAGGAGAGTTTTCATGTGTGTAGTCCTTATTTTATTTTTTGTTTATTTATGTTTATTTTCAATGTAGAGAGACAGAGCTATTGGTTCACTCCCCAGATGCCTGCAGCAGGCAGTGCTGGGCCAGATCAGAGCCAGGCAGAGACTCAAACACTTGAGCCATCACCACTGTCTTCCAGGATGTGTATCAGCAGGAGGCAGGATCAGCAACAGCATAACCTGGACTTGAATCGGGCACTCCAATATGGGATAAAAACATCGCTGGTGACAATGTAAATCACCGAGCCTCCCCCTAGGCCAAGCATGAGGAGAGACGGTTAAAAGAAACGCATCTGTGACTGGATATTGCTGCTAAGAACAGTTTTGACTCCAACAAGCCATCTGAGTCACAGTTCATTCTGCACAGTCTGGGAAATAGCCTCTGACACATAACCCACTTCAGCCATGAGCATGTACAGCACAAGACTCAGGTCAGCAGCTTTCAGAAATAGGCAGTTTGACATGCATACAGCTTTTGTACTTTCCTAAGTCACATTCATTTAAAGTTGAGACATTCCAGATTAATATTTGAATGTCTAGATTTTCTTGCCTCATTCTTTCATGGTAAAAATCCATTGGGACTCAAGGTTGACTGCACTCTTACAAATGACATCCACTATCATTCATGTGGCAAATGTTTCATGAATATCTGTTGTGTACATGTTATTACTTCAGATACTATATTTATACGGGAAATGTAAAAGGAGACCAATTTTCAGCCTTCATGTGATTGAAATACTCATTGGGAAAGACAATGTCTGCAAACTAATATGATGAGAGAATGCTCACATGTGGATTAAATGTGATGCAAGCACAGAACCAGAAAGGACAAGGTGATGGAGAGTAATTTGAGGAGGATGTGCTTTGGGCAAAGTCGCTGGAGAATGTGTTTGAAAAAAGATTCCTTTGATTGTGTGACATTTGTTTGAGACGTGGATGAAGACAACACCCATGATAGGGGTTAGAGCACTGTAGTTGAAAGAAGGACCCTCGAACACAAAAGACCAAGGGAAAGAACAAACAATATTGATAAGTATGAGGAAAAAAGACAAACAAGAAAGGAGTGATGTGAATCCCAGGGTGGGTAACAGGATTCACATTTCAAGTCCTTGCTTCCAAGTCTTTTTCTCAAGGGAGCATTCTGATGAAGATTCAGCACTGTAATCCAAGTGTCTCAAATCGCGTCTTGTGGCCCACATCAGGCCAGCTGCTTTATAAGTAACCTTTTCTTAGAACACAGCTATGCCTGTTCATTAATGTGCTGCTTAGAGCTGCCTTGGGGCAATATAATTGCTACACAGATGGCACGACCTGCACAGGCTGTGACATCATCTGGCCCTCTGGAGGAAAAAATACATTCCTACTGATACTCTGTCCCCTTCAACTGTTCTCACTTCACTTTGTTTCATAGCCCAGTTACCTACGATGTCCCATTTCCTCTGTGTACTTGACAGTTAATTGTGTGCTTTCTGTTATTATTAAAATGTAGACACCATGAGTGTAAGGCTCTTATTTTTTCATAAATGTATCACCCAAATGTTTTGAATATGATGTCTTTTCAGCATTCATGGAGTTGTTGAGTAAAATTAAGAGAAATGAGCAATAAACTATTCCGTAATGAGGAGTTTGTGTTTTGTTCTCAATGTTATGAATAGCCACAAGAATATTTGAAACAGTGAACACTGAGGTCTCCTTTCCCTGTTCTTCTCCCCTGGCATGGATCAGGACCATTCACATTGGCCCTTGCCCTATGATACAAACCTTAGGCCAGAAAATACTCCATAAGTGAGAATAATTATACAAATGGCATCCTCAGCAGACTATTGTTCAATAACCAGTTCGTGCAAGATTCCCCTGTGGACAGAAACATCAAGGATAAGTATGCTGAGTGGCAAGCTTGTCAACACCATTACTGTTTTATGTTTTATTGACTTGAAAGGTATATGACAGAGAGGGCCATCCACTGAGTCACTCCCTAGACACCTACCCACAACATCCAGGACTGGACCCCATCAGAATCATGAGCTGGGAGCTCCATCCACATCTTGCTCATGAGTGGCAGGAGTTCAAGTACTTGAATCATTACATGCTACCTCCTAAGGGCATTAACAAGAGGTTGACTTGGAATTCAGGTGAGCGTGCATCACACACACTGATAGCTGTTACCTGTCTTCTGAGCTGCAGCTTAACCCACTGCACCAACACGCCTTTGTTAAACAACATCACATAGCTAGCTCAATGTTTTTGTGACAGAAGTTTTATAGGAACTCTATAAGCGTTTATTATTACCTTTATAAGAGTTTCATAAATATTCTTCTCAGACATTTATACACAGATGTTAGTGTAACTGACATACAATAAAATCCAGCTTACCAACTGCTACGCTGGAGTGCAGAAGTGGATTTCAGGTGTGCCCAAATACCATTTCCTGTTCACATTGTGAGTTGCCAAATCCTGCCAGCCTCACTCATGGGCTCATTGATTTATTCTAGGTTATTCTTGGCTTGGTAACATTTTCTACACATCCTTTATGGTTAAGAAGTATGGCAATGGGCTTGTTAATGATATTTATTTTGCAAAAAATTAAAATTGTTAAATCTTTGAGCACTGCTAAGATTGTGATACTCACAAGAACAATTTGACAAAGGTTTCCTGATGATGTTCTTTTTTAATGAATTCACTATTGGGAAATTACATGTGAACGTTAAGGAATGGGCGAAAATGAATTAAGGGAGGATTTGGAAGAAATGAAAACACGAGCAGCATACTGAAGAGTGAACGCATTTTCACAGGAATGGAGAGAATGGTAACTAAGAAATGGTCTAGACGTGTCTACTCCAAAGATTCAGGATAAGCGCTGCATTCCGTGAGGTGAGGTGCATGACGATGAGGATTTTTTCATGTTTGTGCAGTAATCTAAATGAAATGCCCCTGTGAGATGCCCAGTGTCTTCATGAAGTATCCTGAAATATTGATTTACAGCTGGGTTCATGAGAAGTAAGGCCTGGGAATCTCCCTCCTGAAGAGTGTGTAACCCTGTGTCTACCATGGGTCAGTCATATCAGCTTTACACTGCGAGTGGAAATTGTGAAAAATAATGCAGGATACTGATTGAGAAAATCCTGCTTCCATTCGTTGGCAGGGTAGAGATGGGAGTTTTGAGAAACAGCCCCAGAGTTTGAGAACCACACACACACACACACACACACTCCAGCAGCTTCCTAGAGCATCATGTTTCCTCTATTGGTCATTCTCAAAGGAAAAAAAATCAACAAATCCAAACCGCTCATGGTGGTAATTGTGTGATTCAGAAGTTTTTTAAAATTCTTTGATCCTAGGAACCCTTAGCATCCCAGCAATTTTTTAGTGGTACTCAATAGACAGCAGTCTAACCATTCTATTTATGAAACACTGAAGTACAAACACCTTAGTAACTTATTTCTCAAGAATTTAATCCTTGAGGAAACAGCACACTGAAATTTAGAGAAAAGTGGTATTTTAATTTCATCTTTAAATAATCACAATTGCTAAATCTTTAAAAGAACTAATGGGCCCATGCTTCTGGTCCTTCTCAAACCTTGGAATCAGATTGACTGCTGGCGCCCTCATTTTCTATTTGATATTGATTTTTATGCACTACTCATTTTTATGACTGCAATCGATGGAAATATGGCTGCATAAAGATGTGACATCACTGTAAGGAATGCAGTGTGATCGAATGCTGAAATATGAACCACCTCAAGCTACTCATTCACACCATGTATGACAGATGCTACAATTTGCTCTGTTTTCCTCATAAATTTAAAATCTGATGAGTCTAATCCCAAAGATACCGTTGATACAGGGAGAATCACCGTAGGGTTTCTGAGTGGCCATGCATCCATGAAGGTTTTAGATGTCCATGTCAGTTTTGCGTGAGTGTGTGTTTCATTTCAGGGATGAATTGTTACATGAGCCTCAATTTCATCTGTTTGGGATTTTGTTGTTGTTTTTGCTAAATAATTTATTTCTTAAAATCTCCAAACACCTCTATCAAGCATTATTGATTTGCTGCATATGTAATAGCACATAGGGGATAGTCAAAGAGTCTGAGTGTATGTGTGTGTGTGATGGAGCTGTACAGAAGGGAGAGAGAGCCAGCAAGAGTGAGCACTCATCACTGGTACAATCTGTAGCTTTGTTTTTATAGAATATTTCATCAAAAATGAAATAACATTAGCTGAGCACACTGACACCTTTCCAACATCATCTGATAGGAACATAACAGGGAAACATGTGGCTAGAACTGAAGATAGGAGATGGCACAAACAGCAGAGAAACTGAAGAAATTAAAGTAAGCGTTACAGAGACACCTCAGTGCTGACAAGTGCATTGCCAGTTCTAAGAATTGAAACTTACTGGCATGACAGCTTTATGGAAATTTTATTAATGGGTGTAAAGCATCTGAGATTACATACACATTTGCATTTGCAAATTTATGTTATACATGTATGTACACATGCACACATATATTTGTATGTTTCTTTGTCCTTGCATGTTTATTTGCTTTTGTGTGTGTGTTTCTTTTTCCCTGGGGAACTAATTTTCAGACTAAAAAGAGATCTGGAACTACTCCAGAGTCAGCATATTCCAGCTTACTGCATTAGGCAAAGGATAAGTTATTATGCACAGTTCATAAACAAGGTATGCACATCAGAAGGTGATTCTATCAGTTACTTGTAACAAACTGGAGTGAGACTGCAGGGGTGAGCTTCCAGGATCACACATTCTATATGGGAGTGTCTGGGATTGAATCTACCTTTACTTCTTTTCTTGCTTCTTGGTAATGTTCTGATGAAGCAGAGAGCTCAAGTACTTGAATCCTTGCCACCCAAGAGGAAAACCCAGATAAGATGTTCAAACTGTATTTTCAGTTTTGCCTAGCCTCAGTTATTGCAGGCTTCTGGGAAATGAATCAGTGGATGCAAAATTTCTTTCTTTCCCTCTTGCTCCCCCCACCCACCCTACTCTGTTTTTCTGTCCTTTAAATAAACTGAACAAGTATTAAAAATTAAAATATAATGAGTCTCTTGTGGAGTAACAGTTAGATTCATTATTTAAAAAGAAAAATAGTTAGATGTCCAACCACTTAGGGAATTAATCTTTCTAACCAACAAACAGGCTATGGCCTGCAATCTCACAGTCCAACTGAGGACAAGAATGACTGTAAATCACCTTGTAAATTTAAAATGTGAAATGAGAATATGTGTATGCTCCTCACAGGACTGTTATAGAACCCCCCAAAACCTGAGTCCACCTGGCCAGTAGGCTGCAAGCTAATCACTGATATAAGGGTATTAGAAGAAAGCAGGTAATGCGAAGCATGGAAGAATGAGCCAGGAGGCTATGGCTTAGTTTGCAGGCTCCTCAAAGAGTTAGGGATGCATTCTCTTGCAGATTGAAGTGGGGGCTAAGAAGCGTGTTCAGCTCTTGCACAAGTACCTAGTTGGTCTCCAGAGCTCACGACCATCCTTTAGTTTGTGAGTAATAATGTGTTCTTTTTGGAATTTTCATGATGTCACAAGGCTCTTCACTGAGGCATGAAGCTGTTAGTTCTTGCTCTGGCTCTGAGGAATGCTGACAGAACCCTCAATGCAAGACTGAACTTGGAGGTTTTATTTATGTGGGAGATAAATGACTTCATGAATCTTAGTATCAAGGACCCTAGAGAATTAGTTGTATTATTCTTGCAAATAAGGGTAGAAATTTCAATAAAATGTTCATTTACAGTTATAAAAGCAGGACAAAGAAACCTAAAACTAAAAGTGAGAAACTGAGGAACAGTGGGAAATTCAGATGTGATAGTGTTTGCAGAGGAGGTAAACAATCACCCCTTCAATTTGCAAGGAAACTTCAAGAAAAGGAACCTGAGAGACCACTGTGTTGCAGAATGTGGGGATTCAGAATAGAGGGATTCAGTTTCAGGGCCACTGAAGCATCATGAGAGTTAGCAATCATGTTCTTTCAGAATTAGCAGAATAGGAAGGCTGTTCCTATCAATGACTGTCTCTGTTTCTTGCGTGGGACAGGGTAACCAAGCAAGATAATATGGCTTATCACCTCTGGGAGGGGGAGGGGGAAGGAGAAGATACTCAGGCAACTGCAAGTTTGATCAATTAGGAAAAAAAGAGGAGGGGAAAATGGGGTGGGTTGGTAAGTGAAGGAGAGACTCCTACAAAGGATTGACAGTTGAAGTCTCTGTGTATTGGTACAAAGGATCAGAAACCTAGGAAATTTCCACGGTCCTCCTAGAGACTGCAGGACTACCCAGAATCCATCATAGGTCACATGGCAGAACAGGTGTTGTCAAGTTGCAAGTTTTTCTATGTGAATTCTTCCCACAGGGGTTAGAGGATGCAGTGGTCCTGACCACCTTTACCGTTTGATAGTTTATATCTCTTATTATTTTTTATTGTCTAAGGAAAATACTATATATTTTATATCTAAATGAGGAATAAGATGGAACATTTTACTCTGAAGCCAGAGCACCAAATACATCTGCCTTGAGAAATAAAATTCAAATCCTGTACATTTATTTTTCAGTCAAAACTATATTTTGTGGATTCTATTCATTACACTGAAAAGAGTTTTAAGTATGAGATTTGAAAATTCACATATTCTGTGTTGTTCCTTTCAAATATTACAAGTCTTATGCACCTGCATCTGGGCTTATTCTTTTTTTGTTTTGTTTTGTTTTGGTTTTGTTTTTTTAATTATTTATTATTTTTAATTCATTAATTACATTGTATTATGTGACACAGTTGCATAGGTACTTGGGTTCTCCCACCCCTCCCCAAACCCTCCCACCATGGTGGATTCCTCCACCTTGTTGCATAACCACAGCTCAAGTTCAGTTGAGATTCCCCCATTGCAAGCGTATACCAAACATAGAGTCCAGCATCTTATTGTCCAGTCAAGTTCAACGGCTTCTTAGGTATACCCTCTCTGGTCTGAAGACAGAGCCAGCAGAGTATCATCCCAGTCAATTGAAAGCTCCAACATACCATCAGCAAAAATTTACATCATTATGGAATTAATTGACATAGTAATGAGTAACCAATATGTTAAAAGTAAATGCGAGTTCCTAGCCATAGAAAATAGAGAAAATAGACCTTAACATGGTCTATCCTCCCTTCTTTTCCCCTCTCCTCCCCTCCCCTCTTTTCTTCTCCCCTTTCTTTTCTTTGACAGGCAGAGTGAGGCAGAGAAGAAAGCAAAGAAATAGAGCTTTGCTGCTAGTTGATTCCCCAGATGCCTTCAACAGCTGGGTTAGCGTCATGCCAAAGTCAGAAACAGTGGATGCAATCATTTCTTCCTCACAGGTGGCAGAGACCCAACTGCTTGAGCCATCACCTGCTGGCACACGGAGTCTGCAAGCATAACTGAACTGGAATTGAGAGCAGAGCTGGGACTTGAACTTATGCACTCTGAAATAGGGTGCAGGGATATTAGCCGGTATGTTAGCCACTGGATCAACACCTTCCACACAGATTTTTCTTAAGGAATGAACTAATACCAATTTATATGAACACTGAATGTACACATGACAATATTTGATGTATTTTCCTCAGTGTCATTGAGTTTCCTGGCAGTACAATTTAAATATTACTAACAATTCATTTATTCCATCTCCCAAGTATAATGAATAAATTTATAATTAAAGCCTCAAATTTTAGTAACAGAGCCACATGGAAATAAGTAAGCATGGGAGGTGAACATCAGTCACTTTTGAGAACATAAAATAGTTCTATAAACTAAGTACAGATCTTTCACATTAAGAACAATGGAAAATTTGTAGCTCTCTGTATATAAGATGAAGTAAGACTTTCATTGCAAACAATTTGTAAGATCCTCCCTGGGAAATGCAGAGTAAAGATACCTGATACTTAATATACTTGAATTCAGTTCAGATACAGAATTGATTTTCCATCCTGGCAGTTTTCTGAAACATACATTACGGCTTTGTTTAGTTAAACCAGTTATGATGCTTAAGCCTCTGAAGTGCTAATACATGTGCACCCAGCCCCTGAGTGTGCTGATGCAGCCTCTTTGATGGAACGAATTTCAATCCCTTCTGTGCAGGAAACTAAGATGAGCAGATATTTGTGTAATGTATATGTTAATTAAGGCACACTGTTTCTTGGGAGTAGAAGAGCAGAGGATATATTGATGTGGCTATTTTTTTTTATTGTTAATTATTTTGCATTATGTGACAGTTTCATAGGCTCTGGGAATCCCCCCCTCCCTCCCCCTCCCCTCCCCCCGGTGGATTCCTCCACCTTGATGCAGTATTACAGTTCAAATTCAATCAAGATTCTTTCATTGCAAACATATACCAAGCATAGAGTCCAGCTACTTATTGTCCAGATGGGTTGAACAGTTTCTTGGGGAGACCATTTCTGGTCTGAAGCTTGAGCTGGCAGAATATCATCACAGTCAATTAAGAGTCCCAATATAACATCAACAGCAATTTGCAATGTTATGGAATTGACATGGTTTTGAGTAACCAGTGTATTAAAAAGAAAAAAAAAAAAAAAAAAGGAAAACAAGTCCTAGCCACAACCTATGATTCGCTCATTGACATTTCAATTTTAGTTCATATACAGGACCGGCTGCTCTATACCTTAAAATGGCCATAAGGCACCATTCAGCTGTTTCGTGTCCATTTCATCTTAGTATTTAGCCAGTTGTTGTGTTGAAGTAAAATTTTGCTGATCTTGGCAGATTTTGGGATAATCCAGACTGGCTTGTAACTCTAACAAGATATATGTCAACATTTTAGGTGCAGAACATTTTTTTTTGGGGGGGGGGTGTGCAGGAAAATCCTCGACACCATGGTGAGGAGTAACTAATCTTTGTGACCCACCCAGCGAGGCATGAGCCAATCCATGCCAGCTCTTTCCTGTCAGATTTCAAGTAGGGGAGCACTCCAGAGTGGAACAGGTGGTAAGGAGGAAGCTTGGATCCCAACCATGAAGACTCCCAGACCTTCACCACAAACTATTAATACGAGCAACAAGGACTATATCCCAACTGCCAAGGAGGCCACAGGGAATTGGATGCCCTCGGAGGCCGAGTACTCTGAGGTCACCCACCCCCAACCGGAGCTTCCAAAGGGGATGGAAGAAGTCCAAACACTACCGTGCAGAAACCAACGTCATTGGAAAGACAACCAGAAGCCCTGAGTGGTCTGCAGAAACAGAAGAACAATAAACGTCCTTCGGGACCAGGGAGGAGAGCTTTCTCTGGTCCGAGCCTGGCTCCACCTCTGGACCCCCCCCTCCCTCGCAATGACCATCGGGATCGCTTCGAAAACCCCTCACAGCAAACAATCCGACAAACTTAAAAAAAAAAAAAAAAACCTAAAATAAATAAACAACAGAAAGTAGAACTTGAAATCTGACAGGATGTGGCTATTTTAAGGAAAATATTCACTGGTATGAAGTTCAAGAGGATTGTGCAATGCCAGGTGATATGAAGTGACCTATAACAGTGATGAGTTTTAAAAAGAGAGAAAATCTTATTCTTAGCAATAAATTTTTATGCTCTAATGTCATAAAAATATAGCTTCTGGTAAATGTATCGTGTTGTGGAACCCCCATGTAGTACAATTTCATCACTTGACCCTGGGCTTTCAAAACTCTGATAAGCCAATGGGTGATGCATTTACATTACCATAGAAGATTAGCTTGTCCATAAAAATTGAAACTTCTTTAAAAATCCATTCCCATTCCTCACATTACCAACATATGGACTTGCAGATCAAGAAATGAAAACCAGCAGTCCCCCATTATTACTGTAGTTTTGTATCCACCTTTAAAATCAGCAAGCAGTGGCTACCCTATAGGCAACCGATCAAAATCAGCTGAGCTTGACAGTGACCCCAAAACATGTTTCTGGTTTTCCACTTGCTTTTTTTTTTTAAAGATTTAGTTTATTTTTATTGCAAAGTCAGATATACAGAGAGGAGGAGAGACAGAGAGGAAGATCTTCCAAGATCTTCCAAGATCACCCCCCAAGTGACTGCAACAGGCAGTGCTGTGCCAAGCTGAAGCCAGGAGCCAGGAACTTCCTCCAGGTCTCCCACGCGGGTGCAGGGTCCCAAAGCATTGGGCCGTCCTCTGCTGCTTTCCCAGGCCACAGGCAGGGAGCTGGATGGGAAGTGAAGCTGCCGGGATTAGAACTGGTGTCCATATGGGATCCTGATGTGTTCAAGGTAAGGGCTTTAACTGCTAGGCCACCACTCCAGGATCCCCACTTGCTTTTGATTTGATCACTGCTCCAGTTCCAGGATTTTGTGTGTGTGTGTGTGTTTCTGCATTAGGTGATCATTTTTATTCTGCCATTTTGTAAGCATCACTCAGATGCTCATCAAGCATTCTGAGTTGAAACTGTCAGCAAGCACATATTTATAGCAGCATGGCTTGGCCCAGCGTGATGTTCAATAGGCTCATCCTCCCCCTTCATGTACTGGAATCCCATATGGCTCCAATTTGTGTCCTGGCTGCTCCATTTCCCATACAACAACCTGCTTGTGTGCCTAGGAATACAGCAGAGGATAGCCCAAAGCCTGGGGACCCTGCACCTAACAGGGAGAATTGGAAAAGACTCCCAGCTCCTGATTTCAGGTAGGCTCAGCTCTGGCCATTGCGGTCACTTGGGGAGTTAACTAGCAGATGGAAGACTTTCCTCTCTCTCCTCTCTGCAAATCTGATCTGCCTTTCTAATGAAAATAAATTAAAAATTAAGAACAATGTGGAGTTACTGGTTCATCCATAACCAGCACTCAGTCCATTTAAATCTTTCTGTAAAGGGTAAGGTTCATGACAAGAATGTGCACCTTAGGAAGAAGATATAAGAATGTAGTGTTCTGCCATATTAACCCAGTTTATTTATAGTAGTGAGTTGGTTAAGTTTTATCCAATGTACTCTGTGCACACATGAAATTTCTTGAGAAGTTTCACTAGTTTTACATAGGTAAATACTGGTCACCATATTTCCAGAAAATACACTTCTATCCAAATTTATTGTTCTTATCAACAATTGTTTGCTTTTCTGACAGACAGGGAGAGAAATAGACAAAGAGTGGATGAGAAGGTGTGGCAGATACGCAGAGAGAAAATGGGAATCTTGCCTCCACTGGTTCTTTCCCCATATGGCTACATTGACAGGACTGGGCCAAAGTGAAGCTAAAAGGTAGGAATTCCATCTAGATCTCCTACATGGGTGGCTGGGGCCCATATACTTAAGCCATCATCCATTGCTTTCCTAGACATATGAATAGGAAGCTGGATCAGAAGTCAAGCAGCAGGGACAGCCATATACCTAGGGTTCTCCCAGATTCATGGCCCACTGATAATGCAAATTATATGTTTACTGTTGGCACAAAGCACTAATTTCCTTATATTTTATGTATTCAAATGCATGTTTGGATATGGTTACCTAATAGATTATAGTTAAGAAAAGGAAAAGGAAAAAGAAAAGGAAAAGGAAAAGGAAAAGGAAAAGGAAAAGGAAAAGGAAAAGGAAAAGGAAAGGAAAGGAAAGGAAAGGAAAGGAAAGGAAAGAAAAGAAAAAAGAAAAGAGCAAAGGAAGAGAGGGGAATGGAGGGGAGAGGAGGGAAGGGGAGAGGAGGAGGAGAAAGAAGGGGAAAAGGAAAGGGGAGGAGAAGGAAGGAAAAGGGATAGAAGAAGGGACAGAGGGAGGGAGGGAGAGGGAGAAACAGAAAAAGGGAAAGAAGGAAAGGAAGTGAGAAAGAGAAGAAAAGGAAAGAAAAAAGGGATGGAGGGAGGGAGAGAGAAAAATAGGAAGGGAGAGAGAGGTAGAAAGAAAGAGAGAGAAGAAAGAAAGGAAGGAAGGAAGGGAGAAAAACTTACTTTTTCTACTGGTTTACTCCCCAAAAGCCCCTAATTGCCAGGACCAAAATCAGAGATCAGGTCTCCTATGTGAATGGCAGATACCTGACTGCTTGAGGGATCAACATGGCCTCCCAGGTAATACATCAGCAGGAAGCAAGAGTCGGGAACCAAAATGCATGATCAAACCTAACTACTCTGATATGGACATCAGCATCTAACACTAGGTCAAATGCCTGCCCCTCAAATCAGTAATTTTTCAAGAATTATATATATATATATCATCAGATAAATAAAACACCTGATTAAATAGTTTATACACACTTCCAACAGTGTTAAAATAATGTAAGGAAATATTTAAAACTTTATTTTAAATAAGACAAAACAACGAATTTCCAATATCATCACTTGTTTTCAATATCACATGGAGTGCTCATACATAAGCTTCAGTTAGTTGTAGGCCCGATATTTGTGAGCTTAACTGTATATACAGTCCATGAGTTAAAAATAATATTGAAAGTTAGTTATAACAAATGTTGTAAGTAATATTAAACTATTAAGTTGTTTTAAGAGAATTAAGAAAAAAGATGTCCACTGTAATTATCTTTGCAGCAGTGTGGAAAGCACATTTTATGCACATTTTTTTGCACATTTTATGGCAAGGAAAGATGAAAATCATGCAAAGGGTTTGGGTTTGGGATAAAAGCAAAGTTATCATTATTCACACATGACATGATTTTATGTGTAAACAATCTACAAAAACTATAAGAATTTAGAGCAGGTATTTCTTAAGGTCTATAGATACAAAATCACTTGCATAAGTAGACACATTTCTATGAAATGATACAAATAAACACACTGCTTGTTAAAACTGATAGCATCTACATTAATAACAAGCATCATAAACATAGGTAGGAAAAACAGCAAAATATTATTGAAATTAAAAGTCTTCCAAAGTAAATGGAGCTTTATGAATTCCAACACTCAAAACAGTAAAAATGTCAGCTATCTCCAAAATAATACATAAAAAAGAAATCCCTGAATATGTGTGTGCCTATATAAATCCATAAGTATTTTTAAACACACACACAGAGTAGGCTGAGTGTGACAGATATTCAGGAGAAAAATAAAGTTGGTGAAATTTTGTAGCCACATATAAAACTTTATATAAATTCACACCAATTAAGTTATGTTGCATTGGTATAGGGTAGATTATTTAATCAAAGGAACAGAATTGGAACTGCAGAAAAGTCTGTGCAAATATGGTCACTTGATTTATATCAGAGATGACTCAGTAACACAATATGGAAGGAATGGTCTTGTCAATAATTGATGCTGAGTCACTTGGATATCCATATACTAAAGTACTTAATCTTGACAAGTTCCTCACACCATATGCAAAAATCAATTCCAGAAGGACTGTAAATCTAAGTGTGATTAAATAAAGCAATAAACTTCTGGAAGAAAATATGCTAGAGTATCTTTATGACCTTGGGGTCAGCAAATATTTGTCGTAGTAGAAATTAAAATATACACCATGAAATAAAATGTTGATGGATGAACTTCATCAAAATTTAAAAT
Source organism: Ochotona princeps (assembly GCF_030435755.1). Lineage (NCBI taxonomy): Eukaryota > Metazoa > Chordata > Mammalia > Lagomorpha > Ochotonidae > Ochotona > Ochotona princeps. The sequence goes on from NC_080836.1 coordinate 22,443,961, forward strand.
ATCTTTTCATTAAAAGACACCATCACAGAGAGAACATAAATCAAGGAACAGCAAAGTATTTCTCTCTCTCTCTCTCTCTCTCTCAATCTCTCTCTCTCTCTCTCTCTCTCTTCTTTCCCCCTATGTGTGTACATGTGTGTGACTTCAAAAGTTGCTTGCAGTTGCAATGCAGTTCAGTTTCCTCATATCTGAATTAAAGATAGTTATAATACTTCATAACCGAATAGCTTGGTAGATTTTTGTAAATATTTTATTTATTGAAATACAGTGTACATACCAATAAATGTACATAGGTGCACAGATAAACAGGTATTTTTTCATCTGATCATACTACTAACAAGCAACCAAATTAAGAACAAAGCATTACTTTTATACCTAGTCATCACTAACACCCATTCATTTTTTTTAAGATTTTTTATTATTATTGGAAAGCCGGATATACAGAGAGGAGGAGAGACAGAGAGGAAGATCTTCCATCTGATGATTCACTCCCCAAGTGAGCCGCAACGGGCTGGTGCGCGCCGATCCGAAGCCGGGAACCAGGAACCTCTTCCGGGTCTCCCACGCGGGTGCAGTGTCCCAAAGCCTTGGGCCATCCTCGACTGTTTTCCCAGGCCACAAGCAGGGAGCTGGATGGGAAGTGGGCCCATATGGGATCCCGGGGCGTTCCAGGCGAGGACTTTAGCCACTAGGCCACACCGCCGGGCCCAACACCCATTCATTTTTAATGTGTAAAATAAGACTATATTGTAAAATAAGACTATATTGTTATTTACATGACATGATGCACTGAAGCATGCTTATAACACATACTGAATGACAGTCACATAATTTTTACGCAATCTTTGTTTACTACCATAAATAGGAAAGAATGTGATATTTTTCCCCCTTTGGGGTATGGTTTATTTCATTTAGCATAATGTTCTCCAGTTGTATCCATTTTGTTGGAAATGAATGGGTTTCATTTTTCATGCTTGAGCAATATTATGTGGGATATATATATATATATTTTTAAATATTTTAGAAGATAATTGTAACTATTTTTAAAATAATTGCATTTTAAATATGATTATAATTAACTAATGGACACCTAGGTTGATTTCATACCTTAGATACTATGAGTTGAGCTGCTATAGACATGAGACTATGGGAAACTGCTTCATGTACTGGTTACATTTCCTTTGTATGTATTTCCGAAAGTGAGAAGCAGAGTCCTATGGTAGATGTATTTATACTTTCTGAGGAATCTTTGTACTATCTTCCTTAATCATTGTACCAGTTTTGTCTCTACCAGCAATGCGTTAGGTATCTGTTTCTCCACATTCTCATCAGAATTCTTATTCTTACGTTTTTAGATGACAGTCATGCTAGCTGGGATGTGGTAAAATCTTGTCATTTTTATCCATGTGAGCTTGGTGGCTAGTGATTCTGCACATTTATTCATGTGTCTGCTGGCCATTTGTATTCCATCCTTTGAGAAAAAACTTATTCCTACACTTTATTTCTCAGCTAGGTGGTTTGCTTTGTTGTTGTTCAGAGTTTTTCAAACAGTGTACATATTTATTTATACAAAGAGAACAGATTTCATTTCTTTGTAAATGCAGTTTTAACAACATAATGATTCCTCCCATCGTCCATGCCTATCCCTCCTTCCTTTCTCACTCTTTGCTTTTCTTTTGATTTTGAATGACATTTTAACTTACTGTATAATTATAAGCTGAACCCACAAGTAAATAATTTACCAAGTAGTAAGTAGGAATATTACTGTTTCTCTGAGGTATAGAGAAAAATTATAAACAATAGGCAAATTTGATGATGTCAGTTTCACTAATATACATTACTTTTTGTATAGTATATATTAGTTACCACAGATCAAAGAACACTTGTTTTGAGACTGAATTATTTCACTAGACATAATGGCTTCCAGTTACTTCGGTTTTGTTACAAAGATGAGATTTGATTATTTTTATGACTGAGTGCTATTCCTCTGTGCATAGATACCACCTTTTCTTTATCTAGTCAGCAGTTAATAGAAATCTGGGTGCGTGCATAGTCTGACCATTGTACTTTGACCTAAAATAAAGAAAGAAGTATAGACAACTTTTTCATATGCTGACCTTGTTTCCTTTGAATAAATTCCCAGGAGTGAGATGGCTATATCACATAGTGGTTCTATTTTCTGATTTCTCACTCTCTGTATATTGTCTGCATAATGGCTTTGGGGATATTCCTAACCTCTGCATGTGGAAATATAATGTTCCCAATGCTATTTGTTGAAAAGATCACCTTCAAGGGATGATTTTAGCTTACTTGTGGAAGATTGAATGGTTGTACATGTATAGATCAATTTCTGGGGTTTCTATTCTGTTCCACTGGACTACATGTCTAGTCAAATGTCTGTTTTAAAATGTAAAATATACATATTTATGTGAAGTAGCAAAAATAGGGCTTACAAAAGTTTATAGCAATAAGTACCTATATTAAAAAGTTGTAGAAAGCTGCCAAGTAAATGATCTAGCAATGCATCTCAAGGATCTAGATAAACAAAGAAACACGCCACAGCCAGAATTAGTAGAAAGAAGAAAATAATAAAAAAGCACAGAATAAATAAATAAATAAATAAATCCAATCAAACTATACAAAAGATCAATGCAATGAAGAGCTTTTTTGTTAAGCTTTATTTATTTTCATTGGTAAGACAAATATACAAAGAGAAGGAGAGATGGGGAGGGAAAAAATCTTCTGTCTGCTGGTTCAGTCCACAAGTGGTTGCAATGGCTGAATCCAAGCTCGTCTGAAACCAGGAAGAGGCAGGAACCTCATCCAGATCTGACACAGGACTACATGGTCCCAAGGATTTGAGCCATCATCTCCTGCCTTCCCTGGCCACAAGCAGGGAGCTGGATAGGAAGTGAAGCATCCAAGACTCAAACTGATGCCCACATAGGATGTCAGTGTTTGAAGGTCAGGGATTAGCTAGTTAAGCCATATTGCCATCCCCAGACCTGTTTTTGTTTTGTTTTGTTTTGTTTTAATGAAATACACAAAATGAGAGACTACAAGATGGCTGAATTGAACATGTCCACACTAACATAAGCTGCTCTGATTTACAAAAAGAACAAAGAAATGACTACATTTCTGAGATTGTAAGTGGTTAAAAGCTAGCCAGAGATACCACTGCTGTGGTATAGCCACCTGCTGGCTATGCGTTGGTGTCTTACCATGTCAATGTATGAAAAATTTGCCATGCACCCTACAACTTATACCTGAGCTAAAAGGGAATTCTACAGTCAGCCATGGACTTCTCATTCAGCCTGGAGATCTCATTGAGATCTGAGTGCTCCTGAACTGGACTAGGGAAGCTGATTTCCTTCTTCACCCCATCACCTCCTGACCTGTGCAGAGTTCCATACTCAGCAGAAATAAAAAGCCACTCAGTGAACCTTTGTTCTGCTCCTGAAAATATCATATAAAGAGAATAACGTGGGCACTAGTTTGTGTTCCAGCTGCTCCACTTCCCATTCAACTCCCTACTTCGAACCTGAGAAAGCAGTAGAGGATGGCCCAAAGCCTTGGGACCATGCACCCACGTGGCAGACATGGAAGAAGCTTCTAACTCCTGGTTTAAGACTGGCTCTGCTCTGGCAGTAGGAGCCACTTGGGGAATGAGCCAGCAGAAAGATCTTTCTCTCCATCTCTCCTTCTCTCTATAAATCTGCCTTTCCAATAAAAATGAATAAATATGTGAAGAGAGAAAGAGAGAGAGAGAAGGAAAGAATGAAGGAAAGGAAGGGAAGAAGGAAGGGGAGGGAGGGAGGGAGGGAGAGAGGGAGAGAAAGGACAACTGTGGGACAAAGATCCCATGCAGTTGAGGGAGCTTTGAACCATTACCCTGAGAGCTATGCTCACACACTCTGCTTCGGGGATCCACCTTAGTTTTTTAGGGCTACCACTGGAATAAAATCACCCACTCCCACCATGGGAGATGGGGGTAATGGGTAATGATCCCAATGTACCTTGCAACATCAGGACTATAACAACTCATTGTTAATTGGCATGATAAGCCAAACACCAGTTGTACTCCCTCACAGGACCCAACAACGGGTCCGTCTGTATCACAGTACCAGAGTCATAGCAGTTGGTGCCTCAAGACTCAGCATCACTCAGGCTCGCCAGTAAGATTAGGGGGCAGCTGCCCTTATCTCCCCCAAGACCAAGAACAAGGCCCTGGCAATCACGGCTGCGAGGGAGACAGACACTGAGTCCTCTGTGGCATAAAAATATATCCCAAGGAAGCCATTCTGCTTCTCAAAACTATGCTTCCCTATCATGAAATATGAATTTTTAAAAAAATTAAAAATTAAGGCTACACTTCTAGTCTAATGAACTACAGAAGACTAGATAGAGCACTGTGTCGCATATAGATACAGCTGACAGTGGTCAATACCAAAAAAGAAAAAATCACTCAGATACTACCCTCCTGAGCTCACCTACAACCAAAGCCAAAGCAAGAAGCCAAGTGGTGCTCTGTATTCTTTTTTCTTAAAAAAAGCTACTCCATAAAGAAGGGGTGAGTATACCAAGTAGGCTGATGTCAATGTAAGGACATGGGAGGCATGGAAAGCGAGGTAGCATGACACTTCCAAAAATAATTATTCCTTCAGGATAAGATCTTGAACTGAAGGGAATTTATGAATTAGCGAGAGAATTCAAGATAATGATCATAAGGAAACTCAATGAAATGAGAGTAGAGATAGTTTAAAGAAATGAGGGAAGCACTGAGTGACAAAAACGAAAACATTACAAAGAAGATAGAACTCATTAAGAAGAACAAAATAGAAATTTTGCAAATGAAATGTTCAACCAGTGAAACCAAAAAAAACCCCAGATTTTGTGAGTTTTAATAGTGGAATAGATCAAGTGGAAAAAAGAATTTCTACCTTCAGGACATGATTTTTGAAATTTCTCAATAAAAAATAAAGATAAAAGAATAGGAAAAAAAAAAGAGAAAGGGCCCGGCGTTATAGTATAGTGATTAAAGTCCTTGCCTTGCATGCCAGGGATCCCATATGGGCACCAGTTCTAATCCCAGCAGCCCCACTTCCCATCCAGCTCCCTGCTTGTGGCCTGGGAAAGCAGTTGAGGATAGCCCAAAGCCTTGGGATCCTGCACCCATGTGGGAGACCCAGAAGAGCTCCTGCCCCCTGGCTTCAGATTGGCTTAACTCCAGCCATTGCAGTCACTTGAGGAGTGAATCATCAGATGGAAGATCTTCCTCTCTGTCACTGCTCCTCTCTATATATCCGCCTTTCCAAATAAAAACAAAAAAGACAATATCAATTTCTATTCCAGAATTGGCAAAAAAATGATGAGTGTTAAGAATCTGTTGGATGAAATAACAGTAGAAGATTTCCCAGATCTTGAAAGAAACATGAATGTCCAGATAAAAGAAACTAAAACAATACTCAGCGGATCGAATTAAATAAAGTCTCCCTCAAGGTATATTGTCATCAAATTGTCAAACGTTAAGAGAATTCTGAAGACAGTAAAAATGACAAGTGACACACAAAGAAAAACACTTGGTTTAACTTCATCCATCTCCATGGAAAACATACATACCAGAGGAGAGTGAGATGCTAGATTCAAAGTCTTCAATGAAAAAGTTATTCCAATCAAGAATATTACATCATCATACCTGGACTGTTGCTGATGATATGTTGGTGCTTCTAATTGATCGAGGTGACGCTCTGCTGGCTCTGCCTACAAACCTGAGAGGGCCTCCCTAAGAGGCGGTTGAACTTAAACTGGACAAGTGGGATGCTGGACTCTGTATGGTGTAAACTTTTAATTAGGGAATCTCAACGGAACTTGAGCTGTGGTTATGCATCAAGGTGAAGGAATTCATGATGGGGGAAGGGTTTGGGGTGAAGGGGGGGGAATCCCAGTACCTATGAAATTGTGTCATGTAATGCAATGTAATTAATGAACAAATGAATATTTAAAAAAAAAAAAGTGAAGGGGAGTTATAAAGTGTTTTCCAAATAAGGAAAATCAGAACTTAGAACCTCAAGACCTTCTGAGAAATTCTGACTGGTGTCTTGCATTAGAAATCAACAATAAGTGTGAGTTACCAGCACATTCACTCACAGAGCAGGTAGGAACATTATCCAGTCAACAAAATGATAGTTCTTAGTTCTTATCTAGCAATACCAACCTTTAGTGTAATTGGATTACATTCACCAACCCAAAGACTCAGGGTGACTGAATGAATAAAATGTCAATATGATGACATTAAGAAATTCATCTCCCACGAGAATCTGTTTCCATCACGTCATTGCATTACCTCTTCACCTGTATCACAATCCTTTCATAAAATAATTATCTTCATATGATCAAGATTGATCTTTATTTTAGAATTAAACTTGGTTGCTTCGATTAACACTATATTTTTAAATGTATTTATTATTTTTAATTCATTAATTACATTGTATTATGTGACACAGTTGCATAGGTACTTGGGTTCTCCCCACCCCTCCCCAAACCCTCCCACCATGGTGGATTCCTCCACCTTGTTGCATAACCACAGCTCAAATTCAGTTGAGATTCCCCCATTGCAAGTATATACCAAACATGGAGTCCAGCATCTTATTGTCCAGTCAAGTTCAACGGCTTCTTAGGTATACCCTCTCTGGTCTGAAGACAGAGCCAGCAGAGTATCATTCCGATCAATTCAAAGCTCCAACATACCATCAGCAAAAATTTACATCATTATGGAATTAATTGACATAGTAATGAGTAACCAATATGTTAAAAGTAAATGCGAGTTCTTAACCACCTTCTGTGAACACTATATTTTAATTTCTATAGATTTATTTAGTTATTTTTGTTTTAGCTATTTTGGAGATATGAAGTCGATTTCACATCCATGTGTTCACTACCCAAATGCCTGCACAAGCCAAGGCTATGCCAGGCCAATCCAGGGCTATAACATCTCAATCCAGACCTCTCCCATGGGCAGCTGGGTTTGACTACCCGAGCTGTGATTGGCTGCCTCCCATGGCATGCATTACCAGGAAGCTGGAATTGGGAGTGGAGGTAGGACTTGAGGAATGACACTGTGATATGGGCTGTGCCATCCTAAACAGTATTATAATTCTAAACCAAATGTCTACCTCAATCAAATGTATTTAACTTTATACAGATATTTTTCTGTTTTCTTTTTTTGTCTTATTCAGACATTTGTCTTATCAGCATTACTTAATTTTTAATTTTACATCTATCAATTAATAATTAACATTTGTATTTAGTCAGGAAAATCTCCCTTCCACTAATGATTTTTGCCTTTGGAAGCAGTGTCTCTTTTGCGTGTGTTCATCTCACTGTGGCCGGGTGGCACCTGCTACGTGCCTGATGTGTAGCCACTGCTCGATAGTTCGTTGCTGAAGGTTGTGCCAAGAGTGGCTCTGGGGCATCTGCATGATCATTATCACTGCTGCTGCTACTGTAGGATCCAGTTAAGTTTGGGCACATGGGCGCCTCTGTTACCTAGAAAGTTCACATCTTTACTGTAGTCATTATCAGGTCTCTCAACTCTGACCTAAATTTCAATACAAAATCTGATTTCACTAACTATCTTTGCTATATGAATCCAGTGAGTACCTGAGGGTATTTTAATGGTCACTTCTGGCTAGTTTTCATTTTCAAAGGCGTTCTATTTTACTAGTTCAAGTAATATTCACAGCTCTGGGGTAGAAAATAATAAGTGTCTTAGAAATAAATTACAGTCTAAAATTATTATTGGTTCGTTTGCATTTAGCACTCATTTGTTGAAATTATCAGGCTCAGTTACAATAGATTGCAGTGGAGGCACCAGCTGTTTAAGACTTTAAGGGGCTGCTTTGACTTGGAAATGATTTTGAAAGTAAGCAGAAATCCTTCTCCATTAATAATGAAAACTGGGAATCTACTTGATGGTTTTGCTGATCTATCCTCAATAATGCAATCCCAAGGGATACATGTTCACCCTAGGTGTTCAGATGTCACTTAAAATAAGTTCAACATATTTGGAAAACCAGTTTGATCCCTGGTTAAAGGTTCTGAGTCTGCCTTGCTGCCTATGTACAAAATGGGTTATAACAATGATGGTTCAAAGTCGTATAGTCTCTGTTCCATGTAGGTGACCTGGATTGAGTGCCCATCTCCAAGCTTCAGCCTGGACATTATGTCATTTTTGTCATTTACTGAATGAACCAGCAGACTAGAATCTCTCTCTCTCTCTCTCTCTCTCTCTCTTTTTCTCTCTCTCTCTCTGCCTGTTCCTCACTGTGTGTCTGCCTGTCAGATAAAAGCACACAGTCCTTATGGTTAAGCCCTTCCCAGGGCAAGAAGAATGGCAGAGGACAGCATGTACCTTCGCCTTCATTCCTTAGATTTGGCATATGTGAAGTAAGTGAAGTGATGATGTAAGCAGCCTCACTTCTGGGCGTCTCTCAGGTTTGGCCAAATGAGTCCCAGGAGCTATTATTCTTTAGGTAGCTGACTGCCAGGCTGTAACAAATTAAGAGACAATCTCAATAAATCTTGGGCAAACAGCGAGTTTATAGAAAGTCATTTTAACGTATTTTGTGTATAATCTCCATCCCCATTCAAATACTGCGGTTTTTTTCCTATCAAGATATATTTCCAACAATACTCAACATAAGCAAGTCTCAAAACTTCTCCAATCACATATTTGCAAACAACCAAGAGAACCTGCTTTACTTACTATGCATTACTGCTAACATACATGTTAAATTATCATGTCAAGGTCATCTCCTTTATAATTATTTGGTACAGTAATATTCATATTTGGAATCATTAAAGCATAGACTTAAAATTTTTTGCCAGAGGTAAGAAGTGGTTTGCAAGTATCATGCTGTATTTGTGACTCTCCCGACCTCTCCTGTTATTCAGCATGGCCTTAGCTTACCCTTGCTTCTTCATATATCATATAGATAGGTTCCTATACACATATATAGAGAGTTTTACATAGTACTTAAGGTGCTAATATACCATTTCAGAGAGTGTGAGTTCAAGAATCCATTTCCAACTCAGCCTCCTGCTGATGGGTTCCCTTAGATGCAGCAAGCAAGGTCTCAAGTAATTGGGTCAGTGGCACATATTTGGAAAACTCAGATGGAGTTCTGGGCTTTTGACTTTAGCTTAGCCCAATCCTAACTACTGGGGGCATTTGAAAAAATCAACCAGAGAACGGAAGCTCTTTTTCTGTCACCACGACCTTTCTGTTGCTCTGCCTTTCAAATAAATACAAGTATGCAAACCAAACATACATTAAGTATTTTTAAAATATCTTTTTATTTTAGTTATTCCAAAGGCACAGAGACAGAGAAAGATCTTTGATTCCTCTGGTTTGCAACACAAATGCTTACAATATTCAGAGTGGGGTTAAGGCAGGCCAAGAGCACAGAACTCAGTCTGGGACTCACATATGGTGGCAGGGAACCAATCACTTTAGTTATAACACATTGCCTTTTAGGATGAACATTAGAATGGAGCTAGAGTCAGAAGTATGACTGGGACTTGAACTCAGGTATTCTAATACAGGAGACAGGCATCCCAGATGGTAATTTAACTATTGAGCTAAATGACCTCCCCTGAAAATAGTGATTTTTTTAATGTTGATGAATTTTTTTACTTTTCAAGTGCATATGCATATGCATACATTTGTGTGTACATATTTATATTAAACATCATAGAATTATATGTGTGATATGTATAAGACTTACTATTCTGATCTGGATCTCAGAATTGCCTGTATTTTGCGGTTTATAAGAAGCTAATGAATTTCCAATAGATAGCACTACATAGCTGTTTTAGGAGCAGGCTTAAGAGAAAATAGTTCCAACAAAATAGCTTTGAAGCTTTGCACATACAGATAGCCAAATCCCACTCTATATTGTCCATTTCATGTGAGAAAATAAAAAGAAATTGCTAACTTCTGCCACAAGACAGCCATTACAGCCAATGCATATGAGAAGTTGAACTTTGTATCTGAACCACTGGCATGCTCTCTTATTAAGTATTTTGTTTACTTATATAAAAATACATTAAATATACCTTGACAATATGGGACTAAATTTTCCACCATTGCCTATACCTACAATGCTGTGATACACTTAAATAACAGAATGTTGAATTTGTGACAGTTGCTGAAGGAATAGAGTATACTATTGTAATAGCATGAAAGAAAATATTGGGGGCATGGAGAGTAGAAGGGGAGGTGAGGGTAGGGATCCCTATACTTACAAAACCATATATTGGAAAATATTAATTTAGAAAATGAATTGCAAAAGGAAACATATTAAGTCTTATTGTTTTGCATAGATACCTAAAGTTAGATTCTAACCAAGTTCTTTATATCCCCTTCCTTGTTTTGTCTTAATCTGTGATGTGGGATAACTTCATAATCTATTCCTGATGCAAAGAATGTGCTTCTGAACTGTCCCATAAAGCCCATCCCCTCCGCGAGAAAGAAGGAGCACCTGGGTGATGAAATTGGCTGCATGACAAAATGGTTGTCTTTTCTGGTAGGAAAAGCTCCAAGCCCCTATTGAATGCCAACAAGTGGAGGAAGTCTATGAGCTGTTTGAATTGAAGTGAAAAACCATAATGACAATGTTTATAACATCTGTCATGTTAGATTTGCTTGGTCTGTATATCTCTCTCTGAAATAATAGTGATTTACACAAATTGCCTCTCGTTGCAATTTATATCAGTGTAAAGATGCCACCAGATATATGGAGGATTTTATTTGCTTTAAACTGAATGTCTGTTTAATTGTATTTGCCACTAAATGAAAATACTATCCTCTGGCATATCCTTTGACATATAATGGTTAATTTATTTTTTTGATTTTATGACTTTCAGCCTCTTTCACTTATTAGGTACTTGAAAGCATAACTTTCTCTCTCCCCATAAATATATTGCATGTGCTTATGTATCTATAGATGTGGCATCTTTTTGTCACAAATCTGGAACTAAGATTTTATTACTACAGAAACTTCATGGACTATCATTTTTTTATCTTGTGTAAGAAAAAAAAAAGCCAAAATCACACCACCTTATTCTAGCTACTATGAAACTCCATCAGTGGTTTTCAATGCACAAGGAAGGGGTGATTATTCACTGCCAGAGATGCTTGATGACCAGGGTTGTTTTATGTGTCCTACGTGAAAGGTCTGCTGCTAGCGCCTAGTGGACAGAGGCTGGAGATGCTGCTAAACCTCCTGCAATCCACAGGATATCCACATCGCAAAAATCTGCTTGAAAGTGTCTGCTACACCACTACTGAGAAACCTGAGCTGTGCAAGTTTCCTTACCACAGTGCAGTTGCTTCATCAAGGTATGCTTATGCAAATCCAGACATGTTTCCCCCAAATAACCAACTTTTTATACTATTGATCCCGTCATGCTGAACTGGGAAACCCCATTGCAGCTTCACTGTAATTTGGATTGTTTTGCCGTCTGAAGTCTGTGACTGCTCCTTTTCTGCCTTCTGCAAAACAGAGCACACCTCACAAGTGGGCAGAACTTTGTCCTTGTGTTTTCAGCCGCTCCTGGCTTTGTGAGAGGAGGAATGAGTAAGGCCCAAGAACTCCTCCCCAGCCATGTGCTAGGTGCTGTGCTGCCAAGAATTCTGTCTCTGTTTTCCACGACAGGGCACTGTCTTACCTTCTTTCTTGTTCCTTTCTTTTCTTTTTCTTTACTTCCATGACTTTCTTTTCTCTGTAAGTTCAACTTCCTTTTCTTCTCCTTTCATTTCTTCCATGTTAGCTATCATCCAAGGCACTAACATAGAATCTCTTTTCTTCTGAATTTATTCCTCCTGTCATTCAATTTACTTTCTGGTTTAATCCATGGTTTTCTAATGATAATGAAATTTGACATATTTAGCCTGAGGCTACATTCTGAAGGAAAGTTTTGTTTCTAGGTATCACATGCTTTGGCCAAATTGACAGCTCTGTTTTAAGATGCTTTCAATCTTGAATGCTACTACCTTTATGTCCTGAGTGCCAAGCCAAGAAGACTGTACTGTATGTGATTTCCTCCCATCAATACATCTTTCCTGATGTTCTCTGCCTTCTCCAGCAACTAAGTTCTGTTAGGAACCCTTCAAAAGCCATGCTGCCTTATTTTATCTCAGACAATAAAGCTGCTCCAATTTACAATTAAGTTGGAATGGGATTTATAGACCTTTCTGGATTTTTAAAGTTGGTCACTTCTGTTAAGAAGTCTGCATTTATGTAGGCGTATCTTGAAAAAGTCAACTCTAGTGTGGTAAGGAAATGTGTAAAAAAAAATTCTGAGACTTTACTTTTGCACCTCACTTTCCTTTTAAAGATGTTTACTAATTTATTTGAGAGACCTACCAACTGCTTGTGTATTCCCCCAAATACCCACAATGACTGTGATGGGGCCATAAAGATGTAGGGAGTCAAGAATTCAATCCACTTTCCCAATGTGGGTTGTAAGCACTCAACCACGTTAGTTATCACTCCTATTCCCAGGGTCTTTATCAGCCAGAAATTGGAATCAAGAGCTAAAGTTGTCTATAGAACCTAGGTCCTCAAAGGGATGTGTTCATCCTTATATTCAGACTCCTTTTATTTGTTTAAAAGGCAGAAAGAGAGAGGTCTCTCTCTCTCTCTCTCTCTCTCTCTCTCTCTCCCTCTCTCCCTTCCTCTCTTTCTCTCTCCCCCTCCCTCCCTCCCTCCCTTTCCTTCCTCCTTCCTCCTTCCTCCTTCCTCCTTCCCTCCCTCTTTAACACACACACTCGCATTCACACACACACACACAAACACACACACTCATGCACTGATAAATAGAGATCTTTCATCTGCTGCTTCAATCCCCAAGTGGCTGCTATGGCCATGGCTAGACCAGACTGAACCCAGAAGTCCTGCACGCCATTGAGCCTTTCCATGTGGGTAGATGGTACCTAAATAATTGATCAATCTGCTGATGCTTTTCCAGACATCATTGGCAGGAAGCTTCATTGGAGGAAGACCAGGTAGAACTTGAAATAGTATGTGGGATTCTAGATGACAGTTTAATCCACTGTGCTACAGTGCCAGGCCCTAGAGGTGCAAACAGTTCTATACACATCATAGCAAATAGGTCAAATGCTCATCACTTCTGTTTCTTTTTCTGAAAGCCTATCAAATGCTGTCAAGTCTTTTTATTGGGGAAATCTGTGCCTGTGTTTTATATGGCCATCTTAACCAATGTTTCTGCCACTTCTTTTATTTGAACACTTCTAATACTGGATAACAGTGGTTTGAATCCTTCCTATGTATTAGACACTACCTAACCACTTCACAATCAGTAATTCAGAAATCCTCCTAAGAACTTTGTTTTTTCTCATGAGACCCAGAGAGATAAAATTGCTTCACCAAAATAAATAAATTACAGCATGGTGAGCCAGATGCAAGTTTGGGCAGCCTGGCACCAAGCACACAGCTCTTAAGACACTTCCATGCACTGCTTTGCGTTTTCCATCTTCCACCAGATTAATTATATCGTTTTATGACTTTGAAAAAAGCTTTCTCCATTTTATACTAAAGACAGACCCCATTGCTTGGATTTCTGTATGCTGTTCATTTTCTCCCAATGATACTGCTTCAAAATTGTCTCCACAGCCATGTTTCTCTCCAGCAGTCAGACTCTGGACTCTGTCGAGATTTTGCCTGACTCCTTGCTCCTGCCTCTGAAACTTCTTAAAGTTTATCTTTCTACTTGTTCTGCTCTCCCTGCCCTCTTCCTCACCTGTTCATCCAGAGGCTACAACCAGAAACCTGTAAGTCAAACGCAGCCCAAGCAGTACTGGTTTTATGGTGCTTCGAAAAGAAGATACTTTAATATTAGGAGGGTTCAAACATGTTCAGATTCCCAGCTCTTCAGAAAAATGGAAAGATGTGTCAGTACTGACCATGCACTTTGCTTTACAGGAATTTGCAGAAGCTGAGTTATTACAGCTTTATTTCAGGGGAGCTGGCCACATTACTCCCTACTGTCTCCCCGACACTGATACCAAGATAATGGGCATTATTGGCAATTGTGTTCAGTTTTGTTCATCTAAATAATAGACAATTTTTAATTGTGGAATTTGAGGAAAATAACATAGTTCTAAAATTAACATATTTCTGAAAATTTTGGCAACAGGAGGTAAAACAGGTTAGCTTTTATGATTAAGAACACAAAAAATGTTTCATAAAACATACAATATTGTGTGTTTCAAAGAATAATAGCTGTCAAAGAAATAAATTGAAGAAGTAAATGTATGTAGGTAATTAAATGTACTTAACATTCACCATATGGAAGGCAACTTCTATATATTATATTATTAAAAGTTGGCCAGATCTTACAAGGTAAGTGATGTTTTCTCCATTTAAGAGCTAAGCTGGAAAGTGAGCCTCAAAAGTATGAGTGAATTACCCACTGCCACATGAAATGGCAGCTCTTCAGTAACATGGAAAGTACTTAATTCTTTTTTTGTGTTTTAGCCTATCTTCTTTGTTTTGTTATTAATCACATTGTATTATGTAACACAGTTTCATAGGCTCTGGGATTCCCCCAACTCCTCCTCATACCCTCCCCCCTTGATGGATTCCTCCACCCTGTTGCAATATTACAGATCAAATTCAGTTGAGATTCTTTCATTGCAAGCATATACCAAGCAAAGAGTCCAGCATCTAATTGTCCAGATTCATTCAATGGTTTCTTGGGGAGATCATCTCTGGTCTGAAGGTAGAGCTGGCAGAATATCATACTGATTAATTAAAAGCCCCAACTTGACATCAACGACAATTTACAACATTATGGAATTAATTGTCATGGTATTAAGTAACCAATATGTTACAAGATGCAAGTTCTTAACCATATCTTGTGGCTACTTCATTGACATTTTGATTTTAGTATATATACAACCAGTTTCTGTACACCTTAAAATGGCCTTATGGTACTATTCAGCTGTCTCATGTCTATCCTCATTTTAGTATTTAGCAGTCCATAGCGTCGAAGCATAATTCTACTGCACCTGGTAGGTTTTATGATAGTCTAAATTGGCTTATAACTGTAGCAAGGTATATGTCAACAGTTGAGGTGAAGAGCTATTTTAGGAGGGGTGTGCAGAGAAATCCTCCATTCCCCTGTGAGGAGTATCTAATCTCTGTGTCCTACCTAGTAAAGTACATGTGAGTCCACGCTGACTATTTCCTGTCTGGTTCTGAGCTTTCCTTGTTGTTCTCTATCTATTCTGACTTTGTTTGTTTGTTTGTTTGTTTGTTTGAGGGGAGGCTCCAGAGAGACCCTGATGGCCATTGCCAGAGAGGATGGGGATCCAAAGTTGGAACTAAGTAAGGACCGCTCCTCTCCCAAGTCCTGAAGGAAATTTGCTGTTCTTCTGTGTCTATGGACCGCTCAGGACTCCTAGCTGTTGTTCCGATGACCCTGGATCCTGTGAGGAAGGATTTTGGCTTCTTCCAGAAAGGACTTTATTCTAAATAGCCTGGCTGAGAAGACCAAGTCTTTTCCGTATCATGAATAGCCTCATTGAGGTCATGAATTAATTGAATAACTAACTAATAATGCAGACGATAGTTATTGCTACTTATTTTCCCAGTGTCAGGCACTTGGACTGGCCAGTCAGAACCTTTTGTTCACAACACTTCCCAATTACACTTCAGTGGCATAACAAGGGTTGCATAAAATAAGCCATAGAGAGGATACTTGTAACACTGATTTGAAAAGACATTAAAAGTTAAGGCTGGTGTTTTGTTGTATTTTGTAGATATCCCATCAACATTCAACACTAACCAAAACATCTTTTTAAATAATAAATTTGGTCAATACAGGCTTGACCCAAAGAGTTATACTTTTCATTTGTTAAGAATACTGTAATATTAATATTCCTCAAATACAAGAAACTTAAAAGACTGAATTTCATGGCTCAAAGAATCAACTGGTTGACCACATCTTGCTCCAAATCCATATCCTAATGCTGGTTCTGTACTCTTGGGGAAGCTATTAAAAACCTATAAGCTTCAGCTTCTCCAGAAACAATTTCCACATATGACAGTTACCTTGAGAGAGGGATACGCATGACTCAGGTACAAAATTAGAGGTAAGTGCTTTGCTTCCCACCTCATAGTGGAGACCAGAGATTCCTGGGTAGAAAATATTTTAATCATCAAAAATGTAAGAAAACTGTCAAAAGTACAGAAAGAATCTGTACAATTGATAGAATATAATTTGTGGGTTTGTTCTCTATGATGGGTGAAATAATGCATAGATTGAAGCAGGTACTCTATGCCCTTTTCTTCCACAGGCTGTCACTGCTACAAGCTACATACTACATGAGCTGACAGGAAATCACCTCTAACACCAGAAGCACCACGCCTGGCACACAGGACAGTGCAGTAAATGGTAACGGCTTCTGTTTGTTTTGTGAGAAGTGCAGTTTCTGCTGTTTGTTTTGAAAAAAAATCAGACACATTCTTTTTTTAATGTTTATGATAAAACGGGTGGGGAAATGAGCACGTAAGATTGCAGAACAGTATTTGTTGAAAGAAGCCACCAAGAAGATAAAAACTGAACTACAGGAAATATAGGTAGGGCTCATTAGAAATAAAGGTGAGACCTGCTCAGGCTATTTCACAGTGATGCTCGTAGCAGGTGCTGTTAAACCAAGCAGAACAAGTTTTTATCTTGTTGGAGTTCACATTCTGTGTTATAACAAAGTACAGATGCCTGGAACCAGCAACAATCTGTAATAGGTACATTTGCCATTTTAACAATGCAAAAGTTAGTCATTTCTGATAGAAATCAGGAAATGTTTGTTGAGTGTGTATGAGATTAATTGGCAAATACTATGGGATCTTTAAGTGGGGGTCCCTGGGCTTGCTGTTGGTGGTGTTGTAGACAAGAAATAAATGTGTTGGGAATTTGAGTGAAAGTTGGCTTGGCTAGAAAGCGTTAGACACTACAGATGAAAGGGTTGGAGAGGGGAAAAGCTGTGGTGACCAGAGGGAGAACACTCATGCAGGAGGATCTTGTGGTTCAACATGGTATACAGGGACATTTCCTGTGTTGTATGCAATGCCATCCTCTCCCCCTCCCCAAAAAAACTTTGTGGATATCTTTGTTACTCAGCTATTTGTTCCAAGTAAGATGTTTGCAGTCATGAAAGGAGGTTACCGGATGCCAAGCCTGACGTGAATGTGAGCATTAAATGCAAAGCAGAGGCAACAAAGGGAGGTAAGTTACAGTATCTGAAATATTTTTATGCTTCGTTCCTATTCCTGTGCTATATGGATCAAGATATTGCTCTTTGTAATTAGGAACTGGGTCAAATTGCTCTTAGTAATCAGCAACTGCGTCAATGACTATTTCCCTAATTTTGTAAAGATTTTTTTTTTTTTTTGTAAAGCAGAAAGGACAGTGTTTCACTCCCCAAATGTTAGAACTGAGCCAGGCTACACTCAGTAGCTCAGAATTACACCTTGGAATGGCAAGGGCTCAACTATATGGGTCATCTATTAATAGGAAATGCGTTGGAAGCAGAATAGCTGGGACTTGAACCAGACACTGTGATATGATATGCAGACATACCAAGTGGCAGCCTAACTCAATGCATTGTTTCTTTGTTTATTGAGGCTCACTACCCAGTATTCCAAGTAAAATCATGCCAGGGAAAATGCTGCCAATTATCCTTTGATATCTATTCTACTTCCAGAATACAAGGAAAAGCAGTTCCTAGAGTCCCTGAAAAGTTCCTTTAAACGGGGTCGGTGCAGCCATTTCATGCCCTCTTACCGATTGCCATCTCCTTTACTCTTATTTATCTCTGCTGTGAATGCAAAATCTGGTATTGCAGCCACTCCCTAAAGGCTGTTAGTGGCAAGCCAGGAGAGTCACAGAGGCCTGGACCAGGGTATCTGAGTGTCAAAACCGGTGCCTGCTTATGCGTGCCTCCAGTCTCCTCATTGTGGGAGTGGACTGGAAATCCTACATTTGTTTAAATTACAGGTAGTCAGGCAGACAAATTCAATCCCCTTTACAAGGCCACAGGGAAAAATAAATACCTAAAAAAGAGGTAAATTATGTGTGTTTTAGGAGGTAGAACATAAGGGAGGATGATTTTTTGAAACTGTTTTTAGAACAGCTTTCTGCTCTTTTAGCTAAAGGCTGGTAGGTTTCATTCACTGTGATCTCTTCCATCATGGGAGCAACAGCAATCACTTCACTCCCTTCTTCTCTCATCTTTAACCAAGATGCTGTCCCTTATTTTTGAGCCTCTTACTAATGAATAACTGAGGAACTGTACCTCCAGCTTTGCTTTTTAACCTTCTATTCCTATTATTTTATTAAATGCCTCATTGCTTTCATTCTTCTCTAATTTTGCTTTCCCTGTTCAATCACCTTTTCTTTATACACACATTTGTTTATTTCCATTTATAGGTGTCAAACTGTATGTTAGAACTGTACAAGTCTGTTCTCTTTCTCTCTGTCTCTCTTCCTCTCTCTTTCTCTCTCTCCACCCCATATGCTTGAGTCACTGAAATTTTGGAAACTATAACACTCTATTGGGACAACAGTGACTACTGCATTCACTAAGTGGCCTGTAGATTTATATTATATATACACCCATGTATGTGTATACATATACACACTTATGTATATATGCAAATGCATATACATGCAAACATATGTATATGTGTACATACACACATAATTCACTAGTCAGTGTTCTTTAGAGTTTTTGCTACAAAATGGATAAGAAAACATTGGTCAATAAAAGAAAAGTCCTCTTGGAAATTATTTAATTCTAATGATTTTCAAAACATGACATACTAGTTGCTGACACAAATTGTCAATGTAGCTACATACATATGAATCTAAAACTTCTACTTCATATCAGATTTAAAGTAATTTTTCTGAATCTACACTTCACTAAGCGTTCTCTGAGGTATTCAAAGCAGTTATTCCCTTACATTTTTCCAGTAAACTTGGTATTAAAACTTCTCCTATACATTCTACATCCAATTCACTTCCAATTTTTAACCATCTCTAGAATGACTTGCCCCCAAGTAGTCTATTTTAAATCTGGTGGAGAAATAATAGTGCCTGAAAATTAGTTTATTGCTTGTCTGTAATTTCAAAATCTTTGACCAGGTTTTAAGAATAATTCATGGTTTATTACCTTGGCATCATTTTATGACAGCAAATGTAATTGTCCTGACATAAAAATGGCACAGTAAGTGAATATAAAACAATTGCCTCAACCCAAACAAATGTAACTTCATTCCAGGCACACTGAGTTTGGATGGGAAAGTGGTCAAGAAAGTGAATTGGACTGACAAGGTGATGTAACTGTAGCTGGGAGAGTGTTATTTCATTGACTTAGGAGAGACGCCTTCACCTGCCCCACATCTGACACAGTTTAGCAGTGTGAGATGCTTCCCTTTTTGGCTTTTCCAGTTGTGTTCTGGAAATGATTTAGTGCAGCTCACCTATCTTGTTGTGATATCTGGAACTACCCAACAGCACATTATGAAAATGCCAAAGATTTTAAGTAGCAGAGTGTATTCCTTCAGATAAATACAGAGGGAATAGAAAAACTGCAAGAATACCTTTATCCTAACTGTATGACTGCCTGTCATTAGCCTCCATTTAGACCTCCCCATGTGGTGCCGTTCCTGGGGGCCTGTTTGTCTTTTTGATCTGTTCTCACCACCCAAACCTCTCATGTGTAAGGGGAGTATGAAGACACCATACTGTCCCCCGCTTTCCTCTTGTCAAGAGAAAGCACAGAACTCTGAAGGTGTTTTGTTCAGCCCAGGTACATACTGGGATGTGCAAACCGTGGATAGACTAGCACATAGTTTTGCATCACCTTCTGCCAGCCCTGCTATGAACTCTATATGTTCTGTATTATACCCCACAATAATACTGGCCCCCTGATTATAAAAACTGAGCAAAGTGAGCAAATGACAGATATATGCTTATTTTTCAGTATTCGTCTTAATGACGACCAATTCCGCTTTAAGGGAAAAGCATCTTGTCTCAAGTATGACTTTCCAAGATGTACCTAGACATTCAGTCTGCACCATGCCTGTTTGTTCAGCTTCTCCTT
Source organism: Ochotona princeps (assembly GCF_030435755.1). NCBI lineage: Eukaryota > Metazoa > Chordata > Mammalia > Lagomorpha > Ochotonidae > Ochotona > Ochotona princeps. The sequence continues at coordinate 22,464,152 of NC_080836.1, forward strand.
CCTGATCCGTTTACTACCTGCCCAAGCGCTGCAAGGCTGAGGGATACTTTAAGTGAAAGGGCATATAGATCTCTAAGTCACCTGAAAGGCCTGAAGTTTCAGCTTGGTATTTCCAGAAGTGTATTCCTTAGAAGGCTGATCCTTTCCCAGCCCTACAGGGTAATTAGGACTTGTCGGTTGAAGACATGGTGCATTATTGTCCCTCCTTTAACACTGTTACATTTACATTTATTGCAGTTCCTGGTGCCTGGTTATTCAACAGAGAGTGCAACCAGCTCCCACATGCAGTTCTAGTCTGTCCAAACCAGTGCAGCCTCATCCCTTTTGGGGTGAAAGCTGACGCTGTTGCCCCAGGTTATCACCACCTTTGTCTCCATTTCTGCTGGCTTCTTCCCTGTTACCTTCAAAAACTTTGACTATACCCTCTCTCCCAGCTACTAGAATCATGCTTCCTGATGCTTTTTCTACCACCACCCTACACCACCAAGACCTTCAGACACATGGAGGAAAACTGAAAGTTGAAAAACAATACTGTATGTCTTTCCTGGCCCTCTGTTGCCTCCTTCAAGACTTGCCACAAGAACTTCCAAAATTATTCTGGAAAGGGAAAGGAGAAGCAAGAACTAAGTTAATAATCAAACCATGAAGCTTCCTCATTCACTGGTAGACCCCACTGAAATCTAAAAGATGCTGGAACTGTCAATCCAAGTAGATGGACCAGAAGATTTTTAACCAATTAGCTGGAATGTCAGAATATTATTTTCATGCTGCTTATTTTGAACTAAACAGATTGTTAAATCCTATCAAACAAAGGTGACTCAGTCAAGTAACGAGACCATTGTTTTTAGCTAATTATCCTGGAAAGAGGCTGTCACTTGCATGTTAGATGAAGGAGGTAGGTCCCTGCTCTTCCTCTGGAAGAAGATGCAGGTTAAAATTTAGAAATGCTGTAATTTGTTTGTAATTTGTTGCTCTCTGTTACCAAGTGCCAACTTGCTAGAAGAGATATTCTACAAGGATATGGTGTTTGGCTTTAAACGATGCTTTTAGCTATTTGGATCTTAAATGGGCTGTTGCATTTTTAAGGTGTAATCAACATACTCAGTGAATGGCTATTGACAATCAAATTGAATAATGATATACCTAAGCTTGTTGCAGGGTGCAAGAGAGATTAAGCCAGACAAGTCTAGCATATATTAAGGAGTTTTTAATAACCACGCTTAGTGATAACAGGGCCCACTAGAAATTAGCAAATGACAAGTCCATACAGCAATATAAACCGAATCAAAACCCTGAGAGGAACAAATGGTCCTTACCTTGAAGTCCATCCGTTAAGCTGAACACCTATGTCCCAGCTTCCCCAGCAATATAAGTTATCCTAAGAGATGTGACATGAACAACCTGGACACACTTCCAAAGTTGCAAGACATTCACCTTTCCTTGAGTTTTCTGCCCACATTCCATTACTGCTAGGCCTCATCTCTCCTGGAACTCCTGATAGTACCCACACATTAGAAATACAAAGCAGCTTAGCATCAACATCTTCACTGCCCCACCCCAGCAGTGAACAGAGGGTGAGGAATACAGCCACACAGGGGCCATGCTCAGGGGCTACCTGTCCTCAGAGTCTGTGGGAAGTAAGTACTTCCCACAATCTGTGGGTGAGTAGGTACTTCTGTAGGTACTTCCCAAAGTCTGTGGGTGAGTAGGTACTGGGAAGGCCAAGAGTTAGAGCGTCAGAGTGATAGAAACCCATGAACCCAGGAAAGAGAGCCCCTCCTTATCCTGGGGCTTTATAGGGGATTGTGAGGGGAGTGATAACACAAGAACACAATACTGCCCCCTCCGAGGTTCCAGGTGATGATAGGTGAGCATCACGGATGGGCAGAAGAAACCACAGAAGTGGGGATTGGGGAGTGAAGTGGCTTCCATGCTGGCAACCCTGTCTGCCTAGGACCACAACAAACTGAATTAAGAGACTTGACACTTAGGTTTTAACACTTGAAGGTGGCCAGAAATGGCATGCTAAACTCAAAAGCTGTTATTGAAAAGGAAGAGTCTGCAGAGCCCTTAAGATCTTATCTATGTGCAGTGGTTCACAGCAGTCCCATGCTCCATGGTACTTTTAAGCACTGGTAAAGGATGGAAAGTGCATTGTTTCCTTTCTCAAAGGCATACATTTAAATATGATGGAGAGTATTTAGCAATCACACTTGTTTTAAGGAAAGAGCCATTCAACTGAGAGTACTGGATAATATGCATTGAATATCTATTTTGTGTCTTGAATTCATATATTCCAGTGAGCCCGTAACCTGTGAGTGTTTGTACCCATTAAATGGCACAAGTTGCATTTATGTTTCAGCAGTAGGTTGGTCTGTGTTCAGCAAAACTTGTTGCTGTCAGGTATTCAACACAAAATGTGGCAGCAAGGAAAGGTGAATGTCTTGAAACTTTGTGTTTCTAGGTTGTTCATGTCACATCTCTTAGGATGACTTATATTGCTGGGGAAGCTGGGACATAGGTGTTCAGCTTAACGGATGGACTTCAGGGAAATAATGATCATTTGTTCGATTGACTGGATTACTATATGGGCTTGTGATTTGTTATTTCCAGTGAGCCCTGTTATGACCAAGCTTGGTTAATATAAACTTTTTAATAAACCTTAGACATGTATGGCATGATCTCACTGTCACCCCATAATACTGCCTCCTTGCTTCCTCATGATGAAAATTCAGAGTGGAGGGTTGCCCCATTAATCTGGACAAGAATAGCATCCTTTGCTTAATGCAAAGGAACTTCCTGACCTTTTACATCTTGAACTTGGGGAGGTGGAATTCACATTCCAGCAGGGATTCCAACTAATGCCCAGTTGCTGTTGTTATGGTAAAATCAGCAGCCAGGAAGGACATGCCTCTCCAAAGAGGTAAAATGTGACAGAAGAATGTTTTACATTTTCAAAGGAGAATTTCACCATGATCATGATGCTAACTCTTCTTACATTTTGAGAGAATTGAAAGAGAGAGGGAGAAAATGAAATTTGGTCAACTTATCATAAGGACTCAAGAGATTATGAAACTGAAAAATCCCAATGCCTACAGTCGGTAGGCCATGGACGCAGAGGAGCCTGTGAGTCAGTTCAGTCCAAGTCCAAAAATAGGAAAATCCAGTCAATGTCTAGTCTAGAGACAGAAAAGAAAAATGACCTCATTTCTCAATCCAGGGAAGTCAATCTTTTGTTCTATACAGGTTTGCAAATGATTACAGGAGACCTTTACATTAAGGGATGCAATCTGCTTTGCTCAGTCTATTGCCATAAATATTAAAGTCACACAAAAACATTCTCATAGAAATATGAAAGTATAATATTGACCAAATATCTTGGCACCTATGACCCATGAAATTAACTACAGCATCACTTCTCAGAGAGTTATAACATGTGCTCCAACTATGACATCCAGTAAACGCTGCTTCTGGCAGCAGATTGCTTCTGTTTGTTGTGATCATGTGAAGTGTTAATGAAACAAGGAAATGGACAGGGGATTGGGACTTCATCAATAATACTGACAATGGTCAATGGCTGTTTTATGAAGGTTTAGCAGTGAATGTTGATGATATGTATGGAAGAACTTGCTGGTGACAGCAATGTATGGGGGATAACTAAGACCTCTAACTTATCTCTAACCTACTGGAGACTGCTTAGTGTTAAGCAAAAGAATCTTCAAATGGTGACAGATCATATTGCAGTGTATTTTCTATAAGGCTTCTGGACAAAAATAAATGGTTTCTCCCACAGAAAAGGGATGTGAATGTTTTTGCCAAGTCCACAGCACCAGTGCTAGTTCTGCACTAACTCACAAAAAGCACACAGAACATGGAGAGCTCAGCCTGAGGCCTCAGATAGTCAGCAGAGTCTTGTGGGATCCGACATCTACTTTTGATCCTAGGAAAAGCAGGAAGGCAGCCATGAGCAGAATTCACGGGGACAAAAGCCAGCTCTAGTGGAAGGCATTTGCTAGAGGCATTCCCTGGTGGGAAGGAAGATACGCACTAAGACATTGGGAACAAAGTAGACATTGAGCCACAGCCCAGGGCACAACCCAGAGATGCTCAGCAGCAGCATGCATCCCACTGCTCGCAGAGAACCCTCTGCAGCAATAAAGCTGCAAATGAACCTGTAGCCCCACTGGCTTGCATTGGAGCTGGTTCTGTGGGCTTCACAGGTCTCTTGATTAAAGAGTCCTCCATGTTTTGTAACAGGATGAAGACAAACCACTGAATAACATTAGAGTCAAGATTCAAATGCCCGGAGTGGACTGAACAGATAAGAAGCCTCATGGTCTTATGAATTGGCAATGGGATCTATAGTAGAACACAATATTTATTATTATTTATTTTTTTATTTTTTATTATTGTTCCTGCTTTCTTTCTCTCTTTCTTTTTTTCTCTTTCTTTCTTTCTTTTTTCTCTTTCTTTCTTTCTTTCCTTCTTTCTTTCTTTCTTTCTGTATTTATTTATTTATTTATTTATTTATCTGAAAAACAGATATACAGAGAGGAGGAGAGACAGAGAGCAAGAGCTTCCATCTGATGATTTATTCTTATAGGGTCCCAAGGCTTTGGGCCATCTTAGACTGCTTTCCCAGACCACAAGTGGGGAGCTGTATGGGAAGCAGGGATGCAGGGACACAAACCAGCCCCCATATGGAATCCTGGGACATGCAAGGTGAGGACTTTGGCTGCTAAGCTACCACACCGGGCCCGTAGAATACAATCTTAATGAATCTTCCTTCTGTCCTCCCAAACATCACCAAACAATCAAAGAAACAATAGCCCAACAAACAAAATCAAGCAGTAGTCCAAAGTAATATGTGTTTCACATACGACTGTACTTTTCAATCTTCTGTAAACCAATCTACTTTCTCAAATATTGTATATTTGCCACTGCAGGAAAAGTCTATGCCTTAGCTGATCACTCCTCAGCACAGTAGAAAAGAGAAGAAAATCGTGGCATTACTTTCCATGTTGCACTCTCACTGGCTTTACAATGCAATCTGTTTTTAGACTTATGTGCTTTCTGAAAATACAGTAGCTCTAATCAACCTGCAATGTTTGCTCTCATAAATCAATACATCAATGTCGAAAATTTCATTGAAATGGAGAATTAAAGCTAGGTTCCTCCCTTGTAATAGTTTTTTGTGTACTTGATGACTTGCTGAGCCCACATTCAGCCTTCTGCTCATTTCTTTATCTTATCTCCTCAGGACAGTTGGGATTTATTTGGATTATTAATGTCTCCTTTCCAGAGATGTTTTTCTACACTAGGCTATTCCACGTGCTAGTGTAAGCTCCTAAAGCTAGTCTAAACATAGGGACCCACTGCCATGAAAAACGAAAATGTGCATGGGAAACATGACCATGAGATTTGAGAAAAAAGGTAGTGATGACAGCATATCCTTTGATCCATCAACATGTTTAGACTGATTCTTTTAGTGATTTCAGGATTTACATTCTCATTTCATAGAAAAACCAAAGCAATTTTGATATTAGGTTTCTTTTCTTTACAAGTTAGAGATGTTATAGTTGAGTAGGTTTGTATGTGTAGAAATGATTTCAGATCATCACAAGCAATGTGACTTCACTGAATAGTGAACTTAGATGGCAGCGTGCTGTAGTTCTTTGTACAGTATGTAAAGTTTGCATCTGGAATACATGAGTATTTGCTTTATGTATAAATGTAAAGAGAACAGATTTCATATATTTCCAAGATAGAATTGTAAGAACACAATGACATAACCCTTCCGCTTCCATTCTTTCTTCTCTTAATTTTGTAATGACATACTTAATTTTAGTTTATAATCACAGACATATTACTTCACTGAATGTAGTTTTTAACAAGAAAAGGATAGAATGACCATGTTCCTCGGGAATATAGACAGAGGCAGTTTAATAGTATCAAGAATGGTAATCTAGCTCACAATATGATAATGGACTTTCTAAACAAAATTGGTGTAAACTCAGTTTCTATTCTCTCACAATACCTCAGTTCTGATTATTTCTTGGAATTTAGTTCTCTGGATGAGGGTACTTTGCCCATTTTGGGAACTCATTTATCACTGACTGAGGGAAAATGACTTACAAAGAGAAGGAAATCAAATACAATTAAGCATATTCTCTTTTTTTAGCGTAGCCACTAAAATCACTTCATTTACAATAAGAGAGTTGCCCAATAAAACGTTAATTTGAAATACCACTGTAGTAACTTTAACATCGTTTTAAACCTATGCCCAATCCTATATCTAGTACATTAGCACTTCCAGGTTTTCTTCTTCTAAAATGTGACACACACACACACACACACACACACACACAATCTCCAGCAGGTAACTGGAGCAGAAGTTGTGTAGCTGGGACTAGAACAGAAGCCTTTATAGGATGCCTTACCACAGGTAGAGAATTAACTTACTACACCTCTGTGCCGTCCCCTATAATACAAATTGTTAAGTTACCAGTCTACATGGAGTTAACATTATTTCATGTGGATGATATAAACATTGCAATGATAGTTCTATTTACACCCTTCTCTTCCTGCAAGCATCATATTCATATCTATATACACTGTTCACATACAACACAGTGTTAAAATTTTAATTTTAATGTTTTTGTCTTATCAAAATAACAAAAAACATGTAATACTTTACATTTACTCACTTATATTTGTGCCATTTTTAGTGATTTTTGTTTCTGTAGATTCAGGTTTTATTAATTAAGATCATTTTCCTTCATAGTGAAGACCTTTATTTAGTATTGCTTGTAATGTATGCTACTTGATTTTTTTTCCCTTAAATCAGCAATATTTATATTTTCACTGTTTTTTTAGGATGGTTTTTCTGGACCTTTGTTTTTTCCCCTCAGAAACTGAAAGATCTACTTGGCTTTTATTTGACCTTTGTTGTTTCTGGTGATAAACTGATTATCATCCTATTATCCTTCATGTAATGTACCCTTTCTAAAAAATTATCATGTTAAAGATTTTTTTCTTTAATATTCCTGAATTTCATCAGATTTGTTCTCATGTGCTGAGTTCTGATTTCTTTAAATATACCTTGCTTGAGATTCCCTAATGACTCTACTATTAATATTTGTGGTTGATTATTTTGTTCATTGGGTCTATTAGCAAGGAGTTAGCCTCCCGTGAAGCAACCCCTTTGGGTTTTGGACTTAACCTTGATGTGGCTGCTAGGAATGCTCCTTTGGTGTTCCAGCAATTGGCTTGCTTTGAGTTCCCTCCGCATGAAACACCAGACTTACGTTGACCTTGTGCTTCTCCAACTTGATATTCCAATTTCGGCAAGGGGCAACAGAGACTCAAGTTTCGTGTGTCAAATTGAACTGGTATGTTTGTGCTAATCAAGAACAGCGTGTTTGAAACCTTTGAGGGAATCTCTATCCTTTGATACGTGAAGCAAATCTGAGGTCTTGATGGGGCCCTCAGTGCATTGCCTGGGCCTGATTCGTGGTAGCACAGCCTCCTACATTTCAACATTCATTCAACCTCAACTCCAGTCATGCAGAACCAGAGTAGATTTCATTGCTCTGTTTGGTAAGTAATACTATCTTCATTCACCCTTCATATACTTTAACTGGCTCTTGAGTTCTTGCAAATGGCCTACGTCTTTGATTTATGACTTGATACACTGCACACTGGCAAATTAAGACAACTCTCTTTAGAGGCATGAAGTGTGAAAACAAGTCATGGATGTAAATGGGGCAACCTTGGTTGCTCATGTAGCTGTCCATGACAAAGGACACTGCTCTGATGACACTAACCATTACAGCTTAACAACCTTCATTTTGCCTTACTGAATGGATTCAGTCTCACAGCAGAAAAGACAATGCACACACTCTGATAGACTGCAGTAGAGTTAACCAGCATTTCCCAACTTGCAAAGCATGACAAAAGTTAATCCATTTGTTGTGTAGCCCAGGAGATGAAATTGTATAACACACATCCTTCACGGACTCCTGTAGATTAATTAGATTTGCCTCTGATCTCCTCTCAAAGTTAGTAGTGATGCTTCACTGTTCTTCATACTTTTTTTTCCTACCGTGTTTCTGTTGCTATACAGTCCTTGAAACTAATTCATATCATGCTTGAACTTTCAGACCATTTACAGTCTGATTAGTGCTTTCTGTCATAAAATCTGCCTAATAATGATTTGATTACCAATGTTTGGGCTGGAATTTCCGTGCTCTATTTATCTCCAGACAACAGCTAGTATTGCTCATGCATTGCAATATCCTCCACACAAACTGTCTCAAATGATTGTGACTCTGCCTGTCTCACTTCCTCCCAGTTTCCCCGTCCTCCTAAGACAGTCTGGGAGCTGAATACAACTGTACTTAGAAAGGGATCATCTCATGGCTGCTTCTTGAGTGATAGAATTAATATCATAGAAGTGGGATGTTATTCAAACCTACTTTGAAAATTCAGTGTTCCCTTTTGAAGATTCCTGAACATGATGATGGTTAACTTTAGCCTTATGACAAATGCAGACTATTTGGCTTTGAATACCTTTTGGAAAGCCAAAAGGGAGGGAGACCAAAGAATAAATGCATAGCTTTGATTCAGTCACTTAGGTTTTCTTCTTGAATCAACATGGTTCCAGAACATAGGGTGATGGGTTGACTCACTTGTTCTTTAAATACCCTCACAGTAGCCCAGGCTGGCTGAATAGTTTTCCATAACTTTTTAATGATTATTTTTTGGTCTCATGTCTTTTCTGGATAAAAAGTCCAGGTGTCAGAAGGATGTGATTGTAAAATAAAGGTAAAGATATTGATGCTAGCATGAGGTCCACCCATTCTGTGGTTGTGGCGAAACATCCTGGTACCAGGAGAAAAATGCCTCAGACACAGGGAGATAAAGGGAAGTAAGAAACACCATAGTTATCCTGGCTTTGAAGAATTGTCCCCAGTTTTACTTTCACAAGGAAAAGGGACTTGGTTTCACTATCACCAGATACCAGTGGTCATCATTTCGGTCCCAGACCCCTTCATTTTTTTTTTTTTTTTTGAGAAATTGTTGGGAACAATCATCTTCTGTGTATATCATGTGTAATATCTGTCAAAACAGCCAGAAGTTTGTCAAATATCACATATCATTCCTATAGCTCTTGGTCAGTCACATGAGCAGACTAATTCAACACAGCTATAGCATGGACAAATAGGGAAAGACTAACTGCCTTCAACCAAGTATTTCAAAGCAAAGAGGTGATTCAGTTATTTTAACCAAGTGAGACACCAGGATGTCTCCTAAGCCAGATAGACAACCATGTTAGAAGCCCTGTCTGCTAATAGGTCTCTTCCATGGAGGCTCTAACAGAGAACACAATTGTAAATGATACACTACAAATAGTACCTATGGTTTCATTACATTTGTTTCTTACCAGCTGCACCTTGAAAGCATGGTGACAACTTGGGAGACCTAAGTAGATCATGAAGTCTTCATCTGCATGTGGAAATCTGTACAAAACTTGACCATGTTTAGTTTCTCAGTGTGGAAATTCTTAGAGAGACAGATGACTAAGTATTTATGCATGCCCTGTGGGCAGTTATCTCTGCAAAGGTACTCATCCAATTAGAAATTTGTTGGTAACTTGACTGAAGTGATCAATAGCACTAGTTCGATCCTGGAATGGCCTCAGATCACCCATGATCAAATTGCAACAGTTCTGATGTATGATATAATGGCCCTGGATTTTTCTCCTTGTGATACAAGGTAGTGTCTGTAGTTTCTATTACAAATTATTGTTGCTGGGTCAAGGCTTCAAGCCAAGTCCAAAGGCTAAAGTAGAAAATATCTGCATTGAAGAAATCACCTAGATTTCTGAGGTAAACCCTGATGATTTATGGAATTTACTTTATCAAGTAGTAAGTAGCTTCTAACTGGTAAGACTACACAGTACAGCAGACTGGTTACTTCAAGCTTCCTGTGGGTTTGATGATAACAATATTAGTTAAGTGATATGTGAAATAAATTCATGGATCTCAGGTCATATTATTCAGATTAATGAGGTAGACCATCATAATGGCATATTCATAGGGCAGTCTAAAAGAGCACAAGAGTATATCAATGAGGAATACATATTATTGGGAGGTAATTTTCTCAGAATATCTTTATTAGTGCATGTTTTATAAGGAAGCAGGTATTACATTTTTATTCTGGACTATATAAAAATGTGTTTATAGAGAACGGTCTTGGAAGATAGAATTATTGTTTACTTCTAGATTAAAAAGTAAGAATTGTATAAGCATAATATCACTTGTTGGAGTACAGAACTAGAATGGTGCTTGTTTGTTATTAAACATTAGGATTGTATGTACAGTTTCTCTCCTATAACATAGCCCAGGGCATTTGCAAGTGCTTTCTGGCCCTCTTCTTGTAGTCCTGTGAAAACTGGGATCTGGAAGTGCAGCGTAATACCTTAACCACTGCTATTACTATTTTTTCTTTCTTTTGTGAACTGAGTCTCATTTAATCTGTCAACATCCAGGAAATTGTAACAAGCTAAGATCTAAGTGGAATGAACTCTAAGAGCCTTCAGAATGCTTAATTAGAATCAGATGAGATGTTAGGCATAAGCGACTAATACAGTTTCTGAGAGAGTAACATTCATATTGGAAATCGTTAGATATCTGTTCCCATGCATAACACAAGAGCATAGAGTAGATGCTCTAACTACATGGATTGGTCGAGTTTTCACCATAATATTATTGTGAAACGATTTCTCACGATGCCATACACGAATGGCATTCAAATCAGGATGTCAGTTCTCAGAAGTTACTGCTTAACTTCTGAGAAGTTTTGCATCCAGTAGATGTCAGCAGTGATCTTGCTCAGATGACAAAGGCTGATTTTTTTTTTCTACTGCTCTTGAAATTTCTCTCTTTCCTAATTCTTTAAGTGTCACACTGCTAAGTCCCTTTGTTAGAATTACATTTCGATTGCTACTCAAATATTTTCAGGGCATCATAATCCATCCCAAGTAAGGGTGCTGTTTTGATAGCAAGGCATATTTAGATATGTCAGTCTGGTATTTTGAAAAGTTGGTATGCCAGTTCAAGCTGACATAGAGGTAGGTGATCGGTGACTGAATAAAAAAACAATTAAAGTGAGATCTTATATACATACAATATTTAAATCCACAAGATCATATTTTAATATTTATTGCAGAAGAGATTGGGTAAAGTATCTAATGCATTATCACAGACAATATTCCTTATGTTTCCCATGGAAGGATTGCACACTCCAGTTCATTGACTATAGTCTTACTGATAGCTTGTTTAGACCAGTGAGATGTGAGCAGAATTGTTATGTCATTGACATGTCAAGGATTTCTGAACCATCATATACTTTTGCCATTGTTCCTCTTCTGCTATGAAACTGAAAATGCTTCAAATTAGGCATTGTTTCTTCATGCTGTATTTCTGGAATAAAAGCAACTAATTGTATTTAACCCAAAATAGACATGCATCACAAGCAAAAGCTAACCTATTGAAGACACTGCAATTTATGGGGTTATTTAATATTTCTGTAAAATTTAGTCTGAGGTATTTGTTATATGGGTGATTAAAAGGGTTATTGATTAATGCATAGGCAAATACAAAAGAAGCCCTTGTTAATTTAGAAATACTACAATGTTACATATTTGAAGGATAAACACCATTGAGGTAGAAAACTGTTAGTATTCCCTTTTGTTCATGTTTGAATGTCTATTTGTCTCATGCCTTGATTGTTATGCCTGAGTACTCCCCGTGATCCTCTCTTTTCATTTAGGAAAATATTCTTTATGTTCAGATGCATCCCAGAACTTTTATTCATACCTTCCTCATTTCTTCATAAGAAATTTTATTCTTAGCGTTACAACTATTAATACACCAAGTGCTATGTGTCAGGTCACTCTTGATGTCTTTGTTTTCAGCACATTTATAATAACAAAGATGTGCTATGCAGCATTTTCTTTTCTATTACAGATGACTCAAATGAGATTCAGACAGTTTAGAAACTTGGACTGATAAAAAAGCAATTCTAAAGTTTGCATTCAATTGTTTCATTCCAAAACCTCTGATCCTTCAGTTTGCTCAGATTGTAGCAAAGGAAAACTAAATGGATTATCAAATTTAATTTCCACTATGAATCCTTGAATATGTGTCCAAATATTACTAATATAATTAATTGATAAATTTCTGCTGGCAGCAATACCCTAAGTTGTGTTTCTTCAAAGTTGTTGACTGTTTTGTTTACAATTTCACAGAAGTATCTATTTCAAAGCATTTGACAAATAATTAAGTTTAAAGAATTTCTTGAGGACAAATTCCTCATAATTTAGACTAAAATCATTCAATTGTACATAATATAACTGAGAAAAACTTAATTTCAAATGGCCCATTTAATGTTTGTTTTACATTGAAATGGGCCAATTCCTAATAAGTTTAGACAAGGTAACTGGCTAATGATGCTAAAGCAATAAAGAAACAAATGGATATGAAAAATATTATGATGGCATCAGATAAAATTATTTGCATACATTGATTAGATGAGATGCCAGAAATGATTTACCATGTAAAATAAATTAATGTAGTTAGCCATATCAATAGAAAAAACCCACAAATCTTCTCTATGCTTCAGCATAACACCTTTACCAGAGTAGTCATGGAAAGGAACTTCCTCAGACAGATAATAGACGTGTGGGAAAAAAAAAACAAAAAACAAAACTAAAGGAGTAGATTTAAAAAAAAAAACTGAAGGAGTAGGTTTTAACTCCTGTGTGATCATAAACTTGACAAAGATGTCTATTCTCACAACCTCTTTTCAACATTGCACTGGAGATTCTTACTGGTGAAATGAGGCAAGAAATAAGTGTCATCAAGATTGGAAAGGAGGAGCAAAACCGTATCTATTTTCAGTTGACATCATTGTATATACAAAGATTTCATAGAGGTCACTAAAATCTGTCAGAGCTACTGAGTGAATGATATTCCAGGAATAAAAGTCAATGGCAAAGAAGCAATTAAATTTCTGAATGCTTGCATCGAGTAAGTCAAAATAATAAAAAGCAATTTTACTTACAATCATATCCAGAAGAATAAAATAGCTAGTAATAAACTTGACAACATAGTACAAAATGCATATTTAGAAAACTATAAAACATTATTAAAAAAGAAATCATAAGGGGAAAAAGATTCCATGGTGATGGATGGGAAGCAATATTGCCAAGATGGCTGGTAGGCACTGGTAAATCCCATGGGATATGGTATAGGGGAGGAATTTGGAGGCTAGAATCCAGGTATTTTATTATGAGCGGAAAGCAGTCTTGTCCTGGGCTGCATAGAGAGATGCCTCTTTGACAGTAATTCATGCTGTTTTCTCTGGAATGAGTTACTATCTTTCAAGGCTGTTCTCTTCACCCACATCCTTAAAAATAAAGTTCATTATCAAAGATAAAAATGGCTTCCTCATAAGACATGCAAGGAAAAATTTGTCAAATCATTCTGAAGCTCAAAGATAACCTGTGTCAGAATCCCAGATGATTTCTTTCACCTGGAATGGCAAAGGACTGTGCGTAGCCAAAAGTCTTGAAAAAGAACAAAGTAGAATTTCCTTTTCTGACTTCTAAACTTACTAAAGAGCTGGGGTTCTCAAGACAGTGTGCTGCTGCCATAAAGCTGAGAGACACGTAGATCTATACAACATAACTGAGAGTCCAGAAAGTGAGTCAGGACTACATGGTCAAATTTTTTTTTTCAAGAATTCTAAAAAGTATTCAGTTGGGGAGGAATGACAATGAGACAGCTGGAAAGCCACACACATTCAGACACAATTTTCATATATTTTAGGGATAGTTTGATAAAAATGCAAATTCATTGGACTAATGCAAAAACTCATTTCATTACCTTATGTTACCTATTGGATATGAGATCTGTTCTTTTAGCTAGGTATTATAACATCATCATTCATTTATAGATGATTATCTTATGTTCAACCCTGAGTTTTTTGAGAATTTCAGCTCAGTATTTGGATCATGGTAATAAGCCAGCATACTAACTAAATATATAAAGTTTGTTTACTTTTATCTCTTCTCTCCCAGCTGTCTGAAATACCTCACTAAAAAAAAAAGACTCTCCTATATTCTTAAACCTCATTCCAGGGTTACCATTTTTAACAGTTCAATATATGTACTTCAGAAATAGTTTTCTAAGTGTTTTTAAATATAAGTAATACACAGAAATTTTACATTATTGTGATCATGCTGTGTGCTTTGTTCACAATCTAATTTGTGAAATTACACAAAAATTTCGTGGAAGGTGGAATTAAATGAGATAATGACATTTTAAAATTAACCTTTAAATCTCCCCTGTTTACTGCTTTTGAGGAGCCAGGCACCAGTATAAATCCTTTACATGTCTTACTATGGTGCTCGGAAGCCCTGTCACATTTGTGGATGACAAAGTGGAGGGATAGGAGTTGGATCGATTTCCTGAAGGTTTCACAGGTGAAGGAACAGAGCTGAGATGCACACACAGGTAGCTGACCCCCAGAGCTCATGCTCGTCGGTTCCTTTCTGCGGTCCTTCCCCTTGAAATGCAGGAAGGATTTCCCTGTGTAATACCACATTTCCTCCTGCAACATATTCTTCTGCTTCCACTTTAAGGAGATGGAGACAAAATATGTAAGCTTAGTCTTTAATAATATTTCAGTTGAAGAAATATGAATATATTGCTAAATTGTACTTTTACCTTACACAATGAGGTTGGAGTAGAATCGTGTCTTTATCTCATAGGCAGGCAGAATCTCACTTATTGGACTTAGTTGTTTCATTTGTCTGTTTTTTCATCCACAACTTGTGCCCAACGAAGTGACTACAAAAGCTTACTGAATCAATGAATAAACTCTCTTATAGATTATTACCTTAGTTTGGACAAAAGCAGAAAAAACAAAACTATGAATATTTGATGAATGAACCATAAAATGCTGAGAGGCAAAAAGTGTCAGAGGGCTCTCCCTCTTTGTAATCTTACACAAATCTTTTAAAATATGACAGACAAGGTCCTTTTAAAATACACAAATGTGCATTCAAACTTCTAAACATTCCTTGACTTCAAAGCTTTTCCAAATCCTGACTCTGAAGTGTCTCAAAACTTTTTTGCTTTCTCTGATTCTTTAACTTAATGAAAACTTTCCATTTTTATTGAATTTCACCTGGGATTTGAAAAGGCATTTGAGCTTTGTGGCTTGCTTTATATCTTGTTTGCCACACAAGGCTTGAAAGGAGGGAGCCCTGGGACCGCACTCCTCATTGGCTGTGGCCTGCCTCCCGGTACTATGCTAACACAGCTGACAGTGCTGAGATGATTAAAAGATCAGGGTCCCTGTGAAGTGCCCAGCACAGATTTCTGAATCTGTGAACTACTTGTCAAAGTTTCATAGTAATTAGGAACTGAGTGAAGAAAGAGGAATGTGGCTGCTCACAACTCGGAGGATTTTCAACACTTCAGCACTTCTTTTGAGATCTTTAAATGACTTGAATTCATTAAGAAGACACTAAAACATCACATTGGATGGGGAGGAAAAGATTTGCATTTGCGTAGTATCCTAGTTGGTGTTGCCTTGAAGATGTGGACCAGTATGTAGAAGTGCTATCTGGAGCTAGCTGACCCTGGAGCATCTCCCTGCTGCTCTTCTTAGGAGAGCCAACAGGTGCAGCCTGGGGTTCAGTGGCATTAGCTCTCCTGAGAAGTGACAGCAGGCATGGGGATAAAGCTGTGACTCCCTCAAACACTGTCACACGTATAGACTCAGCTGGTTTGTCAGGACATCATATCACAATGTACGCCAGTCATTCAAAATTACTTCTACACAATTTTTAAAGTTTCTGTGACCTCTGATTGACAGCCACCAGTGTTTGCATAAATGCTTCTCTATTTGGAAATATTGAGGTTGCTTCTTTTTTTTTACATTATTATATCAAATTAGCCACAAGTTTCTTCATCTGTAAATATTCATTTATATTAACATAAGAAGAGTTTTCACATACAAATCTTCCTTATCACAAGATTGCATCCAATTTAGCCAGGACTATTTTGTCTTTTTAATTAGGGAAATCCTAACTTTTCTGTTTGGCTTTGGCCAAAGAAAATAATTTATCTACTTCTTTTTAAAAGAACTTTTGAAAGAAGCAAGCATTCTTTTAAAATTTGTTTTAAATTTTTATTTTGAAAACCACAGAGACAGAGAGATTCCCCATATATTGGTTAGCTCCCTACAAGCTTTGAGGTTAATCCATGCCAAAGCCAGTAGCCAAGAACTCGATAGAGGTCCCCTACGTGGGTTACAGGACTACAACTTTAGCTTTTGTCTGCTGTTTTCTAATGTACACACTAGCAGGGAGCCGGGATGAAGAGCAGGTGAACGGGGACTTGAACCCAGACACTCTGATTGTGAAGTTAGTATTCCAAGAGGCATCTTCATTACTGTGCCACTGCCAACCCCAAGGAATAGTTATAAGTTCATTTAGGAGTTATGCAATTTAGAGATCTCTTTCCCTATACTTAAGGATTTAAGGGTAAGGGATGTATATTCCCATTTCTGAGTCTCCAGAAAAATTGTGAAACTTGAATATTTGGAAATGCTTAAAAAAATTTGGATCATAATGGCAGAGTACTGGCAAGAACGCTGGAAATCTTGATGATAGGGAGAAAATATGTAATGAAGCAGGGAACTGTCCTGCTTGGACAGTTGTACGATGACTTCACGTGACAGATCTTCAAACTGTTTGTGAAACATGCTATTGATTTTGGTGCCCCAAATTTCTAAAACACACATAATGCACGTTTCATAGCACACAGTTCCATGGACATTTTGAAGAACCCCCACCACATAATGAAGGCTGTGTTGTCAAGAATATAGACTCTCCTGCCCTTGACCTGTCTTGCCAGGTGCAACGTCACTAGAATCTTTAACAGTCCATGTTCAAGCAGTGTATCCAGCCATCTCCCCTCAAATGCAAGAGTAGTGTTACTACATTACATTTTCTGTTGCAGAAGTTTGAGGGCAGAGAAGAAATTCCAGCATTTCCAAATAAGAATAAGCTTTTCCTCAGTTACTGTTGTCCTTCTCTTCCACTTCCTCGGGCTACAGATAATTGGAAATAATACCAAGTGCTCACTCTTCATTGTAACCCACACTGAAAAAGAAAAGAAGCTAAGCAAAAATAAAAACACTCGTAGGGACAGAGTCAGTCAATGATATTCTTTCACAGAAAATAAAATATATAGACAGGGATACCCCCAAAAAGGCAGATAAGCCAGTATTGTGAGTAGGAAACCTAGAAGAAAAAAATAAGGAATGATATTGGAACAAGGAAAGAGACAGAGAAGTAAGGAAGAAAAAATAAAGAAGTTGTAAGACCCATCGGTTGAGGTAATAAACCAGCTAATACAATTAAGAGACAAATAAAAGAAAGGACAGAGCAACTTGTGTAAAGATCACTGCCTAATACTACAAAAGGCAAAATTCTAATCATTTGATTAAACATGTATTTGGTTTTATCTGTGATTCTGAACTTGGGTGATATCTCATTTTGTAATTGCATGAGTGTTAGAATGATCTGAGCAGAGGAAATTAGATTTGCAAACAACAATAAAAGGGCACTGGAAGAAGTAGAATGGGAGAACTCCGTCTTTATTGATCATTTTGAAGCTTCTTTTCTTAAGGAGTTCAGCAGAGGGCTTTCCTTGTTATACTGACTTAGGTCGCTTGGACCTGCTGATTGTCCAGAGATGACTGTGTTAGAGTACAGTTTTATGACATGGCATCTGGTCTGTTGGGGCTAAGTGCAGGAGTTCAGTTTAAAACAATTGCCTTGCACTAACTTTGTATAAACAGCTTATTCCTTAAATTTAGAGATGGATCCAATAAGTAGAATTATGATTGAAATACCAAAGGCTATCTTAATAACCTTGACAATATAGGAAGTTTAATAGTGAAAATCCAGAGGAAAAAGAAGACTTAACAGGATTGACAAGATAGTTAGTATCCTGGAAAAAAACAGAGACCAAAAACAAGAATGGCATATCATTGAATCAGGTGGTTTGACAAGCACACAATGATTCCAAGTTACACAAAATATTGCAGTCTCTTCTAAAACCAAAATTGGATCTTGAGCCATAATCCTGTTTGTAATGAAAGTATTTGGTTTCAAGGTCTTACAAATTTTCTTTCATTTTGTTTTCAACAACAAGTAAAAATAAATTTGATTTTGTTTTTAACACAGCATGTACTTATGAATTATTTTATGTAAGTATTTATGTCTGTTTATCATCATCCATTTGTTTGCAGACCCGTTCATCTATCTGGACATCCAAAAAGTAACAACCAACCTTGTGAATAATAACTAGCTATGGATGTTGAGAATCACATTTTTTTTTTACAAAGCACAAAGACTCTTCAATTTTATGCTTTTTATTTTTTTCAAAATACCCTTCGTTATTAAATGATTTTACTTATTCATTCATCATTTGTAATTGAGAGGCAGAAAGAATTCATTCCCCAATTCCCACAACAATCAGGGGACTCTGATGTGGAAATTTGACATATTAATAAACATACACTAAAAGGACATATTGTTGGATTTAATTTTTATAAGAGTTTTAAGTTCACAGCAAAAACCTGGAGAAGGTACAGAATCCCCACCAAGTTCCTGGCCCCATCAATGTGCAGTCTTCAACACTGTCAACATTTCCCATCGGAGCTGTAGGTCTGGTATTTTAAATGAGCTGATACAACCCAAGTCCACAGATCACATTAAGCCTCCCTCTTGGAGTCAACACATTCCATGAGTCTTGATATAGTATGTAATGATATATATTTTAGTTGATTTGGTGATAACTAAATATCATGCAATTGGATTTCTTGCATTTATGATGTCGAGGACATTCAAGATCAAGGTTCTGGCAGACTTAATGTCTGTTTTTTGGTATTTGGTTCATTTTCCTTTTCAGAGATGATACAGTCTCAGTGCATCCTCCTAGAGTAGAAGGAGTGAGGCAGCTCTTAGGTTTCCTCTGTAAACACACTCACTGGTCTCACTCATGAGAGCTCTGTCCTCATGCCTCAGCTGCAACCCAGTGCCCCATATCTTCATTTCTTCATATGGCAATTAGCGTAACAATATACTGAGGTAGATGCTACTAATTCAAACCATAGCAATATTTATCTACCATCATGCATATTCTGCCAATTCAGACCAAAGCAATGTGTTTCTACTATGTGTTTTGCCCCAAAATCTTGTATTCCTCATATTCCTACCACACTTCTTTCAGTCTTCACAGTTTCGTCTTGTCCAAAGTATCATGTAGTCAGAATTATAAAATATATGAATTTTCAGAATGCCTTATTTGGTAGTAATAAGCACTTAAATGTCCATCTTGTATTTTCATGGTTTCATAACTTGCTTATTTTCAGCTCTGAATGTTGTCTACATGTACACTTTCCTTTTTACTTATCTACCCACTTACCAAAGGATATATTGGTTGTTTTCAAATTTTAGCAATTATGATTAAGGCTGTTACAAACATCTGTGTGGAAGGTTTTTTTTTTTTTGGTTTTGTGAATGTGAATTTTCAAATGTTTCAAAACCATACCAGGGAGAGCATTTTCTGGACTGTGTGAAAAAAATGTGTTTTCTTTTGCATGAAGCTGTAAAACTTTCCTACAAAGTGCATGCATCATTTTCCACTACCACTTGTCATGAGTCAACATGCTCCAGACCCCTGCAAGGTTTTACTGTTGTTTGTGCTCTAGATTTTATCCAATCTAATCAGTGGATACTGCTGTCTCTTGGTTGCTTTAATTTGGAATTCTTTCATAGACTGTGTGTTTTTAAGGGTTTATATAAGTGGACTTTAATTATATAAACTCAGTTGAGCACTATCTAAAAAAAAAGGCCTGAAGAAATTTTGTAATGAGAATTATTGCTGAATAATAGGACCTAGGAAATATGTATTACCCCTTTTCCTCCTTTATTGTTATGTGTGTGTGTGTGTGTGTGTGAATTTTAAAGATTTTTTTAAAAGATGTATTTTTTTATTGGAAAGGCAAGTTTAGAGAGAGGAGAGACGGAGAGAAAGATTTCCATCTGCTGATTCATTTCCCAAAGGACAACAACTGCTGAGCACATTTTGTTAGAGCCTTTTAGGGTAAAGGCAACTCTGCCCTGGCATTGGGATGCCCCTCATGGGTGACAGTAGATGCCAGTGACAATGTGTGTAAGTCTGTTTGGACTTAGATTCATTTTATTCAAACTCTAGCAAAACTGTGTCAAACAGCTTCTCCAAAATTACAATAGACCATCTTCCCTTTTCTCTTTGCTATACCAATCTCCTTTTTTGTAATACTTCTAAAGAGCAGCAACAGTATTAGGGTGATGAGGGAACTAAGTCTCTAGCAAGTAGTTCCTCCTCCCCTTCTTTTCTTCTTCTTCCCCTTCTTCCTACTCCTCCTCCTTCTTCTTTGTGTTATTTATTTCTACACGAGAGATAGGTTTAGACAGAAAGAGATACAGAGAAAGATTTTCTGCCTGCTGATTCACTACCTCAAGTGGCCGTAATGGCCAGAGCGGAGCAGATTCGACATCAGGAACCAGGAGCTTCCTCCAGGTCTCCCAC
The DNA here is from genome assembly GCF_030435755.1 of Ochotona princeps. Lineage (NCBI taxonomy): Eukaryota > Metazoa > Chordata > Mammalia > Lagomorpha > Ochotonidae > Ochotona > Ochotona princeps. Next base: position 22,484,875 of record NC_080836.1, read on the forward strand.
ATGGGTGCAGAGTCCCAAGGCTTTGGACCATCCTTCACTGCTTTCCCAGGCCATTAGTGGGGTGCTGGATGGGAAGTGGAGCAGTCAGGACATGAACAGGTGCCCATATGGCATCTCGATGCATTCAAGGCAAGTATTTAGTCACTGGACCATTGTGCTAGCTCAACAAGTAAAATTTTAATGTTATATCATTAAGGTAGAGATTGCAGAGCTTGTTGTCATAACTGTGGCCACAGACCACCATAACTTCTGACCCTAGCTTTGGTGTAATACGTTATGATCAATTTAGGAGAAAGAGGCTTTAACTTCTAGTTTTAAAATGTAACAACAATAGGGTCCGGTGCAGTAGCCTAGTGGCTAAGGTCATTACCTTGCATGCACCAGGACCATATGAAGGCACTGGTTTGTGTTCCAGCTGCTGAATTTCCCTTCCAGCTTCCTGCTTGTAAAAAGCCTAGGAAAGCAGCCGAGGATTGGCCAAAACCTTGGGACTCTGCACCTGCATGGGCAACCTGGCAGAAACACCTGTCTCCTGGCGACAGATTGGCTCATATCCAGCTGTTGTGGCCACTTGGGGAGTGAACCAGCAGATGGAAGATCTTTCTGTCTGTTTCTCCTTCTCTCTCTCTAAATCTTTCCAATAAAATAAATACATCTTAAAAAGCAAATATAACCATAATAGAAAGAAATATTTTTAAATACATCTGAGTGGTATTTGGTTAACATGGGCTGATGAAAAAACAAAAATAAAAGCACAACAACAACAACAAAACCCAGCACTCGCCATGAAGTTTACTGCCCTTTGAGTCTCTGGGTCTGGAAAAAAGGGAGTAGACTTCTGCCTGCTCTTTTGCTATTGAAACTTAAGATAACCATGTAAGTCAGGACTTGCATGGAATTCTTTAGACAGCATTTGCATCTCGTTGCTTGTTCTATGGCTTTCACACAGTTTCTGTGTGACAGCCCTTACTGTTTCATACGCTAAGTGGAAGCAATCATCTTAGGAAGACAGAGCAAGGATCTGTGATTACAGGGCTTGGCATCAGGTATTTCCAACAGCCAAGCAATGCCTGCCTCCTGAATGCATGCTAACCCCCAAATGCAATGCCTGCACCAAAGCCACCCTGAAACCCAAGCCATCATGGAGTCATGTAACAGCTATTTTCCCAGCTCAGCTCAGGTGGGGCAGGGGGTGCAACATCAGGAGAGCAGCCTAGTCCTTACAGTTAAGTACAGATGCTTCCACAGACAAGGAGGAAGCTTAAAGTGAGACATTCAATTGAGAGGCCAACAAGACTAGAAGATTAACTTTTCTTTTTTTTTATTATTTTAATTCATTAATTACATTGTATTATGTAACACAGTTTCATAGGTACTTGGATTCTCCCCACCCCTCTCCAAACCCTCCCACCATGGTGGACTCCTCCACCTTGTTGCATAACCACAGTTCAAGTTCAGTTGAGATTCCCCCATTGCAAGCATATACCAAACATAGAGTCCATCATCTTATTGTCCAGTCAAGTTCAACGGCTTCTGAAAGCTATGGTTCATCTACTCCATGGAATACTACTCAGCTATTAAAAAAAACAAAATGCAGTTCTTTGTGGCCAAATGGGCCAAACTGGAAACCATAATGCTAAGGGAAATGAGCCAATCCCAAAAGGTTAAATACCACATGTTTGCCTTAATCTAAGATGACACAATGTTATGTATAACATGTTACGTTAGGTTTGTTAAATGTTGTGTATAAGCTAAAATTGAAATGTCAATGAGATGGTCACAGAAGGTGGTTAAGATCTCACATTTAATTTTACCATATTGGTTACTCATTACTATGTCAATTAATTCCATACCTAAGAAGATTAACTTTTCTCAGACATGCTGTGGGTCCATCTAGATTGGAATCAACCAAAAAAAAAGCAGCCCTTTAAAAATGTTTTTTCTTGTTTCTTAGTGTACCAAAGGATATATATAGTGTAAGTGACTATGTTCACTCTAAAAATAAATACTTTAAAAATTAATTAGTTGGCCCGGCACAGTAACCCAGTGGCTGAAGTCCTTGCCTTGCATGCTCCAGGATCCCATATGGGTGCCAATTTGTGTTCATGCTGTTCTGCTTCCTATCCAGCTCCCTGCTTGTGGCCTGGAAAAACAAGAGAGGATGGCACAATGCCTTGGGACCCTACACTCGTATAGACAACCCAGAGAAGGCTCCTGTTTCCAGGCTTCAGATTGACTCAGATCCAGCTATCGTGGCTACTAGGGGTTTGAATCAGCAAACAGAAAATTTTTTTCTGTCTCTCCTTCTCTCTCTGTAAATCTGACTTTTCAATAAAAATAAAATAATTTGGGGGCATTTGAGAAGCAGGCAGAAAGAGAAAACACTCATCTTCTTCACTCCCCAAATGCCCACAACAGATGGGACTAGACAAGCACCAGGGCCATTAGCCAGGCACTCCATCCCCCCAGGCAGCAGGGGCCAGTTGTCTGAGCCGTTACCACTGTGCCCCAGCATCTACAGGACAGAAAGGTACAGTCAGGGGCTGGAGGCAATTATCAAACCCAACTACTCAGATGTGAACATGGGCATCCTGACTAGTGTCTTGGAATTTTTTTTTTTTTTAAATCACAGGGATTCATTTAAAATGAGAATAATGTGAAACAAAAATGTAACAGCAAAATGAATGCACTGTAGGACTTATCAGCCATTACTTACATCTAACTGACTTATGCTGTGCTAGCCACCTGTTAAGGTTTCACTTTCTCATTTGTAAAACGAGATGCCTAACCTGGAGCATTGTTATAAGGACTAGAGATTCTTCAAAAAGTTAACGGCATAAGTAGATTATGAAAATGGTTGTTCATAAACTTGTATCCGAATAAATGAAAACTGTTTTGCATAAACAGAAGTATACTTTCAGCAATGACTATAGCAAACTTCACACGGAGGCCAGAAGACAGTAGGCACACAATAATGATGTTAAGATATTGATGGGATTTTTTAGGTCAACACTAATAATTAGTTCATTTGGGAAAACAGGAACAGTTTGGCTACGTAACACTAATATGTTTAAAGACAGAAATCACAAGTTATTAAGAAGGCATTTGTCTGATATTTTAATTTTGCTATATCTTTTATTCATATTCAAAATAAGGGATATATTTCTAAGCACAAAGGATTACACCAACGATCAAGATAAAAGGTAAACCTTTTTTGTTATGAAAACTTTATTGTAACAAATACTATTCTAAAAGCATTAGGTGCAGAATTTCACCTTAGCCAACACAATGACACAATGCGGTGTTTCTTTTTTTCTTTTTTTAAGTGTATTTTTTCCATTTTTAAAATTATTTACTATTATTATTTTATGATACAGCTCCATAGGCTATGGGATTTCGCTTATCCCCTCCCCAAGTCCCCTTTCTCCCCCACTATTTTCCTCTATATTACAATAGTATAATTTTTCATGAACAGTCACAAGTCCATCATTGTGGGTCATGGATAATGACAGAGTCCAGTATCCTAGTATTAAGATATATTTAATAATTTTATTGGGAGTCCATCTCTGACATGGAAGTAGAGATACGTGCTACATTCTGTCCTTGCATCTGAGCAGGATAGTTCCATTATACAGTTACTAAACATTCTCTTAAATGAAAAGCCACAAAACAAAACCAAAAACAGAAAGAAAAAATAGAAATTTACAATGCCATGAAGTTAAATAACATGCTATTAAATGAATAGCATGTCGCTGAAGAAATGAAAATCAAAAATGTTCTTGAAGAAAATACTGCATGATCTATGTGCTAGTGAAGAATTTAATATGAGTAAACAACTGTTTTGAAGAAATGAAATTAAAAGCAAAGCCATCAAAATCCATGAGATATAGTTTGCACTGATATTTGTTGGTGAGATGTGTCTCCTGTAGATCAGTTTTGTTTTTTGATCCCATTTGCTAATCTATGGTTTGATTGATGAATTTAAACAATTTACATTCTGGTTTAATATGAGTAGGTTGTGTCTTGGTCCTGTCATTTTAGCTATGGGCTTTTTATTGTTTGAGTTAGTCTTCTGTTGTTATTTTACTGGGATGTTCTTCGCATTTGTTTTTGGTTTTGGTGGGTGCTATTCCTCTTCTCTGCCAAGAGAACATCTTGAAGTATCATTTGTAGGCAGGTCTGCAAGAGGCATATTCTTGACCTTTTCTTTACTGTGGAAGAATTTTCTTTCATTTTCAAAGATAAAGGTAAGCTTTACTGAGTACGACAAATTTTTGCTCTTAGATTCTAGAAAAATGTCACTCCATTCCCTTCTGATCTGTAGAGTTTTCTATGAGATGTCAACTGTGAGACTGATTACCATTCATTTATATGGCAACTGATTTCTTTCACATGCGCATTTAAGGATCTTTTTTTTTAATTATTTATTATTTAACTTCAGTAATTACATTGTATTATGTGACACAGTTACATAGATACTTGGGTTCTCCCCACCCCTCCCCAAACCCTCCCACCATGGTGGATTCCTCCACCTTGTTGCATAACCACAGCTCAAGTTCAGTTGAGATTTACCCATTGCAAGCGTATACCAAACATAGAGTCCAGTATCTTATTGTCCCGTCAAGTTCAACGGCTTCTTAGGTATACCCTCTCTGGTCTGAAGACAGAGCCAGCAGAATATCATCCCAGTCAATTGAACTCCAACATACCATCAGCAAAAATTTACATCATTATGGAATTAATTGACATAGTAATGAGTAACCAATATGTTAAAAGTAAATGCGAGTTCCCAGCCACCTTCTGTGACCACCTCACCTATACTTCAATTTTAGTTTATACACAACATATAACATTCAAAACATAACATGTTATACATAACATCATATCATCTTAAATTAAGGCAAACATGTGGTATTTAACCTTTTGGGATTGGCTCATTTCCCTTAGCATTATGGTTTCCAGTTTGGCCCATTTGGCCACAAAGAACTGCATTTTGTTTTTTTTAATAGCTGAGTAGTATTCCATGGAGTAGATGAACCATAGCTTTCTTATCCAATCCTCTGTTGATGGGCATTTTGGTTGTTTCCATGTTTTTGCAATTACTGATTGTGCTGCTATGAACATAGGAGTGCATGTTGGTTTCTCATAGAACAAGTGTGCTGGATATATTCCTAGGAGTGCTATTGCTGGATCATACTAGGTATGTTGAATTTGAGTTGTTTGAATATTCTCCATACTGATTTCCATAGAGGCTGTACCACCCTGCAGCCCCACCAGCAGTGGAGTAGGGTTCCCTTTTCCCCGCAACCTCGCCAACAAGTGTTGTTGGTGCTTTTATTCATGTGGGCCAGTCTTACTGGAGTTAGGTGGTACCTCATTGATGTTTTAATTTGGATTTCCCTTATTGCCAGGGAACTTGAGCATTTTTTCATATGCTTATTTGCCATTTGGGTTTGTTCCTTTGTGAAGTGTTTGCTCATTTCCCGTGCCCATTTCTTGAGTGGCTTGTTTGTTTTGACATTTTGGTTGTTTTGTAGCTCTTTGTATATTCTGGAGATCAGCCCTCTATCACCTATGTCGTGTGCGAAGATCTTCTCCCATTCTGTGGGTTGCCTTTTTACTTTGTTGATTGTTTCTCTAGCTGTACAGAAGCTTCTTAGTTTGATGAGGTCCCAATTGTTTATTTTGGTCTTAATTTCTACTGCATCTGGAGTCTTTTTTAGGAAGTGAGGGCCTACCCCTAAGTGTTCCAGTGTGTTTCCAACATTTTCTTCCAAAAGTTTGAAGGTTTCTGGATGCAGGTTTAGATCTGTTATCCATTTAGATCTGATCTTAGTGTATGGTGAGAGATGTGGATCTATTTTTTTGTTTCTGCAGGCTATCAACCAGTTGTCCCAACAGCATTTATTGAACAGACCTTCCCATTTGCCTGGATTGTCGTTTGTCTTTTTGTCAAAGATTATTTGGCTGTATCTGTGTGGGTTTCCTTCTGGCGTTTCTATTCTGCTCCATTGATCTTCCTCTCTATCTTTGTGCCAGTACCACGCTGTTTTGATAACCACTGCCCTATAGTATGTCCAGAGGTCCGGAACTGTGATTCCCCCTGCTAACTTCCTGTTCTTCAGGATAGTTCTAGCTATCCGTGGTTTTTTGTGCTTCCATATGAACCTTTGGATCATTGTTTCCAGTTCCATGAAGAATGTTTTGGGCAATTTGATTGGGATTGTGTTGAATGTATATATTGCTTTTGGCAGTATAGACATTTTAATGATATTGATTTTACCTATCCAGGAGCATGGGATGTTACTCCATCTTTTGAGGTCTTGTTCAATTTCTTTTTTAAGTGGTTTGTAGTTTTCTTCAAATAAGTCTTCTACATTTTTGGTTAGATTTATTCCCAGATATTTCATACTTTTCTCTGTTATTTTGAATGGTATCTTGCTGGTTAAGTCTTTTTCCATCTTGGTGCTGTTCGCATACACTATGGCTGTTGAATTTTGTTCATTAATTTTGTACCCTGCCACTCTACCAAACTCTCGTACAAGTTCTAACAGTCTCTGTATTGAGTCTCTTGACTCTTCTACATAAAGAATCATATCATCTGCGTATAGTGAGAGTTTAACTTCTTCGTTTCCCATTTGGATTCCTCTGATTTCTTTTTCTTGTCTTATGGCCTCAGCGAGTACCTCTAGGACTATGTTGAATAGTAGTGGAGAAAGTGGACATCCCTGTTTTGTTCCAGATCTCAGTGGGAAGGGTTCCAGCTTTTCTCCATTCAGTATGATGCTGGCGTTGGGTTTTTCATATATGGCTTTAATTATGTTGTGGATTTTTCCATCTATGCCTACCTTGATTAGGGTTTTTAGTAGGAAGTGATGTTGGATTTTGTCGAAAGCTTTTTCTGCATCTATTGATACTATCATGTGATTCTTGTTTTTCAGTTTTTGGATGTGGTGTATCACATTTATAGATTTTCGAATGTTGAACCATCCCTGCATTCCAGGGATGAATCCTACTTGATCTGGATGAACGATCTGTCTGATGTGTTTTTGAATTCTGTTGGCTAGGATTTTGTTGAGAATCTTAGCATCAATGTTCATCAGATAAGTCTGTAGTTTTCCTTCTCTGTTAGTTCTCTGTCTGGTTTTGGGATTAAGGTAATGTTGGCTTCATAGAATGAGTTTGGAAGGGTTGCCTCTTTTTCTATTGTTTTGAAGAGTTTGTAGAGGATTGGGGTCAGCTCTGTTCGGAATGTTTTGTAGAATTCTGGAGTGAAGCCGTCTGGGCCTGGGCTTTTCTTTGTTGGGAGGTCTTTAATCACTGATTCAATCTCTACTTCAGTTATGGGTTTGTTCAGGTCGTTTGTTGCCTCTGGGCTAAGTTTTGGCAAGTGGTAGAAGTCTAAGAACTTTTCCATTTCTTGGTGATCTTCTGATTTGTTGGAGTACAGTGCTTTGTAGTAATTTCTAATTATGGCCTTAATGGATGTGGTGTCTGTTGTTATGTTGCCTTTTTCATCTTTGATGCTGTTAATTCTTGCCTTCTCTTGTTTTTTCTTTGTCAGACGGGCCAGTGGGGTGTCTATCTTGTTTATCTTCTCAAAAAACCAGCTTTTTGATTCATTGATTTTGTGTATGGTTTTTTTTATTTCTATCTGGTTGATTTCCTCCCTTGTTTTGATGATTTCTTGTTTCCTATTGTGTGTGGGGCTCTTCTGCTGTTGTTTTTCCAATTCCTGGAGGTGTGTGTTTAGTTCCTGTATTTGGCGCCTCTCTTGGGCCTTGACATGAGCTCCAATTGCGATGAGTTTACCCCGTAGCACTGCTTTGGCAGTGTCCCACAAATTTTGGAATGTTGTGTCAGAGTTTTCATTGGTTTCCATAAATTTTTTGATCTCATCTTTAATTTCTTCTCTGATCCATTGTTCGTTTAGTAGCATATTATTCAGCCTCCAAGAGTTTCTGTATTTCCTGGGGCATTTTGAATTGCTGATTTCCAGCTTCATTCCGTGGTGGTCTGAGAGGGTACATGGTATGATTCCTATCTTTTTGAAGTTGTTTAGGTTTGCTTTGTGTCCTATCATGTGGTCGATCCTGGAGAAGGTGCCATGCACTGCTGAAAAAAATGTATAATCTGTGGCCTTAGGGTAAAAAATTCTATAAATGTCAACCAAGTCCAGTTGTTCTATTGTTTGTATGAGTTCTGTTGTTTCTTTGTTGAGTTTTTGTTTTGTTGATCTGTCTATAGTTGTTAGTGGGGTGTTAAGATCACCCACTATTATTGTGTGCACATCTATGTCTCCCCTTAAGTCCGTGAGTAATTGCTTCACGTAGCTAGGTGCGTTTGAATTTGGTGCATATATGTTCACAATGGTAATTACTTCCTGATGGATCAGTCCCTTCACCAATATATAATGTCCTTCCCTGTCCTTTTTGATGTGTGTCAGATTGAAGACCACATCATCTGAAATTAAGACAGCTACCCCAGCCTTTTTTTCTCGTCCATTGGCATGAAATATCTGTTTCCAACCTTTCACTTTCAGCTTCTTCGAGTCTCTTCTGGTTAGATGTGTCTCTTGTAGGCAACAGATAGTTGGGTGCTGTTTGATAATCCATTCTGTTAATCTATGCCTTTTGATTGGTGAGTTCAGGCCATTTGTGTTAAGAGTTAAAACTGAGAGGTTGTGATTATGCCCTGCCATACTTGTTTTTGTGGGTGTTGATATCTGTGTTATTGCCCTTCCTTGTGTGGACTTTAGTGGGGAGATCTTCCTGTTTGCCATCTTTGCTTATGATTCACCTCCTTTTTTTCTGGATTTAGTGCATTTCTAAGAAGATTTTGTAGAGCTGGTTTTGTGCTGGCATATTCTTCTAATTTCTCTTTGCTGTGGAAGTATTTGATTTCGTTCTCAAATACGAATGAGATCTTTGCTGGGTACAATAGTCTTGGTTGACAGTTGTTCTGATTCAGGATTTGGAAGATCTTTGTCCATTCTCTTCTTGCTTGTAAGGTCTCTTCAGAAAAGTCAGCAATGATCCTGATTGGTTTTCCCCGGTATGTGATCTTTTCTCTGCTCCGTACTTGTCTCAGGATTCTTTCTTTGTCTTCGTTGGAGTGGAACTTGAGCACCATATGTCTGGGTGAAGATCGCTTTGGGTCATATCTGCTGGGAGTCCTCTGACCGTCCTGGATTTGAGCTGGATTCATGTTCCAAGTGTTTTGAAAGTTTTCCTGTATAATTTCGTCGAGCACCATTTGCATTCCTGATTCTTTTTCCGCTCCTTCAGGAAGGCCAATAATCCTAATATTTGATTTTCTGAGGTTGTCTTTCATTTCTTGTATGGTCTTATTGGCTTTGTTCAGACTTGTCTCCAGCTGTTTCATGAACTGGGTGTGTTCGTTTTGTGTGTCTTCCGTTTCAGAGATCCTCTCTTCTGCTGTATTTGTTCTGTTGGTTAGGCTCTCAATTTTGTGCTCTAAGTCAAGGATTTTACTTTTCATTTGTTGTATTTCTGAGGCTATGTGGTTCTTGAATTCCTTGAAGTCCTCCCAATTCTTCTCATTGTCTCTGATATATTTTAACATTATTTTTTTGAATTCCTTGTCTGGTAGATCTTCTATGTCTTCATCTCGCATCTCCGAAATAGACATTGGCTTTCGATCCTTTATTGGTAAGGTGTTGGCACTCTCATCTGGATCATTACCTTTTCTGGTATTTCTTCCCATTGTGTTAGTGTTTCTTTTCTGAGAGACCTAGGCACCAGTGTGCTGAGGGGTTCCAAGCACTATCCTGTAGAGATCGGAGTCTGCAGGCGTGGAGTAGCAGGGTGTGGGAATTTTCAAGGCACTTTTGGTGCGTCTCCAGAACACTGGACCTCAGGGCGCCACTTCCAGGGCCCAGAGGATTCAAAGCGCACTCTCAGCTCGTCCCCTACAGGTATGCTACCACAGGACGTGGGGGAGTGAAGGCACTCTCTGTGCGTGCCCCCTGTGTGCTGGATCACAGGGCTCGGAGCAAGGGACTATAGGGCGTGGGGTGTTCCAGGTGCTCTCTGGAAGCGCCTCCTGCGCAGGCCCGCCCACCCCAGCACTTGCAGGGGACCGACCGCCCCGGCGCTAGCAGGGAACTGCCCAGCCCAGAGGCGTGCTTGGGTTCCTGTGGGATAGCACCGCCCAGCTGAGTGCCAGACCGCAAAGGCACGGGGGAGTATCCAGTGTGCCTTTTGCCTTTCTCCCAGACACAGTTTTGGCAGTTTCAAGGCACTTGCCCTGTGTCTCTAGACGCTGGAGTCTCAGGGGGGGAGGGGCAGGGAGACGAGCACCAATTGTGTTCAGGCTCTGTGCGTGCCCCTGGGGGGCCAACTCCTGAAGCCTCCAACCCACCACTGTCCCCACCCAACTCACTCAAACCTCAGGTTCTTGCAGTCTGCCTCTTCCTCTGGTGGGAATCCTGGCCGCCGGTGCGTCTCCCGACTGCTGCGTCCGTTGCTGGTCGCGGCGGGTCGCGATGGAGCCTGGAGGCTGCGGCTGGTGCAGGTCCCGGGGCTTGGCGACCAGGGTGGGCAGATGCCGGCGGGTCCTGGTGATTCAGGGTCCTGGTGTCCGCAGCGGGGCAGGTCCTGGCGAGTCCTGGTGACCAGGGTGAGCAGATGCCAGCGGGTCCCAATCACCGCCAGTCCTCACGATCACTGAGTCTGCGGGTCGGTCTGCTGGTCGGTTTGCGGATCGGTTTGCGGCTTTCAGTGTCTGCACTCAGAGGTGACTCAGCAGGTCAGGAGCGGAAAGTCGTCTCCCCTGTCCTTTGCTTTGTTTTTCCCTGGTTGCTCTTCCGAGTTGTGTGGATTTTTTTGGCTCCACACTGTCCAGGGAACTTCACGTTCTTCTCCCTGTAGTTCTATGCTGCTCCACTTACGCTTTTGTCGCGTTCTAGCCCTCTCTGTCTGCGAGCTCTCTCACAGTCTTCCTCCTATGTCGGCCATCTTGCGAGTCTCGCATTTAAGGATCTTTTCTTCATGTTTGATTGAAGAGAGCTTGATTATCATGTGTCATAGTGAAGATTACTTTTGGTCAACCCTGTTGGGAATTCTATGCCTCTCCTGTTGCTTCCCAATTATTTCTGCTGATTAGGGAAGCTTTTCTTTTATTATTTCATTAAATAGTTTATTATTTCATTGAATACATTTTAAGATTTATTTATTTTTATTGGAAAGGTAGATATACAGAGAGGAGGAGAGACAGAGAGGAAGATCTTCTGTCCGATGGTTCACTCCCCAAGTGATCGCAATGGCTGATATTGCGCCAATCCAAAGTCAGGAGCGAGGAGCTCTTCTGGGTCTCCCACGCTGGTGCAGGGTCCCAAGGCTTTGGGCTGTCCTTGACTGCTTTTGCAGGGAGCTGGATGGGAAGCTGGGTCACCGGGATTAGAACCGGTGCCAATATGGGATCTCGGTACGTGCAAGGTGAGGACTTTAACCACTATGCTATCACACTGGGCCCAGTAAATATGTTTTTAAAACAAGCTTCTCTTTCTGCACATTCTGGAACTCCCACAACTCTTACATTTGGCCTTTCAATAGTGTCTCTTAATCCCGGATACTTTTTTAATCTTGATCCAGCTCTACTTCCAGTTCTTGGTTTTTTTCCCCATTGTGACAGGAAATATCTTCTAATTCTGAGACTTTCTTATGCCTCTTTCATTCTGTCATTGAGATTTTCCACTGAATTTTTCATTTGCTCCATTGTATCCTTCATTTCTAATAATTATGCTTGATTTTGTTTCAGTGTCACTGTTTCCTGTGTGACATATTCATTAAATTCCTGCATGTGCTTCTCATTGTTGATAAGAAGCTTTAGAACAAGTTTTCTGAATTCTGTATCCTGCATGCCCTCAATGTCTTCCTCAGTTAACTCTGAAGTGGGCAAAGGCTTTTGCTCTTATGCAGAAGAGTCTTCAGTAATATTCATTTTGCCTCTGTCTCTTCATTTGTCCTTGGTCATTGTACTTCTGGTTAGCAGATTCTTCTCCTTTGGGCAGATTGTTCTAAGCTGTGTCACCCACAGTTCTACAGTTTGATTTTATTGATTGCATTTGGTACCCGGTTCTTTGTTTGCAGACACTGTGCCACTCCCTTCAGCGAGTTTCAGGTTTAGATTCTTGTGTTAGGCTTCCACCATGGTCTCCAAAAGCCCCAGCTCCTGCCTCACCACTCTCCACCTCCTGTGTTCTCATGCTGTGGCTGCACCATTGTCTGAAAAGGTAAATTTCAATGATCAAAGAGCCCTGAGCTTGCTTCTTAAACCACTTAGTTTCAGCCTAGAGGGATCAAGAGCTTGCAGATTAAAGATGGGTAGAGATCTTGGGCAATCTTATGGCCCTTAACTTGCTATCACATGTCATCAGAATTAGCTTTTCGTTAGCCAGACAATTCCTGTCACACTAATTTCTCTCTTGTGTCTTGTTCTCACAAAGCTGCTATAAAGTTTTTAAGTCCTGTAGGGGATTTTAGACTCCATGAAACTATAGGCAGAAATGATGGTGTTTGTTCTTCACACCACTGTTCTCCCCTGGTGTTTTGGCAACATGTCCCAACACAAAGAAAGCCATGTTGGAAGCAGAGCAAAGCTTTCACATATGGGACAAAAGCATAGTACATGTCGATATTGTCTAATTGTCGTTGGAATCCAAAGCTGCCCCAAGAGTAGTTCGGTTTCCCTCCCCAGCAAGCAATGCAATGATATTGCTCTGGAATTTATATGTAGAATAAAAATGTTAAGAAAAGAGCATTTTAGAAGAACTAGGCTTACCAGAGATTCCTGCTGTTTTCACTCGATGTGTCATTTGTTTGTCCCTGCAGACATCATGTTCTGAGGGGAAGAACATTTATTATTTATGTCATTTTAAAAGAACACACAATTTTTTTTGGTCAAAAGATAACTCCCAAACTCCTAAAAAGGGTTTATAGGGCAAAATGAAAAATACATATGCAATAATTTTCCTGGTCATATTTTCACTTTAACATATAATTTCTTGTTGTCTTCACTTATCTGCTTACTTAGAAAGCAAACATTACAAATGTGTAAAACTAAAAACTAGTGATTTTTACTCAGCTATGCTATAATTTATTAGCATGATCATAAACAAAGATTGACTTAATTACTTATTTAATATGAGTCACAGGGGTCTCCGCAAAGAATAAGATCCTCAATTTATTTAAAACTCAACTGACATTGTCAAGTGCCCACTCTGTGCCTGTGACTGAGGTGCAGAAACAAGTTGGATTTGGCCCACACTTTCAGGAAGTAACCTGTCTCCTGAGCAGACCGATGGCATGAAGCGTCATTTTGATGTTGATCCCAGGTGCTGATCTCTGATCTGGTCCAAGCCCTCCATGCAGCTTTCTAGATAGAACGTGTGATCAGTACCATGATGAAGCTGACTAGTACTACCTCAATTCTGAGAGAAAAAGAAATTGGGTTCCATCAATTCCCAAATATTTTTCAAGTGTGGGTTTATTATCCTCCAGGTATGGGGAGGCCAACAGATCTCAGGAGTTCCAGGGCAAAGGGACTTTTCAATCCATAATTCTCTAGGGAAGAGGACAAGTTGGACTGGAAGGGCCACACAGTCACCCCAGGGTTTGTCAGGAGTCAGAGGCTGCAGTAGGAAAATAGGGGCAGGTGATGTCACAGGGATTTTCATGGTAAAGAAATGGTCATGCAGCTGTTGAACCAAAACTATGGGAGGTTGTAAGTTTGGGTAGATCTATTGTATTGAGCCACAATGGACCATGCCCAACTAAACCAGTGTCTCCCATGATAAATGCCATATAGCCAAAGTAAGGCTTTAAAATAAAAATCATGTATTTATTTCTATTGAAAAGACGCATCAAGAGCCAGGGGCTTCTGCTGGGTCTCCCACATGGGTGCAGAGGGCCTAGAACTTGATCCATCCTTCACTGCTTTCTTGGAAGTGGAACAGCTGGGACATGAACCAGCACCCATATGGGATGCCAGCACTACAAGGTGGAAGATTAGCCTGTTGGGTCCAAAGTAAAACTTTAAGGAAGTAGATAGATTTCCAAAGCACACCTCCCTTGTTTTTTGTTTGTTTGTTTGTTTTTTGTTTTTCTGAAAGCAGGAGATTCCAGTCAACGTTAATCAGCAGAATAAGGAACTGCCCTCTGCTTTAAGCCCTGCAAACCAGTGATCAGATGTTAGCCAATCGGCGTATTTTTCCTCTGTGGTTGCTTCTATGTTCCTGTTCTGCCATTGCCTGGTAGGAGCTCCCTTGTATAAAATTCATGAATCTCACGCAGAAGTCAATTTTTCCTATAATGACATTTGTAGACATTTTATCATTTGATGCTGCCTGTGAACAGAAGTGGGATCTGGCTGGTTTAATCACATGCTTCTGCCTCTAACCAGTTTTTTTTTAACCTTTAAACTCCTTTCCCATAAAGTTATTGTCAACAAAGAAGCATCTGCAAGTAGTAACCAGTTATTTTATTTTTAGGATGTGTTTATTTTTATTTGAAAGGCAGATTTTACTGAAAGAGAATGAGAGACATGCAGAGAGGTCTTTTATCCACTGGTTCACTCCCCAAATTTTCTCAGTGGGAATTGCTGAGTCGATCCAAAGCCAGGAGCCAGGAGCTTCTTCTGTGTCTCTCTTATACATACGTAAGGCCAAGAATTTGGACCATCTTCCACTGCTTTCCTAGACAATAAATAGAGAGTAGGATCGGAAGTGGAGCTGGGTCATGAATCTGCTCATGTGGGATGCAAGCACCACAGGACAGATTAGCCTACTGCCACCATACCAGCCCCAGTAAACAGTTTTAAATGAAACTCATAGTGATGGTTACAGAGTATTCAGCTTCTGGAAAAAAATCCTCTTGTCTGGAATCAAATGGAATTGTGGATATATGGTAGTCCACACAGAACTGTGGATGTTATGCACAATCCACCTAAATAGTCTTACATGAATTAAATGCTTTTCAAAGAAAACATATCCTAGATTAGTCGCAGCCAACATTACAGTAAGGCTCCTTGTACTCAGATCTTGTATGTGCAGTTATCTTTGTCCAGTTGTCAGGAGTGACTTCGCACATAAAATAGCGTCAACATGTAAAGGTATTATTTGCAATGTGAACAATATGCCTCCCCTTATATAGTTTTCTGAGCTTTTTCCTGGGAGCTAGGATTTCCAAAGAGTAGTCACAGGTGATTGGCCTAAGAAAGTGTCTCCCCAATAATGCTCAAATGCCCACAGCTAGTCTGGGTAGCAGTGCTGTGCGCAAAACAGCAGCAGTGACAGGTTGTGGGTATCTTGACATCGCGATAGAGCATCCACATGAAGGTGAAACCTGAACAGCTGAGCCGTGGCAGTGATACTAAACCATTTACTAAGCAGAAGGGAACTGGAGGTCAGATTGAGAATTGAGGAGCTTCCAGAAAAAAAAAAAAATGAATGCCAACCCTTTACAAGTGCATTTTACCTCAAAAGCTCATGTCCTCACATTTCCTTAGTTGTATAGTAAAGAGGGGTGCTTTTTAAAGTGGACTGGCTGCTGGAACACAGGGGACTAGAAATAAAAAAGGGGTCCTTCCAAGAGGAACAGTGTGATTGAAAATGCAAGACACAGGAGGTGGGAGGGGAACCTGCCTCTCTCTGCTCAGCTGTTAGTCCTGAGGAATCATGCGAGAATCACCCAGAGTGACACCTGCAGGGCTCACTCCCTTGTCCCAAAGCAAATTCTCCCGGATTGTTGGATGCTGACGGGAAAGATATCCTCTGCCAGGCATGGAGACAAGACTTCTGGGAGTCAGGCAGCAGCTACAGACACTGTGTCCCATGGTAATGACAGGTAAGCTACGAGTATGGCAACCCTGAGATAAGAACTGTCCTAAAAGGAAGCTTTGAGGTTGTACGCCAGGCTCATCAAGCTGCCCTTCCCTCTCAGAAAGAGCGCATTACATGAGGCCTCTCTGGATTAGGTTTCTTCTCCCAGGATAAGCATTTAAGTAGAATCCGGTGGGAAGGGGGAAGGCAATCCTGTTACAGCTGCGACTTATGTCAGGCTGATAGCCTGGTGGAACCAATTGGGCTCCCATACTATGTAACAGGCTGTGCTCACCAGTTGAGCAGTGTGTGTCGGCCGGTGTCAGTCGCTCCCGTAAGCACGGCTCATGGAATTTTGTGGTGTTTCTTTGCTGACATTTCGGAATGGCTGAAGTTTACACTGATGCTCTTAGACAAAGGCTCTCCTAGCGTGACACAGGTCGTCTACTGAAGGTACTTGGGTGAGTAGTCCGTGTGCTTTATGAGCTTTTTTTGAAGTATGACTTCCTGACCTTGATCTTATGTGTGTCTTGCAGCGTGGAGAGGCGCAGTAGTGGTGCTTAGTGAAAGGAGTTTTGAAACTGAGCAGGCTTACAGCAACCCTAGCCCTGCCATGAAAAGCCAAAATCATCTCAACTAGAATATGGTGATGATGAGAAACGTAATTATGGCGTGCTTCAAATAAGTTAGTACAAATATTAGGCATGGAGACTGTGTCACCAAAAATATTAAGTAAAAGTTGCGATGGTTGTGATGAATCTAGAGTAACAGTGTTAGATTTGCTGTAACTAACTACCCAGTCATTGGATCCAGTTCTTGAGTGATAATTTGCTATTTTGTTTTTGACTAGCTGTTGTAGTCTTGGCTAGCCTGGCTTGTACAGGGTAAATCGGATTAATCCATGCTGAAGATGCTTTCTGTGTCTCAATTCTCTGTACTTTGTCTTCAGAGGGAAGGTTATAAGCACAGTAAGAAGATTTGTAATTAAAGTAGAAGGTTCATTTAATCGTAATAGGCTGATTTGCCTTTGTAAGGTGATTAAACAGCATTATGAATTTACTGAAATGGAAAAGTTGCAGGCTTTTTCCTGAAATAACAAAGCAGGTGAATGCTAATTGTTAGTGGTGTTACTTGCATATCCTTAACACCAAATAACATGAGATTTTTGTTTTCTTTAAATCCTGTTCAGCGTTTAAAGTCCCTAATGTTCCACGGGACCTTGGTTGTCAATTGTCACTGCATACTGTCTAGCTCCACACACTAACAAACACCCTTTTGTGTTGATACCAGTGTGGAGTGGAGGTTAAAATTCTGTATTATTTCCCAAATCCCTTCTCTGCTCATGTTTCTGTCTGCAATAGGTCAGGTCAAAGAGAAAGATCCCCCCATCCTCCAAGTACAGGTATACTTCTAAAGTGTGGCTACTTTGAATTCTTAAAATGATATGGAGCTGAAAAGATTGATTGTACTGAAGTTAGTGCTAAGGAACCATAAGGTCATTTCAGCTGCCTTTAGCTGAGCAGTTTTCATTTGTTTCAGCTGGGATTTTTCTAAGGCGTGTGATGGGGAGGAGAATTCAGATTCGGTGTGAGTCGTGGGTTTGTATCATGTGAAAAGGTATGCTTAAGGCCTGGGACATGCTATGAAATTTCTCAGGGTTATCCCATTCTTATAGACAAAATTTCTGTAATAACATCTCTAGGGGACTTGGTCTGTTTGGTTTCTGTAGGCTGCCAGGTATAATGTAGAAGCACTCCTTTAAATAGGAATGTTTCATCAGAAGTTACCATGTTAGCATTCCAAAATGTGTGCATCATATTGATACCAAAATCATTCTGTGTTGATCTGAAATTCAGGTTTAAATAAGTAACTTATCTTTCATCCAACAACTTACGCTTTTCTCTTATTTTCTAAAAGTTTCTAACTGGTGCCTTCTGAAACCCCACACACACGGGACCCCAAGTGTTGCCAATAAAACTCTCCTGTTGTGGCACTGAGCAGGGATACAGAACAGATTTGATCAATTGGGTGCCAAATTCTCCTTGTTTCTTCAAAACTGATTACAGATGAGCAAGCAAATTGAACTCATTTTTGATACTGCAAAGCTCAGAAAGATGAAGTTACCTTCTTGTTTTCCACTCATAGAAATTACGTTTCTTGTACTGTTGGTTGTCACAGATCAGTGTTTGGGACCAGCTGATTTCACTAAGCATACTGTTTTCTAGCATGGCACCATTTGGTTGCAAGTGGTAATTCTTCATTCTTTTTTATGATTATTCATCGTGTAAATGTGCTACAGTGTGTTAAACCTAGTCTTCAGTTAAAGGGCTTCTGGGTTGGTTCCACCTGTTAGCTATTGTGCATTGTGCTGCTATAAACAAAGGACAACAGGTAACTTTCACGCAGACTTTTTCTCTAGCTGTCATGGAAATGCAAATAAAATTCACAATGAAGTCCCTGCTAATCCCTAGGAGAATGGCTACATACATAAATGAAAAAGCAGTAACAATGGGTGAGGATGTTGGTGTGGAATGGAGATACCCTCATCCACTGTTGGTGGGATTGTAAAGTAATACAATCATTATGGGGTACTATATAAAGATTGTTCAGGTATCTGAGGAGGAAGTTACATTGTATAAAATAGACGATACATAATCAGTAAGCCAGAACTAGCTGGTAACTTTTTGGGTAATATGATTTCAGATTGCTAGAAAACTGAGCCAGAACAGGACAGCATCAACTCAGAATTGGAGAGAATACAATGACAGTCATCTGCCTCTGGTTTTGTTAATGGCTAGTGTACTCTAAAATGCTAGTTGTTAGAAACCTGACTTATAACCCACTGCTTTGCTTTAGCCATTTTTTGGGTTGGATTTCTGTCACTTGGAACCAAAAGAGCTGTGGGGAAAAAAAAAATACAATAACATTTTGTGAATACTTGAAAAAGAACCATGAAGAGAGAAAATGGGTCCAGTTTTTGCAGGAGGTTAAGTTGCCGACTATGATCTCGGCATCCTATGGACCTGTAGGTTCAAGTCCTTGCAGCTCTGTTGTCCATCCAGGATCCTGCTAATGCTCTTTAGAAAGCAATGGAAAAAACTGCTTATGGCTTGGAAGGCAGTGGAGGATAGCTGAAGTCCTTGGTGTCCTGCACCTGCACGAGAGACCTGGAGAAAATCTCTAGCTCCTAACTTGAGATCAGCTCAGCTCTAGCCCTTGTAGCCATTTGGGGAGCGAACAAGTGGATGCGAAATCTCTATCTCTTCTCATATAATTCTTACAAACTAAAATCTTAAAAACAGACAGATGATCTGCCACATAGGTGATCTGCCACATGTCTTGTTTAACAAGTGTTTATCTTACCTTATGGCACAATATAATCCCCCAGTAAACACAACATCATTTACTGTATTTAAATGAGAAATCTAGGGGAAAACCTATTAGTAACTATTCAGTTAGGCATATGTCTTCCTCAAGGGAATTGCTCAAGGTGAAGCATGTTTTCTCAAAATTACAGGCAAAGCAAATGCTTGCTTGTTGGTAAATAAGGCTCATGGTGTAAAAGGAGACATTTGAATTTTTCTGGTTACATTCAATATTCTCATTTCAAGTAAAAGTGAAAGTTTTACAAAAAGTTTGTAGGGACGATATTAAACTAATCATTTGGGAGAGCTAACGGATAAAATTCCGCATATAGCGTTAAAAGAGATGATTCTGATTGAGTCCTTTAAAATACATGTAAACCAGTATATATTGGTGTTTGTGTAGCAAAATCAGTGAGACTACTTAGAGTTCAGCAATGTGGTCTTACAGTGAGGTGTTTAGATGTTAGCCACATAAAATTAATCACGGTAGATTTTTTTTAAAGGTTTGTTATTATTGGGAAGCCTGATATACAGAGAGGAGGAGAGGCAGAGAGGAAAATCTTCCATCTGATGTTTCACTCCCCAAGTGAGCCACAACGGCCGGTATTGCGCCAATCCGAAGCCAGGAACCAGGAACCTCTTCCGGGTCTCCCACGCGGGTGCAGGGTCCCAAAGCCTTGGGCTGTCCTCGACTGCTTTCCCAGGCCACAAGCAGGGAGCTGGATGGGAAGTGGAGCTGCTGGGATTAGAACCGGCGCCCATATGAGATCCTGGGGCTTTCAAGGCAAGGCCACGCCGCCGGGCCCCAACACGGTAGATTTTTATGAGCTATAGGTTGATATCGTCCTGGTTTCAAATCGTAATAAGTGGTTCTGCATGTAATAATCATGCAACAAAAGCAATGGTTTAGATGAACTTCAAACTCCCATCAGACAACTGCTGACTTCATGTGTACTGGCAGACCTGGTTATCACTGATAAGCTGCAATTTCTATAAACCAAACTGCTGTGACAGGCATTGTAGTAAGCCAGGTTTGAGGGGGTGGATTAAACTTATTTTATGATACAGTTCCATAGGCTTAGTCCTTCAGCAACAGTCATAAGTCCATCATCCTGTTATTTAAGTGTATCTTGACACTGTAGGTATGGACAATGGTAAAGTCCAGCATCCTATTGTCAAAATACATTCAACAGGTTTCATTGGGAGTTCATCTTTGAATCGGGAGTAGAGATGTCTATTTCTTTGTATTTTCACGTCTTGATACAATGGTCTCTATTACACAGTTCTTCTATATGCCCATATATACATGCCTGCTTACCTGTATTATTGATCTTGTATTTTACATGAAGGTTAACTTACATCAGAACATATATTTGTTTTTTGGATTAGCTTATTTTACTGACCATAATGGTCTCCAAGGGGCACCGTTTGATTGCAAATCATAGAATTTCATTTTTTTCAGTTGCTGAGTAGTATTCCATAGAATAGCTGTACCACCACAGTTTCTTTATTCACTCTTCTTTAAACAGGCCTCTGGGTTGTTTCCATGTCTCTGCTATTGTTGATTGTGCTGCTGTAAATATAGGATTACAGATCCATTTCTTACATACAGGTTTAACTTCCTTTGTATATATTCCCAGAAGTGGGAAAACTGGATCATACAGCAGATTTTCAGTTGACTTAGCATTCTCCTTGCTGATTTCAATGGTGGGTGTACTATCCTACAGTCCAAACAGTGGATTAGGGTACTTTTCATGCTATATCCAACCCAGAAGGTTAATCACGTTAGTAGAGTCTGGACGTAGGCCAATCTCACTAGAGTTAAGCAGAACCTCATTGTGGTTTTCATTTGTATGTCTTAGAGAGCCAGAGCATTTTTTCATATCACCAATAACCATCTGGATTTGTCCTTTTGAAAAATGCCTGCTCACTTACTTCACCTATGTATTTACAAGATTGCTGTTGCTGAGTTTCTGAAGCTCTTTGTAAATCCTGATTATTAGTCCATATCAGTTATGCAGTATTCAAAGGTTTTTTTTGTTGTTGTTGATTACTTGATTGATCATTTCCTTTACTGTGCAGATGATTCTTGGTTTCATGTGATCCCATTAGCTTATTTTAACTTCGATTGCCTATGCTTTTCATGGTTTCCTAAGCAGTCTTTACCAAGGTGTATATCTTGTGGAGTACCTCCTATATTTTTCTTGTAATAGCTTGGTTTCTGTGAACAAATTGAGGTCCTTAATCCATTTAGAGCTGATTTTTTTTAATGTAAAGTGAGATGGGGGTTTTGCTTTTTCAATTGTCCAGACTACATTTGTTGAAGAAACAACCTTTTCTCTGTTACTTTCAGTTCTCTTGTTTAATATTAGCTGACTATGCATGTGTGTGCTTCAATATCATGTTTCTATTCTCCACTGATCTTCTAGCTTTCATTTTTTTTAACACTTAGTGGAATGTTTTGATTACTACAATAGCACGTCTTGAAATCTGGTATTGTGATTCCTCCACTGAGTGCATGTGTGTGTGTACATCTGGGAAATCCATTGTTTGAGATGCACATCATATTGGAGTGTCAAGTCTAATACTACACTTACGATCCCGCTTCTGCTATTATGCCTGGGAAGCAGCAGATGATAGCTCAGGTACTTGAGTCCCTGCTGACCATAAGAGATCTGGATGGAGTCGATGATGAGGGCATTTGCAGAATGGGCCTGGTCATGGAATATCTGTCTCATTATTTCTTGCTACCACTCTAGCTTTCAAATGCTTTTAAGAAAAAAAGATGGCTTAAGGGATTAGTGTTAAAAGATGATGAGTAACATCTAAAAAAACATCTAGATGAGGAATGGTTTCTGGATTCATGACTCGGAAACTTTGCTTCTGTTGCCTTCAAATCTGTTGTGGTTAGAGGATGCTGTCGGCACATTTTCTTCTAGTACATCTAAAGTAATTGTGTATCCACAATTCCAGGCAGTGAACCCTCTTCAGAATGCTGAAACACCTCTCCTAATCTCAAATATGTTATTGTACTTTGATCATTGTTTCAGTGATGAAGTTGGCATTAACTATGAAATATAATCTTGTCTTTGATTCACATATATCTGATGGTAACAACTGTGTATTGCAACACAAATAGTAAAAATGGAAACTAAATCATGAAAGAGAAAGTGATAAACAGCCTGAGTTCAAGTATGGTAAAGCAGTTCTTGGCAAGGATGATGGAACACAATATGAAAATTGAGGCTGGAATTGGGAGTGAGGCTGCCACTTGAGGAGCCACTTGGTTCGGATCACAAAAATGCAGTGTGGACCCTACGAATAGGTAACTCCCAGTTTTTTTTTTCCCAGACCTCATACACTTGACCCTGAATTAAAACACTAAGTGGCATTGATTGTCAATGTGATGTTACTTTCATGGAGCAATAAATTAACAGGACAGTTTATTTGATGCAGAGACAACTTGAAGTCCATACATAGATTTTTTGTTTGTTTTTTGGGGGGGTAGTTGCTAATATAGACTTTCTGCAAACATCTTTTTTTTTTTTTTTTTTAAATTTTTTTATTAATTATTATGCATTATGTGACAGTTTCATATGCTCTGAGAATCCCCCCACCCCTCCCCACACCCCTCCCCCCTGGTGGATTCCTCCACCTTGATGCAGTATTACAGTTCAAATTCCATCAAGATTCTTTCCTTGCAAACATATACCCAGCATAGAGTCCAGCTACTCATTGTCCAGATGGGTTGAACAGTTTCTTGGGGAGACCATTTCTGGTCCAAAGTCAGAGCTGGTAGAATATCATCCCAGTCAATTAAGAGTCTCAATATAACATTAACAGCAATTTGTAACATTATGGAATTGACAAGGTTTTGCGTAACCAGTATGTTAAAAAAAACAAAACAAAACAAAACAAAACAAAACAAAACAAAAAAGAAGCAAGTTCTTAACCACAACCTATGATTAGCTCATTGACATTTCAATTTTAGTTCATATACAGGACCAGCTGCTATATACCTTAAAATGGCTATAAGGTACCATTCAGCTGTCTCGTGTCTATTTCATTTTAGTATTTAGCCATTTGTTGTGTTGAAGTCTAATTTTACTGATCTTGGCAGATTTTAGGATAATCTAGACTGGCTTGTAACTCTAACAAGACATTTGTCAGCAGTTAAGGTGCAGAACATTTTTTTTTTTGGGGGGGGGGGGTGTGCAGGAAAGTCCCCAACACCATGGTAAGGAGTGACTAATCTTTGTGTCCTACCCAGCGAGGCATTAGCCAATCCATGCCAGCTCTTTCCTGTCGGATTTCAAGCTCTACTTTTTGTTGTTTGTCTATTTATTTTAGGTTTTTTTTAGTTTGTATGATTGTTTGTTTGCTGTGAGGGGTTTTCGGAGCGATCCTGATGGTCATTGCAAGGGAGGGTGGGGGTCCAGAGGTGGAGCCAGGCTCGGTCCAGAGAAAGCTCTCCTCCCTGGTCCCGAGGGACGTTTATTGTTCTTCTGTTTCTCTGCAAACATCTTGAAAGTCTAAGGGCAATATGAAATGCGGAAAATATGGCCTGGTGCGATGGCCTAGTGTCTAAAGTCCTCACTTTGAAAGGAGCAGGATCCCATACGGTTGCCAGTTCTAATCCTGGTGGACCCACTTCCCATCCAGTTCCCTGCTTGTGGCTTGAGAAAGCAGTCCAGGACAGCCCAAAGCCCTGGGACCCTATGCCCACGTGGGAGTTCCAAAAGAGGCTCCATGCTCCTGGTTTTAGATTGGCTTAGTTCCAGCCATTGTGGCCACTTAACGAGTGAATCAGCAGATGGAAGATCTTCCTCTCTCTCCTCCTCTGTGTATCTGCCTTTCCAATTAATGTATTTTCCCGTCTTTTTTTTTAACAAACATGTATTAAGTTATATCAAAAATTAGTGGTGCATTTTACACATAGGAGTAAGGAAGTATTCTACTTGTAGGTTATGTTTTCATTGGTACTAGGGTTTCTTTTTAAGTTTCATGGCAGCATGTTAAAAACCTCAAGTGATAGACGTACTACATCAACAAACATGGAATAAACCACCTATTAAATAAATGGCATGTTACACATGGAATGATTTTATCCCAGGAAACTGAGTAATTTGCACTATTTTAAAGATTGACCAAGGACATAGATTTTTTTTAACAATGTAAATGAGCTGTGGAAAGGACAAAAAGGAAAATGAAATATGTACTGAGTTGATAGTGATAGGCCTACTCCCTCACGGAAAACATCTAACCCATATTTTCCATGATGTTCTATAAGCCTTTAGTTGTATATAAATTATAAAATACACTTTTGTTGCAAATAAAGTAGCCATGAATTTTTTAATTCCAAATACTTGAAATATTACAAGGTATTAAGATTCAACGTTAATTTCTAATACCCTTGGAATAAAATTCTAGAACCATTAAATTCTCATCTAGGAAAATGTGTGCATGTGTGTGTACGTGGGTATACTAATACAGTTTAGTAGCAAATCAATTTTATCAGCACATATATAAAGGAGTGGGTCAATGTGGCAGCTTTGATTTCAGGAATCATTCTGGCTGAGCACAATGGTTTTCAATGCTGCATAAACCTAAATTGTTTTCTAGCTTCCTTTACTGGTTATGTAACATGCCAGTTTTCCCCCAAGATAGTCCAACAATAAAACCTAGTGTTTTTGGTTTGATTAGATTTGCACTATTCAGAAATACAACTTCTCCTCAGCTTCTGCTGCTTTGGTTACAGCTGATGGAGTATTCATGCTGATTATAAATCACATAGCACGTGTACAAGTTACTGTTGCAGCTGCTTTCCAACAGCTTCTACCACTAGGCTCAACTTGCACTGTCCTGTCAACCTTTTGGAGGCTAATCTTTGCTAGCAGGTTTAGAAATCCAGTCGTGCATTTTCAGTAACTCATCCCCACATCTGTACTGATGGCTGTCACATGCTAGTGGGTAAGGTATGGAGTGGTGGTCAGGCAAAAAAAGCATTAGCAGACATGGACTTCTCCAGTGTTTGCTGTTTCTGTCTTCCGTCTGACTTTTCCCCTCCTCTTACTATGGGAAGCTGTGAAGTGATCTTCGCTGGAAAGGACAGGCAAGCTTGTGATAAAATCTCAGCTTTTCACTAGACCTTTCCCCCCTGCTACTTGGCAATCAATTTAGACTTCCTAACAGCTGCAGAAAACGAAGCTGATTTCACAGTAGAGTGAATTAGAGTGATTTACTTTAAATGACATTAAACCTTCTTTTTGATGAAAAAGAATCAAAGAGCTGAGACACTGGTTAGAAAAACAGTCATTTGGAGTCCTTTTTAGGAAGTAGGGACCTACCCCTAGATCTTGCAGAGTATTTCCAACATTTTCTTCCAAAAGTTTGAAGGTTTCTGGATGTAGGTTTAGATCTTTTATCCATTTAGATTTGATCTTGGTGTATGGTGAGAGATGTGGGTCTATCTTTTTGTTTCTACAGGCTATCAACCAGTTGTCCCAACAGCATTTATTGAACAGACCTTCCCATTTGCCAGGATTATCATTTGTCCTTTTGTCAAAGATTATTTGGCTGTATCTGTGAGGGTTCCCGTCTGGTGTTTCTATTCTGCTCCATTGATCTTCCTCTCTATCTTTGTGCCAGTACCAGGCTGTTTTGATAACCACTGCCCTATAATATGTCCAGAGGTCTGGAACTGTGATTCCCCCTGCTAACTTCCTGTTCTTCAGGATGGTTCTGGCTATTCGTATGGAAATCAGTATGGAGAATATTCAAACAACTCAAAATCGACATACCGTATGATCCAGCAATAGCACTCCTAGGAATATATCCAGAACACCTGTTTTATGAGAAACCAACATGCACTCCTATGTTCATAGCCACACAACCAGTAATTGCAGAAACATGGAAACAACCAAAATGCCCATCAACAGAGGATTGGATAAGAAAGCTATGGTTCGTCTACTCCATGGAATACTACTCAGCTATTAAAAAAAAAACCAAAATGCAGTTCTTTGTGGCCAAATGGGCCAAACTGGAAACCATAATGCTAAGGGAAATGAGCCAATCCGATAGGGTTAGATAACACATGTTCGCCTTAATTTAAGAAGATATGATGTTATGCATAACATGCTATGTTATGGATGTTATGTCATATGTAGTATATAAACTAAAATGGAAATGTGAATGGGGTGGTCACAGAATGTGGTTAAGAAATCGCATTTTTTTAACAAGTTGGCTGCTCAATACTATGTCAATTAATTCCATAATGATGTTAATTGTTACTGATAATATGTTAGTGCTTTTATTTGATCGGGATGATACTCTGCTGGCTCTGCCCTCAGACCAGAGAGGGTCTCCCCAATAAGTAGTTGAACTTGACTGGACTATAAGATGCTGGACTCTATGCTTGGCATATGCTAAGAGTGAATCTCAACTGAACTTGAACTATGGTTACGCAACAGGGTGGTGGAACCCACCATTGGGGGAGGGTGTGGGGAAAATCCCAGTTGCTGTGAAATTACAACACAATGTAATTAATGAATAAATTTAATAAAAAAAAAAAGACTAACAAAAAAATCATTTGCCCATACCAAAATGGGTTAAAAGTTCTCTTCAGGGAAACTAATTTCTCAACTTTTCAGAATGCCCCATGCCCCAGAAAGCTATGAATGACCTTAAAGTATTTTTGTTGCATTATACATCAAATCTTGGAGAATATCTTGTTTATTAGAAAATGCATTTGCATTGAGTTAGAATTGCTTTTAAGACTAATTTAAAAGGCAAAGTTCTGAGAGTGGGGAGGAACCAGAGATCCTACCTCTTCTTGTCTGTTTCCCAAATGACCATAGTGGCTCAGGCCCAACCAGTTGGAAGCCAAGAGCTTCATTCCAGTCCCCACGTGGGTCAACAGAGTCCCAAGTACATTGGCCAACTTATGGTGCCCTATTCGGTGTGATAGCAGGGAACTAGATTGGAACCTCTAGATCTGAACCTCTGCCAATATAGGATGCTGGCCTTGTTGGAGTATATGTAACCACCAATGCCACAACACCAGCTCCTGGATCATAATTTATTCTTGTTTGATGCTGTAAGTCTTTGGAGGTGGAAAACTAAGCATTAGAGGCAATTCTGTTTTCTTGATCCAGGATTATATATTATGGGATTATATATTAAATGTGTTGCAATGCGGATATCCATGAATCCTTGTTGTGGTGTGCTCAATGCTCCAGATAAACAGAACTGTAAATCAGTCACGACCAGAAGAACCTGTGATTTAGTATAAGGCAGGAGGCTGTAGATGTGAAGCAATGTCAAGTATTGTAAAAAACACCCCTA
Organism: Ochotona princeps; assembly: GCF_030435755.1. Taxonomy (NCBI): domain Eukaryota; kingdom Metazoa; phylum Chordata; class Mammalia; order Lagomorpha; family Ochotonidae; genus Ochotona; species Ochotona princeps. Next base: position 22,512,424 of record NC_080836.1, read on the forward strand.
AGACATGATCATTTTAGTTAAGGTCTTAACGTAGGAATCATAGGTAGATAAAAGGACAAAAGTACTTGGTAATTGGGATCCACTTCATAGAGAATTTGACAGTCAAAATGAGACAATCATAGCAAAGTCAATTAAACAGCTTATTTGGGCCCAGCCCAGTGGCTCAATTGGCTAATCCTCCCCCTTCAAGGGCCAGGGTCTCATATTGTTTGTGTCCCAGCTGCTGTCCTTCTCACCCAGCTCCATGCTTATGACCTGGGAAAGCAATTGAGGATGGTCCAAAGCCCTGGGACCGTGCACCCATGAGACCCAGAGGAAGCTCTGGGCTCCTGGCTTTGACTTGGCTCAGGTCCAGCTATTGTAGTCACTGGGGAAGTGAACCAGTGCATTGAAGATTTTTCTGTGTCTCCTCTTTGTAAATATGCCTTTCTTATAAAAATGAATATATTCTTAAAGTAGGCTTAATGTATCTTGATTTTAAATGGCAAATTTAAAAGTTCTAGTTCAGACTGCAGTAATGAGGTGCCATGCACTAGGTGGTTGAAGCAGCCAATTTGTATTTCTAGTTTGAGAGGCTGGAAAGTCTCCAATCAGGGTACCAGAAATTTAATGTCTAGTGGGAGTCCATTTACCAGTTTGTAGCTGATTGTGTTTTTGCTACATCCTCTCATTGTGTGGGAGGTAACAAAACACCCCAGAGTCCCTTTTGTGAGTACTAACTGCATTCATGCAAACTGAGTTGAGAGTGGTGCCACTCTGAGATGGCTAATACTGTCACAATGAGGTGAGGATTTCAGTGTGAGAACTTGGGAATTCAGAGGCAACATTCCATATCATAGTTGAAACTGTGCTTTCAACCTTGACCAACTTAAGCTGCAAAATTGAGACCTGGAGTCTGACTGGCTTTCTGTAAACACAGGTGTGAACTGACACTTGCAGAGTGCTTCCCTATATTGCAGCCCTTCTTGTTTTGTTTCCTGAACTGAATCTTTGCCACATAAACTTCAGAAAGATGATCCTACTACCCAAATCATAGTACCAGAACTATCTTACTCCATTCTCTGATACTGTTAAAAGTTTCAATTACAAAGGAAGTGATCAGAAAGACCAAAGAGCACAAAACCATTCCAAGTTGTGGCTCAGAACTATCATTTCATGTTCTTGGCTAACTTCACATTGTCTCCACTAATGACATTGTCCAGGTCATGTACTCGATTCTCTGTCCTTCTAGAACTTAGGAAACCTCAATACCTGCTTGGGTTGCTTTCTGGAAATTCTCACAGCAGCAGTATGCTTCAGGTGTGAATATATACCCAGCATTCCACTCAGCAAGCCATGGAGTGATGACTGACTTTTTTAGATTTTTTTTCCACATGGAATAGTGTAACTTTCTTCCTTCTCACATTCATCTTAGATTTTCTAAATTCTCTCCTCCTCAGTGAAGGAAGAAAACTGCTAGGGCATCTTTTTCTGAGGCAAAGTGAAGAATTCTTAATGCAGTCAACTGGGTGACTGGTAGGCATTGTGCAATAGTGAGTTAACAGATCATTTGGGATGTTCCCATCCCATTTTTGAATGCCTGATTCAAGCACTAGCTACCTGACTGCTGCTACTTTTTCTTTCTTTGTAAGATATTTTTACCTATTTTTATTGGAAAGTCAGATTTATAGAGGAGGAGAGACAAAGTTCTTCCATCTGCTGCTTCACTCCCCAAGTGGCCATGACAGCCAGAGCTGAGCTGATCCAAAGCCAGGAGCTAGAAGTTTCTTCCAGGTCTCCCATGCAGGTGCAGGGTCCCAAAGCTTTGAATTATGCCTGAATGTTTTCCAAGGCCACAGGCAGGGAGCTGGTAGGGAAACAGAGCAGCCGGGACATGGACCAGCATCCATATGGGATCCCGGCATGTTCAAGGTGAGGATTTTAGCCACTAGGCTACCTTGCCAGGCCCATATTTGGCTTCTAATCCATCTTACTACAACCACACCTATAAGGCAGGGTGTAATAATAGTTCCAGCACCTGGCTTCCTGTCAACCCCATGGGAACCAGACTGGAGGTTTCGGTTTTGACTTGACCTAACCTGACCGGTTTCATGCATGTGTGTAGTGAGCTAGTGGGAGAAAGGTCTGTATCACTCTTCTGCCTCTGGATCTTGCCATTTTAGGTAAGCAAATCTTTCAGAAAATAAGGAGATAGGTCAAAGTTCTGTCTTCTATGTGGATATCAAAGAAGGAAAGGTTTTTGCATCTAGGATTCCTGTAATGGAGAGAAGGACCTCATTTGAGCTCAGGTCAAGGGAAGTGAAAAGTTCGGCAGCTCTGCCTCACTTCAATCTCAGAAAACACCCCCTGTTAAATGTGGCCCTGTCTTTCTCATCTTCCATCTGGTGTTCATTAATTACCATTAATGATGGCTCCAAAGCCATTTTGCAAAACTAAGTAAATTTTCCACGGAGTAGTTACTACTCCAGATATTAATTTTAGTCTGCCAATTTCAAACAGGTGAGTCTATTATACCTTTTGCTATTCGTCTCATGTGACTGACGTACAACTTTCACAACTTCATTTTAAGTGACTGAAAGGTGCTTAATTAAATATGCGCTTCATAATTGGGAGTTTTCATAAGCAAGTGCAGATGGAGCACATGTAATTGAGTAGAGGAACATAAAAACCCAGTTAGCTTTTATACAGATATGGAATTACATAAAAAAGATAGAGAATCTTATTCCCAAATCTTATTCTTCCTGTATTTTGGGAGAGGGGCAAGGCTAGGGGAGAAGCCACACTCAGCCTCCCAGCTGCCTCAGTCCCCAGGGATGGGAAATGGACAGCAAATAGCTGTCCAGCAGCGATGGACTTGGTACAAAGAGCTGATAATCATACCCATGGACTACTGAGTGATGGTCGATAGCCAGAGATTATTAACAACATCAGACTTTAAGGTTTAGGGAATTTGAGACAGTTAAATATCAATAGTAAGAGGAATTTGACTTGAGACTCTAGAGTTCCTGCACCTCTGCCAGTGAAGGGAAGCACTTCTCTGATCTGTTAGCTAAACCTGAGGATTAGGGAGTTCCTGGCCTGTGCATTTCCATATCAAATCGGGAATGAAGCTAGCCATGGCAAGGCTTTCCAGTGTCCTCTCTCAATCAACTAACTACCTGGAGGTCTAATCAACTGTCCTTCAGATGCCTGATTCCTTTTTTTAATTTTTAGTTTTTGAATTTTATCATAGAATTCTGTATAGTCTGGGATTCTCCTCCCTGCCATTGATTTTTTTTTCCCCATAATGTCACAACTTTTCATAAGGAGTTACAATTCCGTCGATCTGCTATTTAAGTGTGCCCCAACATTGCTGGTAAAGACAATGTCAAACAGTCCCTCATGCTATTGTCTAAATATGTCCAACAGTTTCATTGAGAAGTAGAAATGATTGTTGTGTCTTCTCAGCAGGATACAGTTGTTTCCTTTACTCCATGACTATACATTCCAATTTGCATGATGGAATCCTTATTAGAAAGAATATATGGTATTTGTCTTTTGGGGATTGACTTTTTTCACTGAGCATAATGGTCTCTAGTTGGCACCATCTAGTTGCAAATTATATAATTTTATTCTTTTTAGGGGCTGAATAATATTCCATGGAGTAGATGTACCACAGTTTATTTAGCCACTCCTATTTGGACGCAGATGCCTGATTTCATTCTAGGGGCTTAGATGTGGTGTGAGCAGGCTCTGAGGGTTCTGCTCAACTGCCTTTGATAGTTCTGAAATGCTATCGATCTAAGGATAAGGAAATCCTTATAGGCCACCTTCTGTCCTGGTAGGAACAGTGGCCTTGCCAAACCAGCCCACATCCATTCTAGTTCTTATTGTTAGTACCACAGCCTAGCCACACCTGATTCACACACAGACACAGCTCTTGCATGGCTAAGTAGGAGCGAGACCTAGCCAATACCATATTACATCCTCCCTGGCTCAATGAGCACCAGCAGATGCTGGAGTCTAGCTCATTCTGGTACATCTCAGACCCAGTCCACACCTATGCTGAGGGACACTGAAGATGTGTCTAGCCTAGATCATTGCCTCTTGACTGACTGTGATGCTCACCAGTGGAAAGCACAACCCAGCAGGGACATCCCCTTGGTTCCCCAACCAGGCCTGTCCCCCGCCACAGATACACATGCCAATTGTTCCCCTGACACAACTTGACCTAGCCCCTTACCTTTCTTGGCCTTTGCCATTGGATACAGCAGACTGAGCTGTCTTGGCCCAACTCTCACTGGTGGGTGCTACAGCCTAGCCCTGCCCATTCTGTTTCCATCCCTGATTATGCAAACTGGTGCATATGATGGAGTGATAGCCGAGCCCAACATGATCCACATGATAGTCTGGCTCCTCTACATGCCAGTGAGCCAGGGTTGCCCTGACCTTGCCTGGTCAGATCTGGTGTTGGTCAGATCGGGTAAAACTACCTTGCCTGGTCTAACACCCAGGCATAAATCACATGCTCACCAGAGGGAGCTAAGCCCACCCAAATTCTCCTAGCAGTCGCACTTATAGACCCAGATTGCTCATGTGCCAATGGATGGTAGGCCCCACCCAGCATTGTCTGCCTCCTGCCTTTGTATGAGCTAATGCATGTTGCAGCCCGGCTGGCCTCACATCCTATTCTTGGGTGTGCTTGTGGGTGCTGCAGCCTAGACCAGCCCAGCATGTCCCCAACTCCAGTACCCATGAGTGTCAGAGGTATCCATGCTTGTATCAAATTCAGCCCATTACTATCCCTAGCTCTTTTTTTTAATTATTTATTATTTAACTTCATTAATTACATTGTATTATGTGACACAGTTACATGGATACTTGGGTTCTCCCCACCCCTCCCCAAACCCTCCCACCATGGTGGATTCCTCCACCTTGTTGCATAACCACAGCTCAAGTTCAGTTGAGATTCCCCCATTGCAAGCGTATACCAAACATAGAGTCCAGCATCTTATTGTCCAGTCAAGTTCAACGGCTTCTTAGGTATACCCTCTCTGGTCTGAAGACAGAGCCAGCAGAGTATCATCCCGATCAATTCAAAGCTCCAACATACCATCAGCAAAAATTTACATCATTATGGAATTAATTGACATAGTAATGAGTAACCAATATGTTAAAAGTAAATGCGAGTTCCCAGCCACCTTCTGTGACCACCTCACCTATACTTCAATTTTAGTTTATACACAACATATAACATACATAACATAACATGTTATACATAACATCATATCATCTTAAATTAAGACAAACATGTGGTATTTAACCTTTTGGGATTGGCTCATTTCCCTTAGCATTATGGTTTCCAGTTTGGCCCATTTGGCCACAAAGAACTGCATTTTGGTTTTTTTTAATAGCTGAGTAGTATTCCATGGAGTAGATGAACCATAGCTTTCTTATCCAATCCTCTGTTGATGGGCATTTTGGCAAAGCAGTAGAAATTGCAGTTCCACAGGGTTGAGCCCACAGAATCTGCCCTCAGACCTGATTCTCTCATGTGCTGGTTAGTGTCCTGACACAGCCTAATGTAATCTGCCCCCTTTTCCAACACTCACTGGCAGGTTCTGTGATCTAGCCCTGTAGGGTAGGCCCCTAGCCCTAGCTTATGTGTGCACCCATGAATGGTGGTTGTTGGTGGTTGATGTTAACAGCCCAGCTCAGGCCTCCAACTTGGGTGGGTGCATCACTCTGAACCAGAAAGTCCTCAGGCTTAACCCTTCCAAATTGCTCAATCTCAGCCGGCTTACTTACCTGCACATTCAGTGACCTTGTCAGTGGAAATCCCCCATTCCCCACCTGCAGCATACTCCCTCAGCAGTCCTCGCTTTCTCACATCCCCATATTGCCTTCCCTGATCAAGTCATAGTGCCTGTGACCAAGAGCACATGGCTTCCCCAGGCCAGTCTTCCCAAATTTTCTTATGGGATGGTATGCTGGCCTGGAATTCTGCCTGCCCACCACAGACTCAAGATCATAGATGGATTCCCAGATCTGGTTTTCTGACACATGTGCAGGCATAGGATCTTACCTCTTGACTCGCTTGGGACACAAGTGTATATGTGAGACCCCAGGCATAGCTCATGGACACACCATGCTAGCCTGGGGCCTCTCCTTTACCCTCCCCACCTGCCCTTGAGACTGAAATACATGGCAAATTTCAGGCTCGCTCCAACAGCCCTCAGTGCAGAGTCCCCAGACTTCCAAGCTCATGGAAGACAGTGAAGCCACCAGTACTGCAAAAGGGGAAGGCTAGTAGAATTCTAATCATGAAACTTTGCTTATTCCCTGTCCATAAAATGTATTTTCTAGTAGTAATAACTTTAGGATTTATTTTCACATCAAAGAACATACAAGAATATGAAACTACATATCGTTTACTCAAGGGGATATATACTGAACAATCCCTAGTTAAGTGATTGTACCATGGCACACACTTGCTCAGAAGTTGTCAGGAACTACTTGGGTTTGCTGATTGGATGTTGGACTCGCAGGACTCAGACTACTGTAGTCTTTGCAGTTATCTAGCCCTCTGACTCTGGGGATGAGTGCTATCCCTTGTCTACTTTTGAGTTCAAAATCTCTGGAGTTCATGACAACCTAATTGAGACCAGGCAGCTACCTCACACAATGACCTAGTCCAAGGCAGGTGACCAAATTCTTAGCACTATCTTGAGATTGGCAGAAAGTGATGCTTTGCCAGAACTACTGGGGCTTGCTGATCTGTTACTATAGTAGAGCATAACTTCCCTTATTTTAAAACTTTCTTTTTCAGCTGTCAAGTGTCCCTGCAAATTATCTAGTTATATAAACCAGGCTTTCTTACGGTAAAGGATAAAACATTAAAAGAAAATGTCAAGCGTCTAACTTGGCAAAAAGAAGCCATCATCTTAATGATGTATAGCATTCTGAATGTATCCGAAGGGTTTTTGGTTTTCTCATTATACTTGATGCCATAAATCTATTAGGTAGAAAGGATAAAGAGGACACGGACACAGGGAAGGTAGGCCATTCGGTTACTTACTGGCTGTATAAGAAGATACACTCCTTGCTGTTGTAAGATTCTTTTTTAAAGATTTATTTTTATTGGAAAGTCAGATACATAAAGAGGAGGAGAGACAAAGCGGAAGATTCTCCATCTGCTGATTCACCCCCAAAGCAGCAGCAATGCTTGGAGCTGAGCCAATGCAAAGCTGGGAGCCTGGAGCTTCGTTTGGGTCTCCCACTTGAGTGCAGGGTCCCAAGGCCTTGGGCCATCCTCGACCAATTTCCCAGGCCACAAGCAAGGAGCTGGATGGGAAGCAGGGGTGCCAGGATTAGAATCGACGCCCATATGACATCCTGGTGCGTGCAAAATTTGCCTTGTGGGGACATAAGATGTCCCTAATGAGGGAGGGAGAAAAAATTGGAGGAAAATGGTGCTAGTGTGCAGGTGCTCAAAATGATATCAGTCAGTATGTAGGATCTGTCTCATTAGTATATTCTTAGAATCAATTTCTAACCCCCAAATTCTTTGAGCATTCTTATAGTGGACCACCCGCAACCAGAGAAGTGTTCTATATACTTTTGAGAAACTGATTGTGTTGGAAGTGTTTTTGACGTAGTTACCTAGTCGTCCACCTACTATCCATGTGTTTAAGAGATTAAGTCAAATTTTGGATGTGTCAGATAGCAAAGTACATTTTATTAGAAAATAGGTATAGGTCCTTATGTACGAAGTTTAGAGAAAGCAGAGGAATGGATAATGAGCTAATATGTGACATTGCTTATCAATGAAATGAAGGGAACCTCTCTGATAAAGTGATACAGAATGATAGCAATTAACCCCCCCCCCCCAGGGGAGGAAGGTCATGAGAAGTGTTTCTGAGCAAGTGAAATTTAGGTTGATAAGTAGTGGGTAAGATGTTAGGGTCAGGAGAAGAGTAACCAGGAATATTCTAGACAGAAGAACACAGTATGTGCACGCCTAGGAGTGAAAAAAAAATCTTTGAGGAAATGAACACTGCTAATTATGGCAGTGAAATTCAGAAGAATGGTTCAAGGTGAGATTGAATTATCCGGTCATTCCAGGGTTTTGTAGGCAATGTTAAAGAGTTTGTGCCTGGGGGTGGAGGGTTGGCCTTGTGGTATAGCTGACTGCAATGCAGGTATCTCATAAGGGCTCCAGTTCAAGTTCTGGCCACTCCACTTCCCATTCAACTTGTTACTAATGTACATGCGAAAGCAGAGGGGGATATCCCAAGTACATGGGCCCCTGCATGCACATGGAAGATTAGGAAGAACTTCTTGACTGCTTAGTTTGGTCCAGCCCAGCCCCAGCCATTTTGGCCATTTATTGAGTGAACCATTGAATGGAAGACCTGTCTCTTCCTTTCTCATTGTAACTGACTTGCAAATTTTTTTAAGGGTAGGAGTTCAACTGAGCCACAATAAAAGCTCATTGATAGTTTGAACAGTTAGTTTAAGCAGTTAAACATTGATAGTTTAAACAATTTAAACTATAACTCCCTAATTTTTTTTTTGAGATTTTATTGCTACAATGATAGCGAAAATGTTGTTCAAGCAACAACAATGTCCATGGACTTTATTGAAACTTTTTTTATATCTCAAACTTTGTTCTAATTGCTGAAGAGAGTGCATTGACTTTATTCTAAGGTCTCATAACAAGAGAAAATACCCTAGTACCTGTTTGAGGACAGACAGCTATTTTCAAACACTTCTGAAGGTTGTAATTTCAAGGTCGGGGACCAACAGGATTGGGTTCCTTGAGACCTCTAGCTGGTTAATCATTGGCCATCTGCTCACATTTCCTGTGTGTACAATGAAAGGAATATAAGCCATCCCCTATTCTTCTATGAACCTACTTTACTATAGATCATAGCTTTACTCTTGAGACCTTACTAAACATTAACTGCCTCATAAAAATAAAAAGGAAAAAAAACTCTTCTACAGATTTGGAGGGACTCGATTCAGTTCACAAGATTCTGGACTGAGAATAGAAATAGATCCATTTGCATCCTGGCATTATAATTACACATGAAGCAATCAATGTTAATGCATTAGGAGTGGATGAACTAAAATGTTGAGAGATAGAAAGCAACACTAGAATTTGAAGACTTAGTGCTCCAGATGGAGTTGGGCTTTTTAGGGTACAAAGATTGGAAGGAAGGAAACGAGTGGTATTAGAATCATTAAGAACAGTTGAAGTGAGGATGTTTGGTAACTGAACATAAAATAGGGAACTCAGAAGAAAGAGCTGTACAGAAGTGATTTCTGTAAACCATTGGCTTGGGAACTGTCAAAGCATCAATGCATGAGATACTACTAAGAAGAAACATATGGGAGCTTCAAAAAGCTCATGGAACATCAAAAGATCTTTAAAAAGATTTTGCATAAAAATAAAGATCTATTTTTATTGGAAAGTCAGATATACAAAGAGGAGGACAGACAGTGAGGATGATCTTCCATCCATTGATTCACTCCCTAAGCAGCCACAATGGGCAGAGCTGAGCCGATCCGAACCCAGGAGCCTGGAGCTTTTTTGGGTCTCCCACATAGGTGCAGGGCCCAAAGCTTTGGGCCGTCCTTGACTGCTTTCTCAGGCTAGAAGTAGAGAGCTGGATGGGAAGCAGGGCCTCCAGGATTAGAACCAGTGTCCATATGGGATACTGGCATGTGCAAGGTGAGACTGCTAGCCACTAGTCTACAGCGCTGGGCCCTTTTATGCAAAAATTTTAACATTCATACTGTAGTCAGTAAATGTCCAAGTTCAGAGACTTAAGTCATCCACAAAAATAACAGGAACAGGAAGAAAACCAGGGAAATATATTGTGATTGGGAGAGTTTTTAAGAGTAGATATTTGTGACCTAGTCCTCAAAGCCATTCTCGGTTTCCATGATTTTGTAAGAGGACTCACAGGACTTGGCATATAGAAATGCTTATAATTCTGAATAATCTTGGGAGGGTAAAATCCAAGGGAGAGAGATTGAATCTTCAGCGTACACTGGATACCCTCAGCAACATGTCATGGCAACTTCTAGCAAATGTTGCCAACTCACGAATTGTGTGAGTGTCCACAGTGTTTACCAAGACTTGTTAGGCAATCAGTCCTGGAAGGTAGGAAAATTTCAGACCCCCTGAAAAACCAGAGGCTGGTCATAAACCACATTACTAAAACAGGCAGTTAATATCCTTAACCATATTTTGATTTTTAAATAGTTTTGCTAAGGTACAATTGCTACATTGCAAAGAATCAATAATCTTCACATATCGAAGCAAAATCAAATGTATACATTTCAGACTTGCATAAGAAACCATCAGTTCAGTCAGGACAGTAGGCCTATCTGCTACGCAGCAAAACTTCCTTTTTATCACTTCATTTTTGTATGATTATTAACTACTATCTTCATTATTCAAGTGCATAGCACAATGTTCACGCTCAAGAACTCTGGAGCTAACTCACCTTGCATGACCGTCACTGTACACCCACTGAACAACTCCCTTAGGTAATAACCACCATTCCATTCTATTTCCATTTGATTATGTTGAATTGTATTGATATTTGGACAAAAAAAACTCCCATCAACTTTTCCATTCTCCCACATGCTTACAACAGCTGAGGTCAGGCCACAGCCAGGAGTTGGGAATTCAAACAGGTCTCATGCATAATTGGCAGGGACTCAAGCCATCACCACCACTCCCAGGATCACATTCATGTAGCCAGAGTGGGGAGGCAGAGCCGAGAGTTGAGCTCAGGGCTGCTGGTATAGGACATGGGAAGCTTAAACACTAAGTTAACTTTCTGCTCTTGAATTTTAGAATATGTATTGGATATTTTGATTATGTTCATGGGCTATCTAAAATATTGTAATAATAATCATGTGTTGAGTTTATCCATTTATAATAATGTCCTCTAGGTTAATCCATGTTGTCTCTAAAGGCTAAATTTCATATTTAAGGCTGAATGATGTTGTATGTATAAATTGTATTTTCCTTATTTATGTGTTGATGGACATTGGAGTCTGTTGGTATTAATAGTGCTGCACTGGATGTTGGAATGTAGATATATCCTCAGTTTTTCTTTTTAATTAAGACTTGGAAATTTATGGAGCCTTTCCCAAATACCAGTTTGCAGTAAACAGCCAAGGATGAGCAGATCTTCTAAGGATGAGCAGTTGGCCTGCTTTGTTAAAGCTTTCTGTATGATGTCAGTCTGAAGTGCTACTTAGGAGGATTAAAGCTAGAAAGACCCAGAGACGTTATTAGTAATAATGTGAAAATAAGTTCTGTTTAGGGCAGAGTAAGGTAGGTGACAGAGGGCTAAGGATAAAGCACAGGAAACTGTGTATATAATTTTGTAAGAAGGCTTATTTAACAAGATAGCTCATGGTGGTATAGCAAGCTAATCCTCAACCTGTGGCTCTGGCATCTCCTGTAGATGCTGCTTTGAGTCCCAGTTGTTCCATGTCCAATTCAGCTCCTTGCTAATGTGCCTGTGAAAGCAGCAGATGGTGTCCTAAGTGCTTGGGGCCCTACATCTATGTGAAACCTGGAGGAAGCCCCCATCTTTGGACCAGCCCAGCTTCATTTGGGTAGTACAACAGCATCTGGATAATGTGTTGCTCTGTCTCTCGTTCTTTGTAACTCGCCTTACAAATAACAAAATCTTTAAAGAACACACAGGGAATATAGTAGACTAAGATTATGGGTGATTCTGATTTTGCTCATACATAGGAAAGTCTGCAACTTAGTAAAACACTAGTGGAGACAAAGTTGATTTCCAAAGACCATGAAAAGGAAAAGTATTTTAAGGAGAGATGCAGTTTACCAGGTGGAAGGTTAGCCATACACTGGAATAAGGACTGTATTTTCAAACACCAGCCTTGGTGGGCATTGTTGTTCAGTGGATTAAATTGCTGCTGGAGACTCTGTCATCCTGTATCTGAGTGTCTGAGTTCAAATCCCACCTCTTCTGCCCTTCAAGCTTCCCTTCTGTGTGTTGCCTGGGAGGTAGGAGTTCCAGGCTTTGGGCTTCAGACTCAGTCAGCCTTGGGTATGCAGCTGCTCAACTACTGAACCAGGGTATAAGCCATATTCTTTACCTCTAACCCCACCTGTCCCTCTATCACCATCTTCCTCTTCTATCATGTTCAAATAAAACAAAATGAATACCAGGCAGAATGGATGTGTTCAAAGGTACAGCACTGTGAGGCTTTTAGGTCAAGAAGTGGAAATAGTCTCCTTGTGGTAGCATTGTTTGTTTTTTTTCACAGACACAGGAGATTGAATTTTTCTACTGTGAATTGTACAGATGTGGGTGTTGCAGAATCAATGAAAAATGAAAAACTCCAGTATAGAGAGACGTGTTAGGACTAGCAGTCATTCTAAAGTTGGTGGCTATAAACTTATAGCTACAATAAATGTGTAAATCAGAAGTTATTCAGAAAAAAATGAGATGCCACTGATCGACTGGAAATAGTCAGGCACACCATAGTTCAACTTGGAAAATCAAGTGAACACCATGTACATTGAAAAATAGCAACAGATGTTGACGCAAAGCTAGCCTGAACAGGACAAAGGGGTTAGCAGTGTTAATGATTTGGAGTGGTTTTTTCCTGACTGTTATACCAGAGGATGAGTAATTCCATTTTGTTCAGGCAGCATTTACTAAGCTATTAACGTGTACCAGACACATTCTTATGAGAGAAAGGTCATTGTGCGTAATAACCGCAACTCATGTATTACAATTACAAAAGTAATTTTAGCATCAAATGAAAAAATTATTTGTTTTTCCTACTGTTCCTCAGACAGTAAATTATACTTAAATCTAGTAGGATATTGCCCTGGAGTTCCTTTGAGATGGTATATAAGATAACCTGTACTCCCATTATTTACATTTTATTTAATAGCTTCTCTGTTTTTATTATGATGTATTTTACTAAACGGTTCTTGTTTACTCAATGGTCATTTGAGTTTTACTTGTTCATTTTTTATTTACTAGTTCACATTATAGAAGCACTTCTGGAAGTTGCTTTCCCTCAATTTTAATAAACCAGGGTTTTGATGAGGTGTCTGATATATAGCCAAGAATTTGAAACACAAATGAAGCCCTCATTGAAAAACAAGAACTTAGACCTTACTAAAACTGTGACAGTCATTTGACAGTCTGGAGTGAGAACAAGTTATTAAACATTGACTTTTACGATGTTATTCCTCAAGATGTAGCTATACTGATGAAAGTATTCCCAAAACTCAGAAACTGAGAATAAAGGTAAAGGTGGTCCATGACATAATAGCTGGAATCCAGGGATACCCAATGTAGAACAGTGTGCTAGCTGATACCAAAGGAGATTGCAGTACCATGTAGACACCACAGCCAAGGATTATCTTTCTGGATGGTGTAACATGTCTTAGAAAGATTGTGGATTGTTTTGGATTGTGGATTGTTTTGGAAGTTTTATTTAATATTTTTGGATCATGGTTCAATATGGGTAATTGAAGCTCCAGAAAGTAAAACGTGGGAAAGGGTGAAGTGCTGTATTTGGACCAATATTTTCTGTTGTCTCATCAATTTTAAAACAAAGAGATACAGTTCTGAATCGGGCAGGTGAGGGATATCTGGTCCATTGCCATGTAAGTCCTAGACATTATTTGACCTGGCTCTGTGAAGGCAACTACAGATGGGATTCAAATTTCAATAAATCTATAGCAGGGTAACTTTTAAGTAGATAATTTAGTTTGGCCTGGGAATGATATAATCCAGTTGGCCCTTGCAGAAAAAAGGTTTCCCACCCCTGAAAATTCTACTTTCTAATCTGTTTGCCCCTGCATCAAGATTTTGTGAAATTAAACTTATATTATGAAACCATAAATAGTTCATATAGCTCAATAGTTTGAAATTTGAAATATTTGGCTTCTAAGAAATAGTACCTTTGTTATCCAATTGCCATTATTTTTAGAACCAAGTTATGTTTTAATCCATACGAGTAATATAAAGCCAAATCATGTAAAACTAGCTGAAATGTAACGCTCAAACCATTTTTTTTCCAGAATTTAAAGTCAAATCATAGCATTAGGGCCTTAAATTAATTATTCAAGATCGACAGAGAAAGAGGTGAAAGATGGAAGCCCATCTTTTGTTCACTGGTTTGTTGCCTGGAGGGCGACAATGGCCAATCACGGCCCAGGCTGAAGCCAGGAACTCCATTCCCGTGCCCATGGGGGAAGTGGGACCTGAGGATCATTGTGATCATTCCTGCTCTTTTCCAGGAGCATTTCAGGGAGCTGAGCTGTGGCAGAGCAGCCAGGATGCAACTGACCCTCCATGTGGGATATGGGAATCTGAAGGAGCAGTTGAATGTGCCATGCCACAAGGCCCACCACAATGAGTCCTTTTGCGAAGTTTGTAGGGGTTCTTTTCTTTTTTGTGTGTGTTTTTGTTTTTTTAAACAAATCTAGTTTTTGTTCCTATGCTAATCGATACTTTTGAATCACACTCTTGAAATTTTAGGATCTTTAGTCTTCTGAGCTTTCGTTCCAGTGTGTACCTGTTGGCCTTGTTTCATTCATTTTTCCAGGAAAAAAAAATCTTTTTTCTCCATTTGCAGTCATTTTTATCCTCTTCCTTTTTTGTGTTCCAATTTCAGTTTCTCTAGTCTGAACAAAAACTTTTTCAGCTTTTAAATCATAGTGATAGGATTCTTAGATCTGAATGTAGTACGTTCATTTCTGATTTAAGTTTCGTCATTGTAGCCTTCAGCTTATTTGAAATTAAAATGAGTTACATTGTAAATGAACCATCTAAGTGCTTAGTAGTCATTCTACTGGCTATAGGTTCTGTGTAACTTCTCCAGATTTGTTCTCCTGTTTTTGTAAATTATATTTTGGTTCAAACAACTTCTATGTACCTCAGTACTTTCTTTCCTCTCAATAGTGTTTTTGCAATTAAGTGAAACAGTTTCTCAAATCTTCAAAATCTGGAATGAAAACATTTCATCTTGACTTGCTTCTGCTTTCCTGTTGGTCTGCTGATGCTTTTTATCTTGAAACTTCTAATAGGAAGCCATTTGTTCAAGTACCTAGTTGTCTTATAATTTTTGTTTATAATTATGAGTTAATGATAGGGTGGCTTCCAGTAAGTTTGATACTTACTATTTATTTTGAAACAAAGCAAGTGAGCAAAACATGCTGTTTGAAGGGCTGACACTTGTTATGACACTAGCAAGTCCTGGTTGTCTGGGCTGGTCAAGCTGTCTTTTAGGTTGGCTACTGGGATACACAGATGGGGAGCAGGTAGGAATACTGCCACTGTCGTTTGAAGAAAACTGCCTTAGTCTTAAGCATATGTACCTATTTTAGGAATCCTGACCTTAGGTTGTTCAGTTAAATGCAGAATTATTTTGCAGATTTAGCTATGATATGAACTTCCATTGCTTTATAATTCTTGGTACAACTAAGTGCCTTTGAAGTTAAAAAATGTCAGCTGTCTTAGCCTTCATATAGATGGCTTGAAAACTAGGATTGGTAGTCTAGAAACATTTGCTTTATCCAGGTAATGGTTATGAGGCTGAAATCTTCTCAAAGATTCTCATGTTTTAAAAATGTTCTAGTGCATGGCACGATAGCATAGTGGTTAATGTCCTCGCCTTGCAGTTCTAATCCCGGTGACCCTGCTTCCCATCCAGCTCCCTACTTGTGGTCTGAGAAAGCATCAAGAATGGCCTGAAGCCTTGGACCCTGCACCCGCGTGGAAGACCCACTAAAGCTCCTGGTTCCCGGCTTCGGTTGGCTCAGTTCCAGCCTTTGTCATCACTTGGGGAGTGAACCATCAAACGGAAGATCTTCCTCTCTGTTTCTCCTCTCTGTATATCCACCTTTCCAATAAAAATAAATAAATCTTAAACAAGATTAAACACTTTATTTCTATTTAAAGTGTAGCAGGAGGGGGAGGGCGTTGCAGGGACAGCTCTCATTGACTGGTTCACTCCCCAGATGCTCTTGGAGGAGGAGGCTGGGCCAGGCTAAAACCAGGAGTCACATACTTGAGTCATCGCCTGCTCCCTTTCAGGGTCTGCTTCAGCAATGAACTTGCCACCCTGGATAGATCTGAAACTGGGACTCCACGCACTTGATACATCATAACGGGCTTTTTCACCATTGGGCCAAATGCCCACCTGAGATCCTGTATCTAATGTACCCTTCTTTGGGCTTTTTAAGGCTTTTTAATCTACTCTGGATTGGATGCCAATGTGGTCCCACCCTGTTTTCTGGGTTTTTATTTGCAGTATAATGCTGCAACAAGTTGTTTGATACTTTCTTCCTTTTACATCAATGGCATTTTTGTATGTCTCAGTCTACCATTCTAAGCAGGAGCTCCAAAACTTCCTTTGTCAAGTATTGAGTAAAGCTGTGGTTCTGCTGAGTACTGGATGAAAATATATGTAGGCAAAAATGATACAGGAAGAGAAATGAAGAAAATGAACATTTGGTGTCCCCTGCTAAAGATTAAAAACCTGGAATTTTTGGTGTGACCTCATTAATCTATGCTATGACCCTACATGGTGTTGCTGTATGTATCTATTTTTAGTGCTCGTTTACTTGGCATCAAAATATTTAAATAAAAACAGTAAAAGTACAAGTAATTATGCATGTCTAGCTGAGCATTCCTGCACAGCATACACAATGCCTTTGGTTTATGCTGGTTGCTGTAACATAAGTTATTTCTAAGGTTTGATAAAATACTCGCATTTAATCATAGGTTTTATTTTCTATGTTCAAATGTGTGAAATCTATGTAAATGGAATATCTTTTAAAATGTAAGGCTAGCATGAATAAGGGAGCAAACTGCATGTATTTCTTTGAAATCCATGTATCTTGAACATATATATATACATATATGTATATATATAGTCATATATACGTTTATATACACACACATATATATATAGTTATTCTCAGTAGCAAGTTTTATTGGTGTTACTCGGTGTCAGATACAGGCTAAAAAATAGCTGTTCTGCATTGGTGCCCATAGACTGGCTCAAAAACAGTTGAAAGAAGCTAAACTGACTTTAGCCCTGCCCCGCCATATCCTAATCGTGCATAAAATGCTTGAAAGTGAGCAATAGTGTCACGTCCTTCATTCCATCAAGGGATGGTATGTGTCTTTATTCCCAGATAATTCAGGCGTATGCCATCATCTCTGCATGTGAGACTCACTATCCTTCCCAGGTAATCTTGCATGGTTCTTCCCGTGTGCAGAGCAAGCTTAAAAACAGCAGCAATGAAGAAAGTCTCTCAGATTTTTGGAAAGATAATCATACTTTTCATAGGAAATTGTCACATTATCCTGGGCAACCTATTACATGTACCTTCCCATTTGGGTGGTTTTTGTGCAAAGACAAAACAGAAGTCTTCATATGTTTGGGTTTAATCTAACATTGTTGGTTTTTCTTATATTCATTCCAACTGTTCTTTGTCTACTACCATCTCCTATCCTTTCCAACATCTGCCAAAACCATGGGGCATTCCAGTTTGTGTTCTTTTGACTTATAGTTGGACATGCCTGCTTTGTTTCTAGAAGTTGTGCTAGATCTTTGTCCCAGTAGAACGTATGATGATGGAAATGTTCTATTATCTGCACTGCCCAATACTGTCCACAAGTTGTTAGGCATGACAATTGCATCTTAGAAAAGTAGATTGAAATATAGTGTGAAACAATGTGATATTTGTCCTGCTGACAGTAAAGCATCAGAAAATACTGAACACATGATATTCAGAATCTCTTTATGTATGACTTTGCATGTAGCACAAGGATACTATAGTATAGATGTAAGATCCTGCCCTCACCCTAGTCTTATGCAATTGTCATTGTACATTGTGTCCAAAGTTCCTCCTGTGTTGCCATTAATGTTATTTCAGTAGTTTATCTTCAAAGAAATATTTTGTACTCAGTTGCCATTTCAAGTGTGCTTCATTCTGTAATAATAGTGTGTGTTCTTGAGTTCTGCAATGGGGGTCTGCTGTTGATGGATTTCTTTAGCTTTGCTACACAAGAGTATACCTTCACTTCAGGAAATCATTTCTGAGTATGGAATCCTAGGCTGACAGTTTTCTTTCAATGTTTTAAAGATGTTTCAAAAGAGATTTCATCCTCTACTATCTCGTGTTTTCTATGCCAATGTGTCTATCATATATCTTTGGTCTCTCGGACAAATGACCTATTTCCTCAGTTACTTTATGACTTTCCATGTTCTGTGGCTCTCTCATTTTGATTATGACGTAATTGGATGTGGCTTTCTTCACTTCCCTGTGTTAGGGTTTGTGCAAATTTTGTGAGTTAACAGCTCCCATTGCATCTGAGAAGACTTCAACCAGTGTTTAAATATTCTATTCCTTTCCATTGTGTGCCTTCAAGGCTTCCAATTAGATCAGACCTCTGATTTTTTTTTTACCATATCTTAACTATGTTCTTTTCACTTCTACAAAAATATTTATTCTGCTTAATTTGAAATACTTTTGTAGCTACCTTTAAATTTCATAAAGATTTTATTCAATGTAGTGATACTAAGCTATCTTTTTGTCTTCATTCTTACACTTTCACCTTCTGAAGTTTGATATTTGATCATTGGTAAATTCTCAGCATGCTCTTTCCACTGTTAATTAACATACAGTACACTAGTAACAGCTGACTAAATGTCCATTTTCATCAATTCTCACATCCATGCTCTTCTGTATGTTTTCTGTTTGATATTGTTTTTGTACTCTGAAGTAAGCAATTTAGCAGAGTTTAATGAAGAGAAATTGCCTGACAGAGCAGGAGGGCATCTTGGGAAAAACCTGAGAGTCACACCTATCTCCAGACCAAAGTTTCTCTGTTGATGGGTCTGGATCCCCTACCCTCTCTCCTCCCTTCCTCCTGCCTCAGGGGAATCAGAGTTGAGGGATTTCCGGGAATACCCAAATCTCTTACCAGTCCTTTACTAGTACTGTTCTATTGAATGTGGCAACCTTCCTAGTCCAGCTTGGGAAGATTGCTGTAAGCTGCCCCACTGGAGAGGACTAGAACCCACCCAACAAGGTTATTGTACAAGGAAAAGGTTATATATATACATATATGTGTTTATATATATATACACACAAACATATGGATATATAATTGATTATATTATATATATGATATATAATCTGCTTCCAAGGCTTGCTTCATTTCATGGAATGATTTCCCATTTTTGTCAAATTCCCATTTTCCTCAGCCTCTTGTAAAGATATAGGCTAACATCTGCCTACCTAGCTAGTATATACTCCTGAAGAGTGTCCTAATAGATGAAATCCATAATATGAGAGTATCATAAGCATAAATGCATCAAGCACATGTTTCTCAGGTTGGTGTGTTCACATAGAGCTGCTTGTGGATACTTCTGTTGACTATCCTACAGAGTTTGAGAGTGACCTTATAAATAATTGTCTTATGTGGTCCAGAGGGCAGTTTCCATTGATCACTGCATTAGTGTGAGTCCTGCCTCATGATGCTCAGAGTTGTATGACCTATATTGTGGTAGAGACAAAGAAAAATCAATGTGATAGTCACGGTGCTAAGAGAAGCAATGCAATTATTGGTGCTAGGGGGCCAAGGAGAGGAGACAAGCAATATTTCCATCACTAAATGCTAATCCAGAAATTCTAACACTGTTCATGCTGGTCTTGCAATTCCTTGCCTGGCCTCGTCTAAGCAATGGAGAATATGGCTTTCACCTGAATGTTTTGGTCCCAATACAATATTTTTTCAGTACAGCACATATACAATCCTTGGGCAGTACTTAGTAGGTGTAAGGCCTGTCTGTTTCTAGGACTGGGTTTAGCAACCCTAGCCCGGGAGCTCTTGTCATGTCTGCCTTTAACAGGAAAATAGTCGTTTTCTGTATCCAAAAACAAAGAGTGAGCCCTGATCTGATGTGTTCCTAAGAGCTTAATACAGCAGCTTTAATGTGTACCTGTGTATAGGATCCAAAATGTGTTTATCTGAGAAAAACCCTGAGTTACTTCTAAGGTTGTGGAGGTAAATACTTGCTGTAAAACTTATATTCTTTTAGGAGTCAGCTCTATTTCCAAGAAGTAAGGATGAGTTGTAAATACTTCCTGCTATACCAGTTGTGCTTTTAGCCACGTACTACTAGCAAGTTAAAAATGTTTGTCAAATGTCCCAAACTGGAGTTTCATTTGGTGAAATGCACAGGCACATCATCTGTATTTTAGATCATCTGTCTTTCCCACATCAAGGGGAGGTCTCATCATTCCTCTGCAAGGACCCATCCAGATAGTAGGGGCCATCTATACATTCTTGTCACATCCCACATTGTAGCCACCACTGAAGCCTGGGTCCTTGACGTAGACCTCCTGGTGTGAGTCTTCACAAGATAGTTCATGAATTCCTGGTAGGGAGACCCAGTGACCAGCCTTTCCAGAGGCAAGGGTCAGTTAGCTTTAGCTCTAGGATAGTATCAAGTTGCTCAGGGTGGCAGTATTTCCCCTGTCTGTGCAGCGGCCTGTAATGCCCATCACCAGCACCTGTGGATAGTGACTGATCTGATGCTGTGTCTGGGAGCAGGAATGTGTACTATCAGTGTCCAGTCACCTTGCAAAGCACAGCATGGGGTTTGCCAATCTTGTTCTCCCAGAATCCTCTCCCCAGTGGTACAATGAAGAGCTTGCAAAGTTTGATGGCTTCCTGGAATGGCAGTGAATGGAGGGTATAACCCTCTTGGAGCTTCACACCCAGTCTGACATGGCAATTTTAGTCCCCAGTGGCAACATGCTTCAAACCTGGTCTGTGGGCCAGGCTGGGTTTGCTTTTGCACTGACATAATCTTCAAAACCTAACCCTTAAGGGACACCACCTGGAAAAAAGTCAAACGCCTTGATAGGCAAGGATAAGAGAAAGTTCTCCTACCAGGATTTGATATTCATGAACTTAGCCAGACAGCTCAGCATGTTGCCAGGGAGCCATTCTTGTCCTCAGCTCTGGCATCAGATAATTCACAGCCTTGACCTCAACCCCAATCCTGGCTATAACCTAGGCTCTGGACACTGCCATTGAAGCCTCCATGGAAGGCTCCATGGCCTCCAGACCCTCCTGCTGCATGGACATCCTACATCATTTGTTGTTTTCTCAGAAAAGAAACAATGTTTATAAGTCTTATTTAAAAGAGTTATAAAAGGGTAGAAAACGTCTATCTGGTTCACTCCCAGCTTGGGTTGGGTCAGGCTGAAGCCAAGAGTCTGGAATACCATCCAGGTCTTTCATGGCAGGAGCCCATTGTACCATTTTCTACTTTTCCCAGCCCATTAGTAGAGTGATTCCAAGTGGAGCAAGCAGAACTTGACCTGGTGCCCACATAGGTTGCTATCATTGCATTTGCCAGCTGTACGATATGCAAGCCCAAATCGGGCAGGGTTTTAAAACCTTCCCAAGTTTGTGTGAGGCCTAGATGTGTGCTGTAGCTATAGCTCTATACATGGGGGAGACTGAAAGAGGCATTATAAGTGAGGTAGGAAGCTCCTTAGGGAATGCATCTCATGAACACCCATTATTTGGCTGAACAGGAAGCAGAGCTGGCTTGAATAGGTTAGCAGAGGTCTATATCTAAAATTCATGGGCACAGCTGTCATGTCAACAATGACCTTAGGCTATCTCTTGTCAATAGCAATTGTCAGCTTGGGAACCAAGCAGAGGAAATGACTTTTTAAGCTTAGAAACACAGTCTAATTCTGATCTATAAGTCTTTCAAATGTTGGGATAGTTCGGTTTCCAGAAGCCTGTCTTTTGGCAAAGCAGGCATGGCTTCCATGGAGGCCAGCTTCAGTGGCAATAGCTGTTGGCCTATTGCCTTGGCTTTTCACATAAATAGAACCTAAAAGTTCTGGACACTAAGTTGACATTCATATGTGATGATCACTGTCAAGGACCCCAAAATAGCCATCATTAGGTCTTGTCAGCCATCCTGACATTGTTGCTTTTGCCTAACACAATCCTCTTTCTCTTGATATCTGTTAAAGGTTGCCTCCATGGTCTGCTGTAAAATGTCAGACAAGGAGAAGCTCAGTCCTGTCCCTAAATTTGATAGTTTTTTTTAAAAATTACTTAATATAAGGAATCACCTGAGCTAGAAATCTAGAGCCATAGGCATGTTGAGACACCTTTGCCCTTCCCTGTGAGTTTGGACATTGTTAAGAAGGAAAACTGTATCCTCTCAAAATTTAGCTGATTAAGATTTTTTTCTTGATTTCAGAAGACAATGCTATGGAGACAAATCTTTTATTTTTCCCAAAATGCCTGCAATGAGCAAAACTTGACCAGGCTAGTACCAGGAGTCTAGAATTCCATCCTGGTATCCCAGATGGGTGGCAGGGGGCTAAGTACTTGGACCACCTCCCTTTACCCTCCCAGGCACATTAGCAAGGATTTGAATCACAATTGGAGCAGCAGGGACACAAACTGGCAGCTACACACAGTAACCAATATTGTAGGTTATGGTTCAACCCACCAAGATGAGTTCCACAGCAAGTTAAGATGTGCTAGTTACTTTATACCCTGTCCCTCTAACCATTGATTGGACACGTCAGGAAAGCTTCTCATCTCCCCATTAAATCTGATTTAAACCATGCATATGGAGTGCTCCTATCCTGCTGGTTGCCTTGGTTTGGCTGTCTCCTGGAAGGGATAACTTCTAGCTTCTCTTCTAGGGCTGGGGGTTGACTTTGCAAGAAGTTAAGTTGATCTGTCAGGAGAGGAAGGGTAGAGGGATAACAGGGTGTTTACAGGGACACTTATCTATAATGGCTGTTCTTTTGGCTTTGCTTCACAGTGAGCACTTGGTGGTGGATTAAGTAAGGCTTAGCGTAGGTGAAACCAAGTTAGTTTTTACAGAGTTCATAATTTTGTCTTAGTACCAAAAAGACTTAAGGAACTTCTGTCAGTTTATCATACCTACAGCAAAATACATACAGCTCTCAAATGGTATTACATTTTTAAGTTGGATTTTTAGGCAGGCTTCCTGGTTGCCTAATCTATATTGTGACTGTGTGATGTTATAAAGAAAAACTAGCTATCTTTTCTGTCGTGCCAAGGAGTCAAAATGTGAATTTGGAAAAATACATCCTTGTGGTGAGTCACATGTTAATGAGGGCTACTTTTCCAGCTGAGAGAGAATAGCATGTTTCTGTTTGAGTGCTTTATTTTCTTTGAGTTACATTTTTCTCTTACTGGTGATTTTACACTTTGAGAGACAAACACAGAGAAGGAAACTGAGGGGGTGGGGTGGAAAAAGGCAAGAGGGGAAAGAGGAAGAAGAAGAAAGGTGGGAATGGACTGTGCTCCCATCAATAAGGTCATCGCCATCCTTGTCCACATCAGCCAGGGCCGGGCCAAATCTGAGACCCAGCAACCCCATCTAAGTCACTCACCAGTAAGTGTCAAGCAACCAACTGCTCGGAGCATTAAAGCTCCCTGCCAGCTTACCCATTGGCAGGAAATGAGAAAAGGAGCCAGAGATAGGACTGGGTTCCAGAACATGTTCTCTGCTTCCGGAGGCAGGTTTTGGAACTTTGTGAAGGGATTTAAGACATCTACTACATCCTTTTGAAACTTGCTTCTGAAAAATTGTTTGAAACAGCCTTTGTTAAAGGTCTAAATGTTAACTATTTCTAGGGTAGTGTCTTTCTGAATCCTTCACTTAACACAGGAGATAATCTATTAGATAAAGTATGTCTGGTACTGTCAGCCTTGAGTACTTTTTCTGCTTGTTTGAGTGTGTGTGTGTGTGTGTGTGTGTGTGTGCAGTCTTGGTAGCTTGTTCACGTATCTGCACTGCACAGCATTTGGCTAAAGGCCCAAGGAAACTGACTGAAAATCTTTGGAGTGG
This sequence comes from Ochotona princeps, assembly GCF_030435755.1. Taxonomy (NCBI): domain Eukaryota; kingdom Metazoa; phylum Chordata; class Mammalia; order Lagomorpha; family Ochotonidae; genus Ochotona; species Ochotona princeps. Next base: position 22,536,373 of record NC_080836.1, read on the forward strand.
TCTTTATCTTGTGAAACTCTTACCCTCCCATTCTCCAGTTACCCTGGTATTCCACATCTCTGAACTTAATCTTGGGAAACCCTAAACCACATTTTTGGTTCCTCCTCCACCTCCTTCCATGGTTAATTTGGTGTCAGTTTGTTGGGAAAAAGGATGCCTAGAAACTTGGCAGGTGTCATATCTGGATATTTCTAAAGTGGTATTTCTAGAAGAGATGAGAATGCGGATTGGCAAACTGAGTAAATATCATCCTTACCCATGTGGATAGAAATTATTCAATCCATGGCATCCCAAGGCCACAGAACAGTTGAGGAGGAGTAGTGTTGCGCTCTTTTTGACCTAGAGATTTCCTATTGTCCTGGCTCCTGGGTAAACGGTCTTTGGACTTGAGTTTCAACACCAACAGCCCTCTGGTTCTCAGGCCATCAGACTGGGAATGGGAGTCATGCCATTGTCTCCCTTTGCTTCTCAGGCATTTGAATTTAAATGTTATGCACAGTCAGCAGCACTGGCTTTCCTTGTCCCCCAGCTTGCAAATGGCAGCTATAAAGCTTCTTCGTCTCCATCACAGCCATTTTTCTTAGCAAGCAAATAGTCATCTTTTGCTAGACATCTTCCTGTGTATTATATGAATTCTGTTTCTCTGGATAACCTTTGAGTCCTGATGAAATACACCTTTCCTACCATCTTGCCCGAACTCATGACATTCAGTGGGTTGTAATCCTCACAGTCTTCCTTGTGTTTATTTTTCAGTCTCTTAAGAATCATTATTCTTTGCTTTCTGGTCTAATATTTTTTCCTATTTTTTATGACTACCAGCTAAATGGAAATCTGATTTTAACAGTTGAATTGTTCAGAAAGCTGTTATAAGTTGGATGTGGGCAGCTTTACTTGTTGCTCATTCCCGCTTTCTGCTACAGTAACTCAATCCAAAGATAAAAAAAAAAAAAGAATGAACAAAAGCTATTTTAAAGGAAGCCAAACATCTTGAGGGAGAAGGGCAAAGACTGGAGGATGTATGGCTTATGTCTAGCATCGAGATTGTTTTGACATTGCATTCAGAAGCTTTACAGCCTGTTGACAGGACTCATTTTACATGAGATGAAAGACATTCTATCATGAGGATTTCTACTGAAGCACTCAGAGTTGAGATACATATGATTATAAAGTGTAGGGAAATAGTGGAGAGCTGGCATGCTCAGTGGGCCACATACAGAATAGACGGTTTCTGAGGAAAAAGGATGACCAGTAAATGAGACCCACTGCCCACTGAAAATTGCTTCAGGGCCAAACTCAATGACAGAACAAAAATATCAGGACTATTCATTATGTATAGCTAAAGCAAAAAACCCACAAATTAAAAAACAAAACTCGGAGTACTTGTCAGTCATTCAGCTTGCTAAAACCCATCTCAGATGATCAGAATAGCAGAAAAGGTTGTCATTGAAGATTGTGTTCAGTGATTCAGTGACTTGTGTCATTTTTGAATCCAAGGAATCTTTTGTGTTGGTTTTGAAAAGCCTGAGCATTTCAGTGGGCCATCATTTTCTTTATATATGATGTGGTTGTGTACCGAATTGGCTTGAGAGTTCTGCATCAGCCAGGAGCCTGTGATGCCTACCACTGATTTCCCTGGTAAGAGGATCTTCAACAAACTCTAACCATGACCAAGGAAATCTCAGCTGTGGATGAGGAAACATATTGCACTTTAAAATGGGGGTGAAATTTGTGTTTTGGAGTCACTGTAGAAAGAGTCGGTAACTACCCCAGGGTGTGCCTCTTTGTCCACATTGATCATAGATACTCAGGGAGTGAGTCTGGGTTGTCATGTACCTGCTTGGTCAATAATCGAGTCTGTTTGCTATTACCAAGCATTCTTCATTGTTTCAATGAGGTGTTCTTCAGTTTTCAATGTGATGGGAAACCGCATGTGTCTTTATACTTTTCTAAGTATGATTCAGTGCACATGCTGTCTGCAAAGTATAAAACCAAGGATCAAACTGTGAGTAGCAAAACTGCCAGTTCAAAAACTGAATTGGTAGTTTCTGGATTGAGATTTTCAGTTTGACTGTCTGGATGAACCTTAATTTTTTTCAGTCAAATGGATTCTCTCAGTTAACACTATGGATACTACAAGCCAAATCAAGCAAGTACTATTGAAGCAAAAAAAGGATTTAATACTAAATCCTCCTAAAGTATTTAATACTAGAGAGTGAAGGCATTTGTTTAAACTCCAGTTGGGACAGTGGCATCCCATAATGGAGATTCTGGGCTGAGTCAAAGATTTATTTGCTCTTGATTCTATACTTCCTGCTAATGTATGGGTAGCAGTGATGATTCAAATGATTGAACCCCTGCTAAACACTTGAGACCTGGCCTAAGTTCCTGAGTCTGGGCTCAGTCCCCAAGCCACTGTGGGGATATAGAATAAAACATCAGCTGAGTGTTCATTTGCCTGCTACCTCTCAAATGCATGATTTTTTTATATATTTTTTTAATTGGAAAGGCAGATGCACAGAGAGGAGGAGAGACAGAGGAAGATCTTCCTTCCAATGTTTCACTCCCCAACTGGCCACAATGGCTGGAGCTGAGCCAATCCAGAGCCAGGAGCTTCTTCCACATGGGTGCAGGGTCCCAAGGCTTTGGCTGTCCTCGACTGCTTGCCCAGGCCACAAGCAGGGAGCTGGATGGGAAGCAGGGCCGCCAGGATTAGAACTAGTGCCCTTATGCTATCGCTGTATGTTCAAGGTGAGAACTTCAGCCGCTGCACTATCACGTCGGGTCTGAATGTATGAATTTTAACAAACAGTGCTTAAAAGGTGTAAGAAACATCATTTGATCACATAGAAGTGTGTGTTTGTAAACTAAGACTTCAAGAAGTTGTGTCCAAATTTTAGCAACCCAAATTGTTGCATATTAAGTGCCATAAATATGGTCTTTTTAAAAGATTTTTTGTTATTATTGGAAAGCCGGATATACAGAAAGGAGGAGAGACAGAGAGGAAGATCTTCCATCCGATGTTTCACTCCCCAAGTGAGCCACAACGGGCCAGTGCGCGCCAATCCGATGCCAGGAACCAGGAACCTCTTCCAGGTCTCCCACGTGGGTGCAGGGTCCCAATGCCTTGGGCCATCCTCGACTGCTTTCCCAGGCCACAAGCAGGGAGCTGGATGGGAAGTGGAGCTGCCGGGATTAGAACTGGCACCCATATGGGATCCTGGGGCTTTCAAGGCTAGGACTTTAGCTGCTAGGCCATGCCGCCGGGCCCCATAAATAGGGTCTTAAAGTTACCTGGGTAGGTTCATAACAAAGTTTTCTTGTGCCTTTGTAGGTGGCCGAGTTTTCCAGGATTTTCCCAGAAGATAGAAATAGGGGGAGAACTTAGGTTAAGGAAAGAGGTATTGGCTTGCCACAGGTAGTGGTTTCAGGACATAAATATCCTAGAATACAAAGACGTTTAACTAGGAGAACTAACCAATGAAGCTGGAGAGTTGATCATAGAATGATGGTTTTATGTGATAGATGAAAAGAGGTTGGGCAAGATCAGAACCATATCGGTTACCATCCGAAAAATATGGGTTGAATGTCCTTTATCCAACCACTTGGGACCAGATGAAAATCAGAATAGGGATATCTTGGAGTTTTTAAAGTTTTGCACATACATGATGACATTTTATCGATCAGATCCATATCTGAACCGGAATTCAATTCTGTTATTTTAAACTCATATGCATAGACAAAGGTAATTGCTTACAATGTTTTAAGTGTTTGCATTTTAACTGTGACATATCACATGAAGTCAGATGCAAAATATCTATTAATGGGGTGAAATATTTTCAGATTACAGCATTTTAGACTTGATTTTCAGATTCAGGATCCTCTCACTGTTTTACCATTTGTGCTTATGGTTTCACATGCAAGGATTAAGTTTTACTGGATATACTATAAAAGGTCAAGTAGAAGTACAGAAGGTATAAGACAGGAAAAGTTATGGGAGCCCCAATTGTCTCATCTCATAGAGCAGAGCTTATGATTGTGATGCAGGGTTCATCTCGAGCATGTACAATGTGGAACTTGTAACACTTTCTATTGCTAAACTTTCATAGGACAACTCGGGAGTTATCTCATCAGTGGGTGCTTCTGAGGGTTTGCTTAGTCACATGAAGAGCTACCACTTAGGGCTAAGTGGCTTCCCCAGACATACTGTGTGAAGGTTGGAGGGGATTCATGCACATTGTTGCATGCCCTATGAGGAAAGTAAGTTACAGGGGAGACGGCATTTGAAGTAGTTCCTGCTTGAACTAACTGCAAGATCACTCTTCTAATGGTTATGACATTTACATGATGGAAAGAGCAGAGTTTACAGAATTAACCAGTCACAAATTCACAAAATTTCATAATCCAAACAATTTAAGACAATAGGGTGATTCTGGCTTGCGAAACACTGAATCAAGTCAAGGCAATCAAAGTTAAATTTATCAGGCCCAGCATGGTAGCCTAGTGTCAAAGTCCTCGTCTTACAGGCGCCAGGATCCCATATGGGCATTGGTTCTAATCCCAGTGGACCCACTTCCCACCCAGCTCCCTGCTTGTGGCCTGGGCAAGCAGTCAAGGACAGCCCAAAGCTTTGGGACCCTGCATCCACGTGGGAGACCCAGAAGAGGCTCCAGGTTCCTAGCCTCAGATCAGCTCAGCTCCGACCATTGCAGCCGCTTGAGGAGTGAATCTACTGATGGAAGATCTTGCTGTCTCTCTCCTCCTCTCTGTCCCTCCTCCTCTCTGTATATCTGCATTTCCGATAAAAATAAGTTTAACTTTCTTGTTAAAGACTTATTTATCAAGAATGCAAATGACAGAAATTGACACAATTTACCAAGAACTTGAATAACAAAAAGTCAACTGACTCATAAAAGGTTCATATGGGAATGAAAACAATAGTAAATGATGACACAACCCAGGAAATGGTAGCCAAGAATGGCACATCATTAACAATAATTTGTGTGGGAGGAGAGCAGTAAGTCAGAATTTGGCTTTTAAAGATTTATCTACTTGAAAGGCAGAATGACAGAGGACTTCTGTTCCCTGGTTCACTCCAAAAATGGCCTCAGTGGCTGGGGCTGGCCCCGGCTACAGGGAGTCTGGAACTCCATCCTGGGTTCCCACACTTACTCCCTGGAGTGTCCCACATCCAATTGCTCTTAGACCTTTCCCTATATGTACAGATGTGCATAAAATGTAATTAATAGATGGCTAATAATGAAATGAGGCAATTATAACCATGTAAAATTTTGGAGATAGTCATTAATGTGAGTTTTTCCTGAAACTGTTATTGTTAACTGTAGATTATAGAAGAAGCAACATGCAATTCCCTTCATTCTTGGTAGAAGAAAACTTTCTCCTTAAACACTGTTTGGCATGTGAATGTCCAGCCTCGATCTTGATTTTGGGACATTTTAAGTAATTTAACTGTTTGAATATTTCCATTGTCCTAATATCAAAGTGACTCCGATAGCTGAGACAAGTACTTAGTGATTGGATGGGTGAGTGATGATGATGACATTGATATGATGGATGAAGAAATAATTCAAGTCCCAAGAGATGAGAACAGAACAAGATTTATCCGCAGTGTTCAGAATGGCATACACAACTTAAAATGAGAATTTTATTTCTGAGCTTTTCCATTTGTATGCTTGAAATTTAAACCATAGCAAGAAAAATGGTGAGGGAGGATTCCTGTGTCTCAGTAAGCCATCAAGTGGCCAGGGCCAAGCAGAAGAAACGATCCAATGTCAAAACTGGTCAACTCCTTCGGCAATCAACAAGATGCCAGCCAAGGCCAGGTGGCAGAGTTTTTCTGGGGGAGCCCTGGAAGCTTCCAGGCATCTATCCAGGCCTGAAAGACAAAGTCACAGGAGAAAATTGAAATTGCTCAAAGGGAGCACAGAAATTGGGAGGAAGGCAACCGTGAGCACAGCAACAGGAGAGCTTGATTTAGTGGATGGGAAGTGCAAAATAGCATAGGAACATGGAGAAGGAGAAACTGGAGTGTGGAGTAAGTTTGAGTTAGGGAAAGTAAAGTTCAATATGAATTTGTAATCCTCAATGTAAATTGTTGCCAGAGGTGATGGAAACTGGAAGGCAATTAGGCATGTTGCAGTAGTAATAAGTGAAAGGTACTTGTTATATCAGGAACTCTTGTAAGTTCTTTATATGCATTCTGTAAACACCAGTTTTTACCATTTCGCAGGGTGCAGGCCAATGCACAGACAGTGACCTGTGAAATTAATGGAGGGAAGCCATTACATGGAGTGGACTCTGGTACCTCAGGTTCCTAGGTGAGCAAGCCAATCTTACAAATCCACAGGAAAATGAAACTTGAACCCAGTCAGTCACAGATACCTACACATTAGTGAAATTGCCAGGGTGTCCCACAGGGATGACCCAAGAGAGGCAGCAAGTTGCTTTCTTTGCTGTGCTCCTGAGCTCATCCTACAAAGGTGTTTCTTTACTCATCTGTCTTGGAGCCCAGAAGCACTGTTGGCTTGGAGATGCCTGATTCATGAATCGCTGGTTTCCTCTCTCTTTGCAGTGTTAATGTGGCAGCTGTCATTTGATAAAATGGTTCAGATGCCATTTGGGATGTCCATGCATTTGAATCCCAGATCTGCTCTCAATTACAATTTCCTTCTAATGAACCCTGTGTGGCAGAAAGTGATGTTCAAGTAGCTGGAGCCCTGTGTCCCACATAGGAAACTCAGATGGAATCCCCAGATGCTGACATTGCTAGAGCTGTTTCAGGCATTTGGGGGGAAAAACATTGGGTGGAAAATTTTTCTCCCTCTGTGCATCTCAAATAATAAGGAATAAGTAAGAAATGGTAAATCTAATGAGACAAAGTCACAAAGATAATGAGTAGCAGAGCTGGAAGGCAGCACAATAACTCCTGCTCAGCATCTTTTGTCATGCCACAGATTTGGACTGGCGACTCAAACACTGAACATTGTGCTGTGTGAAGGAAATTAGCAAATTACAATATATTTCCATCTTGTTCTATGGTTAGCCTGGTTAGGTGAATCTGTGTTTCTTGCAGTATCATAGATGGATATGCCAGTGAGTTGCAGTCCTGGGAGGGCTCTGCTAACCATAAAACTCTGAAGTTGCTGTGGCTTTAAGGGTTGCTGGATTCAGACAGGGGTGTGAAGTTCCTGAATGCCAGCACCATGCTTCTGTGGTAGTTCATCTGTCTGCTCCTTGCTTTCCAGTGTGTTTTCCCCAAAATCAGATAAATCTAGTGGTTCTACCTATTTGGCAAAGAACAGGAATTTGGAGTCAATTCAGAAGTGTGGGTGGTCCCAATGTCAGCTACAATAACTTCTTTCATAAGTTGGGTTTTAGGTACTTGCTATAACATATAATTCACTAAAGAATAACCTCAGTCTTTCTCAACTTAAAGAATCTGCTACTAGGTAAAAACATGGTAAATGGCATTCACCATCCTTCTCTGGCATCTTTTCCCTCTCCTATTGACTACTTCTATAGGGGCATTGTTGTGAGCTTCTATTGAAAAAAATAAACCTTTTTCCTGAGAAGAAACAACAGTCCATTAGCTGGAGCAAAGCAGGCTGTGGCCAACCTGGAGGCAGGCAAAGGACTCGGATTCTGCACAGGGATTGACCGGGACATGAATGATGATGACAACCAGCTTGGAGCCTAAAAGCCTGCATTGCTTTTTCTGTACTTTGGTGAACTGGCTGTCATTACACTCATCCATCCGCTCCCTCCTTAATATGTTCTTCTGTCGATGTCAACTTCCTGAATTCACCAGGGTCGCCAATGACGTTGTCCATGTAGCAAGGAGAGGAAGGGATAGACAAGAGAGAGAGTCGGGTGTCTTTCTCTTCCTTGGTAGACAGTAGGAGGTGGGGGCAATGGTGTTCATGAAGAGACAAAAGATGTTAGCATAAGAGATAGGAGAACTTCAAGTATCACTGCCAGTGGTTCCTCAAATTTGCTGCACATTGTAATCTTTCAGAGAGGCTTGAGAAATATGATTGCCACTCCCACAAAGACTGACTAATCCAGGATGGATGTGCCCTAGAAATCTGTAAGGATGCTTGGGTGATTTCAATATGCACTATGGTTTGGAGACAACCAGTCTCTATCACAGTTGACATCCCAGGCACCAGGCAGCTGCAGTGACACATTGAAAAGGCTGATAAATCTTCCAAAATCTTAAGCCTGCAAATCTTAGTAATAAAAGTATTTAACAGTAGGCACAGCCTCATTGAGTGCTCAATAGGTAAGAAATGTTTCACATCCATTAATTCTTGTAAGAACAGTTAGGTAGGTATTACTTCAGTCTTATAAATGGAAATTCTGAGCCTCATATATTTTAAACTGCAGGGTTCAGGCTAAATTGAGGAATGAGGAATAGATGGAGAATGTGAACCATGGCTCAGCCAAACCTAGTCATTGTCGTCTGCTATGTTATTATGTATGTGGCACCTTTGTTGCAGATGCTTGAAGAGCAACATTGAATGTGTGGACTTGTGGTGGCTCAGGGAAGACTGGATCGAGTTTTTTTTTTTCACATTTGCCTAGAGGGACTACTAGTAGGATATTGTTTTTCCTTCAAAGACCTTCCTAACTCCTGGATCTATTAGAAAAAGTGGCAGTCAATATTGGTTAGCTGGGAACTAGTTCTGAGTAGACAGAGCAGTTATCAGTGCAAACCAATGCATGCTAGGCAATGGGTGTTCTGGAGTCGGATGGTGAAGAGTACAGGAGAAGTAGAGGGGTGCAGGTAAAGGTTGCTCTGTTAGAAAGTTGCTAGAGGAGGAATAGGAGCATTAATTGGGATAAAACATGTTCATCTGGGAAGTAATTTCTATCTATGAACCATGTTGGAAGCAGAATGAGGAATTTGGTGATTGTGAGACTGACACATCTGGATTTTCGCTGTATTCATGTTGCATAGAAGTGAATGATCTGTGTCTAGCACCAAAGTCTTCAAGAACACTATTGGGCAGCTCTGCTGGAAACACATTAGGACAGTTATTTGCTGGGTGGTGGGAAAAGACAGAGCCCACTGAGAAGACCTCGCAAATGGTACATGTGGTGCTACAAAAATGTGCAGTTACAGCTGGGAGGACAAGGCTCCAGCCACTTACCAACTGTGCATTGTTGGCCAAGCACTCCAAACTTCTCATTGTTGGCATATTTCTTAGAATAATGCAGGTAAAAAAAAAAACTGTTAAGTCAGATAATCACATAAGCCTCTTCTGTATGTCTTAGCATGTAACATGAGTTCAGCAAGTGCATCTTTTCTGACTTTCCTACACATTCTCGTTCTTTTATCTCTGGAATAACAATAGTAGAAACATTGTTATATTATACAGCAGTATCTCTTCAGTTTACTATAGGTGGTGAAATGAGTAAATGTATCTTGAAAATTACACCAGATGACTCAAGGTGATCATTACTTTAACTACGTGATTATACATGAGCAGGTCTCTCCCAAAACTGTTAGCGTCTGCAGCTGAATCCTCAATAGACATTTCCATGACAAGCCTCTGGAAGGTCCTTTGCCTCGGGGGTATTCATAAATATCTATTTTCCATTTCCAAAAAAAAAAATGGATTTCTTGCCCACCCTCTGAATGTCTTCCTCTCCCCATTTTCCTCAGGATGGGAATGTTTCTGTGGAGGTATGACTGGCTGTGGTGGAATGTTGTGGAATGCAAGTCATTGTTTGAGATCTTGGAGGGGGAAGACCAGTGTAACTTGAATATGAATATTCTCTTTGTAGATCTGGGATGTGAGTCCCCCAACTATTATGTAGAGTGAGAAGATTCTCTCCCATCTTGTTAATTGCCTCCTGACTTTATTGACTATTTTCTTTGCTGTGCAAAAGCTTCTTAGTTTGTAGTCCCATTTTTTTTTGTGCATTTGTTTAGTTTAACTTTGACTATATGTGCTTTTGATGTCTTTTTTTTCCAAATCTTTTTTTTTAATTATTTATTATTTAACTTCAGTAATTACATTGTATTATGTGACACAGTTACATAGATATTTGGGTTCTCCCCACCCCTCCCCAAACCCTCCCACCATGGTGGATTCAAATCTTTTTTTTAAAAGATTTTATTACTATTGGAAAGCCGGATATACAGAAAGGAGGAGAGACAGAGGAAGATCTTCCTTCTGATGTTTTACTCCCCAAGTCAGCCGCAACGGGCTGGTGTGCGCCGATCCAATGCTGGGAACCAGGAACTCTTCCGGGTCTCCCACGCGGGCGCAAGGTCCCAAAGGTTTGGGCCATCCTCGACTGCTTTCCCAGGCCACAAGCAGGGAGCTGGATGGGAAGTGGAGCTGCCTGCCTGGATTAGACCTGGTGCCCATATGGGATCCCAGGGCGTTCAAGGCGAGGACTTTTAGCCGTTAGGCCACGCCGCTGGGCCCTTTTTTTTTTTTCAAATCTTAATTGCTTAGGGTAAATAGGGTCAAGGTCTACAGGAAAGTGGGTAATACCATTGTTTCCACACTAATGTCATCATTTTTTCTCTGTATCTGGGGTCAGGGGAGAAACAAAGAAAAGCCACACCCAGCCTCCCTCCCATCCCAGGTTCCCGATGTGTGGCACTCTGAGGGTCCTGCTCAAGCAGTTTTGATAGTTCAACAGTTCTGAATTGCTGCCAATTTCACCGTTCCAATTGCGATGAAATCTATGTCAGCCAGTAGATTCTGAATAGTCTGTTCATGCTTGCGGTTCTGAGATCAGCAGGTCAGTTGGAGGGATCTCCAAAGAAACTTTGTCTGAGGTGATCCCAGACCTGACTCTTCTGTGTGCTTGCCAGTACAGGGTCCTGCACCGTCCGTCGCCCCAGTCAGCTTATGCACATGCTGGTGATTGTAACTGCTGGGTCAGTTCTGTTTCCAGCCCTGTCTTCCACACAAACCAGTGGGTGTTGCAGCCAAGCCTGATTCTGCCCATCACACACTTGACCCTCACGCAAACCAGTGGGAGCTGCAGCCGTGTTGGGGTGACTCCATAACCCCCCCAGGCCTGCCCCCTCCCCTGGTCCATGCTTGCCAGTATGTACCGCAGACTTGTTCAGTCTGTCCCACATCCCATTCAGCTCTTACATATGTCAATGGGCATTGAATTAATGTCTTCTAAGAAGTGTTTGCCTACGCCTATTTTTTGTCAGGTGTTCCCTATATTCTGCTCTAGTAGTTTGATGGTATCTGGGCTTACAGTTAGTTCCTTGATCCACTTAGAGTTGATTTTGCATAAGGTGACAAATGAGGATCTTGTTATTTCTGCAAGCAGATGTCCAGTTTTCCCATTAGCATTTATTGAGACTATCCTTTCTCCCTGGATTGTTTTCAGTTTCCTTGTTGAAAATTAGTTGGATGTGGATGCTCATTTCTGAGTTTTCTCTTTTGTCCCTAGGATTTTCCCCCCGTTTCAGTTCCAGTGACAGACTGTTTTGATGAACACTGATCTACATCTTGAATCCTGTAATTGTGATTCTTCCAGCTTTATTTTTATTCAAGATAGCTTTGATTATTTGTGGTCTCTTGTTTTCAGCTGAATTTTTGCATTGTGTTTTTCTATCTTGGAGGAGAATGTTGTTGGGAATTTGATTGGTATTTACATTGAATCTGCAGATTGTTTTCAGTAGTATGGATGAGGTTATTTCTATGGATTTTCTAGCAGGGCAAATTTCTCCATCTTTTGATACTGTCTTCTATATCTTTAATGTTTTGTAGTTTCGTAATTTTCATTGTAGAGGTTCTTACATATGTGGTTAGGTTTGTCAAGGTATTCAAGATTTTTTGCACTGCTTTCAATGGGCTGATTTTATAAGCTCTTTTTCAGCCATGGTGTTATTAATGCTAAAGCCATCAATTGATGTTTATTGATTTTTGTACCCTGCTATCCTGTCAAAAGCTATGTTACAATTGTCTCTTAAGTCTTTGGGTTCTCCTACATAAAATAACGTAGTCTGCAAACAACTACTTTGACTTCCTCATTTCCAATTTGTATTCTTTTTTTTTTCTTGACTGGAAGCTCTGGCTAGTACTTCTGGCTACCACACTGAAAAAGTGGTTAGAATCAACATTCCTGTCTGGTTCTGGATCTTAGTGGGAAAGCTTCCAGTATTTCACCATTCAATATGATGCTGGTGTTTGGTTTATTATATATTGCTTTATTTGTGTTGCACAATGTTTCTTCTTTGCCTAGCTTGCTTGCAGGTTTTAGCATGAAGTAATATTGGATTTTACAGAATGCTTTGTCTGCATCAATTGACATGATTCTATTGTTTTTATTCTTCAGTTTGTTGAAGTGTATCACACTGATTTGTATATATTGAACCATCCCTGCATGCCAGGGATAAAGCCCACCTGGTCTGGGTGAATCATCTGTTTATTGTATTGTTGGATTTTGTTGCCTAGTATTTTTGAGGGTTTGTGCATCTATTCAGCAGGGACATTGGTCTGTTGTAATCCCTATTATGTCCATTTCTGGTTTTGTAATTAATGTGATGTTAGCTTCATAGAAGGAACTTGGAAGGATTGCCTTCAAAACCTATTCAAAGTAATAAGAATGAAGAACTGGGGTTAGTTCTTTTGGAAAGATTTGATAGAATACAGCCACTGGTATATTCCTTTTTCATCTGATTTAATTAATATGCATGTTCTCCCTATTCATTTGTTGGGTTAATGGTATATTTTGTGACTGTTTCAAAGAAACATCTACTCATTGATCTTGTATATTCTTTCCGTTCTAATTTTTTCTTTCTTTCCCAATCTTACCTCTTTCTGCTACTTTTGGCATTGCTTTGCTATTTTTCTAGCTCCTTGCATTTTATGGTTAGCCGATTTCCCTGGGTCTTCCTGTATTCACCAACGGACACAGGTCCTACTGTGGGTACTCCTCAGATGGGCAGAGACTGATTATCCTGACTGTTGGCCCTGGGCACACAATCTGAGGCTAGGTCAGCTGCAGCTCTGCAGCCTCTCTCCTTAATAAAAGCCGCTCCCCACCCATCTTGCAGCCTGCTCTGATCCTCCTGCGAGCCAGCTGCTTGGGCAATTTAGTCTCGCCTTTCATTTTTTTTTTCCTTCTTTTCCATCTGAACCTGGAGGGCTAGGAAGAGATGTACACATCTGTGGTAGCTTCAGTGGAGCTAGTGCAGGCAGACAAATGAGTGTGTATTATAGCAAGCTGTACGTAGTGTAATTAGAAAAATAAAGCAAAAATGCCTAGAAAGGTGGCTCCATTACAATCGATCCAGGTTTGGAAAGCAGAGACTAGTACTTGCTATTCTAACGCTGTATTAGCAGAATAGCACAGAGCACTTCAAAGATGCATTTTAGAAATATATTTGAATTTTCAATGTCAATGGATAACATCTAAAAACACTATTGACTGTGAAAAGCAATTCACATTTTTCATTCTGTTCAGTGTAGGTGATTGGATAGTGAAGGGATTTATAGGTTTTAGAATACAGCTGAAAAATTCTGAAATCAGGTTTTGTTTAACCAGGAAAATGTATTTTTTCTGATTTAAAAATAGTTATTTTTTATCTGAAAGTCAGATTTGCAGAGAGGAGACAGATAAAAAGATTTCCATCTGCTGGATCACTCACAAAGTGGCCACAGTGGCCGGAGCTGCCCCGATCCGGAGCCAGGAGTCTCCTACATGGGTGCAGGGTCCAAAGGCTTATGGGCAGTCCTCGACAGTTTTTCCAACCCACAAGCAGTGAATTGGATGAGAAGTGGAGCAGCAGTAATAGGAGTGTGTGCTCTTATGGGACCCAATTGCATGCAACTAGGCTACTGTTCTGGGCCCAATGCATTTTTTTTCAAATCTAATTAAAACACAGAGATGAAGAGGAACAAATGTGTTGCATTTCAAGAGTCTGATGTTAATGCAGTTTTATTTCTAAATGTCTTGTTACCTAATTGTCTATTTGGTGTCTCATAGTAGAGTGGAAGGGGAATTTATATGCTTCAAACTCTCCCTCTAAACTTGCCCTTCTCTTTCCCCTCCCTGTCACTTTCTTCTTCGCTCATATCCTCACTTTCTCAACTAATAGGAAGTGGAGTTAAACTCTCCCTTTAACTGCTGTTTAGTTATAATTCAGCTTTGTATTTTCCCTCTGATTTACTAAGCACGGTATCATCTATGGTCTCTCCTTCCCATCCCTTTTCTCCACCTCCATCTTTGCCTCCCTCAAATCACTAAATTGGTGAAATTCTCCTCCTCATTGAGGTACATAAAGATATCTGCATCTAGAGGACCTGCTGGGAAGATCAGTTGATCAATCAGCCCCAGAATCCTGAGTTAGTAAGAAATTGTTATTGCATAACTCAAAACATCTCATCAGATGGTTATACTGTAGTATGCCAAGGGCCATGTTCAATTTAACATGTATTTCAGTTTCAGTTCAAATGTATCCATGGTATATGCTACTGTGACAGAAACGGGATGAGATAGTGAAATACTAACTTTACTAAATGATTACTTTATGCTAGCTCATATTCTGAGGGCATTAGGCATATTGATTTGCTTAATCCTCAAGTGGTACTGACAGTGGTCTCTGTGAAGATGCAACTATTGTCCCATTCTGTAGACGAGATCATGAGGTCAGAAGTGCTGTGAGGATGTGCCACAGTCTTACAAGAGGGAACGTGGCCAATCTTGCTCGAACACTGGGTCATCCATCTCAGTGGCCAACCACCACTGTGCTGCAAATAATGCTTTTATTTGGAGAGTCTTTGGACTTCAGTCTCCTTTTACTTCAAAGCCTATCTTCTCAGTTACATTGTTTCAATCCTCTTTGCAATTACCTTCTAGAAGGTTATTAAGTCTTGGCTGGGGCTCTTCAATTGCTGGGGGCTACCTACTACTTCTGGAGAAAGTTCATTCTATTTTTGGACAGCTCTGTTAGAAAAAATTCTTCCTTGTATTCAGTGGAAAGCTGCCTGCTCATGCCCTGGGTTGGCAGAGCCTGGATGTGATGCTGATGTGGGGAAGGAAAGGCGGGCAGCTTGGTCAGTTCTCCAGGCAGTACTGGCCGCCTGGGCTGCTTTGTAGAGTGACACCATGCATTCGGACTTTTAAGCACACTGTCTTGCATGTGGGACACAGCATTGCCATTGTCGCAGCATGAGTGACCATCAATCCCAGTGCAATGGACGTCATGAGTGCTTGCTCCTTGCTCTTCTTTCCAATGTAAAAATGTGGTTGTCTCTACTCTGCTAGTATACTAACGCCTTTTGTATCCCCCCAGGTTCACCAGTCCTACTGTGGGTCCAGCAATTGTTAATCCCTAGAAAGATCTTAAAGGGATGGCTCTTCTACAACCAAAATGAAAAACTTGCCCCCAGGCTGTGTCCATCATGCCTCCTGAAACATCACCTTAGTACCAGTGGCTCCTGGGTGAGAAGGAATAGAGGTCATGAAACTTGGACTGTTGCAGCCTGGGAACCTGCTTAGCACTGTTACATGGGGAATTAAAAGGTACTTGTATTTCTGTTTAATGGAGAATTGATATGTAGCTGTGATCTAATTGGCAAGGTCCTCTTTGTACGCCAAACAGGGACACAAAATGCCATGCATCGTAAAAGTTTGCTGACAGCCTTGGCTGGGAGGAAAACGGTGCCAACTGGGAGAGGCACAGAGTCGATGTGTGAGGCCAAGCCGGGCCAAGAGCCCTGAACTCAGAGTGGCCTAGGCAAACTCAGGAACCAGCAGAGTGCCCGTGCAGAGGCAGCTCCAGAAGGGCATGCCTTCCTCGGAAAGGCCTGGCCAGGCCTTCATGACTTCACGTCTGAACTTCCAGCACTGTGGCATGAAGGCAGGCATCCGACTGAGTTCACGGGACAGTGCCTGGTATCAGGCATCCAGGTAGAACCCCAAAGAGCACTGCTGCCGCACCAGAAGTTAATGCACACTGCTCATAGAAGTGATGAATTGTAAGCTAAACCCAAACAAAGTTAGTTTAATTATCGTTACCAAGCAACTGAGCACTTCCTAGAAATTAGTAAAGGGACATTGAAAAAACACAGAATATGATGTTCTGACCATCTAGCTTTCTATAGATTCTCACACTCCTTTCTGTATTAAGTTGTGTATTAACAATTTTTTGAAATCACTTCTTCATCAAGTAACTTCCCATTAAAAATGAATAGTCATTGGCATGGGCATTTAGTCTAGCTGGTAATACATTCATCAAGATGCTTCTCTGATAGCTTGAAATTCCTGGGTTTGGGTTAGTCTAGCTGGTAATACATTCATCAAGATGCTTCTCTGATAGCTTGAAATTCCTGGGTTTGGGTCCCAGCTTGAGCTACTGACTCCAGCTTGCCACTGTGGTGGACCCTGGGGACCAGGTAATTGGATACCTAACAACCAGGTAGAAGAGCGGAACAGAGTTCTATGCATTTAGTTTTGAACTTGCCTGGCTCCTGACATCTTAGGAATGTGTGCTCTCACTCTGTCTCTCAAAAGCATAAACATTTCAAACAACCTTCCTGTGCCTTGATGTGTGAGCTGAGCCAACCCAAACTGTAAGTTCTATCGAAGACATACATTTTTGTAACTCTGGGACCTAATCTGTAGAGACCAGACAAGCATTTTTGGCTTCAGGGGTTGACAGAGGGTGTAAGATTTACTCTTATTTAGATGTGATCTGTGTGGCATTTTCAACCTCACAGAGACTATGTCCATCCTAACAACTTTGGATTCCCTGACACGTCCCATGCTTTGTTTCCCCTGCCAAGGCTCATCCTACCAGAACCCAGGATGTAAAAGGAGAGTCACGGGCTACCATGTGTCCGCACTTCAAGTGATGCAGCTTTTCCTGCATTTCCACGCTTTCCTTGCTATAGGTTTAATCGTCCAAATTTTACATCATTTAAAATGCAATTCACAAACCATCTTTTCTAAGGCTACCAAGCTGAGAAATGGAGGTCCCTGTTCCTATCATCTTTAGTGGGGTCATTTCCACGCCTGCTGCCATGCCTATGTTTTACTGCCAAACACTTTGAGTCTTTTCTCCCTTGTGCACACCTGCAGTGCTGTGATTCTGGTTTTATGGCCTGCCTTTTATGGACAGATGTTCAGTCACTCCTCCACCTTCAGGGAGTGCTGCAAAGGAGCTGTAACTCAATCAGGCTACCTCTGGGAGTCCTGGGGCCTGGAAGAAATGTAAAAGGGGAAGGCCCACCATTCTTTTGTGCAAATGTGTAAGGAAATGACCAAGCAAATCATTGGCTCTTTAGCACATGCTCAGTTCTCCTACCTTGACAAAGCCCAGGGCGGTCATCTTCAAGTTCAGAAAGATGGATTTTCTCCTGCATAACATGTGCTAGAGGCTAGGAATGTGTACACCAATTGTGTATTTACACACCCCTGGCGGGCTTAGATCTAGAGGAAGCCTTTAGGGTCTTTGGAAAAAGACTGAACCACCTTTTGGGGAAGGAAGGTTGGAGTGTAGGGAGAACACATGCACTGTGATCTAGAACAAGCTACGTTTGCAGCTGTCACGCAGCAGAGGCTTCGCTGTTGTTAGGGTGTGCACTACATAGATGGGTCTAAAAGCAATCATGACAAGATTTCTCCCAATGTGAGTGTGTCATCGAGGTCCCATAAGGAAATAGGCAGTCCAGGGCCAAAAGCTGAGTGGGTTGCTCTGCAAGGGTCCTGGTCCCTAAGACAGTTCCTGGTTCCCTAGTCCCATTGAGAACTGCAGCCTTCCAAGTACCTGGTGCTTTCCCACAGATCAAGTCACCATTCATGGAGGCTACAATGTGAGACATATGCTGTTTAAAATCTGACTTCTTTCCTAAGACACCTCATGTACTTTTTTTATAAAGAGTGTATAATGTGAACCAAAGGCATTTATTGATGCTGGCATTTGTAGAAACAGGAGAGCTACACCTGGGCACCTGGCTTTTGTGGCTTTACATCTGTTACTTTCCTAGTAAGAGATGGGGGAGGAGTGCCATCTCTTCCAGCTTCTGGTGTTTGAAAGCAGCCCTTGCTTTACAACCACGTGGGTCTAACCTGTGCCTCATTTTCTTATGGCATTCTCCAATGTCCCTTGGCTGAAGGACATTTGTCCTGGGATTTAAGGCTCAGCTGGACAATGTAGGATCATCTCATTTCTGGATCCCAAATATAATGCTCCGAACAGAGCTTGTTTCAGATCTAAGATCACAGCCACAGGTTTTGAGTGGCTGTCTATTTGGGGTGAGGACCACTGTTGTCAAACTAGAGTATGCAGTTACGGTCCTTGGGCCACACTGTGCACTCAAAAAGAAAACTCTAGCTGCAGGTGTAAGAACGGAAGGGGGATGAGCATTCCACATAGCAGCTAAAGCTTGCTCCGGCTGCATGCAATTCTTTTTATTGGAATGTCAGATACACCTAAAGGAAGAGACAAGAGGAAGATCTACCATCCATTGATTCACTCCCCAAGTGGCCACAAAGGCTAAAGATGAGCCAATCCAAAGCAGGAGCCAGGAGCCTCTTCTGGGTCTCCCACATGGTTATAGAAGTTCCAAGGCTTATGGGTCATCTTCAACTGCTTTCCCAGGCCACACATAGGGAGATGATAGGAAGTGGGCCTGCTTGTGACAAGAAGTGGCGTGCATATGGGATCCCAATAAGCACAAGGAGATAACTGTAGCCACTGGGCTGCTGCACTGGGCCCAGGGATGCCTGCATTTATGAGTGTTGAGCTAAGGCCTGGCTACTGTGTTTCCCATGCTTTGGATCATCAACAAACCTGCAGATGGAGAGCATCAGAGGCCAGAGTTGCCCAGGTGCCAGGGAACAGTGTTCCCATCCTGGATGGATGGTGTGCTATGCAGGGATGTGGACTGTGGGAGATCCTGCCACCTGGTGACAGCTTGTTTTACATGAGAATGAGATGACCTGATGACATACAACCCAAGGACATGTTTCTTGGCACATGGCCTTTTGATAAGCCATTGCTGACTAAGTAACTTGTGCTCCTAAAAAAAGGAGAAAAGCAACAATCATTGATATCCTAAGCATTAAATTATGTTGCTTCATAGTCTCATAACATGGGCAACAGTATTCAAAGGCTTTACGCCAAGGTGGACATCGAGGAGCGTGAAGGAATGTGCCAGGATCCCCCAGGTAGAGCTGTAGGAGGGGAGACACCCATGGTGTGTGTTCTAGCCAGGACTCCTCTGCCCTCCGTCAGTTAAAACTGTGCTCACCCTCTCAGACTGTGTTTCCTTGACTGCTTCTTCCAGAGGCTGTCTGGTAAACCTCTGTCTGCTAGTAGAATTTGGAGGCAGAGGAGCAAATTCTGTTAACTTACACTCTGCTGCCATCTAGTAGCCAAATAGCAGTGGAAGACTTTTTTCCCTCTATCTTGGTATCTGCTATTTTGCTTTTTAAAATCATAACCATGTAACTGTCCACCTAAGGTCACCATCACAGCCTCCTATGCATACACGCTTTATGCATCTTGTCCACATATACCTATTTCACCTGGTGTTTTGTATACCAGAGAAATCAGACCACTATCTGCTATGATATCCTAATATATCTGGTATTATATCCTTAACAATAAGCATATTCCCATAGTTAAAATCATAAGCTAAAGCACCTGCTTCCTAACTAGCCACTTAATAAACTCTACCTTTGAAAATCAATAGGGTTATGATGTGAGGGTAATGGTAACACTATTAGCAGTATTAGTATAGAACAACCAATACTTGTCAATCTGTGAACTTAGCCATAGCCCCTCATTCCTTATGCTCAAATTTCATTATATACTAATTATATAAACACTGGAGTGCAGTTGGGTATAAACATGCATACATGCGCGCGCGCACACACACACCCCTGGTATAGTGCTTGCTAGCTGTTAGGGACTATAATTTTCAAAGTTTTGAAATGAACCAGATATCCATGTCTAAAAGCCACTAAACAATATTATGGGTTTTTAAGTGTTTCCAAGACATTCCTCAGACAAGACCCAATCACCTCCTCTCCCTAAACTCCACCACCGCAGTCTTGCTGGAATGTGACCACGGCTGCCACCTAACTTACTCACGTATTTGAAAATAAAATCCTTTAACCCTGATCACCTTGGATTAGCACATCGCCCCTAGCATTGATTCTGAAGACACGACTGGCCAAAGATAAAGAACCAAGAAAGCCCACTTGTGAAATACAATTGTCTGCACACAGCAATGATGTGATGACCCCAATCACGACCACGTACCACCCAAGGGGGGTCTCAACCACGTGAATGGGAGGTGAATGTGTTGTGTTGGGGCGTGTTGTGTGTCATGTGTCGGGGCCGGTCCTGTTGCATCGGGTCCTGTCATGTGGGCGGGTTGCGTCGCATCAGGTCTCCTTGCGGGGGGCGTGACGTGTGCCAGTGGGGCGTGTCGCGTCGCGGGGGGTGTGTCGCTCGCCTCTGTTCTCGCGAGGGGGGGCGTGTCATGTGGCCTCCGGTCCTGTCGCGGGGGGCGTGTCATTCGTCGGGGCGTGTCGGGGCGTGTCGGGGCGTGTCGGGGCGTGTCGGGGCGTGTCGGGGCGTGTCGGGGCGTGTCGGGGCGTGTCGTGTCGTGTCGGGGCGTGTCGGGGCGTGTCGGGGCGTGTCGTGTCGGGGCGGGGCGTGTCGTGTCGGGGCGGGGCGTGTCGGGGCGGGGCGTGTCGTGTCGGGGCGTGTCGGGGCGGGGCGGGGCGGGGCGGGGCGGGGCGTGTCGGGGCGTGTCGGGGCGTGTCGGGGCGTGTCGGGGCGTGTCGGGGCGTGTCGGGGCGTGTCGGGGCGTGTCGGGGCGTGTCGGGGCGTGTCGGGGCGGGGCGGGGCGGGGCGTGTCGGGGCGGGGCGGGGCGGGGCGGGGCGGGGCGGGGCGGGGCGGGGCGGGGCGGGGCGGGGCGGGGCGGGGCGGGGCGGGGCGGGGCGGGGCGGGGCGGGGCGGGGCGGGGCGGGGCGGGGCGGGGCGGGGCAGGGCAGGGCAGGGCAGGGCAGGGCAGGGCAGGGCAGGGCAGGGCAGGGCAGGGCAGGGCAGGGCAGGGCAGGGCAGGGCAGGGCAGGGCAGGGCAGGGCAGGGCAGGGCAGGGCAGGGCAGGGCAGGGCAGGGCAGGGCAGGGCAGGGCAGGGCAGGGCAGGGCAGGGCAGGGCAGGGCAGGGCAGGGCAGGGCAGGGCAGGGCAGGGCAGGGCAGGGCAGGGCAGGGCAGGGCAGGGCAGGGCAGGGCAGGGCAGGGCAGGGCAGGGCAGGGCAGGGCAGGGCAGGGCAGGGCAGGGCAGGGCAGGGCAGGGCAGGGCAGGGCAGGGCAGGGCAGGGCAGGGCAGGGCAGGGCAGGGCAGGGCAGGGCAGGGCAGGGCAGGGCAGGGCAGGGCAGGGCAGGGCAGGGCAGGGCAGGGCAGGGCAGGGCAGGGCAGGGCAGGGCAGGGCAGGGCAGGGCAGGGCAGGGCAGGGCAGGGCAGGGCAGGGCAGGGCAGGGCAGGGCAGGGCAGGGCAGGGCAGGGCAGGGCAGGGCAGGGCAGGGCAGGGCAGGGCAGGGCAGGGCAGGGCAGGGCAGGGCAGGGCAGGGCAGGGCAGGGCAGGGCAGGGCAGGGCAGGGCAGGGCAGGGCAGGGCAGGGCAGGGCAGGGCAGGGCAGGGCAGGGCAGGGCAGGGCAGGGCAGGGCAGGGCAGGGCAGGGCAGGGCAGGGCAGGGCAGGGCAGGGCAGGGCAGGGCAGGGCAGGGCAGGGCAGGGCAGGGCAGGGCAGGGCAGGGCAGGGCAGGGCAGGGCAGGGCAGGGCAGGGCAGGGCAGGGCAGGGCAGGGCAGGGCAGGGCAGGGCAGGGCAGGGCAGGGCAGGGCAGGGCAGGGCAGGGCAGGGCAGGGCAGGGCAGGGCAGGGCAGGGCAGGGCAGGGCAGGGCAGGGCAGGGCAGGGCAGGGCAGGGCAGGGCAGGGCAGGGCAGGGCAGGGCAGGGCAGGGCAGGGCAGGGCAGGGCAGGGCAGGGCAGGGCAGGGCAGGGCAGGGCAGGGCAGGGCAGGGCAGGGCAGGGCAGGGCAGGGCAGGGCAGGGCAGGGCAGGGCAGGGCAGGGCAGGGCAGGGCAGGGCAGGGCAGGGCAGGGCAGGGCAGGGCAGGGCAGGGCAGGGCAGGGCAGGGCAGGGCAGGGCAGGGCAGGGCAGGGCAGGGCAGGGCAGGGCAGGGCAGGGCAGGGCAGGGCAGGGCAGGGCAGGGCAGGGCAGGGCAGGGCAGGGCAGGGCAGGGCAGGGCAGGGCAGGGCAGGGCAGGGCAGGGCAGGGCAGGGCAGGGCAGGGCAGGGCAGGGCAGGGCAGGGCAGGGCAGGGCAGGGCAGGGCAGGGCAGGGCAGGGCAGGGCAGGGCAGGGCAGGGCAGGGCAGGGCAGGGCAGGGCAGGGCAGGGCAGGGCAGGGCAGGGCAGGGCAGGGCAGGGCAGGGCAGGGCAGGGCAGGGCAGGGCAGGGCAGGGCAGGGCAGGGCCCCTGTGCTCATGACTCTCCCAAGCATGTATTAACTTCCTTTGGCAACTGTAGAACCACAAGTGTTCTTTTAAGTGTCAGGTTGCTCTAGGATTCATGGTGAATTGTGATTGACACAGCCCACATTTTTTGCACCTGAATCACCACTACAGCTCTTCATCCACATGGGACAGCTATTCCCTTGTGTCTCGATTGTGTTGTCACCGTTTTATAATGGCTGACGGCATCTGTTCCTATTGGTTTCCTGTCACCTGAGATTTCTCAGGGTCTGCTACAAGCTGGATTCCAAATTTAATTGCATTGGATTGCAGTGGAATCTTGACTAAATTCAGATGGAGGTTTTTTTTAGGTTCTAACAGTAATTATTGCTGGTCCCCCTTCTGTTTCTTATACCTGCCCTCTTTCCAGGCAAGCTCTGCCATGGTGTGGACACACAGACCTCACCCAGAGACTGGTGAGAGGAAATGGCATGATCTTGGTCCTTTCACTTTCCTTGGCTTTGGAGGGTAATGTTTTTTTTTTTTCTGTATATATTACCAGTGCTGAACACACTGATGCTTGTCATGGTGTTAATTTTTAAGTATTCAAATGTCATCTGTTGAACAGAACACTATCCAACAGAACATTTACAATGTGGGACAGGATCCTGCAAAGTAGACACCTTAACACATGGAAGCCCAAGTTACCTCTATCCATAAACTTGGTAGTTCCAGACATTGGAACATTTCTTTTTTTTGGTATTTTGATGATTAAAAAAGTGTTTATTGAGCAAAATTGCCAGCAAGCCTTTCACATGCAGTGAGTACAGTACTGTAAGTACATGATGGCAGAATACTGGGAAGTCCAATCTCAACAAGCTAACATGTGTCATGTGTAACAAAACTGTATAGGTTTATATGTGATACATAATAGAAAGAGGCATTTCTGGTTTTCACATCATTCAACTTAATAACATTTAATCACTTATTTTTTTAGTCTTAAAACTTAGGCATACCCAGGTCAAAAGTACACATGCTATAAATACATATTGATATCATGAAAACAGTGGTATAAAGCTCACAAAGCAAGGAATTCATGTGGGAGAAGGAAGGTTCATTGTCATGTATAAGGTATGATGCAGTGAAGTGATATTTACATTACAGCCAGATTATACTACTTGGGCATTTGGATTCTGCATGTCTTGTATTCCAGCAGGTGTATTGGCTGCATCAAAGGGTGTGAATATTGTACAAAGCCTATCACAGCCATCCTCTAATCACCCATTTATTGGCAACATTAAATTTCCCATGCAGCTAAAAACAATTGCTAATAAAAGAAAAACACAGCATGCTATAAATGTGAAAAATACATAACTCAAAATAGAGGACCTATGAAGGCATTGAATAGGAACTGAATCTGAATTTCAGACTTTGCTAGAAGTCATTTCATCAACAAAGGACAGAAACAATGTAAACAAAACTCATGCACTATGTATAAGAAGAAAACAGAGCCTACGTAGGAAAGCTAGTGTAAGCTAGGGCATGTGTGCTCTATCATTCAGGCAACTAAGAAAAATGAAGGATTCTCAGTGTAGTGTGTAAATGCAAAGGCATTCCAGTACTGATGGGAGATATGGGTTGCTACAGCTTAAAAATAGAAATGGCAACTGCATTTACATACTTCTTGGCTCTTTGTGTTATAGTTGGAGGAAAAAGCATTTGTTTCCTTGCTATTTAACAACCTTATCTTCAACAAATAGCCTTGTGCCTGATCATAATTGGCAAACATGTTCTCCTAACCTGGCTGTTATTTGTTTCTTTGGATGTGTATTGTTTAATGTCTGTTTTCTACTATTATTCTATTTTGGTTAGTACAGTTAAAAAAATAGATCTTTTTAATGATTAATTTCTGGCACGCAGAAGAGTTTATTTGAGAAGGGACCAGGTGAGCAAGGAAGGGAGAGGGAAGGGGAAGCACCTCCCAAGGGAGAGCCGGGAGGTGGGGTGCCTCTTCAAAGAGGAGGGGGAGAGAGACACCAAAGGTTTGAGGAAATGTCTTGAGATGTTAAGCATTCCCTGACCCCTACTTGTGGAGGGGTAATGGGTGATGATGTCTTCTGGCTGCTTCCTGCTGAAACTGAGTGTCGTTTGGGTAAAGGGGCCCCTGGAGGTGTGGGATCCACAGAGAGATGGTCCAGGTTATCCAAGTTGCTGTGACAGGAGTTGGACAGGTTTGCATGTTCAAGGCCACCTGGAGTCTGAAGACCCCTTGTGAAGTCTTCTCTCGGTTGAGTCGGGCCACGTGGCTCCAGTCTAAGTCTTTTTTTCACACCCCACATTGGGCGCCAGGGAAGATGTTACCAGAAATGCCCGGTGGGTTCTTTCCTTAGCTAAGTATAGAAATAAACTCTTCTGTCTGCAACAGATTCCCAGCCTTTTATTTGTAAATGGAACGGGTGAGCAGCAAAGGGAGAGGGAAGGGGAAAGCACCTCTGGAGAGAAAGCCAGGAGGTGGGGTGCCTCTCGAAAGACGAGGGAGAGAGAGACACCAAGATTTATTTTTATTGCAAAGTCAGATATGGAGCAGAGTCAGAGAGGAAGATCTTCTGTCCATGATTCACTCCATAAGTGGCTGCAACGGCTGGAGCTGAGCCAATCCGAGGCCAGGAGCCTCCTCCAGGTCTCCCAACACGCGTAAGGGTCCCAAGGCCTTGGGCTGTCCTCAACTGCTTTCCCAGGCCACAAACAGGGAGCTGGAAGGGAAGCAAGGCCGCCAGGATTAGAACCGATGACCATATGGGATCCTGGGATGTGCAAAGTAAGTACTTTAACCACTATACTATCGCACCAGGCCCCAGAAATGTTTTTAAAATAGGTATAGTCAAGACTGTTCTGCTTGTTGAAGGCCTTTCATGGTGTCAGGTGCATTTTTAGATCTCTTTTTCTATTAACACTAACAGTGATATCAGTGTTCCACATTGTATATATACATCATTTTATTAATACATATAACTTGCCAATTAGCAATAGGAATGCAGAATTATAAAGAAATTGTGGTATGTTTATATTCTAGAGTATTGCTCAAGTGCACCAGAAACATAGTCTGGCATTTTATCCACAGAGAAACTTATTTCATGTCACACAAACACCTGTGGTTTACATGTATGAGTTTAAAACAGCAAAAAGTATTTTACTGCTTAGCACAGATAGTACTGTGTAAAGTACCTTACATTCATCATTAATGTCCAAGACCATATACAGGATGAGCAATGGTTATCTCAAGTTCATGGAATTGAATTAAAGCCCTGTTTCATACAAAAAGTAAATATGAAAACCAGGATTTATAGCCAGTTCCACCTGGATTCTGAATATACATTGACTTCTTTCAGTTACGGTAAGTAGATGTGGTAAGAACTACATAGCATTTGGGGAGCTTACCCAAGTCCTTCAGGTCCTGATGCCTGGGTGAAGGATGGTTGGTTTCATTCACATAGAACTTCCAAATCTGATAAGATTACAAGAAAGGTCATGTTATTGGCAGACACTAACTTAGGGCAGAGTAAACAGAAGATACAGTGGCATTCAACGGCTTTCTCCTTAAACGGCAATGGCGCAAATGCAAACTGATCATATACTTGAAGAAAAATAAGTACAAAATATTCATGGTGCTAGAAAAGGCTGCCAGGGAAATCAAAGAATTCAAAGAACATAACATAATAAAGGAATATTACCAGAAATGCATGGTGGGTTCTTTCCTCTGCTCAGTGTAGAAATAAAAAGCCAGGAATTTGTTGCAAACAGAAAAGCTTATTTGTGAAGGGATCAGGTGAGCAGGAAAGGGGAAGCACCTTGGAGAGAAGGCCAGGAGGTGGGGTGCCTCTCGAAAGGTGAGGGGGAGAGAGACACCAAAGGTTTGAGGAAGGATCTTGGGATTTTCAGCATTCCCTGACCCCTCCTTGTTGGGCAGGGACGTTACAGGTAAGATGTTTCCCAATTGGTGGTGTCTTAGGAAATGGGTGGGCAATGCTGGTGCCGCCCACCTGAAATTGTGGCTAAGACCTCTGTGGGCCTGGACAGTCTCAGGAAAATTAATACTCAGAGTTCAGATTTTGAGTTTATCAAACCAATAATATAGACCTTTGAACTCACCATTTCAAATGGCTTTTGTTGGTAGTATTTACTAAAAAGATAAATATTGGGGAGAAGGCTACTAGGTGAGGGATTTTTGGCTTGAAAGTTAAAATTTTAATTGTCACCACCTTTTACGAGAGTACCACTGAATGACCACAACGGGCAGAATGATAAAGAAGATTGTGATAGGAAATATACTGTAAGTTAAAACAAAGCATACTCTAATTCTATAATCCTGATAGATGTGTTAGAAGCATCACATATTACAGGACTCACCATAGTCCTTCTTGGGCAATATGTAGAAGTAGGCTAGAACTTAAATATCCTGGGGAAACAACGTCATGAATGATTGCTGGAACAGTTAATCTCATACCTATAGCTGAGAATTAATTCAAGATATGAAAAGCAGAGGTAAGACAGTTGTTAAATATTTGCATTTAGACAAATCCCTTGCCACATTATACCATGATTTCTACCTATAACATGGAATGTAGTAATATCTAACATAAATGCAGTCAGAAGCACTTTTTTTACAGCTTAATTCTTAGTATTTTTATATAATGGGTACTGTTGATATATGCTGAAATGTTCAGAGCAATATATATTTTTACATGTATGTAGAGCCAATGCTCTATTGAAACAAATCGGTAAATATGCCAAATCGTCTAGTGCCACAAATTAACGTTCATCTCTCCATTAGGTATGTAATTACCAAAAAACACAAGCATACAACATGAAATGTATGTCCGTCACGAATAAAAAACAGGCATTTGGTAAGTTACAAATGAAATTTCTATCAATTCTGCAATTTTTCATAGGCAACTACCTTATTTCCTTGAATGTAACAACTTTTATGATTTATATGATCTAGCATATGTAATAATCATTTAATATGCCAAAGTTAATGTTGTATACCAATAACATTTATTTTGAAATTTCTCTAGCTATTCCAAAAATAGTCTTAGCAAGAAAATTTTGTAACTCTTCAAGATGATTAAATACTTCCTTACTCATGTGAAGCAATGGAGCTAGATAAATGTTCCCACCTTAGATTCATCATTAATATGGAAAATGCCACTAACACAATACACAGATTTTCTCAATATTTCACAGCAGATTTACCATTTGACCCAGCAAATCCACTTGCAAAGCTTAGATTTTCATAATAGTATTAGTCAAAATAGCCAAAACCTAGAAACTACCCAAAACAACCGTTGACTGAATGATAAAAACCATTGACTGAACCATAAAAAGGAATGAAATACTGTCAATGCTATCACATGATGAATACTGGAAAACCACCAATTGAAATAAGAATCAAACATGATTCCATTCTTTTAAAATATACAGAATGGGCAAATATAAATTAGTGGCTGGGAGGTAGGGTGAGGAGTAGCTGCTACTGAGTAGGGCTGCTTGACACTACCAGTCAAAACATTACAGATGATAGGTCTTTGAACATGGATTAATCAAATAAAAACTATCACAAAAATTAACCTGTAGGAGGAGGTTACTTCTTTGTAGTAGAGACTATTGTGTGGAGTATTATGCCTCAGGATGACTTTCTCTGCACTCAGACATAAGTATTTTTAAACAGGTAAAAAAAAATGCTGTTTATGCTCACCTAAATGTGACTGTGACAAGACAGGAAGAAAGTCAGGTTGTTTGTCTTACATAGCCTATGTAAATTACAATTAGGATTCTATCAGTAAAAACAAAGATCACTGCATGCCTTTATACCACATGGAGAACAGGCAAGAATTCAGAGACCTAGCTAACTGTCAGCCAGAAATAATTGCTGGAGGGTAGGGAAGTTGTAAAGAGCTTTTTCATTCTATAATGTGGGTTCTATCCCATTCAAATCTTACAGGAATACATTACACAGTAATGTCAAAACCGTAATAAAATGCCTTAAAAAATACACGTTATCCCAGTCAGAAATCCAAGCAGGTGAATACCTACTTCCTTTCCATGGTTATCAGGTCCTAACAGGCTCAAGGAGCACAGACGTAGGCTAACAGCTGTAAAGTACAGTCAGCCCACGCTCTTACAGCACACAGGCCAAATGAACTAGACTAACATCTTGATGTTTTAAACTCCATTTTTTATGAATCTCACTTTTCTTTTACAATGTCCAAGGACATGGTGCATGAAATCCTGGAGCATGAAAGGCAGGATAGTGAGAAGCTGTTACAATCTGCGACCCGAGGGCAAAGGGGAAGACTCAGTCGCAGCCCGAAGCTGAAGAGAATTGTGGTGAGAAGACACAGGGATTCTCAGAAGTAACAGATGCAGCAGCACTGTTACCTGCTGACTGGAGTCCCCACTGGAGAGAACCTCCATCCCCAAAGCAGGTGCTGCAGGACAGCCAAGGGTCAAGGCAAGGATTAGCATCCCAGGCTACTGCCTACTTGTAAGGTAAGGTTGCATAGGCTTTTTCAATGAACCAATCTTTGGGACATCACAACTAGGTTGTTCTGGTTGCCTCTTACTTGGCCATTGTCATGGAAATGTCAGCAAGGTGCACTTAACCAAACATAATAGAAATGTATTTCAAAGATGCAAGCTGAAAGTGTGGTAAGAACCAGAATACTTCAGGGAGAATTCATGTACCAGCTATTGATGGTGTAATTAGAAACCATAAAGTGATTCTCTTCTTTGTCATGAGCCATAACAATTCTCAGCTGTTCTATTATTCCCTGTGATAAAGAAGATAATATGCAGGTCATCGTTAAAATTTTTTTTTTTTTTACTATTTGGTAGCCAGACATGGGCAGCATTTGCATTTCAAATCTTGCAATAAAGAGAGGCCCATAACTACTCTTCAAGAATTGTAAATAACAGGATGATCTTACATGCATGTAATTTCCTTTGAGGAAAATCAAGTTTTGAATCATGATTATTAACTAAAAAATTAAACAGGGTGACCAAGGATGTGACAATTGTGGTATTTTTCTGGCTGGTTTATTGGCACAGGATGAGGCTGACCTTTCCTCGGCAGTGAGATCCCTGTGTGCACCACCCATTGTCTGATCAGCAGCCAGGTGCCCAGTGCTAACATGAATCCCATCAAATAATCGCTGCTCAGACAATGAGTGAGGGGAGTGTCTCAATTTCAGTTGCTCCAGTATAATACCATACAATGGCTTGCTTAACTAACACAAAACTACTTGTATTTCTTACGGTCCAGTGGAAGAAAAGTCCAAGAGCAAGGTGCTGGCAGGTAGGTTCTTGGTGAGTCCCCCACTTCTGTTATACGGCAAATGGCTATTGCATCTCCTTACATCCTCAGAAGAGAAAAAAAAAACTATTCTGTTTGTCTCGTCTAAGCCTGTTTGCTCTCTTATCTCCTTCTGATTCAGCACCTTTATGTTAGTTTCAAAATAGGACTTTTTCATTTTAAACTAAAAGTTGTTAAGATATATTGTACTTTATAGGAGCACAGTGCAAATTTTAAGCCAATTAACCCAGATGATTAGGCTTCAAATTTCCTTATCTCTGCATTCAGTGCCTACCATTTCCTCTCTTCCAGTTCTTTATATGGTATATAATAGAATGCTGTGAGGGATAATTCCCCACCATGGTATGGAATATTAGAAGATGTTAGTTACCTCTGACTGTTTTGGTAGCCATTATTAAACCTCCCTAATTCCACCCTCTTGCAACTTCTATTCTAAGTAATGTCCACATATGAAAACATGTTATTTGGCCTAACAGTGATTTCTACTTAAGCTCACTTTCGTGCAAATATTAGGGTTTCCATTTTATGATTTAGATATGTTCTACTTTATTCATCTGAGGGTTATTTATGTAGATTGTTCATGCTGGCAAGTTGAATACTGATGTTATGACTGTGGGTGTGGACGGCGCTTTCACATGCTAATTCATTTCTCTCACACAGAAACCCGGAAGTGGGACAACTGTATGGTAGAAGGCTGCCCAATGTCGAAAGTTTAAAATGGTTTTCTGGGAATGAAATGCAGCCTGTTGCTTCTATTTCAGCTCTTGGGCTACGCAGATCATTGTACCAACCAATGCCAAAACAACATACAACTCAGTATGTATATAAAGAATGAGCTATATTAACAGAAATTAGTTAAACCTTATCAGTAACTTACACACATGCCTACTTGGGTATCCGTTTATATAGATGTCATGCAGCATTAACATAACCAATGAAAAATGCACAAAACCATTATTGGGAGACGAAGAAAATTCCCCTCTTAAATCAAAATTTTTGGATACTAATCCAACTGATTGTCCAACAAGCATAATAATCACTATCACTGTTACCTGTGTCTCATCTCTGTTGCAGGATTTACAAACTGGGTTGAGTCACAATTTCATCTTTTTTAGGAACCTCCATGCTATTCTGTTAAACAGATTAATTTTCATTCCAATCATCAGACTATAAACCTTCAAAAGAAAAGGAGACTTACTAACTCCCAGGTTTGGAAGATCAAGGCGCCCACTCATCCTGAAGACCACCTCCCACAGAACAGGTGATGGAGCATACCTGGGAGCAAGAAACTGGTATGTCTTAAATCTGGAACAGAGACCAAGGGTGAAATCAGGTTGTCTCCTTTTGTTACTGCTCTCTCAGGAGAAACACTATAGCAGCCACACAGCAACACCTCATACCCTTAGTTAAGGACACCTCACTAGACAGTCTCCCAAAAGTGTCACTTAAACCACAAGTTTTATCAAAATGGGTTCTTATGGGACAAACTATAGCAAGATTCCATTTATATAGTGTATGTGTAAATGCATATGGTTGTCTCTGTAGAGAGACAAGTACATATACATGGCAGACCAAAAAGCTCATTACGGATTTAAGCAGAAAGATAAGGGTGTTTTAGTAGAAAAAAACTTTTTTTTTAAGTTGTATTCATTTTTTATTACAGCCAGATATACACAGAGGAGGAGAGAGAGAGGAAGATCTTCTGTCCAATGACTCACTCCCCAAGTGAGCCACAACGGGCCGATGTGCGCCAATCCAAAGCCAGGAACCTGGAACCTCTTCCGGGTCTCCCACGCGGGTGCAGTGTCCCAATGCATTGGGCCATCCTCAACTGCTTTCCCAGGCCACAAGCAGGGAGCTGGATGGGAAGTGGAGCTGCCGGGATTAGAACCGGCGCCCATATGGGATCCCGGAGCTTTCAAGGCGAGGACTTTAGCCGCTAGGCCACGCCGCCAGGCCCAAAAAAAACTTTTCAAAACAATTTCCATAAGCTTTTAAAAAATCCTTTATATTGATGGAAAGTTAGCATATATTTCTAAACATTTATATAAATGATAGAATGTTAACATTATATTCTTTCCCATTTTTACAAAGCTGTGTAGTATTAAACTTCTATATGTGTTATATAAATATACTTATTCATTCCTGCAATACAGATTTATAGAAGTTACAATTATGTCCCAGGTCATGATTTATTGTATTTTGTTAATCATACCTTATTGTCGACAGAGTGGTTCTTAAAAATCTCTGGATGAAAACTGCATCCTTATGCTAGATTAAATAGAGAAGTAGAAGTCTTGAATTAGGTTAAGTTTTCCAGTCATGTAATATTGGTCATCTGTAGATAAGATTCTCAGATAATGTTTGTATAGAAACACATACTTTTACTAAAGACCAATAGTAGCCATCATCTCATACCTCCCAGGATGCACTAGCAGAAAGCTGGGTTGGAAGTACAACTGAGACTTGAATCAGGCCCTCTGACGGGAGATGCAAGCCTTTCAGAGCACAACTCAACCACTTTGCCAAACACCTGCTGCAATCCGTGCTGTCAGATTGTCCAGAGTCAAGTCTCACTAGACTGATAAAAGGTAAAGTTCAAATATTTTGTATAGGTTTTAAAGCATTTTTGCAT
Source organism: Ochotona princeps (assembly GCF_030435755.1). Lineage (NCBI taxonomy): Eukaryota > Metazoa > Chordata > Mammalia > Lagomorpha > Ochotonidae > Ochotona > Ochotona princeps. The sequence continues at coordinate 22,568,859 of NC_080836.1, forward strand.
TGATTTTAATTGACAATTAAAGATTCCAAGGTGGTAGATTAGTATTTTTATAATAGTTAATACTAAATACTTTTGCAGTGATAAAGGAAAAGGAGATAACTTATGGGCAATACTAATCTCCAAGTATCTAAGATAACCAAGATTTTACAAATGAGTTTAATTTTTGCTGACATAGAAGTACTTTAAATAAAAGCATTGCTCATAATCGTTACATACCATGACAACCATGTAGTAATTGTTATAAAGATGCCTTAGTCAACATTTTGGGATGAATCGTCTTACGATATTCAGAAAGCACACTCATCAGTGATCTGAGATGGCTGAATAGGGAAAAAATATGTGCTGATTCCGGCCACTAGAAAATAACAGAAGGGGAGGAATTACACCCCCAGGGGACACTTGGAGAGATGCTTGCAGTGAAAATTCTGAAAAGATAAAGGTGCCATAGAACATTAGGAGAAATAACACAGTAATACACAAGTGAACAGGACGGCACCACTAACTCCCATAGCCAGTGGCAGGAGGATACGCCGTCTTGGAACAAGACACTTAGCAAGCAGCAGGAAGGGTCAGCCACATAAATCAAGTGGAGGCTGCGGGAGGTGTGTGGGTGCAATTGGGGAATATTCTTGGAAGGGTCAATCAGTGGTCACCAGTGACTAACTGGCCTGGAGGCTTGAAGTGGGCAGGGTCCCCACTCAGGCCCGTGAGTGCTCTTCTCCCCTATCAAGGCTATTGAACTCAGTTTGCCATGGGTAAGAACACCCGGCTCCTTCTATAATTGATGGGGGAGCTGTGGGCAGTTGAGAGGGGATCCTCTGCCCCTGTGACTGGGACAGTTCAGTGGTGGTGTATGATTAGGACATGCACTAGAAGGGGCTGGGTATTGGGCAATAACTGGGTCTGGCTTCAGTAGCTCAACATTTGTGCTTACACTGAGGAGCCCACAAACTCACCATGTGCTTCATGCACCTTTGTGGAGGAGGGGCTTAAGTCCTCTGAGTTCATCCTTGGACCACCTTGAGAGAAAATTAGAGGGCAGCTGACAAGATCATACCTTGGCCCTTCAAATAACAACTATGCATGCAATGCTTCTGTTGCCACCTTCCTCTCAATTTTTAAAATCCTGTTTCTACAATATAATGATATCAAAAATCAGGACTTTGGTAATTTAATTTGAATGACATCCTAAGATTAGACCCACATGACAAGATTAATGCCCTTATAAGAAAACAAAGAGACCCAGAGATACATTTTTTTTTTACTATGTGAGTAAACAGTGAGGTGACATTTTACAAGAATAGTCCTCGCAAAGAGCTGACTATACACTCACCATATTGAACTTCCCATCTCCAGATCACTTACCCTGTAATATTTGTTGCACCATCTCTAGCTGATACATTACCAAGTAGAATGTAGTGTTTTCCAAGCATGTGATAAATGTCTAGTGCCAAAATAAAGAGCACTTAGAACTCAACAATAAAGATGTAACTACTGATTTTTTAAAAGGACAGAAAATCAAATATTACTTTCATATCTATGAGTATAAAAGAATCAAATCCCTAAATGGTCAGCATCATTAGTTAGCAAGGAAATGGAAATCAAAATTCAAGTTAAAAATACAAGAACAAGTGTTAACACAGAAGTGAAATAATTGCAATACTACTTGCTATGGATGGGAAAATTATTTAAATGCCTTTAAAATGTTGCTAGTTTGTCATGGCTAAACTTGTTAATGAAGAGATTCATTAACTCCATTATTTTGTCTGAAGGTACTTCAAAAATGTCATGAAAATGCATGTTACAAAAAAGTTTTTTACCACCCAAATTATCTTAATTCTATTTTTCCACAAACTGAAGTACCCTCCTACACACACACACAAGGAAAATGGAAAGAGTATATCCATTAAAATGTGTACATGGATATTCATACCAGCATTGTTTATAATAACCCAAGGCATGAACAAGTCAAATATCCATGAAGTGATATATTCATATGAAGTGATGTATTCATATGAAGTGATGTATGCAGACGATGGGATATTATTAGGTAACAGGAAGGGTGAAACACTCAAGTGTGGATAAAACAAATACATGCTACAAACCTGCTCAGTAAAAGAGAGCTAAAATAATGACATGTTGCAGGATTTTCTTGATGTCTAGAATAGACAAGTCATTATAACCCCAAAAAAGAGGTTAGTGCTTGACAAGAGCTGAGGGGAAGAAATAAGGATAATAGGAATAGTGAATTTATGACTTAGGAGGTAAGAATTTCTTTTTGAGAAAATGAGTAAGATTTACTCTGTTCTTCAACATTTACTATGCTTTTGAACATTGTCTTTTTTATTTTCATTTGGTTCAGCTTGCATCTTATTTAAGAGGCACAGAAACAGACCACCAGAGATTTCTCATCCACTCATTCACTCTCCAAATATCCAAGAGCTGGAAACTCAACCAAAGTCTCCCATGAGAGCGGAAAGGACTCAACTGTATGTGTTGCCTGCTGCCTCGCAGGATGCACATCATTAAGAAGCTGGGACTCAAACCCACACACTCCACTCCAGTAGGAGATGTGGGCATCCCACGTGGCATCCTAGCTGCTGCACCAACTGCCTGCCTTGAATTTTTCACTTTAAATGCCTGAGTGTTGATTATGCGGATACTGTATAAATCCATTTAAGGTGGTGTGGGGGATGAAGCACAGAATGCAATAGTGTGGATGAATCTTGAACACATTATATTGAATCAAAGAACTCAGATACAAGAGGTCATACACTGTACGATTAAATTTGTATGAAATTTCAAAAAAATGGCAAATCAACAGGGACATAAATAGATTAACTACCAAGGACCTGGAGGAAGGAAGGAAGGGAGAGTGACTACTAATGCATATGGTGTATGCTTTGACAATGTTGAACACAGTCTGGATGTAGATGGTAACAATGGTTATACACTATTAAAAGACACTAGATTTTACATTAGAAAAGAAAAAGTTTCTCAATTGCCTAATAACAGGGAATATTGCTTAACTTAATGGTATGTTTAATCATATGAACACCTTGGAGTTTCACTCTCCTTGAAGACATTCAGATGTTCAATTACTATCATAAATATGTACTGCTTAACGGTTACAGTAAAACATTCTCAATCATGAATAGAAATTTTAGAATAAACAGTACAAAATTCTTCCCCAACAACATGAGATCTAGTTAAGTCACAAATGAGTAAGTATGGACAATGACTGCATTGTGATTTTACATAAGATTTGATCCATACAGAATTTTATGTTCAGATAATTAATAAAAACAACTGCATGACTTCATTACTATCTATGAAATCCATGATATTGGCATACTAGGAGATATTTGACAAATTTTCACAAAGCACATTTCTGTTCAGTGTAAACAAATACACATAAATATTTTCTATTGAATGTATGACAATTTAAATGATTTTTTTCAACCCTTTGTTTTGACATTATAGAAAATGGCTAGTGACTAGTGAAACCATGCTCACACAAGATTGATTATAGTGGCTGTAGAGAGCAATCAGATTTAAAGATATTCACTTGAACAAGTCACATCAGTTGAAATTAAGTGGAATTTCTACTTTGGGTTACTGGCTGTAAGAGAATTTAAACAAGGTTTCAGTTCCACAGAGATTGCCTTTCAAATATGGAGTGTGTTGTACAAATAAGCAAATAAGCCTTGTAAAAGCATTCGAGAATAATGCATAATGTATTAAAAATGGGACATTCTGTTAAAAAAATTATGTAGGGTATGGTAAGTATAGCAAAATTTACAAGAAAGGTGGGACGTTAGCTGCTATAATAACTAATGATCAGTGTAGACCTTACTGAGAGTTTGGAGACTCAGATATCTCAAACAGAAAGTGAATCCCCACATGACCCAGAAATTAAGAAAATTAAATCAGTATGATGGATCACTAAGGTATACATGGCAATCGGGTTTAACAATTTATAGATAATTTGCATTACTTACACTTAAAAGAGGGAGATCATATCATTTCTGACTATGTGGATTCTGGAGGACACATGCTAAGACAAAAAAAAACATAAAAAGACATGTTACATGATTTCACTAAAACATAGCATAAAAAGTGCCAAACTCATAAAATTAAACAGTAGAATGGTGATAACCCTAGTTCCTGAAGAATGGGATGTTACTACAGAGCAATTAGTTGGTGATTAACTGTTGCATTGTATGGTGACTACACTTAGCAACAATGTGTTACACATCTGTGCATTGCTAAAAGAGATTTTAAATGTTCTCACAGTAAATCATAAGTATGTGTGGTGATGAATATGGTAACTAGTTTGAAATGTGTATGCATCATTAAACTATATTGTACATATACCATTTGACAAATAAAAATTGTAAAAAAGTTACTGCCGATCACATTACTAATAAGTTGATTTGGAAAATGATGAAATTTGAGAAATCCAAGATAGCTGAATAAGGAAGACACTGATTTTAACCACTAGAAGATAACAGAGAAGTCAAGGGAATGATCACATTTTCAGAGGACAATAGAAATTTTCAACATAAAACATGCAGAACAAGACAGACTTCCTGGATTAGTAAGGACAATATACATTCAGGTAATATTCAACAGTATGTAACATGGCTGGCAGCTGGTGGGGAGAAGGAACAAGGTTAGAGGAGGCTGTATTGGTCACCACGCCACTGTGATTTTGTCTGAGGGAGAACTTCACCATACACAGTGATTTTGAGCCTAGCCTGGCAAGCTTATAGAGGCAGGGCATCCACTAACTCTCTGAAGGGATGTCTTGCAGTTACTCTCCTCTTTTCCCACTCAAGCACCAAAAAGCTGGGGGAGAACGTGCTATCTTCCCATAGCTAGGCAGGTGGGAAGCTCAGAGCTCCAAGTGCTGGGAATGGACCTCATGGGAGTCCTAGTGTCACATCGTAGAAGACACAAACACTATGAATAGTTCATTGTGTTCAACCTAGGAAGTGAGTTGGCTCACCTTGGCATAAAGAATGTCCGAATGTGTAAACTTGTCATGATTATTTCCTACCCCCACTGAAGACAGGCAAAGGAGAGCACCATGTCCAACATCAGTGTTACTCTGAACTCTTGTCCTACCCATAAAAACTAGCCAGAACCCTCTGGCTTTACTCCTTATGCACCCCTGAAAATCCACTATCATCCGCAGGCATTCCAGTGAGACATGAAGGCATGTTTCCAAGAACCAAGACATAGCAGGATGCCCCATACACTTAAACTAAATGTAAAATACAGAAAACATGAGTAAGCCAGATAATATGAGTCTTCCAAATAAAAAAAAATGTTTACCAATATTCAACTCTGAAGATACAAATTGACAAAATTCCTGAAAAAGAATTCAGAAGAATGACTGTAGTACTACTCAAAAACATGGAAAAGTGGTTTCATGAAATAAAGGTATCAGTACCTGAAATATATCAGATATTCAGCATAGAGTTAGAAATATTAAAGAAAAGTCTAACTGAAATATTATACATGAAGAACTCAATAACACAAATAAAAAAAGATTAGTGGAAAGCCTTAACACCACACTCAGTACATAGAAAAGTATGAGTCAGGAGATGAATTTTAAAAATTAAAAAAAAAACTCAGTTGAGGGGCTGAGCGCAATATCCTCATTGCCTTGCAATGGCCAGGATCCCATGTGGGTGCGGGTTTGTGCCCTAGCTGCTCCACTGCCATCTAGCTCCCTATAGCTACTTGGGGAGTGAACCCGCAGCTGGAAGACCTCTGTCCCTCCTCCTCTTCGTAAATCTACCTTTCCAATAATAATAATACTAACTCAGTTGGAACAAATGAATTAAAATGAAAATGTTAGAAAAAATGAAAACAGAACTCAGGACCTATGGGCAACTTTGAAACGCCCAAATATGTATGTGTGTGTATATACACACGTATGTGTTATGACTTCCTCAAGGAATGAAAAAACAGAATATCTGAGAAAACCTACTCAGGGAAAAACAAAATTTCATTATTTGGAAAAATATATGAACATCGAAGCACTGCATGTATATTGAACCTGAAATAGGCTTGATCAGAAAGATCTTCACCACAACCAATTATAGAAAAAATTTCGAAAGTAAAGCATAAAGTATCCTTACAATTCAGAGGCTAAAAGTTATACTACTTTTAAAGGATCTCCAAAAGGATTCATAACAGCTTTCACATCAGAAACTGCACGCTTGGAGAGAAGAGAGGCATATATTCTGAAGCCTGAAACCTTACCCCCTCCAAAAAAAAAAAAAAACCACCACCACCACAACAAAAAAAAAACCTGTCAACCCAGAATATTGTATCCAACAAAGCAGGCATTTATAAATGAAAGTAAAATAAAATCTTTCAAGACAAAATTTCAAAGACATTTGTAACCACCTGATTGGCCTTTTAAATTGTAATTAAGGATCTACTACAAATTATTAGCATCGTGAAAGAATATGAATACAGAAAACATCTCAGTGAATTACAAAGGAGATAAAAACGAACCATAGGAGTACTTAGGGAAAAAAAATAAGTCATTACTGACTAATAACAACATTGAAAGCAAATGAACTAAATTTTCCAATTAAAATATATAGACCAACTGAATGGTTTATAGAACAATGCTAGGTGGTGGCAATGTGGAGTAACAGGTTGGACCATCTGTTCTACCAGCACTCACTCAAGCCTTGGCTGTTCCCATTCAGATCTACCCTTCTAAGAAAGCAACAGAAGATAGCCCAGATATTTGGACCACTGCACCTATGTCAGAGACTTTTAAAAAGCTCCCAACTTCTCCCTTTGGCTTAGTCCAGCACCACCCATGCTGGCCATTTGTGGAGCAAACTAGTAAACGGAAAATTCTCTCTTTGTCTCCGTCTCTCTCCTTCCCTCCCTATCTCTGTTGCTCTCAAACAGATTAGCAGACTGGATCAAAAATAGGACTGATCTACCTGCTCCCGACAGGAGACATCTCACCAACAAAAATCTCCATCCAGCTTCCTGCATGCAGCCTGGGAAAGCAGCACAGGATGGCCCAACGCCTTGGAACCCTGCACCCCTGTGGAAGATCAAAAGAACCCCAGGTTGCTAGCTTCAGATCAGCTTAGGTCAGCTCCACTCTGGCCACTGTGGCCACTGTGGCCACTTGGGGAGTGAAGCAGCAGATAAAAGATCTTACTCTGTTTCTCTTTCTCTCTGAAAGCTACCCTTTTAAAGAAAATCTATAAATCTTATCAAAAATGGCTAAAGTCTTGAGGTTGTAAGAGTGTGAAATCACTGTCCTGGTCTTTGCCTTCTTTATCCTCCAGACTTTATTGCACATTGGCTCAAGGTAAACAAAGTTCTTCCATGGAATTAAGATTGAAATACAAATTGTAACAATTAGCTTGTATTTTTATTTCTCAGTATAGTTTTCAAATATTAATCTAACGCATGTCTATAAATGCAAATTAACATAAATTGTCTTATTTAGATTTGATTGATTTGTGCTAATCCATATAGTATGAAAATAGACAATTTTTGGAATTCCACAATAATGACCTGTGGTTCTAGGCCAAATCTCTGTATAAGTAGGATGATCTATCATCTAGAATGAATATTGCTAAGTTTCTCCCCTGGGTTTCTATCCTATTTCTTTTCAGATCATCTAGCTTCAGAGCAATCTGTTTCCATTGGGGTTTAAACTTGCCTTAGCTGGATAAACTAAAACTGCTTTATAAACATTTTTCCTGCTGTTTGAATGTCAAATATAGGAGTCCTAACTAAAACAATCTGAAACTGGTCTCAATCAAGATGTCAGAATGGGATAAAAACATGTTTAAACAGACAGAGAAACATTAACCAGTGTAAAGCAAAGAAGGTACGTTCTAGGAAATAGGAGAGGCCAGAACAAGAACAGGTGGCACTTGTAGACTTACACATGGGAAAACAGTGGATAAAAAGGTGTGGTGTTGCAGTGACTGATAGCACAGCAGCATTCAGTAAGCAGCAATCTGAACTGCACAGGCAGCCAGAACTCCACCAGCAGTAAGGTGAGCAGGGGCATTCACTGGGAGTTAAGGAAGTGAACAAAGAGAAAGAACTGCCCATCCTGCTGGTCTGTTTGATTTGACCAGGAGCAGAGACAGAGCAGCAAGTCCCAGACAGGAAGTGCGGGAAAAGGGTTGATTTCACAGTCCACTCTGCCCGCTGCCGTCAAATAAATGCAACTTTGCATAGGGAGACAAAGGTTATGGAACAGTACCACGCATGCACTGAGTTGGGAGTGAACTCATTTCTGGCTCAGTGAACCACAACAATGTGGCATGTTACAGGTTCCACCCAAGTAGGACTGGATACCCTCAAACGTGATGGCCAACAGATCAAGCAACAGATCAAGAACTCTAGTATTGGCACATCATGCACCATTTTGTACAGAGTGGCAAAGAATTTAAGATGGCAGAGACAACATGAGCTGTGCATGTGCTGAGCTTGGTGAGAACTCACTGAGCTCAGTGCATTGCACTGGTCTCATGAGAAAATAATACTGACTATGGCGTCATATGGTTCAAAATAAGTCCATGTGGTTCTCAATCAGAACGGCAAACAGGTTCCTGTAACATAGCCACCAACAACAACCTAGTTATATAGACACCTTGTATCTCCCTAAACCTGGGACCTGCTCCAACCTGAAATGGGAGAAAGGTTATACAGACAACAGTGCAGTATAACCATGGTATCACAGGAGGTAGAGACTGGTGAGACTGGTGAGCTGGGGCTATGGAGACCATGGTAGAAGTCTAACATTAGAACCCAGACCTGGAACTTACTGGAGGAAACGGCACAACTGACTGCAAGCAAACAGCCATGTATTAACCACAATAAGTAAAATCAAATTCTAGACATGTGGGTGACACAGCTTAGAAACCTGCCCCAAGGAAAAGAATCTGATAACCAGAAATACAATGACTGAGAGCAAAACAAGAGACGAAGGCACAATGAATATTACTGAAGACTGACCTGCAAAGAAGCAAAAGCCTTTGCCAACCTCACAGTTAACTAAGGATGACATTGAGAAAATTGGGGATATAGAATTCAAAACACTTGTTATAAAACTTCATAACAATGAGAAGCTTATAATATAGGAGTTCAAGGAGTTTAAGGCATATGTCACACTGGAAATGAATCAAATCAAGGCTGATATATCAGAAATTAAGAATACAGTGGAGCAAATCAAAAGTATCCTGGAGAGTATCCAGAAAAATTAAACAGAAAAAAGAATCAGAATTGCAAGATATTTCCTGTCACCAGGGACAAACAATCAAAAAGCTGGAAGCAGAGCTGGATCAAGTTAAGAAAAAAGTATTTAAGAATGGAAAAGCACTATTAAAAGGCCAAATATAAGAGTTACAGGAGCCCCCAAAAGGTGCAGAAAGAGAAGCTGGGTTTAAATATAAAATAATAAGGGAAAAAATCCCTAATCTACAGAAAGAATTGGGAAACAACATACAAGAGGGGCACAGAACTCCCAACAGGTTTGAACAAAAGCGAGCTTCACCATGACACATGATAAGCAAGCTCTCCTCAATTGAACATAAGGAAAAGATCCTGAAATGTGCACATGAAAAAAATCAATTGACATATAGAGGAATGCCAATAAAATTCACAGGAGACCGCTCACAGGAAACTATAGGCCAGAAGAGAATGGAACGACATATTCTACATTCTAAAAGCAAAAAATAGTTGGCCCAAAATCATGTACCCAGCAAAGCTTTTTGTCTTTGAAAATGAAATAAAATTCTTCCACAGTAAAGTTAAAAGAATATGCCTCTTCCAAACCTGCCCTGCAAAGGATATTTAAAGAACTTCTCTTTAACAGGAATAGCACTCACCAAAACCAAAGGCAATTGTGAAGAACATCCCAATAAAATAACAGAAGATTAAGTCAATTAAACAACCCATCAGTAAAATGACAGGATCAAATTCTCACCCATTCATATTAACCCTAAAAGTAAATGGCTTAAACTCATCCATCAAATGTCATGGATTAGTAGACTGGATTAAAATAACAAAACCCATCTATTTGTTGCCTACAGGAGACATATCTCATCAACAAACAGCAACAGAAACTGTATCTCATGGATTTGTTAGTTTCATCTCTTCAAAACACTTTCTCTTTAAATTCTTCACTGACTCATACATCATACAGCAGCATCATTTTTTTCAAGAAACTACTTGATTTTCTTTTTCATTTCTTAAGCCACACATTACTGATGTAGTAGCATGTTATTTAACTCCATGGTATTGTTAATTTCTTTTTTTCTTCCTGTTGTTGATTTTGTATTATTGCTTTTCATTTAAGGGGATGTATAGTAACTGTGTAATGGAGACTATCCTATCCAGATGTGAGGATACAAAGCAGTATGCATTTCTATTCCTAAATCAAAGATGGACTGTTAAGTATATCTTGACAATAGGATGCTAGACTCTGCCATTGTTCAATCATGCAATGATGGACTAATGACCGTTTATGAACTACAGTAATAATATACGGGAACTCAGTGGGGGAGCAGAGGAGACTTGGGAAAGGGGTAAAGGAAATCCAAGGGCTTATGGAACTGTATCATAAAATGATAATAATGAAAACAGAAATCTTAAGAGATGCTAGAAAAAATTAAAATGAGGAATTTTCATGGAAAAATAAAAATCTTTTAAATTTAAAAATGTAAAACACACACAAAAAATAAAATGTTTGCCATTTTCTTTTAACCTGGATGCTACTGTTAATTTGACATACCACACTCTGCGTGAGGATGCCTTCATGTACGAAAGCCAATCTTGCCTTATAGTTTTTGTATTTACTCATTGGAATTTATCATCCTGAAGCTAATTCCAACATCTGTAGGGGAAGATTTACTACAAGGATGGGCCTTGGCAAAGAACTTGTGAAGCTGATCACCTGTCATCAAACTGAAAACTAAGCTTCTAAACCTAGCACTTTCTTAAAAAAAAATCTCCAAAAAGTGTTTTAAAAAGCCATTATCATGTGATCTTTTTTTTTTTGTTTTTTTTTTTAAAGATTTATTCATTTTATTACAGCCAGATATACACAGAGGAGGAGAGACAGAGAGGAAGATCTTCTGTCCAATGATTCACTCCCCAAGTGAGCTGCAACGGGCCGATGCAACGCGGATCCGAAGCTGGGAACCTGGAACCTCTTCCGGGTCTCCCACACAGGTGCAGTGTCCCAATGCATTGGGCCGTCCTCAACTGCTTTCCCAGGCCACAAGCAGGGAGCTGGATGGGAAATGGAGCTGCGGGGATTAGAACCGGGGCCCGCTAGGCCACGCCGCCAGGCCCAATCATGTGATCTTAAATAAGCCCTTGGGCTTTAGGATGAGCCAAACTCAGTTGATAGCAGCCTGGCTGGCAAATAAGCTTGAGGGAAGATGACCTTTTAATCAGCCAGCTGAGCTAGAGAGCAGACTATCACTGAAAGAAATACGCTTTGAAAATAAACATAGCAGCTGATTGTATGTACATCATCATCTTTTCAATGGCATGTTTCCAAAACAAAACAAAGTTAATATTTTAGAAACTAGTAAACTCGCAAAGATGTTTAATGAAATTTTAGCTGTGAAATTTGGACTTAAAGAATGCATATTTTGCAGTACATATCTTTCTTTTTATGGGAAAATTTAGACTATTACTTTTGTAAAGCGTGGGGGTAAAGGTACCCTCCTTCGCTGTTGGTAGGAGTGTAGGTTAGTACAACCACTATGGAAATCAATATGGAGAGTGCTTAGAGAATTGCAAAAAAGCCTGCCACATGAGCCAGCTATCCCACTCCTAGGAATATACCTTAACCAAGGAAATAAAAGCTGCATATGAGAGGGGATCTGTAATCATATATTTACAGCAGCACAATCTACAACAGCAAAGATATGGAAACAATCCAGATGTGCATCCAAAGAGGAGTGGTAAAGACACTGCTACATCTACTCCATGGATTTCTCAGCCCTTAAAAAGAATGAAATTATGCCATTTGCAACTAGATGGTCCCAACTAGAGACCTTTATGCTCAGTGAAATCAATCAATCCCAAAAGGACAAATACCATATGTTCTAATATAAGCAAAGTATCATGCAAATTGGAACGTATAGTGATGGAGTAAGAGAGATTACCATGTCCAGATATGAGGACACAATGCAATATGCATCCCTACTTCCAAATTAAAGATGGATTCCCAGTGAAACTGTTGGACATATCTAGACAATGGGCTGATGGACTTATAACTCCTTATGAAAGACTATACTATTGAGACAATATGGAGGGGTGGGGGCTCCTGGCTTCAGGTTGGCTCAGCACTGGCCATTGCACTCACTTGGGGAGTAAATCATCTGACAGATGATCTTTTCTCTGTCCGTCCTCCTCCTTGTATATCTGCCTGCAATAAACATAAATCTTTTTTTTAAAAAAGAAAGAAACAATATGGGGAAAAATCAGTCAAGGGGTGGAAGTTTGCAGGGGAGGGGGAGTCCCAGCCTCTATGAAATTGTACCATAAAATTCGAACTTAAAAACAGATTATTACTTTTTAAAAATGTACAAACAAAAGACTGAATACTAAGAATATAAGCAGAGTGAGTTGAATTTTCTTATTACAAAATATTAGCCAAGCAGGAAGTGAACACACGTCTCCCCAAGAAGCAAATTGCAACCTTAGCGGACAATTCTGAGTTTTTGTGGGGCATGGTTCATTTGCAAAGTTATATCAAAAGCTATTCCTTGAAAACAGTAAGAGTATGCAATACCTAAAACAAAAAGTATATCGATTACCTAGCATAGCACAAGGACCTTCTAGATATTCAACAAAAGATTTGGAGACTGATAAACTGGACTAGGTCATACATTTCATAACCTTAGTTGAATAGGTCAACCTTTACTTTAATGGATCTATTTGGCTGATCAAACTTTCCCATAACAGAATGGAATCTGAAAGTAGATCTCTTTTGGTCTGCCGAGAATAAATTTATACTTTATTCCAAATCCCAGAGGCAGTCAACTAAAAATAGCCCCTTTCTGAACACAAACACACACACACACTATTCCTTAATTTAAAATACTGTTATATTTCATTAAAAGTGACTCATAAATAGAAAATATCTTAAGTCAAAATCCATTTCATGCATTTAATCTATTAAACACCATCCTTTAGCAATAGAATTCAAGTGTACATTATCTCTTGTCAAAACAAACAAGCCACTCAAGAAATGGGCACGGGAAATGGGCAAACACTTCACAAAGGAACAAACCCAAATGGCAAATAAACATATGAAAAAATGCTCAAGTTCCCTGGCAATAAGGGAAATCCAAATTAAAACATCAATGAGGTACCACCTAACGCCAGTAAGACTGGCCCACATCAATAAAAGCACCAACAACACTTGTTGGCGAGGTTGCGGGGAAAAGGGAACCCGACTCCACTGCTGGTGGGGCTGCAGGCTGGTACAGCCTCTATGGAAATCAGTATGGAGAATATTCAAACAACTCAAATTCAACATACCGTATGATCCAGCAATAGCACTCCTAGGAATATATCCAGAACACTTGTTTTATGAGAAACCAACATGCACTCCTATGCTCATAGCAGCACAATCAGTAATTGCAAAAACATGGAAGCAACCAAAATGCCCATCAACAGAGGATTGGATAAGAAAGCTATGGTTCATCTACTCCATGGAATACTACTCAGCTATTAAATAAAACAAAATGCAGTTCTTTGTGGCCAAATGGGCCAAACTGGAAACCATAATGCTAAGGGAAATGAGCCAATCCCAAAAGGTTAAATACCACATGTTTGCCTTAATTTAAGATGATATGATGTTATGTATAACATGTTATGTTTTGAATGTTATATGTTGTGTATAAACTAAAATTGAAGTATAGGTGAGGTGGTCACAGAAGGTGACTGGGAACTCGCATTTACTTTTAACATATTGGTTACTCATTACTATGTCAATTAATTCCATAATGATGTAAATTTTTGCTGATGGTATGTTGGAGCTTTCAATTGACTGGGATGATACTCTGCTGGCTCTGTCATCAGACCAGAGAGGGTATACCTAAGAAGCCGTTGAACTTGCCTGGACAATAAGATGCTGGACTGTATGTTTGGTATACGCTTGCAATGGGGGAATCTCAACTGAACTTGAGCTGTGGTTATGCAACAAGGTGGAGGAATCCACCATGGTGGGAGGGTTTGGGGAGGGGTGGGGAGAACCCAAGTATCTATGTAATTGTGTCACATAATACAATGTAATTACTGAAGTTAAATAATAAATTAAAAAAAAATGCAAAAAAAAAAGTAATTGTTTTCATATTTATTGAAGGAGTACAGGAAAGGGGGGAAGAAGGGGAAGAAAGGAAGAGGGGGAGAACAAGGGAGAAGGAGAGAACATCTTCCATTTAAGGTTTACTTTTCGAATGACCACAATGGTCAGGTCTAACTCAGGCTGAAACCAGGAACTTCATCCTGCTCCCCCATGGGTGACAGGGGCTCAAGTTCTTGTGTCCTATTCTGCTGTCGTCCCAGACACATTAGCATGGAACAGGATCAGAAGAGCTACCCATGCTGGTATCGCCAGCCTTGGCTTAGACTGTTGTGCTACAATGTTGGCCTCCAACTACCATCTAGGTGGAATGGGTCACTGGAGGCTGCAGCTTGTTGCTGCTCCCAAAAATAGTGACAAAGGGTCATACTACCTGTCACTCATGACAATTAAACTTCAGAGTAGTTTTCCTGAATACAAGCCTGTTTCATCATTGTAACATTGAAAAATCCTAAGTTAATCCATTATAAGTTCAGGACTGTATTTAAATGTTTTCTTCACTAGATGACATAGTAATCACAGACTCTGCCTTCAGCTAGACTTCCTGAGACATATAGGTCTGTACTCAATGCTGTAACAGAACACAGGAGTGTGCTCAGTATCACACAAGTTACCAAATTAACATGAAGGAACAGTTGGCTAGAGCTTTAAAAAGTTAAGCACATGCACATCAATCTACTGTCAGGTAGTAGCAGGAATGTGTGGTTTTTTTGTTTTTTGAAATTTTTTATTTAAAAAAATTTAAATATATATATACATATACATATATATGTATTGAATTGATTAAAGCACAAATGGTCAAGGGCTACAGGAAAGTGGGCAAGACCATTGCTTCCACATTTTGCTATTTCCTTCCTGTATCTGGGGGAAGGGGAGAGACAAAGGGAGAAGCTACACCCACCCTCCCAACCATCCTGGGGTCCCTAATGTGGGGCATGCTACAAGGGCACTGCTTAAGTGGTTTCAGTAGTTTAACTGTTCTGAATTGCTGCCAATCTCGCCATTCCAAGCATGATGACATAGTCCACGTTAGAGTCTCCACTTGCCCAGATTTGCACTGCCAATACTTGGCTGGGTTAGTTGATCAATTTGTTCTGACCTCTGTTGTAGTATCCGGTGTCCTCTGCAGGTTCCAATGTACTACCGTATCCTCCATGTGCACCTGAATATGCTGTCCCTGCTCCATCTGAGTCACTGAGGAGGCTTAGCTTTGACACACACACATACTCCATGGTCAGACCACAGCACCTGAACTCTTCCTGGTTGGGGTTCTAAGTCAGACAGTTAGATTGGGGAGATCCCCAAAGAAATTTCATCTGAAGTGCTCCCAGACCAGATTCTTGGGTGTGCTTGCGAGTACAGTGTCCGGTACAGTCCGTCGTCCCTATCAGCCTATGCATATTCTGGTGGTTGCAATTGCTAGGTCAGTTCTGCGTCCAGCCCCATCTTTTACACAAATGGGTGTTGGATCCTATCCCAATCCTGCCCACTTGGCCATGACCAGAAGCCTAATTGGGACGACTCCCAATAACCCTTACCAGGACCCCCCTTCCTTGCCCTGGTTGCCATGCTTGCCAGTATCTACAGCAGACTGGTCCATCTGTCCCGTATCTCATTCAGCTTTCATACTTGTCGATGGGCATTGAAGCTTAGTTCAGCTCAACCAGCCACACTATTCAGCCCACACACCTACCAACAGTTGCCACTCTGTTTAGCCATACCTGCCCAAGTTTGGTTCTCATGCTCACCAGACAGAACGGCATCCCAGGAGGGAGGTGCTCACTGTTTCCCTACTTAGTACACTTCCTCTCCTGGATCATACACTCTCCAGTGGTTCTGCAGTTTGGCTTGCCAGAATTAGTCCCCAGTGCTGGTATTTGCTAGCTGATGCTGCGGCAGACCCCAACCAACCCATACCCACTTTGACATATGCTTGCACCAGTATGAACAATCAACCCAGCCTGACTTTTCCCTGGTCCAGCACATATGAGACCCACAGGTGTTGCAGCCTGCCCCCATCCCAACTCATGGTCTCCAGTGGGAGTGGTGATCCAGCAGGGAAGCCCTTCATATTCCCCCTACCAGCTTTCCCTCCTTCCAGCCCCCCAGGTCTTGCATGTGCTGGTTGGGTGCTGCGACTTGGTCTGGCATGGCCTGCCCCAGTTCAGCTTTTGTCACTGGGTGCTGTAGCCTGGCCTGGCCCAGCCCACCCCCTTTCCAGCTCAGGTTGGGGGTGGGGTAAGCTTAGCCCAGCCCAGCTGACACCCAGTCCAAGCCCTCATGTGTACTGATGTGTGTTGCAACCGGACCCGGTCCAACCCATACTTCATTCTGGTGCTCAGATTTGCCAGTGGATTATGTGAACAGGCCCTGCCTGGTTCACCTGCGACCTGCACCAAATGTATGCCCAGGGTACCATCCCCTGGCCTGGTCTGGGTTGCTCCCTTTCATGGTTCTTGGGCTCCCAACAGAGGAGTTTTCCAGTCTCCTCCATCCGAGGAAATATTGCATACACTGGTGGGTCCATGGGCCAGCCCTACTCAGTCCACCTCCTGACCTAGCAGGAACAATGGCCTTTCCTGACTGGCCTTCAACCCATTCTGGTTATTGTTGTTGGGTGTTACATGTCTGGTCCATACGCAGACACAGCTTATACCCGGCTCATCAGGGGCTAAAACCTCGCCTAGGCTGTCCTATACCTACCCTGGTCCTCACGAGCACCAGTGGGTAATGGGTTCTAGCCCAGTCCAGTGCACTCAGCCCCAGTCCACACTTGTGCCAAGGAATGCTGCAACCATATCCAGACCAGAACTCAGCTCCCATTCTAGCCCCGTGCTTACCAGTGGGAACCACAACCCAGCCATGGATTGAAGACTAACTTTAATTTTCCTCTGTAAAATAAACTATACTTCTGCTATGGTAAAAAAGTACCACACACACAACTTATCTGGATATAAATAATATCACATTGTCTCACTTATCTGCAATGAGCAGAAAAATAAAAGAATTTCTAGATTTGTGAAGAGACAGATACTTCCCATATCTTCAATGAAAAACTCCCTGTATTTAAGATCAACTGTCTTAAGAATTAGATATCAAATTATGAGCTTGGTTTATTCAGTACTAACCTTCTGTGACGACAGATGAGTAATTCTATTTTCTCTTTAATGATTAAAGTGGAATGAAAGTCCTAACTTTCAAGAATCTAACTTAAATAGCAAATCCTCAAACTCAGTAACGCCATTCTTTCACTGGTTTCTGGACCATGGGTTTCTTCAATATTTATAATGCAAAGGGTACTATCATATTAATAGCAGATATAAAGAAAAAGCATGTTTGCTTATTTTTTATTTCCTACTATAAGAAACAAATGCTAGAAATTATAAATATATAAAATTTGTATTAAGTAAAAAGTGCTGCATCAGAAAATGAAGTAACAGTGACTTTTTTAAATTTTAGTTTTGTAAGTTGAATATATTTCCTGTCATTTCCAATGAAAATTTAGTATAAAAGTGATATTTCTAACCCTACTCTACCTTTTGCCCAGGTTCCCACTCTCCTCCCTCACTGATAAGTTTCCAGGACATACTTTCAGTTCCTTTGAAAATTTCAGGCTGACAAGGAGACCATGGGGAATTGGAGTGCCTTCGGAGGCAGAGATCTCTGAGGTCACCCAGCCCCATCTGGAGCTTCCAAAGGAGATGGAAGAAGTCCAAGCTCTGCCGTGCAGGAACCAGCGTCATTGGAATGGCAATCAAGAGCCCTGAGCAGTCCGCAGAAACAGAAGAACAATAAACTTCTTTCGGGACCAAGGAGGGGAGCTTTCTCTGGTACTGGCCTGGTTCCGGCTCTGAACCCCCACCCTCCCTCGCAATGACCATTGGGATCACTCCGGAAACCCCCTCAAAACAAACATACAAACAAACTTTAAAAACCTATAATAAATAGACAAACAACAACAAGGAAAGCGTAGACTCAGACAGGAAATGGCCAGCGTGGATTTACTCATACCTCACTAGGTGGGGCACAATGACTAGTTACTCCTTACTGTGGTATTGAAGATTTCTCTGCACACCCCTCCTAAAACTGTTCTGCTCCTTAATTGTTGACAAATGTCTTCTTAGAGTTATAAGCCAGTTTAGACTATCCTAAAATCCGTCAAGTTCAGCAAAATTATGCTTTAACACAACAAATGGCTAAATACTAAAATGAAAATAGACACGAGACAGCTGAATAGTACCCTATAGCCATTTTAAGGTGTATAGCAGCCGGTCCTGTATATAGACTAAAATTGAAATGTCAATGAGCTAATCATAGGATGTGGTTAAGAACTTGCATTTTTTTTAACATACTGGTTACTCAAAACCATGTCAATTCCATAATGTTGAAAATTGCTGTTGATGTTATATTGGGACTCTTAATTGATTGGGATGATATTCTGCCAGCTCCGCCTTCAGACCAGACATGGTCCCCCCAAGAAACTGTTCAATTCATCTGGACAATAAGATGCTGGACTCTATGCTTGGTATGTTTGCAAAGAAAGAATCTTGACTGAATTTGAACTGTAATAGTGCAACAAGGTGGAAGAATCCACCATGGGGGAAGGGCATGGGGAGGTGTTGAGGGATTCCCAGAGCCTATGAAACTGTCACATAATGCAATGTAATTAATAAAAAAAAAAAAGAGGAAAAAAAAAGAAAATTTCAGGCTGAAGCCTACATTAGGTTAAGAATTCAAGAAGTAGCAGATTGCAAAATGCTATTTTTCAAGATTATGGACCAAACTTTTAATAATTAATTCTCAAAAATGCTGATAGGTTTTTTTTTAATTATTTATTATTTAACTTCAGTAATTACATTGTATTATGTGACACAGTTACATAGATACTTGGGTTCTCCCCACCCCTCCCCAAACCCTCCCACCATGGTGGATTCCTCCACCTTGTTGCATAACCACAGCTCAAGTTCAGTTGAGATTCCCCCATTGCAAGCGTATACCAAACATAGAGTCCAGCATCTTATTGTCCAGGCAAGTTCAACGGCTTCTTAGGTATACCCTCTCTGGTCTGATGACAGAGCCAGCAGAGTATCATCCCAGTCAATTGAAAGCTCCAACATACCATCAGCAAAAATTTACATCATTATGGAATTAATTGACATAGTAATGAGTAACCAATATGTTAAAAGTAAATGCGGGTTCCCAGCCACCTTCTGTGACCACCTCATCTATACTTCAATTTTAGTTTATACACAACATATAACATTCAAAACATAACATGTTATACATAACATCATATCATCTTAAATTAAGGCAAACATGTGGTATTTAACCTTTTGGGATTGGCTTATTTCCCTTAGCATTATGGTTTCCAGTTTGGCCCATTTGGCCACAAAGAACTGCATTTTGCTTTTTTTAATAGCTGAGTAGTATTCCATGGAGTAGATGAACCATAGCTTTCTTATCCAATCATCTGCTGATGGGCATTTTGGTTGTTTCCATGTTTTTGCAATTACTGATTGTGCTGCTATGAACATAGGAGTGCATGTTGGTTTCTCATAGAACAAGTGTTCTGGATATATTCCTAGGAGTGCTATTGCTGGATCATACGGTATGTTGAATTTGAGTTGTATGAATATTCTCCATACTGATTGGTTTTTAATACTTTGAGACAGAGCAGCCATAGAAGGCTTTATTGAGAATGAACATGTGGTTAAAGACCTACAATGAGAACAAAAATAATACAGAGAAAATGACATAAACTCAACCAATACATGTATGGGAGAGAATGTTAATTCAAACTATTGTTTTCTCTGTGTTGGCAGACTATAGAGTCTTAGAGCATGTAGCTTCTCTGGTTGTTGTTGTTCAAAAGGACTCACTACTCATCAGTGCTGGCAGGTACTGTAGACCTGTGGAACCAACACCTAATGTTAAACTCGTTCTCTTTTCACCTCTACACTTACAGGTTGGGAAGTTTCAGCGCCCCCTTGCCATGCTTCCCTGCAGCTAACACAACCATTTTCTCAGATATGCAGTGGCTAACATACAACACAATATAATGAATAGGAACAAACAGATCTTTAAATTGGACTGTTGTCTTTAGCCCTTGCTTATACTCCTGTGGAAACGGGATCTTTTCAATCTTTTCAAACGTTCATTATCAGGATTCTATTCTATTTTAGAGTAGAACATGAATATGTGTGATTTTTTTTGTAAAAAATAAAAATAAAAAGAAAATATGGAAGAAGGAGGAATGAAAAAACTTAAAAAAAAACAAAAATGAAAATACTGGGTATTTCTTCAAAGACTATAGGCAATGAATCTAAGTTGGCTTGTCTTTTGTTTTGGATATGAATACAGATAAAAAACTCTGGAGCTGCACAGATTTCTCAAATAACTAAATGGCAATTATGAAGAAAAGGCAAAGAAATACCTGATCATCCTCACGATGTAAAGCCATTAAACCAACCCCACAGTTACTTTATCTAAGTCTTGTTTGTTTACAATCACCTGGAACCATCTGGGCTTCTTACACAGTTTCCTTCCACTGTGGCTAACAGCTTACCTAACTCTTACAGACAGAAGCACCTAATCCATGCATGCACAGGATTATGTCGTGACATATACCTGCTGTTCCACACAATCAGAATTCCTTGGCCTCAGTTTACGGCATCTTACAAATGAAGAACACATCAGCTTATCTACCTTTTCTTTAAATGTACACCTGTTTGATAAGAGAACAGTTATTTACAAGACCATCTTGAAAGGGGGATTATTATGAAGTTAGAAGTACATAATCAAATTCCGATGGGAAGACACAAAGAGAAAAAATTGAAAGAAATTATTTTTAAGATTATCAAGATTATCTTGATCCTTGTACAGTGACACTAAATAAATATCTTTATGGATTAAGAATTCCATTTCTCCACACAAATCTTGTTCTGCTATCAAAGGAAATGTAAATGGTCATTCAAATATTTTTTTAAAATACATTAAAATTATTTTTAAGTCAAGCTAAAGAAAGTAAATTATAACCAGTTTATTTTCCAACTGTTATTCAGGGGGAAAATGAACTTATTTTTTTTCCTCAAACGCATGTACACTACTTGAGAAAATGCAATTCCCTTTACACAGGATAATTATACTACATAGTCCCAGGTATTTTTTTATATTAATTGATGAGGGCTCAAAAATATTTTCTTCTCTACCATAACCAGCTCTATTTTTCTCCCGTGATACTTTTAGAGTCAAACATAAAGAGTAAAGGGAATTTATTTATTATTTATTTTGGCTTACCCTATGAAAGATACTACTGCTCTAAGATTCTAAAGTTGTCTTGCTTTGAAGAACATACTATTATCCATTGTGAAGCATGCTCTACATGAAGTCTTGTGGAGAAACAATGTACTTGGTTACTTCTGACTAGTTTATGGCCATATGTAAATTGAAATGCACCTGAATACATGAACTTTACATAATCTTCACAGCCATGAAAATGATAATAGACTTGGGCCTGGCATAGTAGCCTAGTGGCTAAATTTCTTGCTTGCATGTGCCACGATCGCTTATGAGTACCGGGTCCACTCTCCACTGCTCCACTTCCTTGCTTATGGCCTGGCAAAGCAGTAGAAGATGGCCCAAAGCCTTGGGATCCTGCACCCATGTGGGAGACCTGGAAGATGCTCCTGGCTCTGGATCAGCTCAGCTCTGGCCATTATAGTCACTTGGGGAGCGAATCAGTGGACAGAAGATCTTTCCTCTCTGTCTCTCCTTTCTGTAAATCTGTCATTCCAATAAAAACAAGCCTTTAAAAAACAGAAGAGTTAATAGACTCATGACCTTTGCTTCTAAGTGGAAATTCTTTCCAAAAACTGGGTATATATACACATACACATTCTTTGTGTGTTTCAATTTATGAAATTGAAGTTAATTAGGAATGTCAATGATTAAGCTTTCACAAATATGAATTGAGTCTATTGTTAAATCTAAGAAACAAGGGCTTAGTGCAAATAAATGAATAGTCTATGGAACTATTAAATTTTTAGAAATATTATTTGTGCTTATTAACAGGAAAAATGTTGAGTTCAGGATCACAAAATATCTGAGGAGGAATTGACCTATTCTTGCCTTTTCTCTGATGAATAATGTTTTAGAATGGTATGTATTCACCCAGTGTAACTTGCTCCCAAAAGAGTCAACATTTTTGAGTTATGAAGTCCAAATGTTCTGTTATTTTTTACTATTTATCTTAGAGCACTTTAAAAGATCTATTTTGGCTCAACTGCTGTGCTGAAATCCAAGATCCGCTAAAACAGTGAATGTGAAATAATCAATACTTTTTTCCATGGCTGTTGTGTAAGTGTCTTTCTTTTTTAAAGATTTATTTTTTTTTTTGTATTGGAAAATCAGGTATACAGAGAGCAGGAGAGACAGAGAGAAGGCTCTTCCAACTGCTGATTCACTTCTCAAGTGCCTGCAACAGCTGGAATTAAGCCGATCAGAAGCCAGGAGCTTCTTCTGGGTCTCCCATGCAGGTGTAGGATCCCAAGGCTTTGTGAGGTCCTTGGCTAATTTCCCAGGCCACAAGCAAGGAGCTAGATGGGAGCTGGGCTGCTGGGACAAAAACCAGCATGCATATGGGATCTTAGCACATGCAAGGCAAGGATTTAGCCACCAGGCTACTACGTCAGGCCTGGTGCCTTTATTTCTTACAAATGTGTTAAAAATTATAAAAATATAAAACTGCAACAACCTATTTCTAAAAACTTCTTACTTGAGTATCCGTTACAACTATATTAGGAAGATTCATTTTTTACATAAGCAGACACAGGAAGTCCTATCTAAATGTTCATGAAACTTCTAAATGCAGCTGCTTATCATTTGAGTTGGTTAGCACCTCTTCACATGATTGAAAAATGGAACACACCACTTTCCCATGCAAAACAGAGGTTTGGGGACTGAAATTGTGATAGAATGTGTTCGACCATTGCTTTAGATGTCAGCATCCCATTTGGGTGTCTGAGTCTTGGCTGCTCTATTTTTTTTTTAAGATTTACTTATTTTTATTGGAAAGGCAGATATACAAAGAGGAAATACAGAAAGATCTTCCATCCACTGGTTCACACCCCAAGTGGCTATAATGGCCGGAGCCGAGTTATCTGAAGCCAGGAGCCAAAGCCTCTTCTAGATCTCCCACACGGGTGCAGGGTCCCAATTCTTGGGCCATCCCTTAACTGCCACAAGCAGGGAACTGGAAGGGAAGTGGAGCATTTGGTACATTGACTGATGCCCATATGGGATCCTGGCACATGCAAGGCTGGGCCTTTAGCCACTAGGATATCACGCGTAGCTCTTGGCTGCTCCATCTTCAATTTACTGTCCTTCTAAAGTGCTTGTGAAGCAGCAGAGAATGATCTAATAGTTTGAGTTCATGCACCCATAGAGGGATGAAAATGAATCTCCTTGCTTTGGCTTACCACAACTCTGGGTGTTGGAGCCACGGAAGAGTGGTCCAGCAGATGGAAGATCTATCTTCCCCTAACATTACTTTTCAAATACATAAAGGTCTCATTCCCCTGGTTTACATTCAAAAGAGCACTAGATATTGGAGAACAGAATTTTAGTTTTAGTTCTGCTACTCACTGATTCTATCACTTTGAGCCAGAGGAATCTTAGCCTCCTCACATTTTTTCCCCAAGATATATTTATTTAGGTGGGGGTGAGGGGAGATGGATTTACAAAGACAAGTAGCGACAGAGGAAAATATTTCATCTGCTGTTTTACTCCCCAGATGGTTGTAATTGCCTTAATGGGCTGATCCAAACCCAGGAGCCAGGAGCTTCTTCCAGGTCTCCCACATGAATGCACGGTCCCAAGGACTGGGCCATCCTCAACTGCTCCCCCAGGCCATGAGCTGGGAGCTGGATGGGAAGTGGAGCAACTGGGGCACAAACTGGAGCCCATATGGGATCCTGGCCCTTGCAGAGGGAGGAATAGCCTATACAGCCATCGTGCCAGCCAACATATTTAAGAATAAGTCAATGTAAAATTAGACATGAGAAATACTGTTAACATAAGGTCCAGCACAGTGATATGCCAGGCAAAGCCTACACTTGTGGTGCTGGCATCATATATGGACCCCAGGTTGAGTCCCAGCTGTCCACTTTCAATTCACCTCCCTGCTTATGGCCTGGAAAGGCAGCGGAGGCTGGCTCAGGCCCTTGCTCCCCTGAACCCATGTGGGAGACCCTGAACAAGCTCCTGGCTTCCAATAAGCTCAGCTCCATCTACTGCAGGCAATTTGGGGAGTGAACCAGTAGATGGAAGCTCTCTCTCTGTAACTCTATCTTTCCAATAAAAATAAATATAGTTAACATAGTCCTCAATTATTATAAAGGCCTATAATTATTGTTCCATTAAGTACTATAACAATGCAACGTAATTTTTTCTATTCAGATTCTTTCTAAGTGCAAAGTACTGTTAAACTTGTTGTGCGGGAGGGGGTAAAAGTAGCCAAATAGAATGAATCTCAAAATATATATTCAGATGTGAAACATTGATCACATATTGGATAGAACAATTCACTTATCTTTGTTGTTTTCTTAAGGCTGCAGTCATTTGTATTTCATTAGTATGCTATTCACATAATTTGTATGGGGCCTAATTTCTAACAGGCCCTAACATGTACACACAAACCAGATTTTGTATAATGATTATATTTAGCAACTGACTTTCTAGATGACTATACGCATAAATGAAAGAGGAAAGTTTGTAGGACATGACCTAAGGAAGAGCTTGACAATAAAGGTATGGCTGAAAAATCAAGACTAAGTAGTACAAGCCTGAGAAAATTGGTAAGCTTAATATTTTCAAGTTGTTCATAAACAAAATACCTATGATAGTAGCAGATATTTCTTTGCAAGAAGATATGTCCAATATATGCCAGTTGCTCCTGTACCTAATATTTTACCTGACCCATTTAGATGATTAACCTCATCATCTTATAAGGAAAATCCAAAGAATATGTCATGCATCTGAAAATTATGCATGACTTACCAATGCAGAAAGCAATAAATGAGCTAAACACTGTTTCCTGTGTGTATGCATTGGAGTGGTTTGTTATTGCCTTAGTGAACTACAGCTTCTAAACAAATATTCCTCTTCTTACCAAGTGGATAATGATTACATATTTTGTTGAGGAATTAAGAGTCAAGAAACTCATGAGCATGACCTTTTAAGACCTTAATTTTTTTTGTTGTTTTTTTTATTGATTATTTTGCATTATGTGACAGTTTCATAGGCTCTGGGAATCCCCCCACCCCTCCCCACACCCTTGCCCTACTGGTGGATTCCTCCACCTTGTTGCAGTATTACAGTTCAAATTCAGTCAAGATTCTTTCTTTGCAAACATATACCAAGCATAGAGTCCAGCTACTTATTGTCCAGATGAGTTGAACAGTTTCTTGGGGAGACCATTTCTGGTCTGAAGTTAGAGCTGGTAGAATATCATCCCAGTCAATTAAGAGTCCCAATATAACATCAACAGCAATTTTCAACATTATGGAATTGACATGGTTTTGAGTAACCAGTATGTTAAAAAAAAAAATGCAAGTTCTTAACCACATCCTATGATTAGCTCATTGACATTTCAATTTTAGTCTATATACAGGACCGGCTGCTATATACCTTAAAATGGCTATAGGGTACTATTCAGCTGTCTCGTGTCTATTTCATTTTAGTATTTAGCCATTTGTTGTGTTGAAGTATGATTTGCTGATCTTGGCAGATTTCAGGATAATCTAGACTGGCTTGTAACTCTAACAAGACATTTGTCGACAATTAAGGTGCAGAACAAACAATCATACAAACTAAAAAAAACCTAAAATAAATAGACAAACAACAAAAAGTAGAGCTTGGAATCTGACAGGCAAGAGCTGGCGTGGATCTGCTCATGCCTCGCTGGGTGGGACACAAAGATTAGTCACTCCTCACCATGGTGTTGAGGATTTTCCTGAACACCCCCCCAAAAAAAATTGACCTTAATATGTTTTAAAAGTGGGATAAAGATGTCTTAAATTCCATGTGTCCTAAAGGTAAACATGCGAGCTGACTGACACCATGCTGACAGGAAGTACATGCTGAGTGGTGGAGCCAAACATGTCTCATTAACAACATTAAGAAGGAATAGTCGTACCTACCATGTGATAAGTAAGATGGTACACGCGCATTTTTTTGCTTCTCCTGAAATCCACTGAAAATGCAGAGGCAATGATATTTGTTCCTTTTTTTTTTTTTTTTTGAGTATAGATTTGTATTGTGGTATTTTGGGTTAAATCCTTAACCAGGAGTGGAATCCAATTTTATTGGAATGATTCAGTTGAAAGCACTATTAAAAACCAGTCACAAAATAAGTGAGAGGAACTTTTGGAACTGGGAATGAAGCATTTTTTGTTACATATTTAGGTGAAAAACCCAAAGCCATTTAATTTAGTGACTTTTATAAAATCATGTCATAAGTTAAGCATTCTCTTTGTCCTTAATGTTGGCCTAATATGCTTCCAATGATTACATAGCCAATTCATTAAAAGGCTGATGTAGTAAATTAAGTGTTCTGAATTTACCAATTATTATATTTTAATACCACACATCCTTTTCACACACTTGACTTCTTTCCTCATTATCTTTCCGATCCCCCAACTCCATAACAAAATATGCATACACTGTAGATAAATTGAGGGGGATTACAAATGCCAGAAATCATCTAATCTTTGCAAGACATGGTACAGGTGATTAGAAGGAGGGGAGAAAGGACCAAAAGCGAGGGCTTCAAGTCAAGATCTAAGCCCAGGAAATGCAGAAGGAAAAGTGTTTGGGACATCGGCAACAAGTGAAAAGGAAGCATTGGCCTTCCTAGGCTTTCTCCTCTGCGGAACACAGGCTATCAGCCAGGGCACTCATTTCTACACTACATTGTGCCAAACATAATCTCTGAAAAGACAGCCTATCAATGAATTATAATGGGGAAACTGATGTCTATATGTAGAAGTTTGAAACAAGAATCCCACCTTTTCTTCTATTTGGAAAGCAATCTGAACTGGATCACAACTTACACGTAAGACCTGAAGCTACTAGAGAAAAACGGCAAGGAAACACTCCAAGACACTGGCACAGGCAAAGACATTTTAGCGATGACACCAAAAGCAAGCAACAAAAGCAAAACTGACAAATAGGATTTATCAAATTAAGATGCTTTTACACTGCAAAGGAAATGACCAACAGAATGAAGAGACAACCTACAGAATGGGAGAAAACAGTTTTAAACTATGACTGTGTATATAATAAAGGATTAATACCTAAAATATGTAATAAACAAAATTATTCAGCAACAAATAAAGAGTCACATAAAAAATGGCCCAGGGGTCTAAATAGGCATTTTAGAAAGGAAAAAATATAAATGACAAAAGCAACATTAAAAAATGATTAGGATATCTAGCCATCAGAAAAGTGTAAATAAAAACCACAATGTAATATCATCTTGGTCTATTTATAATAGTAATTACCCAAGAGTCAATCACAAAAACTTCAAATGTTGAGGCTCTGGAGACAAAGAGACTCCAACACACCACTCATGACAAGTCAAGTTGATGCAGCCATTATAGAGGAAACTATGGACTTTCCTCAGAAAACTGGAAAACATCTGCCACTAGTCCTGGGAATCTATCTAAAGCATTTAAAATATCTGCATATCCATCCACACTCATCGCAGCACAATTCACAGTGTCGTAAATATGTGATCTAATCTAGATGAAGTAAATGGAGGAAGGGATAAAGAATGTATGATATGTGAACACAAGGGAACATTACTTAGCCATAAGAACAAAATTCCGGCATTGAAACAAAATGGACAGAACTGGAACTCATTATGTTAATGAAATAAGCAAGACACAGAAAGAGAAATATTACAAGTTTTCTCTAATATGAGAAATGTAAAGTAAATGTAAAATTATATCTATAAATGTGTGTATTCTGTATGTTAAAATAACATTCTGTATGTTAAAATAAGAGGTTCTTTCCTCGTTTTATGTCTGGAATTACATGTTATGATGTATTAACATTTCCTTGGCTCACTTCAAAAAAGTTTTAATATATAAAAACATTTTATCTTCATTTACACTAAGTTTCTGAAGACTTCTGGTATAAATATTATCAAAATTAATGCAATGTGGTGCTGGGATGAAAATAATTCAGTATGAGGCTGGAATACATATAAAAGATTAAGCAGATTTTATTCTAAAACTTCATGAAAATTCAATACTGTCATGTTTTCTACTATGTCACTAAATTTGATGAAACCTATCACTTACTTGGACAGAAATTAAAAGGATTTAAATTTTAAATCCAACCTTCATTTAAAATAAGAAACTAAGCCTTTTTACTAAATTGGAGATTTTGTTAAAATAACAAAGAAAATGTAACAATCCAGCAGACATTCTACAGGTGGAAGGAAGGGGAGAGCCTTTCCCATGCCTACTCTCACTTCTCTAATCAGAAAAACAAGCCAGAGGAATAGGACTGGTGTTAATTGGTGAGGTCTTACATTTGATGCAGGATTGGCAGGATGCCAACATCACTAGACAGGAAAAAGATGCTAATTTTCACCAGGAGAGATTATTACGAGCAAAGGAAGCACATTCCCAGGGTAGAGATGGGGAAAAGCTGCAGTAGAAATTCTACAGGAGAGAGAAAGACACTGTGGAGTGTATGGACATTGCAATCACACAGGAAGTGAGGGAAGACACCAGATACTTTTGGAAACTCCTGTTGCCAGAACCTGGAGGAGACACCTGATCCTGGCAGCCTGGTGGGAGCACACTGTAACACCCAGTGTCACAGTATTGCCTAAGACAGAACCTTGTTGAACATAGTGACTTTCACCTGGCCAGGAGTTATAGAAGGGGGCAGGGTTTCCACATACACCATAATGCGGGAAAAGTACATTTCTGTATCCACTTTTCTCCCACAATGGCACCCAGTTATCAATGGCAAGATAGTGCCATCTTAATGCCAATGCGCTTGTGACTAGGATTTTGTTTTTATCAAAAAGGTAAGTCTTTAATCTGCACTGATTGGAATCTGGCTTGAGTCTTAGCAAGGGGCTAGGCACCCACATAAGGCAGTGAGGTGCATTTATCTCCCCACCCTATAACAGACTCTGGGCTGTAGCGCCTGCAGACAGCTGGTATTGTACAGGGCAGCTTTTGTACAGGGCAGTTTTTGTACAAGAAAGTCTTGCAAGGCTTGGAGTAGCCCCTCTGCACCTGTGTGAGCCTGGCATGCTATGACTCTAGGGATTCCATGACTAAATGATAAAATGTGGCATGTAACTGGGTCTCTGGGCAATCACTCTGTCTGGCATTAAAGGCAGATCATTGCAAGGTCCTGTGCTCACACTGAGGATAACACAGATCCTGTATAGTTCATGTGCCAACATGAGTTGGGGGTGTAGCCCCTGTGGACTAATCTCAGCATTGTATACCTTGGAAGAGAGGAGGCAAAGCTGTGATTATCGGGGTACCTGTGATCAAACTCTGCCTTTTGCTAACAATAGACGAAATCTGCCACAACTAACCTGGGGGTCACCCTGGGCGTTCACTTCATCCTTAAGTAATGATCAGAACTCCTTGGCCCCACCCAGTATACAATTCCAGATAACCACTGAAGGAAAGGTCGTTTCATTAATTAGCACCTACAGAGTTTAATGATTAAAAAGCCATTAAGGGAGAAAAGCAACCACAAATGCTAAAAAATAAATGCAGAAAGAAAAGAATAAAGAGGAAAATAGGGCTACTCTAAAGGCTAATAGACATGAAAAAACGCTCAAATTCCCTAGCTATTAGGGAAATACATATAAAAACCACATTGAGGTTCCAACCTAACTCTGGCGAGACTGGCCTACATTCAGAAACCTGTTAACACCACATGCTGGCATGGATGTTGGGGGGAAGGTATTCTACTCCACTGCTGGTGGGAATGCACGCTAGTACAGCCATTATGAATGTCACTATAGAGAGTGCTCAGACAATTGAAAATTGATCTACCCTATGACCCAGTTATCCCACTCCTGGGAGCATATGAGAAAATTACCTGCAATCTATATAGCATTAGAATCCAAAATAGCAAAATTATGGAAGCAACCCAGATGCTTATAGAAAGAGCAATGGATAAATAAACTGTGATACATTTACTCCATGGAATACTACACAGCCATTAAAAAGAATGAAATTCTACCATTTCCAATAAAATGGTCCCAACTGAAGACCATTATGCTCAGTGAAATAAGCAGATTACAAAAAGGAACATGCCAAATGATGGCAAACACAAAAACTGCAATGAGGTTTCATTTTACCCCAGAAAAGATGGCTATCATTCAAACATTTAATAAATAATAAATGGTAGTGAGAATGTGAGGGAGAAAAGTACACTAATCAAATATTGGTGGGAATGTAAGCTAGTACAGTCATTATGGAAGACAGCATGGAGATGCTTCAGATCTAAAAGTAGATCTGCCATACGGGCCTGCCATCTCACATTTAGGAACATATGTCAAGCGAAATAAAATCAGCATGTGGGTTATTTATACACCAGTGTTCATTGTAGTTCAGTTCACAATAGCTAAGACACAGAATCTGTTGCAGAGTGCGAGCGAGATCACACCAGACAT
This sequence comes from Ochotona princeps, assembly GCF_030435755.1. Taxonomy (NCBI): domain Eukaryota; kingdom Metazoa; phylum Chordata; class Mammalia; order Lagomorpha; family Ochotonidae; genus Ochotona; species Ochotona princeps. Next base: position 22,599,977 of record NC_080836.1, read on the forward strand.
GTCTAAGGTTTATTAAGGAGTCTTTATTAATCAAGCTTGAAGACAACAGAGCACAATAGCAAATTACAAGTCCATACAGCAATCCACCTAATCATAATCCCAAAAGAAACAAATGGTCATCATCCTTAAGTCCATCCATTAAGCTAAAGACCTATGTCTCAGCTTCCCCAACAATATATGTTATCCTAAGAGACATGCAACAAATAACCTGGACACACTCACAAAGAACCTGGACACACTTACAAACCTGCAGACATTCACCTTTCCCTGGCTTCTCTGCCCACATTCTACTACTGCTAGGCCTCACCCCTCCTGGAACTCCAGAGAGTACACAGACCAGAACAACATCATTATAACCATTGTCCCATCTAAGTAGCACACAGGGACCATGCTCAGGGGATTACCTGTCCTGGGTCAGCCAAGAGTCGAGGTGCCAGAGCAACGGAAGCACCTGGCCAGAAAGAGAGCAAGAGTCCCTGCTTCATGGGCCTTTTAAAGGGGCTTGTAGGGGCGTGACTACACACAACACAATACCGTCCCCTCTCAGTTGATAGGTGAGTCACAGGTGGGCAGGAGCGAATACCTAAGTGTTGTGGGCTAAAGAGTTGATTAGTGCTCGTTAGGATGGGCAGGAACAGGAACTGGGCTTGTACTAAAAACACCTAGACTAATTGGACTTGCAATACCCTGGCTCATTTAGGATGTGGGGGAAGTGGTTGAGGATGCAGTTACTATTCCATTGCTGTAGGACCCACCTTCAGGACAGAGGCTGGGGGACACAGCCAAATTTCATTTGCCCACTGTCAATGGGTGCTGGCTATTACTGGCTGCACCCCATAACAAATCAACCCAGATGTCCACCAACTGACGGGATGAAGAAATGTGTATATTTGTGTGAATTACACACATACATATATATGTTATATAATGCATGCATAATATAAAAATATATGTATATACGTACATATAGCATATATACATTACATTACACATAGGTGTAATGTACTTTATATATATATACATATATACACACACATATATATGTAAACGTAATAGAATGCTTCTCAGCCATAAGAAGAATGAAATCCTTTCTTTTGTAACAAGAATACAACTGGGAACCATTATGCTTAGTGAAATAACCCTGTCTCAAAAACACAAATATCATGTTTTTCTGATATCAATTAAGACAGAATTTAAAGAGAATTTATAGGAATGGAATGATTGTTTTGCAGTATTATTGTCATTTTCAGTACTTGGGAATGCTTGAATTAAAGACTAAACTGAAATTTTTGCTGAAAATAGAGCTGTGTATGCTTGAATTTATGCCTACAGAATTGGCACCTAAACCTAAGAACATCCTGAACATACGAGAAAACTTCGTGATACATGGGTGTTTAGTCCTGTGACACTATAGGAAGTATCTTGCAATTGGCTAGATTCACTGAGGCATGTGGAATTTTGATGGTTTGGTGCTAGAAAAAGACTATTAATCTTATCTTTGCAACACACTAGGTTCCCACCTGCCCTGATTAAGTCTGCCCTCTTGACATTTTCATTGACAAAACTGAAACAAACCACAGAATACATTATTCTTACCATAACTCATCTCTCTCCGGTACATATTAAAAGGATAGAAATTTAAAGCCACAATAATGAAGCCCCTGGCCCTTAGACCCTGCTGAAATCAAGAATGTGATTCTGTGCCTATGTGGTGTGACAAGAGAATAATGATCTAACTGAAGAGTAGCCAATCAGATCTGTATCCATTATTAAGTTTACAGTTCTGAAGTACACTACTCAGCCAGGGGAGCAAGTGGCAAATATGTCATTTATTTAAGTAAGAAGCATGTAAAACCCCATTTTCTACAGATTTTGTTTAGTTTTATTGGAAAGTCAGATATACAGAGAGGAGAAGAGACAGAGAAGATGATCTTCCATTCACTAATTCAGTCCCCAAGTAACCCAATACCCAGAGCTGAGCTGAACGGAAGCCAGGAGTCCAGAGCCTTTTCTGGGTCTCCTATGTAGGTGCAGGGTCCCAAGGCTTTGGGCCGTCCTCGACTGCTTTCGCAGGCCACAAGCAGGGAGCTGGATGGAAAGTGGGACTGCCAGGATTAGAACAGGTGCCCATATGGGATCCTGGCGCATGCCAGGATTTAGCCACTAGGCCACCACACCAGGCCCCCAATATATGTTTTTATGGATACTGTTACTATAAAAATGTGGAAGGTTCATAAACCAAGACTAGAGGGACTAACTTAGAAATAAGCTAGACCTAAAAAGACAAATTCTGCATGTTCTCCCTTCTGTGTAGGAATTGAAATTCAACTACTTCAAAAATATCTGTATCAGTATTGCTAGTATTGCTGCAAACATGATTTTGTAATCTTTAAACCTTTAGAGCCCGGCGGCGTGGCCTAGCGGCTAATGTCCTCGCCTTGAACGCACTGGAATCCCATATGGTTGCCAGTTCTAATCCCGGCGGTCCTGCTTCCCATCCAGCTCCCTGCTTGTGCCCTGGGAAAGCAGTTGAGGACGGCCTAAAGCCTTGAGACCCTGCATCCGCGTGGGAGACCCAGATGAGCTCCTGGCTCCTGGCTTCGGATTGGTGCAATACCGGTCGTTGTGGTCACATGGGGAGTGAATCATCAGATGGAGGAGCTTTCTCTCTGTCTTTCCATCTCTCTGTATATCTGACTTTGCAATAAAAATAAATTTTGAAAAATTTTAAACCTTTGTAAAACAAATGGTTAAGAGTGCTATACTATAGTTCTAGTGATCTACGATTGTTTTAAAATTCACTGCATATAGGTGAAATGATCATTTTGTCACTAAATTATTGCTTACAATAATTGTCTGTATTCCCAGCAAGTTAGGATCTTTTTGCTTTTTATTTGTTAAGCTTAATAGTAAGTAAGGTATTAAACCTTTTTACTGTAATGTAAATTTAAATTACGTTATCTAGAAAAATACAAAAAAAGTATAAAAGTGGGAAAAAGGAAGGGATGGAGGGAGAGTGGAAGAAAGAATACCATTGTTCTTAGAATTATATCTATATACTACATTCACTCTATTACAATTAAATAAAACTTTTTAAAATAAAAAATGAATAAACCAAGTTCATAATACTGGGACAAGGTAGAATCCAAATGAAAACCAAAATCTAGCATAGAGTGAGCATATAATATGACTATATATTATCAGTATTATAAGATTAACAGGATGAACATGTCAATATAAAAAATAAAAATGTATTTATATAATATATTGTTCAAAGATTATATATTTAGAGATTTTATATATAAAGGTTATCTATATTGTTATAAAGGTTAACAGTTGAAGGTGTACCCATCATATACATATTTCTATATACATATGCATGCAATCAGGTAAGAAATGCCACATGATTATACATGCAGCATATTTCAGATAGGATTAAACATGCAGGTAGAACTAGACTGATGTTGTGCCCTTCTTCCCCAGTGTGGTTTTCAGCAATTTATCTGAATACTCTGAGATTCTATCTCATTTAAAAATTCTGATTTTTTTGTCTATATTGCTAAAGGCAATATATACATTCAATGCAATTCCAATCAAATTGCCAAAAACATTCTTCACGGAACTGGAAAGAATGATCCAAAGGTTCATCTGGAAACACAAAAAACCACGAATAGCCAGAACCATCCTGAAGAACAGGAAGTTAGCAGGGGGAATCACAGTTCCAGACCTCTGGACATACTATAGGACAGTGGTTATCAAAACAGCCTGGTACTGGCACAAAGATAGAGAGGAAGATCAATGGAGCAGAATAGAAACACCAGACGGGAACCCACACAGATACAGCCAAATAATCTTTGACAAAAGGACAAACGATAATCCTGGCAAATGGGAAGGTCTGTTCAATAAATGCTGTTGGGACAACTGGTTGATAGCCTGTAGAAACAAAAAAGACAGAACCACATCTCTCACCATACACTAAGATCAAATCTAAATGGATAAAAGACCTAAACCTACATCCAGAAACCTTCAAACTTTTGGAAGAAAATGTTGGAAATACTCTGCAAGATCTAGGGGTAGGTCCCTACTTCCTAAAAAGGACTCCAAAAGCCATAGAAATCAAGACCAGAATAAACAAATGGGACCTCATCAAACTAAGAAGCTTCTGCACAGCAAAGGAAACAATCAATAAAGTAAAAAAGCAGCCCACAGAATGGGAGAAGATCTTTGTGCACTACATAGGTGATAGAGGGCTAATCTCCAGAATATACAAAGAACTACAAAATGGCCAAAACACCAAAACAAACAAGCCACTCAAGAAATGGGCATGGGAAATGGGCAGACACTTCACAAAGGAACAAACCCAAATGGCAAATAAACATATGAAAAAATGCTCAAGTTCCCTGGCAATAAGGGAAATCCAAATTAAAACATCAATGAGGTACCACCTAACGCCAGTAAGACTGGCCCACATCAATAAAAGCACCAACAACACTTGTTGGCGAGGTTGCGGGGAAAAGGGAACCCTACTCCACTGCTGGTGGGGCTGCAGGCTGGTACAGCCTCTATGGAAATCAGTATGGAGAAAATTCAAACAACTCAAAATCAACATACCGTATGATCCAGCAATAGCACTCCTAGGAATATATCCAGAACACTTGTTTTATGAGAAACCAACATGCACTCCTATGTTCATAGCCACACAATCAGTAATTGCAAAAACATGGAAGCAACCAAAATGCCCATCAGCAGAGGATTGGATAAGAAAGCTATGGTTCATCTACTCCATGGAATACTACTCAGCTATTAAAAAAAACAAAATGCAGTTCTTTGTGGCCAAATGGGCCAAACTGGAAACCATAATGCTAAGGGAAATGAGCCAATCCCAAAAGGTTAAATACCACATGTTTGCCTTAATTTAAGATGATATGATGTTATGTATAACATGTTATGTTATGTATGTTATATGTTGTGTATAAACTAAAATTGAAATGTCAATGAGGTGGTCACAGAAGGTGGTTAAGAACTCGCATTTACTTTTAACATATTGGTTACTCATTACTATGTCAATTAATTCCATAATGATGTAAATTTTTGCTGATGGTATGTTGGAGCTTTTAATTGACTGGGATGATACTCTGCCGGCTCTGTCTTCAGGCCAGAGAGGGTATACCTAAGAAGCCATTGAACTTGACGGGACAATAAGATGCTGGACTCTATGTTTGGTATATGCTTGCAATGGGGGAATCTCAACTGAACTTGAACTGTGGTTATGCAACAAGGTGGAGGAATCCACCATGGTGGGAGGGTTTGGGGAGGGGTGGGGAGAACCCAAGTACCTATGAAACTGTGTCACATAATACAACGTAATTAATGAATTAAAAATAATAAATAAATAAATAAAAGAAAAATAAATTCTGAATTTTTAAGACAGATTTGGAGAAACAGAGAGGAAGATCTACCTACTGGTTCATTCCCCAGTGACCTCAACGGCCAGAGCTCAGCCAATCCACGGCCAGGAGCTTTTCCCAGGTCTCCCACATGGGTGCAGAGTCCCAAGGCTCTGGGCCATCCTTGACTGCTTTCCCAGGCTACAATCAGGGAGCTGGATCAGAAGTGGAGCAGCCAAGACTCAAACAGAGCCTACATGGGATCTCGGGAAATACAAAGCAAGGATTTGGCCACTGAGCTATCATGCCAGGGCCAAAATTCTGATTTTATTAATACTAACCTCATAAATTTTGTGAAGGCTAATTTAAATAAATTTTTATTACACAGGCTGGAATATTTTAATCCGTATATATTGAATATGACCATCAATCGATAAAATCAAGAAAAACACTGTAAGCAAATATGATCAATGTAAGCGCTGGCTAGCTCCGATTTGTAAAATACATCCGTGCAATAAACTTGAAGTGTTGCTCACAAATAGTCATCGTTTCTCTAGGAGAGGTTTAGACTTCTTTATCTCACAAACATTTGTCTTCAACTAAATGCTTGCTTTGAAATGTGCAAGAAATTGACAAGTGTCTCCTGTGCAGAATTGTGAGAAACAAACATGCCCTTCACATCTTTTCCTTTTTTCTGTCTGTGTTAATCAAAACATGTGGAGATGCAGCGCCCATCAGCCTGCTATTATAAAAGTCTGTATGATATGTAAAAGTTCTTTGCAAGGAACCGGCAACACAAGTGAGGAATGAGGACTTTGTATCTGGAATCACTGAGACTTTTGTTATTGTGGTATAGCTTATATGTTACATTAACTTTATAAGGTTTCTATACTGTTCAGAAACAAATGTAACTCTTCTCCAGCAAACCCAGTGAATAAAAAAGACACGCTCTTGTCTGAGTTGGGCACTCCGGATACAAATAAATACATCCCAACCTTCAGTCTCAACCTGTGGACAAGGTAGATGCTGGACAAAGAAGTAATCATGAGAAAAGGAAGTGAGTGACACACTGAATAAGAAAACACATCATTTTCTTAACGTCTGATGACTTTTTTTTTTTTTTTACAATTTTTTTTTAATTATTTATTATTTAACTTCAGTAATTACATTGTATTATGTGACACAGTTACATAGATACTTGGTTTCTCCCCACCCCTCCCCAAACCCTCCCACCGTGGTGGATTCCTCCACCTTGTTGCATAGCCACAGCTCAAGTTCAGTTGAGATTTCCCCATTGCAAGCGTATACCAAACATAGAGTCCAGTATCTTATTGTCCCGTCAAGTTCAACGGCTTCTTAGGTATACCCTCTCTGGTCTGAAGACAGAGCCAGCAGAATATCATCCCAGTCAATTGAAAGCTCCAACATACCATCAGCAAAAATTTACATCATTATGGAATTAATTGACATAGTAATGAGTAACCAATATGTTAAAAGTAAATGCGAGTTCCCAGCCACCTTCTGTGACCACCTCACCTATACGAAATGAGCCAATCCAAAAAGGTTAAATACCACATGTTTGCCTTGATTTAAGATGATATGATGTTATGTATAACATGTTATGTTTTGAATGTTATATGTTGTGTATAAACTAAAACTGATGACTTTCTTCACACTCAACAGTAAGAGTGACAGCCGGTAAAGCGAAGGCGACAGGCAGGACAATCAGGCTTTGTCACTCGGCTGGTCTTGAAGTTCTGCACAATTTAGCCAAACAGTTTTCTTGTGGATATAAGGGTGGACAATGCCAACAGCAGTGAGTCAAGGTTGCAGTTACTCTACCTCCTGAGCTCATTTTTACTGTAAGTAGCCTTTGAAGTTTGAGCTGTGATGGAAGGATATCTCATTATGTTTTTTCATGTAGTGATGACTCCACGTGTGTACTCGTGTGTACTCGTGTGTACGCATATATTCATGTGAGTTTGTGCTTATACGAAGTGTCTGCTTTAGTCTTTTGGACCGTTTTTAACCAATTCTAACGAGCCATTCTTTGAGAGAGGTCTTCAAAAAGTCCATGAAAATTCATACCACGAAAAAAAATCATAGCTTTCTTTTTACATTAAAATAAACTTGTCTCTTAATTTCATTTTCCCACAATCTTTCAGGAGCACCCCTATTCATTTAGGATAAGGGCTTAGCTGAATGGACATAGCCATACTTTCCCCATTGTATGGTTCAGGCTTTTACTTTCCGAATTGCATCTTTTGATATACAGAAATTACTAATTTTTGGAAGTCTAATTTTTCAATATTGGCTAGTTGCATTTGTCCACTGCGTAGAAAAATTTTTGTTTATATCAAGTTTAGAAGAGTAATTTTATTTGAGCTCCAGAGACAATGGACGCCTAAGATACAATTAACATGATATTTGCAAATTACAAAATAACAAGCTAGCTTTTGTGTGGCTGGTAGGATAGACAGAAATAAACCTTTATTTTAAGAGCTCTGATAGATTCAGGATCCGTTATTGAAAGGCCCCTGTGCTACAGAAATACAGTGGTCCTTTCTTCAACACTCAGGATACATTGAGGATTTTTTTTTTTAAGGTTGTAAGAAATAAAATTAAGGGCCTGGCGCCATGGCCTAGCAGCTAAAGCCCTTGTCTTCAGTACGCTGGAATCCCATATGGGCTCAGGTTCTAATCCCAGCAGCCCTGCTTCCCATCCAGCTCCCTGCTTGTGGCCTGGGAAAGCAGTCAAGAACAGCCCAAAGCCTTGAGACCCTGCACCCGCATGGGAGACCTGGAGGCAGTTCCTGGCTCCTGCTTCGGATCGGCGCAGCACTGGCCATTGCGGTCACTTGGGGAGTGAATCATCGGACAGAAGATATTTCTGTCTCTTCTCCTCTCTGTATATATCTGACTTTGCAATAAAAACAAATCTTAAAAAAAGAAATAAAATTAAAAGCCTAGCCTATTAATGCAAAAATTTCAAAATCCTGAAATTTTCATAACAGGCATTTCCTATGAATTCTCTGGAAATTTTGATACCTTCTTTTGCATGAGTCTTAGGGTTATTTCTGCAGCAAAATTAGCAACTTTTTTATTCAATTTTCTGAGAGCTCTGAAATATCTCTGCATATGGAAAAGTCTGTTTCTAGATTGTATTCTGCTCTATGGCTCTATTTCCCAATGCTGCTTTAACTATATTGTTTGATTTTCTTTGGATTTGTATTAAGTTTCAATATTGAATAAAGCCAATCTTTAGACTTCATACTTCAAAATTATCTCAGTTATTAGGTCCTAGGTATTTTGAAACATAATATACGAATGGCTTCAGGAAAACTCGTTTACTTTAACCAGAAAATATAGCACATGATCCCTCCAACTGTGGAAAATTTACAACAAATGGAATCTGAAAATTAGTGGATAAAACAAGTAACCACTTTTGTGCTGGTATCCCGCCAATGCCAGCCATTAGCCAGATGGCACTAGGGCAGTTTTGTGTTTGTTCTTTGTCTTTGGATTTTATTTATTTTTTTGTTATCATTGCTGGAAAATCATAATTACAGAGAGGAGAGACAGAAAAATCTTCTATCCACTGGTTCATTCCCCAAGTGGCCACATTGGCCAGAACTAAGCTGGCCCTAAGTCAGGAACCTGGAGCTTCTTTTGGGTCTCCCACATGAGCTCAGGGTCCCAGGCTTTAGGCAATCTTCTACTGCTTTCCGTGGCCACAAAGAGGGAGCTGGATGGGAAGTAGAACAGCCAGTACACGAACCAATGGCCATATGTGATCCTGGTGTGTACAAGGTGAATAGTTAGGCCCTAGGTTACCATGCTGGGCCCAATACAAAATTTTATTGCATCAATATAACAAATTCCATAGCAAATTGCCTATGATCAGGTATATATTGAAAGAGAAGGCCCCACCTAACCTCCCACCCATCCCAGGTGCACAATGTGGAGCATGATCCGTGGGGCTTCTCCCTTTGTTTCTCCCCGACCCCAGATACAGCGAAAAAAAAAAAAAGAAAGAAAATATTGATGATATTAGTGTGAAAACAATCGTCTTACCCACTTTCCTGTAGCCCTTGACCCTTTGTATCCTAATCAATTCTGTAGGATTATAAAAAATAATAATAAAGGGAAGGAACCACTGATAAGATTGAAAGAAACCTATTTCATAAATAGGATGCAAAGAGTTTGAGGAAGAAAAAGCTAAACAGTATAATCACAGCCCAACAAAAGGTGGAGAAGTCTTAGTCGCTTGGCTGTCACATCGGGGCTCAAACTGAAGGCCAGAGCAGCATGCAGCTCATCCTCCTATGTTTTTATCATCCTTCTCCACTTGTATTTGTACTTTTAATAGAACAAAATTACCACAATTTCCTATCAATACTGAAAATCTTAAAGAAATGACAATTGTGCTTAGTATAATCCAAGAATACAGATTATAAAATGTTACTGGGAAAAAAGGCACTACAGACTATTTTTAATTCAATATTCATGATTATGACCTAATTTATGGCATATTTCCTTTAGATGAGGTACAAGGGTGAGCAAAACGGACAAAACTTTCTACCCTGATGGGCTCTCAAACTGATGAAGAACACAGGCATCACGTAAGAAACAGATAAAATGTAGTGGTAGGTTATGATAAAGAACTTTGGGAAAAGTCATGATTCAATACAGAATGCCATTGTGTAAGGACAGGGCTAGGGGAGCACTGTAATCCAAGAGAAGTTGTAGAAGTAGAAGAAATGTTGAAAGCTATCTTATCCTATCAAGCAAGAAGGAATAATTGGTCTTGACGCCCTAAGACATCAAGAGCAGCAGCCTCACTGAACAACAGGAAAGAGTATGAGGGTGATACACCAGGCAGACAGGCAGGCCCGGATACCAGGGCCTGGCAGAGGCGGGGTGATGGCTGTGGATCTCCACTGCAGAACTGAAGCAAGAAACAACGTGCTCTCATACATGTTTTTGAAACAGCTTTTTGGAAATAAGCCTGGAACCAGGGAGCTGAAGAAAATACCAATGGAAGCAGAAATACTAGTCCTAAGTTAATGCAATAATGAAGAGGAGGGCTAGTTGGAGTGCGCTCTGTGGGTAGGAGCTATGTCGGGGGAGAACTCGCTGTAGGCTTCTGAAAGGCTCTGCAGCTAAATGGGTGCAGGCTGTACAAGAAATAGGGAGTCCCGGTTTGGTTCCAAAATCTGAGACCTGAGCAACTGGATGGTTCAAGATGATATTAGCAGTGGAAGTGAGAAGCTTCCAGTTTGGGCTAAAAGGAACTGGGGTTTTTGCTGGGAGGTTTTAGGATTTAGAATGGCTATTACATATAACTAAAGAAGTGACACAGCTGCAGTCACATTTCCACATCTGGAGATGGAGACCCAAACAGGACTACTAATTTGAGAATAAGCAGTATATGGGTAATATTTAAAGTTATGATATTGGATGGAATTATCTAGGATGCATATTTAAAAATTTCTCAATATTCTGGAAAACAAGGATACACAGAATGGATAAATCAAGTTTTATGTATGAGACAAACAGAAATCCTTATAAGCATTTAGGAGCAAAGGAAAGGCATGAATGAATCTAAGTCTAGCAGTCAACACACTATTTGCCCAGGATTCCCAAGGTGGTCAAGGGTGGGCAGTAAACTGTAAAGATGAGGAGTCAGAGCCAAACTCTTTCTAAGTTTGGCATCACTTTTGCTCAAGCAGTGTTGTGACAAACAAATGACAGGAGACAGTAAAGCACCTGGCTTGACATTAAGGACTCCACAGAAGTGCTTCTGCAACGTCGACCATGAGAATTCTTTACATGTTTCCTCCACCGCACATCAGAATGTTAAACTTGCGGGTTTTTTTTTTACAATTTGTTTATTTTTATTGGAAAGTTAGATTTGCAGAGTAAAGGAGAGACAGGAAGATCTTCCATCCATTGGTTCATCCATTGGTTCTCTTCCCAAGTGGCTACAGCAGCCAGAGCTATGCCAATCAAAGCCAGGAGCTTCTTCTGGGTGTCTTATGTGGACGCAGGGTCCCAAGGTTTTAGGCCATTCTTGACTGCTTTCCTAGGTCACAAAAAGGGAGCTGGATGGGAAGTGGAGCAGCCAGGACATGAGCTGGCACCCATATGGGATGCTGGTGCATGCAAGGTGAGGATATAGCCACTAGGCTACTGCACCAAGTCCCTAAACTTTGCTTTCTTTTGTGAGATCAATTCAAGAAGTTAATGAAACTGGAGTAGGAAAACAAATCATATTAGTTTAAACATATCATGTATTTTTATATAGCAGGTAATAAAATTAGAATATAAGGATTATTAAACTAATCATAGGAATAGCTTTAGCAATAGCATGATTTCATATTCCAATAGCAAGTTTTTAGTTAATTCTTTCAAGCAGTGGCAAGAGCCACTTCTGATTGCCAAGTGGCAAATAAATTGCTCGATCATTTTGAGTGCAAAGTTTAACAGAGTTTTCCCATAACAGTTAATTTGTGTAGGGCCCGGCGGCGTAGCCTAGTGGCTAAAGTCCTCGCCTTGAAAGCCCCGGGATCCCATATGGGCGCCGGTTCTAATCCCAGCAGCTCCACTTCCCATCCAGCTCCCTGCTTGTGGCCTGGGAAAGCAGTTGAAGATGGCCCAATGCATTGGGACCCTGCACCCACGTGGGAGACCCGGAAGAGGTTCCTGGTTCCCAGCTTCAGATTGGCGCGCATTGGCCCGTTGCGGCTCACTTGGGGAGTGAATCATCAGACGGAAGATCTTCCTCTGTCTCTCCTCCTCTGTGTATATCTGGCTGTAATAAAAAATGAATAAATCTTTAAAAAATGTTAATTTGTGTACAGGCAGCAATGCAAATGAGGATGACAATGAGAAGTAATGGACTTCTGACCTACCCAGCATCCTTTCCCTTGCAGAAGTGACCCACTTTTAAGTCATGTTGGGAGAAGCAGCACTGAGGGAGGGCAAGGCCACAGGAAAAATAGCAGGCGACCTCTGAAGTTTTTATTTTCTTTCTAATTTGGTCCTGAGGTCTCTGTAATGAGAGTGGTCACCAGCTCTGCCCTTGCCCTCATGGCCTCTGAGGATTTGATCTTAGTTATTTTTCCCAGACCTTTCATAGGTCACTTCCAGATCCTCTTGGAGGGCCTTGTACTGGTGTGTCTGTCCCTCCTGTAGCAGGTTCCCTGCTCACTGGGAACTTGTTTACACTGGTGGATGCTCCTGTGCCTCTTATCTGATTCAAGTTCAATCCATTCCCACCCACACAGCCACCCTCTAGGAGCCCTCATATGTGGAAGGAAGTAAATCCAGGTGTGTCAGAAGAGACACATTGGTGGCAACTTGCACAAAGTACTGAATCCGAGGTGCGGTGCACAAGGGACTTCAAAAGGCTCATGGAAAAAAAGGGTGTGATGATGGAATCTTGTCATTTACACGGAAATGGCTGAAACCAGAAGTCACTGTGCTATGTGAAATAAGTCAAGCACAGAAAAACGAGTATCAGATTCTCTCATTCATATGTACCGTCTAAAAAACCAAGAAAAGGTGATTACATAAAAGTTCATTGGCAGCCACCAAACGCTTGGAAGCAAAGGAAGATGAAGAGAAGTGAAAACATTGATTAGCTGAGAAGGATAGGATGTCCTGGGTTTCCAGTGGTCAGTACAGTGATCGTACAGGACAGTGTGCATGAGCTATATGCTTTCAAAGAAACTTGAAGGTCAGATTTGGAATGTTTTCATCTTGAAGGAATGCTAAATGTTTGAAGAGGTAGACATATTTACCCTGATTTGTCATTATACAATGCCATCATTTACTGAACCATCACAGGGAATCCCATAAATATGCACCAACTCCTATTAAAATTTTCCAGTAAAAGTGAAAAACAAAACACTATGCACAGATTTAAAATGTGTGCACCTAGTAAACTGATTAATTTCCATTGCCGGGGCCCGGCGGCGTAGCCTAGTGGCTGAAGTCCTCACCTTGAACGCCACGGGATCCCATATGGACGCCGGTTCTAATCCCAGCAGCTCCACTTCCCATCCAGCTCCCTGCTTGTGGCCTGGGAAAGCAGTTGAGGACGGCCCAAAGCTTTGGGACCCTGCACCTGTGTGGGAGACCTGGAAGAAGTTCCTGGTTCCCGGCTTCGGATAGGCGTGCACCGGCCCGTTGCGGCTCACTTGGGCAGTGAAACATCGGATGGAAGATCTTCCTCTCTGTCTCTCCTCCTCTCTGTATATCCTGCTTTCCAATAAAAATGAATAAATCTTTAAAAAAAATTCCCATTGCCCAAGAACTCTGCAATTCCTTCCTGCTCCTACCTACAGCTACCACCGACAGTTCTCAGAGAGAAGAGGGTGGCACACCTCTCCAGACCTGGAAAAGAGAAAGCCATCGAGGATAGGAGCAGGTTCAAGGGACGGCACGACACAGCTGTAACCTTCATGGGACACAGGTCTTACCTAGGTGGAGACAGAGCAGGCTGGGGCAGTGTTCTGACTCTGTGTCTGAGAAGTGGACACAGTGGAAGTGCCCCATCTCTGCCATGCACATGAGGTGTGCAGCCCAGCAGGGCCAGTCCTGCAGGGTGTGTCTTAGTTTCAGGTGAGGTAGTCTCTAGAAACCATATGGATAAAGCTCAGATGTTCACAGACTACAAGGAAGAAGCAGGCAAAGGCAGAGGCCAGCAGACCGTGTCTGGAGTGAAGGAGCCCTGCCTCTGTATGAGGAAATCCAACCAATATTCAAAACAGATGTCCAGGCAGCAAAAATTAATCGCTGCACACCTCATGCTCCAGAGTTCTCAAGTCCAAGCACTTAATATGCACCTGATAGTACAGCGTAGGGCCAAGTAACTGGGGCATTCCTAGAATTCCTGCTACTGATCCAAGTCCATGTACCTTCTGTTTTTGTTTGTGGATCTGATAGCAATGCTTAACATGCATGTGCTCCTGAGGGAAGATGTGTAAACAAATGGATCTTTTCTGGTCTAAGAACTGATACAGAAAAGCCCCACCTCTGTCCCATAAAGCTCCCAAATGTATCCAGCTCACCCCAGGAAGAATGGCGTCGGAGGGTCTTGAGCTGCCTGGCTACCAACACATTACACCTCTGTACCCTGAGTAGAAAGAACACACCACTGGCTGAATGCAAAAGCACAGTTGTTGGTGTCAACTACAGTTTCCTCTAAGCAGGCAGCCCTCTCTTCCTGCAACCTTTTATCTCAAGGTTGTTGCTGAGGCGAAGGTCTCTCTGGCCACAAGAGAGCGCCCTCACCCAAGCAGACAAAATCTCCACCAAGTGGGTATCTGTATGAGCAAGGCACAGCTAGTTATTGGCTAAATTTGCTAAGCACTTTCAGCATTCCATTTGGGAGCACATTGTATTTGGGGAGGGGAGGTTATATTTTCACGTGTTCAGAAAACGAAAGCACCACAGGCATCATGTGTGCAGCATGAAGGACTCCTTCACACATGCTGGGAACTGGAAAACTGACTGTCCGACTTGCTGCCCTGCCTGTGCAGGTCTCCAAGAAAATTCACCTCCAGGGACTGTAAACCTGCTTTAATCTGACTCACTGTGAACATGGTAAGAGATAGGGGAGACATTTTCCACAGGCAGCCATGCCGATGGTAACATGTTCAAGCAACTTCATAAAATGACGACTGTGTGCTACTGTTCATTAAACATGGATTCTATCCAGCTCCTTGCTCATGGTCTGAGAAGCAGAAGATAACCCAAGTGCCTGGGCCTCTGCCTCCCACATGGGAAACCAGAATGCAGCTTCCGGCCAACCCAGGCCACCAGGCATTGGGACACCGAACCAGAGGATGGAAGGTGTCACTCCCTCCTGCTGTGTACCTCTGACTTTCAAGTTAACACATCTTTCTTTTTAAAAAAGGATTCTAAACTAAGGCAGCCCATGTAGGAGGCCTTCCTGCAACCTGCTGTACTTGAAAGAGCAAACTGCGATAACATTTTTCTTCATATAAGAGTACTTCAAAAAATACATTGAAAATGTTCATTATTAACAAGTGTGCAGGCATTAAAAATTTGCACAGAAAAATCGAATGATTTTCAATCTTTTTTATGTCAACTTTCTGAATCAGCCCCATATCGTGGCTTGCATTTTGGCTTCTAAAGCAAATACATTTCTACTCATTTCTGCACTTTTCAGATTTCTTTTATCACTCTTCATCCTATTCTTTCTTGAAACCACCTTCCATTTGGTGAATCTTTCTGAAAGACACGTGAGGAAAAAAATAATTTGCTAATAAATCATTGCCAAATCCATGGAAACTAATGAGAAAGTGTGACACATTAAAAATAATTAACATTCCCTTCTCTCTATGTACCCACAGACCTGCTCCTGCAAGTGGTAGTCATCGCAGAGCCATTTTTCTTGCATTTGTGTGAAGTTTTCTAAGACATATCACAGAGTCTGTCAGGACCCAGTGCTGCTGCTACTATGCTGCAATGGCCATGCAAGATTGGTCTAGAAGCTCCCATGCCTAGTCTATTGCCCACAGCTGCTACTGACATGAGAATGATTCTAACACCTTTTCCCATCCAGAGGTTTCTATGTTATGTCTACAGGACATGGCATGTCCAATCTCAGCATCTATGGTCCTCTTGGGTCATTCAATGTTTCAAACTAACCTTATGTCTTAAAAAAGTTCTTTCTTCATTTTATTGGAAAGGCAGGGAGACACAGAGATGAACAGAGATCTCCTGCCTGTATGTGCACTCCCCAAATGCTCACAACAATTTATGCTTAACCAGACCAACAGGGATAGGAACGCAGTCGGGTTCTTCCCTGTGCGTGGCAAGAACCGAATTACTTGAGCCAGTGCTGTTGCCCTCCAGGCTGCACACTGTCAGGAAGCTGGAATAATCTGCAAGCCTGCCTTTATTGTCTGCAATTGGGACAAAATGTAACACAGTATATGATCTCGAGTTGCCAGAAGGATGAGGCCAAGGCTGGGGACTTGCCAGAACTTGTGCCCACTTAGTACCAGAAGTGAAAGGGTAGATTCTGGAAACACAGCCAAAGATGCTGGCATTGGGTGTGCAGCCAAATGGCAACACAAGTCTTACAATAGATGCGGGTAAAGCCCTAAGTGGGGAGGGGGGGATCTGAGCAGACCTGGGTCTTAGAGAAGGAAAGCATTGCAAGCACTAAGCTTTTCAACTGTGTAATTAAGATGAAGTTATCCACTGAACCAACTTCTAAAAGATGCTAAAGTTCTAACCACCACAGCCTACAAAGATAATACTTATTTTGGTCTTGGCAAATGATCAAATACGAACATGATCACCCTCAGGTGGTCCTGAAGTCACAGAACTTTTATGAAAAGGGGAAATTTGGGCACAAAGATGTACATACAGAGAGAAAGGTGGTTTGAAAACAGAGTTTGACTCCTCCATGCCAAGCAATACCTGGCACTGGCAGAAGCTAGAGAAAGGCATGAGGCACATTCTTGCACAATGGCCTCTGAACCAGCACAGCCTACACTTTGTCCAGACTCCAAGCCTATGAGTCAATGTATTTCTAATGTTTTAACTTGCCCAGTTGGTTCGATGTCAGGCCTTGTGTACTAAAATAGGAGGGATTGTAAATAGTAAAAGGGGCATGCCAGGTTGTACCATTTTTCTGTAGGTTTCTCTAAAGAGAGAAAAAAAAAAAAAGCAAAGCACAGGATTTAGTTGATCAGCTTCCCACATGGTGAGAAAGTCAGAAATCCCCCTGTTGGCTTTGGTCAGTCTCTTCCACAGCCAGAGGACACCAAATGGAAGCCCAGACCTGGCACTGAGGACACTGGAGAGAATGAAACTCAAAGACTTGGAATTAGGGCCAATGCCCTTGAGGAACTTGAACTTGCACATTCTTTAGTGTCCGCTTATCCTGCAAAGGGACCTCATTCTCTGGCTGCAGGTAGCACTAACTTCCTTGATTGCTGTAACTAAGGGCAAATATGGAAGCATAGGAGCCCAACAATAGATGCATTTTATGGCTTAAGTCATTTTCCTAACCACAAATTCCATAAGCCTTTAAGTTCTTCCAGGTCTATCTGTGTAACACAAGACAGAAACAAAACAAATTCTCTCATGCTCTCACAACATTCTTGGCAAGCTACTTGATATATTTGAACCTCAGTTTCTTTGACACAAAGAAGTTAATGACACTCACCCTTATGTGTGCAATGTAAAACATCTCCACATAGCAGGTGTGTGATAATCATAATCTTTGAGTCTTTCTCACTTCAAATGCCCCCGATGCTAATAATAGGAAAGGTGTCTGCCACCTCACAAAGAGCTCCACAGAACGATACTCAAGCAGAAAATGAAGGGGAGCTTTTAATTACATCATTTTCTTTTTAACCCTTGGAGGGGGGAGATGAAGTTAACAGATGTTGAAACAAACAGGCTCACTTTGAGTTGAATAATATCAAGGTATTGCTCAATGAAAGGAGCAGCTGGTTTTCCCCAGGGCCTTGTTGTCACCCATACCCTCACATTTGGGATCGTTAGAAATTTACATGAGGTGAATAGCCCTGGGAAACCATATTTACTTTTCCATAAATCATCAGAAAAATATTACCATGCTCACAGGGAAGCAGGAGAACACACACACAGCACTAACAGATGTGCATTTTTCATATGAATTGCTGGAATAAACTTGCACTTTCCTGAGACAAAGAAGTGGCAGGCATTCAAAGGAAGATCAATACTTGGGAGAAAATGAGGAAGTAGAGCAGAAAAAAAATGTGATCTGCTTAAAAACACAAGTGAACTCAAGTGTTTTGGACAAAACTATTCCTAACCCTGCTACAATATATACCCTCTGAATTTTACAGCTAGGATTATGTTAGCATGTACTCCTTTTCTGGCTGTAAAGAGAATTTTGAAAAGACAAAAGTAACGAGAAAAATATCTATAATCTCAATGAGTGACCATTAACTCACAGGCACTTACTAATAGTAAATTATTTTTGAACAGTATACATATTGCACTATATACAATACCAAGGAATATAAGGAAACCGGTTTTGTGGGAAAATGGAATTAGAAGGTAAAAACTTTAAAAATACTTTTCAACATGCACTCCATCAATTTCAAGACACTTTAGTAGGGAATGACACCATCCCTTTAGTGCACTACTGAGGAATTGAGGGTTCCGAGAAAGTAACCATGATGACCATCTATACAGAAAAAGCTAGCCTAAGAAAAACGGGTGTCGAAGCTTTGAAATTTTCACAAGATTAGGAAGCCAATGTATCTCAGAAGCAGCCAATTCAACATTACAAAAGAGTTTCATGACTTCCCATCAAAACACTAACGGATTTCTTTTTTTTTTTTTTAAGACTTATTATTATTGGAAAGCTGGATATACAGAGAGGAGGAGAGACAGAGAGGAAGATCTTCCATCCGATGATTCACTCCAAAAGTGAGCTGCAACGGGCCGGTGCGCGCCTATCTGATGCTGGGAACCAGGAACCTCTTCCAGGTCTCCCACACGGGTGCAGGGTCCCAAAGCTTTGGGCCGTCCTCAACTGCTTTTCCAGGCCACAAGCAGGGAGCTGGATGGGAAGTGGAGCTGCTGGGATTAGAACTGGCGTCCATATGGGATCCCGGGGAGTTCAAGGCGAGGACTTTAGCCGCTAGGCCACGCCGCCAGGCCCAAAACACTAACAGATTTCTAAATGAGAGCTATTGTCCTAGTGAGGGCGATTTCCCTGGCAAAGCTTTCCCAGATTTTGCCGTTCTACATCTTTGGCCAACATCTCAGATCTCTCTCCCAATATGCAGATGCTGGATACTTCGGCACCTAAAAAGCCAATATGTTAAATCAGCCCCCACTCCCCCCCACAAAAAAAAAAAAACCTGTTTCCATGACCCTTGATCTTGTTTTGACAGGACCACTTTCACCTCTTGGTAGCCATTGCTTTGATTGTGTTTTATCTGTCGGAGCACACTGGGGAAAATGCTTCATCTTAAAGAAATGTCTCAGAATCTTGACCCCACATGCTTAAAGTTTTCACTGACAAACGTGATCTATCTGGAGCTGATCTGAATACAACAGCTTTGGTTCCCATCAAGCAGAACATTTTCTCCACTTTGATTTTTTAATCAGAGCTGTGTAGACTTACCCAACTGAGGTCTACGGTGTCAGCTGTAGTATTCCTCCCCCCATCTCAAATTGATGTGCAAAGTTTGCCATTATGGGTTTCAGCTCTAAAATCATTTCACCACTTCTTCAAATGAGTACCTGCTTGCAAAAAAAACCACTGATTCCTGTGGCGCACTGCCTGCATAAGCTTTTCATAGGTGATCAATGATGTCACACTCCTCTGCTCAAGTTCACTAGGAATTTGTTGTTCTTGTTTCCTCTGTGAAACACAAGCTATTCTGATAGAGTAGCTGCCAAGCTGGTATCTTAATTCTTGCTAGTGGTTCAAACCAGATCATATCCAGAAGTTAAGAAATGTTCCTTCAATTTAACTGCAGTGCAAGAAAATTTCAAGATCTGTAAGTAGTTTTCTTATGATAGGCATTTCCCATGACCTTTGTTAAGAATCCTTACAAAGTTTAGAATCCTGTCTTTGCTAATGATACTTCAAGCTTGTTATAAAACATTTCAAATAATTTTTAAATTGTTGCATCATGTCTGGCTACAAATGTTTATAACTATCAATTTCCACAAAAATGAAACTCAGTATTATTTAAAATGTATCAAGTACACAGTCATGAATAACTTTTTATAGTATTAGCACATTAATGTATAAATTTGTAGGAAAAACTGTAGATTAAACAAATCTCCATGTCTTCTATTTCCAAGTTAATAATTAGTAACAGTTAATTTTGTTTTACTGAGTTTAGAAGTCTTTGCCCCTTCTCTTGCTCTGTCCAGATCTCTTCATGCCCCCTGGCCTCGCTTCTCCCAAATACATCTGTACCCTCAATTCATGTAATATCTACATCTGTGGGTTTTCTACTTCATGTCATAAAAATGAAATACTATTATCTCTATATATTTTCTCATAAACTTAAATCACCACATTATGTCGACCCAAACATAATGTCAAACTGTGTTTTAGACAAGAAAAAGTTTGTCCATAATTGTCGGAGATGCAATGTTTCTTTATGAGGAAGTGAGATTCATGGCTGATTGAACACACAGAAGCAGAACCCTTGGACATGGGTATAGAAATTGAGGGCTGACTCTATTCCCCTGCTTTTGGCCACAAAGGCATCTCAGAGAAACATGGAAGGAGAAGAGAAAAGCACCAGAGGAACAGAGAATCAAGCCTGAAAAGATTGTGATTTGGGATCTGGTCCAGTTTCAGTCATGTTCACCTTGAGACACTGGAGCCAGTGAATCACTGTCTAAGAGCTCCTGCAAGTCTTAACCCCCCCTGGCATATTCAGCTCTGTGAAGAGAGCCTCTTGGAGACATTCAAGTACAGGCCTTCAGAAACAAGGCAATAAGCAGCTGGCGCATAGTGGTTCACAAAGATAGCATAAGTTACTCTGAGCAACTGCATGGAAAAGACAACATGTTCCCTGTACTGTGGGCTGAATGTGTGTCCCCTATTCCCAAATTCGTATAAATGATCAAGCCCCAAGTTGATGGCATTAGGAGGTAGAGTTTGGGAAAGTGATCTGGCTAGTACAGTAATGTCCTGGTGAATGCCATGAGTTCTAACAGCCTGCAGGAAAAGATGTTTCCTTCCACCACAGGAGCATAAAATAAGACAATGGGCAACTGAAAAGCAAGAAGTTCTCTACCAGATGCCAAAACTGCTCTATCTTGAATTTCCAAACCTCCAGAGCTGTAAGAAATCAGTATCTGTTGCTCAAGCCACCTAGTCTATAGTATCATGGCATAGCAGCACAAATAAAACCATCACCCACATGAAAATCCACACTAGATTCTAATCTAGCCTTTATGATTTTCTATCAATCATACTTGCCAGACAACTGAATTATTAATGGTAATCTTATCATCAAATTTGTTTTATTCATCATTTGACCATCAACTAGCTCCATGCTGAAATCCAAGTAGTGTAATCTAAGGCTGGCATTCTCACATGACTGGTAAAGCTGCCACCTGCAACACTGGCATGCCAAATGGGCACTAATTCACATCCCAGTTGATCCATTTCCAATCCAGCACCCTGCTAATGGCCTGAGAGAAGAAGCAGAAAACTTCCTAAGCTGTTGGGCCCCCGCTAACCGCATGGGAGACCCAGATGAAACTCCCGCCTTCTGATTTCAGCTTAGATCAGCCCTGGCTTTTTGAGGCCACGGAAGGAGTTAACCAGCAGATGGAAGACCTCTTGCTCTCCCACGCTCCCTCTTCCCTCCTATGCCTTGAACTCTGACTTTAAAGCTTTCAAACAATTCAATTTCTGTAAAATTTAGGATTCTTGTTTTCATTGTTATTTACACTGCACATATGTGTGAAGTAGGTGTGACGATATATACAATATGTATTGACCAAATCAGGTTAATTAACATTTATGTCTCCTTAAAGTTATTTTTAAAATTTTACATAGTGAAAGGATGGAAAAAAGATGCTCCATACAAATGGAAATTAGAAGCACAAGTAGTGCATGTCTTCAGACAAAATAAATAAATTGAGAAAGACAAACAAGGTCATTTAATTCATCCAGCAGGGACATCTAACTACAGTAAATGAGTATGCATCAATGCCAGCGCATCCAGTTTTATAAAACAAATGTTATCAGACCCAAATCAAGACACATGACCCAATATAGCATTAATGGGAGAACTCAACAATCCACTTTTTTTAAAGGACAGATAATTAAACCAAAAAAAAAAAATCAACAAAAACAAGTAAAGCTAATCTACACTAAGAACCAAGTAAATGTACTGGGTATCCACAGAACACTTCATCACACAGCTACAGAATACACATTCTTTTCATCAGTGCATGGAACATTCTCTGTAACATACCACATACTGTAACACAAAACAAGCTTCAATTAAAACTGAAGTCATATCATATACTTCTTGTAAGAATGAAACGTCTCATCTTACCCCAATTAGAATGGATATAGTTAGAAACATAGTCAAAAAATAACAAATGCTGGTGAAGATGTGAAGAGAAAGGAACATAACACTGTTAGTGGGAAGATACCCTAGTACAGATTAGTACATTCCCTTTAGGGAAACTGTATGGGCATTCCTTAGAAACCTAAAAAGATAGATGTACCATATAACCTATTATCCCACCCCGGAGAATACATTCAGAGGAAATGAAATCAGCATATGAAAGAAATGAGTACACTCCTATTTATAGGAGCTGAATTTACAACCTGAAAGATATAGAATCAATCCAGATATCCATCAACTGATGCTTGAATAAAGAAAATGTGGCTGAAACACATAATAGACTATCACTCAGCCATAAAAAGATGCAACTGGAGATCAGTAGGCCAAGTGAAATAAGTCAGACCTTAGTAGCAAATATCAGTAATAGTATAAATATTGTATGAATATCATATCACTTAGCACACAGTTATAAATACTGATTCACTGAATCCTACCATGTGAATAGCAACACACTTTCCTACATTAAAGAAAAAGAAATTGGAAGGAAAAAAAATAAATATGCTCCAGGTACCACTCACATTTTATTCTGAATTTGGGCAACTGTTATGAGTCTGATCAGAAAACAGCTCATTTGAATGCATGCCACACTTCAATAAAATGCTTAAAAAACTTTTAAAGAAGTATCACACTTAATATTTGTTAAATACTTAATATCATAATTACTCATTAACAGGCTACAGTGTGCTATTCTAATAAATGTATAAATGTACACTCATCAATCCATTTCCTTTTAGTTATCATTACTTGTCTGGCGTTTGTCTCTTCTGGCTCTTTGTAAGATGTGTAATTCATTACCATGTACTGCAGTCACTCCATTGGCTGTAACTCACTAGAATTTTTGTCGTCTACTTATATTTTGGTGTACAATGTTCAAACTTCCTGTATATTCCCTGTCTTCTCAGCCTCTAGTATTCTCTTCTATGGTCAGGTTGACTGCTTCTTCAGTTTCCACATATAACAAGATTCCCTGTCTGACTTGAGTCACTTAGCATACAGTTTGAACTATTTTGCTACAAATGATAGACTATGCACTCATGTATTGGTAAATATCTCAACTATGTCAACAATAACAACTTGCATGTTCTTTATGAATAATACATTGATGAGGAATCCTATTAGAGTTTTCATAAAGTCAATTTGTTTTTAGCCATCTGACCATCAAAGCAGTTTTATAATGACTTTACCCAGAAAATGTAAAAGTTTAGAACATGTAAGATAAACACACATTGCTAGCAATGAGCTTCACATGAGGCCTAATAACTCTATGTAAGGTAATTATTTAGTGTTAAGGTTCAGTAGGAAGATATTTAGACAAAGTGGTAAGCCATCTTAACAACCATGTCAATTCTACAGTTTGAAATGGGGCAGCCAGGAGTCAAACTTCTTGTCCTTTGCATTCTAAGACACCAGACAAACCAAAGCCTCCATCTGGTGGTGTAAAATATTAACTACAATCAACAAGGGCCTGACAACTCTCAGGAGTTAGATATTTTACTATGGCTTCATTGAAAACAGTTTCAGAAACTGAGATCAACTTGACGCATGCAGGTGCGCAGGGGTGATCCTAAAGTGCAGTGCCAACAGGACTTACTCATTAAGATACAAAACAGGAAAGCCTCTGAACGCTGGGGTTTGCCCCCCAGGTGGTTTGTAGTATGAGACAGAAAATGTCTAGTGTATCTTGTGTGTGGATCTAGAGAGCAGAGGCAAAGACACTGAGAATCTAAGAGATGCACACCCTTACCGGAGACCTAGCTACCCTCAGCGCTGAAAACACAAGCCACTGTTTTACAGACACTTGCACTATAGTCTTCCTTTCCCTCCTTTATCTCCTACCACTAAGTCAATAACTAAATTTTTAAAAAAAATAAGGAATCTCCCAATGATGCCGTTAAATGTACCTTGACAATAGAAGGCTAGATTTTATACCATTCTCTATACCTACAATGTCAGGATACACTTAAATAGTAGAATCATGGACTTGTGACTATTGTTGAGGGACTAAGTGTTGTTACAACATAGGGGAAAAGTGTAAGGGGAAGAGGGTGGGGGAGGGGAGAAGAGAAAATCCCTGAGCCAAAGGAATTGTATCAAAAAGACAAAAAATTTAAAAATAAAAAATACGAAAGCTAATATCAGATGAAAAATCATGTAATTACATTAAAATTTTTTCAGTAGTTTTTCACCACGTATTATTAGTCGTCAAACGCCATAATAAGCAAAAAGGATGATATAAATTTAAGTGAAGCTCCACAATTCATTTCATGAAGTCCCTTAAAAATGCAGAAATATAAATATACTCCCCGACATGGGGCATTAATTGTCACTGAAATGATGTTTTTCTGAGTATAAAATGTATGTAGTGCAATTACAGCTAACATACAAAATGCACATGAGGCAGCATTGCTAAAAACCCCCTCGCATTCCTAACACTTCTTTTTTCTTTCTTTACACAACACAAGCTTACCTGTTCAACTGAGGTGAGACACCTGCAGAGATACCTATACTGTGGGGAAGATTACCTTAGTGGTGCAACTCTGGACGCAATAAATCAGCAAAGGGTGATGTTACATATTCACCTACAATAGGCAAGTTGAGATTCTCAGTGAAATTCTGTGGAGTATCCTCTTACCCCTGGAGAGTTCATGCTGTCCAAAGTGACCAGTGTCCTCTTCCCTCCAGTTGATCCAAGTGGCTTCCAGGACTGGTGGAAAACAGCTAACGTTATTCTTGGGCTTTAAGGGAAAGCACAGACTTCCCTTACGTGTTAGGCAACGCACCAGAGGACAAGAGAACCATGCTGTAGTCTAGGAAGGAATACTGGCTGCAAAAGGTCCTACCCAGGTAGCTCAAAAAGACCTTATCAGATATCTAGGAAAACGGCAACTTGGTGCTGACACTGGGTCAAGCATATCCAGAGCCCTCACACAAGAGGAAACACTGTTTAAATAGAGGATTTTCATGCATTTGCACTATAGAGTGGCTTAAAGTCTAAGATGCCGAGGAAGTTGCTCCAGGCGACTTGTCAGGGGTATGACTAAGCAGCCTATAGAAACAGAATCTTGGTTTTGTGCCATCCTACATCAAAACATTCCAGTGAAATTGACAATGAAAATTATGACAAGCAGCAGGAAAGTCAGAACAATCACGGCCAATATTGTGGCATAGCTCATTAAGCCACTGCTTTCAATACATTCTGTATTGGAGTGCCAGTTTGAGTTCCATCTATTCCACTCTGGGACCCAGCTTCCCATTATCGCATCTAGAAAAACAGCAAAGGATTGTCCATTCCAGCTGTAGGCAACTGCGTAGGTTGCATTGTACCTAGGCAAGTGTTACACTGCTGGGAGAAAAGCAGCTAATAGCAGGTGGGCATTCCAGGCCTGAGTAATGTTAAATTTGTGTTAACTATACCAGTGTGCCACCATAGTTCCCTATACTAATTTTTTTAACATAATGTGGGTGGGGCGAACTCACTGAGCTCAGTGCATTGTACTGATCCCACAGGAAAACAATACTGACTACGGCATTGTACAGGTCAAAATAGGTTCATGTGGCCTTCAGA
Organism: Ochotona princeps; assembly: GCF_030435755.1. NCBI lineage: Eukaryota > Metazoa > Chordata > Mammalia > Lagomorpha > Ochotonidae > Ochotona > Ochotona princeps. The sequence goes on from NC_080836.1 coordinate 22,626,091, forward strand.
CCTAATGGCCAACAGGTTCCAGCAAGATCACCACCAACAAAAACCTAACTATATAGGATACCTGGTGTCTCCCTAAACCTGGGACCTGCTCCAACCGGAAGTGGGAGAAAGGTTGTACAGACAACGGTGCACATAACCTTGGTGTCACAGGAGGTAGAGACTGGTGAGCCAGGAGCTGGGCTATGGAGACCATGGTAGAAGTCTAACATCTGAACTCAGACCTGGAACACCCTAGAGGGAATGGCACAGCTGACTGCAAACAAAGAACCATGTATCAGCCACAATAAATAAAACCAAAATGTAGATCTGTGAGTGACACAACATATAAATCTGCCCCAAGGAGAAAAATCTAATAACCAGAATACAGTGACTGAGAGCAAAATAGACAAAGGCACAATGAATATTACTGAACACTTCCCTGCAAAGGAGCAAAAATGTTTGGCAACCTCAGAGTTAACTGAGGAACACATGGAGAAAATTGGGGCTATAAAATTCAAAACACTCGTTATAAAATTTCTTATTAACAAGAAGCATGTAAAGCATGTGTTCAAGGAATTTAAGGAATATGTCACACTGGAAATGAATCAAATGAAAGCTGATATATCAGAAATGAAGAATACAGTGGAGCAAATGAAAAGTATAATGGAGACTCTGCAGAATACAATGAAGGAGGCAGAAGAAAGAATATCAAAATTAGAAGATATTTCCTGTCACCAGGAGGAAACAAATAAAAGCTGGAAGCAGAGCTGGATTAAGCTAAAAAAATTCAAGAATTGAAGGACACTATTAAGAGGCCAAATATAAGAGTTATGGGAGTTGCAGAAGGTGCAGAAAGAGAAGCTGGGTTTACAAATGTATTTAATGACATAAGGGTAAATTAATATTATTATTATTATTATTATTATTATTATATATAATTATCCCTAACCTAGAGAAAGAATTGGGAAACAACTTCCAGGAGGGGCACAGAACTCCCAACAAGATTGACCAAAAGCCATCTTCACCACGACACAAAATATCAAACCCTCTTCAATCAAATATAAGATCCTTAAATGTGCACGTGAAAAAAATCAACTGACATCAAAAGGGATGCCAATTAAACTCACAGGAGACCTCTCACAGGAAACTCTACAGACCAGAAAAGAAATGGTGCAACATATTCCAGATTCTAAAAACAAAAAATTGTCGGCCCAGGATTACATGCCCAGCAACATTTTCCTTTGTCTTTGAAAATGGAACAAAATTCTTCCACAGTAAAGAAGAGCTCACAGATTTTTGCCTCTTCCAAACCTGTCCCACAAATGATAAAGATGCTCTCTTGACAGAGAAAAGGAATAGCACCCACCAAAACCAAATGCAAACGTGAAGAACATCCAAGTAAACTAACAGAAGAATAAATCAATGAACAGCCCATTGCTCAAGTGACAGGACCAAATTATCACTCACTCATATTAACCCTGAATATAAAATGGCTTAAAGTCATCAATCAAACATCATAGATTAGTAGACTGGATTAAAAAACAAAACCCTTCTATTTGTTGCCTACAGGAGACACAGTTCTCCAACAAAGATCAGCAGAAACTATATCTCATGGATTTTGATATCTTTTAGTTCCATCTCTTCAAAACACTTTGTTCTGACTGAATTCTTCAATGTTTCATAGATCATACAGTAGCACTATTTTCTTCAAGAAGGTGCTAGATTTTCGTTTTCATTTCTTCAGCGACACATTGGTCATTGAGTACCATGTTATTTAATTTCTTGGTGTTGTTAATATCTATTTTTCTTCCTGTTATTGATTTTGTTTTGTGGCTTTTCATTTAAGGGGATATATCATAACTGTAATGCAGACTATGATATCCAGATGTGAGGACACAATGCAGTATGCATCTCTACTTCCAGACAAGGATGAACTCCCATTGAAACTCTATGCTGACAATCGGATGCTGGACTCACTGCCATTGTTTATGCCCACAATCATGGACATATGAGTATATATTAAAAACTATACTATAGTAATGATATAGGGGAACTCAGGGTGAGGGAACTGAGGAGGAGATAAGGACAATCCCAAGGCCTATGGAACTGTATCAAAAATGCAAATAATAAAAAGTACAAGTAAAAAAAAAGATAATGTAGGTGGGTAGACACTGGTGTACTGGTAGACAGTGTCTGGGGGCCTGAGTGAGCATGGGCCCCAGGCACATGGGCAGGGCCCCAGGCTGGCATGACACATAGCCAGAGGATCAAGCTCGGGATCTCCATGCTTACAGGCATGTGGGGCTGTGGATTGTTCAGGGAAGGGGGTCTGGGAATGTGTGGGAGATGACTGCTGAGGGAGAATGAGACAGGTGAGGAGTGACTTCTGGTGGACATCCACCAAACAGATTAATACACTTGCAGTAAGTGAGGGGTCTGAGACCAAGAGATTTGGATGAGGGAAACCGGATTATCTTTCAAGGCAAAACTAATACACCCATCCATGTGGGAGATCTGAGCTGACTTGTTATTTACCAGCACACATGAAAGCCATGGCTGTGGGGCCTTCCTGGCAGGGCTCATCCACAGTGCCCATCAGTGAGTGTCAGGACAGGGGTTTGACCACATCAGGCGGAGCTATAACACTAACCAGAATGCAAGACAACCAGGTCTTGGAGCGGATGCTGTGCTGGGTTTGTGGGCTCACCTCTGTAGTACTGTTATACAAGCTGGTTTGCTTGAGGGCTGAGAGTGACCTTTGCATGACCATGGAACTCACCAAAACTCAGGGGTACTGGGGTTGGGAGCATGCCAGACTGGTCCAGGATGCAGCAAATTAGGTTTGGGATGGACTGGGCCACAACATCTACCAGCACACACAAAGGCAGAGACTGGGGGGTGGGGCAGATTGTGCTGGGTAAGGGCCTACCACCCACTGGCGCATTTAAGATCTGGGCCTGGAAGTGGGCCTGGTGGGGGAGCTTGGGAACTCTGCTGATATGCTATAGCTTCCACTCTGAGCATATGAGTAGGCTGGGTGTTGCTCATACTAGGCAGGGCTGCTTCACTTGTTGGCAGCTGTGTGGGCTGCCTTGAGGAGCCTGGGGCGGGGGGGGATGGTGACAGGACAGGGCCAGACCAAACTGTACCACAGTGGCATGCACAGGAGCCAGGATGTGATGTTGGCCATGCCAGGCTAGCATACTTACTGATTTGCAAGAAAGCCAAGGATAGGGTAGGCTTGGCAGGGCGAGGCTGTAGCACCCATCAGCAAGAGCTGGGACTAAGGGAAGACTAGGGACAATCTAGGATGCAGCATCTGATGGTAAAGGTCAAGATGGGTGATATGTTATGTTGGGTTGGATCAGAAAAACCACCAGCACATGCAAGATTTGTGGCTGGGAGTAGGCCTGGTCAGGGAGTTAAGGTGACACCCTAGCCAGGTGTCACATCTGGTGAGGTTCCTTTGGTGACCCCCCCATCTGGATTACTGGACTCAACTCCAAATATATGGAAAAGCACAGGATTTGTGTTCTGAGTATGAAGTGCATGTGTCAGAACTGGGTCTCCTTGGCTGAAGAAGCCTGTGCAGTGGACAGCATGACCAGTGCTCATGGGGTACATGACAACCTGTTCATTGAGTACTGCAGAGGATGTCTAGTACCATGGATGGCAGAACAAACTGGACAACTCTTCAACAGTATCTTTGAAAGTGGAGACTCTAAAGTAGACTGTGTCAGCCAATGAACCATGCAAAGCTTTCTTCAACAAAATCAACAGCATTTCAGAACTGTCAAAACCAGCTGGGCAGTGCTTTTAGGACCTGCTCCATATTAACGACACTGGGATGACATTGTGTTGCTGCCCTCCATCCCCAGGCACTGATGTGGTTGGGCTCCCCACTTTCCTTAGGTACAGGTTTTCTCAGGAGATTGGAAACGATTTTCTCATCTACTTTCCCCATTCCTCAACCTTCCCCACCCTATCAGCAGTCCATATGGACATACATCCTCAACTATGTAAACATCAAACATAAATTTATTGTTTAAGAAAGAAACAGTCCTAGAACTTGGACCCCTGCCACCCACACGGGAGACCTGGATAGAGCTCCTGGCATCTGGCTTCAGCCTGTCCCAGCCCAGTATACTGTGGCCACTTGGGGCACAGAATAGGAGATGGAAGAGATATTTTCTTCTATCACTTTCCCTTTCCAATAACTAATACTATAAAATAAAAAATATACATCCAGATATACAATTATCAGGAAAATTCTAGCAATACAAAATACGTAAGATTCACATGCTCCCACAGCCCCCAGCACACATGAATGTAGACTTGCTTGCAAGCTCAATTCACATTAAGATAGCAAATCAACCCAGATGAGCATCAACTAATGACTAAAGTGTGTGTGTGTGTGTGTGTGTGTGTGTGTGTGTGTGTTTTCTCATAGATGAGCTGTATAAATGGAGACTAACATACCAGGAAGTGAAGACACATTGCACTATGCCTCTCTACTCATAAAGGGAGGACTTACATTGAAACTGTTAAATATACTGTGACAATATAATATTAAATTTGCTACTTTGTCTATACATACAATACCTTGATTCACTCAAATTGCAGAATGTTAAACTTCTAACTTACTAAGGGGCTACACTACAGTAATAATATGGGGGAAATGGTGGGAGGAAAAAAGGAGAGAGATAAAGAGGGAGGACAAAGGGGGATCTATACTATAAAAGTCATGGAAAATAATAAAAAGAATTAGAAATAAATGTGCATGTTTGTATATATAATGGAATACTACTCAGCCATAATAAAGAATATAATCTTGTCCTTTGCAGCAAAATGGATACAACCAGAAAACATTATGCTTAACAAAATAAGCCAGTCTCAAGTAGACAAAAATGTTTTCTGTTATGTGGCAGATAAGATACACAGAAAGGTATAGGAATGAAATGGTCACTTTGGAAAATGATTGTCATTTTTGCGCATGTTTATAGTTCCTGTGGTTTCCCTTATTTTTACTTATTGAGTACTACAATTAGTGCAAGTTAAGCTTGGGAACAGAAAGTGGATTCAACTTGTCTGCAATATAGCTGAAATGCTGGAAGGGAATGGGGGCTCTTAGGGAATGCAGGAGAGCTGGGGAAGTACAATGGCCTTCTTGCAATTGTACCCAATGAGGTGCATATACTCTATTCCTTTTGTGTGAAAAGCAATGTAGAGTTCTGTAGACAAATGTTTGAAAACATAGAATGAATTAATTCCTAAGAAAGTACCAATTAAGAACTAGGAAGCTTGGACAGATCAAATGTAGCAGAAAAGATTTGAAATGTGACCAAGCATGTGTTAGAGAGAAATAAAAAAAAATACTTAGAAACACATTTGCCATGAATGACACTGGATCTACAGAACGTTCAACCTTGGCTGTACAATAAATAGTAGTACTGTAAAAATTCATATTTTCAAACTATACCTCAGGGAAAAACCAAACAAACACATACGGATTTCTGGGTATGAACTCCTGGCACCAGCATATTTTTTAGCTATTTGTAAATATTTCCCATGTGGTGTGGATTTGAAGGGTCACTGGTCTGTTTGAAGAAAACTGAGCAGTGCCACAGTTCCCCCGGGGAGGGCTTACAGGGAGCCTGGGGGATGGTGCTGGTTACGGCGGGCAGAGACCTGAGGGCTCATGTCCAGGTGAGGAATGACTGTTGAGGGACTTCCTCAGACAAGGTCAATGTATGTGCAGGTAAGCGAGGGGGCTGAGATCAGGCAGTTTGAATGGGGGGTAATAGGAGGACCTTTAAGGTAACACGGAAGTACTAACACACATGGGAGACCTGAACTGGGGTGATTAACATCAGCCACCACCAAATACCACTCTGGCACACAGTAACGCTAAGGCTGGAGGCCTATCTTGTAGGGTTAGATCACAGTATCCACCAGTGAGATTCAGAACAGGGGACAGGTCATGTTAGGCTAAGCCGTGACACTATCACGTGAGACAATCAGGTATTCAAGGGAAAGAATCTGTGTGAGGGTATGTGGGCTCACCCCTATGGAACTGTAATCTCTGCTGGCACATGCAAAATTTGTGGCTGCACACTGGCCTGTTTGGAACTAAGGGGATGTCCCAGCTGGGTCAGGATCCCCACTGGTGAGTGCAGTGACTTAAATAGGGGTGGTGGTCTGGGTTGGATATGGCTGTAGTCTCCCTCAGTATGGATGTGGACTGGGAATGCCAGACTGGGCCAGATTCCAGCACACACTGTACTCATGAGAGGCATGGTGGGTGTAGAATGGGCTGGGCTAGGTTTTGGTACCTGCTGAACCATGTAAGAGCTGTAACTGGGAGAGGACCTGCTATGGCTGGACTGTAACTCCCCAGAGTAACAACTGAAATGGGTGTGGGCCAGCTGGGCAACAACACTGTTCCTGTCAGGACATGAGGTGGACTAAGTTAACCTGTGCTGAGTACACACTGGTGTGCACAAGATCTGCCACTGGAAGGAGACCTAATAGAGGAACTTGGGGAACTTCTTCATTAGAATATAGTCCCTGCAGCTGAGCACAAGAACCAAGGCAAGGAACAGACTACAGTGATATATTTTAATAAATGTAACTAAGCTTTAATACCCATTGACACGTACAAGAGCCAAATGGGATGGGGGACAGACTGGTCTTCTGCTACACATACTGGCAAACCAGGGTAGGGGGCGGGCCTGGTGGGGGTTATTGTGGGTCGCCCCGACGAGGCTGCAGCTCCCACTGGTTTGTGTGAGGGCCGAGTACGTGCTGGGCAGAACCAGACTGGACTGCAACACCCATTGGTTCCAGTGCAACTCGGGACTGAAAACAGAACCAACCCAGCAATTGCAACCACCAGCTGATCGTGGTGATGGACTGTGCCGGGCCCTGTGCTTGCTAGAGCATACAAGAAACTAGTCTGGGAATACCTCAAAGTTTCTTTGGAGATCTCCCTAATTGAACTGCTGGACTCAGAACTCTAATCAAGAAAAGACAGAAGACAGAGCAGATCAATCATTCATCTCAGCTATATGTTGGCAGCGATATATGGGGCAAACGGAGACTTTATGATGGACCATATCAATCAGTGGACAACCTCATCGAGCGAAACTGGCAGCGATTCATAACCGGAGAACTATTAACACCACTCGAGCACATATCTCAGAGCATGCCCCACATCCGGGACTCGGGGTGGGCGGGAAACCGGGTGGGGCTTCCCCCTCAATATCCCCCTTTACCTCAGATACAAGATGGAAACAATGTGGAAAAAAAAATAAATGTATAAATGTACACTAATCAATCCTTTTAGTTATTACTTATATGGGGCCCAGACTGTACGGCTAAGGTCCTTGGGCCCACCTGCATTGTGGGTGCTGGCTCTGTGAACCCTGGGGGTGCTGGGAATGGGAGTGTGGCACAGCCCAGGCACTTGGATCCACCCGTGAAAACTGGTCCTCAGTGGAAAAGACGTAGCAGTAGACAGTTGGCCCTGATGCCCATGGAGGATATTGCAGCCCATAGGGGCCTGCAGAGGACATCTGGTACCATAGCAGAGGAAGGAGAAGAGAACAAATTGGACAACTATCTCCGCTAAGAAATGATAGTAAATATCTGGGCAAATGGAGACTCTAAGGTCGACTGCATCAGTCAATGGACACTGGAAGGCTTTCCTCATCCTTGGAACTATCAAAACTACCTGGGCAGAACCTTTGGAGGATGTACCATATTGGGAACCTGGGTTGATATCAAGTGGCCTCTTCCCATCCCTGGGTACTGAGGCGGTTGGGAAGCTGGGCATGGTTCACCCCCTTATCTCCTCCCATCTACCAGAAGCAGGAGGAAGCAGAAAATTTGAAAACAATACTTACACCCACCTTCCCCTAATTCTCAGTCCTTCCCATCCTGATCAACTATGTAAACATCACAAAAAATAAAAACTAAAAAAGAATACTATGAAATGATTTTGAAGGATGTGAAACCAAATCTAATCCATGTCTGAAAGATTGCACAGTCACTGAAAGCTTAATTTCATGACCTTGGTGATTCACCTCAATGTATAAGTTTAATGATGTTTCAATCAGAAACTCAATTTCCTTTTCTAATTAAGAAAAGTAATCTTAGAGATTATACTAAAAATACTTAATAATGCCAAAGAGTAGATAAGGAAAAAACAGGACTTATCAGAGATCAGAAAAGGTGAATAACTAAGTACTGTCTATAATACAGGACAAACAGACCAATGAAGCAGAAGAGGAACATTAGTATATGTGAGGAGAGTATGTTTTCCAGCTAATGAGAAAATGATTGTATATGTTGAGACCGAGAGCTGTCTTGAAGAAAGTGGACCTCCATCTTTCAACATGTTTTGTTGCAGGGTGCGAGCGAGATCACACCACACATGTCTAAGGTTTATTAAGAAGTCTTTATTAACTAAGCTTGGTGATAGAGCATAATAGCAAATCACAACTCTTCACAGCAATCCAACCAATCATAATCCAATAAATCATAATTCCCAAAGGAACAAATGGTCCTTACCGTTAAGTCTATCTGTTAAGCTGAAAAACTATGTCCCAGCTTCCCCAATAACATAAGTTATCCTAAGAGACATGCAACGAATAACCTGGACACACTTACAAAGCTGCAGACATTCACCTGTCCCTGGTTTCTCTGCCCACATTCTACTACTGCTAGGCCTCACCCCTCCTGAAACTCCAGATAGTACACAGACCAGAAACAACATTATTATAACCATTGTCCCATCTAAGCAGCACACAGGGACCATGCTCAGGGGATTACCTGTCCTAGGTCAGCCAAGAGTCGAGGTGCCAGAGTAATGGAAGCACCCGGCCAGAAAGAGAGTGAGAGCCCCTGCTTCATGGGCCTTTTAAAGGGGCTTGTGAGGGGAGCGGTTACACGACAATGCAATACCTTCTCCTCTCAGTTGATAGGTATTGGCTCCTGCCTACCTGTGACTCACCTAACTGTTGTGGGCTAAAGAGTTGATTAGTGCTCGTTAGGATGGGCAGGAACAGGAACTGGGCTTGTAGCTGAAAATGCCTAGACTAATTGGACTTGTCTGCATCCAATATCCTGGCTAAATTAGGACGTGGGGGGAAGTGGTAGAGGATGGAATAATCATTCCATTGCTGTTAGGACCCACCTTCAGGACAGAGGATAGGAGACCCAGCCCAATTTGCCCACTGTCAATGGGTGCTGGCTATCACAGGCTGCACCCCATAACACTTTCACAGTAACTCAGAGTCTTTACTGTTTCACCATTTTCATTGTACAGGAAAATAAAAGCATGTGTATAAATTTGCTGGCATTTTTCTTAATTTTCAAAGAATACTGGTTTGAAAGTTGGTTATAAAGAAAGAGGGCGAGTGAGAGGGAGAGAATCTGCTCTCCTCTGGTTCACATCCGAGATGGCCGTAAGAGCCAGCACTAGACCAGGCTAAAGCCAGGCCCCAGGAGCTTTGTTCAGGTTTCCCATGTGGATACAGGGGCCCAAACAACTGAACCATCTACTGCTGCTTTCCGTTAGCTTGGAGCTGGTGGAGCAGCCAGGTAATTAACCTGCTTCAATATGGGATGCCAAGATCACAAGGCAGTGACTAATCCAATACATGACAATGCTAGCCCAATATGCTGACTTTCTAGAAGATATGTTACAGACAGGGAGGGCCAAGTATGTTTTATGAACATTGGCACAATTATGTCCCTTCACTACTGGGCAATTCTCTCAATTCTTTATCTTTCAGAGCCTAGACTATGCTACCAACAGTATCCTGTTTCAACCAGCTCCTCAGAAATTCTTGCCACTTAGGCCTCCTCTTTCATTGGAGGATTTGGCAATATGTTGAAAATGAATGGGATGTATTCACTCACCTCCCTCAGTCAACAATGTTAGCAGCAATCAACCCCCAACCACACACACACACACCCCAACGCATCAGCATGGAGACCCCTGCGGGTCTAAATGGTCACAAAACTGCATCATGTCTGTAAGAAAAAGTAACTGTTTACTCCTCACTGGGGTATTGGGGATTTCTCTGCACAACCCTCCTAAAAATGTTCTGTACCTAAACTGTTGACACATGTCTTGTTAGAGTTATAAGCCAGTTCAGACCACCCAAAAAACAACTAAGTTCAGCAGAATCATGCTTCAACACTATAAACAGCTAAATACTAAAATGAAAATGGACACGAGACAGCTGAATAGCAATCTATAGCCATTTTAAGATGTATAGAACCCGGTTGAATATAAACCAAAATTGAAATGTCTATGAAGAAGTCACAGGATGTGGTTGAGAACCTGCATTTTCCTATTAACATATTGGTTAATCAATACCATGTCAAATACCATAACGTTGTAAATTGTTGTAAATATTATGTTGGGGCTTTTAATTGATTGGGATGACACTCTGCCGGCTCTACCTTCAGACCAGAGATGGTATCACCAAAAAACCATTGAACCTACCAGGACAATAAGATCCTGGACTTTATATATACCTCCAATGAAAGAATCTCAACTGAATTTGAACTACGGTGATGCAACAAGGTGGAACAATCCACCGTGGGGGGAGGGTTTGGAGAGGGGTGGGGGGAATCCCAGTGCCTATAAAAATGTGTCACATAATTCAATTAAATAAATTCAAAAAAAAAGAAAAAGTGGCTATTTTGTCTTATTTTTAATTTGTAATGTATGCAGATTTTTTTTAGTTTATAGAGAAGCATTTCATTATCCAACACTGCTTAATTGCTCTAGAAATTAATTTTACTAAATTAAAAAAATGTCTGTGGTAAACAGGCTAACTTAGCAGAATAGGCTGCAGGAAATGATACTGACCTTGATCACACAGCGTGTGTATACTGGATGCCCATGGATGCTTTGGGCCTCATTTCTTCTTGCTATTGGACACCTATAAACCTTTCATAGTGTCTTAAATATAGAAGCTCAGAATTACCTCCTTGAAGATTGTTTCCTTTATCAAACGCACCAGAATTTTTCTAAGTGCTGCCTCTCCAAATGATCTCATGGCTTTATTGTTTCTTTGAATTTCTTTAATGGTCTTTGAGGTAGCTCATGCAATTTTGAATTAGGTAAAAATCCTATCAAGTCTGGATAATGACATTAAGGTTGGAAAATACACACAGTCAATCCTTCCCATCTGTCGGAGCCAAGATCCAGTATCCCTCGGGGATAGCAACGCACATACTTGCTCAAAAGTTGTACAATCCTTTACACAATGTTGTGTAGCAAATACATATAACAAACTTCCTCCCGTATATTTTCTTCTTCTCCACATTAAGATTTATTTTTATTTTTATTTGAAAGGCAGAGTTGCAGAGAGAATAGAAAGAGATCTCCACCTGCTGATTCAGCCCCCAGATGGCCACAATGACTAGAGCTGAGCCAGTCTGAAGTCAAGAGCCATAGCTTCCTCCGAGTTTCCTGTGTGGGTGCAGAGTCGGATTGTGCCATCCTCTACATCTTTCCCAAGCCATAAGCAGGGAGCTGTATGGGAAGTGAAGCAGTAGAACAAACTGGCAGCCATGTGACATGCCGGCGCCAAAGGTGAAGACTTAGCCTATTATACCATGAGACCAGCCGCATCCACAATATGTTAAACTTTTATTTGGTTATTTGAAAGGCAGAATGAGAGGAAAGCTAGATATATCTTTCACCTGATGCTTGAACTCTAAATGATGGCAATTGCCAGGACTAGGGCAGGCATAAGCCAGGAGGCCAGAACTCGATCCATTTCTCCTAAATGACTGGTGGGACCCAAGTTTTTGGCCTGCTTTTACTTTAGATTAAATAATTATTGAATTTTTCAATCACTTAATCAAAATTAAGTATCTGGCCATAAAAAACAAATTGCTAGAGTAAAAGAAAAACCAATTCCCTTAAGACTATCCATAATGAACCTGTAACAAACAGCATAATTAACGCAGTCCTGATAGCTTTTTTCCTCACTTTTCTCCACTTCACATTTTACTGCAGGTGTAGGCCCAGAAATTAGCCAACACAATGGCAATTTAGGCATAAAGCTCAGCTTTTATGCAAACAACAATCCACATATGTGGATAACATCATAGACAAAGGTAATCCAACATAATCCAAAACCAAATCCAAATTGACAAGAGAATTGATCGAGATTACTGGCACCAAGAGCAGTATACACTATCAAGCAGGTTACTGTGTGCAAGAAAGAAACAGGATAAAATAAAGGGCAAGATATAGACTAGGAAACAAACTCAGCAAAATACAGAACAAAACACTAAAAGACAAAATGCAGACTAGGAAACAGATTATTTCACAACAAATCAAACGTGTCAGCTTGTGGCATGGTGGGTAAAACTGTATTCTTTATGGGCACCGGTTTGTGTCCTGGTCACCCCACTTCATATCCAGCTTCCAGTTTAACGGCCTGAGGAAAACAGCAGAAAATGGCTCAGTACCTAGGCTCCTTCTACCCATGAGAAAGACTTGGAAGAAGCTCTTGGCTTCGTTCAGCCTGGTCCAGCTTCAGCCGTAAAAGCCGTAAACAAGTGAACCTGAGATTAAACAGCTCTTCCTCTTCGGTCTCTCCCTAACTGTGACTTTCAAATAAACAGATCTTAAAAAAAATCAGTCTATTCAATATTTCAGATACATACTTAGAAAAACAAAATATTTAACAGTACAGTAAGCCAGGAATATAAAGAAAAACAGAGGCCCAGAATCCAGGAAATAATTGGTACATTGTAACTCACCTGAAGATGGTTGGTACATGCTCCAGCTTACAAGATCCTAAAGGATCGTGGACAGGGCAAAAGAGGCATATCCTAGGATGTGGGATCATCAGGGAGGTGACAGGGCTGCCTGCTGCCCAGAGGTCAGGCTGGATAAAACAGGAGACGCCTTCAGCCTTGAGCCTCGTAGATCTACCTCTCAGCACCTGAAAAACATCAAGAGTGGCAATCATCGAAGACGTGATTCTGATTGGCTGTTATTGGTGACGTAGTATGTGCTCAACAGTTGAATTGCTTAATCAAGTGCACCAGGCAACAGCCAAGAACCCAACAGCTTCTTTTCTGTTTTGTAATTACATGTTTTTACATTATAGTCAAGGTCTCATTGGCTCCATGAAGTCAGGAGTTCAAAAAAACACAAAATAAAAAGATCACTGATTTAAACTGGAAAATTGCCAACAGCTATAAACAATAATCAAATGAAAATGTGCTCCACTACACTATTTTATGATAGTCACAAAATCACTGAAATTATAATAATTCTTAACAGTTTGACAAAATGTTAAACAAAGATTGGCAAAATGGGCTATTTCTAGTAAAATGCATGCACATAGGCATGTCCTTCTTTTTGTTTCTTGACTTAAAAACAAATGGCTCTCACATAAGTGAGTCCAGGTAGTGTCTGCCTTGCTCTGTCGGCTTATTCCCTCAACTTGATATCCTCTAATTGCAAACCGTTTTGATTCAATGATACATATTGTGCATTTTTTCTTATAAGTGTTGGGTGGAACAGATATAATCTGAATATTAAGGATTTGTTGAATAAGTAGCGGCAAATATATTTTGCCATTTTGTCGGATATTTCTCCACTCTCATTTCCTTTGCTGTACAAAAGCTTCTGGATTTGGCATGGTCTCACTTGTCCAATTTTTCTATTGTTGCTGGGGCTTTGGGGTTTGACTCAAGAAACCATCACTTAAACAAATGTGTTCCAGTTAAGGTCACATATTTTAAATTCAGCATAGAAAAAATATTTTTGTTTCTCCCTTTAGCTTTTAATTTTTAAAAAATACTTCTTTATTTAAGTGCTATAATTACAGAGAAAGATCTTCCATTCACTGGTTCGCTCCCCCCAAAATGGCTACAATGTCTTCCAGGTCATCCACATGGGTGCCGGGGCCCAAAACATCTGGGACATCTTCTGCTGTTTTCCCAGGTACATTTGTAATGATCTGATTTGGAAGCGGAACATCCAGGTCTTAAACCAGAGCTCATATGGGATTCTGGTGTTCCAGGTGGCTGTTTGATCCACCATGCTACAACCCCTGCCCTATTTCTCCTTTCATAAGTGTCCCAGGCTGTGATAGTTTTCAGTGCTTAATTAGCATAAGCACCTTTGCCTTCCACTTTCCTGCCTTTCAAACCTTGAGCTTGGCCCAAAGGCTCAAATATTCAGGTGCTCCCTAATGAATGCATAGCCAAGTACATGGCTGCTTGTGGGGCCCACGTCTTTATATTATTCCTGTCATCTCTTGCCTCTTTCTCCCCAGGATTATTTCAGTATAGATTGTTCTGAGACCTTCTCTAGTGTATTGTACTATATTTTACCGTCAAAAACTATGTTACTTGCAAGGATTCTTGTTTTAACATTTACATGATGAAAGAGTCACTAAGGCAAAACCTCAGGCAGTCTCATTAAAGACAGATTACTGACATCTGATTTTATTGTGCACACCCAGAGGCAATGGTCCCTGCGGTGTGGTCTAATACTGGCAATAATAGCATCACCTGGAAATTTGCCACAACTGCAAATTCTTAAGCCACAGCTCAGAACTGATGAAGCCAACCATCTGGGGGAAGACACAGAGTCTGTCTGAAAACAGGCATAGGTAATCCTGAAGATGGGCCCAGCGCAGTAGCCTAGCAGATAAAAATCCTTACCTTGCATGCGCCAGGATCCATATGAGTGCCAGTTCTAATCACAGCAGCCCCACTTCCCATCCAGCTCCCTGCTTTTGGGATGGGAAAGTAGTCAAGGACTGCCCAAAGCCTTGGGACCCTGCACCTGCATGGGAGACCTGGAAGAAGCTCCTGGCTCCTGACTTTGGATCAGCTCTGCTCTGGCCATTGTGGCCACTTGGGGAGTGAATCATCGGGAAGAAGATCTTCCTCTCTGTGTTTCCTCTTCTCTGTATATCTGACTTTTCATAATCCTGAAAATACACGGTTTCTCCTGTCTTATGTTGGTTATGTTAGTTGCGGCATTCTATTGTGTTCATGACCCACCTGTTGCTTTCTGTGACATTACATGCAATACTGAGAAAGCTCTTTGCTAACTACTCAATTTCTAGAACCTTGGATCACTCACAGAATTCTTCACCTGTTTTGCAACTGTATACCAAAATGAGGACTTTGTTTGCTAAAATTTTTCCTTATGTACCACAGTCCTCACGTATCAATGGACATTCCCTTATCTAACAGCTACCTAAACAGGCTGGTGGAAACCAAAGCGGGTTCTGTCAGCCAGGAAAGGCATGGATTTGCAAGAGGCTACAGAACTTTGTACATCTTTGCTTTGTGCTGGCTCCTTCTAGATCTTGGGGGTACCTGGTACCTTCATTTGTTTCAATTGAACTCTTTGGGGTGTTGGCTATTAGCCCTGATTAAGATGCCAGCATAGTGTTGGGCACTTGACACAGCTGTCAACAGCTTCCTGGGCTGCCTGCATCATGTACCTGATTGCTTCTAGTCAAGTCCTGCTTCCTCTACTCCTGGTACAGCATCCTGCTAATGCAGCTCAAAAGCCAGATGATGGCTTGCGATTTTGACACACTGTCATCTTCACACGAGATCCAGACGAAGCTGTGTGCTTCTGTCTTCTGCGGGCCTTTGGGGAGTGAGCCAGCAAGCACACAGTACATCTGTGACTTTCTCTCTCTCTGGTGCTCTGCCTTTAAAGAAAAATGAAAATAAATATTTTGTTAAAAATCATAATCTGGGCAAATTACAAAAAAATCTAGACACAGAGCCCAGACATCAATGTAAAAAAAAAAATTCCCAAGTAGTCCCAAGGAACAGTTTAAGTTGAGAATCAACTTTGTTAACAACGAGATCTCCTGGATTTCCCCCAGCATCTCCCTTGCTTCAGTCAGCTACAAAAATTCACTACACTAGATCAAAGGGTTGCAACAGAATTGGAAAACTTAGCCAGCTCCAAGTCCTTTGAGGAATTAAGCAAGGTAGTGTGAAGTCGTGAATGATAATACCACTGCTAAGGTTGGAATGTGGCTTACCTCCTTCAGCCACCTCCCTGCCACCACACATACACACACCATTGAATTTTAATCCTCATTATTGGGTCTTAAGAGACAGAATAGGTGGGACTTGGAGGAGTGGTGAGGGCCCTGTCTTCATGAATAGATGAAAAGATAAATGGGTTATCTTTATCTTGAGAGTGGATCTGGTATGAAAGCATGTTTGAGAGATTAACTTACTGCTTCTCACAATGGAATTCTCTGAGCTATCTCAACAATGATGTAAGTCCCTTGACCTTGGGCAAAAATCATGAACCAAAACAAAATCTTTTATTAATTTATTCAGTTTGTATTGCTGTTATTAGCAACAGAAAGTAAATTAAGGTAATTATTTCTTTGCCATTACAGAAACCTTCTTAATTGAAACGTTTCTATCTCCAAATGCTTTAACTTCTTGTTTTAACTTGGAGGCTGAGGACCCACAATTCTGGCAGAAAACTCTGGCACAGTCACTAATAGGAAAGTTTCAAGGACCAAAATATGATCAGTTTTTTCTCTGACAAACCTTTGGCTAGCTCAGGGGCGTAAAATACTAAGAGATACACTTTACACTTGGGAGGTGACTCAATCAAGGAACTTTCCCTCCATGCTCTGTGAAACAGTGTACTACTTCATGGAAAGAAAACTTGGAGGAAGGTAAGAGAAGCACTGACTTGGCAATGGAGATGTTGGCAGCAGTCAGTCCGTTCTAGACACAACTTGTGCATGACTGGCACACAGCAGTTATTCAACACAAGTTTCTCCCATTCTTGCAAGTTCTGAACTGCTAATAATCACCCACTTTTGAGAATCCTTGAAAACATTTTTGAAATTCTTCCAACATTTAGTGAACTTTAAACAATGTCCCATTGAGAAGGAAAATATTAACGAGACATTACAAAAGCTATGAATTGTCCTGCTGCTATAAAGGCATTCCTTGTTCATTGACAGCAACGCTAACACATAGTTACAGACTTGCTAAAACACCACTTTCACCACGGAGACAATAAAATTAAACTGTCATCGTTAGCCAGCTAACACACCAACAGCAAAATGTAGGGAGCAGATATTTGGACCTCTAACTCAAAGAGAATTAGAAATGTTAAATTATTCCTAAGTAAAATGTTCAAAATTGTATAAATCCTCGTTGACATTTACCATTTGGGTTACCGGCTTGCTTTTACAAAGCAAGTAGAAAAGGGTTACTAAGTACAAAAAGACAGAAGAGGCCTTTCCCATCACTTTTTCAACCTTAAACACAATGCTGGTTGAGGACTGTTCCTTTGTCTTGTGTCTAGAATGTCTACTCTGACAGGTTCACTGCGGAGAACTCTGGTCCACTTGGGCAGAGTCCTCGCCTGGTGGCCGCTTGCGGTATTGCAACAGTTCAAGACCAGAGGAGAGAGTGGCAATTCAGGTGCAAAATTAGCTAACCAGTACAAACAGCCATCTCATTGCACATCCAAATATATTCTGTAATGGCACATTTAATAACTATGTCTTAGTTGAAAGCAGTTCACTTCTAAGGATTTGTTCTAATTTTCTTTCAAATCAAACTACCAAGAGGAAAATTTAGTTTTGGAATTCATTTATAAAAGCTCATACATATTTTTTTCTCTTCAAACATATGTATAACCTATATGTTCTCTTCATACATATATATGCATATATACACGTACATAAACATAGATATATATGCACACATATAAACATTATGTATATACATATGTGTAAGTTTGAAGAGAAAGAGAAAAATGGACTTTGCTGTTTTCTTCTTAAGAGGACAACTTTCTTAGCCCTTCAGGGTGGTACATAAAAGATGAAATGTGCAAGATAAATAAATGGGATTTCATCTGAATGAACATCTGGCCTTGGAGACAGAGACAGTATTCTTTGATATATTTGTAGATGTGCCCATTATACTATTGGAGCAATTAGTCAACTGCGACTCAGATTTCTGGGTCAGTGCAAAAGGCCCTGTTTATTTAGGAAAAGCAGTTCTCTGAGAACTGGCTCATTAGTCTGAGATTCTGGGAGTATGCAGTCTGGTCTCTAAATTACAGTGGCTGTTTAAATTTCTTCATGAAAATTGCGCCTGGTAGGGCACTTGTACATGCAATGAAGTCTTTATTTGCATATTCAAAGCTTTCTGATCAGCTGGGAGGTGAGTTTTGAGTCTTTCCGTGTGCTGTGATAGCCAAGCTCTAAGATTCAGATATTAACAATTGGATAAGCTCTTGCATTTCCTGTAATCTTAGATTTGAGGCCACTCATTATTTTAACATTAAGGAAAAAAAAAATCTCATGAAATTATTGAGAAACAGAATTCCCAGTGATGTTCTGTGGACATACATTTGGAAAGAAATCATGTTATGCTTTTAAAATTAATGTCATAAAATGCCTCCCCATAAAATATTTTCCACATTTTTCTCCAAAAAGTCAACTGTGATTCATTTGAGAGTCATAGCTCTGAAATTATTGACTTGTGTATGTAGCAATTTCATTTTAACTTAGGCGGTTAATTTAGCATCCATTATAGCTTCTTTTCCACACTGATCCTTGCCCTGAACAAAATGTCATTTCATAAACCCAAGTAAACATGGTACTTTCTGTAGTTTAAATACCAAGACAGACTTAATGTATTGTCCAATTTCACAGATCAGCAATGTTTCTCTTCCAGCATCTCTTGCCCATGACAGTGATATCAGGAAATTTGATATATGGGGAAAAATTGAAATAGCATTAATGTTTCTAGTATTATGTCTGATACAATATGAAATAAACATTTCATACAGATAAATTTTCAGCTTTCTTGAAATAACACAGAATAATTTCTTGTAGGTAATAAGCCTATTTTTAAATTGTTTTATTCAAAGATTTAGTCAGTAAATACACCAGTGCTATTTCACTAATATTTGAGTTGTTTTTTTTTTTCAAGTTGGTACATTTACCCACAAGAAAAGGCTTTCAGTTAATTTGTCATAATAGTAAAACATCAGCAGTGGAAATGTGTTGTTCTTCAATTATCCCACTTTCTGTTCAGTAGGCTGCATATACTCACTATGATCATTATTGCTAAAAAACTAATATCAACGTGACAGATACTGCTGATTGTCTACTTAAGATCCATAATCTGTTATTTCCTTAGTTTATAAAAATCACATATTGGTTGGTCATGCTTGCATTATTTCATAAGTTTTCAGAATATTGACATTCTCAATAAGGGGAGTTGAGCAATGACTGATCTAAGTCATGAACAGATGGTGGATTAGTGATTGTTTACAATTTGTCAGCTCCCCACCCTTGTCATGGTCAATGAGAGGAAAGAATATTTTCCAGTTTCATGGATACTGAGCCCAGTTATTTGATTTTTTTACCCAATGTAACACATGTGTAAGTGATAGTGTGCCCATTCCATAGAACTTAAGAAATGTCATGGATTTCTGCTTTTCTTCGTGCATTGCCATCCACTATTGTGAAAACCTTACATGTTAGGAGCCTCCATCCTTTAAATTTGGTTCAGGACGAAGGACTCAGAAGCACACTTCAACTTCACTCATGGTTTGAGTTTGAACTGGTGCAAGTGATCCACAAAATCCATGAACAAGAAATAAATATTTGCTATTATAGGTCATTCACTTACTGGTATATTTCTCGAGCTTTATTGGAAGCAAAGTTGACCAATATATGTATTGCTGTAATTCCATTTCCTGTTTGAAATTGATTTATAGATGAGTAGTTGGCCCTATTCTAGCTCATAGGAAGAATGAAAAGTAAGATAGCTCACTTATAACTAAGATTCTGACCTCTGATGCAAATGGCGGTAATGAATAGGAATGTTTTTACATCCTTAGATTTTATTGTTTAAACAGTTATTGAAGCTGTGATTGTAGCATGATAACTATGAGGAATTATATCTGATACAAATGGATGGTTAAGTAGAAGATGATTTATGACATTGTGAGGTGATATTGGAAACTCAGTGGCTTGAAGCATTTGTCAAGTAGAATAATCCAATGACTTTATAGTTTAGGTCACTATTGGTAACTCTTCTGTTACTTGTAGCTGAATGCAAAGTTTTTTTGCACTCTTTTTAACACACATACACAGGTATGGTTTTATAAATTGTACTATCTTCATTTAAAAAGATACTATAAGGTCTAGTGTTGTGGTGCAATGGGCCAACCAACCTCATGCACCACCAGCATCCCATATGAATGGTTATTAGTGTGAGTTCTGAGTTTTGATGGCTGCACTGGTCCAGTTTCCTGCTGGTATGATTGGAAAGGCAGAGAGTAGACAAGGCATTTATGCCCCCATCTACTTGGGAGATTGGACAGAATCCTTAGTTTTTGGCTTCAGCCTCACCTGTTTGGACTTCCACAACCTGCGCTGTACCATCATACTCCACTGTTACGTTCCAGCAAGCAATTCTAGCTTTGAATTGTTCAAACAGCAAAGGAATGAAAGGAGAGAGAGAGAAGAATGAAAGAGAAGTCATGAGGGAAATGAAAATGTTCCAAATCTCAGGTTGGTTTCAGTTTGCAGGTCCCTCAATATTCATTGTGTTGAGCACCTTTCATGAGCTTATTGGCCATTTGGGCATCCTGCTCAGTGACATGCTCACCTAGCTTCCTAAATGGTTGTCAGGCTGTTTAAAAACTTTATTGTAATTCTTCATATGTTCTGGATATGAGATTGTTTTCAGTTACATCTGAGAGGCCTTCCAAGAGTTCAAAGAATTGAGTACTATGGAAAACTATGCATACATTTCAAAAATGTCCACAGTGAAAATAACAAAGTTTTTTTTTTTATTTTTCCTTGAGGTTTTTGAAGTACTTTTGTATAGTGCATATACTTTCCTCATTCTGTAGCCTGATGCTTCAAGTACTTAGCAATATGTTAGATTGAAAAGGAGCTCTTTTTTATTTTAACGTAGCCCAAATTCTATCTTATCACATATGATTAGTGTTTTTCTTCGTTGGCTTGTTGCTAAAATTTTAGCTATGCAAGGACTGGTACAATGGCTCAGTGGTCAAGTCCCTGCCTTGCATGTGCCCAGGATCCCATATGGGGGCCAGTTCATATCCAGGCTGTTCCATTTTCCATCCAGCTCCCTACGTGTGGCCTGGGAAAGAAGCAGAGGATGGCCCAAAGTGTTGGGACCCTGCACCTGCATGCGAATCCAGAAGAAGCTTCTGGCTCCTGGCTTTGGATTGGTTCAGCTCTAGCCGTTGCAGCCACGTGGGGAGTGAACCAGTGCATGGAAGATTTTTCTATCTCTCCTTCTCTCTGTAAATCTACCTTTCAAAGAAAAAAAAAAGATATTTTTTAAAAGATATTATACCTAGGCCAAATTCCTACTTATATTCTCCTGGGTACATTGTGGAATTTTTATTGTATTTCTTTCATGTTTGGATTACTACAGAATAGACTTTGCTTCTAATGTGCAAAATCAATTTTTTTTAAATTGCTGGCCAATGTTAAGATTTTACCTCACATACGAAGAATCATTTTACCACACACCATTCATTTTAAAAAGACAGAAATTTCCCTGCTGAGCTTGAGGACCGTCTTTGTCATAAATCACCTGTGTGGATAAGTTGACCTGTTTCTGTTTAAATTTCTTTCCTTGGTTTACCTTCCTGTTGAATGCCAATGATATCTTGATTTCTGGTGCTTTAGGAAGGCTTAATGTTTAATTTTCAACTAAACTTAGGCTGGCAAAAACAACAGATCTCAGTATAACTCATATTGGATTTTCCTGAATATTTTTCTTATGAAAACCCCATGTATGGGAGATAATTTGGGACAAAAATTCAATGTCCGTTTCATCTGAAACTTTTGTTTGGGCTTTAGTCTCTAGCTATGGTGATTGCCTAATGGCAACTTTTTGTTTTCTTCTGTAAACTAGAGTTATCTTTCCTTCCCATTTACTGATTTGTTCAATGATTATATACTTATTTGTATGAGCATGGACTCATCGATAGTTACTGCATTTTTTCAGAACAAAATATAATAAAATCATTTTGTATTTTTGTGCTCTGGCCATGAAGAGCCCCTTCAAAGTGCCTAAAAAGATATTTCAATGAACACCCAATATTTACATATTTTTATTTCAAAGATTTATAGATTGAAGGAGAGATGGGATGAAAGCTCTTGTATCCACGGATTCACTCCGCAAATGATCTCAATGGCCGGAACTGAGTCCCACGGCTTTGGACCTTTCTCTGCTACTTTTCCTGGGCCATAAACATGGAGCTGGTTGGGGGTTTAGCAGCCAGGGCACGATCCAGCACCATATGAAATGCTGGTGCCTATAGGAGAATTAGCCTGTTGAAGTACCAAACCAGTCCCTACTCCAATCTTGAAATGAACTGCTTTTCCAGAGAGCACTGGTTCCTTTCATCAAGGAATGCTGTTTACATACAGAGGTCTAGGTGCTAGACCTAGGTCTGTAGGGGTGTCCTTGCTTCTAGGCCCTACTATTCGACAAACCAAGGCTTAAGAAACAAAAAGAAAGACATAAGGCAGATGTAGAGAGGTGTTCTGTTCTTGTCTCCTCCCCAAATGCCCAGAAAATACAGGACTGGGTCAGGCAGAAACCAGATGCCAGGAATTGCATCCATGTGTGCGACAGAGACCCATATGCATGAACTATCACCGGTTGCCTCCCAGGAGTCACATTAGCAGCTGACTTGCACCCAATCTTTTTCCACATCAAATCTAATTACTAGTTTTAAATTTTCCTGTAAATTGGGTAGTATTGTGATACAGTGGTTTGACCTGCTGCCTAATATCCCATTCAGGCATCTAGTGCTCCACTTCTGATCCAGCTCCCTGCTAAATATACCTGGGAAAGCAGCCGAGGATGGCCCCAGCCCTTGAGTCCTTGAGACTCTGTGGGAGATTCAGGAGTGACTTATAGATCCCGGCTTCGGTCTGAGCCAGCCCTGTTCATTGCAGTCATTTGGGGTGTAAATCAGCATAATCTCCCTCTCTCTCTCTCTGTGTCTCTCTGATTCCCTCCTTCCTTACAACTCTCCATTTCAAATCTGCATTTCAAATTAATTTTTAAAAATTAAATAAATAAATGAGCAAACAAATGAATTAATTAATACAAATTTTACTGTGGTCATCCCGAGAGTTTTGGACTTAGCCTGGGTTTCCACCCCCATTATGTTGAACCTCCCTCCAGGTGTTCCAGAAACTCCACTCACCACCCAATTTCTTCTCTTCTTCTGCTTCCGCCTAATCTGCCTAACCCAGGAAATAAAACTTTCTACATCAGTAAGTAGAGGGATTCTGTTCTCACTAACAACAAACACAGTGTTCTCCATTTTCATCCATCAGGAACTACAGCTACTTACCATCTTTGAACATCTTTAAAAATCAACCATTATTTCGCAATATTTGCTTTGTAGAACAAGGATAAAAGTTTTAGCCTAACACCAAAATTTCCAGTTCTTAGGAACGTCTAAGGAAGTGGTAAGTGCAGACTTCCAAGGTGAAGAGGAGATATTTATTCTATTTTTCATTTATTTGTTAGCTAGTAGCAACCTCTCATACGTTTTGCCAATAAATGAAAACAGACAAGAAGATTCAGATGAACGCAATCAATGCAATGGTTCTGTATACACAGGAGGTACATAATAGCAACACCTCAGCAAGCTAGAGGCTAAAAGAAGGGAACTAAGACAGCATTGCAGGCAATGAAGATCAGCATTCTAAGCTGGCTCCCTAAAGGCATGTTTGCAAGGTTGCAGATTAGGGAACTACAAGAGAGAGCTATTAGAGATCATAAAATGTATTCATCCCCTTTACGAATTAGTAAATCTAGCAGCAGGGATGTGGGTTGATTTGTGGGGTCTCAGTATTGGCGTGGTAGTGTGAGGATGAAATTCAAAACTGTGTACACTGACAACTGACCCAGTGATAGCTCCCAGAAGGGAGTTTCTAAGGTCTTAGGAAATTTGCAAAGGAGTTGCTGGTAGCAACTGGAGTCTCAATCTGCAAGACATACACCTCTGTCTACAAAATGAGTTACTAATCCACAACCACAGCTATGCATCCACATTGGCTGTAGCCAGGAAAAAACACTGAGGGTATGACTAGAGAGGCAACTGGCCTTGAGGCTACAGTGTGAGGGGAGAGCACATACAAAGGATAGGTGTGAGAATGGGGAACCCAAAACAAGAACTAGTCTAACAAATGCTAGAGTTTTCAATTATAGGGAAAGTATACCCAGGCATAAAGAATAATTTTACAGGCTAATGAAGGGCTAAAAAGAAGACCATTTTCACACGGAATAAGTAGAGAGGCATTTTGGGAAGCAGCAGACAATGAATAGACATCTGACATCTGAGGAGCACACGTAGAACTTCAAGTCCACGGTTTTGAAAATGGAGGTCTGCTGGAGTGAAGTTAAGCGTGAGGAAGGGTAGGTCATTTCTCAACTTATCATTTACAGTCACTTAATTGGTCCGATTTTGCACAGCATCGTTGATGGGGCTGTTTTGATTCACCATAAGGAAATGATACAGAAATCCCCTCCAGTAGATTTTATATCCTTCAGTGTCCACATTTGTAATTCTTTCTTATGAAACTTCTTTGCCGGCAAAAACAAAAAAAACACTCCTACATTACAATATAAAACTTTATCCCAGTATTCATTAGTTCATGCTGCAAGCAATTTCCTCATTACACACCAGAGGTCAGTATTGGCTTATTAACTTACATGAGCTATTAATTTCTACTTTCCAGTTAATAAAAGCAAGAAACAAAATAGCAAGCACGGTTGCTGTGTTAGAACTTCAGCATTAGTCCCCGAAGCAAGCATCAAATGGGTCAACATGCAGAGATCACAAGTGTCCTAACCGAGGCTGGCTTTTGTGCCACAGGAGGCTTTCAAAGTCATCCCAGACATAACAACGAAATAACTTCTACACAATCCTTGCTATCAATTGGGAGAAATGTTTACAACCAGCTCTATTGACAGGGACTGAAGGTGCACTGAAAAGATGACTATGTCGTGTTCAGAGTCCGAAATGTAAAGAATCTCATTCAAGCCTGCATGCCAGTAAAGTGTATCAATCTGTAATAACAAAATGACAAATAACTTGGACAAATTTGATGCAGCTTAATCTTAATGACTGAATACCCAGAGAAGTTTAAAGATTTAATAGAAGAAATGACTAAATGCAGATCAAACTTTCAAGTCAACTCCAACTATATTAAGGGCTCACTACAGGAAGAGAAAACCGATTATCATATCTTTGATCCAGTCAGCAAGGGGTAGAATTATAGAGATGGAAGCTGTAACTGCATGGAAGATGGAATTAAGAACAATCCTTGTCCCAACAGTTTTTCCCCACATTGTCCTAAAAGTGGTTCCTGTACTGCGTATCAGGATAAGCTGGATAAATGCCAAATCATTCACACTTTAATGTCCTTGAGTGCATGATTGTGATTACAAGGAGTAAAGACTTGCATAAGTTTCACAAATTCTAGCCCATCTTGCAGGTTCATCTGCTGTAGGTATTCCCTGCTTGAAGAAGTCTCACTGACACAAGGTGTCTCCAGGACACAAGGTGTTTCTGATAAATTCCTCTAACGTTTTAACACTGTATCATCTTTTGAGCCACACTCATTTTTGTATCATTTCATTTTATGTTTCCATGCCTGATCTAACTGGGTTCTTCATTAAGAAGGTTTACTATTCTTTCTTCCAAAACACTAGTGTAATGTAATGCTCTTAGTAGACACTCAGATAATATTTGTGGAAGAGCCAGTCACTTTGTCTGTAAAGTAATGGATGAAACACCCACTTTACTTGTCTCAAAGAACTGTGTTGAGGATCAAATACAATGTGTCTGAAAGCCTACTTTGAGAAGTACTATCCAGGCATTATTTCAGAAGGAGTTCTCTCAGTTAGTTATAACCTTCCATGTTAGCTGGAACATAACAGCAATAAAGGAACATTTTTTTCAAACTTTATCTGAAAAGAAACTTGTCCCTTCTGGGCACAAATTACAAGACTCCTGAAAAAAAATGTTTGTGCACATTTTTGTTTGTTTCTAAATAGCATAATGAGCTATGGTCTTTCAGGGAGAATGTTGCTCTGGTAGAAGTAATTCACAGTGTAGAAAATTGCCCTTGTGTACTTTCAGGAAGAATTGCAAACAAATGAGCTATTTTGTCTTTTCCAGCAAAGGGACTTACCAGGCATGGGTGGCAGCTGTTCAAGTCCATCTGGTCAAGAATTCACCAAGATCATAATGTGAAAGTTGCTCAAATGCAGATTTGCACGACAGCCTGAAAATGATCCTTTGGAGACAAAATGGCTCCTCAGGCCACTAATCTGCATTTTTAAACGTCTCTAAATACAGGTTTATGAAATAATTCATTACCGCTTGAAGAAGTTATTATGGTACACTGAGAAAGTCATTCATATTGCAGGGTATACTTGCTTTGTTGTAAGCATTTGTTTATAATCTACTTTGAACATACCATACTTTTACAAATAGATCTTTTCTTAAAAAATTGTTCCTAGATACAATATTATGAGCCAACAAGGGGCACAACTAGATTTGTAAAATCCTTGTTAATTTTCAAGGACATTTTAAACCCTGGATAAAGCATGCATACTCATAAGGAAGGGGAGGAAGGGGAGCTACTTAGCTAAATGTCATAAAAAGCTTCTGAGCAAAGAAGAGATGAGAAAGAACTGAATGACAAAACTGTAAGTGATGCTCCACCCTATTAGTATAGTATAATTGCATAAACCTTTAAAGTGTTTTTAGCATTTTATCATGTTTTTTCTTGTAAGATTATGGGAAGAATTTTTAAAGGTATTTGCTTATTTTAATTTTATGGAAAGGAGAGAGGGAAGCAGAGAGAGATTTCCCAGCCTCTGGTTTATTTTCCAAATGCTAACAGCCAGCACTGGGTCAGGCAGAAGCCTGGAGTCTGGTTCTCAATCCCACACTGCGCCCCAGAGAACAAGTCCTTGAGCCATCACTGCTACTCCCCAGCCTGAGCATGACTGCATTACCAGGAAGGTGGATTGTTAAACGGAATAGTCAGTCCTCAGATTAGGCCGTCTGATTTGGGATGTGTCAGAAGCAGAAAATCAATTGTGGGAGCCAAACGCCTGCCCCCATGGGAAAAACAAACAAACAAAAAGAGTTTGTAGGATCCTATGCCCACCTCCAAGCTTGCGTCCTCTCTTCACCTTGGTCCTTCTGCCTTCTAATCACCAACTATCTGTAGCTTCTCTTCGGATCCTCATGAAATGCCAGGAAAATTGACCACGTAGGGAAGTTATTTCCAGACTTAGTTTTGCTATCCAGTGTGCTAGTGATGCTTTAGAATTTGTGGAATAGAGTAGAACTTCGCAAATTCTCTATTAGTTCCAGATTAGGGTGAGGGGCAGCTGTACCAGCCCTCCCCACATTTTCATTAACATGCCTGAAGGAACCCCTGATTTATTATCCATTTCAGGTCCAGACTTCATTCCAGCAACTGAAGGTCATGGAAGCCTTGAGGAGTAAAGTAGGGGATGTCTTTGAAGTCCTTGGGAGGTTTTTAGGGAGCCACGGGGACTGCCAGCAGTCCCTTCAATGAGGTCACAGGTAGAAGGAATCCCATGGAAACACAAATGCAAGGCAACCCTGCTCTACAGAAATGAACGCTGACATTTCCAAGTGGCAGGAGGGTTATCACCAGACTTCTGGCAAACACTACAGCTAGCCCAGAACACTTCGATCCCTTTAGGACATCCAGCTCCCGCTGATCACCAAGAATGAAAGGAAGCTGACCGAGACTTCAGTTAGAAGTTCTAGAAGAGCAGATTTGGAGAAAAATGACTAAGCTTGAATCCTGACTCCACTGGTACTATCATCATAGACCTGGCTAACTCACCTGAGGACAGTGAGAGCAGAAGCCATTTAAGATTAGTGTGTTTTGGAGAGCTTCTATTGTCTTCTCAAAATTAGATGATAAATATTAGTAGTTAGAGACAAGGTCTTGTGGGCTTCAGGCTGGGTGAACTTCTGTGTCTGACTCGCAATCCTCAGAAACTTCCTCTGCCTCCCGATTCAGTACATTAAAACAAACACCTGGAGAACACTAGGATTTGAGCAGATGACAACAGATTTAATAGTTATAGTAGGACAACTGTCTAACCACTAGTACTCTATCATAGTGGAAAAAATCTCAGAACTTTCTTTAAAAGAATTATATTTCAATTTTTGTATGTCTTCTCTGCCATCCAGAATTAATTTCTCCAACATAGAAATTCCATCTTTATCATGTCCATCGCCCCAATGGCTAACGTTGTTCTAGGCATCGTGTAAGTGTTCAGTGTTTTCAGAATTAAACAAATCAGATAAGACCAGATCAGCATATAGCTCTGAGGAGGAACGTCTGGGCTTGAAGCGAAAGACCCTACCACTTTATAGGATATGGGTGGATATAGCCTATCACATGTATAAACCACTGTGGCATGTCAAATGGGATCAAATAGCAGGTTGTCTTCCACATAAATACATGTCAAGAAAGGGTTATAAATAGAGTATGGTCTTGTGACAGTCAGCAGAATGAGAGGTGATGCATTGTTACCAACAAGATAGTAAATTGGAACAAGAACTATCTGTCATTACAGTGACAATCTGTCATCACATCCAAGCCAGTGGCCCAGATGCAGGACTGGAATACCCCTTCCTGAGAGACAGGTGATGGCAGGGAACAAACAAGGATCAGTAGAAATTCAGTCATAAACAAGGGCACAATAAAAGACTGCAGAAGTGAGTTCCCTCTACTCAAATCAAAGGACTAAAGACAAAGGAGATGGGATTGGACCCCAGCTTGTGGATACACCCTTGTGTGAATCCCACCAGAATCACTGCAGGATTCATGCGGAAAGTCTATGAGGTGGTGAAACAGCAGGAGGGCGCTTGGGTGGTCCTAGCTCAAAAGGAAAGTCTTGCAGTGACGGGAAACTAGGCATGAGCTAACATTTGCAACGGGGGATTTGACTGGGGATGTTCATTCTATTAAAAAACAAACAAAAAAGCCAACCTAATTTCCTGAAATTTATTCCAGGATGTTTACCAGAGCTAATTTCCTTGGAAATGATTTTTTAAAACATCCATTATAGAAAAGCCTTTCTCTTAACGTGCAAATCTTAAGGGGAAAAAAAGGTGTATAATTTATAAAAGTTGGGACTTGTTAAACTACTAAAGAGAGCAAAGGGAAAAAGCCTTCACAAAATACTTTTTTTCTAGCTATGCCTTACAGATGTATTCTTCAAATAATTACTTGACATATTTATATGTACATCTTTAGTTTAATATCTTACCTAATTGCCCAACAAACTAATTCAATGTTGTTTGGGATGCATTAAATGAACAAAAGATAAACTGGGTAATAGAGAATGCAGAGAGCCTAGTGGCCCATGAAATCACTGGATTTGCAAAGTGATTTTCTTTTCAGTGCCGTGCACGATGTGAGAACAAAATCTGTTGGCAAAGCACTTTGGTGGCAACCATTGGATGAGAATGAAGAGACATCAGGGATGCCACACGGGGTTAAGCCAATGGTCCATCCAGGCCAGCATATTAACAGAGGCAACAAGAGGGCATTTCCAGAGAACAGGCTGTCCAATGTGGTGTCAGTGTGTCAAACTGAACATGCTTAACTCATCATCCTGAAACCATGTGAGGAACTGATCCACAGCTCTGCCTACTCTGGCTTTTGTTCATCGCTGTTCCTCTTTTTGCTACCCAGTCCCCGAACACAACAAAAGTAACACTTCCCTTTTGCTACTTGCAAGCATCCAGCTATTTTCAACATTTCCTAAAATCTCCAAACCTTATTGACTCAGTCTGCTCCTCCTGTAGGAAGTAGTTTTCCATGTAGAACCCTATGACCAGCAGTTTCAGCAAGGAAATAGAAACGTAAACTCTCTGTACAAATGTCCGACAAATATGAAAAAAAAAAAAAGGTCAACACTAACCATCAGGGAGACGCAAATCAAAACCACAATGAGCTGTCAGAATGGCTAAAATCCAAAACATCGAGATTAACGAATGCTAATGAGCAAGTGGGAAAGGGAAACACTTGCACACTGTTGGTGGGAGTGTAAATTAGTGTAGCCATTGTGGAAAACAGTGTGATTTCTTCAAAAACTAGGAAAAGATTTGTCACATGATCAGTCCCACTACTGGGTGTATACCCAAAGGGCTTGAGTCGAATGTATCAAATAGACACCTATTCTGTTCACAATAGGCGAAATTTTGAATAAACCAAGGTGTCCATCAACTGAAGAATGGATAAAGAAAATGCACTATGTATACACAATTGAATATTCAGCTATATATGTGTAAAAAAAAAAGGATTGAAAGTCTACCATTTGCAATAAAATGGACTGGACTGGACATCATGCTGCATGAAATAAGCCAACAAAAAAGACAAATGCTTACATGCTCTCCCTTATTTGTGTGTGAAAATATTAAAAAAAAAAAATAAAAGAAAGGCATTTTTGCCATGACATAGTAGGTTAAACCTCCACCTTTAATGCCAGCATCCCATTAGGGTACAAATTCAACTCCTGGTTGTGCCACTTTTAATCCAGCTCTCTGTTAATATGCTTGGGAAACAGTGAAAGATGATCCAGGTCTTGGGCCCCTGCACCCACATGAGAGAACTGGAAAAACCTCCAGGAACTGGGTTTAGACTGACCCAGCCCCAGCTACTGTGGCCATTTGGGGGATGAACTAGCACTGGAAATTTTGTCTTTCTGTCTCTCACTCACTCTCTTTTTCTCCACCTTTCTCTAAATATGCCTTTCAATTTAAAACAAAATAAAAGTTAAAAGAAGAAAAAAAGAAGAAATGTCTCTGTGTATCAATATTGTTACAAATACTTTTGTAAAACTTTGCCTTATACCTTCGTCAAACCAACGATTAAGAATCATACTACTATAGTTTTAACATCTGAGATTATTTTAGAATTTTACTGATTAGGGATCATTTTCTTACTCAATTAGTGTTGATAATCATTTTCTGTATTCCCGGTAAACTAAGGTCTCTTTGCCTTTTACTTGTTAAATTTCTTATTCAGTGAAGTATTAGGCCTTGTTACCATTTTACCATAATGTACTTAAAATGTTTTTTCAAAGACTAGAGAGAGAGAGAGACAGAGAAAGGAGGTGGATGAGCGGGAGGAAAAACATACCTTGTTGATAACCCCAAAAAATGAAATTCAAATTCTTGGGTCTTGCTCTTGACTGGCTGAGGGGGGAGCTGTGGGATGGGGCCAGTAAGCTGTATTACAAGCAACTCCTAGTACAATTCTGAGACAGGCTCCAGCAATAAGTCATAATAACTACTCTACAATAAGTTTATCTTTCCACCCTCTGGGAAAAATTGTGTTTCAGTCTGATGATTATTTATTCCAGTAACTTGTAACTTGACTAATACTTCTGTTGCCTGCAAAGACTTTGGAAATTAGGTGTACTGAAATATGAAATGAATGTGAAAAAAGAAGATAGCATTGCTAATGAAATCAACAACCCCTAAATAGTTTCAAGTATGCTATTCACCAGGCAAGCATGCATTTTATGTCAAAACTACTGAGAGCATCAAATTACAGAAGCACAATTCCAAGGTGATGACTTCAAGTGACTACATTGAGTCACAAGAAGATTACTTTGTATTTTTTAATCATCAAATTCCTCTGATTAAGGTGCAATGTGTTGAGGTATTTTGAGAGACATTTTAATAAAAATGAGAATAATAAATATTTCTTAAAAATGGTGGATAAAGTGAACTGGGTGAGATATTTGATTGTTGTAGTATCTGAAGACATTGGAAATACATGTCCTTATGTTATTTTATTTGTCCTCTTCAAAACATGAGACAACATTGTCGTAAGACAAAACTGAAGAAGCCTGTGATGTAGCATCAGTTTTAACAAGAACACCAATCACTCATGTGTTTGATCATCCTAGTGGCCAGTGTTTATATCAGAACACATGAAAATTTTATGTTTCACTTCACTGTAACCATCAGGTGTTGGCATTTGGTGCAGTGGGTAACTTTGGTTGCCCACACCCCATCTTGGAGCACCTCCATTTCCACACAGACTTTGCTTTCTATTCCAACAGCCTGCTGAGCACAAGCGGTTGGCAGCAGACAATGACTTAATAAACACCGTGTAAGACACCCAGATAACTCATCTGGGCTTCTGACTTTGAGCTGCCCCAGCCAGAACTCCTAGGAATTTGGGGAGTAAACCAGTATATGAAAAAGCATTCTTTCTCTTTTTGTGATTCTATCTTTCTCCTTCTTTTTCTTTCTCTCTCTTGCTCCTCTTTTTTTTCTCCTTCTCTTGAAGTGCGTGCTGTTTCTCTCGAATAAAATGACACTAAAAACATTTTAGAAATGAATTAAAAATGTAATCTCGACAAGCTTCCCGTTACACAGAACTATATACCTCAATATGAACAGAATTTCTATTTTATGTTTAATGGGTGTTGTTGAGGGAGAATACGTGGTCAGTATTCTGCTAAGCAAATCCGGAGTCATGTTGCACAGATCTACGCTCAAATTCCAGAGTAGCTATGTCACAGATTGGCACGATTGCAGAAGGAATCTCTCTCAGAACCTGTATCTTTCCAAAACTACATTATTCTGTCAGTCAAGCAAGACTGCGGTGCAAAAACGTTAAATTTAGTTGAGAAAAAGAAGTTATAATTTCCTCATACTCTTTTTCCTCTCCTTTCTGACATGTTTCTGTCCACTGAATTGGCTCTCCTCTGTATTTGAAATAGGATTTCTAATAACAAATGTGATCAAATTCCATCATCAAGCTCTTCCTATTCTTTAAATTTCTGTTCTTGGTGATTATATATGACCTTTGGACATGAAAAGCATGCCCCGACCCAGTGCTCCCAACGCATGTGCCTTGAGCTATGTGTGCTGAGAGAAT
Source organism: Ochotona princeps (assembly GCF_030435755.1). Taxonomy (NCBI): domain Eukaryota; kingdom Metazoa; phylum Chordata; class Mammalia; order Lagomorpha; family Ochotonidae; genus Ochotona; species Ochotona princeps. The sequence continues at coordinate 22,659,129 of NC_080836.1, forward strand.
GGGCTTAGATGAGTCTGATCTTCTCTTTTCTAACCTGTGTGTGACCAATAGTATCAGCAAAACTGTCGCTGATTGTGGTTCAAGCTTGTACTGAGAACAGAACTAATCAGGTAGAGGTGGGACTCAGCACAAGCCCTTGCCTCAGCAGCAACAGGCTCCAGCAAAAGGGAGTGGCCAGCCTTCACAGAAGTCCAAAGGACAAAAACGAATGATACATAGCAGCATCAATTTGTTGCTATGGATACTCGAATGGGAGCAGATAAAATGACAAGTCCAGGAGCTTTTAATGGCCACATTCTCAGGAGGAATTAGCAATGTGTTCTGTTGATAAGAGAACAGAAAAGTAGATCCTGATATTGCAAGAGGTTAAAGTACAGCAGGGACATGTTAGGAAGGGAAAGGGAAATGGTTCTGAGACAATTTGAGATATCAAACCTGAGAAGCACGTGCATAATTAGCTGAATTTACTTTCACCAACTGTGAACATATAAATTGTTATTGATAGTACATGTTCACTAATGTGATCAACACTTGAAATTCTATAAAATTCATAAAATCTGTTCCCTTTATATTAGCACATAAAAGCATGAAAAATGAGTGTAGTCCCATCCAGTCCTTATAGGGGAAAAAAGTAACATCTGCCACACTCTGTTGCCCTCAGATCATTAGAACTTTACATAAACTTCATCTAACCCTTTTAGGGGGAAAAAAGTATCAATAATCAAACTTTTCCCCTTAAATCATTAGCAACTTATATAAATCTCTTCCTTGCTTATGCCATGTAGCACAAGTAATTGGATATAACATTCTGGTGTTTTTTAAAAAATAGGCTTATAGATATACAAGAATAAAATGTTCCTTAAATGAAGGTGGATACACATTCTTACTTCCTCTTGACAGTCTTCTATCTTGCCAATTATTCCTGTGCAGACATAAGTGTTCTGGTGTTTTGATGTGTGTGTGTGTGTGTGTGTGTGTGTATGCACAAATGCAAGCAGCATTAGTTTCTACTCTTGTTTCTTGTAAAATAAGATATTATAATCATTTGGTACTGTAACATTTTCACTGAATGTAAGTCTTAGAATATTATTTTGTTACTTAAAATAGCATTTTCTTTTGTGCTACATACTATCCAATAAATACAGTTATTTTATCCTCTGCTAAACCATTTACATTTTCGTGAATTTTTATTGGAATTTTCCAACACACATTTTTAACCTATAACTCAGTGTTGTTGCTTCTATATTTGCATGCCAAAGTTTTCATAAATTATACTGTGAGATCAAAGAACATTAACATTAAAATCATAGTAAATATTCCCATGCATACACACATTTTGTAGTTTTCATGTAGTGACTCACAAAGCTGTGGATTTTTTTCTTTTAACCTTGTTTACATTTTGCATAGTTTTAATTGTTTAAGGCCATTTAGATTTCAGTAAGAGCACAAAATGAGAAATACTTTGTAATTTATCTATTGAATGAGCATCATTGTTCTTTGCAAATTGAGGAATTGGCTAAACAAGTGCCCATGGATTTAACAGTTATCCACACTGAGGCTTGAAGTTTCAAATAAATTGAGATGAACTCTGAAATAACTTGAACAAGGTGTATATATATATGTGTGTGTGTGTAAAGTAACTAACCTATTTTTGTATTTGTTTATTTGAAAGACAGGAAAACAGAGATAGGCAGACAGAGTGATCTTCTGTCCCCTGGATCACTGCCCAACTGCCCACAAAACCAAGGTCAGGTCAGGCAGAAGCTGGGAGCCAGGAACTCAATACAGATTTAGCGAGTGAGTGGCAGGACTCTCACTGCTTGAGTTAACACCTGCTTCCTCCCAAGATAAGCCTCATTGGAAGCTGAAAGCAGGAATGGAGCTGAAACATAAACCCAGACACCTTGATATGGAACGTGGGCATCCCAAGTGGCACACTAACCACTGTGTCAAGCACTTGCTCCTATTTGACATTTCATGATCTGTTTCAAAGCAACTTCTCACATAGTATGAGATGGCTGAATTTCCTTATACATGAAACTAGAAAGACTAACCCAACAAATCCTTCTGGGCACTCTATATTCACGAATCTCTATGTTAGCATCCTACAAAACAGGTTATCAAGTCCTGCATCTGGACCCAAGACAGCTTGTGGGAGGAAATTCAGCATCCCAAAATTACTCAGCAAAACTACTGCATTATTGGGTGTGAGGAGCTAGAAACTAGGCTAGGCTAGAAACTCTGGTCTCACTCATCTTTCCTCCATTCTGGTCCTGAGGTTGCACTGATCCACTGAGCCCACGACAAGATTGCAAAGGCATCAAGTCATCCCATCCTTTTTTCCTGCCGTTCTGCTAGCTGGCTTCCTTACTTTTCTCTTTCCCCTTCCTTCCTTTTCCTGTTCTCCCACTCACCCCCGTACACCCGACTCTCCCACATTGTCAGCCAGCAGCAAATACAGCTGAAAGCAGAATGTGGATGCTAAGGTGGGGCTCCTGCCTCTGAAAAGCTCACAATCCATTCTGGGCAGCAGACACAGAAACAGAGAGACTGACCACCAGACAGGAACCAGGATGTGCACAGCACAGCACCAAAATGAAGAAGATGGGACTAGTGGTGTTGCTTTGCAATGGATGTGGTATTTGTAATGCTTCTAAAAGGCTTTTTCTTTCTGGTTATGGGGGCACAGGGAATCAACCCACGGGCCCTGAGCTTTGACTGCACTAAACACAGGCAAATGTGTTGGGAGCAGGTGATGTCATCTCTGCCCTCAGTCTTGCCCTGGCTTAACACAGATGGCAGTAAATCAAATTGTAGTACAGTGATTTTTCATTCATACCTAAATGTGTCACTACTGGCTGAGGGGAAAATAATGTCCCTGAAGACTTTGAAGACAGTGAAATAATTCTTTATGATGCTGTAATGATAGATACATGACACGGTACATTTAGAAAATCACATAGAAGTATATAACATCAACAGCAAGCAACAATATAAAGCATACATTTCAGCTACTAATAATCCATTCTTTTTTTTCTTTTTTTCTTTATTTATTATTTTTAATTCATTAATTACATTGTATTATGTGACACAGTTTCATAGGTACTTGGATTCTCCCCACCCCTCCCCAAACCCTCCCACCATGGTGGATTCCTCCACCTTGTTAATAATCCATTCTTATTTGTTCATCAGTAACTAACGCACCACATGAATGCAAAATATCAATAACAGGGAAAACTGTGGAGGGGAGGAGCAATGATACATGGCAAGTCTGCATTTTTTCCTCAATTTTTCTCTAAACCTTAAAATTGATTTAAAAAATCAAGACTATTGTTTTTTTGTTTGTTAAAGACTATTAATATTTTTTTAAGTACCCCTAACAGGGTTTGGCAAGGTAGCCGAGTAACTGTACTCCTCACCTGGCATGCACCAGGATCCAATGTGAGTGCCGGTTCATGTACTGACGGCCCCACTTTGTATCCAGCTCACTGCTTGTAGCCTGGGAAATCAGTCAAAGATGTTCCAAAGCCTTGGGACCATGAACCTACTTGTGAGATCCTAAACAAGCTCCTGGCTCCAGGCTCTTGGCTTCAGATCAGCTCTGCTCCAGAACTTGCAGCCCCTTGGGGAGTGAATCAGTGGACAGAAGACATTCCTCCCTGTCTCTCCTCCTCTCTGTATCTAACTTTCCAATAAAATTAAATAAATCTTTAAAAGGGGGTGGGGCATGGTCACCTAGTGGCTAAAGTCCTTGCCTTGCACATGCCAGGACCCCATATGGGCGCAGGTTCATGTCCCACAGACCCTGCTTCCAATCTACCTCCCTGCTTGTGGCCTGGGAATGCCAGGGAGGCTCTCAGCTTTGGATCGGCTCAGCACTATCCCTTGCAGCCACTTGGGGAGTGAATCAGCAAATGGAAGATCTTCCTCTGTCTTTCCTTCTCTTTGTATATCTGACTTTGATAATAATTTTTTTTAAAAATTACCCAAAACAATGTGTCTCACTTTCATGAAAATAAGAGCAAGATTTTAGTTTTCCTTTTCTGGAGGGACATAACAGTATTTTAAAAGAATTGATTCATTACTTTTGGTATCTCTAATCATCAATACTGGACCAAACATTTCAGTACTCCATTTTGTATGACTGAGCTTCATTGTAACCTGCGTTCCAGGGTAAGTGCATTCTCAATAGATCAATGCTGACAGTCCATCCAGCTACCATCAGTTAAAAGGGTAGCCATAAGCTCGTTAAGCAAATTAAATCCAAAAAAGCAGACAATTTGCTATGTCTGGAATGAATCTTGTTAGATAGTGCAGAGGTACATGTGCATGCTTCCTCAAAGTAATTGAAAGCCTGCCTTCTCAAAGTTTTGATATATTTTAAGGAGGTTATATATTATTTTGTATCACTTTTCTACTGTCTAAAGGATTTTATTTAATAATTTGGGCTTTAAGGTAATGGTAGCCTGGTAGTATTAATCTGGGTAGGTTGTGTTATGGTAACAAACATTTGTCATATACCCCAGTGGCTTTCAAGAACCTAAGGTTTATTTCTGGATCAGACTCCATTGCATGTCTGTTGGCTTCTGCCCCTCCGACTGTGGCAGCAGAGGAATGGAAGAGGACTCAGAAACAAGTGAGAAATGGCACACGGTATGGCCAGCTGCAATCTCATAGCAGAAGCAGTCACAGGGCCATTGCATGATTCAAGGGGAAAGCGACTTTTAAGAAGGTAGTATGCCATAAATATTATTGGAAGTACAGTCAACAGATTTTCCTGATAAACTGTATATGGACATGGAAGAAACAGATGTCAGAGATGTAACTGATGCCGCTGAAATTTTTGTGGGGGAGGAGGGCCTTGAGTAAGTAGAAGCAGAAATGGAACTTGGGTGAGGTTGGTTAGGCCATGCAAAACCAAGGTCAGCACTTGTGTAATTCTATGAAACTCTTAGTCCACAGTCCCGGGTAGAAGAATGACAATACCTTCAGCTAAATTGGACAGGCTGTGCAGAGTGGGTTTGAGGAAGTGCGAGTAAAGACCAGAGTTGGCTCTGGATATAGTGGGTTTGAAACCGCTGTTCAATTTCCAAAGGGAAATATCAAGAACAGGCTTGGTCTCTGAGTCTGCATTTCAAGGGAGAAGACAGAGCTAAAGTTAAGCACTTGGGAGTAATCATAAACTGCACAAATTCATGATTCAAATGGATGTAAACAGACAGCATAAAGGAGAGGTTCAAATGTTGAGCCGTGAGACACCTTTTTATCAGAAAGAGAAGCAAATAGCAAGAGATCTTGAAAGGGAAATAAGAGTGTAGATTCCTGAAAGACAGGAAAAGGCTTTGATTCTGGGAGTAGATAGTAATTGACTATGTTTCATGCTGCCATGGTGAAGTTGGAAGTTACATACTCTACATTTGATATCAGTAGCAGCGAGGTCATTGAAAGTGTCTACTAAATCAGGTTTAGAGAGAAGATGAGAACAAAACCCGAATCAACGCAAATAGAAAAGAACAAGAGGGAAGAGGAATTTGATCTTGGGAGTATCTACAACTCTTTCAAGGGGGTATTCTAGGGGGGAATGGAGTAGAGGAGCCAAGAGAAAGATGGGTCCAGGGCCAGGCGGCGTGGCCTAGCGGCTGAAGTCCTCGCCTTGAAAGCCCCGGGATCCCATATGGGCGCCGGTTCTAATCCCGGCAGCTCCACTTCCATCCAGATCCCTGCTTGTGGCCTGGGAAAGCAGTTGAGGACGGCCCAAAGCTTTGGGACCCTGCACCCGCGTGGGAGACCCGGAGGAGGTTCCTGGTTCCCAGCATCGGATCGGCGCGTACCAGCCCGTTGCGGCTCACTTGGGGAGTGAATCATCGGATGGAAGATCTTCCTCTCTGTCTCTCCTCCTCTCTGTATATCCGGCTTTCCAATAATAATAAAGTCTTTAAAAAAAAAAAAAAAAAAAAAAAAAGAAAGATGGGAAGATGGGTCCAGAATTTAATGTTCTCCCAGTTAACCAACCTGCATTCCAACCACACTCATTTCTGGATTTATCATTGGATCCTCTGAGATCCTAACACACAATAGAAGTTAGAGATTAGAAATAGCAAATACTTTATTCTAATGAGTGAGTTTTTCTATCAAAACACATGTGAAATGAAGAGGCAACATGTGGCAATTCATCTAAGATCAGCAACTTTTTTCTCTGTTTGATCTGTTGATTTGGAAATTATTTGTCTCGCTCTGAAACTGAATCCCCCATTTTCTCTGGCAGTTTCCTGAACTCTCACATGCCTATGCTAGTTAAGCGATAATACATTGCACTCTGTCAACTTGCTTACCAATGAGGATCTAAAAGTGTGCTCAGGGGTAATTTGAATAGACTCTTTCAAGATAGTACATCTTTTAGTAGATCCACAGAACAGTAAATATAACTTGATAATCATGCCAAACATTTCTTTGCATTGTAAAATTGAATTGGCAGCTTTGCATAATAAAGGGCTAAAATTATGAACCACACAAGATTTGCCTGAAACTTGATTGTTCAGGCTCAAAATTCTCTGCTGAATATACTTGTGCTTGCTTCTGTATTTATCCATTTTTCATGTGACTGCTTCTGACAAGCATTTCTCTTATCTATTTTCGTAAAAATAAATTCTAATAATTATGTCAGAGCCACCCCAATAGCATCCATTTTATCATATGTATTATATGTATATACATTTTACCATCATAACTGACAAGGTAGAATTTATGAATATTGTGGCTGCATTAGGAGCAGTATTCCTTTTACAACACAATATTTTATAAACTTCTGTTGTTTAATTTCTTTCTTGCTATGCTTTACAGATTGTTTATAAAATGAAGCACTGTTTTGAATCAGAATGTGCAGTCACCAAGTAAAAGCGTAAGAGAAGGAACATTAAAATAAGGATCACATAGCATCTACTTCTCTTTTTCAGACTTGTGGGTGAATTTCAGCTCCATAATGAGAAAAACTGAGAAAAAAAATTCCAGCCAGAGTGAGACTATGGAATGTTAACTTTCCCCATGTAGAAAACTTTAGAGAGGAATTATGGAATTGCTGTTACAAATATTATCTTGTACCTTCTAACTGAGCTCAAGACCTTAGAAAATAGCCAGGAGAGATCTGTGAATTTTTCTAATATAATCTCGTTGTGCAAATGGGAATGTTAAGATGTGTTATTCTGCAAATCACACTGCTGTGACATAAAAAACAATAGAACCTATGGTTCCACATTACCTCTTCCAGTGTCCAGTGACTGCAAGATTGTAACACCTGGTAGGCACAGGGATGATAGAAAACTACTCTAAAGATACAAAGTTGAGAAAAGTCACTCTTCATCCTTAGAGCACTCATAATCCATTATCAGAAGATACCATAGAACTTTCACTATCAAAAATGTAAGATTTAATCTAAGCATCATAGGCATGAAATATAAGGTTAGGGATGGGAGGCAGTTAACGTTGGTTTAGGCACTGCTTGGGAAGCCAGTGCAGGTTTATTAAAACAATAACGATCAGGGCCCAGTACAATGGCTCAGTGGCTAAATCCTTGCCTTGCAAGCACTGGGATCCAATATGGGTGCCAATTCATGTCCTGGCTGCTCCATTTTCCATCCAGCTCCCTGCTTGTGGCTTGAAAAGGTAATAGAAGATGACCCAAAACCATGGGACCCTGCACTTGGATGAAAGACCTGGAAGAAACTCCTAGCTCCTGCCTTTGTGTTGGCTCAGTTGTGGCCATTGCAATCACTTCGGGAATAAATCCGGAGATAGAAGATCTTTCTCTCTGTCCCTTCTTCTCTCCGTAAAATTTGCCTTTCCAATAAAAAAGAAAAAAGAATTAATTTGTAATAAAAGAGCTCCGTGGCTGTAGCTGGGGAAACTCAGGCCAGGCCAGGCTGGAGACTCAGAATCCTATTTCCTTCCACTGCTGCCATATCTGGGCTTGAGGCTTGAGAATTTTCTCTGTCCATAGCCAACATGCTGTGGGCAGATCTCGAGCAGGTCCAGGCATGCTCAGGATCTTGACTCAGCCCAACACTGCCATGCTGTGGGCAGATTCTAAGTAAGTCTGGCTGGAGGCATTGGTGCTTAATCTCTTGCTATGTGGTTGCATCTGGGGGAGGTTGGGCCAGGAGGCCCTGGTGACAATGATGCTAACTAAGCAAAGCCTTCAGACTGCCTTGTAATGTTCTTTGGTAACTTAGGGTTGTGGGGTTACATGGAGTCTTAAGGGTTGGCACAGGTGGACATGAGCAAAGACCTGAGGGTTCATGCCCTGGTGAGGAATGACTTCTCTGAGATGTCCGTGGACAAGACCACTCTACACGAAGAGCTAGAACATGGAACACCAGCAAGCATCAGAAAATGGAATGGGTACTGTGAGGTTGGTCCATGAAGCTGATAAATATGTGAGTAATGAGATCTGGGGGAGATTCTGCAGGGCAGTGTGTGAGCTCATCCATGTAGAACAGCAATCTCTATTGGCACGTGTGAGATCTGTGGCTGGGAATAGGCCTGGTTGGGGAGCTAAGGGGATGCCCCAGCTGGGCTGGAATTCCTACTGGTGAGCATGAGAGCCAGAATCAGGGCATTGTGCTGGCCCGGGACTTGGCTGCAATCTCTCTCAGCATGTGTCTGGACTGGGTCTGGGGAGTGCCAGACTGGATTAGATTCCAGCATGCACTGGTACTCATAAGAGTCAAGGTCAGTATTGAACAGGATAGGCTGTCTCAGCTCCTCCTGAACCAAGCGAGAGCTGTGTGTGGGCATCGACCAAGTATGGCTGGGCTGTAATACCCAACAGTAAGAACCAGAAAGGATATGGGCTGGTTGGGCAATGAGGCTGTTCCTGTCTGGACAAGAGGTGGACAAAGTTAATCTGGGCCAAGACTCCCTGGTGTGTGCAAAATATGCCAGTGGGAGGAGACTGGATAGAGGAGCTTGGTGAACTCCTTTGTCAGGTTGCAGTCCCTGCAGGTGAGCACACGAACCAAGGCAAAAAGCAGCCCAAACCAGGCCACATTACAGTCCCTGGTGGCATGCATGCTTTCAGGTCTTGGGGTGGGCCAGGCTGAGCCAGTTCATAACATCCACTAGCAGATCTGAGAACCAGGATGAGGTGCAGGAGGGGCTGGGTTTGGCTGCATCACCAGCTAGTCTACATTGGGGTTGGGATGGGGAGCTGAAGCATCCACTGGTTGATGCCAAGGTGAGATGAGCCAAGCCAGTCTAGGGACAGTGGGTGCTGGGTCCATGAGCCCCACAGATCGGGGATCCGGAGGAACCTGGGTCGCTTGGCCCCGATCACTGGGCACACCTGCAAGGTGGGTCCTACGTCTGTGAGCCCTAGGTTTGGGGGACCGACAGGTTCTGGGTCATATGACCCAGGGGTTTCAGCCAACCTGTGAATTGGGTACAGGATCCATGAGCCCAGGGTGTGGCGGGAGGGCATGTCCAGTGGAGCCTGGGTTTCCTGGCCGAGGTCCATGATCCCACCCATGAGAACTGGTCCTCCTCAGTGTTAAAGATGGAATGCTGAACGGCAGACCATGATGCAACATATGGTAGCCAATTGGGGCCTGCAGAGGACATCTGGTACCATAGAGTGAATAGAGAACAGAACATATAGACAACTACCCCAACCAAACGATAACAGCAAATATCTTTGGAGCCAATGAACATTGGAAAGAATTCCTTATCCATATATTGGTGAGAATGACAGCATTTTAGAACCATTGCATCCACCTTGTCATAACCCTCACAGCATGTACCACATTGTGACCCTGGGTTGATATCAGACGGCCTTTCCCCATCCTCACGTACAGTTGAGAGGCTGGGTGTGGCCTACCCCTTTCCCCCAGAAATGGGAAGAAGAAATAGAAAGTTTGGAAACAATGGTCAGACCCTCTTTTACCTAACCCTAGATCCTTCTAACCCTGATCAACTATGTAAACATTACCTAAAATTAAAAATAAAAACAAAATTGCGGTGTAAAAATAACACTTCAATAAAGAAGGTTGAGGAAGAGGCTGTGGAGCCCAGGAGAGGGATAATCATGAGCAAAAGTAGGAAAGTAAACTGTTAACAACAACAACAAAGCAAGTAAGTAGTCTAATACGACACAAATGAAATTTGCTTTCATGTTTCTGTCATGCTGTTCAATACTTGTCAATTGCAGAAATATTGTAAAGGAAGTAAATATCAGATCAAATTTTCTTTTGTAAATTAGTAACCCTTGAAATCCTGAAGTAGCGAATAATCTAATACCTGTGTTAGAGTTCTCAGAACCAAAGTAAATTATGCATTCTTTAAATGTTTTCTTTAATTTTTATTGGAAAGGCAGATGTACAGAGAGGAGGAAAGACAGAGTGGAGAAGGAGAGACATTATGTTGATTCACTCCCCAAGCATCCGCAATGGCCAGAGCTGAGCTGATCTGAAGCTAGGAGCCAGTAGCTTCTTCCAGGTCCCCCACACAGGAGCAGGGTCCTAAGGCTTTGGACCGTGCTTGATAGCTTTCCCAGGACACAAGTAGAAAGCTGGATGGTAAATGGGGCTGCTGGGATTAGAACTGGCACCCATATGGGATCCCAGTATTTGCAAGGCAAGGACCTCAGCCACCAGGCTATCATGTTGGGTCTAAATTATGCATCCTTTACTGCAGTTTGTAATGTAATGCATCTTGGAAGGAAATGAGAACAAAACAGATATGCTCTGACCACTCCAACTGGTCATTTTTCCTATTTGGTTTCAAGGCCATCCCCTGCCTCCTCAGATTCTCTGCTCTCATATGAGTCTTGTCTTACATGCCAAATTCCCCAGCTTCTCTTCTGCAAATGGCTACCAGGTAGGTTTAGCTACTGGGGGCAGAGAAGATGAGCATCAACAGGATGGAAGGGAAGAGGCCTGGATGTTGCTTCCACTCTCCATGCTTAAGGGTATTGATGCAACAGTGGTCACCTGCCTTTTCTAGTTGTAGTTCATGCTGTACAGCCTCTGGCATGGTTTGAGCTTGGCAGCCTCTACAGTTTCCAAGCAGTTCATCTTCCATCACTGCAGGCCCCACTGAAGCCCAGATCACAGAATGTGGGAGACCCAAAGCCTCCCTAAGATGTTCACCTAGGGCAAAATTGGGACTTCTTATTGCTACTCCTTTCCAGCTACTGCACAGTTCCACATTTAACCTTCTACTGTCCCAACAGATTATTAAAGATGTACACACAGTAATATAAAAACAGTAAAATCATGCAAAAGTAAAATCACACATTTTCTGAGTCATCACACATCCATCCTTCCTCCCATTTCCAGACTCTGTCCTCTACCCGCCATGTCATCATTGTTGGGCAGCTCTCTTTCTGTTTAACTGAAGAGATGACTGTTGGTCAGCACAAGTTTATATCCTTGAGATTCATAATCCATATGAGAAAGAATCCTTTGCTTTCCCAGAAATCCTGTATTAAACTTTAAGTTTGAATTGTATTGATTTGCTACAAGGTGGGGAGATGAAATTTTCCAGTTGTGATCAGAGAAGCAGTATAATATTTTTTCAGCTTCACCAGAGTTTTATTGAACCGGGAGCGATGTTGACTAAAAAGTAAGTGATACTGAGTAAACAACAGGCCACTAATAAAAGGTAATACTAAAAATTTTCTGCAACAACTCTACCAAATTTGCATCCATAAAGCTAAGTTCTTTGGCCCTTGCCCCCTGCCCTTTGATGTCTTATTGAGTACCATGAGTGGTACATGTTGCTAGAGTTTTGGAAGGCAAGAGGACAGAACAGCTCCTGTTCAGTGGCCTCTCTTATCAATATTTTATTAAGTGTTGTTGCTTCTCCTGCCCATGTAGGCCTGTTAGTGGTAACGACCTTTACACCTGCTAATCATGGAGAAGTTCACAACACATCACAGGTTTTCGTAATTGTGTCCACATCCTGAATGATCTCTTCCTAAAGCTTCTTTGAATTATTCATTGTTAGCACGCCAAATGTCCCCATAGAGACCCAATGGTTACAGATTACTATTCCCACTGCATAATTAATAACAAACTCATTGAATGTAACACAGATTGGGGAATTGGGATTGGAATGAAGCCCCTGGTTTGTCTGACTTCAAAGTCTGTATTAAAAGATAATTCTTTCTCCTCTGACAGATATACAAAGCAAAACTGAGAAGACACATCCCATTTTCCTTTGTTCTCTTTATCTATACCAAAGATGATGGGCGGACAAGGCTTTTGCCCTGTACTGTCAGATCGGCTCTTAGGTTAAGGAAAAAAAATGAGATGAAAAATCCATCCTATACATCCCTGACTCAATGGGCACCTTCAGCTTTCCTTTTGATAATATGCACAATGAATTTCTTATAATCCTATAGTCTTACAGTGAAGCTTTTATAAGTCCATTGGAAGACGGACAAATTTTCATTCTCTCCCCTCTCCTTGTACCTTTTTTGAATGAATCACTAAAATTCCTGATCCATTTTTCAAAATATAATTTTTCTGTGGGAGTAATTTAGGATCTAGAAGCTGGTCTGAGTGAATTTCAATCCTCTAAAGGTGGTTGGCAATGAGGGGTAGGAATTCTTGGGGAGATTCACCCACAGCCACTAAGGATCCAAAAATGGATTCTTAGAAAAATGGAATCATCGATTTTTAATTTCTTAGCATGGAACTCTAACACAAGTCCCATATAAAATTCAGAAATGTACATGAACGTGCAAGTGTCGACAAAAAAGGCAACATTGGAATTCAAGTTAGCCAAGAACATTAGAGGAGTCACATGTTGCTGAGAGAGAAAGCAGCTTTCTGTCCTGCTGTGATTATGTGTGGCCAGAAAAACTCAAGATGCAAGAAAAATGAGCAATGTGGTTTACAGGAAGACACTAATGCATTGGAATATTGACAAGCTGGCAACGTGCAGATCTTGGGAGACCAAGGAAGATAGATGCCTTACATAATGGGGAGGGAATAAAATTATAGAGAACATTTCTAAAAGTATGAAAAGCTTATTTTATACATATATGTATATATATATATACACACACACATATATATAAGCTTATCTCATACACACTGACACATACACATACATATATAAGCTTATCATTTACCAATGTTGGAAAGATTTTCTCTAGAAGCACAGCTTCACAAAGGTTTATTTTAGAGAACATTTAGGATAAGGAAGGCTGCATAAAGGCCCTTAGTGGTCACAGCGGATGCTGTGAAAGGCCCTAGTCTCCATGGTGTTGGACAGTCATGGGGAGGCACAGGCCTAGAGATAATGTTCTCTTTCCTTTTTCTCCGCCAAGTTCCAATCACTCCCAGAGCTTCACGACCAGTGAAAGTGGCATAAGCCTAAAGAGGAAGTGTGCTCTGTGGTCTGGTGTTGCTGCAAGCTCACAGGCTCTTTTTCAGTTCGTGGGCACTTTGAGATTAGAGATGAGGCCTTTATTCATTAGCGTTCTTATTCTTTCATTTAATGACTGGATCCACAGTCAGCATTTCATAAGTAATTCCTGTTAACCTCATTTTTAAATGTGGGTATCTTCCCTTCTGAAGAAAGATTATACACACACCATAACACTAAAAGTATCTATTTCCACATATATACAAAAACTCAACTGATGTGAAAAATGAGTAATGGTAATTTGAAGACATTCACTCATATGAAAATTTTATAATAAATCAGAACATAGATTGAGAGTGTATGCAGAAGCTATGGAAAAACATGACCAGAAAACACTGCAGCATGCCCCTATGTCTCCATTTCGCTTCCTTTCACCATAAGGCATGAGACAGGATTTCTTTGGCACATACCACCGGTTCACTTTCTGTTTACTGCTAACAATCTTATTTCCTTTCTAACGGGAACCTTAACCACCGATTACATGTGCCTTTGTCTAGGGAAACTTTAGGTCTCATTAATCAACTGGAAATTAGTGAAGAGTGGAAGCAGCATGGTAGATTAAATAGTTCCCCCCAAATATTTATGACTCATAATTGCAGAGGATGAGGGTAACAAGACACCCATGCCACCAGAGTGAACACCTCACCAGGCCTTGCTCTTGTATCTCTGTGTCCTCACAAAACGAAGTGTGGCCAACTCCCTGACACCTCCCTTATCGTGGCCACTAGTCCCATTCCTAACTGCCATATCCCTGGCTTAATTATGTCCACAATACTCTCACACTAGTGATTAGATTTCAACACAGGAATTTGAGTATGCAAACATTCAAATAACATCAGCCTTGGAAAATCTGCAGGGTTTCACTTAGGTATGCTATCACTCAATCAAGCTTTATATCGAGAGAGAAACATTCTCTAGTTATCCTTTGCAAGATCAGTTTTAGCTCAACCTTTCCAGAGAGGCCAATTTGAGATTCTCTAACTCTCTCTTCCCTGTGGGAGCCCCCAAGAATAAGAGCCTCATCAATATCCATTATAAGGCAGGAAATGTTCAACTATGACAAAAGCTTAGAAAACCAAAAAGCATGCAAGACTGCCCCTTAATCATTACCTTCTTTGCTTTGCTTTATAGGCATTATTTAGTAATTTCATAAGGGAAAAATGTAGATCTAGACATTGTGGCCGCTTGGTGAGTGAATCAATGGATGGAGGATCTTCCTCTCTGTCTCTCCTCCTCTATGTGTATCTGACTTTCCAATAAAAATGGAATAAATCTTTTTTACAAAAAAGAAAAATTAAAAATAAAACAAAAATAAACAAATTAATTTTAAAAATTGGCCTTGAGAGACAGGATGGAATGGCATGGAAGAAAAGGTAGTACAGCTTGGATGTATCTTGTGGAAGTCAAGGTCTTCTGGGGTTTCCCTCGCAGTGCAGCCCAAGTGTTACGCTTCTCAATTCTCTCATTTTGGTAATGTTTTCAATGCAAAAAACAAAGTATATGTGTAATTCAATGTGATAAAGTCAGTCACCTAAGATTTTTCAATACTCTCCCTCCACCCTCAGTCTACTGAAAATAATCATTTGAAACAAACTTTTACATGCTACATTTTTTTCACTTTTTACAAATTGTGGAATATGTAAAACATAGTTTATCATCATACATGTACAGTTCAGCGGTGCTAAGTGTATTCTCATTGTTATGGGATCATTTCAGGAGCTTTCCGACCTAGAAAAACCTGAAAATCCAGACCAATCAAAAAGCTCCTCATTAATCTCCAGCTTTGGCAGTCAAAAGTCTTTCTTTTTTTTTTTTTTAATGAATTTTACCATAGTACCATATAGACTATATATTAATTCAGTAGTTCTAAACTGCTACATGTTACAACTGACAAGTGTCACACACATATGTGACCTCTATTGGTGTTCCAGCTCCAATTTTGTTTATTCCTCTTATCTGTCCCTGGCCCAGCCCTGTGCTGGAAACCTATACACTCTAGCTGAGCAAGCACTATACCCTGGTATTGATACAAGAACTCAATTGCTGATATGCTGCTTGTACGCTTTAAGGTATTTCCACAAAGATTAATATCATGATGATTCTCTAACGAACAACAGATACTATGTTCTTTGTTTAACAGATGAGACAACAGAATGAAAAGCTAAAATGACAGGGCTAACATCTTCTTCAGGTAGACAAGGAAGGGGACAGCTGTGGTTGGGACACAGGTTCCCTGACTCAGCCTCACAGTTTTCCTGCAGCTCTGAGTTCTCAGATGACAGTGTTTTCTGGGACCTTCTCAGCATGGCCACATAAGTTTCTGTCTGATTGTCTACAAACCATGTGATCTTCAAATCTGCAATGCAGCTTTATTTCTTCTTTTTTTTAAGATTTTATTTATTTTTATTGGAATGGCAGACTTTCAGAATGAAGGACAGAGAAAAAGATCTTCCATCCTCTGGTTCACCCCCCAAATGGCCACAATGGCTGGAGCTGAGCTGATTCAACCAGACTATTTTGGGTCTCCCATGTGGGTACAGGGTTCCAAGGCTTTGGGCCATCCTTTGCTGCTTTCCCAGGCCATAAGAGAAGAGGTGGATTGGAAATAAAGCAACTGTGACACAAACCAGTCCCCATATAGATTGCCAGTGCTTGGAGGTAGGAATTAACCACTTGAGCCAATGTGCCAACCCCTGCAAAATATAGCTTTCTTAAGGGAATGACTCAGCAACTCAAAGGAGACAGGTCCCAGGCCGAGTATCAGCACTGCTGTTTCTCATGTGGTATCATCAGTAGTTCTTTCTAAGATGTACCCTGCTTTCAGAGAAGTTGGAAGCTTCCTTGCCAGAACACCCAGCATATGGTTACAGGTTAGTTTTTATTCAAGAGGAAACGCTAGCTTAAGATGTGGAAAGCAGAGAACAAAAGACTCTCACTTTTGGAGGTGGCTGTGTCAGGAATGTGGACACACCGGATTCTGAGACGCTCCACTGGGAAAATACTCTCATTATTACAACTGTGTGAGTTGAAGAGAATTTTCTCAAATTTCAGGACTCATGGACACTGTACAGAGATCCACTTGGTTGGAAGTTGAAGTTGTTCATTGTGGTTTCCTTGAAATAAACTCTGTTTCAGCTTTAAGCCAATATATTAAAAATTATATATTAAAATGTTTATAGCAACTGCTTTGTTATAATTAACATTTTTTAAATTAAATCCTGACTGGCATAATCACTTATGGTAGGTGCTAACATTCTGATCATGACTTCTATTTCTATTACTAACAATGTAATCTCTAAATATGGAATTAGGACTCTTGGACAAATAAAAGATGAATACACATCAAGAATTTTGTTCAGGGGCCCAATGCGATAGCCTAGCAGCTAAAGTCCTCACCTTGCATTCACCAGGATCCCATATGGGCACTAGTTCTATTCCTGGCAGCCCCACTTCTCATCCAGCTTCCTGCTTGTAGCCTGGGAAAGCAGTTGAGGGCAGCCCAAAGTCTTGGGATCCTGCACCCATACTGGTAGGCCTGGAAGAGGCTCCCAGCTCCTGGTTTCTAAGCAGCTCAGTTCTGGCCATTGAGGCCACTTGCGGAGTGAATCATCGGACAGAAGATCTTCCTCTCAGTCTCTGCTTTTCTCTGTGTATCTGACTTTCCAATGAATGTAAATAAATGTTAAAAAATAATTTTGCTCAAATCATTAGGTTAGGAAAGAATGAATCAGATGCTAAGACCAGTTCAAAGGATATTTGAGGAGCTAGATAGTTCTATGTTTGGGGTTTTTTAATTTTTATTTTATTTTTTCAAATACTTTGTTTTTATGATGTGTTTCCATAGGCTCTGGGGTTGCCCATTCCCTTCCTCAAGGTCTCCCTCCCCCATTGATTCATCCTCTAGTTTTACTATGAATGTCCTTCATCAACAGTTACAAGTCCACCATGCTGTCATTGAAGTGTCTCCCAACAATGCAGCATGGACATTATCCATCATCTTACTGTTAGGATGCATTCAATTCTTTCACGGGGAGTCCACCTTTGGCCTGTATGCATAGAGACATACAACACTTTGTCTCCATATCTGAACATACCAGTCCCCATTACACTTGCATTGTTTATTTCTATACAATTTAATAAGGAAAAATTTGAGTAAGTTAGTCATGATATTTTGGTCACTGCTGGTCACATAGGTAGTGGTGACCCTACAAAATTATAATGGAGCTGAAAAAATCTTATTGCCTAATAATGCTGTGACCCTCTGTAACATTCTGATATTCTTCATATGTTTGAAGTGATACTGTTTTTTTTAAGTTTTCTTACATTTTATTATTATTATTATCATTTTATGATACAATTCCATAGGCTCCTGGCATTTCTCTTATTCCCTCCCCAATTCCCTCCCCCCACCTAGTTCCTCTATATCATTACTAAAATATAGTTCTTCATACGCAGTCATATGTCCATCATTGCGGGCATGGGCAACGGCAGAGAGTCCAGCATCCTATTGTCAAGATATAGTAAACAGTTTCATTGTAAGTCCATCTTTGTCTGGAAGTAGAAATGCATACTACACTGCATCCTCACATCTGGATGTTAGTCTCCATTTCACAGCTACTGTACATCCCCTCAAATGAAAAGTCATAATACAAAATCAACAATAGAAAGAAAAAATAGAAATTTACAATGCCATGAAGTTAAGTGACATGTTACTAGATATGACAGTCTCCATTACACAACTACTATACATCCCTTTAAATGAAAAGCCACAAAACAAAATCAACATCAGGGAGAAAAAAGAAATTACAACACCACTAAGTTAAATAACATGCTACTAAATGACTAACAAGTAGCTGAATGAATGAAAATCAAGAACCTTCTTGAAGAAAATGATGCTACTGTGTGGTCTACGAATCATTGAATGATTTAATCAGAAGAAAATATTTTGAAGAGATGAAACTAAGAGAAAACAACAAAATCCATGCGACATAGTTTCCACTGATTTTTGTTGGTGAAGTGTGTCTCTTCTAGACAATAAATAGATGGGTTTTGTTTTTTTAATCCTGTCTACTAATCTATGACGTTTGATTGAGCTTAAGTCATTTACATTCAGGGTTAATATGTATGGATGGTACTTTGGTCCTGTCATTTTAGGAATGGGTTGTTCATTGGTTTAGTCTTCTGTTGTCATTTTACTGGGATGTTCTTCCCGTTTGCCTTTGGTTTTGGTAGGTTCTATTCCTCTTCTCTGTCAAGAGAACATCTTGAAATATCATTTGTAGGGCAGGTCTGGAAGAGGCAAATTCTTTTAACTTTTCTTGAATGTGGAAGAATTTTACTTCATTTTCAAAGACAAAAGAAAGCTTTGCTGGATATGCTATCCTAGGCCGACAATTTTTTCGCTTTGAGAATCTCAAATATGTCACTCCATTCTCTTCTTGCCTGTAGAGTTTCCTGTGAGAGATATCCCGTGAGTTTAATTGGCATTCCTTTATATGTCAATTGATTTTTTAACGTGCGCATTTAAGGATCTTTTGCTTATGTTCAACTGAAGAGAGCTTGATGATTATGTGTCTTGGTGAAGATCGCTTTTGATCAAGCCTGTTGGGAGTTCTGTGCCCCTCCTGGATCTTGTTTCTCAATTCTTTTTCTAGATAAGGGAAATTTTCCTTTATTATTTCATTAAATACATTTGCAAACTCAGCTTCTCTTTCTGTACCTTCTGGGACTCCCATAATTCTTATATTTGGCCTCTTAATAGTGTCTTTCAATTCTTGAATACTTTTTTTGGCCTGATCCAGCTCTGCTTCCAGCTTTTTGTTTGCTTCCCTCTGATGACAGGAAATATCTGCCAATTCTGAGATTCTTTCTTCTGCTTGCTTCATTCTATTTTGGAAACTCTCCACTGTACTTTTAATTTGCTCTACTGTGTTCTTAACTTCTGATATATCAGCCTTGATTTGCTTTATTGCTTCCTTAAATTCTTTGAATTCTTGCATGAACTTCTCATTGCTGATCAGAAGCTTTAAAATGAGTTTTATGGATTCTGTGTGCCCAATTTTCTCGATCTCTTCCTCAGTTAACTCTGAGGTTGGCATAGGGTTTTGCTCCTTTGCAGGGGAGTCTTCAGTAATATTCATTGTGCCTTTGTCTCTTCTTTTGCTCTTGGTCATTGTACTTCTGGTTAGCAGAGTCTTCTCCTTGGGGCAGGTTTCTAAGCTCTGTCATCCACAGGTCTGCAGTTTGATTTTACTTTTTGCCATTGGTACACAACTCTTTGCTTGCAGCAAGTTGTGTCACTCCCTCCAGCAAGTTCCAGGTCTGGGTTCTTATTTTAGATTTCCACTGTGGTCTCCACAGCCCCAGTTCCTGGCTCACCACTCTCCACCTCCTGTGATACCATGCTGAGGCTGCACCGTTGTCTCTGCAAGCTTTATCCCACTTTTGGTTGGAGCAGGTCCCAGGATTAGAGAGACACCAGGTGTCCTATATAGTTAGGTTGTTGGTGGTACTGATCTTGCTGCAACATGTTGGACATTAGGTCTGGGTGCCACACAGACCTATTTTGACCCGTACGATGTCACAGTTGTTTTTATTATCCTGCGGGACCAGTGCTATCCACGGAGCTCAGTGAGTTCTCGTAGTTCATTGTTGTCCCCTGCATTCCTAAAGCTATTGCCACAGTGAACAGAATGATGCCTGATGTACCACTACTAGAGTTCTTGATCCACTGGCTGTCAGATCTGAGGGCTACCCAGACCTGTCTTGGGTGGAACATGTAGGATGCCATGTCACTGCAGTTCACTGAGTCAGAAATGAGTTCACTCCCAGCTCAGCGTATGCTCAGTCCTTTCCCTTGCCTTTGCCTCCTTACCCAAAATGGTGCCCAATTCGGCTCTAGGGGGCTGACTGGGCTGTGAAATCCACCCTGTTCTCGCACTGCCCATCTGGGATCTTGCTGCTCTGTCTCTGCTCCTGGTCAAATCAAACGGACCAGCAGGACAGACAGTTCTTTGTCTGGATTCACTCCCAAGCTCCCAGTGAAAGTCGCTTCTCACCTGGTTGCTGGTAGGGTTCCGACTGCTGGTGGAGTTCAGATTGCCGTTAGCTGAATGCAGCTGGAGTATCAGTCACTGCAACACCACACCGTTGCTTTCCTGTGTCTGTCAGTCTCCAGGTACCCTCTGCTGTTGTTCTATCCTTTCCTATTTCCTGGAATGTGTCCTGTCTGCTTCATCCTGATTAAATGTTTTTCTGTCCATTTAAACGTGTCCTTACCCTATTCCGCCATCTTGATTCCTCAAAGTGATACTGTTTTAAATAGAATGCTGTGAAGTTGGCACCACAAAGCAACTGCCTAATGTACATTTCTCAGAATGCATCCTTGTCATTAAGTAACATAGTACTATGTTTGGGCAATAACCAATTAATATTTTACAGGACAATAGATAATAACTTTTGGTGTGGCATTTTCCAGCAGATAAAAATTATTTTTCTCCCTGCCATGTGACAGTATTTAGGTTAAAATGAAACTCTGTAACCTGTAATACATAGTTCTAAGACTAGTATCAGCATGGTATGAGTTAATTATAGATATGCAGGTTTTGGATACTGCAATGACAAGGTCTCAGACAAGACAATTATCCTTTCAACAGTCCCTTGAGGTAAATTTTCTATAATAGAGCTTTTATACTGGGTGGGTAGATGTTTTAGATGATTTTATATACAAAAATCTCTGTTTTATAGATACAGAAGCTGAACCCCAGAGCCTGACTTGCTAAGGGGCATGAACCATGCTGGAGCCAGGGTGTGAGTCCAGCTTTGCCTGTCAGTCTTTGAGGTCTGTGACTTCCTGTTAGTCCACTATCACCTCACCCATTCAATGATCCTGACCCCTCACTTTGTAAATTAATATTATCAGCTTAACGAGCAGGGACATTCACAACATACATGGGACCATTACCTAATACAGGATGGTACGACAAAAGCTCAAAGCAGCATACACTGAGCTGTGACAATCTTTGGTGGGCAGAAACTATACACATTTAGGTGTCCTGCTCGGGGGTGTAACTTTAGATGATTTATAGAAACAAATAATCCAACGAAACTGTATCACATAATACAATGTAATCAATGAATAAAAAAAAAGTAAAAAAAAGAAACAAATAATCAGGAAAAGCATTGTCTACCTTTGTGCTTATAGGAAAAGTAGAGGAACCTGACACCAAAGCTAAGCCAGACTAAATCCATCCTATCACTCCTTCCCAACATATACATCTAAAAAGAACAACATAGATGCCCCTTTGAAATAATTATTTGCCACTCGATAAGATTTCTATATTCACAGAAACAAGTTAGAAACACTCCATTCAGTTTGCCTCTGCCATCACAGCAGCTAAGGCAGAAGCACGATGTTCACTCTTCGAAGATGACATGTTTAAGGCCCATAAATTTGCCCAGGAAAAAAATTATATATATTAGGAAACGCTCTGTCATCCTCTGGGTTTGAGAAAGTCTAGGCAAAGCAGCCACCATGGCCTTTTCTCTTTTGTATTGTCTCCTTTCCATTTGTGGGTAGCTTTTCCTTTCTTTTTTTTTTTTTTCTTGAATATTCATTTATTCATTATCCTTTCTTGACTTAAATAAAACTTTATTTCCTCTACCTTCAACCTCGTGCTCAATCTCAGACATTGTCATTGACTCTGGGACATGAATGTGGACTCATCTCACTGGTTTCTGAACTTGAGCCATCCTCTGCTGCTTTCCCAGGCACACCAGTAGGAAGTTGATTCAGAAATGGAGTAGTCAGGACTTGAATCAGTGCCCATAGAGGATACTGGTGCTTCAGGAGAAGCCCTAACCTACCCAACCACAACAGTATCATCTCCCTACTTCCATCATGTCACCAGTTATCCCACAACAAAATGACCATCTTAGAAGATTTGGTGTTTTAAGTACAAACACCTTTAGAGGCATCTCAAACATGAATAATACCCAGGGCCCTCCCAGAAGCTGCAGAGAGAGATGCCTCAGACTGCTAGCGCATGTCCTCTGGTCGCAAGATTCAGAGAGCACAACTAAAACCACAAGTCATTGAGATTTACAGTCAAAACAAGCCTGGGGGTTTGGGAAGTTCCAGTAAAATCAATTGTATCTCAACTAACATTTGCTAATTGCTTGCACTGGTCTTACTTTACCCAGCAGAGAATGGAAAGCTATCTTACTACAGGCTTCATAAAATAGATCAATAACAAAGATACATAAATTGGGGGGCTGCAATGCTGGCATCCCATATGAGTATTATTTCAAGACCCAGTTGCTCTATTTCTGATCCAATTCCTTGCTAATACACCTGGGGAAAGCAGAAGAGATTGCCAAAGTGCTTGCACTGTTGATCCATGCAGGAGACCTGACAGAGGCTCCTCATTTCTGGTTTTGGCATGGCCCAGCTCCAGCTGTTGTGGCTTTAGGAAGTGAACCAGCAGGTGGAAGGTCTCTAGGTCTCTCTCTCTCTCTATATATATATATATAGATAGATAGATACATACATACATACATACATAGATAAAATTCTCTGTATCTACTTCTTGCAAATCAATAAAATAAATCTAGGGGGAAAAGATATATAAACTTATATGGGCAGTGGTTAGGAACAGACTCATGAAGCAGTACACTTTGGTTGCAATCCTACCACTTCCTTACTACGCAGCCTTGGATTTATTGGTCAGTCTCTCTGCTCTTCAGTGTCCTCCCCTATAAACCAGGGAAAATTATATAATCCCACCTCATAGACTATTGCAAGGATGAAATGAGCTAATGCTCACGAAATATTTGAAAAAATTAAGTGGCTTAACTATTTTTATTTTGAAAATATTATTAAACAAGTGCTTGTCTTCTTTTTCTATGATCTGGGAGGCTGAACTGCAAAGACTCTTTTTGCACATTAAGGTAAGGTTTGTATATAAAAGCTCAGCCTGTGCACTTTGTGGAAAGGGATATCACACACTTGATTAGCTCTGCCTGGTCTCTGCATTGGAAATGTAAACACTAGCTGTAAGAGATAAAGCCTGAAATCTCAGTGGCTTAACAAAAAGACTGGTTTATTTCCCCCCCTGTAAAAATCCTATCTTCAGCAAGGGCGGGGCTGAGTGGGAGGTATGGCTGTGTTAGTCTCAGGCCAGCATAACAAAATACCACAGACTGCTTAAACAGCACAAATCTATCTCATAAGAGTCCTGGAGGCTAAAAGTCCAATGCTACCATACCCTCAAGTGGGCTTTCCTCTGTGCACTTGAACGAAAAGGAGAGGGGAGAAGAGAAGGAAAAGAAGGAAATCTCCTCCCTTATAGGCCACAAGGCTTACAGCCTTTCAGATACTCAAACTTACAGAGGGTCCACTTCTTCAGCGTCTCCCTGAGTGTCAACACCCTGCAGCAACACGGCAAGAGAAGGACTACACAGCAGGGGAAAGGGCCGACAGTATCAACAACTTTTACCCACACACTACTGGCCAGGTGCGGGTATATACCACCCAACCACTAGGGAGACTGCGGGAAGCTGCCTATATTGTATACAGCTAGAGGGAGCGGTGGCAAGGTACAGTCATCGTCCTCTCATCTGCCTCCCCCAACCCACCATCTTTCCAGAGGAGCCCATGTATACTCTGAGTACACTGAAAGCCCTGGTTTAGGTTTCTCTCTCCTGTCACTTTTCTGTATCACTCATACCATGTCGCTGGGCCTTCTCAGGCTCCCTTTTCAGCATAACCTATTGGGTGGGTCAGGAATATTGGGGCTCTCACAACTCCCCCTAAAATCAGGTGTGCACCCTGGTCTCCCACCTAAGGCAACTGGCTGGCTCACATCATGGCAGGGTTGGCAGGATGCACCACTGATGACTTCATGAGAAATTCCTGAGAACATGCTCCCTGTCCTCAGTTAATTCTTCTTTGGAGAATTAAATACAGCATTTTAAAGAAATTTTTTCTATAAAAGGTGCAAAGACAGGGATTACTTTCTCCAGCAATATGGCTTAATAACTTAAAAATTCTAAGTTTTCTGTTTCCCAGAAGCAGTAAAATTCCATTCCCATCTGTTTTGCTCCCACACAGTCTCCTTTACAGTATCCAGAATAAGTCTTCTCTGGTCACCCTGAATACCTTTGTCTTTAGGTTGCCAGTGAAAACAAATCTGCCCTTTGACTCTGCCTGGTGAGATATGAGTGTGCTGAAACGCATACAACAGCAATTGCCAAAGTTGCTGTTTATCAATTGATGTGTGAGTCGGATGAGGCCAAGGAAAGCTCTCCTCCTGTGCATTGCCTAACAGCTGATGAACAAAGCTGACTGCATAAGAGCAGAAATAAAATAAGAGCATAATACGTGATGGAGGCTGCAGATAGTGAAGCAGAGAGCAAGACGGTGACAAAGCGAAAAGGAGCCGCACGCTTATTAAGTGGGGAAGTCTTTGCTAAGAGCTCCACATCATATCTGCTTCACACAGGTGCAGATTTTACCTTTGGTTCTACAAAGATTAAAGTAGGAAAGGAACCACACTGAGACCAAGGCAAAGCGAATCAGTTTTGCTGCCTGGTCTAGCATGCAATCCTATTGTATCCTGTCGTGGTCTGTGCGGTGTCTCCTTCTCGCATCGTGCCAAGTATAAAGTAGGAACTTAATTAATGTCTGTTGCACTGAACTGCTCAGTTCTTCTTGCTCTTCCTCTAATCAAATCAACACCGCAAGCCACTTGCTACCTCTTGAGCAATTATTAGTTTCATATTTCTTCATTTTCTCTACAATCAGCTCTAAAAATGTAACATTACGCCTGCTTTTAAACCAGTTGTTTCTGGAGGCACTGCCAGCAGCGGTGCCCCAAGCAGGTGCTCCATGCTGCCCCTCAGACCTGTTAGAAAACAACTCTTGATACCTTCCTATGAATCCCTATAAGCATACTTGCAAACATCAGGCAAACACCCACTGTTGTTTCATCTTCCTTCAAACGTATCCTATGTGTCTATCTTCAGAAAGAAAATTTAAAAAGCAAATCATGAGACATTCTGGGGACACTCTGGATTCAAACTGATCTGTGTTTTAATCCACATTACACATCTCACTGTGAAACTCAGTACACTACATCATTATGTAGGAATTTCTGGGGGCCTGTAACCTCCTCTGCAGACTATCCTAGAACAGATCTGGCCCTTCTATGTCTGCATCCTATTCCACGCCTGTCTCTATGCATCTGAACAACTTCTCATTTGATATGTGATGGGAATAAGAATGCGTGTGTGTGTGTGTGTGTGTGTGTGTGTGTGTGTGCACGGACACGCTTGTTTGTGTCTTTCTCTTCCATTATCTCCTCGGTTTGATGCGGGTAAGCTTCGTCTTTACCTGCCCCTTCTGTCTGAATGAATGAACTTGCTCTGCTCCATTAGTTCCTCATTCTTAGCTCCCTTGAAGGCAACAATCTCATGAGTTTAGCCCAAATAATAGGGTGGGGAACAAGCAGAAAAATGATTCTGCTCATATTAAAACTTAAGGAAGAAGGCACTTTTTTAAGATTGTATTTTAAAGCTACAAATGAAAAGTGCTTGGCATAGAGTCTGGAACCTTCCATGAGCAATTCAGTCCAGGCAAACACAGTTAATGTTAACATTAATGGCAAATTCTGTGAAGTGAAACACTTGGAATTAGACATTTCCAGGGTGTAATAAGGACAATCATGAGGCTAATGTTCTCCCCCATTTCGCTATCTCCAAGCAGAATCCAACTACTTGTAAGGGACTGTGGCCTCACAAAACTCTATAAGCAGCCACCCCAGTGTTGACTAACCATAACTCTCAGGAAAGTTCTTCATGCAGACCCGAATTTCAACTCTCCAGTGCAAAAGAAACTGTCAGCTTTGGAGAATGTGGCTCTTCCTGTTTATTTATGAATGGCTTTTAGTGATTAGGAAAAGAACCATAACTTCAAATGCAGCTTGTCAGCTGCGAAAATGAGCCTTTTCAATATTTGGCTGATCAAGACATGTAAAAGTAATTCACCTATTTTTAATATAATCCTGCCTGTATATTTTCACAGCTTTGCTTCAAGACTTAAGCTTCATTGGGTCTGGGGACTGACCTGGTAAGGGTTCCGGAGGGGACCCTTGGACATGCCAACACACCCCGAAATATATTCAAGAGACAGGGTAGAGTAGGCCGTGATCTAAACCAGGCTGCATCACCCATTAACGAGTGCAGTAACTAGGGCAGGGGCAGGGCAGGTAGGATGACCCAGTCAAGACCAGGATGCCTGGATCACATGAGCAACTTGGACCCACAATCCCCAATCTCAGGTAACATCCCATGGATGTGCTGTGGACTGGGCTACCCCCATTGCTGACTCCAGTGAAAAAAATGGAGAACATAGCCAGATGCACAGGAAAGACAAGAGGCTCCTCTAGCACAACAGAGGACCTCAAGTACTTCTTCAAAGGGTAGAAAGAAGAGCAAGCAGGGAAAGTTCTACAGAAAGCACCAGGCCTGTGGACACACTGAGGTAGACATGGATAGCCAACAGTCCTTAGAACTTACACATAGAGGAAAGCCAAGAACCCCTATGGAGACAGATGGAATATGTCACCTTTTCTACAATGATCACTCAAATCACACCCCCAGGACATTCTCCCCCACTCTGAGGCCCCTGAGGCAGCATCAACAGACCATCTCAGTTCCCTACCCCTAATCTAGCCTGCCAACAAGCAGCAGTGTACCATCCCTCCCTCCCTACCCTGTCCCTATTTATCTCCTACACCTCTGCCACTCCTTTCTCTATCCTTACCAGAGGCCCCCAAGCACTGGCAATCCTCATCACCTCACTTATGTAATGAACAATAAAACATAAAAGGCTTTGTCATGAAAACAATTTAAAATAACGTTTAAAAAAATACTTAAGTTTCCCCAGTTGATCATAAATCAGCATGAAATGTTGGCCCAAAATATCATAGCATCTTAATTAACAAATGCACAGTAATAAAATAGCACCATAGGCCAACGAAATGGAATGGATTCCAAAGAATCAGAAGTTATATATACTGCAGGATGCGCTGATAAGAAACAAAAGAGGGGGCAACATGTTAGCTAATTTTCACCACAAATCCAAGATGCCAGACACAAAAAGCAAGCTATAGTAGAGGTCTTTGAGACACACGAGAATCTTTACTTTAGCAGGGGAAGTAGCTGTGGGGTAGGGGAAAAGTGGGAGCAGAGACAGAGAGAAGAATATAGAGAGTTAGAGAAGAGAGAGAGTGCAAAGGGGATAGGTATCTTTTATAGCCTTGAAGTGGAGTATGGGGAGTGTGAGGTCAGGGACTGGCAGATGTGGCTGTAGGCAGACACCAGGGATAAATGCCTCAGGGGAATGGTGGAACACATGGCTTAAACCTGAGGACCGCTAAGTTTACTTAAGCAAGTGTGCCTAAAGGGGGCCAAGACTTAGGGGGTTTATGATAGTGCTGGGTAAGCAGGCAATTATGCATTCAGGTTGGTGCTGAGTCCAGGGTGGAAGATCAGGAGTCTGTTTGGGGGCATCTGTTTGAGTCACTTCTTACACAACATGTTTCACTTTTTTTAAAACCAATTTCTTCACTTTAAATGAGGTAATAAGGCAGGCATTTAGCCAAGAATTTAAGACGTCCATGCACCTCACTGAGGTAATCAGATTATGACACCCAGTATTGGCTCTTGATTCCAGCTTCCTGCTAATGCCTACCCTGGGTGTCAGGGGTGACAACTGAAGTCACTGGACTCCTGGCACCCATGCGGCAGATCAGAATGGAGTTCTCGGGCCCCTGGATTTTTATTCCAGCCACAGCCATACTGCTATGGGCATTTGGCAGCTCTCTCACCCTCCTTCTCTTCTGCCTACCCACTTCTGTTTCTCTGTTTTATAAAAAGGTAGTTGTTCAATCTTTAAGCACCATCTTGGTGCAACTGTCTTCCAGAGAACGCTTTGGTTTTACCTTTTCATAATCCACTAGGCTGCAGTGAGTGGCCACCTCCTACCGTTTCTACTGTGATAGCATTGCTATTCTACTATCCACATCTGTTATGATTATGTCAGGATGCATTTGCTTTCCAAGATACATCTGTGATCTTCCCTTGAGATGTCTTATTTATCAAAACATCTATAAAGTTCCATAAAACATCTTCCAAAAAATTGGTCAAAGAAAATTGACAATAATCATTTTTAGCTATCTAGAGTGGTTTAGTAAGCATGAGAACACAGAAGAGGTTATTTACTCCTCATTTTCCTTTTTATGATTATGAACAGAACTTTATGTTAGGAAAACTTCACTTAATTTACTATTTGTGCCAAGCTGATTGCTGATACATTTCAGATTATATTCTCCACAGGCATTTGTGTTTTTGATAATTCATTCCTCCAAGGACTTTGCCAGAGGGCTAGCAGCAGACAGGGGTCCACTGGAAAGCAGCAGATGCCCAGCATGCCTGAGGCATGGCTGACACACAGATGCTGAAGGAGACAGCAAGAGGACAGCAGCATCTTCTGGGATGACATATTTAGTAGCCTGGGGATGTCCATTGCTTCAAAATTACTGATCATAAGAAATACTTCTTGCAAATGGTGTGTGGTATGCACCCTTCTGTCCACAGTAATTCATTTGATAGATACAGAAAAACAGATTTTTCCTTGGGTACTGAAAGCTCGTGGAACTGTTGAGAATGAAAGTGATGGCACAGTTGGAATTCCTGTGTAATTTCAAGTTCTTGTTTGAATGTAAGAGAGTAAGCATGGGCTGAGAATGAGCAGATCGGGGTAACAAGCAGGAATCCTGAATGGTTGGGCACTTGTCCACAGTAAGGGAGATGAAATACTCACTGCCTTACAAAGGTAAAGTGTTCACTTGTTTGTGGTCTTCTCAAGCAGGGATATTTCAGCTGCAATAGCTGAGCAGAGACAAATACAATGAAATGCATCCACTTACATTCACAGAGGGCTAGCAGAAGCTTAGACCTGACAATTATCCATGCCTGTAGATTAGTTCATTGCAATAAAGTACATGGATTTGCATCCAAAGAGAAAGCACTGGCCTTGTTTCAAGAAAACCGATTGGATTAAAAATGGTTGAATTTCCATTTACTTTGAATTTTAAAACAATGAAAGCCAACATACACTCTGCTAAGGGTACTGAGAGACACACAAGATGCAAGAAGCATCCTCTGCCCAAAGAGTCTGGAAGTCTAGTTGAGATTATAGAAATAAACAAAAGCCATCAAACAATGGTATATGAGTTGGCATAGATAGGATATTTTGTTAACGACTGTAAGGATTTCAGGTTGGCTAATGAAATTTGTGGTTTAATTACTAGGGTTAAATATATAACATCATCTAAACCTCATTCGGCCCTGACTAATAGTTCAGCCTGCACTTGGCACCGCCTCCTTGTTAAAGCCTACATGATGAGTTTTGCTGTACTTTGCTACCTGTTTATCTCATTAAGAGTCCCTCGGGCCCCAGCTATTCCGATCTCTTAGACTGTCACTGAACTGCCACAATTCCACTGATCCACCAGAGGAAATTAATCATTGTTTGTTGTTGTGAAAGTATGTTTGAATATATACAAGTGAGACAATGCATAAGATGGATTAGACAAGAGGTCAGTTGGCTTTTATACAGGAGAAGATGCTGTACTTGGAGTTATAACTGCATTGTTAAGACCCAGGTCGGTCTCAGAACCACGTGCACTTGGACATCTCACTGACTCACAGCCCAGATTGTCTTACTTTGGCACAGTGGGATTTCAACTATGTGGACCTTGCCAGGAAAGTGGGGTAAGTCCACTGAGAACAGATGATTCCTGGTCTGTGTTATAAAAGCAATGGTTTAGGACTAGGAATTCACATGTTCCTACAAGTCCTTTGTTGGGAGAATGAATAACAGAAAGAACAAAGGTCACACTTACTGCACCTCATGCATGAAAATATCTCACTGGGCAAATACAGATTACATGTAATAGAAGAGTAATATTCTCTTTCTCATAAAGGTGTCACAAGTATTGACCACTGATCATACTGTTCAGAGTCAAACTGCACTGCCCAAACTCTTTTTTTTAAGCTGTGTATCTTTACCGTGAAACGGTTACACAGAGAGGGAGAAGCAGAAAGAGACCTCTTCAAATTACTGGCTTACTCTCCAGATGGCTACAAGGGCTAGTGCTGGGCCAAGCCAAAACCAGGGGCTTTATCACAAGCCCCAAGCAGGGAGCTAGATCAAAAGCAGAACTGAGGATACAAATCAGTGCTTCTATGGGAATCTTGTTTCACAGGTGGCACTCTAACCCATTCTCCCAACGCCAGTCCCCAGACATGTCCTGAGCCTGCTGTTTTGCAACTGAACATCACTAAGGAAAAAGCTTCAATGAAAGTAAAAATAGAAGACATGGGGTAGAGGGAAACAATTTAAAATTTGTGCATATTCTTTTAAGAAAATCATTTATTGAAGGGAGTGAAAAGAGAAGAGAGAGATCTGATGTGCTGGCTCACTTTCTAGATAGCCTGAACCAAACTAGAAGCCAGTAATCAGCCCAGTCCTTTCCTACAGGTGGCTGGGACCCAATCACCTATGGCAGTCTCTGCTGCCTCTCAGGGGGCTTGTTGACAGGAAGCTGGGATCAACAGGGGAACTGTGTCTTAACCATACACACTGACAAAATGTGGTATCCTAGGCAGCAGTTGTGGTATCCTAGGCACCAAAACAATGGCCTCATCCATATCTTCTTACCTCTAAGGTAAGCACCAATTTGTGTTCTTCTAAAAGTCACTCTAGCTGCCCCTGAGACACTGAGTCTATCCCACTTACCTGTATGCCCTGCACAGCAGGTAATATGGCGGCTTATGGCACTGAAAGTTCAATCTAGATATGTCAAATAAGAGATGAAATAATTATAATTAGAAACACACAAGAGAAAGGAATGGTAACACTAAAGTGCAGGCAGTACCATGGAACTGAGGTCTTGTTTAGCAGCCCACAGTTTTGAAATACTATGCTCGTGGGGTGCGATGTTAATTAGTGAACAGCCATGTGCTGAGTTCAGAAACAAGCGAAGACAATTATACCTCTGCAGCTGGTGTGGCAGTGCCCTCACTGGGTGTGAAACCTGAATAAAAAAGTCTTGGGAATTTCTATTTTAATAAAAGCAACTTTGGAGGATTGATGGGGACAGATGACTCTGTTCTTTATCCCCAACAGCGTGGCTGTCTCCCAAAATGAGGTCTTGGCAGTCTGGTGCAGAATCCTTGTTGCGAGTTGTGTTTACAGTTGCAGGTTACCTCCCCATGCTCAATAAAACAGATCAGACAGAGGTTGTGGGTAGCAAAGCCCCCACCAGGCCTCCTGGCAGATCAACCTGAGGATAATGTGATTTTAGTCTGAAGTCAGAGGGAAATGAGTAATTGGAACCAACTGGTCTCAAGCCAGGCACTTGCTCATATGACTTAGATTCTGAACCCAGATGAACTTGCCCTGTCTTGCAGATTTCCTGCCTCTGCCCCATCCCTCAAATCACTCGTGGTGTCTTCCCAATTACTAATGGCTTTCTACACTCAAAAAACTCTTGTTGGAGTGACTCAGTTGTTATTTACTGCTCGATAAACCCATTTGCCCTTTTCCCTTTAAACCTCTGGCGGAGATCCCAGTTTTTGGCAGTCCATAATCCCTTTTAAGTTTTAAAAGAACCCCTTGTGATAATTACTTGTGGAGTGACCGGAACCAGGCCACAGTAGAAGTTTTTTGGTTTTTGGGTTTTTTGTTTTGTTTTTCCTGACTAACATGAAGGAATTCAATCAGAGGTGAGTTGCCTCATTGAAGTCATTTTTTTTTTTCCTGAAAAACCATGCCAAGAGAGCTGTATTAAGTAGCGAAGATTCGTTCCTGTGTTGAAAACAGTTATAGAAGTAGGCTGGGGCAGTGTTGTGGGGAGGCAGAACAGTGTAGAACCCCCTTGGAGTTCCTGGGACATTTGTAGATGGCCTGGGGGTTAGGGTTCATTGAGTGCTATCCTGATGAGTGACCAAAGGTGGGAGCGAGTTGGGACCGCCAGAGTCTGAGACGAATCAGCTGGGATGCAGGGAATTGGAGGCAAGCCAAGAGCTAGGGCTGGCTTCACCTCAGTGAGTAGAGATGCAGAACATTCTGGCAGAGAAGAGATCATACTTTTGTGTGAAGGACAGACTGACTCTTGGCATCCAGAAATTTTGAGACAAAGCAGGCTAGTTGCAATGTGCTAGAACAACCAAGGAGACAAGTGGTAGATGCCATTAGGTCTGTTTCAGTTTGCTATGGCTGCTGTGAAAAATTACTTTAGACCTGGGGGAGTTTAAACAGCTTATTACCTTCTGGGACCAGAGGTCAGAAGCCAAAACGCATCTCACTGTGCCAAGGTGCCCCCAGGGATAGGTTCCTTTCTGGGGATGCAGGAGAGAACTCCTCATCTTGGCTTTTCCAGCTCCTACAGGCTTCCTCTGTTCATCACAGTGCCATCTGGATTTTCACCTCAACGCCTCTTCCATCTACATACTTACCTTTTTGCTTTAATTTTGAGGAGATATATGGATTCTATGATGCTCTTGTTGAGTTTATTTTGACTGCTATATTTTTATTTATAAAAATTATTTTTTATTAATTATTATGCATTATGTGAAGTTTCATAGGCTCTGGGAATCCCCCCACCCCTCCCTACGCCCCTCCCCCCTGGTGGATTCCTCCACCTTGATAACTGCTATATTTTTAATTCCCTTTTTCACAGCTTCCTTGTTTTATGGATTGAATGTCTTCATTTATGCATTTGAACTAATAATAGCATTTTGATTTTTAATCTTTCTTTTCTTCTCTGGACCACCTCAGTTTCATGCACGTTCTTTGTAATTAGCTTTAGCTTCCCCAAACAACCTCTTTTGCATTGCTTCTAGAATATGGCCTGGCAGTCAGGCACTATAACCCTGAAGCAGATGGAGGAGTCCTCCCTAGACAAATGCAGGAGTCTCGGGAGCTACGTCTGTGTGCTGTCAACAAATGGGTGCTCAGTAAAAGAGAAAAAGTCTGGATCAGTTTACAGTAGGAAACCCACATGTCAACAAATACATTACTTATATACCCTGAGTGGGATCCCGGAAGCAAATTGAGAGCTGAACATCTATGAGGGTTAACACTCACGCCAGCTTTGACGTAACAGCTGCTTTTATTCTGGGACCCTCACAGAATACATTATCTTTGAAGCCAGTTATATACTTGTTTACTTTCTTCTCAGAATCATTCTCATGCTGTATGTGAGAGGTTCTGTCTACGGTAGCTGCTCTACACCATGAGAACACCTGTAATATAGCATCTGATCTGGAGAAGCCTAGAGAACAGTAATACTGCTGAACACTTAGAAAGATGTGATCCATGTCATACTTCAGTCCTCTGTCCAAACCCGCATGTAGAAACCCTGCCTTCAACTGTGATGGTATTAGGATATAGAAGGGGTGCCTACTGGAGGTTATCAGATCATGAGGGCAGAATCTCAGGAATGGGATCAGTGAAGGTGCAAAGGAGACCCCTGAAACCTGCTCTGATCCGTCACTCGTATGAGAGCATGGGGAGACAGCACCACCTCTCCCAAAGCACGTCTTCCTACAGACACCAGGCTTCGGGCTCCTGAAGCCTTTAGAGCTGTGGGGAATTAATGTCTCTTATTTATGAGACTCCTGGCATAGGGCATTCTGTTACAGCAGCCTGAACAAACCAAGAGAAGACATGTTATTTACCAAGTATAGAGAAGAATTGACAGTGCAGTAAAATGAAAACAAAACATAAGTAATGGGGCCAGAAAGGAGAGAAATATTTCCTCTGTTTGGGGGCAGTTGTGTGAGGATTTCTACCCGAGCAACCTGTTTAAGACAGGGTCTCAACAAGATGGAAACTTTCAAGTTGCAAGAGGTATCACTGACCATTCCTAAACTGATCTCTTGTTCCTGGGAACTGACTCATGAGCAGCCATGTGATGGAATGTTGCTGTGACAAGAAATCTTCATTCTCAAAATCAAGATGCATAGCAGACATGGAATCATGACATGTTGTTGCTTCAGCAAAGAGCATTCATTAATTTCTTAAAGCGTGTCAGACTACTGGTTCTTCTGGTCTTCCTCACTGTGACACCATCTACTTCCTTTGTCTTCCAAGACTGTGCTTGCCACATTTGTCAATACTCAGTAACTCATGAAAGAGATATGGCCTCAAAGTACTGAGATCACAACAGCGATAGATGTGAGACTTGCAGAATCAAAGGAAAGAGAAGTGATTTAGATGTGTGATATGATTTGTGGTTTCAGTGCATATCTACTGCAATCACAAGTCTTGCTAGATTCAAGCTTTACCGGTAATGACTTCAGCATGGATATATGTAGCCAGATGATCTTCGTGTGCAAGGGTTGTCATGATTTTTAACCACTGTGCTCCACAAACAGATCTCTGGGACTTTCCTGCTGCCTCAGGCTCTTTTAGGTCTCCTCAATCAAGAAGGCCTAAGTTTTGCCTTCAGTGCAAATGGAATCACAAACCACCAGATGGCAGTGGTTATTACAAATGAACACATTCAAGAATATCCTGCATTGGTTTGCTTCATTTTGATCATATTTGAACACCTCTGTGTTCTGAGGACTTTTTCCTAACACATCCTATCAAATCCCTGCTTCCTTTAAAAATGTGATTACCTTGATTTTCAAAGTTAAAAGTTATGAACGATTTTATACTTTCCCAAGCCTTTAATTATTGTTATCCAGTACCTATTGCTTCTCGCTAAAACACTCTTGTTATTTGATCTTCTCAAATACTTATAAAAAATATGTCTTTTCTTTATTTTCAAGGTAGAGAGAGGTATAGCCGGTGAGCTCCCATTCACTGGTTCATTCCTCAAATGCCCACAACAGTCAGGAAAGGTCAGGCTGAAGCTAAGAGCCAGGAAGCCAATTCATGTTCACCATGTGAGTGACAGAGCCCCAATCATGAGACCCATCACGGGCCACCTCCCAAGGTGTACATCATCAGGAAGCTGGAATCAGAAGCGCAGCCACAATCAGCCCAAGCACTCTGATGCGGAGTGTGAAATTTCCCAGTGTCTTAACCATTGCATCAGATGCCCACCTCAAAGACTTCTAATGCCCCCATGATTATTACTTAATAGTACCCGAGCTCTTCAGAGTTGATACACACAGCTGGTAACAACCTAGGCCAAACCATGCTTCTCCATAAGCATAGGTTCACACAGTGGTATACACTAGAGGTAATTAATAAACTTTCTGCAAGTTGTAAATTGACAAATACATAGCAAGGAGTCAATACACAAGTAATAAAATGCACATACCAAAAGTATGTTTATAATATCAATCATTGATATTAAATATTATGTATACTTGGTACTATCTATAATTATAAATATACCAATTTGTAAAAATAAAAATAGAAGGGCTCTTTCCTTCCCATATACCATATTATATTATTAAGTGGTCTCTCCATGCATAATATACCACAAGTAAGTCATTCAAAGCCTACAGTCATTGAGGTAGAAAGATTATATGTTATAAGATTTAATATCATCTCAGATTGTATCTAAGAAACATGGTAAAAAATGATCATTCTCCTTTGACATGAACCAGCCTTTTCTTTTATAGAATAAACTAATTTAGTTCACTCACATCCAGGAAACAAACTCACCAAATGATTTAAAATTTCCTGCTCACATGAAATAACAGTAATAGATTTAATCTTGCATGCTAGAATAACTCACAAACACATAAAATGGCTCTACATTCATTCTATGAGTCTGACAGGTATCTTATGAGGTTGAATGAGGAATATTAGCTCCCCCTTATAAAAAGGATGTTTAACTTCAGTAGAAAAAAAGATATTTGTCCAGAAAGACAGGCTGAGAGGCAACTGACATGCCTGCTATCTTCATGGGACTTCCAAACCCCTGGGTACAAAAACAGAGACAGACAGACAGACAAAATGGGGACCGGGACCTAGACTGAACAGCCAGCTGCTTCTGTCTGGGCTCCTTTTTTAAGATTAGAATCTTCTAGATGAGTTTAGAAGGCTCTGTGTTTGTATTTGAATAAGGTACAGAAAAATTCATGGAACTTACAAGAGAAAAGAACTTCCTCTCTGTGACCCTCATACAGGTTCCAGTCTCTCCCCCCAGCTGCTACAAAACAAATTAAAAGCATTGAAAAGGGCCTGGCACGGTTGTCTAGCAGCTAAAGTCTTCACCTTGAACACACCAGCTCCCTGCTCTTGGCCTGGGAAAGCAGTCGAGGACGGCCCAAAGCCTTGGGACCCTGCACCAGCTTGGGAGACCTGGAAGAGGTCCCGGCTCCTGGCTTTGGATTGGCACAGCTCTGGCTGTTGCAGCCACTTGGGGAGTGAATCATTGGTCTCTCCTCCTCTCTGTTTATTTGACATTCCAATAAAAAGAAATAAATCATTTTTTAAAAAAGCATTGAAAAATAAAACCACGTAATTGAGCTAAGGAGAGCTCCGAGAAATGCAGGTTTGGAGTCACAGGGTTTTTTCTGCCTTGCTCTCAACCAGAGGAATTTTACAGAGGTGTTTGTAGCATTCAAGGACCCTCTTTATAAGCAACAGAAACTGATTTTAGCTGATCTGGACAGAGAAGGCATGAATTTCACCCTCTGATTCAAAACAAGGAAAGCATGACTTCCACAGAATATTAGTTAACACACATTCCATAGCAGTTGAGTGTATTATTTGAACTTGTATTTTGTGTCAGAAACTGGAGACATGCACAGACATATCCATGACCCAAATACACAGTTCCTTGAACCAGAGTATCCCCATTAGCAAGGAGCTTTTTGCTAAATGCTTTGAAGGAAAGAAGCTCAGTTGAATCAGAGAATAATGGGGAGGGGACAGGAAGGAAAGGGATTGGAGTGTTGGAGTGGGAGCATCAAGAGCTGTCCCTCTAGTGACCAGGCTTTCAGGAATCTTTAGTTGAGTTAATACAGGCAGGTTAGTAGAACTGGAGTGAAGTCACCAGCTATCTCTTATACATGGGTGTGTGTGTGTGTGTATGTGTGTGTGTGTGTGTGTGTGTGTGTCTCAAGTTTAAAGCACTCTCTTCGTTTCTATTTTAACAGAGGAGGTTAGGCAACCAGATGGGCATCTGCTCAACCAGTTTGCTATTTATACTTGGAAACATATTGAGAAATACTGAATTCACTGCAGAATGTAAAACATTTAACATTTGGCAGAACCAAAGTCTCTTGAGGAAATCTCTCCGGAAGTATGGAGGCCCATCCTTGTCGAACTCTGTTTAGCTCATAGGGCTTTCCTGGCTAGAGATCCAAAATCACATGTGGGCCAAGGCATCAAACAAACATGTTTAACTCCAGTGACTGACCCTCTGTCTCATGAGGGAAAATCTCTCTGGCATGTTCCTCCTTCAACATGATCCCATTTCTTTCCTTCAAGTGCCATTTTCTGAGTTTGGATATTCAATGTGATGCTGTCCATTTAGAAGATGACCTTTTAGTAAGAAAAGAAATTCACTTAATTGAGGGAGACACACAGGTGGCCCTTTCAATTACTGGACACACGGGATCATTTCTATTGCAATAGGTAATACCTTATTGGTCAGTATTGCCCATAGGTCGTTAGTGATGGAAATTCCAACAGTGGGGCAAATGGCAACAATTACTTACATGTAAGACCCCTAGACCAACTGGAACCCACCTGACCGTCAGAAATTCCCTAAAACACATGATATTGCTGTCATGACCGCAATGCACAACTGACCAACTAGGAAATTGGACATGAGCTGATCACAAACTTTTCAGCCCCAAATTCCTCTTGTAAGAACCTTCACCCCTAATTTCATGGCAAACCTGGGAATTTAGCAATAGCTTCTCAGCCCTTTCCTTTGTGTTTTGTAATGAACACTTAACTTCTCCCACCACCCAGCAATTGCTTTTCTATACATTGGGAAAGTAGATCCAGGCTTGAGGAGTCTGTGGAAATACCATAAAATGGCCTTGGATATGGTCTTATAGCACACAGAATACAATTCCTTCTTTTTGGCATACAATTCTAAGTTTTGAGGAATGCCACTACTATGCTTGCTGTGTAGACTGTTGCCAGCTCTTCAGCGAGCTCCTTGCTGCTACTCATTTGTAGCTCAGCCCTCCCAGGACTGGTAACCCACATAAATGACAGGTCTCCTCTCTGACATCCCTCAAGCTTAAACGTTGGAGCAGAGAAATTTCCCTCTGGGTGACAGATGTAGCTTTCCTCCTATTTCAGTCCTATGTCCTGAATGTTTGTACCATGGTGGCTCAGAGTAATGAAGTTCAGGGAAGGGCTACTGTTTTCAGAACATGCCTCTTACTGTTTTGGTAAACTCTGTCTCCTGTCTGAATGCCAAAGGAGTGTCTTGGAGGTGAAGAGGATATATTGTGCTTGCAGAAATGAACAAAATCTCAGAGAAAGGCCATTTTCAGCACAGAATTGCAAACCTGGTCTAAAATTAGAATCGCTTCTCAATAAGAAACAGCTTTTATGAAAATAAGTATGCATTCTTTCAGGAGAAAGATATAACTTTTAATGAAGTTTCTCAAAAGCTGGAGCTCATTTATTCTTCCTCTGTCTACCTGCTAGCAGCAAGGCACAGGGCCCTGCATTCAGCGAGATTTTGCTCTGAATTGAGCCCAGTTTGAGTGTTTTGACATAAGTTTTGGCTCATTACATGGGTTATCCTGAAAAATGATTTGCTCAGGTATCATCAGTATCAGATTTTTTTTCCTAATTTTCATTATGAAAAGATCTCTTAATGTGGCTATTATGAAGTCTAAGTGATCTCCTTTGAGTGCCAGATTACAGTTAATGTTATAAAGCCAAGTCAAAAGAAACATAACATTCTGATATTTGCTCATTTCTTTTCCTAACTGGAGACAAACAGATAATAATAATAAAAAAGAATCTCAATTATGTAATACTGATGCCTGTACTGTGTGGATGATGTGAGCTTTTTAACATTTACCTGTCTGCTGAAAGGCCACATACTGGGAGGCTTTAACCAATTTTGAAATTCCAACCAAAATGTTGGTTTGACATCCAAACCAAAACATACCATAAAGCAGCATATATTTGAAGGGAGCAAAAATGTTAAGGCAGCTAGGCAAACAATAGCCTGCTTATGTAAGAGAAGAAAACAAGAGGCTTCAAAGAAAATAAATTAATGTGCAATGGAATGAGGAAACACATTTTGGAAGTTGCACTTCTGTCTCTACTTTGTTTAGTCCTTATCAAAAGAAATTCACCGGCTTGAGGGAGCTGTACAGCTGGTCCTACAAGGATGTAACCACTATGCTGAGGGAATCATTTGCTTCTCCAATAGATAGGACTTTTGATAGCCAGCATTGCTAAGGGTTTGCTTAGAGGAATTCCACACCTACAACTCCTCTACTCACAGTTTCCTATAAGAGGGAGGAGGGATAGAGAAACAGGGAAGCCATGCTTCAGTCCTGAAAACACTCTCTGAATGCAGACTGCACTCTCAATGCACAGCCTGATCTAGTCTTCCTTTATTCAATAATTCTTTGCTAACTGACTTTTCATCTATTTGTTCATTGAGCACATACCTCATTATCAATAGAACAAGTACCTGGGGTTCAAATCAGTGGCAACAAAACTACTGTGCTTTTTGGAATTTGTTCTTTTGCTGTCTTTCATTCAGTCCCGTAGATTTTTTAAAAAGCAATAATCCACACGTCTATTCAGAACACAAAGCATATTTTCTGCAGTTCCAGAATTAATCTCACATGTCTTTACGGTATTAGACACAATCTACACTTGACTGCTTCTAGAATTGTACCAAGGGAAGCTTTGGTTTGTAGTAGAAGTGCAATGCTTTTAAAGTAAGGGTTTTTTTTCTTCTTTATTTTTATTGGAAAGGTGGAGACATGGAGAGCAACAGAGCTCAATGTCCTGGTTGATTCCCAAATGCCTGCCACATCCAAAGCTGGTAGCCCAGAGCTCCATCCAGATCTCTCATCTGCATAGCAAGAACCCAAGTGGAGCCAAGGTTTCCTGTCTCCCAGGGTATTCGTGAGCAGCAACTGAGACTCCAGTATGAGATGTGGGTGTCCCAAGTGGTGGCTTAAGCACTGAGTCAAACATCCGTTCCCGGAGATTTGTGTATACTTTAGGTACAGTGTGCCTCTGCTTTTTTGTTTAGAAAAGATGTGTCTATTTAAAAGACAGAGAAGAAAGACAGAGATCTTTTAACAGTTGGTTCACTCCCCAGATGGTGGCAACAGCTATGACTGGGTCAGGCCAAAGCCTCCCTCCTATGAATGGAAGAGTCTGAGTACCTGAGTGAGATTCAGTAATTTTTTTCTAAACCATTAGCAGGGAGCTGGATTGAAAGCTGAGCAGCAAGGACTTCTGTTTGACACTCTCATATGGGACACCGGTGTCACAAGCAACAACTTAATGTGTTGCACTGCAATGCCAGCTCCAGCCTCTGCATAAACCAGGTGCTTAGTGACTGTACATTTAACTTGATGGCACAAAGTGCCCCAGAGTTAATAACTCTGATGTACAACAAATTCTGATCATAGGCAATTATCTAGCTACTTGAACTGACACTTCTATCTGTAATGTTTGATCACAGAATGTACCGGGAAAAGAGCTATCTTCCATTCCAAAAACACTGGATGTATTTAAAAACTGCAACTCATAGAGTTGCATTTTGGGAAATAATAACAGTAAACATTGAGTCCATATGCCTTTTGTCTTTAATTAGCCATATTGATCAGTATACTTTAATTATTTTCTACTGCCTGAAAACATATGGGTAATTACTATGATCCCCTTATGTTTTCCAACTGGTTAGTACATCATGATGATGTAATCTTTGTTTAAAAATGGAAAATAGCTTTGAATTCATATTACAGCAGGAGGAGAATCAGTCAGTGTCTTGGAAACTATATCCTGCTTCCCACCTCAAATACTAACTGTACACCTGATGAGCCGATTTAAATTTATGTAATCTTAGAACATGACAGCAATATAAGAGCTGATGGGATGAAGTTTTCTACATTTGAGCAAAGCCAAGTCCAGCTGAATTCATTATGGTCTGTCACATGGGAATTAGTAAGTAGAGTAATGGGAAGGAGCAGTAGTCATACACTGCTCTACTCGGTGATTTCCTGGAGGTACCTAAAGAGGAAGAGAGCAGCTACACCTGTACTTGGTCAGCTCTAAAACTCAACGGAAAAGAATCCTTGATATCCACTGATGTTCTTACTGCTCAGTGTGCCAAACCACGATGGATACCCAAGAAATATTTTCCAACCAAATACCCACCCAATGACACAAACTCTTTCTTCTTAATGAACTTAGAGTAAGTTACAGTCAATTATCTCAGACCTTTGAGATTTGATGAATACCAGCAGTCATCCTTTGACCAGTTAGTGATAATACCCACAGTCTTGATTTTATTTTTCATTATGATTTCTTAGTGTTCAATGGGAACTTCCTAAATTCTAAGTGTTTCATTTTACACTTTGCATTTTCCAGTGCTCAGAACAAATCAGCATAGTAGCCACTTGTGCTGCCCATTGCCCCTTTTGTTACTAGTTCCATTTCTGATCTTTCCTGACTACGTTCAGCACAGTGAACCCTCTGCATGCACATTCTATATCCAAAGGTTCTACTAATGATGGACTAAAAATATTAGTAGAAGAAAAGAACTCACATTTGTACTAAAAATGTGTAGAATTTTCTAAGGCACAATCCTAAGGCAAACATCATCATAGCATTTCCCTTGAATTAGATATCTACTCTAGAGATGAATGACAGTATACCAAAGAATATGTAAGTTACAAGACATTCCATAGAAAGAACTTGCAAGATTTCTGGAATCTATCTCCAGCTAGCACTGAGAGACAGCAAGTACTGCAAGAGGTTGAACCCTACAAATTAAGAATTTTTTCTTAGCAGCTAGTGTTCGGTTACAGTAAAGCTGAAAAACTTGCATAAATGGAAAGCTAGAAAGAGGAATAAATGGGGTCATTGCTCCTGATTACCTACTGCTTAAGGAAGCATCTTCAGGTGTGACAGAGATCACCCCATTGTTGTAGCATGCCAGGTGGTGCACACTCCAGAGCTCAAGTGACACCACTGTCGTCATTTGGGTAGAGGAGCATCCTGTCCTGGTGTTGTCTCACTGTCAGGACCACTTCTCACAGATAGATTCTGTTACTTCGAGTGGAATCTAATCCATAGCATCCGTGTTTTCATCCTGCAAAAGGAAATAAAAAGCATTAGAGAAGCCTGTTTCTCTTCTGAGAGTTTCTTATAGACTAGGCTTTATGCCAAACACGTCCTTCATACACACTATTTTATCTAATTCTCACAGATTATTATTAAGTGGATATTATTATCCTCATTTCAAAATAAGACTCACAGAATATAAATAACCTGCTAATGTTATGGTAGTTATGGGCATATTAAGAAGACTGTGTTTAGATCAGTCTGTAGCTAATAGTATGCAACCAATTTAAGAGATACTGTGTGGGAGTGGAGTGAACGTTTAATCTAGTGAAGAAGGTGCCTCATGGACGGCCACATCCTATATCAGAGTGCCGGAGACTCAAGCTTGAAACCCACTCCTGACTCAGTTTCCTTATCATGCACTTCCTAGAAGAGGGCAAGTAATGCCTTGGGAAGTAAAAAGTATTTAGATCCCTGCTACATATGAGGGAGACTTTGACCGAGTTCCCAGCTCCTGTCTTTAGCCTTCTACTGTCCTAGTAGTTGTATCTGAAGAGTAAAGCAGAAGATAGAGGATCTTTTTCTATGTCTCTCTGACCTTTAAATAAAA
Organism: Ochotona princeps; assembly: GCF_030435755.1. Taxonomy (NCBI): domain Eukaryota; kingdom Metazoa; phylum Chordata; class Mammalia; order Lagomorpha; family Ochotonidae; genus Ochotona; species Ochotona princeps. Next base: position 22,702,496 of record NC_080836.1, read on the forward strand.
TAAAGGACACATAAATAAATAGATCAATGCTGGATAATGATATCAATACTCACACGCAGCAAGCAATAGACACACTCTTCCAAAAGTTCATGCTGAGACAGTGTAGAAAGCAGGCCTCTATTATGTCACTACAGCTTAATTTAAAATAATAATAATGCATGCTTGAAATAGTCCCAGGGCTAAGAGCAGTGTCTGCTACTGGTATCTGCTCTCCAGGGAATATTTTAAAAGTCCCAATTCACAGACTTTGCCAATTTTCATGGTGTAAATACTACCATCATATTTTATTTTAAACCATTACTATGGTGTCAACCAGCCTACAAAATTCCAAAAATTTACCAATCATCTCCTCATACCATTGGTTAAAGATAAAAAAGGTGAATGGTTTGTTTTAATCAACTACAGAATTTCTATCTATTGCCATAAAGGATAAGGGAAAGAATTGATGAGGGTGTATAGCAAGCAATGTTTTTGTAATTTATTGATATAAATGGGCATTTTCAAAGCATTTTTACAATATATTCTAGAGCTATGACATAATGTTTGCTCTCCTGGCAACAGAAATCAGTTCTTTTATACCATCCAAAGGAGTAGGAAAAATGTTTGTACCAGCTTAATTCATACAACTGAAACAGGAACAATCTAAATATTAAGTTAAAATGTTTCTAAAAATTATAGAACGGTTACACAATGGAAGGAAGCATATCTGTGAAAGAGAATGAATTGCTAAATTACAAAAGCAAAAAACATCAGGTGAATTCCAACAATAGTATTTTGAGCTAAAGAATTCAGAATCAGAGACATAAGAGAATATATTAATACACACATATATGAAGTTTAGGAATAAAAAAATTTCTCCACAAGAACAAAAGTCACAAAGGTAGTTATCTGAGGGAGCGAAGGAACATTTGATTGTTTTAGTCTAAGAGGCTGGAAATAGAAGAATTTCGTATATCAATTTAAACACACACATGTATTCAAACTGAAGAGCTGAAGGTATGTCTTGTGTTTTAAGCACTGGCTTGGGGTCCCATGACATGTGCACATTCTTTTCAGTTTAAGACTAAGCCAAATCCCACATAAGAACAATCTAGGACCCGGCATGGTAGCCTAGTGGCTAAGGTCCTCGCCTTGAATGTGCCAAGATCCCAAATGGGCACCAGTTGTAATCCCAGCACCCCTGCTTCATATCCAACTCCCTGCTTGTGGCCTGGGAAAGCAGTTGAGGATGGCCAAAGCCTCGGGATCCTGCACCCATGTGGGAGACCTTTAAGAAGCTGCAGGCTCCTGGCTTCAGATCAGTTCAGCTCCTGCCCTTGTGGTCATTCGGGCAGAGGGTGAATCAACAGTCAGAAGATCTTCCTCTCTGTCTCTCCTCCTCTATATACTTGACTTTGAAATAAAAATAAATAAAAACAGAAAATACTAATTTGCAAATAAAATTTGCAAAAACAAACACTGCAATAAAAATAAAAACAAAAAAAGGATGAAGAACATTCTAGCCCCACTCTCATTTCTACACATAGCTCTTCATCAAAAAACAGACCATTTTGCTTACTTACAAGCAGAATACCTCTACTTATAAACATTCTTCTTTAAAAAACAGAAATTTATTTTATATTTTGAAAGAGTTAGAGATAGAGAGAAGGAGAGGGGGGGTGGTCTTCCATCTGCCGGGAATGGGCCAGGCAGCCGAGATTAAGAGGCTCTCCCTGGGTTGCCCAAGCACAAGGCCAAGCAATTGAGCCAGCCTCCACTGCTTTCCGAGGAACACTAATAGGGAGTTGGATGGGAAGTGGAGCAGTCAGAACCCAAAATGGAGCCCATACGGAATGCTGGCACTGCAAGCAGCAATCCAGTCCTGAGACCACAGCGCTGGCCCCATTAACATTCTTACATGAATCCCTTCTCTTCACCAGATACCCAACATGGCATTAGATCCACCTATCAGGGTAGCCACAGAAATCTTCATGATTTATGTTCTGAATTCATAGGCAAAGTTTAATAATTACATTATTGTATTATTGCTTTGTTTTGTTATTTTCATAGCTGTCCAGTTTATAATAATTAGGTTCTAATTATTTTATATGCCTTCGCCTTTTCAAAGTACTTTCCTAATGACTTTGGAAAGTTGGGACTTTTAAACAGAAATTTAGTTCTCAGATTATTTTTTCTGTTTGGTTCCTTCTAAAAATTATTTTTTATTTTTGCTGATATTTACATAGTTGAATATGGTGGAAAGTATTGAAGACTAGGAAAAGTGGATGAGACTGGTGCTTTCAAATTTGCTTTTTCTTTTTCCTATATCTGGGAGAAGTGAGGAGATAAGGGAAGAAGCAACACCCAGCCTCACAACTGCCTCAATACCTGGGGATGGGGAATGGCCACCTGATGTTAGCCCAGGGGCCCCAATAAGGAGCATGCTTCAAGGATTCTGCTTAAGTGGTTTCAATAGTTCTGAAATGCTGTTGATCTCACCAATCCAAGGATGAGGAAAGCCTTCCAAGGTCCACTGCCTGACACAGTTCACTTTAGAGTCTCAATCCATGAAAATATTTGCTGTCAATGCTTCGCTGGGGTAGTTGACAGATCTTTCTGTATTCCATCCTCTGCTATGGTACAAGATGTCTTCTGTAGATCCAAAGGACTACCACATCCTCCATATGCATCTGGGCATAACATCCACTGTACTGTCAACCACTGAGGAGGCCCAGTTCTGACAAATGCGCTGTGTGGTCCATCCACAGATCCTACAATTCTTCCCCTAGTTGGAGTTCTGAGTCCAGCAGTCAGTTGATGTGATCCCCAAAGAAACCTAGTCTGAGATGATCCCAGACCTGATTCTTGCATGTGCTTACCAGGACAGGGTCCTGTTCAGTCTGTTACCCACATAAGCCTATGCACACTGACAGCTGCAATGCTGGGTCAGTTCTGTCTCCAACTCATCTCTTACACAAACCAATGGTTGCTGCAACCCAGCCCACTACACACTTGGCCCTCAAGTACTCCAGCAGAATGGCAGCCCAGTCAAAGCAACCCCCAATAACTCCCACTGGGACTGCCCCCAACCCTGGTTACTGTGCTTGCCTATATGTGCAGCAGACTGGTTCAGGCTGTCCCACATCCCATTTAGCTTTTGTATACATCAGTGGGCACTGGAGCCTTGTTCAGCCCAACTGATCCCACTATCTAGCCCACACTCATGCTGGCAGATACCACCACTTGTCTTGCAAGGTCCACCCCAAGCCATGGTTCTCACACTCACCAGTAGAAGTTGCAGCCCATCAGAGACGTATTCATAGTTTCCTTATTGGGTCAACTCCCAGTCCTAGATCTTGTGCCTTCCAGCTGTTTCTGCAGTCTAACTTCACAGATTTTGCCCCCAGTCCCAGCACTTGCCAGTTGATGGTGCAGCAAAGTTCAACCAGCCTGCACTTACTCTGGCTCATGCATGAACCAATGAATACAGATGGTTAGCCCAATCTTGCTCCTTCCTTAGCCTAGTTCACATGGAGGACAACAAGAGTTGTAGCACTGCCCTGCCTGGTCTGGACACATTCCCAGTTCTCAAACTCAGCAGTGGGAGCTGTGACACAGCAGGGGAGTCTGTGCTGTTCCCTACCAGGCTTGCCTCCCTCCCCCTGGGTCTCATGTGTACCAGTGGGTGCCTTGATCCAGTTTGCCTTGATCTGCCTCACCTTGGCCTTTGCCAGTGAGTGCTGTAGCCTGGCCTAGCCCAATCTGCCAGGTTCTAGCTTATGCTGGTGAGTGTTGTAGCCTAGCCCAGCCCAGCTAGCCCTCTGTCCCAGCCGTAATATGAACTGGCTGGTGCTGTGGACTAACTCAGCCTGTCATGCACCCAGTCATGGTTCTTACATGTGCCAGTGGGTGTTATGAATTAGCCCAGCCAGCCAACCCCCATACATATGCAGGCAGATATTGTAATCTGGCCTGGTCTAGGCTGCTCCCAGCATTGGTTCTTGCTCTCACATGCATGGACTACATCCTGACAGAGGAGTCCCCCAAGATCCTTTATCAGGTCTTCCCCCCAGTGGCAGATCTCATGCACATTAGTGGGTCCTTGGCCCAGACTAACTTAGTCCACCTCTTGTCCTGGCAGGAACAGCGGCCTTCCCAACCAACCCACATGCATTCCAGACATAGTCCTCCCACGATTCAGTGAGTGGCAAGACTTATCCCAGTCCATCCTATATTCACACTGGCTTTCACAAGCACCACTGCTTGCCATAGTCTAGCCCAGTCTGGTGCACCTCAGACCCAGTCTACCCCCATGACAAGGGACATTGCAGTTATGTCCAGTCCAGATCACTGCCCCCATTCCACCTCTCACACTCACCAGCGGGAACCACAACCCGGGTGTGGTGTCTCCTTAGCTCCCCAATCAGCACCCCTTTTCAGAAACAACCCATACGCTTGCTGACAGGTGGAACTACCTTGCCCAGCCTGAAAAACCTCCAGGCCTGAATCTCATGCTCACCAGCAGGAGATATGGCCCACCAGGGCAATTTCCCAAGTTCCCTCATCAGGCCCAATCCCAGCCCCATATCTTTCATGTGTCAGTGGGTGCTAGTACCTTACCTGGAAGTCTGCCCCCTCTGACCCAGCCTTTGTATGAGCCAATGTATGCTGCAGCCTGGCCCACCCCACACACTATTCTTGGGTGTGCCTGTGGGTATGGCGGCTTGGTCAACCCCAGCCTGTCCCAAATCCAGTACCCATGAGAGTTGGAGGATTCCATTTTCATGCCTACCTCAGCCCATCACTACCCAAGTTCTTAAGCAAACCAGTGCAAACTATAGTTCCAGAGGGGTGGGCCCACATATTGTGCACAGGATCTGCCGCTAGATCTGATTTTCTCATGTGCTGGTTAATGTTAAGGCACAGCTTAGCATCACCCACCCCCTGTTCTGACCTTCACTGGCAGGTATTGTGATCTAGCCCTGCCAGGTAGGCCCCTAGACCTAAAGTTTGTGTGTGCCACTGAGTGGTGGCCAGTGGTAGTCCATACTAACAAGCCTACCTCAGGTCTCCCACATCGGCTGGTACATTGGTCTGACCCTTAAAGTTCCTCCAGTTTCCTCCTCCAAACTGCTCAGTATCAACCCTTTGCTTACCTGCAAGTACAGTAGCCTTGTCAATGCAAGACCCTCATAAGTTATTCCTCATCTGTAACATACTCCCGCTGTGGTCCTCACTCCCACAGATCCCCAGACACTCTTCCCTGAGCAATGCACAGTCCCTGAGCACCAGCCTAGCCTTCTAAAGTCCAGTATTTCAGAGAGGTGGGGTGTGGGCCTGGAGCTCTACCCACCACTAGGGTCCCAAGCTCCTGACATGTGTGCTGGCCTGGGACCTTACCCCTCCATCAACTCAAGTTCCTGATCTGTTCAAAGTTCCTCAAGCCTGACCCACCAGAATACCACACCAGCATGTTAATCTAGGGCTCGCCCTGCCCTTCTCCTCACACCTTCCCTCTCCTCACCACTCCTGGAACCAAGTATGTGGGGAAATACCCAGGCTCATGGTGGCTGCCTCAGCTTGAGTCCACAGGTCTTAGCTCGCCCCCAGCGGTGCTATGCCCTAAAACCTCTGTAAGCACTGAGCCCCAGGCCCCATGAGCCCATTCCCGTGGTGGTACAGTGGCAGCAACTGGTATCCTTTTCCTTACCTCTATACTTTTGTTCCCATGATCTTCCTCTAAAATATAACTCATTAATACTTACATAGCTTTTAACTTCATGTATATATACCAACCTACTTTCTACTTACCCGCTTCTCTCCCACATAATTCTTCTATAGCCTTTGATTTCATTTGTCTCTGATTCTGTATATGGGGTATTCACATACCCTGTAACTTGAGTTAATTGAAAGAGTTTCACTATGAACTATACATTGTATTAGAGTACAAAGGTAATAGCGGTGTCATTAAATAAGATATACAGCATCATTACCAGCTGTGTGACTTTAAGCAACTCACATCGCTAAATTTTGCCTAGTAAAAGTAACATAAATTCTAAGGGCTACCCAGAGACTATATTGGTTTTTATTCATAACTTAATGGCAATAGTCTGAATATAGAGATTCTGCTCTCCACAGATATATATCTACATTTAGTTACACAGGCTAACAATCAGTTACATTTTTTTTTAAATAAGAGTACAGCAGGCAGTTTGTTTAAAAAAAAATAGTGTGACTTGATAAAGAAGAGCAGGACAGACTGTGTCTGGAATCTTGAATTCGCAGACTGCTAGTGCCGGAGACTGAGGTCAAACTCTGTGGGCAGTGGTCTGCAAGTGGGCAAAAGTCTGAGACCAAGGTTGAGGTCTGTGCACGAGGGGCCACAGGGGGGTAATGGTCCAAGACCACAGAACTATGTGCTTTAGGGTATTTTTGAGTCAGTTATGTACTGACTTCTGTACTTGGGTCACACTGTCCCTTCCTGATCATCAACCTTTGGCTGGTTAACATCAATATGGAACATAGCTATCAATGTTTGTGCCGCATCAATTCCTATGATTTGATTCCCTATGATTTGATTTGAAACATTTCAATTAAAGATTGATGCAGGGAGCCTTCTAGCTCAACCTAGTTCCTCAAAGAATGGGGCTTCGCAATGACCATCCACTTTCATTCGTCTTTATCTTGTGTCTGTCTCTTATTTTCTCAATTACACATCACCTCCTCTCCAACCCTCTTCATGCCATTCTGATTGCAGTAGGTGATGAGTTTTTAAAGATTTTATTTACTTGGAAGGCAGAGTTACAAGGAGAGATGGAAACACAGAGAGGGAGAAAGGCCTCCCCTTTTCTGATTCACCCCTCAAATGGCCACAGGGGCTAGGGCTGGACCATGCTAAAGCCAGTAAACAAGAACGTTAGCAAGGAGCTTGATGGGAAGTGGAACAGCTGAACGTGAACCAGTGCCAATGGGGGATGCTAGTATTGCAGGCAGCAACTTAATTTGCTATGCCACTATACTGACCCCCAAAATGAAGACAATGACAAGTTTGGGTAACCTTAAAGATCTTTTTTGCCCACCTTAATCCCACATCACTCTGAATTTTTAAAAAAAGTTTGAGGTAATCACACCAATTAACTTATAAGAGGTTAAATTTCTTTAGCGCCCAAGTTTGTTTTTTGTTTAGGAGAAACTCGCAAAATGTCCCACAGAAAAGAAACATTTCTTGTCTATCACATTTGGGATAATCTATGTAACTGAATTCTGAAATGTTACGCATGCTACATGATTTCAAACTTCAGAGAGCAATTTGCCAGCTAAATTTCAAATGAAGAAACAGATTAAATAAGACAATTCAAAAGACTTCCTTTCTTCTTCATTCTTATCAATAGAAAAGAGAATAGGATTCTGTGATTGTTTAAGAGATTTCAATAATATTGTGATTGTCAAATATGTATGTGTTATGCTCTTTAGAAGATGGGGCATATAACCAAATTGATAAGAAATAGCATCACACGTTGTATTCCAAAGCCTAAAAGCCAGGGTGAGTGGAGATACCTCAAGAACATGACATCCAATAAAATGAGTCCTGAGGATTTTGCTATATGATTTTTCTCATTGGTTCATTTGCTTGCTTTGTTTTGATTTTGTTTTTGTTTGTTTGTTTTGCATGACACTTCCAGAGCAAGAAGAATACACAAGGAGAAAGCTTTTGTTATTGAACACGCATAGATAGTATTCTATGATTAGCAATATTACAGAATTATTCTATTTTTCTTTGATTTAAACTTCTGTGACACATAAAGGTATCACTGTGTTGGAAACGTACAGAGTGCTAACAAGCAATATGCTATCATTTAAAAAAAATGGAAGTCCAGTGTGAGAGTTCAGTGTATGCTGCATGCCCTATGCACACAGCTCATTAGTAGCTGAGACACCTGCATCAAGCTGTCTTTTCTACCTGACTCTAAGAATAAGGAGAACAAGGCATGCTTATAGAAAGGGATTGGACAGGGCCGGGCACAATGGCTGAGTGGCTAAATCTTCGCCTTGTGCGTGCCAGGATCCCACATGGCCTCTGCTTCATGTCCTGGTTGTTCCACTTCCCATGTAGCTCCCTGCATGAGCCTAGGAAAGCAGTGCAGGGTAGCCCTAAGCCTTGGGACCCTGCCCCCACATGGGGAGACCCAAAAGAAGTTTCTGGTTGCTGGCTTCAGATGGGCTTGACTCTGGCCATTGCAGCCACTTGGGGAATGAACCAGTAGAAAGGAAGATCTTCCTCTCTGTCTCTCCTTCTGTCTTTCCAATAAAAATAAAATCAGTCTTTTAGAAAGAAAATGGGTCTTAGAATTAAACATTTTGGAACCAGGGCCTTCTCATATGACTTAAGAGATCTTGTAGCACTTATCTGCTTTAATGGAACAGCAACTTCATAAATGGTAGGCAATAAAAGCTGCAAGCCCCAACTAGGTATGAAAATATAAGGAGCCCAGCATGGTAGCTCAGTGGCTAAAGTCCTTGCCTTGTGTGCACCTGGATCCCATATGGATGCTAGTTTGTGTCCCAGCTGCCCCACTTTCCATCTAGCTCTCTGGTTTTGGCCTGAGAAAGCAGTATATGATATCCCAAAGACTTTGGACCCTGTACCCTCATGGGAGACCTGGGAGAAGTTCCTGGCTCCTGGCTTCAGATAGGCTCAGTTCTGGCCATTGCAGCTGTTTGGTGATTAAACCAGTAGATGGAAGATCTTTTTCTGTGTCTCTCTATATGTCTGTAAAAATCTGATTTTCCAATAAAAAATAAAAGAAATAAGAAAGAATTTTATGTATTTATTTGTGAGACACAGAAATACACATCTAAGAAGAGAGAGAGAAAATGAACATTTCCTTGTACAGGTGCACACACTAAATGCTTGCAACATACAGGGCTGGGCCAGGCTGAAGCTTGAAGCTGACAATTCAATTTTGGTCTCCCGTCTGGCCGGAAAGAACCCAATTATTTGAGCCATCACTCATGCCTCCAAGAAATCACAATCCAGAGATCAGATTCAGACCCAGACACTCTGATATGAAGTGCAGTATCCCAATTTGTAACTTAACTACTAGGCTGCCCCAAGAAATTTAAGCTAGATGATTTTTTTACGATCTAGAAGAATTCTACGGCAGTATGCTGATAGTGTGAAACAACAATATCACCATCGTAGAGATCTCTGAAAAGTTGTGGCGAATAACTGATACATAGATTGTTGCTCCAGTTTTCAAACAGGGGGAAAAGGAATATTTTTTTTAAAAGATGGTAATTTTAACTAGCCAGATAACTGTTTCAGTACTGAGAAAAAAATCAGTTGTATTAGGGATTATGAAACAGATATTACTTCTACAGAAAATTTCAAAAGGAAATCAGGCTAGCTGAAGCAAGCATTTATTCAGATACAAATCATGCTGACAGACACTAGATTCTCTGGTTTCTGGGAGAGGGAAGAGGCTGGAAACCTGATCAAAGGAATGACATAGACATATTATGTCTGCAATTCAAGAAGGGATGTGACAAACAATTTTTCTCCAGAGGAAGCTAGCTACAGAAAAGATCCCGTTCAAACTATTTAAATATGAAATTCAGTTGTGCATATCTAAAAAGTCTAAAAAAAAATTGATGTTGAGCAGAAGGTTGGGAAACATTGGTGAAGCCTCAGCTGGAACAGTTTCCAACATCTGGGCAGTTTGGGGACAGTTTGGGACTTTCTTTTGTTTCTTTCTTTGTTTCTTCCTTTTCTTTTCTTTTCTCTTCTCTTCTCTTCTCTTCTCTTTTCTCTCTCTCCCTCCCTCCCTCCCTCCTGCCACCCCTCTCTCTCTCTTTTTTAAATATGTATTTATTTATTTTTCTGGAAAGGCAGATCAGATTTACAGAAATAAAGAGTTTCCATCAGCTTGTTCACTCCCCAAAGGCTGCAATGGCCAGAGCTGAGCCAGTCTGAAGTAAAGAGCTAAGAACTTCTTTCAGGTCTCCCATGTGGGTGCAGGGTCACAAGGCTTTGGACCATCCTCCACTGCTTTCCCAGGCCACAAGCAGGGAGCTGGATGGGAAGTGGAACAACCAGGATATTAACCAGCACCCATATGGGATGCCAGTGCTTGCAAGGTGAGAATTTAGCTATTGAGCCACTGCATTGGACCCTTGGGCTGTGTTTATTTTCAAGCAGCATTTTTAAAGGATCCTAGAAAAATGAGAATTTTTACAAAGGAGATGATGTTAACAATAAGTTACATAAAGCTACATTGTAAAATAAGAATGGAACTAGACCTCTAGTTCTTGTCACATACCAAAAAAATCAACATAGTTTAAAAGATGATATAAATCTAGAACTGAAACTCTGAAACTATTAGAAGAAAACATAGAGAAATAAACATTACGACATTGCACTGGGCAAAGATTTCCTAAAAGCACAGGAAATAAAAGAAAAAATAGACCAATGAGGTCTAATCAAGCCAAAGAGTTTTGCACAGCAAAAGAAGCTATTAGCAAAGGGGAATAATAGCCTACAGAAGGGGGTGAAATTTGCAAGGTATACATCTGACAAGGGGTTCTTATTCAGAACATGTAAGAAATTCAATTGCATAACCATACCAACAGTTATTAAGCTTTAGGACTTTAGAATTCAAGGAAAAAAGACTTTAGAGTTCAAAGTAGAAAAAGCTTGATTTTAAGTGACTAGTAGAAATATTAGAGTGGCAGTTCTTTGTGGTGAAAGTCTCTTTTTAGAAAAACTGGTAGAAAATAGTTGTTGGGGGCCCAGTGCGCTAGCCTAATGGTTAAAATCCTTGCCTTGCATGTTCTGGAATTTCATATGGGCACTGGTTCTAATCCCAGCGGTCCTACTTCCCCTCTAGCTCCCTGCTCCAAAGCCTTGGGATCCTGCACCCGCATGGAAGACCCAGAGAAACTCCTGGTTTGTGGCTTTCAATCAGCCCAGCACCATTGCAGCCACTTGCAGAGTGAACCAGCAGATGGAAGAGCTTTTTGTCTGTTTCTCCTTGTCTCTGTAAATTTTTCTAAAAAAAAAAATCTTTAAAAAAATTAGTGGTTGAGAGCAATGTTCACAATGGAGTAGGGAAAGGTAAGAGAAGTTCTGGCTCAGTTTAGTGGGGAGGCAGAAGTGTTAGCCCACAAAGGAAGAAAATCCTGTTTATGTAAGCAAGTAGTCATATGAACAAACAACATGTTTAAGTATGCAAATTTCTCATGCTGTACCTGAGAGTGCCTGCCCATGCAGTACCTGTAAGAGACTGCTGGGGTTAATTTGAGTGGCTTCTGATGACTTTTCATTAAGAATGAAATGTTTGGTGTCCATTTCATCTTAGTATTTAGCCAGTTGTTGTGTTGAAGTAAAATTTTGCTGATCTTGGCAGATTTTAGGATAATCCAGACTGGCTTGTAACTCTAACAAGATATATGTCAACATTTTAGGTGCAGAACTTTTTTTTGGGGGGGGGGTGTGCAGGAAAATCCTCAACACCATGGTGAGGAGTAAAACTAATCTTTGTGACCCACCCAGCGAGGCATGAGCCAATCCATGCCAGCTCTTTCCTGTCAGATTTCAAGTTCTACTTTCTGTTGTTTATTTATTTTAGGTTTTTTTTTTTTTTTTTTTTTTTTTTAGTTTGTATGATTGTTTGTTTGCTGTGAGGGGTTTTCGAAGCGATCCCGATGGTCATTGCGAGGGAGAGGGGGTCCAGAGGTGGAGCCAGGCTCGGACCAGAGAAAGCTCTCCTCCCTGGTCCAGAAGGACGTTTATTGTTCTTCTGTTTCTGCAGACCACTCAGGGCTTCTGGTTGTCTTTCCGATGACGTTGGTTTCTGCACGGTAGTGTTTGGACTTCTTCCATCCCCTGTGGAAGCTCCGGTTGGGGGTGGGTGACCTCAGAGTACTCGGCCTCCGAGGGCATCCAATTCTCTGTGGCCTCCTTGGCAATTGGGATATAGTCCTTGTTGCTCGTATTAATAGTTTGTGGTGAAGGTCTGGGAGTCTTCATGGTTGGGATCCAAGCTTCCTCCTTACCACCTGCTCCACTCTGGAGTGCTCCCCTGCTCCACGCACATGACCTCCTGTTAAGAGGTTGTCAGGATCGCACCCGATTCCCCCCTCATGCATTAATGGTGCCTTATGGCCATTTTAAGGTATAGAGCAGCCGGTCCTGTATATGAACTAAATTGAAATGTCAATGAGCTAATCATAGGTTGTGGCTAGGACTTGTTTTCCTTTTTTTTTTTTTTTTTATTTATTTTTTTTCTTTTTAATACACTGGTTACTCAAAACCATGTCAACTCCATAACATTGCAAATTGCTGTTGATGTTATATTGGGACTCTTAATTGACTGTGATGATATTCTGCCAGCTCAAACTTCAGACCAGAAAAGGTCTCCCCAAGAAACTGTTCAACCAATCTGGACAATAAGTAGCTGGACTCTATGCTTGGTATATGTTTGCAATGAAAGAATCTTGATTGAATTTGAACTGTAATACTGCATCAAGGTGGAGGAATCCACCGGGGGGAGGGGAGGGGGAGGGAGGGGGGGATACCCAGAGCCTATGAAACTGTCACATAATGCAAAATAATTAACAATAAAAAAAAAAAAAGAAAAAAAAAAAAAAAGAATGAAATGTTTGTGGATCTCTAAGAAGAACCCATTGGTGGAATTTTTAGGTGCATTTGGAAGAAGGCACCATCTCCCCTGAGTTTCTGAAACAGATTGACAAGGAAAGAGCCCATGTGGTATAGAAGGTTGGCCTACACAGAACTCAGAATTAGGCAGAGAGGGACTATGGGAGCATGTGAATTAGACAGTTGTAGGAATTTGCCCTTAGTCTCAGGGGAGGCATAGTAACTAACCCAGTGAGCCAGGTGGCTTATAAAACCAGTAATGTTGGTCATTACTCCACTGAAGTCAGAGAGGTATCTCCCAGAGTAACACTGCAGCAGTAGAGAGGCCTTGTGATACATAAAGGGGCCTTTGGCTTGGAACTGTGTTAGTATCCACTGGGCTAAGCATGGGGTTTTTGAGGCAAGGGAACTTTGTGATACCCCTTGTGCAGACCTCCAAAATCCAGATGGTCCCTTCTGCTTGAGCTGTAGGATGATTTTTGAAAACAGTTTTTGTGACATCTGAAACTGCTGCTGCCTTTTGTGACTTGGCAGACAGATCAGCTGTGGTGCTGAGCCAGGAGGGCAATGAGGCAGGCACTGCAGAAGGAAGCAGAGGATGAGGACAGAGAGACATCCAGCAGTCCTTTGTGAGATCCGTACTTGTGTTACTTATAAGGGAGGTGAGACTGAGTGTTTGAGTGTAGGTTCTAAAACATGGGCAGCAAGAAAATGCTTCATGCACGGGAGGGCCATACTAGAACAGGGCAGACAAAGTCATCCCACAACTACTTGCCAGCTCATTGGAGCCACTCGTTACAAATACGGCCACTGAACAAGATTTAGGTTTCTACAGAAGCGAGTTAAAAAGGGCTCCATTAAACACTGCCTCTTTCTTCACCTTGTTACAGTCAGGAAGAAGACAGAAGAAAGACACATTCGTTTATGCATAAGGACTTGACTGAACTCCCAAGTGCCAATCCTGCTCTTGCCTCCCCCACTTTTTTTCCTTTACTTTTTCACCTTATATCTGCAAGTCATAGTTACAAGGCAGTTGCAGGAGCCACACCCTTATTTTGGGCATGCGTATTTACAAAGCTGTTATAGAGTCTTGGGTGTGGTAGCAAGTAGGGGTGGCATTCCTGATGTCAGCCTAGCCAATGGGGCAAGTTTCTGAATTCTGGGGTTTGCAAGAACAGTGGCTAATGCATAACCAGCACACTTTCTTTTTGCTGATAATGTGTTGAAGGCATACAAATACCCGTAGACTCAGATCTTAGCTGCTTAATCTCTCTACCAGCCCCTCCACTCAGAGTTTCTCTTACTTAAATACAACTTCACTTTTATTCTCACCATTGTGTCTGGTCTTGTAAATTGGTAATTTTTAACGATATGGTGATACAAACCAGTTTTCCTGCAACACATGGGTACTGGGCTGGAGTCAGGCAGGGCAGTTGTGAGAGGAAGCTGCCTGAACATATTTAGTTGTTAGAGCACAGAATAAATCGAATGGCCTAACCAGGGACAAAGGCACTCAGAAATACACTGGTTAAAACAGCCCCAGGAAAAACATTCCCACAGGAAAATGAAACCATTTCTGTTTTTATTGGTTATGCAGATAGCAACTCTGAGAAAGGTCAGGATAGGATTGTGGGACTAAGATCAGACATGGAAGCTCACGGTTCTTGCGAGCAGCCATCTCTTAGAGTCTTCTGGAATAGATGGAGTTTGAGCATCATCATAATGATCACCTCCTCAGGGCCTTGGCCCAGTTCTCTCCCTGGATCAGGGTGAGTTTTAACCCGCAGACATGAATCCAGGCAAGAAAAGTATAACAGCTAAGGGAGTTACAGTGACACATAAAAGTTCACTCCAAATGATGGGAGTGACTTTAGATTGAAGCTTTAATGGAGGGAAGTCCTTAAGAGTATTTTTAAAAGATTTTTAAAATTTTATTGGAAAATCAGATATACAGAGAAAAGAGAGAGAGAGAAAGATCTTCTGTCTGTTGATTCACTCCCCAAGTGGCCACAATGGCCAGAGCTGCACCAATCAGAAACTAGGAGCTCCAAGCGTCTTCCTGGTCTCCAATGCAGGTGCAGGGTCCCAAGGCTTTGGGTCATCCTCAACTGCTTTCCTAGGCCACAAGCAGGGAGTTGGATGGGAAACAGGGCTGCCAGGATTAGAACTGGCGCCCATATGGGATCCTGGTGCATGCAAGGTGAGGACTCTAGCCACTAGTCCGCTAAGCTGAGCTAATACCATTTTGTGGGAATGTATGGGCCCTGAGTTTTTATTTCTGCTCCCTATCTGGAACACTGCCAGGTAGAGGGTTGCCTGGGTGTGAAATTATTAAAATTTCTCTCATGACTTTACAGTGCCCTTTGTATGTCATGGCAAAGTTTTCTGGAAACTTGGTGAACAATTTGTGGGACAAAAATAATACCTGACATTTGTAATTTCTGATCCCAACAGCTCCCTTGGTGCAGGATTGGGGAGATTCTCTTAGGCTTACCCCAACCAGAACATAGCTGGAATCCACCTCAAAACCATGACAAAACCTTTGGTCATTTAACCACACAGAATTCCTAACTTTCCTTCAGTCATTCCTGCACGCGTAGATTAATAAGGCATGCCTATGCACACCTAGCTAGTAAGAGCAGAGTACAGAAATTCATAGTTCTACCTATAAGTCCAACAGTGACTCTGGGCTGTTCCTATAACAACAATGTCAGGCTGAGCCAAGAGTTACTTCGGTAGAGACCATTAGTATTTGTAATTCTGTTTGGGGGTTCTTTGACTCTAGGAGGTAGTCTCGCTTCCCATGGAAATGTTGTTGGAAGAGTAGGCATCAGAAGCCAGATTCTATCATGACAGCTACTTATTTGATCCCCTGGATTTTATATCAAAAACAAGTAATATTTTGTGGTTGGACTGGCCCAGCTGGGTCTCCTTCAAGCAGATCACCATATACATTAACTGCACGAAATAGCTGCTAATGCTTTCAGATAGAATCAAACAGGTCAGTTACTTTGAACCATTTATCTATTTATTAGGGTTATGGCTTTATGTTCAAGGTCAGAAGTAATTTTTTAAGCAGGAAAAGCAGCTGGAAGTTTTAGGCAGGGAAAGAAGTGTTCATGTAATTGTTTTTTTAAAACTGGTTGTGGCTATTGAAACAATGTGTGGGGCAGATTGCAAGTCAGCAGGGGCATGTGATTGGGGAAGCTTAGTCAGCTCTGTATCTGGGCTGACCCTGCAACATTAGTTGGTTGGGGACAAGGCACAGAGGCTTCTCCTTATCCTTTCCCATCACAGAGACAACACAACCTGTAGAAAAGCTTTCTGGTATAAAGCCCTGGAGGATGAGTCTTCTCAGTAACTCTGTCCCATAAACAGTGATTAACCCCAGTGCATGAGCACCAGAACCATGTATAAGCACAGCATATAAGCTCGGCATCAAAGCATCTTTTAAAAGAACACAGAGTTCTAACGCATAGTTGTTTAAAGAGGTTTTCGAATTCTGAAAGCTTTAAAGCAGTGTTTTGCAAACTAAATATTGTCACTTTACCAAAGCATATGAACACTAAGGCTCTTGGGAAAATATGGCATGTCCAAGGAGCAGTAGGGGTGGGGAGAACTCCCAATGGACTGGAATGCACCTCCATCGTGCATTTTGGTACCAGTATTTTAGGATTTGAGGGTTTGAAGGGGGTTGCTAGTTAAAGTTGAAAAGAGACTTTATTTTGGAGGAAACAGAATCGGGAGGAGTGAAAAGGGGGATGGAGGGCAGGGGGCTTGAAGACGGGCTCCATGCTCTTTGAGCAGTGGACAGTCACTTGTTAGGCTGCTTGTTAGGGAAGACACAGAGTGCCACCTGGACTATGACAGGCAGGTGGGCACATGCAGAAGAACTCCGTGGTGACGTTGACAGCGCATTGTCTAAGCAGTTGGGAGTGTCCCAGGCATGAGGCTTTCCTGAGTGACACACATTCCACTCGTTTTGGATTATCTAGCTTCATCTTCAAATTCAGACTGGGGTTCAGGCCCAGTGACTCTGCTGGCCAACCAGGCCTCAGTGGCTAATAGGATCCAACAATAACATCTCAATTACAAACAGGAAGTAGATCTGAACAGGCATTTCTCAGGGCAAGCCACATAAATGACCAACAGGTATATGAAAAATGAAATACATAATATCACTAATTATCAGGAACATGCAAGTGTATCAAAACCACAATGAGATCACATTGCAGTGAGATTGGGTATTATCCAAAAGCAACAGATAATAAATATGGCTAAGATACGGAGAGAGGAGAACCCTTGGACACTACTGATGAAAATTTAAATGAATGTCATTTTATTTTTATTTTTATAAATTAGTGTCATTTTCAAAAGTTATTTTTTAAGTTCATAACTTTAAAATGGACACAACTAGAGCAGGTCAAAGCCAAGAGTCAAGAGAAGAGATGGGATGGGGAGAGAAGGGCAGGGGAAGTCTTCCAAGTGGGTGAAACAAACTCAGTCACTACCTCCCAGGAGCACAGCAGTAGGAGGCTAGAATTAGGACAGTGCCTGGAGTGGGAATCACCAGGGGCTTCTTTTTTTTTTTTTTAAAGGATTTATTTATTTTATTGGAAAAGCAGACATACAGAGAGGAGGATCTTCCGTCAGTTCAATGATTCACTCCCCAAGTGGCTGCTGCAACGGCCGGTGCTGCGCTGATCCGAAGCCAGGAGCCAGGAGCCAGGAACTTCTTTCCAGCTGCAGGGTCCCAAGGCTTTTGGCCGTCCTGGACTACTTTTCCAGGCCACAAGCTGGGAGCTGTGTGGGAAGTGGAGCTGCCAGGATTAGAAAAGGCACCCATGGGCCCAGCGGCATGGCCTAGTGGCTAAAGTCCTCGCCTTGAAAGCCCCGGGATCCCATATGGGTGCTGGTTCTAATCCCAGCAGCTCCACTTCCCATCCAGCTCCCTGCTTGTGGCCTGGGAAAGCAGATGAGGACGGCCCAATGCATTGGGACCCTGCACCCACGTGGGAGGACCCGGAAGAGGTTCCTGGTTCCCGGCATCGGATCGGCGCGCACCCACCATTGCGGCTCACTTGGGGAGTGAATCATCGGACAGAAGATCTTCCTCTCTGTCTCTCCTCCTCTGGGTATATCTGGCTGTAATAAAATGAATAAATCTTTAAAAAAAAAAAAAAAGAACAGGCACTCATATGGGATCCCGGCACATCCAGGCTGAGGACCTTAACCATTACGCTATTGCGCCGGGCCCAACTCACCAGGCGCTTCTAACCTGCTAGGCCAAATACTTACCTCTATATTATTTGTACTGTAACTTCAGGAGATGAAATACAATGTTCTTATTTAGCTGATGAACAAACAGCAGTGTATGCTGCAAAGCCCATGCACACAGTTCATTAGTAGCTGAGACACCTGCATCAAGCTGTCTTTTCTACCTGATTCTAAGAATAAGGAGAACAAGGCATGCTTATAGAAAGGGATTGGACAGGGCCGGGCACAATGGCTGAGTGGCTAAATCTTCGCCTTGTGCGTGCCAGGATCCCACATGGCCTCTGCTTCATGTCCTGGTTGTTCCACTTCCCATGTAGCTCCCTGCATGAGCCTAGGAAAGCAGTGCAGGGTAGCCCTAAGCCTTGGGACCCTGCCCCCACATGGGGAGACCCAAAAGAAGTTTCTGGTTGCTGGCTTCAGATGGGCTTGACTCTGGCCATTGCAGCCATTTGGGGAATGAACCAGTAGACAGGAAGATCTTCCTCTCTGTCTCTCCTTCTCTCTGTAAATCTGTCTTTCCAATAAAAATAAAATCAATCTTTTTTAAAAAAAAAGAAGAAAGGGATTGGGTAATATTTTGTATGGCAAGAGGACAGTTTTAGAATTTAGCCAATAGAAGGGAATGTTTAAGAAGATATATTTACAGATGATTTACATAACTTGGGTCACTTAATCCTCAAAACTGTGCCAAGAGTTGGACACTACTATTACCAACCGTAAAATGTATTTCAAATAATCATGGGAAATTCAATAAAATGCTTATTTTGGTACACAAAATTTTGAAATCCACTCATAGCTTTCAGAACTTACATACATGTATTGCCAAACATTTTTTGCAAGCTTTCTCCTATGCATAAATTTCAAAGTTTCTGAATCAAATAAGCTTCCCTTTTAACTTAATTCCACTAACTCTGAAGTACCCTTGTATGTTGGATAATGTATATTTTCAGGTCCAGCATTGGCCAATATGCTACCTACAATGTCAATATCTTTTATGAGCACTGCATCAAGTCCTGGTTGCTTTGCTTCAAGTTCCCCTCCCTGTCATTGTGCCAGGAAAAGCCTGGTCCTGGATTTAAGCTGGTTTAGCTTTGCTTGTTGCAGTCATATGAAGAGTGAACCAAGGGATAAAAGGTCTTTCCCTCCCTCTCTCTCTCTCTATCTCTATGTCTCCAACTATCCTTTCAAATAAATGGGTAAATATTTGTTATAAAATCTCATTAAAAATGCTTTTCTTCCAGCCACTTCCTAGATATACTGCTCAGCATTCTGTGTGTCCCTTGGTGGGTGAGACCCTTGGACTTCCAAAGGCAAATCCATTCAACCCAATGCACCTATGAGGTCAAGTGCAAAGAAACAGGAAAGACTTTCTTAAGGGAAACTGCTTGCCCTGGTGTCCTGCCAGTCCTCTCTGGGCCCTCTCCTTCCTCTACAATGCTTCAACTTCTCACATCTCCTAGCTACTCCTTCTTCTGCACCTCCAAGATGATTTATTCTGCACTGACTCTTGGAGTTACACCCATCTATCAGCAATTGAAAAATTGAAGCACATAAACTAAAGATTTCAGTTTTTTTTCTGGATTATTCTGTAGAAAGCAGAGTCAGGTAATAATCTTTTGTCAGAGATTTCCAGGCTACAGATTTTAGCAAGGACTGTGCAGGTGGATTTCCCTGTGTGGTTTTTTTGTTTTGGTTTGTTTTTTTGTTTTGTTTCGTTTTGTTTTGTTTCGTTTCATTTAACAGCCTTAATCCTCCTTGGAACTCACTTGTAGCAGCTGCTGGCCAGGCAGGCAGTGATTGGAATGCAGATCTGTTTTCCTGGATGTCTGTGTGTCTGCAGCTT
Source organism: Ochotona princeps (assembly GCF_030435755.1). Lineage (NCBI taxonomy): Eukaryota > Metazoa > Chordata > Mammalia > Lagomorpha > Ochotonidae > Ochotona > Ochotona princeps. The sequence goes on from NC_080836.1 coordinate 22,722,253, forward strand.
TAAAACAGAGTTTGGCTCTGGATCCATTGCCTTGCTTTACCATCTCTTTTTAAAAAACAACTTGGATGGTGGTTTAAACATAAAGTGCTGGACAAATACTTAGTTGTGGATTTTTGGACGCTAGACTTTGGGGCTTAGCTCCGCGAGATTGGTGACTTTTTTTTTTTTTTTTTTTTTTTGGATTGAAATTAGAAGGGGGTGGGGAAAGGAAGAAGAAACATAGGAACTGAAAAGAGAAGGAGAGGAAGTTAAAGCTCACTTTCCTCCCTGGCTTTCTCTGGAAACCAAATATGGCATCTTCCATGAGAAGCTTGTATACTGACCACAGCAGATATGTGGAATCTTTCCGGAGATTTCTCAGCCATTCCACGGAACACCAGTGCATGCAGGAATTCATGGACAAGAAGCTGCCAGACATAATAGCAAGGTAACAAAAAGGGATGTTTTTGTCAGTCAAGCCTCCATTCGCTGCTTGCCAGTGATAGATGGAGCTGAGCCCGCTGGGCGCAGGAATAAGGGGAGTTACTGATAGCAGCTCTCTCTCCCCCACTTGCTCTCCCCCTCTCCTCTTCGCCGCCCTTCCTCCAGCCTTCCTCCTGCGTGCTTTGGCTAGATGTCTGCTTTACGCACCGAGCCTCCGAGCCTCCGATGTAGGCTGCATTTCCAGCTACACAGAGATAAGCATTAACCATTTGAAGGCACAAATCCCTGTTCATTTTGGATACGATACAAATCTTGGAAGCCTACTTTTCAACCTTCCTCCGTATTTTACATTTCAAACATCAAGTCCCTAGGGGAAGGCTGGTATTCCTTTCATTAGAATCAAACATGAATAATTGTCAATGGTTGTTTGCCCCTAAGAATTGAGTAGGTGTCTCTCATTTTTCATATCTATTTTAATTCACTTTCCTTATCCATTATTGGAGTTAATACTCTCACAGGCTCCCCCTCCCCCCAGGCCCCAAGGCTCTCTTTTGCTTTCAATTTAGGATTAGCATGATGGTCCTTTTAAGAGAGCCTTTTCCTATGATCAGAGAAACTCCCTAGCTTCCGTTCTTCTTACAGACTCTTCTTGGGGGTGGGGCGGGGTGGGGTGGGGTGTGATTAATGCATTCAATTTGTGCCAGAACCGATAAGTGTTATGAGAGTAACAGATTCCACATGCTCAAGATAATCAAATCACCTATCTGGGGATGAATTGCCTTCACTCACTCTGTTCAGGAAATAATGACGGAGAACTGGGGATAAATGATTGACTGTGGATACAATTTGCACACAGCAGAGGAACCACATATTTTCTCTCTTGCTGGGCTTCTCCATGGTAGGCCTGCAACTCCGACCAGGGCAATGCCTCACAGCCTGACCAAGGCAGACAGTGTTGGAAGGATATGGAATTCTATTTCCTTTTCTACTTTCTACTTTACATGGTTCAAGTTGGTTTTTTTAAGGGTACTTTTGCAAAAATAGAGTGTTACATAATGCATTTATAATTAGTATGTAAAATCAGGGCACCAATATAAGTTCTTGCTTGTGAAGGAATGCATACTCCTTTGATTTTTTGGGATTCATTTCTTAAACTGAAAGCAGCTAAGCTAATTTTTCAGTTGTCTTTCAGTACTAAGCCATGCTCTATCCACATTCTTGGTTTTCTTTAGCCTAATAGTTTGGTTTGAAGAGGAACAATGAATGGATATAACATAATGATTGATGGATGTCACTTTTCCAGGCTTCAAGCCATGTACTATCTTATTGGAAACACTGAACACCACATTTGTGAAAGGCTAAGAATTTTCACAGGCAAACTGAATGTGCCCTATAATGAATGATAAATAATCAGGGATCATCTGAAATCCATGCACTATTTATTAAAAGATTAATTTTCCCTAAAGGTAGTATTAGTTAAAGATCTCTTAAAACTGATATTTAAAGCTGTTTGTAATATACCAGACACTAAAAAGAATTTGGATTCTCTATGTTTGGAATATAAAGTTCGCTGAATGTGTAACTCACTGTATAGGATACATACTCAAATTACTTAATTTTTAATATTTTAACAGCATATTTATATTACTTTAAAGTCAGAATTACAGAAGAGAGGGAAAGAAAGAGCAACCTTCTCTATACTGATTCACTCCCCAGATGTTTCCAAAGGTCTTCCATCTACTAATTCATTCTCCAAATGGATGTAATGGTTGGAACTGAGCCGATCTGAAGTCAGGGGCCAGGTACTTCAGGCTGGTCTCCCACATTGATGCAGGGGCCAAAGGTCTTGGGTCATTTCCTGTTGCTTTCCCTGGCCATACATAGGTTACTTGGTGGGAAGTAGAGCAACCAGACATAAACTGGCTCCCATATAGGATGCTGGCGCCATAGGCAGAGGATTAGTTTACTACTGTATTGAGCCACCCCCATAAATAGTAACTTTTATGGCTATTGTAGGTACATGTTACATTTAGATGCTTCCTTCAAGTATAGTGGGTTTGCAATAATTATTAGTTATATGGTATATATATTGTGGCTAACCCATACATTATAAGGATTCAGAAAGCTAATTCATATGAAGTACTTAGTTATATTCAAAAGCACAGTAATACTGATATATTAGTCCTCTCCCCAACTTCCTTATTTTCAGTTCCATTTTCCATGGTTTGACTAGTTTTTGTTTTGTTTTGTTTTTTAAAGATTTATTTATTTTTATTAATAAGTCAGATATACAGAGAGGAGGAGAGACAGAGAGGAAGATCTTCTGTCCAATGATTCACTCCCCAAGTGACCACAATGGCGGGTGCTGCGCCAACCCGAAGCCAGTAACCAGCAACCTGCCTTCCCAGGCCACAAGCAGGGAGCTGGATGGGAAGTGGAGCTGCCGGGATTAGAACCAGCGCCCATATGGGATCCTGGTGCGTTCAAGGTGAGGACTTAAGCTGCTAGGCCACAGTGCCAAGCCTGGTTTGGCTTGTTTTTTACAAGACTTATTTATCTGTATTGGAAAGGCAGATTTACAAAGAGAAGACAGACAGAAAGATCTTCCATCTGCTGGTTCACTCCCCAAGTGGCCACAATGGCTGGAACTGAGCCAATCCGAAGCCAGAAGCTAGGAGATTCTTCCACGTCTCATGGAGGTGCAGGATCCCAAGGCTTTGGGCCGTCCTCAGGCTGCTTTCCCGGGACATAAGCAGGGAGCTGGGTGGGAAGTAGAGTACCTGGGACATGACCCAGTACCCACATGGGATCCTGGCCCTTGCAAGGGGAGAATTAGCCATTTGAACCATTGCACCAGGGCCCCACAGTTTCGTTATTTCTGCTTGATATTAAATAAAAAATGTCATAAATAAAGAATTTCATAAGTTTTAATAATTTTTATCATGATTTATTACTATAATTATTCTATTTTATTATTGTTAATTTCTTACCATGACTAATTTATAAATTAAAGTCTATCTTGGTTATGTATGTTTTAAGAACTAGTAAAAATTCATACATTCATATAGCATTTGGTGCAATCTATAGTTTCGCGTGAGCCCCAAGTTTGTGGAATATATTTCTCACAGATAAGGGCTTGTAACATGCAAATTCACTTCTAAGGGATTAACAGGAAATAAATGATCCAGTTACTACAACTTCTTCATAAGCTTTATATGGAATTATTAACAATCATATAAAAAATGTGGCATGATTGCCCTATTTCATAGAGAGGTCAAATAACTTACTGAAAGTAAGTGAGCATGAAACTGGATTCCAAACTGGATGATCCATCCAATAGCTTTCCTGGCTATGTTGAATTAAGCCAACAGAAGACAAAGATGGGCATGGATAGTAGAGGAATCGGCATTTTTAATTTGAAGATGATTAGAACTCACTCAGATATCATTCACTTTGGACTTTGTCTCCAGCCTTCCCAATTTCCCTTGAACCTGGTTTCAAACACTGTCACTGTGCCCATTGGTTCATTAGCTGATCCTCCATCTCCAAGCACTGGGATCCCATACGGGTGCTGATTCACCTCCAATCCAGCTCCCTGCTTGTGGCCTTGGAAAGCAATAGAGGATAGCCCAAAGCCTTGGGATCCTATGCCCATGTGGGAGACCTGGAAGAGGCTCTAGGCTCCTGGCTTTGGATTGGCTTAGCTCCAACCATTATGGAATTTGGAAAGTGAACCAGCAGATGGAAGATCGTTTTGTCTGTCTGTCCTTCATTGTGTAAATCTATCTTTCCAATAATACATGAATGAATAAATAAACAAATACATACTTTGTGTTCGATTGAATTGGTCTCTGCAAGCTTTTACGTTAGCCAAAAATGAAGGCTTGTTTACCAGCCCCAAGGACGCACAAACAACATCCTACTGTTCATCTTTCCTTTTAGCCATATTCTCTTCTCCTCCTACCCTCTCATGTTATTTCAATAGTCTCTAGATTCTACTTCCTCTTTCTTGAGTTTATTTTTAATCCCACTGCCATTCGACTTCGGTCCTCAACCTGTTTTTAAAAATGGCTATTATCACAGACATGCACACCGTGAAAGTCAATGGAGATTTCTTCTTTCTTAGTGGTACCCAGGCACTGCTTTGACACCACTGATGGCTATCTGTCTTCGATTCTTCCCGGCTCTCGCTCAGCTTTATCACCTTCCTTCTCTGTCTCCTTTGTGTATTTCCCCAATGGCTTTCAAAAGTGGGATTGTATCATCACTCTGCTAACTCTTTGCAAAATCACTGGTGATGGAATCTTCCCTTCTACTTTTGATCAGAATTTACAGAGAACGTGTTTCAGAACATCCCATTACTCTAGCTCTTTCTCCTACTCAGCTTTTATCTTGCATGCCCACATGCTTGCAGAATTTAGATTTCTTTCAGAAAAACCAATAAAATGTAAATAAGCTGCCAAATCATATTCTAAATATCACATTCCTATTTGGGATTATTCATTGCCCAGCTATCCAAGCTGGAAAAAGGACATCCATGGTGCGTGCCAATGTTTTTCTGACCCTTTCACACAAGTCCTACTGAATTACTTTCCAGTCAGTCTCTTCCACTCTGTTTCTAGCACTAGAGTCATAAGTCAAGGATTTGTTATTGCCCATTTCAATCTAAGAGCCAAGGAGTATCTCATTCATTTTATAACCACCTTGTTTACAATAGACACACCATAAGTGCTTATTAAACATTTGTTCAGTGAGAAGAAGGTGAACAAAGGAGGAAGGGGAGAAGGCAGACTTCATGGAGACAATGTGAACCTCCTACAGAATTTTTCCCAGTTAAAACAAATGGCTCACTATATCATTAGGTTCAAAGGTCAATTTCTTCTGCTTTTATTCTCCAAGCAAATGTTCCCTTCCCTCAGAGATGTTCCCAGTGTTATTTCTGTATCTCCCAGTTAAAAATTATTAATGAATGGGCCTTATATTTTAAAAAAAACTCTGAATACAGCAGAACACTGGGGTAACTTGGACCTTTTATCTGGTCCAAGTTTTTACTCATTTTCATATATTTTTCTCTGTTCTCTGGCATTAGCCCTGGTAATCAGATTTCACAGAGCACATAGCACATTTTCTTAACTATCCCCCCACACTTTTCTTTTTTTTTTTTTTTTTCAGAATTGGAGACTCAAAATCGGAAATTAAGATTCTGAGCATAGGAGGAGGTGCAGGTATGAATAACACATTGTGGGAATTTGTATTTCACTCAAAAATCATGTAATTTTATGACTGTTTTTCATTCTTCAGGAAAAGCATTTCTTTTTGCTTTGATAAAAAATAATTAAGTTATTATCATCACTTAAACTAAGATTAATGTCTCCATGGTCTTAGATGGTTTAATTATATGACTTCATAATGCACTGTAATATAAATAATCTGAATTTTTTACTTGCTTTAATAAATGGTAAAAATAAGGGTATATCCATAAGTCCATGGAAAATAAAGTTTAAAAAAATGTTTGGGTTCATAAAAACGCTTAAATTCAATGCAGTTTTTTCATAAGACCTTCTCCATGATTTTTTGTTGTTGTTGTTGTTGATCTTTATATAGTTGATTAGGACACAAAGGGTCAAGGGCTACAGGAAAGTGAATAAGACCATTATTTCCACATTCGCTTTTTCCTTCCTGTATTGGGGGAAGGGGAGAGACAAAGGGAGAAGCCACACCCACCCTCCCAACCATCCCAGGGTCCCTGATCTGGCGCATGCTCCAATGTCACTGCTCAAGTGGTTTCGACAGTTCAACTTTTCTGAATTGCTGCCAATCTTGCTGTTTCAAGCCTGATGAAATCTCTTCAGAGTCCACTGCCTGATATAGTCCACCTTAGCTTCTCCACTTGCCCAGATTTTCACTGCCAACACATGGCTTGGGGTGTTGATCCATTTGTTCTGTCCTCTGTTCTGGTACTAGGTGTTCTCTGCAGGTTCCAATGTTCTACCATATCGTCCATGTGCACCTGTATATTCTGTCCACTGCTCTGTCTGAGCCACTGAGGAGGCTCGGCTTGACACGTGCAAGCATGGTCAGACCATCTCCATGAATTTTTTTTTTTTTAATTTTTTTTAAGTTTTATTTTGACAATCTTTACATAGTTAATTTGGGTAAAAAGGTTCGAGGGCTATAGGGAAGTGGGTAAGACTATTATTTCCAGGTTGTTTCCTTCATGTATCTGAGGTAAATGGGGATATTGAGGGAGAAGCCTCACCCAGTTTCCCATCCACCCCAAGTCCCGGATGTGGGGCATGCTCTGAGATACTTGCTTAAGTGGTTTTGATAGTTCACCAGTTATGAATCACTGCCAATCTCACCACTCTGAGCACGATGAGGTCGTTGAAGAATCCACTGATTGACATAGTCCATCATAGAGTCTCCATTTGCCCGGTATTTCACTGCCAACATATAGCTGAGGTTGTTGATTGAGGTGGTTCTGTCTTCTGTCTTTTCTTGGCTAGAGTTCTGAGTCCAGCAGTTCGATTGGGGAGATCTCCAAAGAAACTTTGTCTGAGTTGTACTCAGACCAGATTCTTGTATGTTCTAGTAAGCACAGGGCCGGGCACAGTCCATCACCACAATCAGCTGGTGGTTGCAATTGCTGGGTTGGTTCTGTTTTCAGTCCCGACTTCCACTGGAACCAATGGGTGTTGCAGTCCATCCTGGTTCTGCCCAGCACATACTCGGCCCTCACATGAACCAGTGGGAGCTGCAGCCTAGTTATCTCCATGAATTTTTAAAATACCATGTTAATAGGATAACTTCAAGAATAATTTTTTATCCAAATTGATCTACATGTTCAGAGGGGTATAAAATTTCATAAGAAATTTTTTTAAATTGTGCATCTTAAAGCATGATCCATGGGCTGGTGATTGGTGTGCAAACTGTTATTGGTCCATGAAGAGAATGGAAACGTGCCTGAGAAATGGAAGTGACAAACAGCTGCCTGATTTAGAAAAATCTCACCTTGGGGAACTATGCTGAACAATGCGGTTAACTTAAATGACTGTGAATCTACTTTTTGAGTTAATCTGGCCTAAATGTATCATTCCTCTGGCTGAGCTCCCAAACTGCCTTTCAAGTGTTCAAAACCCTGCCAAACTCTCTTCAACTTGTTCAAGCATGCCAGGCCTCACTACTGTTAGAACCAGTGCCTCATCCTGGGGGAAAGCTGACTGGATGTCATTTCTGAGTCTTCTTCCAGTGTAGTGTGTTACCTTGGCTGAAAAACATCAGCTTCAGTTTTGCAACCAGTAAAATGGGAACGATAAGTTCTCACTCATGGGTAAAGGAAATGTTTAGAAAAGATTTCACAGATCATTATTTGTTCCCATAAGGCTGTTCGATTCTGCAAAAACAAAGCAACTTTCTTCTTAAAATGACCTCATCTCAGCACCCAGTGATTACTTCACTTTTAAGTTGTAAGTTATCTGGAAGTTTAAGTTAAAATATTAGTATATGAAATAGATTAATATATTTATATTTTTGTGACTTTAGTTAATGTTTTGTCTGTGGGATGTCTTAGTAATGGCTACCATGTGGTGACAAGTGGATACCATATTATTACTTGTTGCCTAGTGCCCTGTGGTAATTCCCTGAGTCTGTAAAGTATGAGTACTTTTAAGTCGCATGGTTTGAACTCTGGCTGATATTAACACGAAAATAATCATCATGCCTCTAATGAAATGAGCTTGCTAGTTTTGATGTAATTATTTGTTCACTATTCAGAGAATACACTGTGATACAATGTAGTAAGGACTCATCCTTAAAATTATTTTTGCTTATTGTCATATTTCACTTAAAAATAAAAACCTACAAGGAAAAATAATGAAGGATATTGTCATGAGTAACATTCTAAACCGTGTTTAAGTTAAATACTCTAATATTTCTTACAGATACTTTAAGCCCAAAGGATTATAATAGTGATGAATTGCCCAAAGAATACCCTATTAATTCTCTAAGCCAAGACAACCATTTCCACTGTGTTTGCATATGAGTTGCAGGCAACCAACAGGCAATGGGACTATCATTTGATAGTGTCACTTGTGCTTAGAGAAGAAGGGAAGCCCTACAAGGAAAAGTAATTAAAAACAATCTCTATCATGACCAAGTTAATTGACCTTTCAATATAAAGTTAATTGAATTTCTAATGCAAATTTATCCAGATGCTTATAAGCTATCTAGAGAAGGGAACATTTGGCCTGCTCAGCGATTCTTTACATAAAGGTGCACATAGGAGCTAATATGGAAAACTTATGAAAATAAAGGGAGCATGACTTGAAGTTCTTCTAAACTGAGCCCTAACATTGCATTACTACCAGGCTATGCTTGCTTTGGGGAGGAATGGGGTGCCCATTGAGGTCATGCTTCACAAGAATTTGTTCTAAAGCATAAGGAGAATTCTAAGAGAAGTTCAAGTTATAGATACTCTGCTTCTGCTATCCAAGTAAAGAAAATGCATATAAGTGAGTGTCCTTCCAATGGAAGAGCAGTGTTTTGAGGAGAGAAGATACTGAACTTCAACTGTTTAAAGGGCTCTTACAGCAACAGGGAAATGGTTCTCAACTTTCCCTTAGAAAAATGGCTTTCCCATATCTACAGTCCACATGTGCCTGAGAGTTTTACATTGTCTTGTTATTTGAGTATCCTTCCAAGTCAAACACTGAATTCCAATCCCTGGTAGGTGACGCCGCCAGCCCTGTATCGTAGTTTGTGCTTTGTGCATACCGCTGATAGAATCCTAATGAATTCTTTGTTTTTCAGTCTGTTTTCTTTCTCTCTTTCTAAAGATTTAGCTATTTACTTGGTAAGCAGGAAAATGGGGGGGGGGGGGGGGAGGAGCGCAGAGAGACAGAGATAGATCTTCTATTTACTAGTTATAACCCCAAATGACTAAGTGAGTAGGGCTAGGCTGGGCCAGGCCAACACCAGGGATCGGGAACTCCTTCTGGGTGTCCCAAATGAGTGACAGGAGTCCATCTCTCAGTGCTTTCCCAAACATATTAGCAGGGAGCTGGACTGGAAGCAGAGCAGCAGGGACTCCAACAGGTGCTCACATGGAGTGCTTTGCTGGTGCTGCATGTGGTCAACCTGTGTTTTTAATTTCTAGATGCTCTCTTCTTGACAGCTCAGATTCCTGTTACAATTTTCTGCCTGTTGTGCAAATATTCTCTCTGCCTGATAATCATACTACTCTTTCTATCACAACTGAAAAAAAAATTAACAAAAACAACTAAAAGCCTCTCCAAGTGAAATTCCTACTTTAATTACCACTTACTATTCCTGCTCCTGGAACCCAATTTGCCCTTGTTTTGAGTAACATAATCTTGGAAGTGGTGTCTAGGCAACCTGTCTTTTCAATAAGCCCCTTTTCTCCAGAAGCTGGTGTCCCCATGGAGAGAGCTGCTTAAGAAAGAATGTGTGGTTTGAAAAAAAAAAGTTTCACACTTTAGTGCTGAGAAATAAGCAAACAAAAACAGGCAATTGATGGCAAACTGGTGAAGTCTTTAAATAAAACACAACTGATATGTTAACATTGCTCTCTATAGAGTGTCTGTGGAAAATATCAGAAATTAATAGCATGTGACTCTGATAAAATAAAACCAGAAAAACTATGGGAAAAAGTAGACCATGAACAGAAATACAGAGTACACAGCTTTTACAGAGCCCCAACTGGGTAAAGTTATTATAAGTGCATATACTTGAGCATGAGTTCTGTACTTTAATGAAATGCATTGAGAAGCTGCAATTGTTTTATTCAAGGTCTCAGAGTCGCCATATCACTAACTGCAGCAACCGGTTTTGGGTTTTGAACGACATTGCCTTACATTCTAAATCTCATAAAATCTGTTTTTATTTTTTTTCTTGTCCATTATCAACACTGGTGTTTTCTAGAATTAAACTGCTGAACAGAGGTTCATTATTATTCAACTTTTAATGAGTGCTGTTTTTATGCGACATGGTACATGAGAAAAAAACTTTTATTTATGTGGGTAAGGGAGAATGCTATTAATTTACAGTGCATACAGTTATGCCTGGAAAAATGTTCCAGGAGGCAGTAATAAGCAACATGTCTTCCTGGCTCTGGGCTCTGCCTAAATGAGAAACATTTTATCTACCCCACAGTTCAATTCTAATGTTGAAATGTCAGAAAGTTTTCTATGTAGACAGAACTGAAACAAATAATCTGTGTTCAACTTTGTTTTTATTTTCATTAACCTATTGTACACCAGTTCAATTACCATACGTGTATAATACAGGGGTATAGATGTTTACAAAAATTTTTAAACCATTCAAGCAACTCATATATGTGGCATAAATCCTTACATAATTTTGGAAATAATTTTTCCGACATGTTAAGAACATATGCTTATGTGATTTTCTTATTCTGCACATTTAAAATCAGAACTCCCACAGGGATTAAAACTAGAGGACAATTTGGAGACTATGAACACTTTCATTTTATAAATAAAAACCTGAGGGCCACCAAAGCAGAATAAATGTTTTCCACTTTAGACCACTCCAGTAAACTGTTAAACAGAATAAAATTAATTAACTTGATAAAGGGGACATGAGGTACTTAGTAATAGCCAGCTATTTGAAAATCAAATCAAATCTTATCTCCTTTCATGAATGATATGTCAAGGTGACACAGAAGTTCAGTGGTTTAAACTGGCTGGAGAGCCTTAACAGAATAATTAAGAATAAAAACTAGAAGAGTTAGTATGTAGGTTTAGAAACTAGAGGTAATAGGATGGGAGGGCCAATGTTTTCTAAACATCCGGAATAAGCCAACAGGCTGGATCAAAAGATGAAGACTATTTGGGGAATTATAGGAAATTTGGCTAATTTTTAAAATTTTATTTTTCCCAGAAGGAAAAAAAAATTAGTATGTACTCATTCCCAACTTCAGGTATCTCCTGCTAAAAAGGCTACAGAAAGGCCCCCAGTGCAATGGCACAGAATGCTGATCCTTCCCTTCCAAGTGCTGGAATCCCATGTGGGCACTGGTTCATGTCCCAATGGCTCCACTTCCCATCCAGCTCTCTGCTTGTGGTCTGGGAAGGCACCAGAGGATGGTCCAGGGCCTTAGGACCCTGCATCCACACGAGAGACCTGGGAGAGTTTTCTGGTTTTGTAGTGTATCAGCGCAGCTCTGGTCATTGCGGCCACTTGGTGAATATGCCAGCAGTTGAGAGATCTCTTCCTCCTGCCCACTTCTGTCTCTCTTCTCTGTAGATTTGCCTTTCCAATGAAAAAATATATATATAAAATGAAGGCTACAAATTATTGCTCCAAAGAGGCATTGGTTGAAAGCTCTGATGAGTGATTTTTGATTATTGACACGTTCATTTATGTGAAAAGCAGAGAGAATGAGAATGTTTCAGCCACTGGATCATTCCAAAAATGGCCACATAGCTGCAGCTGCTGGGTTTGGCCAAAGTCAGGAACAAGTAACTTCATCTAGGGGCTCAAGTATTTGAACCATCATGTGCTGCTTCCCAGGTGGGTCAGCAAGGATTTGGATCAGAAGCAGAGTAGTCATGACTCAAACTAGTACTTTATCATGGGATGCAGGTGTCATCTGGGGAGTGAATTCTTGGTCTGGTACAAGTATTTGTCAATGATCAAACCTGTCCAGAAATGAAAGCCGACTTCATCTACCACTCACTACATGTCAGCATAAGAAAAGGCAATGGGAGAAACTCACTGATTTCTTATCTGTTTACTTCATAAAGGTATTTTCAATACTGAACATCTCTGGTTTTCTGATTACTCCTCTAGAAAATGGTGGGCATTTCTCCAAAATCATGTATTTATCATTGTATTTGAGCACCTTGAAGAAGTGGAATTTTATTGGAGCTTTGAGACATGTGAACAATTTTTAATGCAGACTGTAACTGCTTACACATTAAAATCAGTAAGTACTTATTTACTCATGTGCTGCAGAAGAGCTTTGATTCTAGGATCTAGACTGTAGGGTTACACTAATCACTAGGATTAGAGACTTCTGCAGATAATCACAGGTGTGGTTGTAAAGTATTGCTAAGGCATTCATAAATTGATAATTAAATGATGCATGATTTTTCTTCTATAATTTTCCCCCAGTTGTTTGGAAATTTTCGGTGAAATTAGAAATATTCTTAAAGGCAAATCCATTACAGATTTACAAGAATGGAGAACAGTGTTGTAGCATTGGAATCACTGTCATTAACACAGAATTTAATAAGATTGAAACAGAAAGACAAAGGATAACGGAAAGACAAAACTATCATTATTTGCAGATTAAATGACTGTATACTTAGAAAAAATAAACTCAATTGTAACGTTTTGGAGTAATAATTATACAGCAATGGTTTTGCACATGTGAAATAAATTGAAAGCAACATAATAGATTCTCCTTTGTTTTTATTATTGTTGTTTTAACCTTGGAGAGTTTTTCTTTCACAATTTGGATAGTTTACAATGTACAGGAATGCCCCTGGCATGTGTTTCTCTGTAATTTGGATGATGGACAAGCTTGCATCTTGCCAGTTTTTGTGCCACTAGGGGATACAGTCTCATGCTTAGTGCAGAGTGTTCCGGTTGACATTCACTAATGAATAAAACATTCTCATCTAGTACGCATACTCTATTGCAGGGAGCCCCAGCAGGTTCTCCTACGTGGGTAACAAGGACCCAGACACTGGAACCATTGCTAGCTGCCTTTATGGACACCATAAGCCGTTCCAGTTGTTTGGCTTTTAGGCTTTCTGCAGTTGCAGAGACAGGCAGATTTCCTGGGCCAAGAGCCAGAAGAAACATGAAAGCAAATAGCAATGCCCTTTGGACTCAGTATTTATATTTACAATCCCTTTCCTGAGACCATATGTAGCCATGTTAATACTTTATACTCATCTTCAGATACTGACAGAACTGATTCAATACTGGGACACTGAGACTTTTTAAAATTTAATTGTATCAACCATTTTGCCTGAGTTTATGACTGAAGATTCTAAATTTGGATGAGAGAATGATATTAACCTAATCTACAATGAATTTAAAACACGTTATCTTCTGGAACAAAAACGGCATTTGAGTCATATTGTCCCTTCTTAAAGGCAAGAAATGTGGTCAAGAGAAACTTAAGTAACCTGTATAAGATATGAAGAACTCTAGCAATACTTTAAGGAAAATTTGAAATTATTGGGGCATTTGGCTAGGGAAGGCAAGAGATCAATATAATTATTATGCAATTACTGAAAGATACGCTATATTAATAATCATGCCACGAAGTTCTGTTCTTTGTATCTAAATAGTAGCAAAGGTTATCATTTTACAATACCAAAAATAATAGTTTGAGATACAAGAGGCATGAACTATAAGATTCTCACTCTATGTTGAAAATGCCTGCAAAAAACTATAAAACCACAGTCTAAGGAGAATTTACATAACTGGTGCTGTCCCAGTGGCATTATAGGCTAATGCTTCACCTGTGGTACCAGGATCCCACATAGATGTCAATTCACGTTTTGGCTGCTCCACTTCTGATCCAGCTGCTGGCTAATGGCCTGGGACAGAAGCAGAGGATGGCGAAGTGCTTGGTCCCTCCATCCATGTGGGAGACAAGGAAGAAACTCCTGGCTTGTAGCTTTGGATTGGCTGTGCTATGACCCTTGCTACCATTTGAGGAAAGAACCAGCAAATGGAAAATCTTTTCTCTCTGTTTCTGTCCCTCTTTCTTTCTCTGTATCTCTTTCAAAGAAAATAAATAGATCTCTAAGAAAGAGAATTTACATCATCACTCAAACTCCATCGTCTGCCTTGTAGTGCCACGTACAGACGTGTTTGCCTCCTCTTGGTAAGCAGGTGGAAGTGCATGTTCACTTTAGATACATGTCCTAAGAATAGAATTTCACACAATGTGCCAGCCACAGGTGGGGTCTTGGCAGTGTATTGTTGCCTTGGAATTTACTTTTAGCCTGACTTTACATCTCATACTTTACACAATCTTTTATCACAAAGCACCTGGAATGCCCATTTTTTTCACATTATGGCTTCCCTCTTCACTATATAATTTTCCCTTCTATTTATTTAAGTAGTTAATTTGCCAATAGGCATTTTTCTGGTCCATCATATTGATATAACCAGCGATGTAATCACTCTTCCATATTTTTAAGCCATAAATGCTTCATTGTATAGTCTCTTTCACAAGCACACTTCTCTGTGCATGAAATCTCCAACCCCGAACGTTAGTCCTTTGAGTCATCCAGTGAAGCCCATGTGTTATCTAAGATCTGTTACCATTGTCAACATATTAACATTGCTAAAACATAGCTTGGACCTAGAAAAACAAGTGTATATACTGTGAGAGAGCACCTGGAACATTATGAAGGATATTAGTAGTAGAGATAATACTAGTTGAGAAGACAATTAGTGTGGAGAAGCTAAATAGTTAGAGTAAATGTCAAATTGTTTATGTATGTGGTCCTGTGCAGAGAGGTCTTCAAAAAGTTCATGGAACTGTATATTATGAAAAAACTGCATGGATTTCAAATGTTGGATCAAAATAAATTCATCTTTGAGTTCTATTTTTGTTTAAACCTTGCAAAATATCTTTGTTTATAAGTATATGTTGACACATCAAAATAATGAATTCAAAATAAAATCTTATAAAATATTTTAAATTATAGACAAGTATAGATTCGTTTTCTCAGCATATACGCCATAATTAGGAGAGCTGGGTCAGATCTGTTTCAGTTTTCGAGGAACTTCCATACTATTCACCATAATGACTATCAATCTGTATTCCACTGATGGAGTACTCAGAGTCCCCTTTTTCCACACATTGTCCAGTATTGTTACTATGTGCTGTTTTGTAGTAGCCATTCTAACTGGAATGTGATAATATCTCATTGTGGTTTTAGTTTCATTTCCTGAATGGCTAGATAATTAAAAATAACCTGAAACACACCACGAGATAACTCCTGATTGCAAATCTGCAAATCTTTATAAACACTATATGTGGAGATGTATTATTTTCTATCTACCGCTAACTTTCTGTCTAACTGCGCAAGTACACATACTGCCGACTGAGAAAATCTATTACCTCATTTTTAACACACTCAGACTCCAAGATCACTTGCTTTGTTGTTCACAAAAGAGGGAGAAAAAAATAGAAAAGAATAATGAGATATTGGAAAAGAGTAGTTTAGCCGTTAATAATCTTCCATTTATTGCAGGGAACTTGGTGGGTTTTGTTCCTGTAGGGGAATGTTTAGCATGCCATTACTTAGCAGAGCTTTAGTTAACTTGAACAATAGTACTCATGTATCTAAAAGGCTTGGAATGTCAAAGATATACAGAAAACAACTGTCAAATTTACTATTAAAAAGTGCCTAACACTAGGTTATATATAAAAGGTGACTGACTATAAACCAAGTATGCACTGCTTTACCTGCCTTGGATGCTGTTTTCTGGCAATTTAAAATTCTCACAAAGCTTTACAATATTCAATAAAAGCAGATTGTTTGTTTCCACATCCTTTTTGCTTATTCCTTCACTTGCTGAGATTTCCCAACTTTTTGACTGATGCAAATATACTTTACTTTCAGCCATGCTTTTGGCACATTAATTTGGCTTGTGTGCTCCTTAAAAGCATTCACAGGATGCTTAATGCCCAATACCGACACACATTCATAATGTAATGGCTCTTGCTCTGGAGGGTTCAGTTGAGAAAGTACAAATGGTCTTTCCCCTCATGGTGGTTGTTTTTGAATCGCTCGTACTGCTGGCTCATGCTAGCACAGGGTCTGATAACCCCTCAAAACCGTTTCAGTGATTGATGATCCAACCAGCTCAGTTGTTCACTCCAGCATGTTGGAGTCCTTGGTTCTTCTTTGGTCGTGAATCAAAGAAGTGAAGAAAAGCAATAATTTAAGTCAGAAAAGATGAGTAGGTTTTATCTGTGTTGCCAACTCCAGCTAATTTATGGGGAGTTACTGTCTCGAGGATTCTAGAGCTGCTTCCAGGCTCCATGGGAAGGACAACTAAGATAATTAGTCATGTGTAATAGGACTTCAGATGCATAGAAGTTAGCCAGAGGAAGCATAGAAAGGAGGGTAAGTATTCCTGGCAGAAAAGAAAACACAGGCAAAGGAAACACTTGTGAGGGTGTATGTTTGGGGACGGGAGGCACAGAGAGAGGACCCAGGCAATTCTGGGTTTCAGGAGCCAAAAGTTGCAAAACATGAAACTGTGAGAGATGAAACTCAGCAAGCAGGCAGTGTGGACTTTCTTTTGTCAAGGATCTTGACATCTATCCAGTTGATCAAAGTTTCTAGAAGATTTTAAACAGGGAAATAATGAGTTCTCTTAAGTTAGGGTTGACTAACCTAACACTTCACACAAGTGGCAGAAACTCAAGTACTTAAGCCATTACCTGCTACTTCCCAGGGAACGTTCGGAGAAAGCTGAAATTGGAAACATAGCTGGGACTCAAACCCAGGAACTCCAAAATGGGATGCAGATGTCCCAGGCAGTGCGGTAACAATAACGCACCTTGCAGGAGTTTCACATGTTGCAATTTTACTTAGATCTGTTGTCCATTTGAATTAGCATCTGTGATAGTTATAAGTACTGTGTCTAGATTGAATTTTTTTTTTCTTTTTTGAGTAAGGAAACATCAGTGTTGAAAAGGTTGTCCTTATTCAATTGTATTTCTTTGGCTCGTTTGTCAAGGATTGCTTGATTGTACTTATGTGAGTCTATTCTGGGGCTATATTCTGAACCACCAATCTATCTGTCCTTTGTTTCGTCAATCACAACATCTCCTTGATTGCTGTAGCTTTATAGGAAGTCTAGAAGTCAAACAGTATCAGTCCCTCAGTTTGACTGATGTTCTTCAACACAGTGTTGATTATTCTAGATAAAAATACTTCTTAAAATGTATGTGTTTAGGGTTGGTTTGTTGACATAATATGTTAACCCTCCACCTGCTGTGCTGGTTCCCATGTGGGTGCCAGTTCATGTTCCTGTTGCCCCACTTGCTGATCAAGGTCCCTTCCATGACCTGGAAAAGCAGCAGACTCATGGGGTCCCTGAACTCATGTGGTAGCCTCAGGAGGAGCTCTTGGCTTTCAGCTTCAGACCAGTCCAGCTCTAGCCATTGTGGCCATTTGGAGAGTGAACCAGCAGATGCAAAATCTCTCTCTCTCCTTTTCCTCTCCTTCTCTCTCTCCCCTTCCTATGTAACTCTGACTTTTAAAAAATGCATGTATCCTACTTTTGAGGAATAATGAAAAGCAAACTTTACAGGATATTAAACTGAAGAGTGTATTGTCTTAATTTGGTCCTGTCATTTTAGCTATGGGCTGTTCATTTCTTGATTTAGTTTCCCTTTGATGTCTTATTAGAACATTCTTCACGTTTGCTTTTGGTTTGGGTAGATGCTATTCTTTTCTCTTTCAATAGAACATCATTAAGTATCATTTGTAGGACAGGTCTGGAAGAATTTTATTTCATTTTCAAAGACAAAGGAAAGCTTTTCTGGGTAAATTATTCTAGATTAGCAGGCTGGATCCAAAAAAAAAACAAAAACAAAACAAAACAAAAAAACAAAATCCATCTATCTGTTGCCTAGAGAGATACATCACACCAACAAATATACGTAGAACCTGAAAGTGAAAGGATGGTCAGGAACTGCACATGAAAGGAGAATAATGGACGTATGATAATATTAACAATTTGACACAAGAAAACACAACCAGATGAGTCACTAAAATGAGATGCATAGCTGTTGATGTGGCACAGTGGTTCAAACCACCACTTGAGAATGCTGCTCCAGTCTAACTGCTAATAGCCTGGGAAAAGCAGTAGAATAGGGCTGCCTTTTTTTTTTTTTTTTTTTTAAATATATTGGTCGGCTGTTAGATTTAAGAATACACTTATGTAGTTTTCGTGCCAGCTCAAATCTAATTCTCATTACACCACAGCATTTTGTTTACTATGATTTTGTTTAATATGAGAGAGTGGGAGTATGGGAAAGATAGGAGAGAGTAAGAGACAGACTGAGAGATCTGCTATCTACTGGTTCATTTCCAAAATGCCTGTAATAGCTAGGGCTGCACTAGGCTAAGGCCAGCAGCTGAAGATTCAGTCCATGTCTTGCAAATTAGTGTCAGGGACCCAAACACTTGAGACAACACCTGCTGTAATAGTTAGAGGCTGCAATCAGGAGTGGGATCTGGATTTGAACCTGGCACTTCAATATGGGTAATCCAAGCCAACTCTTACCTACCAGACCAAACACCTGCCCCTTAAAACTTTTACTGTAAGTCTTTTGACTTAGCTCTTATTTCCTTGAAAAATAGTTATTGTACAGAAGAATGCTTATGAACTGTTTGTTGGAATCTCCCTAACTTAGAAAAACATTGTATTATTTCATCAGACAAGCTACGTAAGATTTTCCTAAGTATTTCATCTTAATATTTGGAAATAATATTTTCAAATTTGCCATCAAAACTAAGTAAACTGTTTCAGAAAAGTGCCTATCATAGAATTTGGAAAATAGTGGATCACCAATAAACGGAAGCCGCAGTTATCAAGGAAGCAATAAAAATTTCCTGTGGAAAGGACCTGCTTTGGAGGACACTATCATATAAGATATCCTTTCTGCATTTCAGCCTTCCTCCCCTTCTGTTTTCTCTCCACGCCACGCTGCCCCCCACCCTATACTATTTACCAATATGTGGGGGCAACCATTATGCCGTTTGAGTGCTTCCTAGCCTCGCATCGCCTATCCCTGGTTGTTATTTTAATCTCCTCCTTTTTAAACTCCTGAACTATGATCTGTGTTTTTGCCATCTGCCATGTCTAACCCTGGAAATGTACTGTTAATGCCAATTATGCCAAAACATTAAAGACTTACATAATTTTCATATGATAATCTTGCCAGGAAGTACTTGCATTTTAATGAAGGCCTGCATCATAGTCTATTCCAATACAAGTGCAAAAGTTGAATTGGAGACATCAGCAGTAGGGTGAGGAGAGATATTTTAAGGGACAGACTCAATGTAATCAATAAAATAATAGTAACTAACATTTATTCAGTACCTGATCTATTCTACACCGCATTTTATAGATATCACCTAATTAACCCTAACCTAATTCACATATTAGGTATACTAGTATTAGTTTTTCCGTTGAGGAAACAAAACATGCAGAGGAAAAACAAACTATGCAAGCTCATTTTCACCTCAGAAGCAGAGAAATTGGGCTCAGATGCAAATTGTCCTAAATTACCTTTACAATTTGTGGACTGGATTTTCATCAGGGTAGGGATAAATGTACTCTTATCACATTTGCTAGGGCCTAGAGCAGTGCTTGGTACATGATAAATAACTGGTGAATGAATTAATGTAAGTAAATATGTGTTCTCCCCACAATCTCCTCCCCATTTGCTTTGGAGGATCTGCTTTGCCCAACAGTCTACAAACTTTGAACTAGTAGTGCTCCATGCACACATGAACTTCCTGACTTGCATCTGTCCCCTCTTCCTGCAGTCCTTCATTCTGCCAAGTCTGGGCCCGTTCCCATCCCCCAGAGATACAGTACAAACACCTTCTCTTTGCAGAAAGCTCCGCATCACTCCAGCCTTTCCTGCCACCTTCTCCCTCACTGTTTCCTCCTCTGGCAACCTAGTGTAATTAGGGTTGTTTACATTTCTGTCTTGGCCAGTGTGTTTGAGGACTACTGTTTGGCAAATGTTTGATTCCTGACATACTTGTGTGTAAGTTCTAAAAAACTGACACTTAAGAAAATAATATTCTTCTATTCTAGCTTAGTTTATTGGTTATACAATTTATAAAATATTTTAGTATATGATATTTTATCTTTGAACTGATAAAACAATAAAAATACAATTAGCAGTTTTTGCAACTTAGTGAAGGAAAAATCATGGTTGACATTAAGTCAGTATCTTTGACTTAATGAAATACAGGGAGAGATATTTTCAATAGTTAATGTAAGGGACAGGCCCTTGTTCAGTGGCTAAGATGCTAGTTAAGATGCAATTAAGTGGAGGCATATCTGAGCTAATTGGAGTGGGGTTCAATTCTCAGCTCTATATCCCAATTCAGCTTCCTGCTGACACAGACTCTGGGAGGCAGTGGCAACAGCTCTAATGATAGAGTCCATGTTGCCTGTGTAGAGACTTGGATTAAATTTGTGGTTCCGAGTTTGGCTCAGCCCAGCCCTGACTATTGTGGGCATGTTTAAACTACGCTGATGGTTAAGAAGCTCTGCCTTGGAGGAGGCTTGTAAACCAACCCAAGAGACTCCCAGATCATCATCAAGAACTATCAGTATGGGCACCAAGGACTACATCCCAACTGCCAAGGAGAAGACAGGGAATTGGAGTGCCCTCCTAGGCTGAGAACTCTGAGGTCAACCATTCCCTGTAGGATCTCCCACACATGATGGAAGAAGCCCAGAATCCTCCTCACAGGGTCTAATGATATCTGAACAACAGCCAGGAGCCCCAAGCGGTCCTCAGAAGCAGAACAGTCAATTTCCTTCAGGACTTGCGAGAGGACCCTTCTCTGGTCCTTACTTAGCTCCAACTTTGGCTCCCCACCCTCTCTTGCAATGACCATCAGGGTCACTCTGGAGCCCCCAAATTAGATCAGATACACAGAGACCAATAAGGAAAGCTTAGAACAGACAAGAAAAAGTCAACTTGGACTCCCATATAACTTAATAGGGAGGACATAAAGATCAGTTACTCCTCACTAAGGTATTGAAGATTTTTCTACACACCCCTGCTAAAACTGTTTTGCTCCTCAATCATTAATATATGGTTTGTTAGTTATAAGCCTGTTTGGACTATCCTAAAATTCATGAAGCTCAGTAAAAATCATGCTTGAATGCTATAAGCTGTTAAATGTAAATATGAAGAAAAAAAAAAAGACACGAGACAGCTGAATAGTACCCTATAACAATTTTAAGGTTTATAGTAGTTGATTATGTATAAACTAAAATTGAAATGTCAATGAAGTAGTTATAGGATGTGGTTAAGAACTTGCATTTTCTAACACATTGGTCACTCAGTACCATGCCAATTAACTTCATGTAAATTTCCATGTTTCCTCCTGTTGTTTAATATGTGTTGTGGCTTTTCATTAGCATTCATATCTCCCCTAAAATCATGTAATTATTATTTTTTACAACCAACTTTTCTTCATCATAGGCATTGTGGCTGGACAACAGATGAGAATTATGCGCTATTTAAAATAGGCTTTCCTATGACAGAGAATAGAAAGTAGTAGATGATAAATGAAATCAAATTATTTTTAATCACTTCTTTCTGGAATAATGTTATCTGACCATCTATTCATCCTCTAGGTGAAATCGATCTTCAGATTATCTCCAAAGTCCAAGCTCAATTTCCAGGAGTTCACATCAGAAACGAAGTAGTTGAACCAAGTGCTGAGCAAATCACCAAGTACAAAGGTACCTGTAACCTAAACCCCTAAGGGCCAAAAACCTATCCCAGACTTCTCAACATTTGTTCCCTAAATGATTAGTAATATTGTTATTGTTTTATGCTCCTTGGGAGATTCTTGGGAGAAGAAACTCACTCATTCTTGGCAGACACTGCTAAACACTTTACAATGTAAGCAGTAAACTATTAGACTGCTCTGTTGGTTCTCCATTCACTCCCTCATTATCAACTATCAATTTTAATGTTTATTCTTAGGGATAGAGTCATTTATCCTTGCATTCAGAAACACTTAAACAGAATGCCTAACCTTGAAGAGCTTATGTTAGAGGGTCACAGCAGAAATGAGCAAACTTTTCCTGAAGAGAGGCAAATAGTCCATCAGGAGCCAGCCAGCCTCTGTTTCACCTAGTTATCCACAAGCACAAAGATAGCATAGATAAATGTGTCCTGAGTGCAGGTGTATCCCAATAAAACTTTATTTATAAGCACTGAAGTCTAAATTTCAGGTCATTTTTAAAAAGTTATGGAAAGTTATTCATTGTTCTTCTTTCAGTTACCCAAACACATAATGACATGACTCACGAATGGCTGAAACATAGTAGAAGAAAATATATATGTTTTTTGCTTGTGTTTCAAAGTCAAAATAGTTGGTAGGCAAGACAGAGTATCTGAATCATGATTTGCCCACTCCCGGATTTACAAGCATTTCACCTATTTCACATCCTCCTTTCCCTGGTAAGATTCACCAGTTGATGCTCTGTTAATATAAGTAATATTATTTATGTCTGGCTAGTTTTCTCATACTTATGTAATATTGACTGTTTCATCTCAATTTCATTTAATACTACAAATTTTCTTTTAGTTTCTCAGAGCTACAGAAAAAGCAAAAAAAAAATCTTTATATCTGTTATAAATCTAACATTGATTGCATTAAAATTCTAAGTGGTAATGGATTCCACATTTGCAATTAAAATTGATGGTGTGTCACCTCGTCTCTGTGTTTTAGAGCTTGTAGTCAAGACATCAAGCCTGGAGAACATAAAGTTTGCTTGGCATAAGGAGACAGCATCTGAATATCAACATAGAGTGATGGAGGAAAAGGGGCTTCAAAAATGGGATTTTATTCATATGATACAGGTAAGAAACATTCATTATAACAAAAAGGAGACTTTTGAAAGACATTTATGGAATAAAAAATTAATTTTAAATATTCTTCTAATTTTTAATTTTATAAATAATCATTAGTGAAATATATTGATATTAAAAATTTCCTTAACATTCAATAAGCTACTTTTCTCTAATCCACAATTACCTTTTTTAAAAAGAAATATTGACAATTAATTGTCAAGAATGGAAGGTTCCTAGTGGACTTGAGGACAGTAAAGTAATAATATATCCCACTGACACAAAGATTAGTTACTCCTCACTAGGGTATTGAAGATTTCTCTGCACACTCCTCCTAAAACTGTTCTGTACCTAAACTGTTGACGTATGTCTTGTTAGAGTTATAAGCCAGTCTAGACTACCCGAAAGAAAGCCAGGTATAGCAAAATTATGCTTCAACGCTATAAAAAGCTAAATTCTATAATGAAAATAGACATGAGACAGCTGAATAGTAATCTATAGCCATTTTAAGGTGTATAGAACCCGGTTATATATAAACTAAAATTGAAATGTCAATGAGGAAGTCACAGGATGTGGTTAAGAATTTGCATTTTTTAACATATTGGTTACTCAATACTATGTCAATTAACTCCATAACATTATAAATTGTTGCTGATGTTATGTTGGGGCTTTTAATTGATCGGGATGATACTCTGCTGGCTTTACCTTCAGACCAGAGATGGTCTCCCCAAGAAGTCGTTGAACGTATCTGGACAATAAGATGCTGGACTCTATGCTTGGTATATGCTTGCAATGAAAGAATCTCAACTGAACTTGAACTGTGGTAATGCAACAGGGTGGAGGAATCCACCATGGGGGGAGGGTTTGGGGAGGGATGGGGGGAATCCCAGTACTTATAAAACTGTGTCACATAATGCAATATAATTAATAATAATAACATTTTTTAAAATGCTAAAAAAAACACAAAATAGCTAAGGTATGGAATTAACCCAGGTGTCCAGCAACAAAATGGGTGTACCTGGAAGTCATTATGCTTAATGAAGTAAGTCAGCCCTAAAAGACAAATATCGTGTACTTTCTCAAATACCAAAATGAATATAGAATACAAGAAAAAAGGTAGGAATGAGATATTTCATGGCATGACCATTGTTTTTACCTTTGTTTATACTCCTGTGGAACTATAGTCTTCCTACTTTATAATTGTTAAATAAGATATTTAACCATGAAAAAAATAATATATCCCACCCAGATCTCCAGTGGCTCCATGACCTGGAAGGACCATTGTCTTAGCGTTTCTGAATCTTCTTTACCTTTTCTTACAATTATATATATATATATTTAACTTTCATGGTACAATTCCATAGGATCTGGGATTTCCATAACTTCTCCCCAAATTCTCTCCTAATTTTTGCCTTGTATAGATGACCTTGATAGCAGAACCATAGAAGGTCAGGTTAGAGAATTCTTCAGGTCAATAAAGTTTTAGTGATGGTCAGCCATACATTAAGTAGGAATTTATTTCCATGGTCCAGTACTACTTACAGACTAACTGTAGTGAACATGGAATTAGATTTCCAGGGGTCACTGATATTTCTGGACAGATTAAGGGATATGTGCAGTTTGCAAATTAGCTATCTTCAGGAAATGTGCACATTTTAGCTACACCACTTGATTAACAATAAAGCCTTTTTTTCTGTAGTCCATAATCATAGTGATCCCCAGAAAAATTAACTTTTAAGAAATGACTCCAAGGTTGACATATCCACACAATTTGACATCTCTGCTATTCTATATAGCAGAAATTTTCTGCCAAATAAGCAATAATTGGCCTTGTCCAGTAAGCTTATGGTATTTTGTTAGGTTTGCTTTCTTATTGCCCATGTGGCTTTACGACTCCCATTTCTCCTTACTCCTTCTGCAACTTCCCCCAATCTTTAATCCCAAAAGACTTCAGTACTATAGTACAAAGGAAGTAAACATGAAAAGTCATATTTAACCATATGAACTTGCAAACATAAATACACCTGTTAATCTTCCATCTTCTTACAAAAGCCTCCTCTGGTCAAAACCCAATCCCCTATCTACTTATGCCTTGGCTCCTCTTTCCTTGTTTGAAAATGCTGTGGCTTCAAAGACCAACTATTTCTACTTCTCTCAAAACCTCCATGTTCAGTCTTTCATAGCAACTCTGCCTTATTTGGTTCTCTGCTATTTTCTCTTTCTCTACCCTGTTTATGCTGTGTCTCTGTCTTGTCCATGCTCCATATAGTTTTACTAATCTGATGCTCTCATCAAAGATCTTTAGCTTAAGATTCACTATAAACATGGTGAATCACAATGTTTATTAGATTAAAAAAAAATGTTTAGCACATCTTCCCTGGCCCATTTCCTCGTGTTTTGGTCAGGTAGTCATAAATTGCTAGCCAACTAATTGGCTGTATTTTGAAACCTATTTATTATCCTTATGGAAAATTATTTTTTCAAAGATTCACTTATTTTTATTGCAAAGTCAGACATACAGAGAGGAGGAGAGACAGATAGAAAGATCTTCCGTCCGATGATTCACTCCCCAAGTGACTGCAATGGCTGGTCTACGCCAATCCGAAGCCAGGAGATAGGAATCTCCTCCAGATCTCCTAACATCCAGTGACTACACACGCAACCTTTTGCTTCATGCAGCCCAATTTCCAAGAGAATATGTCGATATCAGAGTCTGACACATTTCCCGTGATTTAAAAACAGCCTCTGTGAGCATATGGAGAATCTGGTGCAGAGGGCTTCATTTTAAGTAATGTTCCATGAAATGGGGTCTGTTGTTTTTTTTTAAATGGTGCTGGCACAATTTTCTCCCAGCAGAACTAAAACTCACAAACTATAGATTCAGTATAAGATCAGTGTCCTCATGTGAAATGGAGACTAAGCATGTATTGTGGAGCCCAGGAAGAACACATTTAAAGCTATCTGACTCTAGTTGAATGAATAGCAGGTTTTCCTTTCCAAATATTTTGTCATACATTTGTTTTCTTTCTTCATGTAAAATCTAAATCTAAAGCTTAAATTCCTTAAATGTTTTGTTGTATAAAAATCCATTCAATTTGAAAATCAGATTTTATAGTGGCTGGTCTAGGAAGCAAAGACTTTAGTACTGAGAAGTATCTTATTTCTCTTTTTTTCCCTCTTTCTAGATGATATATTATGTAAAAGACATCTCAGCTACCTTGAAATTCTTCCATGGTCTCTTAGCTACAAATGCTAAGATTCTCATTATTGTTGTGTCAGGTAAGTTATTTTCATCCAGCCTGGATTTTAAAACAGCAGTAATGTATCTTTGCATAAAATCATATTTTTGAAGAAACCTGGTATATTTTCTTTTTGTTATGAATTTTTTCCTTGTTTCTGATCATAGCCAATTAATTTTTGTGGCATTAGTTCAGTCATTTGTAAGGGCTCTCAATATAGGGGGAATAGCAGAATTTGACATTTACTTCTCTCTAGCAAAAATGTTTGCCTTCTCTATAGGAATTGTTTTTTATAACTGAAAGAAGATTCAGCTGAAAAGAATTTTATTCAAACTTATCCAAGTAAGAGGAAACTATTTTAATCCAAAAAATAAGTTTTATATGATGCTATTAGACTTAAATATTTACATTTGCTTATTAAACATCACTTGAGTGTCTATTTTTCCTCTGTAATCTTTATTCCTAAATAAGATCTAAATATGTGAGATGACATCATAACTCATTACTTGGAGTTTCTGAAGTTGTCAACAACATAGCTCACTGTACCCTTTCTCAAATATCTATCAGAATGCTTGACTTGCTTTCTTATGTGGTAGTGTTTTTTCCTCCAAATAAACCACTTGATAATACAGTAAGCGCCACACAGGGAAAATCAGGAAGCACTTTGTTTAAATCAAACTTTGCTTTGTTAAGATCATTTGTTCATTACTTCTTTCACTCAGCAGGCATTATAGGTTGTCTGCCCTAAGTTAGAAAGTCTCCTGCTCCCTGGGCTGATAGCAGTTTCCACACATGAAAAACCATGATGCCAAAACTTACTTTATTCTCAAATATGAGAAATAGCTTTAAGGATGACAAATAATGTTGCTTGCTGTAATCCTGCATTTGTACTTAGTGGAATTTGGCAATAGAAAGCTCCTGTAAGCTTTTTTTTTTCTCAACATTACCACATGATACACTATGTCTCTAGCAAGTTAAAAGTACTCATTTCTGTGGGAAATTTGTGATTTCTCATTTAGAACAATGCATGGAAAGTGGATCTGTCATACTCAGCCCTCTAGATGAGGACATTTGGCTAAAGTACATTGCATGACTTTTAGGGACACAAAAGTAAAATCAGTTATGAGAATTGTGGAAGTGTATGCTTGATAAAATGAATCAATGAAGTATTAAACATGCAAATGGTAACTGATTCAAAAGTTATGATTAATTCTGGAAAATATTTCATGTAAACTGGAAATCATTCAACTTATGTCTGATTTATTTTAAAATAATTTCAGAAAACTAAACATTTATATGCCAGAATGCAGCGTTTTGTAAATGTGTCTACCAGTAACAGAGAGCCATACTGAGTTTCAGCAAGTACATAAATAATCTATAAGTACCCAAGAGTTGACTAAGTGTCACAGATTTCAGTATTCTCCCACCTGTATCTTGAATGAATTGATATGATGTATGAAATTATTGGCATCAAGAACTGTTGCAACCAAAAGAGACTGTGAAAAACAGGATGACACACAGCAAGAATGCTAAGATTCACCTCACTGTGTAAACCCTGTCTCTGAGTATTGTCTTATCTAAAGGCATTTCTAGTTATTGATAGCTGCATTACAGTCCTCTGTACATAGACTTTATCTATTATTTTAATATGCATCATTGGGGGAACATTCAAAAGAAAATGAGCAAAAACTAAAATTGCTTTTCTTTGAAAACTACTTTTAGTCAACAATTACTCATTCAATGTGGTTTGATGTTGAGAAGTACATGGTATTCACTTCATCAATATTCAATTCATAGTATTCTTTATGGCTTATAACATGAGAGATAATTGTCCCAAAGACAAAAATAATGTTAACTTTCCTAGACATAGAATAACAAAAACAACAGCTGTCAGATTAAATAATCTCTAATAAGTTCCTTTCTTTTTCATCTACATTTTATCTTACATGGGGCTTACATAGATATTGAAGAAATATCACATGTTAAAAAAAAAAAAAAACAATCACCTGAGGCTGACAAAATAGCTTCAACTGCCACCAGCTCACATATGGCACCAGTTCATGTCCCAGATATGGAGCATTTAAAAAGAAAATAAATAGATCAGGCTTTTTTTTTCCCGCAGCACCAGATACAAATTTTAATCACAAGAAAGTTCTAATCACATTTTTTAATCACTGTCAGTGGCCATGTTTTGAAATTACCTAGATTGTTACAAATTACTTTTGTTATCTAGTGCTACCGCTTCAAATCCTTAATTACTAGACTAGTATCTAGAAAGAAACTGACTTTGAAAATCCTCCCCAGGTTGGCTGAAGTATTAAATCTACACCTTTCCTTTCCCATATTTAAGAACTATTTCCCCAAACTGTCTTTTTGAAAAAAAATCTTCCTAAATCCATTCATCATATACTTACCACAGCAAAGCGTTTCTTACCCTTGAATATTACTCTCAAACTTAGAACACCCACCCTGAAATAATTCACATGAGGCTTTGTTTTTATTAGGATTGTTGATGTCAGTGTCTAAATGAGTTCACTCCATAATTTCCTAAAAGTGAAGATACTTATGGGCACATTTGTTTTATCAGAGTAGTATTGCCATCTGTAATTGGTCTGCAATGCCGTCCAAGAACCCTCTGCAGGAAGATTTAGAACAATGTATAACTGCTAATAAATGAAATTCCCAAGAGCATTCATTTGGTTAATATCTCATCTAATAGGTCTGTCTCGGTGACGTAAATTAACACCATGCCTGCTAAGGGCTATTTGGATATTTATAACATCACTCGCAGGCCATCCAAATTTTCAACCTCAAAATTAGTTTTCTAATGATTTATGGAATATTGAGTCCCACTTCTACAAAGGACATCCAGGGTATGACATGTCGCTCAGGTGCTTGCCTTTCTGCCTCAGAGACTGATCTAGCACCAGACTGATTGGTTGTTTTTTTTTTGGACAGATATTTGTTATTTGAATGCCATGTGGACACATGTATTTCAAATTTGTTGGATTGTAAAGTCACAAACAGTGGAGTCTATCCCTCAAAGCAGTTAGGCAGAGGATCTAGTTTCCCTCTGGCACACTGTGTGTTCAGCTTTATTCTAAACAGCTGTCTTCTCATGTTTGCTGCAGGAGGTGCTGATGTGTAGGTTTGCACGTTCAGCTGGTCAAGCACCCACTGTTACAGAGTTACTTTGAAGGCTGCAAAGATGGCTCCTCACTTATGTCTCCCTTTGAAAGGCTCCTGTCCTAATGGGCAACTCGGGCAGGAAAACACTTGGCATTGTTCTGCAGCTCCTATCAGAAGCATATAAGGAGCTTCAGCAGAATTCCAGAGAGTTTGCCTTCTCTGTCCCTGTCTCTTATTTCAGTTTCTGTCTTTGTAAGGCCTTTGGTACACTGAAGATATGGGACCATTGTCCTTGAAGTGACTGAAAACTTATTATCTCTGCCTTATGATATTAGAAGGTCAATAAACTCTGAACAGTTAGCCAAAAAAAGGGAATACATTTCAGTTACAACAGATTGTGTAACTGCCATGAGATCAGAGAACAAAGTTTTAAACATTTGCAGACAGGCTTCGATATTAAAGCACATGTGTGTGGGTGCATAGATGCACACATGCATGCATTTACATACACTCACTGTATGCAAAAAAGCAAGACAGGAGTAATGTTGAATAAAGAATGAAATGTAATTAGAAAAAGAAAGATAACTAGAAATCAGAATGAAATGACATTAACAGGTGCCCTAGGAGAAACAAATTGCTTAAGAGAAGGAACCCTTCTGGTGAGCTCCCAAGTATCCATGACTATTAGCTTAGTCAGTGCAGTAAACGTGGTTTAGTGAGAACCTGTAGAAGTTTCTGATTGTGACACAGAGAAAGCTGATGTGAGGATAAAGAAAAAAAGACAAAAAAAGAGAAAAAGAGTCAGTTTTTTGTTTGTTCTTCATGAGAAGTAGCCCACACTACAATGATGTCAGGGGTACATTTCCAGCAAATGTTGCTGCTGCATATTGACGGGAGACATGGCCATGGAAACGCAACCTAAGTGATGAAGGGAAGAGATGGCTGAAGTTTTTGTCTCCATTCTCCCCTTGTCTGACTGAGGAAGGAGGAAGTCAGGGTGTCTTATTTTTAATAGAGAGGAAAAGAGAATTCATTTTCTATCATGCTGAAAGCAAAAGTAACAGTATATGTTGTGCCCGACAAGAGTCGTTATGCTAACACTTCAGTTAGTGTAGAATTGATTAGGTCAGAAATGGCACCAAATCCCAGCCCTGACACCAGCAAATTCTCTGCAGTTAATGCTTGGTTCCTTCTCTTTTGCCAGGAGAAAAGAAATAATATTGGTGACAACTGACATGCTTCATAGCCTTGTACAGTCTTGTCTGTAGGCACATTTTTATTGAAGACAACAATCCACTGTCTTTTGAATGACAATGTCTACTCATGACCCTCATTTTATTCATCCTACTGAGATTTAATTTTTTCTACTTTATTCCAATTTCACTTTCCCCTAGATCATATCTTAAAGCTATTGTTCCCTCTTCTGAAATATTAGCAAAACATCAAATATCTAGGCTTTATTTTATTTACCAGTTCCTAACAGTAAAAATATCATGAGTTAAGGTAAATCTGGGAATTCGAGGCTGATCCAGGAGGCGGCAGAGGTCTGTGAACATTGTATAAAAATCCATGCAGGATTGTGTGCAAAAGCACTGTTTGAGTACTCTTCTGCATGGTCAATTACTTTCATTAGATCATAAGGGAGATTGGGGGACCAAGAGAGCTTACCACTGAAATCTTCCTGGAAACACACAGAAAATATTCTCTCTTACATTTCCTTGTCCAAATCCAGCTTAATTCCCTAATGCCTCAGCACTGTTTGCCATGTGAGAGCATGGTTCTAAACACCTTCACCATGTTAACTCAGTATGTGGAGGAGCATACAGAAGACGACTATGAAAAGTCCACAGAAAAGCTGAGTTATAAAACAAGTTTAGGAGCAGATTTTCATTGTAGCCATTCTGCAAGGAAGTACCTAGGTTTGATTCCAGGCTCAGGTTCCTAACTTTAGATTCCTGCTAATGCAGATGCAGACTCTGGAGGCAGCAGTGACAGCCCACGTAGGCGAATTTCTGTCACTGAAGTGGGAGGCTCAGCTTGAGTCCCTAGCTCCTGGCTTTAGGCTTGGGAATTATAGGAAGAACAGGTGGATAGGTTTGCTCTCTCTCTCCTCATTCTCTTTCCACCTTCTCCCTTCTCTCTCTTTTCTTGTCTATTTGCTTGTCAACTCTATCAAGCAGCAAATGTTTTTAAAAGATAAGCTTGTTTGCGTGCAGACAATGGCTTGAAAATCTATGCAGCATTGTTTTTCATAAGACACATTTTCCATAAACTTTCTGAAGATCACTTGTAATATCACAGGGGATAAAACTGAGTCAAAGGTTCACAAATCTAGCAAGAGGAAAAAATCTAGACTTCATATTTAGGTGGTTGGACTTATAATTACTGCACAATACTGTTGGAGTACACAACAAACCAGTATTAGAAGATCCATAAATAAAAGTTCATTTGTTGTTGGTATAAATTTCTGAACAGAGGGCTTTTTTAAAAATTTCACACTTACAACTAATAAAGGTGCACTAGCAAGCCACTTTATTTATTTTCTGAACATTCATTGTTGACCTGCACTATTCTTTCTATCATACAATGATTCATGTGCATTATCTCAATGATTGCCTTCAGTTATATTCAAGGTCAGTATTGTAATCTTCATTTTAAAGATGAGGAAACTCATCTCATAATACCAAGTCTCATATCATTCACAAAGCTTAAGAATTCAGCTCATGTCTCCCTCTCTTGTCATATGACACATCTCTCAGCTTCTAGCTGGAGTAATTTTTCAATAAAATACAACAGACAATGCTAGCATATTTTCTAAACCAGTGCTTCAGTGCTAATTTGTCCAAATTTGGGACAAATTTTAAAAATACACCTAGTGACTGATGGCATAAAGTGTTTCTGCATACAAGCGGTAATAGGTAGCTCAAACTCACATTTCAGGGTGTTGCATTGCTCCTTCTTTGCTGCTCTCATTTCTAGTGATGGCAAATCCACCTCTGAGGTCCTGAAGCCACAAGTCTTGCATCCACTGACTCCTCTTCTTCCTTTTTTAAAAGCTTTTTATTTCCCACAACCCTTCTTTTGTTCACACTGTATTCACATTGTTGACAAACTCCTAGGAACCTAATATATTTCAAAATATCCAGCAGCTTTTCTTCCCCTTCCATATTAGTAGTCTAGGTCGCCATTCTTTGTCACTCCGATTATTGTAGTAGCCTTTTAGGTATTTTCCCTGCCATTGCTTTTATGTTCTTAGTCTATTCTCACCTATGTGGCCAGAGTAACCTTATTAATAAGTGAATTAAAATAACTATCATGTTGAACTGTCCAACATAGAAGCTGCTTTTGACTACTGAAATTGAAATTGAGGCCTAATATTATGCTGTTCACTCACACTAGCCACCTTCCAAGATCTTCATGGCTACAATCATTTTGAAACACAGTTATAGAACATGTTCATGAGTCCAGAAAGCTCTAGTAGATAGTAGAGTCATTGATAGTAAAGTAATAATGTGATCTGGCATGTAATCCATTTTTTTCACCCAATTCAACCTTACTTCAGTTCACTTTCGTTCTTGTCTACCCAGCTCCAATTCCATAGGCTTTCTGGCTACCTAGAAAATGCAAGATCCAGGGCTGAGAGTAGGCCCATTAAGCAAACTATGGGCACCTCTCTTATGGGCTACAGATCCCAATGGTGAGCATGAGAACCAGAGCTGGGCGTGGACCTAACTAGACAGGCGGCAGTACCTGCAAACATAAGTGTGGGCTAGATACTAGGGTCAGATGGGCTGAGCTAGGCTGCATCACCCACTGGTGTGTAAAAGTTCAATGGGATGGGGGACAAACTGGACCAGTCTGGCACACAAACTGACATGCACAGGAACCAGGGCTGGGGGTGGGCCTGCTGGGAGTGAATGGGGGTCACTCTAATAAGGTTGCAGCTCCTGCTGGAGTACATGGGACCAATTGTGTAGTTGGCTGGGTTGGTCTGGGCCATAGTGTCCAGTGATTTGCTTAAGACATGGGGCTGGAGAGAATCAAGATGGCAGAATAGCGTAAGGACATGTTTAAACAGATGGAGAAATATTAGCCAGTGTGAAGCGAGAGGGCACATTCCAGGAAATACAATAGGACAGAACGAGAGCAGAGGGGCACCTGGAGACTGGTGGACATGGGAAGGCAGTGGACATGGTGGTGTTGTGGTGGTGACTGGTGCCCTGGCAGCACTCAGTTAGTGGCAATCTGAGTCGATCCACAGGCTAGAGTGGGCAGGTAGGAAGGGACTTTTGCTGGGAGCTCAGGAAGTGAACAAAGGTGGGGAGCTGCCTGTCCTGATAGTCTGTTTGATTTGACTAGTAGCAGAGACAGAGCAGCAGCCCCAGATGGGCAGTTTGGGTGAATTCCGCAGCCCAGTCTGGCACCATTTTGTTTAAGGAGGCAAGAGTTATGCACAGTACTATACATACACTAAGCTGGGAGTGAGCTCATTTCTGGCTCAACAAACTGCAACACTGTGGCTTCCCATAGATTCCACCCAAGATAGCCCTCAGACCTGATGGCCAGCAGATCAAGAACTCTAGTGGTGGCACATCAGGCACCATTTTGTACAGTGTGACAAAAAACTTAAGATTGCAGGGACAATAGTGAGGTACATGTGCACTGAGCTCGTGAAAACGCACTGAACTCATTGCATTGCACTCGTCCCAAAGGAAAATAATACTGACTGTGGCAGCATATGGGACAAAATAGGTCTGTGTGGCCCTCAGACCTAATGCCAAATAGGTTCCGGCAAGATCACTACCACCAACAACCTAGCTATATAGGATGCCTGGTGTCTCCCTAATCCTGGGATCTGCTCCAATTGGAACTGAGAGAAAGTTTGTAGAGACAACAGTGCAGCCTCAGCACAGTATCATAGGAGGTGGAGAGTGGTGAGCCAGCAGCTAGGGCTACAGAAACCATGGTGGAAATCTAACGTAAGAACCCAGACCTGGAACTCACTGGAATGAGTGGCACAAATGACTGCAGACAAAGAACTGGATACCAACTGCAATAAGTAAAATCAAACTCTAGACCTGCAGCTTACAAACCTTCCCCAAAGAGAAGAATCTGATAACCAGAATACAATGATCAAGAGCAAAAGAAGGCATTCAAGGAATTCAAGGAATACGTCATACTGGAAATGATTCAAATGAAAGCTGATGCTTCAATGCCATAAAATGCTAAATACTAACATTAAAATAGACAAGAGACAGCTGAATAGCAATCTATAGCCATTTTAAGGTATATAGAACATGGTTGAATATAAACCAAAATTGAAATGTCTATGAGGAAGTCACAGGTTGTGGTTGAGAACCTGCATTTCCCTGGTAACATATTGGTTAATCAATACCATGTCAATTAATGCCATAATGTTGTAAATGGTTGTAAATATTATGTTGGGTTTTTTACCTGATTGGGATGATACTCTGCTGGTTCTACCTTCAGACCAGAGATGGTTTCACCAAGAAGCCATTGAACTTGCCAGGACAATAAGATGCTGGACTTTATGACTGGTCAAAACCTCCAATGAAAGAATCTCAACTGAATTTGAACTATGGAAATGCAACAAGGTGGAGCAATCCACCGTGTGGGGGGGAGGGTTTGGGGAGAGGTGGGGGGAATCCCAGTGCATAAAAAAATGTGTCACATAATGCAATGAAATTAACAAAAAAAAAAAAAAAAAGAAAGCTGATGTATCAGAAATGAAGAATACAGTGGACCAAATTAAAAGTACAGTGAAGAGTCTCCAAACTAGAATGAAGGAAGCAGAAGAAAGAACCTCAAAATTAGAAGATATTTCTTGTCACCAGGGGGAAGCAAACAAAAAGCTGGAAGCAGAGCTGGATCAGGCCAAAAAAAGTATTCAACAATTGAAAGACAGTATTAAAAGGCCAAATAGAAGAATAATGGGAGTCCCAGAAGGTGCAGAAAGAGAAGCTGGGCTTAAAAATGTATTGAATGAAATAATAAGGCAAAATTTCCCAAATCTGGAGAATGAATTGAGAAACAACATCTGGGGGGTGGGGCACAGAACTCCCAATAGGGTTGACCAATGTGATCTTCACGATGACACATGATAATCAAGCTCTCTTCAATCGAACATAAGGAAAAGATCCCTAAATGTGCATGTGAAAAAAATCAACTGACATATAAAGGAATGCCAATTAAATTCACAGGAGACCTCTCACAGGAAACTCTACAGGCAAGAAGAAAATGGAGTGACATATTCCAGATTCTAAAAGCAGAACATTGTCAGTACAGGATAATGTACCCAGAAAAACTTTCCTTTGTCTTTGAAAATGAAATAAAATTCTTCCACAGTAAAGAAAAGTTAAAAGAATATGCCTCTTCCAAATGTGCCTTATAAAAGATACTTGAAGATGGTTTCTTAACAGAGGAATAGCACCCACCAAAACCAAAGGCAAATGGGAAGAACATCCCAGTAAAATAAAAACAGAAATCTAAATCAATGAACAATCCATTGTCGAAATGATAGGACCAAATTACCACCCATTCATATTAACCCTGAATGTAAATGGCTTATACTCATCAATCAAGCATCACAGATTAGTAGACTGGATTAAAAAACAAAAACCATCTATTTGTTGCCTACAGGAGACACATTTTACCAACAAAGATCAGTGGAAACAGTATCATGGATTTTGATTTTTTTTTGTTATTTTCATCTCTTCAAAACAATTTCTTTTCATTAAATTCTTCAATGACTCAGATTATACAGTTGCATCATTTTTTTCAA
The DNA here is from genome assembly GCF_030435755.1 of Ochotona princeps. NCBI lineage: Eukaryota > Metazoa > Chordata > Mammalia > Lagomorpha > Ochotonidae > Ochotona > Ochotona princeps. The sequence goes on from NC_080836.1 coordinate 22,758,497, forward strand.
GAAGGTTCTTGATTTGATTTTCATTCCTTTGTGACACATTACTCATTCAGCAGCATGTTATTTAACTTCATGGCCTTGTAAATTTGTTTTTTTTTCCTGTTATTGATTTTGTTTTGTGGTTTTTAATTTAAAGGGATATGTAGTAACTATGTAATGGAGATTGTCATACCTAGCAGCATATTATTTAACTTGATGTCATTGTAAGTTTGTATTTTTCTTCCTATTGTTGATTTTGTATTGTGGCCTCTCACTTAAGGGGATGTAGAGTAACTGTGTAATGGAGACTATCATATCCAGATGTGAGGATACAAAGCAGTATGCATCTCTACTTCCAGACAAAGATAGATTCCCATTGAAACTGTTTACTATATCTTTACAATGGGATGCTGGACTCTCTGCCATTGTCCATGCCCACAATGATGGACATATGACCTTTTATGAAGTACTATATTATAGTCATCTTATAGGGGAACTCAGTAAGTGGGGGAGGGAAATGGGAAGGGGATCAAGGGAATCACAGGGCCTATGGAACTGTATCATAAAATAATAATAAAAATTATTAATTAAAATTAAAAAAGAGATGGGGCTGGAGACAAAACTAACCCAGAAATTGCATAGGCTGACATAGGTGAAGACTGAGCCAGACCCTGTAATGGCAAACACACACAAAAGTCAGGTCTAGGGCACCTCAGGTAAGATTTTTTGGGGGAGCATCCCAACTGAACTGCTGGATTGAGAACTCCAACCATGGGGAGAACTGTAGGATCTGTGGACAGACCATACAATGAATGTGTCAGAATCGGGCCTCCTCAATGGCTAAGACAGAGCTGTGGATGGTATGCTCAGAAGCACATAGAGGATGTGGCAGTCCGTTGGGGCCTGCAGAGGACATCTAGTATTATAGCAGAGGATGGAAGGCAGAACAAATTGGACAACTCTCCCAGCCAAGTGTTGTTAGCAAGTATCTGGACAGATGGAGACCCTGAGATGGACTGTGTTAGGCAGTGGACCTTGGAAAGATTTCCTCATCCTTGCATTGGCAAGATCGACAGCATTTCAGAATTACCAAAACCACTTAAACAGAACCCCTGGAGCATGCTCTACATCAGGGACCCTGGGATGACACTGAGTGACCATTCCTCATCACTGGGTACTGGTGCAATTAGCATGCTGGATACGGCATCTCGCCCCCCTCTCCTGCCTTTTTCCAGATACAGGAAGAAGAAAAAAGAAAATCTTAAAACAAGAGTGTCATCCACTTTTCCCTAATCTTTGACCCTTTGAACCCTAATAATTATTCTATATGGGCATGCATGCTTCTTAACTATGTAAACATCATCAAAAATAAACCTTTAAAGCTTTAGATAGATAGATAGATAGATAGATAGATAGATAGATAGATAGGCCAACATGCTTCTATGTCTGGCACTTCATAGGTGCTTTTCAATCTGAAGTAACAATTCCTTTGCTGTCTATAGGGCTTGCTCTCAGATCTTTACTCAAATGTTGCCTTATTAGAACATTTCCATGATGACCCTAGGTAATGAAGCAGACTCTTCAACCATTTACCTTTGATTTTTTTATTTATTTGAAAGTCAGTGTTAGAGAAAGAATGAGAGGAAAGGGTGAGAGAGAAAGAGAAATGCACCATCCTTCTATCCACTAGCTCGCTCCTCCAATGGCTGCAGCACCTAGGGCTATGCCAGGCAGAAGTCAGGAACCACAGATTCTTCCAGGCATCCCATGTGGGTACAGGTCTGCCTTAGGCCATCTTCCACTGCTTCCCAGGTACATTAACAGAGAGCTAGAAAGGAAGTGGAGAAGCTGGTGTCCAACCTGCACCCATGTCAAATGTCAGCAATGCAGGCGGTGGTTTAATGTGATAAGTCACAAGGCCAGCTCCTTCTCAGAACCACTTATCCCTTCCTCTGATGAGTTTTTCATTTAGGTCTCTCTGCTCCTTACACTGTACTTAAATTAAGTTGCGTAGTATTCTGTTCGCTTTTCTGCTGTTAGCATTCACTGCCTGATAGAAGGTCAATGAGAGCATGAACTTTGTTTTCTTGCATAGGAACCAGTGCCTGGAACAAGCTGTTCACAAAATACGGACCTCGCTTACCCCAGAATGACCTCTGCCAGTATGTCACATCATTTCAGATCACTCAGATGCTCGACGACTTGGGGATTAAGTATGAGAGCTACGATCTTCTGTCCACCTTGGATATATCTGACTGTTTCATTGATGGCAATGAAAATGGAGAGCTGCTTTGGGATTTTTTGACAGAAACCTGCAACTTTAACAAAACAGCACCACCTGATCTTAAGGCAGAAATTATGAAAGATCTACAAGAGCCTGAATACAGTGTTAAAAAAGAGGGGAAGGTTCTTTTTAACAATAATCTGAGTTTCATAGTGATGGAGGCATAACTGAAGAGTAGGTTAAAAACTATGTTTGAAAAATAATAATCACTCATTTACTTCAACATTAAAATTATCAAGTAAATATCTTAAAGGAGATAGAGCATCATCTCAAATATGTTTAGAATATTCCAAGGCATTCCTGGTCTTCCATGTAGATTTATGTGAGATATTGCAGGATGTAGCCTATTCTTCCTCTAGATAAAGAACATATGTTGGCTAAACAGCACCTATGTAGAGAAAATTGGGTTTCAATGGTTCATTGAAAGTAAAATCCATTCATTTTACTGGTTGTATACAAATTTATTAGAATACTAATGAACTGTATGTTATAGATTCTTTGAATACTTCTGAAATAGACGTATTTGTCATTACTTGGCATATTAAATATTTTTATGGATAAAAACTATGGAAAATGGAACTAAATCATGTTTATCATGATAGAAAAAAATTTTAACTCTGTGCATTTTCCGTGAACTTGTTGAAAAACATTTTTATTTGTTTTCTATTATGTTTTATGTATTTTTATTGATTGACACCACTTTAGAATATTACAGATTAACTCTTTGTTATGCATTCTCACTTCTCATTGTTTCCTCTTATAATTTCGTCTGTGATTTTTTAAATATACTTAATGTTTTCTACCTTATGTAACCTTAATATAATTTTCCTATTCTTATTTCTGGGTTTCTGGTACATTTTGAAAGTCCTTCTAAAATAAATTTTCTTTAAAAATTTAATATTTTATCAGAAGTGATGATTTTACTTTTTGGAAAAATGAAGAGTGGAATGCTTGAAATTTAAATATGTGCAAAGAATGAGATTGAATACAAGCTATTCCCAAGCTCATCAAATATTAACCAGCTACAGGAACAAAATGTACTGAAATCCAAGAGATTGTACTAGACTTTTTTTTAGGATTTTCAAGTATTTTTATTGGGAAGGCATTTATAGACAGAAGATAGAAAGATCTTCCTTCCAAATCCAGGAGCTTCTTCCAGGTCACCCACACAGGTGCAGACCCCCAAGGCTTTGGGCCATCCTTTCCTGCTTTCCCAGGTCACAGGCAGGGAGTTACATAGGCAGTGGAACAGCTGGGGCAGGATTTTAGCCACTAGGTGAGGATTTTAGCCACCCATAGGCAAGGTGGGGATTTTAGCCACTAGGCTACTGTGCTGGGCCCCTGTACTAGCTTCAAATGCACCTTTTATTAGTTATTAAATTTCCAGAAAATCTTGAATATATTTTGATTTATTTAGTACCTTGTGTCACTGAGCAAGCATCATCTTTGAACACTGTAATTTGAGACAGTAAGAGTTAGAGAGAGCAGGCGAGAAAGAGAGATCTCCCATACACTGGTTCACTCCACAAATGGTTTCAATGGCCAGAGCTGGGCCCTATAAAAAGCTTGGAGTTAGAAGTTTCTTCCAGGTCTCCCACATGGGTGTTGGGGCCCAAAGACTTGGGTCATACTCCTCTGCTTTCCAAGGCCATAAGCAGAGGTCTTGGAAAGTTGAGTTGCCAAGACATGAATTGATGTGTGTATGTGATGTCAGCATCAGCAGGTGGAGAATTAACTTGTCACGCCACTGTGCTAGCCTAAAAGTTCTTTTTTGTTTCATGTTTTTTAAAAGTGTGCGCCTATTTATTTGAAAGGCAGAACGATGGAGAGAAAAAAAAAAGACACACACAGATGAACATCTCCCTTCTACTAAATTCCTTCTACTGGGAATGGGCCAGGTGTAAGCCAGAGGCTTCTGAAACTCCATCTGGGTTTCCATATGAATGACAGGGATTCAGTTCGTTGAGGCATCATTTACTTCAGCGGGCATCTGGACAGGAAGCAGCACCAGGACTTGAACCCAGGCCCTCTGACTTGAAATACAAGTGTCAGAACAGGAGTTCAAACCCCTGTACTGAACACCTGCCCCAAGAGAATTTTAAGTCACTTATCCGATGCTCCTTATTTTTGTCATTCTTTTAAAACCAGTATACCTCCTGAGGGAAGTAAACAACTACTTCTGCAATTTTTATAAGGAAAGAACTACTATTCGCTGTCTAAAACAGGTGGATAGTAAGGTTTTCTCAGGAGTTCATGAACTCTCGATCTCCCAGCAAGGAGGCATTAAATCCAATTTGACAGGTAGTCTTTAACACAGGACTACCACTCCATGTTGCACTGTAGTCACAAAAAAGAAGTCTGCATTCATGCCTAATCCCTGCACTCTCCCCCTGGGAGTCCACCAGAATACAGAGCCTACTTATACTAACAAACTGCCAGGCCTTGTGTTCCATAATAAATAAAATTGATCTGCATTGGTCTCTTTTCTCAGACAACTTCATCAGTGTGCTTTGAATTATAGATTCCAACCAATGAAACAACATTTACCCTATCAGATAGTTGAACATGAAGACTAGACCATTCATCATATTGATACGTACTAGTGACAAAGGAAATATGTGAGACACACATGAATGATGGGTACAGGACTAAGATGACCTTGAACAACTTCACCAGAGGCATGACAATCAAGATTATGTCAGGCAACCTGTAACCTTTTGTAAAAATTATATGTGCAAAAACAAAAATAGAACTAGCATGCTATTCAAAGATTGAAAGTGATGTCTCTAGGATGGTATTCATAAATATGGTCTTTTCTCATTCTGCAAAGACTAGTATAAAATACTAAGATAAATACATTCATTCCTGCATCAGTTTAATGTAACAGAACATGGAAGTATTTTCTATAAGAAAAATCATTATAAATACCTAAAGGTTAATCATGAGGAGCTCTCTAAACACAAATGATAGGAAAATGGGCTTCTTTGTGCAGCATATGATGTTACAAAAGGTTTGTCACAGTCACATGTTGATTTATCATGCTTCTGCAGTTCAGAAAAAAACATGCAATGTGAATCTGGAATGTTACCTTATGCATTGTTTCATATTATCACAATTTCAGGTAAGGAAACTGAGATAGTGTTAATATATTAATACACATTACATGTATCCTATATATAATGTCTATATTGGCCAAATTACATTTATAATCTTGTTTTATCTTGGATACAGTGTAAAATTTCATAATATTAAATTAACTTGGCCCCTCAGTGTCCATGTGTAAACTAATGGATATCTGATAATAAAAGAAATCAATCAATGTTTAAAAGAGAAATGGGAAACCAATATCTGTCTTGAATGATGCAATATCAATGATGCATCAAAGTTTCAAAACATGACACTTCACTAATACGTTTGTTTGAAGCTATTCACCAAACCTGGGCTCTCTCATCCAGGTCCCTTGACTTTTGCCAGTACTTCTTAGGCTCTACCCCTTCCCTTTTTCAGACATCACCAATTTAATGGTTAAATTCTATTATCCCTTTTCTCCCTATGATTTAGATGCTACACATCCATAGTACATGATCAACTAACGCAGAGCAGTTGAAGCTATGTGTCATGTACCCCGCTTCCTAACATGATGCACAGCATGAAAAGGTAACTGAAGTAAAACATGTGAGATGGAGGGGATTGGGTGGTAGTGATTTAAGAGGCTGCCAGGAAAACAGCAGTAACAATTTTCAAATGTGCCAAAAATTCATTAGGGTTCCATGTCATATTGCCATAATTTTTGCAGCAGTAGAGTAATAAATACAATGATGCATGGTATGGAGGCTGCAATGATATGTTGCAGACATTTTCTATAAGCCATGTCTTCCCATGATCGTATTCTCCTCTTGAAAAAGTATCTGTGTTTCCTGATTTGTCTTAATGATACTTGAAGGACTTCGCAAACAACCTGCCTGGAGTTGAAAATGTTGAAATAAATCACAGGGGCCATCAACTGTAGTCCAAGCTCGGTGAGCTCTCCAAAGACATGTGATATAGAAAACAGGAAAATGTCACTTTTTCTATTTATGTCCTACAGCTAACTAATTCCATGCTAATTTCATTTCTATACCAGGACTCCTTTTCCTCCACGTGTTGATGTATGGTTTTCATGAGTTAATTCTCTGGTTTTCAGAGCAGGCAGAGTGGACATAAATCCCAGGGTTGTATAGAAGAGGCACTTGTTCCAGGCTACTTATTATCAGCACAAGCACCTTGCAACCTTAGCTTATTTATCAAGATGCTGCCACTGTCCTGGACTGTTTCCGAGCAGCTTTGTCTACCTCACAATAGATTTCAATAGAAGGTGTCTCACTGTTCTTATGATTTGTTTATTGCTGTTTTTATTAGGTTTTTAATTCTGCAGGACTGATTGGGAGAAGAGTGTGGATTTTTTATTACCTAGAAGTTGTAAAGAAAAATACAAAAGGTAATCAGTGAGGGCTTACAGCCCTCAGAGAAGAATCATGGGATGCTTTTGTCTTGGCAAGGTTGGCACTCATGTGTTTCCCATCTGTGACCTTATGAATGGTGGAGTAAAAATGGTTTGCTTGGGACCTGGCATGGTAACCTAGTGGCTGAATTCCTCACCTTGCCAAAATCCCATAGGGTGACAGCTTGTGTCCCACAGGACCTGCTTTCCATTCAGTTCCCTGCTTGTGGCCAATGAAAGCCGTGCAAAATGGCCCAAAGCCTTGGGACCCTGCACTCACTTGTGATACCAAGAAGTTCCTGGCTCCTGGCTTCAGATCGGCTCAGCTCTGGCCATTGTGGCTGCTTGGAGAGTGAATCATCGGATGGAAGGTCTTCCTCTTTGTTTCTCCTCCTCTATATACATCTGACTTTCCAATAAAAAATAAATAAATCTTTTTTAAAAATGGTTTCCTTGGCTTATCTCTCCTTTCTCTTTTCTTTGGTCCCTCTGATTGGTAGAGTTCCATCTTGAGAAATGAATTCACAATGTACAATTCATGTTTACATTGCTTAGAAAAGAATTGCACTGAATTTTTCTATTAGTTTGAACTTACATAAATATACCCTCAGTTACTTAGTATCCCTAACAAGAGACCTGCTAATGGAAAATATCAAGGTCTGTGAGACACTGCTGGGCATAGTAATAGTAGATAATTAGGTGACTGCTATTATGCAGTCTGGGTATTCTTTTTTATGGTAATACTATGTACAATTTTTCTTCAGCCATAGACTGTCCAAAGGAAGACATCATATCTTACATACCCTTGAAATAATAATCATGTAACAGTTTTAACCTACAGTATGAGAGAAGTACAAAATTATGGGCACATTGAGAACAAAAGAGGTACACTCTGCTCCTCTGTGATTACTCCTCCCATGTGTCATGGCTGTGGATGTGAGTGGGATACTATCTCTGATCATGCAAACAAGGCAGTGATATCTGGGATATGCAGACCAACAAGGTGGAAGGATCTGCATTCCTGGACTTGATGGAATGACATTGCTGCATTAGAGGTCAACTGCCCACCCTCTGTTATGTGAGGAAAGAAATACCCCTCTACCTTATAAGAAGGTACAGTTTGCAGGCAGTGAACACCCAGGAGGCTGAGATAATGGATCACGTGATTGGTTTCTTGTCACCCTGATGGGAGACTTAGATTGACTTGTAGCTGCTGGTGAGCCTTAGCTCACAGGCACTGAAGGAGGGAACTTACACATGGGTGCTCTTACTTTCTGTCTCTTTCTCTATTTGCCTCTATGCCTGGCAAATAAAGTTGAAAAGATTTCAATAGACTGAAGAATCAGAGGGAAGATATTTAGACATGCATTTTTTTTAGTCTCTGAACCATATGTGCAGCCTAAAGCCTCTTTTTATGAGTAGAGTCAATGATTGGCTTACTGGCATCTCGAAATTGACAAGCCACTAAGGTAAGGACTAATGAAACAACAAGAAATAGCAATATTTAAAGAAACAGTTCACCATTTGCTAACCTGTACCAATATGTCAATGCTGTCTTCAACACATTTAGTACTTATTACACACCAGGCATTGGACAACATTCCTGACAATTTAATGTACTTTTCACAATCCAAAGTTGGTTTTATTAACTATTCTCATCTTTAGATGATGACTTAGAGGTTTGATAATTTAGATAGACTTGTACATAGTCCAAGCTAAGAAGGGATAGAGCCGGGTCTCTTTTGGAATCACTTCCCTTTAAAGATTTGCTAAGACTTCTCTGATTTCTTATAGTCATCACTATTCAGAGAGGAAAAAATATGTGCTTCAAATGTTATTCATGAAAGGCTAGTAGAGACTGCACAAGATACTCATTATGTCTGTCTCTGCCAATAATCTTCATGTGTAAGATAGCATGGGAATCCATGGTTGTCAGGAAAAGAACGTGAATTCAGAGATCAGAAAAAAGAGACTCTAAAAATGTGCCTCCTTGGGTGAGTATTTGGTTCAGGGGGTAGACCCTGGCTCAGGGTGTCTGTATGCCGTACCAGACTTCCCAGATTTGAGTCTTGGTTCTTTTCTCCATTCCCCATTCCTGTTAATGCACATCAAGATAGGTAACAGGTACTGACTCAGGTGGTTGAGTCCCTGCCACTGATGCATGAGATCCTGCCTCCATCCAGCCTAACCTTGGCATTTGGGAGAGTAAATCAACAAATGGGAGATCACTGTTTCTGTGTATCAAATAAATTTAAAGCAAAATATGTTTTTTGATTTTAAAGACCAATTTTTTGTAATAAATTATCTTAGCAATTTTATGCACACACGTATACATTCTCACACATTTTGGAGCTATAAAATTGCATTCATTAGGTTCCTAAGATTGTGACGCCCCTATTTTCATAAGATTCACAGTTGAATCAAAACTATTTTAGTGAATCTTTTCCTTTTGTGGTTTTGTTTCATTCATTTTTTGTCTGCAATTGGCTAAGTATTGGTCAGTATTTTTCAGTTTTCTCTAGTTTTGTCAATGTACATACGAGTAAATAGGCCTTCCATAGAAGCAGTTTTTGTAAGTTCATGGAAACGCTTATTATGAAAAGTACTCCAGGATTTAAAGTTCTTTGTACCAAAATAATTTTTCAAATTACATTTCCATGAATTTTCTGAAGTGCCCTGTTGTGACTGTGTGAAAAATCTTGTATCTGTGTCTGCATACACAGATAAATTATTTTTGTATGCCCTTCCACATTTATATTACAGCTATCAGCCTTTGTGTTAAGAGAAAAACTTATGTGGCTTACAAATTCATTTTATATTTGCTGATTTTCTTAAAATAATACTCACTTAAGCAACTTACCAATATATATCAAATTTTATGGAGTCCTGGATATATAAGGAAATTAAACAAAGAAATTAACACTCAAGATGCTACATTTAACTCAAAGACAGTAGTACATTTCATGTTTTGTTGTATAGTGGGAGTTTTATTCGCCAGTACTATTCAGAAGAGAAAAGGTCTTCATCTTCAATAAAAATAAAAATGTTGAATTAAATAGATTAATATCAAATTTTATGCCTTCATTTATGTGTGGTATGCAGAATTATCTTAAATATATTTTATAGATGAAGTAGCTTTCTACCAAATTGAGCCTTTTCACCATGGAAAATGTTAACATAAATTGTAGCATAAATCATTGCCTCATAGAATACCAGAAGGCGCATATAAAAACCCATATCTTTACTGCACATATTTCCCATTAACCATAATCTATTAGTAATTGAAGTTCATTACAAATTCTTGTAGACTTTATTGCTATCATGCTGCATGACATACCGAACCTGGCTTGCATAACAAGAGGTCCTTGCTGGGAAATATCCTATTAACAATGACAGTGCATTTGTCATTGTGATAATAAACCCAAGAGTTGCCTGTGGACTATAAATTATCAAGGCGCCATTTATGCTGCCCTGGCTTGAAGGTTTGTCAGTGCTTCCCTTTAAAACCCTGATTTTCAGTGAGTTGTAACTCAACCATCAGAATCTGCACTGACCTACAACTTTGCATCCAAGGACTTAAGACTTTTTTGGGAAACAATTTTAAGTGTTATGCGCATTTTCCAATCAATAAGCACAAAGCTTTGTCAATTTCAATACAATACCAATGAAAGAATCCGGGTGACACGGTCATTTCCCTCCAAGACAAATAGATCTAGATACGACCCAGAATATCTATGATTCTTTAAGATCAGAGTATAACACAGTTTCAGTTTTGTGCCTTAAAGGATATTGTTACTTTTTAGAAGGGTAACAGCTAAATGTAAATGTCAGCTGTCCAAGGCAATGGCCTATGCCAAGCACATTTTTCTTTCATGTAAGAGTCTCTATCCCTCTCAGAAAAACATATTTAGGAGTAGAAAATTTTATACAGAGGAGTGAGAAAATATTACTGTGAAGGGAGGGGAGCATTTGAGAAGCAGATGTGAATTGGAAGCAGCAGTAGTCACAACTGTGCAAATCTATGCCTCTGGCTTGGAAAGGAGCTCCAGCAGTCTGTGGCATTCCTAGGTCAAGGTGCAAGAAGCCTGCAGGACCAGAACGTGCTTTTTACATGATGTGATGCACTGGCTCCATAATCTTTGATCTGTGTCACCTGCCTCCAACTCTGGCAGTAGATAATTGCAGCTAGCTAGAAAGTCTCCACACTGCCCAAGAATATGCATTTGCAGCTACAAATAGGCAGACCTCAAAACCTTCATCTCAGGCACTGTAGATGAGGATTCAACAACAAACACTGACCTGGTTTGCTTGCCTATGTTGTGCAAGACCACATGTTGAATGCAGCGGGAAAGGTAAGAGTGAAGCAGACTGGTCCTTGCTCCCAGAGAGGTTATTGACTCTTTCAGATTGACGAATAGAAAAAGCAGTACGCAAGACAGTGAGGCATTTGCAAAACTGAATTGCACAGACCACTTAAGGGAATCTGAAGGAACAAACTCTTATCAGAGAATCAAAGAAACAGGTTTCGTGGACAGGACACGAACAAGATCTTGAAAAATTCCTACCTTTTTAAAGGGTTCCTCTTCCCTACCCCATGACATACTGTTCTTTCTCAGAATAACAAAGAAGAGTAAATTCCTACTATAGGAAGGAATATTACTTTGAGGTGGAGTGAACTAGCTTACACTTGCCCAACGTCTAGCAATGACAAATACAAATCCTAACTAAGTGTATCAACTGCACAGAGAAAGAGAATGAGAAAATGAAACAGTGGAAACATGGCCAAAGAAACACATCTATTTTGCTTCAAGGAAACTTAACAGAAACAGGGAACTTGGGTCTCTGTAGCCACCTTCCAACAGATTTTCAGTTTTCCTTAAGCATTAAGTAAAGCGAAGGAGAGCAAATGTGCCTGCTCATAGAGTTTATTTCTAAACATGTCTAAAGAAGCATTTAATATGCAGTAACAGTTGGGTCCTTTGCTTAGCAGGTTTATTTCAAAGAACTAGATGCAAAATTCCTGACCCTAAATCTCAGACACTGTGCCAAGTTGCTTTCTAATATCTGCTACATTTTATTCTTGAAAATATCAAATTAGGTTTTGACATTTCCATTTTACAAAAAGAAGAAACTGCTACATAAGGAAGGTAGAATCTGACAGGTTATGACTTGCCAAACCTCAAACAGCTATTCCATGGGGCAGTTGTAATTCAGACTCCAGCTGACCTGACTGTGCAGGCTGCAGCATGCTCTCTAGCCTCTGTATACCCATCATGTTGTCTTCTAAGTAATCTCCAATAATAAACTAGGGCACCAAGACAGCCAAAATGTGTCCAAAATGTGGCTTATCTTACCAAGTATTCTTCAAAGCCTGTTTCTTTTTAAGCCCAGATAATTTCACTGATAGATTCTCAAGATCTATTCCAGAATATAATGATTTAATACTTAACAGCAAAAACCAAACCAAAACAAAACAAAAATTCCTCAAAGCAATTTCCTCCTAGAAGTTACTGATTCAATCAAAATAATAGAATATTGTCTTAGGCTTATTAAGGACAATGTGTATGACTAAATATCCACTTCTCATTTGGTACTGGTTTTGTTCTCTGCAATTTTCCCAAACCAAACAGGGCTGTAGTATAGCACAGTGGATGAAGCCAGAGCCTGATATTCCAGCATTCCTTATCAGAGCACCAATTTAAGTTCTGTCTGCGCTGCTTTCAACCTAGCTCCCCGCTAATGTGCCTAGGAAGGCAAAGGGAGATGATACACACACTTGGGCCTCTGCCATTCACATCTGAGACTAGGACAGACTTCCTGACTCTTGTCTGATCTGACTGTTGCTTCCATTGGGAGACTGAACCAGAGGATATAAGGCCTTTATCTCTCTCTCCCCCTCTGTTTCTCCCTAACCCTCTCCCTATTTCTCAGTTGCTTTGCCTTTCAATTACATCTTTTAACATGTTATGCCACTCTGCCTTCAAATTCTGTAATGTGCTCAGACTCTTCTTCTTAGTATCTTGGCCATTTGGTGATGGATATTTGTTCCTTCACTTGCTTTATTTTCTAACTGCATCCCAGTGCTCTGAAAAATCATAGATATTTTCCTCTCTTAGTGGTTATGTCCTCTCAGTGGTGAACATGATTTGCAGAGCACACAGTATTGACACATCCTCAACAAACAATGTAGGGTCATTTGTTCCCAAATATTTGTCCAGACAGTAGTTTGCCATTTGGAACCAACCTCAAAGCCAACCAAAGCCTGATGAGCCATCTGCTCATTTTTTCTCATTCTCAAAAACTTTAATGATTGCTATTTATATAGCATCTTTCTTTCAAACTTTTTACTGGTTGCTGTGCATATTATCTATAATGTTAAGCTTAACAATAAAATAAAATAGATGATTTGGGAAAAAGTAAAAATCTACCATATATTGTAGTCAATGTATCTTTCCCAAAAGTCAACCGAAAAACAAGGGTATCAGCTGTATGACTCCTGTGATAAGCATGTGACTTCAGTAAGTAATGGTAGCTCTCTGTGTGCTGGCCAAGTTCTCATGTTCTCATGAACTAAAAATAGTTGGAACTAGACCAGGGGAAAAATATGAAGAAACAGGAGTGTTGGACATAAAAGGAAAAATTGCTTGTTTTTGAGTTTTGGAGAGGAGAGACATACACCCATCTCCCTGCCAAATAGGTGAGATAGTACAAAAAGTTCATTTTAAATGTGGAGATCTGATAGTACAGACACTTGAGTCTTTTTATTCTAAGCAAAGCCCAGGGAGAAAGCAAAACTCAAAAAGCATTCCTCCTGTAGACACGTGTAACTATTACAGAGAAAAATGATCACTTCTAATACAGCATGACCAAGCCTGAAAAGAGGATATTGTTCCTGCAGGCAAGGGAATGGCTGAGCATGCATTCAAGGAACCCCTCTCCACTCTATTCACAGCCACGCAGACAAGTGTTACCTGAGGGCTGAGAGATAGATGATCCTCAGCAAATCTCACATGTTAAAACAGAGACAAAACAGTGAAGGACTTCTTTTTTAAAAAAATTTTATTATTTTTTCCCATTAATTACAATGTATTATGCGACACAATTTCATAGGTACTGGGATTTTCCCCCCTTCACCCCAAACCCTCCCCCCTCTGGTGGATTCCTCCATCCTGATGCATAGCCACAGCTCAAGTTCCGCTGGGATTCCCTCATTGCAAGCATATATCATACATAGAGTCCAGCATCCCATCGTCCAAATTCAACCACCTCTTAGGGAGGCCCTCTCAGGTCCGAAGGCAGAGCCAACAGAGTGTCATCCCAATCAACTAGAGGCTCCAACATATCATCAGCAACAATCCAGGTATGATGAGGCTGGTGCAGAGTCCACTGACTGATTTAGACCATCATAGCGTCTCCCCTTGTCCAGTATTTCGCTGCCAACCTATAACTGAGGTGGTTGATTGATCTATTCCATCTTCAGTCTTTTCTTGGTTAATGTTCTGATTCCTCCATTATGATTAAGGGAGTTCCCAAAGAAACTTTGAGGTGTTCCCAGATCAGGTTCCTACATGTACTAGTAAGCACAGTGCCTGCCACAATCCATCACCCCGATCAGCTACTGGTTGCAACTGCTGGGTTGGTTCTATTCTCAGCCTCGACCTCTACTGGAACCAATGAGTACTGCAGCCCATCCTGGTTCTGGCCATCACACACTCATCCTTCACTTAAACCAGTGGGAGGTGTGCTGGTTGGGTGCTGCATTCCTAACCGGCACAGGCAGCCTTGCCTTAGCATTTTGTATTGTATACTTTTTTTTATTATCGCAACCGAACCTGGCCAGACCCCCGCACAGCTCCAGCGCACAGACCTGCCAGTGGATAACGCGAGCTAACTCAGCCTGGTCCGCCCCCAGCCTGAGCCAATGTATGCAAGTGGGTTACTTTCCAACGCCTCTTCTGGGTTGTTTACCTCCTTGCTTCCTGCGTTTATTTGTAGGGTCAGTGTCCTGTCAGAGGAACTGTTCAGGTTCCTCCATCAGACCCCTTCCTGGTGTCAGGCTTCACGCATACCAGCAGTTCCTTGGGCCAGCTCCGCTCTTCAACCCATTCTGGTTCCTGCTGTTGGAAGTTTCAGCCCAGCCACGGCTAGTTCATACCCACATATAGCTCTTATATGGCTCAGTTGGGGTTGAAACCTAGCCAAGTCCGTCCCACGTCTACCCTGGTTCTCCAGAGCACCAAACTGTGCTGTGGTCTAACCTGGCATGGTGCATCAAGTTCTGATCCATATTTATGCCAAGGGACTACAACTGTGACCTGACCAGAACTCAGCCCCCTTCCAGTTCCTGTGTTCCTTAGTGGTAGACTCCACCCAGCCAAGGCCTCCCACAAGCTCCCCAACCAGGCCTGTTCCCTGCCAGTATTAAGTATGCCAGTGGTTGCTCTGGGTCAGTCCAGCATGCCCCATAGACTGTCATACCTCCTGCATTGTCTCCACTGGCCCTCCTAAACCATCCAGTGGGGTCAGAATTTCCATGGGGATTGGCCCACACAGCCCGACACATTCTAACCCAGGGTATGGTTCTCGAATGCCAGTCAATGTCATGGTCTTGCCTATTGTGACCCCTCTGCTAATTTATCATCCTATTAGGCAATGGGGACATCCTGCTGGACAAGCCCGTAATTTTGCCTTTAAATGAACTGGTGATTGGCAATCTGCACTATAAAGTGAGTACAGGATCATCGGAGGAAGATTTACTGCCACTGAGAATCTTAAGGACTAATACACATTCTCAGAGCACTGTGGGTTTAGCCTGGAGCCATTCATGCAGTATATCAAAGAACCCAAATTCCAGAACTCCCTGGCTGGGCAGCCAGCAGGCACAGCCTGGTGCCAAATGGCGCACTGGCCGCCCAGGAGTCGCTCAGCCCACGTACTTGGGTGTGCCGTGCTGGAGATGGGGAGAACCTGAGCCCCCGAGCAACATGGCTGCCCGGGGGGTTGAGGCGCTTGGATCTCAGCCCCACCCCCTGGCAGTGAAGGACTTCTTGCATACAGACTGGTAGTTAGCACAGGGGCTGCCAGTGTTTATGCTCCACTGCTTTACAAGGCTCTGATGCCATAGAGACCAATGTATGAGCTGGATATCTATCAACAAGAAAGCTAAGCTCCCTCCTTGTCCCCCAGCCCCAGTCTTGGTCTTATATTGACACTAGAAAGATGAATGGGAGAGAAAAAGCTCCCAAATTTGAATTTTCTGTTGAAATTATGGAGTAATCTCTTATTTGTTGATTTTTTTCTGAAAACGACTATATTATATTTTTACTTTTGAATAGAAATAAGGCTGAAAGTTAACAGGGTGAAAATCTGGTTTACAAAAAAATAAAATTTTGCTTGTGTGACTTTCACACTCTCAATCACTCCGGTAAGTGCTGAAAATCTTCAAAATCTATTTGTCAGTTTCTTACTTTCTCTTTCCTCAAAATCTATGCTACCAATCCCAGGCTTGTCATCTTGTCCTTGTGACGGTGGAAGTGCCCGCCCCAACAATTCAGGCTCAATTTCAGCTTTGATAGCTTACATTTTCATAACTCTTCCTTCCTGGTTTCATGCTAATTTCTCTAAGTATGTAGAGATACTACCAGTCAAAAATTTCTATCCAAATTTCAAAGATTATGTCTTAGGTGTCATATGTCACAGTTCAGCTAAGATTACACTTTAAATACAACCCAGTATGGGCGTACTCATGCTTGTGTACTTGGCCCATAAGAAGAATTTAATCCTCCTAAAATCAGAGTAACAATTCAATAGTCAAAGAAAGTTTTTAACAGATTCTGAGCATGAAAGGAAGTTACCCTTGAGCTGCCTACAGTGACTTTAATGATAGGTACCATTTTCAGGACAAAACAACCCATTTCTATCCAGTATTTCCTGATGTGAACAGATGGCAGATGAGACCACATGGTGCTCTGTTTCAGAGATTCTAGTACTGACGGCAATTACCAGATCCCAAGATTGGGCATTGTGGGTACAGAGACTGAAGGAGTAATAGCCTCTCACCTGCCCCAGTTGTGTTTCCATGATCTGCCATCTATCAGATGAGCTGCAATACATGCAGAACAGCAAGAAAGTTGTCAATGCTTGGTTCTGGCTAGAGTCTCAAAAAGCAGGGACTTGGAGATTTTGAAAACACTGCTATATCCATGACCTCTAAACGAGAAGTCTGGCATTGAGTTTGATGCCTCTATCGCATATCCCAGTATTGCTCCAGGAATTGTAGCCCCTGAGCTGGATGGAAAGACAACAACGATGTACAGGGGTGGCAAAATATGCCTGACTGAGCACTTCAAGACTGATATCTTCCCTCTCATCTATGCACCTCAACCATTTTCATCCGGGGTTATACTCCAGGCCTTCTCATTACCTAAGTCATATACTCTCCATAGTCTCTGTTTCCAGCATCACATTCTCTGGTCACCACTGATACTGTTTCCAACTTACTCCTGCCCCGTATCTCTCTCCAACCTCCATTTGATTCCATCAGAATCTAAAGTTGATCAGTGATATCTATGTTTCACTTGTCTAGCCTTATCTTGGAATCAATCTACTCTCTTTCTCATTATACAGCCTAAATTATTGTTACTAATCATTATAATCTCTTTATCCCTTTCTTCGCCTCTTTTTAGCTGTATCATAGGCAAAACACAGTCCCTCATCCCTTATTATCTCCATGCTTCCTACTGCACAACTGAACATGACTAAGAAAAACATATAACCATGATGCATGCATGAGCTCACTTTGAATTCATGACCACTAAATTTCAAGTAGTTTCTTAATCCTAACTGGAAATTATGTTTCTATAACCATTTCTCTGTCACGATACCAGTAAACAGTTTCATACCCTGAGAACATTTGTTAAAATTCTCATACCTTCCTTCCTCACCCTATTTCTTAGTTGAGGACTTGGTTATTCCTTTGCAACTTCATATTTTATTGAGATAATAAAAACAACCAGAAACTCTAACAGCATCTACCAATCTCCCTGCAACAGTGCCCCTATATTCTGCCTCCCCATCTACCACTGTGAATGTACTGTCCCTGCTCCCAGCTAACCCCAGCACTGCTATGTGAACACTGGATACCAATTCCTCCAGTCTCCTCAAAGACCATACAGCAGATCTCTTTTCCCCAGTTGCTCTTTTCTCTCCTACCTTAAAGGGTTCTTTTTTAACACAAACATTTATTTCTCTTTCCCTTTACAGAAACTCTCCTGAAAGGTGTTATTCATACACCCTGCCATTCACCATCCTTTTTAATTCTTCCTTGAACTCACTTTGGTTTTATTCACACCATTCCACAGATCATCACCAATAACTTCAGATCCTCAGTTGCCTACCTTAGTTCATCTGCTAGCAGGTTTTGGCATTTGCAATCTTCAGACACATTCCTCACTTAATTTTCTGGTCACGCTGCTGTTCGTAGTTTGCCTCACATCTTACTTGCCACTACTTCTAAGGCTTGAATTTTTCCACAGTTCTCCAACTTCTTAATGATATAGTGCCAAGAACTTGATCTTTGACTTTTCACTTTCCTATCTGTATTCTCTCTCTCCCATCACTGAGGTTTCAAGTTCCATTTAATACTCTTATGTTGACACTTCAGAGATCTATCTCTGAATGGCCAGAAACCTAGAATTTCTCCTGGATCCCTATGTCTCACACCCCATGCTAAGACAAGACTAAGCCCTTCCCATCTCTGCCTGAACCCTCTGTGCCAGAAACCCATGCAGTGTTCTTTCTTCTCGCTCCTGCAGGTCTTCACTTGATGGCCAATCAAAGGTCTTTCCTGACTTTCTTGTTTAAAATCCAAACCCTTCATTTACAACACTTGCTATTCATTTCTTGACACCATTTGTCTCCAAACTATATATTCTATTTTCACACTTGTTATTATTGTTTTTATTGTCCATTTACCTCCTATCCCCTTCTCTCCAATCTCATATGCTCTGTAAAGACAGGGTGATTTTTATTCACTCATTGCTCTTTTTCCAATATCTAAAATGGCACAAAACCTAGAAAGCATTCATTAACAGCCATACAGGGACCAAGTAAAATAGTCATCCTTAGTGCTGTTCTGGAGAAACAATCAGTATGTTAGGAATATGACTTTCCAGTCCCCATTTTTCAATGGGTATACTAGATGGGAATCTTGAGTGCCACAAGGCCTCTTGCCTGCTGTCTGAGCTGCAGCTCTTTCTTTCCTGTGAGTATGAAGAAGAGCCAGGGACATAGATTATCTTTCTCTATGTAATCAGGACCTGTGGTTTTGATGTGTTAAATTCCCATCTATTATGGTTCCTCATCTTAAAACTGATAAGTAACAGCCGTCAGTTTTCCTGCAACACAACATTTAGGGAGACATCACCTTACGTTCAGTTGGACTCATTTCCTACCATATATTTATTCTTCACAGCATACTCTGTCTTTTATTTACTATGTTCTTAGACTTACAATCATCTCTTTTCCATCACTAGCACTTTTTTTCTAAGACCAACTAAGAAAACGAACAAGACTTCAATATTTAAAATAAATATAGGAAAATCTGTTTCATAACTATTTAGGGTGAAGGCAAGATTCCTGGGTACTAACCAGTATGGAGGGAAGGAAACCAGAGATGAAAAACAGCAGGAAGAACAGGCTGCAACAAGTTTGAAAGAACATGAAAGGAGCATTGTGATTGCAGCTCTAGGGTGGAGTCATTCATTGCAAAGTTTGCTGGGGACAGACTGTTGGCAAACTCACTCCAGCAATGGAAGTGGTAGCTTCTGTCTTCTCCCTTCAAATCTCCAACTTCCTTTATTGCCTTCCTTGGCTAAATCCCACCATAAACATGTTTTTTTTTAATGTATATGGCAATGTTATTGAACAGCCAATTAATCTCATGCCTTCACTGTCTCTTCCCTTTTTGTTAGATAAAGAGTAGAGCAAGGAGAAAGCAGAAAAACACATCTGAGGATGAACATCTCTTTAAAAAGGCTTACAAGATGTCTTTCCAGTCATTTCTAGCCATCAGAAGTGAATTGTCCCAGAAGATCTGAAAATACCATAGGTAGGAATCCTTAGGATAAGAAGTATAGCCAAGGTTATTCTTAACAGTTTGGAATAAAGTGGTAGGGTTTTATTGTAGTGGGACTGAAAGGAAATTAGGTAACAAGGTAAAGGAGTGAGAGCAGACCTTCCCACCTCATCCTGATGCCTTGAGATTGCTTAAGTTCCAACTGGAGCCTTCTGGTCAGTTTATAAGGAGTATGTAGGTGACGGTTAGAATTGTATACTGAATAGAATAACTTTTTGTAATGTGGTTGTGCATTGTAATACAAATTAGTTATACCATGACACTTTTCTGGTAGATTGAAGTAAGCCACATTGAGAAAAATGAAACTTTCCTGAGTACACACATATTTGCCATGTAGATATCCATAGAAAGTATGTCTATAACTAGGAGGTAGGTATGTGTAATCAGATACTAAGGAGATATTCTCACCAGGAGGCTAGATGGATGTATGACTTTTTACTGGGAAAAAAACTGAGGTGTAAGAGATAACCATAAATGTTTGCCTGCAAAGTTCCTCAAGCTCGTATGGTTATGAAACTGAGCCAATAGTCAGATAAAAGTGCATAATGAGTCACAAAATTAGGTATCTTGGTATAATTAGAAGAAGTAAAGGGTGAAAAATAGTGTAAATCCAGAAAAACTCTTCTCATAAGGGGTAATTCAACCCTCACCACAGTCCCTCAAGATGCAATTTCACCATCACATTGTTTAGAGGAAACTGGACAACTCCTGCACTGAACTGGATGTACCCCACTACCTCTACAC
The DNA here is from genome assembly GCF_030435755.1 of Ochotona princeps. Taxonomy (NCBI): domain Eukaryota; kingdom Metazoa; phylum Chordata; class Mammalia; order Lagomorpha; family Ochotonidae; genus Ochotona; species Ochotona princeps. The sequence goes on from NC_080836.1 coordinate 22,779,116, forward strand.
GCTCTCTCGGAACTCACAAGAATTTTTCAGCCAACACTGGCATTTTACTTTTTATAGAGGACCAATAATTCCCTGGACTTCTTTCAGATCTAAGCAATCCCAAAAAAAAAGACCTGATATTTTCTAGCTTTGATGATAATAAAAATGCAAATCTCTACAACTGTTTTTGAAAACATCTTCCTTAGTCATTTTTCCCCCTCCACTAATTATGTAGGAACCCAGGGGGAAATTTTTAGAACCTGGCTTTATCTTTGTCCTACAGACTTCTTTGTTCATCTGATTTTTCTTTGCCTTTTATGAGATTCCCCACGTATTTTTTTAATTGTTAGATTATATCCCCCTTGATTCTAGTAATAGTCTTTTCACCTGGTACAGTCATTCCCTGGGACAGAGATCTTTCCTGAAGTTGGATGCATTTAGGGGACTCAGCTTCCAGGGAAGGAATTCTCGGTTCTTCCTAGCAGAGAGCCCTCCCCTGTAAACATTATTTAATAAATATCTCCCTGTGACCATGCAAATGCATGCCAGTTTGCTTATTCATCTGGAGAAACATGTGTTGACAAAGGCAAGGGCTGATGAGATGAGGCACATTATTTTCTCTACAGCAAGGACCTTGGCAGAGTGGCTTGCTAACATATGATAACCCTGATAATAATAAACTATGAGTACTGATCACACAATCATAAAGTCTTCCCAGGTAACAACTAGAAGTATGACCTGTAGGGAGGGTGCTAGGATTGGTTGGAGCAGGACAGTGTAGGTGAGACTGACACCTCCCAGTCGGAGCTGGGATATCTTCAGGTGCCTTGCAGAACGAGGCAACCCACTTCGTGTTGCACAGTTCTTCTGAGGAGAGGGATGAGATGAATTGTGTGGGAAGAATTTGCCAGAACACGGGTGAAAAAAGGTACTAAACATTAATGCATTGTGTTTTATAAACAAAAGTCCTCTGGGTACTTAGTGAGGTATTGTCAATATCTGATACTAATTGGACCCTGAGGACTTTCAAACCATTAGCAAAGGTGGTAATCTAAATTATCAATCCTCCGTACTTTCATCTGTATGTGAATCATTTTCCCTTTTATCTCCCTGAGAGTTGAGTTCTAAGCAAATTTGGTTGATGCAAAAATGAAAAAGTTCATTTTGAGATACATATTATGTATAGCTCACAAATCACTACTGATTCTTAGTTAACCCTACAGTATACCTATTACTGAAGCCCACCTACATCTCTCCTCTGCTCCCAGCAATGGAGACAAAGCTATGAGCATACCTTATATGGACTGGTAGCAGGCTTCTAACTGCTCCCCCAAGCCCATCCTTATCAATCAGCCACACACCATCCCGAAGGAAGTCCTAACTAGTAGAACAGATGGAAGAAGCATGATTCTGGTTGTTTGGCCTATAAAGAGAGTCTCAAATATTGCTGAGCTCAAACTACATGCTAAGGAGCCAGATCAGCCAGTGAATTTCCATCAGAGACTCAGTTGTACTAGGCTGCAGCTTTTGCAATGTATGTGCTAGTGAAAGTCACAGATAAAACCACAGGGTATTAGTTGAGGCTCTTCCCATCTTGTTATCATACCCCCATCTTCCTATTTTGTCATTTTGGAGTTGTAACTGAGACCCTAAAATTGAGCACAGAAGGTGAAAATGAGCCTCATGTGCTAAGTCATAATGTTTGATCCTCCCTGTGTTAGCTGTATGAAAAAACTGATAGAATCATTTCCCTTGCCTGTGCTATAAGGAGAATGAATCGATTTAAATTTGGGAATTAGGAGTGATGGGTATCGCTAGTGAGCATGCCAGGGTACAAGGGAGCAGGTTTCCCGCTGAGAAAAATACAGCCTCAGAAGTAGAGGTCTAGAGATCATAAGGTTTGAGAAGCTGGCTAACAGCTTCTCACCAACTTTGAATAATCAGCAGCAGCAGGTTCCATCGGCAGGTCTTGCAGGCCCTGGTTTGCAAGTGAAAGGTCGGATGATTTTTCCCTGTTCCAGACAACAGTTTTGGAAACTTGGAATCTGTACTTGGATTAACTCAAAGGGGCGTTGATCCAAGGCATGAGATGAGCCCCTAAATGTTATGTAGAGCAATAAGCACAAGAGGCCAGCAGGAGAGAGTACCAGCCAACATCCAATGTACCAATTCTGTCAGAAAAACTCCTGGTGGGATTGTTGCCAAGCTGTGATTACCCAGGTGACGCTCCAGTTTCCTTTTCCCCTAGTCCAGTCATGAAGATGACACAGGAAGTTCCTACAATATGGTGGAGTCCAGAAAAGAATACAAACTAAGGGGAATTACATGGAAACTGTTCATGCCCCCTTTGTCCAGTCCAGCATTTCCAGCCAGAAGAGGGAACATGCTGGACAGCTGAACAGATTAAAGTATGTAAAATAAGTTGAAAACCTAGATACCACTTGATGTGAATTTTAATACCTGAGAGCAACCAAACAAGCTCTGAGATTAACCAATGCTGAGGATAATGAATCAAGGGATCAAGGTTAATGGAAAGTTGTTTTTTTGGTTTCCTACGCCACAGCTGGTTCATTTAATAATCAAGAAAGAATAATCTTGCAGGTTGTGATTAGAGCTTTTGACAAGTTAAGCAGATTAGGGAAAGGCCTCTATCAACTTGGTACTGTTGAACCAGAAACTTGAGTGGTAAGAAAGAGTGGACTAAACAGAGACCTAGCAAGAGCTTCCTTATTGGAAGAAAGAGCAAGCAGTCAGCTTAAAGCTTTGGTAATACTGGGATGGACCAAGTGATAGCAACACACAGTCTATCGGGGCAGTCAGGCCTCTGGTGAGACTGGCATTGGAATCAGAGGCCACTGCTGCAAGGCCTCTCAAATCTTGACCTTCAGTTTGAAATAAATTCAAATAGAAGCAAAATCATTAAAATTTGAAGATGTTCACAAGTCTTGCTAAACCAGTAACAAAAGAAGCTGGACACAACAGTCTAGTTGATGAATCCTTGCTTTGCATTGTGTCCCAGCTGCTCTACCTCCTTTCCAGCTACCTGCCTGCAGCCTGGGAAAGCAGTAAAGGATGGCCCAAAGTCTTGAGACCTTGAACCCATGTGAGAGACCTTGAAGAAGCTCCTAGCTCCTGGTTTTGGTTTGGCTCAGCTCTGACCATTGTGGTTACTCAGGGAGTGAACAGGTGGACAGAAGATCTTTCTTACTGTGTCTCCTTTTTTCTGTACATTTGCATTCCAATAATAATAATAAAACACATACGCAGTAACAACAAAAACTAACCAAATTACAAAGGGGTCAACACTATGGCATAGGCAAGGTAATCTTCAACCTGCAGTACTGGCTTCCCATATAGTGTTGGTTCATGTCTCAGCTGCTCTACTACTGACTCAGCACCCTGCTTATGGCCTGGCAAAGCAGTGGAGGTGGTCCAAAGACCTCTGCACCTACATGGGAAATCTGGAAGAAGCCCCTGACTCCTAGCTTCAAACCATCCCAGCTTCAGCCATTGTGGTGATCTAGGGAGTGAACCAGTGGATCAATGATCTTTCTCTATAGCTCTGCTTTTCCAATAAAAATAACTCATTAAAAAAACAATAAAAATTTTGGGTTTCATCAGAACAGTATAATTCTGGTAAATAAGAATGGACATGGGGCAACTAATGGAAGAGTGCTATTAATCTAGACAAGGCATAATGGCAGCACTGCCTACAATGTCTGGAGTACAGTTACAGAGATTCAGGTGGACTTTGACAATAATCAGTAGATCTCTCATGGAGATAATTAAGAATCAATAGTGGATATATTCATTTTCCAGCTAACAAGAGCATCAGTTACCAATTGCTCACAGCTACCCTCTTCACTGTGAAACTAGCCACAATAAGACACTAGCTGCAATGCTAAGCAAGTTACAACCTCCAACTCCTCTTCCCTGCACATTTGATTTTCAATTAACATATTTTTTAATGATTGGACCAGAAACTGCATGCCTTGAAAGTAATCATAATGCGAGGGAATGGTGTTTCATGGCAACTTCACAGTTAATTCATGTCATCAGTGAGACTTTGTTCCAGGCGCATTACAGGTGAAGACAGAAGCCTAACATGCCAACAAAAGGCCAGCCTCCTTGCCACTAGCTGGGAACTACTTCGTGCGCAATTTGCATTCCAGGGTTATCCTTGGGAAATGAAGGGAAACCAGTCTTCCTTAGCACCTTTCCCTCGTCTTCTGTTTCTTTCAATCTGTTCTTGAGAGTATGATCCAAATAAATCACTTGAAAATCACTAAATCTCTACTACTAGAATAAATCACTCAGGAATTCTTATCTGAAGCACTGTTTCTAGGAAACCCAGCCTAAGAGGGAATTTAACTTTGAAAACATTGCTTTTGACACATGTAGAAGGCAGCCCAGGGGGTGATGTTAAGTAGGAAGTTTGATACATGACTCTATCTCTGAGGGGATTATTTTGTCATTAGTAGCATATAAACTGTATTAAGGGTTTGAGAAACGAATGAAATCCCCAAGGAAGTATAATTAAGCAAGAGTATTAGGATGGAAAACTGGATTCTGACCTGTTGAGGTAGAATATAAGCATTCAGCAGAAGGGTATTGAGAATATGGTAGACAAAATATTGAAATACAAAGAAACCTTACCTTTATATTTAAGTTTTGAAATTAAAAAAGCAGCATCTACTTCATGAAATTATATAAAGTATAACTCCTGTGTAACCACCAACTTACTTGAAGAAATGTGATTTTATGTTGAAGAATTGCTTTTTCATTGATACCTGAAAATGGATGCTTTTAGAACCTTTATAATGCTGGATAAGGTTATTTCATGTTAATTGCCCAATTAACTCATGTCATCAATGAAGCTCTTTCATTTGAATCAAGTCCCTAATCCCTGTAAAGTGGGAATTTTCCTCATTTGCTGAAGTCTTCCAATTACTTTCTAAGTTGAATTAGTTGTGCACTAAACTTTTATTTCCATAGAAATGAGTTCAAATAGAGGCCATCCATGCAAATGAGTTGACTGATCTCAAACCAGCATTTAAGGATGTCAGAAAGTCTATCTATATTGGCTGATTTTTAAAAGGCAAACAAAAGGCTTCAAAAATGGACCTTACATATTTCTTCAAACGGAATTTTCTGACCATGACAAGACTTTTGCCAAAATTTCCATTTCCTACCAAGTAACATTGTGGGAGGCAAGGTTAAATGGTAGTTCTGCCAATTCCAGGATGAATTAAAACACAAGTGAAAAGCACAAAGCTCCCACTGACAATGATCTTCTGAGTTGAGATACTTTGGGCAATAACTCTGTAAATGAGTACAGTCTATATCAAGATATCAGGAAATGAGTTCTTACTGTTTTAATACAGAGTTTTCATTCTCATTCAAGCTCCTTTAGCTTCAAAATAGTGCCAATGATCAAATATTTAGACAATCTACTTGGGAATATAAGGTCAGAAAATATTAGATTACTATTCTACTGTAAGTCCATCAGACTCAAAGGCTTCTATTCTTCCTTTTGCACTAAGATTGATGAGGCAACCCAAATTATTACTCTTGGGTGACCCTAGCATTTTTAGTATTAGGACAGGAAAGATTTTCAGAAGGAAACATCCAGAAAAGTTGTGCTTTTCTGCCCAGCCTGACTCTTCTGCAGAGAGTACAATACTGACAGTGGTCTCTCTCAGTGATGCCTGCATTTCTGTTTGTCTCTGTAGGGTGAAAGTAGAAATTCTCTGAGTTCACTGAAGCCTGACCCAATGTGTCAAGCCACTGAAGCCTATAAACCTCAGACCTGAAAAGACTGAATATAGATTATCTAAAGGCAAGAGGAATGGTTATTGCTTAAAAAAACTTCCTACCTGCTTCCCAACTGCTTAGACAATGCACTGTCAATGTCACCAAGGATGCCTTCTGCGTGTACCATCCACCTTGTCACAGTCCACGTGGCACTCCGCGTCTCCCCTAACAAGCAGCCTAATAGGTGACTCTGACTACTGCTCAGACAACATGGAGGCTAGCTTCAAGCCCCCTGCCCTCTCTGTGAGCAAACTCAGCATTCACCCTTTACTTCTTCATTCTATTCTTTCCCCTCTAAAATAAAATCTTCCATGCTTTACCTAGCAGTTTGCTCATCTTCTTTGAACCCTAACATCTTAAAAGATTTTGGTGCTGAAATCCTGTAGAAGGCAATTTTCAAGGCAACTAATCCATGGGGGACCTTCACCTCTCCATTGTGTCTTTGACATGCCACACTGGCCACATTCCTCGGAAGCAAGGCAAATTCTTTAGAGTTTCATATGGATGATTTGCTGCACTTAACAGCACACCCATCCTCATCGCGTCACTACATAAAGGGGCTCGTGCTGCCATTCTCAGTGCTCTATTGAGACAACCTCCTGGTCTGCCAGGTATATTCTCTCCATCAAGCTGTAGAACCTGTGCTTATTGCAGTCTAAGTGAGTGAGTCTCTCTCCAGAGGGCTGCCCATCTGTGCTAATGGATGCCCTACTCCATTAAATTTGCTACCTCACTTACTGCCACTCTCCATCTCAAATAAAAATTCTATCTTTTGAGAAGATGAAATGTCTGTTCCAGCCATTCCCAGTAACATATTAGGTAGAGCTAGTCCAGAAAACATATCAGAACAGTGGTAGGTCCTCCCAGTGTCTGTTCACTGACCCCTTTCGTCCATCTCAAATGTGGGGAAATGAAGGTGGGGGTGGGGATGTGGCATAAAATTTAGCAGTCACAGCCCCTTCCAGATGCCAAGCATTTCATTTTCTCTACCTCCTTAGACACCATTTTGAAAAAGGTATTGACAAGACCTGGACACATCTGGGTTTGTATTAAACCATTGTTTCTGCCATGGGGCAGATTCTCAACAGCGCCACTGTGCTAATTCCCTTCACCCTTTCTGACAATACTTTTTTAAAATGTATATAAAGATAACAATTTCATGTATTTCATATATATTTTAAGAGCATAACAGCTCTATATATATAAATAAGTTCAAAATGAGAAAAAAGCACGTTTGTGAAATAAACCAAATAGAAACGAGGAAACAGAAGAGCACAATAATACCACTCTACCCTCCCTCCTTCCTCATTCATAACCCTGCCTTGTTTATAATTTTTACATAGACATAAATTCCATTGATGTTATAGTCATAACCATAACCCATCACTAAGTAAAGAATTCACAAATGGTTGAGTGGAAAAGCCACTACTACTCATGAGTCAAGACAAGAGGTATACATAATTGTCAAGTCTCAAAATGTCAAATTCTTACATATTCCTTACATGATTTTGTAACTTATCTTTTTTAATTACAAATCAGAGAAAACAAAGGATATTGGTCTTTTGGGGACTGGTGTATTTTACTAAGCACAATATTCTCCAGTTGTATCTATTTTGTTGTGAATGACAGGATTTCATTTTTTTTTTTTACTGTTGAATACTATTCTGTTGTATATCTAAGCCACTTTATCCCATCATCACTTAACAGACATTTGGGTGATTCCCTGTCATAGCTATTGTGACTGGAGCTTATATAGTATGGGGGTACAAATAACTTTCATGCATATATTGATCCATTTCCCTTGGGTAAATACCCAGAAGTGGATTCTGAGGAATCTCCACACTGCCTTCCACAATGGTTGTGTTAGCTTACACTCCCACCAACAGTTTGTTCCATTCCTAAGTTTTTTCTTACACAGATTGCTCTAAATCAGAGTTCACATTTTCTTACTTGCTAAACTATGGAAGTTTCTCTGTGAAATTATCGAGGAGTTTCTGCTTTCTAATGCCAACATACACCTTGTTAAACTTTTTCACTCTCAGATCAGTCACCACTGCTAAAAAGTATAAAGATCTGACACTCTGCTATACTTCTAAGATGATGTAAACTGTTGAGTTCTTATTGTAATCATGATTTAATCTTTTGTCATCCACAATGCGATTCTCAAACTATTTATGTCTGTTACCAAAGAGTTTTCTGTACTATGCTTAAATATTTTGTTTTTTTTTTTTTTTTTTTTGGCTAAATAGTTTTCTGAGACTTTTACAGTTCCAACACCTTGGTGACATAATTTCTCCATTGTTCAAAAAAGTGTTTTAACAGTTTCCAAGTTCAAAAACTGCTTTAGAGTTTCTCCAGATTAAAATTGTATACGTTCATTTGAAAGATAATTTTCTCCTAAGTTAGAGTTGCTAGGAATTATTCAGGATGTGAACAAATGTATGTAACAAAGAGAGTTGTGGCAAAAGCTGTAAGCATGCATTCTTGGAGAGATAAGGTTAAAATAATTCTATCATAAAGAGCTATTTCTGATAAAGGAACTGAAGCAATAAGCACGTTATAGAAGGTTTGTGCAAGTCAAGTGCCATGCTTTAATAAATGTTCAAAGTTTTACGCACTAGGGTTAATCACCATTAATGGGAACCGGTTACAGAGTAGGCCAATTCCCCATGGCTTTATACCAGACAAATTTCGTCTCACATGTTATGCTGGTTTTGTGATGACTAATGATTGAGGCTGGGTCAGCAATGGGACAGGGAGATGTCTGAACTTCCCCAACCACACATGTACATATTCACCCTTGCTCACAGCCCTACCCCTATCTTCTCTTGAGATAAAACTGCCAGCCACTTTTTTCTGATTAGAATATCATTCCTGAATGTAAAAGCCATTACCATAATAGTTAGATAAAGGATATAAAGCGACTGACATGTTTTGTCCCATCTAAAAGAATTAATAGCTGTTTCATGTGGTGGTGATCTGCCATCAAGGAGACCCCATTAGGCCAGCCCATCCCTGAAATAGTGCCAGTTTTCTAAGAAAAAAAAAAAAAATCAGGGCCCGGCAGCATGGCCTAGCAGCTAAAGTCCTTGCCTTGAAAGCCCTGGGATCCCATATGGGCACCGGTTCTAATCCCGGCAGCTCCACTTCCCATCCAGCTCCCTGCTTGTGGCCTGGGAAAGCAGTCGAGGACGACCCAAGGCTTTGGGACACTGCACCCGCGTGGGAGACCTGGAAGAGGTTCCAGGTTCCCGGCTTTGGATTGGCTAGCACCAGCCCGTTGTGGCTCACTTGGGGAGTGAATCATCGGATGGAAGATCTTCCTCTCTGTCTCTCCTGTTCTGTGTATATCTGACTGTAATAAAATGAATAAACCTTTAAAAAAAAATCATTGCATATAGTTGCCCTGAAACAAGCTGAGTTTCAAAGCAGCTCTGGCCATTCTGCAAAAAAAAAAAAAAAAAAAAAACAAACAGGACCACTTGTAGCAAGATTACCCTGGAGAATCAAAGGACCCCCAGGGGTCCTACATTTCGCTGTGTCACTACTGTAGAGACGATCCAGGGTCGTTGTTGGTATTACAGGAACTCCAACTTGGTTCTTCATCTCATAGAAATGAAGAACTGTGATGAGGGCAAATTGTGATGTGGTGTGAAGGTGAGCGAAACAAGTGAAGGGACATTTTATTGAGAAACAGGGCCTCCTGCTTATTAGGAGGGGTCTTTTAGGGAGGAGATGTCAAGGTCTGGGTTTTTGGTGCTTATTTAGGGAGTGCACAAATTGATCAACTCCTTAATTTAGTTTCAATCAGGGGTCTGTTTTGCATTTTCTAAGTCTCTTGTGTAGCCATTGCGGCACTTTACCAGTTAGTCTAGCTACCACGACAACTACTTGGGAAATGGGACACTTGAAAAATGTTGTTGACCTGACCAGTGAAGGCAAGTTATGACCACCTGATCACAAAGCAGAGACATGTTGCTCTCTGGTGCGTTCTGGTCTGATGCCAGAAACCAGATCCTCATGGGTAACCTATGGGAATGGGACCCATATTAAGTATGTTGGATTTTTTGTTTTGTTCTGTTTTAAAGATTTATTTTCATTTAAAAGGCAGATTTGAGAGAGAGGAAGAAAGATCTTCCATCTACTAGTAAACTCTCCAAATGTCCACAATGGCCAGAGCTGAGCCAATCTGAACGCAGTGACTAGGAGCTTCTTTCTAGGTCTCCCACATGAACGCAGAGGCCCAAGGACCTGGGCCATCCTCTGCTGCTTCCCCAGGCTGGAAGCAGAGAGCTGGATAGGAAGCAAGGCAGCTGGGAAATGAAATGGCAACCATATGGGATGTTGGTGCCACAGGGAGGAAGATTTGCCTGCTCTATCACTGTTCTGGTCCCTCTTTCTCCTCTTAAGTACACTGTAAAGTCCTGGGTGAAATTTCAAGAATTTCACATCCAGGTTGTCCTCTACCAGGAAATGACTCAGACAGGGAGTGGAAAGAAAATGCAGACTCCATAGTTCCCTGTAAAAATATTTCTAAAGTACCTCTCTCCACTTAAGCCTCAATCCAAAGCCACTCCAATCCAGCCAGAGTGGCCCTTATTGTCTCTCTTTAACTGTCATAGCTGATAGACTTTCAGGTTTCCCTCCTGGATTTATTTCTCCAGATCAAAACTGGTCCTGGTCCAGGAAGATAACAGCCAGGGCAAGGCCCTGAATAGGCCATGATGACAACATCTTCATTTCCCTGCTATTCCAGAGGACTCTGAAGAGATGACTGCTCATAAATCCATGAGACCCCAAGAGATAGCTCACCCTAGTCCCATGAGCTTGTCCTGATCATTGTTAAAACTGTCACCTCTATAAACAATGAAAACAAATACTATTCACTTTCCTGTTTCTTATAAGCTAATTGTATGGAGTATATTCCTGAGTGCCTTCATCCTTGGTTAAGCTTTTCTACTTACTGAGCGCTAACTCCCAAAGATGATTATGGAGACCTCCCAAGTCCAATAATATCTTGTATGTCAGGTCCAGGGACAAGTCTTGTGAAGCCATCCTCCCCGGGCCATTATCTCACCACTCCATGTTTACACATGTGCACAGTTTTTCTGGAAACCTACCATTTGTCAGTTACCCATTTGTTCCTCATCAGGTGACCGGGAACGTAATGCCTTCAAATTGGGCAACACAAGAATTTACCAGGCATTTCCTAATTGATTAGAGACTACCACTGGAGAAGATCTTCCGCATGTACCTGCTCAGACAAGGAGGAGTCAGGGAACTCTTAAAAACCCAAGCCACTTCCTGACACCATGTCCCATATCCCAGATCCGGCCGGGAATGGGCTTCCCCCTTCCATCTTCATTCCACATTCACTTGTTCACTTCACAAATAAAGCTTCTCCTCTGTCTGTAAGTGATCCCCAACTTTATATTTCTACACTAAGCTGAGGGGAGACCCCACCGAGGTTTGCCAGTAACAATTTTCACACTTCTTCTTCAGACCACCATCTGGTCCCTATGCAAGAATTTTCTTGGTGCACATCATCTAGAACATACACTCACTCTCACTGATCCTCATAGAGGCTCATAAACGCGTTATTCTTTATGGATTCTCTTGACATCTGCATTTATCTGGCAGCTTTATGCTTCTTTGTGAGACCAATACTGATCTCTGCTTCCCTATGAACTGGACCAGACTTGTATACTTGTTTATCTGGCTGTTAACACTAACATAGCTACAAATAACCAATTTCCACCAATTTGCTTAACCATAAATCTTTGCCCCAAAAAACTATGACTCTAATTCCCCTCATAGCAAGCTTAAATGTCCTGCTGTGGTGAGTACAGAGGTACGATGATGTGCAGGCCATTTCTAAAGATACACAGGACAGGCTAAATAAAATCTCAAACCCTTGGTAAAGATTAAAAGTAAATTGATTTCTTGGCAGCAAGAATCTTACAAAGTCAACAGAACACAGACCTGTGGATGGCAGGAAAGAGGATCTTGGTTCATTTTTGAAGAAAAATGTGTGGCCTATTGTGACTCAATGTGGTCTTGTTTGGGCTACTGCACCCAAGCTGATAAACAGAACATTTCAGAATGCACCAACAGGCTTCTGACTTCCGAAACCTTGGTTCCAAAATCCCTGCCAGCTGCTTTAGCTTTTGTTTCTTCTCGTCCCTCATAACATTTTTTTTTCTTTTTGTTTATCTAGGACCATGTACCTTAAACTACTGAATTGCATCATCCAGGACACCATTCAGACCCACATGGACAGTATCTTTGTGCGTAGAGTTGTTCCACTCTAGCCTCTGCTCCAGTGGTTAGGGAGGACCCACTCCCCTAACCAGACTGCTTCTCAAAAGATGACTGTCATGGAGACTATTTGTGTCCCCATTCCCTCTTTCCACCTCCCCCAGGAATCTTGTCCATGTAACACAAAATTCTTTTTCTATGTGTGTATTAAGATGTTGGATATGTTGGACTTATTATGCCTTTGAGTCTTGATTGAGTCCACTAGGTCACTGAGGTTTAAAATCTCCCAATTCACATTAAACCAGCTGCAGATAGATAATCTATAGGCTACTAGAATGTGTTGTGTTTAAGAAGGCTCTGTACCTGGGACATTCCAAACTGCTCAAACAATGCACAGCAAACTTGACCAAAGAGCCTTTCTGCTTACCTTCCACTGACATTATCAGGATTCCTGCGGCCCTCTGCACATCCTCCTGCAAAAAGTTAAAAAGGGAACTTTGCCTGCTGCTGAGAGGGGATGATGTCTGGCTTCGAGCTCCCTGCCAACTGCCCAGGAAGGCTTGGCTTCCTTCCGACTGTTTTTACCCTCCTCCTTCAAATTTGTCTTCCCTAAAACAAAGCCTTACCAACTTTAACTGACCACCTCTGCTTTGTTCAAACCCTAAAATGTAACACTTACTGGGCACGGGGTAGTAGCCTAATAGCTAAAGTTCTCACCTAGCGTGCGCCAGAATCCCAAATGGGTGCTGCTTCATGTCTTGGCAGCCCCAGCTTACCATCCAGCTCCCTGCTTGTGGCCTGGGGAAGCAGTCGAGGACATTCCAAAGCCTTGGGACCCTGAACCCACATGGGAGACCAGGAAGAAGCTCCTGGCTTGAGATTGGCTCAGTGCTGGCCACTGGGGCTACTTGGGGAGTTAATCAGCAGACAGAACATCTCCTTTCCTGTCTCTCTTCCTCTGTATATTTTCCTTTCCAATAAAAATAAATAAACCTAAAAAATGTAACACTGTCTTTAACATAGTTTATTTATGCTTTTTCTCCAAGGACCTTACAAGAGGGATCGTTGATAGTAACTCAAAATAAAGACAGGTGCAGTTCCAGAAGTCAAGTGTAAAATCCTTAATCACAGAACATGGTAGCTAGGCTTTGTCTGCAGTGTTGAAGTCACTGGCAGAGGGATGTTGGCACTTAGCTTTTCTTTGTTGTGTTGCTGTTTCATGTTATGGTTGCAACAGATTTGGGGAACACGAAATCTAGTTATAATCACCAGAGTTCCACACTCTGTGCAGACTGGCTGCTCAGAAACAAGCATTGTGTTGTACTTTAGATTACAGAAAAATAAAAAACCGCACTTATTTGAATGTAGAAGCTGTATATTTGCAAGAACCAGTATCAAGTTTACATTTTTTGAGATAGTGGTTAGCTGAGAAAGGTGGGTTAGGCTGAGACAAAAACATCTGTCCTGGAACATATCTGAAGAGCTGCAATCCTCGGATTAACTTTCTGTTCGGCCAGCTACAAATACCGCTAATGATGACTCAACTTGCAGACAAGATGTACAGAAATCACATAGCATTCCTCAATACTGGAGCATTGATAAATAATACATGCTAACAGATGGAGGATTGTTTTTCTTTCCAAAGAACTGTGTGGTGGCCAACATTTGCTGCTGGTTATTTTATGAATCTCTTTGAGAAAATAAGCTTTAATTCTGATTTTTTTAAACTTTCAAATACATAAGATATAAATAACACTATCCAATTCATTGTCATTCCTACTCAGATTTAGGAAAATATTAGGGTTAGGAAATTTCTAGGAAGGCAGAACTTCCTAAAGATTAATAGAAGAGTCTTTCAGAGCCTGCACGATCTGAATTATAATGTTGAAGCAGTCGCAATTGTATTCAGAGTGGAACATTTCAGTATCTGTTACTATCAAAGTCCATTAAAATTCCTTTCGCTCAAGCCTATCACAAATTGGCCCGATCTGACCTCACTTAATTCTCTTCTATCATCCTGTATAACTTTCCCTTATTATTAACAGGTGACATCCATCATTTTTCATGCATCTCTCAAGGTCCTAGTTTTCCTAAAGGCTTTACTCCACCTTCCCATGCAGCTGAGAAAACAAGTCTTACAAAAACGGGTTCATTGGGCCCGGCAGCATGGCCTAGCAGCTAAAGTCCTTGCCTTGAAAGCCCCGGGATCCCATATGGGCGCTGGTTCTAATCCAGGCAGCTCCACTTCCCATCCAGCTCCCTGCCTGTGGCCTGGGAAGGCAGTCGAGGATGGCCCAAGGCTTTGGGACACTGCACCCGTGTGGGAGACCTGGAAGAGGTTCCAGGTTCCCGGCTTTGGATTGGCTAGCACCAGCCCGTTGTGGCTCACTTGGGGAGTAAATCATTGGATGGAAGATCTTCCTCTCTGTCTCTCCTCCTCTCTGTATATCTGACTTTGTAATAAAAATAAATCTTTAAAAAAAAAACGGGTTCATTGCAGCTTCACAACCTAGGAATATAGCATGCTGCATGGTGAACCCCAAAATGTATGTCCATGTTAATTGCCAGAACGTGTGACTATGACCTTATTTGGTCATGGGAAAATTATTTGGAAAATGTAACCTTATATTGAAGATAAAATTTAACTAAGGATTTCAAGTTGATGTCATCTTAGATTACCTAGGTGTACATACAATCTGATGACGAACTTCCTAAAAATGGGCAAATCAGGTGAAGAGAAAAAGAAGTCCTTCCGAAGGCAGAGATAAGAAATAAAGAAGCCATCAAAAGCTAGAATAAGCAAAGAAGAGTTTTCCACTACCCTGAAAGTAACTTCTTCACACAATTGGCCATTGGAATTGTGAGAGAATACTCTTTGTCTCTGTGAGCTACCCACTATTTGGCAGCTTATCCCACCAGCCACAAGAAGCTAATATCCCTAGCAGCATTCCAACAAAACAGTAACTGTACCACAAGCAGAAGTGAAAGAGAAAGCATAAGCTCTCTGAGATTACACAACAGGTGTCCACATTCTTTCAGCACTGTGTGCCCAGAACAGGGTGTCCATAACATCTAGGACTTAGAGAACCATGTAAGACTATCCTGAGTTTACGTATGCAGAAACCGACATTCAAAAAGGTTTGAATTTTTTTCAAAGGCTACTGCATGTAAATAAGGAAATTGGGATTTACATCCAAGTTTTTCTAATTGTAAACATCTGCTCTTTCCAATATATGAGGCTTGTTTATCATGAACCATTTTAAATTATAGTAAACTGGTACGGTAGCCAGACATAACCAAGTACAAATAATGACTGACCGAGACAGCATCATTAAAGACTTTAATCTTCATCTTACTGTTTAAAGATGTTTTCTTCTGAAATTATCTTCCTTGCTAAGTTACAATTTAGCTCTCTTTCCTCCTTCTTTGCTTGATACCTACAGGAAGACTTTAAGAAATCTAACTAGTGAGACAAGCTCAGTCATATATAACTATCAAAAGTAGGCATTTTTAAGTTTTTTGAATATGACATATGAGCATCATGCATCAGAAAAAGTGCAGTAAACTCTGACCTAAACTCTTGGCACATTTTGGGGGAGAACATTCCAAAAGTTTCTGTGTCTTCCATGGTCAGAAGAAAGGCATTGCTAGCCTGAGAAATTATGTCAGAAGAACTCCTCTTGGAATGAAACCTTAAGGAAAATAAAGTCACTTTGTAGCCACCCCCAAAAGTCCTTCCTAAATTGCTAATGCTCTCTCATGGTGCTCTCAGACAAAGTGAGCAAACCGCTGAGACTGTGAGCATTTGTTATTGTCATAGCAGAAGGTAAACTATTTTCATAAATATGCAAATGTCTCCTACTGAGTTTCTATAATACTTCCAGCAGCTCTGCGGTAGTGTATGTCTATTTCAAATCTGATGATATTAAAAAGGAGGAGAAAGTGCAGAGCATGCAGCTTGGAATTATTTCTGCCCAGGATGGCTAGTAATTAGAGCAGGGATAGGCTAGCAGGTCTGGGATAATGAACAGCACCAAGATAACCTGCTTAATTTGATCTTCCTCCAGGCCCGAGGATGTTGTCAAGCAGCAGGTTTTGTTTCTTTGGGGAAAAATAGTGAAGCACAGACAATCTTTTTTATAATCTCATTTCTTATGTACACAGAGGTTTGTATTCTTTAGATGAACAGTGCTTTTACATGGACCAAACACACAAGAGGTCCTTATGTTACTGGATTGTATATGCTTCTTTGACTCAGTTTGGGGGATTTATTTTTTTCCTCACCATAGTGTCAATTTGAAGAAGTCAGGGACCCTTGAGGGCAGCGCCATAACTGCCTGCACACCCATGCCTACTGTGGATTATCCTTAAGCATGGATTGAATGAATACATAATGAATAAATGAATAAGAGAGAAATTACACACAGTAAAAGAAACAGATTCAATCAGGACTGGGATTAGGTTCTTTGCCTACCAACTGCTTGCTCCTGGACAAGTTCGAACTATCTCTGTGCTTTGGTGTCCTCATGTATGATAATGTACATAAGTCAACTGACCTTGGGCACTAGGTTGTGGGCAGTTGTTACTGTTCTCTTAAGAAGGTGAGTTCTGGCTAACATGGGGAAAGTAGGCCTAACAGGAATTATTTTTTTTCTCACTGGCAAAATATTTTTGAGCACCTGTCGCCTTAGGTGCTGTCATGGTGTCTAGGACCCAGGGGCTCTCTGGGTTGCTCACCTCCATTTTTAGGGAAATAAAACAATTACCAGGTTTTTACATTGAGCTCTTCAGCAGCATTTCCTCCACCTCCAGACTTGGAGAAAATGTCACCTTCAGGAGTTGCTGTCAAATATCAGCAGGTATCACAGTCACCAGAAGGACACTGAAAACATTGATGGTGAATCCTTCTCTGACAGCACCTGAAAGTGGAATGCAGAAGCACTGCCAAAAATTGCAACTGCCACAAAGTGAATAATGCTATTCTTTTCTTTTTTCCCTAAATATTGATTTATTTTTATTGGAAAGGCAGATCTACAGAGAGAAGGAGAGGCAGAAAGGAACATCTTCCATCTGCTGGTTCACTCGCCCAAGTGGCCACAATCGCCAGAGTTGAGTGAATCTCAAGACAGGAGCCAGGAGCTTCTTCCAGGTCTCCCATGTGGGTGCAGGATCCCAAAGCTTTGGGACCATCCTCTACTGCATTCCCTAGCTACAAGCAGGGAGGAGGATGGGAAGTGCAGCACCCAGGATATGAACCAGCACCTGTATCAGATCCCAGTGAATACAAGGTGAAGATTTAGCCACTAGGCTATCACTCTGGGCCCTAATGACGCTTTTCAATATTTTTTTCAATCCAATGGACTAATTAATAGACAAGAAGTAAAACTTTTTTGTAAGAATTCACCATGAAGTCATTAGGAATTTATTTTTCAGGTTTTTGAAATATAAAACTATGTTGATTGCTAAATGTGCTTTTGAAATATTACCTCTTTTCCAAGTGAATGCCCCATGGGTGAGATCAGGGAACTTGTTGCCAGGGAGAGAGCAGGGGTTTTAGAGTCTGTCAGACTTGGATTGAATCTCAACATCATTACTATTTGGGTGACCTTGAGCTCATTTTTGTATTCTTTAGTTTGCTGTGGAATGGGGATAGCAATTTTTGTCTTCCAAGATGATGGTGGAATAAAACAGTTAGGCGAATTCTATCTATAAATAAAGGAAAGTTATTTGAAAGTTGGGGCAGATAGAGGAAGACAGAAACTATTCAGCTGGATCACTCCACAACAGCCTGCAACAGCTGGGGCCAAGCCAGGTCAAAGGAGCTGGAGAACTCAAGTCAGGTCCTCCATAGGAATAAGAATGGCAGTTCCAGGGTCTACAAAGCAGAGAACTACCATTGGGATCAGAGTTTGAACTTGAACCTTAAATCTTGAACTCTAATATGATGTGTAGGCAGCCTCGTTAGTGCCAAGCACCCAACCTGAGGTGATATGAAACATCTGTGCCAGTTCACAGCCTTAACATGATGAAATCTGTTATTTCCTACTGAAGTGAACTCCTCTTGGTAAGCCAGTCTCATTGCCAGTTTGAAACAGAGGGCTGTCATTGTATGGCCAATTTTTAATGAAGTCATCAATTTGGCAGGCTCAAATTTGTTTATTTCTTCCTTTCGCTGACAGAGTCTCGATATCTTTTAGTAAAGAATCTAGAGCATTTCTGAGAGTTTATAAAATAAGGTAGACAACAGACTGAGTGAGACAACATAAAATACAGAGGGAAAACAAAACCAACCTGGAATCAGTGAGAAACTTCATTTTCTTTAATTAGCATATTTAAGTGAAGCTTAGAAGCTGGTCCTTCCCTGAAACACTGCATTTTATTAAAAGCTGTTTAGAGCTCATAACCATTCTGCTGATTTTCTCAAAACACACTCTCCTTATAGGCTGGTGCTAAACTGTGCATATGAAATAAGCTCAGCTTAATGTTGTGTTAAAAGAATCTGGTCTCCAGAGCTGTCTCTCTTCTTAATAATATGTAATCATACTCCATCTATTTAGTTTTCATTTAACTTGCCCCATGCAGGCAATGAATCCAGTTTAATTAAATGTGCCTTTAAATAGTCGAATGGCAGTCATTTGCACCTAGCAAGCCTCCCTTTCATCCTATTAAGAGCCCCTCAAGATATAAAAACCCAATAAAGAAGCCATGTAAGATGTGTGTCTGATAATGCAGAGGAAGGCTGACATTTGCTCCATAATTTAGTGGAACCTGCAGTAGCTGTGGGCACATTGTCACAGCTGAATGGAGCTGCTGTGAGGATCTCTTGGGTTCTGAATCAATTCTCATAAACAGCACATTTGGAAAGGAGCTGGTGATCCTTGGGGTTGGAGCCAGCAATGCAGGGAGGCCCACTGAGACACCAGACACTTGCCCATGTTGAGCTCTCAGAGCAGCTTTGAAGAAGGGATGGCCCAAACCTATAGCCATGTTCCCTGAGAGCCCTGGAGGCATGGGGTTGCAGTCTCCTGTCCTACTATTAAATTTGGCCAGAAGCACAGGCAAGCCTGTCCTAAACACAGTCTGAAGTGTTTGGAGTATTTTTTTTCAACAAAAAATTTAATATTAGAGTACTGAATGGCGACAATGATCTTCCTAATCCTTGAATCCCTCAGTAGAAATGGGCTTTATTTCAGCTTAGTGCTTGAGTACTTAGCATCTGATTGTTTCTTTAGTGACTCCCAAGTGCTGAGCCCTGTTAAAGACCTGAGTCACATGGCAAAGAACAAAATCCTTGCCCTCTGAAGGTCCACATCCTGCTGGTGATGGTGGTGAGGGAAATGATAAACAAACAATAACAGTCAACAAGAAATTACAAAACACATGGTGTCAGGTGGTGAAAGGGAAGAAAATAAGCCACGGTAAGGGGTAGAGAGATTAGGATGGTGGGAATGGTCAGGTTACAGTGGATGTATCAGAGAAGATCACTCTTACATAGTATTTTGTAGGTTATAGGTTATAGATTCCGGCTAGGTTCAGTGCCAGTGACTTTCCTACCATATGACAGAATGGCTATACTTTGTCACTCCATTGATTGGATTGGTTGGTGATCTTAACTGAATAAGCCACCCTCTTTTTTACCTGTCTTTCCTGGGCATTATGTAAAAGAAGGTTGTTTCCCCAATTATTCTCCCAAAGACTTAAATATGGTATGTTATATGGTTTTTCTCTGAGTTCTTAAGTACTTAAACTGGCTACAGAGAAAGAAAGCAGCTCATCAAGAATGAGGACTTGGGCCCGGCAGCATGGCCTAGCGGCTAAAGTCCTCGCCTTGAAAGCCCCGGGATCCCATATGGGCACTGGTTCTAATCCCGGCAGCTCCACTTCCCATCCAGCTCCCTGCTTGTGGCCTGGGAAAGCAGTTGAGGACTGCCCAAAGCTTTGGGACACTGCACCCTCGTGGGAGACCTGGAAGAGGTTCCTGGTTCCCAGCTTCGGATTGGCGCGCACCGGCCCGTTGCGGCTCACTTGGGGAGTGAATCATCGGACAGAAGATCTTCCTCTCTGTCTCTCCTCCTCTCTGTATATCCGGCTTTCCAATAATAATAAAATCTTTAAAAAAAAAAGAATGAGGACTTAGCCATTTGATTATTTTCTTTCCCATCTAATAGAAATGCTTTAGAATACAGGGCAATATGAACTTTCAAAATGTAATGATTTTTAACATTTAAATTTTGGCTCTTAATGTTTTTTTTCTAAAACTTGGTGTTTATATTTCAGCAACCCTGTGTGATAGAGAAGATCTGTAATATTGAGCTGTACGATCTCAGAACAAACTCATCTGTTCATTAATTATGATTTACTTCCCTGGAATCCAGCTTTCTCATTTAAAATATTGATGAGGTACAATACATTAAATAATGACCACAATGTACATAATGGATGCTAACCATATGTGAGCACAGGATGAGAATGCAAGTAGCATCTGGGTTAGTGTGCAAAAGAAATAGGGTGATAGACTATATGAACTAACTAAAACTAACTATCATGAGGGTCACATGAAGTGTTGTAAGCCAGGAAATGGCTGCTCCTACATATGGTCATACAAGAGACTGTAGAGAACAGATTAAAATCAGATGAGAGCAGAAACAGAAAGATCATTTGAAGGGATCCAGGTAGGGAATGATAGTGACTTAGGCAGGACAAAGAATGAAGAAGAGAAGGCAACAGACACCATGTCTGACTTGATCTTCAAATGGAAAGGACTTGGAGCTGAATTAAGTAAAGGAACTAAGTGAAAGGAAAGAGATTTCTGGTTTTACAAATGAAGCAATAAGACTTTTTTTTTGAGGCAAGTCACCCTCTGAGATCAGTATGGTTGGCCTTTAGTTTCTGCAATTCATGCTAAGGTTTGTAATGAAAGCCAAGGCACAAAGCTCAGAAAAGAATGAGTATGCATTGACTAAGAAAATGTGTATGGTGTCTAGCAATAGTTAACATTTGAAGCCATAGGAGAAAGAAGGTGTCTAGCAATAGTTAACATTTGAAGCCATAGGAGGAAGGATGGACACTGTAGTGCAACAGGTTAAACCATCACTTTGAGGATGCCACCATATCATAGCTAAATGTTGTTCTCAGTACTGACTATTTCACTTCAAATCCAGCTCCCTGCCAATGTGACTATGAAGCACCAAATGATGGGTGAAGTAGTTCTTGCCAGCTATCCAGCTGCAGTTGCTGGGTTCCAGATTCAGGTATGTCCAGTCCTGGCTGTTGCCAATATTTATTCTCAACGTTTGAGAAGATACCAAATTCTGGGTCAACCCCTATTAATTTGCCCTTCAAATCAATGCATTAAAAATAAAACCATGGGAGAAGTTGAGAACCCCTGGGGAAAGGGTGCAGTTTGAGGAGGTGGTGCTGGGCAGGGTCTCTTAGAAATCTCACAACTCAGGGCTGTGCAGAAGAGCAGGAGCCAATGGGACTGAATGACAACTGAAGTGGGAAGAGATCACAGCAGCATGAACCAGAGTGACTTGAGAGGATGGCAGATATCTGCTTTGGTAAAATAATAAAACAGGCAAAGGTAGATACAGATAGCAAATCAGAGATCACAGAGGACAGGGTAACAGAAAATTCATAAGGCAAGGGTGAAGACAGCTTGTAATGAATACGATACTAGAGGAAATAATAAGGGAGAGACTAATTTTTAAGAGACCATGAATGGGAATCCCTACATGTCAGGTACTATTCCAGATGCTGGCAGTGAGCAGTGCAATTACAAAATATACCATAAGTTACTTATTTTTAAGGGGAGATAGGCAATTATTTTAAAATGTTTCCTGTAAGCATGTCAATAATTATACACCCTGTGTTAGGGGAGGAGGACTTACAGAGTGACAGACTGTTAAGCTCAGGGCTTTGGTCTGGTTTGGTCCAGCCCCAGCCATTGAGGACATGTGGGTAGGGAAACAGTACATGGGAGCTCTATTTCTGTGTCTCACAAAGGAAAAAAATAACAGCAAATCACATTGGAAATTGGAAAAACATATTTTTACAGCAAAAATAAAAATAAGGAAGTGCAGTTTTTACTGAAAGATCTTAAATCAGTTAGGTTACGTAAGTACTTTCAAAGAAAATAAATGAAAGTAGGTAGTAACCATTATCACCTTATTGATACCTCACTAAAATATTAGACTATAGTTTAAAATACTGTTATACTGAAGACAATTTAAAAATGTCCAGATAAGTTCAGTAAGAAGGAAAAAAGCCCTTGGTGGCATCACAGATGGATGAATAAGAGGATGGTATTCACATCATGTTCTTAGGGCGAGCAACCTTTCAATATTTTCTACATCTGCACTTGTTCTGAGAGTGTTTCCATTGACTTTAGCTTGTTAAGTTTCAAATTTTCACTCTAACACTTATCATGGGACTTAGACCAAGTAACTTCACCTGAATTCCAATTTCCTCACCTATAAAATGAGATTAATAGAACCTTGATGCTAGAGAGCTGTGTGTGATTTACATGAATAATGTGGGTACAGTGGTGGGTAGGAGAGTTGCAGAATTGTGTACTGAATAGTTTAAAAATAACTGTTAGCAAAAGAGAGAAAAAGTGAACCCCAGTCAATGAAGTGATCTATGACAGGATGCAAGTTAGCACAGGAGAGCACAATGCCCGTGGCCAGGGTGAAGAAGGACCCAGGGATGCCTGCCTAACTCTCATTAAGGACAGCAATGACCTTGTGAAAACTGCCAAGACAGGAACAAGTCATTACTGTTCTTCTCACACATAAACTGTTCAAATACACATACACCTGTTCACTGACAGTGCATGCATGCGAAGATTCAATTTTTAAGAAGTTCAACACCGTAACTGCAGTGAGGATTAAACCTAGTATGGGGTCCTTTGGAGGCCCTGCTTTTACCACAGTATTCAATAGAGGACTGGAAATGAAGTCCATGGAAGAGTATTAATTACGGCTTTCCAGATATGAGGGGAACAAGTTAAGGCACCTAAAACGTTTTTTTGCCTCACATATCATCCAAGTCTCCTATTTAGTTCAATAAAGCTGAGTTATCAACAGTTTGCTGTGATGTGTAAGACCTATGCACCCTCAGAGGTGTCCAGAGAAAATGAGATTCTGGGTTATTCCTCTATATGAAGCTGTCAAACATAGCATCTAATCCAGATATAAATTTTCAGGAAGCAGCCCAATTCCAGACTAGACTACTATAAGTAGAAATTCAAAGGGTTCTCTTGCTAAGCCATATGGACCCCTGCTCTGTTAATTTGGGGAATCTATTAAATAATGGGCTAGGGTTTAAAGGGAATATCTCAGACCTAACTTGTTAAAGTGAGAGAATTGATCCTGGACAAGATTATCTATGAAGTCTGAGCAAGCTTGCTTCAACACTGTTAGATCATAACCAGTTGGGCAGAGGCCACTTAGACAAAATGACCAAGAACAGAAAAAAGGATTGCTAAATAGTGAGGCAATGAGGAACAGACACATAGCAGGAACTGCAGGAGCCCAAGGCTGAGGAGACATAATGTGTTGCTCTCCTCCATCATAGGCTGATGAGAATCAATGTTCTTAATCAACTTGCTTTTAGACTGTAAATACTATAACGGACAGAAAGGTCATAAGAAAAAGATAAGCTTTGTGGCTGGGAATACTTATATACATGAAACAGTTCTCAAGTCCTCTTTCTCTTTTTAACATAGCAAAGAATGCTGATATTGTATAATTTTTTCCAGTATGGCTGCTAAAATTTGCAAAATATTTGTTTTTGAAAAGGAGATACCACCTTGAAATAAAAGAGCCCAGATCCTTAGGGAGAAAATAAAGGGTACAATCAGAGTCACCATGTTGGATAATTTTTCATCAGGTGATAATTAAAGGAATGTGATTCCAATTCTGTTTGTTCCATGTGACTTCCCTTGGTCCCACCTCCTCACTGTACTTGGGAGTTTTCCAATCTGTTAAATGAGAAGACTGGACATTTTCCAGCTTTCCTTTGGGCCAAGCATTCTACAATCCTTCCATTCAAACAGATTCCTCAGGTCGGCACAAGAATACATTGTAACTAGCACTTACTATAACTGGATATGATCTTTAAAGAAGTTAAATCATTATGCCAGTATTTTATACCATATTTTCTCTAGAAGCATATCACAGGTTTCCTCTCTCCTTTCTATGAATATTGACACACAAGCTTAGCAGTTATAACCATAAAGACATGGTCATAAATTTAAAAGTTCAGGGTATAAAGCCTGATGAGACAATTACCTTTCCAAATTAGAATAAAACCAGATCAACCTCTAGAGAAAATTTTAAAAAGCACTGCTTAGCCTCTGCTTTTGATTTCCATATTCAATGAAAGAAACTGGCTTTTCATCAGTTTCTGCTTCTGTAGCATTGGATGTTAGCCATTTTGACATGGAAGTTGAATAGAACATCCACACTGAAGGAAGAAAAAGATGATGATGATCATCATCATGATAATAACAACTAATATCTTCTGCAGATTTACTTGATGCCACCAGTATTGTATTTTAAACCAGAAATTTTAACCAGAATATCCTATCTATGACATTTCAGAATCAAGACATGAAAATGTATTTGCCATCAAAACCTAAATTCATGCTACATAAAGGTATAAATAGAATAATATGTTTGGGGAAGGCTTGCAGAGTCTGGTTTGATTGTTATAACTAGTGAGGGAAAGAATACAGTGGAAGATAAAAAAGATAAGTTAGCCAGGATTTCATAAGATTTTGATTATCAGATAGACTCTGAGGTTATCATTGCTGAAATAGGGTACCATAGGAAGGATAGTAATGATATATTTTCACATAAGTTGCCTGTAATATGTATATTAAATAGCGAAAGGAGTAGTAGATTGCTATCTGAAGAAATCTGAAGACATCCCACAGTAGAAGGCTACAATACCCTTTAAAAAAATTCAGGCTCTTTTGCATGTTAAAACAAACAAACAAACAAACCTACTGACACGCTTTCATGCTACAGTAGCAACATAACACAAGCCAAATATCCTATATGCAGAGAGAAATTATTTCTCCCAAATCTGGGGCCCTGTGAGTGCAAGATCAATGGGCCAGTAGAATCTTCACCTGTTCACATTCACTTTTTAGATCATCGACAGCAATTTCTCCCTGTGTCCCCTGGGTGAACTCAGAACAACTCCCAGATACAGCATTTATATGACGTGAATCCTGGCTTTTGACTTAATCATCTCCACTGAAGCCCCATCTCCTAACACCACTACATTACCAGTTAGATTACAAGATACAAATCTGGGGAGGAAGGAAAGACAAAACTTAAACTACAATAAAGCGTTCTTATTATGCTTGAAAGAGAGGCATCAGTGCTGTGGTACAGTGAGTGAAGCCACCACAAATGATGTTCTGCCAGTGAGCCAACTCCCTGCTAAGGCAGCTGGAAAAGAGTGGAAGATGGTCCCAGTTGGTGGGTCCTTGCCACCAACATCGGAGAGCCAGATAGAGTTCCAGATTCCTTGTTTTGGTCTAACACAGTCGCTCCTGTTGTGACCAGCCAGGGAATGATCCAGCAGATGGAAAACCTTGCTCTCTCTCTCCCTCTCTCTGTTGCTCTGTGTCTCTCCTCTCTCTCTCTCTAAGTAAAAGCATCCTTAAAAATAAAAAAGTACTTGTGATTTACACAGTATCAAGCATTATTGCTCCTCTTCCAAAGTTTTTAATACTGTGCTGACAGTGTGCAATGTTTTCTGATTGCCCAATGTTTTATCAGCATCATTGCAAGGAGGCCAGGGAACTAGTTTTGCTGGCCTCCTCTTTGCATCTGAAATTCAGTCGTGAGTTGTAGTTAATCCACCAACTGAATGAACTTTCGCAAAACTATGATAAGCACTGTGAGAAAGAAGGGAAATATTGTACAAATTCCATTAAGTTGTTGGTGCAAGATAAAAGCAGAAATGTCTATCAGCTGGGACCCCTCCCCCCCCCACCCCCAGTTGCTGTAGAAACTACAGGGTTGCTATTCTGGTGTCAAAGCAGCATCAGTGGAGGCAGCAAGAACGATTGAGGAAGCAGTGAATTCCTTGTGCTCCTGGAGTAGGGGCTCAAAGTATGTCTTTCAGGGTGCAGTTTTCCTAGAAGAGCAATGGAATCACATGGTTTGGGGGCTTAATCCTTAAGTATGGGGCATTTTTTTTCATTAACTGTAATCTGCTAAACGTCTCTTTATTTATAAAATGTCTCTTTAACACACTTTTGTTCTGCTTCATTGCCCCAAGCTAGGTTCCATTGCTCTGAACTTAGAAACTTTGGTAAAAACTGTCCTTTTTGTGATAAATACAATTTGTTGAAGATTTATTTATTTTTGTTACAAAGTCAGATATATATAGAGAAGGAGAGACAGAGAGGAAGATCTTCCGTCCGATGACTCACTTCCCAAGTGAGCCACAACGGCCAGTGCTGTGCCGATCCAGAGCCAAAAGCCAGGAGCTTCCTCCAGGTCTGCCACGTGGGTGCAGGGTCCCAAGGCTTTAGGCCATCCTCCACTGCTTTCCCAGGCCACAAGCAGGGAGCCAGATGAGAAGTGGAGCTGCTGGGATTAGAACCGGCGCCCATATGGGATCCCAGCACGTTCAAGGTGAGGACTTTAGCCACTAGGCGAGCGTGCCAGAACCAATAAATACAATTTTATCTACTTTGTTCCATATCCAGTAATGTCTTATTTTCTCATTTGAAGATTTGTAAACTTGTCTTCGTGGGTACCTCAGGCAGCTGCTATGCCAACCTTGTATGAAGCCTGGAACTAAATACTAAAAAGGACACTTTCAGGAGGTAACGCAGGCAGTGATAAAAGGATGCGGATGGTTTTGTTCCATAAGTATGGTGGAGAGAATTAAAAATAGGGCCTGGCTTGATGACATAGTGGCTAAAGTCCTCACCTTGCATGCATTGGGATCCCATATGGTCACCAGTTCTAATCCCGGTAGCCCTGCTTCCCATCCAGTGCCCTGCTTGTGACCTGGGAAAGCAGTCAAGGGTGGTCCAAAGCTTTGGGACCCTGCACCCATGTGGGAGACCTGGAGGAAGAGCTCCTGGCTTTGGATTGACTCAGCTCCAGCTGTTGCGGTCACTTGGGGGAGTGAACCATTGGACAGAAGATCTTCCTCTCTGTATCTCCTCTCTGTATATCTGCCTTTCCCATAAAAATAATGAAAGAAATAAATCTTTAAAAAATAAATAAAGGTTTCACTTTAGCTCTGAAAAATATCAGGTTCCAGTTCACAGCTTGTTGTGTGTTAGTGATGAGTACCACTGTGGTAACATTTGAATGGTCAGTTGCTCCCATACACAAATTCTCATAATCTCTATATAAACATACATATTTATTATAGCATCATATACTGTGCTGCAATGAGAAGTTCCTGTCTCCTCTCCTAGTGTACAACTAAACTGTGACATTGCTGAGGTACACACATACATCTATTGTTGGACTTCAAGGAAGCCACAATTAAAAATCCATCTCTTTTTTGTTTATTTGCATCCTTATTTATTATGTATCTTAAGTATTTTTTCAGTTTTTTATTTTATTTATTTATTAATTTATTTGACAATCTTGACATAATTAGGGTAAAAAGGTTCAAGCACTACAGGAAAATGGGAAAGACATTTAGTTCCGTATCGTTTCCTTAATATATCTGATGTAAATGGGGATTTTAAGGGAGAAGCCCCACCCAGTTTCCCACCCACCCCAGTTCCCAGATGTGGGGCATGCTCCGAGGGTCTTGCTCAAGTGGTTTTGATAGTTCAACAGTTCTGAATTGCTGCCACTCTCACCACTTCAAGCACGATGAGGTCGTTGGAGAATCCACTCTTAATTGCCACTCCATCAATTGAGAAAATTGATAGAAAAGACAAAGGAATGATAGCAATTACAGACAATGTTCTTATGAGCATTTTTTTCACCCATTTAATCTATAGCAATCTTACAAATGTACGGACTTAATAGTTTTCCATTTTAGACATGGGAAGAAAAGTAGGGAAATTAAGGAAACTACTAAAATATTTTCAGTATTTGGGGCAACCAGAAAGAAGTCAAAATATCAACTTTCTTTTCACTCTTACAGAGATTATAGAGCTTAAGTAAAAAGCAACAGTATACTTCATAATCCTACATCCCAATCTCAGCATTAGAAAACTGTAGGTCTCTCCAGGAGGATGTGCATTTACCAAGCTTAACTCACACTGAGTAGAACATGTATTCTCTGAAGATACCAAGAGTCCTGCTCCTTCCACCTAGCTCATCCTTCTGATCACTCCATCTTTCTGAAAGAGAAACTAATGGCATAGACTAAAATTGTCTAAAGGTTATGCTAATTGGTATCTTTTTCAAGGTCTTAGAGTTGGCTCAGGGTAAAATTGTGATACAGAAAATCTCTGGAACATGCTCATGTTCTTTGCCCTTTCCATGTGATATGTCCCTAGAAATTTACCAGCTAGCTACTTTGTAAGTATGAGTTACAGAGAGAGCCAATTTCTCACACCAAATGAGAAAAGCAATGATGGACAGATTGTTATTTCTGTCGATAATCTTTGGCGTAAGGGGGATTTGTACCCCTAAGAAAGGAGAATCTTGGGCTAGTTTGCTGCATAATGACCTTTTTGCTGGCTTTTTTCCCCTAAAACAAACAAAAATCTTACATATGTCCTGTGACATGTAAAAAGTTTAAAAACAGCAGGCCCAACCACTCCAGGCTGAAAAATATGTGTAGATAGTATCAATGTAATTTTGAGTTGAAAATAAAGCAGCTTAGCTGAAAATCTGAAATTTCCCCCTTGGTTTTTAAAATTCTCATTGTTATAAAAAAGAAACAAGTATTCTGCATTCTGAGAATGAGCTTGGAGTCTTTCACAAGACTGAGGTATTAACTCCCCTTAAAGAGATACACACCTCCTGGCTTTCTGTGGGACGGTTTTCTTACATTCCCCTCTCCTGTACTGGGTTACAGGGCCACATGATCATTCAAAGATTTCAATGTTTGTACCACTAGCCTTAGATTTTATCACACGCATCATGTTCTATATACATTGAACATAGCAAACACACATCCCAAGGTGGCTAGACCAAGGCACTCAGACTTGTTGTATGGACTACTCTCTTCAATTGACCTTCCCTGTCATCACGCCGCACCTTGCCATTGTAGTTACAAACTCTGATTCTTCATTTTTGTTGTCCCAAATGCAATTTAAGCATCAAATTGCCTTTTTTTTTCTTTTAGTATGTCTTAACTTTAAAAACATGAGTTCCATTTTTTATTATGGGCAGTCTCTGCTCAGCTACTTTAAAGATCTTTTTAGGAATCATTTTATGGACTACTTGACTGAAGATGAAGATGACTTTTCATTTATCCCAGTGTTCTAAGCCATGGATAAATGTGTGAGTGATTTTCGGGTCAATTCTGTACGTAACATAAAGCAATAGGACAGAAGCAGGAACCAATAGAGTATCCTGCTGACACCTGAATTCTGGCATCCTTAGAAGGCCTGGATCTGCACTGTGCATATTTGACCCAGCATTCTATCATAGTTTCCACTGAAGGTGTCTAGCACATGATGGCTTTCCCCACATGCTTTACCTAAGAATGACAGAGAGCTAATATTGGGCACATTGACAGAGTGGTAGCCTCATATAACCTTCCTACCAGGAGGCTTTATTTCACTCAGAGAAAATTCTCTTAGCAGCCCCATACATTGCTTCACTATGCTCATCACTATGGTTATTGGTTTTTCTATTTCCTCGAAAGCCATCCCACCTGACCACAGTTTCTTGAGAGAAAGGACACTGTCTCAGCAATTTTTTTCCTACCAATAATCAGCCGTGGATAAATGTGTGAGTGTCTGGCTCATAATGGACATACAAAAACGTGTCTGAGCATAAACAAATGACTGAATGCACCTATTATACTCCTCCCCAAATTCATTTTAGAGCTGAACAATTCAGACTTTTATCATTACAGTTGGAAGAATATTATTCACTTCTAAATATGTGATTTTGATTTTCTGCCAAAAAATTTTCCCCTTTGGGAAATTTACTTACATTGCTTTCTGGAACCAGCCTTATTTAATCCTCCAAACACTGAGTTAAACCTTCCTTGCTGCTTTTGTTTTGTTTTTTTCTGCCTCCTGCCCTTTCCAAACAATGGCCCACCTTTCTTCTCCATCTGTGATTGAGTTTGTAAATACATTTTCAGGCACGAGTTGCAAAAATTGTTCTTTCCTTTCTTTTGCAAAGCTTCTGCATCATTCTTACCCCAAACCCAACACAGGAGTTTCTTTCATCCCTGAGGATACATTGATTTCAGCATTTCTGCTTCATTTTGTAGATTCAGTGCCAGAATGGGGATGCAATAGGCATGGGATTTATAGAACTGCTTTTAATTTACGAAGCAAAGCACATTGTGGAAACTGAATGGGCAGCAGTTACCACCAGTATTAGTGGTTGGAATCATTAGTGCAGATTAAGCATGCGTATGGAAGCATGTCCTGAACTGGCCATGTAACTATTAGCATGACAGAAATAACAAGGAACTGGAACTATATAAAGGAATTTATCCTCTGGCTCCATCACTGTTATCATCATTAGCACTGCTGTTTCCATCATGGAAATCTGTGTCACATTTCAAGAATCTCTATACCTTCAAGGACTTTTTGGCTTTCAGTTTCATTTCTCAATAATTCATAAGAGATAGCCTCCTTTTCATGAGATCACATTCTAATTCTTTCTAGGGCATATTCGATTTGGGCCAACAGATATATTGGCCTTCTGTTGTACCATACATTTTGTGAGAGTTTTATCCAGCTGCCCAGAAATGTCACAACTCTTCAATAAAGACAGTATCATATTCATTTTTGCTTCTCACACTTCCTCTGTTTCTATGAACTAAAATGACCATCACTTTCATCTGATCTCTCAGCATCTGCCAAAAATTCTATGAACGATTCCATAATATTGGAATGTAGAATTGGTTTGTCTACATCATTTGCCATAGAACTTGTTCTATACCTTCATTATAGCATTTGTTGTATTGTGCTCGAATTCTTTATTTAGTAAACTGAAGTCCACAAGGCATCATTTATATAGAGCAAGAGAGAAGAAAAGGGGGAGAGGTAGGAAGGAAGGGGGGCAGAGAGGTGGGAGGGGGAGGGCAGGGAGGGAGAAAGAATGGGAGAGGGGGGAGGGAGGAGGAGGTAAGGGGAAAAAAAGGAGAAGGCGGGCAAGGAGAGAAGGGGAAAAGAGAAATTGGGGTAGGTACAACTGGTATAATAAACCCTGGAACTTCTGTGGTCTATCACAGTGACCCCACGTCTGAGTGCCTCAGATTAGGTCACTCCTCTGCTTCAAATCCAGCTTTCCACTAGTGGGCACCTTGAGAGACAACAGGTGATGGTTTGAGTACTGGGGTCCCTGTCATACAAGTGGGAGACCCAGATGAGTCTCCTAGCTCCTTCCTGGCTTTGACCTTAGTGGTCATTTAGGCACTCACATGTGCTGTCTCACTCCCTCTATACTCTGCTTTTCAAACAAATAAAATAAAAAAGAAAAAATTAAATTCCAAGAAAATGCATTATGATAATCAGGCTCTACAAACAGAGAATTGAAAGATATCCAATAAAGAGATGAAAAAGGATTCTCATCACTGCTCACCAGAAAAACACAAGTGAAAGCCACAAAGGGTTCCCAATACATACTATCTATGCTCATAAATGCATATGTATAACAGGAATCCATTATATTTTTAATTTGGAATTAAGTTAAAAATATGAATAATAGTGACTATTAGCAAGGTACAGGCATAGAATTGTGCATTTAAGACTTCCATATTTAGATCTAGGTAAATGGTGCTTTAATAATAATGATAATGTTAATAAAAAAAAAAAGATTGTATGAGGGCCTGGCGCGATAGCCTAGTTACTAAAGCCCTTGCCTTGCATACACCAGGATCCCACATGAGCTTCATTTCTAATTTCAGAAGCCCCGCCTACCATCCAGCTCCCTGCTTGTGGTCCAGGAAAACAGTCAAGGACGACCCAAAGCCTTGGGACCCTGCACCCGCATGGGAGACCTGGAAGAAACTCCTGGCTCCTGGCTTTAGATTGGCTCAGTTCTGGTCATTGTGGTCACTTGGACAGTGAATTATCGGACGGAAGATCTTCCTCTCTGTCTATCCTCCTCTCTGTATATTTGATTTTTCAATAAAATAAATCTTTAAAAAAGATTATATGAAACAGTGCCAAACTGCCAGCTATCAGGAACTCTCACATTTCAGTTGTCCTTGAGTTTGAAGATGATATCCTAATGTGTGTCACAGCACCCATTATGCCCAAAGAAAGCTTACTAACGACAGTGTTTGTCTCAACGATTCTCTCCACAACAGTAAGTATTGTTGAAAATCTATCCTCAGATTTAGCTTCTCAAGAATCTCTATCTGATGACTTAGCTCTGTTTATTACTCTTTTTTTTGTAAGAGTAATTTTACTGGTCTACTTGCAAAACAAAATAAGTAGTTTAACATTTATAAGCAAGACAATCTTTCTTACTCTAGTGATAAAGCACCTTAAAACAGAAAACATCTTTTTGTAAATCTGAATTAAATTAAGAAGAAATAAAATCAATTTCCTCCAAATTACTGAAAACACTTTCTTAAAGCATAATCCATTTCCTACTAATATGCTAATATATCAATTAAAAACTGAGAAATAATGATAATATGTATAATATATATTCTGGCTTTATCTATCTGGATTTAGAAGTTACAAGATTAAAATAAAGACTGGCAAAAACTTAAAAATTACTCCATCATTCAAATAATGGAGCCATCATAAATCTGATGCCAACAGAGAACTGCTTATTTCCTTGGTTACCCAAATATTAGGTCACTGTATCTGGGTTGGAGTAGAAGTTGAAGCATCTTCCCACACCCCCTTCATTTGCCATATAAATGCTAGGACTTTTCTTTAATTCTTAGAAATAGGTTATTTTCTAACCTTGGTTTCTTTATCCTAAGTTCCCCTTTCTTACTCTTTCCAAATTTACTCTGAATGAATTTATAACCACCTTTTAATGCATAGTAGAATAGGTAATCATGGAGGATACTAGAAACTTGACCTTTCAAAACAGAAACCTGGTTCTATCTAAAGTACAGAGTACAATGTACTATCAAACAGCTTAACTTTTCTGTAAAGTCTGGGTGGTTAAGGATGCTAAACATGATACTTGGGAAGAAAAGCAGAACTAAAAATCTTTTCTGAAGGCACAGAAAACATGGGGATACATCTTCATAGTTATTACACACTAACATCCTCTTTTAGTGGCCATCCTGCATATCCCTGTGTGAGGAAAGGAGTGTAATTTGGCCTGCTAATTCTGTTTCATTGGAATTACAGTGTTTTGTGTTGATGACATTTGCTCCCAAGGATTAGCAGCTAAGAAGGCAATGTCATTGAAGTGGGTGCTGATGTATTCTATCCCACTAAAGTTGAAGGTTAGATCTGGCAAGATCAGCACCACCAACAACCTAGCTATATATGAAACCTGGTGTCTCCCTAATCCTGGGACCTGCTCCAACCAGAAGTGAGAGAAAGGTTGTACAGACAAGGGTGCAGCCACAGCATGGTATCACAGGAGATGGAGAGTGGTAAGTCAGGAGGTGGGGCTATGGAGACCATGGTAGAAGTCTAACATAAGAACCCAGACTTGGAACTCGCTGGAGGCAATGGCACAACTGACTGCAAACAAAGAACTGGGTACCAAATGTAATTAGTAAAATGGAACTGAAGACATATGGGTGGCACAGCTTAAAAAACTGCCTCTAGGAGAAGTATCTACTAAGCAGCAGTACAGTGACCAAGAGCAAAAGGAAAGACAAAGGCACAATGAATATTACTGAAGGCTCCCCTGCAAAGGAGCAAAACCCTTTGCCAACCTCAGAGTTAACTAAGGAATGTGTTGAGAAAATGAGAGATACAGAATTCAAAACACTTATAAAGCTTCTTATCAACAAGAAGAAGCACGTAATGCAGGAGTTCAAGGAATTTATGGAATATGTAACACAGGAAATGAATCAAATGAAAGCTGATATATCAGAAATGAAGAACACAATGGACCAAATTAAAAGTACAGTGGAGAGTCTCCAAACTAGAATGAATGAAGCAGAAGAAAGAACCTCAAAATTAGAAGATACTTCTTGTCACCAGGGGGAAACAAACAAAAAGCTGGAAGCAGAGCTGGGTTAAGCTAAAAAAAAAAAAAAAAAGTATTTAAGAACTGAAAGACACTATTAAAAGGCTAAATAAGAGAGTTATGGGAGTCCTAGAAGGTGCAGAAAGAGAAGTTGGATTTACAAATATATTTAATGAAATAAGGGAAATTTCCCTAACCTAGAGAAAGAACTGGGAAACAACATCTGGGGGGTGGGGCAGAGAACTCCCAATAGGCTTTACCAAAGCGATTCTTCACCATGACACTTGATAATCAAGTTTTCTTCAATCGAAAATAAGGAAAATATCCTTAAATGTGCACATGAAGAAAAATAAATTGACATATAAAAGAATGCTAACTAAATTCACAGGAGACCTCTCACAGGAAACTCTACAGGCCAAAAGATAATGAAGAGACATATTCCAGATTCTTAAAGCAAAAAATTGTCGGCGCAGTATAATATATCCAGCAAAACTTTCCTTTGTCTTTGAAAATGAAATAAAATTCTTCAACCGTAAATTAAAAGACTATGCCTCTTTCAAACCTGCTTTACAAATAATACTTAAAGATGTTTTCTTGACAGAGAAATGGAATAGAACCTACCAAAACCACAGGCAGATGTGAAGAACATCTCAGTAAAATAGCAGAAGACTAAATCATTTAACAACCCACTGCTAAAATAACAGGACCAAATATCAGGACTTAATGTCCCACTGGGGTTGCTCTTAATCTTACCAATGGGCTACTGAGTCACTAGAGAGCTCCTTAACCCTATCTCTCCCCTTCATGGCACCTGCTCTGCAGTAACCACCCCCAGCTTCTCATCCTCTGTAGAATCATGGCCCAGCTCCTCATCTTGAGTACTTCGGTCCTCTGCTGCTTCTCACCCTTCTTGCTTCAGACACACTAGACTCAACATCTTTACACCTGCCATTTCTTCCCTTTTTGACTCGGCTTGGTCACAACTAGAAACAGCTAGCTCCTCAACCTATTGAGATCTCTCCTCAGTAGTACTCCCTCAGAAAGCATTTCCTGTAAAACAACTTTCCCATGTACTAAGCTGTGTTCCCCTTAGTTTCTAGTAACACCATGGATATGAAAATGTATTCTTATAGGGTCTGTTTCCTCTACCATGTCTTCAGCATAGTGTCTTTGTCTTGTTTGCCACTGGATTGCCACTGCTCAGATGAGAACCTGCTATCTAGTAGATGCATCTCTGTTGTACTAATGAATGATCAACCACACATCCAGCTTCATATAAAGTTCCTTTGCAGTGTTATCATTTTCCTTCAGATGTTGATATGCTAGGAAAGAGATTCACTGAAGCACAGAATCTCCTGGACACAGAGAAGAACATAACTTATCCTGAGCTGAGGAAAGGCCAAGTGCTAAAATGTTGACAAATTGGCTGGATTTTTACAAAAGCATTAAAATCATCTCCGGAATGTAGAAGTGGTGCAGTTACTGGTTGTGCATCCACGCAGTCAGGCCAATTCAGTCCCAGAAAAAGGCTAGATCGAGTGACCTAAATTTATATTTTCTTCTTTTTAATTTCCCAGTAAAGTTAGTCTTTATTTTGGACAGTTTCCAATACAGAAATTGTAACTTTATGAAATGCTTGTAAGTATTAAGCACATTTCATCCATTTTCCTGTCATACAATTTCCTTTTCTCATTCAAGTACT
The DNA here is from genome assembly GCF_030435755.1 of Ochotona princeps. Lineage (NCBI taxonomy): Eukaryota > Metazoa > Chordata > Mammalia > Lagomorpha > Ochotonidae > Ochotona > Ochotona princeps. Next base: position 22,815,128 of record NC_080836.1, read on the forward strand.
CAGAAAGTGCATTTGCCCTTGTTACCAGAAAAACTAACATTGGCAAATTGATTAAAATCCCTTCTAATCCTTCTGCTTCCTGAATTCATTTTAACAGAAGGAAGAGGGACCAATGGCCTCATGCTCAGTCCAAATGCAGGTCCATCTTCATCTCAACATCTGAGCACTGTGTTTCAGAGCAAAATTCATCACAGAGAAAGAGGAACACATTTGAGCAGTTAAGCTTCAAGCTGACTTGATCCAAACTAAATGCGTTGTAATCTATCTTTAAACAAAAGCTTTAGCTTCTGTAATCCTCCTCTATCTATCCATATGAAGCCCCATGAGGCAGAAGTTGCTGTGCATGTTATTTCTATAAACAGTCTAGATCTCTGTTCACAAATTGCTTTCCAAGGGTGATGGCAACGGTATCAACTTACATCAAGTGTTGTGAGTCATCTTTGCCTCTTTTTGCAGACACTTGCCCAGGCGAACCCCAAGCCTCCTTTGCTTGCATTCTCACTACCCAGGCATCCTGTTACTGGGCATCCATTCAGCCAGGAGCCCTGGCTTGTTAAAGCATGACAGAAACACTGCTGTGTCTGCTGGCACCTTCTGTTCTTAAGGTTTCCAGAACAGCCTTCCATTTATTGTGTAAATAGGTACTGTGTCACCACCCAAAGTCTGTTGCCTTTCATAGGATCCGTTGGTGCCTGTAAATTTCATCTGCCTTTCCTTAAAGAAAAGCAGCAAGGTGGCTCAGGCTCCGTGACTACAAACTCAGACAATCTGGTCTAACTATAACAAATGATTCACAATGACCCAGTTACCATGGATTTTCCAATAGCAATCTTCTGATAAAAGAATTCATATTGAAAAGCTAGTCACACTGAAATGGTACAATCAAATAAAAATACCCATATATTTCTGCGTGGAAATATTAAAGAGAGCATTCAACTTCTGCTGTACATCTCACAGTGAGGCCCCATGTGCTCATGTGTGACTGCACACATACGTACCTACACATACGTATGCATACAACACCAAAGGACTCTTCCACAAGGGAGAAGCTATCCTATTTTCTAACAAACACAAGTTCTACGTGTTTGTGGAAAAACAAGAATCTTTTTAGAAATCCTCATAAGATCAACTTTATCTTTGGTCTAGAACTCTGGGCTCAGTCTCAATGTGAAGAAGGCAGCTCTGCTGGGAATCAAGAGAATGTGATTCTCAGAACGTGGCCCAGGTAGTTCAAAGAGCATGGACTTCAGAAATAGATTTCGTTTTAAAACCTTCATATGCCATTTATTAGTTGTGTAGCTACGAGCAAGTATCTGAAATTTTTGAGTCCCACTTTCCTCCTAGGCATAACGTTTCTGGGAAGCATGAATGATGAAATGTATGAAGTATTGGACACTTCATATTTCAAATAAGTTCAAATTTCAAATAAGAAATATTTCAAATAAGATCATTCCTACTCTCATTAGACAAAATATTCAACCTTTGGGGGCTCTAGTTTTACCTTCAAGAAATCCCAATAATCAATTACAGTTCAGACATTTAACACTTGGCACTAACACTGAGAGAGAAACAGCCTGTATTTTCTGGACAAACTGATGTCCCTCTCTTAATGTGGATGATGAATAACCGTTCTGTTTCCATATAAACACAGGTATTAATAAGATGGATGGGACAATGGTAAATACTAAATGAATCACCACTCCTGTCTTGGATTTGCAATCACTCTTTCCCTCCCTCACTTTTCCTTTTGCTTTGCTTTTCTCCAAATATCGAAGGGAGCTTTTACTCTCTCAATGTTACATTTCATAAAACCACCAGCATGAGCATCTTCACAGAATTACACATAAACATAAGTCATTGCTAACTAAGTAATCATTTCTGCATGTAGTCTCATAAATCAGCATCTTAAATCTTCATTTGCTACTTTGGATTCTCTTAAAGTGGTAACAGAAGAAAGTCAATGCTGTTAAATTGTTCTCCATAGGGAGTACTGGGTGAAAGATTCAAGTCTTCTTCAACTAGGAAGGAGTGGGAGTTTTCAAATGCTCTCTTTTCCAAATCTATAATTTTGTTTGCATTAGCTGATTTCTGCGAATGCAAGAGAGTTGCAGAGCTTTAGCACTCTGTCCTAATGTAGAAAGTCAAATCTAACAAGCGGAAAGTAATTTCCCGAGATCACTGTGACTTCTATTAAAATACCTACTTCCTACACAAGAAATGAATGCAGCTAGACTCATTGTCATCATTTTTTGAATTGTGCCAATATAGACTGTCATAACCCTTTATTTGAAGTTAGGTAAGCAAGTTGAGATGAAATTCATTGTTATGTGCATGTATTCCTACTTGACCCATGGGAGACACATGACAGGATCCTCAATAAATGTCAGGAACCATGAATAGTTCAGAGTCCTGTATCAGTGTTCTTCATATACATACATAATGATGATAAAATTAAACATAAAAATCAGACCAAATATTTTAAGACATTTTATATATAAAGTTTCAAAAAACATACTGTAATAAAATTTATATGAGTTTGATATTTCTTGCTCTCTTTTGAAAATGTTTATCTTCATCTATTTGAAGGCAAAGCAGTAGGGAGACAGGAAGAAAAGTCATCAACATGATGGTTCACTTGTTGATCTCTCAAAAGCACACAGCATCCAACGTTGGACCAGATATCTGGGTGGCAGGCCTCCAAACACTAAAGCTGTTGCCTGTTGCATCCTAGGACATATTAGCAGCAACTGGATCAAAAGCAGAGGAGCCAGGGCTCAAACTGGCATTCTGTTATGGGATATAAGCATGTCAAACAGTACCGTAGCCTGCTGCACCACTCAAAAGAAACACAAATGTTGTTGGACCATGGTGGGCTGTAAGTGCAAGAAGCCGAGCACATGGCTATTGTGTGATTGTAGTTGACAGGCTGGCATTCTAAACTTTCTTTTAAAAGACATGAAATTGATATCGCTCAACTATTGGAATTTTTATTTCTTTTCACATTAAGTACAAATAACACAATAGCAAACCAATAGCAATAGATAAAAGCATTATACCTCATGCTGGGGAACAACTGAAGTCCCCACTACAGAACAAGTGTACACCTAAGAGGGAACAGAGTCTCTTGTATCTGATACCTGCTTGATTCGTCTTTAGCATCAATCTTGATTTGTATTTTTGGATTTGAAAAGTGGTTTTTTTTCTTGCTATATAACAAATTACCACAATTTTAGGAGCTTGACACAACACACAGGTTTATTATTGCCTGCTGTTAATGAGTGGAAATTTGAGCTGTTCTTTTCTGCATGCTTCAAAGATGTGACTAGGCTGCAATCAACATGGCAGCTCTGTTGAGTTTTCATCTGAAGACTTCACTGGTCAAGAATCGGCTTCTAAACACACTTTGCTTGTTGAAAGGATTAAGTTCCCTGTGGCTGGATGTCTGGAAATCGTGCCTTCTTGTTATATGGATGCTGAGGACCACCTTCAGTGTCTGGAGGCTGCCTACAGCTCCTGGCCTCAGGAACTTCTCCAACAGTGCTGCTAACTTTAAGTGAAGGTGAGACCCCAGAGCAAGACAGTTAGCAAATAGCAGTCTGAATCACTAAGTACTCCTAGAGTGACTCCATTACTTTTGCCACTTGCTACCAGCTAAAAGCAAATCATAGGTCCTAGCAGCATTCAAAGCAAGGAATTTTCCAGGTGTTCTTGTACAGTGTACTTGAATGGGAGGAAATAGGAGACACACAGGGATGGGGCTGCTTGAGAACCTGTTCATCACAATTCACATACGAAGGACAAATATTGGCAGTGGTTAAGATACACTGGGGAACAATCAATGCTCTTCAGGAAAGTGAAGTCTGAAGGACAAGGAGGAAGCCAGCATGTGGTGTGTTGGGTTAAGTTGCCACTTGTTCACAGGCATCTCACACTGGTATGCTCACCTGAGTACCAGCCGAACCAGCTCCCTGCTAATGTGTCTGGGGAAGCAACAGAAAATGACTCAAGTCCTTGTCCCCTGCCTCATGAGGGAATTCTTGGCTTTTAGGTTCAGCTTGACCAGCCCTGCTTGTTGCAGGCATTTGGGTAGCACACCAGTGAATGAAGACGCTTCTCTCACTTTGTGTCCCTCCTACCCCCATATCTCTGCCCTTCAAAAAATTAAGCATATCTCAAAAAAAAAGACATTCAGATGATAAGGTGGCTAGCCAATTTTTAAAATTTTATTTTAGATGATGCTTACATATTTGATCAGGGTGGGAAGGACTGAGTATTAGGGAAAAGTGGGAGTGGTCATTGTTTCTAGGTTTCTATTTTTTTTTTCCTGTGTCTGGGGAAAGTAGGGAGTCAAATGGAGAAGCCACACCCAGCTTCCCACCTGTTCCAGGACTCAATATCAACCCAGTGTCCTAACATGGGGTACACTCCAAGGGTTCTGCCCGTGTAGTTTCAATAGTTCTGAAATGTTGTCATTCTCGCTGATCCAAGCATGAGGGAACACATTCAGTGTCCATTGGCTGACACATTCCACCTTACAGTCTCAATCTGCCCAATATTTGCTGCCCAAATATTGTGGAATGTTAGATTCTGCCATAATACTAACCAAATAATAATAATAATAATAACCAAAAATTGTGGTTAATTTGTTCTGTTCTCCTACCTCTGCTGTGGTGACAGATGTCTGCTGCAGGTCCTCATGGGCTATATCCTCTATGTGGGTGTGGGCCAGCTGTCCACTATCCTGCCTTTTCTACTGAGGAGAAGCAGTAATCACAGGGATGGCCAAGAACCTGGGCCAGGTAAACCAGCCCCAACTGGACCCCCTATCCCCCAGGGTTCACAGACGTGGCACCACCCCCACAGGTAGGCCCAGGGAACTTTGCCTGGAGACCCAGGCCCGGCTTGGTCCCCTACCCCCTAGGCTCATTGACTCAGCACCCATTGTTCAGGTGGGCCCAAGAGTCCAGGCCAGATGTCCTGGGCCTGTGTAGAAGGTGGCATTGTCACTCAGTCAGACTATTGGTGGTCTCACCATCCCAACCCAAAGCAGCCTGCAACGTTCCTCCCAGCTTTGAATACCACATATCCACATTCAGAGAGAAATTTTTGTCAATTTAATTTTCACTCCTTCCAGTTATAACAGTATTATGGCAGAGTCTAACATTTCAAGTTATTTCCAATTACAAGTAACATAAAAATCATCTAGTTCTTAATGGGGCTATGCTTTCATAGTTATATAAAATGCTTTATATTCATAAAAGTGAAAGAATTAGGATGGGTAGTAATCTTAAGTACTGTTGGCCTTTTTCAAGCATTGCTACAAGGGCTTAGAACTCTGCAGGCACCTCTTACTAACTGGTTGATTTAAGTTCCTGAAACTCAATTTTGGCAGAATTCAAGGTAAGAAAATTCATTACCCCATACAGAAATTAGGGTGAGGTTCATGAAACCTTGGATGTCCTTGTAGTATCTTCATGCTGCTTGAAATACAACAAGACTATGTATTGTTGGCTACATATCTTAGGCTTGCTGAGGCTAAGGAAAGAAACCGTTTTTATGTGCTATTATTTTCTTATTGAATTGTCTTTGGGCAAGAATTAATTTGACCAGCAAAGTCCACGAAGGGTTTAAAATGAAGCTTTGTGGAGACTACCATAATTTCTCAGAGTTTTGCCACCATTTACACTGCCTCCCTGAGCTCTTAGAAGCACTGAATTGTGATCTCAAGTTCAGCACTTAATTCTTTGAGTTCTTTTTCATAGGACACTTATAATAAAAAAAAATCCTGTCCAAATGTTGGATAAAATAAAAGACTACAGTTCTTTGGTTCAAAGTGTTTTGAACCCAAAACTATTCAAGGAAACTTCCATAAACTAAATCAAAACTTCAAATATGTATATTTGCAGTAGAAGAATTCCTACACTCCCAACATGGTCCTACCATCTGTATTAGGACAGATCAGCTGTTCACTATACAAATTGGAATCATTATCAGGTCTATTTGTTTTCACAAAATTTCTCACAAGCACGCTACTTTATATATATATATGATATATTACTAATATTACAAATATATACACACAATACATTTAACCATGCCTCCAGAGTTCACCTTCTCTCCTTAAGATATTGCCTTCTGCTCCAATGGTTCTCAACCCTGGCCGTTTAGTAGAATCTCCTGGAGTTAATCAAATGAAACAAAAAGTCCAATGTTCAAATCTCAAATATGCTTATCTGGTTGATCTCAGGAGGAACATGGATGGCATCACTTTCAAAAGGTTCCCAGGTGATGCCAATGCAGCAGCAAGGGGTGATGATCGTGGTGACACTCGATTTAACTTGAATCATCACTTTCCATGCTGCAGTGCAGCATGTGTAATGTAATTTCACACACTGACATTTTTTCAATGCTTCAGCTCAGCATAAAATCTCAGGGATGGCATTATGCCAAAGCAGGTTAAAGTCCCAGGCTGTAATGCCAGAATCACAGATGGTTGCCAATTGAGTCCCAGGCACTCACTTCTGATTTGGTTTCCTGTTGATGTACCTAGAAAAGCAGTGGAATATATCAAACTGCTTTGGCCTCTCCCACCCCCATGGGAGACCTTTATGGTGTCAGAGACTTCTGGCTTCAGCCTGGCCTAGCTACTTCTGTTGTAGCCACTTGGGGAATGAATTATCAGATGGAGAATCTCTCTCCTCTCTCCCCTTCAGGTTTCTATTTTGGCTTGTCTTATTTTAGATAAGCATGATTTATAATGTATAAATCAGACCAGAGAGGAAGAACTAAGCACAGCTGAGGAAATCCTTTATTCCCCATATTTAATAAAGTCATCTTCTATGTAACCCATGTCTCTCATGTAAAGCTAAATACCCAGAACAATTTTAAAGCTGAAAAGCAACAAAACATGTCATATATATATATATATATATATATATATATATATCCATCCTCACTACCCCTAGCAGTAATATGTCTTCTCACTACCTGAAAATATATAATTTGTTCTCATTATGCATCTTACTCTAGATCAGGTATGCAGTCTCATCAGCCTAGAGTGAGTTTGCTGCGGAAACTGCCCAAGATGAGCTTCATCCCACCTCCACGATGGGAAAAGCACGTTGAAGTCCTGCAGCTGACAGACTACCTCAAGCTCACTCCCAGGTTTTACCTGGAAGGCGCAATGATGTACATTATGTCATAGCTACACCTTTATGCAACATATGTATTACAACATCACATCAGTCTCCCTAACTCCCTATTGCTAACAATGGGTGAGATCACACAGTTACATTATGTACACACCTCCTATGCTCATTTGAATTTGTCTTCTGTGTGAACAAAGCTGAATCCAAGCTAATAATTAGCAGGTTTCTGAAGCTATATGCATAGGTAAACATGTATGTACACATATTAATCTAGAGACACTGTACAATGGATACTCTCATATCAGGAAGTGAAAATATATTACAGAATGAAATAAAGATTCCCAATGAAACTGTGAAATATATCTTGACAATAGGATGCTGGACTTTTTACCATTCGCTCTACCTACAATTGCATGATACACTTAAACAGCAGAATGATGGATTTGTGACTATTGTTGACTAAAATATAGGGGAAATTAGCGTTGGTGGGGAGAGAAGGTGTAGGAAAATCTTTAAGTCTGTGGAATGGTATCATAACAAATAAAAAAATGAAGAAAAAAAAGGAAAACAACAGAGATTTTCTTACATCACAAAGGAGACCTACCTGTACGCCTAACATCTAAAAGAAAACATGCACAACTCTCATTTTACTTCACATGTCACAGATCAAACATTGCCTTTTCGGGGACATGTGATGTAAGTCAAAGGCAAGATGTTATGCAATAACTGATTCAGAGAATATAGTGCACAGGGGATAGCCTATAAACCTATAGCAATGCTTCAGTGAGGAAAGGAAAAAATATAAGGTAATCCTGTGAGTGCACATTTTCATTTTCACCTATTTGTTTTCATTTCATTTCTCTCTCTCTCTATGTAAATAAGCCTTTCAAGAAAAAAAATAAGCATATCTTTAAAAAAAGAAATGAGTAAAATAAGAGAAAATGAGTTTTGGTTGGCAACAAAATAGTTGGAGAAGAGCTATAAAGAGGAAACAATTAGGTATTTCCTGAGGAAGATACAAAAGATATTTTAGGTCTAAAGGATACCAGGGAATTGGTGGAAAGCGTACCTAGAGAAACTAATCTAATGAACATGACAGAACCGCACAAGGCCTTGCACCATCGAGGTAGACAGTCTGGGATCAAATCTGAGCCGCATGGAACTCTGGTCTGTGGTTTTGATCGAATAACTTGATCATTCTGAAATTCAGTTTCCTCAACTATAAAATTGGCATTTTGGTGGTCACACATTGCTAGGGTAGAATCTAGGATCAAGCATAAGCTAGACCACTTTGGTATTTGAAAACTCAGCAAAAAGAACAAGAAACAAGAAGACTCACATTCATGGGAAGCACCTCCAGAAGCATAGGTGGCACAGCAACAGAGAAGACGGATACAGGAAAGAGCAGAAACATGGAGAAGGTGCAGAGAGGAAGGTATCTTCTAAACGTGCAGTACAGAAGAGAAAGAAACATGACTGTAAAACTTATTCACAAAATACAGAGTAAGGAAATAGGGCTAGCTAGCCCAAATGCAGGGTTCTTAATTAGCACGAATTTATGAAATCCAGTAAAATGGAATCTAAGGCAAGCAGCAAGATCCTGGTTCCTTAACATGTTCCTGAGCCCTGGGAAAGACACTTTGGCTATGACCCTAGTTATAAAACAGGCTATAAGACAATAAGAAATCATTTTTGTGTGTATGCCACAGATTTCCATGTCTCAAATATTAATAATGTCTGCCTGCTGTCAGCATAGACATGTTACTAAAATTAAAGAGATTGTTTATTCAACATTATGTACTGAAGTCTTCTACATTCTAGAAATTTATCTAGAAATATATGCAGGGAAGTGAGCATTATGATCAATGGGCCACTGCTTGGGATACTCACATCCCATATCAAGTCTTGCCTACTCCAATTTCTTTTTCTTAAGATTCACTTATTTTAATTGCAAAGTCAGACATACAGAGAGGAGGATAGACAAAGAGGAACTTTCATTCGATGATTTATTCCCCAAGCAACCACAACAGCTGGAGATAAGCCAATCCAAAGCCAGGATCCAGGAGTTTCTTCTGGGTCTCCCACGCAGGTGCTGGGTTCCAAGGCTTTGGGCTGTCCTTAATGGCTTTCCCAGGCCACAGCCAGGCAACTGGATGGGAAGCAGGGCTGCTGGGATTAGAATTAGTGCCCGGTTTGTTCACAATGAGGACTTTAGCCACTAGGCCACCGTGCCAGGCCTGCCTACTCCCCAATTCTGATCTAGCTTCCTGCTAATGCCCAAGTAAGTGGGAGGCAGCAGATAATGGGTTAGTCCCTACCTCCCATTTGGGGGACACAGATGTAGCTCCTGGTTCCTGCTGTATATTGGTGTGGTAATGGCTGTTTTGGACATTTGGGCATTGAACATGTTAATAGAAGATAGTCATTCTTTCTGCCTCTTTCTCATATTCTCTTTCTGTCATTTTGGCCTTCAAATAAATAAGAAAGTCATTAGGAGGGAAATATAGCTGGTGTTACTAATGTGAGCAAAAAGAAAAAAAATTACTACCTTCATGAATTAATACTTTTCAGAGGAAACAACAAATGAGCAAAAATATTCAGATACCTACTAAATGTCAAAAAGTAAAAATAACATTAAAGGTGATATGGTAAGCAGAATTCAGAGCTGGTTCTCAAAGATTTCTGGCCTCAACCTCAGAATGTAATGATAAATCACTCCAATGATGTGTTATATAATATATAGCAAAGTTGACTTAACCAAGTCTATCCAGATTTGCCTGATCTAGTCACAAGGACTACTTTAAAATCAGAGATTTTGTTTCTGGTTGTCAATGCAAAGGAGCTCAGAATGAGAATAAGCTATGACATTGCTGGCTGTAAGATCAAGGACACTGTAATAAGGTCCCTATTGCAGAAGGTCCCCTGGAGCAGGATGGCCAGCAAAGAATGGATACCTCAATCCTACAACCATAAGGAACCAAGTTCTAACAACCTGAACGAGGCAGCAAGTGGATTGAACCTTTTCAGACTCTTTAGCCAAGAGCCACACTGTCTTGATTTTGATATTATCATCAACTTTTGGTTTGAGGAGAAACTGAGGTAAGCCCTCCAAAACTTCTGAACTACAGACTGTGGTAACAACAGTATCATTTAGGTAGCTTAAAGAACAATTCAACTCATTGTACCACAGCATCGAATAAATACAGCAACTGTCAGTTTTTAAAGTGATAATCGGGTTCTTTTCTAAGACAATCTTTCAAGTGTCTATGTTTGGAACAGGCCATGATTTGTTGGGGTTGTGTAGGGTGCTTCTACACAATATTTTTATTTAACTCTGCCATACTCTGCATTGTTCCCATCTCCAGCCAATAACCTTGAGAGTTTGCAATAAACTGATCCCTTCATTATCTTAACTTCTCACTTGTTGCAATGATTTAAGTTGCATTGCTGATTTAAGTTAAACATTACTGAGGACAAGAAATATGTGTAGGTTGTGATAACTCACGAGACATGTTTTTGTCTTATTTTAACATAACCTAGTGTGGAAAAGTGTGGAAAAATTTAAAATATTGAGAGCTATTAGTGGGAGATGGAGTTAGATTTTAATGAACTAAGGAAAATCTCCCTCCGTGAGCCACATTGCATAGCAAACTAATTGAAATGATTAAATCATGTGTGTATGCATCTGGGATGATCTGTTCCAGGCACAAGAAACAGAAAGTGCAAAGATCTAAAAAGATATGGGCCTATTACTTAGGATATTAAACCAAGAAGAGTGTCTCTGGATGAAAAGAGCTAAAAAGTAAGTAGGCTAGAAATAAGCCTTATAGATGTACAGGTCACAGTAAGGAATTTACATTTTTCTCAAAGTTTATTGAAAACCCATCTCATAGGATATATCTCAAGCTATAAAGAATGTCAGTAAAGATATGTCAGTAGGCCATGTTGTAGTGAGCAAAGAGTATATTAGTGGCTTAGGATAATTTTTTCATTTTTCTCATAATTGCATTGTCTGCTCATCATGGGTTGACTGCAAACTTCATGGAAACCATTGTCTCCCTCACTGCAACACCCAAATTGAGGAGACCCTACCATTCCAAACATGCCAGATTTTTTTCAAGGTTTGTTTGAAATGTAAAGTGATAGGGAGTGATGGTGAAATCTTCCATTTTCTTATTCTGTCCCCAAATGGCCACAACAGCCAGGATGAATTCATGAATAAAACCTTTACCTTGGTTGCCTATATGGGTGGCAGGGGCCCAAGTACTGAAGTCACCATCCACTGTCTTCCTAGGCACATTAACAGGAAGTTGGATCAGAAACAGAATAGCCAGGACTTGAAATGACATTCAAAAAATGGTATGCTGGCTTTGCAATGGGTGACTCAACCTGCTGTATCACAATACCAGCTCTTGGAACGTGGCAGTTCCAGTGCCAGTAGGAAATGTACATTCTGGAGCACGTCAGATCAGCAATTAAATGCTCCAACCCACTAGCACAAGTGTCAATTTTGCTAATAACTGCTTAGCCTGAGATAGACATGTGATTCCATCCACAGTCAAGGCAGGTAATTGCACACCACCAGGTGTCCAGAAGGACGAAGGGGATGTGTTCAGTGGGAAACTTCATATGGCTTACTTTGGCTATTCATTGAAAAAATAGATACTGTGAAGGGAAGTATAGAAGCAGGGATACCAGTTAAGTTTATGCCAGTTATCCATGAAACACTTAGTAATACTATGGGCAAGTTTAGTTAGAAAAGGCTGGAGTTATATCTTATATCTCATTTTAAAGTAGAAAAAACATAATTTGATAATGGGCTAAAGAAAAGCACAGCTTCAAGGATGACTGCAAAAGTTTGATTGGTAAGTATTTGCTTAGAGAGCAAGGGTTTTTTTTTTCTTGTTATTGTTGTTTCTTTGTTTGATGTTTACATGTTAACTTTCAATGTTTAGGTTTATGAGAACAAGCCAAGGGAAATAGTTGAGCAATCATACTAACTCATAGGTCACATAGTAGCATTGTTTCTTTCAAAAAGGTTTTTGATTTTTTTTTCACTTCTTCAGCAACACATTGGTCATTCAGTAGCATGCTATTTAACTTCACGATGTTGTAAATTTCTGTTTTTCTTCCTGTTGTTCATTTTGTTTCATAGTTTTTCATTTAAGGGAATGTATTGTAACTGTGTAATAGAGACTATCATATCCAGATGTGAGGATACAAGGCAGTATGCACCTCTACTTCCAAATCAAAGAAGGACTTCCAAAAAAACTATTAAGTACATCTTGACTATAGGATGCCAGACTCTCTGCTATTGCCCATACCTATAGCATCAGGATACACTTAAATAACAGGGTGATGGACTTAGAACTGCTTGTGCAGGATTGTACTATTATAACAATATGGAGGAAATCAGTGGGGGTACCAGGGAGAAGGGAAATCTCATAATCAATGGAACTGTATCAAAAAATAAAATTAAAAATTTTAAAAATAATGAATAATACAATGCTGTAAGTGAATGCTGCAGTAGCCAACCAGCCACATTAATAAGTGCTTTAATTGAAGAGCATCAATGAACAGCAGAAACAAAACAAGATATCTCAAGTGGTTCTATGTATGCGATTAGGAATGAAAAGCCAAAGTGGAACAAACTTTCTGCAGATGTGTTTCACAATTACTAACTCAGATAACCTACAGACAAGAGCAGAACTTCCTATGGTTATGTTAACTCACAGTTTTACATGTTGAGGCATTTATTCAAGGGACTGAAATAGAAGATAAACATGATTTTAGAAGTCTGATCCTGAAGACAATGCTCAACCAAAGAAATGGATACCAAAAGGTGGATGTGATCCAGTCTAAGCAAGAGTTGATCTAGACCAATGTCATGGCAAATGCTTTGTTGAAAGCTCAAGCCAATGGAAAATCATTAGGTTCAAACCTTAGTGCTTTGATGTATCTCAGTCTTACTCAATTTTGCTTCCATTAAAAGACACTCATTTTCCTTCTTCTTAGAATTTCATTGATATGGTTAAATTGTTAGGAACCTCAGTTGTTTAGACATGAACTAAATGACTGCTATCATTGCTTACAAAACTTTCTTAAACTTTATGGTGCTTATGTTAAGGAATAAAGTTAAAAGTTTACAATTTTAAAAAATAATATACACACCCATGAAATAATGTAATAAGTGAGTTCTCTAGATAAGGTGAGAGGGTTAGGATTAAACTCTACACTACTCTAAATTTCAGAGCTGAGAATTCTGACAACACAAAATGTCAAGGAACAACTGGGAGAATATAGTCCCCCAAAGTGCACTAAGCAAAGTCCTGTAAGAAAATAGTGCATAGTTAACTTTGATGAATACTACCAATGATTAAAATAGAAAGTGGAGCCATTAAAGTTGTCAAGATTGAAGTCAACAGCAAACCTAAACCCAACCTGACTGGAGAAGTTTGAGAGGTAATGAGATGGTAAGGGAATTCAGAGATTGGTCATAACTAAGATCTCTGAGAAGTTTTGCTAAAGAGAAACAAAGAAACAGGCAACAGGTTGGGTAATGTGGGTAAAGTGAATATTTCATTAATAATATTTATCACTGGAGATGAACAGTGCTTTGTTGTTTGGTGCAAATTGGTGACACTAGAAAGTTGTAGAGTGACTGCAGGAGCATGTACCTTGAGAAGAAGGAACGATTAAGGAGAAAATGAATCCATTTGGAAAACTCTGACATCTTAATTCAAGAAAATTCTATTAAGGAGAATAAACCATGCCTTCCAGAAAGAAAAACTCTGCTCTAGCTTTAAATTGTAGATGATGAGCTATTTTTAAGACAAGAAATTGTCTTTTCAAATTCTGAGCTATAACTTCAAAATATCCCAAGGTTTCTATAGCTTGGGGCTTAGCAATAACCTGATGATTTAAGTTGGGAGGTCTAGGCTAATTCAGTGACCCTGAAAATCACACGAAAACAATGCCAGCTTCCTTGCAAATGTCCTTGTAAGATTCTCCTGCCTGTCTTCAATTAAAACTTCTCAAGATTTTCTTTAGTTACAAAACAAATAAATATGTCTTAATCAGCAAGGATAATTCTGCAAATCATAGTGTGGCGGTGATTAGGTTGTCTTTGGAAATTTTAGTTGTACTCTCCTGGGCTTCCTCTGGTTCCTGGGTCATTTCTCTCCACTGTTCTATAGTAAGCTCATCCACCAGCCTACCTTCCTGATGTAGTGTATCAGCTTTCCTTATTCCTGAAAATTGCTGATTCCAATTATAACATTCCAGTAACGATTATTGTATTATCTAGGATGGACAAAACAATATATCACAAACTAGATCATTCAAAAAAACAGACATTAATTTCTACGGTTCTGAGAATTTAAAGTCCTAGATCAAGTTTCCATCATGGTTGGTTCCTTCCCATCCCGTTTTCATCCTCCTCCCTCCACCCCAAGGCCTCTCTTGCCTAGCTATGCAGATCTCTGCAGGTATGTCTTCACATGGCATTTCTTTTGCATAGGTGCATCCCTATTTCTCTAATAAGGACATTAGTCCTGCCAAATTGGGATCACAATTTTGTGACCTCTTTAAAGAGTACCTGTTCGAAGGCTTCATCTTCAAAAGGAGTCATGCTGGGCGTGAAGGACTTTAACTGATGAGCCAGAGGCATAGAACATAGTTAATCCAAAGCAGACATCTAATATATTTGGTATCAGTTCCCCAGGCTTCCCTTGAATAATTTTATTTCATATCTTTTACAACCTTTTCTATTAAAACATTCTTGCAAATCTTCAGTTTCCACCATCCTATTCTTTCCTAGTTTCACTTGTTTCATTGGCCATTATTGTATAGTTTCTATTCAACTTTCTATTCTTATTCCGTTTCTTACTTTTTGGTCAATTCTAGGTCCCATCCCAAGCTCTGTTCTTATCCTCCTTCAAATGATTTCTCTAAAGAGTACTAAGTAGCCCACGGCTTCAAGCCTTATCTATTTGATATTAACAAACCCTCTTATAACCAGTCTCAGAGGCACATGACACACTTTCTGCTGGGCATCCTGGAACACAGTGGGCTTGCAATCTATACTTGTTAATTTATTTGTTCACTCAAAAAACAATCATTGATCACCTACTAAATAGTAAGTTCTAATGTAGGAGCTAGTAATGCACCAATAGGCAGAAGAGATTAAGACTATTGGTTAGGACCCAGCGTGATAGCATAGCGGCTAAAGTTCTCACCTTAAATGTACCAGGACCCCACATGAGCACCACTTCTAATCCTGGCAGCCCTGCTTCCCATCCAGCTCCCAGCTTGTGGCCTGGAAAAGCAGTCAAGGGCAGCCCAAAGCCTTGGGACCCTGCATTCGCATGGAGACCCAGAAGAAACTCCTGGCTCCTGGCTTCAGATTGGCTCAGCTGCAGCTAGTGCAGCCACTTGGGGAGTGAACCATTGGATGGAAGATCTTTCTCTCTGTCTCTCCTCCTCTCTGCACATCTGTCCTTCCAATAAAAATAAATAAATCTTTAAAAAAAGATCATTGGTTACCAGGGGCTTCCATTTCAGCAGACAACAGGTAAAATAATGATTTGTTCCAGAATGAAAATTAATAATTATGTATGATAGAAGACATTAAGTCATCATTTAAACAGAGAACATGGAAAGGAAGATTGGGCATCAGCCAAAGGGACAAGTGGAAAGATTAAATGAGATAGTCAGGGGACATCAATTAAAAGGGGAGAGTTGAACAAAAGTTTGAAAGAAGTATATAAATAATTTCAAAACAGGCTTCTAAAGTAGAGTCAGCTCAAAAGTTCTCTTTAATTTATCCCTTCTCTAGAGTTCCCGACAATATTGCCATGACTAGCGTGATCATATAAACTTATCTGTCAAGCAGGGATGCTCTAGTTTAAAAGGAACCAACTACAGACATAAACCTGTCCCGCTGCAACAAACGTGAAAGTGCAGATGGGTCAGTGACCAGCTATCAACAACAACAAAAATCTGTTATTCATCCTTGCTTTTTCCTACTTTCTCATGTCTCCCTTGACACGTCTCCCAGTAAATTACCAATTCTTTTAACATTACTTCTACAACACCTCTTGTTTATTTCTACCATGATTGTCTTTATTCAGGATAGTCAGATTTATCACCAGTATAGATACATAGATTCAACAAATATTCCTCCATCTGTGAGTTTGTTCCCCTCCCAATCCTTCCCCTATGTCTCAAACTGAAATTTCTCATTCAAGTCTGGTTTATGTTCCAGTTGCTCTACTTTCCATCCAACTCCCTGCTTGTGTCCTGGGAAGGCAGTAGAGGATAGCCCAGTCTTGAGACCCTGCTCCCATATGGGAGACCCATAGGAAGTTCCTGGCTCCTGGCATTGAAACAGTTCAGCCCTGACCTTTGGGGAGTGAGCCAACATTTGAAACACCTTTTCTCCCTGTAAATCTGCCTTTCCAATAAAAATAAAGAAATGTTTAAAAACATTGTTCAGGGGAGAGCTCAGACAGAAAGCATGTAGAGGGACAGAGGAGAGCAGGCCCTTAGGGTCCAGGACACACCCCATCACCAGTCCCCTCTCTGACAATGCCAAGGGCCCACTCTGCTTGTGGGGTCCAGCTGCAACCTTGCCCTGCCAATTGCCTTCCCTGCAAAGTCGGAACACTGAGGAACGCAGCCAGTTTATCTTTGAAATCCAGTTTCTGCCATTTCAAGTCTAAAACTCAGGCCTACTCAAAGATTAAATGCCCATTATTGTCCTTAAGATGTGGGAAATTAAAAATATATCAGATCTCTCTATATTTCCTATTTCAGCCCAAATGAATCCAATTAGGTTTCACTGCAAACTCTAAAATACTCCAGGTCTATTTCCTCTTTAAATTGATTATAAATGTTGATGCTGTTAAGTATAAGTGCAAATTAATCTAGGGAATTCCATGAAATTTTATTTCTTAATTAAGCAATTTAAACTAAATTACTTAACTGAAATGACTGCTCTGGCTCCTAAGATTGTTCAAGGTCAAACAAATGTAATCAAATGTAACAGCAATTTTTTTTTTCACTTGCCATAAACATTTCCCTCCAGCTCATTTCACCGCCTTGGGCTTGATAGAGAGGAAGGTTTAGATTTGGATGGGCTGACCCCTGAGACCTGAATCAAGCTTGTAAGAGGAAAGACAAGGTTACGACATTCATGTCAACGGCTTTCGGGAGAGCGAAATGTGGTCTCCCTTAAACTGAGAAAGGAGTTGGGTGTTTTAGACTATCCTGAAATTAAACTTTCTGCTGGTATTCATCTGGCCTTGCTCCAGTGAGCACAATCCATTTGGCCAGCCAGATGGACTAGTCCTGGCAGCTTCTTACTCTCCTGCACAAAACGCTCCAGCCTGGGGAAGGGAAAATTCCCCAAACAAAAAATATAAACAGAGAAGGTTCAGCATTGTGGCTAAACAATGGGCAAGCCTTGCAGTCTTACAAATGAGGTTCCCACAACATTGTGCATTTCAGACATTCTGAAGGCTTCTTCTTTTTTTCTGTTTTTAATAGCTTACTTATCATGGTGGGGAAGAATGAGATTACTTATCTGAGTCTCCCTGTTTTTGGCAGAAATTCTTTACCATGCTCCGTTACTTTCTTTTGGAGGAAAGATGGTAATTGCTAGTCTCTTTTCTAAGAAAATGTACAAGTAATGGTCACAAAGAATATTGATAAAAAAAATCTAAGCTAAAAAGATCATCTGAAAATATTTACTTATGCATGGGCAACAATCAAAAAGACCCAGGATGAAATAATGGCTCATCCAAAGTGGTTTTCCCCCTCTTTTTAGGAATACTTATTCTTTCTCACTTTCTAATATTGGGAGTCCAAAACAAATGAACTACCACTTTGAATAAGAATTCTTTTCTGCCAATCAAGCACTGCAATTGAGCTGAAGTTCATTGATGATCTTTCAGCTGAACTGCCATGCCAATCGATAATCATGACTCATTTCTATTGCTTAAGTCAAAGGCTCATGTGAATATGGCATCCACCGAGTAGTCTAACCATGCTCTTCCCTTCCTTTTCTGGAGATTGCTCTAGCTGAAATTTTAGGGAGAAATCCACTCTAAATTATTCTAATGTGTGATTTACTGAATTATAATAAGTTTCTGAATTTATTCTATATACATTACCTATTTTTGCTCTTTAATCAGTAAGTTATGGGGAGCTTAGAAGTCATGGAGCGAAGAAATGCTAGTGTCTTTTATTTTCTATTTTTTTTTATCAAATGTGCTTTTTATCAAATGTGCTTTTTATCAAATGTGCTTTTTAAGTTCCTCTTTAAGTACGTAAATTCAGCCAAACTAAAAATATGACCCTTCCCTAATTTCCATTTCATTATTCTCTTTCTCCCTTTTTTGCCAGATAGAATTTGCTTAGTTATCATTTGGTGCCAGCTACTAAATCAGGGGACTTACCATGAATTACCAGTCCCATGAAGTATCTTGTGAATTGCAGGTTTTACACAAACACTGTATATTCCCCTTAGCCACTCCTAAAGTTACCTCCAATATCTGCATCTTGCTGCGATGTCAAATTCCAAATGAAACGTGACTCAGAAAATCTCTTGTGTGAACTCTCTTCTAATTTTAGCTGTTTGGTGGTAGTGATTGAGAATGGGGCCACATTCTGGCATGTATGCATAACTAGATTCCTTAATCCAATCTCATCTCTTCATTTAGAAATATTAGGGCTATTCCTTTTTAAGCTATCCACTCGCATGATTTTCTGTTCTTTTGCGCCAGCTGCCTTTTCAGAATCAGCCCGTTCACTCACGTTTCTGTGACATCTGTGTCCAGTCCTTTGTCACCATAAGATTTGGTCCTGAAGAAATCTTCAGAAGTTGATGTGCTGACTGCTTTTGGAGGACTCATTAACTTAAGGATGTTCTCTACTGCACTAATAACCCTTTGTATGCTGCTTTCTTCTGATGCCTCAATGGAAGAAATCCAGAGGCCTGGGATTAGAAATCTTCAGATCCAGTCCTTCACAAATTTACTGTTGGCAGGCACTCTTCAAAGACATAGGGGATGCTTGCTAACATCCAGACTCCAACACTTCTGCAGTGAGCAAAGTTTGATATTGCCCAGGACTTCCCCTGTTCAAATTCCTTGCTTGCTTATCATTTCTCTAGTTGAAATTCACTACTTTGTAATGGGCTGACTTTTCTCAAGAACTGCATTCTTCAATATAATCACCCCCAGGTCTTCAATAAATACTAATACAATTTGGTATCTCTTATTAGTAGTATTTTTTTTAAATCCTCAAGGACGTCGATCTTGGCTACAAATTTGGAGAAGTCTCAGTAACATTAACATATTCCAACTTAGGAATGATTGCTTAAGATAATGTCCATAAATTTCACTGAAACTTACATTGTAGTTCTAAGAAAGATTTCTTATCCAGGCTTCCTCAATGATATCATTTTGTTAAACCAATAGAAATAGATCTCTTATTTGTGATTTGGGGGGCATTTTAATATAAAAGAGTTAAATGAATAAAGCACTTACACTGTAGTGTAATGTCAGAATCAGAATACTAGCACTGCAACTCACTAAACCCATCCAGATTCCATTACTTGAACTCCAGTGTATTTTATAGATATTTTCTTTCATACAATTTTGTCACAGATTTAGATTTACCTGGAATAGTAGCCTCAATAACAACCTAATTCATCACCACAGGGATAACCACACTTCTTTCTCGTATCTTCTGTGTCTTAAACATCAGCAACCTCTCTCTGTTATCTACTTTTACAACTTTGCAATTCTCAAGAAAGTTACAAAAATGGAAATGATGTGGTATGCAAGCTTTGGGGATGGACTTTTTCTTGTAACAGGCAAAAAGCTAAGTGAATGTCACATATAAAGTTGACTGAGTAAGCATGTAACAAAACAATATATATTGCATGTTTCTATTTACATAAAATGAAAAAGGGACTGAAAAACATGCAATGGTTCAGTAGCTAAATCTTCTCCTTGCATGCACTGGCATCCCATATGGCAGGTGCCATCTGTTCCACTTCCCATCCAGCTCCCTGCTTGTGGCCTGGGAATGCAGTCAATGATGGCTTAAAGCCTAAGGACCCTGCACTCATGTGGAAGAACGGCAAGAAGCTCCTGGCTCCTGGCTTTGGATCAGCCCAGCTCTAGGTGTTGTGGCCTCTTGAGGAGTGAATCAGCAGATGGAAGATCTTTCTCTCTGTCCCTATCTCTCTCTATAACTCTGCTTTTCCAAGAAAAATAAATAAATCTTTAAAACATAGCGCCAAAAATCAGGAGGAAAGTTATTATCCTTTGAGAGTACTTGTGCAAGGCAGCATTAAGGGTATGTGGGATATTGGCTTTTCTCTATTATTCAGCCTAAGTACAGATTACATAGAAGCATTATATTTATGAAAATTTGTAATTTATATGATATGTATACCATTTACATGTTGTACTTAATCACAGAATCACACAAAATAAGTTATAAGTAAGGGTATTGCTACTGACTGATAGCGATGGATATATATTTTTTTCAAGATCTATTTTTTATCCGAAAGGTAGAGTTATAAAGAGAGGAAAAGAGTTAGAGATCTTTCATTTGTTAATTCACTTCACAAATAGCCCATACTGTTAAGTTTAACAGAAGCTTCTTCCCACTCCCCTCTGTGAATACAGGTGGCCCAAGGACTTGAGGCATCCTCTTCTGCTTTCTCAGGCCATAAGCAGGGAGCTGGAACAGAAATTGACCAACTAGAACATGAACTGGTGCCCATATGGGATTCTGATTCCACAGGTACAGGCTTAGCCTACTATGCCATGGTGCCAGCCCCATCCATTAATATCCCTACACGATGATTGCCTCATTTCCATCCCTTTAAGAAGAATGGGATCCAGCACATAAACATTCTGCTTTGCAATTTGGCCTCCATAAACACTTATTTGGGGAACATCCCAAATAAGCAGGATATAATTCTACCTAGGCAAAAGTAAAAACTTACAAACACATGGCAAGAAGCCTCAGGACTTAGCTGCAAGCCCAAGACTCAGTAAACATATGCAGTGAATCTTTTGCAAAGTTCTTTGACCCTCAAGAGCCAATTAAAAAAAACATCTATTTTATTGAAGTATACTTTACATGTAATTAAGTGCATCTGCCCCTTTTAAGTGTGTGACTCAATGCATTTACATTTTACAGCCACTGACACCACAATCACAATATGCAACATTTTCATTACCCAGAAACATTCCTCCCGAATTAATCCCCTCCCACACCACCTTCTGACCTCAGGCAATCATTGATCCACTTTCCATTGCTATTAAGTGCTCGGGCAATGAAACTGCAGCTCCAGTATATCATAGAAGTTAATTCACACACCAGGCACTCTTTTGCTTCTTTCTGGCTTCCTTAGGTCATCATTCATGCTTTGAAGATTTGTCAGCATTCTCTCTTTTTAGCAGTACTAAATTCTGTTTCATGAATCTATTGCATATGGGTGGTTTTCATTTCAGGGGTGTGCTTTGTTTACTATATGCATAAAGCTGTTGTGAACTAATGTATTTATGTGGATATGTCAGAGATCTTTTGTAAAAAGAATGTAAAATAAATATTCAACAACTAGAAGTTAATAAGCCATTTTGAAAAGGCAATTTATGAATGAAGCAGAAGAGGCTATTTCAGTTAAAAAATAATTTACTATAGATCTAGTATTTCACTCTTAGGGAAATGATGTAGCAGAAAAGATAACATACTATAATCCAAAAAACTGCCATCAAATATTTTGGATCAAATATCAGATTTTTCCTTCACACAGTTACAATTTTATTAGCAAGAAAAACTTAAAAGAAAAATTTGGTTTTAGAAAGCCTTATTTTTAAATGCATGATATGCATCTACAATAGTGTACCTTTAAATATACTTGTCCATCTTTATGAACCTTTGAGTTATTAAGAAATAATTATTTTTGTGACTGATATTATAGTCATTCATAGGCCAGAGGAATGTAAAACAAAGTATATGTGGAATTAACCTGAATATTCTAAAGCTGTAACATGCAGTACAATGCTAGTACAAATCTTGCTCATGACAAGTCTTAAGTGAGAACTCTGGCCCTCATTGTTTCAGTTTGTCAATTCCTCACCCCATTTGCCAAGTAAAAAATTATGTCTGGAGAGATGGAGAGCATTGTAATGAAATCAGGAAGCAAGAACCACTGGCTCTGAAAGAATTTGCCAGACGCCCTCAAAGCAGGAGCCAGCAGCCTATCAATTTTCATCCATCATATGTTTGTAAAGGGCTGGAATGCATTTGTGATTCACCTGACTTCTTTGCAACCATTTCCATTTCTGCCATTGTCTGATATGCTCACAAAAGGTGCAACAGCCAGAGCATTCCTAAGAATCTGTTTTTGCTTCACTCTAACCATACTGCCAAAAACAGGTCACCTTTTTTCAGACTGTGGGTGGTATTCCCATGATCTGACAGAGTAATCATGGGAAGTGATTGCATATCAGAGCATACGTTGGACATGCAATTCAACAACAAGGCTCTTGAGATACACAACAACACTTTTCTTCTTAGTTCTATTCTGCATATTAGTCTAATCTTATAACATCGTTTTTTAAAAAAGATGTATTTATTTTTATTGGAAAGGCAAATTTACAGAGAGAAGGAGAGACAGAGAGAAAGACTTTCCATCACTGGTTCACTCCTCAAAAGGCCACAATGGCCAGAACTGAGCAGATCAGCAGCCAGGAGCTAGGAGCTTCTTGCAGTTCTTCCACATGGGTGCAGGGTACCAAGGCTTTGGGCCATCCTCTACTACTTTCCCAGGCCACAAGCAGGGAGCTGAATGGGAAATTCAGTAGCCGGGACATAAATTGGTGCCTATATGGGATCCAAGCACAAACAAGGCAAGGACTTTAGCCACAAGGCTACCACATCGGGCCCTTATAACATCTTCAGTGGCCATTTGGATGTTTTCTGCTGATCTTTTGACTGAACATGTATAAACACCAAGCCACTGTTGTTGTACCAGCACTTCTAACTAGATCTCTTCTGTCATTTTGTGGATAAAATAAGTATATGAGCTAAATGCTTTAGAAGAGTCTTCACACTTGAATTTTCTTTGTGCATCCTGGTAATGTCCACCAGCACCTCCCTCGCTCCTCATCCTGGTAAAATCTAAGGTTTTCCTGAGATCAAATTCTTACGGAGAAGCAGCATCACCAACAACTGAAAACCTATAGGATACACACGTTCTCAGGACCTACCCCAACCCCACACAAGTGAAACTCTGGGATCAAGCCCCAGAAACCATTTCTAGGTCAACGAATACAGAGCCACACCCCACTAAAAGGGAGGACAAACATCACCCCTCTACCTCTGCTCTCAGTCATTTCTTCAGACTCCAACACTGTGTACCCCTCTCTTTACGACGGCGCACTGCTGACAACTCCCTGCATTCTGCAGGGAAGAAGGCGCTTTGAGATGTTGTGATATTCCTCCTGCACTTAGGTTCTAGTTCATTTCTTTTTCAGTCCCATTAAAGAGTGAGGAAGGAAACTGCTCTAAGAAGCAGACAGCATCTTACCAAATGGAGTGTCTGTTTATATGCCAAGACTGCTTAGTGGCTTTGGCCTGAGGTGTAAAGGAGAGAAGACTCTGTGTGTGTATGGGGAGGGGGGGCGAGGATCAAGGACTAAAATGCTCACTAGGAAGTCTGCCAGAGCACCATAGTCATGAAGGAGCTTGAATTTAGAATTTTTACTTTTTCCTTAGTAAGTCAGCGTACAAACTCAGACATACTGACAAGATGATCATCATGTCACATATCTCCCATAACATGCCACTGCCTACGATACATTGTGAATTATTAAAAACAACTGTTGTGTATACCTCATAGACATAATTGAATTACAGCAAGTTTCCATCAAAACATTTGGTTTGTTAATACAGTGAATTATTGAGTTAAGCATTTTTACAATTTCTCATGACAATGAGCTAAAAGCCAAAATACGTTCATTTAGTCTGGCTCTTCTTTGAGGAGCTCTGGACTGCATTCAGAATGCTCTGTGTGCAGATGGGCTGGTCTGAGGACCCACCATTAGACCCTGAGTGGATAGAATGCAAGTTGCACTGACAACTTCCTGATTCAAATTGCACTCCAAGGCATTTCTTGATTTCATGTCTTATTTTGCAGGTACCAATACGACTTATTTTTCCAAGGCTTAGTACATGTAAGGTATTATTAACAATGTTCCCAGTGAGGTAGCAAACACAAAATTGGCAGGTTATATGCTTCTTGTCCTCACAGTTTACCACAGGAAAAGATCTGAACAATGGGCACTACTTACTATAGTGATTGTTTTAGGGAAGTAGAAACTTGATACAGAAATTCAGCTCATTTGGAGGAGAAGTCATACTGAGAAGGACACTCCCGGGTGAGATGACTGGGAATTTGCCCTTCTGTCCTATTTTGCAGACCAGGAGCAGTGTGGATGAAGGAAAGGGTCTGGAATGAGAGCACAGTTAGGCGCTGGAGCCAAGCTAAAAGCAACGCTGTGGAAGTTGGGGTAGACGAGCCTCTCTCTTGCTCGCATGGCTTTCTATAGTCTCTGGACTGCTCACTGACTCGCCACTCAAGCTAGTTAAATGGAGAACCTTCTGCATAAGAAAATCCAGAGCTCTGAATACCAGGACTTGCTGAATGCATCCCACCAGGTCTGTCCAGAGTATCGAAACTGCTATCCTGGTAACTCAATACCTGTGCAGCTGTAGGCTGCCAGCAATCTCCAAGCATCCCGTCCTGGATGGTGTAGAAGAAACGAGATTTTTTTTAAAGTTCTGTGTTAATGCAAAGATATCTATATATCAGCAGAGAGTTATCAAGGTTAATGAGAAAAATTATCTCATCAGGACAACCCCCGGATGGAGGCACAGACGCCAGAGCTGCAGCCTCTCTAATCTGGAAGCACTGGGTCTCTGGTGCAGAGCAATCCATCAAAGTCATTTTCTGGCCTACCTGCTCTCCCTGGGGAGCACAACTCCCTGCTTCCTCAGATTGGGATGAAAGCAGGAACACAGAGGGTTCCTGCAGGTGGGATGCAGGGCTCAAGAGGGTGCTCCGAGCAGAAAAAGGAAGGATGTAGCCCCAACCTCCTTCTGCCAGTAAGGAACCCAGGCACATACCTGTAAAATGATGGAAACGTAGATCTCACACACACACACACACACACATCTATGCCACATATGTATTTGCATGTGCAATAGAGCACAGATACACACTTCTACTCAATCATATACACATCATATAAAATCACACACTTCACACCTGGGCACCCAGTATATTCATACATGCACTCAGAAGCGACCTCTGTTCCCTGCTGTCATTTGTTTTCAATGTCTCATCTTTTATGGGAAATAACAACTGTTCAGCCAGACTCATTTTCATAAATGTCTGTCCTTATGGTTCCTTCGGCAGAAGGCTGGGATTTCCACCTGCTGCAAATCCTGAGGGTATCATTTTTTTTTCTTGTGTTGTTGCTACGGCTATTGTAGTGGTGTTGGTTTGGTTTTCCTTTGTGCTCAGGCTGGCATGAGGAGGCAGAGAAATAGCAGAGGAGCTATACTTTACAGTTGAGCTATCAAACATATGGCATCGTTTGCCAGCAAAGGGGGCCCACACACAGTTTCTGGACTGTACTCATTGCGTCCCTTCCAGTGCAGAGTTCCTATCCTTGTTTTTTTTCTTTTCCTCGATGTGTATGTCATGCCTTTCATCAACAGGGCATTTACTAACTGTTGTCTCTGTAGGCATTGGACATAGGACCCTGAAAAAGGCAAGAATTGGACTTGCACTCTAGAACGAGAAATGGTGAGGACCATCCTGAAGGCAGTGCAGGCTGAGTGGTGGCTCACAAAGAGGTGAATAGGAGGGCCGGTGAGGAAGCACAGGCGCAGGTGTAGAGACAGCTAATTACATGGAGTAACTGGGAAAGGACAGGGCACTTTCCTCCCAAAGCAAGAGAAGGAAGTTGACTTCAGCACAGAAAGGGAGTTTGTCAAAGGCATCAGTTAACTTAGTTCTCATCTATAGCTACTTGCTATTCAGGACAGCTGTCCAAACAATGAGCAGCATGGGTCATGATAACCATAGCTCACTAACATTTGTTCTTCAGATACAAATTGCTACAAAATATCATTTCAGATAAGTTTTATACCAATAAGAAAATGGACTCAGAGAAATTAATGGAGCAGGTGGAGATAAGTCTGGCTCTCATAGCTATGAGAAGGCCAAGGTCTGAAAAACTCTTCAGAGTACATCCTGGTGATGGTGTGTCTGAAATGTAACTGAATCATAACTGTTTTCTTGCTAAAAAAATTATGTATAGATTTGTGTGTGTATGTGTGTGTGTGTGTGTGTGTGTGTGTGAGATCTTTTAGGAGCAGGACAGGATCAACTTATGCAAGGCACACCCAAAGCCAAGGACGGATACCTTGAGTTTGACTCTTATTCATTCTATATTGATGTTTAGACTGCAACATGTTTGAATAAGAGTAGACAGTGATAACTGGTTCTTACTTTACCTACTTCATTCTAAAGCTCTTTTCTGAGTACCTGTTACATGTCAGACACAAAGGTAAAATTTCAAGACACATGTAAATATGAGTGCACTTAAAATGGAATTAGAAAGCAGGTTTGTTTTGCTGCAAAAGTGTAATGCATAATTTTCATAAAAAAATTTTATATGAACGTTTTGAATATCCCCACACTGTGCTGACACATTGCACCATTTTTATTAAGTATAGAGAATTCACCAAAGGATATGTGGCATTCCTAATACAGACTGGGAAGAGAGCATGTTTGGCAAGAGATCAGAGAAGCATCTCAGGGGAGGTGCTAACTGAAATGAGTCGCTGAAACCTTAGTCGGAATTAATCACATCGATAGTGATGAAGAGGATAGTCCAAAGGGACTAAACAGGACATTATAGGAACTCCTCAGTGGCCAATAGTGTGTAGCATGGGAGTAAATACTACATGATTAGCATGAAACTTATCCAGAAGTAGGACCATAAAAAGCTTTCAACACCATGTAACCAAATTAGCTTTTTTTCTGAAGACTATGGAAAATCTTTACTAGAATCAAAGCTTTGTCTCTACAGCACTGTCTTTGTATGAGTTAGAGTTGTTTAAATTAGATGCATGGAGGGTCTGTTGTATGCTAGGCTTCTGCATTCACTGAGAACATGGAAACAATAAGAAGTAAACCTCTGCAGACCCTGAACAGCATACCAACCCACCTGGCTCCACCTGCCAGGTAGCAGAGGAACAGCTTGATGCACTATGCCATAATGCTTGTCCCTTGTTTCAAATGAATATTTGCTCACACACTCTGCCGATTGGGATGTGGATTCCTCAAGCACATAGCTCTTTGCATACTTAGTCCTTTTAAAAAGCTCATGCAGAAAGTGACATGGGGGCATAACAGGTTAATCCTCTGCCTGTGAGTGGCGGCATCCCATATGAGTACCAGTTCATGTCCTAGCTGTTCTACTTCTTTATTCAGTCCTCTGCTCACAGACTGGGAAATGACTGAAAAAAATGACCTAAGATTTGGGCCCCTGAACCTACATGCAAGGCCAAAAGAAGTTTCTGGATCCTAGCTTCAGATCAGCTCTGCTCTGGCTTGTTGCTGCCATTTAGAGAGTAAGCCAGCACGTGGAAGACCTCTCTCTGTCTCTCCTTTTGCCTCTGTAAAAATCCACCTTCCAAATAAATATAAATAACTCTTTAAAAAGTCTCATGTCATAAAAATAGAGTCTCATTTAGTAGTCATTGAATCAACATGGACTAAATGAATAAACAGCGTTTGGGCCTATAGTATGTCCAGAGGTCCGGAACTGTGATTCCCCCTGCTAACTTCCTGTTCTTCAGGATGGTTCTAGCTATCCGTGGTTTTTTGTGCTTCCAGATGAACCTTTGGATCATTGTTTCCAGTTCCATGAAGAATGTTTTGGGCAACTTGATTGGGATTGCGTTGAATGTATATACTGCTTTTGGCAGTATAGACATTTTAATGATATTGATTTTACCTATCCAGGAGCATGGGATATTACTCCATCTTTTGAGGTCTTGTTCAATTTCTTTTTTAAGTAGTTTGTAGTTTTCTTCTTTGACAAAAAGACAAACGACAATCCAGGCAAATGGGAAGGTCTGTTCAATAAATGCTGTTGGAACAACTGGTTAATAGCCTGCAGAAACAAAAAAATAGATCCACATCTCTCACCATACACTAAGATCAGATCTAAATGGATAACAGATCTAAACCTACATCCAGAAACCTTCAAACTTTTGGAAGAAAATGTTGGAAACACACTGCAACACTTAGGGGTAGGCCCTCACTTCCTAAAAAAGACTCCAAATGCAGTAGAAATCAAGACCAAAATAAACAATTGGGGCCTCATCAAACTAAGAAGCTTCTGTACAGCTAGAGAAACAATCAACAAAGTAAAAAGGCAACCCACAGAATGGGAGAAGATCTTCGCACACAACATAGGTGATAGAGGGCTGATCTCCAGAATATACAAAGAGTTACAAAACAACCAAAATGTCAAAACAAACAAGCCACTCAAGAAATGGGCACGGAAAATGGGCAACACTTCACAAAGGAACAAACCCAAATGGCAAATAAATATATGAAAAAGTGCTCAAGTTCCCTGGCAATAAGGGAAATCCAAATTAAAACATCAATGAGGTACCACCTAACGCCAGTAAGACTGGCCCACATGAATAAAAGCACCACCAACACTTGTTGGCGAGGTTGCGGGGAAAAGGGATCCCTACTCCACTGCTGGTGGGGCTGCAGGCTGGTACAGCCTCTATGGAAATCAGTATGGAGAATATTCAAACAACTCAAATTCAACATACCGTATGATCCAGCAATAGCACTCCTAGGAATATACCCAGAACACTTGTTGTATGAGAAACCAACATGCACTCCTATGCTCATAGCAGCACAATCAGTAATTGCAAAAACATGGAAGCAACCAAAATGCCCATCAACAGAGGATTGGATAAGAAAGCTATGGTTCATCTACTCCATGGAATACTACTCAGCTATTAAAAAAACAAAATGCAGTTCTTTGTGGCCAAATGGGCCAAACTGGAAACCATAATGCTAAGGGAAATGAGCCAATCCCAAAAGGTTAAATACCACATGTTTGCCATAATTTAAGATGGTATGTTATGTATAACATGTTATGTTTTGAATGTTATATGTTGTGTATAAACTAAAATTGAAGTATAGGTGAGGTGGTCACAGAAGGTGGCTGGGAACCCGCATTTACTTTTAACATATTGGTTACTCATTACTATGTCAATTAATTCCATAATGATGTAAATTTTTGCTGATGGTATGTTGGAGCTTTCAATTGACTGGGATGATACTCTGCTGGCTCTGTCTTCAGACCAGAGAGGGTATACCTAAGAAGCCGTTGAACTTGACTGGACAATAAGATGCTGGACTCTATGTTTGGTATACGCTTGCATTGGGGGAATCTCAACTGAACTTGAGCTGTGGTTATGCAACAAGGTGGAGGAATCCACCATGGTGGGAGGGTTTGGGGAGGGGTGGGGAGAACTCAAGTATCTATGTAACTGTGTCACATAATACAATGTAATTAATGAAGTTAAATAATAAATAATTTAAAAAAAAAACCTAAAAAAAAAAAAAAAAAAAAAAAAAAAGAAATGGGCCTAAAACAGGAGCTGTTTTAATGGAGTGAAAGGACAGAATTGAAAGTTTCCTTTTCACGGCTTCAAGCCATGGAAGAGGAAAGGATGATTCTTGAGAAACATCTCTTCTTAGGCTGACTGTGGAACAAAGGTGTCAGGCTCCAGGGCAGAGTTGGGAAGGCAGCTTAGACGTCCCAGGAATCCCTTGCACACTGGGGATTGGAGTATGGCTGGGATAGGAGGCTGCAGATGTTCTGAAGTCAAAGACAGTTCAGGAAGGAATCTATTTTCTCTGATGAGGAAAGAAATCATAAAAGAGCATAAGCTGAGTGTGAGGCAGAATGCAGCTCAGGGGTTTTGTACACATGGAGGAAGTAAAACAGGGTGGTGGGCAACGTTCAGGCTTGTTTACAACATGTGGCACCCAACAGAAGCTGAAGTTCCTGAATTAGTGATCCTCCTTGGGGCCCCTTTCCACAGCAGTCTA
Organism: Ochotona princeps; assembly: GCF_030435755.1. NCBI lineage: Eukaryota > Metazoa > Chordata > Mammalia > Lagomorpha > Ochotonidae > Ochotona > Ochotona princeps. The sequence continues at coordinate 22,845,527 of NC_080836.1, forward strand.
GGGGAACAACAGAGAAAGCAGACAGCTGAGCAGGTACAAGTTGGAATTTCTGCAAAGTGGGCTACTGAGAAGGTTTAAGGGAAGGTTTGTGGAAGGGTTTACAGCGATTGAATGCCCTTCATGATGTGTGGCTGAATAGGGTAAAAATGACCCTAAGCTTTTGAACATTCTTGCAGTCAAGCTAAAGCATAAACAGCATGAAGAGAAAGCAAAATAGAACAAAGACACGACAAATTTCCTGGTTTCTTTTTTTTTTCTGGAGGTATTTAACTTCACCTATCTCAAAATAACTAAAAAGCATTTTCAGATGTTTTCTTAACACTCAACTGCAGACAGTTACAGAATGTCATAAATATCCATTTATGTCACAGTCTGCTCATAAGGAAGAGATGAGTTTAGTTACAATAAAAGTAAATCAATCAAGCATTGAAATCTAATGGAATTTTTTTTTTGTTCACTTACATTGCACTGGTAGGGTTTACGGTTTCACAGTAAATATTTTATTTTTTAATATTTGTGATCAGTTCAGCTACACTCATCATTGGTCTCCCATGACTAATAAGATAGTATTGTCCATTGGATTTTTATTAAAACACTCAACTGTTAATTTTAGTAACTTGTACCCAGTGCAAACAATTTTTTTCATAGTTTTGATTTGCACAGAATGTCAGTTTTCTTGGATCTATGCCTAATTTCCTCACACTGTTAAACATAAGATATGGTATTAAAGGAAAAACCAGGATTCTACAACTGGACTTCATATTGATTATGCTTGAAGGTTTTAGAAACAACAGTGTAAGGTGTTCCTGGCAAAAGCAAACTCAGCCCACTCCCCATCCAATGAATGGAATAACTGAAGAAACCAGAGAACTTCATATCAGAAAGCCAAGGTGTAATTCTGCTTTACATCATGACCTCCTGGCTCCAAGTGGTGGTATGTTCTTTCTTGCCATTGTATTCATTTGAAATCCTTGTCTGGGAAAGCAGTTGAAGGTTCCCTTCTTTTGACTGTCTTCTAGTGGGACACAGACTGTTCCACCCACGATCCACCCAGTTTGAATGACCTTACCCCAGCCTTCTTCAACCTCATCTCACAGGGTTCTCCCCCAGCCACAACTTCACTGCATTACCATTAATTCTCTCCTGTTCAGGACTCTCTTCTTTGCCAGAAACCATCTTGCTTGCAGGTCAACCCCTGAGCTGCTTTCTTCACATCTCTCAACTCTCTCCTGGGTGCCTGTCTTGATCACTGAAATAAACCTTTTTCACTACTACACAAATCCTCATGCTCCACTCAGCAGCTCTGTTTATTATATCCCCCACAACCCCCGGTATTTCCTAATGCCTGAAACAGTGATGTTTGTTTGTGTTTGCTTTTGAACTGTAAGTGCTGTGTTTCAAAGGGAGCAAAACTTTTCTACTGGACCAGTGTGTTCCTTGGGCCAGACAGAAGCCTGGTATGTACTATCCACTCAAAATATAATACCACCTTATAGCTAATGTTATAGACACAAATTCAATAATCGAAGTAGCTTTTAGGATATATAGCACCACTTTAGAGGGAATTGCGTAAAGACTAAGATGATAAAAATTTAGCTTTGGATCTATTTTTTTTAACTAAAAGAAGAAATGCTTCTCCTTCCTATTAAATAAGGACTAAATGTGTGACAAATATGGAAGCGCCCTTAACTAGAAACATGTGTTGCACAATTGCTATCACAGCTCATGATCTCATTTTGATCTTGTTTTATTTCCAGGTAATATTTTATGAGCACTCTTGCAATTCTTTAAACATTCTTCACAAATATGATTTAGTGACTTCATAAAGTGCTATAATTCATTGGATGTATGATTTTAAATCTTTTCCTCTATTGATGACATTTAGAGTTACATTATTCATATTAAAACAGTTCTGTGATACACAATAAATTGGGCAAATGTCTGATTATTGTTCCAGAATGGAATGCCAGACATACAATTAACACATAAGATAAGACTTCTTATAATACTCTGAATATAGTGACAGATCGCTTTCCCATTAAAGGTCGTATCCATGTTCATATTGACCAACCTCCCAATATTGATTTTTTTTCCTTTAGCATACTAATCAGTAGACACTATTATTGTTTAATGGGTATTTCTTGGATTATTGCTGCAGTTGAATGCTTTATACATTTTAAACAATTTTATTTATTTTATCAGAAAGTCAGATACACAGAGGAGGAAAGAGGAAGATATTCCGTCTGATGATTCACTCCCCAAGCAGCCACAATGACCAGAGCAGAGCCGATCAGAAGCCAGGAGCTTCTTCCAGGTCTTCCACATGGGTGCTGGGCCCCAAGGCCTTGGGACAGCCTTGGCTGCTTTCCCAGGTCACAAACAGGGAGCTGGATGAGAAGTGGGGCCACTTGGATTAGAACTGGCACCCATATGGTGCTTGCAAGGAAAGGAATTTAGCTGCTCTGCTAGGCTACCACGCCGGGCCTAGTTTTATACATATTTTTGGACATGCATTTCCAAGTATTCTTTCTCAGGTCACTTTGACCATTTTCTGTTGGGCTTGATTTCAGTGTAATCAGTTTGTATGTGTATGTTATGTAGTGATAATTCCTATCATTATTCATGAATGGTTGATATTTGTCATGTGTCACATGTCTTTAAATGTTGCATCTGACACAGAACTTCCTATTTTTAGAAAGTCAAGCTTACTGATGATTTTATGGCTTGTGATTTGTCATTTTCGTGCTTAAGAAGTCCTTCCCTATTTTTAGTTATTAGTGTTAACTGTTGGCATTCTCATTTTCACCATATTTAATATGAATTATTGCTATTTTTTCTTGTTTGTGATAGGACTTTGTAATTTACTTAAGCTGCTAATTTATCTGGAATGTTTGGAGTGCACATTGTAGCATTTTGCTAGTTCCGTAACTTATATTGAATCAAGCATTACAGTTTTCACTCTTGATATCAGCCTGAATGCTGACTGCCCTAAAGGTTCATATCTGGCAATAGGGTGTTCGTGTTCTCAACTCTGTCCATTCGATCTTGTACTTACATTGCTGTGTTTAAACTGAAGAAATTATTAGCTGGTTCTCCATAAGATAACTTCATTTTTTACTAACTTATTTTTTGTAAAAACACTATTAAAATGCAGGGATAGCTGCTCCCCTTATCTAAGTGCCTGGTTCAGTTCCCTTTTCTGCTTCTACTGTACAAGCTGGGGAGGAGCAGATATTGAGTGGAGAACTCGGATCCTTGCCACCCACATGTGAGATTGCCTGGAGGGATCAACTCCTGGCACCAGCCTGGCCCAGCCATGATGGTTAGGGGGATCTCGAGAATAAACAAGCGGAAACAAGCACTGTTTCTCACTCTAATTCAGCCTCTCAAATAAAATCAAAAATTAAAAACCAGCTATGGTAATCATTACGTGCTTATTCATTCAGATGAAAGTCCAACTCTTTTATTGAAATAAGATTAAACTTCTTTGCTCCACAATAAAATTTCCTACTTTTATTCAAGGCCAGTCAAAGTTTTCATTATCAGTACCTCTTGTGTATTTGATCATGGTTATTATATGATGGCTGACCTTACACTAATTCCAACAAATACTGTTCATGTGTGCTCTTGGTTTACATCATATAAAGAGAAGAATTGGTAAGGAACAATTATCTAGGAAGAAGAAAGGGGAAAATGTATACAAAAGACAGAAAATTCAGGTGAGGATACAGTTCCAAAACAAGATTTTACTCATAAAATCTCATGTAATTAAATGTGGCTTAATTACATTGTGCCTGCTATTTCACTTTGGAGATATTCATTCAATTTCAGATATGGTGAGTTGAAAAATACAAGTCAGTATTATCATCTAGCATGAGTTTATTAAATACTTTGGTAGGTAAAAAAACTAAACAGTTGGTAAGCAAGAAGAGAATTAAAAAATGCAAGTAGTCTAGAGTAAGGTGCTCAGCTAACGCTGTTTACTATTGTCGGGTTAAGCATGATACAGAGTCAATGTAATGCAAAACCATCAAAAGCCATGTAAAAAATTTTTTGTAAGATTTATTTTATTGGAAAGGCAGATGTATAGAGAGGAGGAGAGACAGAGAGAAGATCTTCCGTATGATTCACTCCCCAAGTGACCTCAATGGTCGGTGCTGTGCCGATCTGAAGCCAGGAGCCAGGAGTCAGGATCTTCTTTCCGGATCTCCCATGTTGGTGAAGGGTCCCAATGCTCTGGGCCATCCTTGACTGCTTTCCCAGGCCAAAAGCGGGGAGCTGGATGGGAAGTGGAGCTGTCGGGATTAGAACAGGCGCCCAAATGGGATCCCGGTGCATTCAAGGCAAGGAAATTAACCATTATGCTACTGCGCTGGGCCTAAAAATTTGTCTATAAGTAAAGACTAGGTGGGTGGGCAACACAGTTCCATATCAGGCTAATCCTGTGCCTCCTGTGCCAGCTTCCCTTGTAGATACTAGTTCATGTCCTCGCCACTCTGCTTCAGCTCCAGCTCCCTGCTTGTGGCCTGGGGAAGCAGCAGAATATGGTATAAACAGTCCTTGGGCACACACAACCCCCAGCCACCCAAGTGGGAGGCTCCTGGCTACTGACTGAATCAGCTCTAGCCATTTCTGGAGTGAACCAGAAGACGGAACGTTATTTCTCTGTAAATCTCCCTTTCAAATAAAAATAAATAAATCTTATAAAAAAAAAGCATGTCATAAAAACGTAAAAACTACGACTCCACTCAAAATCAGAAATGCAGTCATTTGTTTCTCTGTGTAGAAGAGAAACACATGTAACAGAAGTAATAACCAGTAAAACATAGATGACAGAATTCAGAATGGAGAAAGAAAGTGGCCAGGGCAGTGGTAAGGTGAAGCAATGGAAATGATAAGTGGGGCCCTGGAAGTAGCTGAGAAGTCTGAGAAAGTAGAAGAGTCACTGGGGGTCTTTGAAATTCAAGCTAAACATACTGTGATTTTCTGTATTAAAAAGCTTATTGTTATTGTTTTTTTTTTTTTTTTTTTTGAGAGGGAGAAATATAGTCAAATCATACAAAGAGGAAAAGCACACATCCCATGGTTGGTTCCCCAAATCTTCAGGAGCTGAAAATTCTGGGTCTCCCAAAGTGGGTGGCAGAGACTCAAGCGCCTCCCCATCATCTGCTGCCTCTAAGCAGGTGCATTAGGAGGAGGCTGGAATCAGAGCGGAGTCGGGTATTAAAGCTAGGCATCCATTATGGGACATGCCCAGCAACTACACCACAGGCTTGCTCCTATTAAATATTTTTAGTCGCTACCTCCTTGCTCCAAGTCAGCTTTGAACTTTCACCATCCTAAACACATTGAAAGCAGAGTAAGGTGACTATGATGGCTATAATCCTGGACACTCAAATGAAGACCCCAGAAAGCCAGTATGATTATGAGAAAGAGTGGCCAGAAGTGGAGTTGGGTATGTGTTTGCAATGGTGATAACGTGGAATGAAACACTAGAATCTTCATATTTACGCTGCGTGCAAACGCTCTGGCAAGTGTTTCCTGGGGTCAGCATTGTGGTGTAATGGGTTAAGCCACTGCATGCAATGCTAGTATCACCATGTTTCAAGTCCCAGCTGATCTACTTCTGATCCAAATCCATGCTAATACACTTGGGAAAGCAACAAGACAGTCTAAAAAGTCCTTGGACCCCTGCAGCCATGTTGGAGATTCAGATGAAGTTCTTGTCTTCTGGCTTTAGTGTGGTCCAGCCCTAGCCATTGTGTCCTCTGGGGAATGAATCAGTGGATGAAGATTTCTCTCTTTTTTAAGAGTTAGCAAAAGGTAGCATTAGAGAGAACCACGAGTGCTTTTCTAACTGTAAAACCATAACCTCTTAAAACCTATTTTATATCCTGAGCTTTAGTCTGGGATAATGTAATCAACCATTAAGAACTATTAGAATGAACTATTAAAAACTATGAGAAGTATTACTACAAGAGATATAGTTGATTTATCCAAAGTGATAAAATTAGTGAGGGAAGCATTTTGTATCCAGTCCTCTGACAATCCATCTAATTGTTCTCCACAATACATAAACATTTCTGCTGCTCTTTCTGCCCATAACATGGGTTCTCAAACTTGACCCCCTCTTGAAATTGCCTGGGAGGTTTCTGTTGTGCTGTCTGGCACCTACTGCCAGGGAATCCGATTTAAATGATGTGACATGATTTCCTTACTTGCAATTTTCTGCAAGATGATTGTAATGTGCTGTAATTTGAGGACCACTGCCATCAGAAACATCCTTGCAAAAAGTAGCTGGAGAGTCATTGTTGTGGCTCGCTGGGTTCAGCTACTATTTTCCATGCTGGCATTCCATGGTGGAGTGGCAATCCGAGGCTTGACAGCTCTGGTTACAAGCTAGCTTCCTGCTAATGCACCTGAGAAAGCAGAAGGATATGGTTCAGGTGCTTAGGTCCCTGTTACATGGTTGGAGAGACCTGTATGGAGTCGCTGGCTTCTGGCTTGAGCCTGGCTCAGATTCAGCAGTTGTGACAATTTGGAGTGTGAACCAGCAGATTATTTGTTGTCTCTTGCTTCCTCTATCCTTGCTTCCCTTCCTTTCTCTAGTATGTGCTAATGTTTCAATTAGCAATTGACTGAATGAGTAAATAAACTGAATTAATTAACCTTTTTAAAAGGCACCTGGTGATTTAGTGATTTCATATAAGCCAAGGCATGTTATTACAAATCAACCAATAAGGAAGAAAGGAACAAGTAGCGTAACTTAAAAAGCTAACTGCTAATCAAGTGTGGAGATAATGAGAATTAACTGGCTGTCATAAATATCTTTTCTGTTCATACTCCTTAACTGAGTATACTCTCCTTTAGCTATCAAGGATAGTAACACATGCACACTTGTAGCAGGATTATTATCTACATACAGAATCACACACCAAAAAAAAAAAAAATGCCCCAACTACAACCAAGTGAGCTAAGGTAGGTAAAAGTAGTTCTGTGTAATATGAATGCTCACAGAAGTTAGGATGAAAGAACTGAGCCAAGGAGAAGTAAACTATCAGAACTAAGAGTGGACAATGGCTGGAGGGTAGCTGGGTGGAGCAGGGTACTGCCTGAAGGGCGTTTTTGTAAAATTGCATGTCCTCTCAAAACTGAGCAGAGCAAATTGAGCTCACTGCGTCGAGACAGCAAGAATGAGCCAAAGGAAGGGAGCCATGGTATTGGAGAGATGTCTTCCACCTGGGGCAGTGCGGACATGGCGGAGCAAGCAGAGAACTTCCCTGCCTCAACCCTTCTGCAGTCATGGGGCCTCCTACTCTCTACCCTTCCTTTGGCTTTCCTCTTGAAAGTGGCTTCATGAGTGGGAATAGTTGAATAGACTCCAGAAAATGCTTTTCATAATGTAGATTAGAGCTCAAATGCCCTTTTCCTTCCACAAAAGATAATAAAAACACAGTGCTAGTGAAAATGAAATGAAATACTTATAGCTACATGGGAATACATTTACTGGCACAGAGTATCATAAACCAGGGGCCAGTGCTATTGCTCAACAAGCGAATTCTCCACCTTCAAGCACCAACATCCTAAACGGTGTTTGGTTCAGCTCCAGCCATTTTAGCCATTTGGGGAATGACCCAGCAGATAGAAGATCTTTGTCTCTCCTTCCCTCTGTAAATCTGCCTTTCAGATAAAAATAAATCTTTTTAAAAATAGCATAAACTACTGAACATACACAGAAGATATTTCTCACAGTTCTGGAACTTGGGCAGCCCAGGAATACCACGAGCAGAGTTGGCGTATGATAGGTGCCCACTTCCTATTATGGAAATAGCACCATCCAGTTACGCCCTTCCGCACATGGTAGAAGGGAAAAAGCAGCTCTCTGGATTTTCACTTAATAAGCCACTAATCCCATTCCTCAGGGCTTCACTCTCATGTTCCAATCACTCCTCATAAAACCTTGTGAGTATTTACAAATGAGTGTTCAGGAGATAGAAGCGTTCAACTCTAGCCAAAACAATGTTTCTGGGGCTTGACATAGAAAACATTTACATAGTGAGTACCTGAAACATGGAACCATTTATGAATTACTATTGCCTCTACTTAATACAAGAACACCTCAAGTAATTTTCATGCCTGCCATTAACTTCTTATTTTTATGAGTATTACAACTGAAGATGGTATTAAACATAAACTACAATACTGGAAGGTAACTCTGAGGACTTCTTGACCTTTTGTGGATTCTGGTTTCTGAATAGGAATAATAGTTCATTCTTCTCCTGTCCAGGGCACTTGTCAGCAATAATCTCACAATCTCCATTCTAGTTAGTGTATTCATTCTTGCACCGATTTTGTCTAGGATATATTGCCCTTCATGTATCCCTCTCCTTTCTCCTCACCCTGCTTTATCAAGGTGCAGCCCTTTTTTCTGCTAACAAAATGAACTCTTAAGTGCTGGTTTGTGATCAGAAGCAACAAAGCTGTCATCTCTCTGAATATATTTTTATATTTTGCTTGCAGTTGCCACTATAAATAAGCAAAAGAATAGCTGATGGGACTTTTCATATGTGTGCTTTCTTTCTCCTCAATCACATCATCATTCTCAAGTCCCCACAGTGATGTCACCACCCCAAGATAAACTGGGGAAAAGCAACGAATGCCATCAAAATGCGATATTAATACAGAAAACAAGCAATTTTAAGTGGATTTCCTAAAATGATTGCTCAACAGAAGAGAACAAATAAAGATGTAATTTGTCATTTTACTTGAACTGTTATCAGGATCTCAGGAACTCAGGGGTAGAATCCCAGTGGGCTCTCTGTATCTCATGAATAGTCTCATTTTTGTTTTTGCCACTCAATTTTGAGCATGCCCAGGCTGATGGAAGGGATCTCTTGTGAGGTCTTCGGAAAATCTTTTGGGGAACAGGATGAATGAAGAGGTTGTGAGAAATTGAACATGGAGGATTCTTTTTGTCTTCTGAAGGACACAAAACAGAAAAATACAAAAGTAGTCCTGTGCGGGAATGGTCTCACATGTGCCATTCTCTTACAACAGACAATGTCTCCAGTCATCACGTCTGAGAATGTGGAAGGGAGGATTAGTTACACACTTCCCAGCTTCCCCAGAAGCATGTGGAGTTTGGATATTAACTACATCTGGTGCAATCTCCTGCACTGTGCCAACAGTAAATATTATTAAGCAATACCTCTCCATTAACCCAAATTTGGCCTCCAAGTCTATTTCAAACACAGTATTCTAGACACATCATCCATCAAATGACATCAGGAAACCAGAAAAAAGTTAATTTCATATCCATGGCCTGTATTATCCAAAAAGCCCTACCTATTTATTCAGATCCAAGGAGGAATGCATTAGGCTTGGCAGAAAACAAGAAACATCTGCTGTCTGAATCGAAGCCTTCTCCCTTTCTGCTGTAGGTGATGACCCCTTCCCTGCCTCACCATCAACTCTTGCCCCTTCTCTTACCATCATGGATACCAAATTTTGCTTTATACTCTGTTCTATGTCCTGCAGCCTCTACGATATGCAGCAAGACTCAGGGGACTGCTTGCTGATCAAAGATGATGAGGGTGGTGGTGGTGGTGGTACCTGTGCTTTCTTTGTCTCTGCTCACTTCTCGGGATGCTACATGCCTTTAGATGTTCAGTTCTGATAGCTGAGAACGATATCCAGATGCCTCCAGTTGCTTTCTGTTCCACTGCTAGGAGATTTCATTTTTTCTCATTTTCAGTCTAATCCACAGAAATTTCACAACTATTGATGACTATGCTAATGGCACTTACACATCATCTGCCTACAATGAATTTCTAAGAAACTGCAATAGTGAAAAGGTATCTTAATCATTTTCAGATGAAGCTTGCATACCTGCCTTGGTTTTAGCCATACTGCCAATTTGCACACATTTCCTTATATGGCTTGGCGCATTGTACGTCCTGAAATTTAAGCAAGCTCTCTCAACTTTCATCACAGTTGCTGAAAACAGATTTGTGAAAGCTAGGTCCCATCAAATTGTACTTGTCCACAGGAATGAAGATAAATTTTAGCACTGATAAATAAAACTAATTTAATTCATACAAAAAAACACAGTCATGCTTATCTTAGTAGTGAATGCTGTATTTACTGAAGTATTGAAATATGTTTATCATCAAAAACATGTGCAGGTGGTTTGAGAGACGAGAGGGCCCAGAAACTTTGAAACTTTCCATTTTCAGAAGCTTCTTTATCTAAAGTGATTTTTACTTACATTTCATTTTATTTTAAAAGTTTATTTGAAAATTAGAGTGACAGAGAAAGAGGACAAGATGCAGATGTGGGGTAAGAGAAGAGGAAGTGGCAGAGAGAGGTGGTGATGGGGAAGAAAAGCGAAGGAGGAGGTGGCAGAGAGAGAGCAAGCAAGAGTGAGTGCTCATTCATCTCTGGCTCACTCCCAAATGTCTACGACAGTTCAGGCTGGGTCAGTTCAGAGCCAGGAGCCAGCAACTCCACGTGGTTCTCCTCCATGCATGACAGTAATCCAAGTAATTGAGCCAACATTTATTGCCTATAGGAGCATTAACAAGGTACCTGGAGCAGAAGTAGGCATAGTATTTGATCCCAAGCATTCCAATATGGGATGATGTGGCTGTCTCAAGCCATGGTTTTTACACTATACAAACAAAACATCTACTTCTTAATTTTTCATTTTAACTTGACATGCATACAGAAATAGGGGAGAGATGGGACTATCTTCCATTTGCTGGTTTACTCCCTCAGTGCTGACTACAGCTAGAGTGGATGAACTAAGCTGAAATGCAAACAGCTTAATTTGATTCTTCCAGGTGGGTGTCAAGGACCCAACTTGTTGAGTCATCCTGCTTCCGCTTATGGTCTGTATTATTAGGAAGCTCATGATGGACCTGCAACTCAAACCCAGATATCTTAACCACTGGGTCAATACTGCCCCCAAAATGTGATTTTTTAAAATTTATTTATTCTGGGGGCTGGAGCCATGATGTAGGGGGTCTCAGCTTCTGCATTTGATGTTGGCATCCTATGTGGATGCCAGTTGGACTCCCACTGCTGTACCTCAGATGCAACTCTGACTCAGAGCTGGGAAAGTCCTTAGGCTCCTACACCCTTGTGAGAGACTGGAAGAAGGCTTCAGGCTGGCTCAGCTCTGACTGTACTAGTTATCTGAGGGGGACAGGGGGAAGCTCTCTCTGTGCTTCCCTCTCTGTGACTCTGCCTTTCAAATAAAAAGAAATCATACTAAAATGTTTTTACTTGAAAGGCAGAGTCTAATTATAGAGAGGGAAAGAGAGCCTGAGATATTTCTCTTGCTGGTGCAATGGCTGGAGCTGAGCCAGTCTGAAGCCAGGATCCAGGAGCTTCCTATAGGTTTCCTACATGGACCAAGGGGCCCAAGCACTTATGCTAATCTCTGCTCTTTTTGCAGGACACAAGTAGGGAGATCCTTCCAAATTAGAATAACTAGCATTTGAACCAGTACCCATTAGAATGCTGTTGTCACAAAGGATTAGACCACTGTGCCAATGCACCGAACCCCAAAATGTGATTTTTAAAAAGACAATGATAATTGGAGTAGGAGAAATAGAGGAGATTGACTCAAATCTTAGGTCAGAAGCATAACTCAGAGCAAGTGAGGTTAGCAGCTTTTTCAGCTATTAGAAATTCTGAAATTCTTCCTACCTCAAAACTGCATAGTAAGTTGCTCACTAACTAAAAACAACTTTTTTTTTCTTGGAGTACCACACTTAAAAGTCATCATTTTTACTATCTTTTGATAAAAATTGGGTTGACAGGAATGGACCATAACTTAGGTAGAACTTGATGAGGGAGAAGCATTAGGCCCTTGGACCATTGTCTTCCAGTTTGAGGCTCTTTATGGACAGTCTTAGGTTATATTGAGGTCATCGGGATCACAATTTTTCATAACAAAAATTTTTTTGACAAGTACATTTTCACAAACCAGCTTTATAGCTTAACTATGATCCTTACAGCAGCTCAGTCCATTGGGTCATCACTGGCCTACCATACTCTACCCTCCACCAAGCACTACAGCAGATTCTGCCCTTCGTCTCTACTGGTGTCCAGCTTTTCTTGCAAGATATCTTCCTGACATCTGTTTTTGCCACTTGCCTTGACTAGGCAGAAGAGCTCTTTCTATTCCATAGTACATAATATGTATTCACTCACTCATTATATTCCCATTTCCTAAGAAACACATTTATCCACTCAGCATTGTCCTGGCAGTGGTAACTGATGCAACTGGACAACAATGTCATGTAGGCCACCTGGTTCTTAGGATTCCAAGGCATAGCTTCAACAAAATTAGGTCTGGCTTGCACTGCACAGGACAGAGAATCCCAGCTGACTTAACCGACTTACATAAGAAACACCATGGTCGTTTCAGAAACATTGGTAGATTTCAGGAAGTATGGGAACCTAAAGAATCAGGTTTCTGCAATATGCAGATGAGGCTTAATGAGCTAGGGAGGACTTAATATTTTCTCTTTTTTTAAAAGATTTATTTATTTTATTACAAAGTCAGATATACAGAGAGGAGGAGAGACAAAGAGGAAGATCTTCCTTCCAATGATTCACTCCCCAAGTGACTGCAATGGTGGGTGCTGTGCCAACCCGAAGCCGGGAACCAAGAACTTCTTCCAAGTCTTACTCGCAGGTGCAGGATCCCAAAGCTTTGGGCCATGGGCCATCCTCAACTGCTTTCCCGGGCCACAAGCAAGGAGCTGAATGGGAAGTGGAGCTGCCGGGATTAGAACCGGTGCCCATATGGGATCCTGGGACGTTCAAGGCGAGGACTTAAGCCGCTAGGCCACAGCGCCGGGCCCGACTTGATATTTTGACTTCACTGCTACTTGGCCACTGCTATATAGCAATGCTTGTCTTACTACAATCACATGATTTCCAAGAGTACAGAATCAATTTTTTCCTCTTAGAAAATGAGATTTTGGGCCCGGCAGCGTGGCCTAGCGGCTTAAGTCCTCGCCTTGAACGTCCCAGGATCCCATATGGGCACCGGTTCTAATCCCGGCAGCTCCACTTCCCATCCAGTTCCCTGCTTGTGGCCTGGGAAAGCAGTCGAGGACGGCCCAAAGCTTTGGGACCCTGCACCTGCGTGGGAGACCTGGAAGAGGTTCCAGGTTCCTGGCTCTGGATCGGCGCAGATCGGCGCACATCGGCCCATTGCGGCTCACTTGGGGAGTGAATCATCGGATGGAAGATCTTCCTCTCTGTCTCTCCTCCTCTTTGTATATCTGACTTCATAACAAAGAAAATTTAAAAAGAAATGAGATTTTTATGAACTCCTAAAACTTTTAATTTCTATAATTTTCCACAAGAAAATGGCTTTGTCAGATCTTCTAGATTTGGTTCTGTAAATCACTTAATTCGATACATAGGCTCCCGGGGTCCCTGAATCTAACCTTTCATACTGGTTAGCTTACAGACATAGCTATGTTCTACTCACCTATGCAAGTTACTGTTGTGTGTTGTTCTGCATAACTACATGAAGAATATACAGCCTCAGACAAATTATATCTAGAAAGGTCAGGGGAAGTCTCATAGCCTCTCCAGATAATAGTAGATACTCTTTTTGAAAGTTCATGAGAACTAAGCAATTGGTGGTTTCTTAAAGGTTAGTTGTATTTTGAATCTAAACTCAGTAAGTTTTGATTACTGTTAAAATCCATAAGCCTATCTTGAATATTAAGTGATTCTATACTATGCATGTTTCTATAATGTCACATAGCATGATTTGGAAAATACTGGCTGAGAGAATTATGCAGCTCATTCAAATATTGATGTATTTTATCTGATAAGGCACAGAAAAATCTACTTTTTAATGATACTGTCAATCTCATTAGAAAAAAAGCCTTAACATTGAGAAGCCTTCATATTTCTGGTGATGGATGTAAGTTTTCCAAAATTCAAAGTTTTCCTTTAAAGTTTTAATATTTTCACTGGCAACAAATATTGTCATTTTTCTAGGAGTGAGCGACCTTATTAATTTTTATGACACTTTCCAAATACTTTGCAGAATATTCCAAATTTGTCTTAGTTTTGTGTGGTTTATATTTTCAAATATAACTGGGATGAAATAAATGAGTAGATCATTTTGAAACTTAAACAATTGCACAATTTTCCTATGATAACCTTAATCCTGCTGTGCATTTAAAAAATGCAGTTTCTCGAGGCATAGTTCTCATTGTGTCACCCATATTATTTGTAATGATTAACTATGTGTCAACTCGGAGCATGTGTTTCATATCTTCTGAAAAAGTAAGGGAGTAAGAGATTTTTATAATCTGGAAATCAAAGGAATTAAGTTAAAACTTAGTCCCCTAGGCAGCCCTTTCTCTTCATACCTGTAGTAAGGTTAAAGGAGTAGGAATGCCTGCCCAGGTCTGGTTTCTTTTGGTGCCATAGCAGGTGACTGACCTTACAATGCAGTCAGTGTGGACTCCTAGTTTGCTTGATTTGCTTCAACCAGTGGGGCCTTTTTTCTTTTAAAGATTTATTTAATTTTTTTGCAAAGCCAGATATACAGAGAGGCAGATCCTCCGTCCAATGATTCACTCCGTAAGTGAGCACAATGGCTGGTGCTATGCTGATCCGAAGCCAGGAGCCAGGAAATTCTTCCAGGTCTCCCACATGGGTGCAGGGTCCCAAAGCTTTGGGTCATCCTCGACTGCTTTTCCAGGCCACAAGCAGGGAGCTGGATGGGAAGTGGAGCTGCTAGGATTAGAACTGGCGCCCATATGGGATCCCGGTGCATTCAAGGCAAGGACTTTAACCACTAGGCCACAGCGCCGGGCCCAGTGGGGGCCTTTTTAAATAAGAGCAAGTATGCCTGAGATTCCAAACTTCATTTCATGCATAATTGGCAGTGCATAAAAAACTTTATCAGATTCCAAACTATAAAAAAGAAATTGATGAAGTTGAGGTCCTTAATGGTTGTTGTGGGTCCATCTTGGAAAGATGAACTCTTTAAGGAGAAGAATATGATATTTTCATTTGCATAAAGACAATAAAAGTCTTTCAGCAGCAATTTCCCAATATATAAAAAGTGAGAACATAGCACCTCAGTGACACAGACATCTGTTACTTAAACAGATGCCATTTTCTAAACTCAGTCAAGCAACCCTGTGATTTGTTCAAAGACCCCTAAACCAAAATTCAAAGTGTGCATAGAGCAATGTGTACAAATGGCATGGGGAGGGGACACATCCCAGTATCATTATGGATTTGCTTAATTTTTTGGGGTGTTTTTCCTATGGCATAATCTCCTTCATCGACTGATTTAGTAATTCCTTTATTCTAATTTATACTCTACCATACACAAAATTCAATGCTTCCTGCCAAGATTCATGAATGATTAACATTATCCCTTCAAATGACTGGATAAAGCATGACTTTTATTTACTTTTTTTTTTAATCTGCATACACTTCAGTGATTTCAAAGGGCAGGGTTTTGGCAGCATCAAAGAGAGATGAAAGAAGTTGTTGTTGTTTTCCTAAACTGCATGGAGTTCAGGCTAGTGTTTTCTAGTGAAGCAATCTTTCCCCAGACTGAAACTGATAAGCACCTTCAAAAGTTAGGCTTACACTTCTAAATCAGCAGTTCATGAAAGGCATTACAAAAAAACTATTATACTGCTATAATGGATGACAGCACAGTTGTATATGTTACACCTTGAAGTAAGCAGTAGGATTTTCAATCACTTGATAACCTTGAAACTGCTAAGGTATCAAATTGCTATCGTGAATATTGTGCAGGAGCAGAAATAACTCAGGAAGCTGCCTTTGTGAATAATAATCAGAAAACTGCAACATTTTTTCCAAGAAAATGGATTTGAGGCACTGGTGAATTGACAAGCTCTCCAACAGGAAACTAAGGTAGACATTACAAGCACATTTGCATTAGACGAAGCATCAATCCATCATCCGGTATTAGGTCTGTAGGATCTAATCAGTTGTAAAAATTAGCAGCAAAGAATTATGTTGTAACATTTCAAGGATAAAGAGTAAGGGAACCCACATGTTATAACTGGAAACAATAAATTAAAATATTTATATTCCTACTTCCAGGAAAGATTTTGGGAAGTAAAGATGTACTCAATAGGCATTTAAATCAATTGTAACTTGAGACATGATAGAAAGAGAGAGCAAATGCTTCTTATATGAACACATCTCTTTTCTCTGGAATTCATGTGTTTAACTTAACCAGACCCTGGCTTTGTTCATGAGTAGGGCAGCCAGGGTTGGTCTGTGGCATTTCCCGATGACAGAACATACTGAGAACTTTCGACAGCCATGTGAAATCTCAATGTCTGGAGTGATTCATCATTGTGTCAGACTAGCCAGTACTTTGTCACAATGACTGACAATGGGAGAAACCTGGAAATAATACAAAGATTCTCTGCTCACTGATACTGTCTGCACTGTGATTAGAGAAAAAAAGCTTTTGAGGTGGTGAGGAGAATCCTAAATTGCTTCCCAAATTAATTTTGATGGTTTACCCCTTTGCAGGTCAAAGCCCCACCTAACAGGGCACATTGTGTCTTATTCATTTAAATCCATGTTCATTTAAAAGAGTTTCTCTTGGTTATGAAGCACCACACTTTACATTCTATAGTTTATTGAATACAGTGAATGACTTTTCAATAGTGTAGAATCAACTGTAACTACTTTATACAGGACTGCTCTATCCAAACAAAAGGGTAAATGCTATCCAGCACAAGGTTGACTGAAGCGACTGAATAAAATTGATGGTGGTGCCAATCTAACCTAAGTTTATTCATGCTAACCATTTTTTTATATTCATAATCATTTTACATCATTCATTTGGACAAAACCCAAGAAAGGTAATGATATTAGTTTCAAACTAAGCCATTGCTAGAAAAACTAATTCAGTTCATGGATATTATTCAGTTCATTTATATTATTTTTAGAGGTGCCAAAAAACACAAGCCCATCATCTATATGAGAAAGAAATGAAAGGACATCTTCTATAGATAGTAAACCAATAATGTGGCCTTCTTATTAAAAAGTTAAAATATATTCAATCATTACTCTAAAAGGAATAAATTATGGGGATGGAGAGTAATTGTTAAAACTAGCACTTATTGACTCAAGTGCCAAAAACTATATAAATACGATTTCATTTTTTATAGGAAATTTTATGAGAATTACCAGTGCCATTTTATAGATTAGAAAATGGTATATCCAAGAATAAATACCAGCTATAAGATTACACAAATGATGGATGGTGGAGTTAGAATTTCTAAGTCCAAATATGCTCACATCCAAGGACATAAACCACTACACAAAAACAAGCTGAAGAATCTGAGGTCCATGAAACAAAGTCAAGGCATCTAAAAAGATATACACTCAAATATCACTAAGTTTTCTCGGTCTTTTCCTTCAAAACTTCATGGATTTAGGTTAAAGCAAAGTCTTTAGTATTACTCAAATTCATGTATGGCCTCGTACATATGCACCTTCCAAGTCACGTATTCAACCATCTTATGCTTCTCTTGACACAGCCACATTGCTGTGTCACACAGTCTCACTGCCGGACCTTTCTATCTGGCATGCTTCCTCTGGACTTCAGCAATTCTATGCACTGAACTTCTCTTCACTTTATGTGGTTAATTTCCTCTCCATTCTTCATAACTCATGTAAGAGACACTACACAGAGGTGTTCCTGACCATATGACCCACATCTCATCATTATCCTTGTCTGATAGTAACTCAAATTTGTTAGTCTTATTTCATTTCTATCTGTATAATTCACTTGAGTAGTTCTCCCTGCCCTTTAAGAAGAAATTCATTAACTCTGAGCAGGAATGAATGAAAAAATGAATAAGTAGTTTGTCTCTTCTACAGTTTAAGATTTTTATTTTTATAGCAACTTAAGGATAAAATTGGTTAATTATTACTTTCCTGTATCATTGAAGAAATTCATTCTCAGAGATGTCTAAAACTTTCCTCTATTTATAATGGTAATGGTTGAGTCTGCTGAACCCTGAGTCTTCTCACTTTCAGTTCAACATTGATTATACCAAGGCATTATTTGATACTGTGGAAATGCAATTTTTGACTCTCTTCCCATGGAAAGCAAACACAGAAAAGGAGGGGAAAATGTATACAATGAGGTGCTGGGTGAAAGTGGAGAATGAGCTGGGGGATAAACCACGTACAAAGCAGCGCGTCTTCCCCTATGGATCTGTCTGAAAAAGCTTATGGCCACAAGCTCAACCCTTTAAGATCCTATAAGATGAAACTCAAAGTTGAGTTAGGAATGAAGTCCCTCAAACCAATGAGCTGATTTCCAATGCTGAGATAGTGGCGGTAGAATAGTTCAAGTTAAAAAATTCAGCATGAATTTCTAGTCAAGCCTTGATGGATCACAAAGGAAGTATATCCTCTTAAAGACTGAGAAAATGACCTCTAACTGTGGAACACAGTAACTGTCAATCCGTTTAGGTTCTGATGAGCAGGTAAAACTTATGTAGACATGGTAAGGGTGGTGGTTATTGTTTGCCAAAGATGAGCAGGCCAGTCCCATGCCACTGACTGGCAGCCTTGGCCTACCCAATTTAGAGCCAGCTTAGACCTGTGTGGACAGTGGGTCTGTTGTCTTATTATTGTATCAGTAGCTACAATCAAATCACATACAGTATCTAAGACCTGCCAATTGTTATTCACACATCAAACAAGTAACACACCTAAACATTTATCTAACTCTCCTGATTCATCTTGAATGACTATACTTCAGCTTAGTTTTCCTTACAATATTGACTTCTCTTAGAAACACATTATTGCTGATAACAAATCTTGGTAGCTATCTGATTAGGCCTTCCTGTACCCATTGACCCAAGAGATGGATTCTACTTCCAGTTCTCCCATGTATTAGTTATGATCCACTTAAGTAGAATAGGGTCTGGGCCCAGCACAGTAGCCTCATGGCTAAAGTTCTTACCTTGAACGTTCTGGGATCTCATACGGGTGCCTGTTCTAATCCTGGCAGCTCCACTTCCCATCCAGCTCCCTGCTTGTGGCCTGGGAATGCAGTCAAGGAAGGGTCAAAGTCGTGGGACCCTGCGTCTACATAGGAAATCCAGAAGAAGCTCCTGGCTCCTGAATCAGATTGGCTTAGCTCCACTGCGGTCTCTTGGGGAGTGAACCAGTGAACAGAAAATATTTCTCTCTGTCTCTTCTCCTCTCTGTATATCTGACTTTTCAATAAAAATAAATAAATCTTTTTAAAATTATGAAAAGATAAATTAAAAATAGAATAGGGTTGGGCCTGGCGGCGTGGCCTAGCGGCTAAAGTCCTCACCTTGAAAGCCCCGGGATCCCATATGGGCGCCGGTTCTAATCCCGGCAGCTCCACTTCCCATCCAGCTCCCTGCTTGTGGCCTGGGAAAGCAGTTGAGGACGGCCCAATGCACCGGGACACTGCACCCGCGTGGGAGACCCGGAAAAGGTTCCTGGTTCCCGGCATCGGATCGGCGCGCACCGGCCCGTTGCGGCTCACTTGGGGAGTGAATCATCGGACGGAAGATCTTCCTCTCTGTCTCTCCTCCTCTGTGTATATCTGGCTGTAATAAAATGAATAAAATCTTTAAAAAAAAATAGAATAGGGTCTTCTATCACACAGAAACATGAAGTAATGACTCCCCTCAATTTGAAATCACCTTTATTTTTATTTTCCAGATACTGTGACTTATGCGGAAGAAATAGTCATTTCTGCCTTTTGATGTCTTTAGGAAAATGTTATTGTCTCCTGGTCTTAATCTCTGGAAGGGAGCCTGAGTTCCAGCTCCCTCTATCTTTCACACATGCCCAACTAAGAAAACAAATTGTATTTCAGGAGAACATTCATGACTTCTGACAAATTCCATCTCAGATTTCTATATTGCAGATTTTTTCTAAGAGAATCCATGGGTTGCCGTTTGCTGCTTCTCATGGAAGCACCAGAAGTCCTTCCTTGAATCAGGAAGTGAAAGAACCTAGGGAAAATTTAAAACTTCAACACAGGCATCACCCAAGGAGACTTCTGCAATATACTGACCATAGCTGACTCAGGCCAGTTACTGTTTAATATGTGTCACACATGATCCTGAACCTCTGCATCTTGTTTGGACATCTGGAGCCTGTTTGAAGTGTCAGGATCTCAGTTACTTTATTTCTCATTGTTTCTTGCCTGTCTGAGCCAATTTATTATACCCACAGGTCCATTGTGGCCTTTTTAAATGTCACCGAAGACTTTTAAAATTAGTAGAACTGGTAAGAAAATTATTGCTGTATAAACTAGTATATGTTGTGGCAATAATTACATGAGTGATCCCAGGGTGCAGTCAAGGCTGGGAGCTACTGCTGTTATCCTTAAAGTTCAACATGAACAGTGTCTGAGACAAGGATAGATGTAAGGAAAGTGGCGTTAATTAGGTGGAAGGTGTAAGTGGGTAGGACACTGATAATTTACTGAAGGTTGGGTGGGGTAGTCAAGAGTTGAGAAGATCAAAGAGACAAGCGCATGCCATGGAAGTCATGCCCCAGAAACAACACAGGAAACCTTCTCCAGAGACAGAAGAAGCAAATTCCATGCACACTCTTAGGTGTAAACCGTTCACACAAATAGTATTCGCTGAAATCAACAAATCACAATCCACCCAACTACAATACCCACAAGTCCCAGGCTTGTGCACAGTCCACCTTCCCAATTCCTTCTAGCTTCCCTGAGCATGAAAATTACTATATAGTTCTAACACACAACCAGTATATAAAACCAGATCTCTTATTGTAATTTTCTCAGCCAACCTGTTAACTAGACAAGACAGGTACCATTTTTAGCTCCATTTTACTGACAAGGGTTATGAGGCTTAGAATAGAGGGGATACATTTATCTAATCTAGCTACATAGCTGCTAAATTCAAGGCAGGACCAATATTGGAGCATAGGTCCTCTCATTCCCAATCCACAATTCCTTTATTTCACCACAATGCCGTAAACTGACCAGAATGATCTTTAAAAAAAAAAGATGTCAGTTCCCATTATGATTCCCTGCCTTCATAGGCTCTTGAGTGGGTAAGAAGCTAGTGTTTCTTTATTAATTGATTAGTGACTATTAAGACAACAGACCAATCGCTTAGGATGCTTTTAGTAACATATGGACAAGGTGCTTTTAACCATCACCATGATGAAGAACTATTACTTACATTTAGTGGACAAGGGTCAAGGGTGTTGAAATGTCTTGGTGTATGTTAATTTTCCTAGCATCACACATGTTGAGTGTCCCAATGGACATCACATAGTTAAGAAGAAATCCATTTATATTTGCCTGGTCAAGAACCTAGCCCCATTAGATACATAGACAAATATTTTTCTTTTCTTTCTTATAAAGATTCACTTGTTTATTTAAAATTTAAACTTAATGACAGAAAGAGAGACAGAGGTAGAAATCTTACATCTGCTGTTTCATTCCCCAAATGCCAGCATTGGTCATGACTATGCTTGGCTTAAACCAGAAGCTTCCTCCTAGTCTCCCATGTGGGTGTAGGAGTCCAAGGACTTGGGTCATCTTCCTCTGCTTTCCCAGCAGGATCAACAGGGAAATGGATCAGAGTGAACAGCTGGGAATTGAACTGGGGCTCATATGGAATGCCAGCACTGCATTTGGTGGCTCTACCTGCTGCAACACTATGCTGACACCACCACAAATGTTTTTACATGACCTTAACAATAATTACTGACTTTTCAGGGTTACCTGGCTGTGGTCCTTGGGCCTACCTGCACTACAGGTGCTGGGTTCATGAGCCCCAGGGCAGGGAGACTAATGGGGCCTATGGTCACCTGGCCCCAGTCCTTAGGCCCACCTGAGAGAATTCATCCTCCTCACTGGAAAAGACGAAGCAACGGACAGCAGGCCCTGATGCACATGGAGGCTATGGCAGTTCACTGGGACCTGCAGAGGACATCTGGTACCATAACAGAAGAAGTAGAACAGAACAAGTTGGACAACTACCCCAGACAAGTGATGCCAGCAAACAGCTAGACAAATGGAAACTCTAAGGTAGACTGTGTCAGCCAACGGACATTGAAATGGATCAGTAAGATCGACAGCATTTCATTGCTATTAAAGCCACCTGGGCAGAACCCTTGGAGTATGTGCCATATTGGGACCCTGGATTGATACTGGGTGGCTTTTCTCCCATCGTAGGGTGCTGGGGAGGATGGGAGACTGCATGCTGTTTCTTCCCTTATCTTTCCACTTCCCCCAGAAACAGGAAGGAGAAATAGAAAATTTGGAAACAATTATCACACCCACTTTTCCCTAGCCCTCAATCCTTCCCGCCCTGATCAACTCTGTAGACATCATCTAAAATTTTAAAAAAATAATAATTTTTGACTTTTTGGGAATATGAATCTGTTATACATCCATGAAAATGTATTTTTGTTTACTTCATGAAGAGCTTGATAATCATTTTTGAAACATCGTAATGTGTGTAATTTCCCCTTGATTTTGCACATGCTCCTTTTAAAATGATGGCAGGAATAAAAGAGATTCACTTCTTAAATGCCAAAAATGGATTCTCCCCTTTTGATGTCATTTTTAAATGGTGTATAAACCGAGGCTGTAATCCTAACACATTGAACTTCATTCTGCCATGAGCACCTGATGTCATAACATCATGCTTCACTAATAAAAAGTGTGGATTTGGACTGAAATGATTATGGAGCAGATCTCATATTACTGGGTAATGCCAAAATTTAGGTGACAAGTTTGAATTCAAAGTGGGAATATTTTAATTGAAAAGAATTCCACACATGAATTTATTTTTTACCTTAAGAGAAAGGATGGGGAATTGGGTGTAGATAAGACATTCTGTCACAGATTCATTTCAGTTTCATGTCACAGCTTGTGTATTATTTAGAGGTAATTTAAGATTCCTATATATGGTAACCTATATTGAAACTTTCATTTCACCTACTGCTCTTTTTCCCTGAGCTTTCCAATTCCAGTCTTTGTTTTGGAATGAAACTATTAAGCTGCAATATGAAGTTAAACACACTCGACAGGGCAAGGTGTGTGAGTCAGCAGTTTGTACCTGCCAAGCTAGAAATGAGAGGACTTTGAAATTCATGTTATTGATGTGAATTATTTTGAAGAATGTATAGCTGGCGGTTTCAGTGAACTTTGGCCGGGATCAGCAATTTACTGATGATTAAAATAAAGTAGCAACATTACCTTCTCCAAAGAGGCAACAAAGCTGATCATTTGGTAATCAGAAGTAAAATAGATAAGGCTGTGTGGGTGGTCACTTCACAGTGGCCTCTCAAGTGGCCTCATAAATCCCACTAGTCATCTCCAATGGGCAGAGTTCAGGCTTGTAGTTAGTAACAGATCTGCCAAATATCAAACATGGGGTAAAATTTAAGAGTATTTTTTTGTGATTTTTTGACAAGTTTGTAGAGTTCTTTAGTAATAGTTGCTTGGGGATCATATTTAAAATATTATCTTCAAAATAATTATGGGAAGACCCAAAGCACTATTTTAGAAAATTTGAATCAAGTCAATTATATCTAGATCTTCTAAAAAGATGTAAAAGGACCAAAAAAAAAAATCATCATTTCCAGACACAATTTTTTTCAGACTATATTTGGTAGTTCTAATGCAAAGTTTGGAAATCTGCATATTAAAAACACTCCCTGTAGTGCCAACAGGTGTAGTATCTATGACTTTTGATCATTTTACTAGATGACAAAATTAAGAACAGTGTAAAATTCCTGTGGGTTCATTTGAATAACATGATGTAAAATCTAATTCTGCACGTTGGAGTGTAAATTAAACATTAAGTACTAAGAACATTAGAAATGGGAGAAATCCACTTGCTGTGGACAAAAATGGCATAGAATGGGATAACGAAGCACTCAGACAGGGAACACTTCCTCCAGGCATAACGTAGTTTTGCAAGTGGCACAATGTTGATGACTACTTCTAGACTAAGGTTTAACTTTTTGGGGACACAATACTTGAGTTGTAGGAAAAGCTAGTATAGGAGAACTTGACTTTGGAGCATCCAGGGAGATGTATGGAACACCTATCTATACCCATACTGTTTCCAGATGATCAGCTGGCACCTAGATTTCCCCGTCCTTCAGTTTATCACACTTCATTTTCTCAGTTGCTTCTCCTTCCATGTTATAAACCACAGGCTTATACACCTACAATGCCAGGATCGCCTTAGATAGTTGAACTCTAAACTTGTAACTCTTACTGAAGGACTCTACTACTGTGATAATATGGAAGAAAATGCTGGGAGGGGAAAATGAGGAGGGAGGAAGGGGAGGAGGAGGGAAGAATTCCTAAAAACTGTATTTTGGAAAAGAATAACAGTTAAAAAGTAAAAACATTTAAAAAGCACAGGCTTACAGGTTAGGAAACTTCAATTAAAAAGTTCAATACAAGGAAATACAGATCAATAATTTAGCAAATCTTCTGAGTCTTGTCATATAAATTGTTGATTATATGTGTGGATCCATTGTGTACTCCCAGTAGCTCTGTTGCTTTGTTCCTTCATTTTTCAAAAGATGACATAAATAAATAAATAAAACTTCTCTGCTGTGGTAAACTCTAAAATCCAGGGAAAGAGCCAGCATTGTGGCACCATTAGTTAAGCTGCAACTTGCTATACCAGCATCCCATTCCAAAGCCAGAGTCCTCACTTCTCTGAAACATCTTCCAGCTAACATGCCTGGGAAGACAGAAGATGAACCAAATACCTGCAACCCGTATGGAAGACACAGAGGCAGTCCCATATTCCTGGTGCCCTGGTCTACAGTGGTCTGCTGTGTTCAACTGGGTAGTAAATGCAGGAGTTACAAAAACTCTTCCTGTGTTTCAAATAAACTAATGAAAACAGTAACACCCATGGGTAAACCTGTTTTAGCCCACTGAACTTCATTGTCCCATTTTCATATCACAAATAAGACACGTTATTTGTTAGAATCATAAAACAGTGCCAAGCAAGCTTAGTGATGATCTGGCCAACCTTCAGGTTGGAATGGTCCTCTGGTCCCTCTGTGTTCCACACCCAGAATCCACTAAACGAATACTCTCAGTAATTTTCTAGCCTTACTCCCAAACATTTACTCATAGGACCTGTCTCAGCATTGCCACTCCAGGGGTTTTGGTCAGAGAAACTATCAAGTCTGGATTGGATTACAGCACCTCTTCTCATCTGGTGCCCTTCATTCTACCTATGCCAATATAGCAGAGAGACACTTTGTAAACAAACATCACATTTGTCATCCCTCTAAGAAACAAGTCAGTCCTTACAGACTGGCATGAACCTACACAGTTTGTTGCTATTCACTTTTCTGAGCTCCTCTGTAAAGTGTCCCAATTTCATTCCATTGCAGGCACATCCTGAGCATGTCAAATCCAATTTTCAAGTCCAGTGTACTAGTGATTCTTCTGCCTAGAATTCTTTGTCTGTAAACTTCCATGACTGATTTCTTTAACTCCTATGGGCCTTTGCTCAGAGACAACTTTCTCAGTAAAGATTTTCCTGATCACTCAAGTTAAAATTCTAACTCAACTTACTTTTTGTATCACCTTCTGGAATTCCATTGGTTATGTTTCCTATTACTTGTTGAAGATTTCCCATGGTTGGATATCTGATGTGTCACTCTTGTCACAAATAGAATTCTTTATCCTTTCTCAAACTTGATATTGTACTTAATGATACCTTTTCTATAATGAAAATCTTGACACTAAAATGTACTAGTCAAGCTCCATGTTAAAGGTTTTGTGTACGTTAATTAAATAATTTTTCCAGCCCAGAGAAATCAATATACTATCTTAATTTAGTAAGACCATTGAGGCTATCTAGTCAGTTTCAGGGCTAGGTTTCAGCATCATGTCCCAAGGATAGCAAATGCCACTTTCTTTCATCCATATCAACAGTCATCAAATTAGAATCATGCACAAAATTCAGGCTATTTTTGGAAACTTTTTCAATTTGAGAGACACAGAAAAGGTAGAATTCCTTTCACTGGTTCACTCTCCAACGGTCTGCAATGGCAAGGAGTAGGCTAGGCTAAAACTGGGAGCCAGGAACTCAATCCCACTCTCCCATATGGTTGGAAGGAAGCCAACTGCATCAGCTGTCATCTGCTGATTCCCTGGGTTTCCACTTGGTAGAAAGTTGGAATTCAGAATGGAGCCATGTTATTAAATTCAGGCACTCTGATAGAGTAGGCATATATCTTAACCAGTTTCTTAATCATTAAACTGAATATTGGCTTTTTGTACATAAAGCTTTGTCAAAGCAGAACTATGCCACTTTGCTTATGTTTTTTGTATGGAATTATATGAAAAAGTAGGTGAATGGAATCATGGTAAAGACACCACTTAGGAGTCCCACATCTTACATCAGAGTGCCTGGGTTCACATCCCGCTCTACAATTCCAGCTTCCTGTTAATGCACATCTCAAAAGACAGCAGGTGAAGATGACTCAAGTGATTGTGTCCCTGATACTCTGGAGGAGGTAGATTGAGTTCCCAGAACTGGTTTCTGCCTGCTCCTGTCCCAGCTTTGCAGGTTTTCGGAAGATAAACTAAGAAATAACAACAAGAACAATAACAATCATTCTTAAATCTCAATCTAGCTTTTCTTTAGATTTAACTTCAATTTACTGAACTCTATATCCTCTCCGGAATAAACCAACTACTACTAATCACGATGAAGATGCCTTTGATTTTTTTTTTAGTCTAATGATTTGTAGTAGGTCTCATTTCAAACACTCTAAACAACATTTAGAGTTTAACATTGTCAAGGTCTCTTTTAAATACAATAAAAGTTTCTAGTATGTTCCTTAATAAGTCTGGGCTCCTGGCATCAGCATGGGCAATCTCACTTTTGCAGCCAACTGCAGAATGATTTAACTGTTCTTCTCTTGCTTGATACATAATTCGCTTCATATAAAACATGTTTTAAGCTGATAGCATGAGTTATTGTCGTGCAATTCCTGTACATGGTATCAAGCACCCATGAATATTTATTTTTGTTGGTTTTATAACAGGAAATATTAATCGTTAGATTACAGGGTATGTATGATTTTGGTTTGTGCTGTCAGTTATTTTCTGAAAGTGCTATTCTTACATTAAATGTTTACACAAATTTTAGATCTGCTTTTTTGCATCAGAAATTGCTTAGAATAGAATGTTCAAGGATAATATCTCCTAATTTTTCAGGTCATTAAGAAAATCACCAAGAACCCCTACCTCTCTCATCATGTAAGGACAGAACAAATTCAGTTACACAAAGTTGGTGACCATGTACAAAGAATAGTCTTTGTATAAAGTGTACAAAGTAGAAACTGAGGAGATATGGACTTATATTTGTGACTTGTGACTTAATGCATAGGTTTGGTAGCTACTGATTTTGATCATTTTTATATTCTGAGTAGGTGAGTCAAATATGTATCTCTATAGAATTTTCCAGGTATGTAATGTTACATCACATCACAATGTGAAAGTCTTAGACAACATGCTTGATTTTCATAGGCTGTTGTCTTTCTGAAAGAACCTTTGTTTATCGTACTACATTAGCAAGGCAAGAAATTCCCTCAGAGAATACTGGAAATTGAAAATCACAAACAATGCCAAGAACATTATTATATCAAGGGAATTTAATTTTGTCCATTTACTGCTTTAACAGCAGAAATCTTAATATCTGCTCTTATTGGTGTTCTTTGGCAGGATATTTGCAATGGTTTGGATTATTGTTCAGCAAATATTAAATCCCTGACACCCCTACTGTAAGCAGAGCCAAGTTCTTGCCTTGTTGATACTGGGACTGGGGTGTTAGTAAGTATAACCAAGGCAGAAGCCTTCAACATATTTGTATGATTTAACTTGGTTTCAGCACTCCTGGCATTAGTCATGAGAAGAAAATGGCCAAGTGACCACTAGCTCAAAGAACGTGAGAGCTGTAAGTATCCTATCTGATTCCAGTCCCGCATCCTGGAGACAGAGTCTAGAGGCCAGCAAAGCCACTCTGAGTTGTATCTGATCTTAAAATTCACTCTTTTGGTACGGCTTGTTGTTTATCTTTATTACAGAACTGACAGAGCTTCAAAACTTGCTGTTTATGAATACTAATAGTAAGGTTCTCAAAAATGAAAACTCATCTAGAAAATCAGTCACAATATATTTACTGAACACTCATTATGTGCCAGTTTCTGTCCCAGCAGCAAAATGTGGAACAGAAAACAAAGGAAACTTGACAAGCTCACACAGCAGTGTCATCTTTTTCTAATAAGGTTAAGTCATAGTTACAAGGTCATTTAGAAAGGGGTTCTGGAACCATTCTTGACAATTCAGGAAGGTTTGTCAGAGATGAAGTTTGAGTAGAAATCATTAACATTATAGGCATTGGCAATATTGTAACATGCTGAATAAATAAAAAATGCATGGTCATTCAGTGCAGAATAGGAAATTCTATGACAGCAACTGGGCGGAATCAACAGGATAAGTCTATGTAGCTACATAGTTGGAGAGAACTAAGCCTCGGGCATCTAGCTGCCATCTTTTTTTTTATTATTATTATTATTATTGGAAAGCCAGATATACAGAGAGGAGGAGAGACAGAGGAAGTTCTTCCATCCGATGTTTCACTCCCCAAGTGAGCCGCAACAGGCCGGTACGCGCCAATCCGATGCCGGGACCAGGAACCTTTTCCGGGTCTCCCACACGGGTGCAGAGTCCCAAAGCTTTGGGCCGTCCTCTACTGCTTTCCCAGGCCACAAGCAGGGAGCTGGATGGGGAGTGGAGCTGCCGGGATTAGAACCGGCACCCATATGGGATCCCGGGGCTTCGAGGCGAGGACTTTAGCTGCTAGGCCATGCCGCAGGGCCCCTAGCTGCCATCTTGTACACTAAATTATGGTGCCACTGGTTGGAAGCATTTAGCTGTGCATGAAACCAAGGATGGGACGCCGAGTAACACTTTGAGACTGAAAAAACAATGGGATGATTAATTTTACAATTGTTCAACACTGGGAATGTGAAAATAGACTAAAGCAGCACCATGTTATCACTGATAGAATATTTCGGAAATTCAGATTACTACTATCTGTGTGGCATCTCCAATACATAACATTAAGTATTATAAAGTACGTGAGATAAAATGGAAGAGGGATAGGAAAATTTCAGAGGGATAATAACAGTTAAGCTGAGAATTATTCAAGCCAACCATTAAAAAAAATACCACAAATAAAGTGAATGAAGTGTTTAAGATTCTCAAGGAAAAGAGGAAAGATGATGATCTATACAGGGAACTACTCCTCTGAAAGGCAAACAGGAAGGGTACATAGGACCAAATCATCTGCTGAGTTATGATGTTTACACCTTAATTTGAGGACAACTGAAAGATTTTAAGAAGGATTGAGAAGTATCCATCTTGTGGCTGGCAGAACTTGATAACTGACTATGTTCTGGGGCTAAAAAAAAAAAAGCAAAGGCAAAGAGGATACTCAGCAAACTGATAGACCAATCAATAAAGGTCAGGGGCATTAAATGTGGCACAGGATTGGTGGTAAAGTCTTAAATGTAACAAAAAAAATCAAAGAAGGGGGCTAATAACTTAGGAATAAAGAGAATCTAATAATTTATGCTAGGACTCATTTAAAAGACTCTTAATTGCATTTAGTGTTTAATATTGTTGATGTCTCTTTTAAATACAGTAAAAGTTGTCTAGTATGTTTTAAAATAAGCATTTGTAGATTTTGACATTAGCAATTTGTGAGTGACTTTTTAGATAATAATGTCAGCAAATGTGTGTGTGGAGACCAGATTATAAGCAACTCAGGAGTGTGAATGGAGAAGGAAATCAGAATTTGAGAAAAACAATTAAATGGGAATTTAATGAAACAGCTATGTAGTTGTGTTCACAGGAAGGAGGTCTGGGGAAGGAAATCCAACCCAGTCTATACACCGAGAGGAAAGAGCCAGAAGAGAGGAATATAAGGTGTGTGTGTGTGTATGTGTGTGCACGCGCACGCAAGGATGGTCGGAGGGAACTTCTAGAGCAACCTGTAAGTAGAAATCTTGAGCTCAACCTTGAGTATGGAAAACTTCTCTCTTTTCTCAGGCAAGGAACGGAACAATTCATCCTCAGGGACATAAGAATGGGAAGGAGCCCGCTGTGACAATGGTCTTCGAGACCATAGAGAGGAAGATTTAAGAAGCTGTGTTTCATTACCTTGAAAAGGTAGTAGACAGAGACTGACATGGTAATGCAGTAGATAAAGCCACCGTCTGCATCCCATATTGATGCTGATTTGTATCCTGGATTTTCTGCATCTAGTTCCTGCTAATGGAACAGTGACTGATGGCCCACATGTTAGGGACCCAGACACTCATGTGGAAGACCCAAATGAATATTCTGGATTCAATATGTCTCAGTCCTGGCTGCTGGGGCCACTTGGGGAATGAACCAGGAGACAAAACACTCCTCCACTTCTAACTCTTTCAAATAAATAAAGTCTTTGATAAAGAAAAAAGAAAACTCTGATTTTGAGGAGAGTGAAAAACTTTGCAGCCACTTGTCTGAGAAAACTAACAGAGATGGTTCTGTGTTTCATACTATAGATTCTACTCAGTCTCATAGCCAGGCACAATGCCCAGTGAATGACAAGACAGGAAATACCACACATGAGAACATGTGACGCCTGCCCTAAGATCATCAGAATGTCACAATTCACATCTTTCAAGCTCAAGATAAAGAACCTGCATGTCTCAGAGGCACCAAGTGCTTGGAATCACAAACTTTAAAAAAAAAGATTGAGTAAATGTCCATGTCATATTGCTCCCTTCTGTTGGAAAGATTGACTCTTGGAATCAACATAATATTCTCTCCTCCCATTGTAAAAATAAAACATCTAGTTAGTGACATGGCCAGCTGCTGAGATTAAAGCTATATTCTCCAGCCTTGCTTGAAACAAGATGAGGCCACGTGGCTGAATTTTCATCAAGGGGAAGGAGTCAGAAGCATTAGGTGACAGATTTATGTAAAAGGAAAGTGAAGATTTATGTACAAGCAGCAGCTGAAAGAAATCCATGTCACTTTGACTGTCTTAGAGTTGAAACATCCCTTTTGTCCAAGGTGACAGAACTCCACATTTCTGTTAGAGAAAAGTCCATGTTGATCTTACTATTCCAACTCAAAAGATCTTTTCATGAATGCATCTAATAGGTGGCACAGATCCCCTGACAGTACCCAGAAAGATCAGGAGGACAAGGGATGCCTTTAGATTACCTTTGACACTTAGGGCCCATGATTCTGAATACATCCTTAAATGGAAGAGGTGGTCAAAATCAGGCAGTCACTAGCAAAACTAATATGTACACAACAAGAAGAAGGAAGATGGGGAGAATACCCATATGCCAAAGAGACTCAAAATAGCATTAATTACTCAATTTCATGGTTTTTCAAAAACAAAATCCTAGGCATCCTGTAGTTGGAGAAAAAAAACAGAACACAGAAATTTTATATGGAAAGAAGTAGAGACAGAGGGGAGTGAAAGGACAAGTTGCTCTCCTTTGTAAGTCTTCCCCAGCCTTGAACTGGGTGAATACAGATGCCAGGAATAACAGGTGGGTGATTGTAAAAGCTAGCAGAGCTTAACACTCAAATGTGGATATGACTCTAACTTTTTAAAAAATGCTAATTGCAAACATTTGGGAAACTTATTTGTCCTTTTAAGGGAACTTTTTCATGTGTAAAATGCATTTGTAGTTATACTAACAGCAAGTACGCAGAACATGAGCAACACAGTGTGCCCAGCTCTCAGCACAGTAGCCTGGTACATGGTAAGCTCTTAAAATCTTATTAACCACTTTTGATAGAGCACAAGTGCTTTATTTTCTCCTCTTTTATTTCTTGTCAGTAGTTGCAGGGCAGTAAAATGCAGGACAGTAAGAATACCCAGCCCCATGTGGAGTAAACAAACACTCAGCATTCTGAAGAATTAGGTATTTGAACTCAGGGGAAAGAAATCATGACACAATTAGAAGATGGAATCCCCAGGAAAAACCAACATTAGCATCTAAACAAGAAAATGGGCTTACTGACATTGAAAAATGTTCCTATGTTTCCAATTTCATTAGTCTCCAATAGACAAACACATTTATTCCTATGCTCTGAGTCTGATAGCACAAAGGAGCAGAAACATCAGTCTACAAGTTCTGAGATTTTAGACTGTGACAGCACTGATGAAATATATGTTTCCTGAGAAGACGTACAATCCTGGCTATCTGTGACTACTGAAATATTAAGGAAATTACTTATAACACAGATAAAAATTCATTATGGGAACACAGCTAAAAACCGCAAGGGAGCATGGGAAGGAGTAATTTCCAATCCTTGAAAATAAAAAAAGAAATTTTCCCCTTGTTATTATCCTCAAGAAATTAAATTTCATTGTGTGATTCTCATCTTCATAATTACCAGGTTGCTCTGAGAATTAGATATAAAAAGCCACCTCATATGAAGGTAGCAGCTAATCTTTCTAAATATTATATTTTAACATGATAAAAGAGGAGCAACATTTCAGACGATCATTTTAATCACCATGCTTGTTCTGTGTCAGCCCACCCACCTGGCTCATTCATAGGCATTTGGGAAGGGCACCTATGGGAACATCTCCAGCTCCTAGCAGCATCTGGATTAAGGAAGGAATAGGATACCCCCAAATAGGCATTTGTACTTCTAGAAGCAGCCCAGAGGCCAGGAGCTTACAAATTTAGGGCTTGGGGAAGCAGAATAAGCTGAATGAAAACTCCCAAAGATGAACACACCCTAAATAACGTAGCCTATGAGGATAGACCCTGCAATGAGGACATTGTCCCGGATTTGGCTAGACTTACTGAGATGAGAGTGACTGTCTGTGTGTGTGTATGGGGGGGGGGTAATTTGTGGAGGGGAGGATGAGCGGGGTGCAAGAGAGGAAGGAAGGAGGATAATGGAGGAGAACCAGAGAGCTGGTAGTGTAAGGTCTCAGTCTGACATTGGCTTTGAAGGCAGGAGGTCATGAATAAAAGTCAGGTAGCAACAAGATGCTGGAAAAAGTGAGGAAGTGGATTCTCTCCCATGGTCTCCAAAAGTGAATGTGATGCTGTCCAAAAAATAAAATAAATCTTTCAAAAAGCCTGACTGTTTCTTCCACATTATTGCAGTAACCTAATTGGGGAAGTCAAAATCCAAAGAGCAGGGCCCGGCGGCGTGGCCTAGCAGCTAAAGTCCTCGCCTTGAACGTGCCGGGATCACTTATGGGCGCCGGGGTGTTCTAATCCCAGCAGCTCCACTTCCCATCCAGCTCCCTGCTGTGGCCTGGGAAAGCAGTCGAGGACGGCCCAAAGCCTTGGGACCCTGCACCTGTGTGGGAGACCTGGAAGAAGTTCCTGGATCCTGGCTTCGGATCCGCGTTGCACCAGCCGTTGCGTTCACTTGGGGAGTGAATCACTGGATGGGAGATCTTTCTCTCTCCCCGCTCTCTGTATATCTGATTTTCCAATAAAAATAAAACAAATCCTTAAAAAATGTTTTAAAAAAGAGTAAACAGAATGGAGAAATGTGGGTAGTCACAGAAATCAGATAATAATGTAGGGCATCTTTGCGTAGAGAAAGAAGCTGGATTTCATTGCACATGTCATGAGAACTCTCTGGAGGGTTGACTCTTGATGCGAATTCACAGGGACACATTTCTATACATGTACTTTTGTTGATGTGTGAGTGGACAGGCAGGTATTGCCTCAGAGAAAATCTTGGAAACTTTAACTGCCACAGCTCAAGATTATGATGATTGGACTGCCTTGCGTATGTTAAGGGTTGAGTTTACCAAGCTTATAGGTGAATCAAATGCCAGATTTGAGCACGTGAATAAAGATAAGTTCTAGACGCTGGCATGGTGGCTTAATAGACTAAACATCCATCTGCAAGTGCCAGCATTCCAAATGGGCATTGGTTCACATTCTGGCTGCTCCACTTGCAAACCAGTTCCATGCTTATGTCCTAGGAAAGTAGCAGAAGAAAGGTTCAAGGTCTTGAGCTTCTACACTCAAGTGGGAGACACAGAAGAGGCTCCTGGTTCCTGGCCTCAGATCAGCTCAGCCATTGTGCCCGTTAGAGGAGTGAGCCAATGGATGGGAGAACTGTTTCTCCTTCTCTCAGTATATCTGCCCTTCAAATAAAATTAAATAAATCTTTTTACAAAGGCAAGTTCTAGAGACTGGACAGTGTGTGATGTTACTGAGACATGAAGACCCAAGAGAAGCCAGTTTAGAATTTTTAATATTCTCCCATTGAAAACATGATAAATGTTTAAAAGCACATAAACGTTCATTGCCCTGATTTTATCACCATCCAGTGTATGTGTATATGGAAATATCATACTTTGCCTGATAAACATGGCATTAAAATAAATATTTAAGGGGCCTGCTTGATGACTAAATAGCTAAATCCTCACCTTGCAAGTGCCAGGATCCCATATGGATGCCGGTTGTGTCTCAGCTACTCTGCTTCCCACCCAGCTCCCTGTTTGTGGCTTGGAAAAACAGTGGAGAACAGCCCAAAGCCCTGAGACCCTGGACCTGCATGAAAGACCTGGAAGAGGCTTCTAACTCCTGGCTTTGGATTGGCTCAGCTCTGCCATTTTGGCCATACTGGAAGTGAACCAGCAGATGGAAGATCTTTGTCTATCTTTTTGTAAATTTGATCTCCCTTTCTAATAAGATAAGTGAATCTTGAAAAAGATTTAGTTTGGAAAAGAAGTAGTAGTATCCTCACTTGAAAGGTTGTATTTTCACTAATCAGGGAAGTATTAAAGAACGCCAAAGAGAAAAAAGCAGAGAGGTGGGTAGGGAGACAACATGAGACGTGAGAGGGAGTATAGAAAAAGTTGATCATTTTGGGGAAATGTGAGATATAATAGAAAAATGTATTTCCCAGAATTAATTGATAATAAAATCAATCCTGTTAGGAAATTAGTTCTCCAGCTACTGGGGCACAGGAAATACAGTGAGACACTTGGGTAATCCTGACAATGTGCTAGGTGAGTAGGGTAGAAGGAAAGAGGAATACGCAACCAAAAACTTACTGTGAGAGTAGGATGCCGATGGATCCGGGGCTGATTAAAGACAGCGAAAACAGCTGTTGTGGATAGTAGGCAATTAACTAGAGACAGTTACTAGAGACTGATTTTGAAACTTTCCTGCAGTGTTGAAACACTCAAGAGAGTAATATGGAAGAATGTGGTCAAATTATGGGAGAGTAGATGTCGACTTTAAGGAAGGAACCGATCTCAAAGGAACCATACATCCAGAAGTTTGCAGAGTGGGGAAAGCATAATCCTGACCTGAGAGAGCTTTGTGGACAGCACTTTCAGTTTTTTATAACCAGTTAAGTGCTCAGTGCCTTTCAAAATGACTTCCAAGGGATGGCTTTGTGGTACAGCAAGTTAAATCCACTATTTGTGATGCCAGCATCTCATATAGTATGGGTTTGAGTCCTAATTGTTCCACTTCTGATCAAGCTCCATGTTAATGTGCACAGGAAAGCAGCAGAGGATGGCTTAAGTCCTTGTCTCCTACACACACATGGAAGAACTGGAAGAAGCTCCCATCTTCCTGGTTTTATGCTAGGTGACTCCTGGGATTGCAACCATTTGGTGACTGAACCAGCAGATGGGAAAATCATGGTTTCCCTCTCACTTTATAACTATGCCTTTCAAATAAGTAAGTAAGTAAGTAAGTAAATCTCTTTTAAAATTAAAGGTGATCCCCTAAATTAAAAAAGAACAAAGTATAAAATTTGCATTATTGAGTTTACATTTCTTGTGTGAAATTTGCTAAAATGACTGAAAAAGTAGAAAATGAAAGTTATGTCTATATTTAAACTTGGGAATACTGAAAGAATGATATTTCAACTATTAAAAGTATAAACTTTTATAATCAGGCTGTCTAATGAGCCATGCAACACGTATCACACTTGGAACCTGTTTTGACTTCTCATTGGATATATTCTGAACTGCTTTCTTACAGAAATCTATTTCTACTTTATTGGATTTGAAAATTCAGCCATTGTATTTCTATTTTTCAAGAACAATGATTTGTTCTCATTTGCCTTTTACTGCAGACTTCTTTGATTTAAATCCGTTTGGATTTCCTCTTTTGAAATTTTTGAAAGTTGTCTTTTTTCTCTCAGTATCTGTTTCTTCTGGATTCAACATCAGACCTTGGGGTTTGCAATGCTAGTTTTTATTAAGTATCTGCTGAATTTTGGCCATGCCAACACTATTAACCTTAAAATTATTCATCCAAATAATAAAATTACTCCATTGTTGGGTGCTCATCTGAGTTGTGACCATTGACTCTCATTTTGTCTAGAGTGCACAAACAGGGAAAGTGGCAGGGTACACTACTCTACTTGTGCAAATTTTCTCTTGCTATGTAACAATTCACTGGAGACTGAACAATGGAACACAGTTCAGAGAATCTGGCCACAAGCACAGCCTGGCCGCAAGCACAACTCACTTCTTGGCTGGAAGCTTGGAGTAAGGTTCTCATCTCCAGATTGCTCAGGTTGTTCCTCGATTAAGTTCCTTGCAGCTGTAGGACTGCAGGCCCTTCCCTTGCAGGCTGCTGCCAGGAGCCACTTCCAGCTACTAAGAGCTGTCTGCATCCATTGAGAGGTTCTCTTGCAGCACCAGAGGGTCTCATGCATGTCAAAGGCTTTTCATAACTTGAATCTGACCTCTCTTGGCTCTATTTTTAAAAAATTAAAAGTTTATTCTTTTTCATCTACTTTATATCCAGAAAAAGAGGTGCTGAGAAGAATAGGAGGAGGAGGAGAATGGGGAGGGAGGGAAAGAAAGAGAAGGAGCAAGAAAGAGGAGGAGGCAACAATGGCTACTTAACCTGCTTATGCCACAGTGCTGCCTGCTTGAGAGAAGGTTCCTTCCAATGATCTTAACTTGACATGGCCAATAGCTTTAATTCAAATATAAGGCTATCTCCCCCACATACCTATACCTATACATCTCTGCTGCAACCTCATACACACAGTGGAAGATGTTTGGCTACACCAACTGCCTCCCCTAGCAGAGAATGAACCCAGTTTGCAGAACACAGATATTCCTGGGATATGAGTCCTAAATCTGCTTTTCAACGGCCACTATATTGACCAACCAATGACCCCATCACAGAGGCAGTGTCTTTGCTGTTTCCACCCAGCTGGAGCTACTGTTTTCTGTAGATTAGTGACAGCTGTGTACCATTCATGCTCCCCGCCCCACCTCTTCAAGAGACAAATTTCACTACGACTATTATGCTGTTCTCCCCTCCCCACCTCATCACATCCAGGGTATTTAGGGTCTATGATGGGCAGATAACATTTTTTAAAAATTAAAAAGTCACTAAAATCATGAGGAGCAACACATGGCCCTGAGGAAGAAGAGTGCACTCACGGGTCACTACAGCAGGCAAGAGGAAATTGAACCTAGCTCTTTTATGCATTTCAGGAATGCTGAGCAATCCCCTGAAATGGACCTTCAGCTTACTGCCACCTCCCATAGGGCATTCTTTTATCCTTCTGAGAATACAGGAAAAAAAACAATGTATTGTGAAATTTTTGGTGAGACAAATATTATAATAAAGGTAGCATGCTTTTTCTTTTAAGGTATATTCACAGTTGCTCCAAGAAAAATGTCTCTCTCTCCCCCCACCCCACACATACACACAGTGTCTTGCTATAGCAATGTAATAAAAAGGCTTACAGTATCCTTCATTTCTGTGGAAAGATGACTCTAGCAAAATTTGGATTCCGCTATGAGAGCAGACAACACCAGTAGCCAAACAGCCAAGTCTCCCCAACGCACACACACACACACACACACACACACACACAGCCCATTTCCTTCGTATAGACTGACGTTCGTCACTGCCAAACACTGTGCTGGTAGCAATCAAATATTTGAACACTCTACATAGTGAACAAAGAGCCTGTGAACATTCCTTGACCCATCTCTGGTGTCTCTGAAGGTGGTGCCCTAAGCTTTCTCCTTACTTTGTGAAGAGTCAAAATTACAATCCAGTCCAAGGAAGGGCAATTACCATGTTTACCTTACCTCAGCAATGTAAAGTATCATAAATAAGCCTGAAGAAGTACACAGTATAGGCATATTTTAAGAACCAACAGCCCTCTGAAAGGTATTATTCACTTTTCATTTTGTACTGATACTCATGAACTATCAGCTAATTTTTAGACAACTAGCAACTCTTCCTTAGAATTGTGTTGGGTGCTTGGAAATAGTAGGACAAAAGCTAA
This sequence comes from Ochotona princeps, assembly GCF_030435755.1. Lineage (NCBI taxonomy): Eukaryota > Metazoa > Chordata > Mammalia > Lagomorpha > Ochotonidae > Ochotona > Ochotona princeps. The sequence goes on from NC_080836.1 coordinate 22,883,970, forward strand.
TTCAACAGCCCCTGCCCCAGCGGCTGTTATAGGGAAGAAAACTTGTAGGAAAAACATACTTTTTACTCCTCTTTATAAAACAAATGCAACTTTTATAAAATAATGTTTTAAAAAATATATAAAATAAAATTTATCAATATATAAAATATGTTTTTATAAAATATAATACACTTTTTTTACAATACAATCTAACTAGGTTTACTTTTTTTTGCACATTGTGAATGAAAGAAACTGTCTACAGAGCTTAATGCCTTGGGCCCAGAGTTGATTCTCTTAGATAAATCACTTTTCCATTGGAATAGGTCAGGGTTCTTCTTTATCATTGCACTCAGGACAGAAGAGACAGAGGTAACTATGGTTTGCTGCACCGTGCTGTGAATGCCCATAAATGTTTCATTTCAACTGGCTTGTTCAAGTTACTCCTGAACTTTGCCCAGAAAGAAAAAAAATCAGATTGGAAACTACGAGCATAAGAGAAGGGTTCTCAACATCCAGCATCATAGTTGACACCCATTTTTTCTTTTCTGTCTGGTGTTTCCATTTGAGAAAACTCTTACTAAATGACAAACAAATCAGCTGTGCTTCCCATCTTGCAGGATATATAAATGAATATGGTAATTCAGTCAAACCCAAATTTTGCATGCATGCTTGTGTTCTTAACTCAGTGCTCATTTGAGGTAAGACATCTACTAAATATTTAGGTCTTGGCTTACACAGTACCTCCCCTGGAAAGTCATCGAGACATTCTTGAGCCAAGTAGGAGGTTTTTTTTGGGGGGGGCGGGGGTTCCCATACCTCCCAATAGTCTGTTGCTCATATCCTACCATTGAATTCACTGATTTATTTGTCTAATGTTTTCACCAGGGATAGTTTCACAAATAGATAGGCTTTTCTTATATCTGTGACATTTCTGAAACTGCTGGTGTACAGCATCAACACAGTAAATCCATGAATTTTCAAAAACGCAGATATAAATAGAAGTTGTTACATTGACCACCAGGTGACAATAAAGCAAATTAAATACGGTGTTAGAAATCATCAAAATGAGGCTACCAAATTTGAGAGAAAAATCTGTTTCCATGAGCTCCTCCAGACTTTTGCAACCAGAAAAATCTAGAAAGAAACTAATAAGCTTCAGCATTTACGTAAAGTGTGGATCAATCTGGTCATGAAGATAAATAATAAATAATAATCATTTATAGAAAACTTAACTTCAAAAGACCTTCTAGTTTTGTTGTGGGAAATTAATATTTTAGTTTTTAGCCAGATTCTTGCCTACTGCAAAGACAGAATTTCGAAATAGGGATTAAAGATATGTGCAAATAGGAAGAGTTTATTTGGCAGTGAGTGAATAAGCATACTTTCCTGCATGAGGGTGGACTTCTCCACACACTTAGAAGTATCCAACAAGAGTAGGCCATAAACTACAGAGAACAAAAAATTGAAATGGTACCTGAACGTGGGAATGTCCGGCGAACATCAGCCTTTGGTGGAAAGCAAAAACAAGAGCAACTCCTCTCAGCAAGCTCCCCATAGAGTAACTGCCCGCCTCCTCTTTTTATAGGGGAGGGGGTGGTGTCCTAATTGAATATTCAAATTGGGTGGGGGTATTAGCAGGCTCCTGGCTCCTGGATGCCACAGCTGTATCCTGGGAAGATGAACATACCCAACGGACATTTAAAGAGGGCATGATTTTGCATCAGTTCAAGAATTGTAGCTCACCTCAATTTTCTTTAACTAGTTATATCAGTTTCACGTGAACTAAGTTTGGTTCACTCAGTGCACTGTCTTAGGTACCGTGTGGTTGAATTCAAACATGATGATCCTGAGACAGATTCAGGGAAATAATCACTTTTGAACACCTTTCTCCTTGAAATCATAAATCATCCATGGTCCAACGGACCCTGTAGTCACAAGTTATACCTTGTCCTACCTTCTCTCAATCTCCAGAGGTTAAAGGGATCACGCCCTGTCAGAAAGCTGCCACTGGTCTTTTCAAATCTCTTCCAACTTCAGGATGATCAGGTGTATGTAGTTCAGGTACTGGAATAAAAGCAAGAGGCAAAGGCACAAATTTCTATCTGTTCTCATACAGCAGGGATGTCTTGGAGGTCACAAAACTGTTAGATTAGAAGAGATTAAACAAGGAAATTTTCTTAAACCCTCTTACTCCATTGATAATTTAACACAGCTATGATGCAAACATGTCAATAGTAGTTTCACAAACTTGCTTTTATTTGCATTTGTTAGAATCTTGTAGCTCACAGATTGTTTTAATGATACATTTAGGTTTTGAGAATGTTGGCCAACAGTTTTAAAATGAGAACCATGTCAGGTGTAATTGTGCTTCAATCGCACATCATCAGGATGTTTCCTAATAGGGCTTACTCTGCTAGCCATTGCGGTGAATTGGTACTTAGACTGTTTTTCTAAGGTATGTTTGAAAGCCCTGGAGATTCTCTCATGATTAACAGAGAAGTTACAATAACGCACTGCCCCACGGTGGTTTCTAACACATACGCCTCTATTAACATTGAAGATAGTAATGGGATTTGTTTAACTCTGGGTACAGATAGGCTTTCACAAAATACAGTTTCTACAGCCTCCCTAGAAACACAAAGAAACAGTAATCAAATTAATGGACTAAAAGTGAAAGTACTTAACCATCAAATTAAAAAAAAAAACTTCGCATAGTAAAAATGGATTTTAACACTGAGTATCAAGAGTACACATGAATATTTCTTATCTTTTTTAAGGACGAAATAATAAACACAGAAACACATATAGATTTTTGTTAGTGACAGAAAGTGGGTGGAATAAACGGGGAATGAATGGATTATCAATTGAGCGGTATCTTTTTCCTTGATCTAAACAATGAGATGTGCTATCATCGACTCAGCTAGCTAAGAAGGAGCTATCCTACCACTGGAATATAAAGAAGTTAGGGATATAGTTAATAATTACTAACAATTGTACTAGAAAGGAAATCAGAAGATCTGGGCCAGTGTTGCTCAGTGACATTTCCTAATTTGAAGTCCTTGCCAAATTATTCAAGAAAGGAGATTCATATTACTTTCCAGTTTTCAAATTCTGTTGCTCGAGTAAAATGTATTAAATTTCTGTTCTAAAAGAAATAGTGTGATTTTTACTAAAAGCGATGAATGAGAAGAAACAATAGTTCCTGACTTCTGAGAAAACTGTGTTTCTACACACTCCAGGTTTATGTTATTATTGAATCTCTACAGCATCGCAGTGATATTGGCAATACAGCACTTTCATCTTATTCAAAGTTTGGTCCTGGGATCAGCTGTTAATTATTTACTAAATTTCACTATAACTAGAAAAACCCTAGAGAAAGCTGGAATGGATGGATAATTCCAGACAGTGTCTGCTCTCCTAAAGAGTTACTTCTTCCCGCTTTAGTATTAAGCCTCCATAACTTTAAACACATGATTTAAACTAATTACATAGTGCAATTCCAGGAGGACAATTAAAATTCTTAGTGGAACTCCAGGGGGAGGTTGTGTTATGGAAGATGCACACCCATTAAATGCATCACAGGATGCAAACCTGCTTGCATTTTAAATTTGGGAAAATTCAGGCTAGAGAAGATACATGTGTTTTCCAAGGTCAAGAATTCAGCAAGCGATACAGCTGAGACTTATGCCAAAAGCCATTGGTTAGCACCTCTGTGTAACTCACGAGAAAAATCAAGGCAGCATTATTTACAGTCTTCAAATAGAAGCACTGTCTTTGTCAGCAAAAAAAATCCGGAAACCAAATATTCATAGAAGACATAGATGTGCATATATTTAAGCTAAAATATAAATACCAAGAAAATTGAATAATATAGGGAAGGAACACTGAGAAATTCATGAATTCTCTCAAAAGATAATTTAGTGGACTTCTTTTTCAAAGTTCTTTTAATTTAGAAAGTCAGAGTTAGAGACATAGGGTGATCTTCTATCTGCTGGTTTACAAGCCTAGATGATTTCATTGGCCAGTGCTGGACCAGAACAAAGCAGGAAGACCTTCAGCAGGCCTTCTGTGTGTGTGTGAGGGCCCAACATTTGGATCATTTTCTGAAACTTTTCGTAGGTCATTAGTAGGGAGCTGGACAGGAGTAGAGTAGCTAAAACACAAATTGGCAGCCACACGAGATGCTGATGTCTTTTACTATGGTTTTGTTAGCTATGCTACAATTCTAAATTTTGTGCACATCTATAAAAGCCCATGTTTTGTTGAAATAAAAATAGCAATTGATTTCCGAATGTCTGTTGTTTCAAGTGCTGTATTTGTAAGGTGCTTGTGAAAAGATCAGGATTCCTTGAAATTTTCAATAAAGTCTGAACAATTTGACCCTAGAGACACTGAGTTATAATTTTCCAGACATATTTTTCCATTAATCATATACACTCTGTGTTAAAGGATATTTTCTATTCTAAATTACAATTGTTTTCATCTTTCTGAAAAATCCAGAGTAGACTCATAGTGTAAGTCAATAAATCTTTGAATAACTTGACCTGACTCAAGATTTGGGACAGGATTTATTTCTCACAGAGTCTAGTTTCTTTTTTTACTTATTTGTGTTATTGGAGGGGCAGATTTACACAGAGAAGGAGACACAGATAGAGAGAGATCTTTCATCATTGGTTTACTTCCCAAATGGCTGCAATGACGAGAGCTGAGCTGATCTGAGGCCAAGATCTAGGTACTTCTTTTGAGTCTCCCAAATGGATGCTGGAGCCCATACACTTGAGCCATCCTGCATGGCTCTCTCAGGCCATTTGCAGGGAGCTGAATCAGAAGTGGAAAAACCAGGATTCAAACTGGTGTTTATAAGGGATGTCAATACCACATTTAGAAGCTTAGCCTACTAACCTACAATGTCATGGTGCTGACCCCCCACAAATGGACCCCATTTTAAAAATTTATTTATTTTTATTTGGAAGGCAAATTTACAGAGACAAAGCTCTTCTATCTGCTGGTTCTCTCCCCAAATGGCGGTAATGGCTGGAGCTGAGCCGATTAGAAGTCAAGGGCCAGGAGTCTCTTTAAGGGTCTCCCATATGCATGCAGGGTCTCAAGGTTTTGGGCCATCCTCTACTAATTTCCCAGGTCATAGCTGGGAGCTGGATGAGAAGTGAAGCAAGCAGGGCACAAATCAATGCCCATGAAGAATCCTGGCAGTTGTGAGGGAAGGATCAGCCAATTGAACCATCACACAGGGCCTCATATGGACCTTTTTATCTATGGTATTTTGGTGTTCAATTCATGTTTATTGGTGTAACACATAGGCTATCCTATTGCCAAAAACTCAACAATGCCAGTCTAAGGATCTGCATCATATTGTCTACTTTACTTCTTTCTTGGACCAGGAATAAAATTCTCTAGGAGTTGGTATCATCAGATGGATGGCAGTGATTTGTACACTTATGTATCGTAGCTTTCCCAGAATAAAATAAAAGTCTTATTCATAGACACATATAGGTTTGCTTTTAAAAATTCACTCTAATTCATTCTTTGTTTTAAAGTTTTTCCTCATTAATTCTTTATCATAAGGGCTGGTGACATATCTGTTTTTGAAGGCATTTCATCTTTAGTAAAAGGTAGTAGAATCCATATCTTTTTATTACTTCTTCAGTGCTTGAAAGAACAAATGCCCCTGCTTCTTTTTGAGTCCATCTATTCATCATGTGGACCTCATGGTTTTAGTGCTTCTCAACATTTTTTAAAAATTTTATTTATTTCTATTGCAAAGTCAGATATACAGAGAGGAGAAGAGACAGAGAGGAAGATTTTCCATCCATTGATTCACTCCCCAAGTAGCTGCAACTTAGTCAATCTGAAGCCAAAAACCAGGAACTTCTTCTGGGTCTCCCACATCGGTGCAGAAGACCTAGGCTTTGGGCTATCCTCGACTACTGTCCCAGGCCACAAGCAGGGAGCTGGATGGGAAGTGGGACCACCAGAATTAGAACCAGCGCCCATATGGGATCCATGCACATGCAAGGCAAGGACTCTAGCCACTAGGCCCTTGCGCCGGGCCCTCTCAAAAACTTTGCTCGTGAAATTGCTTTCTAAGTCCATGTCTATGCCATCTCATTCTCATGAATATGCAAGCACATTTTGTCAAACCAAGTGTTTAAAAAGTCCTTCCTTGATACCAAATATTTGCTAGTCTTAACTCACATCTCAGCCCTCAATTAATAAAGTTTTAACATTTTTTTCAATATTGTCTTCTTCCTATTCATAACCATTTCTCATTCTCCTTTTTAAATTTATGTTAAAGCAAATTTAAGCTGAGTGTATTTGTAATATCAACATACCGAACTGCTAAATTATCCTTTACCTAGCTTCCCTAATTGTTTACATTTTACCATCTTGGCACCATGTCTCTCTCTGTATGAAATATACAAAAAAAATTTTCCATTATTATTATTTTTTTTTGAACTACTAATGGAAATCTTACAGATATGGTAGCCCTTCCTTCTTAAATATTTCAACGAAAAACATCCCCAAAACAAAGACATTCTCCAACATAAACACCATGGAACCATCTGAAAGACTCAACACTGACACATCGCTAATATCCATTCTTTGCCTCTATTCAGATTTATTCAACTTTCCTAGATAGCTCTCCTTTCTTTTACTGGTGCCAGGTGGCACGCAAGAACTGTCTTTTGCATTCAATTCTGATATCTCTGCAACAATAATAAGCCTTTTCCTACTTTTGTTTAGCTGTTAGTTTTAGAGTACAGATGGATGATTCTGTGGGATGACTCTCAGCTGGGTCCAGTAAGGAGCATACAGTCTCCCCCAGATGACCATGGAACTGAAGAAAAATGCTCCTAAGGATGTCAAGGAACTCATGGAGATGATCATGATATAAACATTGGGTTGGTGACTGGTTGGCACCAGGTTTCTCACTCTTCAAGACACCATTTGTGTATGATGAATATTTTGTGGGAAGATACCCCATATCCAAACCTGTACACCACTCAAAATGACTTTGTAATATCTTCTTAGTTAGGCAAAACTATGTGTAGTATATGTCCAGTGGGCAACTTAGAGATGGGACCTAGAGCAGCCACTCTGCTGCAGCTCCCACACACCATCACAGTACCAGTGCTATTTGGTACTCAAGTATTGTGACTTTCCATGGCTCCTTCATTCCCTCTTCAGTTTCTCCACCTCTTTGCCCAGATAAAAGACCCCCTAGCTTCTGAGAAACTCAAAAACAGAGGCAACAATAGCTGACTCAGGCTACAGGCCATCTTGTAGGTGCCATTGATAACTCTCATCCCTGTCACCTGAATCAATCATGACAACGATAGTTATGAAATGGCGAGATTTCTATAGCCATAATTCTTCTAGATTTGCTGGTTAGAAATCTACTCCAAGGGAGAACTTATCCTTATTCATGGTGTATTTATTTCTTCACTTAATCACATGAAATGGATGTACAAATTGCCTCCTCTTTTAATAATTGCAATCCTACATACCTCATTATTATTCATTTTAACATCATTGATGTTAGGGTTGGCCAGTATGCATCCCAGCCAATCTTAGCTCAATCTTTCTTTTATATAGCGTCTTGTTCTTTCAGTGTTTCCTTCCTTTCTGTTACACAAAAACAAACAAAAAAATCTGAACACAATTAAAGGATGGCATCTTTTGTTCATTCCCTCATCTAACCATTAAATCAATTGTTTTTTTAATAGAATTTGATCCTAATGGTTGAAGATGATATTTAAGGATCAAACAAAAATTCTTGAGCTTCTCCTTGTTTTAAAAATCATCTTTTGTCCTCCTCACTATATTTTAGCTTTCTCATTGTGTCATAAAAATTATCACAAATATGGTAGCACAAATTAATGATCTCTTTCCACTTGGATCAGGAATTGAGGCACTGGTCAGTAGTTTAGGTTGTTACACATCATAATCAAAATGTTGGCTGGGCATAATCAAAATATGGTCATGTGTGAAGCTGAGGGTTCTTTCCAAAGCTGGTTCAGGTTGCTGGTAGAATTCAGATTTTGGGGGTGGTTAGGCTAAAGACTTCCACCAGTTGAGGGTAGATCTAAATGCCTCAAGGAAACATGCTCTCTTGATATTCTCATAGACCCAAGTTCTCTTGACAGTCAAGGACAAGAAATTATCAACAGTGTCTATCCCAGGTAACCATGATCTTAGAGGACATTTTAGAGTTCTGTCCACCACAAACTATTAGCAGCTTCTGTGAATTCCACTTACAAGGACTTGCTCAGGTCCATACCTCTTTTTGCATTTCTACTGCTGGCCACACTAACCCATGGCAATCCCGCCCCTTCTCTTGTTACAGTCATTTTCTATTCTCCTCCCTTCCACTTTTGCAGTAGGCCCATTCTGTCTCACAAGGCAGAGTGATCTCTTTAAATGTGCACAATGTGATGCCATTAACTTTAAAATCCTCAACAACATCCCACTTTGTTTAAAATAAAATCCTTCCAAAAACCTTACGATATGCATAGAAGGAATATTCTATAACACAATTAAAGTAATATGTGAAAAACCCAATGCCAGCATCTTACTAAATGGAGAAAGACTGGAAGTTCATTTGGAAACACAAAAGACCACAAATAGCCAAAGCTATTCTGAAGAATAAAAATCAAACTGGACGAATCACAATTCCAGACCTCAAGAGATACTACAGAACAGTGGTAATCGAAACAGACGGCTGCTGGTACAGAAGCAGAGAACAGAAAAGAAACCCTAGAAGGGAGCCCACACATGTACGGTCAATCAATCTTCAACAAGAGAACTGAAAATAATCCAGGAAAAAGTCTGGTCTCATCAATAAATACAGTTTGGACAATTTGATAGCAGCATACAGAGGTAAAAAGCAAGATGCCTACCTGTTACTTTACACAAAAAAACAGCTCCAATGGATCAAGGACCTAAATCTCACCCAGAAACCATCAAACTATTAAAGGAAAAAATAGGAAGTACTATCTCAGATACAGGAATTAGTAAAGGCTTCCTAAAAAAAAGCCACCAAAAACACAGTCAAAGCCAAAATAAACTAATGGCAGCAAACCAAACTAAAAAGCTTCTGTATAGCAAAGGAGACAACAAAGTTAAGAAGCAACAAAACCAATGAGAGAAAGTCTTTGCATACTGCACAACTGATAGGGGCCTAATATCCAGGATTTACAAACAGCTTCAGAAACTCATGACAGCAAACTAACAACCATGTGAAGAAATGAGCAAAGTAAATAAATAGATATTTTTCAAAAGAATAAATTCAAATGGTTAATAGACATATGAAAAAATGCTCAGGCTCCCTAGTTGCCAGGAAGATACAAATGAAAACCACATTGAAGTTCTGTCTAACTCCAATGAGATTGACCTAAATTCAGAACTCTACTAACAACACCTGTTAGCATGGATGTGGAGAAAAAGACACCCTCCTTCACTGTTGGTGAGAGTGTAGCCTGGTATAACCACTACGGAAGTCATTATGAAGGGTTCTAGTAGAACTACAAATAAGCCTGTTGTGTGACCCAGCTATCCCACTCCTAGGAATATATACAAAGCAAATGAAATCTGCATATGAGAAATGGATCTGTAGTCCTATATTTACAGAAACACAATCTACAATAGCAAACACAGGAAAACATCCCAAATGCCGTCTAAAGAGCAGTGGTTAAAAAAACTGTGGTATATCTACTCCATGGAATACTACTCATTCCTTTAAAAAGAATGAAATTCTGCCATTTACAACCAAATGATCCCAGCTGGAGACCATTAAGCTCAGTGAAACAAGTCAATCTACAAAGGACAACTATCGTACGTTCTGTCTGATATAAGGCAAACTTCATGTGAAATACATGATCAATAACCCTTTCAATATTGGTTTTGATATTTTTGTTTTTATTTTCATTCATTCAAAAAAAGTTTTTGTTTTTTTTATGAATTTTCTCATTGAGTCATAGGCCACATACTAGCATTGTTTGCTTCAGGAAGTTGTTTGATTTTCTTTTTCATTTCTTCAAAGACACATTGAACATTCAATAACATGCCACTGAACTTCAAGTTGTTATAAATTTTCTATTTTTCTCTCTGTTGTTGATTTGGTTTTATGGCTTTTCATTTTAGGGGTTGTATATTAACTGTGTAATAGAGACCATCACATACAGATGTGAAGACACAATGCAGCATGCATTTCCACTTCCAAATCAAAGATGGACTCCCAATGAAACTGTTAAATGTATCTTGACAATAGGATTCTGGACTCTGTCATTGCCCATGCCTACAATGTCATGATACATTTAAATAGCAGAATAATGGGCTTATGACTGATTTTGAAGGACTATACCATTGTAATGATACAGGGGAAATAATTGAGGTGTTAGGGATTTGGGGAGGGTGGAAGGGAAATCCCAGAGCCTATGGAACTGTATCATGGAATAAATGAATGGCTGAATAAATAAATATAAATAAATACATACTTATTTCTTCAGCCTAAAAGCCTCTACATGGTCAGCTGCTGTCTCTGGTTTCATTTTGACTGTTATACCTGCCAATAGCTGCTATAGTGTCCCCATTTATATGTGTGTGCAAACCAATACTGTCTCCTTGTGTTTCTGCTCATGCTCCAAAACACTTTGCACTTTCTGTAAACAAACATCTTGGGGTAGCTGAATCTCAGTTCACAAATCACTTCTCTGGGGAAGCCTTTCTGATAGTATAATACACAACATAGAGCTCATCCTGCTTATTTACTTCATACTGTTTATCAGAAAACATTGTTTAGTTAAATATCATCTGCCTGCTGTTAATGGAATCTCAATTCTATGTAGCCAAGGACTGTATCTATCTCAATCACTGACCACCGGTGTATTTCTACTACCTACAATAACAATATGCTTTACATTGGGTAATTACTTGATGGATATCATGTAATGGAATAATAATAATAAAATGTGTAGGATCCAGACTCTGGAGTAATTTTATAATGCAAAAAAACATGTATGCCTACATACATTCTTTCTTTCTGTTACTGTCTCATTTATTTGAATGTAGGGCATTTGATGATATTTTTACATTATTTCTTTTGATAATAGTAAAATCCCCCTTAGACACTAAGAAAGAAGACTTCATCAGAGAAAAAAAAATTTTTCACTAGTTCCCCTATTGGCAGCTGAGATTTTTGCCATGTGCACCTAATAGTCATGTCCTACCAAGAATTAATAACCTGCTCAAAAATTTTATCTTTATGCTAGAGACTTCTCAAGTGGACATCTCTTTGGTAGATTTGAATGAATTATTTCACCATCATAAGCAATCATTCTCTGTCTTATTTCTTCCTGGTCTTTTTGTTGCCACTTGCAGTGTGGGGTGACAGTCACAAGGGTGCTGTGCCAAGCTGGCACAAGGGGAAGGAACATAATTAATTCACCCTGGATGTGATCTTCGAATGCTGCACCTGGAGTAACTTCCCAACCCACAGTGCCAGTATGTTCCCGGTCTTTACTTGTAGTCTTTCAGAACCTGGCTGAAAACAGTATCCGTGATGACATTTTCTGTGGCCACTTTGCTAGGTTAAATTGCCATATGCAGCTTTAGAAGTTTAAGAGCCTCTGGCTAAAGGGCTAAAATGTAACAGCAATGCTTTGGAACTGCTTGCATGCTTGATTTGTTTTACACTGTTTTTGGTCTTTAGTTTTGATTGGATTGTTTTCCCAAAACATGAAGGGCATTTAGAAGGCAAGAAAGCGAATAGGATACATTTGCAACATTATGCCCTAAAGCAACATCTTAATGTCAGAAGTAAATTATAACAACTTACATTACTGATGACATACATTATAATTCAAAGCCAGGCGAGGTACATCAAGGTTGTTCTCACTATGACATAAAAAGAATTTTCTTTCTATCTTTTGCAACCAAATGAAGACCTTTACTGATGAAAACGGTATCAACAAATGGTAATAGGAGAAATATATCTCTTGTAATGCATGAAAACATTTTTTCTGAAGCTTTCCAATTCCTTTTATCTATCACTGAAAATGTTATTTTAGAAAGATGAAAAGCATTTCCTACAATGCTCATATATGCCTCCAAGGATATCAGGAGAAAGCTCATGTAGATGACCTCAATCACTGCTGATGCAAGTTTTCAATTGATAATTGCAAAAGTAATGATGACAATGAGGGAATCCTGCTTGTGAGTGGTACACTGCTTGGGAGAGGTAGGCACTTTGCTGAGTGGTCAAGATGCTGGCAAAGACATTTTTGTCATTAGATCACTCAGACTCAGCTTCAGCCTCCAGTTTCTGAACTAGCTGCCTGCTACTTGCTTCTATAGTTGGGAAGTGGACAAAACATATTTTGATAAGTGGAAGGATACAACACAGGATTCTGCATTAATTAAATATATTTGACCATTGTGAAGTTCCAGTTAATGCCTGTAATTTTTCGTGTGTGTGCATGTATGGGCAGTTGTGGATGGAGATACAACTGCAGATCAGAGTCTCTGGCACACTAACCTTCGTAGAGTGTCCAATGTAGTGGTTTTACCAATCAACCTTCTTTAGCATAGATCCAATAACTGAATATAATGACTTTTTGAAAGCTTGAGTAAAATTCTTCACTTTCTTGCATTTTGGTTGTTTTAGCCCAGCTATCTCAAAGACTTACCAACTCCTTCTGCTACCATTGCTAGGACCTGGTAAAGACTCCTGGTCAGAGCTCAAAACTATTTGGAGACCTTCTGGAACCTCATGTCACACACAGGGATACCAATACCAGATATTTATTATTATATACCAATACCAATACCAGAGAGAGGGAACCAAAAGTACCATTCAGACATCCACGTTTTATGAATGTATAAAATAACAACAGCCTGAATGATGTCTATGGTTTGCATATATCAGTGAGATCCTGGAAGTCCTAGAAGAGGGATACACTGTGTTGTATGTTGTTTTCTTACTGATCTAATTGAGTCTTCTTAAGGCCCTTCATCTTCCCAGAGAGGGGAACAGGGAAGGGGAGGATCTGCAACACCAACAGGATTTGCCCTTGAACACAAAGCAAGGCCATGCTTCCTCAGAGCCATGCCTAGGAAGGAGGTGACAATCGTATGACTTTTGAGATGCAATGTGTAACTCATCTGCTGAAATGTCAGGTGAAGCACTGAAATAACAGCAAGTCTGACAATATCACCCAAAGCTTGGGTTAGGGTTGGGAGGCTTGGAATCCACCAGCAGATTGATGAAGATCATCTGATATTGTAGATTATTCCTCCTTCCATTTAAACATATGAGACAGTAAGAGCAGATATTATTTTATCATTTGTCCATTCAGGCTACTGAAGCTGAGTTTGTGACTTCATATATTTAGTAACAGCCAAACTTCCAAATGTATTTACAGCATTTCTGTACGTCTTCTGTGGGAAACATATTGTTCCTGGTGCTGCCATGGTGGCATGATGGGTAAAGCTATTGTCTATAAGGCCAGCATTCCATATAGATACCAGCTTATGTCCCAGCTGCTCCCCTTCTGATCCAGCTCCCCACTAATGGCCAGAGAAAAGCAGCAGAAGATGGTCCAAGAATTTGGACTTCTACCACTCAAATAGGAGACATGAAAGAAGCTCCTAACTCCTGGAACCTTCATATTCCTGGCTTTTGTGGCTGTCTGGAGGAGCAAATAAGCAAGTGGAATATTTCTGTTTCTCCCTCTCTAACCTTTCAAGCATAATAGTCCATGCACAGACATGGAGATTTGTATTGTTAGAATGTTGTTCTTTAATCCACACTTGGGTTTTACACACACAGCACTGTGGCACTGTGGAGCAGCATGTTGCACTGGCATAAGATCCAAGCATTTTATGTCAAAGGATCTAGGCTTCACTACTGGTTTTTCCTCTGAAATATGTAACATGGAAAACTACATTCATTATTGAGGAAGCAACTATGGTAGTGCATCTTTGGGAAAGAACTACAAAAGAAAATTCATCTCTGAACATACTCTGAATATATATACATGTAATGTATATATATTATAATACATGATATTATATATCAAAATATTCACATAATACACACCATATAATTTTACATTTAATGTGTTATATACAATATCATACACTATAATTTTATATATAATATATAATTTTATATATAATATATAATTTTATATTCTATATAATTTTCTTATTATATCTGTCCACATATTTTCATATTATCATAAAATATTTTCATATTATCATAATTTCTATATAACATCAATTATGTTTTGAGGATATGCTGATATCATTGAGGGTACACTGATATCATTGGCCATACCAGTATGCATAAGCATTAAATGAGGTAATGGAATTAAAATTGCTCTGTTCATTTTAAAATTCTAGATGAATATTTTTAATTGTTGACTTTCACGATAAATGCTAAGATCATGCAGAAGAAGAAGACAGATTTCCAAACTAGGGTAACTGAATATTTTGATATTTCTCAATGCAGTAATTCCCTGTAGATAAAGGGAGTAATTGGTGGTCTCTTCTTGGCATTTATAATGAAATTTTCAGAAGTTGTGTGGAAGTGCTCTTTGTGTATGTATATGAATAATGTGTATATGATATATTTTCTATTGAATCTCGGTCTTTTGCTGTTTATTAAAAATGGTTTGTACCACCATTAATATCTGCCACTACCTAAGAAAAAGCTGAAAAATGACATCCTAAAATCACTTCTTCCAAAATCACTGAATCTCTCGCTTCATTTTCAAAATCTGATCTGTTTTATTTAAAACATTGCTACTTTAATTTTGATGCTTATTTTTAAATTTATTCTCATCTACGTGAAAGACTGTTGGGGGATGGAATTGGAGGAGGGAGGGAGGGAAAGAAGGATGGAAGGAGGGAGAGAGAGAGAGAGAGAGAGAGAGAGAGAGAGAGAAAGAGAGAGATTTTCCATGCATTTGTTGTAATGTCTACCAAAGGCCAAGGCTGGTTCAAGCCTAAGCCAATAGCCCAGGATGCTATCCATGTGTCTTACCTGGGAGGTAATGACCCAAGCCCTTTGTTCATCATCTGCTGCCTTGAAGAATGCAGGAAGTCAGATTGAAAGGGGTTGAGCTAGGACTCACATTGGCACTCTGATATGGAATACAGGGGTTACCTGCTGCCCCACAATGCCCAACACAGTAGCTGTTACTTTAAAACTTTCATTAACAGTAGACACAATTTTTCTTTTCCATGATAATTAATGGATAGGATCATTTTTCTAGTTTAGGTTAAAAAAAATTTAGGATGATTCTACAGTTGAGTCCTATTCAGTTCTACCCAAGAAAAACAATCATTCTGTTTCTACAACACTTTGCAAAAAGGACAGAACTTTACATGTCTTAGTTGCTCTCTTTGTAATAGCTCAGGGAACGTGTAGGACAGTCCTGTCAATGCATGATCCAGCTAAGGAAGCCCAATACATGGCTTGCCCCAGGCTGAACTGCTTCTTAGCAAATGGCACAACTTTTACTTAAACAAATCAAGCTCTTCTGACCTCCGTCTATGCTTCTCATCTCATAATACAACCATTGTCTTCCCCATATCATGTTCCTGCTGTGGAGCCTAAGTGTTGCCTTGTTTCAAACATTTGCTCTGGAAATTGGGTTCTTACTACCCTGGTTCTGAAGGCAGTATAAGTCACTTATGCTCCCAATAATCACAGGCCAACAACTTAGCAGATTAAGATTCCACCAGTAACACCAGCATCTCATATGCTGGTCAAGTCCCAGTTGCTTCATTTCTGATCTACCTCTCTACCAATACCCTGAGAAAGGAACACAGGACGGCTCAACTCCTTTGCCACTGCCATCTACATGGGAGACCTGGAGGAAGAAGATCCTGATTCCTGGCTTCTGACTGGCCTATCTCTGTCTATTGCAGCCATTTCAGGAAAGGACCAGTGGATGGACAATCTCTCTCTCTGTCTGTCTTGCCTTCTCTCTCTGTAATTCTTTCAAGTAAAAATAAATAAATCTTACAAAATAATCTAATATATTTGTATTCTGAAAATTATTTCTCTATGTATACATGCAATGAATTTCATTGAGAATTAGCAACATTAAATGTATTTTAAATGAGGTTGTGTTTTTAAAGGGATGCTAATGCATTCCTGAGCCAAGATGATGTCTTTAACCAGAGCAGAGTCCATCCGGAAACTTAATCGGCTTTCTCTCAGACAACTCTCTATGCATATTTCCAATTCTTCTGGCCTAAGTTTTTGCAAGCCAGTATAGCCTGACCAACCCAGAGCATAGTTTCATTGTATTTTTCTTAAATAGGATTATGAACAACATAATATGCAATTGTACGTATTTCTAAAAACTCATGCAAATTCAATAGAGGCTATATAAGGCCAACAGGGATTCCCACCCATGCCGTGGTAGCTTTGAAAGGAACAGGACAATTCTGCTTTTCTTCCTTCTTCATTTTTAATTTACTTATTTTTGTTGGAAACACAGATTTATAAAGTGTAGGAGATACAGAAAGAAAGATCTTCCATCTGCTGGTTCACTCTCCAAGCTGTGGGTGAGACAATCTGATCAAAAGCCCAGAGCTTCTAAGGAACTGAGCTTTTGTTATTGTTGTTACACATCTAACAAATTTTAAGTTCTGACGTAAAATGTAAGCACTGCTGGTTTTTATTCATGAGGAAAGCTCATCTATTTAATAATATATTCACATTTTAAACAGGTTTCTGATAAATCTTATCATTAAAACCAGACTCAGAGGCAATTCTACAATGGTCAAGTTCATGACTGCATTTTGGAAGTTGTTTAAAATTGCTGCAGTATGTATTGCTCTGAACATGTGGCATTAGATCCCAGGACACAGTTATCAAGCTACAGTACAATGAATCATAAATTACTTTTTTTTTCGAGGAGGCCCCTTTCAGCCTGAAGAGAAACCCCGCCTCTTTTTTTTTTTTTTAATTATTGGAAAGTCGGATATACAGAGAGGAGGAGAGACAGAGAGGAAGATCTTCCATCCGATGTTTCACTCCCCAAGTGAGCCGCAACAGGCCAGTACGCGTCAATCCTAAGCCGGGAACCAGGAACCTCTTCCGGGTCTCCCACGTGGGTGCAGGGTCCCAAAGCTTTGGGCCATCCTCAACTGCTTTCCCAGGCCACAAGCAGGGAGCTGGATGGGAAGTGGAGCTGCCGGGATTAGAACCAGTGCCCATATGGGATCCTGGCACGTTCAAGGTGAGGACTTTAGCAGCTAGGCCATGCCGCCGGGCCTGAGAAAATCATTTCTAAGCTGTGGATGTAGTAATTTATGATTCATGGGCCCGGCACGGTGGCCTAGCGGCTTAAGTCCTAGCCTTGAACGCCCCGGGATCCCATATGGGTGCCGGTTCTAATCCCGGCAGCTCCACTTCTCTTACAGCTCCCTGCTTGTGACCTGGGAAAGCAGTTGAGGACGGCCCAATGCTTTGGGATACCTTGAGGAAGTTCCTGGCTCCTGGCTCCGGATCGGCGCAGCACCGGTCATTGCACTCACTTGGGGAGTGAATCACCGGACAGAGAAGATCTTCCTCTCTATCTCTCCTCCTGACTTTGTAATAAAAATAAATAAATATTTTAAAAAAAGAAATGATTTTCTCATACTTCTTTCTGTTCATATTCATAACAAGCCAAGGAAGCTGGTGGCCCAAAGTTGAATGAACAGTGTAATAGAACACCGCCTGAACTTCGGCTTCTTTCTGGTTTCTTTTCAGAGAACTTGATTGGCTGTAGTGAGCGTGTTCATATAGTTGTTCATTAAAGCGAATATTCATTACAAAGATGTTTTCCTGAGATTTTCTCATTTTTGTCTAAATCATTTGGTTAAATGGATATATTCTGGACACATTAGGCAGTCATCACATACACTGGGGAGTTCTCTTTCACTTCAGGGAAATCTCCTAACTTCCCATGGCTGGACACTGGAAAATATAAACACTAAAGCTTCCGAACTTTAAAAGTGGATTCTAGATTCAGAATAATTAACATTGTATTGGTTGTGTTTGCCCAATTCTTCTTACAGACTACCAGCTCTACCATTCTTGTTTTATCAGGTGAGTGGCAAATAAATGTGAGCAAAGACAGAGCATCTTAACGACAAGTTTTCTTCATAGACCTTGACTCTTAGTCAAACCTTTTTCAGCCATTTCCTAGCTTATTTACTAAGCCACAAAAAACACATTCTGACATACATGTTATTCTTGTCTACTTTGATAAAAATACTAGCACATGTGTGTACACACAAGCATTTTTATATCAGATCTTAACATTTGTTAGGGCTTTTTTTTTAAGCTAATGATAGCACATAATTTGAAAAGCTAACGGTCCTCTGAGGCTTACATCTGAGAACAGCAAATCTGCCCCTTCCTCAATCCTGCTCTCAACAGGCTGCTATAACTCAGTATTTATAAATGTTTTTTACATATAATGTCTGTCAAAATAAGTTTTTAAAAATGAAAACTCCTTATTTGGCTAATTTTAAAATCTTTTGCATTTGTAGCTTTATTGATACATGATGAATGTGTCATAAACCATGCATATTTAAACAGGATAACTTGATGAATTTTGACAACTGTTATGAGAATACATCAAAAAGTTCTTGGGAAAGTGGAATTAAAAGATAATTAGCCAGGCTTGCATTCCAGCATACTGCATTTAGCTGCTGCCTGTAATGACAGCCATGGAGGATGGCCCAAAGACCTAGAACTCTGCACCTATGTGGGAGACCCAGAGGAGGCTCCTAGCTCATGGATTCAAATCAGCTAAGCTCCGGCTATTGTGCCCATTGGGGAGTAAACAGTGGATGGAAGATGGTTCTGTCTCCTTCTCTCTGTAAGTCTGCCTTTGCAATATAAATAACTAAACCTGTAAAAAAATGAAGTATCGCCTTAGTCCAATTAAAATAGTTGCTACCAAACAAACAACAACAAAAAATAACAAATGCTGTGGGATGGAAAGGAGCCCTTATATACTGTATTGATAGAAGTGCATACAACTATTGTATTATGGAGAACAGTATGGAAATGCCTATGTTATTCTTGAACAATCAAAATAGATCCTCCAAAATTCCCAGGTAGCCCCCTTTGTGCATACATCTGAAGGAAATGAATTCAGCATAGGAAAGTGATGCCTCTATCCCCATGTTAATTGTTAAGTACAGCATTAGTCACAATAGCTGAGATACAGAATTAAGAATTAGAATTAAGCAGCAAGGCTGCCTTGCAAGGGAATAAAAATAAAGAAAACCCTAGGAAAGAAAGAAAAAGAAGAGCACATTAATAGTTGCCTGAGGTTATGAAGGGAAGGATAGACTTCAGTTAGGAGGAGACCTTTAGGGATGATGGGATGTTCACCATCTTGATTGAAGTTTTGATTTCATAAATGTAAAAAGATAACAAAGAGTTCATGGAAGATGCATTTTCTTTAAAAATACATGGATAGATTTTGAAAAAAAATTTTTTTTAAAGTTACTTATTATAAGGGCAGAGTAATACATAGAAAGGAAGAGAGAGACCGTCCTTCCTCTGGTTCTCTGCTGAAATGGCAGGGGCCCGAGCAGTGCAGGCATCTTCTGCTGCTTTCTCAGTCACACCTACCACCCGCAGGGAGCGGGACCAGAAACAGTGGCATGGGCAGGGGCTTTGCCTGCCGCACCACAAGCACATGAGCATTCGCTTTCCTCCTGCTCGCAGTACCATGAGAGTTATAGGTCTTAAAATTTAAAGAAAAAGAATTGCACAGCTTTCGGCAGGAATCAGGGTGAAAGTAAGCAGAAAACTGTTTTTAATGGATAAGCGACCATGCTGATAAATACAATACGCTAGCTTCTATCATTCAATACTTTTTAATGGACTCCTATTTTTTCAAATAAAAAAGAAGAAAGAAAGAAAGAAAAGGAAGAAAAAAATGAGACCCAGATAAATCTACTAGTTTCCTGGAAGCAAGAAAAGAGGAAAATGAACAAAAGTGAGATTTGACTAGGAGATTCCTCCCCAAAGTGATGAAAAGAACTGTGTCAAAGCCTCGGGAGAGCAAGCATTGTGACAGATGCTCTTTCCCGGCTGACGATAAAGCATGACAGGTGCTTTGACAGCATCTGATACATTTCTCAAAAGTCCTCAGTTCCCTTGCAAATGTTGGAGGGATGGTATATACAATATATCTCCCCCCGCCCCCAATTTTTAAAAATGTATTCATTTTACAAGCTTTGGAAGTAAGGGGAACACACAAACACAGATCTCTTTTGTCTTCTGATTCATTCCTCAGATGGTTATAATAGCAATGGCTGAGGCAGGCTGAAACTGCAAGCCAAGAGCTCCATCCAGGTCTCCCATGTGGATGGTACAGGCCCCAGTACTTGGGCCATCTTCTTCTGCTTTTCTCAGACCATTAGCAGGGAGCTGTGCAGGAAGTGGGACAACCAGGACACAAACCAGAGCTCATATGGGATGCTGGTACAGCACAGGGCACACTTAGCTTCTATGCCACAACACTGGCCCTCTATATCTCTTCAAATCCTAAGTACATGTTTGTTTACTCAGTGACATGTTTTTTTCATGGTGCTGTAATTTTGTTATTGTTTTGGTTGTTGTTCTAATTCATACCGGTTGTTGATCTTAGTTCGTGGCTTCTCATTTAAAGGAATGTATAGTGATGGAGTAATATGGAGTCTATCATATCCAGATGTGGGGATACAATGCAATATGTATCCCTGCTTTCAAATCAAAGATGAACTCCCAATGAAACTGTTGGAAATGTGTATACAATGGGATGCTGGACTGTCTGACATTGTCTGTACCAGCAATGTCGGGTCACGCTTAAATAAGAGGCTGATGGAATCACGACTCCTTATGAAGGACTATACTATTGTAGCAATGTGGGGAAAATCTGTCAGAGTGGGATTTTGGTGTGTTTGTTGGAGGGAATCCCAGTCTCTATGAAATGGTGCCATAAAATGAAAAAAAATCGAAATAAAAATTTAACAAATAAAATAAATATTAAGAATACATACATTTGGGTCTGGCACAGTAACCTAGTGACTAAAATCCTAAACTTGCACACATCAGGATCCCATATGGGTGCCAGTTCCAATTCCAGCATACCCACATCCATCCAGCCCCGTGCTTGTGACCTGAGAAAGAAACCAAGATGGCCCAAAGCCTTCGGACCCTGCATGCATGTGGGAGACCTGCCTTTGGTTCAGCTTGCAGCCACCTGAGGAGTGAATCAGCAGACTGAAGCTCTTCCTTTCTATCTCTCCTGCTATTTGTATATCTGACTTTCCAGTAAAAAAATAAGTAAATCTTTTTCAAAATAATACATTCAAGTACCTTGTATTTCTTTTCAGTGCTAAAGCTTTAATAACAACTCTAGTATAGAGAATCACAAGCTTAACACCTCTAGAATTCAGGTAGGTATGCAAATGAGGACATAGAAAAAAAAGTATAGTGAATTGCAAAGTGGTGCAGCCTCCTAAAAGCAATTTTAAAACAAGAATTTAAAATACATATAAATAAGTAAGTTTAATGTAATGCATCATTAGAAAATTTTGTTACATGCAGAAAACAAAAATTAAGTTTTAAGTGTTTGTAAACTGAGCGTCTCCAACTTTACTTCTACCTGAAGAAATGCTGAGTGGTTCTTGAATGCTCACAGCCTAAAAAAAATCATGATGAAGTTCAAGAAACACTGAATGAGTTTTCAAATGCTCACCACCTGAGAGAGCATGACTATACTCTCCATATAATTCCCAAATAGGATTTTTGTTTAACTTTTCCAGTTATCTTTCTCATCCCTTTTTCCCTTCCTCAGAACACATTTCTTCCTCTTCCCTGATGTTTAACTTTAAACCTTTGTCCCTTGCTTTTTTTCTTTCTGTCTTACCTTAACTCTCCTGCATGCTTCAGGATGTGGATAGAATAAAGTGTTTGATAAATGATTTTTCTTAGAAAGGTTGAATCCATTTGAAGTATTGAGGAAGCTCATTTCCCTTATTAGAAATTTTTGGTAATTTCTTCCTGAACAGCAAAGACCACATTGCTTGATCTGCCAACTTAGATCTTCTGCCACTGAGCCCTGCTTGTATTGCCAGCCCGTCCTGTGTTCCAGATCTCAAGCCCTCCACAGCCAGATAGCACACAATGGGAACTGCTTATTCTCTGCCAGTCACATGTGTTCTTTCACACTGCCTGCAGTGTGCCTTGCATATGATAGGTGTTTAATAAATGTGAAATGAGTTCAAAATTGCTGTTATCAAGTTGAAAGCAAGTATGTTGAAGTACTACACTTTCTTAGCTTAAAGGCTAATTAAGTCACATTTTACATAGGATTTATTTTTTTTCTCCTTCACATCAAAATGACGTCTTAAACAAAAAGCGTAAAAGACATCCTTGTCTGCATCTCCATGCTTTGTCGCTTTTCTAGTTGGATTAGACAGATGGCACTGGGTGTTTGACTCTGGCATGTGGTTGATGAGCATGGTAAGAAACAAGAAGTGAGATTGACTTCCAAGTTCAGAAATTGTTGACTAGTAGACCATAGTTCATGCTCACTGCTAAAAGCTTTTGCTGCCAATGTTTTAATCATTGTGGGCTCTTTTCCATTACACAGGTTTGCTGTATAAATTTCTTAGTTTCTCGTCCCCATAAAATCACCCTTTCTATTCTCATTTCTCTGGATGAAATCTTGCAAGGAATAAACAGACATTTCTTTGCCATTTATACAGGCCTTCATTTGTCCAGGAAGTCCATTATTCAGACACTAATGAAATATGAAATATTCCACATTATACTTCGAAAATGTCCTTAAATCAATGTCATAGAGAATGAGTGTGTAGACAACTTGAAAGTCCTTTTCCACACTTTTTGTCTATTTTCTATAGTCTATTTCTGTACTTGTATGTACTGGTATTTTTATAGACATCCATATAAAAAGAGTAATTCAGATTGTTTTTTTTTAAAATCTGAAATCTGATTTATCTTTCAGACACACTTCAGAACACAAACCAATTTTGCTGTAGTAATGCCATGTCAATACTTCCTGACAGAAGACAAATGTTGTTATTATCTCACCATTTCTTACCTTTGTAAAAGTTTAGAATTTTACAAAATGGCTCTCTCTTTACATGTCAAAGCAGTAAGTTAATGAAAGAAAAAGAAACTGTGGCAAATTCCATAAGTGGTGGCAATGATGGATAATACGGGTGTGGTGTGTTATAAATGGGGAACAAAGCATACTGACATTTTTAAAAGTAAATATTACCATAATGGAGAAATGCATCTCTCCACAAAGGTCATATAAATATTTTAAAAGATTCTTTTCACTTCTTTCACCTCTAATATGATTGGATGTCCTCCATGATAGAAGACAAATTAGGACAACTTTAGCGTCCTCAGCCTCTTCCCAGTAAGTCATTGGCTGGGCTGAAGAACAAAGAGTAGGAGTTGGTCAGCACTCAACAAAACTGGGAAAGAGACAAAGTTATTGTTGAAGTGCTCTCTCTCTCTGTCTCTCTCTCTCTCTCTCTCAATTCTAACCCCTCTTTTAGACCAGCTTTTGTCATTAAACCTCAACACACAGTTACTCAACATTTGTACACAATCTCAGCTCTTTCTTAGAGAAAATTGATAAACACTTTCAGGAGAGGTGCTTTTGAAATTTCACATCCTATAATGACCAGAAGATTCCAATTTAATAAAAGAATCCAAGAAAGACACTGGAAATCATGCATAATTAAGTAATTGTGAGATTTCCTTTAGCAAAGCATTCCTAAAACTTTTTTTTATTTGCTTACATTTATTTTATTTTTATTTCATAGCCTTCTTTATTATTATTATTATCATTTTATGATACAGTTCCATAGGTTCTGGGATTTCCCACACCCCCTCCAATTCCTTCCCCCCCCAAAGTTCCCCTATATTATTACTATACTATAGTTCTTTATAAACTGTCATATGTCCATCATTAAGGGCATGGACAATGGCAGAGTCCAGCTTCCTATTGTCAAGTTTCACTGAGAGTCCATTTTTGGTCTGGAAGTAGATGCGTACCGCATTGTATCCTCACATCTGGATATGACAAACTTCCATTACACAGTTACTATACATCCCTTTAAATGAAAAATTACAATACAAAATCAGCAACAGGAAGAAAAATAGAAATTTACAATGCCATTAGTTAAGTAACATGCTACTAGACATGACAGTCTTCATTACAATTACTATACATCCCCTTAAATGAAAAGCCACAAAACAAAAACAGGAAGAAATTAACAATGCCATGAAGTTAAATAACATGTTAAATAATGTGTCACTGAAGAAAATCAAGAACCTTCTTGAAGAAAAGGATGCTACTGTATGATCTATTTCAAGAGATTAAACTTAAAAAATATATCAAAATCCATGATACAGCTTCCACTAATCTTTGTTGGTGAGACATCTCTTGTAGGCAATAGATGGGTTTTGGTTTAAAAAAAAAAAAATCCAGGTCACATTATGGGTCGTTCCAACTAGGCTGCAGCTCCCACTGGTTTATGTGAGGGCCGAGTGTGTGCTGGACAGAATCAGGCTGGACGGCAACACCCATCGAGTGGAAGATGGGGCTGGAAACAGAACCAACCCAGCAATTGCAACCACCAGCTGACTGGGGCAATGGACTGTGCCAGGCCCCGTACTTGCAAGTACATACAAGAACCTGGTCTGGGTTCACCTCAATTGACCTGCCGGACTCAGATCCCTAACCATGAAAAGACAGAGGACAAAACAAATCAATAAACTATCCCAGCCATATGTTGTAAATGTAGACTCCAAGATAGACTATGTCAACCAGTGGATTCTGCAGCAATTCAGAAATGTTGAACTAACAAAAGCACTTGAGCAAGACCCTTGGAGCATGCCCCATATAGGGGACCTGGAATCGGTAGGAGACTGGATGGGGCTTCTCCCTTTACCTCCCCGTTTACCTCCCCCTTTACCCCAGATAGAGAAAGAAAATGTGGAAATGATAGTCTTACCCACTTTCCTGTAGCCCTTGAACCCTTGTGCCCTAATTAACTGTGTAAAGATTGTCAAAAATAAAATTTAAAAAATGGAAAAAAAATCCAGGCCACTAATCTATAATATTTGATTGATGAGTTTAACTCATTTACATTCAGGGTTAATACGAATGGGTAGTAATTTGGTCCTGTCATTTTAGGAATGGGTTGTTCATTGCATTCCTAAAACTTTAATGTCAAAATGCAAATAACAGGTCTTTCCCTGTGGCAGGGTATCCAATGTCCACAAGAGGGCAAGATAGTGTCAACCCACATTTCCTGTGATATCTGGGACTTACAATCAGGAACATCACAGCACTGTTTTTCTCCATCTCTTACAGGGTTTTCAATACCTAGCTACTTTATTTTTTTTACTTTTTCAGTGTTCCATTTTTTAATTGTTTTTTGATGCAGTTTACATGGCATTGGGTCTCCCTTCCTTCTCCCCTCAGTTCCTTCCCCTGTCTCTGCTCTCCACTCCAGTCTCACAATGGTCATCCTTCGTGAATTGTCCCAAGTCTATCATGCTGGCGCTGGAGTGTCTCCCAGCCACGTAGGAGAGTGTCAGTCTTTTTGTTGTGAGTTCATTCTTGCATCCCAGGGCCCTAATGAAGGTATAATGAGGACTAGATCTTTGTTATTTATGGGTAGTACCGGTAACAGTAATAAAAGGGATATTGACCAACTCAGGCAATTATAAACAATCAGCTTCTTATGGATGCTTGATTAATAAATTACATCACAAGATCTAATTAAAGAAGGTACAGGCAAGTATGAAGTGACAAAATAAGATTCACATGTAATATCCCTAGATTTGATATCCTATTATCTTATATTAGAACAACATATGATATCTGGCCTTTTGGGATGGCTCATTTCCCTTAGCATAATGGTCTCTAGTTTGGCCCATTGGGCCCAAAATATTGTATTTCATTTTTTTAAAACAGCTGAGTAGTATTCCATAGCGTACATGAACCACCGTTTTTTATCCAGTCCTCTGATAATGGGCATTTAGGTTGTTTCCATGTTCTTGTAATCGTTAATTGCTTTTTCATGTAATAAGTCTTTTGGATGTATTCCTAGGAGTGGTATTGCTGGGTCATATGGTAGGTGGATTTTCAATTGCCTGACTGTTCTCCATACTGACTTCCATGGTGGCTGCACTAGCCTGCATTCCCACCAGCAATAGAGTAGGGTTCCTTTTTCTCCACAACCTAGCCAGCAGGTGTTGTTGGTATTTTTCCTCATGTGGGCAATTCTTTCTGGTGTTAAATGGAACTTCAGGGTTGATTTTATTTGAATTTCCCTTATTGCCAGAGAGCTTGGGCATTTTTCATGTGTCTGTTAACCATTTGAATTTGTTCCTTTGTAAAGCATCTGCCCATTTCCTGTACCCATTTCTTGACTGGTTTGTTTGTTTTGATGCTATTGTTGTTCTGGAATTCTCTGTATATCCTGGAAATTAGCCCTTTGTCTCCTATGTAATGTGCCAATATCTTCTCCCATTCTGTTGGTTGCCCTTTTACTTTGTTGATTGTTTCTTTTGCTATGCAGGAGATTCTTGCTTAATGTAGTCCCAGTTATTTATTTTGGTCTTGACTTTCTTTGCTTTTGATGATTTTTCTAGGAAGTTCATGCCTACACCTTTATTTTACAGAGTATTTACGACTTTTTCTTCCAAAAGTTTGAAGGTTTCTGGGTGGAGGTTTAAATCTTTTATCCATTTAGATTTAATCTTCCCAAAAAGATATAATATTTAAAATCTCTGCCACAATTTCCTCTGTGCACCTGGTCTTTTCTATCCCATTGTCTTCAAAGAACAGGTGCAGACTTCATGTCAGTTTTTTTGTTTTTTATCTCTGTAAAGAATTTTTCCAATACAGCGATTTTTCCATATAAAACAGAGTTCCATGGAGCACTTCATTTCCTGCATAATCCTAAAATGGCTACAAAATGTTCTTCCTCCCAGTTTACTTTTTCTGTTTAAAAAAATGCATAAAAATGAAAAGAGTTCTAGATCTGAGTTTCTTTTGTTTTTGTTTGTTTGCTTGCTTGCTTGAGAGCTTTTTCCTCACTTCAAAGAAGTGAAATAGGAAATCAGAGTCAGAGCTTTAGTGATGTGAGTTGTATACTAAAAAAATGAAATGATTAAGCCCATTGTAAAAAAAAGTCCACTTTGAAGAACTACTATATGAATGTGAATATTATATAATAAATGTTTAAAGTTGCCTGAGTTACCCTTATAACATTTTATGAGATTGAGATAATTTGCCATTATTATTGTTGTTAAATAATCAGTTTCTTGTCAAATCATTCTAAAGTGCAGGTTTCTACAGAATGGCAATGGAGGATATCTTTTGGTTGTTGAATTGATATCACTTGAAATCTGCATTAATGTTATAAAGCTGGAAATGATGGAAATGCTGCTGGTTTAAGAAATAATCAATCTCCACTTATCAAATGTCATGTGAAACTCCTGGTATAGAGTGCTAGTATTTTAAGAGAAAATTTAATATGCTAGTATCTGTAGGAAGGAGAATTGACATCAGGTTAAGCTACTACGATAAAGTTTGTAAGGGGAGAAGAGAGAAAGCAAATTAGTGTCTGTGTTTGTGTATTAGTGTATTTCACTGGGTGTGAAACAAGTGCACCTTCAGAATGAGTGTTGGTTTTCTATATCGAATGTCCAAATCCTGATAAATGCAGTCAAGTGTAGACAGCACTTAGATGGCATTTATGGAGGATCAGTTCATGAAATACGTATCTGATAGACTGAGTGACAAGCACAAGTGGAATAAATCTGCACTCACTATCCACTAATTTCTTTCTTCCCTCAACAGGTGTCATGAAATCAAAGGGCAGTAACACTGCTTGCTGGCAAAGGCATTGTGTTGACGAAGAATCAACACCTCATTCCACAAAGACTTCAGGAAACTACTTGGGGTTCTTCAGCATCCCTATATTGAAATATTAACCTCAAAACAATAGTATTAGGATGCCAGAATTTTGTAAGGTGATTAGATCATGAGGGTAGCAGCTTCACAAATGAGATTGGTTCCTTTTGTTGAGACTTGAGCTCTTACCACTGATGAAGGAATTCTGAATAATGTTTTGGGCTCCTGGATTCATCTTGGCCCAGCTCCTGCTATTATGCCAATTTCAGACAAGAACAAGAGAATAGAAGTGCTTTCTCTTTCTCTCTCTCTCTCTCTATTTATATATCTCTATTTCTATCTCTATCTCTGTTCTTCTTCCATTGGCTTGTCAAATCAATCAATCACTCAATACCTTACTTTAAATGGTTACTTTGGTACAAATATGTAAATATATCTCAAAACACTTTCTGTTTTAAAGCACACATAGAAAATTCTAACCAGCAGGATAAAGATATAACATACATGAGAATTTTGGTAAATTCCAAATTACCAAATTCAAACAAAGTGTGCAGGGAGCAGGGGAATTGCTGGAGTCTATCCACAGTGAAAAAACAAATTTTCATTTTGGTAGAATTTTTGCAGAGTTTTCCAAACATGGGTTATGCATCCAAAAGACAATCCAGACTTCAGTCAGAACTGAGGTTCTCTGGAATGTGTAGATTTGGGTATTAATTAGAATAAAGCGATACAAGGAGGATATTCATTCCCCTTGTATACTGTCAAGTGCTTGTCTCCACATTGGCTCACTGAGAAAACACATACCCCAGGGAGAGAGACAGTTTTAAGGTTGCTGAAAATTCCTTGGTGAAGGAATTCTTGTTGCATAGTCCTTGCATACAGCTTGTTTAACATCCACAGAGGTATATTTTCTGAGCTTATGTGACTGCACTACACCGTGAGTTCCAAAGGAAAAAAAAAAGTGATGGCCTTTCCTTTGTATAGAGATATTCATAATAATATTGAGAAGATTACCTAGTATCAGCTTGAGAAAAATTCTTCCCATGAAATGAGTAAATGTTACTAAAATGAGCTATTAGATAACGGAGCCAAGAAAAAAACAGAATTGATACTTTGTTGAGATAGAAAGAAGCTAGGAGCCTAGGCTGGCCATGCAGCAGCATGGGGAGGGCTGTCAGAACCAACTGCACACAAGAGTAGTCTTGAGATTCAGGCTTTGAGGGTACCTCTTTATTGTCCCCACAGAGATCCAGCTTTCTAAAATGTAATACATTGGATACTGACAATGCAAATTTCCAAATAGGCACTTTGTGTCGCAGCACATTTGATCCCTTACACAGTCCACAGTATCCAAAATATTCAATGGCAGCAGAAATACTAAGTATGATAGGTAGTATGTAATATTAAGAAGCTGGGTTAGCTTATTTCTCACATTATTAACAGATAATTTAGGATCTATCCCAGGAAAGAACAGCAACAACACAGAAACAACATGTCTGTCTCTCAGTAATGTCTCTCTTCTTGACAACCTACAGGAGAGTTGATAGTCACATGCAGGGCACACTCTCCAAAATATGTGTGTGGTCACTCAAGGCTCTCCATCCACTAATGGTACCTGATCATCGGCACCCAATATTCACACTGAAATTTTCAAAATATGAAAGTAACTTTATGATGTGAATAAATATTAATCCATCTGGTTTAATCATTTTTTTTAATTATTTATTGTTTAACTTCAGTAATTACATTGTATTATGTGACACAATTACATAGATACTTGGGTTCTCCCCACCCCTCCCCAAACCCTCCCACCATGGTGGATTCCTCCACCTTGTTGCATAACCACAGCTCAAGTTCAGTTGAGATTTCCCCATTGCAAGCGTATACCAAACATAGAGTCCAGCATCTTATTGTCCAGTCAAGTTCAACGGCTTCTTAGGTATACCCTCTCTGGTCTGATGACAGAGCCAGCAGAGTATCATCCCAGTCAATTGAAAGCTCCAACATACCATCAGCAAAAATTTACATCATTATGGAATTAATTGACATAGTAATGAGTAACCAATATGTTAAAAGTAAATGCGGGTTCCCAGCCACCTTCTGTGACCACCTCACCTATACTTCAATTTTAGTTTATACACAACATATAACATTCAAAACATAACATGTTATACATAACATCATATCATCTTAAATTAAGGCAAACATGTGGTATTTAACCTTTTGGGATTGGCTCATTTCCCTTAGCATTATGGTTTCCAGTTTGGCCCATTTGGCCACAAAGAACTGCATTTTGGTTTTTTTTAATAGCTGAGTAGTATTCCATGGAGTAGATGAACCTTAGCTTTCTTATCCAATCCTCTGTTGATGGGCATTTTGGTTGCTTCCATGTTTTTGCAATTACTGATTGTGCTGCTATGAACATAGGAGTGCATGTTGGTTTCTCATAGAACAAGTGTTCTGGATATATTCCTAGGAGTGCTATTGCTGGATCATACGGTATGTTGAATTTGAGTTGTTTGAATATTCTCCATACTGATTTCCATAGAGGCTGTACCAGCCTGCAGCCCCACCAGCAGTGGAGTAGGGTTCCCTTTTCCCCGCAACCTCGCCAACAAGTGTTGTTGGTGCTTTTATTCATGTGGGCCAGTCTTACTGGCGTTAGGTGGTACCTCATTGATGTTTTAATTTGGATTTCCCTTATTGCCAGGGAACTTGAGCATTTTTTCATATGTTTATTTGCCATTTGGGTTTGTTCCTTTGTGAAGTGTCTGCCCATTTCCCGTGCCCATTTCTTGAGTGGGTTGCTTGGGGGTAGGCCCTCACTTCCTAAAAAAGACTCCAGATGCAGTAGAAATCAAGACCAAAATAAACAATTGGGACCTCATCAAACTAAGAAGCTTCTGTACAGCTAGAGAAACAATCAACAAAGTAAAAAGGCAACCCACAGAATGGGAGAAGATCTTCGCACACGACATAGGTGATAGAGGGCTAATATCCAGAATATACAAAGAGCTACAAAACAACCAAAATGTCAAAACAAGCATCTGGTTTAATCTTAAAGTAGTGACATAAAAGTATGTTTCCAGCCATGGCAGAATAAGTATATGGTACTGGACCCTGCTGCTACAGAAGTGAATGAAATACAGAAACAATATAGATTTCTATTGAGCAGCAAGCAGGGCAGGACTGAGACCCTCGACAGAAAACAAACGCTTGAGTGTTGCCTCATATTCATCTAAGATGCATGTCACAATAAGAAAGGTAGAAGCCATGTACAGTAGTGGAGGAAATAACTGAAGCTGTATAGATGGGGGTATCAGGATTGCCAAAGCATCTGGAGTTGTGGGCTGTTACCAGTGGGCACCTGGAAGAAATGACAACTCTATGGGGGCACTGCATGTGGATCTCAGCCAGACTGGCATCTCCATGCACAAAGCAATACCCTGCAAAGTTACCAGAGAATCATGGCTTGGAAGCAAAAAAAAAAAAAAAAAAATGTTGGACAAAAATACCAAACATTAAATAGGTATTACAATTTTGGCCTACTGTGGTGAAGAGACCACAGAAAAGCAAAATTTATAAAAACTGTGAAACTGAAGGGTAGCCTATTTTCTGATAAGGTGCAAATACTAGAGTAAAGGATGCACTCCAGGAAAAATAGCAAAACTGAAATAGCACCTCCCTAATACCAAGCAGAAATCCATGTCTGCAGAAATAAAAAGCATAAGCCATGGTGAAAAATATGTAAAAACTATCTCTTGTTTCCTATTAACATTTTAATGCAAAAATATTACCTCTAAGCAGATTATAATAAATTAGGGTACATAATGTAATGAGCTGAAAAAAGCAATAAGGAAATTAACATAGAATGCTAAAATATTCATTTTATACATGGTGAGTCAAAAAGGAAAGAATGGAGAAACAAAAAGCAGTTAGAGCAAAGAGAACACAAATTCCAAGATGGTATATGAACTGAACATATCAACTGTAAGGCAGGTGTTGTCAAGAAAGATGAAAAAACAGAAACCCAACAATTTGTTGTCTAGACAAATGCTCCTCTGCGGGCCTGAGTATTAGCAAAGTGAGCTTACTTCTCTTTTGATAAGCTGGCAACTTATATGGGTACCCACTAAAGTCCAAGCTGCTCCACTTTTGATCCACTTTCCTGTTAATGGCCTGATAAAGCAGCCACATGGGAAATCCAGACAAAACTCCTGGCTCCAAGCTCCAGACCAGCTCAACTCTGGCACTATAGATATTTGGGGAATGAAGCAATGGATGGAAGGTTCTCTCTCTTTCTCTCTCTCTCTCCCTTTGCCTCTACCTCTCTATAACCCTTTCAAGTAAAATAAATAAATCTTTAAAATAAATAAATAAATCATACAAAAAGAAAATGTCCGTTTTAATTATAAAGATACAGAGAAAAGTAAAGGGATAAAAAAGAGGTTTTAAATGAAAAAAGGCTAGTAGGAATGAAACAAGGTAAATATTAAGATGAGGGGTATCAGTAAAAAGGGTATTTCATAATGTAGAAAAGGTTAATTAACAAACAACACATAATTACAAATATGCATGTAGGTAACAACAGAGTTCCAAATATACTAACTGAAAACTGACCGTTAATGGGACAACCAGATAAAACCATAAGCATGGCTAGAGAAAGCAACACCATTCTTTGAGTAATTAGCTGAAATAAGAATATACAAGATTTGAGCCTGGCTATGGCTCAGTTGGCTAATCCTCCTCCTCCTGCAAGCACCAGGATCCCATATGAGTGCTGGTGCATGTCCCAACTGCTCCACTTCCCATTCAGCTCCCTGCTTGTGGATGGGGAAAGCAGTAGAAGATGGGCCACTGCCCCACCTGTCTGTCACTCCCTCTATATAACTACCTTTCAAATAAATAAAATAATCCCTTAAAAAAGGAAAAATGAAATGGATAAATGTTCATGCTTAGGATAAGGGATAAAAATAGTTACTTTGAACTAGAACTATTTTATAGTGGTTTTATTTAGTATTCAACCTTAGTAAGATCATGAAACAATTATAGCAAGTCAGTCAACAAAAAGAAAAAATTATGATAAAAGCTGAAGACAGTGAAATTTAAAGCATACAAACAGTAAATATCAATAACAAACCCAAGAGTTGTCTTTACAACATGTATAGCAAATCATAAAGAATGAAAAGTTAGGTTTTAAAATTTTATTTTCTTTGAAAGGTAAATAAGAAGGGAGTGAAACAAAAAGAGGCGACTCTGACATGCTGGTTCACACCCCCCAACACCTGCAGTGCTAGGAATGTTCAGGGTCAAAGATGGGAACTGAAAAATGAGTCTCAATCTCACAGGTTGGTAGCAGTGAACTAACTACTTAAGCAGTCTCCTGCCACTTCCCAGGATATGCATTAGCAGCAGCTGGAATCAGGGGCACAACCAGGACTCAGCAGAACCCAGGCACCCCAATATGACACAAGCATCTGAACTCCTGTGCCAAATGCTTGCCCCAAATTATTTTTCTAACCAGCTATCCCAAGACCCACATTCATCATTAGCAAAAGGAATGAAAACAGATTGCTACTAAAGTCTATAGATATTTAATGGTAATAAGGGAAGATTACAACAAATTTATCCAAGTAAATCTGAACATTTTATATGATATAGTTAATTATCTTTAAAGATATAACTTATTAAAGTTAACACTTAAGGAAGAAGACTAGTCACTTCTTTAGATTATTTCATGCTAAAAATATTTTTTCATGATACAGTTCCTTTATTGCTTTAATAAGCAATCATTATAAAGCTCTTAGCAAAGTGGGAAGAAATGACATTCACTGAATGATGGAAGTCTTACAATAAACATGCTGCTTATTTGCTTTTGCCCAAAGACCATGAAAAAGGCAAGGGTAAGTACTCTTCACCTGCATGTAACACTGCAGTCAATGGCCTAGGCAGTGCTACAAGGCAAGGAGAAGAAATAAATGTCAGAATAAGTGAAGGGTTGGAGGCAAACAGTCTTTATTTAAGTATGCTGATTGGGTAAATAGATCTTTGGGTCTCTAAAACTCTGGAAAACAGTATGAAGATTCCTTCATCAATTAGGGAAAAAAATTTGTTATATGACCCAAATCTTCCACTCCTGGGTGTACATTCTAGAACATGTACATTCTAGTCACATGAAATCATTGCAGCAAAGAGATACCCACGCTACCACAGTCATTGCAGCACACAACTCACAACAACTCACATACAGAGTTCACAGTTTCCATCATTAGATTGGTGGGTGAGGAAAACATGGTAACTACACACAATGGAATATCATTCACCCATTACAAGGAATAAGATCCTGTCAGTTGCAGCATCTATGGATGGAACAGGAGCATTTTATACTAAGTGAAATAAGCCAGACACAATGAGGCAAATTCTGCCTCTTCTCCCTCCAACATGGAAGCTATAAAACCCAGTTAGGACACAGAAAAGGGATCACTAAAAGTTGGACGGAGCAGATGGAGATAGAGTTGAGTTCATGGGTATCAACTCAGAGTCAGATTGTACATGTCTGATATTATTCAGAACAGGGAGCTGACTATAGTTCACCACAACCCACCCAATATTTCATGAAAAAACAGAGCAATTGATTTAGAGTGAAAAACAAAGGGATTCTAAAATGTATTTGAAAGTAAATACAAAGGATCTACAATCCCTAAAGCAATCTTTAGAAATAAAATACAAGGTTAGGGCATTAACACTTAGAAACCATGTCTTCAAGTATAATAGTGGACAAACATCTCACATACAACACAAAATAACCACATGACAACAACTATAGCAAAAATTACTTGGCTTCATCAAAATGTAAACTTTTGACTGAATGATCCAAGACGGCTGCAGAGACAGGCCCTATGTTCATTTCTGTCACGGGAAAGAACCACCATATTTCCAGAATACTGACTCCAGGAACATTTTAGTAAAGATGTGACAGAACTGTAAACAGAACTGGGACTCCAAAAGCTGGCCAAGGCAGAGCGGTACGAAGCAGCAGAGAACAGCTCAAGTTCCACATCCCTATGAGACACCTGGAGGAAGCTACCGGCTGCTGGCTTCAAGTCGACTCAATTCTAGGCATTGCAGACGTCCAGGAGTTGGAAGATCTCTCTCTCTCTCTCTCTCTCTCTCTCTCTCTCTCTCTCTCTCTGTATTTCTGTCTTTCAAATAAAAATAAATCTTTAAAATAATGGTAACATAAGCTGAATTTAGTAAACATCTACTTTAAAAAATGGAATCTTATTTCTACCTCCTATTTATGGTAGCCAAGAGGTAGAAACAACACAAAAAATCAATTGTTAGATAAATGGATACAAATGTGTGATTTTTCTCCACAGAATGTTGCTCAACCTTAAAAGTGAAGAAAATCCTGTCATGCTCCATGACATGGACAAACCTTAACAATTACAATTACAAAAATTGATTGAACAAAGCAGTCAATTACAGAGGCAAGCAGGAAGTATTCAGATACAATCTTAGAATAGTCAAATTCTCAGTGGCAGAAATTTCGGGATGGAAAATGCAGAAAATGGAGTTATTTTTCATCATGTACTGAGTTTCAGTTTTACAAGGTGAAAAGTTATAGGGTGGGGTGGGGCAGCCTGCTGGTATTGTGGTGCAACAAGTTTCACAACTGTTAGTAATTTAGCATTTCATACATGCCAGTTTGATTTTCACTCACTGAATTCCTACTGTAACTGTCTGCTAATGTACCTGGTAAAGCAATGGAATTAAAATAGGTTCTTGAGCCCCTGAACCTTGGTGGAAGAACAGGATGCAGTTGCAGGTCCTTGATTTTGGACTGGCCCAAATTTCAGTTGTCATAGCCATTTGGAGAATAAACAGCAGAGAGAAGACCTCTCGCTCTCTCACTCAATCTCTCTTCTTTTCTCTAATCATGTCTTTCAAATAAATAAATAAAACATTCAAAAGAAGAAGTAGCTTGGTAAATCCAATAGCTATTTTACCCTACTAGATGCAGAAGAAAAGGGACATAGAGTGAAGAACTCTATGAAGTTGTAGATATAAAGAACTGCCATTGCCCATGGTGTAACTTACGATCCGCTACCACTGGCAACGACTGCTCATTTTTCCAGTCAAGTTTTTAATCAGCACCTAATGCGAATAAGCACTACAGCACACCTTTTAGATTCATTGGCAGCTCCTCTATGAGACTTACACTGGAATGGGAGTGACAGATAATTATCAAATAATCACACCAATACAGGTGATAACATGTGCACATACTAATATGTACTAATTAGCACTAAAAGTATTCATATGAAAAGAGCAATGAAAAAGAGGTACGCAGTGCTATGAGAGCTTGTCGTAATAATAGAAAATTGTTGTATTTATTGCTTGTAGCCACCTTTTACTCAATGTCATTTTTGCTTACTTGCTAAGGAACTTGTGGCTATGAGAGGATCAATGAACATGTGAAAGGTTACCGAAGTGATGCTTGAGCCAGAGACCTTCTCCAGACTCTTCATCTCCAGATCCCAGGACCTTAACCATAATGCTATCAGTGCATTCACTTGATCTAGAGGCTCAGAAATATATTCCTAGATAAAATCAATCTATTTAATCTGAAATCTGAAGGATATCTAGGAATTTTGTAGGAGAAGGGAGAGAGAGGATTGTGCAAATATCTTGGAAGGATCATGAGAAATGTGAATGCTGTACATGTTAAATGCTACAATCATAAGAGGAAACTTTAAAGCACAGCAAACCAAGCAGAAAAAAGATCATACTGACTTTAAATTTTCATTAGATTGTACCTTTGGTAGCAGTGGGGATGTAGGAAATGCTTCTAAAGTAATTATTGAAGAACATTCTGCAGCTGCTTAATCTTTTTGGTATTCTGTCCTAAGAGTGGATGAGGACTTGGCTGCTTCATATCATTCTAAGAACCTTTAAAACTTAGGCACTTCTTACTGGTTCCTATATGCTGTGACTACAGTATCAATGAAACTGTTAGTGAAAGGAAACTGCTTTCCTGACAGCTGCAGCCCAATGTTCTGCCAAGAGTCTTCTTGAAGAAACATGAAACAGTTAATTCACCTTGCCAAGCATAGCAGGAAAGTAATACCTTTTTCAAATATCAAATCAGTCCAATTTCATTTAGACTTAAATGATTTTTCTGGCCCCTCTTCGTGTAGACACCTCCGCAGTCAATTAGCATTGTCACTTTTAATCTTCCGTAGTCAGATCCTGGTCATTTCCCATTAGGGTTCTATTAAATAGAATCTTATACCCTGGCTGAACTGACCGTGGTATCTATAGAAAGCACACTGGCCATCATTATGCAGCTGGCATTTACTAAAGGTTATATATTACCAATAACCTTAATCAAATATTACGCTACGTGGTCGGAAAATCTACTCCAAGACTTCCTTTCCACCAAACGCAAATGCTCCTGGCACAGCCAGGGTATACCTAGCTGGAAAAGAAGCTTGAATGATACATCTAAACTCACACCACTTTAGACTCCATGGCTTTTGGGTCAAGATTCAAAGATTCTGGAGCCACAGGCAGCAGAAGAGGCTACATTTAACTGTACTAGCAGGTACAGAGTGGAGTATCCTGTCTCAGGAAAAGAGACCTATCCTACTGTGATTTCCTCCAGTTTAACAAGAAAATTATGGAAAACTGAAGAACAGATACGACTTGAGGAAAATGTACATTTTCTAGGTAGAATGCAAATTGAGAGACACACAAAGCAAATGGTAAATATAAAACATCATCCTCTAATAGAATATGCTTCATGGCAAGTCCCTAAGAAGTGTGGCTTCAAAGGAATCAGCAGTAACTGCCCATATCTTAACAGAGTCACCTACTTCTACTGAGCTGCATGTTGTTGAAAGTCTCTGATTAAAAATAAATATCAATACAGAAACCAACAAAGTGACAACAGCAGACTGGCACGTGCATAATGGGGACCTGAACCTGTAAAATGAAAGTTTTGTAATGGCAGGCGGAGGACACCGCAAAAATGATCCAACATTTCCCAGCTGGATGAGTGTTCTTTGTGGAGTCAATTTGGGCAGACAGAAAGGTAGTAGGCTAAGGTAAAGCCTTAGGAATGAAGCATGGGAAGAATCTATATCTACTGCACAGATTTTGTTGCTATTCAGTCCCATAAAATAGAGACCCTAAAACAGAAACAGCAGTGCAAAACATTTCATAGCTTTGTGCCTTCCCCTTCTCTATCAGCCCTTAGACTCATTCAATGGTCTAAGGTCCTTCAATTTAGTACCAAAGGAAAAAAAACAAAAAAAAAAAACAAAATAAAGGCTAGCTTTAGGTACAGGGGCCCAGAGAAAACAATGAAAACTTGTATCAATATGTTTGTTTTACACCAGTTTTTGGGTCCCATTATAGATTAATTTCCCCCAATCTCCTTCATACTAATTCTTTGTCTTCCTCAACTGCCACAAAGAAACTCAAAATGCATAAACCTCTTAACTGAATAGCAAATCAGAGTTTTGGTAGGTGGAACAAACTTGAAATGGTACCAAATATTTCTAGAAGAGTTGAATGTCTATGATTTCTCATACCAGAAACTCACTCATGGGCAGAAAAATAGTATCTAGAAAGGTCTTTTTGGTTATACTTTAATATGTAGATAACGGAAAATTTACCTTATTTAGCAGCAAATGCATGCTAAAAGCTTAAAAAAACAATTTGTTTTCTTTAATCGTTTATTTTCTCTTGAAAGGCAGAGCTACAGCTAGAGAGAGAGAGAGAACACTAATTCAAGCACCCAAATAATTACAATAACCTGAGTTGAGCCAGGAAAAAGGCAGGATTCTGGAAATCCATCAGATCTTCCATGTGGGTACAAAGCATCAAGCACATAGGCCATCTTTCACTGCTTTCCCAGGGATATTAGCAAGGAGTTTGACTGCAAGTGGAGAAGCCAGAACTCGAATCAGTCTCCACGTGGGATAACAGCATTGGAACTTGGCAGCTTAAGACTGCACGAAAACACCGGCCCTGTGTTAAATATCTTTAAGCATGATTTCTGGCAATGTTTTCATCCATAGTCTTTTCATGCCATTAATTTCTTATACAGCTAATACAGTTTAACAGAGCCAAGTCTGTATTATATTATTGCTGTAAGGCAGATGGCAGAGGTTTTTTTTTTTTTAAGATTATTTGTGGAATTGTCAGAGAAGGTTTCCTAGAGGACGCCTGAGTTGGATGTTACAGTGTGGGTAAGAGTCAAATTGAATGAAAGGTGGAAGAAAATTCAGGAGGCATTTTTAATTTACTGCAATATCAATATTTCAAAATACACTCTTGATAAGGAATGATATCCTTGTAACTTCACTGCATTCTATTCTTGCGGTAGTTTGGGTCCATTGAGAAGCAGATACTAAAATGTGACTAGGAGTACAATAAATGTATTGTGCAAATGCCTGTGAGAGAAGAGGGAGGGAGCAGAGAACGGCTCAAAGAGCTGTCATGTTGTGATGAAAGTTTGATCCTGAGTGAAGGAGAGAGCGGAAGAAGGAAGTTTGGGTAGGCGCATCGCAGGTTACGATGTCGTTGCAAAGAACGCTGGGTAAGGTTGTCAAACACTCATTGAACTAAGGTCATCCTTCAGAGAAGGCACGTGTCTTTGTGGTGTGAGCCTGTCTTGGCATCCTCTGTGCTCACTACTGCCTGGCAGTGCCCTGGAAGCATGGCCTAACACACAGGCAACACCAGGCTCCAGTGAGCAGCAGCTGAGGATCTGTTCCATCTCGTCCCCTTCAACTTAAAACAGGAGGCACATTCTCAACATGATCATAATCCTGAATTTAAACTTTGGATCATACACCAAAATTTGACCCCTAGGTGAGTCAACTTGATTTCTCATAAAATAACTTGAAGGATTAAGAGTAACAATATATGGCATAGGTAAAGTTCTTTGCCTCCTCACAATACCAAACCAAACCAAACCAAACCAAACCAAACCAAACAACAACAAAAAAACTTGCCATGCTAATTCCATAGATGAAGAAATCTAGTTGGCATAGTTACACATGAATAAAGCACTCAATCCCACAAATTCTTTACGTCAGCATTCTTTCTGCTTCCACCTGTGTGCCAGGTTGGAAGTAGCTTACCTGTTTGGGATAACAAACATTACTGTGACTACTGTACAGCTAGGATAACAATATATATTTTCAACAAAACTTTTTCTTAAAGATTTATTTATTTTTATTGGAAAGTCCGATATACAGAGAGGAGGAGAGGCAGAGAGGAAGATCTTCCGTCCGATGATTCACTCCCCAAGTGACAGCAACAGCCGGTGCTGTGCCAATCCAAAGCCGGGAACCAGGAACCTGTTCCTCCAGGTCTTCCACACAGGTGCAGGGTCCCAAGGCTTTGGGCCATCCTCGACTGCTTTCCCAGGCCACAAGCAGGGAGCTGGATGGGAAGTGGGGCTGCCGGGATTAGAACCGGAGCCCACATGGGATCCCAGGGCGTTTAAGGCGAGGATTTTAGCCGCTAGGCCATGCTGCCAGGCCCTCAACAAAACTTTTATGAAAGGAAAAGGGCACCAGTGATGCAATGGTTTCTACACCCTCATTTTCCTTACTGCATTATATAAGGCTGGCCTGCACTGTGACATAGTAGGCTAAGTTTCCATCTTCAGCACTGGCATCTGATATAGGTGCCGATTTGAGTCCTGGCTGTTCCACTTCCATTCCAGCTCTCTGCTGATAGTTCAAATCAAGTCCTTGGGCCCCTGCACCACCCATGTGAGAGACCTGGAAGAAGCCTCTGGCTTTTGGTTTCAAATCAGCTTAACTTCAGCCATAGAAGACATTTGGGGAGTGAACCAATGGATGGAAGGTGTAGGGGTGTGTGTGTGTGTGTGGGTGTCTGTGTGCATGCACACATGTGCCCACACTACTGATCTTATTTAACATACACACAAACACACACACATGTACAGCCACAACATCCTTTTGGACAGGTATGTAATATCTAGCCAAAGCATCCACAGCCTTAGGTCATCCTTAACAGAAGAACCACACCTTGGCATAGGTACCTATGGTCTGCACTTCCTTTCTGGCCCCTGCTGCTATTCCAGGAAATGAGTGAAATCCTCAGGGCCAGTTCTTCCTTTCCATCAAAGCACCTGCAGTCACTGAGTCTGTGCTTAGATTAGTTTCAGATCATAATTACAGATTAAATTCCACATTTATTTAGCTTCTTTGCCACTAACACAACACTTCATTTGCAGATGGCTATTTGCCTACAGTATCTTATTTATTTAATTGATTGCCTGTCTTAGTTTTCAGAGTAATTGTTCATCTCAAGTGGCATAACAGCATGCTCTATTCCTACGCTCTGCTCTGGAAAACAGTACTGGCTGCTAGGAATAATTCAACATCTCATTAAAGAGACCAAAACGTAGTTCCAAAACCTCTCGGCCA
Source organism: Ochotona princeps (assembly GCF_030435755.1). Classification (NCBI taxonomy): domain Eukaryota; kingdom Metazoa; phylum Chordata; class Mammalia; order Lagomorpha; family Ochotonidae; genus Ochotona; species Ochotona princeps. Next base: position 22,925,425 of record NC_080836.1, read on the forward strand.
AGGTATATGTTCTCACAATTTTGCAGATTTCATCTCTTCCTGATGCACTTGGACATAGGAAATTGTAGTCAAGCAAATATTTCCAAGAAAACCTGGAGTTCACTGTCTTATTTTCCATTCTCTTTAGCATCTTTCTCTTGCCACGAAGACTTTGCTGCTTCTTGCTATGATTTCACAAGGCCAAGGAGTTTTTAATCTATGATTGTAGGAAGTATAGGTCTTTTTAAAACTAAATCATAGGTACATTCTGGATTTCATATAAAACTTCTGAACTTATAATTAGCTAACTTGAGAAAGTCTTTTTTCTGTACTCACTGCATAAATGGTATCCACCAAATTTGTACACTCTTAATTACAATTACAGGCTTATTTCTCTAATATTCGAGATACTGCGTAAGCCAGCGTCACTGCTGGTACTCTGTCCCATCTCGACCCCAGGCCAATGAGGTGAGGCTACAGATGCCAAGGATTGCAGGTAGTGCCTTTCTGACCATCAATAGCTCCTTTGGAACAGCTGGCCAGCAAGTATTTCCATTTTACAAGCCCTTCATGAGGAGTTTGTTTGGTTGGTTGCTTTTCAAAAAATGGCCTTAAAAAGTTCTGGTAGACACTCTTCTATTTTTGATAATCTCAAAAAGACTGGAGGGAAATTAGAAGTTCAGGGAAAAAGAAAATGATATGGAAAAAGGAATAAAGTCAAAACCAAAATACATTATTAAGATCACACACAGAAATGAAAAATGATGGCTGTGGTGTGGCAGTAGCATTCAGTGCTGTGGTTAAGACACTGTTTGTGACTCCCACATCCCACATAGAGTGCCTTGTTCAAGTCCCATCTCTGTTTCTTATCCAGGTTCCTTCTGATGAGCAACCTTGAAGGCAGGAGGAGAATATGCAAATATTTGGGCCCCTATCATTCATGTAGGAAACCTAGATTGAATTCTGGGATGCTGGCTTAAGCTTGACACCAACTCTGGCATATGTGGAATGAGCAAGTAGATAGACATACACGCACTCTCTCTGCTTTCAAGCAAAATAAACATTGAAGGAGATAAATAAGGAAGAGGATCTTATTCCATAGAACTTTGGGGAGAAGACTGAATATGCTTCAGAATTATCCTTCATAAACAGCAAGGAAAATGGAACTTTTATTTTTATATCAACTTTCAAGGGTCATTGATTGACGGCTCTTCTCAAGGGTATTTCTTCCCTGGCTCTTCTGATTTCTCTTCCAATGAACAGCACAGCTTAAAACACTTTAAAATGCTTTAAAATACAGAGGTGCTCAAATATTTTTTTAAGGCATATGGTTAGATAGCTGGCATTGTGGTGCATTGGGTTAAGCTACTGTCTGGCTCAAACTGCTTCTTTGTGGATTAACATTGCGCACGTCTATTTCAAAACATTTGTGTGAAAATGAAATTTCAAAACTGTTTATTCAGTTGCAAAAATTTGAAATCTGTTGTTGGTTTTTCATAATATACTGCCCATTCATTTTTGAAGATTCCTCATTTGCATGGATTTCAACATCTTTTTCACCCAAATAAACGTTTTATTCAATTTTCAACTGATGTCTTAAAATACCAACAAACACAAGACCTTGATTTATTACTTCCTTTAATCTGTGTTAAACTGTGATGATGAGAAAGAACCTAGGCTTGAATCACTCAGACTGAATGTTGAGCACAAATCTGTCTGCTTGTGATCCTTGGTGTGAACTAGTTTATGAGACCTAAATGATGCAATTTTCTTTCCTGAAAAATAGTAATGATAATACTTATTTGATACTGCCTATCAAGATGAAGAAAGACTTGGCTTATAGAAAGAATCTGAAGCAGCAAGCTTTCATTAAATAGTAACCCAAAAGAGCTAGAGGTAATTTAGAATTTTCATCGCCATTTCCTTATTATTTTCAAAACCTTTGAAGAGACTTCTGACAAAAATTCAGAGTTATGATTATGCATTTGCCTGGTTATATGTCTTCTATTGGTTCCTCCAGATGTGCCTTTTTTCTTTCTTCACTCTTCTAAGGACACCCACGTGCAGTGAGTTCTCATATCCTCTGGTTTCCTACTCGCGTGACCAATAGGGTGGACATGAAGGGAACCAAGGACAGGGAAGAATGAGGTCAGGATGCCTGTTCACCCTATAATCCGTCCTCTGAGCTATCACAGGATACTCCTCAACGATATGAAAGATAACTGTTAGCAGTTTTTTACAAAAGTAGACATGATAGTGGCTCCCTGAAGGAAGTGCATCATCCGCTATTGGTTTCCTAACCACATTGTTACAAATGACTCCTCAGTTATTCCCTGTTAGAGTGCACCATCTGTTTCCCACCAGGATCCTCACTAAGATGTTAACAAAAGGGCAGATTTCCTTGAATGGGCCTTATAGGTCTGATGAGTGTACATGCTCTGCAGGAGAAACAAACAGGAATGTGTGTAGATACACATATGTGACTATCAATCACCACAACCATAATTCTAATTTTAAAGGCACTGTGCTAATATATGCACACACACACATACATGCATAAGCTCATTTGCTGAGGATGGAAAATATATAAAAGATGTTGTTCTCAACATTTTTGCTACTGCTAAGAGGTGGTTGATCTTCCCTGAGCAATTCTTTTTTTTTTTTTTCAGGAAGATGGGCAAGACAATTAGTTCCATATTGTTTCCTTAATATATCTGATGTAAAAGGGGATTTTAAGGGAGAAGCCCCACCGAGTCTCCCACCCACCCCAGGTCCCGGATGTGGGACATGCTCCGAGGGTCTTGCTCAAGTTCAACACTTATGTTGAACAGTTATAGTTCAACAGTTCTGAATTGCTGCCACTCTCACCACTCCAAGCACAATGAAGTTGTTGAAGAATCCACTGATTGACATAGTCCATCACTGAGTCTCCGTTTGCCCAGTTTTTCACTGCCAACATATAGCTGAGGTAGTTGACTGATTTGTTCTGTCCTCTGTCTTTTGATGGTTAGGGTTCTGAGTCCAGAAGCTTGATTGGGGGGATCCCCAAAGAAACTTTGTCTGAGGTGTTCCCAGACCAGATTCTTGTATGTACTAGCAAGCACAGGGCCCGGCACAGTCCATCGCCCCAATCAGCTGGTGGTTGTAGTTGCTGGGTTGGTTCTGTTTCCATCCCTGTCTTCTCCTGGAACCAATGGGTGCTGCAGTCCGGTTCTGCCCAGCACATACTCGGCCCTCACACAAACCAATTGGGCTGCAGCCTAGTTGGAGTGACCCACAATAACCCCCACCAGGCCTGCCCCCTGTCCTGGTTTGCCAGTATGTGTGGCAGACTAGTCCAGTCTGTCCTACATTCCCTTTCGCTCTCATACATGTCAATGGGTATTGAAACCTTGTTCCTTCTAACCAGCTCAACTATCCAGCCTTCACGGATGTTGTTGGGTGTCTCTCAAGCCACCCCATCCCCTGTCCTAGTTTTTGTGCCCTCACCTGGGAAATGGTAACCCAAGAGGGAGGAGCCCACTATTTCCTTCCCAGGCCACTCCCACTCCCGATTTATGCACTCTCCAAGTGGTTCTGTGGTTTAACTTGACAGAACTAGCCCCCAGTGCCAGCTTCTGCCAGCTGATCCCTGAGCAATTCTTTTACAATGTCAGTGATCCTTCAGATTTTCAAAAATTTTCAGAAAATTGTGGCACTGCCTTTATCTTAAATGAAGCTTTCTTCATAACTAGGCTTTCAAATATTATGGTTTCTACCCAGTGAATTTTTGTCTGTCCAGAAGAAAAGAAAGAATAGTAGAAATATTTGGAGCTTTTGTTTATTACACACTTAAATTTAAATCTGAAATTATTTAGTTTTTCACACTGTTAAGAGTGTTTTTCACTTGTAATATTGAAACACTGTTATGGGATTATGGCAGTTTTATGAGAGTTATTCACTCTACATGTATGTGTTCAACAAACACACTTAAGACAAGATTTGTACAATGACTGTGGCAGCAATGCCAGACTGGATAACACATGGAGTTAGGGAACAGGGCATTAGGCAGAGCTACCACCCAACCTAAAATCCCTGGAATCCAGGGAAGTTTAGAAATCAAAGCAGAAAGGAGGGGTCTGCCATGGAGCAGCAGAAGTTATTCTCCTGAAGAGCTTCTGATCCATTTTCATTTTGTACCTTCTTTATACTTCTAACACTATGAGGCAGCTCTTTTCTGATTCTACAATTTCTCTACAGGTCATGACCATGCTCTTTCCTACCTGCAACGTCCACAGGTATTGAGACCCACACAGGGAAAATCAGATACATCCTCATTGCTAAACGCAATCATCATAGGGCAGTACTGTAAACCACAGCTAAGTCTCAACAGAGGAAATCAGAGGCCAGAATGATTTACATTGAGAAGTTTCACACAAACATTTCCAGTACTCCTGTATAAATGTAATCAGTAGATCCAGGGCTCTACAAACTGACTTGATGAATTGAGCGAGTATATAATCATATAAAATTGGAAAAATCTTCCTGTTTCCACAGTCTGGAACTCTACTTAATTATTCTCACCCTTCATAGGACACAAACACCATAGAAAAATTTAATCTCTCATCCTCCGAGCAGGCTTGAATTTTCTGAATATTTTTCCATTGGTTAGCACATCACTAAAAATATTAATTGCTGAGGCCCTGAACTAAATACCTTTAATGTAGCAAATAAACCTCAGCCCCACACCTTGCTAACCAGAGTCTACTGAGGCATGGCTGGCCACATACAGGGGATAGTTAGCAACACAAGGGTGATTGCAAACACCTGGATGAGAAAAGTAGCAGAGGAAGCAGAAGTGACAGCAGATATGTCTAGGAATGAATTACTGAAAACCTGCTCTCTGGCAGTGACTTTGTAGGTAAGACATCATGGAACCCTCATAGTAATGGTTCTGGTGAGTAATCATCATTCCTGTTTTAAAGGGATAAACTGGTGGAAACAGTTTGCAAAGAATAGCTATACAAGGTGGAGCTAAGGAGATGAAAGCAGGTAGAACATAGAAATCTTCTTCATGTCAAGGTCCAACACATCTTACGAAAAGAATATGGAAGCTTGGAACCAAGCAAGCTCAAATGAGAACATGGAAAGTAGAGTTGGTGATGGTCTAGCACTGCCAGTTGGCTGATTCAGAATATTCCAAGAGGGAGGGTGACCACAAACACGCCCATTGCAAAGCACATCCACAGCAAATAAAAACCCTGCAGGCGGTTGAATAAATACAGAGGTGGGATTCTATTATGAACCAAACAATAAGAATTCCTACAGAGAGCCTGGCACATAAAAGACTCCCAGCGTTCAACCTTGCATCTCAGATTCCTTTTTTTTCTGAGAGCTCAGGAAAAAAAAATGTTTAAATTAAGTTTGTTGCAGCTGCTCTGTCAGGAACTTACCAAGCGCTACAGCCATCGGAGCAATTAAAAAAAATTGCACAGAAGGTAATTAAAAGCCTTACTGGTTCTTGCGATTAGACTGACATTTTAAATGCCTCTGGATGTTTTATTGTGCCAATAACCTATTTCCCTCGTCTCCAAGAGAAATACAACTGACATCAGTAATTTACCCAAACCCTCCACAGGTAACATGTGCCAAATACAAACCAGCACTAAATTAGGGCCAGAATTCTCCCTGTGAATTTGTTATAATACATCTTAATGGTAAAACTGCTATTTGCAAACTCCTTCTATATGTTTGTGTTTTCAGCATTCACCATCCTCTTTGCTTCGCTCTGAAAACACAGTCTATTGATGACTCCTAGCTGCAATACAGCAGACTGATGGGCAGGGCAATCATTTCCACTTCCATGTGCTTATGCAAGGACAAGACTCATGGCTGTGGAGGACAGGGCCTTATTTTGTCATCATTACTGTCTGATGATGATTTATTGAGGAATGTGAATCCTTTAATAGGCTGCCCACACCAAGGGAATGCTGCCCTCTTCCATCCTTAGCCTTTGACTCTGGATTAGAACACTGGTTTATGATTTGGGTGAGAATCTAACAAAACCATGCCATATGGTTAGATCCAGGAAGCTATACTGGCTGCAGAGTTGAGACCATGAGCACACATACTGCTCTGGATCTTTCTTTCTTCCCATTGTCTGTTCTGTTTAGGAAAGGGTCCCAGAAGAGGTACAGGCTGCCCATAATGCTAGAACACACATGCAGAGTCCTCTTTCCTCGGGAAGGAAACAAGAAAAACAAGGAGAAAAAAAAAATAGGAAAGCAATGGAATCTAAATAGGACTAGATTATTTCTTCATTAGAAAAGATTCCTGGAAAATGAGAATTAAAGTCATTCTCAAAATGTCAAAGGCAAATAAAAAGAACACCACAGGCAGCCTTATTTCCTCTCAGGAGATACGGAAGACTGAGTGTAAACTCATCTAGAAGCACTTTTTTCTGACTTTCTAGAAGAAATGTTTTAATTTGCTCTTAATTTCCCTTGTGTGACTTGTCTTTCCTAACGGGCTGAGCGAACCGTAACCACAAGTGGATCTCAGCTCTTGGCTCTCCCAGTGGAGCAGCCCCTGACCCTGCTGGGCAGGCATGCCCTGAAGCCACCCTAGTTTTTTCCAGCACTCTCTCACTCCCTCCTTGTGCAAATAGCCCGCACATGGATTCTCAACCCCTTGGGCCTACAACGCATAGGAGCACAACTGAACACTGCTGAACTTCAAATAAGAGCTGTGTAAACAGAAAATGGCTCTCTTAACAGCTGACTACATTAGATAGCATCAGATTATTGAGGAAGAAGGTTTATGTGTTTGCTGGAGGAATTTTTTACAAAGAAGAAATAATAAAGAACAAAATAAGATGCTAAAAAAATCTATGCCTCAAAGCCATAGGTGATACACTAAGACAGCATCATAGTGGGTAGAAAAATGCAATAGGCAAGAAACGCAAATCCCTAATACCTTTAAAAGAGCTATGACATCAAATCTAAATGGATAAAAGATCTAAACCTACATCCAGAAACCTTTAAACTTTTGGAAGAAAATGTTGGAAATACTCTGCAAGATCTAGGGGTAGGTCCTTACTTCCTAAGAAGGACTCCAAAAGCAGTAGAAATCGAGACCAGAATAAAGAAATGGGACCTCATCATACTAAGAAGCTTCTGTACAGCAAAGGAAACAATCAATAAAGTAAAAAAGCAGCCCACAGAATGGGAGAAGATCTTTGCGCACTACGTAGGTGATAGAGGGCTAATCTCCAGAATATACAAAGAGCTACAAAACAGCCAAAACACCAAAACAAACAAGCCACTCAAGAAGTGGGCATGGGAAATGGGCAGACACTTCACAAAAGAACAAACCCAAATGGCAAATAAACATATGAAAAAATGCTCAAGTTCCCTGGCAATAAGGGAAATCCAAATTAAAACATCAATGAGGTACCACCTAACGCCAGTAAGACTGGCCCACATGAATAAAAGCACCACCAACACTTGTTGGCGAGGTTGTGGGGAAAAGGGATCCCTACTCCACTGCTGGTGGGGCTGCAGGCTGGTACAGCCTCTATGGAAATCAGTATGGAGAACATTCAAACAACTGAAAATCAACATACCGTATGATCCAGCAATAGCACTCCTAGGAATATATCCAGAACACTTGTTCTATGAGAAACCAACATGCACTCCTATGTTCATAGCAGCACAATCAGTAATTGCAAAAACATGGAAGCAACCAAAATGCCCATCAACAGAGGATTGGATAAGAAAGTTATGGTTCATCTACTCAATGGAATACTACTCAGCTATTAAAAAAAACAAAATGCAGTTCTTTGTGGCCAAATGGGCCAAACTGGAAACCATAATGCTAAGGAAAATGAGCCAATCCCAAAAGGTAAAATACCACATGTTTGCCTTAATTTAAGATGATATGATGTTATGTATAACATATTATGTTATGAATGTTATATGTTGTGTATAAACCAAAATTGAAATGTCAATGAGGTGGTCACAGAAGGTGGTTAAGAACTTGCATTTACTCTTAACATATTGGTTACTCATTACTATGTCAATTAATTCCATGGTGATGGAAATTTTCGCTGATGATATGTTCGAGCTTTTGATTGACTGGGATGATACTCTGCTGGCTCTGTTTTCAGACCAGAGAGGGTATACCTAAGAAGCCATTGAACTTGACTGGACAATAAGATGCTGGACTCTATGTTTGGTATATGCTTGCAATGGGGGATTCTCAACTGAACTTGAACTATGGTTATGCAACAAGTTGGAGGAATCCACCATGGTGGGAAGGTTTGGGGAGGGGTGGGGAGAATCCAAGTACCTATGAAACTGTGTCACATAATACAATGTAATTAATGAATTAATAAAATAAAATAAAATTAAAAAAAAGAGCTATGACACAGAACAACAGATTTTCTGAGGGTGACATTTAAGCCCATACTGGCATAATAATAATCAGAAACATTTGTACTTCTAAAAAACTAAGAAAAATCAGAAGGAGGAGTCCATGGGTTTTTTTGAACCAACTGAGTTTGCCACATCCATGAGGTTTTCTTGATTTTTATTAATGTATTCTCAGAGAATGGCCACTTATCAGTGTGCCCACCAGATGCACATAACTAGAAACATTTATGGACATTCTTAAAGCTTACATGAAAACTCAGTTCCCTGCAACCCAATTCCCACATACTCTGGGGAACTACAGACCTGAGCCCCAACCTATTCCAGGGACAAACTGAAAGAGCCTTAAAAATATGAGTGCTTCATACAGAAGCTAGGTACAAGGATAATCATAAAACCCATTTCTCTAGAAAATTTTCAGAAAAGGGTAACTTCCAAGAAGATTAATGAGGAGAGAAACAAAAATCATTCACAAAATAGAATTCAAAAATAAAAACAAGTTTGGGGACAGAACCCAGTAAGTCTGGGCAGTGGAGCAGGTACCTTACTATCCCGGCCATGGGACTGTTGCTGGGAGAACCTGTGAGGTGCTAGGCTGCCTGCTGGGGACCCTAGCTCTCCATCTACTGCTCCTGGGTGGAGGAGCAGCCAGCATGCCAAGTGGCGCTGGGCTCTGCCTGCCGACCATCCAGTGACAAGCTCTGGGTCTTGGGGGTATCAATTACTGCATAGGGACATCCATGGATAAGGCCACTGTACATGTAGGTGAGGAATGAATCCTGAAGGACACTAAACAACAAAGCCACTGTACTTGTAGGTAAGTGAGCCAACTGAGAACTTGTGGTTTCGAGGGAAGAGATTGAAAGATAGGTATGGGTCCGACTGATTCCCCAGCCCACATGGGAGTTCTGAGGTGGGCTTGCTAGAGCAGAGTATTACTGACCAGCACACACCACCCTTACACAAAAGCTACAGCTGGAAGCCTGTCTAGCAGAGGTGGATCCCTGTAATTGACTGAGTGTCAGAACAGGAGACAGGTCACATTAGGCATGGCCATGACACTAAGCAGCATGCAAGAGAACCATGCCCAGGGGTAGAATCCACAGGGGATAAGTGGGCCCAACCCTGTGGAAATACAAGTCCCACTGGTTAGTTCAAGAGTTGGAGTAGTGATGGGCTGAACTAGGTGTGAACCTGGAACCTGCCAACACTCAGGTACTGGAGCTGAGAATAGGCTGGGCAGATCCAAGCTGCAGCACCTGCATGTGCATCCTAAAACAGGGTGTGGAGCAGGTCAACCGCAACATCCACCAGCTCATACAAAGGCCAAGATGGAGGGGCAGACTATGCTGGGCAAGGGCCTAGCACGTGCTGGTGTATGGAAGATCTGGATCTGGGAGTGGGCTGTGTGGGGAAACCTGGAAAACTCCCCTATGGGGTCATAGCTGTCACTGGTGAACACATGGTTTAGAACTAGTGGTTGGACAAGCTGGGCAAGGTAGCCCCATCCATTGGCAAATGTGTGGGTTGGTTTTGGAAAGGGTCAGAGTGGGCAGGGCAAAGCAAACCTTAGTCCACTGGCAAGTGCTGAAACCAGGCTGGAGAACAGGTTATGCCAGGCCATGGTATCACACCTACTGGCTTACATGAGCCAGAGATAGGAGCAGACTGAGCAGGGACAGTTTACAGTAGCTGCCAGTGAGAATTGGGACTGGGGGATGGCTGGGTGAGGCCAGGCTACAGCATCTAAAGTCAAAGGCTAAGATGGATGAGGGATTATACCAGGCCAGGTCAGAGCAACCACTGGCATGCGCGAGATCAGTAGATGAGAACAGGACAGGTTGGGGAACTAAGAGGATTCCTTGGCCGGGGTGTGATTCCCATTCAGGAGCGTGAGGGCCAGGGTGAAGGCTGTGGTCTGGTCTGGATATAGTTGCAAGGTACTTCCTTCTGCATGGGTGTAGACTGGGTCTTGGATGTGCCAGACTGTGCTAGACTCCAGTACCCACTGGTGCTTGTAAGAACCAGGGAAGGTGTAGGACAAATTAGGCTAGATCTCTGCCCCTGCTGAGCCATGCATGAGCTGTGTCTGGGTGCGGACCAGGCTTGGCTGGTCTGTAGCACCCACCAACAAGAACCAGAATGGGTGAGTACCAGTCAGAAAAGGCCACTGTTCCTGTGGGACAGTAGGTAGACTAAGTAGGGCTAGCCCATGGACCCACCAATGCGTGCAAGATCTGACATTGGAAGAGATTCTGATGGAGGAGTTTGGGTAACTCCTCTGTTGGGACACACTCCCTGCAGGTGAATGCAAGAACCAATATGAGGAGCAGCCCAGATCAGGCCAAAATATGGTACCCACTGGCATATATTTGGCACAGTTGGAAGCAGGCCAGACTGGGTGAGTTCACATCACCTGCTGGAGAATCTGAGCACCAGAATGGAGTGTAGGTCGGGCCTGGCTGGGACGCAATACCAGACAGTCCCCATTAGGGTCAGAATTAGGTGCTGGCTGAGCTGGGCTATGTTGCAGTCCCAACCAACATGAGCTGGAATTGGGAGTGGGCCAGGACCTTCCAGACTTTGCAACCACTGGCAAATGCTAAGGTGGGGCAGGCTGTGCCAGACTGGGTTGCAGCACCCAATCAGCACATGTGAAATCCAGGGAATGGGAGGTGGGGATGGACCCAGTGGTGGGGCTTTGTGGGTCCCCCTATTGGGCCACTACTCCCACTGGAGACCATGATAGTTGGGATCGGGCAGACCAGGCTGGGCAGGGCTACAACATCTGATGGCCTATATGTGAGCTGGATCAGGGAAAAGCCATGCTGGGCTGTCTGTACCTCCTGGTACATGCATGATTAAGCCAGAGTGGGTGTGGGTAGGTTGGGTTTTGCCACAGCATCAGCTGGCAAATGCTGGTATCGGGTGCAAATTCTATCAGGCATAGGCATGGCTAGACAGATGGTGGCACCTGCTGGCACCAGTGTGGACTGGTTAGTGGGATTGGTTGGGTTGAACTAGGCTTCAATGCCAATTGATATGTACAAGAACCAATGGAATATGACAATCATTGAAACCAGGGTAGGGGGCAGGCCTGGTGGGGGTTATTGCAGGTAACTCTGACTAGGCTGCAGTTCCCACTGGTTTGCATGAAGGCCAAGTATGTGTTGGGCAGGATTGGTCTGGATTCCAGCACCTTTTGGTTTGTGTAAAACATGGGACTGGAGACAAAACTGACCCAGCAATTGTGACTGCCTGTGCGTAGGCTGATTTGGGTGACAAACTGTGCCGGACCCAGTACAGGCAAACACACACAAGAATCAGGTCTTAGATGACCTCACATGAGATTTCTTTGGCGATTTCCTACCAACTGAACTGCTAAACTCAGAACCCCAGCCATGGAGAGAATTTTGGGTACCATGGTCTGACCATGAAGTGCATGTGTCAGAGATGGGCCTCCTCATTGGCTCAGATGGAGCAGTGGACAGCATATCCAAATACATATGGAAGATATGGCAGTACATTGGAGCCTCCAGAGGACACCTGGTAACATTGCCGAGGATTGAACAAATTGATCGACTACTCCAACCAAGCATTGGCAGTGAATATCAGGTCAGTCAGAGACTATAAGTTGGATCGTAACAGACAGTGGATTCAGGAGAGCTCTCATCATGATTGGAATGGCAGGATCAACAATTCAGGACTGTTGAACTATCAAAACCTCTTGAGAACTTCATAGCATTGTAAATTTCTATTTTCTTACTTTTCTTGATTTTGTTTTATGGCTTTTCATTTAAGGGAATGTATAGTAACTGTGTAATAGAGACTATCATATCCAGATACGAGAATATAATGCAATATGCATCTCTAGTTCCAGATTAAAGATGGATTCCCAATGTAACTGTTAACTATATCTTGACAATAGTATGCTGGACTCTCTGCCATTGTCCATGCCCACAATGAAGGACATATGACTGTTCATAAAGAACTATACATAATACAGGGAAACTCAGTGGAGTGGAGGGAACTTGGTGAGGGGGTAATGAAAATGTATCATAAAATGATAATAACACTTTAAAAATTAGTTTAGGGAGCAGAATTTGTGGTTTAGCTGCCAAAACAGCCACCAGCAATACCAGTGCCTCATACGTGTGCTAGTCCACATCTTGGGCTTTCCACTTCCCGTCCCACTCCCTGCTGATGGCCTGGAAAAAGTAGCAGACAAAGGCCCTGCATGCTATATGGGAGACCCAGATGAAGCTTTAGACTACCTAAATCCTGGGCATTTGGAACACTTGGGAAGTGAATCAGTCTCTCTCTCTTTCTTTCTCTCTCTTCTCTTCCTCTTTATTCTCTGTAACTCTGACTTTCAAATAAGTAAATAAAAACATTTTTAAAGGTGAGTTTGATTCAGTGACATACTCTTTGGATTGGGGAATTTGGTTACTATGTAAAAAAAATTTCATTTAATTTTCACTTGCTTAGTCCTTAGTGCTATGGCAAACGTGAAAGTTATCTAAGCAGTATATAAGAAGAAACTAATCTTTCAGGATATTGCAGCACCCAACAAAGATGCAACATGTCAAAAATGTTAATTGAGCCTAATAGATTATGCAGGTCAACAAGAGGAATTGGTGGTATTTTCACCATGATATCTTAAATTTAAATTAGTTAATTAAATCTTTTTTGTCAGGTGTGAAAACAGCTGTCTCATGTAGAATATGTTTTAAGTGGAAAAGTAAACTTCACAAATAATAATTTATGTCAAAATTTCTCAGGGATCCAGCTTGTATTATATAAGTGGAGATGTTAAAGTAGGGTGGATGACAACAAATCCTTTAAATCCACCAAGACCAAAATGTTCAATATCACATTAAACTGTCAAGTATTTAATTTCAGACATGTAAATTTCTTATGCATGCAGGCCTACAAGGAATGTACAATTAAATTCAGAATAAAAATAGAAATGTTTAAAATGTTAGCAATCCTTTATTAATATTACAAAAGGAGAATATGATACACTTTAAATGTTATGATTCAAAATGTTTAATAAAACCTGGTTGTACACTAAAATATTACTAATAGTATACTCAAGCAAATGGGTTCTTACAGTGTTTTCTTGAACTATTAGATAGATAGATAGATAGATAGATAGATAGATAGATAGATAGAGCCACTATGTTGCCATTGGTAACTCATTCTGCTCAACTGTATCGTCTCATTTCTCAATGTTCTTCATTCTTTGTGTGTTGACTGAAGGGAACATCTCTGAATGTATACCTCTGCTCTGCTCCTTCCTTCCACACAACAGCTATACTTTGAGGATGCTGAGTGTCTCAGGGTCCTAGGCTTTCACCTCCTCTGCCACAGTCATAGTTCCTACCCTGATGCATTTTCTCTGCTTAAGGATCTACATGCATTCCACTCACCATGCTCAAATGCTTTCTGCACTCACCTTGTAAAGTGATTTGACTGGAGCAGCCTCCACGCTCTGCGGGTACCTCCTCTTCCGGGAGCTGGGATGTGGTGAGACTTCTTCACCTGACAGAAAGCCAGCTGGAACCCTGGATGTGCCTGTCCCTGCTCTTCAGCCTCAACAGCCTTGTGCTTCAGAGTAGAATTCTCCTGAACTCTTTGCAATAGCCCTTAAACTATATTTTTTCTCCTCTAATCTGTCTAAATTCTGTTTCCTCTGCCTGGAATACCTTCATAATCATCCCTTCCTACCCCTCTATCTTGCTTGCCTTGCTAAATCCGGTGCTTGTCACCAGCCACTTGCATGAGCCTATCTCAGTGACCCTCAAGAACGAATTAGGTATGCCCGATCTCTAAAATTACATCACTGCAGACAACAAAATACCTTCTGCCAATTTACATATGTGTCTTTTGCCTCTTATAAGTTGTATGCTTTCAGGTGAGCACAACCATGTCCATGCAAGGGAATTCATTGTAAGCTCTGATATTTAGCACAAACTATTATATTATATGTGCTAACTTGTATATATGATGTCTTGTAGGTCTTCAAGATAATTATAGCAAGTTTGGGGTGAACATATTATGTGACATTAGGTTACAAAGAAAATCATATATGACAACATTTTCTTGTATTCCCTATTTTCAAAGTTATTTTTTCATTGATCTCTCCCACTCTGATAAAATAAGAAATCAATCAATCTAGCTATCCATCTATCTTTCTTTCTTTCTTTCTTTCTTTCTTTCTTTCTTTCTTTCTTTTTCTTTCTTTCTTTCTTTCTTCCTTCCTTCCTTCCTTCCTTCCTTTCTTCCTTCCTTCCTTCCTTCCTTCCTTTCTTTCTTTTTTATGATCTTACTCCCAATTTATTGGCACAAGTTACTAAACTTTTTACAATTTCCTGAGGGGTAATAATTACAGGCTGGGATGGCATTTGGCCAAGTTGTTTTGATTCTGGCTAACATGTCTGCAATCTATATCTGAGTGTTTAGAATTGATATCTAATTGTCCTCCTTTCTCTAATACAGATTCCGCTGATAAAGACACAGGGAAGCAGTGGTGATAACTTGAGTGACTGAATTTCTGTCACACAGACAGGAGACCTGGATAAAGGTCCTGTCTTCAGTCCCATTGCAGGATTTTGGGGAGTAAATCAACACAAGTATGCTCTCTGAATGTGTGTACGCATGTGTGTGTGTGTGTGTGCACGCACCTGTGTCATGACTTCTCAAATAAATAAAAATAAAAAGGAGAATCAGTATTATATAATTCATACAAATCTCCTTTCAACCATACCTGTGTTTATGCGAATGAGATGATGTTCAGGGGGCCCCAAGATATTTCATGGTAAAAGCAGGCTGCCAGAGGAACCAAACCTGGGATTAGAAGGTTGGACCTTTCAGCCTCAACATCCAACCTGTGGAGAGTAACGAGCGGTTGAAGGCTCAGTCAGTGCCAACAGTATCATGAACCATGCTTATGGAATACAGCTTTCATAAAGGAACTTAACAAGGGCCCACAGTGATGGCTCAATGACTAAATTTTCACCCTGCATGTGCCAGGATCCCAAATGGGTGCCAGTTGATGTTCTGACTGCTTCACTTCCCATCCAGCAACCTGCCTATGGCCTGGGAAAGCAGTAGAGGATGGCTCAAAGCCTTGAGTCTCCGAACCTTCATGGAAGACATACAAGAAACTCCTAGCTTTGGATCGGCTCAGCTCTGGCCATTGTGGCCACTTAGGGTATGATCCAGTGGATGGAAGATCTTTTGTCTCTCCTTCTCTTCATAAATCTGATCTGCCTTCCCAATAAAAAGAAATAGATCATTCAAAAAAAAGGACTAAACAAGCAATCTCTGAGAGTATGTGGGTTACAAGCAAATCAAGATTTGGAGAGGGTTGGTACACTTAGAAAGCATAAGGAACGAAGGAAGCTCTGTCCACCACATCTCTTTCCACTCCACATACAACTCTGATCCACTTGTTTCTGCATTGCACCCAATACAATAAGCTGAAGGTAGTAAAGAAACTGATTCTCAGGGTTTTGTAAACAATTCTAGTCAATTGTCAAATCCAGAGATGGAATCATAGAAATCTTGATTTTGGTCAGTCAGAAGTACAGGTTGCCCAGACCAGTGATTGGCTACTGGCCTGGGAGTCATCTTTTGGGACTGAGCCCTTCATCTGCGAGATTTGCACTAACTTCGTGTAGCATCAGAACTGAGTTGAGCTGTTGGATAGCCAGTTACTCGGCCAGTCAGAAAACTTTGTGGTGTTGAGCAAGATCTCACCTATTTGAAGTCAAAAGTATTGCCAATTAAAACAAATTACAACAATATCCACTAAATAGACTATTGGTTTTTCTATAGAAGCTAACTTCAACTAGTTGGTGTAATCACTTTGATGAGGAAAAAAAAAGGTGAACAATTCATTTCCACTAAATGATCTGTCGTCTTGTTTCAATTATTTTTACTTACAGAACCTGACAGGCCAGCTAAATTCAGCCTGCATATGCAGCCTGGGAGATCTCAGTTCTTTTCTCTTTATCTTATGACTACAGAAATACTAATTCTAATGTTGTGTTTTCTCAAGAAGCAACATAAACCATACCAGACTCCACAGTGCATTCCTGAAATACTGCTTCATCTTTCTTACATTTAAAAGTCCTAATCTTTCAGTCTTTTCAACAAGAACTAAAGGAAACTTCTAGTCATTTTCTGCCTTATTTAACTTTTCTGGAATCAATATTCTGTCTTTTTAAAGTAAGGTATGTCTTCAGGGTAGCTATACATTTGACTTGGTCACATTTCAGTAATCTACTCCATCCATACCTGTCTCTCAGCCTAAAAGGAGAATGAATACAAAATGATGTAAAGCAGGGGTGTAAAGTAGTTTTCATTCAGAAAGATTCATTGATCAATTTGTAGTGGCTTCCTGTGATGTGCTGAAATCTTGCTCAGTGGAAACAACTGAATGTTGGTATTCAAAATGAATACAGGGAGAGGAAAAAGGGCAGTGGCTCTCCCTGTAACAAGGAAGGATGTCAATGAACTAGAGAAAGTTGCTCCTTCCAAAGCTATGTTTCATCTTATGGTCTTTTCCCAGGATTGTACACTCAGGTTGAACGAAAGCTTCTACCGAGTTCTAAAGTGTGACCCTAGAAAAGGTGAACGTTCTCCCAGCTAGTCAGGAACCTGCACTGGAAGCCTCTGTCTTTGAGGCTGCTACAACCTCTGAAAAACATGCCATGCATGCATTTGGTTTCAAGAACATTTCTCAGAATATAGACACCATCTTTCATCTCGCATTATCTCCTCTTTTCAGTTCTCTTATGCTTCTGTCTGGACTTCTGCTCCGATTCAAGTGCCCTCCCAGATAGCTGCTCATTTCAGCACTCTGACTTGCCCTGTCTTGCTGTCTGAACCCCCAGGCTCAATCCAGCCTTCTGTCCCACTCTCTTCCAGTCTGTTTTGGAAGGGAAGGGTGCTCTACCCTCAGAAGTCAGTATTGTAGTCATTTCCATGAGAGAAGCTAAATGATTCAAAAGTGAACTCCAGGTTATTTTAACATGCAGAGAGGCGCATTGTGTTTCTGGGAGGTGGACTCAGATCTGAGATGTTTTTTTCTCAGTGTCCGGGGATTGTGTTAAATGAATATCACCTGAGTCTTTTTATCTTCCCTCACTTCTAAATCTATTTCTCACCCTTCTCATTCAAAAATGAATGTCCTGAGGGCCTGTCATCATGACAGATGTTTTATTCCTTTACATTTTAAAATTAACATAGCACTTGAGCCACTGCCTCTGAGGGATTTGGAAAAGAAACATGGGCCTGGTATACATGAAAGTGATAAAACTAGAGGGAACGTTGAAACAAGAAAACAAATACATTTAGTGCTCTAATAACAAAAATAATTACCACTTCCAGCCCTGCTTTAAAAAAGAAAATAATGCCTCTCTCTCTCTCTGTCTCACACACACACACGGTTGCTCTCCATAGTGTTACATCCACAGAGTCACAAGGAGTTGTAATATTTTGGCAGGAGGAATAAATAAGTTGAATTTACATACGTCTAAGCTTTACCTACAATCTACCTATCACCCAGGCAAGTTTCATTTGACTGTTACTTCTTCTTAAAAGGGGGAAGGAGAAAATGGAGGGCAAAGGTGGGATCCCTGTACCTACAAAAATGTATCATGGAAAGTAATCACAATATTTTAAAAACAACCAGAGTATATGCTATAAGCAATCAATGCTTTTCTTTTTTGCAATTTCATAAAAAAATTGACACTGACATGTTTTTAGAAAATGTCCTGAGGAATCGCATGTGCTCATTTCAAATCCCTTGCACCATTAATTCCATGTGATACAGCTTTTTCTGAAGAACCCTCCTATACAGTTCTCAACTTGCGGAGATGAAATTGCTAATGTAAAAGTCACTGGGAGGCCTGGCATGGTAGTTTAGTGGCTAAAGTCCTCACCTTGGCTATACCAGGATACCATAGGGCACTGGTTCTAATCGCAGAGGCCCTACTTCCCATCCAGGTCCCCGCTTGTGGCCTGGGAAAGCAGCGGAGGAAGGCCCAAAGCCTTGGGAGTCTGCACCCGTGTGGGAGACCTGGAAGAGTCTCCAGGATTCTGGCTTTGGATCAGCGCAGTTCTGGCCATTGCAGCCTCTTGGGAAGTGAATCAATGGACAGAATATTTCCTCTCTGTCTCTTCTCCTATCTGTATATCTTTCCAAAAAAAATTTTTGAAAGTCATTGAGAAGACCTGTGATAAAAAGCCTGATTTGTTCAATTCAATATTGCTTTCGGATAATTTTGAGAACATGGCATTTTTTTTAGTATTGATTGATTGATAATCACCTTCTGTTACGTGGGAGATGACCGCAGGATTTCTGTCTGTTTAGCCTGTGTGGGAGGCCATGGGCACACAGCACACTATGTCTCTGGGGGAACCCTTGATGATTTCGGCTAACCAAGACCTCAACTTTGCCTGTTCGCTGGCTTTGCAGACAAGAACAGTAAGCTGCACCCCAGTCTCTGTTTTTGGACGAGCTGTGCTGGAACCCTTGACAAGCAATTCTAAGAAGTCAAATGCAACCCATAGCCTACCTGCTGCATGCACAGATGGTGAATGGGATCTGAGGCATACCTTACAACCTATGTGCTATATGTGACTCAAGGCCTATCTGCCTAGGATCTGAAGCCAACTGATTTCCCCCACATTATTATAACAGGATAGTCCTTCACAAGCAGTCTTAAGAACATCATTCTGGCATTTAAATTTATCCTGACATTGTGGATATGGAGAATGGCAGACAGCCCAGCATCTATTCTCAAGATATATCTGACAGTTTCATTGGGAGTACATCTTTGATCTGGATGCATACTGAATTGCATCTTCACATCTGGATATGATTGTCTTTATTACACAGTTACTATACATTCCCTTAAATGAAAAGCCATAAAACAGAATCAACAACAGAAATAAACTTTTAAAAATTTACAAAACCATGTTGTTAAATAACATGCTACTGAATAACTAATGGGTAAATGAAGAAATAAAAAAGAAAACAAGAAAACCTTTTTGGAGAAAATGATGCTAATATGAGATCTATGAGTCAGTGAAGAATTTAATAAGAAAAAATAATCTTTTTTGAAGAAATTAAAATAAAAACAAAAATATGAAAATCCATGAGTTGTGGCAAAAATATCACTTCTTAAAAGCAAAGAAAAAACAATCAGTTTAGCTGGTCTATTAATTTTCCATGTATTTTGAATATTATTATTTTCATTTTAATAAATTTGCCTCTTTCAAGAGACTTCATGCCTCTACTATTATTAGTAAACATGTGTTTAGTTACCTTATTCATGATATTTAATGTTATTATTTGGCTTAAAGCTTGCAACAATTTAATGTTCAACTTAATCATCAACATTCTCACAGCAACAATTTGTTAATCACCCACTATGTGTCAGGCATATACCATTTGTATTATAAGTATTTTCTTGTAATGCAACTGGCATGCCAAGTATGCACAACAACTTCAGGTGCAGAAACAAGGATAGATTATGTAACTTGCATAAGACTCAGTAAGTGACAAGTGGTAGAGTGAGAACATATTGACATCTCCCTCTGGTTCTGGCTCTGATGCCTGGGATCTTTTAGCTATTTGCTTGTCCATGCATATGACTTAAAGATATGAGCATGTCTCCATTGGAAGGCAAGGGAACCTATAGCTCACACAACAGATGCCATAGAGACCTTTAAAACAAAGCAGCAAAGCTCCTTACCAGCATTTCAAAAGGTCCCAGCATAATAAGACAGAACCACTCTGCCCATCCCCATGCCCGAGTACTTGTGTCTCTTCTGGTCTCAGTCCAGAGACCTTGCTTAAGAGAATAGGTTTGGTCCATGCTTGATGTGGCTGTGGGATGTAATTTTGTGTTCTGGCACCTTTCTTTCCATTCTCAGCCTGATAATATGGTCTGTGTTCCTGCTCTGACTTTTGACACCTGCTTCCTACTCTCAACAAGAGGATTCTTCAGTTTTTCTCTGATTCTTATTTGATGTTTCCTACCTTGTTTCTTTGCTCTTGGATCCTTCCTTGTCACCTGCCCCCCATAGTCTTCCCTCTACCATAACAGCGAATACTGCACTCTAGGCAAATCTCCAACTCTTCATAGGCCTAACTTGCGCTTTTACTGGATTAATCTGGAGTAGGAGAACCCACTCGATTCCCCTTATCTATTTCACAGGTGCTTCTTCAATATATCCCAGCTGTACTGTGACTTGAATTGGGTGGTAGCAACTTATACTAATTTGTCAGTATTTTACAACAGAAACAACAAAGTTCTGTAAGGGTCT
Organism: Ochotona princeps; assembly: GCF_030435755.1. Taxonomy (NCBI): domain Eukaryota; kingdom Metazoa; phylum Chordata; class Mammalia; order Lagomorpha; family Ochotonidae; genus Ochotona; species Ochotona princeps. The sequence continues at coordinate 22,946,157 of NC_080836.1, forward strand.
GACATGGGGAGGATTTTGTTTCTCCTTCTAACATGCTCCTCAATAATGTCCTAGAACTTCGTTTACTACTTGAAAGATTTTAGGGCCCTGCGGCGTGGCCTAGCGGCTAAAGTCCTCGCCTTGAAAGCCCCGGGATCCCATATGGGCGCCGGTTCTAATCCCGGCAGCTCCACTTCCCATCCAGCTCCCTGCTTGTGGCCTGGGAAGGCAGTCGAGGACGGCCCAATGCATTGGGACACTGCACCCACGTGGGAGACCTGGAAGAGGTTCCTGGTTCCTGGTTCCCGGCACTGGATCGGCACGCACTGGCCTGTTGCGACTCACTTGGGGAGTGAATCATCGGACGGAAGATCTTCCTCTCTGTCTCTCCTCCTCTGTATATCTGACTTTGTAATAAAAATTAAAAATCTTAAAAAAAAAAAGAAAGAAAGATTTTAGCAAATTTAACTAATCTCCTCAGGGAAAGCATTCTCCAATAAACTTTCCAAATGTTTGCTTACTAAGTCATACATCAAGATACAAGATCATCTTTCTAACTTCCTTTGAGACCTTGAATGAGTAATGAAAATATCTGTCCCATGGTTTTCCTTCTCTTTGAAATTAGGAAACAAGATAAACAAGATTATGTTTTTTCTTTCTTTCTTTCTTTCTTTTAAGATTTATTTGAAAGGAAGAGTGACAGGGAAGAAGAAAAAAGAGATCTTCCAGCCACTAGTTCATCCCCAAATTGCTCATAATGGCAGGGAATCAGCCAGGAAGCATGCCTGGAGTTCATGCAGGTCTCCTACATGGGTTGTTGGCCCATGTTCTTGGGCCATCTTCTACCACCTTTCCAAGCACATTACAAGGGACTTGGGTCAGAAGGAAGCAGAGCAGCCAGGACTCCAATGGGTACTCCCATATGGCATACTAGAGTTGAAAGTGGAGACAAACCGCTGTGGCAAAATCTACCCCCCAAATCTCTCATTTCCAGAGTGTTTGAAGAGACTCTGGACCTGAAGGTAGTGTCTAAGGGGGCATAGGAGCAGATCAAAGAGGAATGACTGGAGATGTCCTGGAAAAAAGGATCTACCTTAATCTTTCTTGTAAACTGTGTAGCATTTTATATAGGAAAATTGGAAAGTTTCAAACAAGAGAGAGAAAGAAAGAGAGAGAGAGAGAGAGAGAGAGAGAGAGAGAGAGAGATGAAGCCAAGCAATACATTTGCTATCTTTCTACTTTCATGGAAACTTATCCCTTCCCTTTCCCACCCTGCAAGATGTTGTTCCGATGTCACCTATCAGAAGCCTTTCTCGGTTCCCCAAGCTCCATGTTCTTTGTTCCCAGGATTTTTACTCACCATTTCAGAAAATATCAGTCGTCATAAATATTATGAGCTACAGGGTTCCATATGTTTCCAATATGATAACAACACTTCCATTAATCTCCCCATCTCCGAGGGGCACAGTAAGTACTCATCACATATTTCTAAGGAATGAATGACTCATCCCATAAATCAAATCTAAATCAACCTCTCCAAATCTAACACAATGGCTTATACTTTTTTGAAATGGAGACACAATCGCTATTTTTCAGCCTACTCCCACAGCCTTTCAAGATTGTTTCACTCATAGAAACCGTGGCATCAGCAAATTTGAAGATGTCACCATGCACTCCATATTTCAGATCACATCTAAGGACATTCCCCTATTTCTCTGTTTCTATTTCTTGTGTTGTAGCCCATTCGCTTTCTCTCATGGTTTCCTAAACCCAGTCCTTCGCAATGCATGATAATGCGCCCTCTCCCTTAAAGCTGATGATCATTTAAAAAACAATAGCTGAACTTGGTATTATAATTATCATTCTTTGCTCCAAATCATGGAGAGCAGTGGATAAATTTAGAGCTTTTACTGCAGTCAGAAATACTGCATTACTTTAGGAGATACTGAAGTGATGAATAGTTTTTGCTCAATATTACCGTCCTGAAGATGTTTCTGGCTGCAACATCATGAACTGAAGTACTCACTGTCCTCTGTGTGTGTGTGCTGAAAACAAAAGTATAACATTCTACAAAAGTCTGTGGTTATGTCCCAGTAGTTATTTCAATCTCTCAGTTTACTGACAATTTTTCCATTATAATCTTCCTGTGTGTATCCTAAGCTATCAGGTTGAATTCTAACTCATCATGTTTTCCATCTCTCCCCCAACCTTCATATGCACATGCCAAACACATAATGATAATTTGAGATTTAATCACCATTACCAATTTTCTATTAAGATAAAATTAACCTTTACTTCAGATCTATCTCCCCAAAATATATACCTACGGTTTGATGATTAAAGTATTTTCAAAGAAAATTATCAAGTAAACTACAGCCAGAACAGATTATCTAATAGTAAAATACAGAGGGAGACATAACTGAAACTCTCCTCTGAATCTACATAATATACTATTTAACATTTGCAATTCTTTCAATTGTATATCTTATAAAGACCCCAGCCTTTTGAAAATATCATGATTCTCAAATTTTATTGACTATCTCCAGAGCAGCTTCCCTTTCTAATTTTCCTTTTATTTTAGGTATTAACTCTGATGTTTAGAATTGTTAATTATCTGAGTGAAGGTAAATTTACTTTTGATGACCTCAAAGTAAACCCCCCTCTCTGTATAACAACCATATCATTTATGTAAGGTATATCTGGTGCTTTTCATATATTTTCAAAACTGCCACAGAGACAAGTGACAGCTTCATTTTCATTGTGCTTTTCATGAAGATGGCTTGGAAACTTCAAGAGGAAACGTTGCCAATATTTTCAGCAATATCAATTCAAATTCTCCTCACAATTGGATTAGTTCACATAGTCCCATATTTTCAGAGCCAAAGTTTGTCTTTTTCCCAATTTCCTCTTCCCTATTAGAATCAGTACACTATCTAGATCAAATTGCAGTCCCTTCTATAGAAATATCTATAGCGAAATAAATTTTAAGCTTATATTCCTTGTGTGCTTGTTCCAAACCAATGACAATATAAAATTCTCGAGCAAAAACAAAGTGTGAACAACAACTTATAATTTTCTTGCAGAACTATTCATGCCCACACATTCATTTTAGACTGCAAACTAATTTATAAATACTGTTTTACTTTTTGTAACACAAAATGAGCTTTGAAACACACCTTAGGTTTTACAAAATGGATGCATAGGTGTCGCCTAGATTTCTCATTAATTTGATTCTCTCATCCATAAAAAGGAATTGAATCTCTTTGTAATTTACAAATGTCAAAAAATCCTTATCAAAATTTGTTAGCCGGAATGTGGGTGTCGGGGAGGCAGAGGAAAGGTATGCTTTGTGATGTAGAGGTTAAGCAGCTTTCTCCCCCCTGAGCACTGGCTCATGTCCCAGAGCTCCAGTTCCCAACTAGCCTCCTACACCTGGAAAGGAGAAGCCGGCCCAAGCCTGGCCCCTGCTGCCCACATGGGACACACAGATGGAATGCAGCTCCTGCTTCCCGTCTTTGCACTAGTTGATTGCTGCCATTTGGGGAGTAAACCTATTGATGAAAAATGCTCTCTTTCTCTGTCTCTCCTCCCTGTTTCTGTAACTCTGCATTTCAAATAAATAAAGTAAATCTTCATTGAAAGCTTTGCCTGGATTGTAGTCTTTACAAATAGTGATTATTGAAATTAGAGTTAAGTCCTTTAACTTTCCCAGCTTTAGTTTTGCTGTAAAGAGCAGTGGTCTTTATTTATTTTCACACATGAATGCTGCACAAGAGCCTTTTGGGTAGAGAAAAATTTAAGTGAATCCATGTCTGATCCTTACTCTCCTGATATATGGGTTCCTTTGGTTAACTGGCCTCAGAAGGCATCGGCTATTAAGACATAATTCAAAATTTTCTTTCATCTCCCTTTTCTCACATGTCCTTGTCACATCTTAAAGAAAAAAAAAATAGAATCTCACTAATCTCCAAGCTTGGTATGTGTCATTGCCTGGAGGGCAAAAGAAAAAAAACCCCTGAAGGATTGAATTTTCACTATGAACTTCCATCGTGTCAGTAAAGCCTTCTCAACAACAGTACAGACTGGAGGCAAGTGTCTCGTTTTCCAACCCCTCCTGTTTCAAAATTTTCCTTCAGAAGTGAACATAACATGAGCAGTATCAGCCCATGTTGGCATATTTTGTATTCAGGTACATGTGGAGTAGGTGTTAGCAAGGTGGCAGTATTAGGAACGATAACATTTTCGCAGTCACACCTCTTTTTTCAGCTGTTTTTCAATAATGCATCATATCTACCTACCTACCTATGTAACTATCTATTTAAATATCTCTTAAAATCAGCCTACATAATGATCAATCTACAGATCAACCTATTGATTTATCTATATTTAGAACTGAATATTAAGCATTTTTAGGTTGTATAACACAAACTATCAGTCTGCTGTTAAAATAAGAATGGGATGCTCTTCTATTTTTAGCATTCTTAACAGAAGCAGGTGTTCCTACCGGTATTTCACTCTGTGTCCTGTCGTTATTACAAAAAGTTGAAGAATTTGTTATACAGATTACTATTACACATTTAAGCAGAAGGACCACATATAAGAGTAAATGACATTTTTCCTGAATAAATTCAGTTGCTGAGAAAAAACTTTTTCTGCAAACATTAATCAGACATGATAAATACAGGTCTACATTATAATTTGAGGATGAGTCTTCTCGTCCCTCTTAGCTCATTCCATCTTTACACAGAGTCTCAACTTTTGAAAATTTGTCTCCACAACGCATCCATTTGGTTTATTTATTTAATTAATTTATTTTTTTATACAATTTGAGAAACCTTTATTTAAGATCTCAAAGGAGGAGAAGGTAATGGAACAATTGCCTCAGATCGCAAATTGAGTCAAACAGTGATGGATGAGTGTGTCAGGATTGTTCCTTTACACCCACAGTCAGTCATTCCTGTTTTCCTCAGTAACAGGACACTGGTTTTCATTTGGGACGATGTTGAGCCCACGTAAAAGAGTATACACATTTCTTTGCAAGAAGGTTTGACCCTGCAACTGAAATTTGGCCTATGCAAATGAAAACACAATATCAAATGGAACTTCTTGAAGAACACTTAATTGGGCTCAGCTGCAAAGGAGACCTTCTTGTCCTCCCACACTTCCTATCCCTGCCTATCTCAAAGCAGGATGCGGGAATTGAGAGCAGCAATTCAGAGAGATGGTAACACATTCTCTGCTGACACCACAGAAGAGTCAAAGGCCAGCGTTGGACTTCTTCCACAGGAGAGGCAAGTTTCGTTTTGTTTAAGATCCTATTTTCTGCCTGCTGTCGGCATCTACAGCTGATGTACAGGGCAAGTTAAAATTCACGTAGACGACTGCGAACATTTTGACGTAGAACATTGAGCTGTGGTTTGGAATGCTTGCATCCCATGTGGGAGTACAAGATGAAATCCTAAATCCTAAGATGAAATCATGCTTCTACTTCTAATCCAGCTTCCTGTTTCTTTTTTTAATTTTTTATTATTATCATCATTTTATGATACAATTTCATAGGCCCTGGGATTTCCCTAAACCCCTCCCCAAGTGCTTTCCCCACCAAACCTGAGTTCCCCTATATTATTACTATAGTATAGTTCTTCATAAATAGTCATATTCCATCATTGCAGGTATGGACAATGGTAGAGAGTCAGGCATCATATTGTCAAGATATAGTTAACAGGGCCTGGCACGGTAGCCTAGTGGCTAAAGTCCTCACCTTCCAAGCACTGAGATCCCATATGGGCACTGGATCTACTCCCAGTAGCCCTGCTTCCCATCCAATTCCCTGCTTGTTGCCTGGGAAAGTGGTTGAGGACAGCCCAAAGCTTTTGGATGTTTGATGCGTGTGGGAGACCTGGAAGAGGCTTCATGTCCTAGATTCTGATCAGCTCAGCTTCAGTCATTGTGATGCCTTGGGGAGTGAATCATTGAATAGAAGATCGTTCTGTCTGTCTCTCCTCCTCTCGGTATATCTGCCTTCATAATAAATAAATAAATAAATATATATATATATATATACATACATATATATTAAATGATAGTTAACAGTTTCATTGGGAGTCCATCTTTGATCTGAAAGTAGAGATATATACTGCATTGTATTCTTGTATCTGGATATGATAGTCTCCACTACAGTTACTATACATCCATCCCCTTAAATAAAAAAAAATACATCCATCCCCTCAAACAAAATCAACAAAGGAAATAATAAAAGAAATTCAAAATGCCGTGAATTAAACACATGCTACTGAATAACTGAATATCAAGAACCTTCTTGAAGAAAATGATGCCACTATATGATCTATGAATCATTGAAGACTTTAATGAGGAAAAAAATGTTTTGAGGAGATGAAACAAAAAAAGTCACCAAAATTCATGGGTTATACTTTCCGCTGATCTTCGTTAGTGAAATGTATCTCCTGTAGACAGCAAAGAGATTTTTTTTTTAAGTCTACTTATCTATGATGTTTGATTGATGAGTTTAAGCAATTTACATTCAGGATTAATGTGAATTTCCCTTATTATTTTATTAAATATATTTGTAAATCCAAGTCTCTTTCTGCACCTTCTGGGACTCCCATAACTCTTATATTTGACCTTCTAATAATGTCCTTGAATTCCTGAATACACTTTTAGCTTGATCCAACTCTGCTTCCAGCTTTTTGTTTGTTTCCCCTGGTGACAGGAAATATCTTCCAATTCTGAGATTCTTTCTTCTGCTTCATTCATCCTAGTTTGGAGACTCTCCACTGTGCTTTGAATTTGGTCTGCTGTATTCTTCATTTCTGATATATCAGCTTTCATTTGATTCATTTCCTGTGTTACATATTCCATAAATTCCTTGAACTCCTGCATTATGTGCTTCTTGTTGATAAGAAGCTTTGTGACAAATGTTTTGAATTCTGTATCCCTCATTTTCTCTATGTATTCTTCAGTTAACTCAGGTTGGCAAAGGATTTTACTCTTTTGCAGGGGATTCTTCAGTATTATTCATTGTGCTTTTGCCTCTTCTTTTGCTCTTGGTCATTGTACTTCTACTTATCAGATTCTTCTCCTTGGGGCAGATTTCTAAGCTCTGACATTCACAGGTCTACAATTTGATTTTATTTGTTGTGGTTGGTACACAGTTCTTTGCTTGCAGCCAATCTTGCCACTCCCTCCAGCGAGTTCCAGTCTGGGTTTTTATGTTAGACTTCCACCATGGTCTCCATAGCTCCTGTGATACCATGCTGAGGCTGCACCAGTTTCTGTTCAATCTTCCTCCCACTTTCTGTTAGAGCAGGTCCAGGATTAGGGAGACTGCAGGGGTCCTATATAGCTAGGTTGTTGGTAGTGCTAATCTTGCCAGGACCTGTTGGCCATTAGGTCTGAGGGCCACATGGACATATTTGACCCGTACGATTCCAAAGTCAGTATTAATTCTCCTGTGGGACCAGTGCAATGCAATGAGCTCCATGAGTTCACTCTCAGCTCAGTGCATGTGCAGTTAATAAAAGAAGCAATATTAATATTTCTGCCATAATAAAACAGTTTGTTCTAAAGAATGATTTAGTTATCAAATAATAACACATGCCAGCACTTTTAAAATAAAATCCTTAAAGTGAAAGATTTATATTTTTAACTTCATACACAACAGAACCAAACTTAAGGAGTGATTTAATGTCAGAAAGAAAATTAAAAATATTGCCTTCAAAACATACAAAAGGTGGGTATATTTAAAAAAAAAATCTTCTCCTGACTCCTGGCTTGAGACCAGCCCAACTCTGGTTGGAGAGTGAATCTGTGGAAGAGTGATCACTCTCTGCCCTTCAAATAAATAAATCTATAAAAACATATTACATAAGATATAATGATGATTTGATTCCATATTGTTTTATTCTTTATAATTTTAACTAATGTCACAGTTTATACAACATCATGCAAGACCCTCTGCAGAAAAATAATCACTGTGAGTATGTGCAGTAACAACTGATATGATTCAAATCCCCTTTACAATTGAATGAGTTCAATTTTAAATTCTACTGCAAAAAAAAAAATCTTCATTTCTGGAAACATTTTCCCCCTAACAGTTTTTTTCAGAAAAATATGAGTTGAAAATTATCCTAGCAAGTTTATGTATCTGAAGTCAGTTTTATGCATTAAAAATTAACATACTATGTGAAATTTAAAATCCTCTTCAGACTTAACAGCTTATGATTTAAAAAAAATGTAAACCTTAAAACAATTTTAATCAAAATGATTAAACACAGGAGACAGAGCAAAGCTTGTTTTAGAGTGAAAATGAAGTTACTCAAAGCCCTAACATTCATTTCAACAAATTCCATTATATGAATATTTCTTAAATAACAAAAAGTCTACCCTGCCACTTAATAGCTGGGACCAGAAAAGCATCTGGATATATGAGCAAAATATTTAACGACACACAATACTAGATAGCTATTTACATCAGTGCTTTTAAATCAAACTTTTCTTAAATTACAACTTAATTTTTATTGCTGAGCAATACAGCAACCATATGTTCATTTGGTTACATTTTATTGAACTGTTACTGAATGATTCCCATTCTATCATTAACATCCTTTCAAAGGCTACAAGATCTCAATCACTGCTGATATGCTCCCATCAAATGCAATTCTAATTTTAAAACCACAATACAATCAACATTATTGCTTCTTTAGGATGTGTGTGGACAAGTATTGGGTTTTGTTTCCTTCCTTCAACAAACTATAAAACAAAATGGTACAGCATTATCCCTGCAAACATGTATTCTCCCTCAGTCATTCTGCAGTTCTCAATCTAGTCAATGTCATAGTATTTAATATGACCCATTTTTCATAGAGAATAGTGGTCCCATTTATACTGCCGAGACTGATAGCATAGTATGCTATCAATCCTAAAAGCTCTGATGCGAGCCATGGACTTCTACCAAAAGATTCCTTTTGGGGCTATCAATCTCACTGCTCCCCAGTGTCTCGAAGCCCTAAATCAGACTGCTTGATATCTTTCCAGTTTTGTATTCCTGCATCAGCAGTCTGCCTAAGCACAGCCATCACTCACTAGTACTGTTAACCACATTTGCTACAAACAACACACCACTTTTCTCATCCTAAGGCCAAGTGTGAAATTTCTGCTGCATTAAATCACTTGAGTTCCTTGATAAGGAGCACCCACTTTGTCTCCTGAATTGTGAGTAAATTTTATATTATTATCTTATTATTCATCTTGTGAATGAAACACAACATCATAAGTAGCTAGAGATGAATGCAAGTATACTTCAAAAAGCAAAGTTTTAAATGGCACATCAGTAAACCTGTACTTTTTTCCTATGTATAAATATTTCCATTCTTCTCAAAAACTGCTAAATATGCTATTCCAGAAAGCTTCTAAGACCAATTTTGTCAATCCTTTTTTTTTAAAGATTTATTCATTTTATTACAAGGTCATATACAGAGAGGAGGAGAGACAGAGAGGAAGATCTTCCGTCCGATGATTCACTCCCCAAGTGAGCACAAAGGTCGGTGCTGCGCCGATCCGAAGCCAGGAACCAGGAACCTCTTCCAGGTCTCCCACGCGGGTACAGGGTCCCAAGGCTTTGGGCCGTCTTCGACTGCTTTCCCAGGCCACAGGCAGGGAGCTGGATGGGAAGTGGAGCTGCCGGGATTAGAACCGGCGCCCATATGGGATCCCGGGGCGTTCAAGGCGAGGACTTCAGCCGCTAGGCCACGCCAACAGGCCTAATTTTGTCAATCCTTTTAATGTATGTTTACTCAAAGCCAGTCATCAGTGAGGTCAACATCATAGGCAGGGTGGGCAGGCCAGGGCAGTGAGCTCTCACAACTGAACGGACACCCAATCCCATCCACTTCTCTATCTTCACAAATCAATTTTGCCTCAATTCAGTTGAGAGCCATTTCCATTTATGTTTTTGTTTGTCTACTTTTTGGTCGAAGCAAGTCATATGGCGATTCAAGCCGCTTTCTTTTTATAATATGAGGAAGGCAAAGAAAACTAAAACCCAATTATTACCATATAGATAATTTTGAAAACTATCTTTACGGAATTCAAGTCAACTAGTATTACTAATAGTTTAAAAACTATTTTCTAATAAGCAATAATTTTGTTACTACAGTTAAGATTTTTCCACCAAATGACTTCAGCATTCAAAATCAATGCAACTGCTAGTCTTTAACAATTGTACTCCATGGGAACTAGGATCTGGTGTTGGGGAGGAAGAAGGAATCTCTGACTACTGATCCTTGGAATAAACATTACTGCTGCATTATGCCAACCCTAAGTCCCCCAGTGGAAATGAATAGTTAAGCTTTACTGTTTCCTGTTAGGAATGAGTATTATTTAAAATCTGTAGTCTCAAACAGTTAGATTGCCAGCCCAGCTGTTTAAGATAAATAACATAATTCTTAGCACCATCAGACGAACAGACATAAAATCTTAGCCTCATCCTTGGACGCTAAAGGAATCGAAGCTTCTGCATTTCACGTTAGAAGCTAAACCTGATGAGGCACTCAGGAGCTGCTTCATGCTGAGGAGCTGTTCTTGCATCTATCTAAATGACTCAAGTGTATATTTGAGATTTAGTTGGCTTGTACATATCCTGCTTTTTTTGGGCAATAGCAACATACAATCCTCAGTAGGTTGAAAAGCCATGCATATGGCCATATTTTTATTCTAGCCTAGTTATTCTAGACTCTTACCTCACTCTCCTTCTTTCATGCAGAGGGTAACGTTCTCTTCCTGAAATTTTTTCTCTTCTCCATTCACTGGTTCTGATTCTGTGCTGGAGTTGTTGTTTTTTTTTTTTCCTCTGAGAACTGGGTGCTTACAGCAATGCTACAGCTTTACCTTGATACTACATTTTTGTCTTCCTAAGGAAGCTACTATGTTAAAAAGTTCGCCCTTAATTCTTAAGACATGCCTGTGTGCTCAGGGGGCAGTTAGAGACACGGGTGTATGCTCTAAACTTGGTTATCAACATGGCTATAACCTGACAAGTCATAACTTCTGAGCTCCAGTCTTCTATTTAGGAAAAAAATATATATCAATGAGCAAAGCTCATGCTATTGTCCTAACTTCATACATATGACCTCTGCAACATGTTCCCTAGCATCTCACCAGACCCTTGTTTTTACTGCTCACATCAGCTATTTAAAGTCTCACCTTAAGTATCATTTTCTATATAAAGATCCCCTAATTTCAACCCAGAAAATACTTTTTGACAGTTCTTGGGTGTCACATACTCACAATATACTTCCATCATTGTTCTTAAAATTCTTCTATTCCATGTCTTATAGCATATCATTTTTTTTCAAGGTTCAAGGTCAATGTTTCTTTTTCTTTACATTTTACTATTATTATTATCATTTTATGATACAGTTCCATAGATTCCTGACATTTCTCTTATCCCCATGTCTTATAGCATATCATTTTAAAAGATTTATTTTATTGGAAAGACAGATATACGGAGAGGAGAACAGACAGAGAGGAAGAACTTCCATCCAATGATTGACTCCCCAAGCGGCTGCACTGGTTGGAGCTGAGCCAATCCAAAGCCAGGATCCAGGAGCTTCTTCTAGGTCTCCCATGTGGGTGCAGGGTCTCAAGGCTTTGGGTCATCCTCTACTGACCTCAGACAAGGAGCTGGATAAGAAGCAGGGTCAATGGGACAAGAATCTGCATGCATATTGAATCGTGGATCAAGCAAAGCAAGGACTTTGGCTACTAGGCTACAGCACCGGACCCAGCGTATCATTTTTTTCTTGTGTGTCTTTACCATTCCAGTACAGTGTAAACTCATGGAGAGAAAATTCCATGGCTAATTCATGTTTTAAATGCTGAAGACAATGAGGCATTAAATAAATCAATGTAAAATAAACAAATGGATGGAATAGTAAAACAATTTAAATAAATATAAAAACAGATGATTTCTCTCAATTTTTTTCCCACTCAAACTTTGTATTACTGCAAATACTGTAACTGGAGAATAGAGCTATTTGGGGAATTTGCAGCATTTCACATCACTACAGCTAGCATGCTACATGCATCTCTTAGTCTCTGTTTCCCAAGGTGTTTAATTTTGTTTGTTTAAAAGAAAGATTTGTTTATTTGAAAGTCAGAGTTGCATAGAGAGAGGGAAAGACAGAGAGAGATTTTCCATCTGCTGGTTCAGTCCCCATATGGGTGCAGTGGCTGAGGCTAAACCTGCCAAAGTCAGGAGCTTCCTTCCATCCTCCTATGTGACTGACTGGATGCGCCACCAAGCACCTGGGGCAGCCTGTGCTGCCTTTTCTAAACCAATAGCAGGGCGCTAGATTGAATGTGGAGCTGCTGGCTTACCCCTGTATTACCTGAGTAAAAGAAAGCAGCCAAGCAAGTAAGAGAAGCAACTGAGGCTGGCAAAGTGATGTAATACCTTAAGCCTCTGCCGGCAGCACCAACATCTTAAACAGGTGCTAGTTTATTTTGCAGCTGCTCCAGTTGGACCCAGCTCTTTGCTTACAACCTGAGAAAGCATCAGAAAATGGACAAAGTCCTAGGGCCATGTGGGAGACCCAGAAAAAAGCTCCTGGCTTCTGACTTTTGGCTGGCCCAACCCCCAAACACTGCAGCCATTTGGGGAGTGAATCAATGGATAGAATCTCTGTCTTTCTCTCTTTCTGTTTCTGTAAATATGACTGTCACATAAAAAAAAAAAGAGTCAAGCATCTGGACATGAACACGATGCCACAGGTGGTGGCTTCACCTGCTGCTCTGCAGTGTCTGCCCCTATTCCCTAGTTCCTGTGACTCTCTCTTCTTTCTCCTAGTTGCTATAAACTTGACTAGAGTGTTAGCGAAGCATATGGTTTCTCTCTCATCCAAGCTCCCCAGCCTTTGAGAGAGGAGTCTTCCTGCTTCTCTGACCTCCGAAAAATGTGTGCTCATCAGTCAGGCCGGCTGATGACAAGCCTCTCAGAGTTAAGAACTGGGTCTGGAGGGCGTGGGGAATTTCATCAGGACTCTGAGTATTTTATTGTCACTGTCCCAAATAGATAGGGAGTTGGAGAGCACACAATGACTGACCCCCACTCAAGCAAGGAATTCATCCTCCTAAAGGTTCCTTCCAGGGAAACTTTTGATTCATCATGATCTGAATAGATCATATGCTTTGCTGACTTAACTCTCACGCCGGCTTCCATGTCTTTTTCCCCCCTCATGCCATGTCTGTCTTTCTTCAAGACAGTGCACTTCCTGTGTTCCACAGACCACATCAGCCCCTGCAGTACCTCCCATTTCTGAACTCAGCCTATTGGCTCCTTCATGTGACGGCTAACCTTGTGCTGTTTCCCACATCAACCATTTTTATATCCTGTGTTTTTATCTAACTGTGCTGTGCTTATGCTTGCTGCCTTCAGTTACAGCGTGCTTTCCTGGAGGGAGGAGACTGTATCTAGTACCGGTTTTAATTATTCTGGCAAGGCACTCGACGGCTATTAAAGGACTGACTGTAGATCAGTTACTCTAGCAGCTAGGAAAAGAAAACACATCTTTTGTGCATCACACAAGCTGATAAAGTTGTATAAAATTCAACACTAGATTATAAAACCTTTGGAAAACTCATATGTAGGAATTAATTTTATTCCCCTAATATACCTGTAATTTACATAGTAAAGTAATGCTTTGCAATTGAAGAATTCACACCTCAATTATTAAGACTTAACTCCTCGGGCCAGCAGCGCTATAGCCTAGCAGCTAAAGGCCTCACCTTGTATGTGCTGTGATCCCATGTGGGTGCCTGTTCCAATTCCAGCAGCACTGCTTCCATCCAGCTCGCTGCTTGTGGCCTGGGAAAGCAGTGGAGGACAACCCAAAGCTTTGGGACCCTGAACGCACGTGGGAGATCTGGAAGAGGCTTTGGGATCCTGGCTTCAGATTGGCTCAGCTCCTGCTGTTGAGCCACTTGGAGAGTGAATCAGCAGATGGAAGATCTTCCTCTCTGTCTCTCCTCCTCTCTGTTTAATCTGACTTCCCAATGAAAATAAATAAATCTTTAAAAAAAGAATTATCTCCTTAATAGAGATATGATAATATTCAGATCTCCTGATTGCTAGTATCCAATTTTATTTTCCTGTGTAATACATCAATTTCAGATTCCAAAGTTGTAATTTCTTGGACATTATTCTACTCATAAAAAAGCACTGTTACTGCAGGCACATAAGAGTCCTGTAGCTGTATAACCATCTCATGCCAGATACTGAAAGTCAGAAATTTCTCTCCAAAGAAAACAATGAGTGCTCTTTCTGAAAACATTCTCTTGTTCTTTAGTTGCATTATAGAAAGGCAATGATACTGCTTCATGTGTTTGCTATTTGCTCAGAAACACCAGGAGAAAACCGTATAAGCTCCAGAGTACACAGTCTCAGGATTATATGGAACGGAATACCAAGCACAAACCGAATTTCATCTCTGCCTCTGAAAGATTAAAACAAAACCCAAATCCAAACCCCAAGATTTGTTCTAAAGCAGTAGGGACTTCTTAACTGCCTGATGCACGTAGATTGAATTTATTTAGTGAACACACAAATTCATCTATCAGAAGTATAGTCATTCTTTTACTCCGATAAAAATCAGTATTCATGCAAAATAAATGGATCCTGATTTAATTGTCCACAGCTTGTGACTATAAAGCAAACTACATGAAATTTAAAATTCAATCTTTAGCACAGACAGGAATGAGAATATAAACCTCTAAAAAATAGTTCATTGGGTCATTGTTTAAGAGCTCATATCTTGTCCAATGTTTCAGAGTAAATTACATTATGGTTATGATGCTATTAGTCACATCACATCCTGTGCACATCCAAAAAGAAAAGTATCATTTCTCTTTATCTCTATATTCCTTACTTGATGAAAATGGCTCAGTGATTCTTGGTGTTGAAGAAAAATTACAGCTGGAATTTAATCGCTTATCTACATGACACTCTCTTTCTGAAACCAAGTATTAATATAGGCAACCACAATAAAAGTGAAGAATAGTCAATTGCATAAATAAAGCCAAGTTTCCATTTATGAATAATAAAAAAGCCTGACTCATAAGACCTATTAATATGTGTAAATTAAAATGTGGAAAAGTCACAAAATAAGGAAATATTTTTAAAAGAAGAATGAAACAAAGAACCCTCCTCACATTCATGATAGTTATATGTCATTTATTATAGCAGGGAATGTTTAGGAATCTAGTTATGCTTTAAAATTTTGAAATTCAGCCAAAAAGCTTACAGAAAATTGAAGCTAAATGAGCAGAGTCAGTAATTTCCTTCAAAGGTGTTAGGTAGAGGTTTTTGTTTGCATTGGTTGCAAAGATACATAATTTATATTTATGTTTGCTTTCTTAATTTCCTGGGATGTGACTGGGATAAAACTGAGTCTAGATAGCTAGTAAATAAATAAATAAATAGATATTCTTTTTTGCTTTTATATTTAGCGAATGAGGTCCTTCAATTTAAAAAGTCAGTCCCATAATTTACCTTGTCCTTGGCTATTAAATATTGATTTTTTAATGAATTTAACTTAATTTAATCTCATTACACAAAAAGCCAAGCCATACACTCAGGTCTTGCATTGGCATGCAATCCCAGTTTCCAAGCGAAGATGCATTGCTATCTCATGGAGAAACACTGAGTGTGTGGGTCAGAAAGTCAGGGCTTGGGTTTAATCTGGTCAGTTTGCTCCAGGTCCTTTATGGAATGGGAACAATGTCTTCCACACTGACTTTAGACAATGTGAGAATGAATTAAACTTCAATGTAACAAACAACTTAAATGTAAAAGATTGTTTTTAGAAAATATAAAATTCATTCCTCTATCACTTCAAAGCACATTTATCAAATGAACCAAAATATCAAAATAACCTGGATCATAAAGAATACATAAAGTGAAGGGACTCACACAACAGCTCCATGGATGGTCAGGAAAAAAATTATGGTAGCAGCATCCTTAAGCAACATTTACTGCAATGTTTCTGCATGTTTCTTCCTTTAGCAAGAATCACTTGGTTCTTTGTAGCTGGACTCCAAGTTCCTAAGAGTGTTGACTATGCCCCGTTAGCCCCTCAAGAGCTGTCAAGGCTACTATGCACAAGGAATATACTCTTGATTGCTCCAGAAATAAATGAAACCTTGAGAATTTAAAAGGTTTCCAACCATTTCATAGATTTAATCTAGTACTCTGACTTGAAAGGTAGAACGGTAGAGAAGGGTGGAGATAGTTACCCAGTTAACAACCAGTCACTAACATGCAAAGCCTACCCCCACTTTCCTTCTCCTTGCCTGCGAGAACAGAGCTGTCTTACTTTGGAGAGCTACCCAACACAAATGGTAACCTTGGGTAGGTGACAATCAATGGAATGATACTTGTAGAATTTTATCTGATTTCTTTCAGATTACTCTGCCCAACATTCATATACATATCTAAATAAGCTCTTAGAAATTCTCAAGGCTCAGAAAGTACTATTCTAACATATGCCTAACTGAAGGAGATTAGGAAGACCTTGAAGCAAGAGGGTCACCCTTGTATAGCTTTCTGTATGAGAGTTCTCACTAAAGAAATTCTCTAACCTACATTGGCTGAAAGTAGTCAAAATGACCCTCAACCACATGGGTTCTTCCCTACCCTCAACAGAAGAGCAAGAAGCATCAAAAAAAAATATGAACACACAAAATTTGCTGAGTTTCTTCCCTCATTCAGTTCCCTCAGAACTTATCCATTTAAAAAAAATTATTTATTTGAAAGTCAGTGTTACAGAGAGAGCAGGAGAGTTGGAGATTTTGTATCAGCTGGTTCACTCTCCAGGAGGCCACAACAGCCAGCACTGAGACAAGCCAGTCAGGAGCCAGGAGCTTCATCTGGATCCCTACATCAATGGTAGGGGCCCAAGCACTTGGGCCCATGCTATTGGTTTGTTTTTCCCAGCCAAACAAAGAGCGAAATTCAAAGTGGAGCAACCAAGACTCAAACCAGCACCCATATGGAAAGCTGGCATCACAGATGAAGGCTTTACTCAAAGCTCCACCACGATGTGGGCTTGCAGTCATATTTCTACAAGGATACACATTATTAATCAAACCTATGTATGAAAATATAGCTTCTCATGAATCCCTGGAGCTTCATTCCTGATCTCACCTAAAGCTTTGATTACATAAAGCTGTTATGTATTTCCTTTGTGTATGTGGCTTTAATTTAATTTAATTTATCAACCATGATTTTTTATGAAGGGCAAGGAAGACTATCACAGTTTGCCATGCCTATAGCACATACCCAGGATCCTATAAAAGTAATGAGTGTATAAAAAAAAATCAAGAGTTAAAAAGGGCCACATACAGCTCACACTTGGCTCAGTAGGGACTGAGACCTGGACTAGTCTGTCCCACATCTACTCTGGTCCTCCAGAACAACAAGATGGTGTTGGGGTCTGGCCTGGCTTGGTGCATCCAGTCCCAGTCCACACTTGTGCCAAGGGACACTACAACCATTTCCTGATCAGAATGCAGCCCCCATTCCAGCCCTCGCACTCCTCGGTGGGAATATCAACCCAGCTAGGGTGTCCGCTTAGCTCCCCAACTGGGCCTGTTCCCAGCCATAGATCACGTGCCTGCCAGTGGTTGCTCTGACTCAGCTTGGCTCAGCCCCTCACCTGTCCTGGCCCCTGCCTTAGATACTGTGGCTTAGCGTTCCTGGTTCACGCAGACCAGTAGGTGCAAGAGCCTAGCTCGGCATCACCTGCACTCCATCCTGATTTCTAATTTTGCTTGTGAGCTAAGGTTTGCTCAGTCCTGTCTGGTCCACCCCATTCCATTACCAATTCACACATTAGCCAGCCATTGGAGCTACTTTGCCCAGCTTGTCCGACCACCAGGTATGGACCATGTGTTCACCAGCAGAAGCTATGACCCGCCAGGGGCATTTCCCAAGTTCCTCCGCTTGACCCTCTCCCTGACCCAGTTCTCATACATGCCAGTGGGTTTTAGGCCAGTGCCCAGCATAGTCTGGACTTCCATTTGGCCTTGAATGAGTTGGTGAACACTGCAGCCCAGCCCACCCCACACCTTATTCAGGAAGCACATTTGGGTGCTGCTGCCTTGATCAGTCCAGACTGTTGTCAGTTCTTTTACCAGTGAGTGATGGCAGGCTCCTTGGTCACACCTAGCTTAGTCCATCAATACTGGGGCTAGAGAAATGGATAGCTTTTAAAATTCAAGTCTGCTTATTGAAGAAGTAGTCTGAATCACCTCAAAAGCAGAAGAGGTAGAAGAAAAAGCTTTGAGAAGAAGTCAAAAGAGATAAGGAGAGTTCTATGCATTCAAATTTCCCTAAAACTGAAAACAATCATCTTTGAAAAGTGCCTACAAGGGAGAATCCCCTTGTTGGATGATTCCTCTGACATATCTATAAACCAGTGGCTAAGTCCTCTTGTAGTGAACATGTAGCCGGAGATTTGAACTTCCTCTGGAGCATCACCACTTGTGTTCAAGAAGCACAGACACACTTAGGATGAGTCACATTGATGGCATCATTGGGTAATAAAGAGGGTGAGTGGTAAGGATGCTTCCACCATCAACTAATACCTAAAATCAGCTCATTTTCTGGCATAGTGAACCCTAAATTCTCATATATCCCAATATCCTGGTGAGTTCCTGAGTTAAAAAACACTGTGCCAAGCCATGTGTGCCTCAGAAGAGATCCCTCCTTTGGCCTGCAGGTAGAGTAAATGAAGAGTCCCTTCCAACAAAGATTAAACTTCCCACTCAAATTACCTGGGGCTCAGAGGACACCACACATGATGTAGAGAAAATTTTAGATGTGATAGATCTCATTATTAACAATAAGCTTAAAACTAAGTTCTACTGCAAACTTGAAAGATAAGGTATTTGTGATAAGAGTCATAAGCATAATTCAAAGTGTTAGTATAATTTGGACCTGATAATAAAAGTGGAAAGTAGAACATTGTTTATATCCTCCATAGGCTAAAAATCTGATAAAAGTTATGCTACATCAATGATATAAGGTAATTTCTACAAAAACTAACAATTATTCACTATTCCACCTAAAGCCAATTCAACTCTCTTCCCTGTGATGAAGAAAACCAATGAAAAGAAGATAGAATCTTATAATAATAAGTCTCCAAGCTATAATTTAGCATCAATTTAGCAATTCCATTAGAGAGCACATCCAGCTCATTAAAAACAGCAAGCAGACCTGTCAATAAATTACCTCAACATAATCAAATATTGGCCAAATAACTGAATGGGAAATACAGTCCCTATCTGAATTATTAGTAACTAATTGTAAAATAGACAATTCTGCTACAATGTCATGCATTTGACTATATACTACTTTTCCTTAAATTGAATAGTAAAAAGCTTCTTTTTAATGAGCATTCTTCCATCCATTTTTAAAACACATTCTAAGAAGTGTAGATACATTGCAGTATACATTTTTTATCCCTGGTAAAAGATGGGTTCCTCAGGGCCTTAGGGCTAGCTCCTCCCCATGGCCATATGCTAAGCGGGGGGGCAAGTTTGGGAGGGATCAGAACCTTGGAACCTGGACCAGAAGCCGCTGGGCTGCCCCCCAGGGCTCTGCGTGGTCCTGGGGGGCAGCCCAGCCAGGCCAGATCCGAGAACGAGGACTCAGCATGCCAGGGCCACCGCCGCAAGGCAGTGAGGGGGTCCCTGGCTATGGGCGGCCAGTGCACCAAATGGTGCCAGGCTCTGCCTGCTGGCCGCCCGACGGCGAGCTTGGGAGTTTTTATTATCAGAAATCGCTGCTTAGGGTCACCCTTAAATAAGGCCAGCTTTTGTGTAGGTGAGAGACAATTTTGTGTGTATTCCCAGTAATAGTAACCATAAACACTAGGGCAAGAGTGGGACAGAGACCTGAAGGTTTGAATGAGAGCACCCATAAGAACTATTAGAGCCAGACTGATCCAACAAACAAACCAGGACCCAGAAGCTCGAGAGGCCTAGTAGGGAGATAGTGGGCACCTCCTTCGTAGTTTGTTTTAGGATCCCCGCAATCGAGCTTTCTGTCTCTGGAAGATAAACATCAAATGACAGAGGACAGAACAAGTCAATCAACCACCTCAGCTGTGTGTTGACAATAAAAAAATCGGGCAACTGGAGACTATATGATGGACAATGTCAATCGATGGATTCTCCAATGACCGCATCGTGCCTAAAGTGGTGAGACTGGCAACAATACAGTTCTGTAGAACTATCAAAACCACTTTGCCGGCTCTGCCTTTGGACCAGAGATGGTCTCCCCAAGAAACTGATGGACATTTTTTGGACAATGGGATGCGGGTCTTCTTGCCTGGTGGATGCGCGCAGTGGGGGAATCCTAGCTGAATTTGATCCGTGGTGGTGCAACAAGGTTGAGGAATACATTATGGTGGTGGGGGGGAGAATGTCAGGGCCTATAGAACCATGACACATAATGCAATGTAATAAAAAAAAAGAAAAACAAACCAAAAACCAAAAATGTAATATGGCAATGGGGTGGGGCAGTCCACCGAGGGGGTAGGGCACAGGGAGGGGTTAGGCAAAAAATAAAAAATGTATAAATAAAAAAAAAGATGGGTTCCAAATGAAACTGTTAAATGTATCAATAAGATGTTGTGGGAAATCGCCCCTGACAGCCACTATAAGCGTCTGTCTCAAAGGGCCATGAGGGAGATCACCCGCTGGATCTCCATCTGCCTAACTAATATGGTAGGCCTAGGTACATGGTACACTGTGCCCTTGACTGAGACCCCAAGATGGCCTGTGCACTGGGCATGCAACAAAAGCAATAGGCTGCACCCCAGTCTCTTTTCTCCCTGCTCTTGTATGAACTGTGCAAGGGCTTCATTTATATACAACTCTAGCAAGTTAAATGTTACATTCATCCTGTTTTTCAGCAGGAAACAAGTCTGCCTGAGATGGTTTCCAGTGTTCCATGTGCTTCCTGATCTTTAACTTCACTGGAGGGTCCAGAGTTAGACATATCTGTTGGCCAGTCACAATGTTGTTGGATGGAAATACTTTTGAGACTGCCTTCTGCCTGCCCCTTTTTCCTACCGTTTATAAGCTTGTGACTTGTGTCAAATAAATGGACATCCTTTATCACCAGTTTGTCTCCAGTGTTTCTAGTGCAGAAGACCACTTTCGTCTCACCCCTCTGTGGTCTCAGTACTTGTTGGACAGAAGACCCCCAAGAGGATGTTGGACTTTCTATCATTGTCTGTATCTACAATGTCAGAATACACTTAAGTAGCAGAATGATGGACTTTGTGTAAAGGACTATACCATTGTAATAAATTAGAGGGAATCATTGAGAGTTGCATGAAGAGGATGGGAAGAAAAATCCCTGGACCTATGGAACTGTATCATAATTTAATTTTTTTTTAAAAGTAAATGCGAGTTCCCAGCCACCTTCTGTGACCACCTCACCTATACTTCAATTTTAGTTTGTACACAACATATAACATTCAAAACATAACATGTTATACATAACATCATATCATCTTAAATTAAGGCAAACATGTGGTATTTAACCTTTTGGGATTGGCTCATTTCCCTTAGCATTATGGTTTCCAGTTTGGCCCATTTGGCCACAAAGAACTGCATTTTGGTTTTTTTAATAGCTGAGTAGTATTCCATGGAGTAGATGAACCATAGCTTTCTTATCCAATCCTCTGTTGATGGGCATTTTGGTTGTTTCCATGTTTTTGCAATTACTGATTGTGCTGCTATGAACATAGGAGTGCATGTTGGTTTCTCATAGAACAAGTGTTCTGGATATATTCCTAGGAGTGCTATTGCTGGATCATACGGTATGTTGAATTTGAGTTGTTTGAATATTCTCCATACTGATTTCCATAGAGGCTGTACCAGCCTGCAGCCCCACCAGCAGTGGAGTAGGGTTCCCTAAATATTTATTTAATATTAAATAAATAAAATATATTCCATCTCCACACATGTGGATTGTGAGCTCTCTTCTGCAGGCATCTCTGATTTAACATTCCACTGTGTCATTAAGCATGCATCGCATGATGTCAAAAAGCCTGATGTTAATTGAACTGAAACTTAGATATATATAATTTTTGCTCATTCAAACTAGCTTTGCCTTTCAGAAAAAATGAAAGTATTGCCTCTTCTATAATGTTTGAAGACAGCCCTCCCTTTCCTTAGTTCTCTTCTTGCTGATCCTTTGGCCGCTCCTCAGTACAAGATGATTTCTTGATTCTTTCACTCTCCTTTCATGGAATGCAAAGGATTGAGAACTATACTTCCAGGTAAAATTTAAATTTTATCTTTTATGCCACGAAAGAAACATTAAAGTGTTAAAATACTTTTAGCTATACCCTGACTTTGATTATTTTAGGGAAAAATCTCTTTTAAGGTAGAATATTTATTTACTTGAAAGATATTAAATGTACTAACACACAGACTCTAATAGATGCTATAACTGTTGAGAGATCTGTTTCCTTTCATGGGAAAAAAAGCAACATTTGCGCTTCAAATAGAATTTCTTTAAATCCATTTAGCTGGAATTCACTGATTATTGACTTTGCATCAGGAACTGTGCTACCTGCTGTGATAGTGAACACAATCTTACACTTGCCGAGGAAGGAGACAACGATTGAGTACTTATACACAATATTAACAGTGACATGCTTTATAAAGGAACTCTGCTCAAAGCCATGAGAAGAGAGAACAGGTATATTGAGCCTGGATCTCAAGGACACCTTCCTCAAAGTAGAATAGAATTTGCAACACAGGCAACAGTGGAAAAGGAACCAAGGAAAGACATGAGAGGAAAAAAAAATGTGGCAGGGCAGTAACCATGGATTGAAACTCTGAAAAAAAGGAAGGTGCAACAAGGAGTACATAGGAGCTACTGTGGTGAGCATCCAGAGATAGGGAGCATAGCAGCAGAGAAACAAACTGAAGAGCCTGGCTGAGGTCAAACCAGGCAGTATCTAATGGGTCATGGTAGATACTTTCTCCCTTATCTGAAGAACATTGGAAAAATCTGCAATAAAGATCTTTCAGCAGGGAAGTGTTGATGCTAAAAACTGACTGAGAGTATTATGGAGAATGAGCTGGAGTGAGGGGCCAGAAAGACAGGACAACTAATCTGAAACTGACAGGTGTGTGATACAGGGTGTGTGACACTGGTATCTGCAGAAGTGGCACTTGTCAAAGATGATCGTTGGAATTCCATCTGGCACAACTGATTAGATGGTGGTACAACTGATTGTGCCTTACAGAGAGAAAAGTGTGTGAAGCATTAGAAGGAATGTGATTCTAGTTATGATGAGTTAAAATGCCATCAGAACATCCTGCTCAGGAGTGCTGGGCATGTAGATGGAAATTGAAACAGAACTCTCCTTTACTATTCCTTACCAAGGATATCACAAAAGGCAGTACAGTGTGACCTTGAATGTGAAGGCTGCGTTAACTAACCCAAGGAAGAATAAGGGTGGTTCTCTGAGCAACTACACTTTACAAGGTGTTCCTTGCATTCTGGAGTATACTACATGCTCCCTCCCCCTCTTTCTCAGGAATTCCTCCTAAGGAATAATCTCAGCTTGTTCCTTTGCTTCCTTAGACAGGAAACTCAGAGGAAAACAGCAGTAGGACTGAAATGGATCCTAAAGATCATCTGGATTTTTCAGGGAAAGAAACTGCAATTCAAAACAAAGACAATGCTAATAGTGCAGGTCTTCTTGTTCTTTTAAAAATATCTCTGAAGCGAGAACAGAACACACTGACAGCATTGAGAGGACGTTACCTACAAATTCAGCTGAAGTACAAAATGCCGTGTTCTTGGCCTCTCTGCCTTCCTGCAGCACTGCTGAGCAGTTCATAATATTTTATTCAAGATATTGTATTAAGTGCTGGCTGAACGTGTCAGGCTGAACTGTGGAATAGATTTCCTAAATTAGTGAGTGGGGGTAAGTCACTGATTCTTCTTCAAGAACATCCATTTATGTCCAAATTATAATGAAATTCAAAGTTTGTCCGGCTCAACCTCCAACTCAATGGATTACTCCTGCAACACTGTTCTCAAGAAATCCTTTATTTATACTCTGAACACAGGATTTGCAAGGGCTTTGTCATTATTACTATCTTATCCAGTGGTAAAGAATGAAATATTACTAATAAACACAATCTAGGAGCTTGGTTCAGCTTATTCTTTGGGGTTTTAAATCAAAATCAATGTGACTTTTTAAAGTAAACCCTGGGTAGAGTTCAAAATGCTGAGTGTGCATGAATTATGCATGTGTACAAGGCCTCCAGCCTCAGGTGTATTGTTAGTAAATCAAATGTCATAAATAAAATTGATTCCAACGGTTTATTATGTGAAGTGATTGGGGCTCCCACCCAATGTAGCACAATATTAACACAGTGACTAAGAAAAGCAAGGTCCATACTGAAAGATATTGGTGTGCACAAGTGTTGGGAGCTGTTTGGTGATAATACCACTAAATAAAAGCTTAGGTAATAATTACCAAGAATTCAGCATATATATTTCAGTGAATGTTAAATTTGTTCAAGTTCACACTTTTGAATGAAGAAGACTGGATTCTGTCCCTCTAATAAACTATCACTCTCCAAGTAATTTTCACACCTAATTGCAACAATGCAAAAGCAAACAAGTAGCACTGGGAGAGGTCAGATCAGTTCTGTCAAATCCAGTTGCTTTGTTTCCTTTTAAGGTCTCAGAGAAAATGTTTACAGTACCGTTACTAAGACATTTGATGTCTTCCACATTTATTTATTTGAGAATTTAAATAGCCATTGCGTCTGTTATTTATTACACAATTGAAACACTAAAAGTTTCTCTATGCCAAATCAGGGTTTTCAAAATTATGAAAACCAAAGCTAAAAAATTTGTTGTTGATAATTTGTCACACTGTTACTCCTTAATATATGCGTGTTTGTGTGTATATATACATATACATGCACAAGCATATTACATATGTATAATATATAATGCCCAACATATACAAATAGTATATATTACACATCTTTGTCATATAGAGCATATTTATCAATGTATACACAGATGTATGCATATACATGCATGTGCATTTACATATGTGTATAATTAACAGCTGGTTAATTTCAGAACCATCGGTTGATTGCAACATTTTATGATGAGATATGCTTGGAGCAAGAGCTATTATTTTCCAAAATAGCTTCTATATCTACTTTTGCATCTCCTCTCCTATAACCCCCATTTCTACAATGAATTATTTTAGAAGTTTAAGAGAATTGTAATGAACAACAGAGCTTCCATGGTCCTCAAAAGTTGACATCACATAAGTTAAGCAATATTTTTTATCAAGCCATTGCTTCCTCAAGAACACATATCAAAATGATTAGCCTAAGTAACTCAGCTTTCTGTAATGCAAAGGTGGTGCTGGTGGGAAGCCTTCACCTTCTAGTTCATTTGAAATAAACTCCACAGAAAAAGCCACAAAGGGAAATCTAATCTGTAACCACAGAGTCAAGAGATTAGATAGTCTTAGCAAAATGAGCTTTGAGACTTGTGAAAACTTAAATATGAGTCTTTTATAGCAGGGATTTATTAAAACTCAACCATATCTGTGGACTATCTCTTTGCCAAGATCAATCCCCACTCTGATATTTCCCCATGGACTACAAGAATGACAAGAGAAAAAGCTTTGGCTCTGTCACTATAAAAACCTTAGGCCTGTTTCATGTGTTGTTTGTATAGTATGCTGTCCCAGGGGAGACATGAGGCTGTGGGAAAAGGCAGAGAATCAAATCAATTTTTTCAGACAGGGAGAGGGAAGCCACTTTCAGAGGCATCCCCAGGCGAGAACAAAGCACTGAGTTGTCCTCATGAAAAACCATAAGCTTGTGGGTCTAAACACGGTTTGCACAACCAGGGCAGGGCATGTAAGGGGAGAGTCCTTCTAAAGTAAAATAATAATAATAATAATTATTATTATTATATATGAGGTTCTAGTTGACATAATTCTTTCTGCTTGAACTGCAAAGCATTTTTCTCCTCTCATTATGATACCACTTAAGGTAAAGGCAGACATTGTCTTATTTTATTGGTGAAACCAGAAAGCCAGGTTGTGACATGATGGTGCTAATAAGCCAAGGTCAGAGCTCATCAGGGCAATCTTTCCCCACAGTTTTGGATTCATGATCTTGAGAATCATGAGCTCAGCCTTGCCGTCCCATCTCCTACTCACCTCCATTCAGACAACTCCCTCCCTTCAGGAGACAGCTATTTGAGTTTCCAACCAGCATTCTTTCTGCACAAATATGCTGAAGCATCTGAACTCAATTTTCCTTTCTGTACTGGCCAACTGGCTTTAGCTAATCAAGGAACTATGCTTGTCATAATAATGTATAGTTTAGAATTTTCTGGCAAATAATACATGGCATATGTCACAAATCATTTTGTGCTAAATGTACCTCCTCTTTCTCCCTCTTAAGTCTGTGCTCAGAGTTGAGTAAATTATTCTCAATTCATATCTATTAAAAAGAACATTTAAACACTTCAAAGTGGAGATGTTTCTTGTGGGTTTTTTCATTGGTTACTGGTTTTTTATTGGTTACTGTTTTTATCAGTAACCGTTAATAGTCGAGTTGAACTCTTGCTTTGGGTTCAACTTGAAAAATGCATCTACTATGAAGTTTTCTCTAAAAAGATTTCACACTGAATACACTCTAAGAAATAATTTAGTCTTTGTTGGCCTTTCAGAGCTTGCATCAAACTAGCTTTAAGTTCAGCAAAAGAAAAAATGTGAAATTCTCCAATTTTCTGTGGGTTAAAAGTAACATAAGGAAAACATATTACATATATATATATGAGAGGGGTGTGATTCCCCACCTGTTTTGATGTAACAGGCAGTAAAATTAACTTTATCAAGTTGCATTCTTTAAGTCTTTCTATTATATTCAAATTTAAATTTTACTATGCTTGAGGCAATGCTTCATCTAATGCACAATTTGATTACACCTCATTTACTTCCCTACAAGTAACACTCCTGTAAGTATTAAGCTCCACAGGCCCAGCGTGGTAGCCTAGTATAATTCCTTGCATTGCACATGGCAGGATCCCATATGGGCACTGGTTCATGTCCTGGCTACTCTGCTTCCTATCCAGCTCCTTGCTTGTGACCTGAGAAAGCAGTCGAGGATGGCCCAAAGCCTTGTAACACTGCACCTACGTGGGACAGCCAGGAGAAGCTCCTGGATCGCGTCTTCAGATCAACTCAGGTCCAGCTGTTGCAACCACTTGGGGAGTGAACAAGTGGATGGAAGATCTTTTTTTTGTGTGTGTGTCTCTCCTTCTCTCTATAAATCTTTCCAATAAGATAAGTAAATATATCGTTTTAAAAAGAAATAAGCTTCGGGCCCGGTGGCGTGGCCTAGTGGCTAAAGTCCTCGCCATGGAAGCCCCGGGATCCCATATGGGCGCCGGTTCTAATCCCGGCAGCTCCACTTCCCATCCAGCTCCCTGCCTGTGGCCTGGGAAAGCAGTTGAGGACGGCCCAATTCATTGGGACACTGCACCCGCGTGGGAGACCTGGAGGAGGTTCCTGGTTCCCGGCTTTGGATCAGTGCGTGTCGGCCCATTGCAGCTCACTTGGGGAGTGAATCATCGGATGGAAGATCTTCCTCTCTGTCTCTCCTCCTCTGTGTATATCTGGCTGTAATAAAATGAATAAATTTTTTTAAAAAAAAAAGAAATAAGCTTCATGACTATCAACCTCTTGAAGTGCAATGGTCTAATTTGTCTGTTTCTATAGGAACCAAACATTTGTCAGGTGTACACATTATATTGAAAAAATAACTTCCAAATCTATAACAAGCCCTTCCATGGTGCATCTTTGAGCCCTTCCATGGTGCACCTGTTCTTAGGATTTTACAGCAATTAATTCATTTTGATGCACTCATTTCATCCTGATGACAATGTTACAAAACACCAACAAAAACTCTGTTTTGCACTTAAAGAAACTACAGATTTGTGCCTGTTGCTGAAGAACTAAACTATTGTAATGGGGGGAATAGTCAGGAGGGAGTGGTGGAGGTGGGAAGAGAAATTCCTGAGACTACAAAACTGTGTCATAGGAAAAAAACTTGAAACATATCAATGCAATTCAAAATACAAACTACATAAATTTGAGAATAAATTGTAAAGTCAGTTTCTTAGTCCAGAAACTCAAATCTGCCTGTTATAGCTGTATTTGTAAAACCCAGGATACAGGGCCCTGAATGACAGACTGATAGATAAATCCTTGCCTTGCATGCGTCAGGATCCCCTATGCATGCTGGTTCATGTAACAGTTGGCCCACTTCCCTTCCAGCTCCATGTTTGTGGCCTGGGTGAGCAGTGGATGGTGGCTCAGAACCTTGGGACCCTTTACCTGAGTGGGAGACCCAAAGGAGGTTCCTTGCTCCTGGCTTCAGGTTGGCTTAGCTCCACCCATAGTGGCCACTTGGGGAGTGAGTCAGTGGAAGATCTTCCATCCGATGTTTCACTCCCCAAGTGAGCCGCAAGGGCCGGTGCGCACCAATCCAAAGCCGGGAACCAGGAACCTCTTCCGGGTCTCCCACGCGGGTGCAGTGTCCCAATGCTTTGGGCCATCCTCAACTGCTTTCCCAGGCCACAGACAGGGAGCTGGATGGGAAGTGGAGCTGCCGGGATTAGAACCGGCGCCCATATGGGATCCCGGGGCTTCCAAGGCGAGGACTTTAGCTGCTAGGCCACGCCACCGGGCCCTATATATCTGCCTAACTTTAAAGCATAACTTTAAAAAAAAATCTAAGAAAAAAAAACAGGGAAAAAAAAAAGCAGAGTACAAGCTCTGAGACATGATTTTGTCACTTTGATGAAGTGAAGAGTTTATGCCAAGCAGTTTATATAGTGAACACATGGGCACTTTAAAAATAAAAATGAGATAATGCAAACATTAATGTATAAAGTGCTTTGCACACTATTTTTATCATTAAAATAGTCCAGATATATGAGCTAACAATGATTGGCAATGCATCATTTTTGATATGAAATTAATCCTAATATTGTTATCATTACAAATAATACAATTTTCAACTATAAAACAAAATGATGGTAAAAGCAAGTGGCTTGGTACTCAGGTAGATAGATCTAGATTTTTTCCCTCAATTTCTAACTCTAGCTTTAGTTTCTCTTTGTCTGTAATATACATTGTGTTGGGATAAGCAACTAAGTTCTTTAGAAACAACACAAAAAATTCATGAAGAGTTCATGCGGACATTTCTAAAAGTATATGGAAAGTAAAATTAAATAATTTTATTTCAATAAAGAAAATATATGAAATTTATATATAACAGAAATCATCAAAAAAGTTCATGGGAAATACATATTATTTTTTAAAAAGCTTTGCATGGGTTTCAAAAATATTTTATATGAGAAAACATTTATTCTTTAAGTCCATTTTTTAGGAATTTTTAAAGCACCATCATATAAACTCACTCTAATATAAAAAGCGCATGGATGCACACATCAACATCCAAATAATGGGCTAGGCATTGTGGAGTACGGAGTAACACTTCCATGTTTAATACCAGCGTCCCATATGGTCACTGGTTTCAGTCTCAATTTTTTCATTTCCAGTCCAGGTCCCTGATACTTACCTGGGGACAAAAAATGAAGATAGCTCAAAAGCTAGGCCCTTGCGTCCCCATGGGAGTACCAGATGGAGTTCCTGAGTACTGGTTTCAAGCACGTCTGAGCCATTTGAGGAATGAACCAGCAAACAGCATTCTTGTACATACTCATTCTCTCTCTCTCTTTCTCTCTCTCTCTCTAACTCAAAGAAATGAATATTTTATAAATCCAAATACTCTATAGCAAACTGACCCTGACTTCATGCTTACTAAGAGGCCCCTGCCTATTGTATAGTTTGCATCACCCTGTCTGTGGCCTCTCTGCTTACCTGGCCATTTCATTCACATCACAAGAATGCAGTACTAGCAGTAGTCCCTGTACACTGAACTTGCCCGGTATCCTCCTCAGCATCCATTCTTTCTACCTTTTGCTTCATGATCTTGCCTAGTTGCCCTGTCTATTCCAGCTCTACATTTGAACATCTCATATTTGCCTCTAATTCTCCTGCTCACTTTGCTAGCTCTCTCAACTTTTTCCTTGGCCTGTGAACACTGGCATTCACCATCACCTCTCAAGCCTGCTTGTTTTATAGATCTGGGCATGCCTTGCAGTTTTGATGAAAGGTCTCATTAGCCTTACTCTTGAAGAATGGTTGAGCTTATATCCTGTGTCAGCTTCCCTGCTGTAGTGTGTCCTTGGGCGACGCTGATGTAGTAGCCTGTGCTCTGCTAATAGCTCGTATGTGTTTATATCATTTCTCTGTGGGGATCATGTTCACCTTCTATAAGACTTCAATATCGTGCATTGAGTATAGGATTCATGTCTTGTTCAGGTCACCTGTGCACAGTATAATGCCTGGCACATTTTCAATGAAGGATGAAAGCCTTTCTGGGTTGAAATCATACCTTATTGTTTTTGCAAGATGGGTAAAAAAGATGCATTAGTGAGGAGAAGGATCCTAAAACGTTTCTCAACAATAAACTAAACAAACACATTAAAATGTGGGACTGGAAATTCTAAGAGAATAGGCACAGTAAAAGTTTAGTGTCAAAGATAAGATACTTTAAAACTGTAATGGCCTGGAGGGCCCAGCATGGTAGCCCAGTAGCTAAGGTACTCACCTTGCATGCGCCAGGATCCTAGAGGCCCTGTTTCCCATCCAGCTCCCTGCTTGTGGCCTGGGAAAGCAGTTGAGGACAGCCCAAAGCCTTGGGACTCTGCACCCTCATGGGAGACCCACAAGAGGCTCCAGGCTCCTGGCTTCAGATCAGCTCAGCTCCAGTCGTTGCAACTGCTTGGGAAGTGAATCAATGGATGGAAGATCTTCCTCTCTGTCTTCTTCTCTGTATATCTGACCTTCCAATAAAAATAAAATAAATCTTTAAAAAAACTTTAATGGCTTGGTGTAGGTATAAGACAAATTGATTATTTGGAAACATATATCACATAAGGGGATAAGACAACCACAAAATTGAAATCACAAATGTTTTCATGCCAATAACAACTTTCAATTACTCATTTATCATCCTAAGCACCTAGCATGGCCAATACTGTTCACCAAAAATATTATGGATGTGTTCAGGAACAAAATTAAAAAGGAGGGTGAGATCAAACCTCCTTGGGGAGATGACATCAATGGAATACTGAGCAAATTATCAAAAAGCATCCAAGTAATGGTTCAATTTTATAATATAAATTACTGAGTTCATTTGCTTACTAGGCAATAAACAGCATATCATGCATTTTCTTACATCAGGTAGAAGAGATGACTTGGCAAATGTGAAGCATTTCCACTTAGTGTTAATAGCTGTTGAACCTATTAGTGGAGAGTAATAGCAACTCCAATGCCAAGAATGATTCAGACATAAGGTCCAGATAGATTTTCTTGGATACACACAACAGAACACATCTCAATTCCTATAAGCACCTGAAGAGTTGAGGAACTGCACATTGTGATCATTTTCTTTTTTTACTGCTTACATCGAGTTATTCCTAAACAATTTTATTGGTCACACATATTTGTAATACCTCACAAATCCACAATTCAACCTCAAAGCAATATCTTAAATAATTCAACTGCCTTAGAAACCTTGGCTTCAAACTGCTACACACAGGGAGTCTGCTATTGGGATAATTTGAGATCTGGATATCAATCTTAATTCAAGAGATTTATCCAGTGCGTTTCTGCACTGATTTTCTCTGATGTTTCTTTCGGGAAAACCACCTATGAATTATTGGCTGTGATGAATTCAAATGTATGATCTAATCCAGCTCCAGGGCTGTGTTAAGTCAGTGCTCAGCAGGACACTGCATCGGCATGGAATGCCAATATGATGAAGCAGTGGCTATAAGAAATAAATTTTTAGGCCTCTACATTTCTAAATCAGGAGGAGCCACTTTTACTGCTCTGAATGTTCCTCCAGATGACAATCGGTGGGATTCCAGAAATGAAATGACAAACAACACCACTTCGGAATTCTATGCATTGAATCATGATCTACAGCATGGTCCATCTCTTTTAAGAGAAGAAAGTAAATCTTGCTTGGTGGTTTATTGCTACAAACTTTTCCCCCTAAAGTAATGTAATTGTTATTTTCAGGGAAACCAAGAAGTGAGGGATTGAATTAAACAGGTTCTAGCCATTTAGTTTCTCACACAGTTCTTTCTACAAATGTAGGCAAGATTGCTTCGAAGTCCATCTACATTCTACCCCACCAACATCTGTAAATATCTTTGAATCTTTCTAATTCTCTTCTCCTAGCTCCTTATCCATGTAGTCAAGAAGACTATTTTCCAGCCAACAAATTTCAAAATTAAGCTCAACTACATACTAAAGCTTATTCAATAACACAATTAAACATCATTATTTTCTTCCATAATACTTATTAAAATATCTAGACTCATTTTGTTGCCAAACAACACCCCAAACTGGTTGGAGGCATTATTGCAGAACGCCTGAACTGGGTCCACTTGCCCTACACACATAAAACCCATCGTCAACAGGGTGAGAGAGGAAAGCAGGTATTTACTGCAAAGCACAGACCAAGAAATGTGGTAACCTTTCCTTAATTTCAGGGCTCCCTGAGGAGTTAGGAATACAGTTTTTTACAGGTTGAAATTGGGGCTGAAAGGTGCATGATCAACTTGAGATTAGTTTCTGGTTGGTCGGTGAAGCTCATGACCTTCCTTTGATTGGTCAGTGTGCTGTGCTTTCTAAGGAATTTGTGATGGTCAGGTGGGTTCCAATTCATCTGAGAGTTATGTGAATGAGGCAGTTACATTCTGCCCAGACCTAGAATATTCCTACCCAAATTACTCCAGGACAGTACTGGCTGATGTTCTATCTATTGGAGAAGCAAGTGACTCCCTGAGTCCAGTGTTTAGAACCTTGTCAGGTCAGCTGGATCACACTCTTGTCAGTGAATTTCTTCTTTTGGTAAAGGCAGACAAGGACACTTTGTGCTAAGGGAGAGAGACAAGAGGCTGGGCTCTGCTTTATCATTATGGAATTTCAATTTCAATTTCAACTGTCAGCTTTGTTACAATCCAAGAGCAACTCACAGAATGTGAAACAAAGAGCAAGGGTACAGTCAAGGTAAATAAGATGAAACGATTGACCAAAAGATTTTGAGTATTGCAGACACTTCTAGAAGAGCGTACAAAGGTGATTTCTATATCACACAGGACTCAGCTCTCCCTTAGTCATGAAAATGGCAGCAAATAAAACTCACATTGCACATTTATTTCCTAACACAGCACAAATGCCATTTTTTCTATTTATATTTTTCAAATAAAGGTAGAATTGGCATGAAATAAACAGATCAAATATGCATAATCTTTAGTCTCAGGTTTCACATTTTGACAATTTTTACACCCATGTAACTACTACTGCTACTACTAAAATCAGGATATGTCTATATCACTGTAGAAAATCCCACCAGGTCCTTTCTGATGTAATCTTCCTATCAGGCAATTGAGGTGTATATGTTTGTTTGTGTGTGTGTGTTCTGTATATAAGTCCTTGATCAAATACAGATATTGCAGTTATTTTCTTCCATTTTGTGGTTGACCTATTTATTTTTTTAAAAAGAATCTTTCTTTTTAAAGATTTATATTTATTTTTATTGGAAAGTCAGATAGAGAGAAAGATCTTCCATCTGCTGTTTCACTTCCCAAATGACCACAATGGCCAGAGCTGAGCCAATCCAAAGCCAGGAACCAGGAGCTTCCTCCAGGTCCCCCACACGGGTGCAGGGTCTCAAGGCTTTGGGTCATCCTCCACTGCTTTCCCAGGCGTCAAGCAGGGAGCTGGATGGGAAGCAGAGCTGCCAGGATTAGAACCAGCACCCATATGGGATCCTAGTGCGTGCAAGGTGAGGCTTTAGCCCTAGGCTACTACACCGGGCAAAAAAACTATCTTTCAAAGGCCAGAACTGTGGCATAGCAAGTTAAGCTGTCTCCTGAGATGCTAGCATTCCATATGGGTACCAATTCATGTCCTGTTCAATCCAGCTCCCTGTTAATGCACCCGGGAAAGCAACAGAAGATGGTCCAGTTCCTCAGGCCGCTGTATTCATGCGGGAGACCCAGAAAAAGCTCCTAACACTTGGTTTTAGCCTAGCTCAACTCTGGCTTTTTTTTCCTTTTTTTCTTTTATCTTATTGTATTGTTGTTGACAATCTTTACATAGTTAATTGCGGTTAAAAAAAAAGGTTCGGGGGGTATAGGGAAGTGGGTAATACTATTATGTCCATATTGTTTCCATCATGTATCTGTCAACTCTGGCTTTTACAGCACTTTGGGGGTAGATAGAACCAGTAAATGGGAGATTTGTTTCTCTATAATTCTACCTTTTAAAAATGTTAGGAGGTCTTCAGTTGGCACAGTGATCAAGCCACCACATGGGACACCTGTATCTCATATATGAGCACATGAATTTGAGTTCCAGTTCCACTATCGAAGCCTCCTGCTAATGAATACCCAGGGAAGCAGCAGATGATGACTCAAGAGCTGTGGTCCCAGTCACATACACAGGAGATATTCGAGTTATGTTCCTGTCTTCAGCCTGGCATGGCCCCAGGTGCTTAGGCCATTTGGGGAGTCGATCCGAGGAAGGAAGATCTCTCGGTCTCCTTTGCTACATATATATGCCTCCACTTCTCCCTCCCCAACTCACCCCCTCTGCTTCTCTCTATTGCCCTTTCTTCATCTTTACCTAGCAAAAAAATGGAAATGAATGAAAGTTCAAAAATATGCTTAGGTTTAATAATGTCCAAATTATGGATTTCAGTTTTTCTTCTGTTTCAGATTCCTTACAACCTATCAATTTTTTCCTACCACAAAGAGGGTCATGAACAGCTTCTTACATTTTTCTTTAGAGTCTGAGAGTCTGATTTATTCTACTTCTATGACTCATCTGAGCATAATTTTGTGAAATAACAATTGAGGGTCCTTTCTTTAACCACATAAAAATTAAATTGATCAAGAATCCTATTCTCCTATATTTACTAAAATGTGCTACCAATGTCAAAACTAAGTTGGCAATACCCAGGCAGGTGAATCTCTGCATTATTTAGCTTCCTTGTTCATTGTAACAAGTTTTTCTTTGTTTTGTTTTGTTTTTTTTCATGTAATCAGCTGGTGTAATGCATTTACCTCCATTGAACTCTTTCAAATTTGTTTTGGTTATCTGGTATTTGGTTATTCTGGGTCTTCTGCATTTCCATATATACTTCACAATCAGTGCTATATTTCTATAAACAACTTGCTATATTTTGATTATATCTTCATTTTCTTTCTATAGACAGATCCTGCATTTCTCATATTTATTCCCTAGAATCTGATGTAATCTTTACAAATCCTCTGGAATTTTATATGTAAACAACTACATCACCTGAAAATGATGAAGATTATGTTTCTCAATTTTTATGTAACTTGTTTTTTGCTTTTTGAACTTACTTGGATTTTTAACACATAACAAGAGAAGCATATTCTAATTGAAATTTACTATTTTTTTAAAAAAATTATTTGTTTTTATTGGAAAGTCATACATATATACACAAAGAGGAAGAGAGATAGAGAAAAATATCTCCCATCTGCTGATTCACTCCCAAGTGACTGCAATGGCTAGAGCTATGCCGATCCAAAGCCAGGAGCCAGGATCCTCTTCTGGGACTCCTATGCAGGTGCAGGATCCCAAGGCTTTGGGCCGTCCTTGACTGCTTTCCCAGGCCCCAAGCAGGGAGCTGGATGGGAAGTAGGGCTGCCAGGACACGAACCGGTGGCCATATGGGATCCCGACAAGGACTTCACCTGTTAGACTATCATGCTGGACCTGAAATCCTATTTTTTCACGAATAAGGCAAGAAAAACTGTAATCCCTAAAACTGAACCTCCTCAGTAATTCATCACGATACTGGTGGTATACGATGACACTGCTCGTTTCCTTTAATATTCACTAAGACTGTATGAAAAAGTCTGATGGATGACAAGTGGTACATATTGCAGTTTAAAATGCACACAAACAGGGGATAAAATAAGAATTAAGAAGAAACAAAATGTAACAAATATATTGAGTATAGAAAACTCAGTCACTTTCCTCTGTCTCCAGTACTCAGTAGGAGATAAAACACACAACTCTCAATTGCTTAAAATACATTTCTGAGAAGATACATAGTCCATATGAAGAAAATTAAGTAGAATAATAAATATAAATGTCATCATTGATTGTTTCAATTAAATGTGTTGTACATTTACTTTTGGGGGAGTGTTACCTAAAATTATAGCAAAATTTAGAGGACTGAATGGGTTTTGAGAACAGAAGCAGTAAAAAAGAATAGTATTGAGAAAAATCTTGCCTTTCACCCACGGGAACATATTGACTACACGCATTACTAAATGAGCCATAATAATAAACACATTGAAAGGGGCCAGCCTTGGTAAAGTCACCAACTATGATTTCAGTATCCCCAGATGAAACCGGTTCATATCCTGGATGCTCCATTTCTAATGATCCAATGACTAATCTACCCTATGTTTAACTCACCAAGAAAAATTATGCTTGCTCAAGAATCCCAGGAATTGACCATAGGGAAGTGGCCAGACTGTGAGACCCACGACAATCAGAAAAGTTGTGGTCACCAGAAATAACACCAAAGGAACAAAGCTTAGATCAAAGGGTCCACCACCCAGATGATTTCAAGCTGACTTTGGAAGTTGGCCTGACCATCTGCTGTGCCCTTTATCCTCCATAGCCTTCAACTTTTCAAAAAGACACGCGTCCTACTTATCTGCAAGGGGTGAAAAGCATTTTAAGAGAGTATCTGTTTCCACTACCACCCACCCTCCAAATTATTATCCTCTTGAAGGAGCCCATTTCCCCCTCAGCTCTTGTCTCTGATAAATTCGCATTCCTGTGACAAACATCTTTAGCCTTTTAAAAATGTACTTATTTATTTGTGTTATGATGAAGTTCCATAGATTCAGGGATTTCTCTTCCACTTCCCCACTTCCCCTCCCCCCCGCTGAGTTCCTCTATATTATTACAGTAGTATAGTCCTTCAAAAACAGTCACAAGTCAATCATTCTGCTATTTAAGTGTACCATGATATTGTAGGTATAGATAATGGCAGAAAGTCCAGCATCCTATTGTCAAGATACATTTAACAGTTTCATTGGGAGTCCATACTTTTTTTCTGTAATCACTTTCAACCAAAATATAAGCCAAAAGTCCAGGTTTAGTGGTGCCTTGCCCAAACTAAACAGAACAAGAAAAAATATCTTGGTTTTTTTTCAAAAATTTTTTCTAATAGCCATTTTCTCATGGACATTCCTCTAGACTTTTGACAGTTGTGAGACTGTCTTCATCATGATTCTGAGTGCAATGCCCCCCGCTTTATTTTATATATCTATAGTTCCAATCTGACGAGATTGGGCGCGTTCAGGGTGGTATGGCTGTAGACTATAGTTCCAACATGATCTAAATTTTCAGATGGCTTTCTTCTGAAACAGTGCCGAGAGAAGGAAAAATGCCTAGCAACCGTTTGATTTTAATTGAATTAAAATTTAAGAAAGGAATTTAGATCCTTCACCTACTTCCCTTCAGAGTTTCAGAAATGCATTTCATAGTTAAAGATACACACACCCATCTGTACTAGCTGGTAATGCAGAATCATAAAGTACTTAATATGTTTCTCAAACAATGTACATAGGATTTACCAGTTCCTGGACAGCGTGTATTATTAATGCACTCATCAAGTTCAGCAGATCGGGGAGAAAGTTATTGAAAAGACTTGCAGGAGAAAGGTGAGCACAATGCTGTGGGTATTATTGGCATGTGGATTTGCACCTCTTCACGGAATTCCAAAGGACACTCCATTCTCTTGGAGAGTTATTTATAGCTCCTGATGGGCAGGAGTTATTTGTAACTCCTGATAAATAGTGAATGAAAATTGTCAGGGGGTGACTGAAAATGCACTTCATTTACATTTCTCAGGAGAATGTGCAAAGTAGTTCTAAAGCTCAAAGTAGTTTAAAGAAAAGTGGGTTGAAGGGTCATTGAAGAGAGACGTAACTGATAAAGGTCGATTGGAATTTCCTGTCATATTAACCAGTTAATGACGTATTTAAATTGTCCCGTAGGTCCTTTCATTATGCTGTAGTATTCAGAATATAACTTTTATTTAGTCTGAAAGTTGTGGATTAATTTTTAAAATTTGAAGATGAGTTTTTCAAGCATAAGGCTGGATAATACTGCTTGCGGCTATATCCACAACGAAAGGTAGATGACTTTCCGACCATAAGCTGAAGAACTGAGCAAGGGCAAGCCTCTTTCAAAAATTACATTTCAGGATTACATTGGTTCTATTGTTTTTGTTTTGTTTTTGTTTTTGTAACTATAAATGCTGCTTAACATGTGCATTGAGATAAATATACAGATTTTTTAAGTTATCAATTATTTATGATAGCATAACACTAAAAACAATGATTGCTCAGCAGCATGGGATGAAGTTGAATTAATTATGGTGAATTTCAAAAAGACATTTATATATACATTATTTTCCAATGTAAGAAACAAAAGGTAAACTATTATGCATAAAATACCATGTGAAAATATTAAAGTCACAGCAGCATAGGAAAACAACCAAGGCAAATGTTTCTTGTTTCCGAGTGCCTGGGTTAGAATCTTGGCTGCAGTTCCTTAGTCCAATTTCCTGCTGGTACTGTCCCTGGGAAGCAGTCATGGTTCAAAGAGTTGGATTCCTGCCACCCACATGAAAGACCTACATTAAGTTCCATGTTCCTAGTTTCAGCCAAGTCCATTCCTGGCCATTATGGGCATCTGAGGAGTGAGTCCTCTCACCGTCTGTGTATGTGTATACTTGTACGTCTCTCAGATAATTAAAGGTTTTTAAAAGTCATAGAATGAAGTGTAGAGTGTGTAATTGTTTTAAAAAGCTTTTATATGTGCAAATAAAAGAATTCAAACATATTCTGACTGAAAACTAAAATAGTTACTACCAGCAAGAAAGTGCATAATACGTGTGTTTAATGGAATAGAAGGGACTCCATCATTTTACATTTATTTGGGAGCTCTTTTAGAAGAAATATGTATACTGTTATGAGAAAAATTCCAAAAAAAACCCCACAGTATCTTGATGTTGTTAGTAATTTTGTACTCCAAGTTTTAAGGTGTGAAATTCATAAACTTCATCCTTCAAAAATGAAATCCTGGGATTATTTTACAAGCTAGCATATAAGTAAGTCACCAACTTCTTTAAAATTGTGTTTTGGAGTAATTTTTTTAAATTATCTGTTCTTCTCTTCATTTTCTCATCATTCCTTTATTATAGCATATCCTGCACAAATAAAAAAAAAATTTCATCCTGATAGTTTGTGTCCTACACTGGGACCAGCTTCTCATCTATAATTGCACCTTGAAGAAATTAAATTTGTGACTCTCAAATCTTTCAAGATGCCACTTGCAGACTTTCCCACATATCTACTTTCTCCAGAGCTGTTGGAAATAGGAAATTTGTGAATTGAAACTGGGCAGCATGGACA
This sequence comes from Ochotona princeps, assembly GCF_030435755.1. Classification (NCBI taxonomy): domain Eukaryota; kingdom Metazoa; phylum Chordata; class Mammalia; order Lagomorpha; family Ochotonidae; genus Ochotona; species Ochotona princeps. Next base: position 22,985,920 of record NC_080836.1, read on the forward strand.
TTACCTAGCCCTTCCTAAAGCAATACAGCAGGGTTTCATACTTGCTTCATGGCTACGCAGTGACCAAATGTGTCTTTGTTTTCATTGCCTTCCAACCATGGGCGAACGGAGGCTTCAAGGTGGACTATGTCAATCAGTGGACACTGGAGAGATTTCATTGTGCTTGGAGTGGTAAGATTGGCAGTAATTCAGAACTGTTGAACTATCAAAACCTCTTGAGCAGGACTCTCAGAGCATGCCCCACATCGGGGACCCTGGGATGGAGGCGGTGGTTGTCCTATGGCTTCTCCCATTAGCTTACTCCTTCCCCCAGATATAGGAAGCCAAAAGAGAATGTCTTACCCAACTTCCGGTCGCCCTTAACCTTTTGCACCCTAATCAACTATGTAAAAATAATCAAAAGTAAAAATGATTATCCAAAATAAAATAAAATATAAAATAAGCTATGTTGCTCTCTGATCCCTGAGGACCCTTGCTGTCCATGGAAAAGACCTTCCATGTATGGTCATCCTCCTATTCCCAGCTCCAACATCTACAAGCTTCCAACATTCTCCTCCACCCACCCCCACACACACACACACAAGCTTATTCTCACCTCAAGTTTTCATGACTCTAAGGTTCTGTTTCCTCTGTCATTCGCTGTAGTTTTGTCATCTCCTATAAATGTAATAATACTATAATGAGGTTTTGTAGTGTTGGTGCATAACTGATGGATTTTTTAAGGAACACATAATTCAAGAATTTATCCATACTCTTCAAAAGAGGCCTCATCTCTCCCTAATATTGATAACTTCCAGGATTATTTTAATCATATTGAACTGTTACAGGCTAAAACGGAAACATCAGGTAGCATATTGATGACAAAACTCTAAAAATAAAGCCTGACATCTCTCATGATCAACCCTATGCTATCCCTCTCAAATAAAATTCTAGGGGCCACAGGGACTTGTTTAAATAAAAGAATCCAAGGACACTTGGATACTATGAATAATATTCAAGAAACTAGGTCCATGTTGCTCTACAAGGGAGTCCAGGGGTGTGCTAAGTACCAAGAGATGCAGACAAGCACCCCATGATGCCAAACCTGACCCAGGTAACTGACAGGGCTCTCCTAGAGCCAAGATCCACTGTTTTCCATATTTTCCCCTTTCTCTGTCTACATCGTAAAGAAGTTTTTCAACCATGGGTAACTCCCTGTATATTTCCCTTGACTCACATTTCTTAAAAATCGGTAAAATTTTAAACTCAGTGTTCTAAAAATAACATTTTATTTTCAAAATTTGCTGGCCACAATTCAAGGAAGAGAATGAGGACATTACCACCATGAGCAGTGACTTATGATTAACCCTCTAACTTCTCCAATAGAACCTACAGATCAATTTGCAAGGGATTTTCATTGCCTGGCTAAATAGGGATGAGTCTTGACAAACAATGAAGAAGTTACAGAAGTTACAACCTCCTCCACCGAGGGTCAATAAAAATGAGGGGATGAAAATCTCTGAATGAAGAAAAAGACAATGAGGTATTTAAAGAAGGAGGACTGAGGTCACTAGATTTCTCTGCGACTTCATCTACTCCACCTTACATTTTTGTACTGGGGGAAACAGCTACTATCACAAAACTATGACACAGAACTGGTACTGCTGGAAAATGTTCAGCATGGTTACTGACTATATATGATTTCTTTTAGCCCATTATGACATTCTGACAAAATCTGCATTATGGCATTCCACTTTCATTGTGCATCTGATGCCATGATACTTCCAAGACTTGCAAAGAAAGCAATAAATGGATGGTATTCAATCATCACCCTAAACACCTGTACATATATATTATTAAATCTCTACCAAGTCATCATCCTATATATCATAAAGGGAGGTGGCCACTCTATATACTCACACTCAAGCACCCTTGCTTTTCTGCTTGACGGTGTACTTTGGCTTTGTAAATAAATCCTGTTCGTCTACTGAACCTTATCCATCTGCTGTATCTTGTTTCTCATTCTTGAGTTCCTTCCTGAATAGAGAGACAAGAATCTGATGCAGCCCTCTCAAGACAAAAAGCATGTGGGTATCATTCCAACTCCACAGTTGGCAATACAGATCTCATTTTCTCTATTCAGCAGAAAATGAAATTTGCGAGGCTTCATAAACAGATACACACACAATGAAAAAAATATACTCAATGAAAAACATTCGATACACTAATGTACCTGAGAGATTCTGGAAAACAAAATATTAATTCTAATATGCAAATTACAATGATTCCACCACTCTCTCTCTAAATCCAGTAATACTGAAGAAAATCAAATGAAATACAACTTTGAGAAAGCATCATCATATAGGATTTTTGCATTCGTTTCAGAATAAGTTTAAAAGAATGATCACATAATATTTTCATATTTTTTTAGAAAATAGTTTTAACTACTTCTTGCTTAAACTGTCAGTTTGTAATTGTCATGAATTTTTAGGGACTGGCTGAAGGGAGCCACTATATTTAATACCAAGTAGCACATAACAAGCAAACACCATTAGAAATATCACTTTAAAAGACGAAACGTGTCTCCTTTAAGTTCACAGGGAAAGGTTAGCACCTACTGAGTGGGAAAAATTAGTCACTGAAGTCTTTGTTTTTTTGGTATAGAAAGGGTTTAGGGGTAATTTTCTACTTTTTTTTCCTCACTGCTTGCAAACAAAAATACAGATGTTGAAGAAACTGAAAACATTTGAGAATGTGAGATTTTTAGTAATGGATCTCAAAGGGGCCACAAGAGACAAAGCTCTTCACCTGAGTTCTCTGGCTATGGTGCAGGTAAGATTCCAGCCTTAAACAACATTAAAATCCTGATTCCAGATCCCCATCTCCCATTTGAGTTCTATTAATCCCAATTCATCAGACCTGAATCAGGGTCCAATAATTTGCATTTTTAACAAATACACTGAAATGCTTCTTTGCACACTTTGAGACAACTAGTCAGTATGTTGCACATCCATAACATATACAGGTAAGAAGCTACAGCGTAATTAGTGCATAATGGATTTGAAATGTTAAGCTAGGGTTTTCAAAAAGCGTTTTCATTGTAACGTTGGTTCTGCATGTTTTGGAATTTCTGCTCCAAAGGCAAGATTCTAAAGTGAAAACTTTTAGGAAAATGCTGCAATTCAAATTGTCCATTCATAAACTTCACGTGATCTTAGCCAAAAGGCCGAGAAGCGATTCCATTTATAAACTTGATTCATAAAGTCCACTTTCATGTAAAATGTCCCTGAAAAGTTCTTCATTTTTTTAAATAAGAAAGTTTTTCAGATTATACTTACTTACTAAACTTTTTTGCAAGAAAATGATTTTTCCTTATAAACTTTATAGCATTTTTTTTCCAGAAGTGTTTTGCAGTTACACTAGTTTGAAGCAGGTTAGATTAAACTGTTGCAATGAGAGGGGAAAAAATTGTTTTCATATTATTGAGACATAGTTAGGGGAAAAACATAGTCTGGGGGGTGGACCTGAATCAGGAAGTTTCTCTTACATTCTCATAAAAACTGAACAGAAAGAATATATTTTTTCCACTCTGTCATCTTAAAGCACCAAGGAAAGCAAAACTGAGGGCACTCTGATGGGTATGCAAAACTGCAGAAGGAAGAACTTCACAGTTAAAAGTACTGAACTCTAGTAACAACACTTTTAGAAAGCACAACTCATAATGTGTGATCAGACCGTTTTGTTGTCAACTCCCACAGTCCCTTGATAATTTTTATTCAACTGGATAAAATTGATACCCTGCAAGTGGGCCCAAAGGACAGACAATGGCTTGGGACAAAGATCCTCTGGGTGTGATGTTTGATTTTCCATCTTCCTCTGTGGTATGAGTTTAATCTTCCTTGGCTAATGAAATTTCAGTAAGAAGAATGAAGGCAATCAGGTTCCTCTTGGTGGATCCAGGCTTTAAGCTGATAAGGAAATTTCAAAGAAAAGTCTTAGCTAGTCCCAGCTGATATCCCAGTGCTTTTAACTTAAACAATCAGCACACCCAAGCACCATATTCTCAGGTGTCCTTTTCTGAGCCCCAACATTGCCTGTACGTCGTCGTCTTGATTTTGCTTGCCCTCTAGAACTTCTGAGCAGGTGTTATTCTGGCCCATTGTATCTGCCACAGTCCTGACAATATTCTCCATTTGGGATTGTGGGTGAAAGTCTTCAAAACCTGGAATGAAGTTTTACAAGGATAAATGGGAGAAGATAAAGCACAGTGTGTGTCCTGAAAGCATTGTGAGATAAATGCAGAATATTCAAACACATTTTAATTTTAGGTCAATGAGAACTTGTAGTGCAAATATTTCCCATGCAAATAACAGGGATACAATTATACTGAAAAATTATCAGCTGTTTATCTGTGGAATGGTCTAATACCAATCAATTCTACAAATCTCTGTACGTCAACTGATACTCCCTCAATGGAGTGCAGACTCCACTCAGAATTGGCACAAACCTCAAACCATAAGAGTTCAGAACTATGACATTATTCCACACGTCGGGCACATGTCACAAGTTTCAGATTCCTATACTTTTGACTGATTAGGGGTTCCTATGTTCTCTTCTAAAAGTTTGATAATTTTCAAGAAAGATTCACAGACCTCAAGAAAAGAGTTTTGTTTGCAGTCACTAGTTTATTGTAAACAACACAAGATAGAGACATGGATAGAGATATGTAGGGCAAGTGTTTTTTGGGATGGTATTATGTCATCCAGAGCTCACATAACTTCATTGGGTGATTACCCAGAAAGGCATTTAAGTATTCACCGGAAACTCATCAAGTCATGAGTTCTGAGGGTACATGAAAGACATCTATTGGAAGACTGGAGGGGAGAATAATGGAGTGGGGGAGAAATCCCAATGCCTATTAAACTCTGTCATAAAATAAATAATTAAAAAAAAAAGAGTTTGCAGAATTCACTCTGCATCTTCCCTCTCCTTTTCTAAGAGGTCCACGGGTAAGGCTGAAGATTGCAATCCCTTCATCTCTCCATTAACCATGCTAAGGTCATCTGGGAATTCCACCCTATGTGATTTCATTAATACAGATGTAGTTATTACTTAAAAAGGGATCATTACCAATAACACCCAGCATTTCTGTCACTCAGGAAAATTCTGGAGTTTTAGGAATTCTGCCTCAAGAACTAAAGACAAAGACCAAACATGAACATACTGCAAAATTTTCACAGACCAGTGGAATGAGATGTTCACTTTGGAGCAAAAAGATTTTTAGACCTATAGATAATTTTTTCACCATATATGCATTTCATGAGCCTAAGATCCTTGCCACACATAAATTTCATATCTTGTAATTCTATTTCCATGAACTTTTTGAAGTTCTTTTATCTGTTTCTTCTTATGCCAAAATCTGAAATTCAAATGTACTTGGTCACCATATACGTTAATTTGCTGACAACCCTAAACCCATGAAATCTCTTCTCAAATCTTTTTCTACCACTGTTCATTTCTCTTTTTTTAAGTCTGAAAATGATGGTAGGTTGCAAGAGATGAGAAACTGTTTCTCTGGATTCTCAACTCATTTGCTTTATCAACTTACTTTAGAATTTCTAATCTTTTGTGTTCTAGCATATCAGTTGAAATGTAGTTTAATAACCTGCCATACTAATTAGTAGTAGCAGGAGCTTTTCAGAGTAGTGGAGATGGTAAGTCATTATAAGAATATTCCTGATTTTTAGGTGAACTTTGAACAATCACATGATGAGCTTCTTTGAAATCATCATAAGGGCACTGACACTGTTAGTGTCCAAATAACCAATACTCAAGTTCAAGAACCACATAGCACACAAGAAATAAATCAAAGGACACTGAAATGAAAGAAAAATGAGGACTGAAGGGCATTCAAAGGAGCTGGCATCTACAGTTAATGGTTTCAAATACTTCTTCAATGATAGAAAAATTAATTAAAATTAGTGTAAGAACAAGACTTGAACATTTTTGCATGTCATATCAAGGTAAATGAATTTCACTTTCATTGCAAATGTCCATCATTTCTAATTAATCCTTTGTTTATTTCTTTTCACAAAAATAAAGCCCAGGCTAGACAATTCCTCTGAGTATGCAATTGCAGAGCAGTCCATACCTCACAGGTGGTAGTTACTACCTGGCTTCATTATCGCTTGGTAATGTTACACACAAGCCACAAATAACATTGTTTTTAACTAGACTCACACTGAGCCCGTGCAGCTCAGATCAAAAAGCAAAATTGAGCCATTCACGATCAGGTTCTATGTCAGCAAATCAAAATCAAGCTGTTATGTGAGCTTTCCCAGAAATCAGGTAAAGACTGAGGTAAACAGGCAAGTTTTACTAACAGGTCCATTCCAATCAGAAAAACAGTTACCTCCACTTTAATGCTTACAAAGACGCTATAAGGGAAGGAACTTGACGCAAACCAGTCAGTTGGCTTTCTGTTATTCTGTCTCTTTTTCCCTTGCTGCCATCTTATAAAAATAACTTTGCAATTACCAATCCCCTCTTTTGCTTTTGTTTGTGGTTTTTTCACTCCTTCTATGCCTCTAAAACCAAATTCTTCTATTCAGTTTATTGGAATTCTTATAAAATGATCTGTTTTCTAATTCTAGAGTTACAGTAAAGCTGACTAACCTAGACTAAGTTTATTGCAATTTTTTCATGTGTCAATGACTTTGGAAAAATATTTAAGAACCTTATAACTCTAAATTGATACAATACACTTAAGCATTAACTCTTACAAGAATCTCACTCAAAGAACTCTAGTTACATTAAAAAATGAGATTCTCTGGGAGATTATATATCAAGACCGCATATATATAAGGTCACTTGACAGTATTCCTCAGGCATGGTTTCCTGGAAGTATAACTGCTGGATCAAAGGGCAAATGAATGAGAAATTTAATCAAGTTTGCAAGGGAGTTCTATGATGAAAATCACAAAACATTAAGGAAATATAAGACATCAAAAATGAAGCAATATTCCATTTTTGTGGATTATTAGAATTCACTTTTAAATGTCCACACTAGCAAATCGATTACAGATTCATTTCACCCTCAGTCAAAAACCCAAGGTTTTAGATTTGGAAAAATAATGTTAAAATTCATATAGAAACACAACAGACTTAGAATAGCTAGAGTAATATTAAACAACAAAAACAAAATTGGAAGCATAACAATATCAGAAATCAAGAATTATTACAGAGCAGTTGTAATCGAAACATCCTGGTACTGGCACAAATATAGACATGCAGATCAATGTAACAGAATACAAACCACAGAAATTAACACACAAATCTATAACCAACTAGTTTTTGACAACCAAATGAAAATCAATCAAGCAAGAAAGACAATCTCTTTAATAATGGTGGTGGGGAAAACGTAATCTTTGTGTGAAGTATGAAACAAGACCCTTTCCTTATATATTACACAAAAATCAACTCAAAATTGATCAAGGATCTAAATCTATGAGTTCATATCACCAAATTTCAAGACAAAATCATGGAAAACTTGTAAGACATTGGTATAGGAACAGAATTCTTGGAGAAGACCACAAAAGCATAAGCAATTATGGCAGAAATAAACAAACAGGACTCCATTAAATTAAGACGCTTCTGGACTGTAAAGGTAACTGTCAACAAGAGTCAACCAACAGAATGGAAGAAGATATTTGCAAATTATGCAACTATTAGGAGATTGAACGTGTAATATGTAATATACATGTGACACACATGTTAAAAATATAACACATAAATCTTTCCATTTGTTCAAACCTACTTCTACATGTTTAGTGCTTACAATGTTTTACGTTTTCCTATTTTAAATGAATTTTTTTATTCTTTCTAATTCAGTTTATATAAATGTTTCCAAAATTGGCTCTTAACAGATTTGCTTATTAATTGCAACTTCCCTTTGACTCTCTTAGCTTTTCCACATATTCACTATAATAGAGTTTTTGCCCCTCTGTCACAGTTATGCCTAATTATAATGGCTAACGGATTCCATTTAGTATTTCATGACATTGCGGGTGATAGGTAACTCTGTTTTATTTGCTATGTAAGACTGCCTTTTGCATCTTCCTACCAATATAAAGCTGCCCTTTACTATGTGTTACACATTTTAAAAGAATTCATCAACTACTATCTTATTCTATGAGCTCTTGTCAGTTTACTGTTTTTCTTTTTTAATATTAACTGTAAAATTTGTTTGATGTCTCACTAATACCAAATTACCGCTGCAGGCCATTTCCTATCATCATAATGTATTCTTTTTTTGAAACATAATTTATATTGAAAGTACACAAAGTGTAAATCACAACTCAATGAATTTTCACACAGGGGACAAAATCAGCAATGTACAGATCAAGAATCAAAACATGAGGAATTAAAAAAAAAAAGAATTACAAATTCCCAAAGAACTTCCCTTACCACCTTCTAGTTATAACAAATCCTCAGGCAAAACACTCCTCTCCTGCCTTCTAAAATCAAACTGTCATTTAAGCCACACTGCCTAAAAAAACAAAAACAAAAACAAAAAACAGCCATTACCCATATGTAGAAACTAAAATTACAATTTAAACCAACTAAACATAACAAAATCAATTAAGCAAAAATAGAAATAAATGTAAAAGGAAAAAAATGACCATAATGTACTGTCAACTTAATAACCGGTTGTTTGTGAAAAATAATGAATTCAATAAGTCACTGGCTAATGAATTCAAAGCAGAGTAGGAGGGGAAGGAGGTGGGGGGAGTGGAATGAAGGGCTGGCAGGGAACAGAGGATGGTGGGAGAATAATCGAACTACAGAGAAATAACTGAACCATATATCATTACAGTTTTTGTCAAATAAATTTGAAATGTAGGACAAATGAAAATGTTTTCTAATGGAATTTAAATGATCAAAAATCATTCTCGGGAACATAATACATAAAACTTTTCAAATTTGCTAGTTTGGTAAAAATGTTTATTAACTGAAACTGTAGCATGAAAGTCAAACTTTTATTTTTAAACCTTTGCAAAGAAGGTGCACTGTAAACTTATCTTCAGACCAAAAAGTCTAGGATAATCTTTATCACTGGGTACAAATAAAACAAATCAGGATAAAGATGTACAATGAACAATCACAGCGACACACTGGGTGTGTGCATGCAAAAGGAAGAGTATTCTACTTATGTTTTATTTCTGCATCTTGGCATTATACAATTGAGTTCATATCTAGATCACTTTATAAGAGCCAGGTCAATATTCTACTTTCTAACTGCAAACAATTTATTGCCGTGACTTTGTATGTGAACCTTAACTTCATAGCCACAACACTCCAGTGCTTGATTTCTACTTCTTTTTGTAACAAATGGTTTCTGTCTGAATAGCAATTTTGTAAGAGATGTAAATGCATCACCTTCAGTAAGTTAAATGGTGAATGCCCCCAAAAGATAAGCTCACATTCCGAACACCCAGTACCTGCAATGCGATTTTAGTTGGTAAAAGTTCTTTGCATACATAACTTAGGTAAGGGCTTTTAAAAGGGATTATCTAAGTGTCCTTGGAAGAAGCTGAAATTGGCAGGATAGGATTCTCTCCTAAACCCTTCAGAGGGAGCCCAATTCTGACCTTTTATACATGACTTCAGACTTCCAGACACCAGGATTCTGAGAAGATGAATTGCTGCTGTCTTAAGCCAAGTTCATGGACGTGTCCAACAGCAACCCTAGAAAATGAGTATATTATTTCTGTTGCAATGTTCACATTAACACTGCCATTTCATTATCTTTAAACTCACTTTGTAGTTTGTAACTCAATACTCCAAGTGTGACACAAATTTGCTTTCCAGAAAAAGACTGTAAAGTAGCAGAGGTCTCCTTGGGAAAAATAAATAGGTTATTCTATTACATTCATTTAACACTGAAATACAAATTCTGGGGCCAACACAGTGGTATAGCAGACTAACCTGAGCCTATTTTGCCAGCATCCCATATAGGCACCTGCTCCAGTCCCAGCTGTTTTACTTCCAATCTAAACCGCTACTAATGGCCAGAGAGAACAGCAGAGGATGGGGAGGACCTAGAAGCAGCTCCTGGCTCCCAGTTTTGGACCAGCTCAGCTCTGGCCATTGCAGCCATTCTGGAACTGAACCAGATGAAAAATCTCCCTTCCTCTCTTTCAAATGAACAATAAATCTTTTAAAAATGTATCCTTGAGAAGTAAAATTAATAATATTTTTTAAAAAACTACAAACTGGTCCCAGCATGATAACCTAGTGGCTAAAGTCCTCATCTTGCATACACCAGCATCCCATATGGGCACCGGTTCTAATCCTGGTGGCCCCGGGCACTTCCCATCCAGCTCCCTGCCTGTGGTCTGGGAAAGCAGTGGAGAATAGCCCAAAGCATTGGGATCTTGCACCCACATGAGAGACCTGGAAAACACTCCTGCCTCCTGGATCTGGTCATTGTGGCCACTTGGGACGGGTATTAGCAAACGGAAAATCTTCCTCTCGTATCTCCTCCTCCCTGTATATCTGACTTGGCAATAAAAATAAATAAATCTTAAATAAAACCACAAACTGAACAGTAGTTTTGGAAAAGCTGAGAATGTTGTTGAGTTTTCCTATTTGCCCAATCCTTTCTCTCTTGCCATGGTTTTAGTTTTGGAAAAGGCAGGTATGAATGCTAGCCCACGGAACAAGCATTGTGGCAATGAGATTAGCTGCTGCCTAAGACGCTGGCAGCCCTTATTGGAATGTCACTTCAAGTCTCAGTTAATCTGTTTCCAACACAGACTGCTTCCAATAATGACCCTGAGAAGACAGTGGAAGATGGCCCAAGTACTTCAGCTCCTGTCACCCATGTGGGAGACCAGGATGGAGTGCCCAGTTACTGACTTTAACCTGGCCCCATCCTGGCTTTGGCAGACACTTGTGAAGTAGGTAAATCTCTTTTTGTCACTTCCCCCTCCCTCTCCTGCGCTGCCTCTCAGATAACAAACCTTTTATTAAAAAGTGAAAATTTGACTCTTCAACTGTTAAAAATTTTTAAAAAATGTAAAACTATTTTTAAAAATATTTTAAAGGATTTATTTTGTTTATTTCAAAGCAGGGTTAGAGCAAGAGAGAGGCCTTCCATCTTTTGGTTCACTCTCCAAATGGGTGCAATGACCAAGGTTGATCCAGAGTGAAGCTGGGAGCCAGGAACTTCTTCCAGATCTCCCACATGGGTGGCAGACGCCCAAGCAGTCAGGCCACATTTCACTGCTTTTCCATGGCTGTTACAGGGAGCTGGCTCTGAGACACAGTAGCCAGGACACAAATCAGCACCCAAGTGGGAAGCTGGCATTGCAGCCAGCAACGTTCACTAAAACACAACCACAGCCGCACATTCCTTTTGTTTGCACAGTTAACAGCCTGTCATTTTATGAGATCAGTCATTCTGTTTTGCTTGTTGCTTCACTACATAATGCCCAAAACTGTAAGTAGTCAATATGTTGTCCATGTAATAATAAAGAGAATAGATCCATGAAGATCCTACCAAGAACAGTAGTAAGACTGCATTTTGCAGGTTTTTGAAGAAGTATATGACTGCTTTCTAGAGAGGCTCTTAATGTGAATCATTTTATTTATTCTTGCCCTTCTTTCATTAAAAACCCTTGCATACATGTGTATGCACATCTTTATACTCTAATCACTAATATTGCTTGGAACACATTAAGCTAAATGAAGCAAATATATAAAATAATTTGGTTTTAAAAGAGTAAGATTTTCTCTAGGAAATGGTAGATTCCTTTGATGTAACTGCTGTTTTCCTTTTTAATGGGCTCTATGCGTCTCCTACATGTGTTTGAATTATCTGTAGAGTCTTCTGAATTCCTGAAGTGGCTGCCAGTATTGTTTCTGCATTCAGTTCTTGTGGTTTCCCAGTCAAGCCAACAAATCATCTGAAAATGCTACACAGCCTGCCTTTCTGTTCAGGCTTTGCTGGTCTAAATGCTTTGTCTAGTTGTCTGTTTTCCCAGTCAGTCACAAATACCATTGGTGGCAGTGGCTTCTTCATCTTGCTGCTGATGTCTGTGGGTGCTCAGGAGCTTCCCTGAGATCTGATTACTGTTACGGGACAGCATGAATGCCGCCTGTATCAATGAGTGTCACATCAACATAAAATGCAGAATATTACAAATGTCTTTAGCAGCTTCAGAGATGAGCATGTGTTTTTCTCCTTTGACATATTCAATATTGAATATTGACAATCCTGGGCAAAAAAACAAAAAACCAAAAATAAAAACAACAACAAAATCCACGTTGAAGCCATGGCCAAGCAAACCACATTCCAGCTGTAGGCATAGTTAAGAGACCAAATTACCAGAATCCAAGAAACACTTCTAGATCATCTCTACACCTCAATTAAATCAAGACTTGCAGGCTTTCGAAGTGACAGATCCAATTTCTTATTGTGTAGAATGTTTCAGTTTGTTCTAACACATAGGTATTCATTCATGGCAAGAAATTTTCCTTTCCTTTCCTTTCCTCATATTTTGCTGAGATATGTTTGCTTATTTTTAATCAATGAGTTTTAGGTTATTTCTAATATTTCTCTGTATTCATTGAGATTGTTTATGGTTCTTATTGATATGATGCTTGAACTGATTAATCCTTTTACTAATTCTTATGATTATATAATGATTAATCCTCCCTTGCATTTGCAAAATAAATTTAGGATATTGATTATATATTATAACTCATTTTATATACAATTCTATTGAACTTGCCAGTGTTTTTAGAGTATTTATTAGTTTGTAATCACTGAAGAGAAGTGTTATTGTTACACCTTTATCTCTGAAGAAATTTATTTGGGTTTTAGGATCAGGGAGTGCTAGACCTAGAATAATTTTGTGAAGGATTTTCTCCTCTTTTTATGAAGTGTTCAGAAATGGATTCTCATTAAATATTTTAGTGAGAGGCAGACAATTGATGCAATGGATTTGGGATGCCATTTCCTATATCAGATGGCCTAGTGTGAGTCCCAGCTCATCTTTAGATTCCAGCTTTGTGCTGATGGTAGGCAGCAGGTGCTGGCACTTGGGTCCCTATGCTGAGTTCTGGTTTCCTGGCTTCCACCTCGCCCAGCCTTAACTGTTGTAGGCAACTGGAGAGTAAAACAGAGTAAAACAGTGATTTGTCCACCTCTCCCTCTCTTTCTATATCTTTCTGCGTTTTAATTGAACAAAAAAATTTTTAAAAAACATACTAGAATTTAAATATTTAGCAGACATCACTAGTTTTAAAATAGCCAACAGAATTTGGAGGATATCACCATGTAATTTTATGGTACTTTATTGTTCTTGTCAGCAGCCAATTCTGCCAATTTTCCATTGCTAAGTACTATTTTTGTATAATCATGTATTGTCACTTTCCTATAAATTGCAAAACATTACTAGTTAAAAGATAAAACTGTTGATAATAAATCAATCATTGCACTACAGTTTCTAAACTTTGTTTTCATGTTTTAAGGTTGATCCTTAGAGACTCTAAGAAGTCTTAATTAAATATGACCTCAAGTTAAATATTTGCATACAGCATGCTTTAACTATTTTCTAATGAGCCTCTATGGATTCTGTCAGGTTTTCTTGGCTAAAACTCAGTCTTCTCAAAAATGGCAGTAAGGCACAAATAGGAATGACAAAACTATGAGCAAACCCTTGAGTTTAGAGGAGATGAATGTGAGAAGCTTAAAACTCATTGAGAGTTTTTATAAGTTGAATTCTAAGTAAATTCAATGAGGCATTTGGATTGAAAACTCAGCCCCACTTAATTCTACAGCTACCAAAATTAGCCTCAAAGACAGCTCACTAACACTACCTGACACTTTGTTCCTACTTTCATAAGTCAGAGTTTTAGTATTAATTAGTTTTCACTGGAATAGCAATTTCTTTTTTACAGAATCGGTGCCATTGTGGTTGGGATTATGGATTGATTTATCAAGTAATAATGAAGGTTACTAAGAAAAGAAAGACCATGTAGGCTCACACCACCTCCTCTATGCTTGCTAATTTAGAATGTAAAGTAAGTTGAACTTCCCCCAACTCATTTGTAATTATTTTCTTAAATTACATTATATCAAAAGAGAAAAAACTGTGTTATTCACATCTCTCTTACCTAAATCCAGATTTCATTTTAAAATAATGATAATCAACAGGCTCTAGAAAATGGCATGATATTTATAGCAACATGGTAACCAACCTAATTAAGTAATATCAGAGACAAATTGGAGTCTCCGTGTTCTTTCTCTTGATTCAGGTAATTCTCCCCATGATCTGAAAACTCAGATGGAATTACACAGCTTGATTACTTTTTAAATGGATTATTGAGCTCTCTGGCTACTTAGTGGTTCCTTGGGATCAGGTACCCACATTTATAAAGTGCAATGTCTAATTGGCAAATATATTTCACTTACACTTTTTAAATTGCCCCATTGTTGGTCAAATTATGCTTGACAGCACCAGGCTTGATTATACAAAGTAATTCAGTTATAGATACCATTTCAGGTTCCCTAAAGCTGTTTCTCTGATTGTATAGGACAACATGGAAAGACCACAGCTATTGTAAAGACTGGAGCTGCTCTAATGATTTTCTATATAATGGAATCATTCTACATTCTGTATAAATAAGGATCACAAAAAAAAGATTAAAATCTGACTTGCTGAAGCATACTTACAGGCAAACTCAAGTAAATAACAAACAATAACATTGAGAGTCCAACAGATAAAGGCCAGATTATTTGATGATAGAATCTTAGATTGAAAAGAGATGAATAATCATCTAGTATGCCTGGCGTGGTAACCTAATGGCTAAAGTCCTTACCTTGCACAAACCACGATTCCATATGGGCACCGGTTCTAACCCCAGAGACCCTACTTCCCATCCAGTTCCCTGCTTGTGGCAGTTGAGGAAGGCGCAAAGCCTTGGGACCCTGCTCTCACTTGGGAGACTGGAAGAGGCTCCGGGCTCAAGGCTTCACATTGGCATAGTTTCAGCTGTTGCGACCACTTGGGGAATGAATCACCAGAAAGAAGATCTTCCTCTCATCACTCCTCCTCTTTGTACATCTGACTTTCCAATAAAAATAAAATAAATCTAAAAAAATTAAAATAATCATCTAATACAATTTCTAAAGCAGAAATTTCGTCCTATGTATACCTGATAAGGAATTGATAGCGGGCTATATGGACTGATCATTTTTCATTTAAGTAAATTCAATAATCTAAAGTAGTCACTTAGCAGAGACTAACACATCCTCACAGTAAATCCTGTACTCCATAGAGCCATACTGTGTAAGTTCAAATTCTATTTCTGCCATTTTCTTAGTTTGAAGTTAGGTGCATTTATTTTTAATAAAGATTTTATTTGAAGGGCTGGCATTTTGACACTTCTGCCTGAAGGATGGCACTCCACATGAACCCAGGTTCAAGTCCCAGCTGCTCTGTATCTAATGCAGTTCTCTGTTAATGTGTTAAGAAACCAGCAGAAGACAGCCCAAGTACATAAGTTACTGGCATCTATGTGGAGTAACTGGATAGAGTTCTAGACTTTAGGTTTAGGCCTGGCCCTGCCCTAACTGTTGGGACCATCTAGGGAGTGAACAATTAGATGGAAGATATTTCTGTCTCTCCCACTTTCTCTGTCACTTTTCCTTCCAAATAAGTAAATCTTTTTTGGAAAAAAAAAAAAAAAGATGTTATGGGGCTGGAGTTGTGGTGTAGTAGCCTAAAGCATCCCCTGTAGGTGACGGTTCAAGTCCCAGCAGCTCTACTTCCCATCCAGCTTAGTGCTAATGGCCTGGAAAAGCAGCAGAGGATGGCTTAAGTCCTTGGACTGAGCACTCAAGTGGGAGAGCGAGACAAAATTCCTGTCTCCTGGCTCAGTTCCAGCTGTTGCGGCCATTTGGGGAGTGACTCGGTGGATGGAAGATTCTGTGTCATTCTCTCTTGTCACTCTTTCAAATAAAAATAAATAAATTTTGTTAAAGATTTTATTCAGAAGGCAGGGAGAAAAGAGAGAGGTGAGAGAGAAGGAAATACACTCAGGTTTTTCCTATGAGTGGCAGGGACCCAAGGATTCAGGGCACCATCTACCACTTTATAGATAATTAGAAGGAAGCTGGATTGGAAATCAAATAGACAGGACTGAAACTGACATTCCAATGTGGGATGTAAACATTCCAAAAAGCTGCCTAACCCACTTCACCACACAACACTCACTCAGGCATGAGTACGCGTGCACACACACACACGTATTTACATATATTATAAAGACAAACAAAATGCTCTTATGAATCAATGATATTTTTAGAAAAATTTCACACCCAAATCTTTTTAGTGCCTTCTGCTCATTGGTTCTAAAACTGCACTGTGCAGTTTTAGACTAGACATTTCTAGTCTTCTCTTGGGTTTTCTTTTCTTTGGACAAATAACTAGCAAATCTTGCATATATAGGACTTCTATTAATTCCATTGCCAATTCACTGGATATTTGGGCCAACATCCACGTGGGTTTTTCTTTCCCTTTTTTTTTTTGCTCCCATTATCCCCCACCTTCCAGCCTTTGGCTCTGATCCTCTATCCCCCTATGGCTACCACAATTCAGCATGCTGAACATATGCAAAAAGCTACATTGTGCCCGTGAAGGAGTCCTTTGGCACATCACTGAAGCATGCGTTAGTCCCAAGATTTCTGCCCCACACAGCCCGACTTCTGCCAGCAAAGACTTCTAAAAGATTATCTGACATGGGGTGATGTCCTATTCTCAACCAGGTTCTACATACAGATCCATTCAAGAAGGCTTTTTAACAAGTACCCAGGTGGAGATCTCAGCCCCAGAGAGTTACAGCATGTGTAGAATTCAAACATCTTTTGAAAAATGTCTGTCTTCAGGTGAGTCTATGTGTAGCTGGGCATGAAACGCATTAGGCTTTGTAGTTGTAGTTGTGATCCATGGACCAGTCGCGCTATGTCACCAGGAGGCTTGTTAGAACTGCAGAGACTTCAGGCTGAATCCCAGACCTACTGAACCAGAATCAGCATTTTTAACAAGTCCCTCAGGTGATTGCTATCTGCATGAAAGCAAGAAACACTGGTCTGAGGAGTTTGTGATTAATTCCCCTTGTCGGAGGCATCTGTGCCCCAGTGGGAAATCACAGCATGCATGCTATCCATCACAGCTCCAGTGTGTTTTGCTATACTGTGGATGTTCTATGGTGTGTCCTGAGAAGTATGTCTTTTGTTATTTGCTTAGTCTCAAGAATAGTTCTCTGAATATGGAAAATATTAAGAAATGTTTATTCGGTTTAGAGACACAGAGTAATTTGGTTTAGTAGCCATTTTTGGATGACTTGAAGTAGCAAATAGGACAGTTGCTTTAAAAATCTGACACAAATATATGTATATACATGCCTATCTATACATCTATTGATCTTGTATTTTGTGTGAAGTTTGCCTTATATCAGAGAGAACACGATGCTTTTCCTTTGGGATTGCTTATTGCACTGAACATAGCATTTTCTAGTTGGCACCATTTTGTTTTAAATGGCAGAATTTTGTTCTTTTTCATGGCTAAATAATATATAAGGGAGACTGTCACATCAAGAAGTGAAGATACAATACAGTGCGCATCTCTACTCACAGATAAAAAGATGGGCTCCCAATGAAACTGCTAAATATATCTTGACAATAGGATGCTGGACATGCTGCTGTTGTCTATACCTACAATGTCATGGTACAATTAAATATCAGAATGATGGACTTATGACTATTGCTGAAGCACTATACTATTGTAACAATGCGGGGGAAAACATTGGAAAGGAGAGTAATTTGAAATGGTGAAAAGGGGAAATTTCTGAGCCTATGAAATTGTATTATGAAAAATTAAAATTTGAAAATATATCTTAAAAATCTGACATGTTACTTATAAGCCAAGGAATTCTTTTTTTGGTGTGCTTTGCTTTATAGGAATTAAGGTACTGTTAGGCTGTTACTGATAAGACTTGCTTTTACAGCCATGTTTATGTTTAAAATAACCATGCAAGTAATATATTATTGTGCCCATTTTTGTAAAGAAAACTGAGATGGAGAAGGAATATGGTGTCTAAAGTCACATATCATATGAACAATAAAATAATCATTCAAACTAAGCTACTTGAACACCAAAAATCTTTACTCCAAATTAAGAACTTTCATTTGAAATCTGGTACAGCACCACACATATACTGTAGCTCCTCGCCTCCCCACAACCTCTAGAATGCATAAACTACTCCCTTCTCTTAGTCTGATGATAATTGGTAGTGACTCTTCAGAACTGTCCTTCATCCTCATCTGAAATGCCAAACAGGCTGCACTTAGTAAAAGAAGGTCCTTCATCTAATTAAAATGTTCTTTTATGAAGCACATGTTGAGTGTAAATAAACCGCAGGCAAATTTGATGGGATCTGGCATACTCAGAACATAATCTAAAGCACCCATATGCCATTTCTGGTTCTTAACTCTACCAAATTAATTACAGACTTTGACTGCAAAACACTAAAGATTGGATGTATACATTGGTTTATAGACTGTGACTTTAGAATTTGTTCATTACTTTGAACTTGATGTACACATGAACAAAGGAGCAAAATCTGTCTTAAAAGGCAGGTAGTCACTGTGGTTCTCTTTAGAGAAAATGACCTTGGTCGCATTTTTTTATTCACCCTTGCATTTGACTTAGGATACATAATTCATACAGCAATGAATTAGCTCACTGCATAGCCTGCATGAAGAAAGAATATTTCATACAAATCATTGCTGCCTAAATTGCTAAGGTAATTAATAAAGTGGGTGATTGGTATGCATCAATCTATTGGTAACACAGGCTTATCAAAAGCAAATCGGTTTCTCACACCTCTTAGAAAACATCAGATGTCATTTAATCATTATCCCTTTGAAAGATTTGATCAAGGTAATATTATTTGTTGCTTTCGTGGTTAACATGAATAGTTCATTTATTTGGTATGGCATGCTGGGCCAACAATGCTATTCTATCAATGGAATGCAGTGTTTAAGCAAGCTCTGCTTGTGATCCACCTAGGATTTAGCACAGAAACTCTGAGTAGCAAATCTCTAGAAGGCCATGTAGTCGATACGGTATCCTGTAGATTTCTTCACAAAGGCAGTTATCATCCCAGCATGTACTACATGAGATTCATATAACTTTTGAAAACAGGTTCTTGTCAGAGACACATCATGGCATTTTAGATCACCAGCAAAAACAGAAGACCTCAAGGTCACAGTAGTCAAGGAGGAGGGTATATAGATTTAAACCCAAAGTATTTCCTTTTTCCCTTTTTGCTAACTCAAAGTCTTTTCATCAAATGACTTTTGGATTTCAGATAAACTCACCGGAAACAAGAAAATGATAGAGAAATGTCATCAAAATTCCTAAACTAAACAGTTTTTCAAAACTACTTGTTTTCTTTGACTGCTATTAATGATTTTTCAGACTATGTGACTTAAAACAACAAAAATCAATCTTGCACAGTTCTGGACCCCAGAAGTCTGCACCTGGTGGCAGGGCCATGCTCCTCTGGAGGCTCTGGGGCAAAGTCCTTCTCTTGCCCATGGCTGTGTCCCTCAGCTGTGACTGCATCACTACAATCTCCATATCTGTAGTCACGCTGTATTCTTCTGTCTAGTTTTCCTTTACCTCTTTCACAGGCATTCTTGTGATTGCATTTAGGACCTATCCCAATAATTCAGAATAATCTTCCAATCTCAAATCCTTAATTCATTCATATCTGCAAACTCTAAAGCTCTATAAGGCTTGAAGGTTCCAAGAATATGCATTTGATACCTCACTGGTCACTGGTTTAATCAATATCTGCTGTAAAAACAGAATAGTTTTATTTGCCACTTGCTAATCCTTCATGACAGTTACTTCCTAATCAGTCTTTCTCAAAAGGCTTGCCATAGATTCATTTCATGTAACAAGAGTTTACCAAGAAGAGGAAACTTAAATGAAGCAGGAACAACAAATCTTCCATAAGAGATAGAGGCGATACTACTTCAACTAAGTTGTAAGTATGAGTTGTATGTGTGAGTTGTGCCAGGCAAAATGTTCAGTTCAGGCGCAATCTCCAGTAAAAGCATCTAGACAAAGTGAAGCTAGCAGAATTCCCAATCCATCTGAACATTTTGAAGGGATATTTCTGAATGGCAGAGTGCATGTGGTCATAAAGACACATTTCCACTTATGTACAATGGTTATATAATTATATGTTATTTTAAGTATTAACAAAAGCAAGAAGTTTCCTATCACAGTCCTAATAAATGTCAAAGATCTACCTCATCCTCTATAACACGCATCAATTTATGCAAATATACTGCATTGATCTTTCAGAAGTAAACATTGATGTCATCAGTTCCCATTCTCAGATGTAACACAAAATGTGCACATGAGATGTAAAAGAAAAAAAGCGAATGAGAATAATTGAAACCCTCATTCAAATTAATGAAAGTGGTACAACTATAAAGAATGTACATCAGAGAAAATCCATATTTCCCAGACTACTTTTTACTGAGTTCAAATACACTAAGATAGACAAGAGATACAAAATCAATAGAAGATGGGCAAAAGTAGGTATTAGTTGCAGTGGTTAAGAGTCTTCTTTGCATGACAACATCCCATACCAAAATTAAAGTTGCAGTGCTAGCTCCACTGCATTAAGTTCTAGCTTCAAGCTACTGTGCATTCTGCAGGGCACTGGATGATGATTCAAGAACCTGAGTCCCTGTCAGTCAAGTGGAAAATTCAGATTGAGTTAGTGGCTCCCACTTTGGCCTTGCGCTTTCCTGGTTGCTGTAGGCAGTTGAGGAGTAAATTAGCAGTAGAACATCTCTGCTTTTCAAATCAAATGAAAGGTTTTTTTTGTTTTTTTTTTTTTTTTTTTGAGGTGGACAGAGGTTCTCTGAGGACCCAAAGGGACCCCATATGGCGGGGGCTTACAGCAGAGGCAGGGCAGTCCCGGGCCCAGGACACAGCCAGCAGCAGACTAGTGGGGCCCCACCCTGGAAAGACTGACAGGCCACAGCCATGGGTGGCAAGGAGGCTACAGAGCCCAGGGAAGCCAAAAGGCCCAGTCTTAAATATGTCATAAATAGGAGGCTGGGGTTAACACTGTGCTGTCCCCAGCCAGGCAGCGTGGCCTCCCAGCCTAGGGAACAAGACAGTCCAGTGAAGGTCACGGCTGCTTCATCTTGTTTCTGTTCTTCTGGAGTTTGGCATGCACGACTTTGAGTGTGGTCAGGAAGTTGCCCAGGAAGAGGACGAGGAAGGTGAGAGCCAGTACAAATACCTGCCATTCTCTGCATTCCTCATGGCTGGAGAGCTCAAACAGTGTCACAGCATTGTAGAGCTGCCAGAAGTGGCCACAGAACAGGAATGGCAGTAGGAAGGTGAGGCCCCGCCACATCCAGGACTGGAACCCTTCCACGGTGAGATCCAGGTGATTCCTGTCATCCAGGGCACGCAGCAGGTACAGGCAGCCTCGCTGGAAGTAATACTGTAGGAACTGGACACAGCTCTGAAAAATGGAAAATGCTAAAAACTGGTTCCGAAACTTCTGGTAGATTAGTCCGTTAGGCCAGGTCAGCATCACCCCAGACAGGAATGTGGAAACATAATGATGAGACACCCACCAGCCTTTGATTCTGGAGCCATTGCTGATGAGAATGCTCTCCCGGATGGTGAGGGTGCAATAGTACCAGACCAGCAGGAAGTTGAACACTTCGTCCGTCACCCGGTAGTGCAGGACAAATCGACAGGCCACGGTGCCCAGGAGCAGGATGATGGTCAGGTAGAGCTTGAACTTCTCATACTCGTCCTTGTAGGCAAATTTGGCCTGGTTGCTGAGAAGGGTCACGTTCACATTTCCGAAGACCAAGTTCAATTACAGCCCGTTCTTCTTGGGTAGGTAGGCCTCCATGTCGGAGAAGACATTCTGTCTCTCCTTGATGTTGGCACTCATCTGCTGGACCAGCTGCACCTCCTCCTGACTGGCATGGTGCTTGTACCTCTGCAGGGTGTGCTTCAGGTCCTTGAGGCGCTTCTTCCGCTTGCTGATGGAGCCACTGCAGGAGGCCTGCAGGGCCATCAGCTCCTCCAGCTTCTGCCGGTAGACCCAGTGTGTCTCCTGCAATTCCTGAAATTCTCCCTCCAGCTCGTGCCACTCGCACTCGCAATGCTCCAGCTGCCCGGACATGGTGCAGTGGTGCAAGGTGGCGACGGCTGTGGCTGCTCCCACAGCGTGGCCCCACTAGCCAGCAAGCACACCCCACCAAATGAAACTTTTATAAAAGATGGGAGTGTGTAAAGCAGGGAGACTCCTCTGGTTCCCACACAGAAGACATAAGTACTAATGTCCTCTTTTTTTATTATTGGAAAAGTGGATATACAGAGAGGAGAGACAAAGAGGAAGACCTTCTGTCCGCAACGGCTAGAGCTGAGCCGATCCAAAGCCAGGAGCCAGGAACTTCCTCCAGGCCTCCCACGTGGGTGCAGGGTCCCCAGGCTTTGGGCCATCCTGGACTGCCTTCCCAGGTCACAAGCAGGGAGCTGGATGGGAAGCGGGGCCATCGGGATTAGAACCAGCACCCATATGGGATCCCGTAGTGTTGAAGGCAAGGACTTTAACCACTAAGGCCACCGTGCTGGGCCCTGATGTCTTCTGTATTTCTAACCAAGAATTGTCCTGCTTCGCTCTTTGGAGACCTCCTTAAGGGGAAATGCTTCTGTCAGTGTTTGGGGGATGGCCAAGCGAAGACTAACACCCTTCCTGCTATCCTACTCTACAGAATACCTGACGTCAGAATATTCAAATCCAGGTCAAAACAGTTCTTTTATAACATCTCATGTTTCCTTAACAGAAACAGATATAAGTGAAAATATAGATGCATTTGAACTGCACCTCTTCTGATGTTCAGAGAATGTCATGCCTGCTGCAATGTTCCGCGATTAGAACCAGAATCAATAAAGGCCATGCTTCCTCTGGCTCATTTTGCTTTGCTTCTAAAACAAAGGAAGGGTGACCGTGAAAGTGTAAATGGTGGAAAGGAATGGAGCGGTGGCTCACCATCCAGAAGACAGAATCTTGAGACAAATCACTTGTAGGAAAAATCTGCCTAAGCACCATTCGCTTGAAAAACTCCATGTGGAGCCATCGCTATGGTGCAGCAAGCTACAATGCTGCTCACAACATAAGCATCAACGTGCAGTGCCTATTGGAGTTGTGGCTGATTTACTTCCAATCAAGCTTCCTGCTAATGCTCCTGGGAGGCCAGCAGAGGATGGCCAGAGTAGCTGGTTCTCTACCAGCCATGAGGAAGTCCCACAAGGAGCTGCTGACTCCTGTTTCCAGCCTGGGAAGACCTGGCTATTGTGATCATGTGAGGAGTAAGCCAGAGGATAGATTTCTCTGTGTGTCTGTCTTTCAAATAAATACATAAATGTTTGTAAAACTAAAAATGAATAAAAAACACAACTCTGGGAGAATATAGATTGCTTGATGCTTACTCGGGTATACATAGTTTGATGTGAAACCTAGCTGTGCAGGGAAATTTCCTGATTCTATAAAAATCAAAAGGTTTTTAGGACTTGGAAACAGACTTGGGGCTGCAAAAAGCCAGGCAGAGCACAAGAGGACACTGAGAGCAGCACCCAAGTGCTCAGAGGCGCTGCCCAGAATGTCAGGGTCCCAAGGCAGTGACTGACAGGGATTCAAGGAGAACAATTTCATTTTGGAACACCACATAAAGTAGGCTTGACTGGGAAGCATTTCGCTATCCGAAGGATAACTGAGAGACTTACCGAAGAGAATCCGGTCATGAGGTGTAGATGTTGTGAGAAGCAGAAAGATTGAGATATTCAGAAAAGGAAGTTGGCAAAAAAAAAAAAAGCAAAATTATTAGACAATGTGCAGAGAGAGATGAATTGTCCTAAAATGGCTTCCAGGTTTTCAGTTGACCCATATAGAAAGTTCCTTTTTTTTTTTTATTGAATACAGAAACAATGTAATTGGAAATTGAAACAAACTTTGTGAGCAAAGAATGTAAATCTTCAAAATAGGCAATTTGGTAATTCTGCCTACTCACATGAAAGACCTGGACTGAGCTCCTGGCTCCCAATTTTGGCCATCTAGTCTAAGTGGAATTTAGGCAATGAGCCAGTACATGGAAACATTCCCTTTCTGTCTGTAATTCATTCTATCTCTCTCTCTCTCAAAAGGCACTTTTTATTAAAAACATAACAACACCTTAGGTGTTACCCCCTAATTATCTTGCCTTTAAAAACAGTATTGGTGGAGTGGGTGTTGTAGCATAGAGAATTAAGCCACCATTAAGGATCCCCACATCCCATACAGAGTGCGTTGAGTCCCTCCTGTGCTTCTGACCCAGCCTTCCTGCTAACACACCCCAACAGGCAGCAGGTGTGACTCAAGCACTTGGATAGTGCTATCTTTGTGGGAAATCTGTGTAGTTCTGCACTCTCACCTGGCCAGCCCTGCTCTTTGCAGGCATCTGAATGTGAACAGCAGATGGAAAATTTCTTCTTCCCTTCCTTCCCCTCCCCTCCTCGCTCCTGTTCTCTTCAGTTTTCTTCTCTCTCTCCCTGTCCTCCTTTCTCTCTCCTCTCTCTCACATTGAAATAAATAAAAGTGAGTTCCCACTTCTAGGAAAAAAATATATTATATATTATATATATATATATACACACACACACATATATAATTGGCATATCTCCAATGATACCAATACTTCCTTCTTCTATTGCACTCAGAACAGTCATTTCCCTAGTGAACAGTAAGCTCCCATCCTAAGCTCCGAATGCAACAAAGTGACTAAAATCAATATCACTGCTGTTATTTTTGCCCATGTATTCTGCCATATGAACACTGAAAATAATGTTGTATCATCAAGTTCTCTCCTTTCTTATCTACATCTGCTCAGAAGAATCAAATATCACATTGCCGAAATCACTATCAATTCTCCTGTGACCATTGTACAAATAAAATTTTTTTCTTTACTTTTATATAACGCATGAAATTTTCATTTATTGAAATGAAGTGTGCAAAGAAAAAGGTAAATGCCAGCAGGCATCCAAATATTGTAGCATCTGTTGTATTTTACACTCTGTAATCACACATTTTCTAAGGCTTCATTGCACTGGAGGCTGGGATCTGCACAAATTATTGAAGATTGATAGCTGTAGTAATTGTCACTATACTTACACTTTTGCTCTATTGAATTATACAGATTTGCTTGCAAATTTTTCTTTGGTTGTAATAACATGTTTTCCAAGGTGACAGTTACTAACATATACTTTATATTTTCTTATACATGTATAAATCCATATGATAGAAATTACTATTTAAAACCAAGTTGTGCTAAAATATGTGTATATGTATATATGTACATATGAATCTATGTACATATGTATATGCATGCATATGTGTAACACTACTGATTATTAAAAAAGACTTTCTAGGGGCTACTGTTGTGGCATCGTGTGTAAAGACATTGTCTCTGATGCCACCATCACAGATGGGCAACAGTTTCTGTCCCAGCTGCTTCACTTCCCATCTAACTCCTTGCTAATGGCCTGGGAAAAGAAGAAAGTGGTCCAAGTGTTTGGGCCCCTGATAGCCATGTAGGAGACATGGAGAAGGCTGCTGGATCCTGGCTTATGCCTGGTTCAGCTCTAGCTATTGTGCTACTGTGGTCATGTGGGGAGTGAACCAGTAAATAAAAGATCTCTCTCCCTCTCCATCCTCATAATATCTCTCCATCCCCTATCTAGAAATCTTCCAAATACACACACAAATATTTTAAAAAAGCAAAGCTTTCCCCAGACCAATTAAGAAGACAATGACCTGCCTTTCTAAATTTTGTATCACTAAGTGAGTATCATCTTTCTCTTTCTTTTTAGTCACTTTTGGATTCCATCTCAGCTGATTACTTTCAGAGTTAAAAGTTATTAAGCACCTATTTAATTGCAACAGTTAATAAATCCTACTACAAAAAGCACTGATACCGAAAAACCACATTGAATCAACAAATAAATTGTAGCTAGTAAATGAAATTCTGTCCATTTTATAGATAAGAAAATTAAGTCTCAGAAAAGCCCATAACATTGCCCAATGCTATCTAGTGAGGCCTTTGTTAATCTAATACATTAGTAGATGGTGTTATAGCCCTATGTCTCTCTTGAAACCAAATCTCTTTGACCCACACTATTACACTACTTTGATAAATCATTCGTATTAAAGTAACACCATAAGTAGACACTAGGGAAAGAAAATAGTAAGAGTTTTGCATTGCACTTGCTGAAAACACCGAGGTTTCTAAATAATCATTTTACATACCTTAATCGTTAAGTCAGCAACTTTTCATATTTGCACTTGCTGTTATTTAGACAATTCCCCAAAAGATACTGTGTTGGAAACTTAATCCCCAAATTAATACACTAATGATGTTTGGAGATCTTTGGGAAGTAAGGAAGATTCGATGAAGTCATGGAAATGGGGTCCTATTGTGGCGTCAATGCTGTATGAGAAGGGGAAGAGAGGCACCAAGCTCTCCTACTTTGTATGATACTCCTATCATTTCAAGCTATAGAAACAAGCACCTCACCTTGCTGTTGGATTTCCTTGACTTCAGAACCATGAGCCAAATAAACTTAATTTTTCAATTATGTGTTACCTGATCTTGGGTATTTTGCATAGCAACAGAAATTACACTAACATACTAATTTCACACAAAAATCTAATTGATAATCAGTTGTGAGGAACCCAAATACAAGCTCGAACATCATTGTGAACTGCCTTCATAAGCTACATGCTGTGGTATTTTTTATTACTATTACATGAATTAACCAGGAAGCTTGGCATGATCTTTTGAAGGGCCACCACTGTAATACAACAGATTAACAGGTTAAGCTGCCACTTGCAGTGCTAGCATCATATTTTGGCATTGGTTCAAATCTAGGCTGCTTCACTTCTGAAACAGCTCCCTGCTGTGCCTGGAAAAGCAGAAGATGGCCCAAGTGCTTGCGTTGCTGCTATTCATGTGGGAGACCCAGGAGAAGCCTCTGGCTCCTGGCCTGTCACTCTGGGAGTGGAATAATCTTTAAATGACTGTGTTTCTTTCTTTCTTTTGTTTTCTTTCTTTCTCTCTCTTTCCCTCCCTCCCTGCCTCCCTCCCTCCTTCTCTTTCTCTCTCACTCTCTCTATCTCGCTCTGATTTTCAAATAAATAAATCGTAAAAGAAATCTCTTGACATTCAGAATGAATTTGCAGGTCATCACTCATTTTAGGAGGGCTAACACCTCTTTAACATTTTAATTTGTATTAAACTTTCCCATTTATTCAAAACTGTACATCACCAATTGATTATATGAAGTGTTTTCCAAATAACAAACATATTAAAATAGTGAACATCTGCAGAGACATGGTTAAATGAGCAAAGACAATTTGAAGGCATTTGCTGTCCTAATTTCTATCAAGTTGACAGACAATGCCCCAAAACTCCCTATCAGATCCAGAATGAACTAATAAGCTAATCAGAGCATAACAAGTCTTTGCCAAATGACTTCATAAAAGAACTGTAAACACATTTAAGCAGCACTCATGGGTATTGCTTGCTAAACACGCAAACTCATTTTGAGAGATATTGTAAAATATTGGTTAATCTCATACAATGTTCTATCCTTGCTTGTGATTAGGGCTCTGGGGTACAGAGTGGCATGAAGAGACGAATAATGTGAAGCCTCCAATAATAAAGTCCTCACTAAGTGTTTGCTCATAACTTCTAAGCCTGAAACTGTACCCTTGAGGTTCCCATTTACCTACTTATTCATGGCAACTCCCAGGGGCTTATGGTTATGATTATATGGGTGCTGAAAGCTTTTTTCTCAAGAAAAATGCCTTTCCATCAGTTCCACAATTCTCAGAGTGACAAGTTCATGAGGCAAATCTAGAAAACTCTATTGGTATACTGCAATTATTTTTTTCACCAAATTCATTAGCTTTTGCCTGATAAAGCTATCAAAACAAAAAGATCAGTTGTTAACTAGAAACTTAGGCTCATAATAAATACCATAGTCAAGAAATACAAGCATAATTTTTCAAAAGCTGCTATGTGTGGCTGCATAAGCAGTTGCTGAGTTACTTCAATCCAATGTGATGAGTGTTCTCTCATGATAGGAGCTATGCGCTCTCTCAACACAATGCCAAATTTGGAAAAACATCTGTCAAACCAGCAAAAGACATGGTCTATTTCCAGTGCATAAAAAATCAGCTTCACAAACAGCTCTAAATTCTGAACCTGTGTTCTTTACATAAACAAAAGGAAGAAAA
The DNA here is from genome assembly GCF_030435755.1 of Ochotona princeps. Taxonomy (NCBI): domain Eukaryota; kingdom Metazoa; phylum Chordata; class Mammalia; order Lagomorpha; family Ochotonidae; genus Ochotona; species Ochotona princeps. Next base: position 23,014,360 of record NC_080836.1, read on the forward strand.
GTCTCCAGAAATTAGAAAAATCCATAATCTGTCTTTCCATCCTTCCTTCTCCTCTTTCTGCTCCTTCTCTTTCCATTGTTTAATAGTTCAAGTTTCTAACCAAGAAAACATTTTCTAATCCTCTATGTCATTCTAGAACTTGATTGCATTGCTTTATTAGATTTTACTACTTAACCTCAGAATTTTGAAGAGGTACTAAGACTTTTTCTGCCAACAATGAATTATATTCTTTGACATGTTTTCTTGATGTTTCTTCAGTTACATCAAATGAGCACATAAAAACCCATGCCTTTCATCCAACAAGAACATTTTCTTACAAAGTTAGAAAAACATCTCCGAAGTGTATTCATGCAGTCATGGCCATAACTGTGTCTGCTCCCACTTAGGGGGCACTTGGTTCATTCTGTCTTTTTTAATTCCTTAAAGTGATCCTAGTGTTATTATTCCTTAATGTTTTCCCTTTATATCGTTAGTTTTTTTTTTTTCATCTAAACTATGTTTAAAAAAAAGCAAATGTTTAGACAGTAAATTCATTTCATGCTCATATACACCCTTTTCACACTGAAAATTACTCAAAGCATGCCCAAGTTAATTCATTCCCATATTCCCTACAGAATGTAAGACAAAAGCATGTTCCTGTCTGTCTAGGAAGCTTGGCTAAAGGCCAATTTACAGGGAATGTGCTGGGAACAATAAGCATGGTCACTGTGCTTTGCTGCTTTCCAAAGGATGCGAGAATCTGAAAAAAATAGTGTATCTCAGGAACAAACACATCTTATAGAACAAAGACAAACCTCAGAAGTGATCAGAATTAGGTCCCAAAGCAGCATTTCATTTCACCCGGTTAAATCACCTTCTAGTGTTTTATTTATTTTTATATATATTTATATTTATATTTATATATTTATATATATATATATATATATATATATATATATATATGCCTATGAACATGTAAATATGGCTTGCAGAGAAAAGTAGGTAACTAAGGCCCAAAAATGTTACAGACATCGAATCTATCTTACTCAAAATTATAAAGACACAGAGGTAGATCAAATATATCACTAAATGAAAGAAATCCTTCTATCCTATATACAGGGAGCCCCAAATACTACAAGATACAGAGATAGGCAAAGTTTTCATCAATATGTCCCAGAAGCACAGTAAACAAAATCAAAAAGAATTACACCAAACTGAAATGCTTCTGTACTACAAGGGAAAAAAAAAAAACTCAATAAAACTAAAAGGCAACTGAAACTATGCAATTGGCAAACAATAAAGCAAATAATCTAGTGAAGAAAATGACAAAAGATACAAATAGACGTTTTTCAAAGGATGAAATTCAAATGGTCAACAGACACATGAAAAAATGCTGAGGATTGCTAACCATCATGGAAATGCAAATAAAAACCACAATGATGTTTTGCTTCACCCCAGTTAGAATGGCTATCATACAAATATCCAAAAACAATACATTTTAGTAAATATGTCAGGAAAAAAGATACCCACAAACACTGCTAATGGGAATGTAAGCTGGTACAACCATCATGAAACACAGTATGCAGATTCCTTAGAAATCTGAATTATAGCTACTATATGACCCACCCATTCCACTCCTTAGACTTTATCCAAAGGACATAAGATCAGCATATAAAAGCTCCATTCACAAGAGCAATAACATGGAAACAATCCAGATATCAATCAATTGATGACTGGATAATGAAAAGGTGGTATATATACACACCTGGCACACTGCAGAGTCATAAAAGAAGATAAAATCCTGTCTTTTGCCACAATATGGATGCAACTGGAAACCACTATGTTTAGTAAAATAAGCCAGTCACAAAAGAGAAATACATGTTTTCTTGGATGCATTGCAGTTAACACTGAATCAAAAAAAAAAAATGATACAAATGAAACAGACATCCTGTGATCAGATTGTTGGTATTAGCCCTCAATCATATCTTGTAGGATTATAGTCTGTTTTCGCTTGTTGAGCAGTTGGTTTGTGTGCATTAAGCCTGCAGTTCTTGATCAAAATAATGTCTGCACAGAAATTACAGAAATGAGGAAAGAGCAGAAGAAGAGAAACGTGAATGAAAGAAGACAAGAACAGCTATCTTCTTAGTGCTGTACCTGACATGTCATATCTATTCTTTATATTAATAAAAATAAAAAGCAGTCTGAAAAGGCTATCAATTATATTTATACATTTCCAAATATATCACCCATAGAATATGCAACATCCAAAGGGAAATATAAAACAAATTATAGACTTTGGTTAGGATTTGTCAGCCTAACCCCATATATTGTAACAAATACATGACTCAGGTGTGGAGTTTTTAAAATTTAGTTGAAAGGCAAAGTGACAGGGACAGATAGATGTTTCAGCTGCTGTTTCACTCCCCAAATGCCCACACAGCCCAAGCTGAGCCATATGAGAGCCAGGAATTCCAACCAAGTCTCCCATGAGTGAGACATGGACCCCATATACTTAAGCCACCTTCTGCTGCCTGCAGGGTGCACATTCATAGCAAGATAGAATCAGAAGCCCAGTTAAGACTGGATTCCAGGCATTCCAACATGGGAAGTAAACATCCAAACCCCTATGACAATGTCCCCACCAGAGGTGGTATTTTAATAATGAGTAGGCCTCAAGCAATGGAAGACACGTGATAATTGGAATAAGTAAAGCTGTGGGGTAAATCTTTCACTATTTAGTACAACACCAAACAAATAAACACCAGTAGTGATTTGCTTGGGAAGGACCACTAAATAAAAGAATGTCATGTAAGAGTATCAACTTTTTTGTAGGGCTTACATCAAAAAAGGTTAGAACTCTCTAAATAAACTTTCCACATGAACATTATTAAGTCCAGGTAAAATCATACTTGAAAAGTAATGTTCTCTTCTCATTATAAATGAGAGAATTGAATTAGAAAAGCTAAAAAAAAAAAGTAACTAAAGTCACACAGCTCATAGCTGGTGTAAAGACTCGGCTCTGTGCAAGTATTACTGCCTAACTCTCCCACTTCATGATGCAACACAATCAGAAATAGAATTTTCCCTCTGTTCCTGCGACAGAGCTACGAAAGTCATTGTGATCTACGGAATTATGGGAGTAATAAGAGATCTTACACAGAATTCTTATACAAATACCCTTTATAATAAATTCATCATGTTAAATATATGTTTCCCATCAAATTATTGACCTTAAGTTGGACAATGGTTGTAAAGGACATCTTGTGGGACTAAGCTCTTGGGCCTGTGGTGTCAGAACTGAGTTAAGATACACTTAACAGGTGTCCAGAGTTAAACAATTGATTAGTGTGGGGAAAAATCCTATATATTTGATGTCAGAAGTGTTATGAGGAAAAAAAAAACAGTTTTGCTTTCATTATTTTGCTCTTCAGTGATAGGACAAATATTGACAGAATACATAGAAGTGTAATAGAAATAAAGCATCCAAAACAGTGAAACAATGGAAGCCAACATGCAAAGGGGGAAGCTGAAGAAATTCTATGGAAGAAATACTCCACAAAAATTACTTTTTTTCATGTTTCAAAGAGAATTTGATACTCTTATCGTGCAATTGCTCACAAATGTACCTAAGGAAGCCACATGTGTTAGAACCTCAGTTTTTTAGTTCTATTAAACAAAAAAGCTATATTATTGGCAACATGATGGGTCAGGTATCATGGAGAACTACAAGCCAAGGGATTTGCTTTTCAGGAGTCTACCACCTAAGAAAGAGTTCGGAAAACCAATCAGAATTTAACAACTTTAGCAGCACATGCACACACACCATGCAGCGTCACATATAAGCATATGGTTGAATGAAGGCTTAATTGAGACCATTCTTGGTAGTGAGCTCACACTCTGTTCTTCTGACATGAACCTTAGGTAATGATTTACTGTGGTTTGGTTTATTAAGATTTAGAGCATACAATACTAATCATGCCTTTCAATTTGTCCTACTTTCACCATCAATGTACAAAGCACTAAATATAATTCTATTTTAAGGTGTGTATACTAAGGTGTATTCACACAAACACACACTCACATATTTTTTTTGAAAGGCAAAAAAGAGAGGGTGAATAAAGAGAGAGGGTGAGGCAAAGACTAAAAAGAGACTGACTCTCCACCCCCAAATGACCACAATGGCCAGGGCTGGGCAGACTGGAAGGCAGGAGCCAGGAGCTTCTCTCAGACTTCCTATGAGAGCACAGTGTCCTGTGGACTTGGGGTATCCTCCTCTGCTCTTCCAGACACACTAGCAGGGAGAAGGTTCAGAAATGGATCAGCCAGAACTTGAACTGGTGCCCATTTGAGATGTTGGCACTGAATTCACATGTGCTGGAAACTTTAATATACCATTGTCCCTTTCAACCATCTCTGATCATTGTTATCCTTCTAATCTGCCCTCCCAGTGGCTATTTAAATGTATTGCATCTTTAGAAATTGAAAGATGTTCTTTTAATTTGCATGAATGATAATTCTGTGTACTGTAACTTCTGATTTCTCATTTAATACTATTTTTGAGATTATTCTTTGCTGTTCAGTGTCAGTCCTGCTCATCACGTCCCAGCCCTCTGATGCATGCATACACCTCATTTTATTTGGCCATTCCCACTGGTCACCCCCAATTTCCTGCTATGTCAAGCAGTACTCCTGTGACAATGTTCATTAAGTTCGGTGGTTTCTCACGAGCTAGTCTGTAGGTCCATGCATGTTTACAACAAAAGGTGCCGCCAGCCTCTCCCCAGCATCTTTGCATCATTTTGCATTTCTTCTTCCTCCCAATATCCTTCCTGCCTTCTAACATCTGCTTTAGGTGTTAGTCAAATTGCAGTTGGCTTTAATTTTCATTTCCATGGTAAGTGATGGTTTTGAGAATTAATTACATATTTACAAGATTTATGGATTCTTTCAGCCTCTATATTCAAACAGTTTTGAATGTATTTTCCAAAATTAAAATTTCATAAAGCTCACATGCTAAAATTTACCATGGTGTGCTTTACTGGACCGAAAATTTTTATTTGGATTGTAAGTAAGTTTTCAAGTTAAGTTTCTTTTTTTATTTTATTTATTCATCATCACTTCATTGTTTCTGTTTTTTTTAATTATTTATTATTTAACTTCAGTAATTACATTGTATTATGTGACACAGTTACATAGATACTTGGGTTCTCCCCACCCCTCCCCAAACCCTCCCACCATGGTGGATTCCTCCACCTTGTTGCATAACCACAGCTCAAGTTCAGTTGAGATTCCCCCATTGCAAGCGTATACCAAACATAGAGTCCAGTATCTTATTGTCCCGTCAAGTTCAACGGCTTCTTAGGTATACCCTCTCTGGTCTGAAGACAGAGCCAGCAGAGTATCATCCCAGTCAATTGAAAGCTCCAACATACCATCAGCAAAAATTTACATCATTATGGAATTAATTGACATAGTAATGAGTAACCAATATGTTAAAAGTAAATGCGAGTTCCCAGCCACCTTCTGTGACTGTGACTTTGTAAATTTTTTAAGGATATCTTTCTATGAGAAAATATTTTGCCTTTCAATAAATTTTATAAAATTCAGTTTAATCATGTGTCTGAAAGGCATAGAGACAGGCATATAGTGGGGGATAGCCAGGTAAAATCCCAAAGCCATAACTCCATGTGGATCTCCCCCATGGGTGGCAGGAACAAAAGTACTTTAGCCATTATCCACTGCTTCCCAGGCACATCAGCAAGGAGATGGAGTGAAAAGTGGAAATAGCCAGGACCCGAACCAATATTCCAATAGAAGACAAAGATATCCCATGAGACAGCTCAATTTCCAGGACCACAATGCCTGTTCCCTTCTCCTGATTAAAGGCAGGTGTACATTATACAAGGAACTCAGCTTAAATGATCTAGATACTTCTTTCTTTTTTAAAAAAGAGGACAAATTTAATGTATTTCACAGATAAAATTCTAGCAACAAAATGATACTTCCTCCTTCCTTTTCTTTCTAAAACAAATTTTTGCAGTGACATATTTTAAACTTACTTTTTAATCACGGGCTTAATCCTCCACAATATAACGATTTCAACAAGTAGAAAATAGACATAACAGTGACAATAAATGATAAGCAACTCCCAATATATTAAATTCATGCATATACATTACATTACTTATACAGTGTGCATAAGCTATGACATGTCAGGGAAAACATATGATGTGTGTCTGTTTTGTTGATGGGAAAGGAGGACAGCAATACGCTTTCCTTTCACAGAGGTAAACGCTTGACCTGCTTTGCCATCCCCTCCTCCCAGCTCATCAGGTCAGACTCAAAGTCAGTGAGAGCTCTGAGCTTCTCCCCCAGACCAGATCCTATAGCTGCAGGTAGGCTGCTGGGGGTCCCCCTTACCTGGCTCTGGGAAAACAAAACCCAACCAAGCTGTCACCTCAGGCGTCCTTGGGAGTAGCCTCCCAGGTGCTGCATGTTTCTCAAGTCTTGGCTGTTCCACAATCTACTCCTGTTCTGCAGGCTTTCTACTGACAAAGGTTCCTTCACCTGTTCCCTGGGACAGCAGCCCTTCCCCTGTTGTGCTGGCAGCTTCCTGTGGTCAAAGTCAACAAGTCTTTTTTTTTATTACTTTTTTATTAATTATTATGCATTATGTGACAGTTTCATAGGCTCTGGGAATCCCCCCACCTCTCCCCACACCCTTCCCTCCTGGTGGATTCCTCCACCTTGATGTAGTATTACAGTTCAAATTCAATCAAGATTCTTTCCTTGCAAACATATACCAAACATAGAGTCCAGCTACTTATTGTCCAGATGGGTTGAACAGTTTCTTGGGGAGACCATTTCTGGTCCAAAGTTAGAGCTGGTAGAATATCATCCCAGTCAATTAAGAGTCCCAATATAACATTAACAGCAATTTATAACATAATGGAATTGACATGGTTTTGCGTAACCAGTATGTTAAAAAAAAAACAAAAAACAAGTTCTTAACCACAACCTATGATTTGCTCATTGACATTTCAATTTTAGTTTGTATACAGGACCGGCTGCTATATACCTTAAAATGGCTATAAGGTACCATTCAGCTGTCTCGTGTCTATTTCATTTTAGTATTTAGCCATTTGTTGTGCTGAAGTATAATTTTACTGATCTTGGCAGATTTTAGGATAATCTAGACTGGCTTGTAACTCTAACAAGACATTTGTCAACAATTAAGGTGCAGAACATTTTTTGGGGGGGGGTGCAGGAAAGTCCCCAACACCACGGTGAAGAGTGACTAATCTTCGTGTCCCACCCAGCAAGGCATGAGCAAATCCATGCCAGCTCTTTCCTGTCAGATTCCAAGCTCTACTTTTTGCTGTTTGTCTATTTATTTTAGGTTTTTTTAGTTTGTATGATTGTTTGTTTGCTATGAGGGGTTTTCGGAACGATCCTGATGGTCATTGCAAGGGAGGGTGGGGGTCCAGAGGTGGAGCCAGGCTCGGACCAGAGAAAGCTCTCCTCCCCGGTCCCGAAGGACATTTATTGTTCTTCTGTTTCTGCGGACCGCTCAGGGCTTCTGGTTGTCTTTCCGATGACGTTGGTTTCTATACGGTAGTGTTTGGACTTCTTCCATCCCCAGCAGAAGCTCCAGTTGGGGGTGGGTGACCTCAGAGTACTCGGCCTCCGAGGGCATCCAATTCCCTATGGCCTCCTTGGCAGTTGGGATATAGTCCTTGTTGCTCGTATTAATAGTTTGTGGTGAAGGTCTGGGAGTCTTGATGGTTGGGATCCAGGCTTTCTCCTTGCCACCTGCTCCACCCTGGAGTGCCCCCCTGCTCCACGCACATGACCTCCTGTTAAGAGGTTGTCAGGATCACACCCGATTCCCCCCTCATGCATTGGTATAGTAGTTTTACTATTGTTTAGTGCCGCTTTGAATTTGTTGCCTATGAATTACCAGATTTGATCTTGATAGTCTATATTGTACTGTTTCCTAACTCTTTTTATGGTCCTGAAAGGCTTCCCTGCACTCCCCCCCCCCCATTACGGATTAACATAGCGTATTGAGGGTATAGTAGGTTTTACAGTTTTTTGATGTAGATCTTAAGTATTCTGACATTAATTGTTGGTTTACAGATTATATCGCATTATCTTATTGCATTGGATACAGGTTGTTAGAGATTGCAATAATATTACAATATACAGGTACTATCTTTCAGGTTGTCATCTTTTCATCTCAAATTAAGGCAAACATGTGGTATTTAACCTTTTGGGATTGGCTCATTTCTCTTAGCATGATGGATTCCAGTCGGGCCCATTTGTCCACAAAGAACTGCATTTCATTTTTTTTAATAGCTGAGTAGTATTCCATAGAGTAGATGAACCATAGCTTCCTTATCCAGTCTTCTATTGATGGGCATTTTGGTTGCTTCCAGGTTTTTGCGATTGTAGATAGTACTGCTATGAACATAGGCGTGCATGTTGGTTTCTTCTGTAGGAGATGTTTTGGATATATCCCTAGAAGTGCTATTGCTGGATCATATGGCATGTTGATTTTGAGTTGTTTGAGTATTCGCCAAACGGATTCCCATAGAGGCTGTACCAGTCTGCAGTCCCACCAGCAGTGGAGAAGGGTTCCCTTTTCCCCACATCCTCGCCAACAAGTGTTGGTGGTATTATGTATGTGTGCCATCCTTACTGGAGTTAGGTGGTACCTCAAGGTTGTCTTCATTTGGATTTCCCTTATTGCCAGGGAACTTGAGCATTTTTTCATATGCTTGTTTGCCATTTGGGTTTGTTCCTTTGTGAAGTGTCTGCCCATTTCCCGTGCCCATTTCTTGAGTGGCTTGTTTGTTTTGACATTTTGGTTGTTTTGTAGTTCTTTGTATATTCTGGAAATTAGCCCTCTATCACCTATGTCGTGCGCGAAGATCTTCTCCCATTCTGTGGGTTGCCTTTTTACTTTGTTGATTGTTTCTCTAGCTGTACAGAAGCTTCTTAGTTTGATGAGGTCCCAATTATTTATTTTGGTCTTGATTTCTACTGCATTTGGAGTCTTTTTTAGGAAGTGAGGGCCTACCCCTAAGTGTTCCAGTGTGTTTCCAACATTTTCTTCCAAAAGTTTGAAGGTTTCTGGATGTAGGTTTAGGTCTTTTATCCATTTAGATTTGATCTTAGTGTATGGTGAGAGATGTGGGTCTATCTTTTTGTTTCTGCAGGCTATCAACCAGTTGTCCCAACAGCATTTATTGAACAGACCTTCCCATTTGCTTGGATTGTTGTCTTTTTGTCAAAGATTAATTGACTGTATCTATGTGGGTTCCTTTCTGGTGTTTCTATTCTGCTCCATTTATCTTCCTCTCTATCTTTGTGCCAGTACCACGCTGTTTTGATAACCACTGCCCTATAGTATGTCCAGAGGTCTGGAACTGTGATTCCCCCTGCTAACTTCCTGTTCTTCAGGATGGTTCTGGCTATTCGTGGTTTTTTGTGTTTCCAGATGAACCTTTGGATCATTGTTTCCAGTTCCATGAAGAATGTTTTGGGCAATTTGATTGGAATTGCGTTGAACGTATATATCGCCTTTGGCAATATAGACATTTTAATGATATTGATTTTACCTATCCAGGAGCATGGGATGTTACTCCATCTTTTGAGGTCTTGTTCAATTTCTTTTTTAAGTGGTTTGTAGTTTTCCTCAAATAGGTCTCCTACATTTTTGGTTAGGTTAATTCCCAGATACTTCATACTTTTCTCTGTTATTTTGAATGGTATCTTGCTGGTTAGATCTTTTTCCATCTTGGGGCTGTTTGCATACACTATGGCTGTTGATTTTTGTTCATTAATTTTGTACCCTGCCACTCTACCGAACTCTCGTATAAGTTCTAGGAGTCTCTGTGTTGAGCCTCTTGGCTCTTCTATATAAAGAATCATGTCATCTGCGTATAGTGAAAGTTTGACTTCATCATTTCCAATTTGGATTCCTTTGATTTCTTTTTCTTGTCTTATGGCCTCAGCAAGTACCTCTAGGACTATGTTGAATAGCAGCGGAGAAAGTGGACATCCCTGTCTTGTTCCAGATCTCAGTGGGAAGGGTTTCAGTTTTTCTCCATTCAGTATGATGCTGGCGTTGTGTTTTTCATATATTGCTTTGATTATGTTGTGGATTTTTCCATCTATGCCTACCTTGGTTAGGGTTTTTAGCAGGAAGTGGTGTTGGATTTTGTCAAAAGCTTTTTCTGCGTCTATAGATACTATCATGTGATTCTTGTTTTTCAGTTTTTGGATGTGGTGTATCACATTTATGGATTTGCGAATGTTGAACCACCCCTGCATTCCAGGGATGAATCCTACTTGATCTGGATGAATGATCTGTCGGATGATTTTTTGAATTCTATTGGCTAGGATTTTGTTGAGTATCTTAGCATCAATGTTCATCAGAGAGATATGTCTGTAGTTTTCTTTCTCTGTAGGATCTCTGTCCGGTTTTGGGGTTAAGGTAATGTTGGCTTCATAGAATGAGTTTGGAAGGGTTGCCTCTTTTTCTATTGTTTTGAAGAGTTTGTAGAGGATTGGGGTTAGTTCTGTTCGGAATGTTTTGTAGAATTCTGTAGTGAAGCCGTCTGGACCTGGGCTTTTCTTTGTTGGGAGGTCTTTAATCACTGATTCAATCTCTGCTTCAGTTATGGGCTTGTTCAGGTCGTTTGTTGCCTCTGGCTAAGTTTTGGCAGGTTGTATAAGTCTAAGAACTTTTCCATTTCTTGGTGGTCTTCTGATTTGTTGGAGTACAGTGCTTTGTAGTAATTTCTGATTATGTTCTTAATGGTTGCAGTGTCTGTTGTTATGTTGCCTTTTTCATCTTTGATGCTGTTAATTCTTGCTTTCTCTTGTTTTTTCTTTGTCAGTCGGGCCAGTGGGGTGTCTATCTTGTTTATCTTTTCAAAAAACCAACTTTTTGATTCATTGATTTTGTGTATAGTTTTTTTGTTTCTATCTGATTAATTTCCTCCCTTGTTTGATGATTTCTTGCTTCCTGTTGTATGTGGGGCTCTTCTGCTGCTGTTTTTCCAATTCCTGGAGGTGTGTGCTTAGTTCCTGTATTTGACGCCTCTCTTGGGCCTTGACATGGGCTCCAATTGCGATGAATTTACCCCGCAGCACTGCTTTGGCAGTGTCCCATAAGATTTGGAATGTTGTGTCAGAGTTTTCATTGGTTTCCATAAATTTTTTGATCTCATCTTTAATTTCTTCCCTGACCCATTGTTCGTTTAATAGCATATTGTTTAGCCTCCAAGAGTTTCTCTATTTCCTGGGGCATTTTGAATTGCTGATTTCCAATTTCATTCCATGGTGGTCTGAGAGGGTACATGGTATGATTCCTATCTTTTTGAAGTTATTTAGGTTTGCTTTGTGTCCTATCATGTGGTCGATCCTGGAGAAGGTGCCATGTACTGCTGAAAAAAATGTATAATCTGTGGCCTTGGGGTAAAAAGTTCTATAAATGTCTACCAAGTCCAGTTGTTCTAATGTTTGTACGAGCTCTGTTGTTTCTTTGTTGAGTTTTTGTTTTGTTGATCTGTCTGTTGTTGTTAGCGGGGTGTTAAGGTCTCCCACTATTATTGTGTGCATATCAATGGCTCCTCTTAAGTCTGTAAGTAATTGCTTCAAGTAGCTAGGCGCATTGGAATTTGGTGCATATATATTCACAATGGTGATTACTTCCTGATGTATCAGTCCCCTCACCAATAAATAGCGACCTTCCCTGTCTTTTTTGATGTCTGTCAGCTTGAAGTCTATATCATCTGAAATTAGAATAGCTACCCAGCCTTTTTTTCTCGTCCACTGGCATGAAATATCTTTTTCCATCCCTTTACTTTCAGTTTCTTAGAGGCTTTTCTGGTTAGATGTGTCTCTTGTAGGCAACAGATTGATGGGTTCTGTTTCAGGATCCAGTCTGTTAATCCGTGTCTTTTGATTGGTGAGTTTAGGCCATTTGTGTTTAGAGATAATATTGAGAGAAATTGATTTTGAGCTGCCATGAGTGTGTGTAAGTGTGCAAGTGTGTATTTGCGACTATTAGAGTTTCTCATTGGTTGACTTTCCTTGTGTGGATTTTAGTGGGGAGGTCTTCCCATTTGCCATCTTTGATTTTGGTTTTCATTTTTTCTCTCTGGGTTTAGCACCTTCCTGAGGAGGTTGTGTAGGGCCGGTTTCGTGCAAGTTTATTCTTCTAGTTTCTCTTTGCTGTTGAAATATTTAATTTCATTCTCAAATATAAATGAGAGTTTTGCCGGGTACATTATTCTCGGTTGGCAGTTGTTTTGTTTCAGGATTTGAAAGGTTTTACCCCATTCTCTTCTTGCCTGGAGTGTTTCTTCTGAGAGATCTGCTGTGATTCTGATTTGCCTTCCTCTGAAAGTAATCTTGTCCCTTTTTCTTACTTGTCTTAGAATTGTTTCTTTGTATTCGCTTGAAGGCAGTTTGAGGACCACATGTCTGGGTGAGGATCGCTTTGGGTCGACTCTATTGGGGGTTCTCTGACCTTCCTGGATTTGTGCTGGATTTATATTTCTGGTGTTCTGGAAGTTCTCCTGTATTATTTCATTGAAGACCCGTTGCAAGCCTATCTCCTTTTCCACTCCCTCTGGAAGGCCTATTATTCTAATATTTGATTTTTTGAGGTTGTCTTTCATTTCCTGTATGGACCTATTGGCTTTCTCCAGATTTGTCTCCAACTATTTGATGAACTGCTGCCTTTCATTCTGAATGTCTTCCAATTCTGATATTCTGTCCTCTGCTGTGTTCATTCTGTTGGTTAGGCTTTCAATTTTGTGTTCTATATCGAGGATTCCCTTTTTGACTTGATTTATTTCTGCAATGATATGGTTTTCGAATACCTTGGAGTCTTCCCAGAGCTTCTCGCTGTCTCTGATGAATCTCATCACTCGTTTCTTAAATTCCTTCTCTGGTAATTCCTCTATGTCATCATCTTGCATCTCATGTATTAAGATTAGTTTTTGGTTGTTTTGGGGGGAAATGCTTGATCTTTCTTCTGGGTCATTACCTTTTCTGATATTTCTCCTCATTGTGTTGTTGTTTCTTGCCATTTTGGGATTTTAGCCTCTGACTTGCTTGTCTGGAGCCGTTGCCCCAGTGCTGTAGCTTATAGGAAGTGTGACCCAGCAACTGCTGTATGGAGTGTTGGCCTAAGTATAGCTAAGCACAGCAGTATAGCTAAGCACAGCTGCTTGTTGTTCGGAGTTTGCGGACCACAGCCCCGAGCTGGGTCAGGAGACTCTATGTCCCAGCCCTAGTGCCAGGCCTTCCCCCTGCAGCTCCCACTCAAAGTCGTTGCCTCACTGGAAGCCACACTGCTCCACGCCTCAGTCTGTGTTCGTTGACTCTGCTGAGCTGTGTTTTGCCTCTTGGGCTCAGAGCCTCTGGGCCACCTCAGGACACAGGTCTACAGAGTCGGTCCCGCCTCTTGGGCTTGGGGCGAGAGCCGCGTGTAGCTGGGGCCTCTGCGCCACCTCAGGCCACAGGTCCACAGAGTCTCTTCTTGCCTCTTGGGCTCGAGGCGGGGGCTGGGTCCGTGGCCGCGTGTAGTAGGGGCCTCTGCGCCACCTCAGGCCACAGGTCTAGAGAGCCGGTCCCGCCTCTTGGGCTGGGGGCAGGAGCCGCGTGTAGCTGGGGCCTCTGTGCCACCTCAGGCCACAGGTCCGCTGGGAGAACTTGCCCAGTGGTCCTGTAGAACTGGCTTTGCTTCGGGGTCTCCTGCTGAGCTGAGCACAGCAGGGGATCTATTCAAGTTCACAGTCCTGCCCTGCCCCCTTACAAGGCTGTTCTTTCTCTTTTTTTTTTTTTTTTTTTTTTTTTTTTGCACTTTCTCAAAGGTGTTCTGCCGTTGGGAGCAGAGCTGTGGGAGTCATGTAGCTGTGCTCCCACCAGCCTGCACCTCTGTCCAGGGAGGCTATGCCGAGTGTTGCCCCGCTCCTAATGCTCAGGCTGAGCTCAGCAGCAGTTTCCACTGGAGACTTTTGCAGTTAGTCAACCTTGCAGTTAGCCGAGTTGGGGATTACTGTAACCCGGACCCAGAGCGCAGCTCCAGTCTCCTCTGCACTCTCTCAAAGTTGCTGACCTGCTGGGAGGCAAGTTTCTGGGCAAGTTTCTCTCCACGCTGTGTAGATCTTCTTACTTCAGCGAACTCCAGTGACCTTCCTACACCTATCCCCTCATTTCTGTGTCTCTTGGTTTGTTTCTCTGCTGGATCAGTTCCCCTCTGTCCCCACACTGCCCTACACCAGCTCTCTATGGTCGGCCATCTTCCTCCAACAAGTCTTTTTCCTATTAGGCCATCTTAGTTTCCCACTCATATTTCTTCCTGCTTCTATTCTCTCATCACTATTCTTATCTCCTTATTTCCTTCATTCTATTCTTCATTTCTCTTTGTCCCTCCTTTTTCTATCTATCCTAAGCCTCTTTCACTCTCTTCTACAGTATTTCACTTGGGCTGGAAATGTCAGCTGAAACATAACCAATACAACAAAAAAGAAACTCCATCTTTTGGATGATCATCAGGATGATGATGGCAATGAAGATAATAACTGAGATAATGAGAGAAATCCATACTTGTTAGCATTGAATGCTAGTCATTTTAAGCACATTTATTCCACATATGAGGTGATCATTTGATAATTTCCCTTTTTACAGAGGGAAAATAAAGCTCAGAGGAAGTCAAGCTAAAATTTTAAACAATTTGGCAATGACCAAAACCAAAATTCCTAAGTCTACAAGCTATGCATGCAGTGAAAGCAAGGCTGAGCCTCTTTTCCTGGGGCACGCTGTAGGGGAGTTTTGCCATTTTGCAATGTATTGGCAAGGGCCTCTGACATTATACCATCCCACAGGGAAATATTGCAGGCCAGCCAAGTCATGACTTTATGAGTAGAATGCATGGCAATATAACAGCAACTGAACTTGCTGTTGCTCATAATGATGACAGGAACAAACATTGCATGCAATGTTTATTTTATGTTCATATTATTTACCAAGAGGAACCATGCTCAGTTGTTCCAAAATAAGGTGGCATTGACAGGTTCTTATATCCAGCATGTAATGAATAAATCCATAGTCTATGTGAACTGCATTGTCTTGAAAGCGAGGGATATAAAACCACCGAGGGCCTCATTGACTTCAGAATTATGAGAACTCCCTGACTATATCACAGACTATTTATCCAAATAAATTCTTGATCATTCCACAATATGTCAGTTCTAAGTGGCTGAGTGCATGCTTCAATTGCTCCGTGGGGGCCATTTTTCTACCTAGAACAGGTTCCTGGAAAACGCTGTACGTGACAAGAGATCCTTGTGAAATTGAGCATGATGCAGTTTGTGGATTGGCGGTTACTCTTCAGGCATTCATCAGATTTCTATCAGAAAGACTGAGACACTTAAAAAATGCAACCCTATAATACATGCATGACTGTCAGTGCAGGCCTTCCAGGAGAGAATTAAGCATTAGCACTAGGGAAACTGGGAGTGAGATTTAAGCATCTTCATTTGGACATTAATTGAAGCAACTCAGACAAGAAGAGTTGGATATTGATTATTGCCTTGCTAGGAAATAATAATAACTGAGTAGCTGCATTTTATATTTTGCATTTGAAATTTTTTTTCTTATTACTGAAGTAATATGTGTTTAATTTTTAAAAAAAAAAAAACGTGCAAAAAATAAGAAAAACTTTTCATCCCTCTAACCAAAAATATCATTTTACCATATATTTTCATATTTTTTTCTTATTTGTGTCACGTTTTTAATCATTTCCAATAAGCCAAGTATAGAAGAAAAACTGGGAGGATGAAACTTGCATGCATAGATGACTTAATATACCCATTTTAACCAAAAGATACCTGAGATAATATGGTACATACATTTTAACCTTATTGTTTATCAGTCAACAATATACCATTAACTTAGTAAATACATGTAAAAATTATCAGTGTCACTTTAACGGCCACATATTGTGTGGCAAAGCAATAGTTTGTTTAAGCAATAATTTTAATTTTAAATAGCCTCTAAGTTTACCTCCATATCAATAAATACTTCAATAAATACCTCAATAAATACCCTTATAATAAATGTCCACAATATATTGGATAATTTTTTTAAAGATTTATTTTTTGTTGGACATGCAGATTTACAGAGAGAAGGAGAAACAGAGAAAAGATCTTTTGTCCACTGGTTCATTCCCCAAGTAGCCACAACGGCAGGAGCTGGCCTATCTAAGTCCAAGAACCAGAAACGTTCTCCCAGTCTTTCATGTGTGTGCAGAGTCCCTAGGCTCTGGGCCATCCTCTACTTCTTTCCCAGGCTACAAGCAAGGAGCTGGAATGGAATTTGGAGCTGGAGCAGCTGGAACACAAACTGGTGCGTATACGAGATCCTGGTATTTGCAAGGCAAGTGTTTAGCCACTGGATCACTGTGTCATTCTTTGTATGTTCTGATGACTATTTTCTATTAATATAAATGACTACCAGTGACTTTCAAGAAATTTTTGAGTGTCTGCTGGGGATGAAGCAGTTGTTATTTCTTTGGAGGAACTAATACCCACATTGAGATACAGAATCAATGAAGAGTTTAAGAAACAAAACGAAGAATCCCTGTGTTGCAGTTAATATTGTAGAAGCTCAGGACACAAGTAAGTTGAAGCAGAGCTGAAGTGCAGCGAATGTCAGAGTGGTTCATTGAGCATCATTTCTCACATTTGGCAGGAGAAAGGCCTAATCCAACAGGATATGGTGAGACTCGTAGTTCTGCAATCTAGCTCCTGCATGTGACACACTTCTTAAGAAAGGGGAATCAGTGAGGGTCGACTCTCAAATCGGCACAAGATTCAACTCTCTTAAATCAGCACAAAGATAGCGAAGATGACGACTTTCCTTCTAAAAGTCAATGTAGTTGAATATAAAAATATTAGCAAAAGGATAAAAAAAGAGATTGGGGAAATTAGACTAATAGTAAATGGTAAGTCAGATGCTTCACAACTTAAGAATTTGGCATAGAATACTGCTTTTTTAATGCAAGATCCAATAAATATTCTTTTTGTAATGTGACAAGGAATGCAATGAAATGCCAGAATACTGTGGTTGAATAAGTTTGGGAATTATGAACTAAACAAGGTTAATTACACTTTTGTGTTTCATGGCAAGATTTTTTTGGACCCTTTAATTCATTAACTTGCATCTAAATGTATCTAATAGGAAGATAGACGTTGGAGCATTTGTCAAATGTATATGACCAGAAGTTTTGTTGTTGTTGTTGTTGTTTTACAAATGTCAGCCCTCAAGCCAATAGAATACATAAGTATAAACGGAGCTCAGATTGAACAGAATGGATGAACAGCCTTTTGGTTCATGTAAACATTTACCTTGGAGTGTTTGCAAAGAAAGGAACAGCTAATTCTGCTTATGCAATTGTGTCTCTTCAGGAGTCAAGACACATTCCCTGTTAATGAGCACAGTACCAAGCCACCTTTAATGGGAAAATCTCTATACCAGTGTTATCTTCTCCTGAAGTTTTGAGAATGCCCCAAGCTAGGCCACTTTTATTCATTCTCACAATTCTCTTCTTATAAATACATTAAAAATCAACACCCTCCCCCTTCCAGTTAAAAGACAGAAGCTGTATTACATGGATTCTTGGTAACTGTCAGGAATAGAAGGCACGCTTTGGATCAAAAAGTCCAGTCAGCATATTTATTGAGCACATGTTGCTATGGTGCCTTATGGAAGACGTATTAACAGAGTCAGTGTCAGATTTCATGCAGTGAAAAATCACAGTTTATTTGTGGATGGCAGGACAGGAAAAAAGAATAAATGACTGAGCCAAGGGTAAAAAAAAGTTATAATTGAGGTATGGAACAGTAGCTATTGAAATCACAAATAAGAGTCATCTATCTTAAATTACAGATGTTTATACAGGTTTCATAGAAAAGGCAGTAAGAGTGACTAGATCACTGACTATGTAACACAGTGAGAGACATTTCAGACAGAAAGAATGGCACGTCCAGCACAAACGCCTGAGAAAGCATGAGGCATGGCTAGCAGCTGGTTATCACCTGAACAGGCTATTTACTTCAAATTGGGTTAAGAAATAATGGGGAGTTTGTCCTAAGATACTGAGACCAACTACAAGTTATGCCCAAGGCCAACATTTTATAGATATTATTCAAAGGTGATGTTGATAAAGATTAGCCGAAACAATCAAGTTTGAAGAAGAATGTCAGCTCATTGCCTGTTATATATTCAACCAATTTTCTTCAAGAGAATCGTACCTGAGATTGTGAGGAGTAGCGTTCTTAACAATCATACTTGGGGATATTACCAATGAGTATTTCAAAACCACTTTGTGAAATTTTTCTAGCTAACATCACTGTCTCTTCCCCAGGGAGAAACTGAGTTGTCAAGAAAGATGAATGTGACAGGATGAATCTGAGAGTTCCTCTAAACAGTGCCTAGACCCACTGAAATATTAAGGAAACCCTGTCCTGAGCCCACCTCTTTCTAGTGGACATGGTTCCTATGAGGTTGTCGTGGACAGAAAGCTTCCCTACTCACAGCCAAACACCAAAGAAGATCGTAGACGTTTGGTCTGGTGGGCCTAAAGACTGAGCTATGACTATTGCTTTACCCTATTTCCAAAACAAGACCTACTGAGTCACTCTTGATGTTGGCTTAAGGTTAACTCCAATCTTCCCTTTGTTCTCCACTTCATATTTGCTTCCCAAACAAGGTTTCTGTTCAGAATATATCTATAGATGTTACTCTGATCCTAGTTTTTCAATCAACTCAACCATAAGAGAACTCCAAAGAATTCAAATAAACAGAGACAACTGACAAGATTCAACTCACTTAGGTATCCCTGTGACCTCTAAGGGCAGTGTAATTATTATCCTGATTTTGATACGAAACATGAGGTCTGAAAAAATTAAAACAAGGTAACACATGGAGTAAATCGTAAAACCTGCACATTACTCCAGGATGACTGGTTCAAGAACCTTCTGACACTTGAACTTTGTGGGATCCTCACCTTCTAAGCAGCAAGTCTGTTGCTCTTCTTCCACAAAAGAGATGTTTGTCTATATTACCTGATTACTATACCTAAAATTCAATAAATGAAAGCAGAACTCTGCCAATTTCAATCATATCAGTACTTAATTCCTCAGAATCCTTACGGTATACATGGTGTGAGTTGTCAAACTACAGAAAGATCATTTCCCTCTCTCACACACAAACACACATACACACACACACACACACAAATTTAATACATTCAAATATTGATGTCACAAAGAGAGAGAGAGAGATAAATGAAGAAGATCTTCCACACAATGATTCATTCCCCAGATAGTCACAACAGGCAGGGCTCGGCCAGCCTGAAGCCATGAGCCAGGAACTTCACCCATGAACCACTTGTTAATTGCTTTCCCAGACACATTCGCACTCAAGTGTGGGAGGTTGTTGTCCCATGCTATAGTTTAATTTGCTGGCCCACAACTCCAACTTCAGAGATCTTTCCTGAAACAAAAAGAAAGCAGGGTCACTGACCTTCAGAAGAATCTTTTGGCCTCACAGTTAAGCAGTTGAGATGTCATTTGAGATCCACAACTCTGCTTCCCATGCTAGCTTGCTGTTAATGCATACCCTGGGTGGCAACAGTGACAGCACAGCTAACTGGGCTCCCTCTGCTCAGATAAGAGGCTTAGATGGAGTGTTCATTCCTTGTTTTGGCTGCTGACCCAGCCTGGGGTCATTGCCAGCGTTTGGGGATGAAGGAGAGAATTGGAGTTCACTCCCTTGTTTGTGTGCTATCCCTCTAAATGAAAAAAAAAAAAAAAAAGATTGTTCTAAACAGAACATTTATGTGATTTCCTAAGACATTGGGATATTTCATTGACTTAGACAGAAGTTAAGCATTAGATATCACTTACTGAGTACTTATCAGATAAAGTTTGGTGCTATTGACATTACTTTCTAAAGGATGGTGCAGGAAAAAGGCTAACAAAAATGACAGTTCACAAAAGAGTTATGAGTGGGACATACTTGAGAGGAAAGATGATTATGATTAGAGGAAGGATCCCATTGAGTCTGTTAAAATCACTTAAAAATTAAAACAAAAAATAAAAGAAGTTTTAAATTTATTCATATCCACTAGCAAGGACTTTTCAGTAAAAAAATGCAGATTCTTCCCAAATAGCCCTTAATGTGCACACGCGCACACACACAGCCACCAGTACAACAACCCAACTGCCCCATCACCTTGATGAAAATTGACCTCTTCTACTCAGGCTTACAACTTATACAGAATTTATCTAAAAGACAAACCCAAACAAAAAACCTCTCATAACTTGTAGGTTAAGTGGTTGTTCAAGTGAATATTCACTTGAGAATTTGAATAAGACTTTAAATCTGTGGGAAATAAAACGTACATTGGTTATAAGTATTATGGTATATGGCACATAAAAAGCAAAATGCCTATATTAGCAAACCATTTCTAGCACACATACAAACCTTATACTGAGTAGAATTATTTGCTCAGAAAGTGGTAATTTCCATTTTAAATGAATCTGAGATTTCAACTATTTTTAGTGGTACAAAATTTTTACAACCTTTGACTCAGTACCTCCTACTAAACGCATCCTTTCAAAAGCATGAAATGTTGAAGGTCTGTCTATATTATTCAAACCAGCAATTAGAACCAGATGTTACTGCACTTTATATTTAGACACCACATTTCAATATCTAAAAAAGAAAGAATGCTCATGAAGGACAGAGAGAATAATTTATAAACGCAATTAAAGCATATTGTTTAGACTCCTTCTCACTAATTTGCCTGATTGCAAGGTAAATTTAAATGAATTCATATTTAAATGTAAAATTGGGCCAATGAGTAATGAAAAATTTTAAACCTGTGTGTGTAAGGAAATGAACATACCAGGTGTACAATTGTTGCATCAGATACATTTTTATTAATTTTATAGCTTTACTATAATGTTTTCCATCTTCTGTACATGGTATTTAGTTTCTAGATAGTGTGATAGACACAATGTTATTAAAAATAGGAATAATATATAGGCTGATTTATCACAAAAGAGCAACTTTTGGAACTAACTACATCCTGTGTACTATAGCAAAGCTCTGGCAAGCAAGCTTTAGGCATTTTAAGCATTATTTTGCTTTTCCTAAAGTTTAGAATTTCTTCATGTAGGGAAATACTAAAAGGAAAATGATATGTCCCAGTCAGCACAACTTGAAAAAGCCTGATATACATAAGGAGAATAAACAGCCATAGCATGCAAAATAGAACCCATCCTAAAAGTCTGATTGACTCAAATAATTGGAATTTGGAAAGAAACAGTTCATTATAATTTTTGCCTAGGTGGCTGTCATATAGATCTGACCTCTTCCAAGTGCATTGGAAATGCTGGGTGACAGAGAGATAACCTGCCAAACTTGCCAAAAGTACAGAAGCTTGCAGTGGGTAATAGCTTGCTGCACAGGATTGAGACCCCAAACAAAGAATCATGTGACAAGCTGCTAAACTGGTGAGAGGCCAATGACCATTCATCTCCAGCATCTCTGTGCTAAAAAAACATTATTTGAGCTTGGTAATCACAGGAGTACAAGGCTCTTCATCTCTAAGGCTACAACATTTTTTTAAAATCACTGTCTGGGATATTAGAGCACATGAATTTAAAGGTAAACAGAAAGAGTTGACCCATTCATTCAAAACTAAGTACTAAGTTCATACCAGACACTAATAGATGTGCTGGAGCATTTGCATTAATTAGGATTAGTTTCCTCTATGATCTTAAAAATTGCAAACATAATTGTAGCTCAACTAATAATAGCCATTATTCATATAGTGATTACCACATCCAAAATAATGATCTAAGTATTTTACATACATTTTTTCTCATTTCATTCTCTTTGCAACTTTTTCAGTTAGGTGCTGTTGTTCGCCAGTTTTTATATATATATATATTTCATTTTGAATTTTGAATTATGTGGTACAATTTTCTATAGGCTGGGATTTCCCCCCCAAACTCCAACCCCTCATCAGATTTTTCCCATTTTGTTACAATAGTGTAGTCCTTCATAAGGAATTATAATTCTATCAGTCTCTTATTTAAATGTACCCCGACATTGTTGGTACAATGTCAGACAGTCCAGCATTCCATTGTCCACACATGTCCAACAGTTTCATTGGGAATCCATCTTTTGTCTGGAAGCAGGGATGCATGTTCCATTGTACCCCCATGTCTGTATATGATAGACCCCAGAATCCATCATTTTACTTTTCCATAAGTGGGAAGCCATGAAGTAAGGTCAACAACTGTGTTTTTTGTAAGATTTATTTTTATTGCAAAATCAGATACACAGAGAGGAGGACAGAGAGAAGGATCTTCCACCCGATGATTCACTCTCCAACGGCCTCATCAGTCTGCTGGAACTGAGCCAGTCTTAAATCAGGAGCCCGGAGCCTGCACCGGGTCTCCCACATGCGGGTGCAGGGTTCCAAGGCTTTGGGCCATCCTCAACTGCTTTCCCAGGCCACAAGCAGGGAAGCAGGGCTGCCAGGATTAGAACCAGTGCCCATATGGGATCCCAGAACATTCAATGTGAGGATTTTAGCCGCTAGGTCACCACACCGGGCCCTAGCCAGTTTTATAAATGAGGATATGGAGATATCATCCATTAATATCCTCAAGGTCACAAAACATTAAGGAATTCGATCAAAGCCAACCTTGTTTCTATGTACGAAATTTCCTCCTAACTAAATGACATTGCATTCAATCTCATATATAGTTATTCCAGGTAAACAGGCAAGATCAAGAAGATACTGTGAAAATTACCAAAGCCATGGAAAATATACAAAGAGAGAACCCTCAGTTGAAGCTCATTATTGCAGACACCATCAAGACTCCCAAGCTGGAAACCCAGTACAGTTTACATGTGGCTGGCAGGAAAACAACTACTTCAGTCATCACTGCTGCCCACCAAGGTCTCCATTAACCAGAAGCTGGAGTCCGGAGCCAGAGTGAGGTGTAAGACTTCAGGGGTTTTGGTGTTGAACCCAGGCATGTTAGCCAGTGTCCTAACTGTTAAACATGTTCCACAATGTTTTTATTATAAGGACTTTTCTCAGAAGCTTCTCAAGTAACTTCTGTAAACATCTCACTGATCACAAGTTAGTCATGTGATTGTTTTTAAAGGAGTCAAAGACATGTAGTCTTTACTCCAGTTGACTATATATACTTTTTTTTTTAAGATTTGGTATATCTTCAATTTTATTTTCTTTTTTTAAAATTCTTCTTTGGGGGCACGGCGCAATAGTATAATGGCTAAAGTCCTTGCCTTGCGTGTACCAGAATCCCATACGGGTACTGGTTCTAATCCCGGCAGCCCTGCTTCCCATCCAGCTCCCTGCTTGTGGCCTGGGAAAGCAGTCAAGGACAGGTCCAAAGCCTTGGGACCCTGCACCCACGTGGGAGGCCTGGAGGAAGTTCTTGGCTCCTGGTTTAGGATTGGCTCAGCTCAAGCCATTGTGGCCGCTTGGGGAGTAAACCATCATACGGAAGATCTTCTCTGTCTCTTCTCCTCTCTATATATCTGCCTTTCCAATAAAAATAAATAAATCTTTAAAAAAAATAAAATTCTTATATTTTGGGAATCTACATAGTTGATTAGGGCACAAAGGGTCAAGAACTACAGGAAAGTGGGTAAGACCAGTTTCCACATTAATCTATTTTTTTTTCTGTATCTGGGATAAGGGAAGAGATAAAGAGAAAAGTCCCACCCAGCCTCCCACCCATTCCAGGGCCCTGGGGCACGCTCCAAGGGTCCTGCTGATGCAGTTTTGATAGTCTACAGTTCTGAATTGCTGCCAATCTCACCATAACAAGCATGATGATATCTCTTCAGAATCCACTGGCTGACATAGTCTCTTTATGGTTGGGGCTCTGATATCAGCAATTCAGTTGGAGGGATCCCCAGAGAAACTTTATCTGAGGTGATCCCAGACCTGATTCTTGTGTGTGCTTGCCAGTACAGGATCCAGCACAGCCTGTTGCCCCAATCAGCTCATGCATATGCTGGTGGTGCAAGAATCTGAGATTGGGGCCCAGCTCAGTACCCTAGTGTCTAAAGTCCATGACTTGCAGGCACCATGATTCCATATGGGTGCTGGTTCTAATCCCAGCATCCCTGCTTCTTATCCAGTTCCCTATTTGTGACCTGGGAAAACAGTCGATGATGGCCCAAAGCCTTGGGATCCTGCAACCACATGAGATACCTGGAAGAGACTCCTGGCTCCTGGCTTCGGATCAGCTCAGTTCCTGCCACTGGGGCCACTTGGGGAGTGAATCATCAGACGGAAGGTCTTCCTCTCTATCTCTCCTCTTCTTTGCCTATCTGTCTTTCCAGTAACAATAAATAAAACAAAACAAACCTGAGGCTACAGATAGAAGGGAAGACAACATTCCTTATTTAAACAAAAAAAGTCAAAACAGAAAAACCAAGCCACAAACAAGAATTCTTTTCATATTGTTCCTGCTTGTTGTCTTTACTGTATCTGTATTTCTAAGTCAGATAGGCCTGGAGTCTGGATGCTTTGGGGGTAGGTTGGAAGGGGTATTACGCAGACCTGGATCTTGCTGGCTCTTCCAGTGTGGTAAGCAGAGAACAACTCCCTCTAAGCTATGTTGGCCAAATGGCAAACAGAAACTCTCATCACACTGTACATGACCAATACTTCCCTCTGCTTTTCTGCTTCTTTCTTTTTAAAAAGAAATGGATTTGGTGAATCTACATTAAAATAAAGTACCCCTGTTTTTCGTGTTGAGAATAGTGGTTTGACAGTTCTACAGACACACATATATTATTTCTAATGTTGAGATATTTACAAGAAAGAAAAGAAACTTTGCTTACAAATTCAGAAAGTATCTTAAAGGACAGAATATCTATCAGACTCATGCTGAAAAAAAAATCTACAGAAAATGCTGTTATTTGGAATGTCAGGGAGATTTAAGGTCTGGCCTCCCTCCAGTCACATCATTAGCTTTCCAAACTGGTCTTTTCATTTCAGGTGCACCAAGCAGAAGCTGACTGGTAAACACTATTCCTCTTTTATGCACTGTGCCTCAATCAAGGGAAGAATCTTACAATAAGTGCTGCCTTCTTGTTAACAAATAGTAGTCTGGCACAAATGGGAGCTTCCACCCCACCAGCCACAAGTAGTTTTGGCTGGTGGGAGGGAACACAGTCTCACCTCCTGACCCCAGGAATTTCAACACACTAGCTGCTTAAATGCAGTTTATGCCATGTTGGGTCAGGCAGCCAGAACGATGAGCTCTGGGGACTTGAGGCTGCGGGTCTATAAGGGGCTTTGTAGTTGGCACAGGTGAGGGCATGTAAGAAAGTTCATATCTATGTGATGAATGATTTCCAAAGGGTACCGTGGACATTTCCACTGTTCTGGCAGGTAAGCAGGGTGCTGAGACTGAGTTTTTTGAAGCAGCAAACCAGAGGTTCTTGGCCCAACTACATGGGGAGTTCTGGGCCCCTGAGTCTGAAAGGCAAGTGTCTGGTGGATCCTAAGTGACCTGGCCTGGGTCCTTGACCCACCTGAGTGGTGGGTGCCAGCACCTTAAGCCACTGGGAGAATGGAGACTCTGAGGTCGACTATGTCAGTCAATGGATATTGAAAGGTTGCCCTCATCCTCAGATCAGTAAGATGAGCATTTCAGAGCCATAAAAACCACCTGGGCAGAACCCTCAGAGTATGTACCACATTAGAACCTTGGCTTCATATTGAATGACCATTCTCCATCCCTGAGTTCTGGAGATGTTGGGAGACTGGGTATGGCTTCTCATAGCTCCCTCTCATCCTGAGACAAAACAGAGAAACAGAAAATTTGGAAACAATGATCACACCCACTTTTCCCTAACCCTTGATCCATCCCACTCTGATCAAGTATGTTAGCATCATCTAAAATTAAATAAAAATTTTAAAAAGTAAGAAACCACAAGTATTAGTCTGCTCATTAGTTGATGGCTGTTCACTGCACAGTAGACATCCAATCTGCTGTTTTCCTATTATCTACATTATACAAATTGGAAGGTCACCAATAGATGTTATTGATACCACAAAACATAATGCTAAAGTCCCATAACCCCATGTCACTGGGAATAGTTTAAGAATATTCTTTCCAAGAATGTGAAAAAGTAGAGTTGTCCTGAAAGGATCCTCAAAACATATAGATCAACTTGGAAACACCAGATCCTAGCCTGGTGCTGGTACTAACCTGACAGTGTGCATGCAATGTTCGAGTTGTTCCACTTTGTTTTAATGCATCTTTTGTTTTGATTCAGTGTACACTTCCTGGCTCCTGATGTCCTCCATGCTCACGCTCTCTTGCAAGTTCTCTAAGGCATCCTCACTCCAGTCAGAGGAGAAACACCTCAAACCACTGGTAACTCAGTTTCATGTTTTTATAGCAGCAAGACTTTAATGAAAATGTGTATAAAAAAGAAGAAAACAAATAAGGTACTGATCCAAAAAAAAAGTTTGAGGAATTCTAGTACTTGCATACAGAAGGTCCTGGGAGCTGTGCACATGACATGGTGTTATCTTCAATTGCCTGATGAGCTAGATATGCCCATAGTTTGTGTCCATTAGAATCACCTAGAAGCTTCCTAAGCAAGATGATTCTCCAGCTACATTCAAGATTTACCAAATCAAAATTCTTATGTGTAAAGTCCAGGAACCTATATTTTAAGGAATCTCTCAGCTTGTTTAAATATATGATCTATCCAGATGACTTTATTAAGAACCACATTTGAAAACAACTGACATAAGCAAAAACATTTACCAGGGAAATGTCCTTGCTGATAGAATTAATCAGGCTGATTGAAAAATTGAATATTCTTCCACTCTGCAAAAGAATCTGTGCCCTATTCTTGCCACAGATTGTTATGTGTTAAGCTGCCTGTTGATCACTATACAAAATGCAGGAACAGCATAATGGTTAGGAGTTAATTCCTCTGTTCTATACTGCAAAATGAGAACTTAGAAAAACCTCAAGATACTCAAGTACCTTTGGCATTATGGAAGTAAGATTAAGCTCAATCCATCACTATTTTATGAAGGTCTATTTATTTTAGTTCTTTGGAAGTTTGTATTTCATATGTACTATGATGACTTTAATGATCAAAATAATAATCTAAATAACACAGCATATGATTATGCTCAATAAATGGAAGTTTGCTGATTATTCCAATCCAAAGCACTTCAGATACAATATAAAACTTTTGAACCACACAAGCATTTAAAAGCTCACAAAGCATAATAGGAAAGTGCATGGATTTTGCAATCAGCAGATATGGATGCAAATCTGTATTCACAATTCATCAAGCATGTAGACCAAGCTACTTAACCTTTCTGTCTTATCCATATGCGTAAGTTAAGAATACAACTTTCTTTCAGGGTTGGCCTGCAAGTTTGCTGAGATAATGTTGGCAGAGTGTCTCACATGTAAACATTCAATGATAGTAACAATTCATTTGTCAGGGACACCAATGAGAAAACCAGAAACTACAGGGCATATGTCAAGATATAGCTAAGCTGTTTAAAAACATAACATTCTGGAATTTAAGTTACCCTGGGGATGCTAACATCACATTTCTGGGTGCCTGGTCAGAGTTCTGGTTCCTCCACTTAGTGTCCAGCTTCCCACTAATAGACACACTGGAAAATAGTAGATAATGGGTCAAGCACATGGGATCTTGCCATTGACTAGGGCACTTGGACTGAATTCTAAGCACCTCTCTTCATTCTGGCCCAAGTCTGGTTATTGTGAGCATCTTATTAAGGAGTGACCCAGCAGATAAATTCTGTGTGTGTGTGTGTGTGTGTGTGTGTGTGTGTGTGTACTCTTCATGTAAAAAAATCCACATTGTTCCAAAAATATTTTAAAAAAATAGAAATATTATGGGTTGGCATGGTGGCTGTGGGGCCACCAACATCACATATCGGTACCCAATTAGTGTCCAACCGCTCCACTTCCCAATCCAACTACCTACTTACAGGCTGAGAGAGCAGCACAGGATAGCCCAACATTTTGGGTTTCTGCACCCACAGGGGAGACCTGGAAGAAGTTCCTGGCTTGCAGCTTCAGACCAGCCCAGTTTGGGCCATTACAACAATCAGGGGAGTGAATCAGTGAATGAAAGGTCTCTCTATCTCTCTTTCTTTCCTTTCTCTCTCTGTAACTCTGATTTTCCAAGTAAAATAAATGCATCCTTTATAAAAAGTAGAAGTATAAAGTTCTACTCCCAGTACTTTGGGTGAGGAGACCTGGGATGGGGCATTTCATGTGTTTGGATGGACAATGCCAGCTAAGCTCATCTTGAGACTGTAATGCTGGAGGACATATTACCCAACAGACAGAAAGCTGTTTATGTAAGTTTCAATCATCCTACACCTATGTATTCTCCATTTTGAAGACAGTCTTCTCCTACTCAACCCCTCAGCAATAAAGCACTGGTTCATTTTTGAGACGAATCAGATAACCATGAAAAAGTTATTTCAGAAACCTTTATCCCTTTTGTTTAAAATAAGTGAGAAACAATACCTGCAGATATATCTTGGAATATAATTTCTCTTGTTTACATCTTATTCAGTGCTTCAGAGCATAAGAGTCACAATTTTTTCATTTCTTCCAATAAAGTTTCTAGTTTCTCATAGAGAAAGCATGTGATATAAACTTTCAGAATATACTCCTGCTGACTTTAAGTGAGACGGAGCGAAAGAAAACATGGCATCAGAGATGAAGCAGCCATAAAATCCATAAATCTAAATGGTGGGAAACAAGGTGACTGCTTTATTTTTCTGCTTCTGTTACAGAGTACCAGGAACTGTATAATTTCAATCACTGAATTTTGGGATGGAGTAATTGTAGTAAATTTATAGTACTATTAACTCCAACTAATTAAGATTTGGGAATATTTTATTAACCTAAACTTCTCTTTAATAAAAAAGATAATATGTCACTCTTTCATTCATTTTCATTTTTACATATTTAAAAAGACTAATGACCAGTTAAAGGCTTTCTTTTCAACAAATTCATAAAGAGAAATTGATTTTTGACAATCTATACACTAGGAAGTCCAGAGTTGAGAGTCTTGTAGCTAATGAGGACCTTATGGATATGTGATCTCATGGTTGCTGGAAGGGCAAGAGAATGCAGATTAGAAAGGAGTACAATTTGTCCTTTATTTGGAAGGAACTCACTTTCTTGATGATTAGCATGATCACATTCATGATAACAGAGCTCGCTGTAAGGTGTTCCTTCTCAACACTGTTACACTGGGAAAGTCTCTAAAATACAAACCTGGAAGGGCACATTTGAATCACAAAAAGCAGCTTATGGTGAAAATGAGCATTCTTTACTAAGACATTGGGAAGAAAAGAATAAAGTAAAGGAGAGGCAATACATGATTGAAAACATATTGCAAAGCCACTCTAATCAAGATGGTATGATACAAGCAAAAGAAATACACAAGCAGCTCAACAGAACAAAGTAGTGAGCCGGTAAACAACCCACACAGATATAACCTACTGACCACTGACAAAGGCAAAACGCAATTCATTAGAGGAAAGTAAGGCCTCATTTTTTTTTCAACTAAGCAACTAATCGTCACAAGGAAATTCAGAAATGGTCCTTACACCTTTCACAAAAACTAACTAAAACTGGATTAAATCTGTATGTGTAAAATATAAAACACTTATAAGACAGTAAAGGAGAAAATCTAGAAGAATTAGGTTTAGGATAGCCATTTTTAGATAGAACATAAAAGTTGTCATCCAAAAAAGAAGAAATTGTTAAGTCAGATTTTTATTTAAAAATTTCTGTTCTGAAGCAAAGAAACACAACAAACAAAATACCATCAGTAAGAGAATAACCCACAAACCAGGAAAAAATATTTTCAAGAAACATTTCTTAAAGAAGTGTCATTCAAAATACATAAATAACAACAAGAACAATCCCAGTAAAAGACCAAAAAAAAGTCCTGATATCTTACTACAGAAGATAAATAGAAATCAAATAAATATATCAAACTTTTCAGTACCATGTGTCATTGAGATACTGCAACTTAAAATAATGATTAAACTTCAAGATTCAGACAATACTAAATGCTAAAGTTTGTAGAACAAAAGGAACTCTGATTCATTGCTAGCGGGAATGTAAAATGATACAGTCACTTTGGAAAACATTCTGGCAGTGTGTTTTGAAATTAACATGTTCTCATCACACTATACAGCAATAATACTCTTTGGTATTTACCCAAATGAGTTGAAATGTATCCACACAAACACCTGCCCATGAATATTTAAAATAGTTTTATGCATAATTGCCATAATTCAGAAGCAGCCACAGGATATATTTCAGTGGGAGAGTAGATAAATAATCTGATATATCCAGACAATAGAATATTACGTGGCTCTAAAGAGTGAATTACCAAGTGACCAAAAGACACGGAATCTCAAAAACCTTTTGGAAATGGAAACAACAGATAAAATACACATAAGCCCCATCATGTTCAAGACATGGTTTAAGCAACTCTACAAACCCAGTGGTCCATCCATAAACAATGAACAGTCCTGGGAGTTTAATCACATCAATGCAGTGTTTCTGATTTCACTAACTGAAAATCTGGTGCCCTTTAAAGATGTTAAGATGAGGAAACAGAAATCAAAAGTGGTGAAATTAAATCCTAAAGTAGAGAATGTTTAATGGTGTTCTACTAAAACAAACAAGCAAAATGACCCTTGTTTGAAAAGAGAGTGCTATCATGTTAGAGAAAGTGCTTCTCTGGTAATCTTTGGTTAACTTTCAGAAAAGAATGAACCTGAGAAGTGGAAGCTATTACTCTTGGGCCTTCCAGAAAATTGACAAGCACAAATGTCTGAGCATCCAAAAACACTCTTGCCATGACCTTTGCACTTGACTACTTTGGTTTAGATTTTGCTGGACCTCTTTCACTTCTTGGATAAGAACATATGAGTAAAACTGAGCCTCATATCCTATTAAAATTCTTCAAAAGAAAAGGCTTCTGTATCCTTTCTAACATTTGTGTTAATATGAAGAAAACAGATTTTAGACACTCCATAGATAGGTACAGTTACAAGAAGGCAATCACACGTCCTTTGTTCCATTTCTACTCCCTAGTACCCTCTCCTTTTTACATTTTTCACCCGGAATTGCTTAAGCTAGCCAGTGGAAATGTGTGTGGCATTGGCTGGTTTTTTCTGCTGTTACTCATCAGTTCTTTTTGATCAGAGAATGATCAAAATGACTTTTTTCTTGTATAATGATATGCACAGTTTCCTGCTATCAGCATCTCATTTCTTCTTAAAAGCAAGTTATCCATTAAAATCCACTATTTTTATTGGGAAATGCCCCTTTAAGTTTTTCAGAAGGTATCAATGATTTCAATTTTTTAAACCCAGCTAAATTATAAATTTGAAATTTGTTCTTACTTCAATTTTCAAAGAACCCAGGTTGCTCTGATTGAGACTCTTTCAAACTGATGTCATGCTTTGCGGTGTCTCAAACTAGCGCCTGTCAGAATAGTTATAAAAAGTTAGTTTAACTTTATGGTGGTACAGAAATATTTGAAATTCATCTTTTTTGTAATATATATTCTCCACAAATTTCTGGAAGATCTTTCACATTGGTATGTGAAGAAAAGTGATCTGAAAAGTTCTAACTATATGACATTCTGGAAAGAGCAAAAACTATGAAGAAAGTAAGATCAGCGGCTTCCACAAGTTTGAGAAAGACAAAAGATGGCAGCTGGAGCACAGGGAATTCTCAGGGCTGTGGCACGTCTGTGTATGATTCTATGATGGTGAGACATGCCTTCATACATTGTTCAAAACTGACAGAATGCAAACAAATTAATACTGAGCCCTATAGGATGAACATGCATCAACACAATCAAGGCAATGTATGACAAACCTACGTTAGCACCATACTGAGCGAAAGCATTTCCACTATTATACCGAGCTAGACTAGCATTCCCATTCTCTCCATTAATATTCAAAATAGCACTGGATGTTTTAGCCAGAGCAATAGGCAAGAAAATAGACATCAAAGGAATGTGAATGTGAAAGAGGAAATCAAATATCTCTTTATGCAGAAGACATAATCCTATACATATGAGAACCAACAGACTCCACTAAGAGATTTTGGGAACAGGGCCTAGCTTGGTAGCCTAGCAGCAAAAGTCATCACCTTGAATGTGCTGGGATCTCATATGGGTGCTGGTTCTAATCCCACTGGCCCCTCTTTCCATCCAGCTCCCTGCTTGTGGCCTGAGAAAGCAGTTAAGGACAGCCCAAAGACTCGGAATCCTGCACCCACGTGGGAGACCCAGAAGAGGCTCTGAGCTCCTGGCTCTGGATTGGTTCAGCTCTAGCCATTGTAGCCACCTGGAGAATGAATCATTAGGCAGAAGATTTTCCTCTCTGTCTCTCCTCCTCTCTGTATATCTGACTTTCCAATTAAAAATGAATACATCTTAAAGAGAGAGATAATGGGAACACACAAGAGAGTTTGGCAATGTTGTGGGATATAAAATCAACAAACAAAAATTAATGGCCTTTGTTTAAACATACGATTAGATAGCTGAGGAAGAGACTGTAAGATCAGTCCCACTCACCTTAACTACTAATAAATTTAAATACCTTGGCATAATAGTCAAGGACGTGAGTGATCTCTCTTTAAAGAAAGAAACTGAAGAAGACACCAAAATAAATGGAAAAAATATTTAATGTTCATGGATTAGAAGAATTAATATCATCAACATGTCTATTTACCCAAAACAATTTACAGATTCAGTGATATTCTAATCAAAATAGCAAAAATATATTTTATCAGGAAAAATGATCAAAAAATTCATATGGAATCACAACAGACTACTAATAGCTAAAATAACTCTACACAATAAAATAATAAGTAATAAACACTAAAAATAAATCTGGAGCTGTAAGTTACAATGCCAGATTTTAAGACATATTCTAGCACAGTTATAATTAAAACCTTGTACTGGCACAAGAATAGAAATGTCAACCAACATAACAGACTAGAGAGCCCAGTAATTAGTTCATGCAACAACCTACGCTTTCACAAATGAGCAAGTCACTATCTCTAGAACGTATAGTGCCTTCAATAAATGTTGGGAAAGTATGAAACAAGGCTCCTACGTTACATTACACACACACATCATTAGCCCGATAAGTTAACATCTTCCCAGGACTTTGATACTGATCACTAGTGACTGGCCTATGGGTCTACATTGTCAAGAAACCCCAAAACACTCTCCCTTACATGTTGATGTGCCATGTGAAGAGATTGAACTGAGAACATTATATTGAAGAACCTATCACCTTATCCCACATGTGAAGGAGGGGATAAATTTAAAGTCACATTTGCTTGTAATTTTTTTTTCTGGCAGCCTGTATAATCTTCATGTAGCTAGTCATCCTCAGTTTAATGATCTGTGAAATTAAGCTATCATTTGATGGCAAGCTACAGTAGATCAGTTACCTGCAGAACAGGTAGGATGGTAGCTGGTGAAGCACAGAAAACTAGGTTTTAATGGTCTTTGTTGAATAAATGATGAAATATACAAATTGTAGTTGAATATGCTAGAACTAGTTGCTAGAAATCAATCTAGGTATCTTCAACAGAAGGCCT
The DNA here is from genome assembly GCF_030435755.1 of Ochotona princeps. NCBI lineage: Eukaryota > Metazoa > Chordata > Mammalia > Lagomorpha > Ochotonidae > Ochotona > Ochotona princeps. Next base: position 23,048,169 of record NC_080836.1, read on the forward strand.
CCATACAGTATTGGTGGTATTCTTCTGAATGGCCATTGCTAGTTAAGCCTAAGTCTGGGAGATAAGCACAGAGTAATGATAACGATACTCATCAGGAAGCAAGCAACAGTGTCTTTATTAAAATTGTGATTATGGTTATTAAAAAAATCTAGGTGTGCATTTACCACCAACGACCTACATTCACATATTTAGAATGGGGTTTCTAAGTGACTATTACAAGTTGGTCAGATAAATACCTTCTCATTTATCTATATTTGTTTTCAATTGCTACTTAAATGCTGCATCACTCTGGTTTTATTTCTCCAGGATGAGGGTCTTCCCTGCCATTTTTTAGCATCATGAGCTTTCCACAGATGGAACCTGCTAGCCACGTGCTCTTATCTGAAATTGCTATCTCTAGTCATGTGCATCTCATGATCCTGAGAGTTGGATTTCCTCTAATTCTGATCTGTTGTTCCTCTTTCGTTCTCCATTTTATTTTCACAGAAGGAGCTACAGCTACAAATTCCCTGTAGGGACTTTCTCATTTTATTTTTTCCCCTCTGATTTATTTCTTACGTGAAAGTTAGCAAGCCTTATTCTCAAGAGTTTTCAGGTAACAAAATTTGAGAAAAAGTATAGATGACCCCCACTCTCCACACTTCTTTCTCCTGGAATGCGCACTCAGCCCACAATCTGTGCCCCATGTGAGTGAAGTATGATTGTCAGGGTCAGTGAACCAACAATGACTCCACATTAGTAACCAGAATCTGCAGTGCACATTAGGGATCACTCTTCTTTTTGTGTGTGTAAAATAGAGTTGTTTCCTGTTTATATAAAGGGAATAGATTTCATATATTTCAAACATACATACGAAACTATGGGAGAAAAACAACACTGAATGTGAAATAATTTCTTCTGGTTAATATGCCATACATCTAGAAGAATATTCCAAAATATTGTTTGTACTTTTTATAGTCAACAGACAAGAGTATTAATTTCCTGGTCTATTTTACCCAGTTTTTTGGTACATATATGCTAAGTCTGGTCAGAATTTGGGATTCCATTTAACTGATAAATACCATGCTGATTATCTGGAATCATTTAAAATATGTTTCATATATTCTAACACAGTATATAGAAATTTAGCTAAAGTTAAAATATTCTTAAACAATATTAGACATGTTTTATGGGTATTTATAGATGGATGCTGGCCTAAGCTCAAAAAGAAAAAAATACCCTCCGCCCAGTTAATCACTTCCACCTACTCATGAGGGAAAGATCAACATCTATTTTGTAGAACTGAAAAACTGCTACATGTACTACCTGAGATCATTCTCTCTGACATAACTTGGATGGGTGCTAAGTGCCCATTCTTGTTGCAAAGGACAATCACAAAAGGATCACCTGGGCCATGGCCAACACCTGCTTTCTGGAAGCAGTTCTCAGACATCTTTTATTGTTATGGGATAAAGGGCAAAAGTCTTAACTGAGTTTGTCCACTCTGGCAAGATCACTCCCACCTTTCCAAAAATAAAAATAATATTCTGTCATTCAAATTCTGTTGTCTGTTTTTTTATAACAATGCTCAAAGCTCATGAGAGAATAATGGTATTTGCTAGCCCTCTAAATCGCCACCAGTCTTAAAGTTACTTAGGCTGCTTCCAGACGGTGGACTTTTTTAATGTTTACATTGCACTGAAATCCAGTGGCAACTAGGACTCCTATCAGGAATGGGTAAATAGCAAAACATTTCCATTTCATTTCTCTCTGTGCATGTGCTCAGTACACCCATTAGTGTCCACGCAAACACAGTCCTTTTCATTCATGCAATAAGACTTTCTGTAAACATCATAAATCACATGGCCAGCCCTGTAAACACCTTCACAGAGAAGCATCTCTCTGTTAAAGTCAGTAAGTATGTAATCTGGAGCACAACAGGACAGAGCCTGGGTCTGCAGATGAAGCAAGAAATGGTGAAATGAAGATGAAGATTTCATGAAGATGAAGCCAGTGAAGTGGGCAAAGCTGGAGAACCTGATCTAGCTCCCACACTGGCTGCCTCCAGGAGGCCAAGAGTTATTAGACTTAATTCCTCCATCTTCTGAAATGTGCATTACACTAAGTCTGAGGATGATGCCATTCTACACCACATAAAACAAGTAAGAAATCAAGCCAGTAGATGGGTTTGGGTATTATCCTTCAACCTCCAAATAAAGCAGCATTCTTTGGATTTAGTTATGAGAAGCATTAAATATATGATTTTGCCTAAGGCAGTTTTGCCTGTTGTTTTCCATCTTAGGACTGAATGAATTCTAAGTAACAGAAAACTCTATTTTAGTGCTTCAGTATTCTTTATTTTATATAGACATTAGACATTCTAGTGACATATCATTTAGTTTGACACCGAAACCTAAAAACAATCCTAAGGTTAACCTAAAGATAATCTCCAAGGTGGTTTTGCCATCCACAGAACTGCAAAGGTCAAGAGTCAATCCAAGAACTTGAACTCTTCTATTGAGTCAACAAAACTTCAGCAATTTCTCACCCCATGACCAAATAAACTCCACTCAAATCTTAAAGAAGACAAATAGGATGAAAACATGATCCTCAGAGCAATCTTCAGAAGAATGGCTCATGACCACCCAGTGCCTCTGGCTTCGAGTATAGATATATCAAAATGCAAACTGATTATCTATACCAAGTGTACCTTTTTGTGAAACCATAACCAGAAGTTCTATGTAAGGAGAAACTAGATGCACATTGTCACACAGCCTTGATGTATCAGTAACTTCTGCATCCTTGTCTTCTGCAAAAGGTATTAAAACTAGTCTTCATATCTAACAATTTGGAGCCACTATTCACCATGTAACTGTGATAGGCTGTCCCCTGCGCTTATGTCCTCATCTTGGATTCTGAACAAACTCTAATGTTGATTTGCCAGTCTCTTCTGTCTTTGCTCAACACTAAATATTGCAAACAGAGGTCCTGTAACTCAGGGAACTGGCTTCCCAGGTAATGGAAGAGCTCCAAGACCGAGGAGATGAAAGGCGACTTAGGAATGGTGGAGAAAGCAGGTTCCTGGAGCCCAGGGGTCTGGGGTAATTAGGGGAATCTGAAGCCACATGGATGCAGCCAATGAGACCTTGAAGCCATAAGACTCAGACACAGAGACATATGTGAATCTGAGACAGGGAATGACTTGTGCTGGCTCTGTCCTTCACCACCTCTCAGTCTCTGGGCAGTGCCACTCCCTGGCTAACCCTGGGGAGAATCAGCTGACACCAGAGCCAGGGGATACCTGCAGAGGTTGTTCTTTTTCTTCTCCCTCACCCCCACCCAAAACAGAATTAAAGAAAGGAAGCAAGAATTAGAGCGAATTAGTCAAGGCCCCACATAGACTGTACGTGTCAACTAGAAAGCACCTTATCTCAGACTGTCAACTGTTTATTCCGATGTTTTGTAGCAGAACAATAGGGTACAAAAGAAGTCATCATCCCCACTTTACCAACCTGCTTCTGACATCTTTCCCCTCAAACCATAAGAAGTCAAGAAATGAGCACTGCATTTTGAAATTTCTCCAGACAATTCATGTTGTGCTTGCATCACAATTGTACCTTTGTTTACCTCACCTGGACACACTGCTAGACCACATCAAATCAAAATTCAAAATGGCATGCCTGTTTACCTACTGTTATTCTCCATGACTGTCCCTTCTTCACTTGTTTAAATTTGAAAGATAAAAAGCATCACCCTAACTCTTAATTGACTGGGATGATATTCTACCAGCTCTAACTTCGGACCAGAAATGGTCTCCCCAAGAAACTGTTCAACCCATCTGGACAATAAGTAGCTGGACTCTATGCTTGGTATACGTTTGCAAGGAAAGAATCTTGATTGAATTTGAACTGTAATACTGCATCAAGATGGAGGAATCCACTGGGGGGAGGGGCGTGGGGAGGGGTGGGGGGGATTCCCAGAGCCTATGAAACTGTCACACAATGCAAAATAATTAATAAAAAAAAGAAACATGAAAAAAAGAAAGAAAAAGCATCACCCTAGCAAATGTACAAACTGTCAAAATAATTTCCTAGGCTAGGAATGCCAAGACCACTGAACCAATGTTATTTAATGATAGTTTAATACTAGAGAGCTTACTAAATGGAGAAGAAAAAAAAACGTAAAGAAAACAGAATAGCTCTATGGGACATTTCAAAACCAAAGTATAAATGCAAGGCTTAGGAGGAAAGAAATTAATCTGGATGTTTCAGAAGGGAAAGCGGTGCTCTGCCTGACCTCTCAGTCTTCACTAGGGCTCTTTGGCACCATCTGTCACAATTTTGTCCAACTCCTACCTTTAACTCTAAAAGGTGGAGGCAACAGAACTCAGGTGGGAAACTAGGGAATAATTAATCCTCTGCATATGTGGAAATTTTACGAGTTCAGTAAATGAAGACTGTCTGGTGGAATACTTAGGAGAATGTGGCACAGTAAGGTTATAATATACCTCACTTACCCTGAAGCTTCCCGGGAATCTAAAGGTCATCTGCCTGCTCTGCAGAAACCTCCCTGGCCACTCACCACCTGCCTAGATAAGCTTCCCCCAGGACCATAAGGACTGACTCATCTGCCAGCCTGGGCAGAGGGGCTCTCCTGAGGCCTGTTCTACATCCTTGATGGCTGGCCTCACCTGTCTGTCCTGCCCAGAATGAGGGGTTAACATGCTAGATATCAAATGCCCAGACAGCAGCTATCCGATTCCGCCACTGTCCTGGGAAGTGGTACTTATGCAGGTAGTTGAAGTGTAAGTAACAGGACTCCTCAGATAATAATAAGTGTTATCTCATGGAGAACTCAGAAAATCAAAGTCCAAGGGAATGTAACACAGGCTGGAGAGAGTTTCAGATGGTTAAGGAAATGTAACACCTGTTAACCCATTGTTTATCAGAATGCATGCCCAAGATTTTTTAATACTTATTTATTCAATCATTCATTTATTGAAAGATAAGGTGACAGAGATAGAAACAGACAGAAATAGAGACAGCACAATATTCCATCTACTAGTTCACTCCCCAGATAGCTACAGGAGCCAGGGCTGTGCTTGGCAGAAGCTAGGAGCTAGCAAACTCCATTATAGCCTTCTACATAGTGACCTGGTGCCTAAAAAGTTGGGCCCTCATATGATGCTCTCTCAGATGCGCTAGCTAGGATGCTAAATCTACAGCATAGCAGCCAGGACTTAAATTACGGGATACTGGCATTGCTAGCAGCTTAACTCACTGTGCCACACCATTCCCAGGTGTTTAAGTTTGATGTCAGCCAATTCCTGGAAATGTCTAAAAGGTGCCATATCACACTGAGGATAACAGTGATGGGAACTGCAACACTCTTGAAAATCTTCAGCACTTTATAATACTGATGGTATCATTCCATTTCTTCATTTATTCCTCTGCACCATTACTATCAAGTAAGAATATACATGAGCCATAGGGAGCCAAATGAAGTAGTATTTTCCAGGTTGTTAAAGCTGTCTCCTCATAGGATGGCATAATCATCTGGCCAATGATAAAGTAGTCTATAACCCAGGTTCTTCTCTGAAATTAACTTTATTCTTGATTCTAAAAGCTATTTAGCTTATTCTAAATAAATGATGGACTGATCAGTTCCACTTTGTTAGACAATTGATTTAGCTTCCTTTAAGGACTTGAATGCTTTATTAAGATATCACAAGTTGAATTTATGGGATAAAATAGAAAGCAAAACAAGTATACGCTATCAAATAGTGTCAGAGGGGAACTGAATGGCAAAACACTTACACCCACATAAACATTTATGTATACTGAGATCAAAATAATCAAATTGCAGTACCTGACTTAGAAGTTTATCCATGGACACGATGTGACAGCCTAGTGGCTCAAGTTCTCGCCATGCTTGTGCCAGGATCCCATATGGGTACTGGTTAATATCCTGGCTGCTCTACTTCCCCTCTAGTTCCTTGGTTGTGGTCTAGGAAAGCAGCAGAGGATGACTCAAAGCCTTGAGATCTTACATCCACATGGGAGACCCAGAAGAAGCTCCTGACTCCTAGCTTCAGATCAGCTTAGCTCCAGCTGTTGCAGCCATTTAGACAGTGAACCAACAGGTGGAGGATCTTTCTTTCTGTATCTCCTTCTCTCTGTAATCTGCCTTCTAAATATATACATACATACACATCTTTTTAAAAATTTATCTGTAAGGGTTTTAAGAAAAAAAAGTTGATCTGTAAGGTTTTTTTTTTTTTAGTTACTTTCGTTGTTGTTGTTTTAATTTGGAAAGGCAGCTCAGATTTATTGAGAGAAGGAGAAATAGAAAGACCTTCCACCTGCTGGTTCATGCCATAAGTGGCTACAACAGCCAGAACTGAGCCCACCCCAAGCCAGGATCTCATATTGGTGCAGGGTCCCAAGGCTTTGGGCCATGCTTCACATCTGTCTCAGGCCACAAAGAGGGTGCTAGGTGGGACATGTAACAGCTGGGACATGAAACAGCACCCAAATGGGATCCTGGTGCTTGCAAGGTGAGGATTTAGCCATTCAGCCACCACACTAGGCCCCATGTGTAAGCTTTAAACACCAGTAACATTTCAAACACGGTCACTTGGTCCTTTAGGAAATATCCAGGGTGCATTAGACAAAAACATCTAATCCTGAACAAAACCTGAAATAAAATATCCTCATGCACAGCAGTGTAAGAAAAAGTGAATAACAGCTTACAGTATGATGAAGACACCTCATAAATACAAGGCATTGTCATTGTCAGTTCTGCCAGAGAGGCAGATCAGGCTCATGGAGACGGAAGTCATCTGCGTGCTGCCTAAATTAACGAAGGAATGGTTTCAGAGTAGGTGGAAGTCAATTGGACTGCCAAATGCAGCAAATCTTGAAGTTAGCTCTCTCAGACAGGTTTTCACAGCTGTTTGTAGCAATGAGGATGTACTAGGGTACCTGGACACCTGATATTGTGTTGCTTTAATTGCACATTAAGCTTTATAAGTTGATGTTAGATCTGGGACTTTACAGGACAGTATTCTCTCAAAATATTTCTTACGCGGTCAACACCATGGCATAGTAGGCTTAACCTCCACTAACAGTGCCAGTATCTTATATGGGTACTTATTCAGGTCTAGGATGCTCTACTTCCTATCCAGCTCCCTGTTTACAGCTTGGGAAAGCAAAGGAGGATGATCTGAGCCCTTGGGTTCCTGAACCCAGGCGGGAGACCCAATAGAAGCCAGAAGAATCTCCTGGCTCCTATGTTTGAATTGGCCCAGCTCAGCTAGCTCTTGTAGACTTTTGTAGAGTGACCCAGTGGTTGATCTCTCTGTGTCTCTTTCCCTATGTAACTCTTGCTTCAAATAAAAATACAGTAAGTCTTTTAAAAAAATAAATCTACCACTGGGAAGAGACTTTATAAAAGAGCTTGGGCAACTACTCTTTCAGGATGCAGTCCCTGCAGGTGAGCACAAGAACCAAGGCTGGGAGCAGCCCAGACAAGGCCAGGTTACAATACCCACTGTCATGTGTGTGGATCAGGTCTGGTGGCAGACCAGGCTAGGTCACTTCACAGCACTGACTAGCAAATCCGAGACAGGGTGCAGGATAAGCTGGGTCAGACCCGACTAGAGCTTGAATTTGGCTCTTTTGATTCCAGAACTTTTATAATAACTCTAACATTTTAACAAAAAATAATTAAAATGATATTAAAAACCGCAGGTGCATGCAATAGGTTAGTTACATGACAATAATCTTTTTCGTGTTCTTAATCATTTTCAAATGTCAAAGTGAAGGAATAGTGGAGAAATGGAATAAGGTAAGAAACATTTGAAACAGAAGAATAATTATATAAGCTGGTCGGCCTAGGGAAGTGTTTGGCATGCAAGGTAATCTCAGTAATTGGCACTCATTTTTAATGGCTCCTAATTACATATACACACAGAAGTGAGAATATATCTTATCAACATATTACATATGCATATATAGAAATTATATATGAACACATTATCTATACTTAAGCATACAATCATGCAAAAATATATTTTGTTTATATACATGCATTTCTGTATCAACCCTTATGTACTACATGTTTAATCAATAATTTTTGCCTAAAAGAACAAATGGAGATATATATGTGTATATATACATATATATATATATATATATATACACTCCTTACTCTTGAGAAGCTACGTATGCACTATTCAAAATAATTATCTATGATAAGTAGGCCCGGGTTTCGGTGATGAAGGTCTTTTTTCTCTTTATGCCTTGTGATAGAGTTCTCAGTTTCTACCAGGATATAAAAATTGCTTTCTTATTTACCCAAATTAACCATCATTTTCTGGAAAGCAGGATTTATTATTTTTAAATTAAAGCAATGATAACTATTAAGAATGACAGCAGTACTGGTAACTATTTTCTCAATGTTAGAAATGAAAGAACACACATACATCCCTTAGAAATTTACATGAATTGATATAAACAAATACAATGAATAGACTACCCAAAGTAGAAGCAATTGCTATCTTTTTAGCTGAAAGTCTCATCCATGAATTTCTCTTTTCCCAGATCTCATAGTTCTAAAAGCCAAAGGTTAGAGTTCTCACCATTATCAGAGAATCCATACAACCATTTACATTTCTTACTTTTAAACTAAAAATGCCATCTTTCACTAAACCTCTTTATTTATTCTGTAGATTCTGTCTCATCAATCATGTAGATGTAATTGAACTAAGCATTAAATCTTAAATCCTCTTAAAAATAATCTTATTCCCCACTCTTAGTTTTGCCTTTCAGTAATTACTATACCTGTGGGCAGGTGAAAAAAGGCTATGCAGGAGTGTTTTATTAGATTTTTCTTTTTGGTTTCATGATTAACTGATACAAAACTGAAGTGCTACCCTTCATAAGTGTAATCAAGTAAAGATTATAGTTTTGATTAGCCATTGAATGGGTCCAGAAACATAATCAGATACTTTGCCTATTTTGTCAACCTCTGCTTTGAAGCCTTTATTGCAACTGAATGGCCTTAATCTACTAACAAATAATATACCTGATTTAGACAAGAAAGAAAATGGTTTTGCTATGAAAAGTTTCCCTCCCTCTCAAAAAACAAAAGCCAAAATCTTTCTATTGGTCTGTTAAATACTATTAGGATTTGATACTGCACGTACAATGGCTTTCAGTGTTCTCATCTATATTAGAAATTTTATCACTCCCTTTCTCAAATCTGTCAGAGATTTGAGATACCCTATTTGCCAAATAAGGCATCAGAGACTTGTGATATCTGTAGAAATAGTCATTGAAAAATAAGATACAACAATACAGAAAAGGAGAAATTTTAACTTTCTAATGAAGTATAAAAATTGTGCCATACCAGCACAATTCCCTTTCTTGTAACTTAAGATTTTTTTTAAATAATTCCTGTACTTTTTAGGGTTCGTGTTTCCCCCTAGTTATCTATCTCTTCAGTGATTTCCTTGAAAGTTAGTGTATTGTATGCCTACAAAATCTATACCATTCTGAACTGTTGATTTTAGCAGCACATCATTCCTTGCAGATACTATTGCAAAAGTTGTTTATGAAAACTAGCTTCAGTATATTTCCTACATGGTAGGGAGTTGTTCTTTTGATTGCAAGCGTGGACAATAAAACTTCTCTTTGAATGCTCCCAAGATCAATTACATGAAGTTTTCTTTTTCTTTCTTTTTTTTTTTTTTTTGTAATTAATACTGACATAGTTTCTCAGCAGAGTTACAGGGAGAGAGGATAAAGAGGAGAGAGAGAGAGAGAGATTTTCATGTGTTAGTTTACTCCCTCAGTGTCCACAATGTCCCGCTCTGAGCCAGGTCAAAGCAGAGAAACAGAAATCTTGTCTAGGTTTCCCATGTAGGTGACAGAGGCCCAAGCATTCAAGGTATCTTCTGCTGTCCTTCCTAAGCCATTAATTGGCAGAGAGATGATTCAGAAACCTTAAAATTCTGGTGCCTTCCAAATGCATAGGTCTAGAATAGCTAATAGGATAACCTGTTGTCTATATTCTGAGCATTTAAACACCTGAGAATGTAACTTTTGATTGTCTCTATCCTATAAAAAAAATGCCCCCTCTATAGGTTTCCCAATTCCGACTGTTAAAGCCAAAAATTTGAAAATCACTCTTAATACACATAAGCTTCTGCACAACTCCTACATAATCCACTGTCAGCTTCCAAAATATGACATGAATCCACTTACTCCATTCGGTTGATTGGTTCATTAATTACAGCTTCCCTCTTTCCAGGCATCTACTTTTTTTTTTTTTTTTTTTTTTTGCTCTTTCATACCTTCTAATCCATTCTCCCTACAAAGCAACTAAGGTGTTCAACATAAAGATCTGAAGTTACTCTTCGTTCTTAAACTCTTTCAAAAGCACCTTGTGGCTTTTAAGATAAAGATGAATAAAATTGGCATCATGTTCTTTGTCAACTCTGTCTCAAAGTCATTATTTCATAAAACTTCTTATAATTCGCTCATGGGTTTTTAGGGGGCTTATTTTTTCTTTTGCTGTTTTTGCTTGTTTACTTATCTCCTCTTAGCCCTTAAGGTGTATGAGGCAGGCACCATATCTGTTTATGTATATACTCTAATTTAATACTAAAAATAACACCATTTTGCTTAATATGCTAACTTTATAGATCAAAAAGCTGCAATTTAAAGATGAATGACTTATCTGAGCATATATTTCTGATATACTGAAAACTAGGTTGAAAATAAGATTCACTGGAAGTTGAGGGTTATGTAGTTGTTTATTACACTGTGACATGCCCTACATATCTACTCCTTATTGAACAGGCCCATAAAGACAGAACTTTTTGAAAATCATTACCAAGCCAGCGTGAGAACTTGATAGAGCAATTAGGATTCCCCTGAGGACACCTGTCTACCATGCTGGAGTGCCTGGTTTGAGTCCCAGCTCCAGTGCTGCTTTGGATCCAACTTCCTGCTCAAGTACCTGGGTCCCTTCCACTCCTATGGGAGACCAGGAGAGACCCTGGTTCCTGATTACGGTCTTCCTCTTCACTGGCTCTTACAAGTATTTGGGAAGTGAACAAGTAGATGGGAAATGTTTGTGTGTGTGTGTATATCCCTATCTTTCTGCATTTCAAATAAAAAGGAAGTAAAGAAAAAGAAAGAAAAATGCCAAATATGAAGTGAACTTTTTAATTGCATAATTGTGTGTGAGTTGTAGTGAGAAACTGATTGTCCCATTTTATTAAGGGGTTCACCCAAATTATTTTCGTGTCTAGAAATTACAAGTGTTAAGAGCTTTCCAAAAACACAGATCCAAATCTCAGTTCCTCTATTTCAGTTTTCCAATGCGTGAGCAGCTTTAGGTCTTTAAGGAGGTTAGGCTAGATATGTGAAGCGTTCAGTATCACTTGCATTCAAATGTTATTTATTATGATGTTATTTAGTCTTATTTTCAGCACAGCTGTAAAATCCTCTAACAGAAAAAATGGAGGCATAAGACAGCAGGTTCTGCTTAAGTCAGAGCGTACTTAGGGCCAGGAGGCAAGGCATATGGAATGATTGCAGGGAATCAACATGGAACCTTTAAAGCTTAGGATCCAGGAAGTACAATGTTTTGTTGCTCATGACTCCCTGGAGTCTGGGAAGAGCCTCACAGATCAGTTCAGCTCACGGTTGTTTCAAACCATGACTTCATACATTGTGGTTACAGTGATCTTTTCTACTTTACTCTGTAGACTCAACTCTTTTCTTCACCATTCTTCAAAGGCTAGCCTGTGCCTTGCTCTTTGCAACCTCTGGGACTGTGGTTGTGACATCTCTCTTCCTCTAGAACCAGTTCTCACAGGGCTACCTCACTGGAGTGAGACAAATCCTGCATTCCATAGTGTTGAATTGGGTAGTCCTGCTGAGGAACCCAGTGGTTGGATGCTATGAAATACCTTGTACTGATGCTTATTCACTTCTGCTTCCACCCCTCTCCCCGACTCCTATCCTACCCTCACACCCTTCCTGCTTCAGCCAGGAAGGAGGGCGCATTCTCTTGTCCACCAGCCTATCATGTGAGAAAATCGTAATAAGATTATGTTCAATCTCTTTATCCCACAAATTGAATGTAATTAACTTCTTTGTTAATTAACCCCTATTAAAAGGTTACCAACCAGGACATCACAATGAACACTTTCAGGAGAAAACACTAGGAGGTGAGGAGAATTTCATACCCCTCAAGAATACAGCTAATGTATTCAAATGTGTTTAATTAATGACATGGTTTTTTTTTTTAAACCACAGAGAAACTGTCATTTCTTTAGAGGTGATGTTAAAAATTAACTAATTAGGAATGGAAATCATTAAAAGTACTTTAGGAAGCTGTTTCAAAATATTCACTTGCCTTACTGGCCTTGGGGAAAACCAGAGAAAGGAATCAGACACAGGAGCCCCGCCCCCACCTGTGCTGGCCTTGACCCTATTCTATAGCACCTAACCTTTCTCTAAGGAAGGACAGTCACCATTCAACAGTAATATTTTTCCAGTCTGCTTTCTAGGTGCAAATGGTTTATCACACCTGTCAAAAACCTACCCTCGCTTAGCCAGACCACCACTTGATGACCACTCTTCATTTAATCTTTGCACTAACTCCTTGAGAATCCCTTTTCCTCGGTCTAGAGTCACAGCATACAGAATGAACCCAGAACTTATACATTGCCTAGCCACTGACTTTTCCCAATATGGCCACACGCATTCATTTCATAGATGGATTCCACTAAGTTAGCAATTTGCTTCTATTTTTGTAAACACTATAATAACAATCTTTTTATCTTAAATCTGGTATAAAAAATTTCCTTACACCTTTAGTGTCATCTATACATACTTACCCTTAGATGAAGTCAATTTTCCCCAATGATAATTTTACCTAGGTATAGGAAAGACCATTAACTGCTGCTTGTCCTAGGTAGTAACTTAATACTTCAATTGACTACATGGTTTCCCTAAATGGATACTGTATTTTTCCAGTCCTGCTTACAGGCATGTATGGACAGGAGACTGAGTTAAGAACTAAGCACTCTCTCTTCCACAGAAGTTAACCTCATGTTTGTTTCCACAACACAAACCACACTGTACTGGATGTGGTTGTCCAATTGCCAGTCCTTGGTCCCTCCATTAAAGTCAGCAACCAGCTAGTTCAAGGATAAAAATCAGGCTGCTGATTGGTTTGTTTCGTTTGGCATAATATTATTAAACAACTGAATCTGACAGGCTCCTTCCATCTTCCCTAGCCCTAACCCTTCTCCATTGCCTTTTTCTTGCTTTTCACATATTCATAAATGAGTTCCTGACCTGATCATCACGTGCTAGACAGCATCACGTGCTAGACAGCATTCCTTTGATAGCAGGGACCAGGCCTGAATGACTATAGTCCCTACCAAATGAGCACCTAAGAAGGGTACAAGGGAAATGAGATAAAATCAGTTCTTTTTTCCTTCCTAGGGCTAAAGCTCAAATAATCAATTATACTGTATCCCTGAAGTCTCTGTATTTTAACAGGTTTCAACACTAGAATGGCTTCAGCCTGGCCTCAGAGCAAGCCTAGAAATAGGGCCTTTTGTCATACATGACAAATAGACACTCCAATAGTTCAAGTGCTCTCCAGAGTTCTTCAATGCCTGCTAGGAATATGGGAACAGAAAATGAGGAGACAGGGGCTTTGATTGCGTCCCATTTTATGAAAGGCAACAATGGTCACTCCCAGCCAGATCATCACTGTCATCTTCCTCTTACTTTGTAACATGGTCACCGTGGAGCTGAGAGGTCACTCAGACCACACAACTGCTTTTCCTCTCTTTTTTCATAGAAATACAGACAAGCTTCCTTTCAGCATATATCTGAAAGAGGAGAATTTGACTAAATCCCCTCCGCCCCTCCCCCCCAAAAAAACTTGATACATCTCATTCTGAGGTTGGAGGTGGGACGGAGAAAGAAGACATCCTGTCGACGAACATGAATGCACTTTTACAACTGCTTTGAGATTCAGAGCATGGATTTTTTAATACTTAATATCCTAAGTTGTTTTCCTCACTTCCACAGAACTCTGCAAGTTCAGAGTTTATTTTTTAAACACTCTCTTTTCTAAACCAGTGGGTAAAATTACTATATCTTTCAGCAGTATGCAATATCTTTACAGGTTAGCACTTGAACGACATCCACCATCAATCACCAGCAGTCACTGAGATTCTTGTACAGGAAACAACTTAAGCTTAAATTGAAACCTCACTGATTGGCGACAACACAACTTTCGCCTTTCTAGTTTCTGGAATGTCTTTCCATCAGTAGAAGTTAAGTCTAAAATAAAATCAGTCTTGTGGCCCTATTTAAGATATTTTTATGGCTTATGATATTGGTGATGGAAAAACTTTGTCTACTAAGTGAGAAGTATAATTACAAATGTTTTCCTGAAAATAACGCCTAAGAAAATTCGTGAAGGCCATTATTACCTGACACCTATGTATCCTTTGATGGTTGACTCTGCCAAATAATAAAAATGTATTTTAAGGGAATAAGGGTTATTTGCTCTTTGCAGGTTGGCAGTATATTAAGACCCAAACTAGCTTTTATTTCAGCCTCCCAAAAGAGAAGCCAAGTTCTTGTACTTGCAGACTATTTTGGCCAATAGTCAGGGACAAAATCAATTTTGTGAGAAAACAATGTTCTAGAACTTTATTGTTAAAACACATCAATCTCCAGTTTAATAAAAAATGAACCTGTCACAAATGTAATTTCAATTCACAATATAATATGTAAATATTGCTATAATCATATTTTCCCATGTATTTGGGGAAAATCACATTTTAGGCACTTTCTCTGCTAGCTGATAAAAAAAGAAGAAAAAAAATGTCTTTCCATGTTGTCTCATGGAAGAGCAGCCAATTTCACAGTTGAAAACATTAGAGAAATACTGGGTTGCAAAAAGAAGGGGGTGGGAAGATTTGCTGTCTATGGATTTATTCATTCATCCAATAAATATTTGTTAAGCACCCTTTATGTGCCAGGCAACATGCAGGGATGCTACTACATCTTGTTGTGTAACACAGTCTAAGGAGTAAGTTATGACTCCAGAGAGCTACCTTTCCCTCCTAGATCTGAAGACAAAGATTGCTAGACCCACAGTTTCACCCTCTCTGTGATCCATTCAATATAACAAAGTTACTAATTATTTTCCAGCCAAAAAAAAAAAATGACCCAGAGGTAGTCCTCATTCATACCATGATCAAAGTGTACAAGCTCTTGTGGGTAGTATTTTTCATTATATCTTGTAATGGATTATAGCAGTATTTTTAAGAAATTGAAGCTTATAAATGTGGGCTCTCATTGCCACATATTAAAACTTATTTATTAGACTGTTAATAATTTATTAGTTCTAAATTAATCATAAAAATTCACAAGTAAACCTAATTAATGCAGAGTAATTTCAGGAGGTAAATGTTCCAAAATCCTCTTTTTATTTTTATGATTGAGTCAAGGATGTTAGCCAGTCCTGCCCTGAGGTACAGTACTGTTACTGGGCAAGGAAAAAGTTTTGCATGGCAGCATGTTCACTGGTTGGGTACCAGGGCAACTTAGGACTCAGGGTAACCACTGGCAAAGTAATCCGTCTGTGGATTGCTGAGGGGTTGCAACAGATGTTTCACAGGGTTTTTTTTTAAGATTTTTTTATTATTATTGGAAAGCCGGATATACAGAGGGGAGGAGAGACAGAGAGGAAGATCCTCCATCCAATGTTTCACTCCCCAAGTGAGCCGCAACGGGCCGGTACGTGCCAATCCGATGCCGGGACCAGGAACCTCTTCTGGGTCTCCCACAAGGGTGCAGGGTCCCAAAGCTTTCGGCCGTCCTCTCCTGCTTTCCCAGGCCACAAGCAGGGAGCTGGATGGGAAGTGGAGCTGCCGGGATTAGAACCGGCGCCCATATGGGATCCCGGGGCTTTCAAGGCGAGGACTTTAGCCGCTAGGCCACGCCACCGGGCCCATTTCACAGGGTTTTACAGATGTTCCCACAGTACCACCATGGTCCTTCCTCTTCCTATACACTGTAGTTTAAAGTTTGCTATCCTAGGCTCTCAGCTCCTTGAGGACTTGTTAGGTCTTTCACTCATTTCCACCTGCTGGATGTTCATAAGGACACCTGACATAGTGACCCCTGTGACTTGTTGTCAGGTAAACAAATGAAACAAAGACTCCACAAGGATTCTCATCCATTCACATGTAATTTCAATTCATATTTTTTGAGTCCCCGCTTTGTGTCATACACCATGATTATCAGAATCAAGGATGGTTACAGTGATAGACTTGTGTGAGCAACGGAAGCAGTACAAGTATCCTCCTATGACTGCGAGCATAAATGGGATAAAAAACATTGGTCCAGCGCCTACATGCTACATGAACAGAAGCCTTGTCCCGCCACTGAAGACAGTACATAATGGTCCACATGGCTGGGTCCCAACCACCACTGAAGAAGACCCACACTGAATCACACAGTGTTGGCCTTTTGCTTAAAATAGTCTTGGCTGATATAGGTATTTGGGAAGTGAACCAGTAGACTAAAGATCTCTCCTTGCAAACAAAATGAAAATAAGCAACTTTTTTTTTTATTGGAAAGGCACATGTGCAGAGAGGAGAAAAGAAGGAGAGTGGAAGATCTTCCATCTGCTGATCTACTCTCCAAGTGACCACAACAGTTGGAACTGCACTGATCTGAAGCTAGGAGCCAGGAACCTCTTCTAAGTCTCACAGGCAGGTAGCAGGGTCCCAAGGCTTTGTGCCTGGCCATCTTCGACCGCTTTCCCAGGCCACTGGGACATGAACCGGTACCACTATGGGATCCTGGCGCGATCAAGGCGAGAACTTTAGGCACTAGGTTACCGCATTGGGCCCACAGCATTTTTTTTTAAAGAAGTGGAAAAGTGGGCACAATGATACAACCCCACAAGGGAGAAAAAATAAGAAACTAAAACTTTTTCGAAAAATAAGAAATAGGAAAGAAAAGATACAGGATGTAAGCCTAAACAGGATGCTCATTTATGTTTCATAAATACCTTGTATCCATTGCAGTGGTCTTGAATCTAAGGACAGGATATAATTCATGAGAAATTTTTCTCCATCACCATTGTATTGCAAACAGGTGATGAACTCACTCACCTGTTTGCTTTAAGAGTCCTGTGTTCTTTTTCATTCAGATACAGAAATACTAAACACAGAGCTTAGTAAAGCTGAGCCAGGGGCCAACACCAAAGCACGGTTAGAAGGTCTGGAGGTCCCACGACAGAGGTGGCATCCTAACAGAGCTGTCAGAGAATCCTTCTCAGTTTCTCACCACACACGGGTCATCCTCAGAAAACTTCAGAGACAACATTGTGTCCTTGGAAAACTCACCCTCTTCATTGCAGCATTAGGGATAGTAAGGCAGTAGCCCTACTGGCATAAAGCAAGCTGAGCACAGGTGACAGTGGCCTTCCTTGAATTCTCGTCTTGTCCATGAATTAAATCTTCCGAGCTTGAGACACTCATCTCCAGACAGCCCCAGGAGAGGACGTGACTGATTGAGTTCATATTGTAATACCTGGTACCTCTCCTGCCTCCAGGAAGGAGACATAAAATAAAGATGCCTGCACCATGAAATCTTCAAATACATTCTGCAGGATTCAAGCATTTAAATTATTCAGGGAGTGGGGCATTTTCTTTTCTGAAGGAGAATAAAAGGGGAAAAATATCCTAATGTTTCTGTCACAAAATAAAATAGCGAGCCTAATGTTCACATTCACCCTCAAAACATAATACCACATGATAACCAATTTCATAAAAGCAAAAGTGTATGCAAAGTTAGATAAACAAAAAGAGGAGAAAGCAACTGAGCCCAGGAAAATAGCTCAGAGCAACTGACATTTAGAATGAAAGACAGAAAACTTGCACCATGTTGTTCTCTGTTTAAATAGATCAGGAGCAGAAAATGCACTGGAGACATTTGATAATCAATATCACATTACCTTGAGGGAACCATATGCATCTGTAATCTTAAAAATAAAACTCAAGGAAATGGAACATTTCAAATTAGAAGCACTTTTAACAAAAATGATGAATAAAGTGCTGCAATATCCTTTTGTATCAGGGAATTCTTAAGAGTCATTTTTCATAGGCAGATTTTTCTAAGCAATGTGGAGAACAGGGGGAAAAAAACCTCAGGTCTTTCCTGTCACTGCAGCCTTCATAACCACCACAATTCAACATGACACCATAACTTGTAAGAAATTCTCCCCGGCATCCATTTAAGTGGACACTAATTGGAAAGTTCAGTGAACAGAAAAAAAGGCTGTGAACAATATATATATTTCAACAAGCTGTACCCAATCCTGACCTTAAATGACAGGGAATGGAAAAAATGGTTCAGCACAGTCTGTGCATTCAGCCCTGTATTGTAAAACCATGATGTAAGTTAGCTCCAGGAAAAACCCTGGCTTCCTGGTGAGACTGCAATAAAACCTGGAAACACAATGAAAATCAATCTGTCCCCTGCAACTCCCCCCCAAAGCACACACACACACACACACACACACACACAGAGAGAGAGAGAGAGAGAGAGAGAGAGAGAGAGAGACAGAGAGAGAGAGAGAGAGAGAGAGAGAGAAAGAGAGAGAGAGGAAGATAGAGTTTTATCTAGAGAGCATCTCTGACTCTGTGCTATACTTGGAGATACTATGGCTGATAGTGCAGCTTTGCAAACATGTGCACTGAAATCAGACAAACAGGGGGTCCTACCTTGGCCCTACCGCATCCTTGGGCAGAGAATTTCCCCTATGTAGAATCCACATACCTGTAATTATGTTGGATGCTATTTGGAGAAATAACTTTGATTAAATACAGCACAGTACCTCTCACCTGGAACAAGTGATGCCTTAATAATAGGTAGCATGTACTGAGGAATTACAACATGTCACAGAAAAACCTTCATCTCACACATTAACCCAAGGAGATAAATATCGTGATTATCCCATGCTACATAGCAAAAGGCTGAGGCAAGAGAGATAAATGACTTGCCTAAAGTCACACATCTGTCTTGTAGTAAACCAGTGCATACAGTAAACATTGTGTTTCCAATTTACATCAATTACTTCTCATTCTATAGTACTGAGTAAATAAAAGAAGGAATGAGTGGAAATTATTATTTTTTCATCCTTAAAGATCTTGTCATTTAATTGAACAGTGTAACTGGGAGAAGTACTGTAATCGTAAGATCAGATCATGTCTAACTGATAGCTACATTTTATGTGTGGATGACCAAACTCTACAAAAATTAAATGGAAACAAAAGAATTGTGGAAATCACAGTGAGAGTCTCCTTGGTGCCAGGACAGGCAGTAGTTAATGATTACATATGATCCCAGGCAGCCTACTGCACCACAACTATGCGCAGCTTCAAGGCTGTGCCAGTGCCTGCCCCTCCTGAGCAAAAAGCAAGATTTTATCTTAATTTTATACCCTGGATCCCAAGATTCTCAAGGAGACAACAATCTGTACTATAACCATAGGATGAGACATGGAATACTTAAATACAACTGAAACTGCAGTCAAGGTCTCCTGGGATCTGCATTATCCTTTTATATTAGGGTCCTTCTGGTTATAAAATGTACCAATCCACTGCAGTGCTAAAATTATAACTTGTTCCTAAGCAACAGTTAGCAATAATTTTATAAGTGAGCAACTTTTGGAACTGTCCCATTGTTGTCTTGGTCAATGGTTTCTCCGACAGCCAAAGGACTGTCAAAGACCACAAAGTTCAATGTTTTGGTAGCATGATACTTTTCGTGGAAGTCATCATCTGCTAATAGATTTCACCTCAGGGTCACTGAGTTCAGTTTACACGCAGGCCTGACCAGTTACAGGATCTGCTTTCCTCAACATAGTGATTAACCTCAGAGGAGGGCAAAGAACCAGAGGGCATACAACCAAAATGTTTTCTGGAATTAGCATGCAGACACTGAAGAAATTTTATGCTTCAATAGAGAAGCTTAGGGTCCGGCGCTGTGGCCCAGCAGCTAAAGTCCTCTCCTTGAACGCACCAGGATCCCATATGTGCGCTGGTTCTAATCCCGGCGGCCCTGCTTCCCATCCGGCTCCCTGCTTGTGGCCTGAGAAAGCAGTATAGGACAGCCCAAAGCCTTGGGACCCTGCACCTGTGTGGGAGACCTGGAAGAGATTCCTGGCTCCTGGCTTCAGATGGGCACAGCACCGGCCGTTGCGGTCACTTGGGGAGTGAATCATTGGATGAAAGATCTTCTTCTCTGTCTCTCCTCCTTTCTGTATATCTGACTGTGTAATAAAAAAAAATAAAATCTTTAAAAAAGAGAGAGAGAGAAGCTTAACGTGAGACAAGTTGAATCTAGAGGATGGTCAGTATCTTAACTTCTGGTTCTGCAGTGTCTATATTTAATTCCAGGGGTCAAAAGACTATTTTCTGGATCTAAGTGAGACAGGGCAAATGAAAGCCAGCAGCAGATGGTGAGATTCCCAGCAAGGTATTAGTGCCTGAGGCCTCAACGACACAGTTCTGATCCTTTGACCCACCACAGTAGTCCTGGAAGCCAAGAAGTCCAATGTATTTCTTTTCTTGTTTAAGCTAGTCTTCCATCAAAGAATCTTCAAACCTAAGTTGATCAGTTTTCAAGAAACAAATGCCTATCTGAAATGTATTGCCTTTTTTATTATCTACACCTCATAGTCTGCACTGAAATGTAAATGCGATGAGAGCAGAAATATGATGTATCCAATTCACCTGTATAACTAGTGATTAAGAAAAAGAAAAAGAGAAAGGCACATAAGACTGATTATTGCACAGTGGTGAGAGAAAGGCATTTGGCCTACTGGTTAAGATGCCAGTAAAGTACCTACATCCCATACCAAAATGTCTGAGTTTTGGTTCAGCTCCCAATTCCAGCTTCCTGAAATTCAGACCCTGAGAAGTAGCTATGATAACTCAAGAAATGAGTCCTGCCAACCTCATGGGAAACCTTGATTGATTCCCAGCAGTCAGGCTTCAGCTTGCACTGGCTCTGACTGCTGGGGATATCTGCGGAATAAACCAGTGATTGGGCAAATTCATCCATCCATTCATTTTCATTCTCTCTCTCTCTCCTCTCTCTCTCCTCACTTCAGGGTTTTTTTGGGGGTAGTAGTGGTGGGTAGGAGGGTTGCTTGTCTATTTGTTTGTTCTGATAAATCAGTGGCCACAAAGTAAGTGAATGGGTGAATGGCTCATAAAGCAGAGCCCAAGATGAAGGCTCCAAAATCTCTCCAGGGAGGTGCTCTATGAAGACTTGGGGATTTCAGGGGGCAAATCCTCAGTCTCTCTAAGAAACAGAGAATATGATTCTCCAACCACAAGCAGACCTTGGGCAGACAAATATTCATGAGGCAAGAGGCTTTCTGCAATATGCCTTCTTACAGAGCAGAAACAAATCAAGAGCTTTTCCAAGGTCTGCATAATACACTGACATGAAGTACAATGAGGCATTGTAATTTCCCTAGCTCTTACATCACCTAAAAACCAGGAGCCAGGGTGGTAAGGAAAACAGAGCAGATGATGTCTTCTCCCCTGTGCAACAGAGCAGTGAAGAAACACCACGGAAAGAACTCACAGTAGGCAGGACAATAAAGGGCAGTGAGTTGTAGGTTTTCCAGGTATAAAAGAAATAAAAGGTGAAGAAATAACCACAAATATTTTTATTTTCCAATATATTTTTGTGTCACAGTCTCAAGATAAAATAATCCTAATTGAATTGCGATTTTTTTTTCCAAAGTTGGTGTGTTATTTGATATGTGAGGTGTTGTTGCGTGGCACCCTCTTGGAGAAACAAATTGGCAATGGCGCAAAGTAAGTAGAAGACACAGAGGGTACTGCTCCTTTCCAAAACATTATTACACAAAAAGATAAATATCTCTAGTAGCTGGAATGCTTAAGAGTCTAGATTTCCCGCATGTATTTCCTGAAAATGTCCTCATAGAGATTTTACAGGTCTCCTCCAGAGGACATGAAATTATGAGAAATAAGATCCCAGCTCAGAAACCTGGTCCTGAAGGTATTTTGCTCTTAAAGGGGGTATAATGAAAGCTACATTAGGGAGCAATCATTTAGCCTTGTGTTTAAGATGCCCACATCCCATGTCAGAGTGCCTGGGTTTGATTCTTGCCTCTGGTTCCTAATTCTAGTTTATTGCTACAGTAAACCTTGGGAGGCAAAATGGGATGACTCTTACAGTTCAGTTTCAACTATGCTATAGAAGACCTGGGTTGAGTTCCTTGCTCCTGGCTTTCTGCCATCATAGTCATGTCAGTAATAAACCAGCAGCTGGGAGAGTCTCTCTCTCTCTCATTCTCCTCTCCCTCTCCCCTATCCCTACTCTTTTTTCTGTCTCTCAAATAAGTATTAAAATTTCAAAACAAATCTAACATTTCAATGGTATATCTGTTGCTATTCAGAATGTAAATATATTCTCTCATTTAAGCATTGCAGCAAACAATGAGATAGCTAGTAATATTATATCAATTGAAGCAAGAACTAAGAAACCTGCTAAAGTTCACAAAACTCCACAAAGCAGCATGGACTTCCAAAGATCAGGCTGCATCATCCTTGTCTCTCTCCACTACATCTTCCAATGCTAGTCCACCTACGGATGGTAGAGCAGTCAAAGAAAACAATCTACTTTTTGTCAAATTTAACAATCCATGTCTGTTGAAAGTCACCAAGTGGTTGAGGCCTCCATGTTTACCTTCTACACAACTCCACAAGTGCACAACTTAGAACAATCTTTCGTCCACCAAAAATATGCAGACACTTCAATGCTCTTGTAGTTTTTACTAACAGTGCTATAAGCAGGGAGTTTCCTTGTGTAACAAAAGTCTCCAAAAATCCACTTAAGATATACTTGTTTCCAGATAAATGTTTCCAGCCCCAACCCTGAGCCCTGGCTTCTGTTCCAGCAATCCCTTTTGTTTTTTTCTTCCTTAAACCAAAATCTAGATGTCTGGTTATGGAGATTTGATGGGAGTGTGAATGGAGAGAGGGAGATACAAAACAGCCAGGACAATGAGGGGAGCCAAAAATTAGCCTTAAGCATGTACTGTAGGTGCAGTGTTCTAGATGCCCTTGGTCCTCAGGATGCAACCAAGGAGACAGCCTGGAGCTTACCTCTCAGAGGAGAGGGCCCAGACACTCAAGAAGTAAATAAATGCAATCAAAGTCATCATTCACCACAGGTGATTGAATGTTGTGGACAGACAAAACTGAGCAAGTGACTTTTGATCTGAGCCCTAAGAGAAAAGCAACCACACAAAATTGGACAATCCAATGTGGAACATGAGCAGACACAAAGCCATGGGTTTGTCCTTACTTCACTGAGCCATGGAGAGGCTCAGTGAAGCAAGTGAACCAAAGACAGAGGAAGGTGGAAGGGCCTTAGGAACCAGAAAAAAGAAGTCTGAATTTCATTGTTAACTTGTGGAATTTGATGAGGAGATGAACACATTCTAAGTGATACACTGACTACTAGAAGAGTGAATGAGGGCTTTCAGGTCAACTCTAGACTGTCTGGTATAGGATTCCCTTTCGTTGGTTATTCCTTTAGGAACCCGTTGCCAAAGCCTAAGCACGGAGCTTATATTGGTAAGACCTGTTTCTAGTGGAAAGTGACCACATTTATAATACTTAACTATGGCATCCTCTTCTGAGATCTACATAATCCATAATCTGGAACTAATTGAGTGCCAGCAAAAGGACACTCACATATTTCAATCTGGGATTCTAAGATTACAAACATTCAACTGGAAAAGTCAATGCAAATATTCCAAAATCTGTAAAAATCCAAAATATGAAATAATTTGTTTCCAAGTATTTGGGATAAAGGATACTCCATCTGTGAAAGGACACCTGCTATAACATGTGAAGAAGGGAGTGAAGTATGTCCCTTATGCTCTAAGGCAGGTTATTTTGGAGGATGATCAGTTGATGTGTAGAGAAGGGAGTAAGGAGGAAAATTGAGACCAACATTTTTAAAAATCCAGCCTAAGGAATTCTAACTTCAACTTCTAGACAATGAAGATGCTAACATGATGTTATTTATTTGTTCACTTTGGGTTCTAAACAGGTTTGTTTATATATAAAGAGAACAAATGTTAAGTATTTCATATATACAGTTTTTTTTTAAAGATTTATTTTATTTTTATTACAAAGTCAGATACACTGAGAGGAGGAGAGACAAAGAGGAAGTGGAGCTGCCGGGATTAGAACCAGCAGCCATACGGGACCAAGGTGAGGACCTTAGCCACTAGCCCACGCCGCCGAGCCCATATATACAGTTTTAAGAACACAATGATACACCCCATTCTACTGTTTCTTCCAAAATTCTTTCCCCAACTTTTCTTATTTTTCTTTTAATTTGTATAATGATGTTTTCTTCAATATTCATAATCACAAGCTTAACCCTCCACTAAATATTGTGTAAGTAGTAAGTAGAAAAACACAAGTCCTCAGGAGTATAAACCATAATCCAATCTCAAGATATCAATCTTGCTCAATTACTTTTTCACTACATTACTTTTTTTGTACTCTGTATATGAGTAAATGAGACAAATTTGTTTTAAATAAATATTTCATGGATGTATGATTTACACAAAGTGCTGGCTCCATGGAAATGTCTCTCTCAAAAGGCCTGTACATAGTTTATTGCTTTGTTATTTCTGTCTTGAAAGTCTTCCTCCTCACATTACTAAATCTAAGCTTTCATATGTGAAGTTCAATGCAGCCATGACGTATGTGTGTAACCCCAGGGGATTGAAAAAACAAATAAAAATGCATACAGTCAATATTATTCATCGCTTATCTGCATATAGTACTCATCAGGCCTCATGAGCCTGATAGTCTTTTGCCAGTTTTTCTGCTAAATTATCTGACTTAATAACAAGTTTACAGGATTTTATTATACATTCATAGTTTGCCATTGTCAGATACATGTCTTGAAAACATCTTCCAAGCTACAGAGCTTAGCCTAAATTTCATCTTTATATTCCTTGACATTATACTTCCTACCTCATATTTTCATATGTAATATAGTCTGATTTATCAGAATTCTCATTTCTAGTTAATGATTTGTATATGTATACCTGCCATTATTTTACGTTTTGTATTTATCTCCATTCCTGAACCTTATCAGTTAATGTTGATATGATGATAAAATGATTATTATAGTATTTTTAAGGGATAGAGAGCCGGGGTTATGAATATATTGACTTGTCACACATAAAATGTGAGTTAAAAGGGAGATGGCATGGAAAGGTGGGTTGATAGAAAAGGGATCAGAGGTCAAAAGGACAGGCATTAGTATCATGGTCCAGCACACTTCGCTATCACTTGTGATGCCAAAATCACATTTGAGTGCCTAGAAAAGCAGCAGAAGATAGCCCAATTTCTTGAGCCCCAACCAACCGTGTGGGAGACCCAGATGAAGCTCCTGGCTCTTGGATTTGGCCTGACCTTAACACTGGTTTTTGTGTTGCCTTTGCGTAGTGAACCAGTGGATGAAAGCTCTGTCTCTTCATCTCTTCTTTTCTCCTTTACTCTTTCTTTCAATTAAAATAAAGTAAAAATAAAAATTTTCAAAACTAATTTTAAAAAATCAGTAAGGGTAGAAGAGCATTTGACCTAACAGTTAAGATACCCACAGCTCATATTTAAATGCCCTAGTTTGAGTCCCAGTTCTGCCATTCACTATAGTTCCATGCCAATGCAGGACCTGAGAGTGGCGATGACTTCGGTGACTGAGTTCCTGTCACCCACGCAGCAAACCTGGATTGCATACCTAGCACTTGAGGAAGAATCCAAAGGACAGAATTAATTCATATTCTCATTCTCTCAATATCTCTCTCAATCTCTATCTCTCTCTCCTCTTCCTCTTTTCCTTCCTGACTTTCTCCCTCCCTCTGTGAGTGTGTGTGGGGGAGGGTAGTGTATCCAAGTGTATCTGTAGCTCTGCCTCAGAAATAATAAAATAAAAATTAAAATGTAGGGCCTGGTACAGTAGCCTAGCAGCTCAAGTCCTCACCTTGTAAGCACCAGGATCCCATATGGGCACTGGTTCTCATTGCAGCGGCCCCACTTTCCATCCAGCTCCCTGCTTGTGGCCTGGGAAAGCAGTTTGGGATAGTCCAATGCCTTGGGATCCTGCACCCACGTGGGAGAACTTGAAGGGCTCTGGGCTCCTGCCTTTGGATTGGCACAGCTCTGGCTGTTGCAGCCATTTGGGGAGTGAATCATCGTATGAAAGATCTTCCTCTCTGTCTCTCTTCTTCTCAGTATATCTAACTTTCCAATAAATATAAATCTTTTCAAAAAATGTAAAGCATTTAAGAAAATGGGGAGTGGGGATTTTCCTAGCAGCTAGGAAAGCAGTTAACATACCCATTTCTATTTCAGGACCTATGTTTTCCACCCAGCTGTGAAAACACATCAGTTTTCTGCTAATGCAGATCCCAGCAGACATGGGTGAAAGCTCAAGAAATGGGCTTCCTGTCACTGTTGTGGGAGAGTTCCCAGCTCTGGGCTTTGGATGCAGCCCAACTCCAACCTTGCATCCTTTTGGAGAGTGAAGCAGTGGATAAGAGCTCATTTGTGTTTCTTTCTCTCCCCTCTCTCAAATTAAGAAGGAAATATGTAAGAATGAACAAGGAGAGGGGGGAAAGGTGCTTATACATAAGTCAATAGTCAGGAAGATGCCTTATCCTTATCTTTATTCCAAAATCAGGATGATAAATTCCTTCAAAAATTTCAGTAGAAAATTATGTCAGTGGACATTCATGTGCAAAGCCTTGGAAACCACACCTCTCTTCCTGATGTGTGGATCCATGTCCTCTCCTCAGGAGTTCTCATGGGTTGATGGGAGAGTATTATTTGGACTCCTGTACTCCTTCTCACTGTGTGTGAATTTGGAGTCACAGCAGAAGTGGGTGGGGACTGATTCCTGATATTATTAGAGTGTTCTCAAGAGGAATTAATGAATAAATAGATCATAGATCATGAGAACATGTGAAATCCATTGTGATACAATCATACAAAATAATGTCCTGCTTCCTAATCACATTCAAGAATTTTTATTATTTTGCTTATCTTTTTAATCAATTTTTGGAATTGAGTCATTTTTTCAAATGCTAATGATCTACAAATAAAGAAAATTAAGCAATTCTAATGGACTGAAGACAAGATTAATTTACACACTGCAAACCTACTAAGGTGTTAAAGATATTCTGGTTCTGTGTAAGTGATATGAAAGATAATGTTTTACATTCTCGGTGCTTAAAAGGGGCTTCCCAAAATAGAGTAGACAACAAAACACCTGAATCGTTGTTTTCTTAACACTCTTCCCTATTCTATGAGTTATCTAAAATCAGTAAAAGTACTTCACACTGAACAGAGACTGGTGAAAAGTAGTATTTTAGAAAAAAAATCTCAGCCCTGTTGACTGGGGGTTGTACCAATTTATTTTCTTAATTCATTAAAATTTAGAAAATGTAAAAAATGGAAAAATATTTCCCCATCCTGATTGACCTTCAGTATAAATTTGAGTATCTGAACTGCGTTTGACACTCGGCCCACTCCTTTATTATCTAACTGTTCCATTGCAGGTGATGGGGTTCCAGACCCTAAAATACGGCATCTTAGTATTTGGGAGAAACAGAGGCAAGAAAAGTCACTCTCTCCTAGAAGCAGGCCATAAAAGTTGGTGACAGGTTATAAAGTCATTCTAGAGACACTGCTCCTAAACTCAGAGGGAAGAAAATGTCCTTATGTCAAGATTCAATGTCTTTGGAAGGAATTTGAATAGGACTTGCTAAGTTCTCTCCAGTTTGTTATATTAGATAATTAACTCCTTGATCAACCATACTTTTGTACAACCTAAACACTTGCTCATTAAAGACAAATCATGCAGGCCCTGGTGCAGTGGTTCAATCAGCTAATCCTCCCCTTGCAAGCACTGGGATCCCATATTAACACTAGTTCATGTCCCAGCTACCCCACTTCCCATCCAATTCCCTGCTTTTGACCTGGAAAAGCAGTGAGGAATGACCCTAAGCCTTGGTGCCCTGCACCTGAGTGGGAGACCTGGGAAAGCAGTGAGGAATGACCCTAAGCATTAGTGCCCTGCACCTGAGTGGGAGACCTGGAAGAAGTTCCTGGCTGGCTCCTGGCTTAGGATCAGCTAAGTTCCAGCTTTTGCAAACTAGTAAATGGAAGATTCTCTCTCCTTCTTTCTACGAAATTATCTTTCAAATAAGATATCTTTCACTATTGGGCTCTTGGACATAAAGCTACAACGGAGGGGGGGAATCTGCACTATAGGGAAACAAACTGAAGGTCAGTGATAGAAGATACTTCTTTAGTAGTGTCTTACCCTATTTTGTGCTTCTGAAACGTAATAGCACAGATTGTGCAATTTACAACTAAAGACAATTTACTGGATTCACAATCCTTGAGGTTGGGCAGTCCAAGATCCTGGCACCCCATTTGGTTAGGGCTTTCTTGTTTCATCATTACATGACAGAAGTTGTTTTATTAAGAGGGAATATGAGAGAGAGAGACTGTCACAGGCAGAGAGAAAGCACAAGAGGGCCAAACTCCCTTTAATAACAAGTCCATTACCGTGATAATGACATTAATTTGTTCAGAAAGGCTGTGTCCTCCTGACCTGTAACCACCAAAAGTCCCACCACTCAACATTGCTTCATTCAAGACTAAGCTTCCAACACAGGTTCTTTGGGGACACATTCAAACTATAGCAAGTAGGTTATACTAAAAGTTATACTCCTTGCTTGAGCACTGACAGACACACTTAAACCAACAAAGTAATCCTTCAGCTACACTTTCCTGCCTCTCCTTGTCTTATTAAAACATTTATTAAGATGATTAATAAATAAACATACCAAACTAACTTACAAACACACAAACTCCAGTTGTCCAGAAACCCTATATGATGATTAGTTATGAAAGCAGTTGTCTCCTGAAATAGTTACTATTGTGTTCAGATAGTTTGAAGTTAGAAACTAGAGTCTAGCGATCAAAACGCTATTATATAAAAAACACAAAATTGTTTGCCAAAATAAAAAAATGCAGGATTAGATCTGTGTCAAAATCTCTGTACTTACATTTAGCTTAAGTGGGAATTCCATCGGCTAAAGCCTCAAATAGCATTATTGCTATCAAACAATAGCAATAACAATGCGAATGGTAAAAATCAAGTACATGCAATCTTTATTTACCTTTCATATGCAGTTTCTTAAAAATGCACGCGTGCGGCATCAGCACTCTGTAAAGTTAAACCTGCATTTGCAATGCCAGCAACCCATTGTGCATGTCAATTTGAGTTCTAGCTGCTCCAGTTCCAAACTGGCTCTCTATCAATGTGCCTAGGAAGGTGGCATATCATGAGTCCTTATCACCCACATGGAAACCCACATGAACTTTCAGGCTCCTTGCTTCAGCCTGGCATTTAGAGAGTGAGCTAGTAGGTGGAAGATTCTTTCTCTTTTCCTCTCCCTCTCTCCCTAACACCCTTCCTTTAAAATAAATGCAATAATTTTTTAAGGTGCATTTCATGATAGGATGCTGCTTTATGAGTTAGCTTTAATCCATTTATTTTGCAGTGATCTTGATTAACAAAAATGAAAACTATCTGGGACAAATACCATGGTATACAGGCTAAGACTCTGTAACACCAGCATCCCATATTGGAACTGGTTCCCTGCTCATGGTGTGGGAAGGCAGTGGAGGAGAAGGAGAACCCCTATTATTGGGCCCCTGCACCCATGTGAGAGATCCAGGAAAAGTGCCTGGCTCCCTGCTTCGGATCAACACATTTAGGGCCATTGTAGACATTTGGGGAGTGAAACAGCAGATGGAACACCATTCACCTCTATTTTCTCTCTGTAACTCTGACTTTCAAATAAAAATAAAAGAAATACTATTGTAAAGCAACGTTGAATCAATTCAACTAGTCATTTAATATTTTAGAAATTAATTTTTAAAAATAAGAAATAATATTTAGTAGAGACCCTTGAACACAATCTAAGCGACACTTCAGGAAAATATCTCAAAATGTTGATTTTTCTGACCAGAAAATCAATCCTGAAAATAATTCACAGCATAATTAGAGTTTCCTTTTTATGTTTTCAGCAATGTAACAGCTTGTGTTTGATGAAAATTAAAATTCAGAGCTTGAATTCAGCTGTGTATTTGAATATTGTACAAATTCACTGAGCTCAAGCTCACATTTGTGTATCTGAGAACTTTTCAACAAAGGCCTTCTAATATGATCAGGGCTCCAAATAAGCCACCCAAATCACAAACTCTAAAATTGTGAATGCTTTAGGTGAATCAGTGCTCTGTAATTAGCATGACGCATTTTAGGGAAACATGAAGGGGACTGACCTGGCTCTAATTTTCCTAGCTAAGGAAGCACAGGCAAAACTATGCAGGTTATGCGGCTGGGAGCAATTTCTTAGAGGAGCATCAGGGTACCTTCCAGGCAAGGAAAGAAACCAGTCCATGTTGAGCAGGCTGTGAAATCTTCCACTTCACTCACTGCTTTCCCTCTGCAAACACCAGGTAATTTCCTAAATTTGCCTATTAAATAGCTCCCTTTCCCAAAATAAAAAAATTATATTTTATTGTCAAATGGAGTGTGTCTCACCTAAAATATTTCCAAGTCCTGTTTCTTGGTGGACAGATATGAAAAGGTAAGACTTTTGTAATTTGATGATAATAATAGCTGCTAGCATGCATCAGCCTCTTCATACCAAAAATGCAGTAATACTTTACCAATGCTATGTCATTTTATTGTTACCTCACAAAGCAGGTAGAGTCTAGCCTTCCTCATCTATGGGAGGCCATAAATGATTTATGACTTTCTTCATACACAAGTGGAAGCAGGAGAGAAAATGCTACCCAACAAACTATGATGTAATGTTTTCTTGTCACTTTGAAATTTCATTTTGTATTTGCTGAAAGTGTTTAATCATTCCAGTCTCTCTCATTGCTATGCGTGTTTTAAAATCTATTTTGAAGATATTTGGAATCTCTCATACCTTCAGGTACATGGTTTCAGTTATAAGTGTGATAAGCAATCCTTTAACTACATGTAATATATTGGTTGCCATAAAGTACTTGTTTATTCTTTGCAAGAAAATCTGACATGATAATCACTCTCTTAAAGAATATTTCTTCACACAAAATTTAAGCACAGTGCTCTCTTCCTGTGTATACAATAACTTTTGGTGTTAAAGCTTAATGTATGATGAGCCTTCTGAAGCTTATTTTTTGAGATGCAGAGAAACGGAGAAAGTGGGAAGTAAGGAGAGGGGAAAGGGGGTAGAGGAGGGAGAGTGAGAATGCTCCCATTCTTGCATTCACAGGTTCACTTCCAAATATTTGGCAATGGTTAGAGCTAGGTCAAGGCTGAAACCAGGAATCAAGAATTCAATCCAGGTCTTCTAAATGGCTGGAAGGAACCCCAGCTACGTGAACTGTCACCACTACCTCCCAGAATCAGCATTGACAGGAAGTGTGAGCCAAGAGCCTGCACAAATATCATACCCAAGAACTCTACTGTTGGATGTGGGCATCTCAACCAGCATCAAAACTGCTAGGCTCACTGCCTGCCTTTAAAAACCCATTTAAATGGCAAGTTAACTCAACATATGCAGTAACACCAATGCTCAAAATTCAAGTGCAGTGACAACACTGCAAACAGCGAAGATTCCGTTTATGTGTGTGTGTGTGTGTATGTGTGTGTGTGTGTGTGTACGTGTACGCAATGCATGCACTCGGGCAGTAACAATTACAGCTCAGTCACCACATGGTTATCAGCAATCATGAAATGCCAGTGGCTGTAGGATTCACCTCAACTTCTGAAATGTGAAAATAGGCTGCGTTTCTTGCAGTCTAAGAAATACGATATGTGTGAAACATATCACAATTATTGGTATATGGAACCAGAATTGTCATCCAGGAACCCCAGTTCTGGACCACAGTTGGAACTGATACATTTAAGGAAAACGAACAAAATAAATTCATACCTTTCTCCTGACTTCACCACATGAACTCAAATTGGAAGTCAGTCCAACATTCACGTTAGATATGTGGGTTTAATTTTGATTCTTTGCTGCTGCTTCTTGTGTTTTTACTAAATAATGACACCAGTCTCGGCATTCTGCTTGAAAAAGAGACAGTTTCAGACTAGAAAGTTTATGATCTAAATTAGACAGCACCAAACCAGCAATAAGGGATGACAAGAAATTGTGAGGAACTGGTGTTGGCTTCAATTTGTTTCATTTTCACATTGCCAATTTTCCTCATGTTTCCTCCACTAAGTCTTTCCATTTTTTTTTTCACAGTAATTTTCAGGGTGTTCCAAGAAGAGGTGTTACAAGTGAGGTATTTGAGATGTATCCCTTTATTGAGGGGGTGAGACAGTTTTGCTCTATATTCAGTAAGCATCCATGTTTGTTTGTTTTTAATTTGTTTTGGAATAAGCATTACAGCAGGTTAGTAAAGTCTCTGCCTGGAAGTCAGACAGGCAGGCTAGTGAGTAAAGTTGCCACCTACACTGTTGGCATCCCAAATGGGTGCCAGTTCAAGTCTCAGCTGATCCACTTCTGATCCAGTTTCCTGTTAATGCACCTGAGGAAGCAGCAGAAAATGGCCTAAGTGCATCTGCCCTTGCACCCACATGGGAGATGCACAGGAAGCTCTGGAATGCTGGCATGGCCTGGCCTGTTAAGATAATTTAGAAGTAAACCAGTGGATGCAGCATCTCTACTCTGTCTCTCCTTCTCTCTCATTCTTTAACTCTGCCTTGCACATAAATAAACAAATCAAGGAAAAGAAATTGAAGGAGAAACCTAATGCCTGTGATGCTGGCATTCTACATGGTCAGCAGTTTGAGTTCTGACTGGTTCCATGCCCAATAATCAGCTCCCAGATTATGCACCTGTACAATTTAAACATGGCCAAACTGCTTGGGCCCCTGCACCCATGTGGGAGACTGGCTCCTGAAGTCAGGAACCGAAATCTTCATCCTTTGCTGTGGCCTGGCCCTGACCTTTGTGTGCATTTTCGAAGTAAACCAACAAAGAAAGAAGATTTTTGTTTTTCTCTCACATGCTTTCTCTGTAACTCTGCCTTTTGAATAAACAATAATTCTTTTAAATTTTCTTTGTTGCTCTATTTAATAATACAATGATATTAGCACATAAAAAGTCTCCGGCAAGAGGGAAATTAAACTAACTATCTGATTTCAACATTTACATTGAACTAGTGAAGTCACAGTAGAGAAAGTAAGAGCCTGGGCTCTGCAGTCCGCCTGTCTCGGTCCATAGGCAAGCCTGGCAGGACTGGCCACGTTACTCAATCCCTGTGTGCCTCCATTTTCTACTCTATAAAGTGAGACATTTACCATAAAGAAAGGTTAGAGTTCCATCGATATGGTTGTGCATACACCAAAAGGAATCATTTCTACAATGGAACTTTAGAAAACGATGACTAAGTAAATTTGGAAAAAAAAGGGGGGGCATTCTTCTTTACCATTACTTTAAACTTGAATTGAGTATAAATTTCACCTTTGATTTTTGTGTTATTATCCATATGTGATTTTATATGTGAATATTATTATACAGAAAGTGTATCTATAAAGTGTTACATATCTATAAAACCCTTGTAGTGGTCCCTCAAGATGTTATCAATTCACAGACATAGTTTTTTGCCTGCTGAATAATACCTTCAAATTTCCAAAAACCTATCATTTTCAAAGTCCCAGGACTGTTTGTTTATGTGCTTCAGAAAGCACATCTGATAAGCACACGATTTCTTTCCCAAAGCCACACTGACTTCTTGGTATTTCTGAGCACACTCTGGAGATTTACTGAGCAAAAAAAAATGCCTTTTTGAATTCCTACTTCCACCTACTTTCCCTTTTGGGTAAGAAGAAAGTTACCATCTCTTTTCAGGATTTTTAAGGCACGTTCACATTGAAGGCAGTATACAGAAAGGTTATACCTCATTTGAAATAATAGCATGGTCCAAAAGGGTAATGAGGAAGAAGAATAGTGTAACTGTGATGGATTATCTTCATAGAGCAAGACGTGTATTTTTCCTAACAGGAAAATCTAGACCTTAATAAAGGCATACAACTACAGGCACTGTACAAGACATTCTTCACACTAATGCAGGGAAGAGTGTGGTTAATAACCTCAAGCATGAAAAATAATAAGCCCTTCTGGTAGACAATGGTCATGATAGCCTGACCTTAGACAACAGACCCCTGCTCTCCTCCTCGTGATTGAAGGGAATTTCAGCCACGTGTCCTATATTTGTCACAATGTCACTAGGCACACATTCAGAGGGGAGAACCCTACTTAGGCTTCTCCAAACAGGGCCCAAAATTCCCTGATTAGCAAAATGGCTCAGGAATAAGCACATGACCCAATTCAAGCTAATCAGTTCTCTTCCTGAATTTTCTACTCTAGCCAAAAGGAAAGATTGTATGCTTTCCTTAGAACTGTTGGAAGATTACAAGCTAAAGCTTACTATATGGGGTGATTCCAAACATTGGGAACCAGTCTAACTGTGGAGAAAATAATTCGATGTATGAGGAACGCAATCAGGCAGAAACAAGTCATGCACCTTGCACTCTACATATTGATCAGTTCTTTTAATTTATTTTCAAGCCCTTACTATGTATCAGGCATTGTTCAAAGCAGGAGATTTACATTAAATCATTCACTCCTCAGTTAATACTTTACCACAATTATTTCTATTAAATTAACAACAAAAAAGAAACAAAAAGTGTAAGGAATTTATATTGAAATGCTAATAAGCAGATGCAAACATATCCAAAGAAAAATCCTATGTTAAAATATGTCCTTTGTCCAAATGCCCATCACATGGTATTCAGATATGCTGGTCCTTTTTCTTTTTAATTTACTTATTTTTATTGGAAAGTCAGATACACAGAGAGAAAGAGAGATGGAGAGGAGGATTTTCCATTCACTGACTCACTCCCCAAGTTGCCACAATGGTTGGAGCTGAGCTAATCTGAAACTAGGAGCCAGGAGATTCTTCTAGGTCTCCCACGTGGGTGCAGGGTCCCAAGGCCTTGAGCCATTCATACTGCTTTCCCAGTCCATAAGCAGGAAGCTAGAATGGAAGTAGAGCAGTGGTACATGATCTGATACCCATATGGGATCCCAGCACATGCAAGGCAATGATTTAGTTACTGAACCAGTGTTCCAGGACACAAGACGTTCTGTCTTGGACCTTGCCTGGTACATCTGATGCCCTTTTAAATCCCCACCCTCACATGTTGGATCTCTATTTCCTTTTCACCATCCCTATAATCTGTATATCTATACAACTATCTAACCTAATTGCTTCTCCTTGTTTTTCTTGTTTGTTCTTACTTCTTTTTAAATTTTTATTATCATTTTATGATACAGTTCAGTAGGTACTGGGATTTCCCTTGGACCTCCCCAAATCCCCTCTGCTCCCACTGAGTTCCCCTATGTAATTACTACACTGTAGTTCTTCATAAAAAGTCATATGTCCATCATTATGGGCATGGACAATGGCAGAGTTCAGCATCCTATTGTCAAGATATGTAAATGGTTTCATTGGGAGTCCATTTTTGGTCTGGAAGTAGCAATGCACAGTGCATTGTATCCTCACATCTGGATATGATAGTCCACATTACACAGTTACTATGTATACCCTTACATGAAAAGACACAAAACAGAATCAACACCAGGGATGAAAATAGAAATTAGAAAAAACACGAAGGTAAATAACATGCTACTGAATGATTAATGTGTAACTGAACAAATGAAAAACAAAATCAAGAACCTTCTTGAAGAAAATGATGCTATTGTATGATCTATGAATCAGTGAAGAATTTAATCAGGGATTTGAAGAGATGAAATTAATTTAAAAAATCAAAAGCCATGAGATACAGTTTCCACTGATATTTGTTGGTAAGATATGTCTCCTGTAGACAACAAATAGATGGGTTTTGCTTTTTTTTTTAAGATTTATTATTTATTGGAAAGCCGGATATACACAGAGGAGGAGAGACAGAGAGGAAGATCTTCCATCCGATATTTCACTCCCCAAGTGAGCCGCAACGGGCCGGTACACGCCGATCCGAAGCTGGGAAACAGGAACCTCTTCCAGGTCTCCCACGCGGGTGCAGGGTCCCAAAGCACTGGGCCGTCCTCAACTGCTTTCCCAGGCCACAAGCAGGGAGCTGGATGGGAAGTGGAGCTGCCGGGATTAGAACCGGCGCCCATATGGGATCCCGGGGCGTCCCATATCCATCAGACGGAAGATCTTCCTCTCTGTCTCTCCTCCTCTCAATATATCTGACTTTGTAATAAAAATAAATAAATCTTTAAAAAATATGAATGGGTCAAATTTGGTAAGTTGTTCATTGATTTAATCTTCTGTTGTTATTTTACCGGGATATTCTTCATAGTTGCCTTTAGTTTTGATGGGTGCTATTCCTCTTCTCTGTTAGAACATCTTTAAGTATGCTTTGTAGGGCATGTTTGAAAGAGGTATTCTTTTAATTTACTGTGGAAAAATTTTATTTCATTTTCAAAGACAAACAGAAGTTTTGCTGGGTACGTTATCCTGGGCCAACAAGTCTCTGTAGAAACTGGAATATGTTGCTCCATTCTCTTCTGGCCTGTAGAGTTTCCTTTGTGAGGTCTCCTGTGAGTTTAATTGGCATTCCTTTATGCCTCAATTGATTTTTTTTCATGTGCACACTTAACCTCATGTTCAATTGACGAGAGCTTGATTATCATGTGTTGTGGTGATGATGGCTTTTCATCAAGCCTGTTGGGAGTTCTGTGCCCCTCCTGGATGTTGTTCCCCAATTCTTTCTCTAGATTAGAAAATTTTCCCTTATTATTTCATTAAATACATTTGTAGACCCAGCTTCTCTTTCTGTACCTTCTGGGACTCCCATACATCTTCTCTTTGGTCTTTTAATAGTGTCTTTCAATTCTTGAATACTTTTTTTGGCCTGACCAAACTCTGCTTCCAGCTTTTTGTTTGTTTCCCTCTGGTGACAGGAAATATCTTCCAATTCTCAGACTCTTTCTTCTGCTTCCTTCATTCTAGTTTGGAGACTCTCCACTGTACTTTTAATTTGGTCCACTGTATTCTTCTTTTCTGATATGTCAGCTTTCCTTTGATTCATTTCCTTGACATATTCCTTGAATTTCTTGAATGTCTATTTGTGTGCTTTTCATTGCTGATAAGAAGCATTATAACAGGTATTTTGAATTCTGTATCTCCCATTTTCTCAACACATTCCTCAGTTAACTCTGAGGTTGGCAAAGGGTTTTACTCCTTTGCAAGGGAGTCTTCAGTAATATTCATCGTGCCTTTGTCACTGCAACACCACACTATTATGTCCACTGCTTTCCTGTGTCTGCCAGTCTCCAGGTGCCCCTCTGTTGTCATTCTGTCCTCTTCTATTTCCTAGAATGTGCCCTCTCTGCTTCACACTCACTAATGTTTCTCCATCTGTTTAAACATGTCCTTACCCTATTCTGCCATCTTGATTCTCCTCTCCCTGTTTTTCTACATTGGCTTAATCTTTATTTAACTAAAGTTAAGCTAATGCTCTTTACATCTACCCTAAGAGTATTTGTAACATGTGCTCTCATAAGCTGGCAATGCGATAAAAGTGGAGCAAACCTGAGCTATTATGAACTATTATGCCTAGCAGGGAATAACATTCAAGATAAATTATCTCCTGAAAATCATCAGATTACTTCTGCTCACTGTATTTCCTGAATTGCATTGCTTTTGCTAAGAGTTCAAATATATTCTTATAAATCAGATTAAAAAAATATTTATTTTCACTTGGAAGACAGATTTATAGAAAGAATGAGAGACAGAGACAGATATTTCACCTGTTGGTTCATTTCCCAAGTGGCTGTAATGGCTGGAGCTGAGCCAATCAGAATTCAGGAGCCAGGCACCAGGAACCAGGAGCCAGGAGTTTCCTCTACATCTCCCAAATGGATTCAGGGGCCCAAGAACCTTGGCCATCCTCTGCTGCTTTCCAAGGCCATAATCACGAAGCTGCATGGGAAATTGAGCAGCCAGTACTAGACCCAAAGCCCATATGGAATGCCAGCACCTACAGGTGGAGAGATTAACCTGCTGAGTCATGGCACCAGCTCCCCTCCCTTCCCATAAAATGATCACTGTTGATGAACTTAAAAAGAATCTATTGGGCCCAGTGTGGTAGCCTAGTGTCTAAAGTCCTCACCTTGCATGCGCTAGGATTTCTTATGGGTCCCAGTTTGTGTCCCACTGGTCTCTCTTCACATCCAGCTCACTGCTTGTGACCTAGAAAAAACAGTCAAGGATGGCCCAAAACCTTGGGACCCTGCATCTGCGTGGGAGACCTGGAAGAGACTCCAGGATTCTGGCTTCGGATGGGCGCAGCTCTAGCCAATGCGGCCACTTGGGGAGTGAATCATTGGGGGATGGAAGATCTTCCTCTCTGTCTCTCTTCCTCTCTGTATATCTGAGGTTCCAATAAAAATAAATCTTTTAAAAAATTATTGAAAACCGGAATTGCAGAGAGACAGACAGAGAGAGAGAGAGAGACAGGAAGAGAAAACTCTTCCATCTACTAGTTCACTTTCCAAATGATCATAATGGCCAAGCATGTACCAGGCCAAAGTCAGAAGCCTGAAGCCTCTTCTGGGTCTCCATTGAGGGGGCAGAGACCCAAGCACTTGGGCCATCCTCCAGTACCTACCCAGGTGCATTAGCAGCGAGTCAGATGAGTAGAGTAGCTGGGTCTCAAACTGTCATTCTTAAGGGGTGCTGGTGTTTCAGGTGTCAGCTCAGCCAGCAATGCCACAACACCATCTCACAGCAATCTGTGCTCCTTACTTGAAGGTAAGCATGGTCTCCTTGGAGACATATATCTCAAATCTCTAAAGTCAGATTTGAAAACTTCCTTTACTGTTTAGAAATTAAATCTGTCTGGAGTCCTTGGACTACACTTAATTGTTCGTTTCTAAAGTTCAGAACTTCCTCCCTGAAAACTATCATTAGCCTTAGACATGCAGCTGCCTCCCCTCATTAGCTCCCACTCCCTCTCACGTATTCTTCCCTTACATACTCACAGGTGTCACATCCTCCTCCACATTTCAGAGACTCCCAACAAAGATGCTCATCAATAGCTTCGTTCCCCTGACTGCTGCCACCTTCTACTCTTCCAGATTCCCTCTTGTCACCTACCCAATCTATTTAAAACCTCACTGTCAAGACATTCTTTTTACACAGCTCAGGCCAAGACAGCTGTGCCTTCCCACTTATCTCTCACTTCCCTCATCCGCTTCAATTCTAACTTCTGGGTAATTTCAATTCATCCATTAACAAAAATTCACTCACTTCCTTACAGGAGTATACAAAGTGCTAAAAATGCTACTGAAATGAGAAGAAGGAAAATGCATGGTCTCTAAAATCACGGATACGGAAATGGTCTTTGGGATGATAATAGGAATGGAAATGAAATGTAAGCACATTATAATTTTAGTCCCCACCCTATAGTGGCATCTGACCCTCAAGAAAACTTCAGTGGAAAGAGACAACCTGGATTTGGGAATTAAGAAAACACAGAATTCAATAATTTTCAAATATGACAGATCATTAGAATCATCTAGGGGGGGGTTAAAAATATCTTGAATTCATTAAGTAAGATGTCCAGGGATGGGCTCTGAGATCTATAATTAATATATATTTTATCTATATATTATTTATTATACATTACATATTTCTTACACAATTGTACACATATTGTGAATAAGGTATATGTATATGGATTCTGTTCATATATAAACATAAATAAGTAAAATTAAAGATATTCTCCCTAGTGATTTTCTGACCACTTAGGTTGTTTTTAAGGATTATTTATTTTTATTCAAAAGCAGATCAGATTTATGGAGAGAAGGAAAAACAAAGAGAAAAATCTTCCATCTGCTGGTTCACTCCCAGATGGCTATAGCAACAGGAGCTGAGTTGATCCAAAGCCAGGAACTAGGGGCTTTCTCTAGGTCTCCCATGTGGCTGAAGAGTGCCTAGGCTTTCAGCCATCCTCTACTGCTTTCTCAGGCCATAATCAGGAGGTGGATGGGAAATGGAGCAGCTGGGAAACAAACCAGCATGCATATGGGATCCTAGCACCTGCATGGTGAGGAATTAGCCATTGAATCATCATGCCAAACCCAACCTCTCAGATCCAATTATTACATTTGTTAAGTCTTAAAATCAATTACAGAAAGGTTTAAATGCCTTAGCCAAAGCACACAGCTAGTCAACAAACTAGCTTAAAGTAACTTGCCTGATTTGTGACTCCCAAATTGGTCACATACTCTAGATTCTGAAGGAGAATATTTGAGATTTCAGCTGAACCCTGAGATAGAGGTAAGTTTCACAAATGTGAGGAAAGATAGCATTTTGCAAGGACTGCTTCTTTCCTCCTCTATTCCTATCCAATTAGTTTAATCAGTTAATATTTGGTGCAGCTCCATTGAAAGATTATTAGATAAAGCTTGAACCTGGCCACAATGAGAGAGACAAACATAAACAAGTTACCATCTGAGGGAGACACTGTCTTTGAAAGGTTATCAACATCCAATGTGTTTCTTGGTGTGAGAACCCTCTACTAAAAGTTCCTGAGGCATTTTATTAAATGCAAATTCTTTAGCCTGGTTCAGTCTATTCAATCACAATTTCTGCAGGTGAAACATAAAATGTGTGTTAACAAGCTTCCAGATTATTCTTACGTACAGTGAATTATGAGAAACACAGTAGTGGCGAATAAAGGCAAGTGGTATATGTAATGATTATAATTCAGCTCCAAGACGCAGACAGTTAGAAAGAATATTGCTCCTAATTCATAGCAAGGAAAACACTGTACAGATTCAAAGGAATGCCTTTTCCTGATTATATTAAAGAACCAAAGTTTAAAGACCACCAGGAGTTCTGAAGATGGAGCTCAAGGATTTGCTTACCTGAGGCCGACACCACCAGACGCCATACCAGCTGCTAAGCAGATTCAGCTGGGAATGCTTAACAAACTGCTAAAGGATGAAGGAAAGCGGACCTGAGAGCACGAAACACCAAAGCATCGCAAATCTAAGAGCATCCTCCTACAGACTTTGCTTCCATGAACTCCGCCACACACTCAGAAGGAATAAAGTGAGGAAACCTAAGAAAGCTTTTCTTAAGGTGCTGGAGAAAAAAGCCACTGCTGGCAACACGCTGGCTAGTCACCCACTACAACAGAAACAATTCTGGGATGGGGGCAGGGAGCAAAAATCATGACCCTTGGCTGCTAGAGAGACAGACAGCAGAAGTCAGCCAGCAAGCACTATCCTTGGAAGAGAAACAAGAGCATCTAACGACATCTTGATGCCAAGTGCCAGAGATACAGTGCCTAACTAAGCCTGCAGTTTAACCAAAGTGTTAGAGAACCTCCTCCATTCCAACCACCTAACACAGAGTAAACGAACAAGAAATAAGAATAACTGTGGGTGTCTGTGGCTGGGAGAGTGAAAATAATCAAGACTGTATCATGGGCACAGTGCAAAATGAGGAACCGAAGTCAAAGGGGAACTAGACACTGAAGGACAAAGCTTTGGCACACAAGCATCAGCTTACAGCCTCAACACCAGAGAAATGGATGGGGGAATTCAGAGCTTACGAATGAGGGTAGTTCCTAAAAGAACTAGCTTCAGATACCGCCAAACTCCTGAGCATCCCACAGGCCTGCCAAATCATTCCCTCAGTTTGTGCTATCCTAAATGGGGTCTTATTTTTAACAGAAGGTTAGGACCTATTTTTAAAAGGCAAGCAGGACTTAAACTAACAAGGCAATACTTAGAAATAGCCTCAGTTTTGAAACCAATGTTGGAACTATCAGGCAAAAAGTTCAACTAACTTTTAAAACTTCGAGAGAGAACAGGAAGTGAAAGAAAATTTCCATCTGCTGGGTCACTCCCAGAATAGCCAGGGCTGGGCTAGGCTGAAGCTGGGTGAGCAGAGGTATTCAGATCGCCTATGTGAGGGCCAGGAATCCTGAGACTGTCTTCATTATCAACCAGCAGAAGAGACTGCTAGCTTTTGTTGTTCTATTCCTACAGGCACAGGTCATGATTTTTGTTCCCCACACCCAAACCCAGCAGCTTGAAGCCTCTGTATTGTAGAAGAGGTGAAAGTGACAAGTTAAGCACCCTGAAATAGGACACCAGTGCCCTAATCCCTTGCCTAAATACTTGTCCCGAAAATAACTTTTCTTAAAAGAAATACTGATTTTTATTGGAAAGTCAGATATACAAAGAGGAGAGGCAAAGAGGAAAATCTTCCATCCACTGATTTACTCCCCAAGTGACCACAATGGTGGAGCTTCTTTCAGGTCTACCATGCAGGTGCAGGATCCCAAAGCTTTGAGCCATCCTTGATTGCTTTCCCAGGCTACAAGCAGGGAGCTGGATGGGAAGCAGGTCTGCCAGGAGACAAACCAACACCCATAAGAGATCCTGGCATGTGTAAGGAGAGGACTTTTGCTACAAGGCCACTGTGCCAAATCCCCCCAAAATAATTTTTAATGTACCATGGGCTATAAGGCTTAAGCAGACAACATAAAAATAAATCATTTCAGCAGAGGGATAAATTGTCAGAATTTTTTTAAAGTAACACAGATGGGGAATGACTTCAAAGACTGAATCAATAAACATGGGAAACAAATGCAGGAATCAGTGATCCTAAATATA
The DNA here is from genome assembly GCF_030435755.1 of Ochotona princeps. Lineage (NCBI taxonomy): Eukaryota > Metazoa > Chordata > Mammalia > Lagomorpha > Ochotonidae > Ochotona > Ochotona princeps. The sequence goes on from NC_080836.1 coordinate 23,091,135, forward strand.
GGCCAATAAAAATCACACAAAGTGCAAAAAGTACATTAAAAGAAAAAAGAAAACAAGTAACCCAAGAGCTGTAAGTTAATTTCAAGCACACTAAATGGAATCAGGTAGAAAGAAGAGATAGAGAATAATACAGAAAACATATCAAATTGAATGCCCAAACTTGTCAAGAGACACAAAATTGGTTCTTAAAGCACAAAGAACACCAAACAGGGTCTATTTTAAAAGACAAAATAAGATAACACCTAAGCATGTCATGTTCAAAATGATGAAAAAATTCATCTACAATAAATTTTTTTCAGTTGAAAAATCAAAGACAAACAGAAAATTGTGAAGGCAGTTAGTAAAATAAAAGATATTACCAAAACAGATAGAATGATAAAATACTTAAAGGAGAAATTGGTTATTGGTATATTCTCAAAGTGTTTTCTTCAAAATACTGATAAAACAGCTATTAATTTGAGACATTTGCTATCCAATATTGATTACCTATGAATTTTAACAAACATCCTTAAATTCTGCAATACTCTTCAAAAACAAAATTTCAGTTCCTTTAATGAACTTAGTAACTCTTATTAGCTCATTTCTAACATGTAGAACATGGAACAATAGTAAATTTAAGGTGAAGACATAACTGGGAGTACAGTGAGAAAGATATTTCCCCCCAAAAACATTCAAATCACACTCTAAGCATGAAGATAAATCAGACAAATCCTAATTAAAAGATACTCTACAAACAAGTCAGCAGTATTTTACAAAAATATCAAGGTCAAGCTGGACAATACAAAGGGTCCGAGTTATGGTGTGGCACATCAAGCTGCTTCCTGGCATACCACATGGCCACTGGTTCCCAGCGGTTCCACTTTCCAAGGTCTCCCTGCTGGTGTGTATGGAAAGGCAGCAGAAGGTGGCCACATGCTCAGGCTCCTGCTCTGCACTTGGGAGACTCAGAGGAGCCTCCTGGCTCCTGGCCAGCTGTTTGCAGCTGTTAGCAGCTGTTTGCAGATGGAAGGTCTCTTCATCCCTCCCACTCTGTGTGTAGCTCTGTCTTTCAAATAAATAAATGAATCTTGGGGGGGAGGACAGAAAGATGGACAATGGAAGACTGAGTAATTGTCATAAATTATAGAAATTATGGAGACATGATAGCAATGCATGTTAATATCCTGGATTGGAACTTGAAACATAAATAATAAAAATGATAGCAAATCAACTGCTAAAATCTAAAATAAATACTAAATTAGCTACTAGCATTTACAAATGTTCATTTTTTTTGGTTGGCCAACATTACTTGTATATGTAACAGTGGCAGCAAGGTGAGCGACTTGTATAGAATGCGCCCATCTCCATCATCGAATTCTATGACAGATTTACATCACAGCAGTGAAACTTCTGATGACAAACTTATTGTGACAACCTTACAGATGACCATGTGCATATTGGTGACACTGTCATTTATTTTTCCAAGACAGATGTTATTCCTTAGTAAGAACGATTTGAGTCAATAATGACAATTGCATCCTTTAAACAAACATTGCTGGAAGATTAAGGACCCTCTTTAGGATTATATACTCTTAAGAGAGCATAAAAATGAATTGATCAAAATAAAATTGCAGTAATGTTTTCACTCGACACTCATTTGCTTGTTTATTTATTTTTTTAAAGATTATTTTTTTCCCATTTGAAAGGCAATTTTACAGAGAGAATGAGAGACAGACATTCCATCTGCTGGTTCACTCCTCAAATGGATGCTATGGCCAACACTGAGCCAATCCAAAGCCAAGAGATTCTTCTGGGTCTCCCATATGGGGACAGAGTCCCAAAGCTTTGGCCCCTCCTCCTGTACTTTCCCAGGTCATAAACAGGAAGTAGGATGAAAGTGGAGCAGCTGGGACATGAACCGGAGCTCATATGGGATTCCAGCTCTTGCAAGGCAAGGTTTAACTAACTGAGCCATTGCACCTGGTCAATTGTTTATTTGTTCCTTAAGAGATTACCTTGTGGGCCCAATGCGATAGCCTGGTCCTAAAGTATCTGCCTTGCATGTTCCAGGATTCCATGTGGTTGCCAGTTCATGTCCCAGTAGCCCGGCTTCCAATCCAGCTCCCTGCTTGTGGCCTGGGAAGGAAGTCAAGCATGGCCCAAAGCCTTAGGACCCTGCACCTTCGTGGGAGACCTGAAAGAGGCTCCTGGCTTTGGATTGACTCAGCTCTGGTCATTGCAGCTGCTTGTGGAGTGAATCAGTGGACAGAAGATCTTCCTCTCTGTCTCTCCTCCTCTCTGTATATCTGACTTTCCAATAAAAATAAACAAATCCTTTTTTTAAAAAAAGCTTACTTTTTACCCTGTCAGGAGACACTGATTATGATGACTGCCTTTGAAATGCATGGGGATAGAATTCAAACAATTCATTCACGTGTTTATTTGAGTCGATGCCAACTTTTAAAAAATCTTTTCTTATTGGTAGTAGACCTCAGAATTACAGTGATAAAGGTTATGTTTTATCATGAATAAAATTGAAGTAGCCTGTTTCAAACTAAAACTGGGTTTGCTATACTTTTCCTATTCCAAAATCAAGTTGCTAATAATCTTACAGGCTTCATTTGAATTTGATTTGTTTTGAGGTCTTGTCCATCTTTGCTAAGAGTATACCTCAGTTCCTATTTATGATTCCCCAAATACTTCACCACAGCCTTTTTTTAAAAAGTCTTATTTGTTTTTATTTTGAAAGATCCACAGAGAGGAAAATACAGAGCACTTGTTCACTCCCGCAAATGGCCACAACAGTTGAAGCTGGATCATCTAAAGCCAGGAACCCAGAGCTTCTTCCACATCTCCTGTGTGGGTGCAGGGGCCCAAGGATTTGGACAATCTTCTTTTGTCTTCCGAGGCCATTAGCAAAGAGCTGGCTCAGATGTGAACCAGCTAGGACACAATGCAAATGTCACGATGATGAGATGCCAGAACCACAACCAGAGGCTTAGACTGCGGAGGTCCCACAACAGCATTTTACTTTACTTTTCTTTTATTCAAATCTTACTTTATCCTCAAATTTTAATGGATTTAAATGGAAATGAGTAATTTCTACTGGTTGAAATCACACCTATACATTATCTAAACTACACAACAAATTTAGAGAAAGTTTGAACACAGATTACATGTGCCATATTATCTCAAACTTTGTATTAGACATAGTACTAAAAATTTCTAAATCAAGTCTTCTCAATGCATGCGTTTTTTGAAAGATTTACTCTCATACTTCCTTTCACTAATGAATCTCAGAGACTCACGCTGGTATTTTGCTCTACAGTTACATGTCTTCCCTTGGTCAATATTCTTGATGTTCAAAACATGTGCACTGCTAACAGAGATTACTACTCATTAGTGAAGGAACATATCTATTTTCTAAGAATTAATTTTCAAGCATTGCTTTTTCTATTTTAAAGCAATACAGAGTAAACAATTTAGAAAAATGTTACCAAATCTAGTCAGTGGCCTATATTTGCAATACACTCTGTCTGAACCTGGAAATCTTTCCCAAGGGTCATTCACTGAGTCAGGTTTGTAGAAGTATCATATGAAAATACTGTTTTTGGTAATCATGTGAATGTAACAATCATTTTACTTGAAATCCTTCTTTAGAAACAAGTCATGATTTTCTTCAAGTTGATATTCCTTTTTCCTGCCTACCTTCCAAATCTGGCTCATTATGTAGCTCTATAATTCATCTCAGGATCTGGGACCTAAAAAATACTCAATAAATACTAATGAGATGAGCCCAACCATTCTCAGCAATATTTTCTAAATTATGCTACATTCAAGTTACTCAGTAGCTCCCCGTTTCTCTCCATAATGACCTGAAGCCTTGACAAGAACATTTTCACCGAGTCAGTTTTAACTTCTCAGCATTATTAAGATAATTAATGGGCATGCATACTTTGAATTTCATCTTTATTCATCTTCTTTCAAACTTAATCTTTTTTTCTTTTTAGATTGAATCACCAAGGACCCACCCTAGATTTAAAATCCTGTCTGATGCCTTGGCTAGGGAGAGACCGGTGCTCCCTCTGCTGGTTCTGTGGAGAAACATCGCGCTGAAAAGGCCTTAGTGGAGTTGGACTGAGGATCTAGGGCAGAGGGCTTGCCTGCCGACCGGGGCAATGTCAGAACGTGCGGATGCTGCCTAACCGCTGAGCTTGCTGCACAACCTCACTGGAACTAAAGTACCACACTAGAGCCTCATGCTTGTCACGTGTGAAAGATAGGGGAAGAGACATCTTAAATTCGAGCTTATGAATGATTTTCCTTTAAACACTGAAACCTATGAGAGTTACACAGGGAAAAAAATACATGAAATAGAACTTGACAGCTTCTCTCAAATTCAGGAATGTATGAAATTATAAAGTCATACCTTGGTGTGAACAGCTGTTGGCCTTGCCACCCAAAAATTCAGTGTGTATTGAGGAGGGAGGTGTTTTGAAGTTGTAATGTGGATTAATAAGCACTGTCCCTGTCGACCTTCAGGAAAGACAATTGGGGCTAACAGGACAGGTAACCATGTCACTGTTGCTGCATCTGGCTTAAAGGAGGGACTTTAGACAATGATGCAAAGATCTTGCACATGGCCCGAAAACAATCTCATGGTGATCTCAGTGCTTGTATGAATAACAGTTAAACACAAATGAACACGTGCTTCGGCCAAGTAGTATTTCAAGTAGCTTACTAACAATGCTTCATATAATCCTTACACCAATCCCATGAAGGAGGCAGGATTATCCTCCCCATGAGAGAGTAAACTAAGGCATAATCACTTTTCATATCCAATAGTTACTTCTGGCGTATAGCCTAGCACCCGAAGTAAACCGTGTGGACATTCACCGAAGACAACTCAAGCATAGGTTGATAAGTTTCTTGGGATGTATAGCACAATTACTGGAATGCCATGAAATATTGGTATAGTTAGCTGTATTTTCTAGCAGAAAATATTACTAGAAAATATATAGGTACTAGTCAAATTACATTTATATCAACTGCGTGTGTTTTAATTAAAAAGTAATGCAGTTTTGGAGCAAATGATAAGTCACAGAACACCTTCAAATCTGGTTTAAAAAAAAGACAACCCATGCCTTGCATAATACTCATTCACCTGTAAGATTTTTTTTAAAAGATTTTATTATTATTGGAAAGCCAGATATACAGAGAGGAGGAGAGACAGAGAGGAAGATCTTCCATCCGGTGATTCACTCCCCAAGTGAGCCGCAATGGCCGGTGCTGCGCCGATCCGAAGCCGGGAACCAGGAACCTCTTCCAGGTCTCCCATGCGGGTGCAGGGTCCCAAAGCTTTGGGCCGTCCTCAACTGCTTTCCCAGGCCACAAGCAGGGAGCTGGATGGGAAGTGGAGCTGCCGGGATTAGAACCCGCGTCCATATTGGATCCCAGGGCTTTCAAGGCGAGGACTTTAGCTGCTAGGCCACGCCACCGGGCCCTCACCTGTAAGATTTTTATAATTGTTGAAAATTCCTTAGGATAACCTTCAACTGTTTTCAGTTCAATCACGAATGTCTCTCCACACCCCTCTGTAGTACAAAAGTTGGCATGAATTAAAATCTGTTGAATTCTCCTCTCACAATTAGATGAGACAAGCTTTGCATTTAGCTCAACATGTGTCTATTTTAGGTCTTCAAACAAACTTCACTTCTGTGATGTTGGCTTTCAAATGAGTTAAACAACATAAACCACTTCAGTAAAACTTCACGCAGTGGCAGAAATAATAAGATAGAAATCAAAGTCCTTTACATGTGGAGCCACATCCTTCCCTGAGCCTTAGGGTGTTTATCCATGAGTGGACTCTTAATTTCTCCAGGCAGTGTAAGAAGGATTTGGTCTCCCTAAAATGCAGCAGGTCTCCAACATATCCAAACACAGAGGATTTTTTTTTCTCAGAAATACACATTTGATCAGGTTAGAACTATGCAAGATAAACTCAATTATTTTATGATATGATTCTCACGCTCATTGTTTACCCAGCTGCAAGTCGCATTAAGTAATCCATCAGCAGGGGTTGCAAGGTTTAGCTGCCAACAGAACATTAGAAGGTGAAAACTAAGAATCCAGAAAATTCGACCTATACACTTTTTGCGTATGTGTCAGAAAATTGAATTGATTCATTTTAGTCTAATCCTAACCATAACAGTGGTCCAAGGAAGTCTGGTTTGATACTTTTGAATCATCTTTCCTTCCACTGCAGCCCCCAAATAGAATTCACAGAAATTGTCTTATAGGAGATATCACTGTGCAGAACTGTTCTCAACAAAATTTTATTTTTGAATGAAATTGAATTACAACAAGCACTAGTGGCCTGGTTCAAACCTGGACAAAGGGAGAGGAAAGAAAAATCTCTGGCCACACTCAAATAGGTAAAAAGTCATGCACACAGAGAGTCAGGAGAGGTAGGGTGTGGCGAATATGAAGGAATAAAACCACTGGAATCCCAAAACATGGGAAAAGTTTGCAAGCACTCCAATTACTTCTCCAAGAATATTCATAAGATATACGTGGGGAAGACAGTGGGCACAACTGGTCACTGAAAGGGACCAGGTGGTAATACAAAGCAAAAATCATGAACTTCCCACCGCCTTCTCACAGAAAGGAAAACTCTCCACTCTGAGAAATATAGCAAATACTTTAGTTCCCAGGAACGGTAACGGTCCATTCCTGGCGAGAGACCGAAAAGAAAAATTGTTGGCTTCTGGAAGAAGTCCATGAAATAGCCCTGGAACCAGCCTCAGAATGCCATCTGAATACCATGAAAGGTGCCCTGCCATTGCTAGAGAAGGTCAGAAAACTCCCTGCTGCATTCGGACCCATACTTTGTTACCACCCACACCACCCCATTTCCAATACCCCACATAAAATTATCACAAAAGCTAACAATGCCATCCCTGGATATTTACGCAAGAGAAAGGAAAAGCTATATCCTCACAAGATCTGTGCCCAAGTTGTACAGCAAACTTATTCATAGTTGTCAAAAACATGAATAGAATCAAGAAAAACCTTGGGGCCCAACGCAATAGCCTAGTGGCTAAGGTTCTTGCCTTGAATGCACCGGGATCCCATATGGATGCCCATTCTAACCCCGGTGACTCCGCTTCCCATCCAGCTCCCCGCTTGCAACCTGGGAAAGCAGTCGAGGACAGCCCAAAGCCTTGGGCTCCTGCACCCGCGTGGGAGACCCAGAAGAGGCTCCGGGCTTCAGATTGGCTCAGATCCAGCTGTTGCAGCCGCTTGGGGAGTGACCCATCACATGGAATATCTTTCTGTCTTTCCTCATCTCTATATATCTGCCTTGCCAATAACAATAAATACATCTTTAAAAAAAAAAGAAAAACCTCTATCACATGCTGAATGTTTGACAAGTTGTGTTACAGCCATTTAGGTGACTATTACCAATAAAAAGAAAAATACAGACAAGAGCATGGAGAAACCACAAATGTATTAGGACAAAAACAAACACAAGTAACTAAATAACTGTTTTCTTTTCACGATACTATAGAAAAGCAAAACCATAATGAGAAAAAGAGAGTTCAATGGTAGCCTGGAAGTTGGAGAGAAGATTAGCTACAAAAAGGCAGAAAATATCTTTTGAAGGAGATGTAAATTTTTTGTTTCTTAATTGAGGTGCACCAATTCCATAAACAAGGTGATTTTGTTGTAGATGATTTATAAATCTCAATAAATCTGACTAGAAAGTCAAGATAGTATATTTTCCGTTATGGTCTGAGTGATCATAAAAATTACCTTACATCAACCAGTTGCTAAAGAGTGCCTAATGTTACAGCAAGAGTTAAATGATCTGTGGCCATCTCAGAACACACAGAGGAATATATATCTTCAAAAACTGTGGATTATACATGAAAACCCAATGCAAAATCAAAACATAATTATCAAATGAAATCAGATCCCTGCTTTTTGCGATACATGAGTATCAATTCAAAACAGACCGAAGGTCTAAATATAAGATTGGAAACTGAAAATGCTAAAAGAAAATGCATTGGGGTGGGGTTCAAGACATCAGGGGTGGGTCATTGGGTATGTATAACATCATTTGTGGAACATACAAAATCATCAACTTAAAACCACACCTGCTATAGATTGATTATCAAGTCCCACCTATTGTTGTCATGGCAAGACCAGAACAAATCATTCTGCAAGTCTTACATTACTGGAAGACTGAATATTCCCCAACCCTGGAGAGGAGATGACTTCTTAGGTTAAGACCCCAAACCACAGACAAAAGAAAAAACAACTAGAGACCTGAGTCTATATCAAACACAGGAGTCTTCACAGAAGAAAGGAAAAATCAAGAGAGTGAAGACGTATCAAGCAGAATGGAAGAAAATATTTGCAAGCCACTTGAATGACCAAGGATTAATATCCAAAACATATTAGCAACACAAAAATCCTCAAAAACAAAAAAGCAAAATCTAGTTAACAAAATGGGCAAAGAACTTAGTAGTATTTCTCAAAATAAAAAATACAAATGACCAAAAATGAAAAAAAGTGCTGAAGATTGCTAGCCATCATGAAAATGAAAAATCAAAACCACTCTGAGAAATCACCTGGTCTCTGTTAGCATGGCTATTACCAGAAAAGAGAACAACAAATACTGAAGGATGTGGGGAAAGGAGAGTCCTTATGCATGATTGTTGGGAATGTAAATTAGAACCACTGTGGAAAGCGATATGGCTATTTACTTTAAAATCACAAATGTAACTGCCATATGACCCGGCGATCCCACTATCAGCAGATTTCAAAATGCACAAAAGCACTGTAACATAAAAATACTTGCTCCTCAGTATTTAAAGCAGCACTACTCACAAAGGCCAAAATTATTGAATCAACCAACTTGCCCATCATCAGAAAAATGGATCAGGTTGGCACATATACACTGTGAGATATTATTCAGCTAACAAAGTCGTGGTGTTTCACGGTGTTTCGTGGTATTTTTCAATAAGATTATCAGAAGATTTCTTCTTAGAGATCTTACAGTCCTGGAGAAACTGGGATGACACGACATATTCAAAGTGCTAAAGGGGAAAATATAACCAACCAGAAATAATGTACCTGGAAAAACTGTCCATCAGAAATGAAGGAAAGTTAAAAACAAGTAAAAGCTAAGCCGGTTTACAACTACCATAAACAGAAACGGATTTATTGAAATTGAGGAGAACATTAATGTGTAGCACAAAAAGTGAAGGTATAAATTTATTGGCTAAATAAAGCACAAAGTCAAAGTTAGAATACTAAGGGTCTAACACTGCAATGGTGATATTTAAATCCTATTTTAATAGGAAATACACAAGTCCAAAACTGCTAGTCACAAAAATATGTTGACAGCTACACAATACAAAAAATATTCATTGTAATAGTAAACCTTTTCAACATAGGTGAATGGAGTAAAGTGTAAACTGTATGTGATCAAAGTTGTTCTTATCAACTGAAAACAGCTCATTATAGGTACATATTGTATAAGACCCAAGGTAACTCAAAACCAAACTCCACAATAGATATATAAAAGATTAAAAAGTGAGGAATCAAATCATGCACTGAAAGAAATACCCTAATGATTCATAAGCCTCAGAACAAAGGAACAAAAAAATACAAAAAAAATCCTACCATAGCATCAGACACATTCTTCTGAAGCACAAATAAAATATTCTTTAAGATAGAACATATGTTTGTCCACAAAGAAATTAAACATATTTAAGAAGGTTGAAATAACATTGAGTTTCTTTTCCAATACCAAATATATGGAATTAGAAAATAACGAGAAATTTGAAACTTATAAATATACAAAGATTAGATAATATTCCCCTTAAAAATCAGTGGATTGATATAAAAAAATCAAAAGGTAAATTTTAAAATAATTTGAGAACAAGAGAAACAGACACACAACACACCAACAGGTATTGTATGCATAAAAATTAGTTAGAAAATTAAAATTCCTAGTATAAGAAACATTATTTCAAAAACAGGAAGGATTCTAAATTAAAAATTGAAAGCTGGGTCTGGCAGAATGGCTCAGGGTTAAATCCTCACTCTACATATGCTGGAATACCATATGCGTGCTGGTTCATGTCCCAGCTTCCCCACTTCCCATCTAGTTCCCTGATTGTGACCTGGAAAAGCAATATAGGAAGGCCCAAAGCCTTGGAACCCTGCACCTGCATAGGAGACCCAGAAGAGGCCCCTGGCTCCTGGCTCCTGGCTTCAGATCAGCTCAGCTCCAGGCCATTGTGGCTACTTGGGGAATGAACCAGCACAAAGAAGATCTTTGTATCCCCTTCTCTCTTTAATCTGTCTTTCCAATAAATTAAAAATAAATAAATTATTTTATATTTTAAAAAATCTAAAGCTATGCCACAAGAAACCAGAAAAACAAGAACAAACTAAGGCCAAAGTTAGAAGGCAGGAAATAAAGATCAAAATAAAACAAACAGGAAAAAAATCAGTGAAACTAAAAATTGGCATATCAAAATATAAATGGAATTAATAAATCCATACTTTTTCTAGCTAAAAATGAGGACTCAAAACCATTTATAAAAGAGGAAACATTTGGCACGGTTGCAATGGCCTAGTAGCTAAATCCTCACCTTGCATGCACTGGGATCTCATATGGGCCCCAGTTCTTGTCCTGGATTTTTCACTTCCCATCTAGCTTATTGCTTGTGGTCTGGGAAGGCAATAGAGGATAACCTAAAGCTTGGGATCCTGCACCCACACTGGAGACCTGAAAGAAGCTCCTGGCTCCGGGCTTCAGATCAACTTAGCTCCAGTCATTGTAGCTACTTGGGGAGTGAACCAGTGGACAATCTCTCTTTCTGTCTCCCCTTCTCTTTGGAAATGTGTCTTTCCAATATAAGTAAACAAATCTTAAAAATAAAAAAGGAAACATTTGATAGTTGATGTTACAGAAACTATTTTAAGGAATTGATCAACATATCAGATTCTCAGGATCACAGCAAATGCATGAAAACTACTGCAACAAAATTCTAACAATTCCTGTATTGATGTGATATTAATACAGACAGAATAGATTCAATAGCTCACAGATAGAATTCTAATATCATGAAAAAAAGGAGTAGAAGTCTCCTATGAACAATTTTTTGCCACAAATCTGTATCTTGCTCACAACAGTGAGATTTTTACAACTTTTCTTTAATATCAGAAACAAGTTGAGCATGTCTAGTTTGGTCCCTTTTATTCACCATGGTACAGAGAGTTATAGAAAAACAATTAAACAAGGGAAAAAATTCAAAGTGGAAAGCAAAGAAGTTATATTATCTCAAGTTAGAGATGATATAATTTTCTTAAGATTTATTTATTTTTATTGGAAATGCAGATCTACAAAGAGAAGAAGAGACAGAAAGACTTCCCTTTGGTGGTTTTCTCCCTAAATGGCCTTCAGGACTGGAGCTGAGCCTATCTGAAGTCATGTGTCAGGAGCCAGGAGCTTCCTCCATATCTCCCACACAGATGCTTATGGCCTAGCAGGGAGCTAGATGGGAGGATTAGCCAATTGAGTCACTGCATCAGACCCAAGATCATAAAATATTTTATATAAAAACTCATAAGACAGGCCCGGCGCGATAGCGTAGTGGTTAAAGTCCTCACCTTGCATGAGCCAGGATCTCATATGGCTGCCAGTTCTAATCCTTGCAGCCCTGCTTCCCATCCAGCTCCCTGCTTGTGGCCTGGGAAAGCAGTCGAGGGTGGACCAAAGCCTTGGGACCCTGCACCCACATCAAATCTTTTTGATCTTGCCTGCTTACCTGGAATAACTATATATGAGATTGAGTACAATGACATTTAGTTAGGAGGAAATCTAGTATATAGAAACAAGGGTGGCTTTGATTGAATCTAGGTTCTATTCCTTATTGTCTTTGTGACCTTGAGAAAATTAATGAATGATATCTTCATATCCTGATTTATAAAACTGGCTAGGGCCTGGTGCAGTGGCCTAGTGGCTTAAGTCCTCGCCTTGAATGTGTTGGGATCCCATATGGGCGCTGGTTCTAATCCCGGCAGCTCCACTTCCCATCCAGCTCCCTGCCTGTGGCCTGGGAAAGCAGTTGAGGACAGCCCAAAGCCTTGGGACCCTGCACCCACATGGGAGACCCAGATGAGCTCCTTGCTCCTGGCTTCAGATTGGCTCAGCTCCAGCCGTTGCAGCCACTTGGGTAGTGAACCATCGGATGGAAGATCTTCCTCTCTGCCTCTCCTCCTCTGTATATCTGCCTTTCCAATAAAAATAAATAAATCTTTAAAAAAACTCATAAGACTCATTAAAAATAATTTAGAACTCATAAGCAAGTTTAGTATAGCTACAAAGTCAACATAGAAAAATAAGTAATCTTGTATGCATTATCAACAAGCTACTCAAGAAGAATTAAGAAAAAAATCATATACAACAGCTAAAAATATTAATACTTGGGAATAAATATAATAAAGGAGATGAGAGTTATATAATGAAAACTAAAAAAACACTGATGAAAGAAGTCAAAGATTCAAACAAAAAGATATATTTATGAATCGAAAGAATTATGTTACTGACCATTTTTCCCAAAGCACTGCATAGATCCAGCACAGTTTATGTTAAAAATTCCAACAATATATTTCATAGAAATAGAAAAAATGTTGCAGATACGTGTGAAAAACCTTAGAAAACAAAAGTAATCTTCAAAAAAAAAGCTAGAAGCATTATACTACTTGACTTTAAAATATACCATAAAGTTACATTAATAAAAAATACAGTATAGAAACACTTCTAGGTCAATGAAAATAAATATTCCAGAGATAAATGCACATATTTATACTCAATGTATATTTTGCAAAGTTGCTAAGAACACACAATAGGAAAAGAACAAGTTCTTCAACAGTATTGGGACAAATGAATGTCCACATGCAGAACAGTGAAGCCAGACCTTTATTTTAAGCAATATGTAAAATCAATTTTAAATGGATTAAGCACTTAAATGTAATACCTGAAAATAAAGAATTACTGAAACAAGAAATAAGGAAAAGCTCCATGACATCAAGCTAAGAGGCTCCTCCTGTACAGCCAAGTCAGCTATCTGATATGAGATTAATGGACATACCTAAGGGACTTGTACAACTCAACAGTAAGAAAACAAACAACCTGATTTTAAAATGAACAAAGGATGTGAATAGTTCTCAAAGTTAGACAAACTGTGAACAGGTATATAATAGATGTTCAATATCACTAGTATTTACGGGAATGCAAATTAAAACTACAACGATACCACACTTTACTCATGTTAGAATACGTAACAAAAAGATGGAAGAAAACAAGTCTGGGCAATGATGTGGAGGAAAGGGAACTCTAATGCACTGCTGGTAAGAACATAAAATAGTACAGCTATCATGGAAAAAGTAGGTCAGTTCCTCAAAGAGCTAAAAATAAAGCCACAATGTGATCCAACAATCTGACTTCTTGATACATATCCAGAAGAATGAGGTCAATTTGTAGAGGAGTGAGTATTATCACATCCATTGCAGCACAATCAAGGCATAGAATCCATCTTTCTCCAGATGAATGGATTAAAAAGGGGTGATAGAAACACTTAGCAAAATGGAAGGAAATTCTGTCGTTTGTGACAACCTAGAGCAACTTAGAGGATATTTTGCTAAGCAAAAGAAGTCAAATATAAAAAGACAAATATTATATGATCCTACTTACATAAGGAATCTAAAACAGTTGTGCTCTTGGAAGTTGGGTAGAATTCTGGCTAACGGGGGCTGGATTGAAGGAAGGAATAGATGTTGGTCTCCCCTAAAAAAGAAAATTTCAGTCAGATAGGTACTACACAGAAACATTGAACAATATAGTGATTGCAGCTGATTATTATGCTCTATATCCTTGAAAATTGGTGAGAGTAGATTTGTTCTTACCACAAAATAAGCACAGAAAGCGATATATACATATATATGTTAATTAGTTCAATCTAACACATTCACAGTATTTACATAATTTTAAATAATATGCTGTATTACATATTTAGTGGATAATATAACTTTTGTCCATCTTAAAATTAATGAATTAGAAGTTACACAGAACAACAAAAACTATTTTAAATGAATTTTTTAAATGGATAGCTGTGTGGGGAAAGATTATTTACTAGAAAAATGAGAAAGAAATGATGTGAGGATTTATAGGTAGTAAATAACATCTATATAATTTTTAGTAAAAGAAAATAATGCTGTTGGTAGAGACAGTTCTCTCAAATTGGGATATTTTACAGACACCTCAAAACAAGCACTATTAAATGCATTGGATTTAGTTTACTAATCAGACTTTCCCAACTTATAAAGTCAATGTACTACCCTTCAAAAACAGCCAAGTTTCCACCGTAATATTTAAAATTCTAGCTTTTTTCTGATACATTGTTAATAAAGTACTAGTTAACATAAACAGTGCAGTTTTAATTAAAATTAATTCCACTTATTTAAGAAATTTACTAAAAACAATTTTAAACTTGACACTGAAACATTGAATGGGTACTACTGCTTCTTAGAAAAAATGAGAAGTTGATGATAAACCTGTATTTATTTTTATATGATCCTGACATGTGCTTAAAAAGAGAAAAATAAAGGAAAAACCCACTCTCTGACAGATAGAACTTCATAAAACTAAAAACATTAGGTAAAATTGAGCAAGCAACAGTTTGTGAGAAACTGGGTATTATCAACTATCAGTGCCTCGTTTGTTAGTTAATGAGGTGAGAAGAAATCCAAAGTGGTTCATAATTCTACAAACTGATCATAATCAAATCATCAGTGTTAATTATGGAATTAAATGTATTATACCATGAAAATACAAATACATATAAAACCACTGCTTTTGCAGACTCAAATCTGCATTAGACATTAGCAAAAAACTATGAAGACATGCAGAGGGATCCAAGAGTGATCCTAATAGCCTCTTAACAGGAGGTCTTATTCACAGAGCTGGGGGTGACTCCAAAGTGGAGCAGGAGGACAGGAGGAGGCTTATATACCAACCCTGAAGACTCCCAGTTCCTCATCAATGACTATCAGTATGGGCACCAAGGACTATATCCCAACTGTCAAGGAGACCATGGGGAATTGGAGTACCCTCGTAGGCTGAAAACTCTGAGGTCATCCATTCCCTATTAAATCTCCCACACGGGATGGAAGAAGCCCAGATCCTTCCTCACAGGATCTAATGTCATCGGAACAACAGCCAGGAACCCTGAGCAGTCCTCAGAAACAGAACAGTAAACTTCCTTTGGGACTTGGGAGGGGAGCTTACTCTGGTCCTTACTTAGGTCCAACTTTGGATACCCACCCACTCTTGCAATGACAAACAAGGTCGCTCTGGAGCCGCCCCACCCCCCCAATTAGATCAGATAGAGACCAATAAGGAAATCTTAGAACCAGACAGGAAACAGTCAGCTTGGACTCACATATACCTTACTAGGTAGGACATGTAGATTAGTTACTCCTCAGTAAAGTATTGATGAGTTCTCTGCACACCCCTCCTAACACTGTTCTGTACCTCAACTGTTGACATATGCCTTGTTAGAGTTATAAGCCTGTTTAGACTATCCTAAAATTTGCCAAGTTCAGTAAAAATCACACTTCAATACTATAAACTGCTAAATACTAAAATGAAAACAGACACGAGACAGCTGAATAGTACCCTATAGCCATTTTAAGGTGTATAGCAGCCGGTTGTGTATAAACTAAAACTGAAATGTCAATGAAATAGTTACAGGATGTGGTTAAGAAATTGCATTTTCTAACATATTGGTCAATCAATACCATGTCAATTAACTCCATAATGTTGTAAATTGTTGTTGATGTTGTGTTGTGGCTTTTCATTGGAGAGGATGATATTCTGCCAGATCAAGGATGGTCTCCCAATGAAACTGCTGAATTTATCTGGACAATAAGATGCTGGACTCTACGCATGGTACATGCTCGCAATGAAGGAATCAAGACTGGGTATCAACTGTACTACTGCAGTAATGTGGAGGAATCCACCATGGGAGGAGGGCATGGGGAGGGGTTGGGGGAATCCCAGAACCTATGAAACTGTGTCATAAAACGAAATAATAATAATAAAAAAGCACTGCCTTTGTCCTATATGTGTGGTGGTGAATCTTGTTTTCTAAAACCAGTTGTGGTCCTAAAACATGGCACTTTCTTTGGCACAAATATCTCCTTCAAAAGAGTAAGGTCAAATGAATTTGATAATACCTAGGGGCAGGTGTTATGACACAAAAAGTTAAGCATGTGGTTGGGATGCCTGCATCCCATATTAGAATGCTGATATGGGTCCAGGTCAGCTTCTGGCTAGTATACCCAGGCAGACAGCAGAACACGCCGAAGTACCTGAATCTGTTACTCATGTGTGAGAACCAGATTGAGTCATGTAGTTCTGGTTTTGGCCTGACCTAACCCTGACTCCTGTGGGTATTTGAGAAATCCATAAGCAGAGGAAAGTTCTCTTTCTCACTCTCCTTGTGTGTGTGTCCTGATCTCTAATTCTGCATTTAAACTAGAGAATATAGAAATTTTTGAAAAGATTATAGAACTTAAAAATTTCCTTGTTATGCAATCTATGAAAGAAATCACAAATTTGCTGACATATTAAAGTTTGTAGACATCATATATATTGTTACAGAAAGGTCATCAGTAAGACAAATTCTTTGGTTATGTTGGAAATTTAGCTCCTCTTATTTAAATTTATAACTTCTTTTTCAATCCCTTAGCTGTATTTTTAAAATATAAATCAACTGTTTCCATTCTACAACAAATATTACAAATATTCATTTGTTTTCATGGCATTAATAGATTTTGTCTTATTGGACACTTGGATAAGAACCTAACCTCAGAACCTCTTTTCCTTGGATTTTGTTTTGTGTGACTACTAAGGTTTAATTGAATAAAGACGGTGCATGTTCCACTATTGCTAAGAATATAAAGTTCTAAGTTTTTTAAACCAAAACCAAACTTATTTTTCCTTAATATAGGATGATGTACTTTTACTTAACAAAGATTTATTTATTATTTATTTTTTCTTGGAAAGGCAGATTTACAGAGAGGAGGAGAGACTGAGAAAGATTTTGAACCTCCCTGTTCACGCCACAAGTGGCTGCAATGGCCAGAGCTGAATCAATCCAAAGCCAGGAACTGGAGACTTCTTCCAGGTCTCCCACATGGGTGCAGGGTCCCAAGGCTTTGGGCCATTCTTGTCTGCTTTTCCAGGTCACAAGCAGGCAGCTGGATGGGAAGTGGGATAACTGGGACATGAACCATCACCCATATGAGATCCTGGGGGTGCAAGGCAAGAATTTAGGCCCTAGGCCACCACACTGGGAAAGTATGATACATTCTTATTCTGACAAATTTGGAAAGCATGAAAATAATATAGCTAAAAAGGTTAAAAGTATTAGTGTGGCTTCATAAACAAAAGGCAACTACACCCAACTTGTATTATTTCACCCTCTCTATACACAAATTTAAATAGTTAAAATCATAAAAATATGCCCCAAAAATCACTTTTTTATTGCAAATGATTAAGAATAAGCATATCCCATACCATTTTTGGCTGATGATCATTATACAGAATTAGTTCAATCATAGTTTGGTTTATTGTTACATTTTGGATAGATCTTTTAGGAACTCTAAAGTTTTTTTGCTATTACATCATGAAAAGCATCTTGGGTAGAATGAAATAGTTATTAAGGTTTCAGACAGAAGTTTTCTTTTAAAGATTTATTTATTTTTATTGTAAAGGCAGATATACAATGAGGAAGAAAGACAGAGAGGAAGATCTTCAGACCATTGATACACTCCCCAAGCAACTGCAATGGCCGGAGCTGCGCCAATCCAAAGTTAGGAGCTCTTCTGAGTCACCCACGCGGGTGCAGGGTCTCAAGGCTTTGGGCCATCCTTGACTGCTTTCCCAGGCCACAAGCAGGGAGCTGGATGGGAAGCAGGGCTGCCAGGATTAGAACTGGAACCCATACGGGATCCCAGCACTTACAAGGCAAGGACTTTAGCCACTAGGCTACCATACCAGGCCCCAGGCAGAATTTATAGTAGACATACATTCAGCCCTGAGCTCAGGCACTTAAGACTTTGATGAAAACCTGTCATATGATAGAAAATCAAGCCATAAAGCTGTTATTAAATGAAGTTTTTCCTAATTTGAGACTGTTTCGTTACCCAAGATAAGCACTTTCACAACTATCACCCAATTGCTTTTCCAATGTAAAGCCCCAGCACTATGGTATAAGAAGTACAGACAGTTTGAAACTTAATAACACTGTTTTGTTTTCATATTTTCTGAATCAATAGATACAAGTGTTATCTCATTTTAACACATGTCTTTGAGCATTTAGAAACATTTTACACGTTCTGCAAGCAGATCTTTTTCATCTATACCTTTCAAATAAACTGCCTTGCTTGTGCCTTTTGCCCATTAACATGATGAAATCATAGCAATTTCTATAACTACTTTAAATATTAGGATTGTAATGATTTGTTTTTATTTCATGAATGACTGGTTAGTTTCTCTATCAGTACGTTTTGTTTTTAATGCCAGACATTTACAACTTTCTGGTTTTCTCTAGTCACATCCAATTTTGCCTTTTCACATTCTTCCTCTTTTTGCCATAGGTTAGAAAAAATTATTTTTTTGTTTCTTTTCTACCAAATTAGGTTTTATAGTCTTACGTTACTTTTTTCAATCTTAATAAAACATATCAAGATTATTTTCTTAAGTGAATATCCAAACTGAACTTTCCTCTTAGCAGCTAAACAAATTCTCAAATAAGATTTATTAAATAATCATCCGTCATTGATTTACAATAACTCCTTCATAATGGATACAAAGGCATTTTTTAGATAACTAAAGAATGTTAGCTATCAAGATGTTCTTCATAAAGTTATTCTAAATTTTATTATATACAGTTATTCAATTTTAGCAGATGGAAAATTATGATTTTATATTTTATTAAAATTCCTGGGCCCGGCGTGGCAGCCTAGCGACTAAAGTCCTTGCTTTGAGCAAGTCGGGATCCCATATGGGAGCTAGTTCTAACCCTGGTGGCCCCGCTTCCCATCCCGCTCCCTGCTTGTGTTCTGGGAAAGTAGTCTAGCGTGGCCCAAAGCATTGAGACCCTGCACCCAGGTGGGAGACCCAGGAGAGGCTCCTGGCTCCTGGATTCAGATCAGCCCAGCTCCGGCCATTATGGCTGCTTGGAGAGTGAATAAATTAATCTTTTAAAAAATATTTATTTATTTGAAAGGCAAAGTGACAGGGAGAAAGAAAAAGATCAATCACCTATTCTAATCTAAGAGTATTTGCTCCTGTATGTATCTGAGTGATCATTTTTTGGGTGCATATATATTTATCATTGTTATGTCATTGTTGAAATCATTATTTTATCAAAATGTGATATCCTTCTCTGTTTTACACTTTTTGACTTAAAATCTGTTTTATCTGATACCAGGATAGCTATGCCTGCTCAATTTTATTTTTCATTTGCCTGGCTTTTTCTATTCCTTCATTTTCATTCTGTGTACCTTTGTGAAGTGAGCTTTTCTTGGTAGGCAGCAAACAGTGGGGGTGTAGTTTCTTAGCCAGGAAGCCAACCTAAGTTGGTTTTTTTTCTGGTAAATTTAATCCATTTACATTAATGTTAGTATTCATAACTAAGAAGTAAGATCTGTCACTTTTTGATTAGGTAATGATTTGTTCAATGTGTTACCGTGTTTAGGTCTGATGCAGCACTCTGTTCTTGTAAGGCTTGTCTTGTGGTGGCAAATGCTCAGCATTTCCTTATCTAGGAAACAATTTGTCTTCTTAACTTCTTTTGGTGTTTATTATTATTGTTATTATTTTCCATGATGCAATTTTGTAGGTATAACGATTCCTTCTCTAACTCTCCTTCCTCCCTTCCAGTTTTTCTTCTCTCACCATTTTCCCCCATATTATCACAGTAGTATATTCCAGCAGTAATGATTACAAATTTTACAGTCTTCTATTTAAGTGTATCATAACATTGTAGGTAGAAGGAATTAGCTAGAAGCAATTAAGTATAACCAGACAGCACCTTTATTTCTCCTTAAGTTTTTTTTTAAGATTTATTTAATTTTTTTCTTTTTGCAAAGACAGATAAACAGAGAGGAGAGACAGAAAGATCTTCTATCCACTGGTTCACTCTCCAAATGGCCACAATGGCTGGAGCTGAGCCAATCCGAAGCCAGGAGCCAGGAGCTTCTTCTGGGTCTCCCACACAGGTGCAGGATTCCATTGCTTTGGGCTGTCCTTGACTGCTTTCCCAGGCAACAAGCAGGGAGCTGGATGGATCCCAGCATATGCAAGGTGAGGATTTAACTGCTAAGCTATTGCGCCAGGACCTGTTTTTAATTGTTAACGAATCAGTTTGCTGCATCCAATATTCTTCCTGGAAACTTTTTTGTTTTTTCTTCTAAGACCTTAAGTATATCATTCAACTGTGTTCTGGACTATAGAGCTTTTGTTGGTAAGTCTGGCGTCACTCTAGTTGGTTTTCCTTGACACTTTTCTCTTACCATCTTTAGAATTCTCTTCTTTGATTTAACTGTTGACATTCTGGCTCCAATATGGCATGGAGAACACATTTTTTTGGTTGAGCCTTCTTGGGGTTCTTTGAGCTTCCTGTATCTGGATGTCCATCTCAATCTGGGAAAATTTTTAATATTTAATTTAGCAGATGCCTAATGCCTTTTCCTTTTCTTCTTTCAGGAACACCTTGATTTGGTAAGATGGCAGCTCATAGGTGGCAGCTGGCTACACCTGGGTATTTGTCTTCTCTCCTTTGTTTCACAATCTTCATTGTTTCATTATTATTACTATTCACTTTTTCACCAAAAATTCCAATCAGTCAGACACCTGGATATGTAATACTTTCTTTGCATTCTTTAAAAGCCAGAACATCTTAAGCTAATGTCGTTACACCCTATTCAACCATCCTGTGTCTCAAATGAGACCTACGTTAAAACCAGATAATACTAGTCACAACTTTAAGCCTGCAGGTACAGCATGAGACCAAACACAAGCAGGAGACATTTGCTGCTTAATGATGCTTGAGGGGTGGGAAGAATCCCAGTACCTATGAAACTGTATCACATAATACAATGTAATCAATGAATAATAAAAAAAATGATGCCGCCAATAACCATTGATTAAGACCATCAGAAAGCAAAACATTCTGTGATTGTTTTCAACATAAATTTTAAAAAAGATTTATTTACTTTTATTGGAAAGTCAGATATACATAGAGGAGAAGAGACAGAGAGGAAGATCTTCTGTCTGATGATCCTCTCCCCATGTGACCTCAACAGCCAGAGCTGAGCTGATTCAAAGCCAGGAACCAGGGACTTCTTCCAGGTCTCCCACGCGGATATAGGATCCCAAGGCTTTGGGGAGTCCTTGACTGGTTTCCCAGGTCATAGCCAAGAAGCTGGATGGGAAGCAGGTCTGCTGGGATTAGAACCGGTGTCCATATGGGATCCCTGTGAGTTCTAGGTGAGGACTTTAGCCGCTACACCACCACGCTGAGCCCTGTTTCCAACATCAATTAACTGGAGCATCACTAAATTGGACTGAACTTTTAGATTTGATTTTCTGCATCATAAAGAATGAAGATAGAGGGTGTAAGTTTTAAATAAATTACAGAAAATAACTACAAAATTATAGAAGTCATATAAGGAACTGAACACACCCTGAACCAGATTAAAAATGGAAGTGATTATGAGGAAAAAAGGCATGATCAGCTCTAAGTGTACCAAAAAGAAGAACAGGAAAATGAAAATCAGTTCTCTCATCAATCTCCCAGTGACTCCAGTGCCGCCTCCTCTTCTTGGAAAGACACAGGTTGCTTTCTCTACTGACTCTCCTAGACCAGGACGGGTGAAAAACACTATGCTGCTAACTTCATAGGTGTCATGTCATTGAAGAAATCTTCAGCTCATATTCATGACTTCTGTCATTTCAAACTAATTCCTCTTTTTTTTTTGCTTGACATTTCTGAATTAATACACTCCTACTTATTTCTTACTTATTTCCTCCTTCCTTTTTCTTTGCCAGTACTCTTGCATTTTATACTTCAATTTCATTAGTGTTTTGATTTGATTGAGATGCACCCTATGTGCTTTGTATGTGTCTGTACAAATCAATATGATACATGGAAAATTTTATTTATGGATCATTGTCATGATTCATTAATATAAATCTACCTTATGACATGAGGTAGGTACAATTCTCAGTCCAATGCTTATGTTTTGCTAGAGATACAGCATATGCCTTTTTCTGTAACTCAGCTTAGTTTCTATTTCAAGTCCCTATCCTGCTGTAGCGGCAGAAATTCAGCATTAACCAGTTTGTGCCCATGCTCCTCACTCCATCTAGGATGATGCTATGTTTCTGAAGGCTTATGCAGTTCCAGGAAATTTGAATGAAGCTCTCAATTAGCCCACTCTGGATCCTGTCTTCACCACAAGCTGTTCCTAAAGCCTGCTGAAAAGTGTCAGTCCAATGGGACTCCCATCCCTCTGGCTTCCCAGTGGCAACAGCTTTTTATACATAATACCTTTTCTGAGTTCCTTCTCCCTCTCTCTCTTTTTTTTCAAATCCTATGGGTCTAGTAGTGGCAGCCATTAAGGGAATCTGTAGTGTTCCCATACCTTGGGACTCAATCTCGGCAAAATAATCTCTTCAAATTACCCTGCTTGGATGGTGCCACTCTTTCCTGTTTTGACCTTGAATGACTCTCCTTAATGTCTATGGTCCACATAGAGATTCTGACAGTTCATTTTCTTGATTCCTGGTGGTCAGGCCCCAAGGTTCACAAGGTACACCTTCTGTTTGCCTTTGTTTCACTGTAGGTATCACAATTCCCGCAAGTGCTGGGGTTCAGACACACCTGCGTTGCTGCCAAGGCCCTATCTAACTGGATCTTGTATGCACTCTCCTCTCTGCACCTAGAATCTCAAAACGCAGGGAATTTCCTCTCCTGAGGACCCATCCATGTCTACATACTTCTCATTCCTGCTCTGTCTGCCTTGTACAGCCCATATCACAGAATAGATTTGACTGGTGGGAGATGAGGAGAGAAAAGAAGATACATAGAAAGGAGACATATATCATAGCAAACAAAAGTGTTAATATAAGTATTTAAAGGTAACTATCATGTAACAAATCCATGCAATTGAATGTTTACATAGATATTGGAAACATCCAGTTTGTGCATTCTAAGATAGACTACAACATTCCTTCTGCCAAATGCCAGGCTCTTCACATATATATCAAATTAAAATTGGAAAAGCACTTTGTGCATTGAAATATATCCCTAAAATATACTCCATTTTGCAGATCAGAAAACCAAGATTTAGAGAGGTTAAATGGCCCACCAAAAATGCAGCTTTATTGTGCATTGCTTATAGTTAAGTTACTACAATCTCAACCCCAATGTTCAAACCCAAGTTGTCTCCCACCCTACATCTCCTCCCTTTGAGATTATAAGTATTCTGTATAATATCATTGTAATCTGAGAATATTCATGAGAATATGGATATAAATTTCTTCAAAGTCAAGCTTAGGGCATATATGGGCTTAGGTCACCTGGTTATGGCTTCCTCCAGGCCGTTTCCAGACATCCAATTCCCTCTCCTCTCTTCTCCCGGCAATCAATCTGTCGCCATTCTACCTCTTTCACATTCTTGTTAACATTCTGAATTATGGGTCATTCAGAAGACTTCACCAAGAAGCAAAGAGGGAAATGGAAGAAGGTTGGAGCAGTGGGGACTAAACTAAAATACTGTGAGGTACATAAAAGGAGGGCACTGCTAGAGACACTGAATGCCTTGGATGTGTCTTAGCAGAAAATAAAGAAGCATTAATGAAAGGAACAGGGATTCTCTACTCAATTCTGAGTGTAAGCATAGGAACTTGAGACTGTGCCATGCAGTAGGTTTAATGGACTAGAAAGTCAATGAGAAACCTGGGGTTATATCCTGGTCTATATTACTGGCTTCGCTCTCAGGAACTTTGGGCAAATTAGTCACAGGAACTCAGTTTTCTTATTGCCAAATGAATAATTTATATTCAGGTTTTCTTATAGCTTTGACACTAGGAAGATCCTTATCTTGGCACTAATGTTACGCTTTTAATTGAAGTATAGAAAGGTACCTTATAATGACCTGCCTTTCGAAAACTCAATGTCAAGTTTTGATGCTCACAAGAAATGAGTTTTTAGAAACAAAAAGCAATCCCACCTGTAGAACTCAATTTCAATGAAACAGGAAAGAAACGGACTTACTGGTATGTATCTGTAACATCAAAAGTTGTGTTCATTTAATCCTTTGTTCCACCAGAATGAAAGTAATACCTAGTGTAGACTACATATTTACTATGCTTGTCTTTAGGAGTTCATAGCTTTTCTAGAGGGCTGGAGACAGTGTATTATTAATAATGCCATAATTGATAATGCCATGATCATATTATTACTATAAGAAACTCAAAGTGACATAGCAGCCTGTAAAAGACAAAAAATATGAGCCATGCCCTGTTCTTCAATTGAGAATAAATAGGGGCCCATCAAGACAAAAGAGTAATTCACATTGTATCCCAGAGAAAGGGAGAGAGAGAGAGAGAGTTTGGCATAGCCAAGAAGTCATGAGAGAATGGGGGGATTCAATCTGTTAAATTGTCTGGATATTCTGATGATAAAATCATATAAATGAACCTAAACACAGAAAGTAAAATTCCTTTGTCTTTTACTGTTCTGATGAGGTTTCTAATATTCCTGTGTGATTTCAGTGTACCGAGCACACGACCCCTATTTACTTTCTCAGTATCTAAGGGCGATTGGCTCCTGCACCACCACACATACCCTGTGCAGGCCCCAAATCCACAGAATACCAACTTCCTTTTACAAAATGTCTTTGTATTTACATGTAACTTGCAAACATCTTCATGCACACATCAAGCCATCTTAGTTACAAAATTTACTGCAGTGGAATTGCTGTGTAAATAATTGCTAGACTCTATTATGTAGAAAACAATGACAAGAAAAATGTCTGCACTTGTTCAGTACGTACACAATTCACAATTCTTTTTCTCAAATATTTTTGATTCATAGTGAATTGAGCCCATGGATGTAGACCACCTGTATACACTGACGTGCACTCCAAAGCAAATATACCTGAAAACACAGAAAAGCAGCTATAGAAGGGACCTTAAGAATCAGCTTCTCCAATATATTCTCTCTAAGAGAAATTCATTGCTTCCAGGTTCATAGTAGCAAAGCCAAATATAAATCCAACATATGCATGCTCTCATTTTGGTGCGTGTGTGTTAGTTTTTCCACTGATCTCATCCTTCACACCCGAGCAGTCCTATACTGAAATGCTATGAACTGAAATCAGGCAGTGTCTGTCAGTCAAACAATCAGCCTCTTAAGCAGAATGCCAGACCCATAAATGTCTTACAATCAGCATGCCTGTATATTGGCTCTGAAATTCTGAAATGTCCTTCTCTTAGAAGTGCATGTTTTAGGAAATGCATAAGCAGAGAGGGTGAGTGCACATTGTGATAATTTTGCTAAGGCCAACTGAGAGCTCATGGAGATTGAACCATTCATCTGCCAAAAACATCCTTGACCACCTAACACATGCCAGACACTCTTCTAAGCAGTGAGGAGCACCAGTGAAAATGGGAATGACTACAATAAGGCAGTATCCTGGATCAGACATGGCTTTTCTATGTGGGCAACAAAGCACACATATTTTATTGTCAAGCAACTGTAAGGAGTGGCAACACATCAAAATGCAGGAAGCAAAGGTTTTTTTAAATTGTGAAGGGAAAGTAAGTGAAGTAGAGACTGCACTGTCTTACTTCTAGAAAAGAAAGAACAGAACATAGTGAAGCCTTCCAATTCCCCTTCCTCTGTAGCAGAGTAATTCTTAGAACAGCAGTGGGAAGAAGTAGGAGGCTCTCTCAAATTCCTTCCAAAGCATCAAGAACCACCTTCTTGCCTCTTATCTGATTGGTTTAGAAAAGAGTACCAACCCTCAGCACTTTCTCCTCCAAGCATGAAGTAATCATGTGTTTTTACACTGTTGTGCAGTGGTCCTTTTCATATCCTTAGAAGAGAACATATCCTCTTTGAACTAACACTGATACTTCAGTTTAAGTACTGACTTACAAAATGCTACATTTCAGGGAGTTCATTGAAGTCCATCACTAACCATGACATTTCTCTGCCTCATGGAGAGTGGATTCTAACAGCGATGGCCAAAGAGACAGTAAGCCTAGAGTTCTCAGATTGAAACTTTGAACATATTCAATGAAACCTATTAGCAAAAGGGAATTAGATCATGACTGTATAAGGATAAAAATGCGTATGTGTAACCAGTTATGCCATTCACTGATTGTTACTAAAGACCAAATCAGATATCAGTCCTTTTTTACTTAAAATCAAGCTTTAAATTATTTGTGAAATCAGTTGCTTCTAGAATGCCGGGTGAAAACAAACAATAAAATTCTTACAATGGTGATTCTCAACATTATCCATGTATTGGGATTCCTTGGGGAGTTTCCAAAAAGACTGATGCTCAGGTTCATTTCAGATCTGTTAAATTAGGGTCTCTCAGGGTTGGGTCAAGGATGTGATGATGTTTAAAATTTCCTCTGTGTGATTTCTATGAAAATCCAGATGAAAAGTCACTATTTTAAAAGGACTGGTTGATTTTCCTGCTTTGTAAACTTGTTTTACTAAATTTAGAAATGTTTACAACTAAACCAAATTGATGACAGAGTTGTTTATTCAGCTTTATCTGTACTCAAAGCAATTAATTCTAGTAGTTCTAAATAGTCACAACATTTCCAAAAATGCATGAAGAACAGAAAAACCCATCAGTAAATGTGCAACTTGGTTCCTCGCATGGATCAGAACGAAATAATCAATACAAACACCTGTGACCAGAGCCTTCTTATCCTTCCTGTAATTCCAGTAACCAGTCCACAGCTTGGCATGTTGGAACGCTTGGGAATGTTTACTGATGTAATCATACCTGTTTTGTTCTTCCTTATTTCACCAAATATTATAAGGAGAACAAAACCATGATTCATCAGTAGTTTATTTAATGGAGCACTTAACTACACTCTGGAGAAGTGATATTATTGAATTCATTCTTTCATCATAACATTGATTATATAATGTGTCATGAAATTACTATTGGCTATGCTAATGGTAATTTCAACTTTTCAAATCCGTTTCTGACCTCCTGTTTTACATGGTTATTAGAACTAAGTCACAAGAAGATTAAGACATTTTCACGATCACAAAGACTGTATGACACAGAAGATAAACTAGAAACTAGAACTCCTCTGTTGTACTTCCTACTGAGGTGCTACTATAAGGGGAAGCGAAGTAATGATGGTTAAATGTAAGGAAGGAGGCTAATTCTAAAAGCAGATGACTGTGTAATAGAGAACTCATAAATGGGTGGAGCATTTGGCTCTGTGGTTAAGATGTGACTTGGAACCCCCACTGCCCTTCTATATGTGCCTGGGCTTGACTTGTCAGCTCCACTTCCAATTCCAGCGAGATAAGGATGATGGCTCCAGTGGTTGAGTTCCTGCCACCACATGAGAGAGAACATGAGAGTCACAAAATTGTGACTTCAGCTAGGCCCAGAGTCAAATGCTGTGAGCATTTGAAGAGTTAACCAGTATATATATATATATATATATATATATATATATATATATATATTTCCTTCCTCTCCCTCCCTCTCAAATACATATAAAAATAAATTAGAATGCTAAAAAAGGAAAGAAGTTAAAACATGCATTAACCCTGGTGTGATAGCGTAGTGGTTATAAAGTCCTCGCCTTGCACTCCCCGGGATCCCATATGTGTGCCGGTTCTAATCCCAGCGGCTCCACTTCCCATCCAGCTCCCTGCTTGTGACCTGGGAAAGCAGTCAAGGACGGCCCAAAGCCTTGGGACCCTGCACCCGTGTGGGAGACCTGGAAGAGGTTCCTGGTTCCCGGCTTCGGGTCGGCGCAGCCCCGGCCATTGCAGTCACTTGGGGAGTGAACCAATGGTCTGAAGATCTTCCTCTCTGTCCCTCTTCCTTGCTGTATATCCGCCTTTCCAATAAAAATAAATAAATCTTTAAAAATAAAAAAGCATGCATTTACCTATATATAAAAGCTTTGCAGGTTTTTTTCAGTCAGTTTTGTGTAAACAACTGTAGACTTAGAAATGGATTTCATGAGACTGGCAGAGTGGCACAAAGGCTAGTACTCAGCCCTGTGGTACTGACATCCCATTTGAATGCTGGCTCATGTCCCAGGTGCTCCATTTCTGATCTAGATGTTGTTTCAAATCCAGCTATCTGGTAATGAACTGGACAAAGCAGTAGATGGCGACCCAAGTTCTTGGACCCCTGCCACCTATGTCGGAGACCTGAAAGAAGCTCCCGGCTTCAGTCTGGCCCAGCTCTGCTCATTGCAGCCATTTAGGAAATGAAAGGGCAGATGTATCTCCAATCTGGAACTCTGCCTTTCACAGAAAATTAAAAGCTCTTAAAACAAAGAAAAAGGAATAGAGAAAGAAATGGAGCAGCCATACTGGGTTCAGGTACTGATATAAGTAGACATCCTAAGTCTAGGCTTTGTCACGATCACAAATACCTACTCCCATACAAGTCATTTTCTAATATCCAAACCAAGAAACACAGAAGTTTTCAATAAGATGGAAGTAGATGGGAGCAAATATGCCCTGAGAGGTAGATGAGCTGCTGAATAAAAGATTACTGGGCCACCATGGAACCCAAGCATTTAGCCTCCTTTAGTTCCTGGATCCAGTCGGCTTGCCCACCATTAGATTCCATGAAATACCAACTACTTCTATTCTTTGGGTTTAAAGAAGTGCCCAAAGGCACAAACACTTCAAAGGAAATGACATCTATTTAAGCTTGTGCTTTCTGCTCAATTTGAGCTTTAATAACCTGGGTAAGCAACTTTTTAGTCACATGTCATGTAAACTGTTTATATTACCCCATCTTTATATATTGTAGGCTGCTTGACTTAAAATGATGTAGTACTACAATAATCCCATTATAAATTGAAAATATTGTTAGTCAGATGTGAAGTATCATTACTTGTTCACACTTGTGACCTTATTGCTTACTGGGAGCTGTAGCAGTACCCAGCACTGTGAGAAAACCTTGTTCCATGAATCACTATTTTGGGAAAACACCAAACCTAAAATTCAAAGTACAGTTTCTACTGAATGTTCCTCTGTTACATTATGTTCATTTTGCAAAATCCATTCACTCCAATTCATGCCCAGATTCTTCTCATACTGCCAGATTTGGCTAAATGCCTCCAGTTCCACGAAACCTTCCCTGGCATCCAGTCAAAAAGAAAGCATTTTCTGTATTTTCTTGTCTGTTTTTATGGCTATTATTCTATTCATATCTTTTTTTCGGTGTAGTTACTTGTATATTATTCTTCACTCTCTCTTTCAGGGCAATAAGAAGTTGCTTGAGGTCAGCATCTCCATTCTTATCCGGGTACTTTCAGTCATCATCTGCTGCTCACAAGGTACTCACTAGCTAGAAACTCAATCAGAAGCCAAGGCAGGACTTGAACCCAGGACTCTAATATGTGACATGGATGCACAAAGCAGTGGCCACAAACCCATTGTGCCACAATGCTCATCACAAGGGAACAAAGAAATGACTGTATATTATTGTTACAAACATAGTTTGTCAAAGCGTGTTTTGTATTTTTGTCAAACTATTGTTTAAGAACAATGGACTCTCCTGCAAGATGCCAAAGGAAAATGGAGGGCTGAGAAGAAATAGTGGCCCGTGGTCACAAAACCCCCAGTCTGAATGCAGACTACATTCTCGGCTCTTTGCTGTGTTACCCACTAAATATAATTTCATCATTAAAATTTGCCAGCTTGCTTACTGCCAAATATACACACACATATATACTATAGTTTTAATTATCTGTGATTATGCCATAATTTACTACAGATGAGTGAAATAATTTTGTTTCTTGTTTATATTCCTGCCTAACCAGGATCCTTTCTATTCAATGTAGCATTAAACTTTTGATTATAATGTAAATAAATAATGTTATTTTACAGTTCAAAAGGAATGAGTAAATTAAGGAAAAGTGAAAAAGAAGGATCATTATATTATTATATTTATGAACTACACTGAACTTGGTTTCTATGAATTAATATAAAATTAATTAATTAACATCGGAATCCATGAGAATTGTGTTATAGTAATTACTACGCATTCACTATGACCCTGAGAATCTAATACCTTAACAAATTCCTTAAATTAAAAAATGGGTAAAAGTCAAGCTATATCATATCCTCTAAGAGAAATTATTAGAGAATCCATCATCCTGAGTTAGATAAGGACCCCGTAGGCATACACATACACACACACACACACACACACACACCCCACCACCACCACCATCACCACCACTACCATCACCACCACTACCACCAATAAATAAAAAGTGGAAACTTAGACCATGTTAAAATTATATTTCTAACCACTAAAAATCTTCAGTAATACAATTAAAGTGTAAGTCATAAAGAAGAAAATATCAGTAGTGTTTATATGAGACTCAAATATATGCATAAACATACCTCCTATAAAATGAATTCTTTTTGAAAAAAATGGACAAAATACTAGACCAGGTGCTTCAGAAAGAAGTCATTAAATTCATGAAAACATGTGAAACATCATTAGTCATCAGGGTAATGATGCATACTAAACCCACAGATACACAACTAGACACTTACTAGAATGACTAATGTGCAAAACACAGGGGAAAATACTGGCAAAATAGATAAGAAAAAGCAAGAATATAATACAACTGGGAGTATGAACATATACCATTTATGAAATTATTTCAGCAACATCAACTAAAACTCAACATGGGCATATGCTCTATGATCAAGGATGTCACATCTATGCATGTATTCATGTGTACATCCAAAACAGTACATGAAAATATTCTTCATATTCTTCCTAACAATTGCAATCTGGAAATAAATGCTGACTAACAGAAAAATGTATTAAGACATCACAGCACATTCACATAGAGGAACATTTTGCAACAACATGGGTGAACAAATCATTGCTATACTGCAAAGAAATGCCATGAACTAACCACATAAAAGTAACCTTGAGTTTATTTTTTAAATCAGGCAAAAGCAATTCTTACTGTGGGAGTACACTTATATAAACTCCAATACCAAGCATTACTCCTAAAAGGAATAACTTAGACAACTATATAATAAAGAGTGAAGAGTTATTTTTGGCTCATAATTATGAAGGTTAACAGGCCTAGATGGGAAAGTTCCTGTTAGTGCAGATGCTTGAGACGGTGTTCTTGCTGGCAGAGCCCAAAGTGGGCACAGAACACCACACATTGACAGGAAGCATGTCTGTGTGTGTGTGTCTACGTCTATATGTGTATTCATGCTGATGTGATTTTTCTTCCTTTAAGGTAGAGTTAAAGAGAGAAGGATAATCAGTAAGAGACAGATCTTCCATCCACTAGTTTACTTTCCAAATGACCACAATGGCCAGAACACTGAACTGATCCGAAGTTTGGAGCCAGGAACTTCTTTCAGGTCTCCTATGTAGGTGCAGGAGCCAAGGACTTGAGTCATTATCCAATGCCTCACAAGGACAAAGGCAGGGAGCTGGACTGAAAATGGAGCAAACCAGACACGAACTGGTACCCAAATGGGATGCCACCAAGACAGGCAGAAGTTTCGCCTGCTATACCATGGTGCCAGCTCCTGGTGCGATAAATTTTGTAAAAACAAGATTTAGTGATGAGGGCTTCATCATAATGACTCAATCCAATCACCTCTCAACACCTTACTTCAAAATCTCACAAGTGGACTAATTTACAAGCTGTTACGTACCATTAACATAAAATTTGGATAACCAAACCTTTGACTCCATGGGCCTCTTGTGTACACTGAACATTCAAGCCACATAACCAGGCAAAGGTAATAAGTGATGCTAGGAGTAATGCTGTGGTTGTCTTTTCAATCACTGTTGTGACTGAGAGTATGAAAAAGGAAACTTTTAGAGTGCTGGCATATTCTATTTCTTAGTTCAAAGACTGATTCTACAAGTGTTTTGAATTTGCAAATATCCATCAATTTGTAAACTTTTAATGTGTGCACATTGCTACATGATACATCAATAAAAGGTCTTTAAAATAAAAGATTTTTTACACACTGTTTGTTGCAACAATCTACTGCCTTGGGCACCACGCCAAAAGGTTGTGTTTTCATAAATTATATATCCCTTTAGTGGTAGCACAGGAACTGTAAAAATCAATATTTTTATATTATACCTTTCAGAATTAAAATGTAAAAGTTCAGAATGATTTATTCAGCAGTACATATAGAAACAATAATAAGTGCTTATTGATTTTAAAACTATGGAAGCCTGAGAACTTAAATTAAAATTTCAGTATATAAAAGCAATTCTTTTGTCCAAATGACCTAGGTATTTATAATTAACAGGAAATTGACTAAGCAGGACTATAGGTAACCATCTTGCAATGCACAGCTTTTCTCCCACCTCATTTTGTTTTCATGTCATTCATGCTATTGCTTGAACACATCCCAAAATTTCATGCAGTGGAAGCTTAATCCTGAAATTCACATATTGATACTATTTGGAAGTGGGAGGTCATCATAATTAGCTTATATTGCTAGGGTACGGTCCGCAGGATGAGACTGATGCTTTGTGGGAAAAGACCTGAGCTGACAGTGCCTTGCACTCCTCACTCTTCCATATCCTCCAACATGTTAGAAGGCAGGTGCTGGTACCACGTCATAGAATCTCCCAGTCTGCAGGACCATGAGCTGAACAAGCCTCTATTCTGGTATAATGTGACAGTATCACAAAGCAAACCAATCTGTGTATCTGGCCTCGGATATTCTGGGACTCTAACACTGCAAGCTTACGTGCAAAGGTAAATGATGCTTAAAATCCAGCTAAATGAATTATGGTCCAACCAAAATATCAGAGGGTGGAGCAGAATTAGGTAATAGAAATCCTTGCCCATGAACTTAAGACCATGTCTAGAACTTCAAAGCCTACAATAAAACCTCATGGTAGGCCTTCCGTGCCTCAGTATTTTCAATTACAACTAAATTTCAATTGGCATTGGTCATAGTATTGAAGGCTAAAAAAGAAACCACAGTTGGGTAAAGAGAAATGTATAGCTGTGTGCCTCAGAGTGGGGGGTGCTTACTACTTAAGAAACAGAAAGGAAGCTCTTTAAATTTCAATACTTGTTTGAAATTCAAAGACATAAGTGACAGACCACTCACTGTAGGACTCTTAAAACACCTGCAAGAGGATTCAGCGTAATGACTAGTGGCTAAATTGTCACCTTGCAAGCACCAAGATCCCAAACGAGCACCAGTTCATGTTCCAGCTGCGCCACTATCCAGTTCCAAACCTGGGACTGGAGAAGACAGTAGAGGATGGCCCAAAGCTTTGGGACCCTGGAAGAAGCGCCTCTCTCTTGGTTTCAAATGGGCTCAGCTCCAGCCACTGTGGCCACTTGGAGCATGAGCCAGCAGATGGAAGATCTTTCTCTCTGCCTCTCCTCTCTGTAAATCTGTCTTTCCAATAAAAATAAATGCAGAAACAGCTAAAAGATCCACCATGTAGTCACTTCAGAATAGAAGCTTAAATCAACAAACTTGCTATTTTACAAACTCCACTCCTAGAATTCTGGCATATCCTTGATGTTGCATGTTAGAAGTGTTAGAAGACTCCAAATAGTCCCAACTGTACAAATGTGCCTGTGCATGCATGGTGCATTGTGCACACACATACACACAAACACATGCAAGCATGTATACTAAAAACACATAGAAGGCTAGCAAAATGGCATAGCAAGCTAATCCTCTGCCTAGATTGCCAGTTTTCCATATGGGTACCAGTTCACGCCACAGTTGCTCCACTTACCTTCCAGCTCCCTGCTTATATCCTAGGAAAGCAACAGACAACAGTTCAGATTCTTGG
This sequence comes from Ochotona princeps, assembly GCF_030435755.1. Lineage (NCBI taxonomy): Eukaryota > Metazoa > Chordata > Mammalia > Lagomorpha > Ochotonidae > Ochotona > Ochotona princeps. The sequence goes on from NC_080836.1 coordinate 23,125,347, forward strand.
GATCCTGCATCTACGTGGGAGGCTGGGAAGAGCTCCTGGCTCCCGGCTTTTTGTATCAGCTCAGCTCCAGCCATTGTAACCATTTGCGGATTGAATCAATGGATGGAAGACCTCTCTCTTTCCTACTTGCTGTAAATCTGCCTTCAAATAAAAATTAAAACATCTTTTTTTAAAAAGAGAAATGCTTATTTAAAAATAAAGAACACATAGGTACCACATCACACAAGAACCATGTCCTCCACTCTTGAACTAAGTGATCAGAACCCAATTTACCTGTTCCATGATTGACACTGTTCCAGGTAATCACATTTCCTTCACATCCTACAAACTCAAAACTGCAGGTCACAGTGCGTGAACATGTATTACCTTCAAAATGGGTGTGTAAGAAGCAAGCTCCAGTGCAACAGTATTAGGGGTGTCATCCTTGGAAAAGTGCTCAGGTTAATGCTGTTACAGGACAAGAGGAACGGAGTTCTGTCTTGCGCTCTTCCACCCAAGGTGGATACACTGTTCATTGTCTTTATGTTCCTCTGCCTTCTGCCACCTGAGAATGCCACAGAAAGTCCTAACCAGTTGCCAAGCCCAGATCTTGGGCTTCTCAGCCTCCAGAAACATAGGAAAATAAATTTTTGCTCTTTATAAATGATACAATCATGGTATTCTGTTATCTTGGCACAAAAAGAGTAAGCTACCTGGGCAGGCAGGCATTGAATGGTGAAAGTGCAAAGAAAACAGATTAATTGACTTATTGAAGTCTCAGCATGAATGCAGTAGATTCCTGCCAAACATCATTTCCCGGTGCCTTCTCTGTCTTCTCTTCATGCTCCACTCTGTGTCCCAGTGGTGTCTGGGATGTGCATTGCACTCACAAAAGTCAGACACTGCAAATGAGCAGCCTATTAAACAATTCCTCTTACTTTTGAATGTGTGTATATTTGCCAAAAAACGTCCTTTATGTTGGTAATTAAAGGAACATTGAATGGCACGCTTTCAGATAACTTTTCTAAATAGAAATTTTCAAAGATGTCATGCAAATTTTTGGAAGGAATACACCAACCATAATTTTAGTCACTAGTTTTGTTTAATTAATTTTAATTTGTCTTCAGTTTCTTCAATTTGTTAGGCAATATGAATTTTTTAAAGAAAAATAAGACTCTGAAAAAATTTAATTTTTTGTATTTCACATTTTACTTAAAATATTCTTAGATAAAAATGTATTCCTATTTTTGTATGCTTTGGATAAATAGTTCATCCTATTCTTTTGAAGATTTATTTTGTTTACTGGAAAATCAGATTTATAGAGACAAGGAGAAACAGAGAGAAAGATCTTCCATCCACTGGTTACCTCCCCAAGTGGTCACAACAGGCGAGGTTGAGCCAATCTGAAGCCAGGAGCCAGAAGCTTCTTCTGGGTCTCCCATACGCATGCAGGGTCTCAAGGTTTTGGACCATCCTCAACTATCTTCCCAGGTTACAAGTTTGGAGCTAGATGGGAAGTAGAGCAACCAGGAAACAAACTTGTGCCCACATGGGATCCCTGAGCTTGCAAAGCCAAGACCTTAGCCACTAGGCTACCGCATTGGATCCATTCATCTTATTTTTATTTCTTTGGGTCATTATATGCTGCTCTCAACTGTTTAAACATTGTTCATGACGACAAAATAGGTGATCTTACTGTATTAGAGACAATAAAAATAAATTTTATAAAATAAATACGCAATAATATATGATTTCATACATCTACATTTAATTATCCATTCAAATGCCACCAGCACTTGAAAATAAGATTGACCCTTTGACAATAGGTTCAGGTTCCTTAATTCTAACCCAAATTTGATTTATATATAACACCATTGAATTTAATTTACATGTCTCAAGTTTAAGTTTCATGTGTGCTATAAGTTATATTTATAAAAGTAGAAGGATGAAATATTGCAACTTTTAGCTTGACTAATAACATTTAAACATCAAGACAGACCGTACGCAGCCTTCCATTTTCTGATTTCACCCTGGAGCAGGAAAAGCAGGGCTGAAGCAGCTCAAACCAAAACCATCACTTCACTCACACAATGCCTAGTTTTTAGTCTTCCTATGTATTCTCTAATGTCAATGTTATTTTGAAGAAAAAAATTAAAAGAATCACTACAACTTTTCAACCTGTGGCCCAGCATAATATCAGTAACTTATTCTCTTATACTCCTAAATATTTTATATCAGATGCGATATTTATTCTACAGTGGCTAAAAATTTAATTAGAAGCCAGTGGCTAGTTAGTGAAATATTTACTAATAACCTACATTTTACTGTTTATTTATAGGCCACTGTCTCTATATTAATAGTTCCGAAACTAGTCTTACCCTAAAAAGTCACACGAGATATTTGTTAACACATACTTTCTGAAACCACTCCATGTCTATATTTTCAATATCAAAACCTGAGAGAGAACTCTCTAAATTCATTCTTTCCCTTTTCCTCTCCCTTCCTTCCTGCGAGGATTCAGCTCAACAGACACATGTGAGAACACTGCCACAAGAACACATTTGACAAGAACAGATCACATATTTGTATATTTCAATCCATCCACTTTTAGAAGGCCAAAAATCGTGTTCATCCACATGCACAATATCTTTGTTAGGACCTTCACACATTTATTTTTTTTCTCTCTCTCCCTTATTTTACTCTAAAACAAACATATTTTAATAGAATCTTAAAGCTATCCAAGTGCTTTACAGTTTTAGCATTTTATTTGTACTCAAAATAAGGCTATGACAGATTATTATCCTTATTTGTCCTCTAATGTAGTCTAGTGTTTTTGCCCTCATTTAGTAGATGGGGAACAGAAAGATATACAGTATGCTAACTAGACTGGAGACTACAGACCAGGCCTGAATATTAAGTATTGGTTGGCTTTTGATGTAAGACACACAATCACAATTACATACAACAAACAGCATCAGTTTTGTTTCATGTGCCTGAGGCTGAGCTGGAGTGATGTTACACATTTCTTCCTGAGACTCACACTGAGAAAATATGAACTTAAGATAATATAACAATTATTCTTTTTAACTTTATAATGATGACAAAGTATTATAAATTCAGTGTAAACCATATTTTGAATTTTGAATGTTAATCTTTCCAATCTACATAAATGTGGTCCAAAACTCCCTCTCCCTCAATGCTGGGCCATGGGTTCTGGCCATGGAGTTCAGGTTCTGTCACTGTAACTATTGGTGCTTTAACGGAATCTACTTCACTTGGGCTGTGGGATACATGAAGGGCCCTAGCTGCATTCTACAGCCTGTGGCTGCCAGTGCATCTGCCTCAATACAAGCTGTGTCCACCCTAAGAACCAGATAAGGTTCATTCTACATCTCCTGTACTTTGTATTTCTTTTTTGTTTATAATCTATTTTATTGTGTTGTTGTTGACAATCTTTACATAGTTAATTACAGTTAAAGAAAGAAAAAGAAAAAAAAAGGTTCAGGGGGATAGGGAAGTGGGTAATACTATTATGTCCATATTGTTTCCATCTTGTATCTGAGGTAAAGGGGGATATTGAGGGAGAAGCCCCACCCGGTTTCCCGCCCACCCAGAGTCCCGGATGTGGGGCATGCTCCGAGATATGTGATTGAGCGGTGTTAATAGTTAATAGTTATGAATCGCTGCCAGTTTCACTCGATCAGGTCGTCCACTGATTGATATGGTCCATCATAAAGTCTCCGTTTGCCCCATTTTTCGCTGCCAACATATAGCTGAGATGAATGATTGATCTGCTCTGTCTTCTGTCTTTTCTTGATTAGAGTTCTGAGTCCAGCAGTTCGATTGGGGAGATCTCCAAAGAAACTTTGAGGTATTCCCAGACTAGTTTCTTGCATGTTCTAGCAAGCACAGGGCCCAGCACAGTCCATCACCCCGATCAGCTGGTGGTTGCAATTGCTGGGTTGGTTCTGTTTTCAGTCCCGAGTTGCACTGGAACCAATGGGTGTTGCAGTCCAGTCTGGTTCTGCCCAGCACGTACTCGGTCCTCACACTAACCAGTGGGAGCTGCAGCCTAGTTGGGGCGACCCACGATAACCCACACCAGGCCCGCCCCCTACCCTGATTTGCCAGTATGTGTAGCAGAAGACCAGTCTGTCCCCCATCCCTTTTGGCTCTGGCACTTGTCAATGGGTATTAAAGCTTAGTTCTATCTAACCAACTCAACCATCCAGCCCTCACGAGTGTTGTTGAGTGCCTCTCTATCTAGCCATCCCAGCCCCCGTCCTAGTTTTCATGCCCTCCCACGGGACTAGTGACCCAAGAAGGGGGAACCCACTTTTTCCCTCCCAGGTCTCTCTGTCCCGGTTTATGCACTCTTTAGGTGGTTCTGTGATTTGACTTGACAGAATTAGTCCCCAGTGCCAGCTTCTGCGGCTATGCCCAAACATCCCTCACCCACGCTAATCTATGCTTGCACCAGCAGGAATAATCAGCCCAGCCTGGCTTTTCCCTGATCTAGTCCACATGCAGCGCTCAGGTGTTGTAGCCTTGCATAGTCTAGTCTGTCTCTATCCCAGCCCACGCTCTCCATTGGGAGTAGCTGTCTGGCGAGGGAACCAGCCCCTTAATCCCCCCGCCAGTTCTGCCCCTCCCTTCCTTCCTGGATTTCACGTGTGCTGGTTGGGTGCTGCATTCATACCCAGTACAGGCAACCACGCCCTGGCATTCCATAATGTGTACTGGTTTTGTCGCAACCAAACCCGGCTCATCCCACACTCTGATCTGGTGATCGGATTTGCCAGTGGGTGATATGGACTGATTCAGCCTGGTCTGCTCCTGACCCATGCTGAATGTGTGCCAGTGGGAAACTTTCCATGGCCTATTCTGGACTGTTTCCTATCATGCTTCTTGCGCTTACCTGCAGGGACTGTGTCCTGCCAGAGGAATTGCCCAGGCTCCTCCATCAGAACCCCTCCCAATGGCAGGTTTTGCACATGCCAGGGGGTCCTTGAGCCAACCCAACTCAGTTCACCTCCTGTCCTAGCAGGAACAGTGGCTTTTCCTGGCTGGCTTTCACCCCATTCTGGTTCTTGTTGTTGGATGTTTCAGCCCGGCCATGGCTCTTCCATACCCACATACAGCTCACGCATGGCTCAGTAGGGGGTTGAGACCCAGCCTAGTCAGTCCCACATCTACCCTCTGGTTCTCCATGACACCAGATGGTGTTGGGGTCTGAACTGGCCTGGTGCATCCAATCCCAGCCCACACTAGTGCCTCGGGTGACTGCAACTGTTTCCTAGATAGAACGCAGCTCCAATTCTAGCACATACGCCCCTTGGTGGAAACCTCAACCTAGTTAGGGTGTCCTGTTACCTCCCCGATTGGGCTTGTTCCTAGCTGTAAATCATGCACCTGCCCGTGGTTGCTCTGAGGACCAGTAGGTACAAGAGCCTAGCTCGGTAATGACCTGTGTTCCATGCTGGTTTCTAGTTTTGCTTGTAAACAAAGGTTTGCTCAGTCCTGCCCAGTACATTACGTTCCATTACCAATTTACACATTTTGGAGCTACTATGCCCTGCTAGTCCGACCCCCAGATCTGGACGGCGTGTTCACCAGCGAGAGCTATGACTCTCCAGGGGAGCTTCCCAAGTACCTCCACTTGATCCACTCCCAAACTCAGTTTACATACATGCCATTGGTTTTTAGGCCAGTGCCCAGTGTACTCTGGCCTCCCATTTGGCCTTGTATGAGCTGGTGAATGTTGCAGCCCGGCCCACCCCACAGCCTATTCAGGATGCACATTTGGGTGCTGCTGCCTTGCCCAGTCCACTCTATGGCGGATCCCTTTACCTGTGATTGATGGCAGGCTCCTTGGTCACACCTAGCTTAGTCCATAACCACCTAAAATTTAGGTTTACCAGTGGGGCCAAACTTTCTACAGGGTGTGGCCCACACATCCTGCACAGAGTCCACCCCAGGATAAGGTTCTAGAGTGCTAGTTAAAATTATGGACCTGCCTAATGTGACCAGTCTCCTGAACCAACATCATGTCAGGCAAAAAAATATCCTGCTAGACAATCCGGGGCTTATCTTTTGCATTATAGGTGTTCAAAGCTCAGCATTATTGAGTGATTAGAAGTTCTCCAAAAGAAGAGTTACTGGCGTTGGGAATCTTTAGGATTGACTCAGAACTCAGAAACAGTGGGGTCACCCTAGAGCTATCTAAGCAGCAATTCGGACATCCAACACAGAGCTTCACGGCCGGGCGGCCAACAGGCAAAGCCTGACACCACATGGTGCACTGGCCGCCCTGGATGAGGCCGAGGACTCGTTCACTGCCTTGCGGCAGTGTCTTTGGCGTCAGCCCCCAGCATTGGGTCAGACCCGGCAGGGGCACCCCAAACAGCCGCCACACTGTGAGGAGCGGCAGTTGCCTCCGAATCTCAAGGCCCGAACCCCTCCCAAACTCACCTAGCTGCCAGATATTAGCAGCTGGGTGGAGCTAGGAATTTTAAGCCAGTTCCCAAGTTCCCTCATGGAGCACTTACCCTGAGGAATGAGCTCTCTTGGGTCCTGGATGAGGCCCAGGACTCATTCACTGCCTTGCGGCAGTGTCTTTGGCATCAGCCCCCAGCATTGGGTCCGACCCGGCAGGGGCACCCCCCACAGCCGCCACACTGTGAGGAGCGGCAGTTGCCCCCGAATCCCAAGGCCTGAACCCCTCCCAAACTCACCTAGCTGCCAGATATTAGCAGCTGGGTGGAGCTAGGAATTTTTCTGTAGTTTGTATTTTTTACAAGAAATCATCAACATGCCTACCCAGCAGGACCTGACAAAAGTCTTGTCTATGTTGCACAGTTCCAGCATTATCTCTTTCAGTGGCATAAGTCCTGTCATGAACATGCTTAGGTGACAGTTCCTGGTGACAGTCTCCTCTGTGTCCCACAGCACCAGGAACAGAGCCACAGCCATTACTAACTCTAGAGTGACTGGCACTCACTTTTGTGGGCCCTGAGGACACACATCTTTGGAAGCCTGTGCCCATTGTTAAGTCATACTACTGATTCCAGGAGCTGATAAAAACATCAAAACATCTGACTTCAAAACCTACCACAATGCTATAAAGTAATTACTCCAGCATTGTACCGGCAAAAAAAAAAAGTAGGCACAAAGCTCAAGAAAACAGAATAGATACTCTAGGGACTGGGCTTGTGGCACCATAGGTTAATGTGCTAATTGATATTGGCATCCTGTATGAGTATTGGTTATGGCTGCTCCACTTTTGACCTAGCCTAGGAAAGATGAGCAAGATGGATTGCCTGGGGACCCCTGACACCATGAGGCACACTTAAATGGCGTTCTCAGCTCCTGTCTTCTACCTGCCCAGACCTGCTCATTGCATCCATTCCGGCAGCGAATCAGAGGAGGAGAATCTGAACCTCTCTCTGACTCCAACTTCCAAATAATTAAGTAAATAAATAAGTATTTTTAAAAAGGATAAACACCCAGAAACTGATATTATTCAAATGCACAGAGGACAAACACTATAGAAAGGACAATTTCCTGTATACATGGTACTGAAAAAACTTGATACCCATATGTAAAACAATGAAATTAAATCCTTACCTCTTAACACATACAAAAAAGTCAACTCAAAGTGAAATGGAAAAAATACTGAAACTATGAGATTGTTAGAAGAAAATATAAGGTAAATACTTCAAGATGTTGGTGTTAGCAAAGGATGTTTTAATAAGAACCCTAAAAACACAGGTACCCAAAGCAGAGCAAAACTATACAAACAGGATTACAGAAAACTGAGAAGCTTTCTTCACAACCAAAGAAACTATTAAAAAAGACTAAAGAGGCAAGCAATAAAATGGGGAAAAAAATGAAGATAATTATAAGACAAAGGATTAATATCCTAAACATGTAAATTTAAATAACATTCCAACAATTCAATTAATGGATGGATAAAGAACCAGAATACACATTTTCTTCTAGAATGAGCATCTGAAAAATTTTTACTTAACACATTAATAAAGAAGCAGCAGAGAGGAAAATGCAAATGTATATAAGAAACTGGAAATTAGAAAAGAAATGCTTAATTGCTAATGAAGATATAAGAATGATTTACTGGGACCAGCACGATAACCTAGAGGTTAAAGTCCTCACCTTGCACATGCCAGGATCCCATATTGGTGCTGGCTCATGTCCCAACCACCCGTTTTCCATCCAGCTCCCTGCTTGTGGCTTGGCAAAGCAGTGGAGGATGGCCCAAAAGGACCAAGCACCTGTGTGGCAGACACAGAAGAGGCTCTGGACTCCTGGCTTTGGATTGGCTCAGCTCTAGCCATTGTGGCCACTTGAGGGGTGAATCAATGGATGAAATACCTTTTTGTCTCTCCTTTTCTGTGTAAATCTGACTTTCCAATGAAAATGAATAAATAAATCTTAAAAAAAAAGAAATTGAGAGTATAATGGCACTTACCAGAGACTAAGCAGGGAAAGGGCTGGGGAGCAAAGGGCAAGCAAATATTACTGACTAGATATTAGGTTCAAGTGTTCTAACACAGTAGGGAGATGGTAAATAATGGCAAAATATGGTGTGTTTTCAAATTAAAAGGGATGATTTTGAATATTTTTACTGTAAAAGACAAATATTCGAGGCAATAAATATGCTTACCCTGATTGCATGTTACACAACAAACACATACATCACAACCTATAATGGTATCACATGAGGAATTTTATGTGTCCATTAAATTTTTTAAGTTTTTTTCTTTTTTAAATCATTATTATTTCTTGACACAGCTCCATAGGCTCTGCCCTTAGCCCTTCCCTAAGTACCCCCTCACACTCACAGAGGCATGCTGGTTTAGCATGCCAATCGCACACCTGTTAAGTGTCGGCAAACCAAATGGATGCCAGTTCATGTTCTGGCTGCCCCACTTGCGATCTAGCTCCCTGCTTATGGCCTGGGGAAGCATCAGAAGATGGTCCAAGGTCTTGGGACCACAGCCACATGAGACACCTAGAAGAACTCCTGGCTCCCAAACCTCCACTCTGGCCATCCTGGTCATTTGGGGAGTGAGTCAGCAGAGGGAAGATCTTGCTCTGTGCGTCTCTCCTTCATTATGTAAATCTGCCTTTCCAAAAATTATATAATAAACCTTTCTTCAAAAATAGAAAAGCACTGAAATAATTTTTTTTTAAAAAATGCTTCATTTAAAAAGCAACATTAAGCACATGGCCATAAGGTTCTCTGGGGGAATTTCTGAATCAACTAAAAGATCAAACCAAATCTTTCACTTAGACAAAAGGCCAACAAAGAACATACTAAGGACATGGTTCACACATGAAAATCTCAAAAGCTGAAGATTGCGCAATTGATTCTGAAGAAAAAAATAACATGTATTGAAAAGAATCAAGGGTGTGTAGATACTGTTGCAACGACATGGATCAGAAATCAAGTAACATTTTAAAAAACCAGAGTCAAAAATCAAACTGAGGTGCCAGGCTGTGGGGTACCAGTGTACAAACCAGCAGTTTAACCAATGGGCCAAATGTCTTTCTCTCTTTATTTTGATAGATCTTTTGAACATTTGTTACTGAACTCATGTCCAGGCACATATGGGGTATTTGAAACTTATGCAAAATTGGGTCAGGCATGGTAGCCTAGCAGATGAAGTCATCGCCCTGCATCCAACAGGATCCCACATGGGCACCAGTTCATATCCCACCTGTTCCAATTTCCATCCAGCTCCCTGCTTCTGGCCTGGGAAAGCAGTCAAGGATGGCCCAAACCCTCGCAACCCTGCATCCACATGGGAGTCCTGAAAAAGGCTTTTAGCTCCTGAGTTTGGAGCGGCTCAGCTTCAGCTGTTGAGGCCACCTGGGGAGGGAACCAGCCGATAGAAGAACTTTCTGTCTCTTTCTCTCTGTAAATCTGAGTTTTTAAATCAAAATTAAATTTTTTAAAAATCATGGAAAGTGTGTTTCAAGAAAAAATGATTTTTCAAAGTAATTTTTCATATCAAAACAAATATATCTTTAATTCTAGTTTGTCATGAGCTTTCTGAAGTTCCTTCACATATATGTGTTTTAAATCACATCTGTTTTGTAGCCTTTAACCAGTCATAAGGATCTGTGAACTCAGTAAGCTCTTGATTATTCCTCCCCACTTACTATAATTATCATATTTTTATTTTATGATACAGTTCCAAGGCCCTGGGATTTCCTTGCCCCCCCCCCACTTCAAATCCTGTTAACTTTTATAAACATCTCAATGACTGACAACAAAATTGCCTTCCTATATTTATGACAGAGAACCCATGCCATTTTTTCCCATTTCCTTAGTTCCAACTGAAAATTCAAAACCTAGAACCCTTCAATTCAACCAGATCAAACTCCCACTTTAGTACCATACCATAATGACTATTAAAACAGATATTATGTGCTATCTCTTTAAAACACATTAACAATATATTTATGTCAGCAATATCACAATATGAAAATGCTACAAGTATTAAATATCCAGATTAATCAGCAGACATTATGACTGAAATCAAACTCTACAGTAAGTTTTCTAGATTCATTTCCTCTGATATGTACTGTGAGATACAAGTAAAAGTTTCTTCAAACTTTGGATATGGCTTTTTTTAAATAGATTTTATTTATTTGAAAGAGTTACAGGGAGAGAAGAGAGGGAGAGAGAAATCTTCCACCTGCTGGTTCACTCCGCAAATGCAGTGACATTCAGAAAGGGGCCAGGCTGACGCTTGGAACAGAAACCTTCCAGGTCTCCCATGTAAGTATGGATGCCGAAGCATTTGTACCATCTTACACTGCTTTTCCAGGTGCATTAGCAGAAAGCTGAATCAGAAGTGAAGCTGCTGGGAAAGGAAACAGCAGCCATATTACATGCATGGAAAGCTGACAGAGGCTTAACGCGCTACACTACAATGCCAGCCCTCAGTTATGGTCACGTTCAAGATTTCAAGTTAAGGGCCCAACATGATGGCTCAGTGGCTAGCTCCTTGCTTTGTGCCCTCCAGGATCCCACAGGGGAACCAGTTTGTGTCCCAGCTGCTCTACTTCCCAACCAGCTTTCTGCTTGAGACCTGGAAAAGCAGTAGAGGATAGCCCAAAAGTTTGGGAGACTGCACCATGTGGGAAAACCAGAAGAAGCTCCTTGTTCCTGGCTACAGATCGACTCAGCTCTGGCCATTGCAGCCACCTGTAGAGTGAATCAGCAGACACAGAATCTTTCTGTCTTTGTTTCTCTCTGTAAATCAGCCTTTCCAATAAAAAATAAGCAAACATAAAAATATCTCAACTTAAAAACAAACCTGGGGGCCCAGTAGTTAAAATCCTCATCCTAAATGTGCCAGGATCCCATGTGGGCACCAGTTCTAATCCCGGCAGCCCAGTTTCCCATCCAGCTCCCTGCTTGTGGCCTGGGAAAGCAGTCGAGGATGACCCAATGCTTTGGGATCCTGCACCCATGTGGGAGACCTGGAAGAGTTCCTGCCTCCTGGCTTCGGATTGGCTCAGCTCCAGCCCTGGATACTGTGACTGCTTGGGGAGTGAACCATCGAACAGAAGACCGTCCTCTCTGTCTCTCCTCCTCTCTGGATATCTGCCTTTCCAATAAAAATAAATAAATCTGAGGGCCTCATGTGCATTTGGCATTCTGCCTTGAAGAGTTTGAGATGTATACATATGAGGAAAATACAGATTTAGTTTTATCAGATATTTCAGAAAATTTTAAATTTCAGTTAGACACCAAGTTTGGATTAAGGCTAACATTCTGGTTTTCATAACTCCATTTTATTTCCTCTTTCAATCATGGTGGAAGAGCCCAGAAAACAAGGGGGTAAGTTAAGTCAATCTGTGCTTCAGTAAGAATTCCAGCTGGTTTTTAGCACAAGCCAACATTTGAGAACCAGTGCCTTGAGAAGGTGATTTTACTTGTACTGTGTCTCACACAGATGGGAAAGCTAGTGCTGTGAACTGATTCACGGTATCCAACACCAAGCATTCATGTTCTCTTGTACCCTTCCTCATGTGGGAGAGTCACTCACTCTCCACTCGGAAGGCCAGTCCTGTACTAGAGGTGAAATTCAGTAAAGGGAAAAGATGAAGTCAATTGCCAGGAAGCCTCACAATTTTAGAATGCTAAAGACTCTTGAGTAGCAGCTTACACATAAAGTCCAAAACTGAGACCAGCATGTGATGCAGGTGTTAGGCACAGTGCTTCAGACACTGCTTGGGAAGCCTCCAATCCTGTATTGGAGTGCCTGGGTTCAAGTCTCGGAGCTTGTTTCTCATTTTTCGGCTCCCTGCTAAAGCATATCCTGGGAAGTAGCAGGTGACAACTCAAGTGCGTGAGTTCTTGCAAACCATGTGTGAGATATGGACTGAGTTCCTGGTTGCTGGATTCTGCCTGTCAGCCTTGGCTGTTTTGGGACTTTAGGATGTAAATGAGCAAACTGCAGATCTGTTTGATTCTGTCTTTGTTTCTCTGCTTTCAAATATAAACAAATTAGTCATGCTGGAAAAAGGATACATCTATAAATAAAATACCTACAATGTGGGGGTCTTTAAAGATTTATTTATTTATTATGATTATTATTATTTGGAAAGTCAGATATACAGAGAGGAGAGAGAGAGAGAGAGGAAGATCTTCTGTCTGTTGATTGACTCCCTAAGCAGCCGCAGCATCCAGAGCTGAGCCAATCCAAAGCCAGGAGCTTCTTCCTAGTCTCCCACACAGATGCCGGTTCCCAAGGCTTTGGGCTATCCTCCACTGCTTTCCCAGGCGACAAGCAGGGAGCTGGGTTAGAACCGGTACCCCTTGGGATCCCGGCGCATGCAAGGCAAGGACTTTAGCTGCTAGGTTACCATGCCCTGCCTCAAAATGTGGGGCTTGTTTGTTTGTTTTGCTTTTTTGTTTGTTTTGAAAATAGAAAGAAAGTACTTGGTAAGCACGTTATTCAGTGTGTCCTTTAAAATATGTCTTGGTTGGCAATGGTATGTGTGTAAAGCCACCTCCTGAAACACTGGCATCTGTATGGGTGCTAGTTTGTGTCGGCTTCACTTCAACTCAGCTCCATACTAATGATCTGGGAAAAGTAGCAGCAGATGACTCAATTATTGGACACCTGACAATTGGGAGACCTGGAAGAGGACTTTGGCCTGGCCTGCTCCTGACCATTGTGGCTACATAGAGAGTAAAGCAGCAGATGCAAGCTCTCTCCCTGGCTTACACTGTGTGTGTGTGTGCATGCACACCCACACGAGTGCAAGCACCTGTACACATGTGCGGGTTATATATCTGTTCCTATAACTCTTTCAAATAAATAAATAATTTAAAGGGTAAAAGATAAAATTTCTCCTTATAGAATAAATGTTTCTGCTAATCTTTACAAAGTAACACCTTTTAATAGTGGTACAAATTCACATAATTCATGATTTGGGTATATGTTATTTGTGTTCTAATTATCATTTTCCTTTCTTTACCATAAGCATTAAATCCTCTTTAAAAATGAAAAAATTACAAAAAAACTTTGAGTGAACTTTACTGGACATGGCATTTCATCTTGATTGACAGCCCACTTTTTGGCATTAGAACTTCCTAGATTTGACCCAACTTTGATAGCTTACTGTGTTGAATGATTTGTTTAGGAGCTCTATACCCCAGCTTCACCATCTAAATGGAAATAAGAACTGCAAGGATTTTTTGAGGTAGTGTGGATAGAGCGTTTTGTAAATCCCCTCCTATAGTAGGTATGTAGAACTAAAATTGAGCTCGGGGTCCACTATTCATACATGTTTGTTTATTCAGTATGCTGTTTCCATTTATGTCATCCATCAGCATGTTTTGTTTAGCCTTTGAATCTTCAGTAGGTATTTTTTTTTTCATGTGCAGTTCATCTTTCCCAAAACACAAACACCATGCAGTTGCATGAAAAGTGGTCACATTTCAGAGTTGGGTGTGAGCCTATTACCAAAGCTGCTTACAGAAGTATTCATTAGCACAGAGGATGCTTTCTCTGAAAGCATCATTGCCACCAATCACTGGAGTTGCATCTTTTTAAAGACTCACTCTATTTACTGCTCTAAGATCACAATTTTCTATCTATAAACAAAAATGCTACTAAATATACTCATTTGCTAATTCATTGGTGTAAGCACTTTATCAGACTGAATGAAAGAGGTGTGGATCTGAATACTGTATGTTGCTGGTAGATGGTGACTTTGATGTGCCAAAAGCAAATCTCCATTCCAAGTATTAGCCTGAGAAATCTTGCAAAGGCTTTGCATTTGAAATCAATACAAAGGTGTAAAAGTGTCTCTCTCTAAGCACAGGATCTAGATCCATCATCTATCCAGGATCAAGATAAAAGTAACAAGTACCACGGTCTCCATCATATCCATGTGGGTAGCCCAACACTAGTTAAGGCAAACCAAAATAAAAACACAAGGAAGTGGGGGAAAGAGAGAGAAAGGAAAGGAAGGACAGAGAGAAATAAAAATGAGCATCTCCAATTTAAAAAATTAAAAGCAGAAATTCTCCAAACCAGAAATATGCCTGAGTACTGGTATAAAACTACAAGTGAAAAATTCTAGATCATTAAATGTTTCATGCAAGAAAAAAATTAAAGTATATAAGATAACCTTCAGACTATGTGTATAAAGTGTATTAAAACATACAGGAATCTAATGTTTAGACTTGAGTCCCATTCATTTGATATCTCATTGCATACATGAAAATATTTCAAAATCTGAAAAAAATCCACAATCTGGAATATGTCTACTCCAAAACATTTTGGATAACAGAAATTCAACCTCGCATATAATTTAATACACATGTACCTCCATGAACTCTTTAAACAGAACCACATACACAAAGACTATGAAAATGAAATTAAGTCACCAGTGCCAATCTTCCCCCCAACTTGTGTTAATTCAACCGCACTGATCTAATGGTCATCTCACAGGTAACCAATCTAAGTGAGTTCAGTGTCCACATTCAGGAGACAAACAGTGGCAAGGCTCATTTCAAGAAAGTCCGTTTTGATGGCAAGAAATCTGGGTCCTCATTAAATTATCTGACTTGAGATTACCAAGTTGCAAAATTATCTCCACCCTCCCAAAGTCATCACTACGTAGCAAGCCAATTACATTCAACAAGCATCAGCCTGTTTGGGCTTTAAAAGCAGCAATGAGTCGTTATGAAGGAACTGGGCACTGTTCCAACATCATCCTAAGCATGAAAATAAACATTCAAATGAGTGTAAGTAATGACCTAATGAGGAACAGTCAGCAAAGCATCTAACAACTGGTTCAGACTGGCACATTTATCTCTTTCAGTTTCATCTGTCCCTCCAGTCAGATGAATGCCTGGGCATCTGCACCATGTGGAGGTACAGAGCTTTTGGTGGGCCCTGTACAAGTCCAGGTGTTTTGCCTACACACTGATTATGACACTATATCCAACAGTAACAGGCATCCTATCTGCAAAAGCCCGATAACTTTATCAGACCTTCTCAATCAAGAGGCTCCAGGGGCCTCCTTTTCATCCTCTGCTTGAGGCAGATCTCTCAGGGCTGAAAAAGTATGAGAAACTGAGATAAGTGTTCGCTACAATTATAGAGATGCATGTATGCTGCAATTGGGGCTGTGTCAGTGCTTTCTCTAACCTCTGCATTGCCAGCATTTTCCCATTTGGCAGGCCAAGTAAGTAATAGCATTTAAATGAAGAAATACAAGCCACTGTCTGGGTTACAGGCCCACAAAAAGGGTGAAAACAGGCAGCAGTAGATAGGACAGCCTCCATCTGGTTGCTGAACAGGTAAAGCAGGGATTGGAAAGCTTTATGAGAGTGGCTCCCATACCACTGTTCTCTGCTTTGATGTAGAAACAACTTCAGGTGATGAGACAGACTCTTACTGCGTCACTGAGGCATTTTAAATGTTGGTAGCAATTCCAGAGTTTACTAGGGACTTTCCCTTCCCTGTGGGAACTCAGTTTCCCAGACTACATATCCCTTTAGAATAATGACAACCCAACAATTGTGAATCATACACAGAATTTGGGATTATCAGATGAGTGTTACAACTCCTGATGTTTGTACCATGTCTCATTCACGCTCCACAGAGATAAATATTTCTGGTAATTTCTTTGGTGGAGATTGAAAATAAAAAGTAAAACAGTTAAGTAAATTGCTCAGGAATGCACAGCAAGTTAATTGGAGGACCAATACAATCCCAAACATGTTGCTCAATATCTAGGATAGATTACTGTACATGAGTTTTTATTGTTAAGAATTGGAAAGTTAAAACACCCTTTATTTCCTATACCACAAACCAGCCTTCAATGGATTCATGAAAAAAATATAAACAAAAGCTCTGAACTTCAGAAAATTCAATAATATCATAGAAATACTTTCAAGCACTCTTGTATAAAACATAGGGTTTCTTTGTTACAACTTCTTCCAACATTTGAAAACATTTTTCTGTAAAATTCTTATTCACCCAACATAAAAGAAGATAGTAACAGTCTCCTGGAAACCAGATTCCATTTCTTCTCCATATTTTATTTGTTTCAAATATCTATGCCTGAAATTAAAAGAATGGTACTGATATGAGCAATGAGTACTTCCTAATCCAAGTACTTTTCTCCCATAGAGGTATACTTAAAAAGAAACTAGTGCCCTGTACAAATGGGAACATAATTTATTTAACAATGAGGGAATAAGCTGAAATTCACACATCAGTGTGGTCCACCCCACACAAGAGGAACAACCATCATGTGTTCCAAAGGATGGTCCACATACACAAGAGAAAATGAATACAGAACTTCTAAGTGAAAACAACAGTGGTGCATCTGAATTTGGATCTCAATGGAAAGATCTCTCATAATTTCCACTTCTTTTTATGAGGTAGAGAAAGGCATCCTAATCAGATACAGCAATGTGGTGGGATCTTTGTCTACACCATGGTCCTGGATGTGACAGCTGCATCATGGGAGGGTGGGCATAGAAGCCCATGGGTAAAGATTTAGCATTACTTTGTAGCGGTACATGAATTCCAGTTCACCTACACTTTAACTTCTTACTTATATCAATATCACAATATTTTTAACTAGCTTGTCTAGGTCTCTTCTCTGAAAAGGTTAATCATAGGAGCTTAATTTGAACTCAGTTAATTTGAACTCAGTTCCTTTATTTTTCACTAAAAATGTTAATAATAATTCAACGATTAATTTCAAATGGCTTACTTAGTAAGTCCAAGTCTTGGTCATAATAAGAACATAAGAGCATTGTTAAAAACATGGACTTCCAAAAATTAAAAAAAAAAGGACGTCCAGATTATGAAATCTCTGGCTTGAAGACATGCCCTAAGTGATAATTTTGATTAACTAAAGTTGAAAAACATGCTTAATGATAATTTTGAAAGGAAAACAATTTCAAAACTGGAATCTTCTGGGATTTTTTTCAAGATCTTAAAAACTTTGCCTAACATAAGAAATTGAAATTATTTTATCAAGGCATTATAAACATGACTTTTACCTACACATGATTTGTTTTTCACTAAGTGTTTGTTATAGCTTTCTAGAGGCATCATTCTTATTCACAATTTATGTGTTTCAGCAGCATTTGTCATGGTTATTTCTCTCCCTCAGGATGCCTACATTCCTCAGGGGGGCCTTGGCTCTGCTTCTGATTCCGTTTCCTGCTGCTACGCATCCTACGAAACAGCAGAAGATAGCTCAGAAACTTGAGACGCTGGCACCCACAAGGAAAACCTGGAATGAATTTTGGGGTCCTATTTTTCATCTGTTCCAGTCCTGAGTGGTACAGGCATTTTGGAAAACTAGTGGTTGGACGATATTCTTTTTCTTTCTCTCTCTGTCCTTCTGTGTGTGTGTGTGTGTGTGTTTAAAAAAATTATGTGTGCATCCATACTACTAAGATAGACATGTCTATATGCTGTACTTGGCATGGATGTCAATGAATACTTCACTGAAGAAGGAATGGAAAAATGTGAGTCAAGTCTCCTTTTCTACATGAAGTACTCACCCATCTTTCCAACAACCCATGATATCTTTCTCTCACATGACTGTTAATACAGGCCACTCCACCCACAATTTATAGGAGTCCATTGTATTCTATTTTTATTGTAAGGCACAGCAAATACACAATGAGTAAAAACAAATATGCTTTTAGATTCAGACACACACATTTCTTAACTTTAAGTTTGCAAAATGTAAATATGCTAAGGATCTCACAGGGTTACATAAGAAATTAAATGGCTAAAGTATCTCAAATACTAAACCATAATATCTTTGAAACCATCAATCTATTTTTTTCTGTACTTAACACAATTCAAGGTGACTGTAAGAGCTAAGTTTACTTAAATAATCAACAAATCCCTCAAGCCCAAGTACCAAGATTTCCTTTATATTCCTTTGCTTCTATCCATGATCAGTTAGAGCAAATAATATATTCTCGAATAAGCATTGATTTAGAAAGAACAAAAGAGGTGCCAGCACCATGGCATAGTAGGCTAATCTTCCAACTGCTGCCCTAGTATGCCAGATAGACGGAGGTTTGAGTCCCAGCTGCTCCTCCACTTCCAATCCAGCTCCCTGCTTGTGGACTGGAAAAGCAGTGAAGCATTGCTCAACTTCTCAGGCCCCTGCACTCACATGGAACACCCAAAGGAAGCTGCTGGCCTCCAATCAGCTCAGCTCTGGCTGATGCAACCATCTGGGGAAGTGAAGCAGAGTATGGAAAATCTCTCTCTCTGTAAATTTGCCTTTTAAATAAAAATAAATAAAAGCTATTATGTTTAAAAGAGCAAAGAAATGGCATAGGAGAGTAAGAGAAGAGGAAAAGAGAAAGATCACAGTATGGTCTGAGGTTGAGGGGCCTCTCCAGTGGGTGACCTTCTTGTTGGCAGAGTGCCAAGGCATTGCAGGGCATCACATGGGGAGAGATGAAGAGTGAGCATTCACATGCATATGTGTGTGCTTTACGGTCTCATACCGTCCTGTAAAGCCATCCTTTCCAATTGTGGGGTCTCTGCCAGACAATTTATTTGCTCCTAATCATCTCCCAAAATCCACGTCTAAATGCTCTTGTCAGGTTATGGCTCCAACTGTTGTTAAAAGTAACACAATGGGGATTAATTTCCTATGAGTTTTCAGAGGGGACAAACAGTATTCAAATCACAGCATAGAGTCAGTGTTTGAATCTACCTACACTGTGCATTATTCTCTGTTTTATGTATGGCAAGATCTCTGTCCACAAAGTTTAAAGTTTCTTTCCAATATAATTCATTCAATTTTTGAGTCTTTAAAGTCAAATGCGAAGTATTATATGCTACATGCTCCCAAGAATTGGTCACAGTTTTAGCTCCAAAAACTGAAAACAAGTGGAAAAAGGTTTTACAGGTGTTTAATTAGCTTCCACGTTTTAGAACCAGAAGGTCCATAGAACAATTGACAATGCTTCATCTTCTCATAGGTAAGATCAAAAACTGAAGCCCAACGAAAATAAGGGACTCACCTAAAAACAAATAAAACAAAATTCTAACCAGGATGAATCGTTTTTATTAGAGAAATTTTAAAGAATAATTCATCTTAGATCTATGAGTGACCTTAGAAACCACTGTGACTGTCATTTCCAAATAAAAGTTCCACTATAACATTCCTGACAGGACTGCCAGAATAGGATCTGTGGGGGTTGCCACATGGAAGCTGCCAGTTCATTCGATCTGTGAGATACCTCATTTCTATTTCAATCCACACTGATGACTTCTTCAACTTTTTATTTCTAGTTCTGAGCTTTGATAAAATTGGTTAATGCCATTTCCATTTTCTTTAATATTTTTTGCATTCTTTCAAGTATTTTCTGATGCTCTGGATTTCCAAAGATTTCATAACTTCTGTCCCTTCTAGATAATGTGTATATTTATTAAGTAACAAATTCAACCTACATTTACATCTGATGCATTAGAAAAACTCATTAGCACTTACTGTCTTTTCCAGTGCTACATCCACAGCACCTAGGATAGTGCAGTATACACAAATATATTATTATTATTTTTGCTAAGTGAAAGCATCCTCTTCAAATTCTTTGAAGTAGATATAATTACCCTTTTATCAAAGTCCTAGTATATATTAAATTTGAATTTGAAGCTAGTCATTTTGACTATATTATTTTATACATGCACTTAGCAACTATTTACGTTTATAAATGTCGTTTTTCTCAAATGCTAAAATTCTACATCCAGAAATATGCTACCATCCTAAAGTTTTTTCCATGGGTGATGAGTCCTATGCTTAATTGTTATTGCTTGGCTTCTAACTCCTACAAGTTTCCTTGTCATTTTGTCCTTTTATTGTTTAAAAATAATGCATTTGAAAGGCAGGTTGAGTGCCAGCAAGATCAGGAGAGGGAGAGAGGGAGGAGGGAGGTAGGAAGGGAGGGAGGGAAAGGAATAGGGAGAGAGAGAGAGAGTTCTTCCATCTGCTTGTTAACTTCCCAAATGACTGCAGCTCTCCAACATGAGTGACAGCACCCCAAATACCAATGCCATCCTCTGCTGCTTTCTCAGGTGCTCCAGCAGGAACCTGGTTTTGGAAGTGGAGCAGCCAGGACTTGAACCAGTGTCCATATGGAATGTTAGTGTCACAGACAGCGTATTAACCAACTGAGCCACAATGCCAGCAGCTGTTATTTCCTCTTTAGACAGGTTCCTTTACAGTTACATACATTGCTATAACCAGTTCCTCTCCCTCTGAAACCATTTAAAACTATTTGGTCAGGAAGTTAAGACGTCACTTAGATGCCCACATTCCGTAACAGAAAGCTTGGTTTCTGTCTTAGCATGTACACTTCTAATCCAGATCTCTGTAATGCGCATCCTGGGAGGCAGCAGATAATAGTTCAAGAACTTGGGTCCCAGTCACCCACATGCCCTGTTGTTTTGGCTGTTGAGAGCATTTGGGGACTGAACTAGTAGATGGAAGATCATTCTTCCTCCCTGTATCTCTGCCTTTTAAACTTTAAAAAATGAAACAAAAATGAGAACAAAATAAAATCATTTCATTCACTTTCCCTCAAAATCCTATGAGAAAATTGCTTTTGTTGAGGTCCTCAATGACTTCCACTGTGTTAACTCCATTAACCAGTGTGCAGTCTAAATCTCACTAGGTTTATCAGCCACATTAAACACAGTTCATACCTCATTAGCCAGAGGGTAAGTTCATTCAACTGCCTAACCAACAAGTAACATGATTTTTTTTGGCAGAACTCTCAGGAGACTAAAATGGGTGGTGCTTGATGCCCCTAAAAATTGGAGGTGAATGTAGGACTAAAAACAGGTAAATTCATTTAAAACTTGACAAAGGTTTTCCTTTCTGACGTAAGAAAGGTAATGGATTTTGGGGCCAGTTTAAAATGAGAAAGAATTCTGTCCATGTTTTTCATGACTTTCAATGAACATTTTCAAAACAATTTTTAGAATATTATCATGTAGAAGTGTAGACTTGGCCAAACAGCTCAGTCCAAAAATTAATGAAAATGACAAGTCTGTGTGCAAAGACAAAGTATTTAATGACTAAATTTTTTAATTGGTTCTAGGCTGAAATCTTTGTATAACAAGTTTCAGCCTGGAGAAAAAAAATTTTACACTGCAGTTATGAACCTCTGATAATAGAAGATTTAATGGAATTTCAAATAGGCCATTAATTGTAACATGCCAATATAATAACAAGAAGATTAAAATAGGTCTAAGCTATACAAGTTCAATACAGCTTAAGTACTTTGTTTGAAATTAAACTTTCTCAAGTATATATTTCTATATCAAACCTTCAAAGCTTAAATAACAAAACAGATAGGAAAAGTTTTTGTGGCAAATTTATGTAAGAATGCCTGAATAGCTTACTCTGCCTGCAGCAACTTCACAACCATATGAATTAGAAATTAGACCAAGCACAAAATAAATTGTGGATAACACAGCCATAGTATATTGATATTTATGATTTCTTATTCTTATAGAAGAAATTTTTGTGGAAATACAAGTTTTCAGAGTAGATTGAGATCTCTGTGATTTTTTTAAACTTAATCTCCACAAAATGGGGTTATGAAACAGGAGAAAGACTTGAATACAGTGTTGTTAATGTGTATATTATATATGAACCTTTAGAAAAACAGGCTTTAAAAAGGGAGCTCATTCTGTATTTGGGAGATAAAGATTGTGGAGAGTAATCGCTACTGCTTTGTTTGTCTTCGGGTGGTGTTGGGAAAGAAGATACAGATTCCAGCCGTAGTTTTGGAGTTGCTGTTAAAAAGATGTGGATGTGGGAGGTGAGGAAAGAGAAGAATTAAAGATGATGAAAAAGCTTCTGGTTTGAGCAACTGAAGAAATAATGATGCTGTTTACCAAAAGAAGATGGGAGTGGGCCAAACAGGTTTTCAGGGTGTGGAGTAACTGGCTGCTTGTGAGTCACCCGACAGGTGAAATCAAGTAGGATACTGCGTAGCTGAGTTTTGAGTCATGTCACTAAATTAAGGATATTAGCTGCAGTTGTTCGCATTTAAGATTACGTGAGCACCAAGTGGTCACTCTGAAAATCGGCACGGTGCAATGAGAACAATCCAGCAGGAAAGCAAAGAAATCCAAATTCTTTTTCATTACCTAAATGTGAGAACCACTGTGTCTAAAATTCAGAACATACAAACTCCAGGTTCAGGAAACTAGTGATGTTGCACTGCACCTGTTTTTGCTTAACTTCAGAAAAGGCATTTAAGCACTCTCTACTTCAATTTCCTCACTTATGGAAGGGGAATATCAATATATTTTTCCAAACTTTATGTGTTGATAAGAACCCTTGTTCAGAATAACAGAATGTAGAAACTCAACATGTAAAAGAAATGAAGACCAAACCGGCATAGCTGGATCTCTACCAGCTAAGCATATACTCTCCCTTTCATAGAAGTCACTGAGAAATTCTCGGGCTTCTGAGAATCTTTTTTGAAAACAGACTCTATAAACTCTCAAATATGAAAGAACAAAACAGAGAGATTTTCCAATCTATAAGCAACACAAACCCTCAGGAAAATGGACTCTATGGTTGGGCAGGAAGAATGAAGCTGAAAGTTGAGCCCTTGTACTGAAAAAGTGCTCCTCCCCCACTCCTTTTGTTCCCTCCATACTGGCCTTCCCTCCTCCTTTCCCGCCACCCTACTCACCAAGTTGCCTCTGCTTTAGGAGCCAGGCTGTCCACATGGAAGTACCTTATGCTGTGTGCCTCCAATGTGGTATGCTCGGGGCATGCTCAGTGTGGAAGGCTTGCCCACCTTCATCTAGCACTGTCCACAACCTGATTCATATAAGCACCTAATGACAGGAACTGCTATCAGAAAGCCTGCTTACCCACCAGTAGCCAATTTTTCCAATCTCAGCTCTGTTGGTTGCAAAGGTCACATGCTGGTCCCTGTAGGCCTACAAGTTGTCTCATTTCTCAGTGGATTCAGACCTTAGATGAGAAGCGAACAATTTGGTAAATCTCCTTAATCCCCCAACAGTAAAGGAAAAAAAAAATCAGTGAATTCAGAAATGAATCAGATACTTTTGGCAAATAGCTAAGATAAGGTCTAGGTCACAAAGTCCAATTTATTCATCATGCTAAGAAAAACAGATTTTATACTATAAACGAGTCAAAAGCTATTAGGAAATGAAATTAAGGGCACATGGCGAAGCTACTGTTTTTGGATTATTTTCTTTGATGGATCAGTGTAGAGGAAAGCAGAGTATTGAGAATGGAGATCTGGCTAGAAAGTGAAGGTTACATTTTAAGGCCCAGGGCTCCTGGCTCTGTAACTCTGTATACAGCTGTAGCAAATGATGTCATCCTTGCCAACCTATTGCCTAATTTTAAACAGCTGATCAGCTTGCTCAGTAAGATTTCATTAAGTTGAGCAGTCAGATAAGCAAATCTTGAACTGCATTTTAGATGTTTATCAGTGATTCAGAAATGCTTGATAACTTCCCTTTTAAGGAAAAGAATGATTTATGTTTTTCTGACTTCCAAAGTATACATGTTCATGCTATATCCACAGTACATTGTTATTTGGTGCTTTGAAAGGCAAAACTCGGATAGTCACAGAGGGATGGCTTGAAAATAAAGAGACTGTAGATACAGAATAGGGATATTTTTCATTCACTAAATAGCACAATTGTAAATTTGAAAAAATCAACTGCACTTATTTTTCTCCCTGGAGAAAAATGTTTAATAATGTTAAAATATGCCAAGTAACTAATGATATCGCTAAGCCATAATCTGATTCTTGGTAACTTGACCTTGAATACTATCCTTTGTGAAATTGGTGTGATGCTTGCATCACATAATCACACTGAATTTGACCCTGAGATAAAGTTCATGACTTCTGCCACATTGAAGTTCCATGGTTGTCCAACTCTGTACCAAGCACTGGAAATACTGTGATGGAAAAGCAAGAGAGGGCAGATTCCATGATTCCAAAGATCCTTCAAACTCCTGGAAGATAAGACTCAAACAAGCAAAATGCTGGGAAAGAACACTCCCCTAGCTAATCAAGTCGGACAAACCCCCACGGCAGTAAATGCTGACCTCATCACCACAGCGTCCTCTATCATCCAGAGGAGTCACCTGACTTAAGCCATTCTTCTGTTTTGCTGCCTTTCTTTGTTTTGGTGTATTTTCTCTCCCACTAATGCCAAGTGCTCCTTTTCTTTGTTAAGCCCACTCATTCAACCCACCGAGGTCCTTTGAAAACAGGATGGGCTTAGCTATTTCCAAAGTCCAACTATTCAGTCCTCCACCGATCCCAGACATTAACCAGGGAAGTCATTCAGTAACAGAAACCTTACCCAAGCCGCTTAAAGACTTGCCTGGTTTTTTAACTGGGGGTTTCAAGTGATGAACTTAAGGTCAGATCACAGACCTCAAGCATTCACTTTCTTACTTGATCTCAGTTTCCCTCACAGCAAATTCTCCCAACACCAAGGCAAAGATGACCCTTAGGAGCTCCCACTCAACAAATACAGAGTTCGCACTGCCAATCCTGCTATCCTCTCTCTCATCCATAGCCAGTTGTCAATTTTCTCATACTTTCAGCAAAAATCTAGGGATTATTTTCCAAAAAGTACTAGGGGAAAAACAAACAAACAAACAAAAAAACCCTCACCTTACACAGAAAGCCTACAATATTTTTAACTAAAGAAAAATCAAGTTTAGACAAAAAAAAATCAAATCACAGTGACAAGAAACTGTGAGGGACTGGAGTTGTGGCAGAGCCTGCTAACCTCTGCTTGCAGTGCCAACATCCCACAGGGGTGCTAGTTCGAGTCCTGGATGCTCCACTTCCTATCCGTCTTCCTGTCAATGTACCTGGGAAGACAGTGGAAGATGGGAGAAGTCCTTGGGTTCAAGCACCCATGTGGGAGACCCGGAAGAAGTTCCTGACGTTGGCCTGGCCCAGTCTTGGCTTGCTCTCATTTGGGTAGTGAGCCACTGAATGAAAGATCTCTGTTTGTCTTTCACTTTTCAATCTCTCTCTCCCTGTCTCATCTCTCTCTCCTACACTGACTGTTACTCTACCTTTCAAATAAATAAAATTTGAGAAAAATGATGTAAAAAAAAAAACAAACTGCATAGCCTAATGTTTGTTGTGGAGTTCCCTCTGGCTCTAATGGAAATGTATATGGAATGAAGCAAGCTATTTCTTAGATCATTTCACTGACTCATTCTCACTGTATTGCTTAAAACTACTTCCACCCAACTCCTTTAAGTTTTTGTTTCTAATGTGACGCCCATGTTTCTAAGATGATGCGTAACTTCTTGGCTGTCATTCTTTTACCTTAATTCATACGCTCACTACAAGAATGTAATCACATCACATTTGTTAGAGATAACAGAGTGTTTATCTTCTGAGAGAACACTAAGCTCCATATCTAAGCCCAGCATCTTCTTCAAACAGGAAAGTCAGCTTATTCAATTCTTCGGTGCTTGACCTCTTCTTGACTCCAGCATTCTTCAACAACAGATATCAAGCACACAGCTCAACCTGTCTTTGTAGAACTAGAACACAGAAAGCTTTGAGAAACCCTTGAAAAGGACGAAGCACTCCAACAAAGATGTAGATGGCATACATTGCCCCAAATGAAGTAGTCCCTTCCCCTGCCATTATCCTAGGCTGTAGGAAAATAGAAATCATGTATTCAATCTACCACCTGTGGGAGAGAGAAAAAACATCTCCCATGCTGGGAAGAAGGCATCAACACTGTTTTAATGGAGAATTACCTGGGTATGACCAGAATGAAAACAGCACAGCAGATGGTAGTTTTTACATCTTCTGTTGTCTCTAACTCAGCTCTTATGAAGTAATTGTTCTTTAATTGAATAACATTTTTCAATTGCAAATCAATAAAAAATAAAAGTTGTAGCTGTGTTAACATTCTGAATGTTTCTAAGAAAACAAAATTTTATTTATACTAAATAAATATGACAAAATAGAGAAATACCTAATACAAAGTATAAGAACCCAACTAAAAAAATTGTAGTTGGTCTCAACACATTTACATCTTGAGTGTGTCCTGAGCCGATAAGACCATCACCATGAACTTCAACCTTCTCCCGTCACTGGACCACAACAAAAACCACAAGTGCCACTCCCAGGCGCCCTCACGTATGCACCGGAAGATCGCTTTGTCCTAGCTGTACAGAGAGCTGCACCACCTCTGCATGTCTGTCCCCAAGGCCAACGAGATCCAGGTCACCTTGGGGACAATACAAAGGTCAAGACATGATCAAAGTACTCCAAGTGCACAGAAATATGTCACTGGTATCAAGCAGGTACAGCCTAAAAAGCTGTGTAAATGCATAGGTGTGCACATGGGCATTCACCCAAGCAAGAGTTTCAGCTCCTGAATGACAGAGTGCTTGGATTCTTACCTTTCCACTGGCGAGTAGCTGTGGAAATGTGGTGATTTTCACCAGTCTCAAACTGTACACAAAGATCAGGGAGGAAAAATTCCTGAACATAAATCCAAGTGTCTACAGGTTGGAAAAGAGAAAGGAAAACATGAGGAAAAACTTACAGAGAAAATTCAGGAGCAAATATAACCTGTTGTGCAGCCAGGTCATACCCTAGTGTACGCCTCTTGGGAACTTCACATCTCTGGATATTTCATTGCCTTCCTGTTTAGTTATCCATTTGGGGCTCTGTGAATCTGCTTTTCCAATTGTAATTAATAATTTTACAAATACAAATCAGAAGTGTTTCCTTTAAAACAAGAAACTATAGCTTAAAATGAGATGGAAATATCTCACAATAGCCTCAGGATATAGACTCATTCAGTAAGAACATAAATTCAATTTTTAAATCAACTAAGAAGTGAGCTGGCAAAGCAAAAATGGTATGAGAAGAATAAAAGAATTTGCAGATTTGAGGGGAAAAAAAAAACAGATAAAAAAGGGTGGAAACCATTATTCTTTAGGTATAAAAATCCTTGGACTCCTTTTTTCCTAACCATATAGAGCTTGTGAACTCGGGAAATGTGGCCGACTTCATTTTTTGAGGGGATTCCTTAGGATATCACCTATTTCCTGCTTTAAAAACAACATCAAAAAATAGCATCTTTGGGCCCAGCATGATAGCCTAGTGGCTAACATCCTCACTTTGCAAGTGCCAGGATCCCACATGGGCGCCAGTCCATATCCCAGATGTGCTACTTCCCATCCAGCTCCCTGCTTGTGGCCTGGGAAAGCAGTGGAGGACCTAAGGCCTTGGGACCCTGCACCCACATGGGAGACCTGAAAGAAGCTCCTGGCTCCTAGCCTCAGATTGGTTCAGCTCTGGCTGTTGCAGCCACTTGGGTAGTGAATCAGCAGATGAAGATCTTTCTTTCTGCCTCTCCTTCTCTCTGTAAATTTGGCTTTTCAATAAATAAATAAGTCTTTACTAATCTAGCATCTTCCCTTCTGATCAGGAATAATAAAGGTACTTTGAAGACAGTGATAGAAACTTAGCAGATATACATGTTCACACACACACTCCGGTGGAAGGAAGTAAATATCTGAGACTTTCGAGAGTTAATATGTCTGTAATCCTTCAGAAACAGGATGTCTGGTACCATTTCTTGTTGGATGTTCTCACTGGCCACCTACCCACTGTTGACCCCACCTTTCTTCCACCTCTGACTTCCTTTGGTTCAGAGGAACTGATTCCTGAGACTCATCACTTCTGCTCCTGCCCTTGAAATTCCAACTGGGAAGATCGGACAGTGGGAGAAGAGCAAGACCGAGGTACTTCCGCCCCAGACTTACATATCTCAGATTGGTAGACAAGTCCCCCTACCCCGACTCTGGCATCCGCTGCATGGTGGCCCTCAGTGCCAGTAAACTTCAGGCACATCCTTTCCTCTCCTTGTCCTGGAGTGCCACGTGTGGGAAGGAGCAGTTTAAGTGGAGTCTGTCTCTGGGACTCAATATCCACTCACTGTTCCTTCTTAACCTCCTCCCCAACTGACAAGGGAACCTTATTGTTTTAAACATCTCTAAGCTTCTATGGTGAATTCTATTTTCTGCCAAGATCCTACCTGAGCTGGAAAAACAAAAACTAATTCTGGCTACATTGATAAAAAAAAAAAACAAATTAATCAAAAAGAGCAAAGAAAATGAATCAGGCTTCACTGATGATGTGATTTCTCTCATAGAGAAAAGGATAGACAACAATAATGAACACAAAGAATGATAATAAGTAGCAGGAATCTAAAAGACTAGAGAGAAACTGGCAGATAAGAAAAATTGAATGAATCTAACATAAGATACTATGTTAGAAAAGAAAATATAAAGAAAGCAATAAAATATATCTGCAGGGTCTGGGCACAATGGCTCAACAGGCTACTCCTCCTCCTGCGGGTACCAGCATCCCCTATGAGTGCCAGTCCGTAACCTGGCTGCTTTACTTCTGATCTAGCTCCATGCCTGGTAGAGCAGTGGAGGATGGCTCAGTCCCAGGGCCCCTGCGCCTGTGTGAGAGGCCCTGATGAAGCTCCCTGCTCCTGGCTTCTGATCTGCTCAGCTATATCCACTATGGCAATTTGGAGACTGAACCAGTAGATGAAAGATCTCTCTCTCCTTCTCTCTGTAAATCTGACTCTTCAATAGAAAAATAAATCTTAAAAAATTGTCTACCAATATAGAACTGAAAAATCTCCCTAAATGCAGAAGACAATGTTGATCAGTCAACATCAATTTATATCTTAGCTATGCTATGCTGCGTATGCTAGCTATGTTACTATAAAGAGAAACAAAAAAGTTGCTAAGCAAAAACAAAAGAGTTCATCACTCTCACGGGCGGGGTGGGAGGAAGGAATTTCAAATTGTTTACAATGGAGATGGGTTCTAGAAAATTCCAAATAAAGGACTATAACTTAAGGTAAAGCAACTTATTTCTATAATGCTATAAAGAGATTTCACGAAAAAATCTGAAACAGAGTAAAATGAGAAAAAGCGCATGCTTCCAGTGTTATCATTCATAAACAGCGATTCATTATCAAAATTGAGAGCTTAATAAAAAAAAAACCAAATGATTCCCTGCTCTGAGTTTGTACTTTATTTCTCCCACAGTTTTTCTTAGAAAACTCTTTAGGGAGTATCCTTTATGTTGCAAGAAAAAAATATTTATTTAAAGTTCATACTTTCATCAGGTGTTTTTAGACTTTGTTTAGAATGTGTGCGAGTGCCCACACATACATGCAGGCAAATAATAATGAACTCATAGTGTCATGTTATTAAAAAGTATTTTCTTTTGCTTAGCTTTTAATTGTTTTTAAAAATGTATCTTATTAGGTTCTAATAGATATAAAGCTTCTCCCTGTGTTGAGATTTAAGTGAGTTTTAAATGTCTTCTGAATTAACACATTTAGAGTTTGTGAGAAAAGATAGAATAATGTATTTCTTTAGATGTAAGAAGGTACATGAACCAAAGTGTTAATGATATCCAGCTAGACAGCAGAAATTCACCAGAGTTAATTGGGGCATAAGTAGAAGCATTGCGAATATGGATCATGAGCGCCCTGGTTGACTAAGGGCATATCTGAGTAGGTTGAGGCAAACAGAAATTTCAAACACAAAACACATAATGTGCTTTAAAACAAACAGAACGCTGATTACAGGGACTCACTGCTGTAGTTAGGTGAGTTCATTCAAGGCAACAGTTGCTCAAGCAGGTGTTCCTGTGTATCTGGCCTGCTTTCCTTGGGACTCACATAGTAAGCTACAGTTTGGAAAGTCCTTGGCAATGCACTTATTATAGGTATATGTGAATAAGAGCCCTTCAGAGACTTTTGGTAACAGTTCTTATCATGGGTATGTGTGCATGAGCGCCCTCCTTCTCAACCTCTCAGCTTCATTTGTGCTTTGTTGGGGCTTGACACCAGTGACTCCATTTTTAATCTAACAACTTTCCCAACAAATATTAACATCTTGTGTGGAGTGAAATGAGGTTTTTTGTTTGTTTCTTTTGTTTTTGTTTTAATTTTTTTCTACTCTCTAATAAAAGTTCCTTTCACATGTTCGCAAAATAAGGTACTGGGTTTTGAGGATCTGCAAGAAAGTTCAGTGTTTTGAAAATGCGTGGCAGTGTCAAGAGTATTCAAACTTTAGATTGAAACCAAGTTAAATATTAATTCTTTACTGTTGCCTAATAAATCACTGTGAACTTGGTGTCATAAAGTGACAGCATTTTATTTACATTTGATCCTGTATATCAGCTATTTAGGGAATGCACAATCAGAGTGATTCTTTCTCCTTCTTGGGACCTGGAGCCTCACCAAAGGGCCTAAACTAGCTGACCACTGGCTAAAGGGCCCAGCGGAAGCCAGCTGCCTGGACGGTGACTCAGCTGGAGCGCCTCATGTTATGGAAAGTCTCTAGCTTCCAAAAGGAAGTGTTGTAAAGAAAACAAGCCTTCAGAGTGCAAACACTTAGTAAGCCTCAGCATACTTCATGCTGGTTAATATCCTATAGGCCAAAGCACGTCACATGACCAAGCCCAGACTACTGTGAGAAGGGCATTCACAAGAAATTTGAATCTCAGTTTTATCATTTTTGGGTTTAACCGGTAATTGTATTTCTTTGAATATCAGTATTTTTCCTCTACAAAATAAAGAAGACAACATCCAGTTCACTGGGTTTGGAGGGATTAAAGGAGAAAACAACAGCAGCAGAAAGCCTAGGAAATAGTAGGTGTTTGAGAAATACTAATTATAACTTATTACACAGTTGTAAAGCTATTTCTGGCATTAAAATTGTTTGCACACCTCATAAACTTGCTTTTTCAGGAAGTCTTTCTTATACACATATGATTAGCATTGTTTTATATGTGTTTTTTGGTGTTTTTATTTATTTTGGGTCATCTATGAAAATTATACCAGTCCTTCTGTGTCATGATTATCTTGTTTTTTTATTTGCTTTGTTTGACATTTTATCATGCGTTAGTTTCACAAGATTCTCGTTTAGAAACACATTTGCCCTTGAATTCTTTATAAGCCTTTTGTCTGGTTTTCATGCAACCTCACCCTCACCTCACAGTTAAGGACAATTATGTCCATGGAAATTAAATTAATATTTGAGAACATCCAACACCAGAAATGAAACCAGAGTCTCATTTTTTCCAGGCTTTAGAAATAGAGACCAATGGGCCACAATAGGGCCTGTCTAATGACTCAACTGGCTAATCCTCCACCTCCAAGCATGGAATCTCAAACAGGTGCCACTTTGTGCCCCGGCTGCTCCAATTCCAATCCAGCTCCCTGCTTGTGGCCTAAATAAACAGTGGAAGATGGCGCAAAGCCTTGGGCTCCTTACCCATATGGGAAGTTCCTGGCTCCTGGTCTCAGATCAAATCAGTTCCAGTCATTGTGGCCATTTCAGGAGTAAATTTCTGTATTTCCACAGCCTGACTTTGCATTGATTCAGTTTCTAATTATAGGAACAGAATTCACCAAAGACAATGAAACTTGCCTAATTTTCTCAAACTGCCAAGCACAAACTTGTGAGATTAGTATGTGTCTAGCATTGTGCTCTACCCATAAAAATGCCTTTTTTGTTGTTGTTTAACGAAAATGAAACTCACCAAATGAAGTGAACGTTATGGGAGGCTCATTAGAATACCTTGTTCTCTTTCTTTGTTTACTTTAAAAAAATATTTGTTTTATTTGAAAGTCATAATTAGAAAGAGAGATAAAGAGAGGAAGACAGAGAGAGACAGATCCTCCATTTACTGGTTCACTCCACAAATGGTCATCAAGGCCAGAACTGGACCAGATTCCCTACATGGGTGCAGGGACCCAAAAAGCTGGCCCATCCACTGCTACTCTCCCGTGCCACCAATAAGGAGTTAGATTGAATTTGGAGCAGCCAGTGCCCATATAGCTTGCCAGAGCTATAGCAGGAGGATTAGTCTGATACGCCACTACATCAACCCCAGAATGTATAATTTTTCTATTTTGAGTCCAATAGCTTTCTTTAATTAAGAAAGATGACTGTCTCCTAAACATTCTGGTGGAACTTCAGTATCTGCTATGTGTCACACAGAGTACACATGCATCAGTAGAAAGGAGTAATAGTTAACACCTCCACACTATTATAAAATGTTCAGTGCTGTGTAATCCCTTAGAAAGATGGCACACAGACTGATGAGTGCAAGTCCTTGCATGTGAGTGGGAGATCATCAGGTGCACAAGGAAACCTAGCACTTACAACCTCAAAAGTGACAAAAAGAACGACTGAAAGCACATGAGTGGCTTATCATCAAAGGGAGCAACTGCAAAATCTTGCTCAGAAAAGTGTCAAGCACCATGAAGTAGGAACCAGTCTATGGTGTTAGCACCTCACTCCCTTGAAAATGAATGTGATGTGGTTTTCCTACCTTTATAAAAATGCAAATCTTGGGCAGGAACATCTGACCAGTTCATTTCTTCAACCCCTTAGCCTGATGAAACGGGGAAATAGTCAAGACTGTAGTCAGTAGGCAGAAAGTAATTCCTGAAAGAAAAGCAGGGTGCTACAGCCACAGGAAAGAAGAGAAACCTGGGGCTGTCCTTGTGACATAGCAGGTAAAGCCACCATACTATACGGGCACTAGGTCAAGCCCTGGCTGCTGCACTGATCCAGCTCCCTGCTCAGGCACCAAAGAAAGCAGTGGAGGATAGCCCAAGCCTTGGGCCCCTGTACCCATGTGTGAGATGCAGAAGAGGCTCCTGGATACTGACTCCAGTGTTGTGCAGCCCTGCTATTGCAGCCATTTGGGAAAGTGAACCCACAGCTGGATGATCAATCTCTCTGTCTCTCTGTTTCTCTCTGTAACTCTGCCTTTCAAGTAAACAAATAAATCTCTAAAAAAAAAAAAAAAAAAGAAGAAGTACACAGGAAACAACAATACTAAAGTTAAATTAAATGCTAATGTTTAACTCAGAATTCCACACATTTTATAGGAAGAAAGATTTGCCTCAGACAGACTCAAAAATTTAACTGATTCAAGATCGTCCCATTTATGGCTGGCAATAACAACCATAACCTTTCACACTGGAATCTCACATGGCTTCCTTTTCAAGTCCCAGCTGTTCCACTTCCAATCGAGCTCTCTGCTATGATACTAGGGAAAGTAGCAGAGGACTGTGCAAGTGCTTCTGTTTCTGCACCATTGGTTACCAGAAACTCTAGTTCACCCCAGCAGTTGCAAACACTTGGGGAGTGAATCAATAGATGAAAACGTGTCTCTCCCTCTCTCTCTGTAACTTTGCCATTCAGATAAATAAATAATTTTTTTATATTTCATTTAATCATTAGAGGAACTTTTTCTAGGAAATCCTTTTGAATATCAAATTAGCTGTAATTTTATATTATTCTTTTAGCATGCTACTTGCAGTTACCTAACTATTGTTATTAAGCCAGTCATTTAAAAATACAAACAGCACAAGATAGTCCATTCTAAACCTCAGTCTCTTTCATCACATAATTACATGAGGAAATATAAGCCTTCTGCTACAATGAGATAATACAATTCCTACATGTTCAAAGA
The DNA here is from genome assembly GCF_030435755.1 of Ochotona princeps. Lineage (NCBI taxonomy): Eukaryota > Metazoa > Chordata > Mammalia > Lagomorpha > Ochotonidae > Ochotona > Ochotona princeps. The sequence continues at coordinate 23,159,470 of NC_080836.1, forward strand.
CACATGGCAAACAATGCTAAAAGAGCAATGTTATCTTACAGTAAAATATGCATGCCTCTGAGGGCTTTGTTTCACCACTGGTAATGTGTTTTGGGAATTTTGACAGAGATGTACACATACAAATGCCATTGACAGACAAACCATTACCTACCAAATGCCCAGAGGAACATGATAAGAATTCAAAACAGTGATTGAGTGCATTCTGAAAAGTACACATGGAAATTAAACTCTTTTTTCTCTTTTTGGCAAACTGCCTTGTATGTTTTTGAAGTAAGATATATGATAGAATTAAGCATTTGATGGCTATAGATGATTTTAAAAATAGAATAGGAGCTGGGTGAGGGGGAGGTTTAAACTGCTGCCTGTAACACTGTAATCTCATATGGGCACTGCTACAAGTCTTGCCTACTCTACTTCTGATCCAATTCCCTGCTAACATGTCTGGGAAATCCGGAGAAATGGCCCAAGCCCTTGTGTCCCTTCCTGCTAAACAGTTTAGATAAAAAAAGAAAATGTTTTAAAATGTTTTTACTACCAGAATATTTCTAGCTTAAAGAAAGTAAAGGAAAACTATGATGACAATGCGAGTCAATCATCTTTCATTTGTGTGCTTTAAAAAACCAGCAAAGAATCCATGACATGGTTGATACCCAAGAAGTTACTTCTTTATAATTCTTGTTTTGCTCTAAAAATATATATGTTTTGTTGACTTGACAAGTCAACAAGCAAAAACTTTTATGTCTATGCCATCTTCCTGATGTTTTTCTCTCTTTTTCTTCAATGCCAAAACACATGCATTCACAAGCAGCTATGATTTGATAAAGCTAAGTTGGGGAGAAAAGTCACCTCCATTATAAGAATTCCTATCCCATTTCTAGGATATATTCTTTGACTTAATTCAGCCACTTCCAAGACTTCTCTACAGATCGTCATCTGTCTATATCTTACCAATCCTAGGATTTCTTCTACCAGTATCCCATCATTACAAAACACAATGATTTGAAATTCTAGCACCCAACAAAGCACTACATTTACAGATACAGAAACCTACTGTTTGGCTAGTACTTAGTCACTGAAAGCAAAATGGTCAGTGGGCTGTGGTCTCCATGGAAGAGACACATAGACATAATGAGGAAGAAACTAGTCTCTGTCCCTGAAATTTGGGTCAGGGATATTTATCCCTGGGAAATTGTACCCTCATTTCATACCATGAATATGAATAATATCCTAACATACCTGACTTTAGAAGCAAACTTATTTTATAATGAACTTTGAATTCATAAAAGCCTCTTGCAAAATTATGATTTCAGTATCTCAAAGTAGAGTCAAACCAATTATATCAACCTCAATCCAGTATTCCAGTACATGCTTTGTTGACAACATTGAAATTCATTGCTAGACTCAAACACCAATTGTATCGCAGGGCTTAATCCCTGCACACCCTTCCTTTATCCATCTACCCTCATCTCTTTAGTTTATTGTGGTTTTATATAATACCTGTACTCTAACAACAGCTAAATTTTCTAGCTCACTTATCTTACCCAATATCCAGATTTATATTCAATTGCCTTTTTTGGCATCATTACTTGAATGGATATCTCAAACTACATTTTCTTTTTTATCTAAACTGTTTAGCACCAAATGTACAGGCTTTGCCATGCTAGCTAACTGCAAATCTACCTTTTGAGTTGCTCAGGCTAGAACTATACCGTCCTCTTTAGTTTATCACCTTTCTTTTTCAAGAACAAATCCTCTTTGGCTGCATTTGCAAACACATCTAGAATGAGCGCTGTTTTTATATTTCCTACCACTGTCTTTAGTTCTGGGCCACTCTGGTTCTATTCTAGCACCCAGCCATGCATTCTCCATCCATATCCAAAATCCTACTATTTCTCCACATTCATGCACTCAGAGTAAAAACTGAAATCCTTCCTATTGCCATAAGATTCTACCTTGTAAGGATTTACTATGACCTTGAATCTCATTATACTGCTGAACCCAGATAACCTGGCTCTAGACACGTAAGCATATCATTATGCTCTTATGCTAAGGGCTTGTATTTTCCTTCCCCAAATAACCTCATTACTTACACCTTCATGTCCCCTAAGTGAGTATCACCTTCCCAGTGCCCCAAGAATTCTTAACCCTTCCTTCCAGCTTTAATCTTCTCTTATGCATTGTCAACTGTTAATATATTTATTATTATAATAATATAACACTTTATTATTAAATAAATATATTGATATATTTATCCATTATTACGTTGATATATTTATTTTTTCTTTTGCTCATTATCTGCCTTCTTCCACTGGAATATAAACTCCTTCCAAACAATTAACTTAATCTGTTTGTCCCCCATCTCCACCCCTTCCACTGTTGTATTTTTAGTGCCCAGAATAGATCATAGAACCAAACAGATTTTCAGATAAATGTTTACCAAGTAAATCAGCTAATGATTAAAGAAGCCTCACTGGTTCCATGACCCTGATGGAACAGATCACTTCATCTTACGTATCCCCGTTTGTAAAGTATGGCTCATGATCCTCATTAAGATCTCTTCCATGAACTGAAATAAAAGTTGTGATTGTAGATCTGCAAACATGGCAGACAGCCCATGAAGCCCTAGGACAGAGACTCACTATTTGAAGACTGATGTGAGACTGAGCTGGTGTGATTGTGAAAAAGTCACCCAGTGGCTCGGGTGATAAAAACTGAATTTGAACATAACTTGGTGTCAAGATGAATCAAAAGCAGCATTACCTTCTCTCAAAGACTCACAGGTAAAACCCATTACATGGTTTTGTCCTTGTATCTTTTTGCCACTTTGTGCAGTCCAAGCAGTATTCACTGCCTCCACTCAGCATGATTTTGTAAATGCTCGCCTCACTGCGGAGTTTAAAGGGATGAAATGGCTAATTAAAAATGAGACTTCTGGTGGGAATAGCTCTCAGAGAGTAATAATCTGACCAGACAATTCTTAACAGAAACTGAGTCTGGGAGTCAAGGGAATTGAATCCTAAATATGGTTCTGTCACCGTGTGACTTCAAAGAAAACATTTAACCTTTATGCTTTGGTTTCCTCATTTGTCAATATAGACATTTTCTATCCCAGAGTAATTGGGAGATTACAACAGATACATGTATAAAGATATTAAAAGATAATAGATACAAAACCCCCTTTTAAATTTTGGAAATGCCCTACACATGTTTCATCCTTTTGAAACACTAACCATGGTTAAGTACTGAAAATGACAGAGAATTAAATGCATCTTTGCTCATAAAAGTATGAGATGAGTCTTAGGCTCACAATTTACCTAACAGGATGTGACATGAACACTGGGAGATACTCCAGGAAAGAGACTGTTGACAGAGTGGAAAAGTCAGGAATATGCAATCACAATGTTAAATTGAATCACTGTCATGAAGTCATGACAGATATTTATGGATCATCAAGGGGATCAAGAGGAGCCTGCCATCCCAAGTAGGTGATAGGAGAGGATTTTCTTCAGACAGGCAAAGTCAAATGCAAACTTAAGAGCTGTCTATTGGACAAGTTGCACAGCCCCTTTAATTTACAGCTCCTAACATTTGCTATCCACAGAAATTGAGTGTGGTTGCCAGTAAAGCAGAGTAGATGTTCTGAGCGCTACCCCTGGTACCAGCACAGCTGTAATCAGGACAGACTGCAATCAGAACATTTCTCTCTGGTTCCATGGATACTGACAAAATTCATGTTTTCGTTTTCCAGGACCCAACTCTGAAATCAGTGCTGATCAAACAATGCCCACATTCTCTTTGGCACTAAATTTGACTCTGCAGTGTCTGTATGGAGATCCTGGCAAGCAAGATAAACATTTTTTTTTCTAAGCTGTGACCAGTTCCTGGAAGCAGATCTAATCATAGTATGGCATTCCAAAAAAGTAAGTGAGGAATTTTCAGAAATGGGCAGAAGGGAAGATGTACGAAAACTGTAACAACATGCATAGGGAGAAAAGCAGTGATGGATTAAACGTTATATACCCTAAAGCAGCTACACAGTGCCCATGTGTCTACAAAAATACATGTGTCAAATAGTGAAGGGATGAAATCCAAATCGGGGTAGCTAAGTCTCTAACCTTATTCATTTTATTGCAGAATCACAATATTCAGCCTTGAACTACCCAGGAACTGGATCATCCTTGCACAGGGACAAAAAAGTTATTTCTGAATGTTATGCATGTGACACAGCCATGGGGCTGAAGTCCCATTCAGAAGAAGTAAATATGTCCTGTGTGTTACAACCAATGTTGATTCAGCCAAGGCTGCACAGGTAGGTTCCACAAAGGAAGCATTATTGTTGATGGAACATAAACCTAGTTTCAGAAATGCCTTAAAAATAAACCAATCAAAAAGCAAGCAAAATGATTTTTAATGCCATGTAAGCATGAAAAGATTCTTTAACAGAAATGCTCTTTTCTAACGTTTTCTCACAAATTTCCTTTCAATGCATTCCTGCGTCATGTCCTTGATTTTGGCTTTTCAATGACTAGCTATTTTTTGTAGCTCTTGTATAGTCGAACTTCTCTTATATAAACAGTCAAGGAATGTAATATATAGCTCATACAATAATTTGGTACAAGAAAGTTATGCTCCTGCCAGAAAATATACATTTCCAATATATTATATTATATTATATTATATTATATTATATTATATTATATTATATTATATTATATTCTGTGAGATTACATTACATTCATAAAATTACCTTGTGCTAAATGTGGCATCACATTCCGGTGACTCAGAGAGTACTTTAGGATCATGGTGGGTTTCAATTTTATTTAGACTCACTGGAAAAAATAATTGTGTCGATATTGGTGAGTACATCAATGCACTTAATAGATTTCTGGTGCAAGTAACAATATCCCAATGCTAAAACTATTCGGTATGTAAAAACCTATTGATAACCTTAACTGCTTTCCTATTGCCATACTTATCAAGGTTAGGTCTACCTAGTTTCATAGGCCAAACAAGATCAAGTGTATTCTATACAGCATATTTTAAAATGTTTGCTTATGAGCATTTTCATCTATGCTTTACTTTTTTTTCCTGTGGCACTATCCTTTTTTATATTTCCATTTAAGATTGGTTCCAGGCCCAAGATACCCACAGCAATCTCTTCTCTTCAATCTTTATTTTAAGACTAGGCACAATAAGTTCTACCAAAAACACCTGCTAACTTGGTGCCTGCTGGTGCTTGCTTTATATAGCAAATTATTTCCAACCAGTATGTTATCAAGCAAATAACCAAAATGTTCTTGTAAACAATAGAGCTTTACTGTTGTCACAGCACATCCTTCAGAGCTCTGTGAATCTGTAGATATGTCTTTCTGGGAAAGACTTTGTGAAGGAGTAGCTAAACTCATTCATTTCTGCACACTCCCTATTCCTCCACCTGAGATTCTGTCCTGGGGTTGTACATCAATTTGCTTGTAAAATGGATCCTGTGGTATACAAAGAGTTTGGTAGTATGTAATGTTTCCCCAAGGAATGACTGATGATGTAAACTTTACTTTGGTCAATTTACAATCTCATTGACAAAATTTCTATTGAGAAGTGACAGTGATGTTGACAAGTCCTTTTCTATGGTGTGGAAATATCTGTAAATGCATGTCAAGGACTTATGAAACCCATGTGCTCTCATTGCTTACTTTCTAAAGTATGTTATACAAAACATTCAACTGAGCTTCCACTCCATAATTGTAAAAGCTTAGCGAAAATGCTTGTTATTGCATTGAGGATTTGGATTTGAATTGTTGGAGAAGCACGTTCACATGCAATTGGACTCTTCTCCACATTGGAGTAATTACCCTGCATTGTAGATGGACTCAAGGGATTTTGAATGTAGTAATGAATTGCTGCAAACCTTCCAAGAAATACAGAACCATATGTCTTGGGTAGTGGATGTGCAGGCTGTGGCTACAGATAAGGATGTGGGAAGGGAATGCTAGCTATTCGAAAGCCAACTGTGTAAGGTTATGAATTGAAATTCATTGCTAATGTGGCTAAAGTTGGAATGCACTTTTCCCATGCCTCTTAGGGTGAAATTTGTCATGTTAGAATAGGAAATTGGATGCTAACCTTCCCAGGCTGCTTTCTAATGATTACAAAATGAAACACACTCAGATACTTGGGCCTGACAAGAAAAAGCCCAAAGCACGAGACTGCACCTGCTGAGAATTAAAATACAGTGGATGAAAGTAGCCAGCTGTAAAACTTTCATTTTCAAGTGATTTCCCCCCACATCCTGATACCCTCTGAGAAAATCCAAATCTAGTAAGAAATCAACATGTCTAAAACAATTTTTGAAGTGTTATTTAGTTGATTACATCATGTATCACCTGTAAGAAAGATGGAAGGTGTTTATAGAAGCAGCACCCTTTCCATTGAAGTTAAGAAAAGGGGGGGTGCCAAAATAAAAATTTGTAAAAATGTATTCAACACAGTCCATAAATAGAGGCTATATCTAGGTCACTTGAGGTATATTCCAGCAATGAATAATTGCTCATGGGGTCAGTATGATTGCATGGCAAGCTAATCCTCCACCTGTGATGCCAGCATCCCATTTGGGTACAATTCACGTCCTGGCTGCTTCATTTCTTGTCCAGCTCCCTGTTAATGACATGGAAAAAGCAGCAAAGAATGGCCCAAGTCCTCAGACCCCTATGCTCACATGGGAGATGTAGAAGAAGCTTCTGGCTCCCAGCTTCAGACAGGTCAAGTCTGGACATTCCAGCTATTCGGTGAGTAAACTAGTATTTGGAAGATCTCTGGCTCTCTCTTCTCTAACCCCGATTTTCAAGTGAAATTCATTATTTGTTAACAAAAATGATAGTTCATGAAGCATGGACCTGATTCAATCAGAAGAGGCTTTTCAGTGGATCTGGACTTTTTTGGAGAGGAGGAAATTCTACCTTTGAATGGCACTTTCAACTTTGGTCTGAATACTGTGACCTGTCCCATGGATCTTGAACTTACCTGACTAGCTCTTACAATCAGGTGAGCCAAGTTCTAAAATCAAATTAAATTGTTGAACTTACACTGTCTATGTATTCTGTTTTCCTGGCTGAAATCTAACTCTTACACTCCCACACAACCTCAGACAATTAACAGATAATAAATTTTATTAAAAGAGAAGTAAATAAGAGAAAACTAGGAGGAAGCAAACACTGATTCAACTTAAAAAAAGAAATACTTGGCATCTCATGATGGTGACTGACTCAAACCCTGCCTTGGAAAAATAGCTGTGGATCATATTTCACACGATGGTTAATAACCATAAGAGAAATAAGGGACAAAAGAGAAATAAGGTGAAACTCACTAAGATCCATCAGGTTAGTGAAGATTAGTTGTTTGACCAGAAGATACAAGTCAGACAGATTTAAAAATAATATTGATAAAAGTGTCAGTGACTAAACCCAAATGCATGATGGTCTGGCAGTTTTTTGTGGAACCACAGAAATGTGTAGTTTAACATGATTTCAGCAAGCAAGAACACACTGAAACTGATCCAGGCCTTGCATATACTATAATCATGCTTTTATCTGAGATTACTATCATTTTTATGTGGGTTTAAAAAAAAGATTTATTTTATTTTATTGAAAGGCAGAATTGAACGAGAGAGAAAGACAGGAAGGTATAGATAGAAAGAGACAGAGGTTTGACCATGTACCCGTTTACTTCCCTAAATGGCTACAGAGGCCAGGGTTGGTGAGGCTGAAGCCAGGAGCTTCTTCCAGGTCCCCAACAGGAGTGTAGAGGCCCAAGCACTTATGTTGTCCTCCACTGTCTACCCAGGGAACTGAATCAGAAGTAGAGCAGCCAGACTGACACACTGCAGGTGGCAGCTTAGTCCACTTGCCACAACCCTGGCCACCACTTTAGTGTTAGGAGAGACTAATCTCCCTGTTAAGGACAAACTAAAGAAATTCTGAGCAGTGACTGCTTCCTGAACTTTAGGATATGATGAAAACAAAGGTTTGTGGATTGGCTTGAAGAAAGGATCTGGAAAATATACCTGCAGAGAGGAAAAGTCTGATAGGAGGTAAAGGAGAATTAAAATTTATGTTGGTGCAGGTGACTCTAGTACGTAAAACATTGGTTAGGAGGCATGGGTCCCATATTCTATGTGAGGCTCTACCCTCCAACTTCCTGACACACTAGCCCCTAGGAGGCAATCGTGTAGATTTAAGTAATTGGGTTCCTACCACCCCTGGAAACAACTTGCATCAAGTTCCTGCTCCCTGGCTTTGAACCCATCTAGGAGGCCATGGTGGACATCTGCAGAGTAAATTGGTGAGTGGAAGCATAGCCTTGCATCCTCTTTCTCTCTCTCTCTCTCTCTCTCTCTCTCTCTCTTTCTCTCTCTCTCTCTGTTTTCCTCTCCTACCCTCCCTCTCAAAAGAAAGTCTTTACATAAAAATGTCTTTAGTAGACAGGAAGTAACTCTATAAAAATTATCTGATGGGAATGACGCTAATCCCAGAAAGAGAATTTCGATATTTTCCAGCTACCAGTCTGAGAAACTAAAAACTATTTAGATACCAGTATCCTGTTTTTAGCTCAATGGAGTGAAAAACTAAATTTAAAGTAACTTTAATAGAAAAAAGAATGTCTTCTGAAGTACTGGGGATCCAAAATAATCAAGTAATGAAATTAAGCCAAGAATTATGCGTGGTGAATTCTCTTAGAACCAGAGTGCATCTAAACTTTACTTTAGGCAATTCATAGATGTAGAAGTAGCTGAGCAGGTTGGTGATAGGAAGTATAGTTCTCTAGAGTCCATTGAATAGTGTGTCAAGGGCTCGCTTCAGGAAGCTCAAGATTACATATTCTACTTCATCACTTGAGGATGCTAGGGAAAGTTAGACACCATGAAGTTTTTCGTTGCTATAACTGATACCAAAAATAGGACAGCATATAAGGAATAGAATTATCTGAATCTCAAACTTGTGGGAACTTGGAAGTTTCACATTTATGGGTCTGCATCCTAACACAGGCCCTCCTGCTGCATCTTAACACACTACACGGTGTCTTCCTGAGTCAGAGCAAGCAGGAACTGTTCAGGTCTCTCCACCTCTTATTATACAGCCACCAGTTCCTTCATAAGAGTTTTGCCCTGATGACTTTATGAAATTACAATTACCTCCCGAAGATCTCACCTGCAAACATCTACATGTGAATTTGGAGATTATGTTCCCAGCATATGAAACTTGAGGGACACATTCAAACCAAAGCAACTGCCTTATTCTTTAGTGTTATGTGTTGTACATAGGGAACAAATGCATTTGTGTGTATACATTGGGAAAAACATGATAGAATAGTAACATAAGCACATTGAACTATGAAGTAGGTAGTTCGTTATCAACAAGGATAGAGACTCAGGCTATGAAGAACAGGGCATGAAAATGCTCTGATTTTCAAGCAGCTGGATTCTAGAGGAATAGCCCAAAAAGCCCAAGGCCTCAGGGCCAAAAGTTAGGACAACTCGGATATGAGTAACTAAAGGTCTCCATCAATCAGGCAGAGGAAGCATAAGTAATCCATCTGATACTGATTGTAGTTCTCTTCACAGTAAACCTTTTGCCAAGAACCAGGGAAAAGGCTTGGCACAGTCTGACATGGAGTTATAGTCCCAGCCAAGAGAGTTTTAATTTAAGGAAAATGTCAAGCCCAGCAAGAAAAGCATAACAAACTCATGGTTAACTTGGATACTGTGTTCTAGGAACTTGGCAAGATGGTGCCAATTACAAGGCAGAAAATAATTCTGCACTCTGTCTATAGGTGGTGCTAACAAAACTGCTCTGTCCTGATTGGGTGAGGCTCTCTGTGGGGACTAAAGTGAGGCAGATACAGCATGAGGATGACATTGTTGACTCCAGCTGGGAGGACATGGGATGACCCAAGTAAGTACAATTAGATCACTGAGAACAGGCACCTCTCTGCAGCACTTAGAAAGAGGTGACACTTGAGTTATATCCCAAAGTTGTTTTTCTTACTGAGAGTCCAAGGAACTCTGGTTAGTAAGGAATCAGACTTTTTAAAATGGATGATGTTGTGGGAGTTCTGTGCTACACATTTCCAGGAATCATGCTCCCAAACAGGTCAGTGAAAAGGGAAACTTTCTGCAGATGTACTCAAGCAGATGTTCATGCCATGTGATAACAGGAATTCTTCTGTTTTGGTCTCACTAATGTGAGACCCTCCAGGTCCAGGAACCAGCCTTGTGAGGCTCCTCTCCCTGGGTCACCGTCTCACTACTCCCCCTCCCCACCCTGCCTCCATGTTTGCACATATTGGCAAACAGGGTATTATTTAAATCCAGAGAAGAAAAATACCCCAGTGAGAAGGGAATTTTCACTGTTTGTGTGGAAACTCACCATTTGTCAGTCACCTCACCAATTATCCCTCACCTGGTCAGGAAAATAGCACTTTCAAGCTGGCAACAAAGGGAGTGCCAAGTCATTTCCTAATTGATTAGCAATCATCAATGGGAAAGGTCTTCTGCAGGTCCTGCCCAGGTGGGCGTCCAACAGAAGAGCCCCTGCCCAGCTGAGCAGCACAGTGAGGGGTCAGGGAACTCTTAAAAAAAAAACCTCAAGCCCCTCACACACTTTCTGAAATCCTTGACTCCCTTCAAGAAGCACCTCACAATGGGGGTTTCCTTCCTGAGGTGCTTTTACTTTAATTCTTCCCTGCTTATTTGACAACTGTGAAAATAAAACCACTCCTTGGCCTACGGTTGTGTCCTAGATTTTTATTTCTATGTTAAGCTGAAGAACCCACTGAACGTTGCTGGTAACCTAATGGCTATGAAGCCTCCCCAAGAGTCATGAAAGAATCATCAAAGTGAGGACACAAATAATCTACATTTTTCTTTTACTGTAAAGCTTAAAAAAAATCTTTTTAAAAATCTGCCTTTTTATTGTCCTTTGAAAAATCTCATGAGGAAATACAGGTAGATGTTTAGAGAAGTCATTAAGAAAAGTCATGGGGCCAGCACAGTGGCATGCAAGCTAACCCTCTGCCTGCAAACACAGGCATCCCATATAGGCCCTGGTTCATATCCCTGCTTCTCCACTTCCCGTCCAGCTGTTTATGGGCTAGGAAAGCAGTGGAGGATGGCCAAGGACACTACACATATGTGGGGGACCCAGAGGAAGCTCCTGGTTCTGGTTTCGGATCAGCTCACCTCTGGCCGTTGCATCTATTTGGGGAGTGAACCAGCAGATTAAAGATCTCTCTGTCTCTCTTGTCTCTGTAAAAATTTGTCTTTCAAAAGAAAAATAATTCTCTTTAAAAAGTCATAAATCATAACGAGATTTCCAACAGAAAGGTTTTTGATGAATATAGTGAAGATGTTTCTTCTTTCTCTCCACTTCCATCCCAACCAATCCCAAGGTGCTGGTGTCAGGTATTCCATCATTCATCACTTCTCCGAATTAGATGTGCTGTCAGTCTACTACACTCTTTAGTAAGAGAAGTGGATAGAAGCATACCTTTAGAGTACCAAAGGTGCTTTCTTTAGCAATCCAATCCAAATACTTCCTTCTTAGCCCACAAGTATAGCAATGGGAACCTGAAAAATGTGGACTAAATGCTTATCCATACTTCTACTACATTTACAAGGGGGCGGGGAGGGGGAAATGAAATTACTCCTTAAGAAGTTTCCCTAATTCACAGCACTTTCACTCAGTGACTTAATGGCAGGGTCCCAATTGCTTGTGCCATCACCCGCAGCCTCTCAGAGCATGCATTAATAGGAAGTTGAAATTGGAAGAATGGGGACTCTAACCCACACATTCTGACATAGGATGCCAGCATCCCAAGTGGCATCTAAACCACTGTGCTAGATGTTCGATTTCTTTATTGTAATTGAAATTATTTTCTTGAATTGTATATACTCAAATTTAATAGTGCAGAAACCTAAATTTAGAGCCAAAAGCATAAGCTATCACAGTATATGAGTATTTATATGTCACAACATATGAGTATTTATCTCTACTACATTCAAGTAGATTATGTAAAATCACATAAATTTACAAAGTCTGCAGGTACATTATGTCTAAGTACAATTATATTTACATGTTTAAATTTTATAAAAAAATTACAGAAAACAAATATTCATCTTACTAATGTTGGACAATGGATTCTGAGAGCTTAATATAAAATTAAAGAAAATAAATAATTTGGAAAGGTTTATTGATTAAAATGTCAAATAATATCAGCTTAGTAGGTTTTAAAATATTGAGTATGGGAATTGTTACCACATCAAAGGCATTAATTAATTTATTTATTTATTTTATGATATAGTTTCATAGCCTTTGGGAGTTCCCTTCTCCCCTCCCCAAACCTCATCCTGCCCACTGATTCCCCCTATATTTTTTTCATTTCCCAGAGAAATATAATTCAACAGCAAAATTGAAGTTAAAAGGTCTTTTAATAGGCAAGGTCCTTTAAAAAAAATCAGTTTTTTTTTTCTATATGGTCACATAAAGAGACCTATTATTTCTTGAGAAAGGTTTTCACCATAATCCATTATGTTTGTATGTAATCAGTCAGTGGTTTCAGTGCAAGAAGAGGACTAAAGAAATAATCTTGTCCTGTCCACTATATTCTAAGCAATAAGATATAATTGGTCCCAGCACCATAGCACAATGGTTAAAGTCCTCGCCTTGAAAGCCCCGGGATCCCATATGGGCACCGGTTCTAATCCCGGCAGCTCCACTTCCCATCCAGCTCCCTGTGGCCTGGGAAAGCAGTCGAGGACTGCCCAAAGCCTTGGGACCCTGCACCCGTGTGGGAGACCCGGAAAGAAGTTCCTGGCTCCTGGCTTCGGATTGGTGCAGCACCGGCTGTTGCACTCACTTGGGGAGTGAATCATCGGATGGAAGATCTTCCTATCTCTCCTCCTCTTGTACATTTGCCTTTCCAAAAAAATAAACAAATCTGAAAAAAAGGATATAATTATGTTCATATGTTTGTTTTATGGAGTGAGACCCAGTGTTATGCTCAGATCTCATGGTAAATAAGAGACATGTGAATTCAAGACACATGCGTCTTGTGAAGGGTTTGGGTCTAACACATCCCATGCTACTCTTGTGGAACTATGGCTTATGTAAGCCATATTATTATAAACAAGGTCATAGACATTAACTTGGGAATTCACTTCTATAAAATTTCTGAGCTAGATGTAGATGACTAAAGAATGCCTGCAATCTGCAATAACAATTTCATAATTTATAGAAAAGGATTCACAGTGTGTGGACAATAATATACTTTCTTCTTAATAAGGCAGTAAATAATAACAGGAGGCATTACTGGTAATTATTTAGCTTCTCATATTAATGCATATAATTACACAATTCTTTTTTTTTTTAGATTTATTGAAAAGTCAGATATGCAGAGAAGATGAGAGACAGAGAGCAAGATCTTCCATTCGTTGATTCACTCCCCAAGTGGTTGCAACAGCGAAAGCTGAGCCAATTTGAAGCCAAGAGCCAGGAGCCTCTTCCAGGTCTCTCATCTGGGTGCAGGCTCCCAAGGCTTTGGGCCGTCTTCGACTGCTTTCCCAGGCCACAGGCAGGGAGCTGGATGGGAAGTGGGGCCTCCACGATTAAAACTGGCGCCCATATGGGATCCTGGCACGTACAAGGCAAGGACTTTAGCCACTAGGGTACCTAATTGCACAATGGGGTAAATTCACACGGGACCCTAATTACACAATTCTTACACATCATAATATAATAATTATTCTGGTCTCAGAATAAACACATTCTGGTCTAAGATAAAATTTGAGACAAAAATCATAATTAGAGAAACAAAAACAACAGAATGTTTAGGCAGAAAGATGGGCGAGCACACTGTAGTTGTATGGCTAGACATTTGCTTATAGTCCCTCTGCCGCAGGGTGGAGGAGATGGGCAAGAATACCAAAGAAGGATAAGGGAAATCTAGGATTAGATGTGTCCAAATAGGAATGCACTCCAGGGAAAGGCATCATGCCTCCCAAGAATTCATAGCTCAGTCAAAACCCTGGTCTCCTGAGGGAGGAGATTACCGCACAAAAATGCACCAAGCAAAGGAAGTGGGATTTTCATACAGAGCCTCAAGAAGCCAGTGCCCCAAGTCAGCCTTGGAGAAATCTCCACATACAAAAGAAAACAGAGATATAGGAAATACTGTTTAGTATTAAGAATGTTAAACAAAAAGCTATTAAAGTTTAATGAAGCATGGTCTTACTTTGTTTGATAGAACTGAAGATTTGCTTCCTAACATTAACAATGGGAATGAAGACCTCTGTCTGGTAAATTAACATGATTAAAACCATATTCTTACTTGCTGCAAGTAAAATCATTTTGTATTTCTTTTTAAAATGTTGATATCTTCAAACTAAGATCTACAAATTTATTTTTAAACACTATAGTAATTGTAGCCAAAGTAAATTCATATAAACAATGATTATATTAACAAAGCACTTATATTTCCTAAAAACATGCGTTTTTCAATTCTTTACTCATAGGTAAAATTACCTCTGAAGAGCATTTCAGATATCTTTATATTACTTTGTCTCTTAAAAAAGAATTTGGAGATGAAAGTCATATAAGGTTGGATTAATATAAGTATATAGTGTTATAGATAGTTCCATTTGTTACGATTGACTAGATTATACTTTGGTTAAAACAAACAAGCAAAACAAATCTTAGTAGCTTTAAGGAACAAAAGTTCGTTTATGTTTATTGTGAGTGGAGCTGCCTCTTTAGGAAAAGGTCCTACACATGGAGCTGGAAGAAAGTAAGCCTACTTTTACTACTTATTTTTTTTTACAGTTATCAGAGCATAGCATTTTGTCTTTTGTCAAAAATTCTTTTACTTAAAGCATTCTTTAAATGTGGATGCTAGTGGATGCTAGCAGGGGAGGGCTGCACTGTGGTGCAGCATTTAAGCTGCCTCTTATTGACGTCCGTATCCCAGATCAGTGTGCCTGTCGGAGTCCCAGCTGCTCTGCTTCCAGCCCAGCTTCCTGATGGTCTGCCTGGAAAGATAGTCCAAGATGATCTCTGCTCTCAGACAGGAGCCCCAGATAGTGTTCTGGATAGTCTCCACCTGCCCAGCTTTCAAATAAATGAAGCCTTAGAAATAAAGAGACAAATTATAACATAAAGCTTCCAATCTAATCCAAAGAATGTATATTCATCTAACTTTAGAGAGTTTTTTTTTTCTTTCTTTGTAGGAAGATTTTGCCCAGAATATTTGCATGATGTAATAGAGGGCAGGATAAAAAATAAGTTCTATACAACCAAATGTATTTGTGTATGCTTTTTATTTTAAACCACTTCCCAAGAGGTATGATTGACCTACATAAAACTATAGACATTTAATGGATGCAACTAAATGAATTTAGGGATAAACCTATACCCATAAAACCATTACCACAATCTGTACCATAAACCTATCTATTTCCTCCAAAATTTCTTCCTTCATTCCTAATTATTTTTTTATTTGTGTGATAAAAATACTTAACGTAAGAACCTACCCTCTTAGCAAATATTTAAGTAGATAATACAACATTGTAAATTATAGGTATTATGTTATAGAGCAGATTTCAAGGATTTATTCATCTTGCAGAATTCGGACTTTGAACTTTCTGACTAATGCTTCCCCAGTAACATCTCCCTCAGTTCCTAGCAACCACAATTCCATACTCTGCTTATATTAGTTCAACTATTTTATAGTCTTCATATAATTAAAATCATGTAATATTTGTCATCTGGCTTATTTCACTTAGTATGATGTTTTCTAGGGTTCTCTGTGTTGTTGCAAAGAACAAGTTTTGGGTTTTTTGCTTGTTTGTTTTTGGTTTTTGTTATTTGTTTTTTAGAAAGGCAAATCAGATATGTAGAGAGAAGGGACAGAGAGCAACATCTTGCATTTGATGGTTGACTCTCCAAATGGCTGTAATGGCTTGTGCTGAACCTGTCTATAGAAGCCAGGAGCCAGGAGCTTCTTCTGGGTCTGTCACACAGATGCAGGGTCTCAAAGCTTTGGGCCATTCTCTACTGTTTTCCTAGGCCATAAGCAGGTAGGTGGATAGGAGGAAGAGCAACTGAGACAAAAAAAAATGGCACCTATATGGGATCATGGTGCTTACAAAGTGAGATTTAGCCATTGAGCCATGGTGCCAGGCCCAGGTTTTTTCTTTTTCAGCCTAAATAATATGCCCTTGAAAGCATCTGCTACTTTTTTTTCCTATCTGGTATAATACTAAGTTTGCCACTCCAACTTTCTCCTTAAAGAAAGAAAAGAAGAGAAAAGAAAAAATAAAAGAAAAAAGGAAAGGAAAGGGAAGAAAAGAAAAGGAAAGAACAACTCTTTACTTGAGAAGCATGGTTACAGAGAGGGGGAGGCAGAGGAAGAAACAGAGTAACTCCCTTTCACCTGTTCACTCCCCAGACGGCCACAACGGCCAGCGCCGGGCTGAAGCCGGCAGGCGGGAACCACACGGCCAGTGCCAGGGTTTGGCTGGCAGCCAGGAGCCAGGAGTTTTTTCCAGATCTCCCACAGGCTTGCAGGGCTCATGTCCTTGGGACATCATTTGCTGCTTTTCCAGGCCATTAGCAGGGAGCTGGATTGGAAATGAAGCAGCCAGGACTTGAACTAGAGACTACATGGGATGCCAGAGCTGCAGGCAGCAGCTTTATTTGCCATGCAACAGCACCAGCCAGTCCAGCATTTTTTTGACAAGTATCAGAATGGTATATGTTTTTCTATCCCTTTAAAATATTATATCTTATATATAAGGTTCATTTTTTTCTAGGTAATATGCAGTTAATTATTGACTTTTAATAGTCTGCTAATTTTATTATTTAATAGCAGTTGATAGACAATGTACATTTGATTATTGATATGTTTGGGTTTGACAATATAATTTGATCTTTGTTCTCTTTTTAAAATAACGGATTTGAATTTTTATTTTATTTAAATAAAATGAGCAAATTTCACATACTTCACAATGCAGATTGAGGTACACTGTTGGTACTTCCCGCATTACCCTCTTCCAGTGGTTTTCCCCACCCGCCCTCCTCCTGCCTTCTTGCTTTCTTTTTCTAAATTTCTACAACAGAATACTTTCAGTTCACGTCACAGTCTTAACACTCCATTATTTGAAGAATCTACAAATAGCAAGCAGAAAAAAATATATATAATGCTACTCCTCAAGAGTATAGACAAAGACTGTAAATAATAATCAAATCTCAAAATGTCAACCTTCTTCACATAAATGTCTTGATATTCTGTGTATTAGTTACTATAGATCAGAAAAAAATAACCCTTTGTCTTTTTCAGAGTGACTTATTTCACCAAATATATGTTCTAGTTGTATTCATTTTGTTGCAGAAGACAGGATTTCACTAATTTTTTTTTATGACTTGGTAGTATCCCATACTGTGTATACACATTTTCTTTATCCAGTCATCTGTTGGATTTCTGGGTTGATTCTGTATCTTAGCTACTCTGAAAGGAGCTGAAATAAGCGTGGATATCCAACTAACCCCTTTTTAAAAAGATGTATTTATTTCTATTGGAAAGACATATATATATATAGAGAGAGAAACAAAGAGACAGATTTTTCATCCACTGGTTCACTTCCTAAGTGGCCACAAAGGCCACAGCTGAGTCTATCTGAAGCCACGGGTCAGAAGCTTCTGGGTCTCCAAATTGGGTTCAGGGTCCCAAGACTTTGGGTCATCCTCAACTGCTTTCTCAGACCACAAGTGGGAAGCTGGATGGGAATTAGAGCATCCAGAACACGAATTGGTGCCCTTACAGGATCCTGGGTGTACAAGGCAAGGGCTTTAGCCACTAGGCTTCTGTACCAGGCCCACAAATAACTCTAAGTATGCTGACCATCCTGTCTGGCTACATTCCCAGGAATGGAATGGCAGGATCATCCGCTTGGGGAGTGAATCATTGGCTGGAAGATCTTCCTGTCTTATGTCTAAATTTGTAATAAAAAAATGAATCTTTAAAAAATTTTTATTGATTTGAAAGGCAAATTGACAGGGATATAGAGAAAGACCAGCCACCTGCTCATTCACTATTCAAATAGCTGCAACAGAAGATGGAAACTCCATACGGATCTATCGCATGGATGGCAGGGGCCCAAATATCTGGGCTACTTTCTTCTGCCTTCCCAGGTGCATTAGCAGAGCACTGGACCAGAAATGCAGTACCTGGGAACTGGACTGTTTCTGGCATGGAATGTTGGCATCAGAAGAGCTGGCTTAATACACTGCACCACAATACCAGCCCCCAGATACCTCTTCTTAATTGGGAATAATAGGAAGAACTCTGGAATTGGCTATTGTCAATGCCTTCCCGCCCCTTCCCCCCTTTTTAGGATGAGAATGTGGGACTTAGGTTTTCTTTTGATACACACACACACACACACACACACACACACCCCTGCACACACGAGAGCAAGAGTAGGAGTGAGAGCAAGTGAGTGAGAGGCAGAGAGATATGTCAGGAACTCCAGTTCTGCCACATGGGCCCAAACACCTGGCCTATAATTTGTTTCCTTGTCAGGTGCTTTAGTCAGAAGCTGTGTGAAGAGCAGAGGAGCAGGATCTACAACCAGCACTCCAATATGGAATGCTGGTCTTGCAAGCACCAAAAACATCAATGCCTAGAATGAGGGATTTGGTTCAGATCATCCCTACATATATTTAGTACCATTTTTTCCCACTTGGCTACTAAAAAGAAATTAGGCAAACACTAATACTTCAAATGGGTTCCTGTTCTGAACATAAAGAATTCAACTGGGGAATATTCATTTTGACTGTGTGAAGCTAATGTGCACTTAGTCGTGGCAGAGTTTAAAGAATCAAATGTCTACACATGGACCTTGCATATAGGAAGTACAGGTCACATATACTATGTAGAGAACTGAGTAAATGGATAGGAATAAAAAAAGAAAGGCTTGGTGCCAAGTCTGGCAAATTTAATAGTAGGGTAGCAAGTAAAAATGTCCTGGTTTTCTGCCCAAACTAATTCTGTTGTCTACATCTTAAACTCCAACCATCTACCTCGACCATGAGATTGTTTTTATTGAAATACCCTAGGACAAACAGACATTTGTCCTCTACATCGTGGCACAATAATTTAAGCTGCTGCTTACAATGCTGCATGCTTTATGAATGCTGGTTCAAGTCCCAGCTCCTTCACATCCAATCCAGCATTGTGGTAGTGCTCCTAGGAATGCAGTAAAAGACAGCCCAAGAGCTTGGGCCCCTGGGACTCCTATAGAGCTCCCGACTGGGCTCCTGCACCTATCTTGGAAGTGAATCCACAGTGGAAAGATATCTCTCTTTCTTTCTCTTTCTCTCTCTCTCTCTCTCTCTCTCTGTCTCTTTCTCAATATCTTTGCCTTTAAAATAAGTAAACCAATGTTTAAAATAACATTTTAAGCAAAATGTTTAAAATAACAAAATATCTTTTAAAGGAGAGCAATATATAACACTGATAAATCATAGTGATGTTATTACAAATGCTGGCAAGTACTTCAACAAAGACTCATAGTCCCTCCAAACAAGTTAGTCAGTAGAATGCAAATGATGTATGGCAAAATGGCATTTCTCTTAGAATCTTTTAGCAATCTTAGAGAGTTTAGAAATATACTCAAGTCAAGGACAATATATCTCTTCTGTCTTCCTAGCAAAAGTAACCCTTTTATTTGTTTTACAACTTTCTTTGGTCAATATTTTCATAAGCTAATAAGAAAGCTAACTGACACTTGGAGATAAGACCTTCACTTTAAAAGCAAGTTGATAAAAGCTGTAAAACATGGGTCTGGGGAGTTGGGATCAATGTTTTAAGTATCCTAAATTCTGGACTATAAACTGTTACTGTGTGGCTTCCAGTTTTCTTGAATTCAGAGACAACTAAGAGTACCATAATAGGTATTATAGTAAAATGAAGCTTTACAGATCTTGACTGGCTATGACGCCCATAAAATTCTAACTCGTACAGCTACTTGAGGCAGTCTATATAAGCATGGCCCAGCAGATCTGAGGGACATTATGAGTGAAATATATGTTCCTACTAATATTCAACTCAACTTTCGTCACTTCTTTAATTACATCAAAGGAGCTCAACAAATAATAGTCAAATACAAAGTGCCAGTATAATTTTTTTTAGTACCTGATAACAATAACAAAAGATACTAATTATCTGAAGAAGAAAGCCCTGTATTTTTCAGGAATATTAGCTCTCCCACGTAAATGTTTAACAGACACTGCGGTGTGACAATAGCCTTTAGCTTGTTTTATCTGCAGGGTTAATGGGTGTGTAAGATGTCTCATGAAAAGTCCCTTTCCAGAATCATCTCTGGTAAGCCAGATTGCTTTTAATTACTGTTATTTTTAAAGATTTATTTTATTTGTTTGTTTATTTGAATTAGAAAAACAGATTTACAGAGAGAAGGAGATACAGAGAGAAAGACCTTCTCTTGGCTGGTTCACTCCTCAAGTGGCCACAACAGCCAGACCAGAGCCAATTCAAAGCCAGTATCCAGGAGCCTTTCCCTGGTCTGCTACACAGTTGCAGGGTCCCAAGGCTTTGGGCAGTCCTCTATTGCTTTCCCAGGCCACAATCAGGGAGCTTGAAGTGAAGTGGAGCAGCCAGGATATGAACTGGCAACCATATAGGATCCCGGGCATGCAAGATGAGGATTTAGCCACCAGAATATTGCGCTGGACCCGATTACTGTCAGTTTTAACAACTTAAATGAGATGACATTTTTCCCAGTAGATTTTGTTAGATCAGTAGTTTTCAACCTGGGGCACTTTTGTTCTCTTTATCCCAGGAGATCCATGACAATGTCTGAAGGTAATTCCATTGTCATGCTATGACAGGTAAGTGCTCCAGGTAGGGATGCTGCTAAACATCTCAGGATGCACACAAAAGCCCCGAATATCAATGGAGAGTGAGACACAATGAACTACATCAAACCTGTGTCAGGATGTTCCAGTTCTGTGTAAATTCCAGGTTAGAACTACTTTGGCTCGCTAACCTGAAATTACATTTGCTTCCAGAAAAATAACCAATTTAGCTTGTTTTACCTGTTTAAAATAATAGCCTTTCACAGTGGCTTAGTATTTCATCATTTACAAAATCTTTTCATAATTTAACCTCATGCTATCCTCAGATGTTTGTAGTGAAATCTTTCCTCCAATATGACTCCCCAGACTGTTAGGCAGGAAGAATACCTGAGTTCAAGCAAGGTCCAACAGATTTGAATTCTTCGCGATTAAAACAGTGTTCTTGGGCCTGGCCCTGACACTAGAACATTACACAAAGGGTGGGAACTGTGCTGCACGTGGGTAAGCTGCGTCTGGGGAACCCACATTCGGGTGTCAGCATCTGTGCTTCCCACTCAGCTTCCCACTCATACACCTGGGAATGCAGCGGATAATAGTCCAAATGGCTTGCGTCCCTTCCATTAATGTAGGAGACCAAGGTGGAGTTCCTAGTTCCTGGCTTTGCCCCAGCCCAATCCTAGTTTTTACAGCCACACAGGGAGTGAACTACTAATTAAACATTTCTTTAAAAAAAAAAGAACACATATGAAAAGATATTTAAAAGCACATAGAAACAGATCATTGGGAATGGTACTGTGGCTCAACAGGTTAATCCTCCACCTTCAAATGCCAGCATCTCATATGGACACTGGTTCATGTCCTGGCTGCCTCACATCTGATCCAGCTCCCTGCATAAGGCCTGGGAAAGTAGCACAGGATGACACAAGTTCTTGGGACCCTGAATCCACATCGGAGACACAGAAGAGGTGCCTGGCTCCTGGCTTCAGATTGGCTCAACTCTGGTCGTTTCAGTCATTTGGGAAATTAACCAGTAGATGGAAGGTTTTTCTCTCTCTCCTTCTCTGTAAATATGCCTTTTGAATAAAAATAAATAAATGTTTTTTTAAAAATGAAACAAATCATTGTACAACTTTAGCGATGTCATGTTCTCTAAGGATGAAGAAAGTGAGAGAAGACAAAGCATGGGTTGGTATGGAAGATGGAGAGAAAGTATGAGACACAAGTGGAAAAAAATAATGACAATAATCAAACCATCTGGGGTAACATAGATTTCTAAATTTAATATGGCTGCTTTCCTGTGAAAATCATTCCTTATTTCTTTAAAAAATATATATGTACATACAATGAGTTGAAAGAGTTACAAGGAGGGTGACAGAGAGCGCGAGAGCTCTCCCGTTCACCTGTTCACTCCCCAGATGGCCACAACATTTGGGATTTCAGCCTAACAAAAACCAGGAGCACATTAGCAGGGCGCTGGATCAGAAGTGAAGCAACAGGGACTCAAAGCAGTGCTCACAGGGGATGGTGTATTAGAAGCAGGGCTTAACCCACTGTGCTACAATGCTGTTCCCCAATCCTTCTATAGCATATAAGATCGTTATGAAAAGACAAAATGGATAAATGTGCTAAGTCCAACCTAAAGAGAAAACAAACTACATTCATTCCATCAAATTAATAATTTGGTTTTTTTTAGGTCTGTGGGAAATAATTTTAATCAAAGAAGTGTATATATATCTTCTTCTTTCTGTTAGGAAATGACTGTGATCCATCTCACAAAATATTTATAGAAAATTATTAAAAATAATGAACACAAAAGGGAAGATGAGATATACTAATTTTCTGGGAGTCTCTTTTCCAGTGCCCACAGCACACAAAAGTCAGAGAAAACACCTAAGACATCCTCTGACATTTTTTGGGAAGCAGACGCCCTTTTATTCTCCCTACGTACTCTCAGTGCGGTGGAAACAAATCGAGTTTTTTTCTGCCTTGTGATTAGTGATTTGTGGCTTGGCACTGATGGTTGCTGTGGCTTTCTTAATGGTGGCTGCACTTGTATTATCCGCCTTGGGTGGTTGAATCAAATTGGGTGGGACACTCAAAACCCCAGGGCTCAGCAAGGGAGCTGGTGGGAAAAGCCTTGGTGGGGCAGGTCCGAGAGGGAGCACCAAAAGTGGGCCTGTCATACCAGGAAGGGGCGAAGCGCTGCCAGGAGGTTCAGGGAGAGGTCAAATTAATAATTCGATATAAAGAATATCCATTGCATAGGTGAAACAAACTGAGAAGAATCCACAGGAAGATACTGTACTTTTTAAAGGGATTTGTATATTTATGTGAAAAGCCCTGTATATATGTATCTGTATGTGTATAAGTGTAAGGCAGAATGAGAAAGGCAGAGAGGCAGTTATACACTGGTTCACTTTCTTTTTTTTTTAAAGATTTATTTTTATTACAAAGTCAGATATACAGAGGAGGAGAGACAGAGAGGAAGATCTTCCATCCGATGGTTCACTCCCCAAGTGAGCTGCAACAGGCCGGTACGCGCCGATCCGAAGCCGGGAACCAGGAACCTCTTCCGGGTCTCCCACGCGGGTGCAGGGTCCCAAAGCTTTGGGCCATCCTCAACTGCTTTCCCAGGCCACAAGCAGGGAGCTGGATGGGAAGTGGAGTTGCAGGATTAGAACCGGCGCCCATACGGCATCCTGGGGCATTCAAGGCGAGGACTTTAGCCTCTAGGTCACGCCGCTGGGCCCCACTGGTTCACTTTCAAAACATCCGCAACAATCAGGGCTAGGCCAGGCTGGAGCCAGAAACAGAGAACTCTGAGCCTACACATGGGTGGCAGGGGTCCAAAAACTGGGGCCATTTTCTGCTACCTTTCCAGGTGCATTGCCTGGGAGCTGAATAAGAGCAGGGCAACTAGGCTACTGATGTTGAAAGTGACAACTTAATCCACTGTAACACAAGGCTGCTCCCCCACTTCCCCAAGTTGCACTCAAAGAGGTGGAAAGTAGGCGATAGTATTTCCAGTGCCAAGTGCTGATTATATCATAGATCTGATTACAGGCAAGCAAGAGAGGTGAAGGGTATACTGAATTGTTTTATACTCCAGTTCGTTGGCGTAAACTAGCTGCTATGGGGTCTAGGAAACTGCGGTACAGGAGCCAGTTGAGGAGGGCAATGGAGGAATTGGAAGACAAACATTTAGAATCCTCTCAGGTCCTATGAACAGTATGCCAATGGAAGGAAACCACAAGTTGGCACAACATATCAAAGTAAAGAGTCTAGGCCCTTAATTATATTTTCCTTCAAGATAAGGAGATGTCTTAAGTTGATTCTGGATCAAATACATAAAAAATAAAAATCAAAGACAAAGCAGACAGGAAATTTGATGACTGAAATACAGCAATAATTTGCATAAATGTCCATACCTATTTTAGGACTAAATGATTATTACTAAGGAAATTATAAAAATAATAAAAAGAAAGCAGCTTGAATCAGTTTTCAGGAAGGAATCTGGGATTTTTGTCATAGCTGTTTTGCACACAGTAGGTTCCATTCATACCGAGCTCTTGACAGCATGAAAGTAAAAACATTCATCACCTAAACACACAAAATTGCAGACTATGGCAGAACACAATTTTTTAAAAGCTAGCCTAATTTTCTTTCTGGGAAAAAAATTGTGGCAGGAGACTGAAGGAGTAGTAATAAATTGCTGCAGATTTTCTCAACAGGCTCGTGGTGTGCACAGAATAAGTGTAATTCAATTTTAAGAAGTGTATGAAAATTGCCATAGCACTGGGATAAAGATCATAGAAATCCAGAAGAGTCAGAGCCAAACAGCTCACAGCTCTTTCAACTAAAAATGGTTAATACTTAAATGTAGTACGGGGTAATTGCTGGGCACATTTTCACTTTTTTGTATGTGTTTTCAATCTGAATATCCAGAAAAATCACAGAATAGAGTGGCAGCAAGGCTGTTTGTAGCCGAGGCCCATCTCCCTTGGACAAGGAAACACTCCAGGCACGGAGAAATGTGAGCAGGCATTTAAGCTCAGCTTTTAGTTGTTTAGCAGCTATCCTACTATCCTACTTGGGACACAAAACAGCCCCAGCAGGCAGAACAAGACTGAAGAATGCAACATGCACAATGAGGCCTGGTCTCCAAGTAGAGGTAAGGGGCAAAGAGCGGGTGGTGGCCACAGACTTCAGAGTATCCACTAGCATTCCTTTTGGGCCAAGCACATAAATACCATAGTCCAAAACAGTGGCGTCCTGCAGCAGGGGCTTTAGAGATGGATGGGCACTGGGGGCTAGCAGTCTGCAATCCAGCTGGGATAGCTAGGTTTGGGAATCGAGGAAATGTATGTATGAGCACTGTGGGCAAAAGATGGGTAGTCAAGACAGGAAGATCAGAGAAGCCTGTTTATTAGCAACTTGGTAAAGAGGGGTTGGCCCTATGCAACAGGAGTTAAGCTGTCATCCACAAGGCTGCATTCCCTATGAACACTGACTGCAGGGGTTTCTACTCTCTTGCACCCCTCCCCTTTATTTTAAGACTCACTTAGCTATTTGAAAGGCTGAGTTACAGGGAAAGAGAGAGAGAGAATCAAGGAAGGGAGATCTCCTATCTATTGTTCCACTTGCCAAATGACCTCAACAGCTGGAACTAGGCAGGTCTGAAGCCAAGAACCAGGAGCTTCTTCGGGATCTCTTGTGAGTGCAAGGGCCCAAGCACTTGAGTCATCTTTTGCTGCTTTCCCAGGTGCATTTGCCCTCTCTGGTTTAGGAAGTGGAGAAGCCAAGACTCAAACTGGTACCCAAATGAGATACTGGTACTGCAGGCAGTGACGTCACAGTGAAGACTCTGCTGTTCCACTTCTGATCTAGCTAATGCACTTAGGAAAGCAGTGGAAGACAGCCCCAGTGCTTGGGCCCGTCACCCAATAGAACACACTGAGATGGAATTCTAGATCTCAACCTCTGCCTGGCCCAGCCCAGGCCATTGCAGTTACTTGGAAAGTTGATAGAAGATTTTTATCATTTTTCTCTTTGTAACACTGCTTTTCAAATAAATAAAATAATCCTTCCCACCATCATCCTCAACCCCTCTGCAACCCCCTGCCAAAAAAACCTAAAAAACAAAAAAACTTGGTGGAGCGAAATTTAAGTGGTGATGGGGAAAGGGGCTTCAAATGTAGTCAGAGACTTCTGAAAATGTCACAGTACTTCAAGAGTCATTTTATAAAAATATTTTAAGGCTCAGTTTCTCATCATAGGCACCATGCCTAGGGTCCAAGGAGTGCTTATAGATTTTATTAAATTGTGTGAAAGTTGGAAAAGGAAAGGTCTTGGCTCTGAGACACAAACAAAACTTCAAAAGAAATGAATAAATATTTAAGAGAAAAATTATATGAACTACTTTAATTTTTATAACAAAACACTGTATTTTTCATTAGGGACATGGCTGTACTTTCCAGAGTTTAAAAGGAGGGAAAGCCAGTGTTGTGGCATAGTAGGTTAAAGCCACAGCCTGTGACATAGGCAGTCTGTATGTAGGCCAGTTTGAGCCTTGGCTGCTCTGATCCTGGTCCCCGCTAATGCACCTATGAAAGTTATAAAAGATAGCTGAAGTGAATGGGCCTTTGTACCTACATAAGAGACACCGATGAAGCTCTCCTAGCTTCATCCTGGCCCAGCCTCATCTTTGCAGCCATATGAGGAGAGAACCAGCAGATGAAGATCTCTCTTTCTCTCTCTCTATATCTGTCTTTCTTTTTTCCTGTTTACTCAGCCTTTGAGATAAATAAAATAAATCTTTTAGAAAAATAAACAAAGGAAAGCTGTGGTATGAGGTCTTCAACAGCATATCCAGGGCTTAAGTAATCTTTGAACTGGCCTTTCTGTTGCCTGGCACAGTTCCACCAGGGAAAGTCAAGAATGTGTTAAAAGGCTGGGCAGGCAAAGAGTGGAAGACAAATGCTGGGCAGGCAAGGAGTACAAAAGCAAGAGTGGAAAGGAGAGGATTTGGCAGAAGGTGCCTGGCAGTTGCAGATGTTGGCTTGACTGAGTACTCGGAGGTGTAGGCACAGTGTCGCTGCAGAGGGCAAAGTCTGGTTTCTAATTTTGGAAATGATCATACCAGGGTTTCTAATCCAGCAAGCTGGCTGGCAGAAAGAGACTCTGAATAGCAAGAAAGAACCACCTGGAAGGAGGACGCCGCTCAGTGCAGCAAAGAGCTGTGAAAGCAGAACTGCTAAAGGCAAGACAGCAGGACTTCACTTTCTGAGGCAGGAAAACAGCAAGAGGGAAGTGAGAACTGAGCAAGATAAGTTGATCTTTGTGAGGAAGCACAGCAATGGGAAATTAATGAGTCAAGGATCACTGATGCCCAGAGTTCTCATGACTCCTGAGTCACGTGGTATCCGGTCAGCTGCCAGCCAATCTTAAGAACATAGCAGAGGGTTCAACACTAAGTAAGCGCCAGGATCCCATATGGGTGGTCGTTCCTGGCTGCTCCACTTTCATCCAGTTCCTTGCTTATAGCCTGGAAAGCAGTGCAGGATGGCCCAAAGCTTTGAGACTCTGCACCCCCTTGTGAGACCCAGAAAAAGCTCCTGGCTGCTAGCTTTGGATCAACTCAGCTCTAACCCTTGCAGCCAGCTGGAGAGTGAACTAGCAGACAAAAGATCTTTTTCTATGTCTGTCCTTCTCTCAGTAACTCTGCCTTTCCAATAAAAGTAAATACATCTTTTTTAAAAAGAGGACATCAGGGCCCAGTGTGATAGCCTAGTGGCTAAAGTCCTTACCTTGCATGTGCCAGGATCCCATATAACACCGGTTCTAATCCTGGAAGCCCCATTTCCCATCCAACTCCCTGCTTGTGGCCTGGAAAAGTAGTAGAGTACATCCCAAAGCATGAGACCCGGAAGAATGTCCTGGCTCCTGGCTTTCAATCAGCACAGCTCTGGCCATTGCGGCTGCTTGGGGAGTGAATAAGCGGAAGAAAGATATTCCTCTGTCTCTCTTCCTCTATTTATATCTGACTTTCCGATAAATATAAATAAATCTTAAGAAAGAAAGAAAGAAGACAGCAGAAACTCAACCAATAAAAAAAAAAAAAGAACACTCCAGCAATAAGGCAGAATTTGGAGATGATGGGTCTGGGCTCAGGACCTAATTCCACATACCTCCTTCTTAGGACTGGGGCTTGAATCTGAATCAAATGGGAGATGATCTAAGGCAACAGTGCCCTCAAGGCACTCATGTGTTCTGAGAAGCTGGCCACATGGCTACTGTTTCTAGAATTGGGTCCAGAAACAAGTGATCCTAAAACGGTGGGGGTGGGGGGGAAGGATACAGAGAGCCAACCAGTGGATGGCACAGTGGCAAATGTTACCACTTCTCTAGACATGTAATTGCCCCAACAGGCCAAAGGGTGTTTCTTTGTGGATCAGACCACAGATCTTGAGATCCTGACCCTGAGACACTCTGACAACTGAGCAGAAATAAAAGAGGAGGAGACTTAGCAGCTGCACCTCCAGGTCATTCAGGTTTGCTGCAGGTCATTCAGGGTTGCTGACCTTCGGTTGGAGAGCAAAGTGGAGAGCAAGTGCACACTCTAGGATTCCCCTGGCAACAGCTCCAGGATCCGGAGTCTTCTCAGGTTACCCAACAGCAGAGAAGGAATGGGGCCAGGACACCACAGAGAGCTTAGCTGGCAGAGTTGAAGAGAGGTCATCAGGGATAAGACGAAGGCAACAGCAACCACGTAGGATCTGGCACAATAAAAGGATTTCAGCAACTGTTAGTGATGCAGAAGAGAGTCCTCAGGGATGCCCATAGGACTGGGACAGGGCTTCAGATAATCTTGTTCAAGCAGTTACTCTTTTTGTGTTTTCTTCCATCATCGTGTCCACAGACAAATGCAAGGAAGGGGCCCAAGATATTTCCACATTTTTAGGCAGCCAGTGATCAAGATCTAAGAGTTGCTAACATTTCAATAGTCCTCAAAATTATTGAGATCTGATTAAATTTAATGTTTAGTTAATGGCTATAAACCATCGTGGTATGTTAATCATTCAAATGCAATTCAATTCTTGCTCTTTACATGAGAGTGGAAGAAAAAAAAATCATCTCTCTAACAATTGATCTGACAAGGTTAAATGACCAAAACATTAAATACATGAATGTATATCTCCTTTGAGAAATGGGAGCATTCTGAAATACTTGACATAATATTACTGTGTTGTGCAGGTGGGGCGGCCCACAGCTGAATGCAGTCCAATTTTTTGCCTTTCCTTGTGAAAGAATGCCATCAGCAGACACAGCTAGAACAGAATATCAAGATTTCTTGAAAGGCAAAAAGCACAGATTCAGATAAGAGTGAACGTTTTAGGGGATAAGGATGGATTTGGGGCATTGGTTTCCCAAAAGGCGTCATGGCTGGAGCATGATGGGACATGAGGTGAAGAGGCAAAATGAAGAGAGTGTGTCAAGTCTTCAACACTGACCGAACTTCGTAGATGACAGGATTTGGGAAGTGCACAGGACTTGGGTATGGGCAGTTCTTATCTTTTCCTGACTCTGCCCCACCCACGTTAGCTGGGGTCATCAATGTAGGAGCATCAGGGTGGGTTAAATCACTGCCTGCAACGTTGGCATCCCATATCAAAGCAACGGCTCAAGTTCTATCTGCTCTGCTTCTAATCTAGCCACCCCTCCAACACAGTTAAACTAAAAAAAGATTTATTGATTTGATAAACAAAGTTATATAGAGGGAAAGAGCCAGAGAGAGAGAGAGAGAGAGAGAGAGAGAGAGAGAGAGAGAGATATTTCATCCAATGGTTCACTTCCCAAATGACTAAAATGGCCAGAACTGAGCCAAGTCTATCATGTAGGTGCAGGTGCCCAAAATCTTGGGCCACCCTCTGCTGCTTTCCCAGGCAATTAGCAGGCAACCATGACTAGATCTGGCACACATATGGGATACCAGCACTACAAATACAGGCTTTACTGGCTATGCCACAGTGTCAGCGCCCTAACCCAACTCCCTTTTAATGTTCTTGGGAAAGTAGACCATAGTCCAAGTATTTTGGCCCCTGTCACTCATACATGGGAGACCAAACAGAGTCCTGGCCACTGAGGATCTGGAAAAACTTTAAAATGGTCCTCTACTCAGGATTTTGGGTGGGTTCTTTCTCCTATCTCCACGAATGCTCTGGGAATGATTTTTGAATAAAAAGTACATTAAATTTTCATGCTGTTTCTTGCTGTTGGGATCATTACCAGTTGCTGTAGTTGTAAGTCTTGAGTTTTGAAGTTCTTGTACAAGTTCTTTTAAAAGTACTAGAAAATCAGCAATGCATAAGCAAGGTGAAAAGCCAGACATAAGACAAAAAAATGGAGACATGAGAACAAAAATGGCACTAGATACACAGTAACTTACACACTTTTAAGCAAAGATTTTAGTGTTTCTTTTTAGATAAAAGCACTAATATTTATAAAAGTAGAAAACAATTACAAAATGATTTGTCCTTTTCTTTCACTATTCTCAGAAGCAAATGTCCTTTAAATGTTTGATCACGAGTGTTTCTTTATTAAAGTAAGGGTTGGGGGGAGGGAGGTTTTGCTGCCACAATGGCTAGACTGGCTAGCCAATCCTTTGCCTGCAAGTGCCAGCATCCCATATGGGTACAAGTTTGTGGCTCAGTCACTTCCTATCCAGTTCCCTGCCTGTGGTCTGGGAAAACAGTGGAGAATCACCCAAAACCTTGGGACCCTGCACCAGCTATTACAAAATTGCTAACAAGTATGCTGCTAGCTTTTCTTTAAAATCTTTATACAAAACAGTGGATTTTGCATAGCAGATTTTCACAACTGGAATTGGAAAATGAGGACAAAATAGGCAGTGACACAGACAGAAGTCCATTGTGGATACCTATTCATGAAATGGGATCCTCTGGGCCCAGTGCAATGGCTCAGTGGCTAAATTCTCACTTTGCATGTGCTAGGATCCCACGTGGTCGCTCCTTCATGTCCTGGCTGCTCTACTTCCCATCCAGCCCCCTGCTTACGGCCTTGGGAAAGTGGTCGAGGACGGCCCAAAGCCTCTGGACCCCGTACCTGCATGGGAGACCTAGGAAAGGTTTTTGGCTTTGGATGGGTTTGGCTTTTCTGTTGCAACCACATCGGGAGTGAATCAGCGGATGGAAAATCTTTTTCTTTATCTCCCTCTGGCTGTAAATCTGGCTTTCCAATGAAAATAAGTTATATTAAAAAAAATAGAAAAGGAAATGGGAGCATCTGTGGTACGAGTGGTATGAGTTTACAAAAGACAAGTCCTTAGAACTTTCACAGGTCACCCCCAGGCAGTGGGGCTAGGATTTGGTAGCTGGTGCTGAGAGAAAACTGTTGATTGCATCTTTGCCCTGGAATGTACTAGACACAGTTAACACTCAACGGTACAAAGACTGTTGTTTGTCTTATTCAAAAACAATTTTTTGCCCTGTTGTTTCAACCTAAGACTCCTTATTCATCATTTGCTGTACAGAAAATTTAAAAAGAAAGAAGGAATTAAAGGAAAGGAAAAAGAAAAGAAAAGGAAGAAAAACTACAAAGCTGAAGTACGGAAAATGTCAAAATGAGAATTTTTGTTGGCGTCACACCCAGAGTCTCCCAGGGTTGTTTCAAGTGTCATCAGAGACTGGGATGCCTATATCTGCTAAGCTGGGAAAGTGACTGTTCTGAACTTCACCTTCAGACTGCCAACATGAGAGCTTCCAGAGCAGTCCCATCCACTGAGAAGCATGACTGGTTTCATATAGAACGTTGGAACTGAGTGGCAAATAAACATCTGAAATACCTTCAAGTTTGGCCTCTAAGGAGTTGAGTGATCTTAATTGTAGTGCCTGCAGGGAGGGACACTGCTTATCAGGTTGTTGGAGGCAACCTGTTGCCTTCTTTTCTAAAACTTATTTATGGTAGCAATAAACAAAACCTTAATTGAACAGTCTAATTTTTCAAAAGCATTCAGTTAGTGGAAAATCAAATCATGACAGGTAGTCCTGAAGCAGATTAGTAACACAGTATCGCACTTTGATCCAAGCTTCTGCATCATAAACCATGTCTTACTTTGCCAAACCTTCTCGGTTTCATTAGCATTACTTACAAGCAACATGTTTACACTGTCTCCTTTACTATCACTTCATAACTTGCTAGTCTTTGAATACTCCAAGAATGGGAGAAACAGTGCATTCTAAATATTAAGGACAGGGAGATGAAGCCTAAGAAAAGGATTTAAAAAAACATTTATTATTTATGTGAAGGAGAGAGAGATGTTTTTTTTAGGTACTGGTTCATTTCTCTGGTATACACAATAGCTAGGTTCAGGCCAGATCAAAGCGGGGAGCCGGGAACTCCACCTGAGGCTCCCACATGCATGGCAGGGGCCGAAGCTATTGGAAGAACTTCTATCTCCCAGCCACATTAGCAGGGGACTGGATCAAAAGTGAGCAGCTGAGATGCTAACAGACATTCTCATATGGGATGCTGTTGTTAATGCTAGGTTGGAAAGTGTCAGCTATCCCACTATGCCACAGCACCGTTCTCTAAGAAAAAGATTGTATGAGAATGCACTCAGGGGCCATTTGAAATCCTTGAAGCAGTCCCCAGTTTGAACTCTCTTAAGTTGAGGGGTCAGTAGGCATCATTCATATGTTAACTCCTAGCTGTAAATGTCCTTGAAGGAGTTAGGAGTATCATTTGACATCTTGAGCATATTGCATTAAGTGCTTAATAATACATGCTTACTGGAAGCGATCTGGTGATAAAATAGGAAGGGGTTGAAATAGCCAAAAGGCTTGATAAAAATTCCATGTAATTTCCATCATTTCTGTTACAAAGTTAGCACAGGTGCACACGCACGTGCACACAAACACACAGAGTTGATTCCTTGGTTGGTGTTTGGAGCTGTTGAAATGCTTGCATTAATACTTCCTTCCCACCAGCCCCCTCCCCTGTCATGCTCATTTCCACTTCTGCTTTTTAACATTTGGAGCTGTGTGATCTGCATAAACATCCTACCAAGTCAACTCAAGGTAACTTCAAGCTCTGTGGAGAAGCCGATCTCACTCACAGAAGCAACCTTGAGTGGGTAGTATATTTCTAGGCTGTTTTGTGCCTTAAAAAAGGGCGGGGGGAGGGAATAAGATTTATGGGCCCAGAGAAGTAACCTAGCAGCTAAAGTCCTCGCCTTGCAAGCACCAGGATGGGCGCCAGTTCTAATCCTGGCAGCCCCGTTTTCCATCCAGCTCCCTGCCTGTGGCCTGGGAAACCAGTCAAGGATACCCCAAAACTTTGGAACCCTGCACCCACGTGTGAGATCCTGAAGAGGCTCTAGGCTCCTGGCTTTGGATTGGCACAGCTCTGGCCGTTGCAGTCACTTGGGGAGTGAATCAACAGACAGAAGATTTCCTCTGTGTCTCTCCTGGTCTCTGTATATCTGACTTTTCAATAAAAATAAACTCTTTTAAAAAGCGAGTAAGATTGTCATATAAACTTGATGTAAGGGGATTATGCCATCCATTTTTGTTAAGATTCACTTATTTTCAAGGCAGAGTTACAGTGAAGGTGGCAAAGATAGCTAGCTTGCCAGTTAGCCAGCTAGCTAGAGAGCTCTTCCATCTGCGGGTTCATTGCCCAAATGGTGACTTCTGCACCAGTTAGAAAACAAGAACTCCATCCAGGTTTCTCCCCACTACCCTCCCTGGGACATTAGCAGGGAGCTGGAGCAGCAGGGTTATGTGGAGCCGCTGGACTCCAAGCGGTACTCCAAGGCAATGATACCCAGGCAGTGGGTCAAAGTCCCAAGGCACGTCCGTTTTTCAAACTGTAGCACTCCTGGGACAAGTCACTTCTCATTCCAGGTCTGGATTCCTTTATTTGTAAGCTGGGAATGGTTGCTACTATAAAGCAACAGACTTGTCCAGTGGACTAAAAAGGAAATGACACAAGCCTAGGCAGGGCTTGATACACAGTAAAATACCAACATATTTTTTTCCCCTTAGTCTGTGGCTTCCCTTGGAAAGGCGGGTTCAAGCACAGTTAAACACCAAAAGGATCCTTCAGTGACATTCATGTCTGCTGTGGGCCCTTCAAGAGTAAGTAAGAATTAACTCCTGGAGCCAGCCTAAGGCCCTCCTCTCATGGGAGTGCTGAATACACTTCTTTTGGTGTTTCCTTTCTCCAACTTCTGACACTCTCACCTCTGCAGACACTGGCTTCTTTGCAGCTTAATTTGCCCAAATCCCGTCCGGGGGCCATCACTTGCTCTTCTGCACATTCCAGGCATCCGGGGCCGCCCGACCCCTCCTCAGCCTGAGACCTCCAAGCCAGGTTCATCTCCTCCTCCTCAACACCAGTCCACTAGGCTACACCGCCCTGTGGACACAGGCTGTCCCTGACTCCCGCTGGGGTGTGTGCGCGGGGTCCAGGGTCAGCAGCTCGGCCGGCCCACGAAAGCTGCTTCAGCCCAGCTAAGCGGTGCACAAGGCAAAGGACCCCTAGCCGAGCCAGGCCCCCGGTGCTGGACGCCCGGGGCCAGCGGGCGGCGGCGGATCCGGGCCCGCCCGGAAGTGCCCGGCGCGGCGAGGGGGTCGAGCCTGGCGAGCCGGCGCCGCCGCGCACGCGCGCTCGCGGCCTGGAGGGTGGCTGGGGGACGCCCGGGCTGGACTCGTAACTCGGAAGCCGGAGCCGGGACAGGCCCGGGGCGGGAGGGGCTGTGCGGCGGAGGCGGCCGCCCCTGGCGGCGGGTTTGTTTATCCCGGAAAAAAGAAGTTTAGGAAAAGGCGCTGGATAGGGAAGGAGGGCGGACCGGGCAGAGGAGGGATGCGGGTCGGCAGAGGCGGCCGCCACAGCGACTCGCCGCCATCGCCCCTGCCGCTTCAGCCGCCGCAGCCTCGGCTCCTGGGGCCGCCGCGGCCCCCGCCGCCCCCGCCTGCCCGGGAGAGGAGCCGTCGCTGGGACTGCTCGCCGCCGCCCCGCACGTCCGGGTAGGTGCCGCTCCCGGGTCCCCGGTCCCCGGTCCCCGGTCCCCGCGCGGCCCAGCGCGCTCGCTCCCGCGCCCGGCCTCCCCGTGTCGCCGGCGGCGGAGGCCTCCTTGCCTTCTGGGCGCCCTCTCGCCGCGGCCCTGGTGGTCCCCAGCGGCCTTCTCCCGCCTCCGCCCTGGATCGCCCTGCCTCCTTGGCCTCGCCGCTCACTCCGGGGATGCCTCCAGTTCCTGCTGCATGTCCTGGCTTCCGCCTGCCTGGACCCCGGCTTAGTGCCCTGCACGGCCTCGCCCCCGGCTTTCTGCCTGCCTGGTGTCCCTCCAGCGAGTTCCCTGTGCACCTACTTGCACGGTCACCCCCTAGCCCACCCCTTAGACCGGTCTCCCTCCCCAGCGAGAGTGTTGCCATATGGAGAACACCTTCCGAGCCCCGGAGCTCCCGGCCCTGTACACCCACTTCCTGGTGAGAGTGGGCTGGGCTCTGCCGACCACCCCAGGACCTTCCCCGCGCCGGCCGTGCCCCAATCCTCCCTAGCGCCCAGCACATCCTGCTTGCCTCCGCACACCTGCTTCTTCGCATTTACCCAGGCCATGGTAGGCTCACCCTGTGGTTCAGGGCCCAAGGACTGAAACCTCCACATCTGGACTTTCCCTTTATAATCTCCTGCTCCTTACCTATTTTTTTCCCCCTAGATTTTCCTTTACAGTCTGCATATTTGAGTGATGACAGACCTGAAGGGAAAGAATTGGTGGAATTTTCTCCTTCAAAACAATTACAGGGCCCAGTGGAAATAAAATTCACCTTCTGCTTATCCTAACTTTTTGCTTCTTTTCTTTCCATGACTGTGGACACTGGTTCAACCATCTTTAGGAGGCATCTGAGATTTTTTGCTCTAGATCTAGTTTGGCCCATTGTAATGTCTCCATCTTCCTGCTGCTAGTTTAAAAATTGAATTCAGCATTTCTCGGACTGGGAATCAAAGTAGTTATGGGAAAATTACCTTTCTTCTGGACCTAATGGAGCTAGTGGAATAGCCAGGATGATCTAAACCAGTGGGTCCTTATTCCTCACCCCCCCCCCCCCTTGGGCAGGTTATTTTCTGGGCCTTGATATTTCTAAAGCTATAAAGCAGGACTGGTGATAGGGCTCAGGAAATGGTGGTGGTTGATTGCACAAGCTAAGGCGGACAGAGTGCTTGGAACAGTGCTGGCCACATGGTAAAGGTTTGATAAATGTTCTTTATTTTCACCTCTTTGCCTGGCTGGTTTAAGTTATTGGTAATTGAACTGAGAGAGGGAAAAATTGGGGGTAGAAAGCTTTCTCTTATCCTTTTTTTTTTTGCCCTCTCTTAATACCCTTTTTTTGATGTGGATATTGTTTTATTATTCCTTCTGGTTGGGAAAAATACAAGAGTTTAAGTCTGTATTTTCAAGTAAATTACCAAGCTACAGACAGATCAGACCCTCTTTCAGATACTTATTTGAAACTTTAAGTTTTGTCTTTCTTCTGAGGATAAGTGAAGTCAGTCACTGTGAGTAGATTTGTTGGGGACATGAGGGTGTTAGAAGTTTGGTATTGCTAGTGCAATCCTTACATCTGGAGACCCTCTTCATACTCACCTGACCTTTCCCGGAATCACTTAGGGGTGATAGAACTTTGCGTTCCTTCGGAGGAGACTGGTGACTTTTTTCTCTTAACCTGTTAGATCATTTTTGTTTAAATGCCTTTGTTTGATGCTTACCTAATTTTACTCACTTGTTAAAACTCTGATAGTCTTTAATATATTTACTCACTTCTCATTACTGAGTTAATACATCCTTACACTTTTGAATTCACAAGAAAAATCTAGTCATTATCTACTTTAGTTCTCTAAGCAGTAAAACCTTGAAGTCCTAATTACATTGGAAATATGTGCATACATTACATTATTTTCTTACCTTTATCCTAAAGTCATTTTTATACCAACAGTGAAAGGGACTCTCTTCTTTGGGTGACACTACCTTGGTTCATGCTGTTTCCTGGCCTAGAATAACCTTTGCTCCCTCTACCTATCCGAATTTTACCTTGCACCTCTTACTACTTGCACATGATTCTTGCCAACTTCAGTGTTTTGGTTTCCTAATGTCTAGTCTGCATTTTTGGCCCTGAATATTACAAGAAAGCATGAGTTGAAGAAAAGTAATGCCTCTCTCATCTTTCTTTTAAAGCTTATAGAAAAGTTGAATTGGTGAAATAAACATTTAGCATTAACTTAGTACTTCATGGCTACTTCAGAAAGTTTGTAGGAAACTGGGATGAAAAAATTATGTTGGTTCCCCACATTTAGTATGCTTAGCTTGTTTGTAATACAGTTTCCGTGAAGCCTTCAAATTTTTCATTTGAAAATCCTGAGTTTGATTTTGTACTTTTTGTACACCAACCAAAGTTTTAATTCATTTTTCCCTAAATTTGTGGATGTGCCCTGTATTTGTTTGGTCTTGTAAATAGTCACTCTTTCCACAAATATTTACTGGGCTTCTACTGTGTGCTAGACATCATGGGTATAAGAATAACCCTTCTGAACCATAGCTTCTGGGAAGGGCCAACCCCGACGGTCCAGGCATACAAGAAAAATAGTTAATTACCTCAGCTTCTATATACCTAGAATAGTATGTGCCATGCTTGACCTGAGATCTAATAGTCACCTAAAATAGTGTTAGTAAGGTTAAAGTTCCTACATACCTCTGGTTGGGAAAAGCTCTATCAAAGAATAGCAATACAGTTTCTGCTTTGTATTCTAGAATTGCACTGACATGACAGTAAACAAGCAGAGAAAATTATTCTAAGTCAGGGCTGGTATTATTAGTAAAGATGGTAATTGCTAATACAAGACACCATTCCAAGCACTGTTTTTCAAATGATTATGTACTAATCCTCCAAATGAGGCTTTATTGTTATCCCCATTTTACAAATGAGGAACCTGAGAGACAGATGATTTGACTTCCCCTGTCGCACAGTGCAATCAAGCATTCTGATTTTAGAGCCTCTTTTTGTTGTTTGTAGATTCTAATTCTTTTTTGGTGAAACATTAGATAAAATTGTTCATTTTTGTAAAAATTTATTTTTAAAAGTTCAGTCTCAGGAGTGAGCTTTCTCTGTTTTATTAGGATGCTTAGGGAAATAAAGGAGATTGAGCTTTTGTAAAGAACTTGATAAACAAGTTGTATCCAAGTCCAATCTCTGACCAGCTATTGAAGTGATTGCATTGGTGGTCCTGTTCACTCTCGTGTGTCCTGTCTGACTTTGTTCACCTAGCAAGTGATTGAAAAGCTCATCTGTTAGGCTCTCTGCTAGACTCTGGTGACACTTGCTACTGAAAAGAAGGTGCCTGTGTTCATGCCAGCAAGTTTGTTGGGGAGTAAAGAAATTAAACAAAGAAATTGCAAACCTGTTTAGCTCTCTCTGCTACAGAGAATTATTGTAAATAATAAATGTATAGTAATTCATTGAAGAATGCTTTTTAAATAAATCATGTTTAGGCGTCTGTGTTGAGGAATAGTGAGTGAAGTTACACTCTGTTATGCCCATTCCTATTCTGGCTGCTCCAACTGCAATCCATTTTCATGCTAATAGCCCAGGAAAAGGAAAAGATGGCACAGGTACTTTGCCTTTGTCACCCACCCACATGGGAAACCTGGAAAAAATTCCTGGCTTCTGCCTTTTCTTAGGAGCATGTGGGGAGTGAACCAGTATGTGGAAGATCTCTCTTTTTTCCTATCTCTGCAACTTTGGCTTTCAAGTAAATAAATAAATAAATCTTTTTTTTTTTTTAATCATGCTTAGACTGAAAGGTATTGAATGACCTCTAATTATCCAAATCATGGTTAACAATTTTAAATTTCTAACTGTTCAGTCTGGTAGATACTAGATGTCAGCACACATGGTTCCTTGGGGAAATGAGACTGGGGCAGATCACAGTGACCAAAATTCGTGTAAAGTGTTTTGTACTTAATCCTAAAAGCAGTAGGAACCCATCAGAGATTCTTAAATGGCCAGTTACATTGCTTATGCTTCTGTATTGAAAATATTACTCTGCTGTTCTCTGGAGGATGGATTGGAGAGAAGCAGAGAGATGAGTTAGCTTGACTTTTCAGGTTACCTGTGGTGAAGTTTGTTTTGTTTTAATTCCCAATTAATAATATAATAAAATACTTTGACCGTGTCAGATTGCTGCAAAAGTTTTTGCAAGTTTTTGTGGACCAGTGTTAGTTTATAGGCCACACTTTGAATAGCATTGAGTCTAATTATCATAGTAACTGAGGCAGAAGATAATCAGATTTTGGTCCAGGATGACAGTGATAGAGTAACTTGAATTGACAGATAATTTGGGAAGTAAAAGTTATATGTTTGATGTATTAGATTTCAAAAAAGAAATCTATTTCTAGGTTAGTAGTTTAGTTTGATTTCATGGAAGGAGAGCTGTTTTGAGATTTGTTGAACTTGCAAGTGGGATGTACAAATGGAGCTGGTTAGTAGCAGTTGGATATATAGGTCTGAAGCTCAACAACTTTGCACTGAAGATGAATTGGGGAATAGTGAGAACATAGTCTGTACTAAGTGTCTTGAGGTGAAGGATAGGATGGCCTAAGGAGAGACTGTACAGGGAAGATAAGGATACTTACCCCTAGGTGCCTTTGCAGTTCAAATATTGGAGAAAGGGGACTGAAGAGATAGGAGTACAAACACTTCCAGCTGATTTGCTTGGCTTATCTCTAAAGCCAAGGCAGGAGAATGAAAAGAGGAAGTGGTTAGTTAACTATTTTGAATGTGGCTGAGAAATCAGTTGAGGAATTAAGGTACACACTGGATTCAGTAGCATGAAGAAAATCATCGATGACTCGGTCATCAGTTCATCTATAAACTATCTGATGAGGAGTTTTGTTTTAATCTGGCACAGCTACCATTCTAAATTTAGAATAAAATTATCTATAGCATGAACCATAACCATATGAGTTTGTGCTCATATTTGTTTATTGCCATCTGGATGTTCTATAAAAATTGCAAAAAACTTTTTTCTACAGCTCATTCGATTAAGAGGATATTTTAAAAATACTATTTATCAGGCACTCAATTCTGGATATGTGTTTATGACTCAAATTAGGGACAGTGAACAATTAAATATTGTCATTTGATTTATTCAGGTTCCTTGCAAGCATAGAGGTATCAGGAAGAAATTTTAAGGAAAGTGATAGTTAAGGATAGTTTTTTTTCCCCATATGGAGTTACACCTTGTTTTATGTGCTTGCTGTTTTGAGTAATATCACCAAATTCATGCAGTCAGCAGGTGTGGAGGTATGTGTTGGATATCTTAAGAAATTGAAGTGTTTAGTGTTTATTTTCTAAAGTGGTATTTTATTTTTGCTGCTTAGCTAGATATTTTGTGTATTAAAGTTACAGAAACTTTAAATAACTTCTAACAAATACTAAAGTTACATATAGTTTTTTTTTATGGAAGAAAAGTTGTATATACATTTTTTTTTCTGAGGTTTAGAGAATTAAAAATGAAGGCCTTGATGAAAGAAACGGATTGCCTAGGGTCTACTACTAACCTCAGACATGAGGTTAGCTGCAGTGCCTTTGGCCTTGGTAGGATAAAAACGGTCCCTGATACCTTACTCCTCTGTAGATAGTTGTTTTATGTCACAGTCTGAAGGTCCCTGCATATTTCTGTTGGATTGTAAACATACTTCATCTGAAGTACACTTTCTAAATACTGTAATTGGGAAAACTTTTGAAGTTTCATTGAGAATAGTGGAATAGAAGGGAGAATGATGTCAAAATGGATCTTAAAAAGCAATACATAAAAGTTCTAGATGGTATCTGCTTTAAAATAAAGGTGGGGGAGATTTCTGTTAAGGTTTTCTGAAGCATATTTTGGAGGAATTGTAGAAGCATGGTTGTATTATTCTTACCTGCAAATTGGTCTTCCTTAATTTTTGTGGTCAGAAAAATATCTTTTTGGTACTTTTTAACTTATTCTTGTATCTTCTGTTTTTGCCCTTTTCATAGCTTTTAGTTTCATAGGTCAACTCTATACTTGTGTAACAACTGTGTATTTTTTTTAAAGATTTATTCATTTTATTACAGCCAGATATACACAGAGGAGGAGAGACAGAGAGGAAGATCTTCCGTCCGATGACTCACTCCCCAAGTGAGCCGAAGCCGGGAACCTGGAACCTCTTCCGGGTCTCCCACGTGGGTGCAGTGTCCCAATGCATTGGGCCGTCCTCAACTGCTTTCCTAGGCCACAAGCAGGGAGCTGAATGGGAAGTAGGGCTGCCGGGATTAGAACCGGCATCCATATGGGATCCCGGGGCTTTCAAGGCGAGGACCTCAGCCGCTAGGCCACGCTGCCGGGCCCACAACTGTGTATTTTTCTTACTATGTTACAGGCATGTGTTTACAAACCTTTTGTTTATTTGAACATAACTGTAACTTCTATTTGATATTCTTTAGACTTACATGTGTTCAAAAGGAGGATAGAATAATTAGTAGCATTATATTCTAAATTGTGGAAGATAAATCTGGGAAACAGAATTTTATATAAACCTAGCAAATTTAAAAAAAATTTAATTGAGAGGCAGTTTTAGAGAAAGTGAGACTTTCCCACTAGCTTGTTGACTCCCCAAATGACTGCAATTGCCAGGGCTGGGCTAGGCCATAAGCTGGAATCCCAAAGCTCCTTCCAGATCTCTCATGTGCGTACAGAGGCCAGGTACTGTGGCCATCTTCTATTTTGCTAGGCCCATTAATGGGGTGACTGAATGCAAAGTGGAACATATGGAATGCCTACCAGTGCCCATATGGGATGCTGGGATTGCATGCAGCTGCTTACCCTATTGGGCCACGGTGCCAGCTCGAAGTTAGCAGATTTTAAAACATCCTCAAATTCAAAATTGCATTCGTTCAGATTGTGGTTGAGATAGATTATGTGTACAACTCAAGGTAAAGTATTGGAACTGTTCATCTGTGCATTGTGTATATGTTTGGAAACTGTTGGTTTGCTTTGTTCCTAGATTAGCTATAATAAAAATGATTAGGAAAAATAAAAGCAGAGGGCGGGGAAATGGGCATTTAGCCTAACAGTGAAGACATCTGTATGCCATATTAGAGGACCTGCAGTCCGGTCCCACTCCTGGTTCATTTTCTGCAATGCTGACCCCAGGATGACAGTGGTAGCTGCAGCAGTCGCCTTCCTGACACCCACGTGGGGGAACTAGTTTGTGCTCTGGCTTCCTCTCAGCCTCTGCCCCCATCATTACGGGCATTGGTGGAGTGAATCACCTGTTAGGAGTTCTTTCTCCCTCTCTCCTTCCCTCTTCCCCCCCTCCTCCCCTGTGCAGCTCTCCGTATGTAACCCTTCCTTTCACCAATTCCCTCTCTCTCTCCTTCCTTGCTTCCTTCCTTCCCTTTTTGTCTCCCTCCTTCCCTCCTCTGCCTCTCAAATAAATTATGTAAAGGAGTCCTACTTTTAATGTAATAAGCATCTGAGAGGTTATAATACACCTAAAAAGTAGTATCCAGCCTTAAAAATACTATTTCAGATTAACAAAAATGATACCATTGTAAACCTGTTTAGTGAAGCCAATTTAATGTTTTTTTCCCTATAAAATGTGTCTGTAATCTCTTCTCCATCCTTTCCCAAGTAATTAGCTATAAACTTTTAATATTTTTTTTCAGACTTGTTGATTTCTTACTTGAAACTTATAGTCACAGCTACAGAGGGAGGAAAGGACAGGAATCCAGAGAGAGGGTTTCCTTCTGGTGGTTCACTCACCAGTGGCTGCCAGGACCAGAGGAGTGCCAGTCCAAAGTTGGGGGCCAAAAGTTTTCTTCCTGTTTTCCCTGTTCCCACGACCATGGACCATTTATCGCTGCTTTCCCAGGCATTAGCCTGCTATACCACTGTGCCAGCCCTGGAGTGTTTTTTTTTTTTTTTAAATGACACATTATCTCAGTTACTGTGACTTACAGTAGATTTCAAAATGGGTACTAGTGTCAGTCATCTGACTTTGTTCTTCAGTCTGGACTTGATTTTTCTGTTTTTTTTTTTCCCTGTGAACTTTAGAATCATTTTGCTGATATCCACAAAATAGCATTGAGATTTTGTTGAATCTGTAGATCAACTTAAAAAGAAATGAGATAGATGTGTAATAATATATTGAATCTTTCTACCCATGGTATGGAATATTATCCATTAGTTTAATTCTTTGGATTTCAGTGATCAGTTTTGTGATTTCCTTCTGTAGTTCTTGCACAAATTTTGTTAGATTTTTGTCACACTAAAATTTGATATTTTCTAAATAATTTGAAAGTACATCTTTTTATTTTAAAATACTTTCTGTTTGGGTATTTTATCAGTGATAATTGAACTGACTTGAATCAAGGAATATTTTTTGAACTCTTGGAACATATTTAAATATTGTTGATATATCTGATTTATTTTCGCTGTTGTTAAGCGGCCATCTGCTCTTTTGCATGAAGCACATTAGCAGGAAGCTGGATTAGACACGGAGCCAGGATTCACATGTGACACCTCATATGATATGTGGGTGATCAAAGCAGCAACTTGACCAGTCCTAGATTCTCACTTGCCAAGTTTGAATTTCAGTTCAAACATACCACTTAACGCATTTTACAACATCTAAGGAACGGTAATACTGAAGCCATTTTTATTTTAAAGGTTTTGTATGCTCATGATTTTGTTAGTTTATCATCAGGCTTTTTGTTTTTGTTTTTTAAGATTTGTTTATCCCCATTGGAAAGGCAGATACACAGAGAGAAAGAGAGACATCTGCTGTCCGCTGGTTTATTCCCCAAGCGACTGTAACAGCTGGAACTGATATGATCAGTAGCCAGGAGCAAAGAGCTTTGTCCAGGTTTCTCATGTGGGTGCAGGATCGCAAGGCCTTGGCTTGTCCTCAGTTGCTTTCCCAGG
Source organism: Ochotona princeps (assembly GCF_030435755.1). NCBI lineage: Eukaryota > Metazoa > Chordata > Mammalia > Lagomorpha > Ochotonidae > Ochotona > Ochotona princeps. The sequence goes on from NC_080836.1 coordinate 23,203,410, forward strand.
CCACAAACAGGGAGATGGATTGGAAGTAGAGCAGCCAGGATTAGAACCAGAGCCCACATGGGATCCCTGTGCATGCACAGTGAGAATCCTAGCCACCATGCCACTGTTCTAGGCCCAGTTTATCATCAAATTTTAAAATATTATTTGTGTTGATAACAAAAACAGATGAACATCTACCTTGGAGCTTCTTGATTTTTCTCTCATTCCAATGTTTGCCTTATTTGTATTGCGTTTTTTTTTTAAAGATGTATTTATTTTTATTGGAAAGTCAGATATACAGATATACAGAGGGAGCAGAGACAGTGAGAAAGATCTTCCATCCGATGATTCACTCCCCAAGTGAGCGCAACGGCTGATGCTATGCCGATCCGAAGCCAGGATCCAGGAACTTCTTCCAGGTCTTCCACACGGGTGCAGGGTCCCAAGGCTTTGGGCCGTCCTCGACTGCTTTGCCAGGCCACAAGCAGGGAGCTGGATGGGAAGTGGAGCTGCCGGGATTAGAACCGGCACCCATCTGGGATCCCGGGCCCTGTATTGCCTTTTTAATTTGGGCCTTAATATTCCTTATTTACTTCACATATATTAATTGATCAACTATTGATTGCCAGATCTAGTGTTTATAGTAATGAATTGGAAGTAGCCTTTGGCCTGGAAAAACTCCTGTCTAGGAGGTATTACTACTGTCTAGTCATTAAATGCTTAGGCATAGTTCTGGGGACTTTATATGGAACTCTCTTGTTTTAGTCCTCATAACTGCCCTACTAAGTTACTAAGTAAATGACAAAGAAGCATGAGCTCTTACAAGATGGAATGGAGATGAAGAGATTGTGGGCAAGGTAGTAGTGGAAAGGGAGATGTTTGGTGTGAATGTTAATTTATATTTAACTCAGACTTCTTAATCTGAATATTGAAATGTTTTAAAATAGCATAAGGAGAGATTTTAAAAAGTGACCTAAATTTTAGAGTGGAAAAAGTATGCTATTATGAGCAGTATTTTATATTTCAGAACATTAAGACTGTTTTTCATTGATTTTTGTCAACGTTCATTTTAAATTAACTTTTGAAGTGTAACAGATTTTGTGCGACACGTACACATCATATACCAGCACGTGCGTTCATGTGTTGACTTTCTGCCCCAAACACATGGCTTTGTGATCCATGTATCCATTCATGTTATGTAAAAAGCAGTAGCTTATTCATTTTCAGTGATGTATGGTATTCCACTGTATGATTATATACATGTATGTGCATACGTACGTATATATATGTATCTGTGTATCATAGCTTTTCCATTCTTTCGTTGATGAGTGTCTGCATCATTTCTAGTTTGAGTTATAATGTATAGAGCTCTATGAGAAAATTCTTACGTCTGTACATGCTTCTTGGTGCACACTCATACATTTCTTTTGGAACATACCTTATGGTGTAACCATTGGGCTATGGGTTATGTGTGTGTGTGCTCACTTAGTTCAGTGTGTATTCCTCCATGTTTTCTAAAGTAGTTGTATCAATTTGTAGTTCAAAAATAGTGGGTTGGTTGTTCATTATACTCTGCGATATTTGCTTGATATTACATTTATTTAGCCATCGCAGCAGGTGTAAATTGATATTACATTTTGAATGGGCTGTTTTCTGAAAGAAAAAAAATTGCAGTTGTATTTTTAAAATCTTTCTAAAGAAGTTTATTTAGATAACATTTCTGGACATTCTGATAGCCCTTCTGGCTGTGTCATGAAGTAGTGCCGAGTATCATGTGACTAGAGACTAGGGTGTGAGCTGACAGTAACCGTGAACCTCAGTTTACCTGTGCCTCCCACCCCCATGGGCCCTTCCCTTGCACACACCAGAGGAAATAAAGACCTGTGCATTCTCACAAAACCCATCAAGTAATTCTGGTTGCTTTGAAAATTGTTAAGATCTAGAATATACAAGAAGTTTAATTTTAATTTAATGAAAATAAGACAGTCACAAAAATTACAGTTTGACAATGTAGTTTATTGCCTTTCTGGCAGATAGTACTTTTCTGCCTAACTTGCTAAACGTAGGAAAGATTTTAAGATTTTGCAAGCTAGTGAAAAGTTTTGTAGGCAGTTTTATTTTGCTGAGCAAGTCTGACACTGGCCCCAAATTTAATTACACAGTGCTGGAACGTCATGCTCTTACTGAACTGTCTACCCAGTTAGTTTTATTTATTCGTTATTTGCTGAGATTTTACTACCCTTGAAAGACAACACTTAGCTACATAATACAGCGTACTTATTTTTCAGAACTTGAGAGTGAAGTTGAGAATTTAAGCCTGATTGTGTGGCTACTGTTGTTTCTGTATGTATTTAATATATGAAAGAACAAGAGATGGAAACAAAGAAATTTCCCATCTTCTGGTTCACTCTTCATATGCCCTTAATAGCCAGGGCTGGGCCAAGCTTATGTCAGTAGGCAGAACTCCATCTGGTTTTCCAGTTGAGGACAAGGGGAAAAGTACTTGAGTCATCACCTGCTTTCTGCCATGGTCCACCTTTTCAGAAACGTGAAGCAGAAGCAAAAGCAAAAGTGGGACCTGAGCTGTTGCCTTGAATGTATGGGACAGTATGAGCTGCTGTCACTCTGAATATAGGCTGTGGGCTTTAGAAATGGCAGCTTAGCTACTGTGCCAACTGCTATCCTGGAAGTTGTTTTATGCTTAATTTCTTACTTGTGGAATTTTTTGTTAAGTTTTACAGAAGGGAGTGTTGCTAATCTGTTTATTATCAAATTATGTGGTGAAAACTAAGGTTTTCGACAGGGACCCAAGTCCCAGGACCATCACCCACTGCCTTCCCAGGTGCACTGTTGGCAGTAAGCTGGATTGGAAGTGGAGCCATCACTCTGATAAGGGGCATAAGATCACAAACAGCAGTTTAACCCATTGCACTGCCGTGCTTGCTCCTGTCCAACATTTTAACCAGTGTTTCAAGTCTGTTTTTATTGCTGCCTGTTACAAAGTAGTTGTTCATGATAAAGCAGAGGCATGAGAGACACTTCTGCTGTTTGTATTCATGTGTAGTAACTGATTTTCACTGGTGATTAGAATCATAAAATTATTCACTCATGCTAAGAACTTAGATGTTGTTCAGGTATTCCTGTGAGGTTTATTTTGCAAAATATTTATGAGGAAGATAAGAATGAAAGGTAGATGGCAGTGATTTCATTTTAGTAAATCCAATTTGGCCATATGTAATATCATTTCAGAAGAAACTGGATTAAAATACAGGATTCTCCTAACACATTGTTTTTATCTGGAGAGGCAGAGAGAGACCTTTCATCTGCCGGTTCACATCCCAAATTCCCAGAAGTTTGGCTCTCACTCTCAGGTATCCCTCATTAAACAATTACTTAGCATAGCAGTACTTTCAGGGTTGTGGAATCCAGATCCATGATAGGAAAGCATACATGGCTTTCCACCAGCTCGTACTCCAACAAGGAGCAGTTGCTCGTCTTACTGCTTCTCTCCTGGTTTTGCTCAGGACAGTGCTAGCTTAGGCCTTTCTGCATCCTGTTCAGCTCAACATTTGCTAGCAGGGATTTTTTTTTTCCTTTTAATTAAAATGGAAAAGTATACTGGTGGTTTCTTAATATTCTGACTTCTGTTGTGGTCTGGTCTAGTGATATGGAAATATACATGCAGTTTTGTCTTTCACTGCTGGTGAAACCTGAAAGGCATCACTAAGTGTACTTCTGTTTTTCTAACTCTTTCCAGTTAGAGTCTAACCAGTACTTTCCTTTAATGACAATATTGGGGGAGCAGATCACCTTCATGCTTAGAAGTCAGCTAACTATGAAAAGCTAACTCTGTCTTCAAATGGTAGGAGATATATTTGATGCTGCTACCCTTATAGGCCACTTAGCGTACACGGACATAGATCATATTCATTGCTGTGACTTACAAGATTCATGAAGCATCAGAAAGACAATAGGTCGAGTCAGTGGGAAATAGCAGGTTATGTGAACTGAAATAGTGACGAGGTCCTGGCATAGAGCATGTGGAATAGCAACATTTAATAAGCTTTGTGCCGTGCTGAAAATGTCCTGGTATCTCTACTTCCCAAAGCAGTTGCCAGTAGCCACTCATGTAACACTTGAGTCTAGTATCACTGAAGAACTATATTTCTAATTGTATTTAAGTTAAATTAGCTGCCATATCAGGGAGGGTAATCTGAATGCTCTTCCTATTTTTTTATAGTATTTTGTTTTATTTGTATGCTTTTTGAATTTTTATGATTATTGTTTTCCATGAGGCAGTTTTGTAGGTATAGGAAATTCCTCCCCCCCCCACACACACACTCATAACTCCCTACCTTCCTCCCTCATTCTCCCCCACCCAGGCATTTCCCTCCACATTGTTACAATAGTATATAGTCGTTCAGCAACAGTCACAGGTCCAACATTCTGCCTTGTAACTATATCATGGCATTGTAAGTATTGGCAGTGGTGGGAAAGCTTGTATCACACTGTCAAGGTACATTTTAACAATTCCATTGGAATCTTCCTTCTATTCACGATATGCATACTGCAACATAACTTTACTTCCTGATATGCTAGTCTCCATTATACATTTCTTCTATTTGTATATTCATGTTTACCTATATCTATTTGTTTTGTATTTTGCATGAATGTTGCCCTTTGGGGATTAGCTTATTTCACTAACTATTTCATTGTTTGGTATGACTTTTGTTTTGGAAAAAAAACTTTAAAAAGTACATGTTTAATGAAAGCCTGTACTTATAAAGCTGCTATTCTGCTTTTTAAGAACTTTTTTTTACATCACTGAATTCAAATAAAGGAGTAGGTGATTAGGTTGATATGGAACAAATTTACAAGATAGTTGCAAAAGAAACAATTAAATGTTAGGCATAACAGCAGTTGGAGAGTATTGGAAGTAATGCATTGTGAATTTGGGGTTTAATAAAGAAGGAAGTGAAGTCATGATGGAGATCATGATGAAAAATGAGAAGGGGTCAAGGAAATACTACTGATGAGATATTGATTGATGAAAACCGTGACAGAATGAGAATAAATTCTATTACAAACAATATGCTAAGGTTTATTTTCAGAGTTGGTTAAGCTAGTCAAGGCAGTAAGTTCATCTGTGAAAAGATTGCCAACTTACATAGGTGAGGTCAAACAGAAATGTCAGAGAACTTCGCTAGTGGCATGCCGTGTTATCCAAGGTGGTGATAGAAACTGGTGGACATTATGGAGGGAGACAAGCGGGAAGACTCAGTGAGGCAGCCTCACTGGAAGAGAGGCATACAGATGATACCAAGGGAAAAGAGAGTAAGGAGGGTAACATTTGACTCATGTAGCTGCCAAGCAGCTTTGACAGAAGTATAGAAAAATGGTGCAGAAACAGCAGTGGTGGCTTTGAAAAAAACTGCTTTCACTTTGCTTTGTCTAGATCCTTCACCAATGTGACAACAGGCTGTTAACTGTTTTGGCAGTTGTTTCATCTTTCTAAGTCAGGAATTTACCTCTATGACCTTATCTTTGTAATCTTTGTTTGACCATTACCTGAGATACTTAGATATTTAACAAATATTTCTTCAGTAAATAGTAGGCAGATACAAAATCGTTCCAGTATCCTGGAACAAAGTCTCTTTGAGGGCCCGGCGGCGTGGCCTAGCGGCTAAAGTCCTTGCCTTGAAAGCCCCGGGATCCCATATGGGCGCCGGTTCTAATCCCGGCAGCTCCACTTCCCATCCAGCTCCCTGCTTGTGGCCTGGGAAAGCAGTTGAGGACGGCCCAATGCTTTGGGACACTGGACCCGCGTGGGAGACCCGGAAGAGGTTCCAGGTTCCCGGCATCGGATTGGCGCGTACTGGCCCGTTGTGGCTCACTTGGGGAGTGAAACATCAGATGGAAGATCTTCCTCTCTGTCTCTCCTCCTCTCTGTATATCCGGCTTTCCAATAATAATAAAATCTTTAAAAAAAAAAAAAAAGTCTCTTTGAAAAAATAACTTGAATACACGTAAAAGGAACTGTAATTTCAGCATGTTTGTGTTCAAAAGGGAAATATAGGAAATTATGTATATTGGTAAATGGTAGTTTCTGGCTAGGTTTTTAATGCTAATTGAAATGTTGAGGGAAAGACTGTTTATTTTTAGATGTTGACAGGAACATATTGCAAAGTTCATGCATTTCTTTCACAACACTCACCAATTATTACAATTGTAATTTCCAACATCTGATTACTTTGCTGTTCCTTTCAGTGAAGCATTAGACTTGAAGAATGAACTATGATAGATTGAGCTTGGGGCAAAGTGTGGAAAAAGAAGTCTCTGGCAATTTAAGGTAAAAATTTCTAACCATCATTAAAGTAAATAAGAAATAGGAAGGCCAAGAAAAATCCATTTCAATTCTGTGTACCTCCCGTTCAAAAAAAAAAAAAAAAAAAAAACCAGAACTACTAGAGGTAAACTTTAGTCAGATATTTGATGAAATCTTCCCAAAACAGAAGAATTTGGGGAAGTGAGAGAATGGGAGAAAACACGGCTCTTACATTCGTTGAATGTTTTAGGACTCAAAAAAGTTTGAGAAATGCCTATAGTTAATATTAGCAGATACAGACTTGGAAAATAACCCCTAGGTACTTTCTAGGCCATCTCTCCTTATGTGAGTTGGAATGTACCTCTCTGAAGAAGAGAAAACCAAGGACCAGTAAAGGAAACTGACTCCTTCGGGGTTAGGAAATCTGAATTTTTAGAAAAATTTACTAACTTACTGCATTCTGGTGAGTTTAATATAAGAATTCACTTGTGTATGTACAGCCTAATTAATGTACCAGTCATTTTGATCACCCCAGAACCTCTCAAAATTTAGACAGTAACAGATGTTTTCGACAAAAGTCTTTTGCCAGCTGCACCTCTGTGTCACTAGCATTAAATGACAGAAATTGGCACAGATAAGCAATACTGAGTTAGTGCTGTGGTGCAGCTGGTTAAGCCACCACTTGCAATACAGGCATCCCGTAGGGTGTACAGATTTCTCCGTGGGCAATCCAGCTTCCTGCTAATGTACTTTCAGGAAAATAATCTTTCGCTGAAGATTACACAAGTGCTTGGGTGCCTCTAGGCTCCTGACTACAGCTTGAGCCAGCCCTAGCCAGAGTGGTTATTTGAGACTTGAAGCTGTGAAAGTGTCTCTCCTTGCGCCTCCCTCTCTGTAACTTGCCTTTCAAATAAATAAAGCACTGAAATCTACTTAAAGAACATTTTAAAAAATTTACATAGTGTGAGAGCACCAGAGTTAATTGCTGATTTATTTAGTAGTTGTGGGAGACCCAGGTAAGAAAAGTTTAGAAAGCAGTGAGTCATGAGATTTATACTTTGTATATTAGTTATGTCTGTCTGTGTTTCATGTTAATGCATATAAAACTAATCATTGAGTGTTTTGTATGTGGCAAATACTGTACTAGATATCTTTATATTTCCTCAATATAAGAATCATTTGCAACAGTTTATATTTACTATTCCCATTTTATGGATGAGAAAACTTAGTTCCAGAGAGGTTACATAGCTACATAATTGAACCCAAATCTAAAATCAGAAACCAAACTCTTAACCCTGATGATTTTGTTTTCTAGATCAGTCTGTACTACTGAATTTCTTTTGAATGCAGTAAATTATATACTCTTTTGTAAATGTCTGTTTATTAATGTGTCAAATACAGTCAATAGATGTAGTCTTAAGAAATCTCATAGGAAGTCCAATCTTTTTTTGTGTGTGTAAGGTTTATTAGAAAAGCTGAGTGGCATTGACAGCAGTGGGGCTAGGTAGAGAAGGAGAAACAGAAGATTTATATATATATAAAATATATAATATGGATAAAGATATAGGTAGCTACATCTATCTATAAATATATAGAATATATGTGAAGATTTGGTTTTTATTTGAAAGAGATATATATATATAGAGAGAGTATATAAATATAGTAAGATTGATTTATTTCTTTGAAAGGCAGAATCACAGCCCAAGTTCTTCCATCTGCTGGTTCACTCACCCAGTAGCTTAGAGGGCCAGGGCTAGGCCAGACTAAAGCCAGGCTCCAGGAGCTTCCTCCAGGTCTCCCACTTGGATGTAGGGACTCAAGGAATTGGCTTTGTTCCCACTGCTTTCCCAGGTGTATTAGCAGAGTGCTGGATCAGAGGAGGAGCAGCCAAGGACTCAGCTGTCTACCTGCATCACAGGCAGCAGGTTAATAATACCTGAATTTTTTTTTTAGATTTATTTATTTTTATTGGAAAGGCAGATATACAGATAGGAGGAGAGGCAGAGAGGAAGATCTTCTGTCCGATGATTCACTTCCCAAGTGGCCCAAATGGCTGGAGCTGAGCCAATCCGAAGCCAGGAACCTGGAGCCTCTTCCAGGTCTCCCATGCGGGTGCAGGATCCCAAGGCTTTGGGCCATTCTCCACTGCTTTCCCAGGCTACAAGTAGGGAGCTGGATGGGAAGCAGAGCTGCCAGGATTAGAACCAGCGCCCATATGGGATCCATGCACGTTCAAGGCGAAGACTTTAACCACTACGCTATTGTGCTGGGCCCAGTAATACCTGACTTTTTACAGTAGGCTAGTTTTACAGCTTTGTAGATAACACATCATACAGCATGCACTGTTTTATGTCTGAATGTTCTGTAACATATATGAGATTTACCCATGCTGTATAATTTAAGATTTGCTGGGGTCCCTGTGGTGGGTGTGGAAGACAGGAAGGTGTGAAGAGTATTGTTCTTTTGCAGGCAGGGCCACAAGGAATTTCCCACTGTACTGCAGGGATCCGCCTGAATGCAGCCCCACCCCCCTTTGCAGGGACACCAGACAACCCCGCTGAGATTTCTGTAATCTATTTAGGCATTGTCTGCCTCTGAGGAGTTGGTGTTTGCTACCAATGTGAGCTTGGAAGTTGATGTTGCTAATACTGGTTTAGCAAAAGGGCCTTTTATTATTGTTGTCTCGGCTGCTCCCATTGACCATACACTAATCAAGGGTGTTACATCTCCAGGTGTAGTGGGAATCTATTCTTTCCCTCTTTCTTTGATCTTTAGGTCCTTCCTTCTTTGATGCATTTCCTCCCTTAACTGACTCAAGACTAAGTTGTAGAATGAGGATTGTAGTAGCAATCTGTTGCTGATTAGTATAACTTCCTGGCCTCAGGGTTAGGACGGCTGACTTCCTGCTTTAAGGTGAAACAAATGGCAGAATTATACTTGGAAACACCCACTTGACCGTGACTTAAAAAGTAGCCAGAGTTTGACTGCTTCTGCATAAATAAAACGGACAGTTTTCTCGCATTGTCCATTATGATCCGGGATTGTAGTGGTCCGTTTGGTTCCTCTGTGCGCCTCATCCATGCACCCTTGAGTTCTGAACTCAGCTGGAGCTGGACTCTGGCAAAGATTGTTCATTCTCATTACATACATTAGTACTGTATCACAGTTTACACATATGTTGTTAGTAGACATTTGACTTGTTTTTCATTTGTGGCCCATCAAAAGTACTTTTTTGCTTTAGCTTCATAATTATCTAGAATCCATCTATGAACATTGTTTTATATCTCTGGAGAACATAGGAATTTATTCTATTAGATTTACATATACTTTGAAGTGAAATTGGTTGTAACATTCATTGTTTGTTAATAGATATTAAGCACAGTTTTCACAGTGATTATAATTCATACTCTATCAATTTTAAAGAGGCAGTTCTTCTATCAACACATACGTAACCATTTTTGTTTTAGCCATTCTATTATAATAGTGGTATCATGTTACTTTTAGGGTGTTTGATGACTAAAGAACTTGGACATCTTTTTTCTGTGTCTTGTGTTTATATTAAATTTTTGGCCATTTTTTACTGCTAGATTACTTGCACTTCAAACAGTAATATATAGAATTTCTCTGCATATTTGGGAAAAAATACTTTGGATTCCTGTATTACAGATGACCTCTTGTATCTATGTCCTATTTAAGGATATTTGTCTCCTCTACAGTTATGAAAGTATTTTCCTATTCCCTTCTCTCAAAGTTTTATTTCTTTACTTTTGTATTTATAACTGGAATGTGCCTGGCATCGATTATTACTTATGGTGTGAACTAGGGTCAAGATAATTGCTTTCCATATGACTTATTTAGCACCATTTATTAAGACTGTCTTCTGTATAATTTTTACTTATTACCTTTGTCATAAGTAAAGTGATGCTAATATGTGTATCTGTATGTTTCTAGATTGTATTTTGCCTCAGTATTAATGAGTCTTAATTGCTGTATTTTAAATTGCCTTCTTGCACTCAAGTCTTTCGTCTTTGTTTTCTTCAAGGTTTTGTTTTTTCATGTAAATTGTAGAATTACACCATCAGTTTCCCAGACAAAGCTTCATTGGGATCCTTAAAATTGTTAGATTGAATTTATGTGTCGATGTGGGAGGAATTAAGGTCTTTATATCACTGAAAACTGAAATTTCCAGTTCACAAAGGTGGTGTGTCCTTCATTACCTTAACTTCTCTTTACTTTCTCTCAGTACTGGTTCGTCACTGTAGAGATTGTAACATTAGATTTACCTCTGGGAAGTGATTTTTTTCTTTTTTCTTAGTTTCAATTTTTAATTAGTTTTTTCTAGCAGATTCAATATGATTTGTAGATAAAGTTCTAAGAACATAGTGATATTCTCTTCCTCCCTGGAAATAGGTTTTTAAGTTATACTATAGAATCTTGAAAAAAAAGTTTTAAAGATTTATTTGTTGATTTATTTGAAAAGTGGAGTAGTGATAGGCAATGAGAAGTATCCTCTGCCTACTGGTTCACTTACCAAGTTGTCAAAAGGTGAGGAAGACGCCAGAAACCTAGAATTCCATCTGAATCTCCCATGTGTGACACAAGTATTTGGGCCATCCTCTCTGCATTCCCAGGCACATTAACAGGATGCTGGATCCAAAGTGGGTATCTGGGACTTGAAGCAGCATTCCATGGAATGCCATCATTGAATGCTTTGGCTTAACACCCTACGCAGTGGTCGCCCCTATAATTTTTAGTTTCTGGTCTTTCCTAACTTACTAAAATTTATTGCATTTTTGCCTGTTGAATCTGTTGAATCACATAATTTAGTTGTCACATCTTACAGTATTGTATTTGTTCTTTTAATCAGTCTGATAACTGGAATGCTTAGTCTACCCAAAGATAACCTCTTAATGTTTACATGCATGTCCTGGCAGCGTTACCAGTGCAATGCCAGAGTGCATCTTGGTGCACCAATCTGCCAATCTTTCTTCAGTTACTCACTGTAGCTCTGTTAACTGTGCTATTTATAAAAGTGAGATCCTTTCAGGCACATTTTACACACAGACACCCGCACATGTACTCAGCATTTCTTAGAAAACATTATACCATCATTAAGATAACTTAATACACTTAATCGTCACACAATTTAATAAATATGTGTATGACTATTTTTCCACAGTTGTAATGTGGATGAAGTCAGAGGATGAATTTGACCAAATGATTTCTTTTGCTGCCAGTTATAAAACTTTTCCCAGTATAGTAAGGATTGACAATTTAAACTACCTTTTGACAGTATTATGGGCCAAAATGATATCATTTCTTACATTTCATTGATTGTATATGAGGTTAAAGTGTTTTGTTCTTTCGGTAGCATTCTGTGAGTTGCTTCCTCCTTTATTATTTTTTTTTCTGAATCACTTAATTGTCAGAAACTGCAATTGGTGCTTATAGACATCAAGTAACAATATTCTGCATTTTTATACTTAACAAAAATTAGTAGCTTGTAGTTTGAGTTCATTTCCTTTTTTTTTTTTTTTGCCAGAAACTTCACCGTAAATGAGAGGAGGATTATTAAAACAGTTTCACAAATTTATATTCCCACTGATAATGTGTGAATGCCTATCCTTACACACTCATTAATCTTTTTGATTATTCCTGGTCTAATTGGTAAGAATGACTTATAAATTTAGTTTAATTTGTATTTTTCTAATTATGAGTAGAGTACTTTGTCCATGGATTGTTTTTCTGTCAGAGTCACTTACAGCAATATTGGACAAGACCCTCTCGTGTGTGACAAGAGATTTTCTAACCAGATAACTCTAATAGTCATTCCTTTTTTAGTACTTTTATTTAATTTACTGTGACTCTACTTAAGAGAAACGTCCAGTTCATATGTCTACTCCTGCTTCCCTGCACAGTTCTGTAGACAACAAGAATGATTTTAACAGCCTGAAGATAGCAAAATTAGCCAAAAGCTATCCTGCTAGAGGGATTGGACTTGATTTGGAACTGAAGGAAACTGAATTAAACCAAATAAATTAGGATTTATTGGCTAAAAGTAGATAAGTCAGTTTGAATGGAAGAGAGTACCCTATGGCTTTAAACACAAAAATTGAAAACTAAACAGAGACCCCAGCAACCACACTTTTTACTGATTTTAACCGTTGTGACTACAACTGCATGGTGTCTTTTCAAATAAAAGTAAATAATTATCTGTGCTTTTTGAAAGTAATTCAAAATGACAGACAGTTGGAAGTACTAAAGATCATGATCTATTTAGTTTTTAATGTAGAAACAAGTAATTCTTGTTCAGAGTGGAAAAATGTCATATCTTCAAAAGCCTATTCACTTTCTTCCCCTGTATTTTTCTTCACCTTTCCTTAAGTGCTCATTATTGACTTATAAGGATTAAACTTAGAAATGTAATTCAACTTTTACAGTTATTTTATTTATTTGGAAGGCAGAGACCGAGTGAACAAGCATTCTAGAGAGCCCCCTTCCACTGGATCACTCCCCAGCTTCCTCAGAAGCTTGGGCAGGGCTGGCCACACTGAAGCTAGGAGTTGGAAACTCCATCCCTGTTTCCTGCATGGTGGGTATGGACCCATATATTTGAGCCATCACCTGTTACCTCTTAGAATGTTCTTCACTGGAAGCTAGAGTTAGGAGTAGAGGCAGGATTCAAACTTAGACACAAGTAGAATTTTAACGATTCAGAATGTCTGCTTCTGGGTAGCAGGACCTTTAAATGCTTCTCAGAATATTCTCAGTTTTGTGACTGGCATTGGGGTGCAGTGAGCTAAACTGCTGCCTGCAACACCAGGATCCCAAATCAGTGTTCTGTTCCCCGCCGCTCCTCTTCCAACCTAGCTTCCTGTAATGTGCCTTGGAACGTGGCACGGGTGGCCCAAAAGAGCAGCAGGAGGTGGCCCAAGTGCTTGGGTCACATTACCTTACAGCAAATTTTTATATGGCATTGACTAGATGTCATTATTGAAAAGGGATATTACTTTACCTAATCATAAAGGATTTGTTTTAAAATTGTTCCACAGGGAGCTGGTGCTTTGGCGTAGCAAGCTAATCCTGTGCCTATGGAGTCAGCCTCATGTATGGGTGCCAGTTCCAATCCTGTCTGCTCCGTATCTGATCCAGCCCCCTAGTTGTTAATGACCTGAGAAAACAGTAATGGATGGCCCAAGGCATTGAGCTGCAGAGCCCAAGTTGGGGAAACCAGAAGATTCTCCTGGCTTCCAGCTTCAGACCAGCCCAGCTCTGGCTGCAGTGGACATTTGTATGAAAAGTCTCTCTGTTGCTCCCTCTCTCTGTAACTTTAACTTTTCAAAGTTAAATAAGTAAATCTTTAGTGGCAACAAAGAGAAATTGTTTTGTATGAGTGTTTTCTGATGTTTCATTTGTCACTGTTGAAGACTAACTCCTTACTCCCTCAAAATTACTGTTCTTGTCCCTGTCTTTCCCATCTTAGCATATAACATTGCCACCCTCCTAGTTGCTCAGGTCCTGAGGTAGGACCTGTCCTTGACTTCTCCTTTCTTCTACTTCAATCCTGTTATATAACTAAATTTGTAATCACAAATTCTGTTGACTCTAAAATATTTTGTTTTTCAATCAGTGGATAATTTTTTCCATCTCTGCTGGCATATTATTTTTTGTCATTGTTATCTCTGATCATAGTATTCTTTTTCTAAGATTTATTCATTAAAGTATTAATAGCCTAATTTTGTTTTATTGCTTTTATTTTTCCCTATATTTATTTCCTGAAAGTTGTCATTCTAATCTTATCACCATCTGATTATACTATTTTCTCCCTACTTAAAGTCAGTGACATCACTCAAACATGCTTGTGTCTTCCTGAAATGTTACTCCAATTTTCTCCTGCTTTGGAGCACTTGCACTCGCTATTCTTTTACCTACTCTACAGACATCTTTCCTTGACTTGTCTTTGCTGTTATTATGTTTCAATCCTCATCTCACATATACTCTTCAGAGAAGCCTTAACTAATTACCCTATCTAAAGTAGTCTCCCTCCTGTCTAGTTGAAGAATTTTCAGTCATTGCATAGCAATTACTCCACCCTCCTTGTTTGCTTTTCATTTAATATATTACAATCTCTAACTTTGCTTAGTTTGTTTTACTAACATGTATGGTGAAACTGAAGAACATAAGTAGGAATACACTCTTGAAATTCCATTGCCCCTTTACAAAGTATACTACCGATGTAACTCGTTTATGAACTTTCCATGTTACAAAATAGTATCATCTGCTCACTAATAGGCTGGCCATATTATGGGTTAATTATGCATTATACCTCAAAATAGATATGTTAAGAACAGTACTTGGGAAGGAAATGTATAATGTGATACTTCTCCACAGGAAGCACTTTGTTGTCTCACCAGTTTAAGGCAGATGTAGACTTCTGTGCAAAACTATGTAACTCTTACAGAGCTTTATTGCGTATGGGATCAAAATCCATGCTTTACTTGGTTAATACTTCTGACAGATGAATAAATAATACTATATTTCTGACTTTGCAGTTCATTTGTCTTTCCTGAATATACTAATCATTGATAAGGAAGTTAAATCACATTGATATTCTGTTTTCATGAATAATCATGCTTTGAAGTTAGATTATTTGTTGATCCGTGATATATTAGAAAATATGCTTTGACAAAATAATGTCTTAAATTTTGTTTAGATTTCAAGTGTGATGAATTTGCCTGTAGTTTATTTATTGGTTTAATTTCTTTAAAATTATTTGAAATCCTCACAGATTCTCCCACAATCAAACTTGAGACAGTAATTGTTTCATGCTGGTTTAAAATTTGAGTTCCCATAATTGCTGGATCAATCAATTGAGTTTATCTGTAAATTGCTTCTTTTCTTTGTAGGTGCAATACTCAACTGTGAGATATTATATAAATCCTAAAAAAATACTAGAATAAAAATATAAGCGACAATGTCTCGAGAACCAACCCCACCTCTGCCTGGAGAAATGTCTACTGGTCCAATAGCAGAAAGCTGGTGTTACACACAGGTACACACTGTTTAAATTTTTTTACTCTGAGTCAATTTAAAACTTTACTGTTTTTTTGAGAATAATACTGAGAAACACTATGACATAGTTATGAGGTTAGAAGAATAGAGCAAAGGATGTTGTATAATGTGTGTTAAAAGCATAGATTCATCATTTTTTTGTAATAGTGGTTTTCTGAATTCTTTAGGTTAAAGTAGTAAAATTTTCCTACATGTGGACCATTAATAACTTTAGTTTTTGTCGGGAAGAAATGGGTGAAGTGTTAAAAAGTTCAACATTCTCATCTGGCCCAAATGACAAAATGAAATGGTAAGATTCTTTTGTTTTTGGTATGATCATAATCTATTTATGGCTTTGTTTTATTCTTCCTGAAAGAAAGTGTAATTTTTGAGTAGATTGGTATAAGCTACTAATATAATGGAGAATTGTAAAGAACTGTGGGGAGGTTGGCAGGAGTATTGTTGGTGATAATAATTGACAAATGATTTTGGGATTGCCTCTTTGTTTGAATGCTTCAAGTATTATATTACTCCAAGTGAGCCTATTGTTTTATTTTAGGTGCCTGAGGGTAAACCCAAAGGGATTAGATGATGAAAGTAAAGACTACTTGTCCTTATATTTGCTTTTAGTCAGCTGCCCCAAAAGTGAAGTTCGAGCAAAATTCAAATTTTCCCTTCTGAACGCTAAAAGGGAAGAAACAAAAGCAATGGGTAAGTGATTTGCAAACTGAGTGAAGAAGTCTCTGTGTAACTGCATACTGTGACTTCTGCACCTTTACCTAGAAAAAATTTGGCGTTTTCCCCCACTAAAATCTAAGTTAAGTTTTAGCCTAACCTAAAACTTTTAATTGTTGTTTAATTTAATTTCAATGTAGGACTATTGTTGTTTTATGAAATCTTAGATATCATCAGACACATAGATGTAGTTTAGAAGAGCATTAAATTTAATCTTGTTTGGAAATGGCATTCACTTGTCATTTGAAAAATAGCACAGAGTACCTCATTAATGCCTGGCATGTACAATAGGAATTAAGAAATGTTTCTCTTCTTCTTTTCCCTTTTTGCTGTGACATAAAATCTGAACAGTGTAAAGGAGCTAGAATGCCTTGTTACTTTTATCACTAAAACTTTTTAAGCAGTGAACTGAGCATTGAAGCAAAGTCAGTTTTTTCTTAGTTTCAGTGCTGATTAAATTCAACCCAACATATTTACCCAACTTTTAAATGCTATAGTCTGGAGCTTCTGAATAGAAGAGTAACCACAGGAAATATAGAGTATGCAGAAAAATACTTTATGAATTATTGTGTTAAATTTCAGATATTTTTCTCGATGTGAATTCCAGTAGCTTTATTCCCCAAAAAACTCCACATGTTGTTAATTATGCTTTAATGCCAAAATAATCTATTCCTTCATATTTTCTGTCACTTGAAATAGCTGATTATTTTATTGAGATTTATTACTGATTTTCTACCTCCAGTTTGTGTAAGACAATTTTTCTAGTGGATTATGACTTATTTGATAGTATATAACTGTTCTATGTTACCTGAGCCGTTTGACATTATTATTATTATTATTATTATTTGAGAAATAAGGATACTGAAAGTAGTTCATCAGATATTTTATTTTGGTGCAAGATTTGTGAAATCAATTTATAGATTTTTCATAACTTGATGTTCTTTGATCTTTTGAAAATTTCATTTAGTCATTAAATCTTTCGGTAATTGTGTTGAAAATGTCTCTTAAATTCTTAATGACATTGCTCTAGGGCCAAGGTGACTATTTCTAGGACAGGAGTGTTAAAGGACTTTCTTTAACCTTTTCACTAGTTAGAGAATTATGTTGTAGCTTAGTAAAATTAATGGGATGAGTGTCTCAGGACATACCCTAATAAATGCTTTGATTGTTTAGAATTTTTTTTAAAGGGAACAGAAAATAAAGAAGTATATTGCTCTCACCTTAGATTCTCACATTAGTTGATGAGTAGGTTATTTATGCCCACATAATTTGAAACGATCTCATTGTCTTTTAATGCCTAGATTATTAAAAACAAACAAACAAAAAACTCTTCTGGTGAGTAATATTAATATCAACTTTGTTTCAAACAATTTCATTTCCTTTTAGGGCCTAGATTATTAAGAAAAAAAAAAAACACTCTTCCCTCTCCATTGGGTTAGATTGGACCTTTCTACTTAGAGACCCAGAAGTCTGAAATTGAGCTCATTGTTGGTGGTTAAATTTGAATAGTAATACGAGTAATTTAGTTTTACCTGCCATAACTCATAGCATTTTATTTATGAACACAAATATCTATAATTTTTGAGAGATAAAGTAGCCAGTTTTTATATATTTCACATAGTTATTAAAAAACATGTCTATTAAATATTTGTTTTATTTAAATTTCTGTTCTGTTTTTCACCAGAAAGCCAAAGAGCATATCGATTTGTGCAAGGGAAGGACTGGGGGTTTAAAAAGTTCATTAGAAGGGATTTTTTGCTTGATGAAGCCAATGGTCTTTTACCAGATGACAAGCTTACATTATTTTGTGAGGTGGGTACATTTTTGCTGTAAGAACCGTTATGATTTGGTTTAGTGATATAATGCAAGTATAAGCTGGATTAATCCTGGATATACTTTAAAAATTTTTCAATTTGTACTTAATGTTGCAGTATCTTTGCTAAATATTTGACCAGAAAAAGCTGATTGTATTGTCTTATAAATCAATACAGTGATGCCCTCAGAAAAGCTATCACCTGTCTACCTGTAAATTAGATGCATAGTTACACTTTGGTGAATTGAATCCTTCATCTTGAGGGCAGACACGTGATCAGATGAGCATTTCTAAATAGCTTCTTATTTTTAGGTAACTTTGACATAGATGATTGCTATACTTTTTAATTTCAGATTAATCATACTAAATAGTATTACTCAAGTTTACCAGTTTGAGCTTAAAAGTACCTGAATAAGATTGGGAGGTTTGTTGATTATTGAAGCTATTGGATTGTCAGATAGGTATTGACAGTGTGAAAAATCTCATGTTTTTAAAATGCTCCCATATCCGTTGATAAATTTCTGTGGCAAATTTATATACATCAAATGCCATATTGTGGAATTAGTGCTCTTGTCGATAATTTACACTTATCATTTGTCCTAATTTGTGGATTGGATTTGCTTCCAAAATTATCATTATAAAGTTTTATCTATTTGAAGTTTTGAGAGTTGTCCTTGCCATGAATTCAAGGGGTGTATCATGTTAACAATCTAGCTTATAAAGAAAATACATTGTTAATAGTTTCTAATGTTCACGATAGTTGAGAATGTGCATAGGAAGTGTTTATGTTCAGGTAAACTCAATATCAAATGTATTTGGTAAGTTTTTGAGGACTGAAGAACAGAGTGGGAGAAGGATGAATTCCTAAAGTGCTAAATTAGTTTTAAGCTCTGTATAGGAAATACGTTAAAAAACAAAACAAAACAAAACAAAAAATTTCATGGCAAGATTATGGACTAACTGTATATCATATTTTGTCAGAAGAATATTTGAAATTGAAATAGAACTCAGAGGGCTTTATACTGCACCTTATTTTTGTTTAGACAAATTAAATAAACCATATTAGGAATCTTATAAATATGACTGAGTGATAAAGCACATAGCAAAAGTCTCTTGAACAGAAGTTACCATTAAATACTTTGAGAGAACAAGGACTAAAGCATATATTATTACCTACAGCCAGATAATCCAAATAGTAATCAAAATAGATAAACTTATAGTATTAAAAGGTTGACATTCTTAATGTAGAATTTTTCAGAATTTTAACACTGTTAATTTTAGATTCCAACATGTTACTTTTAAAAGATGTTGTATTAAAATTTTAAAAATCATAACATCCTAAAGGGTAACCCAATTTTGGGCCCTGCGCAGTAGCCTAGTGGCTAAATTCCTTGCCTTGCATTTGCTGGGGATCCCATATGGGTGCACTGGTTCATGTCCCAGCTATTCTGCTCCCCATCCAGCTCCCTGCTTGTGGCCTGGGAAAGCAGTGGAGGACGGCCCAAAGCCTTGGGACCCTGCACCCGTGTGGGAGACCCAGAATGGGCTCCTGGCTTCAGCTCAGCTCAGCTCTGGCTGTTAATGCCACTTGGGGAGTGAACCAGTGAAAGGAAAATATTTATCTCTCCTCTTCTCTGTACATCTGCCTTTTCCATAAAAATGAGTAAATTTTTAAATGAACAAATAAATTTAGAAAGTGTAACTCAATATTTTAAAAAAAGTTAACCCAAGTTTAAATTCACTACAGCTAAATTTTTTTGTGGATGCATTTTATTTTTTTTTCTTTTTTACAATGAAATAGAATATACAAATATTTTGCTAGTGTAAAATACTGGAACCTAGACCTAACTGAGAAATTCAGAATTGAGGCTGAAATTAATTCTAAAATTTCTTCTTATAATTATTTCTGAAGTGTGCTTGGGATCTAGATTCTACATACTAGTGACCCCTTTGAAATAAGCTCACTGATACATACAGTTTTAGGTTGGCATTGGTCAGATCCACTTTTGGACCTTGAAATCTGTATCTGAGTATTTCACTTTGGGCCTGTATTTAATGTAGATGGGCAAAATCTTTTAAGTTAATGGTCGTGATGCCCTCCATCTTTTCTGGCACCCCTCTCACAATGCCCTTCCTTCTACAGCATCCCAGCACTGCTTGCAGAAGAGGAGGAAGCACTGCCCTCCCTAAAGAACTGCCTCCTCTCCCTCCCCTGCAAGTGGTGCTGTAGACAGGTAAGGCAGTCAATGCTACCCCGAGTGCAAGTCTGCTCAGTCTTGCACGTTCTAAACAGCGCTTCCAGGAACCAGAGGCAGATAATGTTTGCTGGCAGCGTAAGCAGCACTGCCTCCCCTTTCCCTGTGAGATACAGAAAGCAAGAACTACGGAGTATCTAGGGAAATTTAAAAATCTGATTAGATAACTTTAGTTGTTGAAATCCAGTAGATTTTAAGTGCTACAGTAGTATGCAGGCAGGCTCAGACTATTCCATATGTACAGATAACATATATGTTTTTCTGTTAAACTAAGTCATTGTAGAGGATGCGACTTTTTTTCCCCTCCTAAATGTAAAATTGAGTACTGTGATGAAAAGTTGATTACCATATTTCTATTACTGGATATTTAAAAAAATGAAACTTGTAGTTGAAAGTGAAAAAGTATAAGATCTACTTCCATAGGTGACAAAATGAAATTGGACTATTAAACATTTCTTACCTAGGAGCCAGTGTAGAGACAGTAGGTAGTTGTTAAATGTAGCAACATTGCAACGCTATAGAGCTTTAGGCATTCCTAGCTTTCAGAGTTAGTTTGGAAAATTCAGATTTTTGAAAGTTGGAACCAGATGTCACTTAGTTTCCACGTATAGGAGACTGAGCTTTTCGGGATAGTTGCAAGGTTTATTAGATCCCTGACAGTTGATCGGCAGTCTGAATTACACTGGTATTAATATTACTAGACTGAGTGAAAAACAAGTTTGGAAAGGAATGTGAAATAAAATTGAAGTCTTACTTTTTAATTTTTGATTAGTGTACTATATGTTTTTTGTGTGAAAGAACAAATTGAAAGATTTTCAGCCTTTTTCCTGAATTTCTAAATTCTAGGTTCCATTCAATAAGATATATTAAGTGTTCATTACCTATATTTGAATATGTAATAAATAAAACTACATTTTTATCATTTTCTTAATCATAGTTATCAAGAAAACAATATTCAAAACTTCCTGCGTATCAGTTTTAATTAGATCACTAAATTCTGCTAAATAAATAGTTCCTTGAATACCCTTTGCAGTTTAAACTGTTCTGTTTCTTATTTAAAATTTGTGGTTGTTGTGATAATACTAAATACTCAGCTAAGGATTAATGAACCTGCTTTTCCCTGTTTTGAAATTTTAGAAATTATTGATTTAAAAGCTTAAAAAGATGGAAGAATCCTTATGGGGGGCAGTTGTTTCTTGTATGTTGTCTCTCATACTTAGAAAGTATCTCACAAGATTATTGTGAGATAGTTTCTCTGGTATGATTGGGTTAATAAAATACTAGTAATTTTAGAAAATATCAAAAAGAATTGTGAGTGTTGATGTTTAGCCTAGTCATTAAAATTCCCATATCCCATATCAAAGTACCTGCTTGACTCCTGGTGCCATCTCATGACTCCAATTTCCTCCCACTGGTTGCTGACCCTGGAGGCAGCAAAAATGGCTTACATTATTGGTTTCCTATCAGCCACGTGTGACGCGTGGGGTGTGTTCCCAACTGTAACTTTGGTCCTGGCCTATCACTGGTCATTGCAGGCATTCCAGGGATAAATCAGCAGGTGAGAGTGTTGTATTTTTCTCTCTCCTTCTCTCTCTCTCTCTTTCTTCCTTTCTCTCATTCTCTGTCTCTGTCAAATTATTATTTTTTAAACAAGTGTTATTTAGTGTAAATCACTGTATAAAAGAAATGGTAGAGGTTTAGATTTAGTCTTAGACAAGCTTGATCTCACTTTGAGATCTCATTGAAACAAGAGGAATGCATTAGCTATTTTCGGTGACACGTGATTTGAAGAGGTGAAGTTTAAAAAGCTGATTTATAACTATGTCTTCTGAAGCAAGGTTTTTCTAGCTTTTCTTTGGAAATGTTCACTCATGTATGTGAAATACAAGATTGTCTGTTTGGGTGATGACTTTATTAAGAGATCTTTCAATATTTGTATTAGCAGCTACATAAAAGCAGCATTTTGTTTTCAATCAGTTTTACTATACTTCAATACTGTAGAAACCACACTTTGAAAACTTCCCTTTGGACCTTTGGGCCAGCTGTCAAGATACAACTTGATTACCCATGTGACATATTGGAGTTTCTCAATTCAAGTTCCAGCTCTGCTTACAGTTTTTGCTCCTACTGATGCTTACTCTGGCAGCTAAAGGATGTTGGCTCAATTATTTGGCCGACCCATGTGGAAGACTTGAACTGAGTTCACAGTTTTCAGCCTTCTCCTGGCCTAGCAGCCATGTTGTGGACATTTGGGGAATAAGCCAACACATGGAAACTCTGTATTGCCCATTCTGTGTGTGTGTGTATGTGTATGGGCACAGGCACGTCTATATACTTTTCAAATGGATAAAAATAAATGAATATAAAAATTCTAAGATTTCCCATTTGTGTGTAATTTTATAATCTCTTATGCTGTAAAAGTCTTTATAAACCATATATTATAAATTCTGTGTATTGTGAAATTTATTCTTCCAGTTCACAGAAATAACTTCTTGTTGAACATGACACATTTTGGTTTTTCTGTTAAGAAGTTGTTTTTGTAATGACTTTAATAAACATTTCATCTAGTCAATAAGCCATTTATTTTCCTAAAATGTCAGTGTAAAAAGATCTGATTTGTTTCTGTTTACTCTGTATCTTTTGTAAATCCCTAAATTTAATTCCCTGGTATTAGGTTTTTGGTTAGGAATATGTTGAATTATCCAAATGATTTTTAAAAAAAAACACCTAATTATAGATTTAATTACTGATTTGTGAAGATTTTTTTTGTCTCTCCTTTAGGTGAGTGTTGTCCAAGATTCAGTAAACATATCAGGACATACTAATACAAACACGTTAAGGGTGCCTGAATGTCGACTAGCAGAAGATTTAGGTAATCTCTGGGAAAATACAAGATTTACGGATTGCAGTTTTTTTGTGAGAGGACAAGAATTTAAAGCTCATAAATCAGTACTTGCAGGTACTTTCTTCTTTTGGCTATTCCCCTTTCTGTATTTTTACACAGGTTTGCACATTAGGTAATGCTGTTCTGTCTTGTTACAGCCCGATCCCCAGTTTTTAATGCAATGTTTGAACATGAAATGGAAGAAAGCAAAAAGGTAAACATGGCTTAAGTGCTAATATTTAATTTTTACAAATGTAAAATAGTGGATAATATGTTTTAACAGTACATTGAGTTTCTGCTACCCACATGGGAACCCCGGATTGAGTTGCTGACCCCTGCTTCATCTTGCCAGCAACTCCAGCTGTTGTAGGCATTTGGGAAGCGAACTAGCAGATAAGAGCTCTTTGTGTGTCTCTGCCTTTCAAAGCAAAAGGTGAAAATAGGAAATAGTTTGCAAGTTCTTAGGTTAAATGAGAAAAATTTTTAAGCAAATTTGATGAGGCAAAATGTGTTTTAAAATATATAGCTCATGTAGTGAAAATTCCCTATACCAGCTATTCTAATGCTCATCTGTTGTATAAATAAATGGACTCTTTTTATCTAGAAGGTTAGTTTGGTCTATTGGTCCTTTTGGTCTATTGCTACTAGACAGGTTCTGTGGTTAGAATATATGTGGTTCTTCAGAAATTGTGGGAAAATGGAATGTAAGCATGTTTATTTTGGCACAGACAACTTTTAAAATGCTTTGCTTTTTCAGAATACGTATTTTCCATGAATTTCTTTTAAGAACCTCATGTATTCCCCCTTTTCGTACTTCATGCATTGATTTAGGAATTCATTTTATAGTAATAAGTAATTGTCAATGAAGAAGTCACAGGATGTGGTTAAGAACTTACATTTTTTTCTAACATATTGGTTACTCAATACTATGTCCACTAATTCCATAACGTTATAAATTGTTTCTAATGTTATGTGGGGGCTTTTAATTGATTGGGATGATACTCGGCCGGCTCTACCTTCAGACCAGAGATGGTCTCCCAAAGAAGCCGTTGAGCTTGTCTGGACAATAAGATACTGGACTCTATGTTTGGTATACGCTTGCAATGGGAGAATCTCAACTGAACTTGAGCTGTGGCAATGCAGCAAGGTGGAGGAATCCACCATGGGGGGAGGGTTTGGGGAGGGGTGGGGGGAATCCCAATACCTATGAAACTGTGTCTCATAATGCAGTGTAATAAAAAAAATTTAAAGTGGTTAATATCAATAATATAATTGATATAACTTTATAAGAAAAATCACCAAGATCCCAATAAAGAGCTAAAATAAGTGAACCAAAAAAAAAAAAAAAAGAACCACATGTATTCCCCTTTCCGTACTTCATGCATTGATTTAGGAATTCATTTTATAGTAGTAAGAATGTCTACATTCTTGTCATCGCCAAATGAGGGGCTATTTTAAGATTTAATGAGCAGGATTAAAATATATCAGTATTAGTATGCCATTAACTAAGGAAGACATTACCTATTTGGCTTCTTCATTTTGTTTTCTGTTTTTTTTTACCTGTCATTTAAAACTGTGGTTGTAATAGATATCAGAAAGTGCTTCGTTGATGGTTGCATAATTGTCTTACTTGACAATTCCAAAATTTATTTTTGGCCCACATTAATCTTTTTGCAGAACTAGAAGCTGAAGTGAAATAACGTAGATTTCCTCTGATAGATGATCTAGGGAGAGACTATCATCAACCATCTGGTTGTTTCCAAGTGGGGAGACATCTGTGATGTCACCTGTTATTGGCAACAGTATGCCAGAAAAGTTTAATACTGTTGATTTCAAGAGGGAAACAGGATACAAAGATGCAGATGTTAAAAGCAGCTAGTCTTCTCTAGACTTGAGTATTCTCTCAAGTAAGCAAAGAAATGTTAGCTGATATCATGCATGATATTTTGCAAAATATAGAAACCTGAAAGAGTGAACTGTATTACCTCAAATACCTGGTCTACTTCTGCTTTATTCTGGTACCAGAACTGTCAGATCTCAGTATTCCTGACACCTATGAATTTGACAAAATATTAATAGTCACCAGTCCAAGGTAGGAATCATAATATGAACACTAGTATGTTTTATTTAGCTTACTGGTTGTTTGTTTATTCCCTTTGCATAAAAAATAGTGAAGCTTTTGTTCCCACAATATTGTTCTTGTCTTTGTCTGAGAAAGTATCAGGATATGGACTCTTCAACTCATTTTAGTCCTTAACCTCTCAAATGATATATGCTTGCCTTATTAGTGTATTCACTTCACTTTTCTTGAATAGCTTACTGAAAACCACTCACTTTAGTTTTAAAACCACTCAATTTAGTTTAGGAATATCTGTGATATAGGTGATGGTTAGTTATCGCGGTAATTGGAGGAGGATGGAGTTTGCTTCAAAACCCTTAATGGACTGCGGAATTCTTGGGGGTCCGTCCCTCAGGCTGTGAAACTACTGTTACGCCGGTGAAGGCCACAAGCCTATCTCTTCCCCACCAAATTAGGGCCCAGGCGACCCCTGTTTCTGCATCTGCAACAAGGGGCATTTAAAATTCCGCTGCACATCTCTTCCTTGCTTTTCTTCCCTGTAGCTGTCTGCCTCCTGTCTTCCTGCTGCATGGGGAAGGGAAGCCCATGACAGTGGTTCCCTGGAATAAAGGCCATCAAAATTCTTGATTATATATTCAGCTGAGTTATTCATTCTTTGGTGGGCAGCGAATCTAACAATAGGTATATTGGATGTGAGCTTGAATTGTAAAATACTTTGGTGTGGATTTGAGATTCTTAAGACTATGAAAAGATTTATCATTGGCTCATTTGTTTATATGTTATTATTTCACTTTTATGTATTGTTTTCAATGTTAGAATCGAGTGGAAATCAGTGATGTAGACCCTGAGGTTTTTAAAGAAATGATGAGATTTGTTTACACGGGGAAAGCACCAAATCTTGATAAAATGGCTGATAACTTATTGGCAGCGGCAGACAAAGTAAGTTATATGGTCTTACAGAGCTGAAAAATATCTTTAAGCTTGATATTATGTACATAAGGCTATCATCAAATAAAATTCAAAATAACTTAAAATATTGTATTAACTTATTCAATTGGTAGTTGCCTTCAGCATTTTATGAAATAGCCTGTGGTAAGATAATATGCAAATAACACTGTTTGCAAAATCAGTAAGATATAAAAGTATCTTGAACCAGGGACAGTTCTGTTTTTTTCAAGCAATTGAACTGTATAAACAGTAGTTTTGAGTATATATTTATTCTCTGTTGTAAGAACATATAATAATAATTATTGCAGTTTTAAGGTATTCTCAGTCTTAATATACAGTACATGCAGGACCCATGTTTGTAAAAATTGCAAAAACATTTTATATAATTCTCTGTATTCATAGAATCAGTTGTTACTGTCTCAGCACAGAAAGAGGAAAAACAGTGTTAAGTTTCATAATAATTTTTTGTGGGTAGGGAAACTACAAAAAAATCAGAAATTCTCAGTCTGTGGTTCTCAGTTGTGAAAGTATGTCTTATTAATTAAAGCATATATTTGTGTACAGTTTGAAGAATGTTATCATTGGATGAAACTGGGCCACCTGTCTACTGAAATCCTATTTCTTATATCTGAACATGTGTCTCCATCTCAATAAAAAAAAAACTTAAAGATTCTTTTTAGTAATTAAATACATTGACATAAATCTGAAAAAAAAATCTGTAAGAGTTATGCACCGAGAATTACAAAATAATGCCACAAAAGATATAGGAATTCCCAAATAAATAGAGAAGCAAATCTTGTTCATGGACTGAAAATCTCAGTATTATTGAAGTATCAGTTCTCTTTTGAAGTGAGTGCAGTCTAAAGAGTTTGTTAGGAGTAAGCATGTGCCCTTTCAAAATACTAGTGGGATTTTTAAATTTAAATTCACAATCTGTTTAAAATTTTCTGTGCAAATGCAAGAGTCTAGAATGATCAAAAATATTCATACAGGAAGGTTAAAATAGAACACTAGCATTGCCTAGCATCAGTGCTTAATCTAGCTTTAGTAATTATTACATTATGGTGTTGGTGTTAAAGCAGGAATACATTCATATATTCACATACAAAAATCTCATTTTTGACAAAAGTACAAAGCAAAATAAGTAGAGAAAGAGTGTTTTCAATCAGCAATATTAGAACAACTGAATACCGTAGGCCTCAAAAATGAGCTTTGGTATATATTCACATTGAAAAATAATGCAAAAGGGCTCATAAACCTAAAAATGTAAAACTTCTAGAAGAAAACATAGGTGAAAGTCCTGTGATCTTGGATTGGGCAAAAAATTTCTTAATTGTGACACCAAAACCATATTCCATAAAGTAAAAACATAATAAAAGATTTCATTTAACATTCTAATTGCTTTTTAAGACATGGGAGAATAAAGGGCTTAGACACATCCTGGGCGGGAGTATCTGCACTGCATGTGTTGTTGAGTAGCTGTTACCCAAGACATGTATGAGTTTTGTATTCACATTATATAAGTAATTCTCCAAAATTCAGTTTTAAGAAAACAATTTTATTTCTAAAAGTAGACTAAGTATTCAAGTACATACTTTCTTCAGTAATACCTGTAAAGTATGTTAAAATATGATTAAAATCAGTAATTGCTTGGGAAATATTTAGAACCATCATGAGATACTTGTACATATCTACTTAATGGATAAAACTAAAAAGACCATACTGGGTGTAATCAAGGATGTGGAAGAATTAGGACTGCTAGGCATTACTGGTGGGAATGTAAAGTAATTTCCAACTACTTTGGAAAATTGGTAGTTTGTTAAAAAGTTAAACATAATAGCGTTTTATATAGTAGGTGTTCTTTTATAATCCAGGAAAGCAGGAAACACTTGTCCTTCTGTATGGATGCCTGGGATGTGAGTGCTGGCTGACTGTGGCTTTTCCCATAACAACTAGGAACTGGAAGCAACCTAAATGCTAATTAGAAGTTTAATGAATGAATAAATTATGGAATACTATCCATTAAAAGTTTAATGAATGAATACCTTGTGGAATACTATCCAGAAAAAGGAAGGAAATAAATGTCATGTGGAAATCTTAAAATAATACCAAGTGGAAAAGCCAAACAAATACGAGTACATGTTGTATGATTCTATTTTATAAGAACTCCAGAAAGTGCAGACAGATGCAGAGTGAGAGAAAACATGAAGGGTTTTCCCTGGGGTGGGGAGAAAGAAGGGAAGCATTGTAGAGGTAGAGGAGCAGCCTTTTCGCAAATGATGGGTATGCTCCCTGTGTCGGAGTGAGGATGGCTTAGTGGCGCATAAACTTAGAATGTAAAATTTAAGTATGCACCTATAATTATTTTTCTGTTACATCTAATTAAACATAAGTACACACTAACAACTTTAAGATTTTTAATGATTATAAGAATTCTTTACATTAAATTCATTCTTGGGGTTAAGTATTAAGAGGATAGAAGGGTGGTGCACTCTAATTTTTACAATAATAAAGAAAAGAAATGTTAAGAGTTTTGAATGTAAGGTAGCTTTTTAGTCAAAAATCTTAGTTTTTAAAAATACAATAGGTTTTTCACTGGTACAAGTTGAAGTTTTCGTAGTAAAATTATTTTCTTTCTTCTGGATATATTCACATTGAGTTAAAACTTGTTGTGATTTGTTTTTTAAAATAACCTTAGTCCTAGGTATAATCTGCTCTAACTTTGTTTTCTTACAAATGTGATATATTTGAAAACATACTGGAGTTCATGCCTAATGATTCTATTTTCCTTTTGGGTAGTATGCACTGGAACGGCTGAAGGTCATGTGCGAGGAAGCATTGTGTAGTAACCTCACTGTAGAAAATGTTGCTGATACCCTTGTCCTTGCAGATTTGCACAGTGCAGAACAGCTGAAAGCACAAGCCATAGACTTTATTAATAGGTAAGCTGTGCTTGTATTTCAGTGGGCTTGACACCTTCAACATTGTTTTCACTAGACTTTTTTTAAGTGTGTTTAAATCTTCAATGCAGGTGCAGTGTACTTCGACAACTTGGGTGTAAAGATGGGAAAAACTGGAACAGCAAGTAAGATGACATCAGTTTCTGATCTGCATAAATGAAATTGTTTGCATAGCCTTTTGTTCATCTACATTAAGTATGAATCCAGATGTTAGTTTAATGAAGCATACTAGCAATTATTTTTAAAAAGCAATTTGACTACTTAGTGGATTCCTGAGGCTATGCTCCCTGTAGATCAGCACCTAATTGCAGTTAGGATAGATACTCTTAATTTCTTTAACACAGATAGCCAAGTGTCACTGCTAAAGGTCCAGCTTCTGCCCCTTCAGAAAGCCTTTCCAAAAATGTCAGAAATTGTTTAATCCTATGTAGAATGTACCCTCCAGATTTGTGTAGAAAGTCTTTATATTTGCTAACTCACTGCTTCTCAGGTTAGCTAAATGTCTTGTATAATGTGCTGCACTAAGCTAACTGCCTTGTTCCAACCATGGCAGCCACTTGATTTTTCCTTTTTCCTAGAACCTGTAGGGGATTGGATAGTTGTTATATTCCCCTATGCTTAATTTTCCTGAATATGAACTATTAGAATTTACTATTGCTTAAGTTTCCTCCTTCTCATTTTTAGATTCACTTTTTTGTTCTTTGTAATTTTTTGAAATCAAAAAGGAAAAGAGCTGTTAGGTTGAATATTTTACATCAGCTTTTGATCAGTTTTGCCTGTGAGCCTCTAAGTTCCATTTCCTCAAGCTATTGAAAGTTGTTATATGAAAGTGAAACAGAAGGACAGTGATAAGGAAAATAAAATGATATTTCCTATTGCTTTCATTTGATTACATATATATGAAGTTGGTTAACTGAATTTCCATTAGCTTCCATTTTCTCAAAGTGAAAACAATGACTACTTTTAAATTCTTAGGTGTTTTTTATATTGATCAGTGTATGATAATTAAGACAATAAATGGTATATATTCCTAAAAATAGACTCCTTTTGACTTTAAAATATGCCATATTAGCAATGAATATGGAGTCTAGGATCCTTTGTACTTTTCCACTTTCTCTTAAAGATTGATTTATTTGGAAAGACAGGGTCATGCCCCAAATGACTGCAGTGGCGGGGACTGGTTCAGGCTGTAGCCAGGAGTCCAGACCTCCATTGTGGTCTGCAACGTGAGTGTCAGGGGACAAGCACTGAGGCCATCTTCCACCGCTTTTCCAGGCACATTAGCAGGGAGCTGAATTGGAAGTGAACAGCCAGTACTCAAAGTGGTGCTTACAATGGGATGCTGGTGCCATGTTCTGCCACAACGTTGGCCCCAGTACTGACTTTGAAGCCCAGTTATTCTGTTAAAAAAATATATTAAATAACTTCAGTAATTTAAAAAAAATAGCTTATTTTAGAAACTCTGGAGAAGCTGTATTACAAAGTTTCTATAGATATTTAATGAATAAATGAAAATATTAAGAGACCTATTTTATTCTAAACATCTAGCTGAAATACATAATGACACTGATAATTCAATATTTGGCATTTGAATAGTTGTTTTATTAAAATCAGCTACTGTTTAGTTCAGATAACAAACATTCACCCAGTATCCTTAGTCTGTGCTCTTGAGAAGTTTATCTGGTGGGGATAGATACATGATTATGTCTTTTCATTATAATCTGGTAAGTAATGTGTTAGGGGAGATGATGTACTGGTAATTGAATAACCCTGGTGATTTAGGAATGGCTCTCTGGAAATAGCTGAGTGCAGAAATGGGAATAGGAGATAGAAGAACTAGAAATGAATCAGTAGACTTTATAGACAAGAAGAAGAGCACGAACTAAGTGTGAAACAGTAGTTGATTGTTCACTTGGCAGATATTTCACATTTTATTATCCAGTAGGTTCATGCCTCACTGTGTTCAGTGTGAGAACATAATAGTGATTGTTACAGATTTTTTTGCTTGCCTTTATGGAGTTTTGCATTAGTAGTAGATTAATAATAAAATAATAAAGAAGTTTGTAATAAAATGTGATTTTCATGCATGGCAGCATGCCCACTAGAACACATAACAAAAGTATTCTACTTAATCTAAGAGTCAGAGAAGGCCTTTTCAAGGGATTATTTTAAGAATAAAGGCTGGATGTATTGGTTGGAGTCACTCTGGTGGGAGAAGAAGGAAAGTGTATCCTAGGAAGGGGCAGTGAGATGCACAACATTTTGGTGATCAAAGAGAGTAACATAAAGGGAGAGAGCCAGTGATGAAAGGGCAGTCAGGAGAATAAGCTGGGGATTGCAGGGAGAGCTCAGACTCTGGAAAGCCATCTAAAACAATAGGACTTTCAGGTATTTTAAAATTTCTAAATGGCATTCAGTAAAGGATTTTCATTTAGAGTATAGTATGATCAGATTTACATTTTTAGCATTCTGTACCTCATAGGTGCAATAGAGAACAGACTGTGAGGAGTTTTAAGTGGTGATAGTTGAGGAACAAAGTTAAATACAGGTAGAACAGTTGTACAGCTATTACATAATTCAGGTAAGAAATGAAGAGTGAATTAAACCTGATTGGTGACAATGAGACTGGAGGGAAGTAAAAGTATGTAAGAAGTACATTTGAAGTCTATAACAAACATTTGGGTATTTAGATAGTGGGTCGTACAGGGAACAGAGAGGAGGAAAGGATTGGTTACTAGGTTTGTTGCATGTGCAGTTGATTTTGTTATTTTTTTATTCTGGCTCAGTTTTGAGGAATTTATTAATATACTAGATTTTCAGGTCATGCAATATGCTTGGTAATTGCTGCAACACAGTTCTCTTGATAATGTAATGTGAATGCAAGAGATCAGATGCAGTGTAGTTCATAGAATTATCACATAATGAAACTTTTGTCTTCCCTCCCTTCTCTGTCTGTCTCTCTCACTGATTCCTCAGTCTCCAAGCACTGTATGATCCCAGCATAACATGCTAGGGCAGTAGGTGGTAGAAAGTTAGAGGAAGTTGGGAACTAATTATTAGGAGGCAGATAACTAAAAACATAGCTGTACATTGTGGTACACAGTACAGGAGAGAACATGACATACCCATGTTTTCATAATTGAGACAGCTTTGTAGGAGCTGAGCTTGAGAAGAGCAAGACCTGAAGAGCAAGAGGTGATGCAGTCCTTTACCAGGAACTCCAGATCTCTTCAGGATTAAAGTGGGGCTTTGGAGACTGATTCAAAAGAATAGAGTCTAGGATGACTGCCATGTTTCTGACATAAGTCACTATGTAATGGTGGAAGCTTTCTAACAGTCCTAAATTTATGGGTCTTGAGGCACATTCAATTAAAAAGAGAAAAGAATTAGAAATGATCCTTCAGGAGTGGCCAAATCATCATTGAGTACAATCAAGATTATGAAGAGTGGATGAAGTAGAAGGAATAATAGTTGTTAAGGAAGAGGAAAAGGCCAGAGTTGGGAAGAAGCAAACCTTCCTGTAAGAGTGAGGGAAAGCAAGGAGCCCTGAAAGAACTGGTCCATGTGGTACCTTACAACGTACAGAACAATTAGGAATTCTTGTTGCCACAGAAAACATCAGTGAGAGAAGTAAGATGATGTTTTAATAAGTTGAAATGACTTGAATATTTGAAATCCATTAAGTAGGAAAAATAGTGACCTTCAGAAGTATTTTTGATTAAACAGCTCTTAATTCTGTTTTACAGCCAAGCAACTGACATAATGGAAACATCAGGGTGGAAGTCCATGATTCAGTCGCACCCACACCTGGTAGCAGAAGCCTTCCGAGCACTCGCCTCTGCACAGTGTCCACAATTTGGCATTCCTCGCAAACGGCTAAAACAATCATGAAATCTTCATGAACAGTTAAAAAATGGAATTGACCTTTACTCCTCCAGGTCCAGAAGGATGCGAGTACACAAACCATAAGCAAGAGTTGTATCTGTTTTCTTGTCCTCAGAAAGAAGGCGTGAAAAGCATATTGCTTGCATTTCAGGTGGATAATTTATGGTTTATTCTTCAGCTTTAAATTAGACTGATTAATTCACTTCAAGGCCTTAAATTATCTTCAGTGACTTCTCTTCTTCATAAAATACATTGTTGTTTTTATTTTGTTTTGTTTTTTATTGTGCCTTGTCATTTTGACCAGGCTATGCAGGATTGCACTAGCTCCATAATGCAGTAATACTGATAACTGAAGATACTAAGTCTCAAAAGGATCTTCCATTATCTTGAGAAAAAAAAAAAAAAAGAAGTTCGAGGTTTTTTCCTATGCTATCTCAAAGTTTAAATGTAGGTTCTCCTTCAGAGCACTTCTATTGGAGATGACCAATTACGTCTCCAGTCTAAGTTCTATAAATGTAGAAGAACCTGCTTACCTTCAAGGTAAGTTATGGCAATACACTGCTCCAGTTCTCATCTACTTTTCATTTCAGGGGGGCAAATATGCAATGAGTTGGTCCAGACTTTTGGTAAAATTTGTGGTGTTTGTCTGTATGCTAACTATTCAACAAAAAGTGGCTTTATCCAAAGTTACAATGATTGAGAACTGATTGAGCCTAAGATTTCAACAAATAAACATGTTTTCCAGTGTTTTTTCTTTAATTTACAGTAACTTGCATTTATATGAAGAATTCTGTATATGTTAAAAGGACGACCAAATGTAAATTTAATGAGTGGGCCAATTAAGAAAGATATATGCACTTTTAACGTGTAACTTTTGTATGCTGAATGGTACACATTTTTTTCCTGCTTTTGAGGGAATTAATAAGGTATAATTAATTTTGTCTTAACTTTTGGAATACTTTTTTAAGACAGATGGAAGCAACTGGGGTGTTTGTGATAATATGTAAGAAGGGTCTCCTTGATTGTAGTTAAATTGGTTTGAATTTCAGATATTCATTACCGAATTTATTCCTTTTTTTTTTTTACACTTTGGAAAAGGCACCTGAAAAATAAACAAATTCTGAGCAGTATACTCTCCTCCAAACAGTGAGCTGATACTGTGTACCTGTGCAAGTGCATGCAAAGAAGAAAACTGTCAGGCTGTTTCAGATTACACCATGAAACTTTTTTCTGTTTTCTCCTTTCTGTTTCAGTTACTGTACTAACATTGTGGATGGTGTTGAAATTCTGCATAATGTGAACAGGATAAACTATTTATAAACTGCTTTTCATGGGCCAGTTCTTTATTGTAAATGGACTTTAGCTTTAACCACACATCCATGTTCAGTGTTTGTTAGCTGTATTCCTCCAGAAGGTCTGTTTGGTGCATTGTCCTGGAGAAACAGGGGCAGTCAGTGTCGGGACTTTGCGTCCGACCTGCTGGAGCAGCAGCAGAGGGCTTCTTAGGCAGGATTAGCATTTGAACGCAAGGGGCTGGTATGTCACTGGGAAGAGCAAAGCACACACCTGTGTGCTTGCAGAAATCACTTTGTCCTCCAGACTAGAATGTTTATTTAGATTTTGAAGTCAGGGCAAAGGGAATAAAATGAAGTTTAAGAATCTAAAATAGATGTTATTTTTGCTGTTTCTTTACTAAATGTTATCTGAAGGAAGCAAAACATACATTGATCAAACTGTCAAAGTAAACATTTGTTCTCCACAACAAACAGGAGTTCAAAAGATCGTATTTTCAAAATTTTAGCTTCTTTTTGTGATGTTTGAGTCTTCAAAGTAGTAACTTAAATTGGGATTTGGACATACCTCTTAGGAGAAGAGGAAGATTCTTAACCTGGTAATGGGCTTCATCCTCAGTAACAATGTTGTGGAGAGTAGAAATTCACTTCCTTTATTGTGCCATAAGATGGAGTCTATTAAATTTACATGTGGAATTTTAACTTTTGCATGTGTGCACACATACATGTACATAAGTGTACACACATACACATATATACTAAGATTTTAGCAGGGTCTTAAAAGAAAGCATATATTCTCTCTAAGCAGTTATATCGTCATCTATCAAAAAAGTCTTGGTGTGTCTGTTATATATGTGCTTACACACTGGTACATTGCAAATTCACCGCTCTAATCTGCATTTCTAACCACAGTGACTTCAGTAATCACACCACATAAGTGAATGTTTCAGCTTGGCCTCTCCTACTGAAGTGTTTATTGCAAATCTTAAGGATTTCATAAGTTTAGACATTAAATTTGCTAGCACATTTTGTACCAAAAATGTCAAACACTGTGCTGTAAGAATATCCATGCTTATGGAAGTGTCCACTTTTCAGATATTATAATGGCTCCTGATGTACTAACATTTTTTATTTATTATGTATAGTTTTGCTATTGTGGATTCTTGCAGCAGAGATTTAAAAAAAATAACCTGTTCATGTGTTCCAAAGCAGTGCTCTAACAGCATTTTTCCTCTTCCATTTTGAAGACACACATGACATTTTCAAAATAGGCACAGATCCTGTCCAGAGGATTCTTGCCTTTTGCTTGGTCAGCCTACTTCTACTTCCCTTTTGTCACCCAAATAGGGCTTTTCCTTAAAAAGTAGTGAGTGGTTTTAAATATTACATGTTAAAAAAGTAAATGTTGGATAACTTCTTTAAGATTTATAAACACTATATTTGTGCCTTTTTCATTTTTAAAGTTTAGTGTTTATTGGTATTTGGAGCACAAATATGAAGGTGCCATACTATGGCTTGCCAACGTTACCTCCTTGAATACTCATGTGTCATTGTCTTGAAACAGTAATTGAGAACCTTGCATGAATTATGTGATTGTATCTGTGTGTGTGTGTGCGTGTGTACCTGAATTTATTTGGGCATGTGTGCGATATGTTCAGAGTGAACTTTTGAAAATAGGACTCAGTTAAATGTTGAAAGTTTAGGTTTGTTAAAATATTTCACTTGAATTTGCTTTATTTGGGGGCACAGTTGATTGGCAAAGGAGATTCTGATTCTCAAAGTGTCCAACTTATTGCATGACAAAATGTGAAAACAGTGCCTTTTTAGGTCACCAGTAATAACAGAATTAAGTGTTTGTTATCAGAGATCTTGTACAAAGTTGTCATAAGCATTTTTAATTTATTTAAAAATATAAGTGAGAGCTTGAATTGTTAAAAGTATAATTATTAACTTACCCATTTGAGTTTTATGGATAAAATTAAACAAATTCTTTATAAAATTATGGATCATAGAAACTTAGTGCTACTAAAATACAAGTTTGTACCTACTGCTACAAAAATACACCTTTGGTAAGCTAAGTTTGTGAATACTCAATTTTACAGTTCCACTTCGCTTATAGCTAGTTCGTGAATTTTGATCTGTATGGCATGTTCTTGATGGGTGAAATACACATATCCAGTGCATTCTTGGGGGAACAAGTGAACGGATGAGTGGGTTTGTTTTGGTGTTCTCAGATTATAAAGACAGCACTTTCAGCACACATCAGAGTATTTTACAAACCATTTTTATACAGATTAGGAGCTCTACTTTATGTAAGAGTTCATGGAATGATGTAAATTTTAAGCCCCGTGGAACAAATACTGAGTGCCTACCAAATGTAAGACTTCTTCACTCAGATTAAAATCATACTTTGTATTGTTTGCGGTATGTGAACTTTATGTTTGAAAACAAATTCTTATATTTAAATCTTTTTCTGTTGTTAGAGTTTATCATTGTATACTGTAACCCAGTTAATTTGTGTTCAGTTTTTGAAATGAAGATATAATTTACTCTTCCATTTTTGAAAATAAAATTCTGCTAAAATTATTTAATATTAAATGTGGTAGAAATTGGTTTTCAAGTTTAAAGTGTATAAAAAGTTATTTAACTTTTCATCCTCATTTTTTAATCAGTTGATATTAATGATGAGAAACATACACTTGGCTGAAAATATTTTTGCATTTCAGCACATTGAGTTAAATAAAGTTATTTCTACTTATTCAAAATTAATTGATTCATTTTGTGTTTATTTAAAAGCTTAGGTTAGTATGATGCTTTGCAAAAATGAATCTGCATCTGATACACTAACTTATGCAGTGATTATCTTTTCAACCTAGGGAAACTGGTGGTTTTGCACTCTACCAAAGCCCCCCTGTGAAATAGCACACACTTATCACACATGTGATCAGTGGTGATGTAGTAATGTCATGGCTGTTAACACTGAAAGATCATCTTTTCTTTGGTACTTACACCCTTCTTAATTTCACTTATCCCAATCACACTCATCCCTTGCTGCTATCAAAAACCAGAACTGGAGCAGGATATTCCTGAATCAGCTTTTAGTAAGAGTCACAAAATCAGTGCTTAAAAAATTATGGTCAAGGTGGCCATGAAAGATCACGATGAAAAATCTTCCCTGTATCCAACCCTTAGACTCAATAAAAAAGGTTAAAAGGTTAGAGCCTGTCTATGCAAGTACAGTACAATAGGACAAATCTTCAATCAGCCACAACCTTAAACCCTAAGCCTTGTTTTAAGATTGGGGTGTGTGTTTGTCTCATCTGCTGCCTCAAAATACTAACAGTAGCATTTGTTTTGCACAGTCTTTTTAAATTGACGATTTTTTGATATGCAGGAGGTTTGTATGTCTCTGTAGTAGTGGCAGAAATAAATTTGATATTTTTATTCTCCTTCTTTGTTCCTTTCATAAAACATTTAGGTTTAGTCCTGTGCTAGTCTGTGGTACAACAGCCCAGTGAATCCTACAGTATTTAGTCCTACCGTTTTGCTCAAGTTCTAGCCAGGCCTCTAATTCTTTATCTTTAATTCTAATAGATACAAGCAAAGAAAAACTTAGTTTGTATGAATGACAACTGAAGCACACAAAGGAACAACTAGTTTCCTAAGGACTGATGCTAGATTTACCACCATGAGTAAAAGGTTTTTACACTATGTTTTTTATAAGATGCTTTAAAAAAACGAGGTGATCATGAAACTTGAACGGGCAATCATGAAAATGACATGCAAATTTATTTAGTAAAGAACTAGGTAGTGGATATTTTACACTTTATTGGCCATTCAGTTTATCCTACCTGCTTTACTGTGCCATTGTAGCATGAGCCACAGTCGGCATTTAAACAAATAAGTGTGTCTTTATTATGTTACAGCTGTTTGCAGAAGCTAGCTAGATAGGATCCTTTGCCAAGTTAAAACATTTGAGGTAAGCAAAGGAGCTTGGAAATAAATGATCCGGAGGAAAAAAGCATGGATGGCCCAATTGAAATTGAGGACCATGAGTTCACAGAGGACGAGTTGGGATTCAATGTTGACATAACTGATGTTGTGAAAGAAATAACTGCAATAGAATTAGTGACTAATGATACTTTTTTATTGCTTCTAGTTTTATTATGTAATTAGAATATAAACCTTCATGTTTCTTCTGAGTAGTAAAACATTAGAAGACTGTAGAAGGTTCTGTAGCATAGCTAGTATTAAAATTAAGAAAAATTTCTAAATGACAATTTTCATAGTATATTAGGTGGAATACACGAATCAGTACTCATACCTCAATATAAGTTACTCTTAAACTTGGAAAATAAACAATGTGAATATCCTAAAATCTTAAAGTTTTATTTCTCTGACAACACTTTTCTAGGTGAAAAATAACATACTGATCTGAGAAATAATAGCTGTTTAATGTTGCATTTCTAAAGTTAATGTTGAAATTTAAACAAAAGGTTTTTAAGCATAATAACATACTACCAGTAAACATAAGGAACCCTAACAATTGCAATCTTAGCAAGTTTAAAAGATTGACAGTGAAAATGAAACTGGTGGAAGGTAACAAAATTTATTACAGCATTGCTTACAAATATAAAGATAAAAGGTGGCCATTTTTATAAGTTAAAAAAGAATCTGAGATAGGGAAGAAAAAGTGCAGATTCTTTATGAAAAGTTTTCCTGATTCTTAAATTGAGACAGGTAATCAGATTTTTATAAAAAAATTCTGAAACTTTAACTCTTCATGATAGAAGGTATGCTCTTTATCACCCAAATCACAAAGTGAACATTGTGTGGCAACATGAAGGGAAAAAAATTTTTTTTAAATAAGTAAAAAAAAAAATGAAGGTAAAGATAACATTTCACAGAATAGTACAACAAATGCTGTAACAGCATCTTATGCAAGAAAAGCATTCAACAGTTGGTCAGATTGTGAGAACTAGGTATGTAAAAGGGAAATATCACCTGTTTTGTAATAATAAATACAATAATCTTAAGCAAAAAAGAAAGTAATTTGATAAAAATGAGGCAGTAAAAGGTGTTGTGGAGTACATCTCAACAGTCCCTCCTTCGTAACCCCGCTTTATAGAATTGTTCTTAAGGGAAATTAGGAAGCTGCGGGAAACAAAAAGCTGGAAGCAGTGCTGGGTCAAGCTAAAAAAACTATTCAAGAATTTAAAGACACTATTAAATGGCCAAATACAAGAGTTACGGGAGTCCCAGAAGGTACAGAAAGAGAAACTGGGATTAAAGGCTTATTTAATGAAATAAGGCAAAATTTCCCTAATCTGAAGAATTGAAAAGCACCATCCAGATGAGTCACAGAATTCCCAACAGGGTTGACCAAAAGTGATCCTCACCATGACACATGATCATCAAGCTCTCTTCAAACATAAGGAAAAGATCCTTAAATGTGTTTGTAAAAAAAAAAAAAAATCGATTACGTACTTAAGAAAAAAAACTTTATTTTTTAAAAGATTTTTTAAAATTTATTATTCTGTGATACAGTTCCATAGGCTCTGGGATGTCCCTTTCCCCCTGCCCAAATCCTTGCCCCCTTCCCTCATTTTCTCCCATATCGTTACAAATCAGTCATAAGCCATCATTCTGCTATTTAAGTGTGTCCTGACATTGTAGGCATAGACAAAGGCAGAGTCCAGCATCCTATTGTCCACAGTTTCATTGGGAGTCCATCTTTTCTTTGGAAGGAGAGATGCACACTGCATTGTATCTTCACATCTGGATGTGATAGTCTCTACTGCACAGTTACTATACATCCACTTAAATGAAAAGCCATAAAACAAGATCAACAACAGAAGAATAGAAAACTTGCTATGTCGAGTGAAATAACATGCTACGGAATGAGCAATGTATCACTGAAGAAATGAAAAAGAAAAAGCCCTTCCTGAAGTAAACAATGCTATTGTGTGACCTGAGTCAGTGAGGAAATTAATAAAAATAAAACTTTTTTTTATCGCATGGTACAAGGTACCCTTCATGCAAAATACAATATCAATAGCCCTTTTAATACTGTTTTTGCTACATCTCAGGGGGATTGATATTTGTTTTTATTTTCATGTATTAAAGTTTTTCCTTATTAATTAAATCACTGATTCGTAGGTCACACATTAGTATCGTTTATTTCAGGAAGGGCTTTGCTTATTATTTCTTTAGTGACACATTGGTCATTCTGTAGCATGTTACTCCACTTCAATTAATTTAATTGAAAGTCCAAGTTACGCAGAGAGGGACAGAGATTGATCATTTGCTAGTTGTCTCTCCAAATCGCAACAGCTAGAACAAACCTACGCCAAAGTCAGAAGCCAGAAGCTTCTTCCAGGTGTCCCACATGGGAACAGTGGCTCAAGCACTTGAGCCAAACTGCTGCTTTCCCAGGCACAGTAGTAGGCAGCTGGAAGGAAAGCAAAGCAGCCAGGAGATGAACTGGCACCCACTTAACCTGCCATAGTGTCAGCTTCTAAATTAGTCACTAGAAGCAACAGAAATACATTGCTCTCAACTGCGGGTTCCCAAATGGCCACACAGTCAGCACTGGGCAAAGTCTCTGCCAAAAAATCCAGAAACTAAATCCAAAACTACACTGGAAGGAGGAATCAGGATGGCAGCCAGACTCAAATTCGCGTACTTTTAGAGGAAGTGAGCATATTAACCCACAGTAAATTGATTTTTTAAAAAATACACGATGATGAAGGTGGTGAGGTTTAGAACAATAAGTTAGACTAATGGCTGTCCATCCTGGGGAAAGTTTTAATGGAGGCCACACAGTTGCTTCGCTAGTTTATATTTCACTGTTAGCTGATCATCATTGATGTGACAGTCATCTGGAAGCAGAGTGGTATGCACTCCATAGGATAATGTACATTCTTACTTTCAAAAACATTCTCCATAAAACGAGTGGTAGTTGAACGGCATGTGTGTCTCAGTAATACCCAAGTTTAAAAGATCTTAACATAACTGAAGCTGGATTTGAGCCATTCCTCTTGGGATTAAGACTTTAGGTTGAATAGGCCAGTTTTCCTTTTAGTTAGAACCACACCATGGAGCCCTTGCCTTGGGCTGACAGTTGGTGTACAACACTGCTGATTTGGGTACATTGTGTTTGTGCAGGGTCCCACATACTTAGGCCATTTCCTGTCACTTTCCTAGGTGTGTCAGCAGGCAGCTGGGTTGGAAGCAGAGCAGCCAGGACTTGTACTGATGCTCTTTTGCGATACATCATGGGTGGCTTAAGTATCCACTTATACTTCTTTTCTATATTTGCCTTTTGTTTTCCACTCTTGATCCTTTACTGCTTGTGTGTGTGTGTGTGTGTGTGTGTGTTTAAATATTTCTTTTTTCTTTGCAAGTCGGAAGTACAGAGACGGAAGAGCAAGCTAGAGTGAAATACTCTGTTAGCCACTTCACTGCTGAGATAGCTGCAATGGCTGGGGCTGGGTCCAGCTGAAGCCAGGAGCCAAAAGCTTCTTCTTGGTCTCCTATGTGGGTAGCAGGGGCCCAAACACTTGAGCTATATTCTTCCGGCCAGTAACAAGCAGCTGCATTGGAAGTGGACCAGCCAGCACTCCAGCGCCCATATGGGATACTGATGTTGCAGGCAATAGCTTTACTCATTATGCTATAATGGTGACCCCAATGGTGTGTGTATGTTTTCATATGTGTGTGTGTGTGTGTGTATTTACTACTCTGATTTCTTCTGTTCTTTTTATCTGTGAGTTTTTGCCTTTTTTACTGACAATTCTGGACATTGCAAGATGTGTTATTAACAAAAAACGTTCATGGTCTGCTTAGGCCTAATGTTACACTATTCCGTGTCAGCAAAAAAGGCATACAACTGTTTAATTTCATTATTGCCTCTGTCATCCTTTGTGCTTCTGGTTTCATACACTTGATTTTTAAATGCATTGTATGTTCCACAATATCAAATTACAG
Organism: Ochotona princeps; assembly: GCF_030435755.1. NCBI lineage: Eukaryota > Metazoa > Chordata > Mammalia > Lagomorpha > Ochotonidae > Ochotona > Ochotona princeps. The sequence goes on from NC_080836.1 coordinate 23,245,606, forward strand.
TTAATGTTTTAACCAGTCAATACCTTTTTTTTAAAAATTAGGAGAAAAAAAATTTGTTTTAATTTGTGTTTACTCTGAGAGAGGCTAAATAACAAACTTCATATTTCAATGCTCTGATTTCCGTGGTGGTGAGTTTTTAACCCCATGCAGGTTCTTAGAAAGCTCTGGCAGCAAGTCTGGCATCAAGTTCATCATTAACGTATGATGAACAAAAACCAGAAATCTAACAAATATACAGACAAAATCATTGGCTAACTCAAGAAAAAATGCAGCCAGAACACATTACGTAGCTCATCTGGGAATGATCTTCTTCCATAAACATATTCAGGTAAACACTAAATAAATATCACCATAACCCAGAAGTTGTGATTTCATACTCCCATAGTGGAAAATCAATAGCTGTTGTCTGGGATTAAGAAAATAAATACATCAAGGAGTTGTGTCAGCGAGTTTGGGGTTTGGAAAGGGAAAGGTGTCTTCCACATAAGTGGGCAGCCTTTGTCTCTGGGAAGCAGGAAGTGGCACTCATGTAGGGGGCTGCTCTTTCTCAAAAAAAAAAAGAGAAAAGGTTGATTTTTATATGCTTTTGAAAGTGTGCCTCTGTGACAGCAAAGAAACTAGTAGGGCAATGGGAATGTCCCAGGGAGAAAGCATGAGGATAAGAGAAGCAGGCTAAAGGACCACGTGTTGCTGAATACACACATCACGGTGGTGTCTGTAAAAACTTGCTGGCCTGACATAGAAGACTGGGAAGTCACTCTGGTCTAACGAGAGAGGAAGGTTAGGATCAACGTGATGGTAGTTTTTCTATTTTGGAAGTAGAAAACTGAGGGTTCCATTATCTCTGTGTTGGAGTCAGCTGGAGAATGAAATGAAAACACAAAGAATAAAATATTTTTACCCGAAGGCCAGTGATAAAGATGGATTTGTTTGTCGTTTAGAATTTTTCCATTAATTTTATTTCAGCTATTTGTGCTATCCTGTTCATCCTTGTAGACTGGCTTGTTATTTTTTCATTTGTTTTATCTGTGTTTCCTTTCATGGTGGTTCCCTTTCTTCCACTGAGTCTCAGGTTTACGCTCTGAAAAGACATCTGTAGGCCTTTGAAGGTGCATTCCTTTTATGTTGTCTGAATAGCTCAAATCAGCTTTATTTATGAGTATCTTGGGGGTATTAGCATCTGAGAAAAAAATCATAAATGTTCATGCCATCTTGTATAATTTCTGAACTCTATTTTTCTGCTTTCTATGTTGTCAAAAGTCTAAAGAAGCTTAGTTTCTAGTGGAAGGTAGAATACAGTCTCCTCCTATGCATAACCAATGTCTTAAAGGGCCAGATCGGCTTACGACGTGAAGGAAGGATTATTAAACCTGATGGTCATGACTGCAGAGAGTGGCATAGGCCATGTGACGTGCAGGACCTGGGCTGACCTATCAGGTTGGTATCACTGCCAGTGAATGCTTCCCTGCTTGCTGAGCCTTGGGCCAAGTACTTACACTTTAGATTCATTGCTTCATATGTTAAAATATGGATAATTACCTCTTGGGAAGGGTGTGAAAACTAGGTGACAGTGGATATGAATACAGCTATCACAGCTGATATTCAAACTGACACATTCTGTCTACAAGAGAAAGTAGCTCTCTTTTCCCGCACCACACCAGCAGTTGATTAGTTGCTACTTATTGTAAACATCTGATCTTCTGAATTTAAGGGAAGTTACTATTTCAATACTCAAGCATTTTCATCTTTTGTTGAGGCTATTCTCAAGTTCATGAATGAAATGTGAAGATAAAAGAATTGAGATCAATTTGTAAAGTCAGGAAAAGGAAGAGGTCTGTGTTGGAAACAGGAAGTGGGTAAGAACAATTACAAGACAGCCCATGCTGATGTCATAATGTAAGTCCATTGCTGTAAACATGGGTGTAGGGGGAGATTCAGTCTTTCCAAACAGCGCTAATGGGGCTAATGTGTCAATGTGAATTTGATGGGATCTCAGCAAAATATCACCTTCATAGGCCCCCATCAAGGTACAAATGGATCTCCTTCAAAGCTCCAGGAAACTTATACACTCAGATGGTCACTGAAATTAACAACAATAAATATGCTGACTGCAACTGATTCAGAGCGCCACCTCTTCTCACTGCAGTGTCCCCTTTGTCACTCCTTAGTGTTGGGAGACATTGGAGGTGCCAAGGAAGGAAGGAAACTGAGTTGAGAATATATTTACATGTATAGAATCTATGTACATGAACCAGAAAACATTTTTGTCCACTTATCTCCAGCCCTTCTGCTTGACACATGGTTTTCAGGGCTAATCCTGCCCACCTAACAACTTCCTGAAACCATGGAAGGAAAGGTGCATGGCCAGATGTTGTACCCATGTCTGCATGTGCTACTGTATGTGGCAATGAATTACTTGGGCAATGATGCAGAAGCAGTATCTGAAATATATGCAGCCAAATGATCTGTGAGAGAGTCTTTTAGGATATATAAAATTTAAGAGGCAAGTTCATTTCTTAGTAATATCTAGACAAAAGAAGACCACAGGGAATTGGACTGCCCTTGTAGGCCAAGAACTCTGAGGTCATCCACTCCCTTTTGGATCTCCCACACAGGATGGAAGAAGCCCAGATCCTTCCTCACAGGATCTAATGTCATAGGAACAACAGCCAGGAACCCTAAGCGGTCCTCAGAAACAGAACAGTAAACTTGCTTTAGGACTTGGGAGGGGAGCTTTCTCTGGTCCTTACTTAGTTCCAACTTTGGATCCCCACCCTCTCTTGCAATGACCAACAAGGTCGCTCTGGAGGCCCCCCCAAAATAAAAAAAAATAGATTAGATAGTCAGAGAACAACAAGGAAAGCTTAGAACCAGACAGGAAACGGTCATCCTGGTCTCACATATACCTTACTAATTAGGACACAAAGATTAGTTGCTCCTCAGTAAGGTATTGAAGATTTCTCTGCACACCTCTCCTAACACTGTTCTGTGCCTCAACTGTTGACATATGCCTTGTTAGAGTTATAAGCCAGTTTAGACTATCCTAAAATTTGCCAAGTTCAGTAAAAATTATGTCTCATTACTATAAACTGCTAAATATAAAAATGAAAACAGACAGGAGACATCTGAATAATTCCCTATAGCCATTTTAAGGTGTATAGCAGCCAGTTGTGTATAAACTAAAATTGAAATGTCAATAAAGTAGTCACAGGATGTGGTTAAGAAATTGCATTTTCTAACATATTGGTCAATCAATACCATGTCAATTAACTCCATAATGTTGTAAATTGTTGTTGATGTTGTGTTGTGGTTTTTCATTGGACGGGATGATATTCTATCAGGTCTGCTTTCAGACCAGGGATGGTCTCCCCAAGAAACTGTTGAATTTATCTGGACAATAAGATGCTGGACTCTATGCATGGTACATACTTGCAATGAAGGAATCATGACTGGATTTAAACTGTAATACTGCAAAAATGTGGAGGAATCCACCATGGGGGGAGGGCATGGAGAGGGGTTAGGGGAATCCCAGAGCCTATGAAACTGTCACATAATGCAATGAAATTAAAAAAAAAAGAAAAGGCAGATTAATAGCAATACATACATATATGTAAATCGCTTCTTACATATGTCACACATTATTTTAGATGCTAGGAGTATAGCATTAATAAAGCATATAGACAAAAATCCCAGTCCATATAAATCTCACCTTGTAGTTGTGGGAGGGAAACAAATAAAGTCCAACAACTTCTAGTAAAAAAAAAAAAAAATGGCAGTTGTGTTCTACATAAGCAGTATTACAGCATACATATTTATCAATGCATGTTCATCTTTTTCCCTTTTGATAGAATTTCTGTGAAATGTTTCAAAAATTGTGTGTGGAAGGCACAGAGCCTGTAGAAGTACTACTGGAAGCTGAACAACTGGGTGTGAAGTCATGTTTTATGCATCTTGACATACCGTATATCATTATCAATAACAAGTTGCAAAACAGCAAGTTTTTAAAATTCATCTGGACCATAACACAGCTTTTATCAGCCATGTTCCAGGCTGAATTTTGTTTTTATTACCTCTTTATAGATAATGTATTACAAAGTTGTCAATGTGAAGAAATGTTTGAAGGTTATTCAGCCAAAACAAATTATGAGGAAAAGAAGTAGAATGTGTGGCGGACAATAAAAATATTGTGTTATTTACATTAATCTTGTGATGTCAATATTTTTGAGCTTGTAAAAGTTTGTAATTTATTGTAATCCATTTTCTCATACGAAATATTCACTTTTCTAAGAAAATTTTTATTTTTATTTTAGTTATTTTATTCCTAAAGAAATTCTCTTAAGTTTTACATGCTGCAGATTTCACGTGGCACTCCTGACAGTGAGATGGTATGGAACAGAAACGTTTTCCTGGAGAAGGACATTAGTTCATGCTTGGACTGTGAACAGCATTCAGTTCATCACTAAACGAATGAATCATTCTACAAATGGGACTACTCAAAAATTGACTTCTTTGCTTTTAATACCTAACTGTGGGCTCTGAAGTCTCCATAATGGATCAGCTGTATCTTAGAGCAGATGTTGGCCAAAGCCTTTGGGCGTCCTTGTGCTTAATGAGTTTCTCTTTCAAATAAGCAGGAGATGTCCCAAGCCCTCTGGTTCCCTCCTAGCAATATGGGGTAGTCAGGACATCAGACCTTTATAATGCTCATTATGCTATTTCTCCAAGGAAGCACATTACCTTAGTTTTTCTTTTCTTTCATACTAGAACATAATTCTAGGCAATCCCATTTATGTATTACTAATCAGAAATTCGATGGAAATGTTTCTGAAATCAATGTAGGCGCACTTGGCAGCAGAGGCTACCAGTGAAATACTGATAATGTATGATCACAAAGTCATAGTGTAAGTACAAACGTCTGTTAAGAACGTGTTCAATTCATGCTACTACACTTCAAGAATCTTTGAAATTTGTGATTAATTACACATTGAAAATTGAAAGCAAGGAGGAACTAGGTTTTCACTGCGGTAATTTTTATCTTAAGGAATTGTAAAGAGCAAGGCAGCCTAAACAGATTGCTTTGCTATTAAGATCCGTTCTCATTTAAGGAACATTTGTCATCCCCCACATTGGAGAGTTTCCTATGATGTTTTCAGTTATCCTATTATCAATCTCATACTTACCAAAGACAGAACTTTTGATATTTCCTTGGGAGAAAATAAAAATGACTAATACATAAATAGTAAAGAAAAACTTGGAAATGGTCACATAAATTTAGGAAAGACTTGCTTCTTAAAAATTGGACTTATAAACCTTTTATTCTGGCTGAAATATGCTATTGCTTTTTGAAAAAAAATATTTTATATATTTGAAAGGCAGAGTTTACAGACTGAATCTCCTGTCCATGGGTTCACTCTCCAAATGGCTGCATTCGTCAGAGCTGGGCTGTCCAAAGTCAGGAGCCTCTTCTAGATTTCCCACATGTGTTGCAGGGTCCCAAGGCTTTGGGCCATCCTCTACTGCTTTCCCAGGCCACAGGCAGGGAGCTGGAAGGGAATTAGAGCATCAAGGATACAAACCAGTGCCCATATAGTATCCCGGAAGTTACAAGGCAAGGACTTCAGCCAGTCGGCTACCATGCTAGGCCCATGGAATACTTTTTATACATGACACATTCACAGTACGCAAGATGAGGGACAGAGTGGCTAGTCTTGCACTATTCTTTTGTATATGCTAGAGGGGCTAGCCCTGAAGTGTCTTTCTGAACTTATCCAAATGCCTTGTGATGGCACTTGAGCTTTCAGATTTTAGAATCCTGTCAGCTCTTCTAGCAGGTGGTCAGTATCCCTCTGAGATGGGAAGAGGTCATATTGGAGGGTGACAGTCAAAGTGGTGTTACTATAGTTTACTGTCAGTTTGCTGTTTCTTTTCCACCTTGTAGAAAGGCCTTTGATGGCTGCATTTATTCATTTTGGAACTGTTGCTTTTTCAACAGTTACTTCTACGTCTTTTCAATACTTAAGTTTAGCAGTGTCCTGTGTTCGTTGTTATTGTCTGCCTTTCTTGAGGGTTTTGAGTCCATTCTTTGAAAAGAATGTAAAGGGCCTGGTGTGATAGCGTAGTGGTTAAAGTCCTCGCCTTGCGCTCCCGGGATCCCATATGGGCACCAGTTCTAATCCCAGCGGCCCTGCTTCCCATCCAGCTCCCTGCTTGTGGCCTGGGAAAGCAGTGGAGGACGGCCCAAGGCCTTGGGACCCTGCACCCACCTGGAAGATCCGGAAGAGCTCATGGCTCCTCGCTTCGGATCGGCTCAGCTCCAGCCATTGCACTCACTTGGGGAGTGAACCATTGGATGGAAGACTTCCTCTCTGTCTCTCCTCCTCTCTGTGTATCTATCTTTCCAATAAAAATAAAAAAAAATCTTTTTTTTTTAAAAAAGAAAAGAATGTAAAGATTCTATTTCCAAAATTGTCTTGGATTATGAGATAATGTAACTTTAGTCTTATGACAGTATGCTCACTACCTTCTGTATCGTCTAGTGTCTATCTGAGGTCAGAATAAATGTGCTCCAGGTGGATTCTGCTACTCCTTAGTGCTTCCATTGTACTAGGCAGTGAGGGTAACCAGCTTTACCAGCTACGGTTACTTATACACCAACCATTTACTGTTAACATTTACTATGAGAATGCTGTTATTAGAAAAGAAAAAAGCCAAAGGGAAGAAAACAGCCATTAAATATTAATTCATTTTTGATGTTCCAATCAGCCAACGCAAAAAAAAAAAATGAAAACAAAAAATTGACGTAATCTGATAAATAGCCAATTTCTCAGATGACACCTTTCTAATTTTTATTTCTTACTGAACTAGCCAGATTAAAGCAGCTCAGTAATCCTGGCACCTCTCATGTCCTCCAGTACTCTCACATACATTTAAAATATAAGACAGCAACGACAGCAACTATTAGAAATGATCATTTGTACATGTCAAAAAGAGTCAAATATTAGCAACAGAGAAATGTTTCTTCTACTCCATCTACATTTACACTTAATACTTCTTATCATACTTTACTGTGTTTTTTTTTCTGTGAAGTCCTTATATTAATATATGCAAATAGGTGTACCCTATTCATTAGCTTTCTGGATTCCTCTCATCATTATTTCTCTTACAAATTTATATACTTTACTTAAACGTCAAACTTCCCAAATGGCCACAACAGGGCTGCACCAATAGAAGGTGGGAGCCAGGAGCTTCTTCCAACTCTATCACGTGGGTACAGAGGACAAGGACTTGGGCCATCCTCCACTGCTTTCCCAGGCCATAAGCAAGGAGCTGGACTGGAAGTGGAGAAGGCAGAACTCTAAAACTGACACCCATCTGTGAAACCAACACCACAGGCAGAGGATTAGCTTGCTAATGCCACTGTGTTGGCCCCCCTCTCTCTTTTTTTCAAATGAATATATAAATATTATGTTGTAATAATATTATATATTTTATCAGTCCTGATATTATAAGTTTGCCAGCCCTGAATAATTTTTCTAGTCGATAGTATTAAGATTTTACTAATTCCACCAGAAATCCTTAGCTATTATAAACAAGTTGTAGTGAATTCCACTGACATTATGTTCATGTGCACAGATGTGGTCAAGATAAATTCTGAGACATGGATTGGCTGAGTCAATTGGAAAATCACTTGCTGCCACAGTGTCTCCACTGCAGTTGGCTGGGCCCCTCTGCCAAGCACCACAGCTTCTCCAACAAAATGTGTCAATAAATTTTTGGAGTTTCCACCAGTGTACTAGAAGGAGTGTTTGAGTGTGAGTTTTAAGTTGTGCTTCTATGACTGTGGAGGAAGGTTAGCATAGTTCCATGACAAAATTGTTTCTCTTTTTCCCATTAAATCCATTCATCTATTTTTGAACTTTGTTGTTAAGTTGCAGGTGCTATTATTTCCATCAGGCACTTTTATATATTAAGAGAATCAATATTGTACTTACAATATGAATTGTGAATTTTTTTCCTAATTCATCACCTGTATTTTACATTTGTTATGTTTGGGCTTTATTGAGGACAAGATTTTTTAAAATATATTTATTGGTGAGTATATCTATCCATCCTATTCTGAATCAACTTACGTATAGTCATAGTTATAAAGGTCTTATTTTATGATGGTAAAAATTTTTGCTAACATTTTCTTCTAGTACATTTAACTATTTGATCCACATGGAATTAATCAGATTATACAGAATGTAAGATTTGGATCAACAATATGTTTTTTCCATAGATAACTGTCTAGTTTTTCCAACATCACATCTCTGAATATTTATTTTGTTGCGTTGAGCAGTCTCCTCATTTTTATATCTTTATCCTGCTTTGTTGTTTTTAAAATTTATTTATCTGCTTGAAAGTCAGAATTACAGAGAGAAGAGACCTAGAGAGGTCTTCTCCCTGCAGGTTCACTCCCCAGATGGCTGCAATGGCCTGCACTGGGCCAGCAGGAAGGCAGGAACCTGTGTTGTCACAGAGCTCCACAGTTGTTTCTAGGTAATTCACAGGCAGCTGAATAAGAGGTGGAGGAGAAAATGAACTGGCCCAAAGGAGATGCCAGCATTGCAGGCAGCTTTTCATGCTATGCAACCACATGGCCTCTCCCTGTTTTTATGATGAGAATTTATCATTCACTTTAGCATCTGGGAGTTCTAGATTTGTTTTAATGCTCCTCTTTTTCCATTTCACAAGGTATTTTTCCATGTGAACTCTAGAATCATCTTCTTCAGCTTTCTGAAAGTAATCTGTTGATACTTTAGGGATTAAATTACATTTCTGAATTAATTTGGGAAGAACTGACATCTGTGATGTGAAGTCTTCCACATTAAAAAAAAAATGTTCATTCATTTAAGTCTTTTTTTTGCTGTCCTAAATTGGTTCCTTCACATTAAACTGAAACAGCTCTTGCTTTCTTCCCATTTAGGTACTGCGTGTGTGTGTGTATGTATGTGTGTGTGTGCAGTTAAAACTAGAAATGTTTTCACTGATTACTTTTCCTGATTTGTTCCTGGTGTGTACAAGATCTATTGATGCCTGCATATTCATTTTCTACTCTGCTAGTTTATTGAAAGTGTTTGCTCCTTGAAGTAGTTTTCTAGTTGATTTTTAAAATTTTTCAAGTATAAAATCATATAATTTAAAAGTATTGACAGTTTTACTCATTCTAATTTTTATAAGCAATGTGTGCGTACATTATCATTACATTGTTAAAATGATAAAAAATATCTTAAATCACAAACAAGTATGTTCCCTACTTTCTCCAATCAACTCTTTTCCAGTATAATCACTATTCATCCAAAGTTCTTTATACATGTTTTCAAAACTATTGTAGTTTTGTTTTCTATTTTCATATTTGGAATATCCTTTATACACTTCTTTATTATACAATTGTTTTTAAAAATATTTTTGAAGCAATCACAAACCTTTGGAAAAGCTGCAAAAATAAATCACTTATTTTCTCCAATCACCTGAAAGTGAGTGTGTGACCATCATGCACTATGACCCCTACAAGTTTCATGTGGATTTCCTATTATCCAATAGATCCATGAAAACCAGACAACCAACAGCAATACATTAAAACCACCTGTATTAATTGTGTCAAGAGAATATATATAAAGACATTTAGTGGGAGTTCTTGGCTCCCATGCATTTTAGGCTATGATCTGCTGTTTGCAAGGTGGAACCTAAAGAGCTGCTCGTCTGGTTTGAAGGCTTCAGAGCTGGATGGCTGACAGCATGGATTCTAGCTTGTCCTGAGAACAGAGACAACAAGGCAGCCAGTGACTGTCCCAGTTCAAGCAATTGGATGTAGAACAAATTCAAACTTTCTCTTCCTTTTGGCCAGACCAGGTCCTGAAAAATTAGATGTTGCCAACTCACACTGAAGAGTAATCTACTCTACCCAATTTACCAACTCAACTGATAATCTTTTCTTGAAGTACATTTACAGACACACCCAGAAATAATACTTAACCAGATACCTGGATGTCCATGGCCTAGCCAAACTGACAAATAGAACTGCCCACAGCATCATTTAATGTCTGGCTACATTCACATTTCAACGAATGGCTCAGCATTCTATATGACAAACAGATGGAGTTCCATATCACATGCTGAATTTTGTTATAATGTCTCTTTAAGATTCCTTCAGTTTTCCCTTAACATTGATGACCTGCACACTTATGATGCTTACTGGTCAGTTATTTGGTAGAACTGCCTTCAGTTTGAATAGGTCTTATTTTTCCTCATCGTTCAACTCCAGTTACACTCAGAGGAACACGGGGAGAAACCACAGAAATGGTTCTGTTTATCACAGTGCATTTATAGGCCGTGCATGACTCCATCTGTCACATTACTGATTATATTTACTATTTCATTAAGATGGTATCTGCTAGTCTTTTCAACTGCAATACTGCTCCTCTTTTGTTATCAGAAAAGATTTAGAGAGCAGAACGTCCACCTTCCCATGGCTGACCTTTCGGTTACAGAAAGCGACCAGCGCAAACTTTAAAAAAGGGTGATGTTGAGAAAGGCAAAAAGATTTTGTTCACAAATGTGTCCAGTGCCAACCCATGGAAAAGGAGGCAAGCACAAGACTGGACCCAATCTGCATGGTCTATTTGGGGAAAGACAGGGCAAGCCTCCAGCTTCTCTTACACAGATGCCAAAAACAAAGTCATCACCTGGGGAGAGGTCACTCTGATGGAGTACCTGGAGAAGCCCAAGAAGCCCAGGCACCAAGATGATCTGACATTAAGAAGAAGAATGACAGGGCAGAATGGACAGCTTATCTTAAGAAGCTACTAATGAGTAATGCTTGGGCACTGTCTTACATATGATGAAACAGAAATGTTTCATGACTTTATGACCACCATAATTTAATTCTTCTACACCAGAAATCAGATCATGAATGGCTGGCAGAATATTTTTGTTCATCAGTCCTGATTTTAAATAAAATTGCCTTGTGTGGTTAAATAAAATATGGTTGGGTTTGTTGAGATATGGGTAGTAATTTCCAGTTTAGTCAACGTTTTCCCTGTTTTCCCCTTTTAAAAGGTTAGAGCTAGACTTAACTCATGTTCCACTTTTCGCAAAAAATCAAAACCTGTTGGCAGGTTGGGTTCATATTTTAATACCAGGAAAAGCACTCAGAATCAAGTAGGACTCAACCTGAATTCTGATTTGTTTCCTTTACCCGCTAAAAGCAAGAGCTGAGGGTAGATGATAATGTCTGCTTTGTATTTCTGGTCTTATCTGTGTTGATCTAATAAGAAAAGTTTCCTATATCTAAATTGCTGCCTTACTGAAAGGCATGTTAGTGTGGTTGCTGTATATCAGTTAGAGAATATTTACCACTTCTCATACTTAATAGATGATCTTTAAGATCAGGTGCTTGGAAAGGTAGCATGACTAGATAGAGTAACGAGTGAAACTTGACTTTTGAATTCTTTACTACCTCAGATTAACTTAGAATTCAGGATTGGAACATTAAATTGGGGAGCTGCTGTACATCTGTCTTTAGTAAACAACACTTTTGCCAACTCTTTGGAGGGACAGAGGTACAGGAGAAAGGCTATCAGCACAGAATTTTAACTTATGTCATCATAAGATTTTATTAAAAAGAATTATAGACTCTGAAAAAAAGATTTATCTCTTTTCATTGGAAAAGCTAATTTACAGAAAGAAGGAGAGACAGAAAAGTCTTCCATCTGCTGATTCACTCCCTAAATGGCCACAATGGCCAGAGCTGAGTTAGTTTGAATCCATGAGCAGCCAGGAGTCTCTTCTGGGTTTCCCACATAGTCACAGGGTTCCAAGGCTTTGGACCATCTGCACTGCTTTTCCAAGTCACAAGCAAGGAGCTAGATGGGAGCAGCCAGGACAAGAACTGGTACCCATATGAGATGCAGGCAGTTACAGGTGGAGGATTAGCTAGTTGAGCCAGCACGCCAGCCTCAATACTACTCATTTAATAAGGACTCTAAGTTATTATTTTGTGAGGAGTTGCTTTTAAGCCATGAAAGTATTACATTTTTCATTAAATGATTCACTTATGTATATAAACATCTATTCAGTGAATTGCAGTCCATTCACATCATTAATTTAAAGCATTAATGTATCCCTGGTTTGGTCACTGAGAGCTTAAGCAGGTTGATTTCTCTGTCATTTTGTCAGTGCTCTTTGAACACTTCTTTTTCTCTCAGATAACCAAATGTATTCCAGACATATCTTGCACTTTTAAACTCATGTTAGAATTAGCCATTTCTCCAACTACTCCCACACTATTCTAATGAAGAATGGTATTTGGCAGCTAAGATCTGGGAACTTGATAGGTTTACTGATATTGAAGTATCTCTGCTCCCAGTTCCTATTGGTTAATCACACATCTAGGGAACAAATGCACCAGGGAACTTCAAAAGGCTCATGGAGAAATTGAGTTAAAAGACAAATGTAGAGATGGACTGATCAGCCTTCTGTTAAGATACTGGTTAGAATGTTCATGCCCGTTATCAGATTTGATTCCTGGTTCCAGCTACCTGCCAATACAGACTCTGGGAGCCAAGGATGATAGCTCAAGTAGTTGGGTTCCCATCTCCCATATGGAAGACCTGAATTAAATCACCAGCTTCAGGCCCAGGCCATGACCCAACTAAGCTGCTGTAGAAACTAAGAAGTTAATCACAAGCTTAGAGCTCTCTCTCTCTCAATTACTTGCTTTTTAAAAGAAAGTAAACCAGGGTTGGGGGCAGGCCAGGCTGGACAAGATGGCCATACCTGTCAAAGCACATGAGGGCTGGTTCTGGGTTGGGGGAGAGAGGCTGAGATAAGTCACAAATCCATTGGTGTGCGTAAGAGCCAGATAGCATGTGGGCTGGGTCAGGCTAGGACACAACAAAGACTGGCATGCTCAAAAACTGGGTCTGAAGGCAGGACTGGTGGAATGAGCATGAGCTGGAATGCCTGAGGACCAGTTCTGTGGCAGGTTGGCTGGGCTTGGCTGTAGCACCCATCAGTTCGCATGAGATATGGGGCTGAAGCAAAACTGACCAGGCAGCTGCATTCATTGGTATGTGTGTTGGCTGGTGCAGGTGACAGACAAAACCTGACCCTGCACTAGCTGGTGCACACAGGAGTCAAATGTGAGGTTATACCATGTGAGGTTTCTTGAAGGACTCCTTAACTAGACCATTGGACTCAGACCCTATCATAGAGGGAATTATGGGATGCGTGTATCACGACTGGGCTTCCTCAGTTGCTGATGTCTGTGCAGTAGAACATGGAAGACATGACGGCCAGCTCTTCTAGTCCAATAGGGGATGCTAACTGCCACTTCAGAGGATGAAAAGCAGATTACCATGGCCAAACATTGCACAATGTTCCTGGGTCTGTAGATGCATGAATGTGAACTTTGTCAACCATAGACCTTGGAAACATTTTCTCAGCCCTGGTACAAAGAAACTGACAGTCTCAGGCTATCGAAACTACTCAAGTAACACCCTCAGAATACTTTTCCCCACATTGGGATCTCTAAGCATCATCAAAGGAATATCTCTGAGTGCTGATGTAGTGTGATAGCAAGGAGTTGCCTTCTCTCCTTCCTCACCTGTAGTAATAAGAGAGGGAAAAAAAACCTGAAACATGTGTCCCACCCACTTTCCTCCATACCTGATTAGTCCTATATGCCCTAATCAGAGGCCCTATGAGCATACATCCTTCTCAACTATGTAAACAATATTAAAAATAAAATTTAAATTAAAAAAATAAAAAGATAAGTTTATTTTGGTGCAAAAATTTGAAATCCTCTCTTGTATCACTTTAATGCTTGTGAGCACTATCATGACATACCCTATTTATTTTAAAATCAGTAGTTTGGCTTTTGTATTTACTCATTGTGATCCAGTTTGCTAATATTTCATCAAATGTGTTAGTGTTAGAATGAACGTCTGGTATTATCATTTTTTCATGGTTTGCTTTCTCATTGAAAAGAAGCATCTTTATCATATACTTTCTTCTGCTTACTTTACTTTTTCTTTTTCCTTTTTTTATTTATTTATGTTTATTGGAAAGGCAGATCAGAATTACCATGAGAAGAAGAGACAAAGACAAAGATCTTCCATCCACTGGTTCACTCCCCATGTGGCCACAACGTCCAGGGCTGAGCTGATCTGAAGCCAGGAGCCATGAGCTTCTTTAGGGATTCCCCATATGAGTGTAGGGTCCGAAGGCCTTGAGCCATTTTCTACTGCTTTCCTAAGCTACAAGCAGGGAGATAGATGGGAAATGGAGCAGCTAGTATATGAACTGGTACCCCTAGGTTATCTATGCTTGCAAGTTGAGGATTTAGCCATCACATGGGTCCTTACTTTTTCTTTACTAGCTTCTAACTATTAGTTATTTATTTCATTTGATATGAAAGGCAGAGAGGCCGAAGAGAGAGCATTCATCAGCTGATTCACGCCCCAAATTCTCCAGTGCTGAGACATGGCTGGACCACACCAAAGCCCAGAGCCTGGCTCTCAACCCAGATCTCTCATGTTAATAACTGGAATCCAAGTATCACTATGCATCACCTGTCTTTTCCTAGGGTGTCCATTGGCAGGAAGTTGGATTTGAAGTGGAAGTGGGAAGTGAACCTCACATTCGGATAGAGGATGTGACTGCCCTCTGCAGCATTTTAAATGCTGCACCAAATACCTGTCCCTTGTAGCTTTGTAAGGTGGATTGAAGAATTGTTTTGTGGGTTTGCTTTTATTTCATCTTGGTGAGTGTTGCATGTGCATTTTTTTGCAATTGTTGGGTTTGGTGTTCTACACACTAACATTGCCAAGTTGGTCTAGTCCCCAGACACTTACTATTACATTTCATGTTTTACCGGATAGTATTCTAAGTTTTTTAAATGTGTGCCTAATTGTTTCAACACTTGTCATCACTGATTTTAAATGTCACTCTTTTGAATTTGATAACCATTCTTTTTTTACTTCTATATTTTCGTTGGTGGGATTTCGGAGGGTGAAAACTAGGACACCATTATTTCATAGGAGAAGTGACCTAACCTGACCCACAGTAATTTACTCAGAGGGGTTTCCAGAGCACATGTAATTCATGAACACTGTTTTAAATCCTCTTTGTTGACTAGCCAGCAGAGGCAGTACTAGTGCCTTGAGAAGGGTGTGGGGTCTTTGATGTTGCGGTTGCCTCAATAACCTGCTCTGTTGGAAATCCTTCCAAGAAGAATACCTAGGCTGTCAGAGGAAGTTCTTGTGGAGCAACAGTGGAAGCCGACCATTTCCAAGGCAGCAGAGAGGTGAGCCTTCTGGGCTCTCTGTACTTCGTAGTGCAAGCCTGCCCAGAGAGGCCACCCCCAAATGTGCATCTCCTGTGAGCTAAGACCTCAGGGAGAAGCCCTCCTGGACAGCAGGCATCTGCATCTACTCCATGTCTCCCTTAACATCAGACTCCTTGGTTAAATAAATTGGGAACGTTGTGTCTATCTGTGTATTTGCCTCACTTAAATCTGCTTGAAATGCTAGGAGAAAAATTTAGCACACCCAATCCAGGTAAGGAAAGAACAGAAATAAGGATACAGTGATCCAAATAGGATTATAGGGGAAACCAGCTGGATGCCTAGGCAGATTATATTTTGTCTACCTGTTTTACTAGATGATTTTAATTTGCAAATTAAGAGAAAAAATTAACAAAACAGCAACTCTGTATTCAGCACACAGGTGGTGAGTGAAAACTAGACTGAAAGAATCACTGATTTTTATGAACCAGATGACAACCCTGCAAGACAAGTTTCAGCTATGTAGAAGTAGCCACATGCAAGCACAGCTGTGATCAAACAGCAGAGCACAGCTACATGGGACCAGTGCTTTTAGCTACCAAGAATGCAGGTTACACTGCTAATAAACTCATGTCCTCAAACTCTATCTCTGCACTGTGTCTCCCGTGTACGAAAAGGGAGACTTGAATTAGCCTCACTTGCTCGTTTGCTGCTTTCATTCTTTCTTTTCCTTCCTCCCTCCCTCCCTCCCTCCTTCTTTCTCTCTTTTATTTCTTTTTTTCCTTCCTTCCTTCCTTCCTTCCTTCCTTCCTTCCTTCCTTCCTTCCTTCCTTCCTTCCTTCCTTCCCTCTCTTTCATTCTCTCTCCCTCTCATTCGTTCTACCTCCAGAATGTGAAATGCGATAGTAATGAACAGACTAGATAAGCAAAACATTAGAATCCTGGCTCTTAAGTCACATCCCAGCCAGTTTAGCATCCAACTACACTCTCAGCCAAAGCCAATGAAACTTTATTATCAGCTGCTTCTTACATTTAAAACTTCTATGATTTCCTGGATAAAACTACATTTATGAAAGTCCTTTGAAAATACAAAGCACAATTCCAGTGTTGGTCTTAGCACTACCACTCCTAATCAGAAAAAAAAAAAAAAAAAGAAAGAAAGAAAATCCTCAAATTCAAATTGAACTTGCAATTGCCTTATGGTTTTGTTTTTCAGACATTACATTGTAAAAGTCTGTTTAGACAGAATGCACTTTTGTTTATGGCAAGACTATTAATTGCTCATTATCCAAGGATAATTGCTTTGTGTGAACTTGAAGCTCCATATGAAATCATGGGTGATTTATATACGGTACTCCAAATAAAATCCTTTCAATATACCCATGGCCTGTGTCACTGTCAGAGAACATCATGTATGTTTTTGGTGTAAGCATAAATTGGCAATAATGAGAAACAATTTGACAATTTGTATCAAAATGTTAAAACTTATTGTAAACTAGCAATTCAAATCAAAATTGATGTATACACTACGATGCATATACAAAGTTGCTTAATGATTTAGTGCACCTTATTATAACAACAATTTTAAAACAAACAGTCTAAATTTTAGCTAAGAGGGGAATAATTGAACTGCTGGCACAGCATGAACACTCAGTTGACTAATCTGCCCCCCTGCAAGCAGGGGCAATTCATATAGTGGCCAGTTCATGCTAAGGCTGTCTGATTTTTCATCCAGCTTTCTGCTGTGGCCTAGGAAGCAGTGCAGGATGGCCCAAAGCCTTGGGACTTTTGCATGCATGTGGGAGACCTGGAAAAGCTCCTGGCTCCTGGCTTTGGATGCACTCAGCTATGGCCGCTGAGGGCATTTGTGGAGTAAACCAGCAGATGGAAGATCTTTCTGTCTGTCTCTCCTTCTCTCTAGAAAGGCCTTTTCAATAAGAGTTATAATCTTTCAACATGAGAATGTCACATTTTATTACTGCATAACTATTTTTATTTAAAGAATTACAATAAAAAACATGAAGTACTAGAGTAATGAGTGATGCTGGTTTGCTGTGTTAAATTAAATGACGCATTACAGTGGTTGAAATCATGGCTTTTATTGTCAGACTCATTTGTGAGTCTATTCCTAATACTATTCCTAATACTATTCCAAAATCTATTCCTAATACTCACTGACTTTGCATAAGTCACCCAACTTCTCTGTAAAATGAGGATGATATTAAGTGAGATGATGCATAAGTCCACAGCACATTTGGGGCTTGGGAATTCTTTCCTCCTTTTCTTTCTATTTATGTCACTATCATTTTCATGAAATGATTTTAATTCAGATGCACATATGTACTCTTAAAAATCACCGTATCAGGATGTATGTGTGCGTGTGTCTGTGTTTACATATGTTCCTTGGAAGTCTTATTTTATGAAAATAATTAAAACAGTCACTTATGTCTAATACATTCATCTGACGTGGACCAGAGTGGGTAGATGATCCTGGAATGCAGATACAGGGAACTGAATACTGCCACTGCCACCCTGGGCCGCAGGCAGCAGGGGCTTCTGCTCTGGGATCTAGTACAAGGGTCACAAACAGGTCTGTGAATCACCACAGGTGCAGGGTCCCAAGGATTTGGGCCTTCCTTGACTGCTTTCCAAGGCCACAAACAGGGAGCTGGATGGGAAGCGAGGATGCCAGGATTAGAACTAGTGCCCATATGGGATCACAGTGCGTTCAAGGCAAGGACTTTAACTGCTACACTATCATGCCGGGCCCTAAAATTTAAAACATCTTGATGAAATCTTACAGCCACTATTAGACTTATAAGAATATAAAAGATAGAAAGAAGCCTCAAAGAGAAAATTACAGTCACCAAAGAAAATAAAACCATTTTATA
Organism: Ochotona princeps; assembly: GCF_030435755.1. Classification (NCBI taxonomy): domain Eukaryota; kingdom Metazoa; phylum Chordata; class Mammalia; order Lagomorpha; family Ochotonidae; genus Ochotona; species Ochotona princeps. The sequence continues at coordinate 23,263,822 of NC_080836.1, forward strand.
ATTTGGTCACAGTTATTTGATATAAATGAGAATGCTATTAATAATGCTAACAGACACCGACTCCAATATAGTAACAATGGAGGACATCGACATTCCACGTACATCAATGACAAGATTGACTAGACAGAAACTCAACAAAGAAATAATGGGGTTAACAACAAAGAAAGAGAACTATAGAACAACACCTATAATAAATATAAATGCAAAAATCCTCAATAAAATACTAGTTAACCATCATGTTATACAAAAATCAACCATTAATGGATCAAGGATCTAAATCTAGGACCCAATATCATCAAATTACTAGAGGAAAATATCAGTAACATTTGCAAGACACAAGCACAGGCAAAAGTTTTTGTTTTTTTTTTTTAGACCCAAAAGTTCAGGTAATGAAAGAAAAACAAATAAATGGGATTTTATCAACTTAGGAAGTTTCTGTACTGTAAAGCAAACTGTCAACAAAGTGAACAGATAGCCAACAGATTGAGAGAAATAGCTGCAAACTATGGAACTGATAGAGGATTGATATCCTGGGTCTAAAAAGAACTCAATAAAACTCAACCACAAAACAAACAATGCAGGTAAGAAATGGGCAAAGGACATAAACAGACATTTTTCAAAGGATGAAATCCAAATGGCTAATAGACATATGAAAACAAAAAGCTCAACGTCTCTAGTCATTAGCTAAATGCAATGCAAGTAAAAACTCAAATGAGGTTTCACTTCACTCCAGTTAGAATGGTTATAGTTCATAAATCAGAAGTTAGCAAAGGCCAGCGAGGATATGGGGGAAAAGATACCCTAATACACTGTTGTTGGGAGTGCAAACTAGAAAACCATTATGAAGGAAAGTATAGATTCCCCAGATATCTGAAAATTGATACATCAAATGATATGGCTATCTCACTCCTGGAAACTTATGCACACAATATTATATCAGCATGTAAAAGAGTTATGTGTACCATAATATTTACAGCAGCTCAATTTACAAGAGCTAAGAAATGGAATCAACCCAGCCATGAACTGATGGCTGGATAAAGAAAATGTGATACACACACACACACACACACACACACACACACACACACACTATGGAATACTATTTAGCCAGAAAAAGAAAGGGACCTTGTCTTTTGCAACTAAATGGAAATCATTGTACTTAATGAAATAAGCTAGTACCACCCCCCCCAATGTCATATGTTTTCCAAACTTGTGATAACAAACACACAGTGTACAAAAAAAACGGATAATCTTTATGGGCATGATTAACATCCTGGAATTTAATCATTGTCTGCAACCTTTGTCTACACTTGTGAGAGATGTAATGTTTCATTTATTTATTCATTTATTTTCTACTAGCTATGGGTTCATAATTTTTTTAAAGTTTTTTTGTAATCAAATCTGACAGATGTTTTCTGTAAGAATGATAGTTCCATATGCACATGAACTATAAAGTTTTTAACATGATCTATAAAATTCATGATTCATATCTTAATTTAGGTATTGCTTTACACATTTTATTAAAATAAGTTGCTTTTAATTCAGTGAAGCAGTTTTTTAAATTTAAAATTCATAAGACTACTTCAGACCAATGAACACTTAAGAAAATTGGTCTAGTTTGGCAGTAGTGTCAATAAAACACAAATTATGCAAAAGCCTTGACAACAAAAACATAATTAGTAGGCTTCCAGAAATTAAAGCAAAAATAAATTTTATGGAACAGCTTATGAGTAAACCCTGTGAGTTAAATATGTCTTTACTATTATTACTCATTCTTAGCTCATCAGCCCTTTGATAAACACCCGGTCAGGTCATTATAGAGATATGTTGACTTTCAGCAAACCAGAAATCATTGCTTTCTAGACTGCCTAAAAGTTTTGTAGTAATGGAGGTGTTTTCATAAAAATAGGATGGTAGAACTTGTGTTACCTAATTATTTGTGGCATAAAATAAAACTGAAATAGAGGCATGTTCTTTCAATATCTCTTTTCCTCACACGTGATGAATTAGGCTGCCATGTTCCAAGGGATACCCGGAACTACCAGAAGCTGGAAGAGGTAAGGAAAACCTCTGGCTCACAGGCTTTGGAGCAAGCACAGCCCTGGTTACATACTGATTACAGAGGTGAGCATGCAGCCCCATGATAGGATAACCTTTCAGTGTTTGATAAATGCTCTGTGGGTAGCTGTTCGTGCTAGCATCTCTAAGGAAACAGTACAGCAAGAATCACCGTGTTCTCAGTTTCTAGGCCTGACTCAGTCAGAGCTGCCTTTGGCTCTGGATTCACTCAGACATTTCTTATTTATCTTTCATGTACTGTCCTTGGTTTCCAGGAAGGTCTGCTTGGCAGGCCAGGGCTAACTGGGCTTTATACTGCCAGAGAGAAAGGGGTAAGTGTACAATAAGATCAGGCAGATGCAGTAATGCTTTTCTCCCAGCCACAAATTGTATTGTTTTCCCATTCTTGTTTGGTAGAGTCACATGGAGAATTGTGGTAGCTTGCAAGTCCTTCTCATATGTTCCTGGTATCAAACTATTTAACCATGTGGGCGGGGCTTTGTTGGATCCTTGTTCTTTCCAGCAACATCTCTTGGAAAGCAGCCATCATAGCCAATGAATGTTTCCAATGAACATTCTTTATTTTGGATCAACCCGCAGTGGTATTTGAGTCCAATGTGATCCTAAAGCAAAGATCAGGGAATATATCACAAAGCTATCATCACTATCGTCAAGCTTCTTCATTGAGGTTTTTTAAAAATTTATTTATTTTTATCAGAACTTCAGATTTAGAAAGAGAAGGAGAGACAAAAAGAAAGATCCTTCGTCCACTGGGTCATTCCTCACATGGTTTCAATGGCTGGAGCTGAGCCAATCCAAAACCAGGAGCCAGCAGCTTCTTCTAGTTCTCCCATGTGGGTACAAGGTCCCAAGGCTTTGGGCCATCCTCCACTTTTTCCCAGGCCTCAAGCAGGGAGCTGGATGGGAAGCAGAGCAGCTGGGATGTGAACCAGTGCCCATATGGGACCCCATCGTTTGCAAGGCTAGGATTTACTCATTGGGCCATCATGCCCAGCCATCACTGAGACTGTTAAAGACCATCCAAGCAAGAGCTGGAAGTCAAGGAGACCAGCCATTTTAATGCTGATTCATCTGCAGAAGGGAGCAGCTTAGTGACTAAGTAGATGATTCCACCAGATACAGTGACTCCACTTTTCCCTGAATCCTGGAGTCTGCAGTCTCCAGTGCCACCTATTTGGTGTTTGTGTCCGAAGCAGCATTTTCAAGACCTGGTTTTGGCAGCTGCTTGTGTGGGTAGGGCGGAATGTAATCATCGACTTACACTCTCAGAGTAAGAGATGATTAGGCCAATTGAATCCAGATCATTTGCCCTTTATGAACAATGACAGCTGCAGCACATGTTTTTCAAAGTTTTAGTATGAAATACAAGATTTCGCTCTTTTGCTTGGAAATGGGAATACAGATTTGGACTCGGCTCCTGAATAATATTTTGTCACCCTCTGAGTTTCAATGGCAAGCCTAATGTAGCAGTGAGTAGGAAAGAAGCATTTTAATCTGGAGGGAATGAGTTTGCCCTCACAACAAATCAACATTCTCTTCTCCACAAAACACTTGAGCTTTGAATATGCAAATGATCCCCTGGTAGGAATTATCATTAGTCATTCTTTCACAAAGAAATAATTTATGAACATTGTAGTATATGACAGACAGCATTAAGATTCATCAAGTTTCAATTCTCTAGATCTCTCAGCTTGTCAAAAAGCAGATGTCTGATTCTGTGGCCCTGCTGGTAGAACATTAAACTCTTTCTTATGGTGCACAATTTAGTCACCTCTTATAATTTGCTTCGAAATGAACAAGATGTGGCATAATGCATCTTCAGTTTAATGAGCAATATTACAAACAAGGTTAAGAGAAATGGCTCTGAGGCTGTTGTCTTTGCAAATTGAATTTGGCATGATACTGCTATAGGAAACTATACATGATCAGAACTGATACATTTTCAGAACTGATTATTAAACTGAGGAATGGCACAATTCTCTTTACAAACATTGGTGAATATACGAGAACTTGTCATTCAAATACTAACAATTATAGAGATTCTAGGATGAATTCCAAAAACATTACGATTCAGTTTTAAATGCAAAAGTAAGGAGTTCTTTATTCAGCAAAATTTTGTTATTAACTAACTTTTGGCATGAAGTTAACAGAGTTAGGGGATTTGTAAACTTAAAAATTATTTTTTGATTGTTTATTTTGTCCGAATCTTTTTAAGCTTCTTTTTTATGAGGACTTTTTGTTTGCAAAGCAAGTTCACACACACACACACACACACAGTCAGAGACAGAGACAGAGACAGAGAATCCTACCACCTGCTGCTTCGATCCCCAGGTAACTGCAAGAGCAGATCTGGGTCAAATGGAAACTAGATGCATGCTTTCCATATGCGTGCTGGAGCACAAGTACTTGGGCCATTGCCCACTGCCTTTTCAGGTGCGTTGGCAGGAGCTGGATTTGAGGCAGAGTACCAGGACATAAACTGGTCTTTCCATATGGGGAATGCAGTTTAACACTGAATAACAGTGCTGGCCCCTGTTTCAGCTTCTATATAAAAAATATCACTAATGGAATGACTTTAATAACAAATGCTTAATTTTTGCAGTCTGGAGATGGAAAGTTTAACATGAATGTGCTGGAAGATTTCATGTCTGGTGAGGCTTGTCTCTTGGTTCATAGAAGGTGCCTCTTGTCACCTTGCTCTGTCTTCAGAATCGGTGAGTAACCTCTCTGGGCCTCCTTTATTACAACACTGATTCCATTATTCAGGGTTCCAATTTCATGACTTCACCATGGTCTAAATGTCCTACAGAACAATGCCATAAAACTAAGGATTAGTTTTCAAAATGAACTTTCCCAAAAAAGATATGTTCATTTAAAAAAAGCCATGGTTTGATGGGGTAAGGAGGGAATGGAGGAAAGGGAGAGAGAGACAGTACTTCAATCTGGTGTTTCATTTTTCAAATGTCTGAAATATCTAGGTCTGGACCAAGCTTAAACTGGAAGCCAGGAACTCAATCCTCATCTCCCACATGGTGACAGCTCTATCTTCTACTACCTTCCCAGTTGCATAAAGGAATTTGGATTAGAAATTGGGGAATCAGGATTTGAATTGGCACTTTGAGATGGAATACGGAAGTTGCAAGTGGCAATGTAACTTGCTGTGCTATCCCTTTATCGCTTAACATAAATTTTAGGGAAAAATAAACATTTAGCTTTAGCAACTACTAATGTTAATTGCAACAATTATTACTGTTTATTGAATAATGCTGTGTGGAAACCACTGTATTTAATATTCTTTTAATCTTCACTATGGAGTAAGGAAATGATTAATGCTGTTATTTCTAAACAGGCAACATGAGGGTGTTAAAGATTAACTTGCTCCAAGTGAGCAGTTCGAAAGAATGAAGTCAGAATTCCACTGATGCCCTGCACAACCATTGAGTTAAACACCCTGGAGTCCAAGAAGAGCATCCTGCGTGGTGGATATCCATTTACAGAGCCAACTGAGTCACTGGTGGCCCTTGGACAGGCAGTCTAGATATGGGGAACACTCAGCCTCAGGGAAGAGGCATTTGACTTGACTTTTCATTACAGTTCCTACTTTCTCAGAAAAAACAGCAATTTGGTACCTCTGGAAACACTGTGTCCTCTTTAAAGAGAGATCTTAGGTATACTGATGAATGTGATTTAAAAAAAAATCTCTGTGGCAGAGGATTCTATATGAATCACACCAAAGTATTCCCAGCTGCTTCCAAGAGATCCTCTTCATGTGAAATAAATGCAGGTTTCTGAAAATGAGTTTTGGGGAAGAATTTGCTCTCCTGATAAAAGGAGAAGGAAGGTACTGCTGATCCCTTAAACCAAAGAATTTCCTAAGTAACCCTGTTCCCTGAGAGAAATTAGTCCAATTATTAACGTTGCTTTGAGTAGACTCATTTGCCTTTGTTTCTCAAGTGCATTCCAAGTGTGATTATGCCACATTAAAAATGCAGTAATAAGTATGCTATTAAAGATAAGGAGAAGACCATCTTGCTTACCAGTGTGTCATCTGGCAAGGACTTCCAGCTCTTGCTTGGATGGTCTTTAACAGTCTCAGTGATGGCTGGGCATGATGGCCCAATGAGTAAATCCTAGCCTTGCAAACGATGGGGTCCCATATGGGCACTGGTTCACATCCCAGCTGCTTTGCTTCCCATCCAGCTCCCTGCTTGAGGCCTGGGAAAAAAGTGGAGGATGGCCCAAAGCCTTGGGACCTTGTACCCACATGGGAGAACTAGAAGAAGTTGCTGGCTCCTGGTTTTGGATTGGCTCAGCTCCAGCCATTGAAACCATGTGAGGAATGACCCAGTGGACGAAGGATCTTTCTTTTTGTCTCTCCTTCTCTTTCTAAATCTGAAGTTCTGATAAAAATAAATTAATTAAAAACCTCAATGAACAAGCTTGACGATAGTGATGATAGCTTTGTGATATATTCCTTGATCTTTGCTTTAGGATGACACTGGACTCAAATACCACTGCGGGTTGATCCAAAATGGAGAACATTCATTGGAAACGTTCCTCTAAAAGATTAAGAGAGTCATTTATTGGGGAGAGAGCATGAGATTACCTAGTATGAAAAATATGAGAGAATTCTTTCAGCACATAAGACAGCGAAGTGTGGGAAAATCATATGTTTCTGTTATGGTAGTGAAAAAGCTAAGGAATCAGAGTAGGAATAAGGAATTCATCAAATGTTTCAACGTGTTCCCTTTATTCAAATGTAGAGTAAGAGAAATGAGATGCAAAGAAAGAACAATAAATGAGAACAAAAGAAGATGAGTTAGGAAAGGTAGGAGAATGTGAGACAGCTGTAAAGTATGAGAATTTGTTATGGGATTATACATCAACACACATAACACAAATGCTCATCTTTTATTCCTCCCATTACAAAATCTAAATTGAGTCTTCAAACGATTCTTAAAAAAAGAGAATAGACTTTTCCAAGTCCTACAGCAGAAATTTGGAGAAAATTTAATGGTGCCTCACATCAATAATTATCGGCAGTCATCCTTATGATGTAAACAGATCTCATTCAGCAACTAGTCAATGCCAAGAAGGATGATAATAGGGATGCCTCTGTAACACGGCTTTTAAGGTTTCATTGAAGGTGCAACTGTTTCAGAGGCATAAGCCATCACTACTCAAAGACATGTGAAGTCCAAATTCCTTGTTTGTATGTAAGCCTAAAGATAGGTAGAGAATAAAGGAATCAATATGGTGGAATAGGGTAAAGACATGTTTAAACAGATGGAGAAATATTAGCCAGTGAAGAAAATAAGGCACATTCCAGGAAACAGGAGAGGACAAAACAATAGCAGAGGGATACCTGCACACTGAAAGACAGAGGAAAGCAGCAGAAACAATGGTGTATTATTGTAGTGACTGATACCCCAGTGATATTCTGTGAGTGGTGATCTGACTTGCACCAGCAGCCAGAACTACACCAGCAACCAGGTGGGAGGGGACATCTACCGGGAGCTCAGGCAGTAAACCCAGACAAAGAATTGCCAGTCCTGCTGTTCTGTTTGATTTGACCAGGAGGACAGACAGAACAGCAGATCCTAGAGGAGCAGTGCAGGTACGGGGTGGAATTTACGACTGAACTGGCCGCTAGAGCCACATTTTGTTTAAGGAGGCAGGAGCTATGCACAAGAATGAGCATGTACTGGGCTGGGAGTAAACTCATTTCTGGCTCAGCAAACTGCAACAACGTGGCATCCTACAGGTTCCACCCTAGACACATACGGGTAGCCCTCACACCTGATGGCCAGCAAATCAAGAACTCCAGTAGTGGCATATCAGGCGTCATTGCATAAGATGTGGCAAAGAATTTAAGACTACAGGGAATGGCAGTAAGCTGTGCATATACTGAGCTTGGTGAGAGCTCACTGAGCTCAGTGTTTTGCACTGGTCCCACAGGAAAATAATACCGACTATGGCATTGTATGGATCAAAATTGGTCTGTGTGGCCCTCAGACCTAACAGCCAACAGATTCCGACAAAACTAGCACCACCACCAACAACCTAGCTATATAGGACACCTGATGTCTCCCTATTTCATGGTCCTGCCCCAATCAGAAGTGGGAGAAATATTGTACAGACAATGGTGCAGCCTCAGCACAGTATCACAGGAAATGGAGACTGGTGAGCCAGGAACTGAGGCTACAGAGGCTATGGTGAAAATCTAACATAAGAACCCAGACCTGGAACTCTCTGGATGGAGTGGTACAAGAGACTGCAAAAAAAAAAAAAAAAAAAAAAAAAAAGAGAGATCCATTTGCCAATTGCAATGAGTAAAATGTAACTGTAGACCTGTGGGTGACAGAGCTTAGAAACCTGCCCCAAGGAGACTAATCTGATAACCTGAAGTACAATGACCAAGAGCAAAAGAAGAGACAGGGTGCAATGAATATTACTGAAGACTCCCCTGCAAAGGAACAAAACCCTTTGCCAACATCAGAGTTCACTGAGGAATACATTGAGAAAATGGGGGATACAGAATTCAAAACACTTGTTACAAAACTTCTTATCAACAACGAGCAGCACATAAATCAGGCATTCAAGGAATTTATGCAACATGTCACAATGGAAATGAATCAAATGAAAGCTGATATATTAGAAATGAAAAATACAGTGGAGCAAACTAAAACTACAGTGGAGAGTCTCCAAAATAGAATGAAGGAGGCAGAAGAAAGAATCTCAAAATTAGAACATATTTCCTGTTATCAGGGGGAAACTAACAAAAAACTGGAAGCAAAGCTGGATCAGGCTAAAAAAAAAAGTATTTAAGAATTGAAAGACACTATTAAAAGGGCAAAGAGAAGATGTATGGGAGTCCCAGAAGGTACAGAAAGAGAAGCTAGGTTTACAAATGTATTTAATGAAATCATAAGGAAAAATTTCCTTAATTTAGAGAAAGAATTAGGGAACAACATCCAGGAGGGGCACAGAACTCCCAATAGGGTTGACCAAAAGCGATCTTCACCAAGACACATGATAATCAAGCTATCTTCATTCGAATATAAGGAAAAGATCCTTAAATGTGCATGTGAACAAGATCAATTGACATATAAAGGAATGCTAACTAAATTCACAGGAGATCTCTCACAGGAAACTCTACAGGCCAGAAGAGAATGGAGCAACATATTTCAGATCCTAAAAGCAAAAACTTTTGGCCCAGGATAACGCACCCAGCAAAGCTTTCCTTTGTCTTTGAAAATGAAATAAAATTCTTCCACAGCAAAGAAAAGTTAAAAGAATTTGCCTCTTCCAGACCTGCCCTACAAAGGATACTTCAAGATGTTCTCTTGACAGAGAAAAGGAATTGTGCCCACTAAAACCAAAGGCAAATGCGAAGAACATCCCAGTAAAATAACAGCAGAAGACTAAAGCAATGAGCAACCCATTTCTAAAATGACAGGACCAAATTACCACCTATTTCTATTAACCCTGAATGTAAATGGCTTAAATTCATCCATCAAATGTCACTGGTTTAGTAGACTGGATTAAAAAATAAAACCCACCTGTCTATTGCCTATAGGAGACACATTTCACCAACAAAGATCCGTGGAAGTGATGTCTCATGGATTTTGATTTTTTTTGTTAGTTTCACCTCTTCAAAACACTTTCTTCTCACTAAATTCTTCAATGACTCATAGATCATACAGTAGCATTATTTTCTTCAAGAAGATTCTTGGTTTCTTGTTTCTCATTTGTTGTTGAACAAATTCGTCATTCAGTAGCATGCTATTTAATTTATGGTGCTGACAATTTCTTTTTTCTTCTTCCTGCTGTTGATTTTGCTTTGTGGCTTTCCATTTAAGGGGATATAGTAACTGTGTAATGGAGATCATCATATCCAGATGTGAGGATATAATGCAGTATGCATCTCTACTTCCAGACAAAGATCGACTCCCAGTGAAAATTTTTACTATATCTTGACAATAGGATGCTGGACTCTTTGCCATTGTCCATGCACACAATGATGGACATATGACCTTTTAATAAGTACTATATTATAGTCATTTTATAGGGGAACTCAGGGGGGGAGGGAATTAGGTAGGGGATAAGGGAAATCCCAGGGCCTATGGAACTGTATCATAAAATGATAATAATAAAAGAAGTTTAAAAAAATATAGGTAGTGAATAAAGAGTTTGGGTATGAAGGAAGTTATGTGTTTGGAGCCCAAAGACATGATTAGTAGGAGTGGTATGAATATTTTGGAAGAGAGATATACAACCTGGCCGATAAAATGAAGGAATGGTCAAGGAAATTCTTGTCTACACTATCCAAAGTGACAATTTCCAAAAATTCTTTAATTACCAAGGTCCTTGTGAGGTTACTACTTACAGGTCAATGATATATAAATGTATATCTCTTGTCTGGTGCTATTTGAACTACGATATTCCTTTGTAAAACAACTCCAAAGATTCAATGATTTAAGAAAATGCTCACAGGTCCTCAGAATTGGTGGGAAAGATCATGGGTGGGTCAGAATGGACTTGGACTTCATGTTGTGTTTGGATCAACTTAATACGTCTTCATTCTGAGGCTTAAACTGGAAGCACAGTGGCTACTAAACTATGCACTTCCCATGGAAGAATACAAGCACAATGAAATAATAAGATTTACATGAAAGCATGTTTAAAGTTTTTGCTTGTGTCTCATCCATTCTATTAATCATAACAAATTACCTTTACAAATCCAAGATCAATGGAATGAGGAAATATCTCCTCCCACATGTATTAGGTAAAGTTGCATGGCAAAGTATAGATGTATAGAATCCTGTTCACGCTAATGAAGAATGGGGAAGGATAATTCGAACTGCCACAGATCCCTAGCACTATCTATCTAGGTGCCTCCTCCAGACAAATGTACTTGGTTATATCCAAATCACTATAAATTCAATAGAAGCAAAGTTAAGCACACAATCCATCTCCTCTTAGTCCTGTCACACACATGCAACCCTTTTCTCTTTCAGTGTTTCCTGACTTGGCGAATCGCATGATCATTCATCCACCTATCTGTGAAACCCAGAAACCAAAATTAATCCTTGACATTCCTCCCTCCATCACTCTTCCTAAATAACCAATCACTAAGTTCTCTTGATTTTGTCTTAAATATCTCTTAAGCTCATCCATTTCAATATCATTCTCCTGTGCTCAAGTTGGCATCTCCTTTTGCCTGAATGATTGCAGCACATCCGGACTGGTTTTTCTTTTTTTAAGATTTATTTATTTCTATTGGAAAGTCAGATATACATAGAGGAGAACAGAAAGAGAAGATCTTCCATTCAATGATTCACTCCACAAGTGGCCACATCTGAAGCCAGGAGCCTGGAGCCTCTTCTGGGTCTCCCACATGGGTGCAGGGTCCCAAGGCCCTGGGCCATGCTTGACTGCTTTCCCAGGTCACAAGCAGGGAGCTGGATGGGAATCATGGCCACTGGGACTAGAACTGCCACATCTGGGATCCTGGCGTATATGAGCTGAGAACTTTAGCTGCCAGGCTATCATGCCAGGCCCTTCCTGAATTTTTTTTTTTGACAATCTTGACATAATTAGGGTAAAAAGATTCAAGCACTACAGAAAGATGGGAAAGACATTTAGTTCCGTATTGCTTCCTTAATACATCTGATGTAAAAGGCGATTTTAAGGGAGAAGCCCCACCCAGTCTCCCACCCACCCCAGGTCCCGGATATGGGGCATGCTCCGAGGGTCTTGCTCAAGTGGTTTTGATAGTTCAACAGTTCTGAATTGCTGCCACTCTCACCACTCCAAGCACGATGAGGTCGTTGAAGAATCCATTGATTGACATAGTCCATCACTGAGTCTCCGTTTGCCCAGTTTTTCACTGCCAACATATAGCTGAGGTGGTTGATTGACTTGTTCTTCCCTCTGTCTTTTCATGGTTAGGGTTCTGAGTCTGGAAGCTTGATTGGGGGGATCCCCAAACAAACTTTGTCTGAGGTGTTCCCAGACCAGACTCTTGTATGTACTAGCAAGCACAGCGCCCGGCACAGTCCGTTGCCTGATCAGCTGGTGGTTGCAACTGCTGGGTTGGTTCTGTTTCCATCCCTGTCTTCCACTGGAACCAATGGGTGCCGCAGTCCAGCCTGGTTCTGCCCAGCACATACAAAGCCCTCACACAAACCAATGTGGGTTGCAGCCTAGTTGGAGCGACCCACAATAACCCCCACCAGGCCTGGCCCCTGCCCTAGTTTGCCAGTATGTGTGGCAGACTAGTCCAGTCTGTCCCACATCCCCTTCTGCTCTCATACATGTCAATGGGTATTGAAACCTTGTTCCATCTAACCAGCTCAACTATCCAGCCTTCACAGATGTCGTTGGGAGTCTGTCTAGTCACTGTAGCCCCTGTCCTAGTTTTCGTGCCCTTCCGTGGGGGGTGGTAACCCAAGAGAGAAGAGCCCACTATTTCCCACCCAGGTCACTTCCACTCCCAGATCATGCACTCTCCAGGTGGTTCTGTGGTTTAACTTGACAGAACTAGCCCCCAGTGCCAGCTTCTGTCAGCTGATGCTGTGGCTAAGCCCAAACAACCCTCATCCACTCTAATTGCAGATTGCACCAGTAGGATCAATCAGCCCAGGCTGGTGTTTTCCTGATCTGGTCCATATGAGGCGCACAGGTGTTGTAGCCCTGCCTAGTCTTGTCTATCCCCATCCCAGCTCAGGCTCTCCAGTGGGAGTAGCTGTCCAGCAAGGGAACCACCTCTTATTCCCCTGCCGGCTCTGCCCTCTCCCTGCCTGATTCTCATGTGTGCTGGTTGGGTGCTGCGGTCACATCTGGCTCAGGCAACCTCACCTTGGCATTCTGTGTTGTGTACTGCTTTTGTCGTGACTGAACCTGGCTTGACCCACACTCTGTTCCGGTGTTCGGATTTGCCAGTGGATGATGTGAACTGATTCAGCTTAGTATGCCCCTAACCCATGCCAAATGTATGCCAGTGGGACACTTTCCATGACCTCTTCTAGCTGATTGTTTTTTTAAGTCACTTTTCACCCACTTTTTACAACACCCTTTGCACTATAGAAAAAATGGTTATTTTATTTTAAAAATATTTATTTATTTATTTGAAAGACAAAGTTGGCCTTTCACTAATTATCAATTGGCCTCCCACCATTTCTCAAAAATATATATTGTTGATTTAACACCTGATGACTTATTAACATTCAACACATAAATGAGTCTTAGCAAAACAGTGAGTATGCAAAGATGAAAGTGTTTTTAATGCCCTGTCAAAGCTCAAAGGGCAATACTCTCAGACTTGTAACAAAATATTAAAACCAGTGTCAATCAGGAATAAATCTGATTCCTACAGCATGCAGACTTACTCTATTCCACTTGTTACTCTTAGGTTCCATACCACAGCTCAAATTCTATTAGATTATTGTATCTCTGATCTGTTCCCTTGACCAGGAGCCTAGAGAAACGAGGAGTTATCTGAGTAAATCACTGACTCTCAAACACTTAGAGACTACCTAACACAGAGAAGCTGCCCAGCAATACATTTAATAAGTGAATGAACAAATGAATGAATGATAGGACAGAAATGTCACCATTTGTTCTCATGGACTCAGAATCTGAGAAATCTAAGGATAGGTGAAAATTGAGCAGCAGAAGTTTGGTAGCTCAGGATCTGAGTGATTGAGAAAGTGGAAGAATTATTCTAAAAAAAAAATGGGGACAACACGTTTGGTAATTGTCCCAACAAAATTGAGGCACACCCTGATGTGATTTCTTAATAGACTTGACTGAAAGTTCGAGAGCAGAAATATGAAAAGCTTATGTTGATTAAACTAGTCTAAATATGGTATTCTTTCAAACATCCCTGTCAGCTAGGCCCTAATCTGTGGCCATGTGACAGTGGCCACTCAACCACTCAAAATGCCCACCTCCCAAGAATGAACCCAATAACCACACTCTCCTTGATGTATATGTCTGACCATTTTCTTTCCTGCTTCCGAAATACACTATGAAAGAAAGAGCCTTCCCCCACCTTGTTCATATCAAAGGATGCTCAAGAGCAGGATGACCTGCTCCCCTTGGGGTGCAGAACTCAAACCTCACTCTCAGGATGAGGTGTCATCCATGATTTCTTTCATAATATTCATTCAGCTATGAAGTAGCACATGTGGAGATCAACAATCCCATCTCAGAAGCAAGATGTCACAAACATCAGCTCCACATTTTTTTTCTCCCATAACCAAAGGTAGAAAGTGGGTTTGTGTTCATCTCCTGGGATAGACAGACTTGTCGTGGTGCTCATTTCTTATAATTATTACTCAAAAATTCACCTGCATCTCTCAATAACTAGCCATGATTTTCAAGAACAGGATACTCTAATCTTTTTTAAAAAGATTTATTTATTTTTATTGGGAAGGCAGATCTACAAAGAGAAGGAGAGACAGAGAGATATCCTCTATCTGCTATCTTCTAACTTCTATTCACTGGTTTACTCCCCAAATCGTCACCATGCCAGAGCTGAGCCCATCTGAAGCCAGGAGCCAGGAGCTTCTTCCAGGTCCTCTACACAGGTGCAGGGTTCCAAGGCTCTGGGCCATCCTCCACCATTTTCCTAGGCAATAAGAAATGAGGTGGATGGGAGTTGGAGAGCCGGGACACAAACCAGTAACCACATGGGATGCCACCACTTGTAGGCAGAGGATTTGACAGTGGAGCATTCACACTGGTTCCTCTAATCCTCTTTAACTGTGAAGAATTTATTGGATACTTATTAACACATGTTTCTGAAACATTCAACTTAACATTCCTATCCATTTCCCTTAATAATTTGATTTTAACTATTTATATTTGCTATAATAAAACCTTTCTTTGAGCAGTATGTGAATTGCATGCAATGTCAGCTTTCAAAATCAGCA
Organism: Ochotona princeps; assembly: GCF_030435755.1. NCBI lineage: Eukaryota > Metazoa > Chordata > Mammalia > Lagomorpha > Ochotonidae > Ochotona > Ochotona princeps. The sequence continues at coordinate 23,278,842 of NC_080836.1, forward strand.
GACAGCTCAAGTCCCCGCTGCTCCATTTGTGACCCAAGATAATGCAACTGTGAGGGTCATGTAGGATAGCCCAAGCACTTAAGCCCTGCCAAGCACATGGGAGATTTAGATGGTTCCTTGGGCTTCTGGCTTTGACCTGGATGAGCCCAAGCCATTCTAGCCATTTGGGGAGTAAATAAGTGGACAGAAGAGTCCTTTCTCTCTTTATATCTCACCTGCTCTGTCCCTCTGCTTTTGAAGTGTATAAGCAAATCTTCACACACACACACACACACACACAGAGTGAAGATAGAGGATAGGCTATAAAAACAAATGTGATTTTCAGGCCCAGAATTTCAGAAGTGGAATAAGCCTGCAAGATGCCAGATTTTCAACTTTAACTCACATGTATCATAACTGGGGTATTAGGGACAATATTTCTACTCTCTTTTCTGCCAGATGCTTATTCAGGCTTTGTATTTCATGATCATTTTCAGTGTCTGCCTAGTCTGCATTTCATGCTTTCAGTTACTCAGATATCAACCTCCTTATAGTGGGACTAAAATACTACAGATAAAGGGCCTGGCACAATAGTGTAGTACTTAAAGTCTTCACCGTGAACACACCGGTTTCCCATGTGGGCATCAGTTCTACTCCCAGCAGGCCTCGCTTCCCATTTAGGTTCCTCCTTGTGGCCTGGGTAAGCACTCAAGGACGGTCCAAAGCTTTGGGATCCTGCACCCACGTGGGAGAACCAGAAGAAGGTCTGGGCTCCTGGCTTCGGATCAGCTCAGCTTCAGCCATTGCGGTCGCTTGTGGAGTGAATAATCAGACGGATCTTCTTCTCTGTCTCTCGTCCTCTCTGTATATCTGCCTTTCCAATAAAAATAAATAAATCTTTTTTAAAAAAATTCTACAGGTATTGAATTCCTATCGTCTGACACTACGTACAGAGTATGTGTCAATTCCTTATGTCATACCTACTTATTTCTGCCCTTGTAACTATTGTGGAGATCCACAAAGTTACAAACATAAAGAGGCTCACTCTCCTTTAACACATCCAGTGTGAAATGCAAGATCCAAAGGCCTTTTACTGAGTTCTTGACAGCAAAGAGGTAGCTTCCAAACAGAATGTCCCTTGAGGAAACTCTTCTGAGTGTAGGAACACCCCACCAAACCTTTTTTTTAAATATTTATTTTATTTTTTATTGGAAAGTTCGATATACACAGAAGAGGAGAGACAGAGAGGAACATCTTCCATTCACTGGTTCATTCCCCAAGTGACTACAATGGTCAGAGCCATGCCAATCCCAAGCCAGGAGCCCAGAGCCTTTTCCAGGTCTCCCACGTTGGTGTGGGGTCCGAAAATTTTGGGTCATTCTCCACTGCTCTCCCAGGCCACAAGCAGGGAGCTGGGTGGGAAGCGGGGCCACTGGGATTAGAACTGGTGTCCATATGTATCCCAGCATGTGCAAGGTGAGGACCTTAACCACTAGGCTACTCTGCGGGGACTCCCAACAAATTTATCCTGAATGATACAACTGCACATTTTCCTGTTGTTTTAGCACTTCAGAATTCATTATTTGGGCCTGGCACAACGGTTTCCCATTCAAACACCGGGATCCCATATGGGTGCCAGGTCACGTCCCAGCTACTCCACTTCCCATCTAGCACCCTGCTTGTGACCTGGGAAAGCAGTAGTGGATGGCCCGAAGTCTTGGGACCCTACACATTGTTCACCATACTTTTATCGCTCACTTCGCTTTTCTAGACTCCAAGCCTTTCAATATTTTTCCAGGTTTTTCCAATGTAATTCAAGCCCAAATTTCCAAAACCATGCTATCACCTTCGGTATTAAATAGGCTTCTTCTATGGCTGATATGGCATAGTGGGTAAAATCATATTCTGCAATGCTGGCATCTCACAGGGACACTGGCTCATGTTCTAACTGCTCACAGTCCACCCCAGCACTTTGCCAATGTCCTTGGAAGGTACTGGAAGAAGGCTCAAGTGCTTGGGTTACTGCTACCCATGTGGGAGACCTTGAAGAAAATCCTGCTTCCTGACTTAAGCCTGGCACCCAACCCAAGATACTGTGGCCATTTAGGGAATGAGCCAATGGATGGAAGCTCTCATTCTCTCTGTGTCTTAAGTCTGCTTTTCAAATAAATAAATAAATAAGTGAAAAATACATAGATCTTAAAAAAATAAATGAAAGCATAGGCTTCTTCTGATTCACTTAAAAAGTTAATCTAGTGACTGACCTGCCATTATCCATGTTAGATGTCCCTTTTATCATTGATCCACTTAGAAAGTTAACTTATTAGTGACTGACTTTCCTTATGTCTTAGATGTCCTTCTTATCACTATGTATATTTCCTCTATCATTATGCCCAGACACATCTGCTTGTAAATTATCTTTTAAGGATTTTTGCCCATCTCTATTGCTAAAGTCTTCCTCGGGCCTCCTAGAGACCATTTCAATTGAGTTATCATTTGTAAAAGATGAACACATGCAGCTTGGGAGACACTGCCTTGGCTTAGGCTCTACTGTTCTGCCACGTTGGTCTTGGTCAAATTATTTCCTCTCTCTCCTCCCCTGTTTGCTAATGTGCAAGCTAGATATCAATATCAGTTCAAGGAATAAATGACACAATGCTTGTGGAAATGCTTTTAATACCATGTGGCACACAATAAACATTAGCTGAAAGTGCCATGAAGCTAAGACCTTGTTTGTTTTATCTGCCAATTTGGTGATGAGTTCAGCAAATTGTCTGGCATATAACAATCACTTATTATTGTGAAATGAATGAATAACATTTCATTGTTGCTATGATACCTCTCTGTTCTTTTCTTTGCAAGGCATCCAAAGTGTGGTGAATTGTGTTATTATTCGACAATGTGTCTGTGCTTCCCTGTGGAAGGATTACTATCCCCAGTTCCATGGAGTCAGGCTGGGCTGTGTGTTCTTGGTCAGTGGGATGGGAATGTTATATATCCAAGCAGAAACTGTAAGACGCTGCCTGGGGTTTTCTCATTTCTCTTCAATCTCAGTCATGAGAACAGCAAGATGTCATGCAGAGTCTGTTCCATCAGCAAGTCCCAGAACGAATTCCAGTGGAACTGCGCCAGGATCTAATAGTATCAGACATGTGGAATGCATGAGAAATGAACCTATACTGTCACTGAGGGTTCTGGATCTGTTTTTATCCCAGCATACCATGAACAATTATTCAGCAGCACACACAGCAATACATTGCTCTCCATTAGGTAAGTACATAAAGCCCTTAGCCTCACATACAAGGTCCCTTATAATGCGTCTGCAAATCATCTCCTCAACCTCCTTCTCCTGCCAGTGTGTTTTAAGATGCTGGGTTCTGTCTGCACCGAACTTCTATTTTAAAGTATTCTATGCAATCATTTGGAGACCTGCTGCCCTTGTATCTGAAGTCACGTCTCCTTGATTACCTGCACTTCAGAAACACAGAAGCATCTTCTACCTCTAGCTTCTTTACAGCCTTGAGCACAATATTAAGTAGTTTACAGTCTTTTGGAAGACTAAAGAAACTAACTGCACACTATACTTCCAGAATGATCTCAAAGCCACACGACAGACCTGAGCTGAAAGAAGCTGCTGTTTCCATCACCATCACAAAACTGCCTCTATAGCTGCCAACTCCCAAGGAAAGTTCCTTAGTTCAATTCAGTGCCCACATTTTTTTCCTGCTGTTCTTTCTTGTTTGCTTTCTTGTTTGCTTCCTCTCTTTCCTTCTTTCCTTCTTTCTTTCTTTTCTTTCTTTCTTCCTTCCTTCCTTCCTTCCTTCCTTCCTTCCTTCCTTCCTTCCTTCCTTCCTTCCTTCCTTCCTTCCTTCCTTCCTTCCTTCCTCTCTTTTTCTCTTCCTTCAATCCTTCCTTCCTTTCCAAAAAAATTATGCATATTTATTTGAAAGGCAAAGATGTTGAGAGAGAGAGAGAGATAGAGAGATTCCCCATACTCTTAGTGTACTCCCCAAACACTAAAGCCAGTTGACTAGAAGAACTCTATCTGGGTTCTCTCAATGCATGGCAAGGGGATCAAAGCAATTGAACCATCTTCTGATGCTTTCCCAGGAGAATTAGCAGAGAGCAGGATGAGAAGTGAAGTACCTGGGATCATGGTATTACTGGGGATGGTTTAGCTCACTGTGCCACCATACCTGACCCCAATTTTTTATCAAACAAAAAACAAAAACAAACAAAAAACCACTGTAGTCAAGTTTTTGGTGAAATCCAAATGACATCCAGATTCTAGCTCAAAAATTATTCGAGAAGCATTTTTTGACTAACTAAGCTCTGCAGCAAACAGAGAAGTATCTGCTGTGGTGGAATGTGGCTTGTTACTCCTGAAACTCCAATTGGAATTTAATCTCTTGGGCCCAGTGTTGTCCAACATGGGCATGGGTTTGAGTTCTGGCTGTTTCACTTCCAATCTGGCTCCCTGCTAATGATTAGTAAAGCACTGGAGGATGGCCTAAGTGCTTTGGCCCTGCCCATATGGGAGACTCGGCTGAAACTCCTGGCCCCTGGCTTCCGCTTGACCCTGACTGATGCAGCCTTTTGAAATGGACACAAAGATTTCTCTCCCTTTCTCTCTTACTTATAATGAATATATTTTTATTTTCTAAAAAGGAAAATAATTTCCATTATCACAGGGAAAGAGGTATATCACATTGAATCTTTATGAGTTGCTTACAACTCTTCTCTCTTCACTCAAGAATTAATCCATTTTTGTGATTACTGGACTGGTGATTCTGAAAGTGGAGCTGTTATAGAGTACACCTGGTTAAATCTCTTCATTCTCCATGTTTCCATTTCTCTCATGTGGTGATGCCTTGCACCATGTGGCACTCTATCAACCAGCAAAATCATCGCCGGGGCAGCCCATTTTCCTTGGACCAGAACCAGGAGCCCATATGAGTCTTTACTATGGATAACTTTATTTAGCTTGTAGTATTATGTTACTGCCAAAAGAAAATGTAAGCAAATAACATACCCTAAACAGTTAGGGTAAATTCCAAGCAGATCATTTAAAGCCCCCAGATACAGAGTTAATTTTCATAGTGTTTTCTTGCCAGGGAAGAAGGTTTGTGCATCTTATCTTATGAAAACACATGGAGATTTGCAGGACAAGGCTCATCACTCCTACCTGTATGATCAGAAAGCTGAAACTCAGGGAGGATGCACAGTAAAACCAAGACTGGAATTTGGTTTTCCTAAGTGCTAGCCCAGTGTCCTTCCCATTCCAAAGAAGACTCTGAGCTTGACTAAGTTTTGTTGTCTGGGTATTTGAGAATTCAGAGTACTGACAGCTGTGGCTGCTGTACTCCACGGGGCGTCATCAGCAGCAGTGCAGGGGTGCTCCCCAAAGCTGAAGCCCGTCCTTTGATGAGGTGGGGGAGTCAGTTGATTCCGGAGAAAATAATTAATCCACAGCCCTCTGATTCCTATTAGGATAGTGTCTTTCTCATTTGTTATCTCTAAATGAAGTGAAGTCAGTGCTATCAGGAAAGCAGTGTTGCCTTAGACTTGTGAAGTTGGGGGTGGGGAAGATGCTGAAGAGAACATAGTTTCCACATTTTGATTTTTCCCGAAATTTTTTGCTGCAAAAGATAAGTTCTTTGGAGCCTCTTGCAAGTCTAGTAAACCCTACATGCCATTGTACAATATCTGACTAGAAAAGAGAATAATTGATTTGCTTAGAAAATCATGAAAAAGCTGTGACAGCATGTATGTTTGTGCATACCAAAAACATCTATAAATATTTCTGTTAAGTACTTTTAAAAGATGATTCTGTTCTGGGTCAAAGAATAAAAATAATTAATGTATGTATTTATTTTATTTGAAAGTTAGAGTTAGAGAGAAGGAGGGAGGAAGAGAGAAAGAGAGAGAGAGTAACAATCTTTTATCCATTGGTTTACTCCCTGGGTGGCAGCAGTGACCAATGCGAAGCCAGGAGCTTCTTCCAAGTCTTCCGTGTAGGCAACAGGGGCCCAAGCACTTGTACCCTTATCTGTCAGTTTTTTCTGGCCATTAGCAGACAGTTGGATTAGATGTGGGACTTGAATTGGCACCCATTTAAGATGCTGGTATCAAAGGCCACAGCTTGTACTCCACCATAATGCTGGCCCTGGAAATGAAGTTCTAAAATTCAACCACCTTGAATGTTGATTTCATAGCTTCAAATCTATATAGTGAATCCTAGAATGTTGGAGCTGGAAGAAATTACCTGTTTAGTGGATTTAACCTAAATTACACAATGAAAACCTTTGTTTCAATAATACATTATGGTGAACTAACTAGAAAAGCAAAACATTTCTGAATGCAAATGAATAAGATGGCCAAACATAATGTGGATGGGTGTTTCTCCACAGTGCTCCCACTTATTCCACAGCTCCAACGACCCCAGGCTCCAAAAACCACAGACTGGCCAACTGAAGGCTGTATTAGCTACACCAGCCTTAGCATTGCAATCTGGGCCTTCTGACTTCCATATTCTTTGCTTGAAAATTCTTTGGATAAGACTCCCTTTCATGATTCCCGCAGGTGCCCATTCATAAGCACTTACCCTTCCTTTCCGTGCTTGGGAGTCTTGTTGCCAGGCATGAAGGATGCAGCAAGGATGAAACACTTTCCCTCACTTTAAGAAGCCACGGAGTATAATGGACTATTTTTTTTTCCCGATCTCAAATATATATTTTTTGTTATTTATTATTTTTAATTCATTAATTACATTGTATTATGTGACACAGTTTCATAGGTACTTGGGGAGAGACATGCAGAGGAAAAAAAATGGCTATTGGAGCAAATCCTAATTAATTTTGGACAATGCCTGTGTAGTAACTTTTGAGCTCCCCATCTATAGTATAGATATCTAATGGAATGGAGCTAGCAGCTGTACTGCTTTCTGTCTTCTGCACCCAAGTACTGCTTTGAGCTATTCCAGACAATGGCTTTCAAACTAGGTCCAAGGTTAAACTTTAATAGTAGCATGCATTTGCATAGAAATTCTTCATTGATAGAATTTTCCCAATGTACTTTCTATCTCCCTAAGTGTTTTTTTTAAACTTCTGTTGTCTACTATTATTTGTCCATCACTAAGACCTAACAGGTTACGAAATGAATGCACAGCAGAGAAATATTTATTTAGCATTTAGAAACAACTGATCCTATTTTGGTTGGCAACTTATTTCTTTGTGGACCCATGGTCTCACAGATCTGTATAGCATCTGTACAATGCAAAATTGTTACGTGTTTAGTAGGGATAATTTTTCATAATTCATAAAGCTATAACAATACAAATTTTATTTATACTTAGCTATCTCTACATTAATTACCAATATGGCATTAGTGGTAGTGTATGAAAAAGGTAAAATATCTCAGAGGGTAGAGATTTGCTCTTCATGATATATCCTTGCTTTATATTACAATTTCTACCATGTTCAGTGTTCAAAGAAATTGAATTTGAAATGAACATGTTTTAAATATATCATTGCTGGAATCTTACTCCATATAGTCTGATTTAATGAGCCTGGAAGATGAGCTGGACATCGAGGCTCAGCAACATTGTGGAAAAATGTCCGTCCACATTAGGTTTGGCCATCTTATTCCCTTTCTTTCAGAACCATTCTGCTTTTATTGTTGAAAACAAAGGTTTTTCAGAAATCCGCAGGGAAACTGAATGTATAGTCTTGACTGAGAACAACTGCTCCGGAATATCATAAGTCAGCAGTCAAGACACTCCTTGAAAAGCCGGCATTCCGTGTCACAGTGCCTGGGTCAAATTTCAGGTTCTCCTCTGCTTCTAGCTTTCCGTGAAAGAATTACCACCTGCTCTGAGAGACAACAGGGGCTGGTTCAGGTATGAGAGTCCCTTTAACACACATAGGAGACGCAGACTGAGTTCCAGGTTCCTGGCTTTGGTCTGATCTGGCCCTGACTGTTGAAGCTTCTGAGGAGTGACCTACCAGCTGGAAGCCTTCTCTCTCTCTGTCTTCCTTACATTAAAGTTAAAAATAAAGTTAACAAAAATTAAGAATGCTAATATAAGTTAATCAAAACACAATTACTATGAATTTAAAAATTATTTATGTACAGAAATGTAGGTGAGAAGCAACATTAAAACTGCTATGCAGTATTGTCAATTTTTATATCTTTTAATATAATGGTTGTGTATCCATAAATATTAGGGTCCCAGGAAAAAAAACTCTGGATGCTTAGAAGTCCACAGCCACAAAGTAGAAAGCAGTACTTTTTAAAAAATGTGTTTATTTTCATTTGAAAGGCAGATTTAAAGAGAGAAGGAAAGACAGAGAAAGATCTTCCATCTGTTGGGCCAATCCCCCAAAATGCTTTCCTTTGACATCGATGACCTTCACATTTGTGAAGCTTATTGGCCAGTTACTTGGTAGAATTCCCCTCAGTTTGAACAGGTCTTATTTTTCCTCATTGTTCAACTCCGGTTACACTCAGAAGAACACGGGGAGAAACCACAGAAATGGGTCTGTTTACCAAGTGCATTTATCAGACTGTGCCTGACTCCATTTGTCACATTACTGATTATATTTATTATTTCATTAAGATGGTGTCTGCTAGTCTTTTCAACTTCAATGCCACTTTTTAAAATAGGATTCATTTATTTTTATTGGAAACACAGATTCACAGATAGAAGGAGAGATAAAGATCTTTCATCTATTGGTTAACTGCACAAATGGCAAAAACTGTTGGGGCTGTCAACCTGAAGCCAGGAGCCAGGAGTTTCTTCTGGGTCTCCCACGTGAGTACAAAGTCCAAGATTTTGGGTCACCCTCCACTAGTTTCCCAGGCCATAAGCAAGGAGTTGAATTCTAAGTAGAGCAGCCAGGACACGAACTGACAACCATATGAGGTGCCAGTGCTTACAGATGAAAGATTAGCCTATTGAGCCACTGTACCACCCTGAAAGCACTAAATTTAGGAATTGCTTTCTTGAACATTAGACAGCAAAGAGCAGGTGTTTCTGTAATATTGACTTGGTTTGGCTTGTAGTTCGTTCCTGGTTCCTTTAATGTGCTGCTTCAATCCCAATATTTTCAAGCATATAAACCCCTGCCACTTGCCAATCTTACTAGAAGTCTTTCCTAGAGTGCATCAGGCTTTTATCTCCTGATGACTCTGGGGCCTTGGTTTTGTGTTGAATGAGGACTGAGTGTGGACCTTTTTCTTAAAAAAAAAAAAAATTCTGCCAGCACTGCCAGTCTCCCTTATGGATGCTCCTTTGAGTCCTGGCTGCTCCACTTCCAATCTAGCTCCCTGCTTATGGCCTGGGAAAGCAGCAGAGAATGGCCCAGGTGCTTGGGCACCTGCACCCATATGAGAGACCTGGAAAAAGCTCATGTTTCTTGGCTCCCGGTTTTGGACTGACCCAGATCAAGGCAGTGAGGTCATTTAGAGAGTGAATCAGTGGATGGAAGATTTTCTCTCTCTTTCTTTCTCTCTCTCTCTCCCTCCCTCCCTAACCTTTTCTCCATGTCTGCTTTCAAATAAAAATAAAATATATCTTTAAAAAAATAATTTAGCTAGGCTCTTTTCAAATCCAAATCTATTAGCTTTCTACAAGACCAGTTTCTCACTTCGGTGCGTAATGACAGCAACTTTGTGTATGGACCATCAGTAAGAGCCTGATCATCTTTTTAAGACAGATAGCATAGGATCCACTATGTATTCATTCCCTGGTACTCAGTTTTCTAGTACAGGTGGCCAGTGTGTTTCCTGTGAAACTAGGAAGACTAGAAATGCCAGCGAGTGCATGCTAAAGATAGCTCAGTACTAGAGGGTCAGTACTCGGTTCTGTCACCTGCAGCTGGGTGAGAGGACCCTGGGGTAGCTTGACACCCTCTGTGCCTGAGTTCATTGTCACACTTCACAGAGAAGCACCACTTCATAAAATTTCATTATATCTCATACCTGACTCTCCATCTCACATTCCCACTGTCCTCCCATACTTCTTGGAATCCTCTTACGTAAACTACTTGAACCTGTATCTATAGTTGCAAGGTCTACTTGTGCATTTAAGATAAACAGCCAGCTTATGCATGGCTTTTGAATTTCAAGTGAAAGGAACACAATCACAAGGATGACAAAAACAACAACAAAAATGGATGCTCACAATGCTGGGAAGCCAAAGGTACCGCTTTGGCTTCTGACAAGACCAGCAGCACCCATGCCAAGAATATTCGCCTTTCTATGTCTTGTTCTCTGGCTCCGGGTCTCTTTCCACATCCCAGCTCCTTCTGTTTTGTTTTCCCTTTATGAGAAATAATTTCTCTTTATGGAATCCATCTTAGGAAGCAGTGTTGCTCTGAGCCATGCTGGAGCGTGCGACACAAGGAAAAGTGATCCCTCTTCATAGGTTTTTATGCATTTATACATAGTTAAGTTTTTCCAGAGATGGGTTTTCTAAAATCATATTAATGAATTTGCTTTCATTTCAGCTATATTCTAATAAGTTTGGTGTGTAAATAAAATATGTATACTTAAAATGTTACTTTTAATATACCTATTTTAACTTCAAATATATTTTCAATTACATTAACATTCTGGAAAAGTTAAATATATATTCATATACATTTATATATATGGGGTTAATTTTTCCTTCACCATCAATTTCCACTAAAGCACGGCATGAAAATTTCTTGAAGTTTTTGATATTTTGCTCAACATGGGTCAGTTCCATTGTTTTTAAATTTTTAGATTTTGATTTAAAATATTAGCTATCATTTTTTGAATTCAACATCAGCTATCCTTTTCAAAAGATTATTTAATTTATTTAAAAGGCAGGATTACAGAAAGGAAAAGATTTTCCATGTTGGTTCATTCCCTAAAATGGATGCAGTGCTAAGGGCTGTTCTAGACCAAAACTGGAAGCAAGGAACTCCATCCAGGTATCCTACGTGAGAAGCAGGGGTCTAAACATTTGCACTCTTTCTGCTGCTTTCTCAGCTAAGTGGATTGAAAGCAGAGCAGCTGGGACTCCAACAGATATTCCGTTTTGACCTAGATATAACTGGCTGCACTATAATGCTGGCCAAAAAATACGGTCTACCTGGGGCCTGTGTGGTAACCCAGCAGCTGGTGTCCTTACCTTGCACACACCAGGATCCTGTGTGGGTGCCAGTTCTAATCCTGGCTGCCCTGCTCCCACAGCTGCCTACCTGTGGCCTGGGAAGGAAGTTGAGGATGGCCTAATGCCTTGGGACCCTGCACCCACATGGGAGACCCAGAAGAGGCTCTGGGCTCCTGCCTTTGGATCAGCTCAAGTCCAGCCATTGCGGCCACTTGGGGAGCGAATCAGTGGACGGAAGATCTTCCCCTCTGTTTCTCCTCCTCTCTGTATATCTAACTTTCCACTAAAAAATGCTATCTATCTTTATTTGTGGGTGTTTGGAACATCCGAAAATGTTAGGCCCAAGGTCAGCTCCTCACTTGCCTTTATTCAGTTTGAGGCTGAGGGAGAGGCCTTCTGCTAGAGCTCTATTATTGCTTCTATTTTTAAATATCAAGAAAGGACATAAAACATTGAAGCAATATGATTTGCTGATTCATGATGTGGAAAAACACATGATTTAAGCTTCTGCCGGGATTCCAAGAGATGAGGATGAGGTACGTTTGTAAAGAAGTAGAAAGACTATACATACATACATGCATACATGTATACCCCCAATTTATATACAATATATATCATATTTATACACACTACATATGCATTTAAGCTTAACACCTATAAAATGTGTTAAAAACATCACATTGGGTTATATTTAGTTGTTTGGTCATCTCTTTCCATTGATAGGCTGGGAAGTTTTCAAGGGCAGGGTCTGATGGGATGAAGCAGGTGAAGCTCTCACTGGAGTCCCTGACTACAAGTACATGCTTCACATAGATGGCCCCTGTGATTATCATTCTTTTCATCCTTCTTGGTCCTTGGAAGTTATTTGTTGAGTAAACAGTTGTCATACAGTGTGTACTCATCTACTTAAGTTTCAAATCCCAGGCCTAAATGGCACATGTAAAATTCAGTAAAAGTGGGCCTTGTTTGCTCATGAATGTTCCTACAGAAGCAACCATTATATCCACAGCAATTGGCTCCTAGTGCTAGAATGGCCAGCAGCTTGATATGCTAATGATAAGGCTGTCGTCTCCTTATGGTAAGACTCTTGCTGTCAAAATGTTGCAAGACATGTCCAGGATATATTAAAGAATCTTTATTAACCAAGTTTGCTGATGGCAGGGCCCATTAGAAATGAGCAAATAACAAGTCTATGTGGTAATCCAGTCTGAATTGAAACCCTGAGAAGAACAAATGGTGATTACCATGAAATCCACCCATTCAACAGAAGCATAAATTATCCTAAGACACATGCAACAAACAACCTGGACACACTTACAAGTTTAAAAGCATTCACCTCTTCCTGGCTTCTCTGTCTACATTCCATTACTGCTAGGCCACACCTCTCCCAGAACTCTTGAAAGTGCACACATTAGAAATATAAAGTATCTTAGCATTTGCATCTTCACTGACTCTCCCAAGCAGTGAACATCGAATGAGGAATACTGACATACAGAGGCGATGTTTGAGGGCTGCCTGTCGTTGGAGTTCGCCTGTGGGAAGTCAGAGAGCAAGCAGGTACTGAGGAAGACCAAGAGTCGGAGTGCAAGAATGAGGGAACCACATGACCAAGAGAGAGAAAGAGAGAGAGAGAGAGAGAGAGAGAGAGAGAGAGAGAGAGAAAGAGAGAGCCCCTCCCCATCGTGGGCCTTTATGAGGGCTTGTGAGGGGAGTGGTTATGCAACAATACAATACCACCCCCTTTCAGATTGCAGGTGAGGAGAGGTGAGCATCACAGGTGGGCAGAAAAGACCATGTAGATAGGGGAGGTGTGGCTTTCATGCTTGTGACCGTGAACTAGCTGCATGTTAGATCACAACATGGTGTTCAGTTACCCCCAACATAAGCACATGAGATCATCTGGGAGTTTGAAGCCATCCCTAGTATTATAGCTGAACTCTTCCATGGAACTCAAACTTGCAAAAAGAAAATTTCAATCCAAGACTGCTCTCCCTTGAGGCCAAAACTTAGCTATTTGGGAGTAAGAATTACTCACCTGGTCTTGTCCCCTCAGACCTGACTGCTTGTCTCCTTCCTTGTATTTTAGTTTGGTAGTTACTCTAGAGTTCCTCAGAATGCTCAGCGCTGGATTTAATAGATAATCATTAACATATTACAATAAACCAGTTTTCTCAATGGAACTAGGCATGCAGCATCCTGGCATCCTAGGGTTAGACTCTTCAAACATTCAGAATGGCCAGGCAGCCAATGCCCGAGTCTATGTTCCAGGGTGCTGGGACAGGACAGTCCAAGGCTCTCCCTGACAAGTCCTAGCAACTACCCTTTTTCCTCAAGGCAGCTGTGGTTTCTAGAACTTCCTATCCCAGGGAAACTTCATTTAATTTTATTAGATCTAATTGTGACACTGTCTTAAAAATCAATTGTATTTCTCTAGGCTTGCATCCAATAGCCAGAACTTAATTTTTTTTTTTTTTAAAAAAGATGGCACTTACAATAACATGGAGATATTTCATCTGGAGGGATAACTCCGACAACAAATATGTTAACAAATGTATATAATAACAGTAAAGTAAATTTAAATGCTTTATTTTCATTATAAGCTCATGAAAGAAGGTTAATTGCTCATTTTGCAGACACAAAAAGGTACACCACTTGTAAGTGGTGAAACAGGAATTTAAATCTGTATTTCTACACCCTGAAGTCTGTGCTTTTTTAATGAATGCTCATTATCTCAATGGTGTAGAGGCTTTCACCACTGCATTCTTTGACCCAAAGCTATCCTGCTGTATACTTTGAGCATTTGTAGTTACTTCACGACTATTTGATCTTTTTTTCAATTTTTTAAAAAAGATTTTATTATTATTGGAAAGCCGAATATACAGAGAGGAGGAGAGACAGAGAGGAAGATCTTCCATCCGTTGTTTCACTCCCCACGTGAGCCGCAACGGGCCGATGCGCGCCTATCCGAAGCCGGGAACCTGGAACCTCCTCCAGGTCTCCCACGCGGGTGCAGTGTCCCAATGCATTGGGCCGTCCTCGACTGCCTTCCCAGGCCACAAGCAGGGAGCTGGATGGGAAGTGGAGCTGCCGGGATCAGAAGCAGCGCCCATATGGGATCCCGGGGCTTTCAAGGCGAGGACTTTAGCCACTAGGCCATGCCGCTGGGCCCACGACTATTTGGTCTTAGCAAAACTTTTTAAATAAACAAAAGACTATACAGAATCTTTTTAGGATATAGTAAACCAGGCTCTTGTGTGATTTCTAATGATTTTGATAGTTCACAACAGTATTTGTCTACCAATTAGCTTGCCTGGCTCATCCCTCCTTTGTTTATGGCAGAATTAGAAGTAGCTGTGTTAGTTTTTAATGTATGTTCCAGAAGGTCTGAAAAGTGATTTAAAAGGATCATCAGAGTGGGTATTCTGCACAGCAAGTATGATCCCTCCTTGGAATGCCTGTTTCCCACATCACAGTATCTGGATTCAAGCTCCTACTCTAAGTCCAAGTCCTGCTTCCTGTCACATCACACCCTGGGAGGCGGTAGATGATGGCGTCCCTCCCTGTGAGAGACCTAGAGTGTGTTCTGGCTTCTCCTTGGCCCAGCCCCAGCTGTGGAGTGAACCCGTGGACAGCAGATACCCGTGTCTCTGCTTTCAAAGACATGAAATGATTAAGCAAAAGTCTCTTCAGAAAATTGCCAGATCCCAAAACCATGGCCTAGCAGCTAAAGTCCTCGCCTTGAACACCCAGGGATCCCATATGGGCACAGATTCTAATCCTGGCAGCCCTGCTTCCCATCTAGCCCCTTGCCTGTGGCCTGGGAAGGCAGTCCAAGATGGCCAAAAGTCATGGGACCCTGCACCCACATGGCAGACCTGGAGAAAGTTCCTGGCTTCTGGCTTCAGATTGGTGCAGCACCAGCCTTTGTGGTCACTTGGGGAGTGAATCATCGACAGAAGATCTTCCTCTCTGTCTCTCCTCCTCTCTGTATATCTAACTTTGCAACAAAAATAAATAAATCTTTTAAAAAAAAAGAAAAAGAAGGAAAATTGTTAGATCACTTTTGTTTCAAGTTTCAAGAAAAGCCACAGGCTCATTGCTGTATTCCAATGCTACGGCTGCCTTCTTTACTTAGGGGTAATATCCTATGGTCACAGAAGGCTTTCTACTTTTTCTCCAAGTTCTTTGAAAAGAGTTATTAAATTCCTTAGTTCTTACAACTCTTAAAGGAAATTTAAAGCAAGCTCCTCGAATATGGTCTATAAACTTCTGCTAATTCACAAGAAAACTGAAAATAAAAGCATAGGAACTATTATAGCGAATTAGGAACAATTTTACATCTACTGAATCTAATAACAAAAATCAGAAACTCTATTTCGTGTCCTTTTATTTTGTGTTTTTCCTCTATTCCTTTTGCCCAAATTCCAAATTATTCTAATGAGGACTATTTTGCTTTTTATTTCACAGAATAGCTGAGCTGAATATTGACAGAAGAGAACATTCATTACTCCAAAGTAAAGACTGTTTTCTGTCTTTTTAATGCAAGTCACCTGAATTCTGTATAGAAAACCCATCTGCTGATCCAGAAAGGAATAATTTCAGAATAATACTAAGGGTCCAGGGTACTGCGTTAGATCCCAAGATCACTGAGACTAATTTATGCCTTTCCTGCTTGGTAAAATGTAATTTGACAAAACTACTTACTGTATGCCATATTATTAACTATTAAGTAATAACAACATGATTATCCTCCTCACACCTGACTTACAGAGTTTATTGTATATGTGAAAAGTTTTAGAGGTATATCTGGCATATAGTAGGTGCTCAACAAAGGTGCTAACGGTTTTTAAAAAGTAGAAAGTCAGGGGCACTTGTCACTGCTTGGGCTGATTGCATCCCACACCAGAGTGCTGCTTCAGGTCCTGGTTATTCTGCTTTTTTTTTTCTGTCCTCTTCCCTGATTCAGCTTCTTAGCCTGTGTGCTTTTTTAAAGGATTATTGATTGATTGATCGATTGATTTGAAAGACAGTGTTATAGAGACAGAGGGAGAGAGAGCACAGCATGCAAAAGATCTTCCATCCACTGTTTTTTTTTTTTTCCCCCTAAAGTTACACAACAGCTAGGGCTGGTCCAGGCTGAAGCCAGGAGCCAGGTATCTGGATCTCCTCCATGGGTGCAGCAGCCATCTCCTGTATTAGCCATCCTTTGCGTTAGCAGGTGCATTAGCAGACTCATTAACAGAGTGATAGATTAGAAGTAGAGCGGGTTGAGCACAAACCTGCACTATGGGATGCCAGCATTACAGGCAGCTACTTGACATGCTACACCACAGCACTGGCTGTGTGATTCAGCTTCTGCTAAAGCACAACCGGAGAGGCAGCAGATTGTGGCACAAATACTTCGATCTCTGCTACCCCTGTGAGACACTCAAGGTAAATACTTGGCCCTTGACTTCAGTCTGCAGCGCTCCTGACTGTTGTGTGCACATGCGGAGTGAAACAGTCAATGAACCATCTCTCTGTCTTTCCATTAAAATAAATTAACACAAATTTTAAAATAAAGCAACTGGTGAAATCAAGATGTCAACTCAATGGCCTGATTCCCTTAAGTTGAAAGAGTCCAATTTTTTATGACTTATAATTTAAAAAGGCTCTCTCAGATGTCGGCTATACCATATCAACTGCTAAACCTTTTGGTATCCACACAGTGCCTGATATGCTGCCTGTTAGAAAATACATCTGGAGTTCCCACCCTTTAAGACAGCATCCCGGGTCTTCTGTCCTCAATGGCAACTTTCAAAGCTATGGAATTAGAGACCCTTTTGGAGATCATCCTGTTAAAACCAACTCCTCACTCTTCAGTGTTCTTGTCCATTACCTGCTTTATTTTTCTCACAGCTCTCAATGCTACTCCACTCCACATGTTAACTCATTTACTGTCTTTTTCTTCCCACTAGAATACAAGGGTCATGGGTTCAGGGAATTTGCTTGTGGTTTTATTTCCTGCCTCATCACACATGAGTGCCCCAAATAGAATCAGGGACATATCAGATTCTGTCCATTTTTTTTTTTAGATTTATTTTATTTTTATTACAAAGTCAGATATACTGAGAGGAGGAGAGATAGAGAGGAAGTGGAGCTGCCGGGATTAGAACCAGCGGCCATATGGGATCAAGGCGAGGAACTTAGCCACCAGGCCACGCTGCCAAGCCCCAGATTCTGTCCATTTTTAAAATTAGGTTTTCCTAAAGTATCAATTTGCAACTAATTGAAATTTTAATAAAATTGCAAAAGACAAATCGAATCCTTCAACAAAGAGTTTGAGAGACCCTGGTCTAATGGGGCTTATTCACTGCTTCTATATGTTTATCAACTGAACCCAAGGGACATTCAGTGACTTATCTATCTAAAGGCTGACCTACATTTAAGTAGGTCTAACATGGGCTCTGAATAAAAGCCAGTTCTTTTGTTCTCTTAATGTTGCCTTGCTGCTCTCTTTCTGTTGCTAAATATCTAGTTTAGCAAGAGAATATTAGGTTATAAAGGTGTGTGAGTTGTTAAACTTAATGCTTGTAGGTGACTGGCTACTCGACTCTTCAAATGTTTCTTGATACCAGGGAGAAAAATCAGACATCTGCCAAGTTGTGCCCAAACTGTTGCGAGTTTGGTCTCTGGTTCTTTCAAACAAGGCCAGAGTTTTCCTTAGTACTAGATTTGCATTACTAAGCAAACATGCTTATTTGGTGTTAATATATTAGGCTTTTCTGTGCAGAACTAGATTAAATTGTCAGTCATCTCACTCATATTTCATACTGTTTCCTCTGGCCAGGGGCATGTGTGATGTTACACATGTCTGGCCCATAAAGCAGCCCTCTGGATGGAAATCTGTTCAAGACATATAGCAAGATGTCAAATTAATTGTACTGAAATAATGAGTTAGCACCAAGTACTAATTAAATATTGATGAAAGTCATACTTTCAATTATCTTCATTATGCCACCATGTTTTATGTTGGCATTAAATGCTTGCAGGACGGGTGCGTCTGGTAATTAGCTCTGTGCTATGGAAAAAAGGCTTGAGTTATTGCCCTTTATATTAAAAGTGCTTAGCAACCACTTGGAGAAATGACACTGAAAACTTGTATTTTTTTCCCCCAGAAGATACTTAAACTCTTCTGGATTCAGTATTTTGTATCTGTGGTGTTGGATATTTATTTATTTAGTCTAAACTGGTGGCTTAGGAGTCAGAAGACCAATTAATACATTGGGTTTCCAGCACTGAATAGGGTAATAGGGATATCATATATATTTCTAGATCAGTTATTCAATATATTGCTTAATGTGCAACTGAACATAAGAGACTAATCACTTTGCTCTTTGACCTTTGCACGGATATATTAATTGTAAAGTGGTTTTGTCATAACTGGTTGTGCTGAAAATTCTGGCTTTGAAATACAGACATTTTATAATCCCAAATATATTCTTGAATGATTTCTATTGCATTAGGTAAAGTTTTTCAATTCCTTTTTTCATATTTTTTCTTTATTTTTTACAATCTATACATTGTTAATTAGGGCAAAAAGGTTCAAGGGCTACAGGATAGTGGGTAAGACTAATATTTCCACATTCTCTTCTTTTTCTGTATCTGGGGTAAAACGGGAGATAAATGGAAAAGCCCCACCCAGCCTCCCACCCATCCCAGGTCCCCGATGTGGGGCATGCTCCGAGGGTCTTCCTCAAGTGGTTTTGATAGTCCAACAGTTCTGAATTGCTGCCAGTCTCGCCATTCCAAGCACAATGAAGTCACTGCAGAATCCACTGATTGACATAGTCCACCTTAGAGTCCCCGTTTGCCCATTTTTTCACTGATTGTGCTGTCCACTGCTCCGTCTGAGCCTCTGAGGAGGCTTGGCTCTGGCACTTGCGCTCCATGGCAGACCATGGAACCTGCACTTCTCTTCATGGTTGGGGGTCTGAGTCCAGCAGTTAGATTGGGGAGATCCCCAAAGAAGCTTCATCTGAGGTGATCCCAGATGTGATTCTTTTGTGTGCATGCCAGTACAGGGTCTGGCAGAGTCCGTCACCCCAGTCAGCTTATGCACATGCTGGTGGTTGCAATTGCTGGGTCAGTTCTGTCTCTAGCCCTGTCTTCCACTGGAACCAATGGGTGTTACAGTCCAGCCTGATTCTGCCCAGCACACACTCAGCCCTCACATCAAACGGTGGGAGCTGCAGCCTAGTTGGAGCGACCCACAATAACCCCCACCAGGCCTGCCCCCTGCCATGGTTCTCGTGCTTGCCAGTACGTACAGCAGACTAGTCCAGTCTTCCCACATTCCATTCAGCTCTCATACATGTCAATGGACATTGAAGCCTAGTTCAACCCAACCAGCTCCACTATCCAGCCCATACACATGCTGATGGGTGCCATTCTGTACAGTCACCCCTGTCCCAGTCCTGGTTTTCATGCTCTCCAGTGGGAGTGGTAACCCAAGAGGGAGGTGCCCACTATTTCCCTCCTAGGCCACTCCTACTTCGGGATCATGCACTTTCTGGATGGTTCTGTAGTTTAACTTGACAGATTAGCCACCGGTGCCAGCATCTGCTGTCTGACCTCACACATTCTGCTTTATGTTTGTACCAGTAGGGACAGTCAACCAAGTCTGGTTCTTTCCTGATCTGGCTTGCATGAGGCCCACAGGTGTTGTAACCCTGCCCGGTCTGGTCTGCCCCCATCCCAACTCATGCTCTCCAGTGGGCAAGATGTTCCAGCACTGGAGTCCTCCACATTCCCCCTACCAGCTTTACCCACTCCCTCCCTGGTTCCTACTAGCGCTGTGTCCCACTCTGGCATAGCCTGCCTCACTTTGCTGTTTTCTAATAGGTTCTCCAGCCTGGCCCAGCCCAGACCACCCCCAATTCCAGCTGGTGAGGGTTTCAGTCTATTCCAGCCCAGTGTGTACCCTATCCCAGCTGTAATGTCTATTGGTATGTGTTGTGACCATACCTGGCCTGACCCACACTATTCTGGTGCTTGGATTTGCCAGTGGCTGATGTGAACTGGTTCAGCCTGGTCCGCCCCGTCCTGTGTCAAATGTATGCCAGCGGGTACTTTTCTCTGATCTGGTCTGCTTCTTGGGCTTACTTGCAGTGACTGTGTCCTGCCAGAGGAGTTGCCCAGGCTCTTCCATCAGAACCTCTCCCAATGCCAGATTTCATGCTTATTGGTAGGTCCATGAGCCAGCCTTACTCAGTCCACCTTCTGTACTAGCAGGAACAGTGGTCTTTCCTGACTGGCTTTCAACCCATTCTGGTTCTTATTGTTGGATGTTTCAGCCCAGCCAAGGCTCGTCCATACCCAAACACAGCTCACACATGGCTCAGTAGGGGCAGAGACCTAGCCTAGTCCATCCCACATCTACCCTGGTCCTCCAGAGCACCAGATGATGCTGGAGTCTAGCCTGGCTTGGTGTGTCCAATTCCAGTCCACACTTGTGCCAAGGGAGACTGCAGCCATATCCAGACCAGAACGCAGCCCCCACTTCAGCCCCTGCACTCCTTAGTGGGAACCCAACTCAGCTAGGGTGCCCCTTAGCTCCCCAATTGGACCTGTTCTCAGCCAAAGATCACGCGCATGCAAGTGGTTTCTCTGACTCAGATTGGCACAGCCCCTCACCTGTCCTGGCCCCTGCCTTAAATGCTGTGGCCTAGCATCCTTGGCTCACATTGACCAGTAGGTGTAAGAGCCTAGTCCGGAATGACTTGTGCTCCATCCTGATTTCTGTTTTTGCTTGTGAACTAAGGTTTGATCGGCCCTGCCTGGTTCACCCCGTTCCATTATCAACCCACACATTAGCCAGCCACTGGAGCTACTTTGCCCAGCTTGTCTGACACCCAGGCCTGGACCATGTGTTCACCATTGGGAGCTATGACTCATCAGGGGAGTTTCCCACGTTCCTCCACTTGACCCACTCCAAGACACAGTTCTCATACATGCCAGTGAATGTTAGGCCAGTGTCTGGCATAGCCTGGCCTTACATTTGGCCTTATATGAGCTGGTGAACATTGTAGCCTGGCCCACCCCATACTCTACTTAGGATGCACATTCGGGCGCTGCTGTCTTGACCTTTGAAATTAAAATTAAAGAAATAATTTTTAAAAAGTTTGCTTAATAAAAAATACCCCATCTTAATTTGGTCATTTGTAAAAGTGGAAAAAATGATGCTTATCTTCCTTTAGTTATGAAAAAGGGACAACGTTCTCAAAAATGACCAGAACACTGGACACTAGCATTGCTATCCCAAGGACAGCCATGAGAATTTGTAGTTCAAAGGATTAAAAATAAAGAAGATCACACAGGGGGATTCAGACTGCTGGATTTGTTTTTCCGCTTAACTCATAGATTTAGATGACTAAATGCTGCCCAGAAAACTACACCTGTTGGAAGTGAGCTGTGCAATTCTGAAATACAGGCTTTGCCTGGCTGAGAAGACAGTTTGTGACTTGAGTGATGTCAGAAAGACTGCCAAAAGAGTCATCTGCCCCCAGCAAGTTCCCCTTTCTGGTCCCTACTAGAGATGACATTGATATCCCTGAGGATTGATCAGCACGTATCCTTTTAAAATTATGAATATAGTTAAATCAGGTGATTTGCCTGAGTGTTTTCAGATCTATTTCTATCTTAAAACAAACTCAAGGAGAGAATCAGGTGGCTCTTGGATAAACTGGCACAAAATCGTGGGAACAGATGCAGTATAGAAGCCATGGTTAGGAATATCAACTTTTCACAGATTTCTTAACTTCTTTGAGTTTCATTTTCCTTATCTATAAATTGGTGAGAATACAAAACAGTTCCTAGGTTGTCCTCAGCAGTATGAATACATTCTAACACTGTGGCTGGTTTTTAACAAAGGTGCAATATGTTTTGCTTGCTTTACTTTCTTTTTTTTCTTTTTAAAATTATTATTATCATTTTATGATCCAGTTCCATAGGCATTGGATTTTCTCTACCTTCTCACTTGAATCCTTAAACCAGACTGAGTTCTCCCATATCATTATAACAATATAGTTCCTCATAAACAGTCATAAGTCCATCATTGCATGCATGGTCAATGGCAGAGAGTCCAGCATCCCATTGTCAAGACACATCCAACAGTTTCACTGGGAGTCCATCCTTGATCCGGAAGTAGAGATGCACACACACTGCACTGTAAACTCACATGTGGACATGTCAGTCTCCACTACACAGTTACTATACATCTCCTTAGATGAAAAGCCACAAAACAAAATCAACAACAGGAAGAAAAAATGGAAATTTACAATGACATGAAGTTAAATAACATGCTACTGAATGACTAATGTGTCGCTGAACAAATGAAAAAGGAAATCAAGAACTTTCTTGAAGAAAATGATGCTACTATAGGATCTATGAGTCACTGAAAAATTTAATGAGAACAAAAAATGTTTTGAGGAAATGAAACTAAAAACAAAAAGATCAAAATCTATTACATATAATTTCCGCTGATCTTTGTTGGTGAGATATGTCTCCTGTAGGCAACAAATAGATGGGTTTTGCGTAAAGAAAAAAAATAATTTGCCTTTTCCAGACCTGCCCTACAAATGATGCTTAAAGATGTTCTCTTGGCAGAGAAAAGAAATAGCACCCACCAAAACCAAAGACAAATATGAAGGACATCGCAGTAAAATAACAATATAAAACTAAATCAATGAAAAACTCCTTGCTAAAATGACAGGACCAAGTTACCACCTATTTGTATTAACCCTGAATGTAAACGGCTTAAACTCATCAATCAAATGTCAGAGATTGGTGCAAGGTGAATTACTTTTAGCAATATAAACAGACCTGGTACATGTTCATCATAAATGCTCCATAAGTGTAAGTTATTTTTTTAAATAAAATTCCATTAAATTGCATAGTTATTTTACATTCATTCACTGGATTTAGATAGAAACAGAAGGAAAGAAAAGCACTACAGTTGGTTCTATCAGCTCAGCTCTTCACACAGACTAACACTCTTGTCAGTTGTTTCTCCCATTAACTCCTCTACTCATTCTCTGATGGCTTCCATCTCACTTGGAGTTCAAGCCAAAGTCCTCAACTAGGTCTGGGAGTCCTCATCTAGGTCTGGGAGTCCTCATCTAGGTCCAGGAGTTCTCATCTAGGTCCAGGAGTCCTCATCTAGGTCCGGGAGTCCTTATCTAGGTCCGGGAGACCTCATGACTTAGCTTTAGCCATTATCAGCATCAACTCCTACCAGGTTCTTCTTGCTCATGAGCTCCAGTCACTTTAGCCTTAGTACTATTCCTACAATAACCAAGCAAGAGGAGTAAGAAGCACTTAAGGGTTGTTACAAGCTTCTGTCTCCTCTGCCAGTACACTGCTTCTCATCTCCATCCTTATGTCTGGCTTCCTCACTTCACACTTTGTGCTGAAATGACACTACCACAGAGAGGCGTTCCTAGATCACTGTGTTGGCAACAGAGAGCCATCTGTGCATCACTCTCTCTCTCCCGTTCCCTGCTCAATCCAGCCTCCCTACATGTACCTAGGGTTTACATCTTTCTAACTCTATTAGAAAGCACACTCTTTGGGGTGGCGGTGTGACAGAGTGTTAAGTCATTGCTAACAGTGCCAGTATCCCATTTTGGCACCAGTTCAAGTCCTGGTTGCCCCACTTCTGATCCAGCTCCCTGTAATTGCTGGGAAAAGCAGAGGAAGATGGCCCAAATACTTGAATCCAGGCATGCACACGGGGGAACAAGAAATAGCTCTAGTTTCTTGGCTGCAGCCTGTCCAGCACCATATTTTGAATATTTCAGGAATGAACAAGCATTTGGAAGATCTCTCTCTCTCTCTCTCTCTCTCTCTCTCTCTCTCTTTCTCTCCCTTCCCCTCCCCTCTGCTTCCCTACTCCATAACTCAGCCTTCTAGGTAAATAAATAAAATTTTTTGAAGTAATACTCTGTAAGAAGAGGGATTTTGCGAATTCACTCACATTTTTAGAAAAACACTTGACATACAGAAGCAATTGATAAATGTATGTTAATGGATTAATGAATAAAGACAGGAAGTAAGAGGGAAAAGGGATGTGACTTTCTGGAATACTTCCTCTTTGGTGCACTGTGCACCAGCTTTCATACTCACTCTTCTAGAGAGTCATGGTTTCCCAATCCCACCTATGGATGTAAGACTCAGAAAATAAATACCTGCAACTGAAAAGTCAAAATGTCAAGCTTCACAGTCATCTTCCCTCACTCCAAGCTGCCTTGCTTCCAGTGTAACCCAAGTCAGTGAACAGCAATAGCATCCTCCCAGTTGCTCCAACCAGATGCAGAGCGGTCTCTGTGCGTGGACTCCTTTGTCTTATTGGTTATATCAAATCCAAGAAGAGTGTTACTGCTTTTGCCTCTCCAATATATCTTTTTTTTTTTTTTACTTTGGACTTTCTTTTTAAATTTTACTTCTTTTTCTTTTTCTTTTTTTTAATTTTAACTTCTTTTTATTATTATTTTGTGATAATCATGGGATTTCCCTTATCCCCTCCCCAATTCCCTTCCCCTTACTGAGTTCCCCTATAAAATGGCTATAGTATAGTTCTTCATACACAGCCATATGTCCATCATTGTGGCCATAGACAATGACAGAGTCCAGCATCCTATTTTCAAGATATAGTAAACAGTTTCATTAGGAGTTCATCTTTGCTGGAAGTAGAGATGCATACTGCATTGTTTCCTCACATCTGGATATGATAGTCTCCATTACACAGTTACTATATATCCCGTTAAATGAAAAGCCACAACACAAAATCAACAGGATGAAAAATAGAAATTTACAATGCCATGGAGTTAAATAACATGCTACTAGATATGATAGTCTCCATTACACATTTACTATGCATCCCCTTAAATGAAAAGCCACAAAACAAAATCAACAACAGGAAGAAAAAAAATTAACACCACCATGAAGTTAAATAACATGCTACTGAATGACTAATGTGTCGCTGAACAAATGAGAAACAGGATCAAGAATCCTATAGAAGAAAATGATGCTACTGTATGATCTATGAGTCACTGAAGAATTTAATGAGAAGAAAGTGTTTTGAAGAGGTGAAACTAACAAAAAAAAAAAATCAAAATCCATGAGACATCACTTCCAAGGATCTTTGTTGGTGAAATGTGTCTCCTATAGGCAACAGATAGATAGGTTTCATTTTTTAATTCAGTCTACTAATCTATGACGTTTGATTGATGAGTTTAAGTCGTTTACATTCAAGGTTAATAGAAATAGCTGGTAATTTGGTCCTGTCATTTTAGAAATGGGTTGCTCTGGGCCCAGCGGCGTGGCCTAGCGGCTAAAGTCCTCGCCTTGAATGCACCGGGATCCCAGATGGGCGCCGGTTCTAATCCCGGAAGCTCCACTTCCCATCCAGCTCCCTGCTTGTGGCCTCGGAAAGCAGTCGAGGACGGCCCAAAGATTTGGGACCCTGCACCCGTGTGGGAGATCTGGAAGAGGTTCCTGGTTCCCAGCTTTGGGTCGGCACAGAACCGGCCGTTGCGGCTCACTTGGGGAGTGAATCATCAGACGGATCTTCCTCTCTGTCTCTCCTCCTCTCTGTATGTCTGACTTTGTAATAAAATAAATAAATCTTTAAAAAAAAAAAAAAAAGAAATGGGTTGCTCATTGATTTAGTCTTCTGCTGTTATTTTACTGGGATGTTCTTCGCATTTGCCTTTGGTTTTAGTGGGCGCTATTTCTTTTCTCTGTCAAGAGAACATCCTGAAGTATCTTTTGTAGGGCAGGTCTGGAAGAGGCATATTCTTTTAAATTTTCTTTGCTGTGGAAGAATTTTATTTCATTTTGAAAGACAAAGGAAAGCTTTGCTGGGTATGTTATCCTGGGCCAACAGTTTTTGCTTTTAGGATCTGAAATATGTTGCTCCATTCTCTTCTGGCCTGTAGAGTTTCCTGTGAGAGATCTCCTGTGAATTTAGTTAGCATTCCTTTATATATCAATTGATCTTGTTCACATGCACATTTAAGGATCTTTTCCTTATATTCGAATGAAGATAGCTTGATTATCATGTGTCTTGGTGAAGATCGCTTTTGGTCAACCCTATTGGGAGTTCTGTGCCCCTCCTGGATGTTGTTCCCTAATTCTTTCTCTAAATTAAGAAATTTTTCCTTATGATTTCATTAAATACATTTGTAAACCTAGCTTCTCTTTCTGTACCTTCTGGGACTCCCATACATCTTCTCTTTGCCCTTTTAATAGTGTCTTTCAATTCTTAAATACTTTTTTTTTTAGCCTGATCCAGCTTTGCTTCCAGTTTTTTGTTAGTTTCCCCCTGATAACAGGAAATATGTTCTAATTTTGAGATTCTTTCTTCTGCCTCCTTCATTCTATTTTGGAGACTCTCCACTGTAGTTTTAGTTTGCTCCACTGTATTTTTCATTTCTAATATATCAGCTTTCATTTGATTCATTTCCATTGTGACATGTTGCATAAATTCCTTGAATGCCTGATTTATGTGCTGCTCATTGTTGATAAGAAGTTTTGTAACAAGTGTTTTGAATTCTGTATCCCCCATTTTCTCAATGTATTCCTCAGTGAACTCTGATGTTGGCAAAGGGGTTTGTTCCTTTGCAGGGGAGTCTTCAGTAATATTCATTGCACCCTGTCTCTTCTTTTGCTCTTGGTCATTGTACTTCAGGTTATCAGATTAGTCTCCTTGGGGCAGGTTTCTAAGCTCTGTCACCCACAGGTCTACAGTTACATTTTACTCATTGCAATTGGCAAACGGATCTCTCTCTCTCTCTCTTTTTTTTTTTGCAGTCTCTTGTACCACTCCATCCAGAGAGTTCCAGGTCTGGGTTCTTATGTTAGATTTTCACCATAGCCTCTGTAGCCTCAGTTCCTGGCTCACCAGTCTCCATTTCCTGTGATACTGTGCTGAGGCTGCACCATTGTCTGTACAATATTTCTCCCACTTCTGATTGGGGCAGGACCATGAAATAGGGAGACATCAGCTGTCCTATATAGCTAGGTTGTTGGTGGTGGTGCTAGTTTTGTCGGAATCTGTTGGCTGTTAGGTCTGAGGGCCACACAGACCAATTTTGATCCATACAATGCCATAGTCGGTATTATTTTCCTTTGGGACCAGTGCAAAACACTGAGCTCAGTGAGCTCTCACCAAGCTCAGTATATGCACAGCTTACTGCCATTCCCTGTAGTCTTAAATTCTTTGCCACATCTTATGCAATGACGCCTGATATGCCACTACTGGGGTTCTTGATTTGCTGGTGTGAGGGCTACCCGTATGTGTCTAGGGTGGAACCTATAGGATGCCACGTTGTTGCAGTTTGCTGAACCAGAAATGAGTTTACTCCCAGCACAGTACATACATGCACAGTCCCGCCCTATAGCCCCTGCCTCCTTAAAGAAAATGGCGTCTAATTATGTTCTAGGAGGCCGACCGGGCTGTGAAATCCACCCTGTTCCTGCACCGCCCATCTGGGACCTGCTGCTCCATCTTTGCCCCTGGTCAAATCAAACAGACCAGCAGGATGAGCAGTACTTTGTCTGTGTTCACCTCTGGAGCTCCTGGTGAACATCCCTTCCCACCTTGTTGCTGGTGGAGTTCTTGCTGCTGGTTGAGTTCAGATTGTCATTATCTGAATGCCACTGGACACCAGTCACTGCAACCCCACACCATATTGTCTGCTGCTTTCCTGTGTCTGTCAGTCTCCTCTGCTGTCGTTCTGTTCTCTTTATTTCTTGGAATGTGCCCTTTCTGCTTCACATTGGCTAATATTTCTCCATCTATGTAAACATGCTCTTACTGTATTCAGCCATCTTGACTCTCCTCCAATATTTCTTAAATCTATTCCCTTCTCTCCATCTTCATTGTTAACATTCCAAGTCAGAGAATAATTTCCCTGGGATTTCTCAATAGTTTCTATTTTTAAAAGAGATTTATTTGTGTTTATTGGAAATGAAGATTTACATAGAGAAGGAGAAAACGATAATGTTCTTCCATTCACTGGTTCACTTTCCAAGTAGCTGCAATGATTGGAATTGTGCCAATTCTAAGTCAAGAATCAGGAGCTTTTGTTGCTCTCCCACGTGGGTGTAGGGTCACAACGACCTTGACCACTCTCCACTGATTTCCCAGGTTACAAGCAGGGAGCTGGTTGGGAAGTAGAGCAACTGGGACACAATCTGTTGTTTATATGGTATTCTTGTTTGGATGTGGCTGATTAGTCAGTTGAGCCATTGCACAGACCCCCTCAATAATGTATTAATTGACATTCCATTTCCACAACTGTCACTCTAGTGGTCAATTCTTTTCATATACACTTGAGTAATTATGACAAAATATCAAACTGATTAGTCTCAGTTCTCCCTTCCTTGCTTAAGCATTTCATAATTTCCCCTTGTTCCAGCATAACATCAAAACTGTCCTTTTGGCCTACCTGTCTGCACCATGCTGCCCTTACCTCCTTTCTACCAGTTTCCTTGCTGCTCATGGTATGTTGACCACTATGGCTTTGTACTCCACCTCTAAATACTGTGCACTTTCGAATTCAATGTGCATAGTCTCCCTTTGTGCAGTTTTAGTTGGTTGGTCTCTCATCATTTATTTTTCAGCCGAATTATGTATTTAAATGTTTCTTGATCCCATAAACTAGACTGATATGAACCATCACCAGAAAGTGAATTCACCTTCAAGAAATTTGTCACCATTGTAATCAAGAATTGTAAAACTAATGCAAATGTTTCCCATTGGAATATTAACTCTTTGAGGTAGCATCCTTTACATTTGTTTAATTGCTTTTGGAGCACCTGGTATAGTGTTGCATGTAGAAAACACTCAGCAGGGCTCGGCAGCGTGGCCTAGTGGCTAAGGTCCTTGCCTTGATCCCATATGGCCGCTGGTTCTAATCCCGGCAGCTCCACTTCCTCTCTATCTCTCTTCCTCTCAGTATATCTGACTTTGTAATAAAAATAAAATAAATCTTAAAAAAAAAAAAGAATGTTTAAAAAAAAATAAAAATAAAAAAAAAAAAAAAAGAAAACACTCAGCAAATATAGTTGAGTCAATTAAACTCTCTAATGGAAGTGAAATAGGTCCAGACCCTGGCTCTGAACAAAAGAATGTGTGATTGTTAACTACATCAAAGTCTTTTTCCAATGATATCCAGATCAAAAGACTGCTAAGGGGCCAGAGAAGTGAAGCCTAGAAGTTCTGATTGGCAGCCAAGTTTGATCCTAGAGCAGGGACTAGGAAACACATTCCCAAGGAGTTCGTCTCCATCCAGGCTCATGGAGACAGTGGTTTCCCTTCTCACCACCTCCACAGAAAGTTTAAATTCTCAGTCCTGGGGAGAATGCTTGACCTGCTTGTGTTTGACACCAGTGTCAGAATCCCGACTGCAGCTTCCTGCTGAGCTTCTTCCTTGGAGCCAGCGGGTGATGGCTCAGTTAGCTGGGTCTCTCTCTACGTGAAAGATCTCAGTTGAGTTTCTGGATTCTGCTCCACCTAGTTACAGCCTTTGTAGACGTTTGGACAGTATACCAGTAGATGCAAGATCACTGTGTCTGTTTTTATCTGCCTGTCTCTGAAATAAATAAATTAACTAAATTTTTAAAATGAATTCTCAATGCTAAAGTTCACTTTTATTTTTTTGTTCTTCGAACTTTTAGTTCTGTGACCAAATATTCCCTTAAAAGGCATTTTGTCTCATTTAAAGCTGTTAATATAAGGGGATGGTGGGGTTGTTGAGACCTGTGCTCCTGCACATCTGAAAATGGCATGCATGCAAAGAAACTGGATATGTGGTGCTAAAGCAGCTAAAAGAGGTTCAGCCTACTAAAGACCAGTAAAATGTTAAACACTTATTCAATTAATTCTCTCATTCATTCGTCCATTGACAGAATCCCCACTCTGTACTAAGTACTGATCTAGCATGGAATATACAACAAACAGCAGGAGAAGAAGCATCTAACTCAGTTTTCAGGGATCTCTTATGCTGGTGTGACAGAGACAAAGAAATAACAACTGGACGTGAAGCTAGATTATTTTAGATGATAGTATAAGCAAAGGAGTGATGTGCTAGGATTTAGACTTTTAAAGCACCTTGAAAGCTCTTTGGAAACTATGCAATATAGAACAAGAGAAAATGCAGTAATAACTGATGGGAGAGATAAAGATGGGTTGAACAGGTTATAGCCAAAAAGTGGTCTGGATTGTGCTAAGTAGAGTGAAGTCTGGCTCAAAGCTGTGTCTATATATATATTACGTTTGCTAAAAAGGTCTCTGTGCACACAGTGAACTGTTATCTAACTTCATGTGTGAGCAAACTCTCAGTGACACTTGTAACAAGCACCTGAGTCTCAAGGAATCACAAGTAGCCTACACTCTAAGGCAGAAAAGAACTGGATTCCATGGAGCTGTTTCTGTGCCCAATTTCCATTTTTCTGTATGTTGCTTCCTTTTCTCTGGATATAAATACAACCTGCCTAGGTGGCGGAACGGAACTTTCTGAACCATTTTTGGCTCAGACTGCTGACCTACTCTAGAATCACCACTAAAGTCAATTCTGATCTACCAGACTACATTTGCTGTAATTTATTCTTTTAACATTTCAGAGGTGTTTTTGAAAGGAACTCCAACTGGAAATCGGGCTAATTTGAAAGGAGACAAGAGAGGCCAAAGGAGGAATGTATAATATTTGATTCCTGGGAAGCTTGATTTGTTGAGAAACTAGGTAAATTTTATTACTGCATTATCCACTGAGATGAGGCTGACTTAAGAAAGCTCAGGGAACACATGTGAAAACTTCCTTCCTAGACATTAACTTTGTGAATTATTTGGTAGCCAGGTGAAGCTACCCAGTGTCAGTTCGTGATGAGAATCTCTTGAGAGGAAAGTTTTCTGGACCTGGATTTGAAGTTTGCTATGACTGCTGCAATGTTATAGGAAACCAAGAGATTACATAGGACATCTGGTATCATAAGAGAATTTGGCGATCATGTCCAGGAGCATTCCCATATTTAAAATTGAAATCCAAAACTCATAGACTCAGAAGTAAAAGGTTCTAACAGACTATTATGTCAAAGTCCACATATTTTTAAAAACTACAGTTAAATTGCTCATGTAAGGTCACATAACTTGTGCTAGCAACAATTCACATCTTTGGACTACTTGCCTACTACTGTACCTAATAATTAAAATGGTAACTCCAGATAAAAGGATAAGATGGGAAATCAGTGTGGAGAAAGAGTGAGGGACACACACCACGCTGGGTACACAAGTGGCCTTGCCATCCCTTCTCATTAACCCAGTAACAGCTGCGTGACACTTAGGGAGTAGAGAATTCCTAACAGTAGCTCCTACTGCAAAAACACCAGGAGAAAAGATTCAGATCAAGTGTGTGTGTTTTGGAGTGGAAAAGAGGGAACATGTGATGAAGAATATCATGAGATGCTGAAAGAAAATCAAGAAAAAAATAACACCTACTTTCTTCATTCTATGAAGCAGAACTTGCGTTGGGGGCCTGGTACGGTAGCCTAGTGGCTAAAGTTCTCACATTGCATGCACTGGTATCCCATATGGATGCTAGTTTGTGTCCTGGCTGTTCCACTTCCAATCTAGCTCCCTGTTAGTCTCCTGGGAAAGCAGTTGAGGACGGTCCAAAGCCGTGGGACTCTGTACCCACGTGGAAGACCTGGAAGAATTTCCTGGCTTCAGATCGGCTTAGCTCAAGCCATTGCGGCTACTTGGATAGTGAACTAGTGGATAGAAGATCTTCCTGTCTCTCCTCTCTGTAAAACTGAATTTCCAGTGAAAATAAATAAATCTTTTAAAAAACACTTTTGTTTTTGCCCCAGTCTGAGGGTTCTGGATTTAGGGTGTGGTTGGAGATGAGAGAGGGTGAGACATATTGATACTGGAAGCAATGATCATGGACGATAAAAGCGAGCATGCGCTTGAGAGGAAGGCCCATTCTATCAGGCTGATGGAAATGAGCCCACTCCATGTTGTCCTTGATATCCAAGCTCTCTGCGCCATCACACAAGATGGCACCTGCCACTGGCCTGCTCCCTGGAGTCCGCCACTCTTTCTCTGCTTGTTGCTGGGCCGAACTATTCAGCAGGATTGGCAGGTCTCAGTCTGCATTTGCCTCCCGAGCTGCCTGTGGGAACCCAAGCTCTCACTTAGCTGCCACAAGAGCTGAGCCAAGGCCACCAATGAATCCCTGCCTGTCTCTGGAGTCCAGATTACCACTCACTGGCCACTGATAAGTTTTCAGTTCACTGCAACACTATTGCCGCCACTTCCCTGTGTCCAGGGAGAATCTGCAGATTCCCCCTGCCTGACCCCTATGTTTTCCTGTAATTGACTCTTTGTGCCTCATCCTGTCTAATGATTCTCTGTTATCCCAAACATTTCTGCAACCTCTGCCCATCACTCTTGAACATTCATTATGTATAGGCAGATAGGCAGACACACACACACACACACACACACACACACACACACATTTTATTCTCATTATGAATTTTTATTGTCCTAGGCCTGAGCAGAGCCTCTTTTCCAGGGATCCTTTGTTCTTTTTAATGCATAAAGATAAATAACCACTGTCTCTCCTTAGGCATTTTTTTTTTTGCTTCTAGAGTCTCTTAGTGCTAAGAAATCTATGCATGTCCATACATGTATACACCTCCATCATTCTCTATCTATCTATCCATCCATTCCAGTCTCACCATCTCTCTTGCTCATTTATCCCTACACCCTAAGGTTTATTATTATGCCACTTAATTTCATTTTAATTCCTTTATATGACATGGAAAAATTCAACTCTTGTCACTTTCAAAGCATTTGTTATATTATTCGATGTCCTGATCTTTCCAGGTAAAAACAGAACCCTGGAATCACTGGTCCCTACCATCACAACCCACTGAAGAAGGGACAGGGACAGAGACAGGGGAAGCCCCTACAATTTTTGGAGTATCAATAAGGGCACTTCTCTCATCTGCTGCCCTCTGGAGTTGGCAGGTAGCATCCACCCTACTTGTCTTCTTAGGTTCTTCATCTAGTATGCCTTTCCACCAAGAGCAAAGGAACTTGCTGAGGTCTCACTGCTTCAACAGGCACACAGTGACTGCAACTTTGCTTTCAGCAGCCCTTGCTGCCAGTGTGCAGAGCAATGGGATACAAACCTACAGTCGTGGGACACAATATTTCATTGTTCTGCCTCTGTCCACCAACCATCTCCAAGGCTTTTAGCATGACTATGGACGTGCCTCTGGCTCTCACACTGCTCTCATGCAGCTATAATTTTTATTCAGTAATAGGCACAGCAACAAAAAATTTCAACTTTTCCTGGTGCTTACATTTTTAGTACTGGAGAGTCATCAGGGTCCTCTAAGTTGAATAAAGGGTGATATCTTTCTGCTCTCACAGGGCTTCCTCTTCTACCCACCACTCTACCAAGAATAGCATTCAAACTTCCTCCTCTTCTCTGCACAACACAGCACGTGCCAAGCATTCTGTTGGATGCAAATAGATCCTGGAGGAAAGAGGGTGTGGTGACATCTGGTCTCCTGCCTAGCCAAGCTCAGGTCCCAGCTTCTCCAGTCTGATGATCTCTTGCTGCTTTTAGTAACACTTCAGGAGTGGACTGAGATGGCTCTCTTTAAAGAAATACTCTGCTCTGAACTATGCTAGTCATAAGTTAGACATTCCCATAGAACCACACTGAATGGAACAACAAAACTGGGGAATGATGGGACTCCTTGGATTATTCTATCAGGATAGTCCGCCTCCATGTCTCTTTAATTCAAAACACACATTTTATACTTTCTGTATGTAAGATAACATGTAATGTAGTGAGATTATAAGATGAAATAGTATTATTCATAATGAATAGTTCACTTCTTCAAATAATTCACTGAATAATTTTACAGGTAGACAAATGAAGAAGTGATCAAAACGCTCTGCAGTTGGTGGCATCCAGGGAAGCTGGCACGGATGCTAAAGAAATAAGCTCTCAAGACCAGTCCATGAAGACTGGAAAAGAAGTAGAAACTCCCCAGGTTCCATATACAACAGAAACAAAGGCATGGATGTGATGGAGTATTTGATATTTGGAGGGGGACTGGTATCAAATAGCTAGAATATGAAGCATCACACTTAAATACGGAAGGTGGCCTGTGCAATATAGATTATTTAATATATTTGGAGATAATTTGTATTTCCTTTTTATTATAAAAATTTGTTTTTATTTGAAAGGCAGACTTACAGGGAGAAGAAAAGAGAGAAAGATCTTCCATCCACTGGTTCCCTTCCCAAACTGCCTCAATGGCTGGCTAGGAGCCAGGAGTTTCATTTGGGTCTCCCACATGGGTGCAGGGTCTAAAGGGCTTGGGCCATCCTCTGCTGCTTTTCCAAGCCACAAGCAGAGAGCTGGATGGGAAGTAGAGCACCTGGGGCAAAACCAGCACCCATATTGGGTGCTAGTCCTTACTGATGGAGGATTAACCCTTTGAACCATTGCACTAGCCTCAACAATTTATATTTCATAAGTTTTAATTTTTGTTCCATTAATTCTACCTTTACACATTTATGCTAATGTACTAGACAAGTAGGAAAAATTATGTAAAACGTTTGTGTGGGTGAGACCATTATTTCTGCATTTTCTGTTTCTTCTTCCTGTCTCTGGGGGAAGGGAAGAACTAAGGGGAGAAGCCACACCCAGCCTCCCAAACACATCAATATCCAGGGATGGGGAATGGCTTCCCAGTGTCATCCCAGGGTCCCCGATATGCAGCATGCTTTGAGGGCTCTGCTCAATTGGTTTTGATAGTTTGATAGTTCTCAAATGCTGTCTATCTCACCAATCCAAGCCTGATGAAATCTCTCCAAGGTCCACTGGCTGACATAGTCACCTTAGAGCCTCCATTCGCCCAAAGTTTTTCTGACAATACTTGGCTAGGGTAGTTGATCAGTTTGTTCAGCCTTCCTTCTTCTGCCATAGTATCAGACGTCCTCTGCAGATTTCAATGGACTGCCATATCCTCCATGTGCATCTGGGTATGCTGCCCACTGCTCCATCCAACCACTGAGGAGCCCCAGCTCTGACACATGCACTCCATAGTAAGACCACAGAACCTGCAATTCTTCCCATGGTTGGAGTTCTGAATTGAGCAGTTTGGTTGGAAGGATCCTTAAAGAAACCTCATCTGAGGTGATCCCAGACCTGACTTATGTCTGCTTGCTGGTGGGTGCTGCAGCCTAGCCCAACCTGGCCCACCCAGCCCCCAGTCCTTGCCCTAATGTGAACTGGTTGGTGTTGTGGCCTGACTTGGTCTGTCTTGCACCCTGTTCTGGTTCTCAGATCTCCCAATGGGTGCTATGGACTGGCCTAGCCTGGCCAGGCCCCAGACCTAACCCACACATATGCTGTTGAGAAATGTAACCTGGCCTGGTCTGGGTTGCTCCCAGCCATGGTTCCTACACTCACCTGCAGGGATTGTGTCCTGAGAGCAGAGCTTCCCAATATCCTCCAGCAGGCCTCCTCTCAGTAGCAGATCTTGTGCATACAAGTGGGTCTTTGGCACAGACTGACTTAGCCCACCTCCTGTCCTGGCAGGAACAGTGGCTTTGCCTATATCCATTCCATTTCTTACTGTTGGGTGTTACAGCCCAGCCATAACTGGTCCGTACTCAGACACAGCTCATGCACAGCTCAGCTGGAGCTGGGACCTAGCCCAGCCCATCCTATACCCACCCTGGCTCTCATGAGCACCAGTGGGTGCTGGAGTCTAGCCCAGTCTGGTACCCCAGACCCAGTCCACATCTTTGCCAAGGGATACTGCAGCTATGCCCAGCCCAGATTGCTGCCCTCCAATCTGGCTCTTGCACTCACCGATGGGAAACACAGCCCAGCCAGGGTGTCCCCTTAGCTCCCCAACCAGACCACATTCCCAGCCATGGATATGGCGCTCGCCAGTGGCTGCTCTGACCTAGCTAGCCATAGCTCCTCAACTGTCTTGGCTCTTGCCACTGGATGCTACAGCCTGACCTGTCCTGATCTGCCGCTAGTCCCAACTCTCACTAGTGGGTATTACAACCTGGCCCTGGTCAGTCTGCTGTCATCCCTTGCTCATACAAACTGGTAGGTGTGATAGTCTAGCTTGGTGTGACCTGCACTCCAGCATGGCTCCTGCACCTGCCAATGGGCTAAGGTTGGCCCAGCATTGCCTGGTCTGCCCCTCCTCCAGAATCAACCTATATTCTTGCTGACAAGTAGAGCTTCCTTGCCTGGCCTGACCAACACCCAGGCCTAAACCACATGCTCTCCAGTGGGAGCTACGGTTCACAAGGGGAGTTCTTAAAGTTCCCCAACGAGGCCCACTCCCAGATCCAGATCTTATGCATCACAGCCAGTGTAAGGCCTTTATTCAGCATAGCCTGGCCCTTCCATCTTGGCTTTATATGAGCTGGTAGATGTTGCAACCCTGGTTGTCCCACACCCTCTTCTTTAATGTGCCTTTGAGTGCTGTAGTCTGGGCTAGTCCAGCCTGTTCCTGACCCCAGAACCCATGAGTGTTGTAGGGTTCTGTGGTCATGACTAGCTCAGCCCATCACCATCCCCAGCTCTTAAGATAACAAGTGGGAATTGCAGTTCCACAGGGTTGGGCCCACATATCCCCCACAAAATCTACACCTGGACCTGGTTTTCTCACATGCTAGTTAGTATCATGGCCCAGCCTATCATTACCTGCCCCTATTCTGACACTCACTGGTAGGTACTGTAATCTAGTCTTGCCAGATAGGCCTCCAGCCATAGATTTGTGTGGCCCAGTGCGTGATGCTTAGCGGTGTTTTTCAGTCTGATCCATAAAGGTCCTCTAGCTTCTCCCCTCCAAGCTGCCTGGTCTCAGTCCCTTGCTTAGGTGGAAGTACAGTGGCCTTGTCACTGGGAGTCCCTCAGAAGTCATTCCTCACCTGAAACATACTCCCTCAGTGATCCTCCCTCCCCTACACCCTCCTGATTCTTTCCCTACTGAATCCACAATCCCTGTGCCTAGGAGCACAGGGGTTTCCCAACCCAGCCTCCCAAATTACAATGGGTGATGTGTTGGCCTCGAGGACTGCCAGCCCACCAGGTTCCCAAGTTTATGTGCTGAGCTGGGACCTTACTTCTCCACACACCCAAGATCTAGGTCTGTTTAATGTTCTGCAGGCCTGGTCCACCATCACAAGAGGCCAGCAAGCTAACCTGGGGCTCTCCCTTCCCCCTACCCTGCCTGGGACCAAGCACATGGGGAAATCCCCAGGCTCACTCTGTCTGCCTGGACATGAGCACCCAGGTCCCTGCACATCTCTGCTGGTGCTATCCTTCTAGCCCTCTGCAAGCCTGCACCGCCCAGGACAAATCAGTGGCTGCCCCCACCACTGGGCAGCCTCAACCATGGCCAGCTGTGGTTGCCACAGCCAGGATTTTTTCTTAATACAAAACGTTGGTAATCAGGGTAGAACACAATTACACAGTGACTGTGAAGACATTTAGTCTAGCGATTTAGCACATGATTAAGTAAGATGGGGAAATTAAATTGTGGTGCATAGTTGGCTGCTTTCACAGCACTGAAGTCTCTGCTTCTTCTACGAATGTGGTATGATCTTTTATATCAGAAACTCAAGATGTGGCATTTGACATAGTGGTTATGATGCCTGCATCTCACATTACAGTAAGAGTACCTGAGTTTGGGCCCAGCGGCGTGGCCTAGCGGCTAAAGTCCTCGCCTTGAAAGCCCCGGGATCCCAGATGGGCGACGGTTCTAATCCTGGAAGCTCCACTTCCCATCCAGCTCCCTGCTTGTGGCCTGGGAAAGCAGTTGAGGACAGCCCAAAGCCTTGGGACACTGCACCCGCGTGGGAGACCCGGAAGAGGTTCCTGGTTCCCGGCATTGGATCGGTGCACACATCGGCCCATTGCGGCTCACTTGGGGAGTGAATCATTGGACGGAAGATCTTCCTCTCTGTCTCTCCTCCTCTGTGTATATCTGGCTGTAATAAAATGAATAAATCTTTAAAAAAAAAAAAAAGAGTACCTGAGTTTAATTCCCCATCCTGGCACCTGATCCCAGCTTCCTGCTAATGTAGACTCTGGTAGGCAACAGCAATGGCTCAAGTAATGGAGTTGTTGCTACCCATATGAGAGGCCTGGATCACATTCTCAGCTCCCAATTTTTGCCTTAGCCCATCCTCAACCAGTAAGGGAGATTAGAAACTGCACCACTGTATGGACGCTCATCTCTTTCTCTCTCATTATCTCTCTCTTCCTTCTTTCCATCTTCTTCCTTCTCTTTCTGTGTTCTTGTCACAAATAAATAAAGTAAAGTAAAATAATAAATTAAATCCTTTACTTAGTGAAGCAACCATGGAATTAAGGAAGGAGATAATGCACCTCCCTGACTGCCACCTCTCAATGAAAGGTAGGCTCTGATACAGGCCACCCACTTCTGTGCTCGGTAGACACCCCACTTAACTGGGCTATCAGAGTAACACAGAGGTTTCTTTCTGACAACTTAGAAGCGATTCTTCTTTGACACTTTTTCAGATGCAGTGGCATTTGGACAGAAATTCTGAAATTAAAGTGGCTGTTTTTGCTGCTACAGAGAATGAAGCTAGCCCATGTGAGAAGGGCAGAAGTGACAGAATTACAGAGAAAGGGAACTGAACTCCTGAAAGAAAATCCTACATTTGGAATTTTTTATTA
The DNA here is from genome assembly GCF_030435755.1 of Ochotona princeps. Lineage (NCBI taxonomy): Eukaryota > Metazoa > Chordata > Mammalia > Lagomorpha > Ochotonidae > Ochotona > Ochotona princeps. Next base: position 23,317,767 of record NC_080836.1, read on the forward strand.
TGTGAATTAAGAGATTTCTTTGCATGTCAAAACCTGCCCAATTTGCAATTTTGATTATTCACATAAGATACATCTCATCTAGTTTAATTACAGAAAAAAAGTAAATGAACTACAGATACATACAGTTGACTTTCTAGTTTTATGATGAAATAGTTCTCAAATAATATGATGAATAGTAATTGAACTGCAGAAGAAAGGCTTACCATAGTTAACGAAGGCAGGATCAGAGGGAGGAGTGAGAAGGAAGAAGTGGGAGCACCAGGAAGGCCGCTGGTGGGATGTCGTTGGTGAACAGAGACTAAAACAAGTGTGGCGTGAGCAGGCTGAAATGGTGTGTATGAGAGGAGGTGGGAGCAAGTGGACCTGGGAAAGGTTAGAAGACCACAGTAGGAACACATTGTCTTTTATATCAGACAATCGTCTTTTCTTCCCAATAGTAATGGCAGACTACTATTTAAATAGGGAACTGGGGAACCAAAGACTGGGAATCAGTGGAGACATGATCAGATTTTCCAGAGTACTCTTGGAGTAAAGTCCAGAATAAATTTAAGGGGAACATTAAGAGGAAACAAGATAGACCCTGAGGGCCTATGTGCTTGCACACAGAGGTGGGGAATGGTGAGACCACATGTGGTAGGTGAGGAACGAAGAGCTGTGGATGATTTGAGTGTAAAATCAACAAGATCTTGTGATGCATGGGCTATGGGGAAAGAGAGGGAGACCCCTTAGTGAGGGGGATGCAAGATTTAAATAATTAGGGAGAAAAGGTATGGAACATGAAAGTGTGTGACAGGTGACATTCAGCAAATTAGCACACAGTTCTCATGCTTCATGGAGGGTGACAACGGCTGGGATATGGAGAACTACTGCCTGCATGATCTGAGGGTCCTCAGAGAGGAGGAGGGCTTGCCAGGAAGGGTTGAATTTGGAAAGAGGGTGGAATTGCAGTGGACATTTTGCTATTTTAAAATAAGTGGATTTTAAATTTTTAACCTGAGAGTGACTTTAAAAAGCTAAAATTTTATCCAGGAGAGAAAAAAGAAAGCATAGTTGACTGAACAAGTTGCTGGGTCATGAAAGAATGACATAATTATCCACTTGCACCCTATTGAGTTTAGCACATTAAAATCAATCATGTGTGCAGTGTTAATGATTTGTGGGAATCCATGTTCCAGTGTTATCAACTAGTCTGTTGGGATGTCACCTGAAGAGGGGTTGAGAAACTAAGGTCCAAGGGGCACACTAGGTCTGTGGTCTATTCTTATATACAGAACTTTACTGAATCATAGCCACACCCTCTCACTTTCCGATTGCCATAGTCTTGCAATGAGAGTTGAATAACTGTGTTAGAGACTCTGCCTTGCACTCTCCCTGACCCACAGAAAAATGCTGTCTTGCTCTTTATGGAAATAGCTGTTGATTTCTGATCTAGAGCAGCAGAAGAATGGGAAGTTCCTACAGGGACAAAATTTTATATAGAAATACTAATTAAAGTGAAGGAAAAAAATACAATGTATGTTTACTGAGCAGAATCTAAGGAGTTAAATAACCAGAATAAGGAAAGAACGAATATTTTACCCATAAGTCTATTTTTTATTCAACACTTCATTAATCCAGTGACTGTTAAATGAGTATATACTATCTGCCAGGCACACAGATGCAAAAGATTGTCTAAGAAAAAAAGACACAGTTTCTTTTCCATTGGAACTTTATTCTTGGAAATGCAGGACAGAGACAATAAAAACGAAAGTAAAAATATGGACTGTTGTTAGAGGAGCTATGGAGAAGAATGGATTGTAGAGAGTGGGGCTTCCCCTGTCTCTGTCCCTGTCCCTGTCCCTTCTTCAGTGGGTTGTGATGGTAGGGACCAGTGTTTCCAGGGCCCTGCTTTTACCTGGAAAGATCAGGACATCAAATAATATAACAAATGCTTTGAAAGTGATGAGAGTTGAAGTTTTCCATGTCATATAAAGGAATTAAAATGAAATTAAGTGGCGTAATAATAAACCTTAGGCTGTAGGGATAATAATTTCTCAGGCACCTATCAACAACAGAATGTAGAAGATAGCTTAAAACTAATTTTAGAAAACTAGTAAAATAGATCCCAACGTAGGGTTCTTATATCTTATTATCTGATCATTTTAAATGACTTTACAGCACAAAAGCAAAAACAACAACAACAACAAAACAAACCCAAACAATAAACAAAAAAGTCTAAAACTATAAAACCTAAACAATAAAAAAGGAGAAAAATGGCTTTAGAAGATTTTACAAGTTAGAACCACTTTTTAAAGAGTTATTTTATTTTTGTTACAAAGTCAGATATACAGAGAGGAGGAGAGACAGAGAGGAAGATCTTCCATTCGTTGTTTCACTCCCCAAGTGACCACAAAGGCCGGTGCTGCACTGATCCGAAGCCAGGAACCAGGAACCTCTGCCGGGTCTCCCACATGGGTGCAGGGTCCCAAAACTTTGGGCCGTCCTCAACTGCTTTGCCAGGCCACAAGTAGGGAGCTGGATGGGAAGTGGAGCTGCCGGGATTAGAACCGGTGCCCATCTGGGATCCCGGTGCATTCAAGGCGAGGACTTTAGCCGCTAGGCCACGCCGCCGGGCCCAAGTTTGAACCATTTTTGAAGCTGTTGTAAAAAATTAGAATAAATCTCTTGGAGAATCAGAGTTCTTATTAATCTGCGTTGACCTTGAACTCCTCCTGTCTCTGTTCTTCTTTGCCTTATTTGGCACAATGGGAATCCCACTTCTACACCTTGCACCTTGTGACTGCCCTGGGCTTCATGTTGGACTGGCTGGTGGCAGGTAACAGCAGGAGACTGGAAGAGGGGAGAGATGGGTGATGGAGTGTTTCTTCCTCTGTTTTCTCCTTGCTACATGCTAAAGCCCTGATACTGTAGGGTGTGTTTTGCACATTCTTTGCAGGTGTATCTCCCGTTGGGAATACCCTATCCATGATTCTGGCTTACCTAGGTTCTATAACACATTTTTACCACTCCATTTTATAACTGGGAGTATCAGGACTTCCCACGATTGCCCTCCTACTCACTCAATGCTGTTCCTCTGTTCTTGCATCACCCCCATAAAATAATCCTGTTATTAATTTTCTACCAAATGTCTACTTAAAGTGCATTTTGTTTCCTGCTGGGATATTGAATATAACCTAAACTTTTTAAAATAATAATTTTAATGGCAAATTTCATTAATTCTACAATTACATCCATGAATGGATGCAACCAGAATGTAGCAGTTTGTGTTTTGAACTGAATTCAACACATGTTATTAAGCGTCGTACGGATCACTTCGCTATTTAGTAGCAAAAAATCACGAATAATAGTAGTCAAGAAACAGTGGTTATCAGACTGAAGGTTGCTGACAGCCTAGTTAAAAGGCCAGTCCTTTGCTTATGCACAAATAGAATACCCACTGTTTATCATTGTATCAATGATAGATCTCCTGTAATTTAGGCTGTATATTAGGACAACATTCACTAAGTATCACATGTCTTTTAGACAGCTTTTCTGTCATACTATAGCATCTTAAGAAAATAAAGCTATAATAATAGTTCATTATTGACTTGTTATGGAGTTATCCTCAGGTGCTGACACTCAGTGTGGACTCCTCAATGTTGATACCTACATAGGTTCTGGATAACAGTTTGGGAAGGTTCAGAGATAAAATAGTTAAATTTTTAGTGTGTTACATTTTGAAATGGTTGGTTCTTCCCTAACTTCTTACAGACTTACATTATTCCTGAGTGAGTTAATTGCATCTTGCCATATCTCTTTTCACCCTTAACTACTGTGAAGAGAAAGATAACCATTCTTTTATTTGTTCTCAATAGGTTTTATTATATTGCATTAGGAAAGACCTGAACAAACAAGTTCTTCCTGATTTTTGCCAGAAAGAAATGCTACAGTCTTATTATATTTTTTAGCTTGACTTATTATTTTTGCTGAATGCTGTTGAGGAATAAATAGCTTTATTTCAAAATAACTTTATTTATCTTGGCATACATTTTGGAAATAGTTGGCTTTGTAGAGTACATCAGAAAATAGTCTTGCTGAAAGCTGGGAAATTGATAAATGCTTTACTGAGAACTTGTCTTGGGGAAGGACAGTTGCTGGGATTTCTCTGCCTTAGAACAATTTCGAAGTTTAAGCTACTATAACTGTGATTTCTGTAATAAAATGACGAGGATCCCAACACTCACTAGTCTCTGTGTTGGAGTGAAATAGAAGTGAACTTCTTTTGGCTGCTGCTCAGCTGCTCTCACCAGGCTAGTCCCAACAAGAATTCCTTTCAATTCATTTTGTATGACTACACAACATTACACTGTTTAGCTGGAACTCAACATTCTTCACCAATCTTTTAAAACTTTCAGCTGTTTCTAATATTTGCTCATTCCTACCGATGCTTCAGTGATAATATTTATCTCTCAATCTTTATGCACATTAATGACCAACTCCTTCCAAGGTCTATAACCAAGTTAAGAATAAGCAAAGTCTGTGAGGCTTTTGATAGTATTATCAAATTGTTTTTGAGAAAGGCAAACAACATTTGCTTTCCTGCATACCTCTCTAACATCATTTTGAATTTTTATCTTTTTTAAATGAAAAAAAATTAGACATCAGTAGAAAAGCTGTTTTCAAGTAATTATTAGCCATTTATATTTCTTTGTTCTCTCCTTCCTCCCCCACTCCACCCCACTCTGCTCCTTCCTTTAGCAGGTGTATCATTATCATGGGTACCGTAACTTGCTTCCTCAAAATCCATTCTCACTTTCATTTTGGAGGAAAAAATATCAATTGAACCTAGAGTTGTCATGTGCAAAACTGAACTGCAGCAGTAGCAACTACATCTCTCAACTGATCTTGCAGCAAGAGTTGGCCGTATCTCATATCACAGTCCTGGCGAATCAGAAGTTACTGGAGGTTGTTAAGAAGGCCTTTGGGGAAAGCCCTCTAAAATGGAATAGATAATCCAGGTTGTTTATTTTTACTTTCTTCTATGTCTTTCCTCTTCATTCTTCTTGATATAAGCCTGCACCACAGATCTTGCCACTACCAAGTGAGAGTGGAATGAAAGTGACTTCAAGCTGACACAATGGGAACAGCCTGGTAAAATTTTTACCTTGATGAATCCACAACAGACCAAATACCTTATTTTCACAAATATTTTGCATAAAAAGCAAAACCTTCCTAAATTGGTTGTTTTCTCAGGTGCAGCTGATTTAATGAACCTACCCATAATTAACTGTAGAGGTCATATTTTATTTACCCCAAAGCAGTCTTCGAAGTACATAAAAATTTAAGGATTATTAGTGAATAATTCCATTTTTATTTCCTTTTTTAATGGTTTACCTCAATATTTTAAAATTGAGTTATCAATTTTTTTAGTCTTTTGTTTTAAAGTTTCTGCCTTAGTGTAAAATTGGGGAAGACATGTTCCAGTACATGATTATTCAATAATATATTCCTCAAAACTGTGGCTTCGTGTATTTTTACATTAACAAACTGATGGCATTTCCATAATCATCCTCTTCCATCTTCATGGTAGACATTACTAATTGTGGCACTCAATGCGTGTTCATGGATGCTACACATTTCTTTTTACTAGATATCTTGAACCTTTTTTGGACAAGATGGAGCATAAATAAATAAATAAATAAAGGGACTGGTATACCACTACATTTAATAATATGATGAATATCACTGACAACAGATAACCTGATATTAATATTTCAGACTAGAAAAGCTGAGAGGAAAAAACTGTGTAGCTATGGTCTATCAAGAAAGTCAGTATAATTTCAATGATGATGTGCTTCAACTGACAAAACCTTCAGTCCACCTAAAGGAATTAGCAACACTTACTCAGACACACACATACCCTGTCTTTTGATTTCTTAGTTCTGTGCTAAGGGATATTGTTTGCACTATCTATGTGGTTGTGGAATGTCTAGGCTAGATCATTCCTAGATCAATTTAACCGGGAGAACTTGAGATGGGCTTCTTTAAAAAATAACTTGGAGATAAGTAATAGTTATCCACGAATCAGAAACAATAAGCATTGCCGCATAAGGAGTAGAAGAATCATTTTTAAGGTCACCTAAGAAACAAGTTTTACGAAAGAGGAAGATCATTGTGAATCCTCTAAATAAATCATCTAGAGTATGATGCTGAGAATGATAGATTTTTCTTCTTGACCTTTAACTTGGCCAATTTCCTTAATTTTTCCTTTTGTAACCTGCCAACCTATTGCTTAATACACAGGATGCTGATTTCTCTTACGATTTACCATCTAGTTCTTTGTAATGACACAAGTAGCACTGCAGGTGTAGCTGCATATAAATTTAAAAGTAAATAATTCTTAAAGGTATACATTCCATAGTTGCTTTCAGAGTTAATTTATATCTTGAGTCCTGAGGGGAAATGCCTAGACAACTTCTCAAAGCTCCTCTCTAGCCGTTGTCTGCCACTTGGCCACTACCTGAAGATTAGTGGCTGGCTGCTCTGATGTTGTCGATGGTGATACCGCAGTACAAAGTAGGAAGAAATAAATGGGACTGGGCTTCATTGGTTTAACCTCTGAAAGAATCATGGTGCTAAGAAGAGGGATTGTGGGAGGGGATCAATAGTTGACAAATGAGAAGAGTCTCAGTCAGTTGCAAAGGCATTTATTTTCCCATGACGTAGCAGAATAAATCACTTGTACAATCCAACAACTCAGGATTGTCTTTTGCAAAACAACACTCTGGTTTTCTTTGTTCAAAATCTTTGAGAACTATCATGCAGGTTTCCTGCCCTGCACTGTATAACTGCAAAAGTAGAGACATTACTATGCAACTTGATTCTGAAAGAGTAGTGAATCTATTATCGTCACCCTTACCTTAAATGAGTATTTACTGCAACAGACAGAATATGTGGCACAACAATAGGTATCATAAAGTCTGTCAAATAAAACTGACTTCTGTTCCTATCAAATTTTGCCCCCAGTAAGAAAGATGAGAGCCTAACGATTACACAATCTTTCCTTGGTTATTTTTAATGAGAAGAGTCATATTCTCATGTTTCTATCACATTTCTTATTTGTCCTTGACTGCTGGTTGCTTAAACCAACTTAAAATGTTTGGGAATTCTTCCACATTTCTCCTCTCTTTCCTCCTTCTCTCTTTCTCTCTCTCTCTCTCTCTCCCTCTCTCTTTCTCTCTCTCTTTTGCTGTGGACAACAGCTGAGAACAGCAGACAACAGTGTTATAATAAAACATTTGGGCTATATAGGTTTCAAGTGGCTAAATTTTGTGTTTTCTCATTCTGCATCTCAGACTGAAAGGACATGGTATCTTTATAATGCAGGGAAGAAGCAAAAGAGATCCAACACAACCCCACTGTTTATGATAAGGTTCCCCCTAGATAGGGCAAATGTCAAACCCATTCACATCCAAGTGCCTGACACATAATATGATCAAACTTAAAATTAAATGAGTGGGAAGATAAACCTCTCCATAGGATTCTCAGATCTGCTGGGTTGCGTTTGCTACCTAACAAGTCTCTAAGTAACTAATACAGTTATTTAAAGGAAAAGTATTTACATAAAGGAAAGTTTTTAATGATGACCCATAGAACAATGCTATGTTCTTAAGGGCCAGGATTGTGACTAGTACTCCTGAATAAACCAAAGGAGAAATCCAAATACTTTGCGGACTTGCCTTTTCTCATCTCTGCACCTTTGTGCTTAATTCCTCTTTTTTTTTTTTTGGTGCGACAGTGTCATTTGCTTCTCTTTCCTGTGTGTTGGAAAATGTCACAGCTAACAACCCCTACAGGTACTGCCCAAGATGAACTGCTTGTTGGTTCTCTTAAATTAATCTTAGGTTTGTAGTTTGTAATTTCTGTTTGATCCCAGACTTCGGCAAAATTAATTTGTTTCAGGTTTTAGGACACTCTGTTGAACCCCTATTTGTCACAAGATGGGTGACAAGAAAGCAGAAGGTAGAAGGCTGAAGGCATCCCATTACAAGCAGAACCCTAAGACCATTCTATTCACAGGGCAGGTGCAATGGCTCAACTCGCTTATCCTCTGCCTACAAGCACCAGCATCCAGCATGGGCGCCAGTTTATGCCCCAGCTGCTCCATTTCCCATCCAGCTTCCTGCTTATGGTCTTTGAAAGCAGTGGAGGAAACCCTGCCTCCAAGAGAGTGAGGGAGAAGAGGTTCTTGGCTCCAGACTTTGGATCAGCTCAGCTCTGGTCCTTGCAGCCACTTGGGGTGTGAACCAACGAATGGAAAACCTTTCTCTTTGTCTCTCCTTCTCTCTGTAAATCTGCCTACCCAACAAAAGTAAATTAATCCTTTTTTTCTAGAAAAGAATATTACATTCATGACTGCATAGTGAGCCTGTATTTATTTCACACATGGTTTGCTTAGGGAATCCTTTTGGTATATTTCAGTACCAGCCATAAGTTTTATATATCAGATATAATGACTTATCTTGTTACTGTTCTTTGCAATATTATAACCCCATAAAATTATATACTCATGGTTTTGCATCTTGTGTACATATGCATACATATAAACAAATGTCTTCATTTATGGATAAAGATCAGAAGGAAAACACAAGAAGCTACCTGTGAACCATCTCAGAGTATCTGGGTCCAATACTGAGCCTCGGCTTCTATTCCATTTCCCAGATCAATTATATCCTGGGGGGCAGGATGCAGTGGCTCAAGACCTGAATTGAACTCCTAGCCTGGCCTGGCCCAGGGCGATTGTAGGTTATTTGGGGAAGTGAATCAGAAGATGGAGCCTGTTCTCTTTCCATCTTTGTGTTTCAGATAAATTTTAAAAATGCTTCAAAAATATTAATCACCTCTGTGAATCTGTGAAAGAAATTTATGCTATAGTTTGCCTCTGGACATAGGAACAGAATAGCTATTAAGAGATGGAGGGAAATCTCCTACCATGCATTATGTCCCTACACTTTGAATTATGAATCCATGTAAATGCCACTCCAAAAATGATAAAAATTTATGCTCTTTTCAGGGAAGTAAAACAACCATGATTCTTGACTTTTGTTTCCTTTTTTAAAGAATCTGCCTGTATTTTATATGAATTGTTCATAAAATAACAGTATTATTAAAAATAATTCAAGATGAGGAGAGAAAAATTGAGATACAGAATGAGACTGCGACACACACAAAAAGTAGAGACAGAGATCTCTCTTGCTGGCTCACACTGCAAATGCCCACAACAGCCCCAGGCCATAGCTGAAACCAGGTCTCCTATGCATATGGGTGGGCAACCCCCTATTAGTTGAAGTATCATTGCTAGTGCCTAGAGTTCACAGCAGCAAGAAGTGAGGATCAAGAGTGAAGCTGGATATCCAATTCAGACACACCACTATACATAAGGCACCTTTCACAAAATGCTCATACCAAACCAATGTATAATCTTTACTTTTTAGAAACCTTAATCAGTTTTTTAAATTTTATTTTTGAAAAGGGAGGGAGAGAGACATTGATTTTATCCACGGGTCCAATCTCCACATGCCCTCAACAGCCAATGGTGGCAGGGACCCCAAAAATATGAGCTATTACCTGCTGCTTTGAAGGGTGCGCATTAGTATAAGAAGCTAGATAGGAAATGGAAGTGAGGCTTGCAGTTTGATTCCTGGCACTCTGATACAGGATGGGTGCACCCCAAGTGGCAGCTTAATTCACTACACCAGGAACCAACATGGTACAATTTAACATTATGAATGCATCACTGAAAAGGCAGCAGCTTTAGCCTGGTAATATGTGATACTTAAAAAGTATAGCCTGTGATCTTTCAGTTTGCTGAGTCTACTTTTCTTCTGGCAACAGAGCACATGAGAAGGTGCTAATGCTTAGGCAAATAAAAGTGTAAATGAAATTGTCACTGCAATGCCTGATATATACTCAAAGAAACAATTCAAAAAGATGAAGACGAGAGTGGGCGATGGTACATATGCAATATTTCTATTAGGTCATACCAATCTCAGATAACAAAAAAAAAAACTTCAAAGATTTGAAAAACAATGTCGAAGTATTTTCTTGACTCTCGTTGAGCAATCTAGATTGGGTTTTGGTTTTGAGTAATTCTCTCCCATAGTGAAAATTCATTTCACTTTCTGTGTTGCAGTGTATCTTTCAGCTTGTTCTGCTAAGAACTCATCATTCAGTAGTAGGGAAGGAATTGTTAATGCATATGTATGCAGAGTCCCTCCTAGAAGTGTACATACCTCTTCCTATCATACTCCATTATTTGGTTCTCTCCAACTAGGCTACACTGCATGAGAGTCAGCGACATGCAATCTAGTTGATCAGCCTCATTTTTGATATTATGATTTGGCTAAGGGTTGAGAGGTCCCTCACAAGCCAACATACAGGAGGTTGGATGTTAAAGTCTAATGGTAATGGATTGAAAGTGGAGACTTCGTCTAATCATGGCATCTAGAATAATGTGTGTAGGTCACTTGGGGTTTGACTCAGAAAGCAGTTTTCATGAGTAGGTAGTTCTCACAGAGTAGCTTCTCTGTCTCTGCTTCCTGGCTCTCCACCTAATCACTTCTGTGCCATCTTTTGGCTCACAAATATAGAATATAGAACATCTGTGATTTGGGGGAATAAAGAGGAGAAGGAGTGGCTTTAACGAGGCAGGAAGAACAGTAAGAACAATCAGGTTGTTGAACCTCATCAAACTTCCATTTCTTTAGCTGATAAACAAAACTTTAAACTCTAGATGATCTATAAAAAATAGTTCCTCAGTTTTAGGTTTAATTTTCACGGAGCTAATGTTCAGTGGGCAGTGTGTTCAAATAGAGCAGTGTCGAAATTTAAGAGAACTCTGGCATTATGTGGCTAGAATTGATTTTGAATAATATGTATTGCACTGGAGATTTTTCAAACATCTACTGACAGATTTTGATCAGGTACCTGCTTGTGACAGTTCATTTTTTGTGTATCAGCTCGGTGGAGCTAAGGGATACTCAGATGGCTGATAAAACATTTCTGGGTGTCTCTGAGGATGACAGACTAAAGAAAATGAGATATGCTCTGGTCAACATGGGTGTGCATGATTCATCCCACCGAGGGCCTGGATATAGCACAAAGGCAGGACAAGGGCAGATTCCCTCACTTGCTCTCTCTTTAAGCTAGGACATCTAATTTCTCCTGTTCTGGGACATCAAAGTTCCTTGTTCTTAGCTTTGATCTTGGCCCAAAGAACCTCAAAAGGTCTCCTGATTCTCTAGATTGTGCACAGCAGACTGTGGGCTCCCTTGGCTTCTGTAATTACATGAGCCAATTCCCATAAATCTTTCTGTTTATCCACTCATCTATCATTTATGTATCATCTGCATCCTGTCTACAGATTCTTCTCTTCGAATGAGCCTGATGCTCTTACATATCAGATGCTTTACCAGGTGCTATGGTGTGCACAAACAAATCAATTCACTCTTTTATGGAATAGATGGCCCAGTATTTGTAGAGCAGCTGAACCAGATGAAGAAAGGGGAAGATTAAAAATGAAGCAGATTAGGATATATTCCCAGATTTTCAAATCTCACAATATGGGATAGGAGATTATGTGAATATGAAATTATCCTTGAATATCTTCCTCAAGTTTTTTTCTGAAGGAAAAAAGCCACCTTGTTAGGTGCTTGCCTTCCAGGGATTTATCTGTTATTACGAATGATATTGAACTGAATTCACTGAAAGTTCTGAATGATCAACTTTAACTATAGTTTTAATGCAAGTAAAACTTCATTCTCGGTCTTATCAGCTAGTTAACCATTTAATATCATCTATAGGATGAAATAAGACTTTTGACAACCAAGGAATTTCACACAAAATTTATCAATTTCTATGAAAATAATTTTCAAGTGCTACAATCATGTGAAAACTTTGATGAGTCTTATGTTCTGCTATTCATTTGCAGCACTCTCATCTGTAATATATTATGGGACACACATCATTGGTGTAATACCTCTATTCTGACTATTTCCCTGTAGTTTTAACTTTTAAAACTTTGTGGTATGAGAAATTGTAATCTTGATGGCATTTCCCCATTTTCACACTTAATTTTGGTTTCTGGTTTATGCTTGTTATAAACACACATAGATTATTTCTATTGTCTTGAATACCTGGTTCAGTTTGCCTTTGTTATGTAATACAAGATTTGGCATCACGAGTCAGGGGAAATGCATTTCAACTGGGCGTACCACTGACACATCTTTGGGCATCATGGGGACTTGTCTGTTAAATGAGCGTATTGAGAAATAATGTAGGCTGCACTCTCTAAAATATTGCTCTGTTAATGCTGGGCTGATAACTTTTTTATTGCAAATCTGCTTATTAACTTAATTATAAATATTTGTCAAATGACTGAAGAGGAATTATGTACGACTGGTATCGTAATTAATTTGTGACTTTTAAAATTTAGTTTATACGAGCCAAAGTTGAAAGTCCTTTTGTTTGGTTGTTGTTTGCCGTTCTTGCCTGCTTTCTATGGAATAAAGCCTTTTTACCTGCTGAATTCTTTATTTATTTAGCAGAGTCACTAAGCCTTTCACTATAACACAAACCAAAAATACACGATCTCAAAACAATGCAATTAAAAATAATTCAGAAATTTAAAAGCGAGCTGCTCCTTTACCGTTGAACATTTTGTGACTGTGTACTAAATGAGCTTCCATAAAAGTCCTTCTCCTCAAATGCAGTTCTAAAAGGCAAAACTCGTTTCATACAAATGTGTGCATTTGCATGTTTAAATGGGTCCTGATTTATATTGTGCCAAGTACCATTACTGACAATTATGTAGGCTATGAAATGAAATTATGACTTAGAACTATATGTGACATATGTTCTACTCCAAATTAAAAATATGCCCAGGGAAAATTAAAAAAGAAAAATTCCACCAACCCTGCTAAAACCAAAGAACTGTATAAATTGATTTACAGTATCTTTACTTTCCATAGGAATATTATTTCTGCTTTGGAGCTTTTGATGATCAGATAGTTTTAAATCTCATTTCCAGTCATAACGTTTACAGCAGCCAGACTGACAGCTCACATTCCAGATCTCCTCCCTGATGTCATGCTATGTACCAGATGTTTTGGGTGAATTATCCCTTTACTTCATAATCTCCACAGCCAAGCTGCTGTAGTTAATATGCACACAGAAAAGTCTTACTGCTCAGCTGGTATCACACAGACACTCCCTCCTCTACCCCCAGCAGCAACCACACACGCAAAGAATAACATTTGTGAGGAAAAGAAACAAGGAGAACAATGCATTTTCACAAAATAAGCACCCTGAATCATGGGACAGATCTAGCAAATCCCTTTTATTTACATAGAAATGTGTACACATACTTTCTATGTACACAGAAAACTCTTACGTATATATACATATACGGGTCCCACATATTTTACAATAAATAGTATTTTACTCTTATTTCTAGGTGAAAACAAAAACATGTCTCAAAATTTTACTCACCAACCACAAAACTTACAAAAGCACCTGATGAACTCAGAGCAAATATGTCAAACCTGTACTACCACACACTAAGCCTAGTACAATTTTACAAACGACAAAACTCGAACACTGTGCAGATATTACCAGTAAAAAGAAAGGAATTGAGATGTAAAATAGAGAACAGAGTGGTTTGCTGTTTGAACAAGGTGGGAAGTGCATTTGTGTGAGTTAGGACTTACCTTACTTTAGTCCTCAATCTAATGTTTTACTTCTGTTGGCATTTTACAGACAAGAAGGGAGAAAGAAGTTCACATCTATTAATTAAAAAAAAAGGAACCACTCCATGAGTGCTGGGTTCTAGCAACCTTGTTTCTGCCTACCAAACCTTGCTATGCCAGTTCAGGGATTGCCCAATTACACCACGCAGGATTGCCATTCAATTTTGCAGAGATTGGAAGTGGCCTGACCGGGAAGCAACTTTAATTTGGATGTAATTTCAAAAGTCTAGTGAATGAAGTACCAGTATTGCTAGCACTTAATTAAAAATGTTTAATTTAGCCATGTTTCCATATAGAGTTTGATTCCTCTTTCAGTTAGTTAAATGCAAGGAATTGCTTAATCTGTGATGCTAGATACAATGAATTCAGTCAGCATCCTGGATTTTTTCCTGCCTCCACTTCTAATTCTTGTTCCCACTCCCAGCAAGATAGCAATGACTTTCTTCAAATTTTAGGATTACTGTACACAGATCTGTAAAATCACAGTATCTGATGAACTGAATGAGGTTTTAAGAGTAAGGGTGAAAGCAAGTTTTGCTATTTTTGATAACCTCATAGCACTGAATTTGACAAAAGGATTCAAAGAGTGTAGAGCTTTGTTACTGTGCAACAAGTTTACTCCTGATGTACCTTCCCAGGATTTATATTCGGATGAGCACACTAAGGATGGGGGGTCAACCTGAGATCAAATGTTGAAATCTCATTCTATCAACTCCAGCTCATGGGACCGTACTCAGTTCCACTGTGACACTGTCAGTACTCACAGGGATTCTGCAGACAAACCGGGCCCTTCCATCTTTAGTATCAACACTGGCACAGATGTGGGGAAAGCAACAACAACAAAAAGGAATTCAATGTCAGAAGCACAATTCATTGCGCAAAAACAGGTTTTTTTGGGTCACTTTATCCTTCAAGTTTTAAGGTAACCTTCCAAAACATATTTCAAAAGCTGGTTCATTTTCAGAACAATGTGAACCACATGCATCATTTGATTCCTTCTTGTTACATATGGATGGGCTCCCTTGATGCTTCTTTTAGAAAGACAATGAGATTTTTGGACGTTGGTCATCTGACATGAAACTGATGGTTCCATTAGCAGTTTGTTTCCTTAGATAAAGGTACTTAGGAGCAAAATAAACACATTCCACAACTGAAGATGTTTCTTGTTCTTTTTTGACTCAGAAAATCTGATAGAGAATGATGGTTCACTGCCCGAAACAGAACTGATCAAGTTTCACGGTCATCATTCTACTGAACACCTGCGTCTCTGTCATTTCCATCACTGTGCAAAGATTCAGCCAGAAGATAAGTATGGGGTCTCACTATGATAATTGTAGTCAGGACAGACCTTCTGCACCAGTTTGTAATCAACACTGTAGAAGGCAATGTAAATGCAAATGACCTTGAAGGGCTTGGAGCACAGCCAAGACACGTGGCTCTGAGTCTGCTCCTGGTAGCAGATCTTGGAAGGGTCGAAGTTGCACAGGGCTGTCTTCTTTGCCCGATCTGTTTTTTCATATTCAATGCGACAATTGAAAGACTTGGATTCCTTGGTCTCCAAGGTGGACTGAGGGGAAACTTCAAATTCCACCACTTTGGACGGGGGTACCAAGCTCACTGAGACATTGCCTAGGCCTGTGGAGTTATGTCGGAAGTAAACACTGAAGGTTCCATTCCCATGGTCGACAATTTTCCCTGTGATAAGGAGGTTCAGTTTGACAGTTTTAATATTGGAATGGAAGTCACCCCATCCAAACATTTTCTTAAATTTTCCTGTTTTCACTATTGGCCTCCGTTTAGTTCTGGCCAAAGGCTCTTGAACCTCTGTGATGTTAGCCAGCCAATCCCAAAAGTTTTCCATGTTGTCTGCATATGTCATGGGACCAGGTTTTGGCACTGGAGACTGCTTAACAAAGAGGCGCAGGGGGCTGATGATCCGCGAGTGCACCACATTGCCCACCAGTGTTCCTGGGGCATCCTTGTCTTCCCAGTCTAATCCCTCTGCGACAGGCACCACTTCTTTACTGTCACAGAAGAGCTGTTCGAAAGAAGAAAGAAAAACAAACTTCAGGTTAGGCTTTGAGCCTGCACGTGAACTGAAGTCAAGCACAAGGAAAATTCTTTCAAGATTATTCTAATTCTTGCTAAGTAGCATTTCACATGCACACATAGCTGGGCTCAACAACATAACAATATGAGTGCTTAATTCAAGTAAGACCAAACTGAGTACACAAATTTAAATGAAGAGATAAGGAAGAGAGTATTTCATTTTAATGGGCTTAGATGATTTTAGTCTTTCATTTCTTGACTTTCATAATTCTGTTTTTCCAGATTGGTGAATGTAGTACGTTCTGGCCTCTCATTTACAATCATTAAGTTTGTGAAGTCTTTTCCTCCAAGAACACTCTAGACGGCTTAATGGTGACATCAAACAGGTAAAAAAATGTGAATATGAGATACTGATAAGTCCATTAAATATATTTGGAAATATTCAGAATATTATTATATTCAAAGGCTTATGACATGATTTCATGGTTTAACGTAATTCCATTTCACTTTGTGTAACAAAAGGTTTCTGATGAATTTTAGAAAGTTTTCAAAAATTTATTTGAAAAATATCATTATGTATATAATTGCCTTCATAGAAGCAGAAATTAACATTGCAAAGTAGATTCTGGCTGAATTAGACTGCATGTGATTTGATATCTATCTGTTACAATGGAATTATGACCATTCTTAAGTAAGAGTTGCATGCACGTGTTTTCAAGTTTCTGTATATTTTGGACCAAATCATAGCCACTGAAACATAGCACTTTATTTGCATTTGATTTTTCTTTTCATTCTTTTTGTAGTGTAAGACTCCTCATGATGCATAAAAATCATTTAGTTAAATTAATATGGATCCTCAGGGAAACAGTCATTATATATGATGTTGCATAAAGTGAATATTTATAATAGACAAATTAGCAAGTCTTGATAATGGAGGTTTCTGCTGGAAGCAGAGAGAGCTTCTTATCTTTACTGGCGCAAACCACTCTTGCAATCATTCCATGGGAGCTGTCAGCATGACAGCAAAGAGTGGGAAGAGAAGTGAGGCTTTGTTTGCACTGGCTGTCTGGCCCCTTCAAAATTGGAAAAGTTCTTGGTAAAACTGGTTTTAGATTATTCCAAAAATTGTAGCTTTTATTTCAATATTGAAAAAACAGAAAAAAAAAGAGAGAACAAGTTTGCCTTGTACATTTGGTGCTCAACTGTATGTTAGAATTTGATAACCCAATGTTCATTTTTGTGTGTTCAACCACAAATATAAAAACACTCCTTACTATCAGTAGTAAATACCCATTTTTTTCCTTAAAATGTTTGCATTACATTACATAGTTTTCAAATTTTTTTCTTCTTGATCATTTTTCTTAATTCGGAGATTTTTTTTCTTCGTTCTCTCTTACAATATTGAAACATACGAACATTGAACTCATCATCCAATCATGAGGAAGTTTTGTAATCTTGTTAGGTCAGATATTCTTCGTTCATTTTGGTTGCATTATTATTTTTATTTATTTGGGACAATGAGTCAAAAACAAAATAGAGAGATCCCATCATTTGGCTAACCCACTCAAACTAAAAGGCTGGTACTGAGAGCCAAGAGCCCTGTGCCACGGGTGGTGCGAGCCCAACTTCCTGAAGCATCACTTGCCCACTAGCAGGAATCTGGAGGCAGAACCCCCACTAGGAAAGGGATCCACGTATTCTGATATGGAACAAAGGCTTCTTAGATGGTACACTCAACACTCACTTCCTGTTACACTTTAAAATTTATTTTATTGTATCTTATCCACTGATTTAGTTTTTGTAGGCACAAAGCACTTGATTTTCCTTGTGTAGAAAACTAGGTTGTTACCAGTGCATCTACTTCAAGGTCTTCATCTCCATAGGGGACTACAACAGCCCAGCACATTTTAGAATACGTGATAGACCCAACAATGAGATCCTTTTCTTATTCCCCATGACTTGTGCTGTGATGGTCCTGAGATTGCTCAATAAAATGATTATAAATGGTCTCCTATTAAACTTCTCTTTAAGATCCAAGGATTATCCTGGTGGTAGTTTGTGTGGTAAAAGAACATGACCAAGCACTTGATTCACCTGAGAAATGTGAGTGTAAAAAATCTCTAAGGTTATAAAACTGAGTTGAATGTAATTATTTGCTTTTACAAAGGCTCCTTAACTCTTCAGAGAGGATTCTCCACCTCAAAAACTGAAAATGAAATACACAGACCAGCTCCTGAAAAGCTATCAGACAATGATGTACTAGTAAAGGAGTCTGACAGAAAGGATAAGGATATTTCTTAATGTCCTTAAAAAGCTGAAACCTGCATCTACTCTCTCCACCTCTTTCTATGTTGTTCAGCTTTTCTGTTGTCATAAATCATCACATGAGAGCTGCACTGCCGAGAGGGGGCCTATCACAGACAGTGTGTGACCTAAGTCCCCAAGGCTTATCTCAATCTCAAAAGATCTACTCAGAGATGATTGGAGGCCAATGAATCATACCCATGTCTCGCACTTATCAATCACTACAACTGGGAAGCAGCAGAATATCGTGAGAAAAGCTTATGTTCAAAGCCTTGTATGACTTCTCAGGCCTCCAGGGAATTGACTAATTGATGGTTGAGCAAGTTCTTCATTGCTGCATGATAGATAAGTGATCAGGGGGCAGTCAACCCTCTCAAATTCACACTTCCATCAAAGGTTTCTAGTCTCCCCGTCTTCTGAGTCACAACCAGATTATGGGCAAGGATTAGCTCTCTCTGCCAACAAAACATGTCTGTGGAGCTTTGAATCCAGCCTACCAAGTAAGAAGTGGTAACTAAAAGTACAGTGAAGCTCCAACTACTCTCATCTCTGAATAGACAGCTTCCGTGACATGACGTACAGGAGTACAACACTAAGGCATCAGAAATTGTGGGTAAAGAACTCTGTCCATGGCAAGTTGCAATCTACCAAACACAGGACTAGATGGCCCCACTGACTTTTGTAGTTACTGGACTCTTCGTGCTAATTTCAGTATCACTGCTGTCTTTCGTCCCATCATATTACACAAATAATAATAAAAAAAAAGCATTTAACCATCTTAACTAGTCCAATCTTAAAATGGAGTTTTAAAAAGGAAAAGAGAGAAGAATTGCTGTGCTTTATCTCTTTGAACATTCTCTGATTTGAACACATTTATCAAAGCTTAAGTAATTTATGTCTTGGCAGGGTGTATCAATTTCACAAAGCACACACATTAGCTAGATACAATGATATCATATTCGTTTTTCTGCATCTTACAGAAGAGCTCAAAAAGATTAATAAAAGCTCAAACCTTCATCAATTAAAAGAAGCAGGTGGAAGGAAGGGCGTAGAGGAATAAGACTGTATTTTATCTCAGTTCTTTTGTTTTTAGAAGGGAGAAGCTGACACATTCAAATCATTCATCACAACAAGTGAAGTTGAATTTCACTGATAATTAAATGCATTTTTCCCAGGAGGCAGAGAAGCTGCAATGAATTTTATAGCAGCAGATGTGGGAACTGTCACGAATTATGAAAATAATTTATAAACTAAAAGCATCTTCCTCTGCAAACATATCAGAAGAGGTTTTTTCAGCTGTGTATGGATCTGCCATGTATTTCTTAAAACACATTTTATCTTTAAATGATTTTAGTTTATGGAGAAGTTGCATAGGACAAAGTTCCCATACACTCTGTATGCAGTATCCTCATTAACATCTAACACTACTATAATTCATCATAATTAACGAACCGATATTGATGCATTATTTTTAACCAAAAATCATACTTTATCAGATGTCCTTAATTTTACCTCAATGCCCTTTATCTGTCCCAGAATTTCATTAAAGATCCTGAAGTACATTTTTACATGTTGACTATTAGGTTTGCCTTGACCATGGCAATTTCTGAGGCTTTTGTTTTGGACCAATGGCATTCAATGCTTTGGGGAGTGCAGGTCAGACATGTTGTAGCATGCCTCTCAGTGTGGATTTGTCTGATATTTTTCTCACTGTGTGATTGTCTTTGGGGCTTGAAGGGGAAGAACGCAGAGGTAAAGTGCCTCTCCCATCATTTCATCATGGGTACATAACCAGCAACATGGCTTGTGAATGCTGGCACTGACCCTAATCTCCTGGCCTAGACTGAGAAAACATTTTCTTACAATCTTCTTTCACAATTCTGATAAGATTTGCAGACTTTTTAAATTAACTTCAATTTACATTCAGTTCAGTGGCATTTGGTTTAAGACTACTTACTTTTATGTTTTGTTCAGACATTTTTTTTTTTTTAGGAGACACAGTCCATCTGCTGGTTTACCTGCCAAGTGCTATAATCTTCTACCATCCTCCTGCTGCAGGGCCAGAGGCTGGGCTCTGAGAACTCCATACAGGTCTCCCCTATGGGGCATGGAAACCCAGGTACTTGAGCTGTCACTGCTGTTTCCCAAGATCTGCATTAGCAGAAAGCTAGCCAGGAACCAGAGCTGGAAATTAAGCTCAGGCATTCCCATATGAGATGTGGTCATCTTGGCTGCTAAGCTAGATCCCTGCCTCTGGTTATTATTTTTTAGTTGCAAACTCTCAAATATTCCATTTTTATCACTCTACAACATCACTGGATTATCTGAAATAGTCACCAACTACTTCTAAATTATCATAGCAATCTTCTGTGTCATAATATTCACCCTTATCATTAGTGTATTGTTACTCTATTTTTATTTAATATTTATTTAATATTCCCTCTCATTTCTGAGCATGCAATAAATAAAATAGAGTACTATAAATGTCTTATATAAAATTGGAAGTATTGGCAACCTGCATTAAAATAAACACCCCTTCTTAATTTAGGAGCCAGATCATTATATTTGATTCTACACACTCAGAATGTATCAACTATCAGATGGACTTTCTTGGCAGGTCATGCTATTAGCCAAAGGGAATGGTGCTAAGAAAGGAAACTCTCACACAGAACAACTCTATATTCATAGTGTTTCTCTTGAGGAAGCACCAGGAATTCTGCTTGGTGTACTCTGAGTTCTATGACAGTCCAATTTTTGCCATACTTTTGAGATAACTCTTCTTTATGTCCATTGTTGTGTTAGTTTTGCTCCTTTGCTGTCACTACGCTAACACTTCAAGGGGAAATTTTTTCTATGCATTCAGTGAGTGATGAAAAGGAAATGAAGACTATTTAAGACTTAGAATTTCTGGGCTTCAAAGTTCTACACAAAAAATCTTCACAGAATTAATGAAAAATGTATATAAAAGTACGCATTGATTTCAAATCTTGCCCAAAACAAGCCTATCTTTGAATAGCCTTTTTCAGTGGCCTTTTTGAAGTCCCTGGTTTCATGCCCTGAACAGTACATGTCCTGCTCTCCTGGAGCAGTCCTGACACATGGTATTTTCTTGAGGAGAGACCAAGGGAAGGGAACATCACCTCTGATGTCTCAGGTTGGTGTTCAACAATTCTGATTGACATGTTTGTTCTCATCTACTGACGCTTCACTTACATGGCACCTGGAGAGTAGGAGACACCTGGATTTCCCAAGTAATTCAAGCAGAGCCTGTTAAGCCACTGCCTCTAAATATGCTTCTCCTGGCTTAACAAAAGAAGTCTCAATAGTATGATCACATCCTGTTTAAGAAAACTTGAAGCCTAAAACAGTTGGGTAATGGTTGCACAAAGGAAGTGCTTTATTTTTTGCAGCATTAACAAGTATTGCTCCCCTGACTTTTGCCGGTTCCAACAGTCACAGTGATGCTATTGTATTCCCACACTGTACTTGCAAATCCTTGAACTGTGAGGAGAAGCACAGTGTCCCAATCAAGCCTGTGCATTGCAGAAGCGAATCTGTTGCTACATCCTCCTGTGGCTGCATTTGCCAATTAATAAGAAAACTGGTGCCAAAAGTGAAAGAATGAATGAGAAAAGCAGAGGAAGCCAACCTGGATTAAGCAAGGAAAAAACAGGGAAAATGCTTTCATTTATTGGAAGGTCTCAGGATCAGGAAAATAGGAGTGTGTGCTTGGCAGAGTCATTTAACCATCCCAGCAACCCGTACAAGTGATAAAGTGAAGAAAAGCAACAGGTAAGATTTCACCTCAAGAAAGCTTAGTAGTGGAAAGACAGTGCTGATAAGCAGGAGTGCAGGCAGGAATACTGGGTTAAGAGTGAGGAGACCCTCATCCTGTCTTACACAGCCCTCCACTCATTTTCTCCGTCATTTATTCAGTACACACTTTTCAAACACATGGCAGATGCCAGCCTAGCACTCCTGGAACTGGGAGTACATGGACATAGCGCCTACTTTCCTGCAATCTGAAGAACAGTGAAAGAAACATTAAGGAAATACTCATACATAAACAGTGATTCACTCACCTATCAATGTTGCATTTATACACCCCTATGCATACATCTGTAACAAAGGACTTGAAGAAGCTCATGGAAGGGAAGACTAGCTAGCCTATCAGTTAAAACTTCTACATTGCATATCAGAGTGCCTGGATTCCTCTCTGCTCCAACTCTTGACTCCAGCTTGTATCCAATGCAGAAGCTGGATAGAGGGTGATGGCTCAAGTAGCTGGATTCCTGGCACTCACATTGGGTGCTGGAATTATGTTCCTAGCTTCCAGCTTCAGGGCTTCCCCAGCCCTGCATGCTGTGGGTATTTGGGGATCATATAGGAACTGCTGTCTCTCTCTAACAAATCTGTAACAAAGTAAATAACTGACAGCTTGTGCTTTATTTTTAAAGATAAACTTATTTTAGTGGAAAAATATTTTGAAATCCACAAACACAAGAGACCTTCAAAAATTCCTAGAAAATATATATTATGAGAGAGAGAGAGAGAGAGAGAGAGAGAGAGAAACGAACCTCCCTTTGCTGTTTTCACTTTCCAAATGTCTGCAACAAATGAAGTAGGGCCAGAACCCAAGCTAGGAGCTGCCAATTCAGGTTAGTTATCCAGTTTGAGCGCCAAGAAATCAATTACTTGATACGCCATCATTATCTTTTAGGATCTACAATGGCATGAAATTGGAGATGGGAAACAGACCCTAGTATGCTGATGTAGGATGTATATTTTCTAAATCCCATTTCCATGAAATTTGAGGTTTTCTGGTATGTGGATGTGTGTGTAACAAGGAGTGGGAGGGCTAACTGAGTTAAGGGATTAGGGTAAACAACAGGGCAACAAGTGAATAGAATTAAGCAATAAATCTCTATTCGGATAAGAGCAATGAAATCCAAGACTCACCAATTGCTACCTGATAAATAATGAATTAGTGGCTAGA
Source organism: Ochotona princeps (assembly GCF_030435755.1). Classification (NCBI taxonomy): domain Eukaryota; kingdom Metazoa; phylum Chordata; class Mammalia; order Lagomorpha; family Ochotonidae; genus Ochotona; species Ochotona princeps. Next base: position 23,340,900 of record NC_080836.1, read on the forward strand.
AAACAAATCGATCTTGGTATTTATATTTCTTTATCATCTGTTCCAAATTGTATATTGATTTGTTTGTAACCACTAATGAAAGTGGGATACATTGTAACACAATAGTGTTTCTAGTGGAAGGCTAATTTGGTGATTTTTGCCACACCATAATCAGACTGTACTGATCAGTGTGTGCTGAGTTTCTGTCAGCTGTAGTCTTGCGAAAGTGATGACCTTTCCCGTCCTTGTCTTCATCTTTCAACCTCCAGAGAGCTGGGTTCTGGGTAGGACAGTGAGAACTGTGCCACGATTAGAGTATATTCTTGTCCTATCACTCTTCATCATGAATGTCATATACATTAACACTGTTGGAAAATTAAGTGTGAAATGGATAAATAAGAATATTCTGAAATAATTTGTTTGACTTTATGTTCACAAGTGTCTTAAAAATACACTGACAACAACTAATGACCCTGATTTTCAAAAGAACTGATGAATCTTTCAACCAAAAGAGAGACCAACTTCTCTTGTTGTCACAATGTTTTAGAAATATCTGTTTTTCAAGATGTTTTCAGTCCTCTGTTTACAATGAACATAAGAAATTTACTGCTTATATTAGCTTACTATGTAACCTACACTTGCATAATACACAAGGTATAAATTGCACAGATCACCCACGATTAAGAAGCAAGAGCATGACTAATTTATAATGTATCAAAGAAACGTAGTCCTCTACTCTTCAAAGAAGAAACTTTAAAACTTCCAGCACTAGGCAAAATGGATTGAATGCCTCACACATGTGAGTTTATAGCAACTTTGTTAAGTTTTGCCTTGATAATAGGACTTGAATATGCAAAAGGGACACACTGATACAGTTCTGTACAAATATTTTTAAAAGCAGTCGGCTTGTTCCTCTTGAATTTTCTGGAAGCATTTATTAACTTACTAATGTTTGAGTGACAACCTCTGCTATGTTTGGAAGAATACCTGGCTTGCTTTGTGGGTTTGCACATAACATTAGTGTACGATCCATTATAGCTAATCATTAATTATTTCACTGGGAGTATTAATTTCATCCATGAACCATAAAATAAATATTATACAATCTAGAGGTAGCTTGAGGATCCCATTACATTTGAAGAATTACAAGATCAGTAATACAGGGTGAAATGAAGCATTGTTTTTGTTGTTTGCATAGAACTTACGTAATTGGATTCTTTAACAGCTCTGTCTTGTATACTGCAGTTAAAATTAAAACAACAACCTTTTTATCAGAAAAAAAAAACACAACAAAATCCCCTGTAACCATAATCAAGTTCAGCACCCTACTATTTTTTTTCCTTGTAAATGAATCTTAGAAAGCATTTTTCCTGAACTGAAATTTTATAGAACATTATCCTTGCTGACAAAACATGTATTTTCTGAACAACACTCCATGCTACATTGATGATTAGTTGTGTCGCTTTCCCTGGAATCATGCTTCTGGGGCTCCATTATGGAGCTGTCATAGCATTTTAAAAAAAGAATGACAGGAAACAGGAATGAAGAATGACAGACTCAAACATACACCTATATATTAATTGTGCCTATTAATATTTTGGGGGAATAATGTGGCACTGCTTCAAAATTCATTTTGCAAGTTGTGAAACAAATGATTGTTTAGGAGAGGAAAGGAAGCTAAACAGTGGGCGACAGCCTTTCTGCTGAGTGCCAAATTCCTTTTACCTTCCAGATATCTTTTAATAGCTACCCTTTACATTTTCTCTAAATTGATACAGGAACTAACAGGATACATAAATGTGAGGACAGAACTCTTAGCAGAAACAGCCAAAAAGCTAGATTGCAACGCTTGGCAGTAGTTTTATCGCTAAGGTTAAATATGGCAATCCTTATTTTATCTTGATGACAGTGATCTGGAAAGCAGGCAACACAAGCCTCTGCAAAAGAAAAAATATCAGCGCATACAATACATGATGACATGCAAAAATACCGTGTGTAAAACATGCACGTGCATGTACATGACCCTAGGTCTTTGCTAATACTTAGGGAGAATCATGTATAAAAAATTTAGAATTTTGACTCAGAAAACTAAATAAAGGGAGAGCTGTGAAATTATGAGTAGGTTGGAAATAAACATCACTGAGGCTTGTGGTTAAGGTGCTGCTAAATAAAATAGGCTACATTTCCTGTAAAACAAGGTCAGGTGACAGTGTAATTTAATTCAACTTTTACAAAGTCATACAAAGTGCTTTTCTGATGATACAGTGGATGGAGGCCGTAAATGAGTAAATGATTCAGCATGTTAAATAGCACCGTCCACTTTCAGCCACATGTTCTTGTTAACCCCATACCAATTTTTAGTGAGATGAGCTTTATCAGATAGAAACACATACATGTTTTAGAAATATTGTGTCCTGAGAGATAGCCAACCAGAATTTGGGTCTTGATCACACTAAAGTTGGCATTTAGAAACAAAAAATTAATTTGGGGAAGGGCAGTTGAGTGAGGGGTGGAAATGCGAGGTCAGTTTCTAATATGAGGGATGTTTGGGAGGGGTGTTTGGGATACAGGAATGAGGTGGGGCTAGTGGAGGCCCACAGGTTTTGTACTTTGCCATCAATTTCTTTTGATGTTTCAATCTTCAGGTATTACTAATTTGGCAGTTAGCTTCTTGTGCATGTGAAAGGCAATTTTACAATCAATTTGACTAGGCTGTAGCTCCCAGTTACTCAAGCACTAATGCAAGTGCTGTGTGAAGAAATTTTGTGGATGTTAACATCCTTAACTAGCTGGTTATTTATTTATTTATTTTTTTAATTATTTATTATTTAACTTCAGTAATTACATTGTATTATGTGACACAGTTACATAGATACTTGGGTTCTCCCCACCCCTCCCCAAACCCTCCCACCATGGTGGATTCCTCCACCTTGTTGCATAACCACAGCTCAAGTTCAGTTGAGATTTCCCCATTGCAAGCGTATACCAAACATAGAGTCCAGCATCTTATTGTCCCGTCAAGTTCAACGGCTTCTTAGGTATACCCTCTCTGGTCTGATGACAGAGCCAGCAGAGTATCATCCCAGTCAATTGAAAGCTCCAACATTAATTCCATAATGATGTAAATTTTTGCTGATGGTTATTTATTTATTCATGTTTATTCACTATCAGTACTTATTGCTTGTACTACTACACCAAACACTGGTAAATTTAATTGGTAATTTTTAAAAACATTTATTATCATTTTTTGGAAAGACCAATTTACAGAGAGGAGAGACAAAGACCTTCTGTCTATTGGTTCATTCTCCAAATGGCCATAATGGCCACAATGGCCACAATGGCCACAATGGCCAGGGCTAAGGCCATCTGAAACTAGGGGTATGCAGCCAGCTCAGGATCTCCCATGTGAATACATGATCCCAGGGCTTTGGGCCATCATCCATTACCTTCCCAGGTCATAAGTAAGGTGCTGTATTGGAAGTGGAGCAGCCGGGACACAGAATGGTGTCCATATGGGATGCTGGCACTGCAAGATGGAGGATTAGCCAGTTGAGGTATTGTGCCAGTCCCTAATCAATACATTTAAATGACACTGATGAGTTTAATTTTTTTCAAGGCTTTTAATATACCTAGAATAATATCTCACTTAGATGTAAACATTCACAATCTAATATAAATTTTCATAGGATTCTACCTAAATGTGCTGGTTTACACTCATCCAATACAAGTGTTCTTAAGATTGGTACCAGTTTATGCAGTATAAAATGTCCACTTAACGAACGTGTAAATGCATGTAAGTGATACACATGAAATTAAAACTTGTGTTACAATTATTCTTGCAACCATCACTCCTGACATTTATACTGAGAATGATAGAGTCTTCATAAATAACCTCATTGGATTCTTACATCTACTTTGTGGGAGATGTAGAACAAGAAATAGCCTTGGTGAGGTTAAGAGGTTTGTGCACAATCCAAGTATTGAAAGGTAGCAATAAATTCAGAAATCAGGGGTTTTATTCTTTTTAAGGTCAAGATGTCTTTTTCTCACTAATGTGTAAATGGGCCTGACACCAAAAAACATAACACAATGGAATAAAACATCTTTATGAATTTAAAAATGAAATAACACATTTGCCTAATAAACTAAAAATGAGATTTATTCTAAAAAAGAAAATTATTAAACTTAACATTCTCCTTGCTAATATTTAAATATTTCATTTGTACATTGATGGGTCATACAAACACTAAATCTTTTATATTACCTTTATATTTAAAGAAGACAAAAGTTCCTTTAGCTGCATAATAGTTAACATGCTCTGCCAGAAAACAAGTCTTGAGATTATTAAGAGTAAACTCTTAGTCCCACTCAGTGGCAACTTGATCTAGATTTCCCCCAAGCACTCTGAAGGGCAAGTTGCTGTTTCAGCACTTGTCCTCAGATTCCATGCCCTAAATCCTGGCTGGTTTCTGCCTGGGGCAGGCCACTGGACTCTGCAGCCTCTCTGCACACCACGAGGTCTCAGCAGAACAGATCTTTGTACCTCTGCACTGCCCACTAAGGCACCCTTCCGTCCTATCTTCCCTTCTGACCTTTCAGCCTGGGCTGAAAACGTTTCTGGTAACCAAAGGGTCCTCCACACGTCTTATCTGGTAACGATATCTGAGCTCCAGAGTACTGCTGAGACAGTCACCGGGCTCCATGGCCATACACCTAAAACATGTTGAGTACAAGTTGTCTAGTCACACCTGTGGCTTTTTTCTCCAGGGCCATTTGCTGACTCAAACTAAAGGGGATTTTTAGTTCTGAGTGTGGACTTTACTTAATCATAGGAGGATCTTAAGCAGCTACACTGAAATTTCCCTGAAGGAGGTGCAATTCTGTCTTCAGACTGCAGCTCCAATGGCTACCAAAGACCTCTAGCTTTCAGGCCTTCCTGGTCAAGTTTGGGTTTGAGAGTGCCCAGAATCACAGGAGCTAGTTCCTGGAAATGTAGCTCTGTAATACTCATCCTCTCTAGCCTTCGTGTCTGTATCTCTGGGGAATTCTAGTTACTTTAATAATGACATTCATGTGTGAAAATCTTATTTTCATGCCTTAGTTATGCGCCTTGATTTCCTGTATCCACAGAACCAAGGGTGTTACTGGGGTACTCGAGATGACTTAATCATAAATGTTGATTTATGTCAATTATCCTTCCATGTTGCTCTCCTGAAAGCATAGGTCCACATATTGGCCACACACAATTATTATTGCCATTTTTGTGTTTTTACTTAGCACTTCCTCTTGTAAACTCCTGATATCTTATTCATGTCCTTAATCTCTTTCACAGTGCCTGATTCACAAAAAGTTCCTAATAAAAGCTGAAAACCTAAACTACTTATAGTATGTTTACTTCCTGGACTGTTCACAGATCTTTAATTCCCCAGATTTTACTTTTGGCCACTTTTGAAAATGTTTTAAATCTTAATTAAAGTTTAATCAATAAGGCAGTCAAGTAAAAATAATGGAAATTGGGGTTGGGGGGGCAAGTCAGAAGTTGGAGGAATGGAACAGAGTAATACATAATGATAATTTAATAGAAGAGTAACAACACCTAAACCAAAACATTTGAAAAATAATATTGTGAACAATTGGTTACAATTATTAAGTAGCTTAATTTACAGGGTGTTACACAATAACAAATTCTATGACTTTCAGGGAATAACCATCCACCCTCTACAGCTAAGAATGCAGCAATCAGACATCACTGGAGTCCAGGGTCTCTCTATCTAGTGTTTTAGAGATAGGTTTCCCTTAATTGAACCATGGAAAAGTACACCATGTCAGTTTTGCACCTTGTAAAGTACAACATTAATTCTTCTCTGGTTGTGTAAGTGGTAGTTATAAATGGAGCTAGAAATGTTACAAACGAAAGGAAGGTACTGGGACCGGACACTGTTGTTACTCAACTGACCGTAACACTTCCTCCTACAATCTCCACCAGGCTGACACTCTGTTTGCTCAGCTCCTTGGCATGGGCCTCTTTGTCATTGGGCTGACAACTGACAGGGCCAGGTGTACCAATGGGGAGCTCTCCTTCAGTCAGCAGATACTTGGCTCAGAGAGTTTCTGGCTTCTTACTTGGCATCTACAATTATTTGCACATGAGATCAAAATCTCTTTTATCTGGCAATCTCTGAGTGCCATTCTCTCATTTCTCTCCCATCTGAACCTCCTCCCCACACTGGATGTGAAAGTCGTGGGGAAGGTCAAATAGGACGTCCCTGGAATTAGAAGATGGCTCAGGACCACAAGCAACAGCATAGGCTCTGCCAGCCTTTTATGTCAAGCCACACAGCCCGGGCTTGTGGCCCAGTGAATTTTGTAAAATACAAATCTAATTCCTAGCTTGAATCCTTACCTATGCTGGTGTTTTTGTACATTGAGAACATTGGAATTCCATCCACGACCCTGACACACCCACACAAACACACACACACATCCCATGTAAAATTTTCTAAAATTCCAAGATATACCAGTGCCATTTATTAATGAACAATTACATGTGAGTTCAAATGTGTAACATTACTCCTACAAGCAACAAGAATAAGGACGCTACAACAAATAAGGAAAGCATGAAATTAGAGGTCACAGATTTCAGTCATAATCAGTCTCACAACAGCTCAGGAGAGCTTCCTTCTGTAAAGTGTCCCTTCACACCCTGAGGCACACAGTGTTTCTCAAGTTCTGGGCCCCTACTGTTAGAGACAGAGCTGGTGTTTGTTTCATCAGGCTGAATTCCTTGAGACATGGAAGTTTTCTTACTCTTTGCTGTATTTCCAAGGCCAAACAGAAAACACATATCTTTAAGAAACGTACTTTGCTAAAAGCAGTGTGACCCTACCCACAAAGCTGCAACATCACTTTCCTTAATTGAGTACTTTGAATTGAATGACTTTCCTTAAAATTGAGTACAACGTGGTTAGGGCATCCAGTCGCAGAGAAACTATCCTGAAGAATAAATCTTTCCTTAGCAATGCCTGGGCCTCATGCAGTGACAGGGTCATCAGAGCTTGTTTCCTTTCGAATTTCCTCCTTCCAAACATATTCTCCTCCTGTTCCACGTAGCACATCTCTCAGTCTCCAACTCAGCACCTGAGTTCTTGAGACCATCTTTGTTTCCATCCCCTTTCCATGTAATCCATTTCTAATACCACTATTCTATTCCCATGTCTATCTTATGCCTATCTGCCTCCCTCTGCGTCCACTGTCCCCTTCATCATTGACGTGACCACACTCCTGGATGCCTTCAGAACCCCCTGTAGTTCAGCTTTATGCATACATGTCTGTGGTGTTCTACATGGAAGAGTGTTGTGAGGTTGCCACGTAAATTTTGAATTATTGATTGTGGCCATTTCTTGATTTTTTTCCCCATCAAGATGTGATAAAACCTAAGGCTGAACTATGGGAGCAATTCTGGTATGTCTACAGGACTGACCAACAGGAACATGTGACAGCTGTAGTGGATTGTGCTGCAAGCCTAATTATGCAGACTACAGTTTGGTAAAAGGAAGAAGTTTCTAATCATGTGGTCTGACCCTCAGTAGAGGAGCCTGGTTCTATGATAATATTATGGACTGATTGTATTCCCCCAAAAGACAATGTTGAAGCCCATGGAATTAAATTAAAGTGGAAATGAACATGCCTGAAAATTTTCTGAGCCAACAAAATCAACTAACTCTTAAAAATCCAGCTTTAACCTTACTTTAATTGCAAATGTAAGCAAGACTTAATTTGAACCAATTGTAGCAAGTGTTTGTACTGAAGAAAAACAAAACCTAACCACAGTCCATTAAAAGCAGACAACATAGCATGGCATAATCAGACCTTCCAACAAAGCAAACCAAAAATGGCAATTTTATAACTGTGATGAATCAAATCATTGGTTGGTTTTACCTCTGCATTCACTCAGTAAACACTTGCTTTTCATGTTTTGTCAGCAGAGCACTAAATCCTTCTGGTTGGCTGCTTCTCTACTCATCAAGTGTTACTTACTCATACAAACCCTTTAAGATTTTATGTTGCCTCATTTTTAAAAAACAAAGTTTATCAAGTGTCTGTGAATGTGACTTCACTTGGGAATAAGGTTTTAGCTGGTCTAACTAAATTAGAGAGAGTGGGTAAATCAGGTCCAATTCAACATGACTGCAGTCTTGGTAGGAGGAGAGTAGAGCGCAGGTGGAAGGCCATGGCGCAGATGGACAGTCAGGTGCAGTCTCAGAAGAGGATGGCAAATGGAGTCAGGCTGCCACTGCCAAGGGAGTCCCAAGACTACCAAAAGCTAGAAGACCCCAGAAAGAATCCTCCCCTCTAGGGTTTGCAGCAGCCACCTACGCTTTACTCCCAAACTCACAGCTCAAAAACTGTGAGAACAAATCCCCATAATGTGCTACACTGCATTCCCCCTATTACCTGTGTTTTCAGAAACCCACAACCAACTTCACTCTAAAATACTAACTTCTAACTTTTCTTGGAGACATTTTTTTTAGGACTCAGTGTGATGACTCAATGGTTAAATCCTCTGCAAGTACTGGGGTCCTATATGGGCACCAGTTCATGTCTTGGCTTCTCCACTTCCCATCTGGCTCCCTGTTTGTGGCCTGGGGAACCAGCAGAGGATGGCTCAAAGCCTTGGGACTCTGAACCTTCATGGGAGACCGGGAGATTCGGAAGAATTTCCAGGCTCCTGACTTCAGTCTGGCTCAGCTCTGGTCATCATGGCCATTTGGGGAGTGAACCAGTGGATGGAAGAGCTTTTTCTTTGTCTCCTTCTCTCCGTTAATCTGATCAGCCTTTCCAATAAAACCAAATAAATCTTAAAAGTGTGTGTGTGCGGGGGTATTGGCACTGTAATGCAGTACATTATGTCTCACCTACATTGTCAGCACTTGCTAAGGCTCTGACTGCCATATCAGCATCACTTATGGGTACAAGTTTTAGTCCCAGCTGCTCTGATTCTAATCCAGCTTACTGATAATGCGCCTAGAAAAGCATCAGAGGATTGCTCAAGTTCTTGGGTCCCTGCACCCATAGGGAAGATTCGAAAGAAACTCTATGCTCCTGGCTTCAGACTGGCCCAGCTCCAACAATTGTTGTCCTCTGAGGATTGATACAGCAGATAGAAGATTCTCTCTTTAAATCTTCAAAAATAGGTTTGAAAATCTATTAAATATTAAATATGAAATATCTTTTGCTATCAGAACTCTAATAAGGTTAAAATGCAAATATGTTAGTAAATTATTTGCTACATGTGTGGTAGAAAAAATCTTCATATCCTTTTTGTATGAAGAGATTTTACATTTCATTAAGAAGTAAAAATCAAAATGGAAACATAAGAATAAAAACACATGGTTCACAAGAAAAGACATACAAGTAGACAATGAATAGCTGTAGAGATAACTAAAAATAATGAAATGAAATTTTAAAACTTGGATATGTTCAAAAAATAAAAATAATAATATTTTATAAACATTAAATTGACATAGTTTTGTTTTTTAGCCTAGTATATCAGTATAGAAGTTTGGCAAACTAATGTTGAAAGTGTTTAGAAGAATTAATCAACGCAATTTTTCCCAAGAGACATTTGGGCATATCAATGAGTACCTGCATTAGCCCAACAGTGGCCCAACCCTCCGTGTCTAGAACTAACCATAAAGCAAAATTATGCCCAAGGTACTGGTATCTGTAGAGACTGGAGATCAATGAAATGTTCAACAAAAAGCTCAAACTTAGTACTAATCAAATAAATAAAAATAAAACAATACATACACTGTGACTATGAAATTAGCAAAGACAAAATGTGTGGAAATAAAACATTTGTTTCAGAATAAAATGAGAATATCTGTACTGTAAAGGAAATAGAATAGCCTCCACCCCCACCTAATAAAGCAATAGTTAGTAGAACATTTCTGGGACGCAATTAAATGTGCACAAAAAGCCTTAGAGTTCCTCATTCCTTTCTATGTAATAATTGCCCTAGGAAATTTTCCACAATACCAACTGCAATGTATGCACCATGTTCATTACAGTGATATTTATGCTATGAAATGTGAAAGCAACCAAAACCTCCGAAAAAAATCAAAGAACACGGCTGACTTTTATGCACTAACTTAACAAGCCTATTACCTGATATCGTAAAATGATACGTGTTTTAATGCACAGAGAATACTTATTACTATAATGCTTGGATAAAATAGTTGTGAAAATATATATAAAGTATTACTACAAATACCTTGTACATAAAAATGAATGGGATATTAGAATTAATATAAAATATTAACAGGTATAAATATTACTGATAATTTTCCTTCTGTTTTTATTACTGATAATTTTCCTTCTGTTTTCAAAATATCCAACAGTAAGCAGGTATTTCTTCTTTCAAGTAACAATGTGAAGCTAAGATCTACCCAAATGTAGCTACTATCTGCTGCAGAATCACTCAGTCATCCAGTTTGGCGAAACTGAGATGGTAACAAATTGTGGAATTCAAACTGCTTTGACAGAGTAAACAATGAGGCATTTGGTATGTTTAGACTTGTATATATGCTGTTTAGTATAACACCTGGAGCGTGGTGTGTTATAAATGTTGATCACAATGAATAGAAACATAAAATATTGAAAATGTATATAAATGGGTATTTGCACATAGCCATACAACATATACATAAAATGTAACGCACTCTCTCAAATCGATCAACAGTACGTAGCTAAGTTTCAATTATTTATGGAGAGAAGTCTAAAAGAATGCAAAGCCACTTTGTAGTTGTCAAGGAAGTAGAAATCTTATATATATATTATTCTTTTGTGGGCAGAAGAAAGAAAAATTAACTGTTGAACTGAAAGTGCTGCTCTGTACCCTGAGAGGAAAACAACAATGGGAGCCGTTGTTCTTTTTCCTCTTATCCAACCATGGCTGGCCCTAGGGTGGAGCTGTGAGAATACAGAAGGGAAAGAAACAGTGTAACTAGGATTACCAGTTGCTTTCTTATGAATAAGTCATAAAGAATCACCCTTAACAGAGTAGTCGAGATAAAGTGAGAGACTGCTTTCTTGGTCTTAATGTATAATCTAGCAGCAGCTTCCAGTGCCAAGGTTGGCCAACCTGTGCTAGGGACAGTAAGAAGAACAGATGAACAATTTGCAGAGGGAAGTATATGAACAGGAAGAGAGTGGGAGCAAGCGCCAAGATCCTTGGGCCAGGCCTCTGAGGCAGAGAAATGCTCGCATAGGGTGGGCAATTTCTGTGGACAATCAGGTCAAATCAGAACTTTGGGTCGCCCATTTTCCTATCTGATCCCAGGCAGTTTCCTGCTGAATGGCAAAGCACCAGCAGCGGAAATATTTCATGTGTATTTTCTTGATAATAGCAGACTTTAATTCCAAATTCAGCAGGAGGCCACATTAGATAAAGATAGAAATTGAGGCCTGTGTCTTCCCACATGGCCAGTCTTCCTCAGTGGACACTACACATAACAAATTGTTCGTGCACTTCCCAGTATCTCCTCGTGCTGGTCTGTGCTGCTGAAGGGCATCAACAAGCTCTGCTTCTCTATTTCCCAGTAAGCCAAGGAAGGCAAATGGTAATAACCTCATTTTGTAGATGAGAGATCAGGGTGGCGAGGGCTTAGGCAATGAATGCAAGTTTCTCCAGCAAGTGAGCCATAGAAAGTAAACAGAGTCCTCTGTAACTGTTAAAGGGCTGCATCTAGTAGTCCACATTAATCCAGCATCCAAATCATTTTTAACTGTATCTATGGCTTTTCTTTTAATTCAATTTTGTGTAGTAACAGTGTCTTTAGTCAAACACATACTTAGCTCTGTAAACATTTTAAAAATAAGCCTCTACAATTTTCCAATCTTTCCATCTACCAGCATCTGATTGTAACATTTCTGCTTTGCAGCAACAGTTTATGGCATTGCTAGCAATTACGGTTGGATATCAGGTCCCATAAATACTTAATGATATCATTAATTTCTGAAAGGGAAAAGGGAACCTTGATGGTAGGTTTAAATGGATAAGGAATTTATTTCCTCATATTTTGCACTGATACTTAATTTCAGCTGCTGAGATTGAAGTCCTCCTATCTGTGATTGATGAGAATTTTCCACAGCTGTAGCCATTTCTATTTTCCTTTAACTATTTACTGGCTTCCCTCCCCCCTTTGTGCAGGACTTGCAAGGTTGAGCACTCAACCCTATCAGCATAGCACCTGCTGACCATGGTGTCTGTAGGGTTTCTTAATAAATGTCCTCCCTCCTACTTGTTTCTTGAATGCCTGGGACATTTCACTTTACATTTGTTAAGACTGGTTCATTAAAGCACTAATTTTAAACTGTAATTATCTGTTGGTTCATATCAGCAGTTGAGCCACAGTGGCTTCTAACTGCAGGAGAATTTCACATCTGTTTTCATCCCCTGAAGCCTCAAGCAAGAGTTACCATGCACAGTGTGAAAGAGATGTAGAGACTGTTGCACAACAGACAGCAAAGGCAGGAAGGAAGAGTTGGAAATAAGGGAAATAGACACAATTGTAAAACTGTTCATAATAACAACTCCTGGGTTAAAAAAATCAAAAGAAATCAAATAGGAAGCATGACAGGTAAATAGGTATATTGTAAGGTGGAGAGGATCTTTACTGTGCAACATCTAATTCCAGGAGAATCTGCAATTTGCAGTCCCAAGGAGGTGGGAAGCGGAGCAGGGTGTATTATCCCTTGTTTTACAGAAAAGGTTAACGACATGGGTATTCGTATCACGGAGTGTCATCCACCAGCTTGGTCATCAACCTGCCTAAGGCTGGCAGAACTGAGTAGAGTTCTTATATTTAAGGCATAATTGTTCAAGAAATCAGTGGTAAAAAGGGTAATCTAAGGAAGATTGAAAGAGTTTTAAATGGATAAAAGAATAAAAAGATGGAGAGGAAAGATGAAGAGAACACACGTTCTGGTTAGAAACTGCTGCGTTTCTTCAGCACCCAGTGCACACTATGTTATGTGAAAGGAAGGCTGACGTGTCCTTATTAAGTGTTTCTTGCAGGCCTGATAACTTGGAACTTTGACTCTGGTGAGTATTACTTGCACCGTACAGATGAAGAACCAGAATTGAAGAGATCAGAACTTGGATTGGCATTTGGGATACTTTGCCAGATGAAGTTTTACTGCTTCCTGAAGAATGTATATCTTATATGAAAAGCAGGAGAGGGGAGAGAGAGAATCTCCCTTTTCCTGCTTCTACCCCAAATGCTCCCAACAGCCAAGGCTGGGCTAAGCCAAACTAGAAACCAGGAACCCAATTCCCATTACCTCACATGGTACACCCTAGAAAGAGCTGTAATCAGCAGCCAGGACTCAAACACAGGCACTTTGGTGTGAATGGAACACATCTTAAGAACTACATAAAATACCTATCCTGATAACATTTCACTTTTATGTAAACAATGCACACAATGGCACAAGGCTAGCTGTTGCAGGGAGCAGATCTGCCCATTATAGGAGAGGAGAGGAGAAAGTGCATCATGTTGCTCTGGTTTGGGACAAATGAAAAGAAGAAGAAACAGTGGGAAAATTCTCTGCAACACTGAAGCCATGTATCATTTTCTAAATACTATTTCTATCTTTTAATTCATTCCATACTTAGGTCCTAGTTTGAGATTACCGCATAATTCCTGCCATGACCCAGCCACTTCTAGGAACAACTGCAGAAGACCCACATTCTCTTTTTTTCACATTGTCTATTTCCCTTCCTGGGGGGAGAGGGGAGAATAGACATATCCAGCCTCACAACCACCCCAGGGTCCCCGATATGGGGCATACTCCGAAGGTCCTGCTCAAGTGGTTTTCACTGTTCAACAGTTCTGAATTGCTGTTGATCTTGCCACTGTAAGCACGATGAAATCCCTCCAATATCCACTGGCTGACACAGTCCACCTTAGTCTCATTTTGCCCAGATATTCACTACCAATGCCTAGCTGGGGTATTTGATCAATTTGTTCTGTCCGCCATCCTCTGTTATGGTACCAGGTGTCCTCTGCAGGCTCCAGTGTACTGCCATATTCTCCATGTTCATCTGGATATGCTATCTACTGCTCTAAGCCACTGAGGAGGCTCAATCTGACACACGCACTCCATGGTCAGACGATGAAATCTATAATTCTCTCCATGGTTGGAATTCTGAGTCCATTGGTTCAGTTGGGGGATCCCCAAAGAAATCTCATCTGAGGTGATTCCAGACCTGATTCTTATGTGTGCTTGCCAATACAGGGTCCGGCACATTCCATCGCCCAAATCAGCCTCTGCGCACACTGCTGGTTGCAATTGCTGGGTCACATCTGTCTCCAGCCCTGTATTCTACACAAACCAATCGGTGTTGTAGCCCAGCCCAATCTTGCCTACCACACACTCAGCCTTCATGTAAACCAGTGGGAGCTACAGCCTAGTCAGAGTAACTCCCAATAACTCCCACCAAGCCTGTCCTCTGCCCTGGTTCCCATGCTTGGCTAATATGTACAGCAGTCTGTCCCACATCCAATTCAGCTCTCATACATGTCAACGGGCACTGAAGCCTAGTGTAACCCAACCAGCCCCACTATCCAGCCCACACTGGTGCCAGCGGGTGATACTCTCTGTCTAGCCCCTAGTCCTGGGTCTCATGCTCACCAGTGGGAGTGACAACCCAAGGGAGAATTACCCATTCTTTCCCTAATGGGCCCACTCTTACTCCTGGAACTTGCACTCTCCAGGTGGTTGTGTATTTAGCTTGACAGATTTTGCTCCCCCTGCCCATGCCAGCATCCACCAGCTGATGCTGTGGCAAAGCCCAACCAACCCACACCCACTCTGACTTATGCATACACCAGCAGGAAGAGTCAACTCAGCCTGGTTTTCCCCTCACCCAGCTCACATGTAGGCCAATAGGTGTTGTAGCCCTGCCAAACCTGGTCTGCCCAGATCCCAGCACTCACACTGGTCAGTGGGAGTAATGGTCTAGCAGAGGAGCCATACACAGTTTCCCTACTGGATTTGCCAGCCACCTCTCTGCCCCATGCTGCTCTTCCCAGAGTCTCACGTATTCTCGTTGAGTGCTGCAACCCAATCTGGCATGGCCTGCCTCACCTCGGCATTTGCCAGTGGTTCTGTAGTTTGGTGTGGGTGGGCTGGGCCCAGCCCAACCAGCCACCAAATTCTGCCCTAATGTAAACTGGCTGGTATTGCGATCTGACCTGGCATGACCCATACACCTTTCTGATTCTCTGATTTGCCAGTGGGTGATATGAACTGGCCCAGCCCGGTTTACCCCAGACTGAGCCAAATATGTGCCAGTGGGCAGCATTACCTGGCCTGGTCTGGGCTGCTACCTCTTAGTTCTTGACCTCACCTGCATGGAATGTGTCCTGACAGAAGAGTTCCCCAAGCTCTTCCACCAGGATCTGTCCCAATGTCAGATCTCATGCACATCGGTGGATACATTGGCCAGCCCTATTTAGTCCACTTCCTGTCCTAGCAGGAATAGTGTCCTTTCCTGACTGGCTATCATCGATTCTGATTCTTATTGTTGGGTACTACTACTGTCAAGCCTGGTCCACACACAAACACAGCTCACACCTGGCTCAGCAGAGACAGAACCAAGCCTGTCTTATACCCAGCCTGGTTCTCATGAGCATCAGTGGGCGTTGGAGTCTAGCCCAGTCTTGCATACCCCAGACCCAGCCCACACTTGTGCTGAGGGATACTGCAACCATGTCCAGACCAGTTTGTAGCCCCCGCTCCTGCTCTTATGCTTACTAGTGGGAGTCACAACCCAGTCAAGGTGTCTCCTTAGCTCCCCAACCAGGCCTGTTCCCAGCCACAGATCTTGTGCCTTGCAATGGTTGCTCTGACCCAGTTTGGCATAGCCCCTCACCTGCTTTGGCCTTTGCCATTTGATGCTGCACCCTGACCTGACTTGGCCTGCCCCTAGTCCCAACTCTTTCTGGTGAGTGCTGCAACCTGGCCCTGGTTAGTCTGCTCTCATCCCTGGCTCATGCAAACTGGCAGGTGTGATAGCCTATCTCAGCATGACCTGCACTCCATTCTGGCTTCTGCACTTGCCAGCAGACTGACAATTCGTAATTCCCTATTCCTCCCCTTCCTATATCCACTTAGTGTGAATAACTCAAACTGAAGAAAAACAATGATTGAAACACAGGAACATATGAGGCCAGAGGGGCAGATGATTTCTTTGAAAAATATTAAAGATCTCAAATACTATACAAAAGGCTGTCCTTGTAAAGAGATTTCATAGACACAAATCTAAAGCAGACAATCACACTTCCCACTCTCCCTCCTTCCGTTTTCCTTTAACTTTTGCAATGGAATAATTTCGACTTGCTTCACAATCACACTTACTGCACCATAATGTTCAACAAACAACTCTGTTTCACAGAAATAGCACAAGGATTATACACAATAATCAAATTATAATATGTCAGTTTCATTCACACACATTGTGTGTGTTCTATATTAACTATCAAAAATACAGAAAACCTGATATTTGTCTTTTTGGAACTGGCTTATTTTGCAAAGCATAATGTTGTCTATTTAGGAGAAATAAATTGCATGTGTTAAGAACAAAAAGAATGTGGAAAGATCTTTACATGTTTGAGCAATAAGAGCCTTAATAACGGCTAAAGCAAAGAGAATGCAGAGAACAAAAAGGGCAAAACACTATCTCTATTCTGAGTACAGAATGAGGTAAAGCAAATGAGAACCAAATCCTGCCTAATGAGAGCTAAATCAATGAGCGTTCTATTGACAAATTAATTTGAAAATCTTTAAGGAAAAAAAAAACTATGCTTCAGTTCCTAATTATCTCCACTGGAAAGAGTGGGTCGCGTCTTCTTTCTTGTGTTAAATAACAAGTCTTTAACGTAAGAAGTTAAAGTCCATTTTTCTTTTAAAGCTCCAGGACCTGGGTATTGGGTTGAATAATTTAGCTATTTGTGTAAAACCTAATGTTTCAAGTCTCGAAGCAGGAAAATAAAAATCAAGATTTCCTGTAGATATAAGATGAATAATATTTAATGCTTCAGAGATTATCAGTAAAGGAAAATATTGCAGCCATACATACCCTCTGAGAGTTTAACTAATGAATGTCTCCAGCTGCTGCTGAAAACCGACAGTAGCATCACACCAATTTCAAGACAAAGCATAGCTGACAGATGTTTGAAGGGATAAATCGGGCTGCACAAGGATTAAAATAATAAGTCCCCAGTGCCTCGTAAAGGTAGAGGTGCCACAGCAAACAGTTACAACTGAAGGATGACTCCTGTGTATCATCACCGAGAATCCCAGGCGGTGTCTGAGTGGTACATTAGTAGAACCTGGCCCATATTCTAACCACATCAAGTCTTAAGTAGAAGACCTTTTATTATTATCTGTTTCAAAGGGAGTCCACGGTTTTCACTTCAGGTTGAATGGTTGAGATGAGAAAGCTAAATGCTAACTGAAGGGAGTAAATTGGATGACAGTGAACCCTTATGGCACAATGATACAACTTAAAAACACGGCAAATGGCCTTCTAATTCAGAGAGATGTACTTTACTTGTTGAGAATCCAGCATTTGTATGCTTCTAAGCATTCTTTAAAAGGTGAGATAAGAAGCCAGCATATGCATGCTTTCAAGTTTTCTTCAAGAAAGGCAGGTTACAGAGACCTTTGAAACACTCCAATGGTTGGACTTCAATTTACACCTTAGGGAATCTCTGAGAGTCTCAGGCTTTTCCTACACCTCCTCCTTATATTTGATTTTCTGATATTACCTATACTGCCTGGGCAGTAACGATTTGAACGCAGGCTTCTTTAGCCATCCCACCTTGTTCAGACTTCAGTTTGAGTCTCCCGAGGGCACAACCTGGGTCTGAGCCATCTTGTGCCTCTCAGAGTCTTAGATATTGCCCAGGACACAGAAAATTTGGTAAGAGTCTAACATTTTCCTATGTGCTTTGGTTAAATGCAAAGTGCATATCCATGGACTTGACTGAAAGAGGTCCTCTGGCTACAGAAGTATAAAATAGCCACATAGGAGATATATAAGACATCACACAGAAGCCAGTAACTGACACAACCTGGTCTCCTGAGGCCCACAGTTGCATTAGAAACAATTCTCCCTAAAGTATACTCCATAGACTTGCCCAGTCCAAGATGAATACTTCTGGGTTTAAAAACCTTTGTAGCAATCGGACAGATATTCCTACCTCTGGGCCAGTCTCACTTCAGATGAAAAGTTTCCACTTTAACCATAAAGCATCCTGCAATTCCCCAAACTAGGCCAGTGTGAATTCCTTTTATATTGTGGCTACATTTCTTTATATTCCCTTTTGAAAAAATAATGCCATTAATTAATTCTGCAGACATTGTTAAAAAATTTATATTGTAGAAGGAATGCAAAGTTAAAGACCAGAATTCCTGCTCTTGGAATTTACAGTTTTAATTCAAAGTTGGGGAGAGGGCAGTTTTAAAGGAAAACAAACTACTCCCTTTGTCACTGTGGCAAAACAGGTGATGTCTATTGCCAAGACAAGGAATGTTTATTGAATTCTCCCCGTCCTACAGACTTGGTTATCCATTTGGGCCTCACAATAACTCTGTGGTTTTACTAGTCCATTCATACCAAAGGCATTTCACAGACAAGGGAATCAAGGTCTGAGAGGGTAAGTACACAGTGCATGCTGTACAGTGGGGAAGCTGCTGGTCTGTATTAAGATGGTATGCTATGGAACAGACCAGGATGGAGTTCCTGGCTCCAGGTTTCGGTCTCTCCCAGACCTGGATGTTGTGATCATTTGAGGAATGAACCAGAAGGTAGAAAATCTCTGTTCCAACCCACCCCTTCCTCTATGGTGTTGCCTTTCAAACACATACATACATACATACACAAATCTTTAAAAGTGGGAAAATAAAATCTCTAGTTAGGAGACTTATACTCAAAAAGAATTACAAAACCCGTGGCAACTAATCAGAAGACATGCCAAGAGACAGGTGAACAGAGGACAGTCACCATCACAAACCAAGCCATGTCAGTGTGTCCTGGTTGAAGATCAACTCCACTGTCAAAGAAGAATGAACGTTCAAAGTCTCAGCTAAGAAGTTAGTGCACACTGTATATTGTAATCCTGATCTGGTGCGAGGAAAGCTGCTGTCACACCACAAGCCAGGGTCTGAAACATGGTGACATGACCCCAAAGTGTGTGAGCTTGACATCTGTGTACTCTGCCTCAAAATGCTGCGTGCTATCATTTCCCTCCGGTTAAATACCAGAGTCTATGAATACAGCCTAGGATTACATAAGCATTCTGGAAAGCCTAGCCTAGCTTTCGCCATATTGATGATTCACAAGTTTAGTTTATTTTCAACTAAAAGTTTTTCATACTTGCTAACCATATATCCTTTTCCTCTCGTTGTTGTGTTCTTTTTGTATCTAAGTCCCAGACCTTAAAATTCTTCCTTCTAACTTGCTTTTTTTCTGGATTTGGTTCATCATTCCAGCCTGCTGAAATTCTTTTGAATCTTCTCAGCCAACATTCCTCTTCTCTGTCTCATGTCATCAGATAATTTAATAAGTAAGACTTGTGTCTGCCCTTTCAGAATCTGACCTTGTCAGAAGTCTCCCTGGACAGTCCAGCTGATTACCATAGACACCTCCTGCGTGTCTTTCTAACTGAAGCCATTTGGGATGGCAGTCACAAATCTAGCTGTCTCAAGATGCCATGGCTGTCTTTTTGTCTAAGAGTGTCGTGTGTGGCACTGATTGCCCATGATTGCATTTAACTCAGTGTGCAAGGTATTAAAAATAAGTTTACATCTGAGAATTTCTTCTGTTTTCTGGCACAGAATAATAAGGAAATTTCATCAGAAAAACGCCAATGAGAAGCAGCCATGGCTTTCCCTGGTTTTCAGCCCCTCTTGCCACCTCACAATGTCCATCAAAGCCACACTCAAACTTCAGAGAAGTATCAACATGGATGAATTAAGATGTTTCAAAAATTTTTGCAATAAAACCTTGAGCCTGTGCTATGCCTAACATTGGGATGGGAAGATTGTGAACGATTTTATCGCTAGCCCAAATCTCAAAATAACTTCATCAATGAAGGCCAACTTATGGTGCTTTAACATGCCAAGTAATGAATGCTGGCAATCATTGGAAAATATTAAACCAGCCCACTTAGCAATCGTACAAAAATTTTCTACTACATCTCTAGACAACCCCTTGCTTCCTCCTCAGTCTTACTGAAAACTTTTGAAAGACAATAAATGACTTTTAGTTTAGAGCATTCTACATAGTAGGCTAGAAATAGGGCAAAACTAATGTGAAGTGTAGTGCTGATTATACTTTGAATGTTGTTCTAAATTAAGGAGACAAGTTGCTGAGAAATTAACTACTGTGAACTGGAAAACCTCCAATTAAGTAGTTGGATTCCAACCTCTCCTTGACTCAAAGGCTGGAGGACACTGCTCAAAGCAGAGGGAATCCAAGACTGAAAACAAGGACTGATGTAGACAACAATAACAAAACTCTGATTCATTCTCTCCATGTTGACAAAATATATGCTGTGCCCACAAACCTAAGCTGAGTCCACACACACACAAACCAATTTAAAACAAAAACGAGTGAGCATTTAAATTTAGACCAATTATGACAGCCAAAGCTGTGTTCTCTGGCATCCGACCAGCAAAAAGCTTCAGAAACTGGCACGTCACATATTCTTCTGGTCCACATGTGCATTGTAGCAGCAGGCAGTGGCAGTGGAGCTCATTCCAATCAAGGAGCAGCTATTTAGGTCCTACATGGCTGATGCTGAAAGTGGTGGCGGGTGCTGTGAGACAGTTCCATTTGAGAGGATGCTACAGCCCCCTCCCTGCTCTTAGGATATCATGGGTTTCTGTCCCAAGAAGCAGAGGGTGGGCCCTGAGCAACATTAGGCTCAAGTGCATTTTCTCTCTAATTCTTAACCCCACAATATCTTCTGCGATTTTTAAAAATGCTTCCATCATGCTAAAATATGTATGACAAAACGTGTTGTTAATCATTGAGCAGTTTAAGGTTCACAGCAAAGTGGAGTAGAAAGTGCAAAGGTTTTCATATATCCTCTGTTCTCACACATGCTTAACTTCCTTACTACAAGTATAATTTCTCACATCATCAACTACCTCTCTCACACAGGCACACTGGTTACAGTTGAAGGACCTTCATCAATACATCATCAATACCGTAAGTCCACAGTTTTGCTTAGGATTCGCTCTTGCTGTTGTATGTCTCATGGGTTGTGAAAGATAGATAAGGTTACTTCAAAATGTTAACAAAAATTAAATTAAAAGGTAAGATTATTTTGGTGCAATTTTTAAAATACCAAGCATATTGTTTCTCACTAACCACATTTTCCATAACTTTTTAGAAGTGCATCCATAAAATGATAGACATCCATCTTTACTGTAAAACAGTTTTATAGTCCAAAAATCCTCTTGCCACACCTACTTATCCATCACCTGTCCCCTGGTATCCACTGATCTATTCACTGTATCTGCAGTTTTGCCTTTTCCATAATGTCATCAATCATAGAATTATCCAGGGCTTAACCTTTTTAGAGTGTCCTCTTTCATTTTGTAATGTGCATTTAAATTTCCTCTGGATTTTCTCACAACTTCATAGACAATTTCTTTCTTTTTTGGTGTGTGCTGAATAGTATATTCCATCATTTCCATCATGTATGCCACAGTTTATTTATACATCCACCCATTGAAAGACCACTTGAGTCATGTTAGCATGCACCCAGAATGAACTCCACTTGTCAAAGATGAAATAGTTCAGGCATCAGTTAAGACAAAATGACATTGGATTAAATAACATCAAATGTGTTTCAAGGGGCCTGGTGTGATGACTCAACTGGCTAATCTTCCCCTTGCAAACGCCAGGATCCCATACTGGCACTGGTTCATGTCCCAGCTACTCCACTTTTCATCCAGCTCCTGTTTATGGCTTGGGAAAGCATTAGAGGAAGGCCCAGTGCCCTGGGACCCTGTACCCCGAGAGACCAGGAAAAGGCTTCTAGCTCCTGACTTCATATTTGCTCAGCACTAATTCTTGTGGCCATTTGGGGAGCAAACCAGCAGATAGAAGATCTTCCTCTCTGTCTCTTCTTCTCTCTGTAAATCTGTCTTTCCAATAAAAATAAATAAATCTTTTAAAAACGTGTTTAAACACATGGCTTTATAATATTGTAGAGCATCAAGAATAGCTCACAGATGACTTTTGATGAGTCAATATTTTTTAACAAACTTTTAAAGAAGAGAAATTGAGCATTTGCCCTCCACTTTTGCATGACTGTATATCAAAGCAACTGAAAAATTGATAAAGGAACATTTCGCTACACAGAAAAGTTTTAGCTAACAGGTGAAAAGGGATGACAAATAGTAATCTGTTTTATAAGCCCTAATGAATTAATACACCTAAAATGTAATCATCAATAATTGGTAACATCCAAAAGTAGAGACAACCATGTGTGACTTGATGGAAGTATGAAATTGTACGTGTGAAGAAAATTTGCCAAGAGAATAAATCTGAATCTTATCAAGCAACTATATTTAGCTATCAATGAACAGAAAATAGAGGTTGCAAAGAAATTCAGTCATTTACATGGTAGGAATAGAATCAGCATGATAAACTTCTGAAAATGCTACAGGTTAAATGACCTAGTTCATTCAGTAACAACAAAATGAAGGCAGGAAATAAAAATAGTAGGAGACCTTAAAAACAGAGCGTGATGTATGAACATTGTTTGGATCCTCATTTAACTGAAAAATCTATTAAGAATTTTGACAAGAGGATCTACATTGGTAAACAAGCTTTCTGCAATGGAACAAATTTAATTATGGGCAAAAAAAATGGATGAAGAAAAACAACCTATTTGTATATATACAATTGTGTTGGGAAAATGGGCACCTGGCGTGGTCAGGGGATCTCTGTAAACCCTGCTGCTTTCCTCATGCCCTGTCGTTGGCACTGCTTGTATCTGGCTGCTCCTGAGGTGTATCTTTTACAGTGAAGTGGATAATATCAGTAAAAAAATAAACTATTTCTACATGTACAAGTCAGTAGACAATTATACTGAGAACACCGTGCAACAATCATTGCAATCTATTTTCCAAACTTTTCCCTCATTCCCTACAAATCATCAAGCAAGAATTCCACATTACACATAACCTGGTATCCCACCCTTTCTATCTGAATTTGCTTATTACTGGTGTTTTATACAACTGGAAATGAAAATTTTTCCTTTGGTTTCTGACTTACACCAGTTAGCATAGTGCTTTTAGGATCTTTCCATGTTGTATGGATAAAATCAGCACTACATTCCTTTTTATGGCTAAATACTATTCAATTATATGAATATAGCATCATCGCCTATACACTCTTTTGTTGATGAAAACCTGCCTTGCAGCCATGTTTAGCAAATGTGAATCATGCTGCGATAATGACTGGTGTACATGTAAGTATCTGCTTGAGTCCTCGTGTTAAATTCTTTTGGGTATAAATCCAGAAGAAGAATTGTTGAATCATATGGTAATTCTATGTTTAGCTTTTGGAGGAACTGCCAAACTTTCCCACAGTGACTACACCATTTCACATTTTCAGCAACAATATGCAAGGGTTCCAAATTATAGTTTCTCTTGAGACCCAAACAGAATGCTTAGTTGGTTTGAGAGTTACCTTGAAATGACCTGGCCTACTGTTTAACTGGCATCCTTATTCCATCCCAGGTTCCATAAGATAAAGTTTACTATCAGCTATTATAATTTACTTACATTTCTCTGTGGGAGTTTACCTCTAAATCTTTTGCTTCTATGACAGGAGTCTCATTATTTTTCTAGGATTACAACCTTATTCACAGATCCTGCTTTTCTCTTGACTTAAGCTATACAACTCACCTCTGACTCCTTAACTTACGCAAATCACCCACATCTCACTGTTTCAAGCCTCACATCCAGCCACTTCTTCCACTTTTCCTCTTGCTTTCTTTGGGCCACTCAGCTTCTCTGGGTAGCTGTAATGCTCTCTTTGCACATGACTTAACATTGACCTTGCGGTTATCTTGCGAGGGCCAATTCCCCATCTGTTAAAGTCAGGCGTGATGCTCCTTATGACTTTGATCATGCACAATGGTATCACTGGTATAATTCTACTTAAAAATCTTAGCCAGAGAAAGGAAGGTGAATAATTAATGGGATCTTAAAAATATTTGTCTATGTATTTATTTGAAAGGCTAAAAGAGAGACAGAAACAGAGATGAGACAGAGAAAAAGAAATATAGAAAGATACTGATTGGGCCTGACATGGTAGCCTGGCAGCAAAAGTCCTCACCTTGCACATGCTGGGATTCCATATTGGCACCAGTTCTTTTTTTTTTTTTTATTTATTTTATTGTATTGTTGTTGACAATCTTTACATAGTTAATTACGGTTAAAAAAAAAGGTTCGGGGGTATAGGGAAGTGGGTAATACTATTATGTCTATATTGTTTCCATCATGTATCCGAGGTAAAGGGGAATATTGAAGGAGAAGCTTCACCCAGTTTCCTGCCCACCCCAAGTCCTGGATGTGGGGCATGTTCTGAGATATTTGCTGAAGTGGTGTTAATAGTTCTCCAGTTATGAATCGCTGCCAGTTTCGCTCGATGAGGTCGTCCACTGATTCATATGGTCCATCATAAAGTCTCCGTTCGCCCCATATTTCGCTGCCAACAATATACAGCTGAGATGAATGATTGACCTGTTCTGTCTTCTGTCTTTTCTTGGTTAGAGTTCTGAGTCCAGCAGTTCGATTGGGGAGAAAGAAACTTTGAGGTATTCCCAGACCAGATTCTTGTATGTTCTAGCAAGCACAAGGCCCGGCACAGTCCATCACCCCGATCAGCTGGTGGTTTCAATTGCTGGGTTGGTTCTGTTTTCAGTCCCGAGTTGCACTGGAACCAATGGGTGTTGCAGTCCAGTCTGGTTCTGTCCAGCACATACTTGGCCCTTACATCAACCAGTGGGAGCTGCAGCCTAGTCGGGACGACCCACAATAACCCCCACCAGGCCTGCCCCCTACCTTGGTTTGCCAGTATGTGTAGCAGACTAGACCAGTCTATCCCCTATCCCATTTGGCTCTTGTACTTGTCACTGGGTATTAAAGCTTGGTTCCATCTAACCAACTCAACCATCCAGCCCTCACGGATGTTGTTGAGTGCCTCTCTGTCTAGCCACCCCAACCCCCGTCCTAGTTTTCATGCCCTCCCGCAGGAGTAGTGACCCAAGAAGGGGGAACCCACTTTTTCCCTCCCAGGTCTCTCTCAGTCCCGGTTTATGCACTCTTTAGGTGGTTCTGTGGTTTGACTTGACAGAAGTCCCCAGTGCCAGCTGATGCTGCGGCTAAGCCCAAACATCCCTCACCCACTCTAATTTATGCTTGCACCAGCAGGGAATAATCAGCCCAGCCTGGCTTTTCCCTGATCTAGTCCACATGTAGCGCACAGGTGTTGCAGCCTTGCTTACACTGGTTTGTCCCCATCCCAGCCCATGCTCTCCGGTGGGAGTAGCTGTCCGGCGAGGGGACCAGCCCCTTAATCCCCTTGCCAGCTCTGCCCCTCCCTTCCTGGATCTCACATGCGCTGGTTGGGTGCTGCAGTCAAATCCAGTACAGGCAACCACGCCCTGGCATTCCATAATGTGGCACAAGTTCTAATCCCTGCAGCCCTGCTTCCCATCCAGCTCCCTGCTTGTGGCCTGGGAAAGCAGTTGAGGATGGCCCAAAGCTTTGGGATCCTGCACCCACATGGAGACCCAGAAGAGGCCTTTGGATCAGTGAAGTTCTGGCCACTGCAGATGCTTGGGGAGTGAATCAATGGACTGAAGATCTTCCTTTCTGTCTCTCCTCTTATCTATATATCTGACTTTGAAAAAAAATTCTATATTTTTTTTAAAAGAAAGATACTGATTGGTCTTCCATATGTTGGTTCTCTTTCAAATTTCCACAAAAGCTGGGACTGGACTAGGCAAAAGCCAGGATCCCAAATCCTTATCCTGATCTCATAAAGGCAAAAGCTCAAGTTCTTGGGCCAGATTTCACTTCTTCAGGGAGGTATATTAGAAGCAAAGGAGTCAGGGCTTGATTTGGCATTCTGCTATGTATCCCATGATGCCGGCATCCCATGAGGTGGCTCAAGCTGCAGCACGGTGCCATCCACTGTTAATGGGCATGCTAACAGACATGTCTTATTTTTTCAGCACTTACACCTTCTTTTCATTCATTCATCTGCTTCCACCGTGTTCAAGGCCACAGTTAATTGGTGGTAATAGCGTCCAAACATGCCTTTGTTTCTAAATTGCATTTCAGTTGAATCCATTATGTCTGTTGCACAGCATATCTCTTACCACGACTTTTTTTTCACTTAACCCATACTTGAACTCCATTCGATATGCCCAAAGCCTGATTCTGGCTATGCAGGTCTCCCACAGTAGTGCAATACGTCTTTCCCACTATTTCCTACAGAAGTTTCCTATATAGTGTCTGACTGCCCATGCTGACTACATTCGCTTGCATCTGGTTCATGGCTCTGTGTTTGCCATTCAGCACAGCACCTTGCCTAATGAAACTGCATATTTTGTTCTAGGCTAGAATTCCCAGGATGACTTTGGATGACTGGTCTCACAAAGTTTGTTAACATTTTACATACTTTTAGCTTGATTGGGTAAGCATCCATGAAGCCTTGAATGTCACTGTAAGGGGCAAACGTCTGGCTGACAAATAGCCTCACGTCAGGGTTCTTGGGGCAGTCACCAACATTAGGTTCTTACCCTTAGTTTCTTGATTTATTCAGTCTGACTTTGAACAGCCCATTCTGGATGAAATTCTCTCTGAGAGACGGATACACATTACCTGTGCTCATGGGACTGATGTGATACTGCAGAATATCATCAAATTAATTAATTGACAATGTCAGTTATAATCTATGTGATGGAAGCATGCATGTCACATGAATAAAAGTCTCTCTCCCCAGTGCATCGACTCACGCTCGGGACCAATTTATAGTACGAATGCATAGACAATGTGGAATCAAAATAAGCTGCAGATGGGATGAGAGCATCCCTTTGCCACAAGGATCACTGCTCATGTCCTTGAGCCCACTAGCTCACTGGCTCATAGCTTAGGAGCCCCTGGCCTCTTCCCATTTCTGGACTTGGGGTTCCTCTTCTCTGGGCAGAACATCTTCTTCCAGAGCATGTTTACTCCAAAGAGCAAACAGTAATTCACCACAGCATTATCCCCATCCTGAGACTTGGAATTAAGCATTACTTCACCTGAATTCTTCAGAAGTGTGCCATCTTTGGTTCACCACCAGACTCAATTCAACAACTGCTTGAGAAAAGGAACAATCAAAGGCTAAGATAGCAAATATGCTATGACAGATTCATTCTAATTCTTCTTTTCACTATTCTTACTATTAATGATTACCATAAAATAACTTTATCATTTAAAAACATTCACTTATTTGAAGGGTAGAACAATAGAGAGAAGGAAAGAGGTATAGTAGATAGATTGATTCATCGATCTTTCCTCTGCTGGTTCATTCCCCTAATGGCTCCAACACTCTAGTATTGGCCAAGCAGAAGTCAGGATTCAAGAAATCCACCCATGACATCCAGGTCTCCCATTGTCTGCTGCCTTCCTAAGCACACCAGAAGGTAGCCAGATCAAAAGCAGAGTAGCTAGGACTTGAACGGCACCAGATATGGGAGGCCAGCGTTGCAAGCACCAACTTAACTATGACACAATGACTGCCCAAGACAATTTTAAATATTGATTGCTGAGCAAAATGTTTCAAAAGGAAAAAACACATATCCCACTGGGTACAAAATGGTTCTTACATGTATGGCCTGTGTGAGGGGGATGCCCTCAGCTAGCAGAGCCTGTGTGGAGCCAGGCCTGTGTGAAACCCCGGGGCTCCCCAGAACACATCCAAACCTCCCTGGAGAGCAGGTGCACCCCATGTTAAAGATTCTGACCATCTTTTTAAAGGAGCCACTCTGTACTTGCCTGGGGGCCAACTGCCCAGCGGTGGGCTCTATAGTGCCACATGAGCAAGGAGCAAAACATTCCAGAACCCCCTTGCTCCCATACTCTGCCATAAGAGCCAAGCCACCCCGACTCCTCCATGGCTCCCTCCTGTCCTCAGGTGCAGCCAGGGACATGGAGGGGGACTCCATCCAACTTCGGGGTCAGGTACATGCACGTTTTCCAGGCTCCACCCAGCGGGGGAGATGCTGGCCTGGACTAGAGCGCACTGGATGGGTGCTTACAACGGATATACAACATGGCTTATAGTAGGGCAAGGGGCCAATCCATGGGGCTGCTGGGGGCTGCCACCTGCTAACAAATGCCAGGGGAACAGAAGGAAGAACGGCGCAGGGGTGATTCCAGCCTCTCTGTCCCCTGACTCCTGACCTGGTATACCCTACACGATTACTCCCAAAAGGCCTGCTGGTGGGGTGTGCTCAGGGGTGGCATCTCTGGTCACAGCATCCCCTGTCTGCCCAGGTCAGGGGGAGGAGAAGTCTAGGAGGTCTGTTTTTGACTGGTTTCTTTTGAAGGTGGCTGAAGGGGGTTGTGGCTCCCAGGTTATGGGAGCCCTGAGGTCTCCAGAGGGCAGGGGCAGTGCTGGTTGGGATGGAAGTGAACAGGAACAAGTGTGTGCATAGTTGCTGGGAGATTCCGGCTCTTCAATAGTTGAATACAGAAAAGCAGTCCTTACTGAATTTAAAGGGGTTCCTGCTGGGGGAAAACTGGATTAGGAAACCATTCAGCAATTGCACCACCACACCAGGAAGCTCTTCTTACTGGGAGTTGAAACTGGTTTGCTGGCTTCTGATTTTGGTCTGGCCTCTCTGGAGTTCAAACAGGAAGTATCAAACATTACAGGGGAACATGCTGAGTTATTTCATAATTCTTTCTGACTGAAATGGTCTGAAAAGGACCTATGCACAGTAGGAGCACCAAGGTTAAAGAAGTTTCCATGGAAAAGAACACAAAATAAAATATGAGTTATCTTCCCTAACAGCTTTGTTGTGTGGTGTTGAGTTAGCCGTTGTGCTCAATATTCATATTTTATAAATTTAATTGAGAGAAGGAGACATGAGAAATACAAACCCTTTTCTAAAATCTGGCTTTAAAACATCCAAAGTCAGTAATGGTTGAGCAGATACAGGCAACTTTCCATTTTCCCAGGATCCCAGGAGAGCATGACCATGATGTCTGTTTCGTGCTGAGGCCTTGGGTCCAGACAACAGGGCTGGGACAGAACAGGGTACCCCTGGGAGCCTTCCTCGGCTTTCATTTCCCACTGAGTCACAATGTACTCATCAGGGAAATCCAATGTGTTTCTTATCAAACTTTACTGCTTTCCATGTGAATTACTGAACAATCCTCCAGATAAATGATTTATCACTTCACGAGATAAATTTTACGTTTTTTTGTTGGCATTTCCCTATTCAATGACACTTGGCAAATTATGTTATACATATGTATATATTAAAAAAAAACTGCAGTTAGTGGAATAAAACAGACCAGAATGATCAGTGTGAAGAACTTTTTTTTTCTGGTTGCAAAAGTATAAAAGCTTAAATGTATGTCTTAACATAATAAATCATTCATTTATACTGTAATTACTAATTACTGAGGCTTCAAAATTCATACTGGAATGACACAAGTTTATTTTGTCTCCATACTTCCCTTTCTTGCTCTGTATATGTGTATACTGGCGTAGAGCACATGTTAAATAAAGTTCTAGCTTAGATCATTACTAGCATTAAAAAAAACCACTTGCTTATTTTTATTGGAAAGTCAGATTTACAGAAAGAAGGAGACGCAGAGAGAAAGATTTCTATCCACTGGTTCACTCCCCAAGTGGACACAATGGCTGGAGCTGAGCTGATCCAAAGCCAGGAGCCAGGAGCTTCTTCCGGATCTCCAGGTGCGTGCGGGATCCCAAGGTTTTGGGCCGTCCTCAACTGCTTTCCCAGGCCACAAGCAGAGAGCTGGATGGCAAGTAGGGCTGCCGGGACAAGAACCGACGCCCATATGGGATCCTGTTGCACACCAGGTGAGGAGGATTTAGCCACTGAGTCATAGCGCCAGACCCAATACTAGCAATTTTATTAGCTATTTTCAAGTATGTTTAATTCATTCTCTTATTCAATAACTAATAATCCACACTGATGTTAAATATAACCTCATTTAGCTGATGTTCATATCCTGAATTATAGGAAATGGATTAACACTTTTCCTATAACCATAATACTTTGCTGTCTCCAATATCCCCAAGAACTTGGAGACTTACTGAAGATGTTGTTCAGTGAGAAAATGCTGAACTCTTGTGACGCAAGGTAGGAAGCAAGCTGTGTTCATTCACCTAGAATTTGGAAATAACCCACTTTTCTGGCACTTGGCTGACAAAAACTAATGAAGAATTAAAGAACCAAGTCAATCTTCTAGGCTGATAATGTTAAACCAAACTACTTTCCTTCAACTACATTCTCCCACCAAATTATCTATTCTGTTAGACTGATTAAAGTAGAAAACCCAAAGAACAACATCCAATTCCTGAAAAAAAATCAGACTATACATGAAAAGAACTGGATTTCATATTACAAGCCAAATATTATAATGTCCAAGGGCATTTGTGTGTACATATATACATATATCTGTTTTTATTCAAAATTATTGTTATTCATTAACATCAGCTCTGCGATTCCTTTGAGAAACATAAAATAGAACCATTATATGTGTCCAATAGAACCAATAAATTTACTTGTAAAATTAGTTAAGAAGCTTATTAGCACATTTTTCTCACACTTTCAAATGAAAATCATAAAACACTACTGTCCAGCAAATTAATTTGGAAGTCAATTTGCAACATTAGAAAAGAGATGCTGGAATCATACAAGATACCAGAGAGAAATATTTTCACTATATTTACAAGACTGCTGCCTCGTTCCAGTTTATCCATATTTATCAAACAGATTATTTCATTTCTATGGTCATTTACTTTTTTTTTTTTCATCACTCATGGCTTCCCAGAACATTGCTAAGGGTTCATCAAGATAAGGACCTAGTGTTGCTCTGCGCAATTCACCTGCTGCAGGAAACATGGACTTTAGAATGTGCTTTATAGTGATCCAGAAACCCAAACCATGAGCTGTACAGAGCTGCAACGTGTTTGTCCTACTCTGCTTTCTCTCTCCAAATTTTCCTTAAACTTTCTGGCTTACTTCTAACTCCACACTTTTAATGCATGCAGTGAAAAGCATTAGTGGGTCTCAACTTCTTCCATCAAAGTAAATTTATCATTTTATTTCATTTTCTTTTTTTAATTATTTATTTTATTTTGATAATCTTTAGATAGTTGATTAGGCACAAACGGTCAAGGGCTACAGGAAAGTGGGTAAGACTATTATTTCTACATTGTTATTATTATTTTTTCTAGATCTGGGGTAAGGGAAGAGATAAAGGGAGAAGCCCCACCCAGTCTCCCACCCATCCTAGGTCCCTGATAGGGGGCATGCTCTGAGGGCCTTGCTCAAGTGGTTTTGATAGTCCAACAGTTCTGATTTGCTGCCAATCTTGCCATTCCAAGATTCGAAGCACGATGAAATCTCTCCAGAATCACTGCCAACTCATGGTTGTGATAGATATCGATTTGTTCTGTCCTCTGTCCTGTTGTGGTACCAAACTGTCCTCTGTAGTTTCAAAAGGACTGCCATATCCTCCATATGCACTTGGATTTGCTGTCTTCTGTTCTGTCTGAACCTCTTAGGAGGTTCAGCTTTGACACTTGCACTCCATGGTCAGACCACGGATCCTGCACTTCTCTTCATGGTTGGGGTTCTGAGATCAGCAGCTCAGTTGGAGGGATCCCCAAAGGAACTTTGTCCGAAGTGATCTCAGGTCTGATTCCTGTGTGTGCATGCCAGTACGAGGTCTAGCAGAGTCCACTGACGCAATTGGCTTATGCATATGCTGGCGGTTGCAATTGCTGGATCAGTTCTGTCTCCAGTCCTGTCTTCCACATGAACCAATGGGTGTTGCAGTCCAGCCTAATTCTGCCCATGACAAACTCAGCCCTCAGGCAAACTAGTGGGACCTGCAGCCTAGTCGGGGGAACTCCCAATAACCCCCACCAGGCCTGCCCCCTGCCATGGTTCCCATGCTTGCTAGTATGTACAGGAGATTGGTCCAGTATGTCCCATATCCGATTCAGCTCTCCTACATGTGAACGGACATTGAAGCCCACTGTCCAGCCCACACATATGCTGGTGGGTGCTGTTCTGTCCAGCCATGTCTGCCCCAGTCCTGGTTATTATGCTATCCTGTGGGAGTGGTAACCCAAGAGGGAGGTTCCCACTATTTCCCAGTGCCAGCCTCAGACACCTGATGCTGTGGCAAAGCCCAACCAACCCACACCCACTCTGATTTATGTTTGCACCAGTAGGAACAGTCAACCCAGCCTGGTTTTTCCCTGATCTAGCGCACATGAGGTCCACAGGTGTTGTAGCTCTGCCCAGTCCGGTCTGCCCCCATCCCAACTCACGCTTTCCAGTGGGAGTGGTGTTCCAGCAGGTGAGTCCTCCACATTTCCCCTACCAAGTTTACCCCTTCCCCACCACCCTTGGGTCTTGCATGTGCTGGTTGGCTACCATGGCCTGATCTGGCATGCCTGCCTCACCTCAGCTTTTGCCAGTGGGTGCTGTAGCCTGACCTGGCCTGGCCTGCTCACAATTCCAGTTCAGGTGTTGCAGCCTGAAGCCTAGCCCAGCCCAGCTGGCACCCAGTCTAAGCCATAATGTGTACTGGTATGTGTTGCAACCAGAATGGGCCCAACCCACACTCCATTCTGGTGCTTGGATTCACAGTTAAGTGATGTGAACTGGCCCAGCCAGGCTCACCCCTAATCTGTGTCAAATGTATGCCACTGGGTACAGTTCCTTGGCCTGATCTGGGCTGCTCCCTATCATGGTTCTTGAGTTCACCTGCATGGACTATATCCTGACAGAGGAACTTCCCAGGATCCTCCATCCGAACCATTCCCAATGCCAGATCTCACGTGCAAGGGTGGGTCCATGGGCCAGCCTTACACAGTCCACAAACTGATCTAGCAGGAACAATGGCCTTTCCTGACTTGCCTTCAACCCATTCTGGTTATTATTGTTGCATATTACAGCCCAGTATAGCCTGGTACACACGTAGACACAGCTCATACCTGGCTCATCAGGGGCAAAAACCTAGCCCATCCTATACCTACCCTGGATCTCAGGAACACCAGTGGGTGCTGGTGTCTAGCCTAGTCTTGGACACCCAAGTTTTACTTGTGCCAAGGTATGCTGCAGCCATATCCAGACCAGAATAAGGCTCCCGTTCCAGCTCCGTGCTTACTAGTGGGAACCACAACCCAGCCAGTGTGTCCCTTTAGCTCCCCAACTAGGTGTGTTCCCAGCTATAGATTTTGCAAATGGCAGTGGTTGCTCTGACCCAGTTTGGCCTAGTCCCTCACCTGTCATGACCTTTGCCTTTGGATACTGTAGCCTGGCCTAACCCAGCCTAAACCAAGTCTCACCACTCGCTGGCAGGTGCTGAAACCTGGCCCTGCTCTGTCTGCTCCCTTCCCAGTCTCATGCAATCTGGTATGTGCGATAGCCTAGCTAAGCTTTACCTGTGCTCCAACCTGGTTTCTGCTCTTGCTGGTGAAGTAAGGTTGGCTCTGCCCTGCCTGGTCGCCCCCCATCCAAACCCAACCCACACATCAGCGAACATTTGGAGTTATCCTGCTCAGGCTGCCCAACACTCAGGCCTGAAACACATGCTCACCAGCAGAAGCTGTGATCCCCAATTGGTTCTCCAAGATCTCAGGTTACTCCACTTGGTCCACTCCCTGATTCAGAGCTCACATGCTCCGGCAGGTGCTAAGTTCTTGCCCGGTATAGCCTGCCATTCCATCTTGGCCTTTGTATGAGCTGGAGGATGTTGCGGTCTGGCCCGACTTACACCCTATAGTAGAGTGCACGTGCAGGTGCTGCAGCCTGGACCTGCCCAGGCTGTTAGCAGCCCCAGCACCCACGAGTGTCAGCAAGTTTCACAGTCGTTCCTAGCTTAGCCCATCACCACCCCTCTTAATCTAACCGGTGGACTTGTATTTTCACAGGGTTGGGCCCATTTATGCCCTGTAGAATCTACCCCAAGACCTGGTTCTCTCACGCACTGGTTGGTGTCATGACCCTTCCTAATGTGACTCACCCATGTTCTGACACTCACTCAGGTGCTGGAATCAAACCTTGCCAGACAGGCCCTCAGCCATAGCTTTCATGTGGACTGGCATGTGGCAGTCAGCAATGTTCTATGCTAACAGCCCAGCTCAGGATTCCCATGTTGGCTTGTGAATCAATCTGACACAAACAGATTATATGGACTCTCCCTTCCAAATGGCCAAGTCTCAGTCCCTACGTTTGCCAGAAAGTTCAATGACCCCTGTTGTTGGGGGTCACACAGAATTCATCCCTCACCTACTCCCATATTGGTCATATCCACTGATGTCTTTAGGCAGCAATTACATACCCCAAAAACCCTATAGCTCACTGCTGATTGGCCAGCAGGCAGAGCCTGTCACCCATTGGGTGCACTAGCTACCCAATAGCCAGGACTCCTTCACCACACGGCGATGGTGTCCATGGGCTGAGTCCCAACTACTGGGTCCAACCTGGCTCGCGTTCTCTCCACAGCCTCCATGCTGCAGAGGGCTCCTTTCCCCCCAAGTCTCCCAGGTTGAATTCCCACCCTCTAGGTTCCTCCTGCCACAAGGTGGTGGCAGCAGGGTGAGGCCAGAGACCTAATTCTGTTCCCGAGATTCCCTCATGGCTTACTCACCATGAAGGGAGAAATCTCTCTGGCATCCCAACAGCCAGGACTCGCTTACCACGTGGCGACAGAATCCATGGACCAAGACCCAAGCATTGGGTCTGACCTGGCTTGGATACTCTCGACAGCCAGTACGCTGCAGTGGGCTGCTTTCACCCGAGCCCCCAAGGTCAAACTGATTTGATTTCATTTTCCACAAAGTTTCTGAAGTACTTTCATACCAATGCTACATTATCTTTACATGGAAATTTTTTTTTTGATAATTATTTCAGTGGCAGACAATGGATTATGATAGGCAGACTTAACGGATTTCATGTGTGGATGCTCCAAAAATCCATCATGTTGAAATTCTAACCCACAGTGGTATGATATTAGGAGATGGTATTTACATCTAGATGAAGTAATGAGGGTGGAGGCCCACTGACATCCTCCTAAGAAAGAAAACAATACAGCTCACTCTCCTTGCCACGTTCGGATTCACTGAGAAGACATCAAACCAGAGAGCACCATCCACAGGTACTAGTTCTTATATTCTCTGGCTTCCAGAACTGAAACGAATAAATGTCTCCTACAGCCATCAAATCTATGCTGTTCTTGTTACAGCAGCCTGGAGATGATTAAGGAGATGGCATTTTGTCTAGATATTGATTTATGTAATGTTGAGTAGCTTCTTATGAGCAGCTCCAGTTAATCAAATGATAGAGAACAGAGTGAAAAGCAGTAGGACACAGCGAAACACTGGACTAAAAGTTAGTCCCAGAAAAAAACTTAGAGTAAAGCTAACTATGATTAAATCACTCAATCTCTCAGGGTTGTTCAAAACTGAAAAAAATTTGCTAATATTCATCTAACTTCTAAGTCAGCAATTTTTAAAGAATTTATCCTATAAACCTAACTACACATGTATGAAATGACAGGATTGGTAATACTTCAGTGTTAGAGGAAAGCACTTCTTGCTTTGGTATTTGAAGTCAGTCAAGGAAAAACAGTTGAATAACTATGATATATCTTCAAACTAGAATACAATGAAATTGCGAGAATAATGAAATTTTTAACATATCGGTAAGGAAGAACCTAGAGGACACACTATTACATGAAAAACAGGTAAGATTTAGAAGAATTTATGCAAACATGCATCTATGCAATGACCAGCAGTGACATTCCCAGGTCTTTGCCCATATGAGAACCACTTGCAACTTCTAACAATATTGATGGCATACTGATTCAGGACCACCCATACAACTCAGAAAGATGAACAGAAAGCACAATGTTAAAAGAATGTGAGGAAATAATATCCAAGGCAACTTGAGACATCCCAAATATTATCCTTAGAAAAATTTAAAAAACCTATTGTATCTACAAAACCAATCAAGGAGTAGTTTGGGAAATTTAATTATGGTTGCAAAAACAAAAATGTCAAAAGGTCATCACATGCTATAAGAAAATTAAACATCAAGTTGTTGATGTCTGGAGAAGGGGATAGAAAACATGAGGTCACTCATACAGGAAGAAAAGCCAGATCAATTTTAAATTTCCTATTTGTAGCAATGGCTACTAAAGGAGACATGACTTAAAATCAATAGCTGAAGGAATGACTAATATTTTAAAGTCCATATTTAAACTATTATTTCATGTAACATTTTCAGTCTTGCAAGTTCTAAGCTTACCACTCTCACATGTTCTCTAAAACCATGATTTAATGTGCATCTAGAGCAGAACAAACCAAAGTAGAACCTTCACCACTAACCACAAGAGGAGCAGGTGAATACAACTTAAGAAACTTAAAACAACAACTTGGACCTTCAAATTTGGGATGGTATTCTTTGAATGGTTAGAGTTTAGTGCCTTAACAGTGTACTTGTTTCCCTATGCATTTAATAGCTTAACTTGATTCTGTAGTAAATATTAATAAGGGTATAATTTCATTAGTGCTTTTATGTTTGGTTCTGGGGTAGTACTGAGTGTGGTGGGCATTTCCGGGGTAAGCAAGCAGGTGGAAGATCTCTTTGTTGTCACTTTGTATTTCAAGCTGATATACATTAAAATATAGACATGATTTTTAAAAGGCAAGGAAGAGAAACCACATATTGAGAGTTTTGGGAAAGAGGGAGACTTTGGGTATTTATTTTGAGAATTTCTGAGTTGTTCTAAAATTTATAGTATTTAACATGTAAATATGACTCTCAAATTCAATATTCCTTAAATGACAAAGGCAATGTGGTATAAGATAAAAAAGCTCCAAAGCATACAAATGTCTAATATGATTTTGTTGAAATTTTTGATGTTTAAACACACCATTAAATATTGAAATTTATTTTTGGTTTTGATATCCAAACATTGCCAATATTATTTATGAAACAAACTATTTTCCATGGGATGTAAACACTCTCATTATCATATAACTTTCTACAGATACTTAAAGATGCCTCTTGGCTTGATTCTCTTCCACTGCTCTAATTTGTCTTGGGCAAATACCATTGTTTTTATTACATTAGCTTTAAAGTAAATTTCAATATTTGGTGTTATATGAACCACTTCATTGTTTTTTTAAAAGATTTATTTATTTTTATTGGAAGGGCAGATATACAGGAGGAGGAGAGACAGAGAGGAAGATCTTCCATCCAATAATTCACTCCCCAAGTCAGTCTCAAAGCCTTGGGCCGTCCTCGACTGCTTTCCCAGGCCACAAGCAGGGAGTTGGATGGGAAGCAGGGCTACCAGGATTAGAAACGGTGACCATATGGGATCCCGGTGAGTGCCAGGCAAGGACTTTAACCACTATGTTATTGCGCTGGGCCTCACATTGTTCTTTTTATTTTATATTTTTTGGGACGTCTTACCTTTATTAATTTTTTCCCATGAATTTTCATTTATCCAGAATAAAAAATACATCAACTGGGGTACATACTAGGGCTCGGTGGGTTGAGTTGTTGCTATGAAATATCCACATGTATACTGGAATGACAGCTAAGTCCTGGCTCTTCCACTTCCCATCCAGCTTCCTGATAATGTATCCTTGGAGGTGCAATTATGGCTCAAATATGAGTCTTGGGTAGTCACAAGGGAAATCAGGATGGAGGTTCCCAGTGTCAGCCTGGCACAGCCCTGTTGGTTTGGGCATGTGGGAAATGAAACAGCAGGTAGAAGTTGTCTCTCCTTCTCTATGCCTTTCAAATACATGACAAATAAGATTTTTTTAATTAAAAAACTGAATTTTGGGCCCGGTGGCGTGGCCTAGTGGCTAAAGTCCTCACATTGAACGCACCGGGATCCCATATGGGTGCCGGTTCTAATCCCGGCAGCCCCACTTCCCATCCAGCTCCTTGCTTGTGGCCTGGGAAAGCAGTTGAGGATGGCCCAAAGCTTTGGGATCCTGCACCCACGTGGGAGACCCGGAAGAGGTTCCAGGTTCCCGGCTTCAGATCGGCGCAGCACTGGCCGTTGCAGTTGCTTGGGGAGTGAATCATTGGACGGAAGATCTTCCTCTCTGTCTCTCCTCTTCTCTGTATATCTGACTTTGTAATAAAAATAAATAAATCTTTAAAAAAAAACTGATTTTTTTCTGAAATCTGTTTAGTGTAATATGAAATATAAAATATATAAAATATAAAAGATGAAATGTGTTATTAGTGTAACACAAAAATTAAATATTTTTAAAGTGCTGTATGGTTAGATCAACAGAGGTCAATTATCATCATTGGGAGGACAATTCAAAGCAGGCTTCCAAGTGATGGCATGAAAAACACAAGCAACATACTCACAAAATCCCATGTCTCACACATATAGAACAAAATCTACACTGACAAAAACAAGTATGCTCTCAACTTCCACATATGCAGATCATGACAAAGCTCAGGCACTCAGGGATGGCTGCGTTCACTGACCAGGGGTCAACATAAACCAAAAGAACAAACTTCATTAAAGTTTAGGCACCAGTTATGTGGCAAGGCCACAGGGTCAAAAGTGAGGCTAGACTGCCAGAGGATGACTGCTATGAAGACAGTGTGCAGGAATGTTCTTTCCCACAACTACACTTACGTAGGCAATTGCAAAACTGATGGCCCCAGTCACTGAGGCAGTGCAATTACACGAGGAAAGAAAAGGCTCTGCCAGGGAAGAGCCAGCAACTTGTGGAAGGAATTGCAATCCCAGCGAGATGAATCATAGTGGAAGATGGCAGAAGCCAGCACCTTAGCACTAAACTCTTCCCAACTTTCTGATTACAGAAACTTGGGATCTCTCAGTCTCTGTTCCTTTACC
Source organism: Ochotona princeps (assembly GCF_030435755.1). Taxonomy (NCBI): domain Eukaryota; kingdom Metazoa; phylum Chordata; class Mammalia; order Lagomorpha; family Ochotonidae; genus Ochotona; species Ochotona princeps. The sequence goes on from NC_080836.1 coordinate 23,380,152, forward strand.
TGTGAATTATGGACAAAAGTGCTTTTGAGCAACACGACGGCGAGCACTAAACAACATCGAAAGCATCTTCAACAATACCTTGCATGACGGTATGCCCAGATGCACCTGAGGGGATGTGACAGCTCACTGGGGACTGCAGAGGAAATGTATTACTGAAGCAGAGAATGGAGGGCAGAACAGATTGGACAACTCTCCCAGCTAATGTTGACCGCAAGTGTCTGGGTGAATGGAGACTCACTGTGGAAGTTTAAAAAGCCCCTGTTAGGCTTACTCTTGCTCTCTAACCTTTCCTCTCTCCTGAAAAATCTGAGATTGATAAAAGCTTAAACTTCCCCAGATGAGTAATCTTGTCACCAAGTGTCTATAAATTTGCAAGATTTAGATGTAGCAGGTAGATATGAAAGTGCAGTTGGCTTTGCGTATTCTGCCTTTACTCAATCTGTAGACCCACCATGATGATGGATAGGACACAGCTACTTTTGCTTCACAGGCTACTGCTTGACTTTGCAAATGCAGCCTGACTAGGGGTTGACTTTTAGCTCATCCTCTTATACAACAGTGCCATAAATTAATTTTTCTCAGAAAGTCAATTTCTCTTGTCAATGTCCTTCTCAACAGATTCACATACTTTTGGAATTAGATGGGACATCAAAAATAAATACATATAAAAGGATGATATAGTGCCAGAGAAGAACAAGTGAACATGAAGACAGAAATCAGAATGTTTTTCTATGTATGTCAAGGAAGAGATGGATTTTGAGCACACAGTTGAAGAAGTGAGGAAACACACTATGAAGACATTTGGCAAGAAGATGACTGTAAGGCTAGAAAACAGTAAGTGCTGAGGTACTGAGACAGAGGAAAGCTGAGCTTGCAGACGGAGTCCTAAGTTGGTGTATAACACAAGCCTCTCAGATTTTCACGGGGATGGGAAGGTACCTTCTGACTTTCTTGAGAACTGAAAGCTACAGTGTGGAGTTTGGATTATAGGAGGAATGAGAAGAAATCCTACAGATCTCTCTAATGAATTGGAAGTGCAACCAAGAACTCATCTACAGCAGAGCCTGCTGTGCAGTGACTATGTTTATGAGCGGCTGTGTTCCAGATTGAGTTAGAAAGTGGCATGAAGGCCTGGCACCATAGCCTAGTGGCAAAAAGTCCAGCCTCACCTTGCATGAGCCAGGATCCCATACAGGTGCTGATTCGTGTCCTGACTGCTTCACTTTCTTTCCAGTTCCCTAATTGTGTCTGGGAGAGCAGTTGAGGCTGGACCAAAGGCTAGGGAACCTGAACCTGCATGGGAGACTCAGAAAAACTTCACATGGGCTCAGCTCTGGGCGTTTCAGCCACTTGGTGAGTGAATCAGTGGATAGAATATCTTTCTGTCTTTCCTTTTCTCTGTAAATTCTTTCCAATAAAAATAAATAAGCCCTTGGAAAGTGGAAGCGCAGCATTTACTGACAGACAGCCAAAACGTGATCTTCGACTCAGGGCAGTCTTCAAGAATAATAAAACAAAAATAATTACAGTGCCTACAAGAGCTCAGAATCATTTACTCCTTTCCACTGTCCTTGGAGGTCCTGCAGTTTCTGCAGCTCCAGCTACTTGACACACAGGCAACAGTCCAGAGTGACAACATCAGAGCTTAGTGAGTGCTTGCTTCCTCCAGTGTCCTGCTGCTTGCTTTCCCCGTGAACAAAATCAGAAGGGTGAAGCACAGAGCAAGGCCTGGCGAGAGGGCTTGTCAGGAAACATCTCCTTTTCCAAAACAGATCTGAGGAGAATCACCATAGAGTGGCACAAGAAACAAGCAAGAAAGCAAACAAGGCAGAAAGCCTTAATCCAAGCCACCTGAACGAAGCCTTGGGACGCAGCCATCCGTGGTGGCACAGGATGAAGTTCCAGAAAGGAGCAGTGAAAACATTCAATGAAAACAAAGACTACTGGAATATGGAGAGAGTTATGGTGACCATACTCAGCAGAATACTTGGCTATCTGGGGGAAAAACTCAACCCATTTGGCTCAACCCTGGCTCTGAAATCTGGGTTGATGAATCTGCCATTAGGCCTCTCTTCTCTCAGTGAGGTTAGATGTCAGCTGTCACAGGAACAACCTTGGTTTTCCTCAGTACGCTGCTTTTCTCAGCAACAAGCCTATGTATAACACCGAGGTCTTCCCCCTCTTAGAATGAGGCACCCCAAATACTCTTGGGTTTTATATCAAAACGGGAAAGTCACATCACTTTCAGCTTCCGTTTCTTGTCAGCGCTTTGAATGCTCACTTGAAATCAAACAGTTCTACTCTAGATTCAGAATCATGATTTCCACTTTTCAGAAGTACTACTGAAGAGTAAGGGAAGCCAGGTTGCTCACCCCAAGCCTCACAGCCATTGAATCGTGAAGCTGGAACAGAGCTGGGCTGAGATGTATCCCAAGACCCTTCTCCTCTGGTCTCAGCTGTCTTTCCTCCCAGTACCTTCTCCATCACTGACTGGTACTTCACATTCTCTGATCCCGTAGGTTACTTCACCATTAATCATTAGCTTTTCATCTCTTAATTTTTGAGAGTTTATATCAGGAAATGTTGTAGGCAGACAGAACATTTCATCTACTTTAGTGAATGTGGCACTCACTCAATATCACTCAGTTTTCTACTAATCATAATAGTGCCCTCAGAGTTGGTAGTATGTGACAAAATGCCTGATCTCAGGTAAATGCTTGAATTCTCAAAACTAATGCTACTGAATTGGATGATTGAGTTTATAACTTTTGTATAATACTTTCCTCATCTGTGCTTGTATCCATCTGTGCCACTGTAACACCAGGTCTGAGACTGGGAAATTCAAGCGCAACATTTGCTCTTCAAATCCTGTTTGTTGGAAAGGCCAAGCCCAGCTGTCTGACCAGGCTTGCTCTCTACAGTAAGTGGGTACTTCAGTTTGAATCCTCCGAGAAAAGAACAGTGCCCTCTACAGGGCAGAAGCGGGAAAGGCAAGCAAATCTAAGGCGGACCAAAGCTTTTTTCCATAAAATGTCCAAATCCCATTCACAAGGGTGAGAAGCCTCAAGGAATAATTGCTACTTAAAGACCTGATATCCAGTACTGTCATATTGACAACATCTGCATTTTTGAGGGGTCCATACAAGCCACAGCAATGTTCTCTGTGGGACAGAGCTTAGCACACCATTGCCTATTGTTGAAAGCTTGACCCTTTCATTCTAACTATTTTCTCCTTTAATTATTCAGTCATTTTTGGCTTTAAGAAAATCATGATGCTCATATGTTGATATGGACACCAAGAAGCTCATACGTTTAGTGGCACAATGGTGAAACTCCACTGTGTATGTGTGTGTGCGTGCTTAGTCCACACGCAGCTCAAGGACAGGAATGTTATTAATTACCTAATTAATTAAACAGCAATATAATGCTTATTCTTCAGCAGGCATGATACTACATGCTGTATTCAAATGTAGGCACTCATCCACAATAAACAGCACTACGCATAGCTGAAAATGAATCTGTGAACAGCAGCGATTATAATGGTGGCAGCACCTGCGGAGTTACTGAACTCTCCCTCTTGGGACTCCAGATCTCTGAACAGCTCACATTAACAAACGGTAGCAAATGGGGGCAGTGAGAAAGATGAGCCATGTCATAGTATGATGAAAACACAGCTTACATTAGTTTTAAAATGTAGTCAGAAATAGAAACACGGATCATATCTATGACACAGCAAGAGTTAAGAGGCCAGTTAATTACCAGAACATTTTATTTTAATCCCCTGCAAATTTTTAAGTGTGCAATTATTGAGATGATGTGCCACAAATATTTACAAAGCGGCAGATGTTTAATATTATATCTGATGCACTGTGCCAAATGGAGGCTGAACCAGCATCCCAATATAGATAAGATAGACCTATCTGTTTACCCATCTTCTGTGAACTTACTTATTTATCCACCTGTGCATGAAGATTCCATATCCTGTGGCATTTTACTACTATTCATCCCAGTCTAGGCTAAGTGTTAGCTCCTTGTGGGAGTGGAAAGGATGGAGAAAGGACATGAATCCACAGAGTTCTGATCCCTTATATGTTATGAGTGGCTAATTTTGCAAATAATTGTTGTCTTGAAGGTAAATGATTCATTAATATGTGCAAAAACTGTGACTCTGTTTTAGCCAAAATTCATGAGAGAAAACTTTTTCATATATAGTTTTAATATGGGATTGGGAGAAAATGATGTTTTGAGTTCATATTATCTAATAGTTCACATTTATATATATATACGTATATATATATTGCTTTTATTCTTCTTCTATATTATGTTTAATTTTATGAGACAATTTCATAAGCTCTGTAATTTCCCTTAGCCCTTCTTCAAATCCCCTTCCCCAGCTGATTTCCCCCATATTACTACAACAGTGTAGTCCTTCATAATCAGTCAGTAAGCCCATCATTCTGCTCTTTAAGTGTATCCTGACATTGTGGGTACAGACACTGGCAGACAGTCCACATCCTATTGTCAAGATATATCCAATAGCTTCATTGGGAGTCCAACTTTGATTTGGAAGTAGAGATGTATACTGCATCCTATCTTCACATCTGGATATGACAATCTCTATTACCCAGTTACTGTACATTCCCTTAAATGAAAAGCCATAACATAAACTCCACAACAGGAAAAAAGTTTCAAAAAATTTACAACACCACGGAGTTAAATAATATGCTGCTGAATAACCAATGTGTTGATGAAGAAATGAAAAAGAAAACCCAAAAGCTTCTTGCAGAAAATGATGCTACTTTAGTGAAGTATTTAATAAGAGAAAAGAAACTATTTTGAAGAAATGAAAACAAAAATAAAAATATCAAAACCCAAGAGCAGCAGCAAAAATAGTACTGAAAGGGCTAATGATTTTATAATTTGCATGAAAATTGCTTTATATCAGAGAGAACATATGGTATTTGCCCTTTTGGGATTGACTTAATTCACTGAGCATAATGGTCTCTAGTTGGGACCATTTAGTTGCAAATGGTAGAATTTCATTCTTTTTAATGACTGAGTAGTATTCCATGGAGTATTCCATTTTTTTATCCACTACTCCTTGAAGGGGTATTTGGGTTATTTCCGTGTTTTGCTATTGTAGATTGTGCTGCTGTATATACAGGATTAGAGATCCCTTTATCATATGCAGAATTAATTTCTTTTGGATATATTCCTAGGGGTGGGATAGCTAGGTCATACAGCAGGTTTATTTGGAGTTCTCTAAGCACTCTCCATTTTGACTTGCATAGTGGTTGTATTAACCTACACTCCCACCAATTCTGAAGCAGAGCGCCGTTCTCCCCACATCCACACCAGCAGGTGCTGTTAGTAGAGTTCTGAATGTAGGCCAACTAGTGAGGTTGGCCTAGATACACTGCTTTTTGAGCTTTAGTTTTTCTTCAGGTATTTCCCTCCCTTCCAATTATGCATACAATTGTTCTCTGTATTTCAGAAACAGTCTTTTCAGCTTCAATGATCAGTGGCTTTCTATGACAACCTCTCAGTATTTTTTTATTTTCTGCATAAAAATCACATAAATCTGTGTGCAATGAATTTTCAAATGCACAGGTAAGAAGTATTATTGTTTCAGCATGCTTGCTTCTAGTATTTATTGTCATTCACATTATTTCCATTTATATTCTTGTTTCAGGGTGCATGATTTTTTTTTCTCATCTGTGCTGTGATTTCTTGACGGTACCTCGATATTTCTGCATATTGACTTTTTCTCCTCAGGAGCATTCATAACACCTCCCAAAGTACAGCCAACTCAGTTTAATTAACATGACACTGATTTATTTTCCTCTAGATTATTAACCAAGATGCAGAAATTGAGTTACTAAACTTAACTATTACAATACTTCTGTACTTTCATTAAGATTTCTAGAGATTAAAAGCACTTAATCTACAGTGAACTAAATTGCTTAATTTGCTTCTTTCTGAATACACACACACACACACACACACACACACACACCTTTCCAGTATGGCACACTGAAGATCAAATCTGATTTGCTCCCTCAGAAATGTGTGTGTTTTTAAAGGATATTTTAGAAAAGTCTTCAGTTCATAGCAAAACTAAGCTGTAAATATAAAGATTTCCATTATACCCCCTGCTCTGTGCATGCACAACACCTCCCCATTACCCATATCCCTCTCCAAAGTGGCCTATTTGTCACATCTGACGATTCTGCATTGACCCATCTTTACCTAGAGTCCACAGCCCACATTAAGTTTCCTGCTTGTTGTGAATTCCACGGACTGGGACAAATCCATAAAGATATGAACCTATCATTATGGGAATCAGTAGCTTCGCTGCCCAGAAAATCCACTGCACTCTATCTGTGTATTCCTCACTGACCTTTTTATTCATCTTTCCCAGAATGTCGTGTAATTGAAATCCCACAGTATGTAGCGTTTTCATGTTGGCTCTTCCACTAAGTAATAGGCATTTAAAATTCTTTCATTCATTTTCATAGCTGGATAGCTCACCTGGCATTAAACAACAGACTATTGCATGATACCCCACAATTTATCCAAGGGCACTTCTAAGTTTTGGCAATTACAGATAATGCTGCTATAAGCATCTATGTGTAATTTTTGCTTGGAAATAGGCTTTTAACTCATTTGAATACCTATGAGCATGACCAACATATTGTCTTCAAAGCAGCTGTCCCATTTTACATTCTTACCAGCAATGAATGAGAGGTTCCTCTTGGTCCACACCCATAACAATCTTTGGTGCTGTCCGTGTTTTGGACTTGGGCCATTCTGGTAGGTATATAGCAGGATCCTGCTGTTGCTTACATTTTCCTAATGACATTTGACATGAAGTATCCTTACAATTTTTTGCCAAATGTATGTCTTCTTTTTCTTCTTAACATTTATTTAGTTTTATTGGAAAGGCAGCTATACAGAGAGGAGGAGAGACAGAGAGGAAGATCTTCATCTGATGGTTCACTCTCCAAGTGTCAGCAATAGCTGGAGCCAGTCCGAACCAGGAACCAGGAGCTTCTTCCAGGTCTCCCACACAGGTGCAGGGTCCCAAGGCTTTGGGCAATCCTCCACTGCTTTCCCAGGCCACAAGCAGGGAGCTGGGTGGGACGTGGGGCCACAGGGACATGAACTGGTGCCCATATGAGATTCTAGCATGTTCAAGGCAAGGACTTTAGCCATTAGGCTATCGCGCCAGGCCCAAAATGTACATCTGCAGCTAGATTAATTCTTTTGTTTATTTTTTAATCTGGTTGTGTCTTTCCTTCTTGTTGAATTTTATGAATTCTTTGAATATATTCTATGATAGTCCTTTATCAGAGGTACCTGTTGCAAATGTTTGTTTCCCAGGAAATAGGTGCTTTTTCTGGGTTTCTCATGTGGCTGTTAAAGGTCCCAACACTTGGACCATCTTTGCTGATCCCTCCACAAGCAAAGAGCTGGGTCAGCAGAACACCTGGAACCAATACCTATATGGGATGCCAGCCTTGTGGGCAGCAGTTTTATCTGCTATGCCATGATGCCAGCCCCAATTTCCTCTTCTTATAAGTGTAACACTTATAATGAATTAGGTTCCGTTCACTGGATTCCTTTGAACCTGACCTGTTAGGTCTGTGAAGGCCCAGTTTCCAAACTTGGTCACACTGTGAGGTCATCAAGATTAGGGCTTCAAGTATAAATTTTAGGTGACACAATTTAACCCATAACACTCCTAAGGCCAGGTAATAAAAGGCTAGACATTATCCACTGTGCACTGAGGACCTGAGCTGCTTTGTAAGAATTCTGAAACCCTAAGGCACCACAATAGGAGAGAGCCCAGGCAACAGGAGACACCAGGCATGAATGCTCAAGCGATGGTCAGGGGACTGAGTCCAACCCTGGAGTCTTGCTGGCAGACATGTCAGTGATGTGTGATAACTTCACAGGTTTTGGCTCGTGTCCTTCCCAGTTTCCCAGATGTCATGAGTCCTTTTTGCTGACAACTCATACGTCATGGAGCAGACAAGCCACTGCTGCTGCACCTTGTCCAAATTTCACATCCACAGAATCCACCATGAGTCCAATATCTTGCTTACTACTTTGTGCTGCTAGGGATTTGGGACAGTTTTTAGACAGTAATAGGTTAACAGGAGCCTCAGGTCCAGGTCCTGACACATGCCCCCTCTCTCTCCTTCCTTATGCTCTTTATTGTCATCTTTTGGCTTCCACCATAAACATCACTTCCTCAGAGTGCTCTCTTAGATTAACAATTTAAACTGTCTCCTTTTATTGTCTTAGAGCTCCCTGTTCACCTTCGCAGCTTCCATAAACACGGATCGTGACTGATTTCTTTTTATCTGTGCGGTTTCTGCCTCCTCCACAATACACCTGACTTTTTGAGAATAAGAACCGATTTCTTTTGTTTATCCTGCATAGATGTGCTCTACATGTTTACAATAGGAAGCTGTGAAATATCTGTTGAATAAATCAATGACTCTGGGTTCAGCATCATTCTGTTCTTGTTAAAAAAAAAATCACTGAAAGTAAACTGATCAGATTAAAGAGATCTGGTTAAATACAAGCAGTGCAATTTGAGTACCTGCTTTTGCCAGCTCTAATCTTGGAACTGACAGTGCAGTGATGATCAAGGAAACCAATATATAAATAGATGCTCTGGAGGAGAGCATTTAACTCACAACTAATCTACCTTTGGACATCATTTCCCCAGGGTGACAAGTGAAGGCAACGATTAAGATGGTTGAAATACCTAGAATAAAAGTGCTTAGCCACAGTCCATATTTGATGGCTGAAGCTGAGTTTTTAAGTTCTCTGGTACATACTAGACTGAGATTTACACTTGGGGACACCAAAGATTAAAAAGTTTACTAAACATGCAGGTAGACCTGCTAAAAAATATAGTAATCAACCCATAGAGAGGAGAGTAGGGGATCAAGGGCAGAATTGGAAACCTAGGACCTAAGTTCAGCATTCTTGTATGTGAAAGCAGAGCCATGAGCCATCACTAGGAGGGGACAACAGACTGTGCAGTCATAGACAAGTCCAGTTTTGCAGTTGCCAAGGATCGCTACCTTCTGAATTCACATTTTTTTTTTTTTTTTGGTCAAACCTTCACCATGAAGCTAATTTCCTCACTACTCACAAGATGTCCACTGTCTCTAGCTACACTCCCCATGCGAGCCTTCTGAAATCTGAAAACAGTCTTTACGCAGGTTTCTGCAGGTGGACAGGTAGGAGTGGGTTTGAGGTTGATGAGGCAACAGAACTAAAGACAGTGTGTTTACCCTGACAAATCGGTCACAATATTGGCTGGCTGTTCCTAGGAATCTATTTGCATTCAGAGCATACCAAAATGAAAACATTGCCTAGCAGGATTGCTGAGCTTACACACCTAGTCTGAGAAGCAGAGTTCTCTGGTTAGGATGCAATCACCTCAGGCCATTAAAAATGCCCTTTGAGTCCTTAGAGAAATTTGACCCATAGAAAGTCATGGAGAAGAGAATGCTTGGGCTCTTCTCAGTTGACCTGCCATACACACAGCCCTTGAAAAGAGACTAGGAGGCATTTAGACATCATCACAACTGCATAGTTAGGTAAAGGGAAAAAGCAGAAACAAGGATGCTTTAAATTGTGAAGAAGGGGATTCACTTTGGGTTTTGATCTCTGATGTTACAGAAGAGACTATGGGTTCCTCTCTGAATGAGCTGAGTTGAGGCTCTCTCAGCTACACTGACCCATCCCTGCAGCGTGTCTGCCTCAGGGCTTCATTGTGCTGCCTGCTGCTCCTCCCCGACTTACACCTTGCCAGACAGAGTCCACGTTGCAGCCTTTTTGACTTTCGATGTTTTCACTGCTCCTTGACCTCTTGTTCTGATGTACTGAAAACGAGCTCTTAACATTAGTTGTCAAATGTCCTGTCACGGTTCTACTATACATCCTCTTTATTCCCCTTTTAGAGCACTGGTTAGTGATATTAACTATTATAGTACTTTTGGTTTAAAACTCAAGTGTACACGTTACAAGAAAAAGTTCTGGAACAAATGAGAACTAGAAGGCATTTACAAAATAAACAATTGACCAGATTCCTCCATTTTCATGAAGTATGTGTGACTTCTTTCTCTTTCATCACTGCTTGTCCCACTTGCCTTTCAAAACCTTAAGTGTGTGTGTGTGTGTGTTTTCTTACCTAGAGGGGGGCACTTGAAGAAGATGAACTTACCGAAGTGACCTGTTCTTCTTGACATATGCATATCTACATGGTCTATAATAACATTGTTTTAAAGAAGAACTCCCCAGAGGAAAGGCAATCTGGTGATATGTGTGTATTAAAGAAAGGATGATGAGAAAGGACATTCAGCCTCACACTTGAGATACCCACTTTCACTTTTGGAATAACTAGGTTAGATTTTAGTCCTGGTCCCTGAAGCCAGCTTCTTGCCAAAGCAGGCTCTGGGAATCATATGACGGCTCAAGTATTTGAGCTCCCAAGTTAAATTACAAGCTCCCAGATTTGACCTGTGCCAGTCCTGGCCTTTGCTATTTGGGGAGCAAACCAGTAGATGGGAGCTTTCTTTTCTGTCTCTGTCTCTTTGTATCTCTTTCCTTTCCAAATAAATTTTTAAAAAATACATTTTCTTAAAAAAAAGTTCAAGATTAATCGAGGCCTACTCTTCTACTAGAAATAACTTTTTTCTTAAAGGGATGAGCCTTATAGATGCTTAGAGGTAACATATGACTTTAATCAAGAATTAACCACCTGAATATCTTATTTCTGTATCAATATACAGGGAATCCATTAATCAAATCTTCAGGTGACTCAAAGCTGGGAGACATTGTTAATTTTCCAGATGAAAGACCAAGAATCAAAAAGATCTTGAAAGATACAAATGGAAAAGTTGAAAGGAATGAAGAGAAATATGTACCCCTGCACTTAACTTTGCAAAAACTTTTGGGAGAAATTGTCATTTCATGTGAAAAACACATCTGGATACTAACACCAATAATAAGGAGACAGGGAATTCAGGAGAACTCTCACAATGTCTGGCTACCACATAAGTTCAGGTGTGATGCCAAGCCAAAAAGGAAGCTATTGTGCCTTGTGACTTTGACCACATCTTGATATTCATGATTAAATAATGAGTTGTATCCAAAACACAGTAACGAGCATCTGGAAGCATCCTGACATGTAGCTAGGAATGCTTCCAGATAATTTGCTGGTATGTATTAGGTAAACAGAGAACTTTATTTATTATTATTTCCCATGATATAGTCTTGTAGGTACAGGAATTCCTCCCTTCCTCTTCCCTTTCTGCCTCCCTGCTTTCCATTCCTGCCTTCCCCACCATAGTATCAGAGTAGTATAGTCATTTATACATAGCCATAGATTCGGAATTCCTCTATTTAAGTGTATCATGGCATTATAGGTATAGCCCAATTTAGAAAATCTGGTATCATGCTATCAGGGTATATTTGACTGTTTCATTTGGAGTCCTCATTTTATTTGGGAGTAGAGACATGTGCTACAACGTGTCCTCCTTTAATGATATATTAGTCTCCATTATATAGTTAATCTATGGGACTATGTATGTATATGTTTGGTTACCTCTCTATCTATTTATTTTGTATTTTGCATGAAGGGGACCTTCTATCAGGAAGAACACATGATTTTTGCCCTTTCTTGACTGGCTTATCTCACTGAACATAACCGTCTCCAGTTGGGCTCATATGGTTGCAAATGGTAGGATTTTGTAAAAGCACAAACAGTCAAAGCCCAAATAAACAAATGGGACTACATCAAACTAAGAAGCTTCTATACAACAAATGAAACAAAGTGAAGAGGCAACCAACAAAATGGGAGAAAATCTTTGCACACTACACAACAGATGGGGGGTTAATACCCAGGTTCCCCAAAAAGCCTCAGAAATTCAACAACAGCAAAACAAACAATCCTATTAAGAGATGGGCAGAGGAAATGAGCAGATACTTTACAAAATAACATATTCAAATGAGTACTACACATGAAAAAAGCACTCAGGTTCCCTAGCTATCAGGGAAATGCAAAAAAATCATATGAAGGCTCGACCTAACTCAGTGAGAATGGCCTACGTTCAGATCTCTACTAATAAAACTTGTTGGTGAGCATGTGAGGAAAAGTTACCCTACTTCACTGTTGGTGGGAGCATAGACTAGTGCAGCCACTGTGGAGATCAGTAGGGAGGATGTAAAAAGAACTGAAAATGGATCTGCTGTGTGATCCAGCTATCACACTCCTGGGAACGTATCTAAATGAAGTGAAATCTGCATATGGGAAAGCAACCTGCAACCTTATATTTATAGCAGCACAATTAACAATAGTAAAGGCATAGAAATAACTAAGATGCCCACTGAAAGAGGAATGGATGAAGAAACGGCGGTGCATCCTCCTTGTGGAATGCTATACAGTCAGGTAAAGAGAAGACTTAAAAATATCAGTGCTTTTTGGATATTAGAAGCAATGGCAAGTAAAAAAAGAATGAAGTATCCCAGGTAGTTATAATGGGCAGGTCTAGAAAGCATGGGAGGTACTGAGGAGCAAAATTCAGGTTCGGTGAAAGTCTGATTATGTATCATTGGGAATTCAGTGTGCAGGATCAGCGAAGTCGGAGAATACTGCATAAACTGAGCTTGCAGCAGGTCACAAACATCTTGAGAAAGATGTGTAATGAAGAGAGGAAAATCTGATAAAATGATTAAGCATAGAGAGATGTATCTGTGGGGGTTGGTTATCAGTTGTAAGTGGTAAAACCTTAATTTGGACTGTAGTAACAAAGAACACACCAAGTGAGAATAAAGACAAGAAAAAAAACTGTGGTAAAGTCATTGCTTGGGGTGAAATGGAAAGAAGGCTGTCTGATAACAAGCAAAAGCATAGTACCATTCTGGCAAATCCATATCCGTGGCTGTCTGAACTTGGAAATGTTGGCTTTTATGAGATCACCAGTCTCCATTGTGAGAATATGAAAAGAACTGAAGGCTGAGAATGATGTGTGTAGGAGGTTTTATAGCTGGGATCCTATTATGGTATCCCTGCTTCTCACCTCTTATGTGTCCAATCCCTGCACATTCTAATGTGTCATTTCAAAGACAGTCTGTCTCCTCAAAGCTTCAGCCTCTCTGGGACATTCCTTCCTAAGTCAAAAGCAGAGTGTTCAGGTTACTTGGAACTGAATGCGCCCTCCAGCCCTTTCAATTGCTGGTATTCTCATCAGTACCATCTATAAAATACATGATTTTCAGTCAACGAGTTCCTTTATCTCATTACGTAGTGTGTCATTCTTTGAAAGACATCACCAGTCTGACTGGTGGTTAATAACCCCATGCTAACACAAAGGAGCTGTGAAATTGCTTTGTGAAGAACATCTTCAATTTCATATGCAAATACAGTCCAGTATTGTAGAAAGAAACACGTTAGAATTAGGACTTGGGTTTATTTTCTCTACCTGTAAAATGAGAGTGATATGCAGCTTATAGGAGTGTAATTATGAAAATAAAAAAGAAATGCTTAGATAATGCATGACATTTAGTGGTTTCACCTAAAAGGTAACTGATTTTTCTAAATTTATTTTGGAAAACATATTTTCATCTTCTCTCATTGTGTGGAAAAATCTTTATCTAGCCCTTAGAGAAACACTTATTACATCAGTCCACAAGGATAAAAGACTTTAAAGCAAAAAAAAAAAAAAAAAAAAAAAAAAAAACCAACATTGTGGTTATTCAAAGGATTTTCATGGCACTGATAAATGGGTCCTTTGTCCAATATAGATTTCCTTGATCACTTCAATGCTCATTATAGAAGCACCTCTGGTCTATTCTCTCTTGCAGTTTTGTTCCTACAACAAAGAAAATCAAAGCACCCAAGTTCAATGCAAAGCAGTGTAACTCTGATCTAACTACACTGAAACAAAAAGTCAGAACTGAGGGGGCTGCCTGAATTCACTCCCTTTGCTCTTTGGTCAGTGCCACACGCACGAAGTATGTTATCATTCCTGCCACATGTACCACAACACTAGAGGACACAGAACAAGGTGAATTGAGACATGTTGTCTCTCATAAAGTTTTTTGTAGACAAACACACCTATTACATGGGCCTTAGAAACTGGTCTGTTTACAGCTCTCACAGACTTAATAGACATGATGAAGGCAGCAAGCCCCGAAGCCATGTTGGCTACATTAATTACTGAAGTCCTGAGAAATATGATCTATTGTTTTAAGAGCAGAAAGGAACAATGGATTAAAGTCCCCAATGTATGTAGGATGGGGCATATGTTTGTATATCATTGATTCCACGGGCAATGTTTTATTGTCTGAAGGACAGAAACTACAAAACAATGCTTGAATAAGAAACATAAAGTGACAACAATAATAACCTTCACCACCACTATGATACTACCACTACTAATAAAGTACATGACATTCAACCAGTAAGCAATCCCTGTATTGTACATTAAATTACCATACTAGGAGGCACTGGGGAAGGAAAAAGGACAAATGAACCTATTAAGACAGTTGGCAACACACACAGTATTTGACACAAAATTATGTTCACATGCATGCACTGCATATGCAGACACAGACACAGATCAGAAGAGAGAGAAATAATTACCAGCTGGGTTGATGGGGAAGGGTTTTCTAAGGAAAACAGCAATGAAATCTAATGAAGAACTGTATTGGAAATAAAATATGGGATGAGCCAAGGAATTAAAGGCACCAGAAAGCGAAAAAAGGAATGGATGAGGAAGGGAATGTCAGGTAACTCAATGTATATGCCATTCAGGGTCCCCACTGAGGCATCCTAGGAGGCAAGGCCAGAGGAACAGGGTGGGAAACATGTTCTTGAGAGAGTAGGATGCCAGGCTGAGGAGGTGTGACTCTCCTCTGCAGTTTAGTCAATGGGAAGCCATCTGCTCTCAAGTAGGGAAATAACATATGATCACATGGAATGGTGCAAGATTAACCTAGCGGTAGTGAGGCTGTATCAGGTCCTTTTTTTGGAATGAGGCAGGATCCATATGTATCTATAAAGAGGCAAAAAATATACATAAGCAAATAAAAAATAGTGACATTGAGCAGGATGGATAAGAACATACAGAGGAGAAAGTAGCAGAAGCTGGGTGAACAGATAGGAAGTGGGAAGAAAAAGTAGTTCTTGCTCCTGGAATTGCCTAGATGTATGGGCTGTGGGTTGTTTCTGGGAGCTCTGTGATAATTTCACCCTAATGTACCTATCTCTGCTTACCACAGTCCTTCGGCACCACAGTGGCACACCTTTGCATCCTGGCATTCTCTTATCTCCAGAAAAGCAGCAAGTAGGCTGGCATCAAGTGGGCATAAGCTCCTGTTCACCTGGTCAGTTGAAGGTGATGACCACAATGTAATGATGGAATAGAAACGAATGAGGATAGACTAGAATTTGATAAATAGATTTTAGTTATCAGCTTATTTTCAGCTTGCTGGTTGGATGTGTTATGAAACGGTACTTTGCTTTTTCTGTTTCCTCTTTTAATCATTATGTGACACAGGTATCCAACTGGTCTCAAACTTGACTTGTTTGCTTGCACATCCTTTCAGAAGATTATCAAAATGTGATGAGGGGTTCTAGTCATCCTGAAATGAATCTACTAATTAAATTAATTTTATCTTGGGTATATTACTCAGTCCAATTAAGTTACTAAGCTAATCACATCAGAATAAATCAACCATATTGTTACATAATCCCTTTTAATAAACAGAGTTATAATTATATGAAGGCAATTTTGAGGATACCATATGCTACAAAGCAGGGAACCTAATTTATCTCATTGATTTGGAGAGACAAACTCACTCATGTGTAATAACTTTCATCATCCAAAATTTTAATTCTCATTGCATTATAAAGTTTAAAGTCTCTTGCTTGCTTTATAGATCAAGCAAGAATTAGACTGTAGGGCTTGATGGAGAAAGACATGTTATGTTTCAGAACTGAAACTGTGCAAGAGGCCATGCTGTAAACTCTTGCTAAAGCAGTGCTGCAAACAAGCGTGGATTCAACCTGCACTTTTGAAAAACCAATGTAAGTGGAGATGTGAGTGGAGGATGAGTGGAAAAAACACTTCAAATAGATCTCCCCACAGCAGAGAACCATGTTGGGACAATCCTCTTGCTCCCCACCTCCTGCGCCACATTTCCTGGCAAGTAATAAGTGCGATATCAACTCCTAGTGGAAATGACTTGCTGTGAAATATAACAGAACAGAAATTCCACTGAGAGGCAATGAAAACACCTTTGTTTGACAACTTGGCCAGAGTCTCCATGAATGCTGTTGACTTTTCAGCTTTGTTGTGGATGGGACTACTGAAGCCTGTAAAGGGAATTAGTCCATGGTAGAATGATGCTCAGAGGCAGTTATCCTTTCTGGTCAGGCCAGCACTGGCAAAACCATGGACATGACTGGCCCAATAGTTGGAGGGCTGACAGTTACACAGACATTCATTAATTTAACCAATCAGATGGAGATGAGTTCAGAAATGGTATTGAGTTAGGCCAGTAGTCATTCAGAGTTACTTTGAATGACTACTGTAGAGTTAGGCCACAGTAGAGTTAGGCCAGTAGTCTTGCAGAGTTACTTTGATTTCCTGTCTTTTTGAAGAGACAGAAAGTGCTAGAAAAAAAAAACCATTACTTTTAAAAAATCATATGTATTACTAATAAAATTCTGAAGCTGTTCTAAAGGTCTCAATTTCAGGAAGATACACAAACTGACATCTCAGTTGGATACATGGTACCCTTGTTATTTAACTTGTCTGTAAAAGTAGCATTATCCAAAGTCTTAATATAAAATAACCTAGAAGTGAATGTCTTAACCAGCAAAACAAAAAAACCCTAGAATAAAATAGCAAAAAATGGACATAAGTGCAAAGTACTTAGTGGATTGGGTTCTTCTGTAGTGATCACATCTAATCCTATTCAGGATGACTACTAGAAATACCTGAGTATCACCGACACTGGCTTTTATTTCCTTTTTTCCATTACATAATTCATTAGATGCATACTGGAAAGAAATAGGGGATGCATAAGGCAGAGAGAAAGAGGGAAGAAGAGAAATAGTATATTGCATTTGATTTGGGCATTCATGGGAAGAATGCTACCAAGGCAAAAATTGTACTTTTGATAACTCATGGTTGCATCTTGCACAACGGGCAGCATGCTCTCCATTTACTGGGATTGCAAAGTGAGTCCCACTCCATCATCAGCCCACGAGTAGCCAACTGTCAGCATTCCAAAAGAACATAATCAATGCAGAATTTGGCTCCAACTGAATGAATTCATTATTGAGATATTAATCCCCAAAATAACAAATTTTGGAGTCAGAATATAGTTATTGACCCTCAACAGCTCCAGAGTTGGGAGTCTGACAGACTCACAGATTCGAGGTGCCCCAGAGCTAACACCTGATCTTAGCTTTAAGGGCTTTGGGTGGAGGCCTGAAGGAGATGAGGATTTTTCTTTTCTATAACTTACATGGCTTCAAATATTGTTGAATGTCCAGATGAAGGGCTTTTTAATACAATAAGGTGGAGAAGAGGGGGAAATCAGGTTGCTTTTGAATAATCAACAAATAAACTTGGACCTAATGGGAATTTTTAAGAATGCGTTTCTGACAGAAATTGTCTCAGTAACATACATTTTTCTGCTAAATATTAATTTCAAAAATCACAAGTGTCTTTATAGTCAGGGTGAGATTAGAGGTCTCTTCCCAAGATTTCCAAATACACAATGACTCCCCAGTGACAACAGTGGATCCCCTACACATTAAAGTACAGCTGCCGAAGGTATAAGCAGTATAAATGACTGAATAGCAAGAATCTTCTACTTGTCTGAAATTACATTCACTTTTAGCGAGTATTTGCCTGTGCTGTAGGGCAAAAGCAATTCACCTTTATTTGACAAAACCGAGTAGAAACAAGTAGTGATCTCACTTAAATCCTGACTCAAAATGTTCAAGACATCAAAAGTGTTTTCGAAGCTTGGATTCCAAAGACACCCAGCTGCCCTAGAGAGTGACCTTGAAAACAATGGATTACATCACAATACATATGGTAGTGATTAAAATAACAGCAAATATTGATTGGTCTCGGATATGGCAACCACAAGAGCAGCATTTTTTTTTAATTCTAAATTCATGTGTATTGGTATAATTTAGTGACATCATTTTTTATGTGAAAAACAATTGCCTGTGGAAATATTTGTAACTCATAACTTAAAAAAAAAAACCTGGCTAACAGAAAGCAATCACAAATATGTCTCAGAAAAGTATCACAGTGGTTCTATGATTGCTTATGACAAAATGTTATCCACAATGGTTAGTGTGAATTGATTAGCTCCAGCAAGTTAGTTTGCATTGATTGGATGAAGTTACCTAATACAAGGAGGAATGGACCTACATACATTATGAAATATCTCTTTGACACTACAGTCACATAGGCAGGAACCACCTATAGTAAACAAAACAAAAAAAAATCTGAAACTAATATCCACCCGCTGGTGACTGGATAAACAAAATGCAGTATATCCAGATGTTGAAATGCCAATCAGTTATAAAAAGGAATGAAGAACTGACACAGGGCTCAACAAGGAGAAGCTTTAAGGACAGTATGCTAAGTGAAAGACACGATAAACAAGCACATACTTTAGTGTGTTGTTTATATGAAATGTCCAGAATATGAAAATCAATAGAAAATAACATGGAGGTGATTAGAAATGGGATGTGAGAGATGCGATACAGATTCACTGCTAATGGATATGGGGTTTCTTCTAGGGGTGATGAAATGTTTTAAATTAGAAGCGATGGTGTACCACTCTGAATGTCCTAAAATGCAAAGAAATCATACACTTTGAAAGACTGAATTTAATGGTCTGTGATTTACATCTCAATGAAACTGTCACAGAAATGACTGAAACTTTGCTGTTACATTAATTATTTTATCATGTTTTTAAGTATCTTTCTATTTATGAATTTTATTAGTATAAGAGTGACTATGGCACAATAAAAACTACATACTGCTATGTGGGCATATATGGATTTGTTATGGCTAATACAACATATTTTTTTTTGCATTTTATTTTTTTTTCTATTTTATTGTATTGTTGTTGACAATCTTTACATAGTTAATTACAGTTAAAGGAAAAAAGAAGAAAAAAAGAAAAAAAAGGTTCAGGGGGATAGGGAAGTGGGTAATGCTATTATGTCCATATTGTTTCCATCATGTATCTGAGGTAAAGGGGGATATTGAGGGAGAAGCCCCACCCGGTTTCCCGCCCACCCCAAGTCCCGGATGTGGGGCATGTTCTGAGATATGTGCTCAAGTGGTGTTAATAGTTCTCCAGCTATGAATCACTGCCAGTTTCGCTCGATGAGGTCGTCCACTGATTCATATGGTCCATCATAAAGTCTCCGTTTGCCCCATATTTCGCTGCCAACATATAGCTGAGATGCATGATTGACCTGTTCTGTCTTCTGTCTTTTCTTGGTTAGAGTTCTGAGTCCAGCAGTTCGATTGGGGAGATCTCCAACGATACTTTGAGGTATTCCCAGATTAGTTTCTTGTATGTTCTAGCAAGCACAGGGCCCAGCACAGTCCATCACCCCGATCAGCTGGTGGTTGCAATTGCTGGGTTGGTTCTGTTTTCGGTCCCGAGTTGCACTGGAACCAATGGGTGTTGCAGTCCAGTCTGGTTCGGCCCTTACATCAACCAGTGGGTGCTGCAGCCTAGTCGGGGCGACCCACAATAACCCCCACCAGGCCTGCCCCCTACCTTGGTTTGCCAGTATGTGTAGCAGAAGACCCGTCTGTCCCCCATCCCATTTGGCTCCGGTACTTGTCACTGGGTATTAAAGCTTAGTTCTATCTAACCAACTCAACCATCCAGCCCTCATGGGTGTTGCTGAGTGCCTCTCTATCTAGCCACCCCAGCCCCCGTCCTAGTTTTCATGCCCTCCCACGGGAATAGTGACCCAAGAAGGGGGAACCCACTTTTTTTTAAAGATTTATTTCTTTTTATTGGAAAGTCAGATATACAGAGAGGAGGAGAGAGAGGAAGGAAGATCTGCCATCCACTGAGTCACATGAACCAGTACCTACATGGGATCCCGGTATGTACAAGGTGTGGACTTTAGCCACTAGGCTACTGTGCCGGGCCCATAATATACTTTTTAAAAATAGTTTTCTCTCCTCAAAGTGGGAGATGGTATATTTTCTCTAACTAGTACAAATAAATAGTCTGTGAACTGACGATTAATGATGGATCGCTTTTTTTTTTTTGTCAAAAATAAAAGTGAAAATGAAAAGGGCATGGCCTTTTCACAGGAAGAGACTGAAGGACAAGAGTGATTTATGTTGTCTTTGGTTTTGCTTCTACTAGTCCACATCACACATCAGAGGCTATAGAGATTGCCTGTTCCACCAGCACCCACAACCACCCACCAGTCCTTTCTCTGATCAGCTCAAAATGTCAGCATTGTGTAGGTATCCGTCTGATCTCAGCCTTCCTACAGTGACTGGGCCTTTCATCTGCTACTTCTTAGGGTTCCTCCACTGAGGGTGGGATACTGTGCTTTCTGCTTCCAGCTCCAGCAAGTGAGGACTAGTAAGTAAGTGAGTCCTGGGTGTCACAACTCAGAGGGCAGACAGCTGCTTCCAGAGACTTCCAGCATCCATACTCCTGGGCCATGGACAATAACCTAATCAGATGCACCTGGTGAGGCCAGGACTCCCAGCCAGCAGGCTTCAGGGTAGAAGTGCAGAAATGTATGCCCAGTTGTCAGTTCTCCATGTGTGGTTGGCCAAGTTATGGAAATAGTCACAGCTGCTGTGAGGCAGAAAGTATGAAACCTCTGCCCACACTGCTATGCCTGCTGCCCCAGAGACCAACAGGGCAGCTTCTCAAACTGCCCTTCTTGCTTTGATTGCAGCTGTAGGGGGACATGCTAGGCATCCAGTTCACTAGAGAAACTGAGTGAATGATGATTCTTAGGTTAGAAAATAGAAGTAGAATGAAGTATCTGTCCTGGAAACAGGATCAGGAAAGCCACAGAAATAACTTCTGAAAGGGTTGTACCAGCAGCAGTGCACAGAGTGTCAACTTATCTAAATTCTCCCCTACACATCACAGATACGCCACAGAACCTTTGTGCAAGTGACTATTCACGAGACTATTAGGCAAGAAGCTTCCATTTTCTGACACTGCCTGTGCATGTCCTTTGCCTTATTATTGTATTTTGGAAACTGGGTTATTTTCATCTTATCCTTATGTGCTTGAAGTCTTATACAAGAAATTAATTATATAATACTTTCTAGTAAAAAAAACAGAGCTATGTAAATGTGAAGAACAAAATCGATGCATAGATTGCGGTTTATTTATGCACTATAGTAATAGAAAATGAAAGATATTATATGTTTCAAAGTGGAATGATACCGGAAACATATGGTTGGGTTACACAGATGCAAATGGATGTTCAAAGTGTGATTGGCTTATGTAAATTCCAAACACATAAAAAAATAGTCCTAGATATATTTTTACAGCAATCTCTTAAAACTGAAGGTGACCAGAATTTCTATTTTATTTTAATTATTTAAGAGTCAGAGGGGGGCCTGGCGCTGTGGCCTAGCGCCTAAAGTCTCGCCTTGAACACCCTGGGATCCCATATGGGCGCCAGTTCTAATCCCAGCAGCTCCACTTCCTATCCAGCTCCCTGCTTGTGGCCTGGGAAAGCAGTCGAGGACGGCCCAAAGCTTTGGGATCCTGCACCCACGTGGGAGACCCGGAAGAGGTTCCAGGTTCCCGGCTTCAGATCGGCGCAGCACCGGCCATTGCGGCTCACTTGGGGAGTGAATCATCGTACGGAAGAACTTCCTCTGTGTCTCTCCTCTTCTCTGTATATCTGATTTTGTAATAAAAATAAATAAATCTTAAATAAAAAGAGTCAGAGGGAAAGAGAGAAGAGAAAGAGACAGAGAGAGAGAGAATTATTTTATGTGTTTGTTCACTCCTCAAATAGTTGCCATATTCAGGCCAAGTGTTGGAACTCAATCCTCAACTATACGGGTGGCAAAAACTGATGTCCTTGAGCCATCATCTTGTACCACTGCCGCCCGGAGTGTTCATTAGCAGGAAGCCAGAATCAGAAGTGGAATCAAACCCAGGAACTCTGATATTCCATTCACATGGAGCAACAATGCTGGTGGTTTTGCTCACTACCAGATGGTCAAAAATCATCTTCTACAGATACCAAAATCCTAGTGGTAGCACTAACAGTCATGGCAACAGGAGACAAGAGAGGCAGCAGAAGTGAATTTGTACTTCTTAAGTAGTTATCTGAATGAACTGAGTCAGCACTCCGTGTCCTTTCTAGGAACATGTGAACAGGCACAGAACACTGAGCCTGACACAGCAGGCTTGCTTACCAAACTGTACAGTTCCCATTATTTTTTACCTAATGTCAGAGACAACACTGGGTAACTATGGAGATCTTTGCTTGAATTCCATGAAACCCTTCTGATATTTGCCTGTGCTTGTCCCACACTATAACTTTAAGAAAGGACAAACTAATTGGCAGAAGCAGCACATACATAAGTACAAATACAGGGCTGTTCACTTTGCTGGTGGGTGCCTAGTGGATCTAACAGTCACTGCTGAGAATCTTCCTGGGGGTGAGATTGGCCAGGATTTTCCCTGCCGCCACATAGTATCTGACATCAGCCATAAGGAGAACTAAAGGTACCTGTATCTGATTTTAGGGTCAAACTACAGTGGCTCTGAGGGCAACAGGAAGTTTTAGTGACACTGCCCTGCCCTGCCCAGTATGCCCAGTGCCCAGCAGCTCAGCTGACCAAGACCATCCAGTATAAGAATTGTTAACCGTCAAGAAGATTATACACCTTTAATCAGAATGTGGACTAAGCATACGAAAGGACAACAACCAACCACTGCTATCAGTTGCTCAGATCCTACTCAGATCCTACCCTGGTCTCTCTCACTTGATCACATTAGCACCAAAAAAAATCCTGTCATGTTGAATTCACATCAGAGTTCTTTTTGCTGTATTTCCCACAAAGAAGGTCTCAGGATCACCCTTTCATGTCTTCTTCAAGTCAGTTCCCTCCCAAAGAAGTGTGTTTGGGGAGCAGGATGCAGCAAAAGCCAAGTGGCTTTACAATAAACCTGCTGCCTTGCCCTGGTTCTAAGTGGGTATCCCTTTTTTCTACCCAAACCTTTCAGGAATCTTCTTCTTAAATGTGCAGATGCCCACCAAAAGGAGGCTCATGGGATACATTACATTTTATCCTCACTTAAGGTTAACTACCCAGCTATGAAGGTAAATTTCATAATGTGAATTTCTCCTGTTGATGGATACATCAGTTGTTTCTCATTATTTTCAATCATAAACCAGACGGGGATGAACATTCCTGCATCTTTGGAATACATCCTGACGTTCAACAAGATCATAAAAGCTCCTGCTGAGACTGAAGGAAATGTGACAGCAAGATAAAACTGATGATCTTGCCCAGTGAACGTCACTGGAATACTGGTTGCTCCTGAGTTGACTGTTGCTGAATAGAGTCAAGCAGAGACACACCCTTACTTCTGCATTTTGCTTTAGTGTTGATTGGCTGGGACACTGGAGGGGACTACTGAACTAAGGTCCAATTGAATTGAAGGTCACCTTAAAGGCTGCCAAGGGGCATCAAATGGCATATGGAACTTCTGATTCTGCCTTGTCTCTCATGGCTATGAGATCATCCTGATATTAATGGACCTGCTCTGAAATGAGCCACTGTTGCAAAACTTCAGGAAAAGCAGTCAGGAAGTGATTATACAACTCAGCACACTCTAGAGTCTTTTATCTGAAATCAACCATGCTGGCTGGGCCCCCTTGGACCTGTCACAAGGGTCTGAGAAGCAGGGCTGGGGAAGTACTTCTCCTTCTAGAAGTCAACCAAGCTTTAACACAAAAAAACAAAAGCAGTAGCTCATAAGCCCACTATAAGATATCAACTGTTTCTCCAAAAATTGTCTATGCTGCCTCTTTTACTCCAGTCTGACTGACTTCTTCATTTATCTTGTCTTATGGTATTTATGTCTATTCACAATCTGAGATATTATTCGCACCTTCAGGTCTTCCTTTTTCTGATCATCATTTCTGGACCTATTTCTCCAGGATGGTTTTAAGATCTTTACTCTGACATGAAGCTTGAGGCTGAACAAGTGGCTTGTGACTGGATGCTATGGATTGTTTTATCAGCTCTGCCATTTGTCAGGTGAGCCATTTCATTTACTCATTCACCCAGTATTCTGTAAACCTTACCATGCAGCAGATGCTGGGCTAGGCACTTGTGACACTGCAGTGTTTGCTGACTGTGATACCCTCTGTTTCCTCATCAGAATCTCAGTCCATCTCAGAGGACTGTGGTGAGGACTGCCACAAAGCTCTCAGACCAAGGCTTGAGAGTGAAGCTCATTAAATGTTCATCTGGTACCATCCTTTGTATCCTCCACCTTTTCGTGCTGTGATAAGCCAAACCAATAGGCAACCAGAGCAGTTTCTGTGTTGCCTCCCATCATGTCTCCTTTTTGGATAAGGATTCACACTACAAAGAGGTGTTCAAAACCCATGGATGAACTGGAAAGGTTTCATACCAACAAAGATAGAAGATGCCTTCTCTGAGGGCGTAAAACACACATTGATGGAATAGACAGTACGAAAAACACATTTATTACTATTAGAAGCGATTGTCATATCTAGATAGCAGAACTAGACATTTCTATTTGTTTTTGGATTATCTTTTGGAAATCAATGATGGCATGTTACTGCAAACCTAGGTATAATGTCATCAATATACAAAAGAAAATGCTAGAATTTAGAATAAGGATGCCATGTTTTGTAAAAAGAAAATTATTCACTGTGGTCAGCAAGCTTAAGGATTGTTCTGTGATTTTACAATAAAGCTAAATAGAAGATTTAGATTTTTGCTTCTTTATGACGTCCCTTGCCAAATGTCCCAATTACTTAAGATTTAATTCACCTAACTCTAAACTATTAGACCTAATGAGTAGAGTTATTATAGATAACCCCTTATGTATCCCTTCATACTTATAATATTTTGTATGGTTTATTCTGTATTATCAATGTTTTTTAAAAACTCTCATAATGAAGGCAGAATGTATAAAATATTCAAAGGGTACGTTCTTAAAAAATGGGGTCAATTCCTTGGCCTAGCGATTCTGAGACCAACTGGGATGCAACATCCCATTCTACAGTGCCTGGGTTTGAGGCCTGATCTGCTCCTGATTGCAGCTTCTTTCTCACGTTTCCTGAGTGACGGCATGAGATGGTTTCAAGTGCTTAAGCCTCTGTCCTTCTTATGGGTGATAGGGACTCAGTTCTTAGCTCCTGCTTCACTCATGCCCAGCCCAGTATTGTGGGCAATTGTGGAGGGAACCAGCAGACAGGCAGCTCTCTTTTAAGCCTTTTCTGCCTGTCTCTCTGTCTCCCTACTGACCACATAAAATTAAATAGGTAAATTAAATAGGAAATTTAATATAACTTCAAGAATCAGGTTTTCCTGCACTTTGTCTTTCATCTATTTCTGCATTCTGTGCAGAATTCTTAATAAAAACCCACAAGTACAAAAATATTTAAGGTTTGGGTTTTTTGTTTTGAACTACAGAAATAAAATGAGAGGCCATTTTAGCAGCTCATTTGTAGGTTAGCAAGTTAAGCCGTGGCCTCTCAGAGTGTTGATTGCTTTACTTCCGATCTATCTTGTTTCTATTGTGCCAAGATAGGCAGCAGATGGATCCCTGTCACCCTGGTGAGAGACCTGGATGGACTTAGCTGCAGCCTAGTCCAGACCTGCTTATGAGAACCAACTGGGGAGAATACCAGTCAATCAAAGATTCCCTCTCTCTACCTCTCTCTGCGTTCCCCCATGTCACTCTGCTTTCTTTTTTTTTTTTAAGATTTATTTATTTTATTACAAAGTTAGATATACAGAGAAGAGGAGAGACACAGAGGAAGATCTTCCATAGGATGATTCACTCTCCAAGTGAGCCACAACGGCCGGTGCTGCGCCGATCCGAAGCCAGAAACCTGGAACCTCTTCCAGGTCTCCCACGTGGGTGCAGGATCCCAAAGCTTTGGGCCATCCTCGACTGCTTTCCTAGGCCACAAGCAGGGAGCTGGATGGGAAGTGGAGCTGCTGGGATTAGAACCGGCGCCCATATGGGATCCCAGGGCGTTCAAGGCAAGGACTTAAGCCGCTAGGCCACGCCACCGGGCCCATCACTCTGCTTTCTAAAGACACAAAAATAAATGTTTTTGAAAATAGAAGAGAAAAAATATAGTGATATTTTAAATTGCAAATAGTTAAGAGTACAATGTATTATGTGAGAAGAAAAGAGTACATTTCACTGATGAGAAGTATTTTCTTTATGGAAACACCACATTCTAAGTCCTGTTCCTCATGTGGGATGAATTCAAATGAGAACGCATTCCTTGGCAAACTTAAGACCCGTGCAAGCATTCCCTGGTATCTAAATCAATTCAATAATATGGAGTGCAATGCTTATGTAAAGAGTCTGTTTCGTTTCTCATCTCAAGTGATGCTTAGAAACCAGGTGAATCAGGAACACAAGGCCACAGGTAACCACCACCCATGATTCTCCAGGAAGAGAGGCGGCGTGGCACCACAGGCATTTCACTGAATAGGATGCATTCCACTTCAACTTTGTCCTCTTGGTTTTAAACAGAAAACACACAAGTGATACGGAGAGACATTCACGGTGACATGAGGTTCCTACAGGATGACAATAACAATGCAACCTTTCGTTGCTTTCAAAATACATGTCTTCTTATTTTGTCCCCTATTACAGTGAGGGCTGAAGGGATGATGCTTTTCACAGTTACCATTTACTAGGTTCAAAAGAAGCATTTTGTAAACCTGAGTTATGTTTGGCTTTTAGGATCTCTCATGGAGTATTAAAAGAAATTACTTGGAATATATAAAGACAATTTAATTCCAAACATGAATATACAATCCAAATATAACCTGTGGAACAGGCACATGAAATTAAATAATTCATCATTTTGGGGATATTAAAGTAGAAGTAGCTCACAGAATGAGAAAAAAATCTGTATGGCAAATAGGCAGATTTCAGAGTTACAAGCATTGTGGATCTAGTCCAGCCAACAGATCAATAAGCGTGAGCATTCTCCCCCATGAGTTTTTCGTTCACTTATTCACTCATTCATTCAACAGGCACTTCAGCGGTGCAACAGGCCAGAAACTACGCCAACGTTTTGAGATGAAAAGATAAACAAGACACAGTCTTGCCTAAGGCTCCAGTTGAGTAGAAATGTTCACACCTAGCTAAGAATTTTATCGACAGCAGTGAGTTCTATTGTCCTAGACTATTCTGTAGGTTCTCATACACTGTGGCATAGGACAGACCTTTGGCTAAAAACCTGGAAGGCCTGGTTGAGAGAGAATGCTTGTGTCCAGTCAAACACGCATCCATCGGAACAGCATTAAGATAACTGAAAAATTTTTAAAAAGAGTTCAGATCGTTTATGAAAACAATAGAAGAAACTAACCTGGAGCTAGTGGATGGCACTAAGATAAACAAATTCACTTTACTAAACATTTCCTAAAGCTGACTTTGTAATTCACAAGTATGACACAAAGTCCAGGGGGAGGGACTTTTCTTAAGTGTTAGGACTGTGGCAAGTCTGAGAATGCATTTGCTCGGTGAGTGTCTGTGACATAATTAAGGAAGTTAACATAAAGCTTCCTAGCTTTAGGAAACAGGCTTCAGAATCTGTGATCCTCAGTCTGAAGGTCTCCAACATGTTCTGCTGCCATCCGAGCACACCACTGTGCAGCTACAAATATGTTTCCTCATTCCAACCCTATCATCCAAAGACAAAAGTGTAATTCAAATTAAATTTTATTCTTACAATGGTAAGCCCATTAATTCACTAGGTTTTTCCAACACTGCAATTTTTCTTCCTAGCTTTATAAATTTTTACTTTTATTTATTTTTTAAAGATTTATTTATTATTTTTATTACAAAGTCAGATATACAGACAGGAGAGACACAGAGGAAGTTCTTCCATCCGATGATTCACTCTCCAAGTGACCGCAACGGCCGGTGCTGCACCAATCCGAAGCCAGAAACCTGGAACCTCTTCCAGGTCTCCCACGTGGGTGCAGGGTCCCAAGGATTTGGGCCATCCTCGACTGCTTTCCCAGGCCACAAGCAGGGAGCTGGATGGGAAGTGGGGCTGCCGGGATTAGAACCGGCGCCCATATGGGATCCCGGGGCGTTCAAGGCAAGGACTTTAGCTGCTAGGCCACAGTGCCGGGCCCACAAATTTTTATTTTTAATATATAGAAAGTTTATTTTTCACATGTCAGCTGGTTTAGTAGAAGTGATGAGGCTAGAGCTGTGGCACTCTGGTGCCAGTTTCCCTTTTATGTATTGTTCTGGTTCTGATCCAGCTCCTTGCTCATGTGCCAGGGAAGGCTGCAAAAGATGGCCCGAGGGTTTGAGCCACTGCACTCATGTGGAAGACCAGGATGAGGCTCCTGGCTCCTGGCTTCAACCTGGTGCAGCCCTGATTATTGTGGCTATTGAAGAGTCAACCAACAGATGAAAGCTCTCTCTTATAACTCTGACTTACAAATGAGTAAGTCTAAAAAATTTAAGAAACAGTCTTTTAAAATCATTTTTCCTTTTATCAAAGATTATTTGACTGTACTGTGTGGGTTCCCTTCTGCTGTTTCTATTCTGCTCCATTGATCTTCCTCTCTATCTTTGTGCCAGTACCAGGCTGTTTTGATAACCACTACCCTGTAGTATGTCCAGAGGTCCGGGACTATGATTCCCCCTGCTAACTTCCTGTTCTTCAGGATGGTTCTAGCTATTCGTGGTTTTTTGTGTTTCCAGATGAACCTTTGGATCATTGTTTCCAGTTCCGTGAAGAATGTTTTTGGCAACTTGATTGGAATTGCGTTGAATGTATATATTGCTTTTGGCAATATAGACATTTTAATGATATTGATTTTACCTTTCCAGGAGCATGGGATGTTACTCCATCTTTCTAGATCTTGTTAAATTTCTTTTTTAAGTAGTTTGTAGTTTTCCTCAAATAGGTCTCCTACATTTTTGGTTAGTTTTATTCCCAGATACTTCATGCTTTTCTCTGTTATTTTGAATGGTATCTTGCCTTAATTTAAGATGATATGATGTTAAGCATATCATGTTTTGTTATGGATATTATGTCATATGTAGTATATAAACTAAAATTGAACTGTGAATGGGGGGGTCACAGAAAGTGGTTAAGAAATCGCATGTATTTTTAACATGTTGACTGCTCAATACCATGTCAATTAATTCCATAACGATGTTAATTGTTGCAGATGGTATATTAGTGCTTTTATTTGACCGGGATGATACTCTGCTGACTCTGCCCTCAGACCAGAGAGGGTCTACCCAATAAGTAGTTGGACTTGACTGGATTTTAAGATGTTGGACTCTATGCTTGGCAAATACTTGCAAAGAGGGAATTTCAACTGAACTTGAACTATGGTTATGCAACAAGGTGGAGGAACCCACCATGGGGGGAGGGTGGGGGGGAGAATCCCAGATTCTATGTCATTACAACACAATGTAATTAATGAATAAATTTAATAAAAAAATAAAATCATTCTTCCTATCTTTTGGAAAATTTATCCAAGAAAATTGTAGGTCTACTGACATCATTCAGGGCATAGTACCTTATGCTACTGAACCTGTCACGCAACCTGCAGTGTAACACCATCACCCTCATCGGGATGAATCAGGCAACGTTAAGGGTGTACCATCAATTACCACAGAACACACTACTTCACTTACTGCTTTTCAGTCTTTTGGCTAAGATCAAGTACAGTACTTTTCTCACTGCCTCTAGCAAACTATGCCTCTTGCCCATACTGCCCCTTGCTCAACATCACATCTCATCCTAGTTTTAATTTTCCAGATGGCATTCTTTTTTTTAAGAATCTACTGATGAACTAACTTGAATTATTACCAGCAAACTACACAGTCATAATGGTCAGTATCTGGTTTCAAATGAATTGGGGACACAGAAGAGAGCTGGAAAGAATCATCTATGCAAAGAATCAATGAGTGTCTTGAAGAGGAAAAACTTGGCACCTGTGAGAGAGTACGTGCAGTATTTATCTTTCTGTGTTTGATTCATTTTACTTTACGTGATGACCTCCACTTGTCTTCATTTTTCTAGAGTGCCTGTAGTTCACAATCATGTATCATAGCATAGAAAGAACTGGAAAGGGACAGGCATCTGTTGTAGGGTGTAAGGCATTACGCAGGACTGCCCACTGTCTATATTAGAGTACCTGGGTTTGAGTCTCATCTCAGCCCCGCATTCTTGCGTGCTGCTAATGCACATTTTGGGAAGCAGCAGCGATATCTCAAGTAGCTGGATTACTTTAGAATCAAACTGGATTACTAGCTGCCAGCTTTGGCCTCTTCCAGCCCTGACTGCTGTAGGAAACGGCGGGGGAGGGGGGTGGGAAGAAGGGGATCCAGTAGCTGGGTGGTCTCTTTCTACCTCCCTGTCCCATTTTCCATTGTGTGTATGTGTTCTTTGTTTTTCTGATTTCCAAATAAAAATTTATCATAAAATTTATTTGCTATTTATTTTTTAGAAAAATAAAGAAAAATGAAGAACCAGTAAACTTCAAATACAAAGAAAGGATAGGGAAATGCAAAAGCAAGCTCTCTGGTTTGATTGTTTCAGCTGTGACTTTTGTATTGAAATATTACACTGTACTCAATGAAAATGTACACGTAATACATGGCAGTCAAAATTTTTGCATAAATTATAAAATTTAAAAAAGGGATCCATAGTGTCAATGGACCACATGCACAAATAAAAGCTCATGAGTACAGATGAAATCTCAGGGAACATACCACTGTCTGTCTGATACCCTGCGACTCTAAAAATTCAGATTAGAAAGTTAACATTCCGGGCCTGGTGCTGTGGCCTAGCAGCTGAAGTCCTCTCCTTGAACGAGTCAGGATCCCATATGGGCACTGGTTCTAATCCTGGTAGCTCTGCTTCCCATCCAGCTCCCTGCTTGTGGCCTGGGAAGGCAGTTGAGGGCGGCCCAAATCCTTGGGACGCTGCACCCACGTGGGAGACCTGGAAGAGCTCCTGGCTCCTGGCTTCAGATTGGCACAGCACTCGCCATTGCAATCACTTGGGGAATGAATTATCGGACGCAAGATTTTCCTCTGTGTCTCTCCTCCTGTCTGTATATCTGACTTTGCAATAAAAATAAAAGAAATCCTTAAAAAAAAAAAAGGTAACAATCCGAGGAGACAATTTTAGAAACCCGATAGCTATAAACGTCTGGTTGTCTAACATATCTTCGAAGTGAACTAAAATTTGGAATGTAGTACAATACACAGTGCCTATTATGTAACAGTATCTCAAATAATCATGTGCATTAAATTATGATTATTCTATGTCTTCAATCTTTTAGTCATGCTTTATAATAAAGAACCAATAAATTTTATTTCCATATTGGCTCTGAAATTATTGTGAACAATTACTTTATGTACCTGTTTAGAATATCTTAATAATTTTTTCAGAATCTGGAATATGACAAAGTCTCATCCTTCTTTGAAATTGTATACCTGCTCTTCAAAGAAAGATATAATTTGATCACACTTCCTTGCTTTTCTTCTCCACCATATAAAATTGACAGCTTTCCTAACAAATCACAATAAGTTCATTTACCTTATGGTTAAAATATTTGCTTATCCCCCTAATAATTCTGCTTAATTTCAAATTTTAACTTTTCTGTGTTGTTTTTATAGATTGCCTTCAATTTGTAATTGAAACGTTGTCAGGAATACTGACTTCAAATCATGATATTATACCCTAAACTGAATATTAAAGTTGAGTAACAGACACAATTGAGATTGTGGGTAATAAATCAAGGAGTATTTGAAATACAGAAATTCTTCTTTGAGTTTGGTCTGAAAAACACACAGAAGGATGAAATGAAGGCTCAAAGGGCTGAAAAATAAATTTGGAGAACAGAACAATAAGGAATGATTTAATTCTAGCTAGCGACGTGGCTTCAAAGGCCTCCGAGATCTAACAATGTGATAAGGAAATGTAAAGAGACAAAGTCCACATATGATTTATTTTCTGCTGTGATGTTATTTACTAGATACAGGAGCAAATACACGGTTTTCTCTCGGTGTCCAAACACTGCTCCTGTGGGGTCATAGTGGGTAATGGATGAAATGATAAAAGTAAGGCATCTGGTAGAGCTCCTGGCCCCTGGATATTTTAAAGTAAACTTTAATTTTATAAGTTTTAAATCGACAGAAAGTTGTGAAGATGGTCCCTCATCACCATATAACCCACATCCATCTCCTATTATTAACATCTGACATGGCTGTGATGCATTTATTATTATTCAACCAGAACTGATACATTCTTTCTAGTGAAAGCCCAGTTACTTTTTCTTAATGTCCTTTTCCTTCTCCAAGTCCCCATTGAGGCATTCACTCCACTCAGGTGCCACCTTTCCTTAGGGTCCTATGGGCTCTGATTTGCTCAGACTAATTTTGCTTTTGAAGACACCAAGCAGGATCTGTCCTGGGCAAATACATTTTGTAGATTGCTCCTCAAAATAAGGGGGGGGGGGTTTCTGATGTTTTTCTCATTATTAGACTGGGGTTACATGCTTGGGGGAGAAATACTGCAGAGCCAAAGAACCAGTTTCATTCCATAATGTCAAGGATAGAAAATGTCAGTAAGACATCGAGGTGCTAAGTACTTAACCTATCTAATCCTCACTGCTCAGCTAATCTGAGGTGGTGTGTGTCAGCTCCTCAACCCTGAATGTGCTTTTCCTATAGTTTTATATGGAGGGAAGCCACTATGCAGTGCACTTCTTTAAGGGGGGATTACACTCCTCCCTGATGGTGGAGCATCTATATAAATCAACTGCAATTTTGCCCGGCAGGCTTTTTTATTCTCCCCCACTCATACATTCAATTATTTATAACAGTAAGGATCCCTGGTTATGTAAAGCATCTCTTGTGGCTCACCATTCTAATTCTCCCTGAAGCCCTGGCAACCAGTGATCATTTTAGTGTCTCTACAGTGTGTCCTTTGCAGAATGTGATACAATGGACTCAGAAAGAGCATATGTGACCTTTTACATTGTGTTCTTTCACTTAATAACATGTGCTTAAAATTCATCCACATATTTTCATATCTTGAGAGTTCCATTATTTTCATCACTAGGCAATATCTCATTGTATGACTATATAGCAGGATATATCTTCACCTCGTTGACATTAACAAGTCCAAGATCACCTAGATTTTGTCATGGAAGCTTTTTTGTCCATGATGTAGGACCCGTGTCTAGGTATACCTGTTGCCCAAATGTTCCAGCATCATTTGTTGAAAAGACCGTTCTTTTTCTGATTGATTGTCTTGCTCATTTGTCAAAGACCAGCAGTGCCCTCCTACTTCTGGGCTCTACATGTCGCTCTATGAACCTCCATGACTCTTCTTATACCACTAATTCAGTATCCTAACTACTGCAGCTTAACAGTAAGCCTTAAAATTAGGTAGAGTGAGTTTTCCAATTTTTTTTTCATTTGTTTCAATATGTTGAATAGGCTGACACTCCCTCTTTCCAAATAAACTTGAAGCTAACTCATCAGAATTTCCGCGGTAGTTTTTTGTGGTTGTAACTGGTATTTAGTCTGTGTGCTAAGAGAGAAAGAGAGGACAAGTTAAGAATATTGACCCTTCCAATCATGGACTTGTATAATTTTTCCATCTATTTAGAACTTGTATGTTTTATTTCATCAGTGATTTGTATATAACTACTTCATTCTGTGCTATTATAAATTATTTGTTTATTCAAATGGCAATAATCCTTTTTGAGCATATAAGAAAGAAATGGACTTTGTACACTAACTTTGTACCCTGAAATTTTGCTACCACATTCAGTAGATGTCTTGAATCACTTCATTGGAAGATCTTTTGCTGATATTTGTGGATTTTGATAGATTTTCTAGTTATATAATCATGTAATCTGTGAATAAAGACAGTTTTATTTCTTATTAATATCAATATCATTCATTTCATTTTCTTCACCTTATTTCATTGGTTAATACATCAAACACAAACATTTTTTCAAAAATTTTGTTTAAAACACGTAGGCATGCTACTCTTTCACTGCAAAACCTTTCCTCTAAGAATGGCCTGATAAAAGAGAGTTATGCATCATATGTATTTCAGAAATCACATTTATCTCTAAGATTTATAGTACTGGGCCTTTTAATCACCCCCAAGATAGACATATTTGCAAAGTAATCTGGGGACAGAATTCTAAAATTGCAGTATTTTATTGTCTTTTTCTTCTTTCTATTGTTTTGCTCATACTCAATCTTCAGTAAATTTAATAGTAATTAGTTAACTTCTATTTAAACTCTCAGATATTTAACCACAATTTAACAGTGAAATCTCCTTTAGAATCATTTTTAGCCAATCTATAATAATAATAAATTACAGAAATCCAGCTAACGGTGGCAAAAATGATTTATATAACATGAAAAGAGACTTGACTATAGCGGCTTTATTGGTAAGAGCAGAAGTGTCTGGAAATGTTTCCACAAATGTATTCTAACACCAATTAGGTCAGCAATAACCTATACGGGGTATCAGTGTATCGATCCTCAATAGGATTAGTTAATACTTTTGACAGAGAGTGTCAAAACCAATACTTAGGGTAGGAGATTATATTCTTAACTTTGGACTAAGGAACAAATGAAGCACATTAGCTAACTGTGACATAGTCATTTTAACAGCTAAACTCTCACAATCAGCAAAGTGATAGAAAAAACAATATTCTTTTCCATTTTGTAAGCATGTCACTGTCTGCACAATGTGAAGCAATACTTTAGTAGAAAACAGCGAATGTGGGTTTAAACTCTTACTACATAAGAATACCTGGGAAAGTGAAGCAGCAGTTTCAAAGAATTATGTCAAGTAGTTTTCAGAGTTCTCCATTACTTTAAGCAAGCTATAAAGTTCTATGGGGCAAGAAATGCGCTTCATTCTTCTTTATGTTTCCCACTGTGATAGCTTTGTAATAGGTCAATTTGGCTAGGCTGAACTGCATTTCCTTTCTTTCCTGCATGCTAGGCTAGAAGGCCCACAGGACAGGACTGTTGTGAGACGTGGAAAATGCCACTGGGCAGATCGCGCTAGGTGTTGCCCATCGGACACATGGACATGAAGCAGCAGCTGGGTCTACAAGAGCTCCATATTCCCTTGAATCTGCCTTTATCTCCTTTGGCTCCAGGGTCAGGTGTGTGTGTTTAAGGAAACACACTGATGAAAGCCTTAACGTCTTCGGGATAGCCTCTCAGAGTTAATGAGCACAGACATAAGTTCTAGGGGTTCCAGTCTGCTGTTCACGCCCCCTTTTTGTCTGCGTTGTGGACTTCAAAACCCCAGCATTAGACTATCATATCCAGATGTGAAGATACAATGCAGCATCCATCTCTACTTCCAAATCAGTGATGGACTCTAAATGAAACTGTTGGATATATCTTGACAATAGGATGCTGGGCTATCTTGCGCTGTTTGTATCAGCAATATCAGGACACACTTAAATAACAGACTGGTGCACATATGGTTACTTATGAAGGACTATGCTATTGTAATAATGTGGAGAAAATCAGTTGGGGTTGGGAATTTGGGGAGGGGACAGGGAAATTACAGAACCTATGCAATTGTACCATAAAATTAAAAAATAATAATAAAATTAAAAATTTTAAAAAAACAAGGAAAAAACCCTCCAGCACTAGATACAGTTAATGTGCAAAAAGGCTACACCCTTATTAAAAATCCATCTGTGCACACACAAATAAGCTTCTCACAAAAATGTACTTATATTTATTTGTGTGTATGCATATATGCATTTTATGTGAGTATATATGTATGTATATGTATATGTATATATATATATATATATCTTTATCTAAATATCTGTCCATCTATCATTTCCCACTGGTTACACATACATGATGGAACTCTATATAGATCAATGAACTTTTCCCCAGAGTCAAATGTCTAAGTGGTAACAGTGGGAGTCCTAGGAGCACCATTGTTAAGATGTGGTTTTCAACCCACTGTGAGAATGAGAAATGGGACAGGTACAAGAATGAAACATGAAACAGGGAAGAATTCGGCAAGACTCACATATTTAGGTACATTTCTATCATTTCCTAATTCTACAGAATTAATTCCACAAAAGAAGCCAATTTCCTTTAGGATAGAATTACAAAAAAGTTAAAAAATCATTATTGAATGATATTTCTCCTTTTTAGAAAAAGCTGGCTGCTGATTTTAAATATTATGACCTGAGCTCTATCAATAAGCGTACTAAATAGCAGTACTAAGGGATCTCCTGCTTATTTTAAATCAACATGTCCCCTTCACAATGACTCATATAACTATCTTGTTTAGGGAGTGCTGTTCTTAATGAGGCATAATCCACAAAATGTTTTAGCCTTTTGAATTAGGGTTTTATATGATTTCAAGCAACAAAACAAAATACTGCACGGTTTGACATAATAGCCTAGTGGCTAAATCCTCGTCTTGCAACCAGCGGATTCCCACATGGGTGCAGTTTCAAGTCCCGCTGCTCCAAATCCCATAAAGTCCCCTGCTTGTGGACTTGGAAAGCAGTAGAGGGTAGCCCAAAGCCTTGGGACCCTGCACCCAAAATCTTCAAAAAATAAAAACAAAATCTTACCATAAGCAGGCACAGAATCAGGAAAGGGTACATTCTGAGATAGCCACCCCAGGGCTAGTCCAGGGGCTGCCAGCACCAGAAGACACTGTTGTTTCGCTTTACTGATTTTCAAATGAAGTTCTCTCTCCATGTTTGCTGCCTCACATTCACAGGATGGCTGCTACAACCCTACTTACACATCTAGACTGTGGGTGAGAAGGCAGAAAAGAGGCAAGAAGCTGGACCAAAACAAAACAAAACAAACAAACAGAAAACTGGAGATCATGAAAACCAAAGAATAATATGTGTCACATATATTATGTGGAAGTATTCTATGACGTGTTTCTAAGTAAGGTTTCAAACTCCAAATCAAAACTTAAAAGTTACTATATTTGTTCATTCCAAAATACTCAGAAGAGTAACAACTCCAAATCTATATTCCTAGGGTGACACAGCAAGGAGACAAACAGGCTTCCTCCCTATTTACGTGCAATAATAAGCCCATCCACAAACCATTCTCCTGTGTTCCTTGAATCTGTGGCCATTTCTCATTGGTCTATCTCTAAAACTTGCTTAGAAGCACTGTAGATGCTGCTTCACAGCTACGTTCCAGGAGCTCTATCTTCCATTGTTTCCCAGGCTGTAGCACACTCAAAGTCAGAACACTAATACATCACACTCATTCAGCAGACAGGCTGGGAGAGTTCCCAGTCAGACCAGAATGGACCTTTTTACTGAAGACAAATGCCACTAACAGAATAGTCACTTCTTACTGGGAACCTGGCTCAGGACAAAGGCCTGAGCTACCAGGACACGCAAGTACCAATGGCAGGAGCAGCCACCTGACGAAATTCAATCTTTCTGGGCAAGTTTCTAACTGATTAGTAACTCTGTCAGGTGAGGATCTATTCTGATGGGATTTTCAGGGGACATGAGTGAGCTGTACCTTAAGCCCACTTCAGCCTTCACCCCAGTATGAGCTCCTTCAGTCTATTCCAGTCTTTTTCTGATGTGCATTTCCCAATCACTTCAATTATGGCTTTAAATTCTTCTAGCGATGGCAGACCTAATGTATGTCCAGTTTCTTTGTCAGGTCCCCAGTAGCTAGGAACTACGGCCCAGACCCAGTCATATTTACCCATCAGGGCTTTTCAGCGTTATTTGGCTGCATTTCTTTATGGCTTGGGAATTTCTTTGATTTACTAATACATCTGTTGTGCCTCCTGTGAGTTTTGAGAACGAGCTGGAGCTTGTTCGGTGGCACAAAAAGAAATTCTATTCTGGGAGAGTCAGCTGGAACTCTGAAGGGGGTTTCCTGTGCCATGTGAAGCTGAGAAAGGAGGATCCTGGCTCAGGCTCTACGACCCAACTGTACCTTCCTCCCTCCCCAAAGAGAAAGTTGGGAAAGTAGTTTTCTGGCCCATGTAGATATCAGAGTTTTTAAAAATAGGTTCTGATGGAAGTACAAATTTGAAGTGAAATATGGTTTATTTCTTATATTGAAATGTATTAACTGGAGATACGGAAACACTAGCAAATTCAGCTGAGGAGGAACTCAGAGACTCTGAGATTTAGAAAACAGGAAAGGAGGGAGTTAATCACATGAAGTATTGGTAGATGATCTGGGAGTTTGTTGAGGGAATAACCCTAAATCCATAAACTCATCATTCAGATGATGGGATGGAAGAGATGGAAATCCCGGATTAGGCTGGTTAAAATCCAGAGCAGCATAAGGGTCAGGTACAGAACAAACTTAGAGAATTTCTTTCCCACATTTGATAATTTTTGTGCAGTCTATATGGAGCTGGGAAGTAGCCAGGCAACGCTGAGTCTCAGATGAAGAGCTCATCACCAATTTCTTCCGGAAAACATACCAAGCAATTCCAGAAATAAGTGCGAGAGGTATGACAGTAGCAGATGTGAAGACAAAAATCACAGCTTTGTGTCTTCTATGACACACCTGGTTTATCCATGGTACATCCAGAGATTAGCACCTTGAGTTACACTTACTACATCATCAACAAGGGTCAACATGAGACCCTGAAAAACACACGATCTAGGACATGTGTTCCATGCTTAGCGTTCACACCCACGTGGGCATATCACTCGCCATGGTCACAATTCACACATAATCCAAAAGCCTCTATCATTCTCAGCTTTATTAAAATAAAGCACAAAATATTCAAAGACCATAGCTTTTGCTCACCGTGAGCATTAATTAAATAGTTCCAACTGTATAAAATGGATAGTCAGTAATAAAACATTGCTCTTGCACAGGAGGCATTTCATTTAATAACATCTTGGAGACAGGTGGTTTTGGCTCCACATCAATATAAATCCAAAGACAAACACATCAAGGCCACACTATTGTGGAAGGGATTTCCTGGATTACTTGGTCATGTGCCTTTACCGGATCAACTCTGGTCTATTAACTTCAGTGTCTTACAATGTAGAAGATGGGTTTATAGTATCCCAACTATTTTTCTTGTTCACAACTCAGATACAGTTATTCCTGGATGGAAATGTAAGTCGCATCCCAAACAATCGAGGCTAGGGAACTGTGGGTAGAAAACACCTTCAGGAAATGCAGCTGTCAGCTGGGTCCCACTTAAAATAACAGTCTTCAGCCACTGCCTTTGCAATGAAAGCAAGTCCCTGATCTACTGGAAACACACTTATTTAATATGAACAGAAGAATCCCTATTCCCTACAGATCCATGACTGTCTCTTCAAATCGAACCTCCCAATCCCCTCCACCACACACTAAGTTAAACTGTGCATGTTTTCATATAAGGTGGAAGAGTATAGGGATGTCTCATTGCTGTAAGAAAGTTATGGTGGTCAGACATTTATTTATTTTATTAGGCGACGAATCAGATTTACAGAGAGAAGAAGAGACAGAAAAATCTTCTATCCACTGGTTTACTCCCCAGATGGCTGCAACAGCTGGAGCAGAGCTGATCTTGAGCCAGGAGCTTCAGACAGGTGGTCTCATGGGTGCAGGATCCCCATGCTTCATGCCATCCTCTATTGCTTTTCCATGCTACAAATAGGGAGTTGGATGGGAGTTGGAGCAGCTGGGACGTGAACCGGTGACCATATGGGATCCTGGAGCTTTCAAGATGAGGATTTAGCCAATTGAGCTATCACATAGGGCACAGATCTTTGAAATTTTTAATGTTTCAGTCACCAAATAGTTACCTTCATTATCACTGGAAAGCATCTTATACATAATATGATTGAAATTTGAAGACACTAAAAATGATAATGCTAAGACAGTGTCTTTCATATATAAACAACAACTAAATCTATTTTCTCATCAGAAATCACAGAAATAAAACATTAAACAGAAAAGTACTAGAGCATCAGAATATTGTACTAGAATCATGTGAGACAATTATAGCCGGTTCAGGATTGGTTGATGGTGACACTAAAAATCCAAGAGCTTAGATTTACTATGCTGCCCAAACGTCTTCCCTGTGATCTGTCACAGACTGATTATGGCACTCTCCTGCTCTGAGGTATAGGCTATCTGGAGAGGGACTAAGTGATTTCTCTCAACAGCTCATTCATTCATTCATTCATCTCAAGCATTTCTCTGATGCTTACTATGCAGCTGGCTGCAATGCTACAGGCACATACCCTCAGTCCATAGTTTTCCTTTGAGTCAAGTAGAATACAAAAGTACACAGATGTGCATTGGCGGTTACAATGTTGTAAGAAAAATGCTCTAACAGAGGTGTGGCCAGAGTATACTGCAGAATAGAGAGGCAGACTTAATATACCTCTGGGGGAGACATCTGAATAAACTGGAACTCTCCCTCAAGACCCGAGGCTCTCCTCTTTCTCAGTCACTGCTAGGTTAATCAGCACATCTGCAGCTCTCTCCCTAGGGGCTGGCTTATCGTCCACACACCAGGAGCCAGGCTCAAAAGCATCATCAATTCATAAAGCCAAAGGACATCTAAGAGACCATCTGGCACCAGGGTTCCCAAGCCTGGCTAGGCCTCAGCATCACCTGGTGCCTTGGCCTCAGCCCAGAGACACAGATGTAATATGTCTGAAGGTTCGGGAACTGCTCTGTCACTGTAGCTGTTCCACACACAAGTGTTTGGGAATCACTGATTTCAACTATGTCCATCTTCAAAAGGAAGAGCATAGAGGAAATTTCATATCTAAATTTAAAGTGAATTTGTCTAATGCTAATAGTACAGTAAAAGTGAAACATATGGGAAAGAAATTTTCAGATACTTTTCAAAATGTATATTCAAGGCACATGACATAAACTATATACAACAGGACTATATTTTTTAAAAGCAGGTCCAGAAGAAGATAAGCTAGAAATTGTCAAGAGAACTAAATTTAGTAAAGATACTTGTTGCAATTGAGCTACAAATTAGTTATGTTCTTCCTAGAAAAAAAAAGGTATATGGAAACAGTCAAGACTCTCACTCTTTAAATAGACATACTTAATTCTTCAGGATAAAGTATTTCTGTCCTTAGGAATACATTCTAAAGAAAAATCTGGTATGCTGCCATGCCTACAGTAAACACTTAAATTACCCAATGAAACAAACAAAGAATGTTCTATAATTGCCATTTTCTACATTAATATTTGATAGACATTAACAGCATTCGGTAAATAATGGCTTGTTTGGCATTTGCAAATATGGGCAGCAGCATTTAGATCTGTAACTTTCAAGGTAGAGACAAGACATCCAAGATATCCTTCTGCCAATGAAAAGATGTAAACTTTCACACGGTGGGAAAGGTTGTCTGTAGATGTGTATAGTTACAGGTGCAAGAGTGAGCCACCTTGCCTCAGGATGACACACACACACATGCTGAGCTTTATGCTCAATAGATATACAGGCACTAAGCATCAGCCCTGCTTCAGTACACTGGGATTCTGAGATGTTACCCAGATAAGTAAAGCTGTCATTCATATACAGCTCTAATTTCATTTAAAAAAATCATCTTTCGAGTTTTAGCACCAGCACCGATTCTATCACCGTATTTATTTTAAGGGGATAAGATGTAACTGATAAGCATCTTCAGAGATACATTTTCTTTATAAATTAAAATTTTCCTAACAGAAAAGTTTAAATAAAAGTGCACATTAGTGTATAACAATTGGTCATGTATCATTTATAAAAATCAAATAACTTATTAGTAATAATAACATTAATTAATGTATAGAAAAATCCATTTTTTTCCAAAACCAAAGAACTGCAACCTAGTTCCTAAGTGGTAAACCTAATAGTTTCAAGCCACCTGCTGAAATCTCAAAAACTGAATCAAATTTTTCACTCAAAACGACCTCTCCCAGGTTTGGTGTTGAAAACCTAATCTAAGTTTGTGATAAACTAAAGAGTGTTACCCTAGTAATCTTAATTGTAACACATTTATATTAACCAACCGTGTTTATGACTGCCATTTCCAGTTTACATTCTTCTACAATGCAATTTTTCTCTCATTACTGTATTTTAAAACATGCAAATTAAGTTTTTACTGAAACTTTCTGAGTCACCCCTAACAACTGATAAGATCTGTACCTGAGGCAAAATGAAATGCGTGACAGTTCCTACTAGGGAAGGACATCTCATCCAGGTAAAGAGTATCAGGGGGCTCATTCATCATTTATCTCCCCTAAAATGGAAAGTCTGTCAAAGAGAGATGTGTGCACTGAGCACAGACCCCGAGTTGGAACTGAAAGAAGTTACTGGTTGAACTGAACCGAAGGAAATTTGACCAAGTTAGAAAAAAGAACAAAGTATTAAGAAGTCAGGTCTGCATAAGATGCTGATCCCCTTCCCAACAGTTCAAGGACAAAGAATGTAGCTGAGAAGGACCAACGGGGTCTCTAGGTTCATCTCCGCACACAGCTACAAATGACCCACTGACATGAAGGGGGGCACTGCCCTTCAGATGATTGTTGCCAATGTCTAGAGCCATTTCTTGGTGGTCATAAGTAGGAGAGAGTGTCACTAGCATTTGGTTTAGAGATCAGAGATACCGTTTCACATCCTGTAATGCACATGTCATCCCTCGCCACAACAGGTAATTATCAGGTCCCAAAGGAGCAGGACTGTTGAGATTTATACACCTGCCCAACAGCGTGACCCACAGTTATCTCTTCTGTTGGAGTGGAGAAACATGGTCTCATGTGCTTGTCTTCACCCCAACCACATAACCCACCTCACTAGAAAGATTGCCTGTATTTTAAAATTTATGAAGTAACAACCATTTGTCAGAAGCATTAAAGAAAAAGAATATATTGTCAGCTCAAATACAAAAGCTCACATTCTTCATTTAAATTATAGACGTTATGAAAGCACAGTAAACAGTCAAGTTTACAGGGGAGAGAA
Source organism: Ochotona princeps (assembly GCF_030435755.1). Lineage (NCBI taxonomy): Eukaryota > Metazoa > Chordata > Mammalia > Lagomorpha > Ochotonidae > Ochotona > Ochotona princeps. Next base: position 23,423,470 of record NC_080836.1, read on the forward strand.
GTAGGAAGGGTGGGAATATCATTATGTTCCTGGGATTGTATCTATATACCATACTGAATCTGCTAGAAACTAATTAAAATTGGCTTTAAAATAACAACTCACAAAGTCAAATTTATATAAAGATTGCTTGTTGACTGTATTATTTTCAATCTTCCTAGTATTTGGTAACTTTTATGACTATTTCTTAAAATTTCTTGATATTGCCCAGTGCAGTAGCCTAGCGGCTGAAGTCCTTGCCTTGAACGCTCTGGGATCCCATACAGGTGCTGGTTCTAATCCCAGCAGCTCCACTTCCCATCCAGCTCCCTGCTTGTGGCCTGGGAAAGCAGTCAAGGATGGCCCAAAGCCTGGGGATCCTGCACCCATGTGGGAGACCTGGAAGAGGCTCTGGGCTCCTGGCTACGAATTTTCTCAGTTTCAGCCACTGAAGCTGCTTGGGGAGTGAAACAACACAAGGAAGATCTTCCTCTGTCTCTCCTCCTTTCTGTATATCTGAGTTTGCAATAAAAATAAATCTTTAAAAAATGTTCTTGACATTCGCAAGTCCTATTAGTTTCTTGTCATGTGAGATAAAGAACTTGGCATTCTATTAACACTCCATTCCTATATTCTCTTTATCTCTAAACTTTTATTAATTCATCCTAGTTCCTCAGTAGTTTTATATTATATTCCACTTTAAAACTGTATTTTAAAATGTTGGGTAAAAACAATTTCAAAGAGTTATAAAGCTGAGCATATTTGAATGGAACACCCTGTACAACCACAGAAACAAATGCAGGCCATGTCTCCCAAATGCCAGAGGCTAAACTGCAATGGCATCCCATATCAGCCCTCCATCTTGCATTCCTGTCTTGCGTTGAAGTATCTCCAATGTTTTTCCAGCAATAACTCCTTCAAGATACCTGCATGGCCCTAGCATCATTTTTTGCCTTCTCTGGATTTCTTTCCCCTCTTCATTCTCCTACTTTCCCTTCTCCCCGCACCCACCTGAGAGACCCAGAAGTAGCTCCTGGCTACTGGTTTTGCATTGGCTCAGCTCCAACTTTTGCGGCCCCTTGGGTAGTGAACCAGCAGATGGAAGATCTTTCTCCCTGTCTCTCTTTCTCTGTATCAATCTGACTTTCCAATAAAAAATAAATAAATCTTAAAATAAAACAAAACAAAAAACGATACAGTATTTTCCTGTTAAAATATCAACAGGGAATTCAAAAGTCTATTTGTTTCTTGTGCTATTAGTACCTTTACGGGCAAGTTGTTCTGTTTTCTCTTTGTTCCTTGCTTCTGATGGTGTGTATGAAGTGTCTAGATAATCTCAGGTTTTGTGTCTCCGGTGCAGAATATCGTTGTCAATTAGCTGGCAGGTTGGAAAGCGTGTTCTGTGTCACTCTTCCACTTTAACAGGGTTCCTCCTTTAGTAGTGGTGCTGACTACAAGGTTTTTCAAAGGATCAGGCAACACTGATTTCCTAGGATGTCTAGAAAGTTTATAAAGTATCCCATCCCTCCAAAGCCAGGGTCCATAATCCACATTCACCAGGCTTACTCAACCAGCACTTGGCGAACTACAATAAAGTGAAACAAGGATTAGAAAAGGAAAAAGAATAGCTGGCATTTACTCACCATCTTAGATAGTTGACAGTTTCCTGATATCTAGATTGTGGATTCTGTTGTGGACACATGCCTGGGTCTCAAGTCTTCCCTGCACACTGATTCATTTTAATGAATTTCTTCATTAAGTCAGTGAAGAGTCACTTCTTGTTGCTTGCACACAAAGAACCTATGCTTACACAGGTGGAAAGGAAAATCGGACACTTCTTAAGGTAATGATGTGTGTCAGGCAATTTACATGTTTGTAACTCTGTGAGACAAATTCACCATTATCTTAGGAGGAAAGAAAACAAAATGAGCAGTTATTAGCTTGTCCATGAAACCAGAGAAAACAGTAGAATCCAAGTCAGTCTGACATCAAAAGTTGGGCTGCTTCCTTCACTCTCTGGTATTCGTGGAGAATTCAGGACACACGCCTGGCTTCAGTTAACAGTATGTGATGTATTTTGGATGAGAGATTTATGTATGGGAAATCCAGGAAGAGGAATTCAGTCAACGTGTTAAGAAAAGGAAAGTCTCACTCTTAATAGTGGAGTGGCATAATAAATCAAAGGAGAATTTAAGAAAGATGATTCTATGGAATGTGGATTGAATTTAGAGGGCTCATGTTGGATGAAGGCTAGCCAAGAGGCTGTGGTAGTCATGATATGGCTGGGGATCGAGAGGAAACAGCACTTTATAGAGGGATTTTGAAAAAGATGGCATAGCATTTTTTGTGACTAAAAGGATATTATAGGGGGTGAGGAAAAATGAGCCAAAAATGACTACAGGATTTCCACTTGCAACAAGGAAAGAAGAGTGAATGCATTTAGCTTTCCTTTCTTCCAAACCACAAGCAAGTGAACTAGAAAAGCAAGAAGCACGAATGCAAAAGCCTTCAAGAAAGAGGAAAGGATGCCAGAAGAGTTTACAAAATTTGAGAACTCTGTAAAAGACATAGAAGAATGACTCAGAACGATCGACAAACCAAGTATGCTGATCAGGCTACAACCAAACACAAGCAAAAGGGAGTAGCACCTGAACAGGAAGGTGAGGTTTATCACCACAATACATCCCTATCTATTACCAACTGTAGGACCACAGGAGTGGGGAAGCTTCCAGAAAAAGGCAATGTCCCCATTATGCAGAAGTGGGCAGGGCTTGGGATGCTCATATCCTAACCTGAGGACCACTTGGGATCTACTAGGGCATGTCTTCTAAGAGAAGGGAGGTTGTCTCCTAATCACCTGTCCCAAAACCATAGCTGTGGGAAACACATGTCATAAATTCACAGGTTTTTTTTAATTCAAGTAATAGTATATATAATTTTATGCTGAATAAATCTGAAGATTTAAAAACATGTGCAATACTCTTAAAATTAATAAAAGGGACTCAATAAGGATTAAAATAACCTGAATGCACAGCTTTAAACGAAACAAAATAAAAGCTCAAATGGATAGTGATGAGTTTCAACTAATTACCAAAGGGAAAACTATTTCCAATTATTTTAGTTTTTTTAAAAGATTTATTTATTTTATTACAAAGTCAGATATATAGACAGGAGGAGAGACACAGAGGAAAATCTTCCCTCCTATCATTCACCCCCAAGTGACCGCAACGGCCGGTGCTGCACCGATCCGAAGCCAGGAACCTGGAACCTCTTCCAGGTCTCCCACGTGGGTGCAGGGTCCCAAGGATTTGGGCCGTCCTGCTTTTTCAGGCCGCAAACAGGGAGCTGGATGGGAAGTGGAGCTGCTGGGATTAGAACCGGCGCCCATATGGGGCGTTCAAGGTGAGGACTTTAGCCGCTAGGCCACAGCACCGGGCCCTATTTTAGCTTTTAACTTCTAGAAATGTGATGGGTGAAGGCAGCAGAGGTAGGTGACGGGGAGGAAAGAATATGTTTTTCTAATTATGATCTTGACATAATCTTGATGCATAAACTTGATCTGTTTCATTTTAGTTATATTTCACATACAAATATAGAAGGAATGTTAATAAATAAGATACTAATAACATAAAACATGTATATTATTGTGTGTATTGAGACAGACGATTCCAACTTTGTGAGACCAGTTTAATACTAGGAGACCTGTTTATAAGTAAAAGACATAAACAGGTGGAGTATTAAAACTTATAAGATTAGTTGAAATGCTAAAGTGTATCTAAAATCAATTTCAACTCTGGATGTAAAATAATTTTACCATGGAGTATAAAAGTATGTTCTAGACTTGATAGATTACTAGAAACTAAAAGCACATATCATATCTACTAAGGTTGATATCTATGTTTAAAACATAAGTAAAGTTGGGGTGGATTGGCTCATGCCTCGCTGGGTGGGACACAAAGATTCGTCACTCCTCACCATGGTGTTGAGGATTTTCCTGCACACCCCCCCCAAAAATGTTCTGCACCTTAATTGTCGACAAATGTCTTGTTAGAGTTACAAGCCAGTCTAGATTATCCTAAAATCTGCCAAGATCAGCAGAATTATACTTCAACACAACAAATGGCTAAATACTAAAATGAAATAGACACGAGACAGCTGAATGGTACCTTATAGCCATTTTAAGGTATATAGCAGCCGGTCCTGTATATAAACTAAAATTCAAATGTCAATGAGCTAATCAGAGGTTGTGGTTAAGAACTTGCTTTTTTTTTTTTTTAACATACTGGTTACTCAAAACCATGTCAATTCCATAATGTTACAAATTGCTGTTAATGTTATATTGGGACTCTTAATTGACTGGGATGATAGTCTACCAGCTCTAACTTCGGACCAGAAATGGTCTCCCCAAGAAACTGTTCAACCCATCTGGACAATAAGTAGCTGGACTCTATGCTTGGTATACGTTTGCAAGGAAAGAATCTTGATTGAATTTGAACTGTAATGCTGCATCAAGGTGGAGGAATCCACCGGGGGGAGGGGCGTGGGGAGGGGTAGGGGAGAGGGAAGGGTGGGGGGATTCCCAGAGCCTATGAAACTGTCACATAATGCAAAATAATTAATAAAAAAATGAAGCATAGTTGTAGCTAACAGTTTAGCGGTGGAGAGGTGTGATATGAAGAAATGAGCTAGTAAGTCAAAGATTAAAAAGGATATGAATATTATACAGGAGAATGCTTTTCACAATAAAAAATAAATTCATAAAAGTTAAAAAAACATAAGTAAAGTGCCTAATTTCAATTTTATTCAACAATATTCTGAAGGTTCTATCTAGTATAGTAGGAAAATAAATTTCACATGAACAAAATATACAACAGAAACAAATATAAGAATAGCAAACAATATGATTGTCTAGACATAAAATTCTGCATAATCAAATAAAAATTATTAGAATAATACAGTTCAGAAACAGAACAGACATAAGTATGCAAAAATACATAGTTTTCCTTATATTCTAGCAAAAATCAATTATTAAAAATTTCAGGCATAAAAAAGATATCCATCAAAACTCCATAATATATAAAATATCCAGCAATAAAGAAATAGCAACTGTGCCAGAATAATACTGCGAGGAAACTGTAGGTGCTGAAAGGCTATTAAAACAAACAGACAGCTGAAAAACTTGGGATTTTTTTTAAGGGGCATTTGAAAAATTAAAAATCCAAATAGTTATAAAAAAAGCACACTTTACATTTATAGTAATATATATCATTCTAAAAACAGAAATATTTTCCTATAATAGATTGGCAACAATAAGAAAAATAATGAAAGAATGCTCCCTTTGGAATACAGTAAGCACAGATACTCGGGGATAATACTGCCATAACTTGACTCTTTTTGGAAAAATATTCTTATTAAAATGCAAATTGTATCTTTGCAGAATGGAACTAGTATTTACAATTCTAGGAATTTATTCCACAGGTATACTTAACATTATCAAATTTAAAATGTGAAGGAATTCAGTAAATGTATTTATGGCTTATAGATACCATACAATATAATGAATTTTCAAATGTACAAGTGCTCAGCATTGTCTAAAAATAGTCAGAATACATTATTGCATTTTCAGAAACACATGAGAGAACATTATGTTCTGCATGACATCATCATGATAGAAGCACGCAGACGCACACTCTCGGGAAAGCTATCTACTAAACCACCGAGAGTGCTGCTCTCCGAGGGCAAGTATGAAGCAGTAGAAAACAGCAAGCCGGAAGATGGCTACTTCACACTCTTCAGAATGTTTTTTTTAAATACATAGAAATGTGGGTGATGCCAAGACAAGCATTTGAGTGGAAATGATTTATAATAAATGGGTATCTGGGGAAGCCTGGCAAAGGGACAAAGCAAGGAGGAATAGATGAGAGAAAGGCGTGGAGGTGCGAGTCCTGCAGGGAATGGCTTCAACTGATCTTTCCAGGCCACTCCAGCACCTCAGTCACTCCTCCAAGCTGCAAGGATGCCTGGCCAGGGAGCAGGCCCTTTCACATTCTGTCTTCCTTTGGTTGAGGGCACTCCAGGGAAAATCAATGATACATACATTTTTTAGTGTATTCTTGCAAAACTCCTCTCCCCCAAAAGGACGTAAGTAGAGAAATAATAACATTTACTACAACGTGTTACTTTTATAATATTTATCTTTTTACAAACAGGTTACAAAGACAGGGCTGGCTTTGTGACGCAGCTGATGAAGCTGTTGCCTGCCATGCCTGCATCCCATATGGGCCATTCCCTTTCTGATCCAGCTCCCTGCTATTGTGGGAAGGCAGAGGAAGACAGTGCAAGTACTTGGATCCCCGCCACCTTTGTGGGAGACCAGCATGGTGTTCCAGTTTCCTGCCTTCAGCCTGATTCATCTTGTGCAACTGTAGCTATTCAGGAAGTGAACCAGTGGATGGAAGACACTTCTCTCCCTCTCATCTCTGATACTCTACCTTTTAACTAATTAACTACATGAATCAGCAGCTTTTTATAAGTAAGAAAAATAAAAGGCAGGACCAAACAGGCTACCAAGAATGCTAAACTGCACTTTATTGTTCTCAAACTATGCAAGCATGGGCACCTGTTAGCTAGACAACTTTGCCTATATAGCAACTCCTCTCGTCTACTCCGAAAGTAGGATTAAGTGGTTCTAGACTGCTTCTCTTGCTAATGTAGATCCTGCGGGGGCAGTGATGATGGTTCAAGCAATTCTCTCCTGCTTGTCTTTCAAAATCTGAGTGACTCAGATGAGAGTTGAGATACTAAAGGGATTCGCAAACCCTTCACTGATCCTAACTGGATGCCAATTTAATACAAAAAGTGCATTGAAAACTGGAACACTGCAACCTGGCTCTAGGAAGATACATTCTAAATAGAACTCCAGGCTATGGAACACACTCCAAGACTCAGTCTGTCCTATTTCACTTGTTTCATGTTACGGTAAAAACTTGCTTAAAATTTCCCCAAGAGGAGCAGATGGTAAGTCTAGTGGTTAATATGCTTGTGTCTCATATTATTATATTTGAGTTTGATTCCTGGCTCATTTCTTGCTCATGTAGATCCCGAGGGGGCAGTGCTGATGGTTCAAGTAACTGGTCTGGTCCCTGATCCTCATGTGGAAGACATGAATTGAGTTCCTAGTTCTGGACTTTGGTCCCTATCATTATGGGCATTTGAAGATTCAACTATTTGTCTATGATGAATGGGCTGACAATTTCTACCTGAAGAATTCTGCATACAGTGAGATGTCTCAAAAAATATTCTCCCAAAGCCATCATTTGGGGTATTGGTGATGAGTATCTAAAAAGATGGCATTCATTTTGGGTGTCTACAATCTGTTTCTTTAATCTTTGTTAACTTCTTTTTTTCACCTATAAAGAGGATGCAACAACTATAGTTTACTTTACCTTTCAGCGCTGACATCAAGACAAACCATAAAATCACCTAAGTGGAAGAATTTTGAAAAACAATGCAGTGCTTTGTACTAAGTTCCTAAGTGTAGTACAAAGACTTCACACATAAAAAAGAGGGAGATGATGATTTCAAAATCTGACTCTCTGAATGGCGGGAGACTTTTTTTTTTCAGGAAAGGTAGGTGTGTATGTGTGTGCGTGGCTTTGCGTATGTATGTGTAGTCAGATGTTCAAGTCAAAATGGACAACAAATTATGAGATGGCCTGAAGTCTACACAGGCAGGTAGGAACTGGGGGACAAATGAGAAAGTTCCCAATAATGAAGCAACAGGTGAATCTAAACCTATGGAACATGCACCTTTGAAAATTATTTCTCTTTCCTTTTCCATATCCTTGTTCCTTAAACTGCCCGAATCATCTCTTGTTTGGACTGGCCAAAAATGCCCACTGAAAGAGGAATGGATAAAGGACTTGTTGTACATCTCCTCCATGAAATATTACTCAGCCAATAAAAAGAATGACATTATAACATTTGCAACAAAATGGTCCCAAATAGAGACCATTATGTTCAGTGACATAAGTCAATCCCCAAAGGACAAATATCATATGTTCTGATATAAGTCAACCTTCATGAAAAACGCAAAACACACAGATACATAGATAAACATTTATATACAGGCATGCTCATAGATGAACCGTATAATGGAGAATAGCATACCGGGAAAGATATACTGCACTATGCATCTCTATTCCTAAACAAAAGGAGGACTCCCAATGAAGCTATTCAATATACCTTGACAATAGCATTCTAGATATTTTTTACCATTTTCTATACCTGCAATGTCATGATATGCTTAAATAGCAGAATACTGGACTCGTGACTGTTGCTGAAGATTACACTACTATAATAATCTGAGTGAAAGCAGTGGAGGGGGAGAGCGGGGCAAGGATGCAGGGGTGAAGCAGGGAATCCCTATACCTACAAAACTGTATCAAGGAAAGTAATAATAAGAAAAGATATGTGAATCAAACATTCAATAAACATTAGTTTTATCATTACTACAAGACAGTAAATAGCTCTCTACAGTTCCTATTCTTGCATACATTGTCAACTGAAAATACACAGATTCTCTCACTTACCAATTTTTTCCACTAGTTAAGCCTACACACACTTGAGGAAGAGAATTCTGGAATAGAAATCACATGTTATCTTTGACAGTCATGTAAATTACCATGTGTTTTTTTTCCTTCTCAATAATCTGTAGTATTTCTTATGTTATAGTTTTGAAAGAATAAACATCAACGCTGTGCAACATCAGGTCAAAGTGAAGAGAAGTAAAAATCATCACTGTACATGATAAGGCTTGATGATCATGATCTTGCATAGCAGAAACTTACCCAAGTGTTCTCAGTGATCTGTAGAATCGTTTTTTGTCAAAGCAAACAAATTAAAAAAGCAGTATCGCAGTGGCATTGTTCTTTTGTGGAGCTATTAGTGGTGTCACAGTACAACAGAACCCTGGGACCAGTCAAGTCTTTGTGTTTCACTCGTGCTTTCCCAGCGTAACAAGCCTTCCGGATTGTCCCCATCTCTGACGGTTCTCTTTTCAGCTTCTTGTTCGTTTTAATTTAAACACTTCTGTATGAACTCCTGAGGCCCATTAAGGGTACTCAAAAGTATTTTAGGTAAAAACAGGTTATATTCCATGGAACCACAGAAAAATCACAGGCTAGTTTTCCAGCTCAACAGCAATATTATGTTGCTTATCTTAATAATTAGAATTTGAGAGTCAATTTACTTTTATTTCAATTGAAGCAATAACTAGATGTTAGTAGTTTGCTATTTAAAACAGCGTAGAGGAGGGTAAACCCTGAATGCACGGTTTCAATTTAAATTTTATTGATTTTGTTGATTATATGTGTTATGTACTCATCAATTCCTTTACCTAGTCACTACATTTTCCTTTCCCGTAAGCAAAGATAACAGTAATCATTCTCCTTGACGCTACTTCCAGGTGTATTTATCATTTGAATGCGGTTAACTAAATAACCCCTATACGAAATTTATATTTCAAATAATGATATTTGCACGTAAGGTATATTTTAAGGTATAAAGTAACTAAAGGTGTAAATGCCAAAAGACAAATCCATAAGTTTGTATATTATATCTAACAAAGAAGAGATGTGAGGAGCAATTTTTCACTTACACTTGTCATTAATGATTTTATTGGATAGATGAGCATGCTGAGGCTGCAGAGTGACCTGCCCAGCACACACAGTCGCATGAGCATACATACTCACGCCTGCATACACTCACACACTCGGACCAGACCTATCTTGCTTTCTGCTACATTTCCCTGTTTGATCCAGCCTTAGAACAAAGTCTAAGAGCAAATGGCAAATATCTGCTGAACGTTCAATTTATCTAGAAACAGAATACAAGCCTTTCAGAAGACAGCTATGCCTGCCATTATCCAGTGGGAAATGACTGTTTGGATGGCTGTTGATCAAGGCTGTATGAGGGGAAATTGTGATTTTGAATGGAATTGTTAGCTTTATCACGTCTAAGAAATTAAAACACAGGAAAAACATTAAACATCATACTAAACAAATACTGAAATTACTAATATAAACACAAACCTCCTTAATAACTGTGTGATGCTATATAGCAAGGATGAATTTGAAATTGTACAACCTTGCATCACACATATGGATTTTATAGAATTCTATAAATGTGATGGCATCGATCATTTTAACTTACATTTTACTGAACTGAACATTTTATTACAGAACAAAGCTGAAATATAAAATTTATTGCTTAAACCAATGCTAACTTTTATTAACTTGAGCTAATTATTTGAATTCAAATTTAATCTTTTTACAATCCACATTTTTTTAGTTCAAGTGCAAAAGTCACACTTACAATGACGTCTGGCGAAATTTTACCTTATTTCACAAAGCAATGCTCATTTTGTTATTGATTTTAATTTATTATAAATATTAATTTCAAATGCTAGCTTCTTTTTGTCAGATAACAGGAAAAAGTAATATGCCCTATTTAGTCTTACAAAGAATATGTTGTTTCATAAGGATTTGGGAAAAAAAAGAATGCCTTCAAGATAGGTATTCAAATTTCATAACTGCCAAATAATCCTATAAATTAAATATTGCGATCTGTTAGAAATACTGGACACAGGCCGGGAAAACTAGGCAAGGATGGGTCCATGAACACATTCCTCATAAGCTACCTGCAACATATACCAATTCAACCAGTCAAATAGTGCCGTAAGATAGTTCCAGTTATTCCAAACAATATGATATGGCCAGTGACTCATTTGGAAGCTACTTCCCTGACTGTTCACAGACAAAACAGAGCATATTCACATAATTATGTTTTCCAATAAGCAAAAGGGAATCCCACGCTGAAGGAAAACACTGAGCATTATAAAAAGTGCATTATTCAGGCTACAAAGCACCTGGAAAAGTCACAGTACTGCAAAGTAGCTCCTCCCTGCCCCAAAATCATTTTTACAGATTTTTTCCCCTTCCAGATCAGCAGAGGGCATTGTCTTTTTTGAGTACAATGGATTCCAAAACATTTAAAAGCCTAGTTTTCAAATCTAGAAAATATGTCATCCACTTGCTGTTAAGATGTATTCAGCAAGTTCAGTGTCAGCTGGAAGGGTAGAAGCGAAGCCTCAGTCCTCCAAAGCAGCCAAATGAGGGTCTGTCCTTGTCTATACTCGCTGGGGTGGGGTGGGTGGCGGGAGTGGGGAGTGTTTCAGTTTGGATCTAACCTGCCCAGACACTCTGGTTTGCTTTCATATCCTATCCCCCTTGTGTTAGAAGGCTGGAAACAGCTAAGGCTGCTGAGAATGTAAACAGCCTTTTATTGTCCAAAAGGATGGCTGTGTAAGGCAAGGCGTGCTTATCACAGGGCTGCAGCTCCCCACCTCACTTACCACGGTAAAGTGCTACACACCACACACACACACACACACACCCCAACATTACAACCCCAGCACAATCCAAAAACAGATTAGAATGTGTCATAAGCTTCCTCAAAAACTAATCAATCAACTCATGTTGTACCATTAGAACCTAGCTCTAAAGAATGGTGTGTAATCCCTTCAAGAAGTATTTCCTATTCCCCACAGACCAGAGTGAGGTGGGGGAGAGAAGATGAGCATTTCCAATACAGTAGCTGACAGCAGAACTTTTCCCCCAACACATGCCCAAATGCATTTCCTCCTCTTTAGGAACCTAACACATGCTTATGAGGCAGTTTCGCGGTCCAGGGTCATTGAATGCAAAATGAATGAGCTAAGATTCAAGAAAATATTCAAAAGACCCCCCCAGAAGGACCTGATTTCCCCCCGGGCATTTCCTTAGACTGGCCATTTGAACGCTGCTGTGTTCACGCACCTTGTATTGCAATTTAGATTAAAAAAAAAAAAGTTAAAGCTGGCTATACTAAAGATAAACGCGGCATGCATTTTGGATGCCTACGGCCTTATACATATAAAATGTATTTTATCACGCAGTATTGCATGTAGCCAGGATGTGCTAACTCGTTCAAGGACATTTGGGAATATCACTGAATTTTCTTCTTGGTACCACATGGAGAAATTTCTTAAACTAAGAAGGAGCTAAGACCCATCCGTTGTCCCCTGACCTTTAGCTTCTAAACCTGCTAAGTGCCTCTGTCCTCACAATGTCAAAGATACCATGAAGAAACTTTCCTAAGTGACTTGATTTTCCCTCTAAAAGCAGAACGAAGAATTGGTCATGCTTGGGCTCTTTAACCTGGGTGTTTAACAGGGTAAAATCTTAAGTATGAGACATCTTAAGTAAGACACCATGCCGTCTTAGGAGCCCTCTCACTAGCTCCGTGTCCACACAGGTGCCCAAGGACGAGAAACCCATAGACAAGCGAATGAGTCGAAGCAGTCCTTAGGTAGGCTCTTACTGTAATAAAAGTTTGCTGGCGAAGGTTTTACTCGGGGGTTTCCCTTAAATAACCTAGCAGTATGCAGTCTGTACCGGGACACACTGGAAGGAGCGCGAGGCGCCTCTGGGCAAAGCGGAGAAACACCGGGAGCGCGGTTACCCAGGACGGCGGGCGCAGCCGGATTCACCTTTAAAATCTCTTCTTGTCCCTCAGGCGGGAAAGGCCTCCGAGAAGAGATCGCTGAGAGGGGCCCGTAGGTGCTCCGGCGTGGGGCTGGGCGTAAAAGTTACAGCTCGTGGTTTCTCCCCGGCGGAAAACCGTACCTCAGTCCCCAGCGTCTGACGGAAAACCGGGAGAAATCCCAAACGGCCCTTCCGCCCGAGTTTCCCCCGCCCCGGGGAGGCGCCACTCCCAGGCTCCGTGGAACAAGACTCGGGACGCTCGGCTTGGGAAGAAGTGTCTGCCGGCATTTGGGCAACACAGCACGTGAAAAAACAAACCCACCAGTTTGGTTTTCCTCAGACTGGGTCTGGCCACCCGTTCTCACCACGTCCGTCTCCTCCCGCCCCTTCACGGTAGGCTCCTCAGCAACCTTCTCCCTTCTCGGGCGTCTTCTTACTGGACACTTTCCGCCTACTTTTCTCAGCCCCGGCGTCCCACTCCCCGCCTCACCACTCTCCTAGCTGTGGTTCTTTTTCATTTCCGTCCCCCCAATTCCGCCCCTCAATCTCTGAGGTAATCAACAACTCCCTCCACTCTGCGCGCCCTCCACTGCCGGTCGCATTTCCCAAGCAGCCCCCTCAGCCCCGCTTCCGAGTGGGCCCCGGCGCGCGGTTTTCCCGCCGAAACGCGTGGCCAGCGCGCGGCTGGCGGACGGGCGCACTCACCAGCTGCAGCAAACCGGGGACCACGAGGAGGGGCAGCGGCCGCAGGCGCATGGTGCCGGCTGGCGCGGCGTTTCAGGAGCTGCGCGCCCTCGCCTGCCTCTCGCGCATCTCCACGTCTCGGGGCAGTACTGAAGACTCCGGGGACACCGCGCCGCACTTGCCTCCTGGAATCGGAGCAAGCGCCGCGCCGCGCCGGCCGGGTGGGCGGGCCGGCGGGAGGTGCCTCTACGGGCCCCCGCGCGCCCCACGGCGGAGGGGGCTGCTCGAGCTCCCTGAGGCCGAGACTTCGGGTTGGCTGGGGGGGTCGGGGTTAGGCGCTGAGGACTGGGGCCGCTTCCCGCGCCAGGCGGCTCTAGGGATCCCACCTCTCCAGCCTGCTCCCTGGCCGAGCTGAGCGCGCCCTGCCACTGGCGCCCGGGAGCCCCGCGAGGTTCAGAACCTTCTCCCGCCCAGCAGAGGGCCGGTGCGGCACGGCGGTGCCAGGCGCCCAGCCCACTGAATGGTTCTTGCTTTGGCTAGGGAGGGTGGGAGTCGGGCTGTGGAGAGGGAGGTGATGAGGAGAAGGGTTCTCCAGAGGTGAAAGCTCTGACAGAGCACCCCAAGCGTTGGGGGTTGGGGGTCTGCGGTTGCGTCCCGGGGCGGAGCGTGAGAGCTAAACGCCGAGGAGGTTAGGATGGGATGGTGGGCTGGAGCGTGGAAGCCCCCAGGAGATCAGCCTACTCCGCTGCCGCCCCTGGGCTGTCAGAACGGCGGGCAAGCGTTGCTAAGTGTTGCAGACGCCGCCGGGAAGACTTCAGGGGTTTGCGAAGTAATGGGGAGACTTGGAGGGATCTTGAAAAAGGATAGGCTCAGGGCTGTTAGAAACGCTGCGAGGAATAGTGGTCGCGGTTTACTTCAGTTTGGAGTGAAGTAAAGCAGCTTGGTGTTCGGAGAGCGACTGAGCTGCGCCGCGGGCCCTTCTGACTGTGCTCTAACCGAACGGAATAAAGAGAGCTTTCTGCAACCGCCCTCTTGGGGAGACTTGCAGAGGAGGTGGCTTGCAGGCCCGCAGGACTGCAAGCCTTATGCCCGAGAGCCTTGACCTCTGTGTTAATAATAGCTCTGTTTTGGAGACATCCTTAACCTTTAACTCTCTTTGTGCTGGACACCGAAGTACAAAAGTCACAGGCGGTGGGGCCGGCAGGCTCCCACAATAATGATGGTGGAGGAGAATTCGAGGCACCATCCATTCAACCTTTATTCAACAGATGGGAATTTTAAGGTCCTCAGAGGTAAATTTCCCCTCTCCAGGGATGAGACGCCAGGTGGCTGCTTTAACAGAATACGAAAGGCATGGCTAGCTCATACATCTGAGACGCAAAGCCCCTTCAAGAGAAATATGTTGAGGCAGGGGAGTTAAACTACCATGGATTTACAGTCTTAAAAAAAAAAACACAGGGCCCGGCGGCATGGCCTAGTGGCTAAAGTCCTCGCCTTGAAAGCCCCGGGATCCCATATGGGCGCCGGTTCTGGTCCTGGCAGCTCCGCTTCCCATCCAGCTCCCTGCTTGTGGCCTGGGAAGGAAGTCGAGGACGGCCCAATGCATTGGGACACTGCACCCGCGTGGGAGACCCGGAGGAGGTTCCTGGTTCCCGGCTTCGGATCGGCGCGCACCGGCCCATTGCGTCTCACTTGGGGAGTGAATCATCGGACGGACGGGGGATCTTCCTCTCTGTCTCTCCTCCTCTGTTTATATCTGGCTGTAATAAAATGAATAAATCTTTAAAAAAACACACACACACAACAGCAATAATAATAAAAAGAAAGTTGGATCTTATTTCTAGTACTATAGGAAATTTTTTCCTCTTTCTCTTTACCTACATCTCTCCCTCCTCTCCAGAACAAAAGTGAGGAGAGATTTGTTACAATTATTTAATGGTTCCTGGCCACATGGGAGACACAGCAGCTTAGATCTAGGTTTCAAAAGCAGAAGGGTTGATCTGGGTAAGAAAAATATTATAAGGCCTCAAAACGTTAATGAAAAGATGGAGAAGTTTATATGAAGATAAAATGATTCAAATTTGTGCATGAGTGGGAGTCAAGGGAAATAGATCTTATGAAAAGAAAAAAAATACAATTTTGTGGGTTCCCAAAAACTTGGACCCTACAAATATCTTTGCGTTACCCGTTGCATTTTCCTGTCAGCTTAAGTAAGCATCCCTGTGCTTGCTCCTTCCCTGGGTATTCAGAATTTGTGCAGATGGAGAGGGGCCTGGCTGCAGCCCTCAAGGATCCCAGTGTATGCTGTATCTGAGGTTGCAGGTAACCTTTGCCATTCAACACTGGTCTTTGAAAAGAAGGACGGACTAACAGGGACTGAGTACCCTTCTACACCGCTGGCCAACCAATGGGTGCACAGATAAAGCCCACTGCTACTTGTCTTCAGATTCTTCTCTGTGCTCCCAACAGACTCCAAACCCAAACTACCAAATCATGTGTGTATTCCCCCATCCCAAATCCTCTTTCACAAATCTTCTAGCCAATTTCTACCCCTTCTTGAAAATTACTTTGTCCTAGAAATATGCAATGATTTCACAAAAGATCTGTTCATTAACCTTTTACCCAACTTTGGGTTCCTGGATAGGGTTGCATTTATTTACAGCTGTTCTGTTGGAAACGAAATGAACCTAAGAGAAAGTCTGGCAGAAATAGAATATTCTGAAAAGGTGCAGCTAGAAGGGGAAGGAAGGCAGGTGGCTTTGCAGGATGCAGTACCTCAGTTAGTCTAAAGGTGTGGGGGAGGGGGTGTTGGCTTGAATCTCAGCTGACTCAGCCAGGAAACCAGAAGGTGGAGATCCCTTCTCCATTTGGTAGTTTGCAGTTCTGTTGTCACCACTTCTCCAGATCAGGAATACCTGACATAAACATGTCATCAATATCAGGAATGGAGCGGTTGAATTACTGAACTAAGCCACTTTTCTTTCAGTTTGTTCATATTTCTTAGATCATTTCTGTGCTTGTGAGAAATATATAAATGAACTGTAAACGCTTATGTAAAGCATGGAAATATCGGGTTAGACATTATGGCATGTCAGATTAAGTTGCATCTCATGTTGGAGTTCACGTCCTAGCTTCTCTACTTCTGATCCATCTTCATCTGATGACAAAAGGAAGGCAATAGGTAATGGCTAAAATATTTAGGTTCCCGCCACTCACGTGGAAGACTGGGATAGAGTTTCTGTCTGCTGGGTTTGGTCTGGCCCACCCTCAGTTGTTTGTTGACATATGGGGAGAGAACCAGTGGATGGAAGACTTCCTTTCTCTCTTTCCTTCACTCACTGCCTCGTTTTCTCCCCCCGTCATACTCCACTTCTGCTGTTCCTCTATCTCCTCTGCTATTCTGCCTTTTAAATAAGAGATCAAAAACCCAACAACTTGGCTTTCTGTCCTTGTGACTGTGTTATTATAAGGGATGAGGATACACAAGTGGAGGTATTGAGTTCCAAGGTAAAAGCTATAAGACATGAGATAACTTACATGTCCTGTAATCAGGTCCTGTCAAGGAAAAGCACCAGGGACCTCACCAACTTAAATGCACTATGGCTGCATTAGTTATAATGTGATGTCTGGTTACTGGTATCATCAAATTTTGCTGTACCAATTACAGGAAAGTGAAAGGGAGAGGTAAGGAAGGAGGAAGAAGTGTTTAATACTTATCCTTCAGAGCAAACAGTCAAACCAGGAAACACTAAACCAAAGTAATTTGTCACATGCAGTAAGTAAATAGCATGTAAATGTGTGTGCCATGAGGAAGGAAAGGCCAGTCTGCAGGAAGGCTTTGTGGAACAGATGAAATGTGAGGTGGTGTGGGAGAAAGCAGGAATGTCACTGCAGGTGGGAGGAGTAGCATGAGCAAGGACAGGCAGAGACATCAGGTGGCATGACTGACTGATGCATAATAAGCAAACTGGCTTGGTAAATGAAACTGATTGAGGAAAAGTGAAACAGGGCGGGGGTGGGAGGGAGAGTAGATCCTGGGCTACTCAGGGAATGGCAAGTCAAACAGTTCTGACTTAATTTACAGGAAAGAAAAGTTACACAGACAGATAAGAATACATCAAGAGACCAAGCCATGTAGGATGATCTTGAGAAGATAATGGCATGCGAAGATGACAGAGTAGAAAAGAAAGGAATGGAGAGGTGTAAGTTTAAGAGTCTTAAAAAATTTCCTTGAATAATTAAATCAAAAAAATACATAATTTCACTATCTCAGGGTTATTTTGAAACTTAGAAAATTAGATTAATGCTTTCTCATGTTACAAGAACGATTTTTTTCAGTGTTCAGGGAGTGTGGGTAGTCTGTTTTAGAGACCATTGGCAGAAAATGGGGCCTGTCAGTTGTCTTTGTTGTGTGATTCCACTGCAACTTGCAGGAATGTGTTCAGTGCTTTGGGAGTAGTTTGACTGACTTGTCTTGCCTGAACCCTTTACTGGTTTGTTGTGCATTTCATTTGTACTTGCTTGCCCATCCTTTACAGTTCTTTAACATCGTTACCAGAAAGTTGATAACAAAACAGAATGTTGTGTAGTATTCAGGGTTGCGGTAGATATGATTTTTCACCTTGCATTTAAAAAAATAGTCTCCAAAGGTTACCTGTCACTTGATTCAAGGCCCTGAAATTCTCAATATACTGCTCTTTCCAATTTGCCACTCTGCCTTAGGTCTTTTTCAACTTGCCAGCAGTTATAAAGTTTTGATGTAGTGAGCGAATGAACCTCTAGCTAATAAGAGATGTAGGAATGATGTATGGATCCTAAAGGCCAGAGTCTCTCTTATTATCATGATAAGAGTTTTAACTATGGCCTGCCTGAAGCATTGACCTGGCAATGATGTTAGCAGGGTGGGAGGGAATAGAAATGACCTGGCACATGGCTACTGTGCAGCCTTCAAGGAAGTGGGATTCAGGATTTGGGAACATGGCAGCACCTATCCTCAGGATAGGGAGTATTCCTGTGGAGGTTTTCCGTGTCAAACTTGAGCATTAAGAAACTGGTGGGCTTAGGGAGGCCAAGCTTTCATATCAAAATTCCTGTGGAAAGGCACTCGAATTATTGAGTATTTTTGAATCATCAATGATATATGGTGCTGTATTGCTTTGAGTTTTAACCCCAATTTTTCCAAGAATTTCTGGGGCTTTACACATCTCTGAGGGTCAGCCTGAACATTGATATTTCTCATGCAGGAGATGTTAACACAGAAGTGTTCGTTTTTTTTTATTTTTTTTTTTTTCTGTTTGATTAGATTTATTTGGTGAATTACATCATGGAAAACCTACCTTCCTTACTCTGATGCTTTTGTACTAAAGCATAGAAAACATCACATGCTAAGTGATATGCAAATAAGGTGAGCCAAGTGCTCTGTAAATGTAATTGATGGCTTGGAAAGGTTTCACAAAAGTGAGAACAACTGACTTGGGTCTGGCTCCACAAGAAACATTTGCTAAGCCTGAAAGCAAGTGCAGAAAGAGAAAATTAGGACATTATAATGTACAGAGATGTGAGACTTTGTCATGTTGGAAGGAAAAAAATAGTCCCTTGCACACTTCACCTAGGGCTATACAATAGGAATGAGGGAGTGTGAACCAATCCCAAAAGGTTAAATATCACATATTTGCCTTAATTTGAGATGAAAGATGTCAATCTGGAAGATAGTACCTGTATATTGTAACACAGAACTGTTCTTAAAAACTACTGCTGTAAAAGGAACCTGGGTATTTTTTCCTTCTTGCTTCCATTATTTTCCTCTTTTTCTTCCCCTACAAACTGTAACCCCCAATAATTGTACACTAAAGCTTTTGTTTTAAAATTTGTATTTATTTATATTGCAAAGGCAGATATACAGAGAGAAGAAACAAATAAAGATCTTGCATCTGCTAATTCATTGCCCAAGTGGCTGCAACAGCTGGGGCTGAACTTTTCCAAAGCCAATAGCCAAGAGCCTCCTCCAGGTCTCCCACACGAGCGCAAGGGTCCCAGGCCTTGGGCCATCCACCTCTGCTTTCCCAGGCCATAAGCTTGATGGGAAGTGGAGCAGCCAGGACATGAAGTGGCGCCCATATGATATTGAGCCATTACTTTGGGTCCCTACACTGAAACTCCAATAGAATATCATTAGTTTCCATGTGTATTCTTTTTCTATTGGGTGTCTCAGAAGAGAACTGGTCATTTTTTGGTAGGTATTTTGCTCTTGTCTTCACCTTCATTGGCTACAAAACTACCTCTTCACACTTTTCACCTAGATGTTTGGAAGAGGCAACAGGAGTGTGTCTTTATTTGACACTCCTGTCAGCATGTAAGAGTTGGACCAGAGAACATCGTTCAGGACCTCCAAGGCATTTGAGAATATGTTTCTGGTGTTAATATTGCTTCTCCACCAGATTAAACTGGTTGTCATAAATTTGCCATTCTTTCCATGAGTGCTCCTGTACATTGCCTGTGCACAAAGATTTAACTCAGTACTCACCTTTCCTACCTGCACATCAAATATGACCGATTAAATTGCTAAGGAATTGTTTAATCGGCTTGCGCTGTTGCTTCATAGAGGGAGACAGAATGAGGGAACAGGGCCACAGACAGAACATTGAGATCCCAAGATCCCCGGTCCACATCAAGACAGGTTAAGAAAGGACCCTGGGAGACTAAAAGGCTTACTCTGTGTGTGGTGGGGTCCGGTGGAGCTGTGGAGTGCCAACTGCACGTATCACACTGCTGATGAAAGAGCCAAAGGAAGCAAAACACATTTACAAATCAAAAACTTAACACCTCAGGGCAAACAGCTACAAAGGAAGGAGTTTGGTAGCCCAAAGGAAATTCAGAAGGGAGGGGTAGTTTTAGGCAAGTTGGGGCTAAATTTCATCATTCTTTGGTGTGTTATTGAGTCATTCATCCTGAGTTTTGTGGGCCTGGAGAAAACTGGGAGTCAGACCTTGGGGAGGAGAGAGTGGAAACCTATCCTCTAGGAGTGAAGTTTTCTAAGAACCTGACTCCCTGTCACCTGCATCACCAATTTGCAGCAAAAGGAAGCTAACATTGTTTCTTTAGCTTTTTCAAACTGTTTCTTTTCTAGATGCTGTTCTCCCTTGATAGCATTTTTCTTTGCTCAGGTGCCTCCAATTTTGCTTTGATGAGTCCTTGAAGGATTCTCATCTCCCAACTTCTCACTCCTCTGCTTTCTGCATCGGCTAGCACTCTTCAGCTTTTTAAATGGTGATTCATACCTACGGTGGCAGATGAACCTCGGTTACAACATGTGGATGATGGTTCAGAATCACATAAGCAGTTCTTTACCACTTCCTACTCCCAAAGAACATGGGGTTGCTCCTTATAAGTCAAGAAAGTCATCACTTGTTAAAACCTAACAGCGACTATGCCCACTAGTAGGTTGAATTACGCCCAGGTGTTACCCATCTGATTTAGATAATTACAATTGATCTTTCTGTTTGTGTGTTTGTTTACAGTCAGGTTTTAAATTATTTAAACATTGTCTCTTGAAATGCCCATAGCTTTTTAAATGCACTTTGGCTAAATCGTTAAGTACGAGGAGGTGTTCTAGTAGGGGGTCTTCATTATTTCTGTGAATCAGCACTGGACTCTTACTCTGTGTCCTCTGTGGGTCTCCTCATCTCTCAGGTGCTGCTCTCATGTTTGACTTCATGCAAGCCAATAGATTTAACAACAGGTTTAACAATATGCAGGGAAATACATTTTGCTATTTAAACTTTCTACCTTCAGACATACATTGTGTTAGGAAATACACTTGTGGGATAATTTTTCTGTTCCCGAAAAAATGTCGGCTTACATTAAGAGGCCGCTGGGATTTACTTTTGAAAAATCCCAATTTCTAACCATTTAGGGGCTTCTCTTTTCCTCATCTCCTGATCTGGCATGAACTTGTCCGATGATTCCCTTGCAGACTAACAATCGTGTTGATTTGCTGTCTCTATGTATTGGAATATCTTGAGTGCTATCTACTGGCAGAATGTGGCATTGCCTCATAAGTGGTGAATTCAAGCCCTTTTACAGGTAACTATGTGAGGGCTTAGTACATGCAATAGGTTTTAGCACATCAGGGCATGGCTTCTTGCAAGGGTGATGTCACGTCTGGAGATTACTCCTTTCTTTCGTGTGTTAGGAATTACACACGTGTAAGTCGAGAGCGCTGAGTAGGCAGTTCCACTTGTCCTTTCTTGAAACGGTCACTGACAACTGGCTAAAATTTGATTTGCATTTTGCTAAGTTACGTAAGTGGATAAAATTCAGCCATTAATTTACAATGAACTTAGCTAGACAGAATCAATCAATAATCCTGTCTATGTGTACATGAAGGAAGAAAATAGAAATTTTTTTCAGAGACCTTTTCCAGTTAATTTATGCTTATTGCTAGGAAAATATAGATGCCATTTTAAGTATTGACCAAATCACTTAAAACGGATATTTTAAAGTTATTTTAATATATTCTTATTTTTTTATGTAGAAATAGTAACAGAGAGGGCAGGAGAGAGAGAGAGGAAAGAATAGAGAGAGAGAGAGAGAATTGGCTGGCTCACTCTGCAGAAGGTGAATGTGGCAATGGCCAGGGCGGGCTGAACTCAGGACTTCATTCCGATCTCTCAGATGGGCAGCAAGGGCTCAAACAATTGGGCCGCCTTCTGCTGCTTTTCTTGGGCCATTAGCAAGGAGCTGGATCAGAAATGGAACGGCCAGGACGTGAATCATCACCCATATGGGTGGTCTGTGCCGTAGGTGCTGGCTTTCCCTGCCTTGCTACAGCATAGGTCACCAAACAGATAATAGTAAGCATGAGTTAAATACATCCATTTGATGTTAGCATCCAGTATATCCTAGGCTTTCCCCATGATTTCTCCTTTCTAAGTAATACATAAATTATCAAGAGAAGCACATCATGCCTTAATCAGATTTGCAGAAAAGAGCACATCAGAACAGAATACAGAATGGGGAGCAATTGGGAACCAATGGGAAGTCAGAGGGAGACACTCAAGAAGCATTGGGATCTACTTATCTTAGCAAAATGAGCACTTGTCGCACTTAGGACAAATACTTTCACAGGAAGAGCCAGGACAGGAGATCGCTATTGATTATTGGGAAGTAACAAAGACAGGGCCTAATGTACTGACATTAATTTAAGCAGAACTCCAGACAGTGAGGCTTTACTTAGCAGAAACTTCATGCAAGCCAATAGATTTAACAATATCCTAGGAAATAAATTATGCTATTTAAACTTTTAAGCTATTAGGATACAAGAATGCCTTTAACCTTAAAACTTTAACTTGTTTTACGTTGCTGGCTTAGTCAGTTGGAGTAATTTTATGTGAGCACACATACACACACCCACACACGCATATATATAATTGTGTTCTGTTTTAGATTACAATTTTGGAAAATAAAGCAATCTGATTCTGGAACTGTATGATATATTTATTGTTATTTGTAGAACAAATATCTTGATACAAGAGATAAAATAAATTAAAATACACAATTATAAGTTTAAACCATTATGTCACAGCAGTAAAATATTTTAAATATTGAATTTATAAGTAGAAATATTAGTAATACTTGATTTTCATCATTTCTGTATTGGCCTTTCTGTTGTTTTGAATTTAGGGACCAAATGTATATTTTCACAAAAAAACCATCACAATAGTATTGTAAGGCAGATAGTGCCTGAAATTTACAATAGGAAAGGTAAGGAATAGAGGAACCAAGCATTTCACTCAGATCACTTAGCTCTCCTGGGATGGAACTCAGGATGCAAACTAGGAAATCGGGAGCTTTCTCTCCTGATGACCACTCAGGCTGTATGACTCTGCATCTTGTAAGATGTCACATTCAGAGCTACCCAAAGGTCTCTGCAGTTTTCTTTTATAGTGACTGGCAGAAATGGGACAAAACTGGTAAGTGTCCTGAGGAAAGGGAAAAGGACTACCTGGCACAGTGCTTGACGCTAACTGGCATCCCTCTAGTGCTTGTTAAATCTGAATCACAACATTTTCAAGCAGAAAGGAGACAGGTTTAATTTTTTCAGTTTGCTAACAGCCCCTCTGATGAATTGTTCCATCAAGCTGGGAACCACATTACCTTGTATCTTTTTCTACATCCAGTTCTTTGTTAGAATTGTTCAATGAAAAGTGCGTCTTAACTTTTTAATTGGAGGTTTTGTAGAACCTCATTTTAGAACTTTGAAAAAGAGATTCAAGTTATACTTTGAGGGGCCCAAAGTGAACCATGTAATACTCAGGTCTTGTTGAACATAAGATAAATTAAGTAAGGTCCTAGAATGATCAGATGTTTGGATTTTTTTTTAAAGATTTTATTTATTTTTATTACAAAGTCAGATATACAGAGAGGAGAAGAGAGACAGAGAGGAAGATCTTCCGTCCGATGATTCACTCCCTAAGTGACCACAACAGCCGGTGCTGCGCCGATCCGAAGCCGGGAACCTGGAACCTCTTCCTGGTCTCCCATGTGGGTGCAGGGCCCCAAGGGTTTGGGCTGTCCTCGACTGCCTTCCCAGGCCACAAGCAGGGAGCTGGATGGGAAGTGGAGCTGCTGGGATTAGAACTGGCGCCCATATGGGATCCCGGGGCGATCAAGGCGAGGACTTTAGCCGCTAGACCATGCTGCCGGGCCCGATGTTTGGATTTTTTAAACATCTTTTGTGTGCCAAACATAGTAGTAATTAACCTAAAATTTCTCAAAATCTTCAAAGACTTTTAACTTTGTGTTATGATCATATTTTTCACAGGAACAAGAGCAGTATTAAAGAACATTAAAAAAAATTATTTATTCAGGGCCTGCGTGGTGGTGCAGTACGATAATCCTCTACCCTTTGGCACCAACATCCCACATGGGCACTGGTTCATGTCTCAGCTGCTCCACTTCCAATACAGCTCTCTGCTTATGGCCAGGGAAAGCATTGGAAGATGGCCCAAGACCTTGGTCCTCTGCGCCCACTTGGGAGACCCAGAGGAGGCTCCTGGCTCCTGGCTCCTGGCTCCTGCAGCTATTTGGAAATGTACCACTGGATGGAAGACCTTTTCTCTCTCTCTGTCTAAATATCTGCTCTTCAAATAAAAATAAATATGTATTTAAACAATTATTCATTCATTTTATGAAAAGGACAGAGAGAGAGAAAAAGAGGACTCACACATCTGCTGGTTGTGTCCCCAGATACTTGTAACTGAGCGACCACAGCCAGGAACCTGTAACTCAGTCCCTGGCTCTTCAGCGAGTCTTTGAGGCCAAGCACTGGAGCCATTACTGCTGTCTGCAAGGACTGCATTAGCTGAAATCATGTGTGGAACCAGGGCTTGATCCCCAACATTCTGACAGAATACAGGGGTCTCAAATGGCGTCTTTAACCACTGTGTCTGCACAGGAACATTTCAGATGTTCATGAAATGGGGAAGTAGTGAAGTTAGCATTTGAATCACAGTCTGATTACTTTCAAGACATAGACTCTGAGTTGCATAACAGCTATTTCTTAGTTGTATGTGTTATGTCTCCTTAGAAATTCCATGGTGTGAGATAAAAATTAGGTGATATTCAGGACCTAGGAAACTTGAAGGAGATGTATTTCAAGTTGACAAAAAGTTTTTATATGGTCTTTCAGACTGCATGACAGGAGCAGTTACATGTAACACTCTTGTGATTTATTAAACCTATTTTAGTTGGGTAATATATATAATATATACAATATATAATTATGTAAGATATGTAATCATATATAACAAAATATCACATATATATTCATAGCACTCTGTTGGGCTTTTCTGTAGTGTTTTCTTTTAAAAAAAAGATTTATTTTTCTTTTATTGCAAAGTCAGATATATAGAGAGGAGGAGAGACGAGAGAAAAATCTTCCGTCCCATGATTCACTCCCCAAGTGACTGCAACAGCTGCTACTGCACCCATCCAAAGCCAGGAGCCAGGAGCCTCTTCTGGGTCTCTCACATGGGTGCAGGGTCCCAAGACTTTGGGCCATCCTTGACTGCTTTCCCAGGCCACAAACAGGGAGCTGGATGGGAAGCAGGGCTGCTGGGCTTAGAACCGGCGCCCATATGTGATCCCGGCACGTGCAAGGCAAGGACATTAGCAGCTAGGCCAAGGCGTCAGGCCCTCTGTAATGATTTTTTATGGTCAATTAATCAAGAAGCAATGTGGAGTCAGTTATAACACTGTGGAGTATGTTACTTCCGTTGACTTTTTAAATATCACTCAGCTTGATTAGCAAGAATTTCATCTTTCATCTTTCATTTCTTATCCCAAGTCATTCTGAGTTGGAGACTGTTAGAAAAGACTAGAGATTTTACAATCCACGCTGCTGTCTACAGTTCTGCAGTTGTCCTTCTCTGGGTTCTGTTGCTTTCAGTGTTGTTGCTGTGTGGCCTGCTGAGTGGAACTGGAAGGCGTTATGTTAAGTGAAATAAATGAAGTGCAGAAAGACAAGCGTCATATGACTTAATTCATATGTGGTGATCTTATGGAAGTCAACACTAATACCGGTTACTAGAAGCTGGCGAATATAGAGGCAGAAAAGAGATATTTGTAAAGTTTCTGTCCTGGACACTAAATTATATTTAGTTATAAGTAAAAAGTTCTGGGGCACTATTACATGATAGAGTGACTAAGATAATGTAAGGTACTATATATTTCTCTGTACTGTCACCATTAAAAATGTTAAATATTTAAGGAAATACATATATACATATACATATAATTGGACATTACATAACATATAGTTGTATCAAAGCATCACGTTATCCCATAAATACGTACAAATCTTTTGTGTGTTAAATTTTAAAAAAATTATAATCTACACAAATTTGACTTTTTCACTATTCAGACTGCTGTAAATGATTTTCATAGTTAACAAATATGAATGACTATGATAACTTTTTTCTAGACATTTTGTTTTCCTAGGATTCATAATTGTTTTATTATTTAAATTTCTATGCAGTTGTGGATAAACCAATCACTACTGTTCCTCCAACTGTTTAAATGTCTTTGTCAGAGGCTATCAGTAATCACGCAGCTTTAGCTTTTGGGGGTGTTTCTCTGGGAGTCTTTGACCTGCTCCAATCTGTGCTAGTTTTGTCCTTTGCTGATGGATGAATTGCACGTGCATCTTGGGTTTATAATCTCCTTCATTTTGCATTAGTTCTCCCAATTCCTGAATGCCATGACTTTTTTTTTTCTTTTTTTTCTCTTTTGCTTTTCCCAGCAGCTGCTGACTAGGAAAAAATGTGTGTGGGAACGGAAGTACTGGCAATACTGACAAAAAATTTAACAGTTAGAATGCTTTGTTAGTTTGAACGTACATGTAAGTTGTCACATTTTTTCTTTCTTTATTTTGAGGGCTTTGCTCCTCTGTCTTCTAGATATTGGTGCTATAATGAACAATTTCCAAGTCATTTTGAGTTAAATTAAAAAAATATATTTTTGGTTTCTTATTTTGGTTCACATTCCATCAATGACTTAGGTTTTCTGTTTATGTCTTGCATTTCATTGATGCTGTGCCTTTCATATGGATTTGTGGTAGTCTTTTGTTCTGAAACTCCAAAAAATGGTTTCATGCTGAATATGCCCTGTGCAATGTTAGAAAACGTTTTTGAATGTATTTTTTTATGATTTCCTCCATTATCTTTCTATTTTTTAGTTTTTTGAAATATGCCAGTCATTCATATCTTGATCTTCCTGGATTATTTTCTTAACTTTTTTCCAATTCTGTATCTCAGCTCCCTGTATTTCTTCCTTTACTCATTGAAATGTTTTCCAAACCTTCAATTGAATTCTTAATTTAATGTAATACTACTCTTTTTACAAAGCTATTATCCTGTTGGAAATATATATTCTTTTTAAAAATATTACTTTATTGGGCCCGGCGGCGTGGCCTAGCGGCTAAAGTCCTTGCCTTGAACACCCCGGGATCCCATATGGGCGCCGGTTCTAATCCCGGCAGCTCCACTTCCTATCCAGCTCCCTGCTTGTGGCCTGGGGGGGCAGTCGAGGACAGCCCAATGCATTGGGACCCTGCACCCACATGGGAGACCCGGAAGAGGTTCCTGGTTCCCAGCTTCGGATCGGCGCGCACCGGCCCGTTGCAGCTCACTTGGGGAGTGAAACATCGGATGGAAGATCTTCCTCTCTGTCTCTCCTCCTCTCTGTATATCCGGCTTTCCAATAACAATAAAATCTTTTAAAAAAATATTACTTTATTTCCAAAATTATTTTCTCTCTGCATTGTCTCTGTCCTTCCCCTACAATTGTTTTAATGTAGTAAACTTTGACCTCCATCTTCTATTAAGGAATTTCCTAATGGCAAATAGGTCTTTGCTTACCTGCTGGTATTGAAAAATACGCCACCAAAAATCTGACTGTAAAACCCTGTGCTGATGTGTCAGCTGTAAAATTACCAAAAGTTGGATTTGCTGGGCTATTTCCTCACCGGACTCAATGACTGTTTTGTTTTGTTTCTCATTTTTTAGCACTGTTCTCTTACCATGATTAGGGTGCTCAGAGAAGATTTCTCTTCTCCATCTGTCATGAACTCTGTCTGCAAACCTTGCTTTTGTATTTGAGTAGAGTTGACTACTGATACAAGGCTGGAAAATGTGGTGTCAGTGTTCAGTATATGAACTATCGTGGAATCTCTTTGTGTTTGTTATGCATTCCCAAACTTTCAGGTTATCTGGTGCCTGATGGTCAGATATCCAGATAACTCAGGATGTCCAGTACGGAAACTCTGTTTTATAATTTCTAAATGAAGCTAGGGGGTAGGTTGGGGAAATACTGAATACCCATTTATTAATCAGATTTTCAAATGTTCTTTGTTGCTGGTTGCATTTATTTAAAAGATTCATTTTATTTGCTTGAAAGATGGAGCTATGGGGGTGGATGGAAGAAGAGAGAGAAAGAGAGAAGGAGAGAGAGACATCTGTTATCTGCTGGTTTAGTCCTGAAATGGTCACATTTGGCTAGGACTGGGCCAGACCATGCCAGGAGCCAGAAGATTCTTCCTGGAAGAATTCAGGACTCAAATTCATGCCATATGGGATGCCAGCATTACAGGTGGTGATTTTACCTGCAAAGACATGATACACAATGCTGGCCCCTCTAGTTACGTTTTATGAGATGATTTATCTATTTTTTTTCATTCCCAGGGCATAATTATAGAGAGGGAGAAATATAGAGATCTTCCATCCATTGGTTTACTCCCCAAATGGCCTCAATGGTTATATAGCAGCCAGGACTTAAGCCAGCACCCATATGGAATACATGCACCACAGGTAGAGAACTGGCCTACCATGCCATGATGCTGGCCTGTTGGTTATATTAAAAAAATATTTACTTGTATTTGAAAGGTAGATTTACAGCGAAGAAAGAGATAAACAGAGAGAGAGAGAGAGATCTTCCATCTATTGGTTCACTCCCTAAATGGCCACAGTGTTCAGAGGTGAACCAATCAGAAGCCAGGAGCCAGCTTCTTCACGATTTAACACGTGAGTGCAGGGGTCAAGTACTTGGGCAATTATTCACTGCAGAATCGCAGGCAGGATTGGCCTGATGCACTATCATCAGGCCCCTATATATTTTTTTTAAAGATTTTATTCATTTTATTACAGCCAGATATACCCAGAGGAGGAGAGACAGAGAGGAAGATCTTCCGTCCAATGATTCACTCCCCAAGTGAGCCACAACGGGCTGGTGCGTGCCGATCCGATGCCAGGAACCAGGAACCTCTTCCGGGTCTCCCACGCGGGTGCAGTGTCCCAATGCATTGGGCCGTCCTCGACTGCCCCCCCCCCAGGCCACAAGCAGGGAGCTGGATGGGAAGTGGAGCTGCTGGGATTAGAACCGGCGTCCATATGGGATCCCGGGGCATTCAAGGCGAGGACTTTAGCTGCTAGGCCATGCCGCTAGGCCCCCCTATATATTTTTTTTTTTTAAGATTTTTCATGGAAAGGCAGATTTTAAGAGAGTAGGAGAGATAGAAAGATCTCCAAACGACTGTTCAAATGGCTGCAACAGCCAAAGCTCAGCTTATACAAAGCGGGGAGCCAGGAGCTTCTTCTAGATCTCCCACATGCATGCAGGGTCTCAAGGCATTGGGGTTCCCTTTGCTGCTTTCCCAGACCACAAACAGGGAGCTGGATAGGGAGTAGAGCAGATGTGATGTAAAGTGGTGCCCATATGGGACGCTGATGCTTGGAGGTGGA
This sequence comes from Ochotona princeps, assembly GCF_030435755.1. Taxonomy (NCBI): domain Eukaryota; kingdom Metazoa; phylum Chordata; class Mammalia; order Lagomorpha; family Ochotonidae; genus Ochotona; species Ochotona princeps. The sequence goes on from NC_080836.1 coordinate 23,453,009, forward strand.
GGATTAGCCAGATCAGAAAAAGTTCCAACCCCAGTATCCTACATTTTTAATAGGTACCTGAAACCATCTTTTCTTGAGCATTTTCTGGGAAGTGCAAATCTGTTTCTTTCCAGCTCTAACACACCAGCTTAGGATTCAGCTTTCTCAAGGCTATTAAGGCAGCTATTGGAAGATAGGTATCTCTTGTCTGTTTGGGCAGTAGGGATTTATTAGATGAAGCATAGTTTTTAGTTTGTCAGTATTTTTTTCAAATTATAGAAATCATTTATGTTCACTTTGAAACATGAAGTTCAATAAAGTTTTATCTGTAATGATTCATTTAACCACCTGTCTGTAGCCATCCACGTAAGTAATGATCCAGCATTCTCAATCACATCCAGGCTTTCCGCTATTCCTCCATACTACTTTTTGGTCTTTTGCAATCAATAGCTATATAAATGACAGTTTATATAATATTTTATAAAAGTTTATTTAGGGGCCCGGCGGTGTGGCCTAGCGGCTAAAGTCCTCGCCTTGAATGCCCCGGGATCCCATATGGGTTCCAGTTCTAATCCCAGCAGCTCCACTTCCCATCCAGCTCCCTGCTTGTGGCCTGGGAAAGCAGTTGAGGACGGCCCAATGCTTTGGGACACTGCACCCGCGTGGGAGACCTGGAAGAGGTTCCTGGTTCCCGGCTTCGGATCGGTGTGTACCGGCCCGTTGCGGCTCACTTGGGGAGTGAAACATCGGACGGAAGATCTTCCTCTCTGTCTCTCTCCTCCTCTCTGTATATCTGACTTTGTAATAAAGATAATAAAAAAAGTCTTAAAAAAAAGTTTATTTAAAATTTTTTTGGTGCTGCTGATGTGCAAGATCCACGTTTTTAATAGTATCAGCTAACATTGAATTATAAGTAACTAATTATGAGTTCATTAAAAATCAAACATATTCTGCCATATTCTAAACTCTGCTCAGTGCTGGAAAGTCAGAGTTTTAAAAGAAAGAGATTCTTAGTTTTTCTGTTGTTGGTTTTGTGGGTTGTTCCATCTTTTCTTTTCCTGCTTGGAAGAGATCCTTAAATGCCAGCAGCTCAGTTTGGTTCTCACTGTTTTAAGTTCCTTAAACTGTGACATTGAGAGGCAATTAATTTTTTATTCTAGTCAGAATTGCAAGCTCATGATACGCAATCTCCCAGGAGGCACTGTTATAAATTACCAGCCATGTTTAGCTCATGAAATCAAACAGATACCTTAGATCAACAAGTTTTGGGTGATTTCCAGCTGTAGTAATGCTTGTTCCCAAATCATCCTCTGTAGTTATTGGTGGAAAAATCAATGAGCAGCTCACTAAGATATGTAACAGGTGAAAAAGCATAAATCAAAAGGAAAAAAAGTTTAAGAAATTCCATATGAAAGACAGCTAATCACTTGCAATATTATTTTTATTGCTAAATTTATACTCCTTCTTACTAATTAGCATGCCACCTTTCCTTTAAAAACTAAGCTAACAAGATACTTCCTGAGTTCAGTAAATTTTAGCATGAGGCTAAGAGGAACAGGGCTTAGTTGTATGGTTGTCTGTATTGTTCCACCACCACAGATATTAGCTCTTCCAGTGTCAACGTAGCCTTTTTTCTGTTGCCTACCTCTGAGAAGCATAGAAGTGGAGGCCTCTAAATCATTTCTTAATTGAACAGCTGTGTTGTCCCTACCTGTAGGACAGAATGCTCAAACCGAGAGGGTGGGCTGGGAATGCCAGGCTGCTAGCCCAAGAAACACACAGACACAGGTACTTGGTGAAAGAGAATGGCCATGCTCTTTATCTTACTCCTCATATATATGCCTTCTTCTCTAGGGGAGGGGGGAGGGGAGAGGTTTCCTGGAACTAATAATCTATATTGAAACAGGGGAGGAACTAATTATTTGAACAGGAACAAGGGTGGAGGCTCTGTTCCACTTGCTTTGCATGGGATGTTCTAGCCACAATATCCTGCTTGCTGTGGCCCTGCTTGCCCAAGGTAGGCTTTGCAATGTAGCAGGTTGTCAGGCAGGCCAATAAGTCTAAAGCCCATAAATCTGTAGCTCCTAATACTGTGTCACCATTATACTGTACTCAACCCTAACCTTTGGAAAACCAGATTGTGAAGCAATAATTTGTAACTCTGTTTGCACTATAATCTCAGAGGAGGAACTGGAAACCTCAGATGCCTGGGCTACAATTCTGCATACAAAGACTGTTAGTGATTCTGCTGGGTGATCAGTTCTTAGGAGCTCTGTCTAGTATCATGAACTTGATGGAGGAAGCTGCATCAGGGCTTTCCAGGGAACACATTGCTCAGGTTAATAGGATAAAAGTCAGATCCAAGTTCATTATGACAATGCAGAGAAAGGATACAATGCCTTTAGCAAATGCTCAGACTAAATATTGGTTTAGTATGTCTTAAAAAAGAAAAGAACGACAGAGGTACTGCTGTGCAAGAAACATGAGGGAGGAACATATCAGCCATTCTTACTTTTCCAGTAGCTATGATAAAAAAAGTGAGAACATAAAGGCAGAATTAATTTTAATAATAAACTGTGCTTAGTTCGATTTATCACAAATATTATATAATTTAATGATACTTATTTATAATATCATTATTTATAATTTAATGTTCTAATTTACATTATTGCTTCATGCCATGTCTTTGATACCCAGACTGCATGTTAATATTAACAACATATCTCTGGACTCACCCAATATCAGGTGCTTTCTGGTGGAATGTGTTGAGCAGCGTTCATGCTGAACTGTCCTGGTTTTAGCAGATCCTTTTTCTAAAACTATTAGCAAGAAATCAGTTGCACTCCAATGGAAACAATTATCCTAGTAAGAAATATGACTTTCTCCATGGTGATTTTGGTCTTAAGGAAAATGTTTTGGGGAATTATGGTTTCAAAATGAAGTAAAATTGCTGAGAAAGGAAGAAAGAGTAATCCAGGTATTACAGCACCATGTAATTGAGAAGAAACAATTAAGAGAAAAAAATTAGAAAAATAGAGAAGAAAATAATTAGCAGTTGTATGATATTTACCATGGGTCAGGTGCTGTTCTATACATTTAACAGGTTTCCTTAATGTTTGCATGACCTCCATGGGGTAGGCTGAGTCCACAAGCCAGGCTAGTCAAGGTGTGACTGGTGGCTATCCTCCAGATGTCTGCAATAGAATTGTCTTGTGTGAGTACAATTCTTATCACCCTTTTACAGAGGAGCTTTGCCCTCCTTCTTTACACTTCAGTATTCCCACTGGTCTCTACTTTTGCTCTCTGTTACTCATTGATTTGCTTTTGTTCTCATTTGGATCAGATTTAATTGTTATTGTCCTATGTAAAGGAACAAGAAGGCAACAAATCTGATAATTTATCCTCAGTCTCTGCCTCCTGCCCTTGGTCTGTTGATGCTTCCCACTGTGACTTTAAGCTGTTGATGCTTCATCTCGCTGCACTATTCTAGGATAAGACATAGTATTAAACCAGCAGTTATTCATGACTCCTAAGATTCCCAAACAAAAAACAAAAAAATGATGAGAAAATCCAAAAGCAAACAGAAGCGTATTTCAATGCAAAGTATCAAAGAGTTGACTTGTTGAATTGGTTATATCTTGAGTGCAGCAGGAACTTCAGGGCTCCCTCTTGTTGGCACTGTAGGTGGTTAACCCAGATCAAGCTACAACAGAAAGGCAAGAAAGATCCTTGACTTTCAGAGAAGATTGGGGAATGTGTTAATAGAAAGTATCTTATGCCAGTACATCTTCGTATGCTAATTTGTAAGTAGTTGTGTTAGACACTAATTTAAGGATAAAAAAATGGAATCTCTTTGCACAAACTTGCACCACCAAAAGACAGGTTCTGAAGGGTACATCACAACCATTTCCATTAAACACATCCTTTCATTCGCATCCTTGTGAGTCAAAGGGTTCTGGTGAAATGTGTTCTGTGCTTCTAAGTTACTACATCCAGTCAATGGATTTTACCAAACTGTGTTGGAAAATTAAAGAGAGAAGGAATAAGTGAGTATTTATGCATTGAAGAATGGATAATCTAAAGAATAAAGAAATTTGTAAGCCTCTAAAAGCATTGTAGTGCGCAAAGAAGAAACTAAAGTTTCCTTTGTGTATTCTTTGTTCTTTTTTTTCTTTTGAAGATTTACTTATTTTTATTGCAGAGTCAGATATACAGAGAGGAAGACCGTCTGTCCAATGACTCACTCCCCAAGTGACTGTAGCGGCCAGTGCTGCGCCGATTCGAAGCCAGGAGCCAGAAACTTCTTCCAGGTCTCCCACACGGGTGCAGGGTCCCAAGGCTGTGGGCTGTACTCCACTGCTTTCCCAGGCTACAAGCAAGGAGCTGGATGAGAAGTGGGTCCATTGGGATTAAAACTAGCTCGCATATGGTATTCTAGTGTGTTAAAAGTGAGGACTTTAGCCGCTAGGCCACCGCACCAGGCCCCCTCTTTGTTCTTAAGGTTGAAGATTTTAAACCAATGTACACTTAAAATTTTCCACTGGGGGGCTGGCACTATGGCGTGGTGGGTAAAACCACTGCCTGTGTTGCTGACATTCCATATGGGCACTGGTTTCAGTCCTGGCTGCTCGTCTTCCAATCCAGAATCGTGCTAGTGTGTCTGGGAAAACATCACAGGATGACCCAAGTCCTTTGGCCTCTGTATCCCCATGGGAGACCTAGAAGTAGCTCCTGGCTGCTGGAATCAGAGGTCTAGTTTGTAGCCATTGTGGCCATTTGAGGAATTAACCAGTGAATGGAAGCTCTCACCTCCCCTTCCAGTAACACTGCCTCTCAAACAAGTAACTAGATTTTGTAAAAAAAAAAAAAAAAAAAAATTACATTGCATTAGAATACTGCTTACAGCCTCAATCAATGCATTCATTCAGATAATAATGAAGTGTAGCATCGACTAGGAAAGGGGGTCAGTCATGGTGGAGGAGCACCAAGAAAACTCCAGGGATGGTTTCCCTGCCCCTCCCAGATATAGGTGCAGGGCTTTACCGAAAATATACTCAATTTCCATAACTGGCCAACCACAAAGTTCAGTATGACTTGTAAATAACTTTCTCATTCACCAAAGCCTTGCCCCCACCCTACTCAGCACTCTGGTATGTATGTCAATCCCAAAAAACCTCCAAGGATGCGACTGCACTGGGCCAATGCCTGTGAATCAGTGGACCTTGCCCAGGAGTGCGGCTAATAAAGACTCTTTGCTTGTTAGCCATCTACCTCTCTCTCTTCTTTTCATGCATCGACCCTATTTCAATACTCCAATCATACATTAAAGAGTACAAGCTCCTGGGCTACCACAAGGAGACAATGGATGATCAAGGTGTAGGGCAGTCATTAATTCTCCTGTGACATGGATCCCTGATGTTCAAAGGATACCACTGCACATTCATCCAGCCACAATTTGAGAAGATTTGAAAACAAATTGTGCATGCACTGAACATGTATGGGTGGGATGTAAAAATATAATTATTCCTTAAAGAATGCAGTATATTATCTATTTGCATAGCATTTAATTTGTGTTAGATAACATAAGTAATTAGAGATGATTTGGAGTATGGGAAAGGATATATGCAGTTTTTTTACTAAGCCATTTTGTATAAAGATTTGAGTATGTCTGGATTTTTGTGCCCATAGGGACTTCTGGAAGCAATCCCCCATTTGATACTGAGGGACAGTAATGTAGAACTGTACCAAAGCTTAAAAGCAACAAGTATAAGTAGAATGTGCTGTATTACATAAGCTAATTGGTACATACTGCTGTTATTGGAGTATTTCTCTAAAACTCACCCTAAAATGTAGTTGTCAATGCAATGGTATTGGGAAATGAGCCTGTTTAGCTTATTGGGGCTCCACCTTCAGGATAAATTAATGCTGCTATCCTGGAGGTGATTTGGTTGTAGTAGGAGTGGATTGGGATAAAGGCAATTTGGATTTTTCCAGCTTTGTTTTGCTCTTGCCCTCTCATGTGCTTCCTTGCATTTTGTGCCTCTTTCCATGTTACAATACGGAGAGCCAACCCTTATTATGGGTGGCATCTCTATCTTGGACTTTCTAGCTTCCAGAACTGTAAGAAACATTTTTCCTTTCTTTAAAAGTTACCCAGTCTGAATTCTACATGTAGCAACCAACAATGGACTGGCACAATTACAGTGCCTGAAACAATGGGAGAGTGTATTGTTCTCTATAAAAAAATTCAGTCTACTTAGGAGTAGACAAATGTACAAAAATGAAAATATGTCGATGCCAAGTACAGAATGAGAGACACCATCAAAAACTGACCTGGAGAGAAAGCAGTGAGTTGGTTTGATTTATTCACTCCCTGTGCCCTATTTGCTCATTTTCTTCACCCAGCATAGAGGCACACATTTGGATAATAACACACAGTAAAAATTCACAAAGCGCTAGTTGTTTATTTCTCCTTTCAGTGCCTTGAGTATACAGACAGGGTAGGGGAGGTACAGGACACCCAAGGAGCTTCATGGAGAGAATGGGAGAGTTTGAAGGGCCAAATGGAGATAAACATTCCATACATGAATAAAGGTGGAAATGGTAGAATTAAGTGACACTGAATAAATTGATTTGCCTGGAAGAGATATCTGTTAATATTGTAAAGAGAAATGCTTGATAATATTTCAGGGAACCTTAGATGCCAGGCTTTTTTTCCCCCTAGGCTAACTGCAGCATTTCTTTGTAACTGCACTAATATACAATCCCTTCAAACTTGGGAAACCAAAAATGTATAGGAGACCCCTTTCCCAGGCCTTCCCTTTCTCATTTTCTTTGTGTGACAGTTGCTGAAGGACTGTAGGCAAGCATGTAGAGAAGCTGTCTGCTTTGGATGGCCTAAGGCCAGGAAATCTCTCAGTCCAGCTGGGGAGCCCTAGTCAGAACAGATCGTCTTTAAATGCACAATCAAAGCCAGGTCAAATGTGTTCCAGAACAGACTGGGCAGTGTGAAGCCAAATTTGATAAATTGTGGTGAGTAGTTGGCTGTAAATTTGCCTCTGTCTGCTTCTCCACACAATGTCTTGGGAGTGGTTTGTGTGTTGATTTTGGGGTGAATTTTCAAAGCAGAGTTTTGGCTCATCCTACAAATATGGCCAATAATGCCTTCCTGTATGCTCACTGAATCCCCAGCTGCAAGGAGGTGGCAATTAACATAAGCACTTGGTATTGTCTGGATGGCCACAATTGGGTGCAGTCCAATTTTTGTGATATTATCTGGAAATAACTCAATTACCCCTTCACCTTCTCTAATTGACTTTTTCAATTTCCTTTTTTAATCTCTGTGCTGTAATTTGAGATACTGAGGTTTTTTTTTTGTAGATACTATATGGATCCAAATTCTCTTCACTTTAAGCCACTTAGAATGTTTTTTGTTTGTTTGTTGTGATCAGTGTCAGGAGTAGTTACTTATGTGAGAGCTGCAGAATCTGATTTTTGTTGCTTTAAGAGACATAGCCGGGGGGAGACTGGAAGAAAAGAGAGAGAGAGAAAGCAAAGAGAGCGAGAGAGCGAGCCAGCCTCCATGGGCCAACTCCTGAAATGACCACGGTGACTGGGACTGGCCAAACTGAAGCGGGATCAAAACTGGGCACTCAGTCCAGATTTCCTACTTAAGTAGCAGGAACCCAATTACTTGAGCCGTCACTGCTGCCCTTCGGGGTCTGCTTGCAGGACGGAAACAAGTCAGGAAGCAGAGCTGTGAACTGAACCCAGGCACTGCAATGTGGGATGTGGAATTCAACCAGCATCTCCACCACTGGGTAAAACACCAGCTCCCGGAACCAGGTTCTTAAGTAAACATTCTTTCTATTATTTCTAATATGTTTGAAATTCAGATTGCTAGAACTACAGTGATATATGTCAAAACATATCCCTCCTCCCCCAAACGGTACTTTATTCAATTTAAAAAGTTTTTTTGCTCAAAATTAGTTAAGCTGGGATAGATGAATTCGGAAACCTGGCGTGTACCTTTCCTAACTGCTGGGAGACTCTGGCAGGCCTGCTTTTGGATCATTAGTAGTAACTAAACCCTGGCTGCGCTTCTCTCACCCCAGGCTAATAAATTGATATTTTGGACAGCTGCTACTGTTTTGATTGTAGCATTTAAAAACTACACCAGCTTTAAAGGCAGGGAGAAAGAGAATGATGTATCATAAAACAGAAAGAAAATCACATAAAAAGCTAAAATCAGCCATGTTAAAGGTTGTAACAGAGAGCAAATAACCTCCCCCAAAATATTTAGAATATTGACGTTTTTACAAGCACGAGTATAATACCATTCAGAGTTTTTATTTTTTACATTTGTGAGTTTTCTTAAGAATGACTTTTATTCTCACCTACAAATATTTGTGGATTCTTTTTCACATTGTCTATAACATGCTTATATTTCAAAATCAGAACAATGGTATGTCACATAAGCCATTAGGGTTGTACAACTTCTAATGGATTTGGCAATAAACATTAGGTTATTAACTGTTTAGTTTGACAATAACTATATGCCCTACCCAAGAAGCTGGGAACTGGGCGCCAAGTTATGACTAAACACAGTTAAAGCACTTGGGGCGAATCACTGAAACTTTCTGAAGATTAATTGTCTAGAATCAAGGAGGCTGAGCTAGATATGTGAGAGATGTTGACTGTATGTGGCCATGAAAGGCTCGAGATGTGTTGAGACTAGTCTGAGATGTTTGGCAAACGTAAGAGGCACTTTGGAACTTGAAGACCTGATAGAAAGAGTGTGAAATCATTTTTACAATGCTTCTATGATAATATTTTGGAAATAATAGGTGAATTATATTTTATAAATGAATTCTACTCATTTCTTTTAAACTTTTAATATTGCTGCTAAAAAAACTTAAATGTATACATGCAATTCACACTTTAATTTTATGGACAGATTAGAGAATTCAAGTATTTTCAATTTATTGATTTCACAAATCCTTTCCACTCATTTGTTGTGTGAGTCTACGAGTATGTTTAAACAATGTATCAAGATATGAAGTGGGATCAGAGATGAATCATATTGTTTTGGGATGAATGTGAAAGCAATCCACGGATTGAACTTTGCTTAATAGGAGCAATGTAAGCTTGCGTAAGTACTTGGAACTCTGAGGAAAATATCTGAAAACAAGTTTAAGGGAAATTATGGGAACAAAACAGGTAGGAAAAAGGAATGATCCTGGAGGACATTATTCCAAGTGATGGTAGCCCTAACCCAAGCAACACAAACTAGGTGTTCTCATTGATATGTTCAACACCCAGAAACAAGAGTTGGTTAAACAGTGTTTTCCAAGGTCCAGGGCAGAGAGGTAGGAATGGGAAGAGGTTGGTCAAATGTAGGCAGTTAGGACTAGGAGGAATAAGTTCCCAAGATCTATTATACAGATTGGTGAGTATAATGAATGACAAAATACCCTTGAAAAATTTTTAGAGGCCAATCATGAATGTTTTTATGACAAAATAAAGCTTTATATGAGGTAAAAAATATGATTATCTTGATTAAATTATTTTATGATATATACCTTTTTCAAAACATCATATTTTATGCTATGGTATATAATTTTCTTTGTCAGTTATGCCTTAGCAGAGAAAAATAAGGTATTTTAGAAGAAAATGAATGATGACATTTCATACCTAACAGAGCAGATGCTCTCTTACATGACTTGCACATAACAAATTACTTTGATTAAATCTACTTTTTGCACAAAACCTAGTGAGGTTAACGCCCTCACATGTGCTACTTGTTTCTTTTATGGCTAATCAAGTGCCTAAGGAGTTATGTCCTTATCAAATGAAACCTCTGTGTACAGGAATCAAAACTGTTTATTTCAGCATCAAGAAAATTCTACAAGAATTTTGTACTTAGCTTGCGTCATTGTGTTGCTAAGAAACTGTGGGAATTGTGAAGGATGCAGTATAAGATGGGTTATGTTAAAAACAAAAGAGGAGACTTTTGAGCACTATTTGTCTCATCCCAAATACCAAATCATTTATTTACATGGATGCATATTGAGGTGATTTTTTTGCATAAAATTTATTTGTACAGATTTCACGTACGTCATATGTACAATTTTAAGGACATAACAATACATCCTACCCTGCCTTCCATCCACTCTCCCTCCCTCCTTTATTCTTACTTTTGGTCTGCTTTTTTGTGATGATAAAGAGTTGCTTTTAAATTGTGAATTTTATCCTCCACTAAATAGTTTAATGAATACATGTGCCATGTAACATCTGTTTTATTCTTACTATGTATAAATATGATATATATTATATATAAATGAATATATATATTCATTTTTCTACCTGTTTTGTTTCCATAATTTTCCTTAAACTTGTTTTCAGATATTTTCCTCAGAGAGTTCCAAGTACCTATGCAAGCTTACGTTTCTCCTTTTAAAGAAATATATATATATTTTTCTAGATTTTTCACAATTCCCTGCTGTGAATCCTTTTTAAAAATGTGGCTAAGTATTGTGTCTGTTACCATCCTGAGGTTCTTTGCCTCGTTTGCAAATGGAATTTGACAAAAGACCACTGTGTGACTCACACAGGTTTGCTAGGGACTCCTGATTGCACAGAAGGGATGATGGAGAGGGCGTCTGGCAGGGTCGGGATACGTTTGCACTGGGCTTTGTTTTCTGTGCTCAGTTCCTTCTTTTGCACACAATATCTTCGAAATGACAACGGTGATTACAACTCTCACCTTAGAAAAACCATGCAGTTTTCACATTGGTCTGTTCTACATGCATGCGAGCCCAGGAAGGTCCTAACAGGCCAGGAGCAGTGTTTGGTACTTGGCATCTGAACATTCTGCCCTACGCTCTGATTGCATATTCTCAGTTTTCCTTTAATCAGGGTTCTACCACTCAGTCGGCATTCAAGTGTAAAGTCGGTATCTAACCTGTCCGTAACTGCTGTCACAGGCAGCAATGAGGTAATGCCAGGGAGATGACCAGCACAGTGCTCCAGTATGGCCGACTTCAGTAAGTGTCACCATTTTTCTCTTTTTAATGAAAGTTCTGATCAGAATGACTTATCTCCTTAACTCTGTTAAGTGTATTATCTCAACTTTTTTCACAACTTTTAGATCACTGGCTTGTTTCATTTGCTAAAGTCCAGTTTGTATATCATTTAATGTGACAGAGATTGCTAGGATTTTTTTTTTAATCACAGTCTTTATTTCCCCCCTCCCTTCTTGGTAATAGAACATTGATTTCATTGAAGAAGTATTTCAAAGCTTCCTTTTTGCTGTATGCTCTCATTTAACCAAGGTCAGTCTACAGACATATGAGCAGAATATTGGGTGAGATGTCTGGAGTCTCCACAAACACTCATAGGGAAAGCATTCTTTATCATGTCTTCATTTACTTTCTGACAAGTAACCATGATTGAAATGCACCAGTCAGCTTTTTAAAAAAGATTTATTTATTTATTTATTTAATTGGAAAGTCAGATATACAGAGAGGAGGAGAGACAGGAAGATCTTGTGTCCATTGATTCATTTGCCAATTGGCCTCTATGGCCAGAGCTGAGCTCATCTGAAGCCAGAAGCCAGGAGCTTCTTCTGGGTTTCCCATGTTAGTGCAGGATCCCAAGGCTTTTGACATCCTTTGTTGCTTTCCCAGGCCACAAGCAGGGAGCTGGATGGGAAGCAAGGCTGCCAGGACATGAACTGGTGCCCAAATGGGATCCTGTGCGTGTAAGGTGAAGACTTTAGCTGTTAGGCTATTGCCCTGGATCCTACCAATCACTTTTGTAACTCACACATAACCCACAATTGAAATATACCAGTCACCTTTGGTCCAAGAAGTGATCTTAAGATTTATTTTGAGCAAAACACAATTATTTTGTTTTTCTAATCTGCAAATGAACCCTTTAAATTCACAGCTATATTAGACTCTTGCAGGAAGATCCTTTGTCTGGTTTACCATTGTGTATCTAAGAACATTTTCTCTATTTCTAGGGAGTCTTGGTTTTCCCATCTTGTCTATTAGGGTTGGCGTATTTTTGGAAAATATATTGGTAAGACACAAAATACAAGTCCACATTTTTATTTTTATGTTTAACAGGCAAAATGAAAGTTTATAATCAGTTTTGAAAAAAAGGTTGTAACTGAAAGTACCCATTTGTGTGTAATATTGATGGAGGGACTCATGATGATACTCCTGTTTTGTTCATTCTGCAACACAATTCAACAGAGGATTACGAGCAAAAACAGTGATTCCGTATATTAATGTCTTTTTTTTCACTTCAAGCATCATGGATGTGAACATTATCAGCTTTCCATGGTGATCAATTGGCTTGCTGGTAAATGTAGTCTGGACTGGATTGACGCCATTGCTGGGCTTCCCATAGGAGGCACAGAGGCAACTCACAGGCGTGGAACAAGGGGCATTGCAGCAGCTCCTTCACTGCCATCGCCACTTCATTCCTACCTAAGGGAGCTTTGCTACTCTCTGCTCCTCAGTGTTAAAAGCAAGGTCTCCCAAACCAGTCTCTGGGTTGACATCTTCATTCATAAATTGTCTGTGTTTCATTTTATTTCTAAGTTGGAACTGATAAAGCTTCCCCAGGCTGTTGTGAATCATGAAGTTATAGGGTTTCCTGAGGGTCTGAAATGGTTAGCCTAATTTATCAGGGGCTAAGTAAAGCATTACAGGTCAGAGCGGAGCAGGCAGGAGCAAGCAACTGAAGGGAAAGAGGGCTGCTGAGGTAGGGTTAGAAAAAACAGAGTGGGCCTTAGGCAAAATCTGGGAAATTTCACTCCTGGGGAATCCAATGACCAACCCTTTCTGTATTCACAGCTGGGGGAACAGGGGACAGCCAACCTAAATTCTCTGTTGCGTGTACCATGGAAAGGAGCAGTACATCACAGATAGGGTAAGGTGGGGGAGGAAAAAAATCATGAAAATGACATAAGTAAGACCAGTCTCACTGTGGCTGTGGGGTCCCAGCTTTGAGGCCCTTTCCTTGCGTGGAAGCCTTTTGTCTCTAGTGACAAACTCACTCGCCACTGCACTCTTGTAGGTTTTCTCTATTTCTCTGAAGAGCAACATACCTGTGGACCAGGAGCAGGAGGAAGCTGCTCCCTCTTCCCTTCCTGGGTTGGGACACAGCTCTTGCTTAGTGATACACTCTTAGGATCTAGCCCCTACTGCACTTTGTGACCACAAGGTGACTTTTTTGAGTTCAGTGCAGACACCAAATTGTGTATTAGGAGATCCCCCTCCCCTGTTTGCACTGCATCCCCATCCTTTGTGCCTGCCAAGGTTCCTCCTGTGGTCTCACCAACCTGGCCTGAGCTGGAAACCTCCTACTTAGTCTCTTCCTGGCACTGTTAAAGGCGTGCAGGTTGATTCCTGAGCCTCTGACCTGCTGAGGAACAATAGTGAAGAATCCTCCTGCTGAGCACAGACTTGCTTCAGTCCAATATACAAGCTCTTTATCCTCCAACGGTCTGATAGAAATGGATATCTCTGGTGGATTTGTGAAGTTGATTTTCTGGGTGAAGGTGAAACTGTACATCCATGTACTTACCTAGGGTTCCAGACCCTGGGGTGGGGTAATGTCATCTTGGAGTGTCAGTGGGAAGATGTTCTCTTTACAGGAAGCGTTCTGCAGCTCCTTAGGAACTGAGTTCACAATCTTGTCCAATTTCCCAGGCCCAATTGCTTTTGGTATTGTCTCTGGCTTCAGACACCTGTTTAACATCCATCTAACACATGGTAAAGTTTATATTTTGTATTCATAATTTTTAAAAGGCAGAAAGAGAAGAGAGAGAGAGAGAGAGAGAGAGAGAGCGAGCTTCCTTATCTTTCATTACAGATGTTTTCCATAGCTGAGTAGCTGTGTCTGGGTCAGATTGAAGCCAAGAGTTAAGAACTCAATCCAGGTCTCCCACATGGGTGACAGGGATCCAACGTATTGGGCCATCTTTGCTACCTGCCAGGGCATGTATTAGCAGGAAGCTGGATCTGGGAGTGGAGCTGGGACTCGAACCCAGATACTCTGTTTAGGGATTTCTCAAGACAGTGCCTTCCAGCTGCCCCATGTGAATGCTCCAAGTTGTTTCAGCTGTAAATACAGATTCCCTGGGAAAGCCCTCTGATGAATTCACCTCCCAAACTTGGCCACTTCTGTGAAAATGTTGGTGAGCTGAGTTTCTCTAGTTCCTTCAGATTTCCACTTAGTAATTTGACTTTTTCTTTTAAATTATATAACTGAGGCTTTGAGAGGCTGTGTGGTTTACTCAGGTCCATACAGTTGGTTTATGGCAAGATAATGGAAAAAAATCAGTGTTTCTGCATAATAGCCATGGTGTGCTGAGTGGAGAAAGCAGACTAAGTATGTTTTGTTCTTATCATACCTGTATGACAACAGAGACAAAGCAGAGAGAGTAACTTGGCCAGAGGTAAATGGGTAAGAGTGGGGACTGGGATCCAGGCACTCAGTAGTGGCCGCAGAGGCCTCCCCCATCACCTGTCCGCAGCCTGAACCTCTCTCTCGATACCTATATGGCACGCTCACCTTCCTGTGATCTTGAGCCGTGTTCTCTACAGGTGACAAGAAGGCCCCATTGTTGTCATTATACACGCAGAAAAGTGCAACGGGGTCTAGAAGCTGTCAGCAACATGCTGTAGCTTGTGCTATTCCCAGAAGGATTCAGTCTCAATTATGTTAGTGGATGTGATGACTGAGGGTCCCGAGTTAACTACCTTCAGTAGCACAATTGATAACAAAATAACGTGAGAGACGCAGCTAGTCTTTGGGTTTCTTCTCCCTAACTGACAAATAAATGGCACTCCAACTCATAAATATTCCTTTTATTGCTGTTGAAATCATATGTGAATATATGTGACAAGTTACATGTATTGTACTGTTAGCTGCTGTTTGCAATATTAATGGCTTTTATTCTGAGCATGCATTGGCTGATGCGCAGGGACATTTGGAGGGGTTTTGTTTGTCAGTTGGTCTGGACTTGGCTTACACACCCAGGTTAGACTGTGTATCAAGACTTGCCATCGTTTTATTTGTGTGTACTCTGGGCAGATGAGCCATCCTGGCCAGAATAATAGCTCCTATGCTGCCATCTGCTGGAAATATAGAGAAGATGCTGATCCCTTCTACACATGTATTAGAAAAATGTAAAATGAAACTTAGCAGAGATCTGGAAAAAAATAGGAAGAAAAATCTGAAGCATAATAAAATGTATGCTAGAGAAGGAAACCTGAAAAGATTATTTTGAAACCAGAATGACTGGAAATAAAAGTAATGAGGTAATGCTTTACTTTTTCTTCCCAATATTTATTACACTTGCTGATGTTAAGTTTATGTTTGAAATCAAACACCTGCTGTACTATTCAGTCAGATAGAAATTAAGCCTTATCTCCTGGAGATGTGCAATTTTCTTTTGGGTTAAAACCAATTTAGGACCGTGAAAGGCAATTGGGAAAAATTCTAAGATTCAGCAGACGAAGATCACAGGAGAAGGGGAAGAAATGCTGTTCTTGCTGGGAATCATGTTTCAGTTGATATTTCATCTCCTGAATCTATAATTCCTTTTTTCAAGTCAAACACACCGAGAATGTTAAGCGTGGTAGGGGGCCTTGTGTTGAAGGTTCCAGCCTCAGATAACTGAAAACAAAGTGGCTGGGAACTTACTATTTTATTATTTGTGTTTTAAGTAGAACAAAATCATAAAAAGTAAACACTCAGAAACTTTGCTGTAAACATCGTTGCAAAAGCCATGTCTTCTGTTTAGTTTTAGGTTAGGTTTGAACTGTCTAGATAAACTTTCTCCAGTGACCAACAGACAGGACTCTTGTACTTGGTCCGTTGCTGTCTGTAATGATAGCATTGAACACAGCTGTCTGTGGTTACAATATTTGTTTGTACAATATTTTGTCAGTTTTACTGTCAGGTTTATATCCTGAAGCAGAGAAGAGATACTAAAAATTTTGTTTAATGGATGAATGGTCTTCTGGTATAAGCCTTGGGGTCACCAGAACTCAGCCCAAATCCTCTGTAACTTCCTCATCCATACCACCTTCTGTGCCAAATCCAAATCATTGAGCTCTGCTCAGTGAAATCCTCAGATTGACCTGAGAAGTTGAAGTCTTACAAGTTTGACTGGTTCTGATTCTAAAGTTTGAAGTATCATGAGCTTTTTGGTAACCAAAAGCATCTTATTCTCCAGGTGATTTAGATTTCAAGGTCATTAACTGAATATGTTATCCTATGCTTAATAAAACAGCAGCTCAGCCTCAGCTGACAGATGAGGGTGTAAGGCTGTTGTAAGCCTCCAGGAACAGCTGTTTGCATTCACATTTGTCTAAGATGCTGTGTTCCCCTGGACCATACACTCACCATTAAGAATTTATACAATTTGATGAAGAGCTGTCTTGAAGCGACATTCAAACATCATCTGAAAACACACATGGCATTGGAAAGGCACAATTCCACTAGTTAAAGCCAGCAGTTATCATTCTCATCAGAATAAGCATCATGAGTTGCCAAAAAACAAAACAAAACAAAACAAAACACCTTCTTCCCTCTCCTGGAAGGCTGGCTTGCATCTTGTTAGGGCAATGGAGCCCTTGGCAGGGAAAGACCCGGGTTACAGTTGATGAGGGATATTGTATGCCCCTTCTCACTTAACCTCTGAATATGCTGCCAGTGCTAAACAGAAAGTCATTGTAGAGCAGGTCTGTTTCCTTCTAATTCTGAACAGCAAGTTATGGGGCTTTGAAATGCTGGGCGTGATAGGTCTAGAAACCCTCTGATTTTGACATTTCTTTCATGTCCCATTTGATTTTAAAGTGTTTGTTGAACTAAACTGTTTGGGTTATTTTCTGAGGCTTTGACAGAAACAATAAAGTGAAGTTACACTTTAACCAAAACTACTTCATGGACAGGCATCAAATTTTGACCCTCGAAGTTTCCTACAGTTAATATGCCTGGTCTTTTGATGTGGGACTGTTTTCTGGGTTTTCAGACCTTAAAGGACGTAAGGTAGTGAAGTAAGGTACTTGGAAGTCTAAATTCCAGAGCAGATTAGGCTATGATTTTATAAATTTATACTGAAACCACTGCCTAAAAGAAGAACTAAGGAGCAATGCAGGCAATGTGGTCCCATCCTGTGTGTGTTCACTCATTCTGGTTTTGCTTGTTTTTGTTCTTCACTTGAAGCTACACAAATGTGTTACTAATTGAGTATCTTACAATTCTGAAAGTGCGAAGTGAAAAATGTGTACTGTAGGTGCAAATCCAGGTCTCAGGAGGGTAGCATTCCTTCTAGAGACTTTTCTGAAGAAGGAAATAACTCCACTTTTTCTAAGTATGAGGGCATTGTTGACTAAGCTTCATCCTACTAGACAGTTTCTTCTCCAAAGTAGCTTAGAGTTTTGGGGACTTGATTTCATAACCCTGTCTTCTCTTCTGACAGTTTAACAAAAGCTAGCAATTACCTTATCAGAACCTTTACTTTTTTCTTTTTTTAATGTATATATTTTTTATTAATTACATTGCATTATGTGACACAGTTTCATAGGCTCTGGGGATCCCCCAACCCCTCCCTGTACCCTCTCCCCATGTTGGATTCCTCCACCTTGTTGCTGTATTACATTTCAAATTCAGTCAAAATTCTTTCATTGCAAGAGTATACCAAGCATAGAGTCCAGAACCTTTACTTTTAATTATTAATTTCTCCAAGAGCTATCTCCAGTCAATAACCAAGTGTTATTTGATTAGGGTAGAACCAATGACAGATGTAAAAGAATCAATGACAGATGTAAAAGGTCATTTATCTCTATAGCAGAAGACTGGATTATATAAGCATTGTTTGGAATTCTAGTTATTGGAAACTGTAATACTGCTAAATTCTGTCATTTGTGTAGCTTCAAAATGTAGCTGTTCAGCATAGCAAACACCTGCCAAAGAACACAGAGATCAAGGTGGATCAAGGGAAATCCAGTGGAAGGAACTTAAACCTAGAAAGACATCTCCCAATCTGGGTGAAAGAAGGGCCAATTGTAAAATGTGATTAATGTAAAATAGGCTATACCCTGACCCAGTGCAATAGTGTAGCAGTTAAAGTACTTGCCTTGCACGTGCTGGAATCCCATATGGGCACCGGTTCTAATCCTGGCAGCCCTGCTTCCCATCAAGCTACCTGCTTGTGGCCTGCTTGTGGCCTAGGAAAACAGTCGAGGACGCCCTAACGCCTTGGGACCCTGCACCCATGTGGGAGACCTGGAAGAGCTCCTGGCTGCTGGCTTTGGACTGGCTAAGTACTGGCCGTTGCGGCCACTTGGGGAGTGAACCATCAGACTGAAGACCTTTCTCTCTGTCTCTCCTTCTCTCTGTATATCTGCCTTTCCAATAAAAATAAATAAAATCTTTTTAAAAAATGCTATTACCTTGGGTGTTATAGTAGATCTTAGTCAGAAAAAGCCTGGTTCCCATTACAGTCTCAGAATGGGACATAAATGCAGAGTACAGAATGCATCAAGGGGTTTCCAGGGGGAGAATACTCTGAATCTTGGCTCCTTGTTATTGGACAAAAATGAGCCTTGGGTAATGTGGGAACTATTGTGATTCTCTCCTTCTTTCATCTTACCGTATTATTAGCAGAGCGCATGCCATCAGCAACTAAAAATGCATCTATAACATTTATTTCAGCGAGTTTTGTGAACAAATGTTGATAAGTAAAACAGAAATGTGGGAAATTTATGGTTAAACGTGTAAAAATATGGCAACTAATTCTTGCCCATGTCCCTCTTCTCCCTACCAGACAAGCAGAGGTGTGTGTGTAAGTTAGGTAAAATTATATGTGGATGAGAGATAAGAGCTAAGGAGTCGCATTGAGAGATAAGGAGCTTGCATTTCTGATGGTACAGGGGCCACCTCCTTTAAGGTCAGTCTACACAAGTTACAAGTGCATTGGCTTTGAAAACTCTTCTTAATCTCAGGATTCATTGCTCTGTGATACAATAATATCCTAATCAATACACAGAGAGAATATTTGATCACAGTATTTTATTGGAAACAGTAGTGAGACCTAGGAAGGTAGGAGGATTGCACAAAGATTGACAGTATAAGGAAAGACCTATTCAGTTCCTGGCTGCAACTACTCAAACTTGAGCAAGTAGTGAATTTCTCCATCTCTCAATTTATGTTATTTGGGATATGGACATAACGACAGTGCCCAGTTCACACTCTTGATATTGAATGCCTATGGTAATATGAGGAAAATGCTTCATATACAGTAACTATCCAGTTTTTACTGTTGTATTTTTCAACTTTGTATTGTAGATCAGAGAGTTCTGAACATATAATTTGATCTCTTGAGCAAAGTGGTATCTTTTTTTCTAGGAATGGTTTCCACTTTAATGGAAAAAATATTCTGATATCTTAATATTTTATTGTTCCACTTGTTATTTTCACTTGTGTTATTTTTTTAATTGTGCAGAACAATAATCTCCTGTGTAGATGAAAATGAACTAGGTGCTGTTTTTGAATGTGAACTAATAATTTTGTGAACTAAAAATGTGATAATAATAAACTTAGTAAGAAGTAAAATTGATGACTTTTTTTTAAAGATTTATTTATTTTATTACAAAGTCAGATATACAGAGAGGAGGAGAAACAGAGAGAAAGATCTTCCGTCCGATGATTCACTCTCCAAGTGAGCCGCAACGGGCCGATGCGCGCCGATCCGAAGCCGGGAACCTGGAACCTCTTCTGGGTCTCCCACGAGGGTGCAGTGTCCCAATGCATTGGGCCGTCCTCAACTGCTTTCCCAGGCCACAAGCAGGGAGCTGGATGGGAAGTGGAGCTGCCGGGATTAGAACCGGTGCCCATATGGGATTCCGGGGCTTTCTGTCTTTTTTTTTTTTTTTTTAAATTGATGACTTTTACTCACCAGGTTTATAGTAAGTTTTTTTTAAAATGCATTGTCTCCCACGGTCTTCGTGATAACTGGGTATCATCCCTATTATTCTATTCGTTTTAGGGTGAGAGAGAAAGAGGACAGGTTTGTTATGTTTCTGAGCCCATTACACATATTCATTAAAGTCATGTGTGAAATTCAAGTTTAATTATTATTGTCATTATTTAACTCCAAACCCTATTTATTTTTCGTTATTTTACTGTGCCTCTTAGGACTATGTTCTTAGGCAGCATTCAGTGTTTATCTATGGTTTCTGTGTAATATATTTGGCTAAATAGACCAGTTTCTCACTTTTAATTTCCCAGACATACAGAGATTGAGTCCATTGAAGAAATAGTTGATTCTTGGTGTTGTAGCATATATGAAGCCGGAAATGTCTTGATAGCAAACATAACTATAAGGAACTAGAACCTACTTATAAATTTTGGGCCTCAGTTTCCCTATTTGAAAGAATAGATTTGATTGGGTCAGAGCATCACTAGTTCTTCCAGTCATAAATCTTATTATTTAAATGAAATCCTCTGTACCTTTCTTCTCCCTCTCCACTTTGTAGTCTCCCTCCTTTCCTTCCTTCCTTCCTTCCTTCCTTCCTTCCATCCATCCATCCATAAATGTATTATGTGTATCAATATACTTAACTCTAATCATCCAGGACGGGCCATCTGCTTCTTTTTTTTTTTTTCATCAAAAAGCAGTATTTGATCCTGCTGTTGTAGAACATTTTAATTACTTATATTATAAGCAAACGAATCTGACATTTATACCACTGTGGCCTAAATTCTCCCAAATCTTGTCTTCTATGTGAGATGTGTGTGATGTGTAAAGTCTCAGAAAGCTCTTAAGAAGGTTTTTGCTCTTGAACAAGTCTCTTTGATCTTCTCAAGACTTCAAAGCTAAAAGTATAGAAACATGAATATTTCTGAAGTCTTGAAAATGGTTCACAGGTAATGCATATTTAGTCTCAGGAGTTTAGTTGAATCAATGACTGATAACTGTATCTAATGATGCCGTGTAACTGTTAATGCAAAACACCCAAGCTACCTTAATCCTACAAATATTTAGTTCTTGGATAGGATTAGGGGGAAATATTTTTCTTATAGTGTTAAACTTGAAAAATATGATAAATGTAAACCTCTGCTATATTTCTTGATGGTTTTTTTAAGGCAGTTCTCTGGTGTTTGTACAGTTTTACAGTTTTATTTGATGCCCTTTCTTTAGAGAATAGGAACCCACCAAGCAATAAATCTGAGCTGAATCTTTTACAAGATTCTATGTCCAATTTGGTGGCTACACTGGATAGCAGCTTGGAAAAGAAAGAAGGCAGTAATGAGGAGACAAAAAAAAAGTTTGCCCAGCTTGTCCTCCAACTACTTGCAAGAGGGTGGAAAGGAAAATTGTATGACTGAGAAAGAATCCCAGTGAAACATACAAACATGAACAAAGCAAATGTGAATATTTTACAGGCATCAATAAATTCTCTCTCATGTGTGATTTGAATTTTCAAAGAACAAAGAAAGCAAGCGTGTGAAAAAGAGAGCGGCAGAGGATGTCAGAGGCAAAGAACTAAAGCAGGAAGGAAAGTGAGAAAGATTATTCCTGTCCTTGTTGATGCTGTGTTCCAACGGGGTTCTCCAGGGAAACACGTGACATGGTACTCTTCTAAATGTTAACTGAAGACAATTTGGACAGCGAACACTGTCTGCCTCTTAAAGTGTCTTCTTTTCCCTTCCTCATTCTTTTCTCATTTCCTTTCTTTTAGAGTGATATATGTTTCTGTTTCAATTTAAAAATCTATTACTTTCAAGAATCTTTGGCCTCTTGGTGAGCCCCCCCCCCCCAATTATTTGGGAAACCAGGTTGTTGAAGCATTGAACAAATCTGTTATTTAGCTATTTGGTTAACTTAAATACACAGGTAAGGCACTGTTCGAGTTTCCAGTGGGAATTTGTGAAGTGGGAAGGCTGGATCATGTATGTATCCTTTGAAGGAACTGCAAAACTGCTTTTCTCAGATTATTTCACATTCTCAGCAGTCAAACCTTAGAATTCTAGCTGCTTTACATCCTTACAAATTTTTAGTACTTTTGATCTTGATTGGAGCTATTCTTTTTCTCTTTTTAAATATTTGTTTATTTATATTGAAAAGGCAGATCTATGGAGAGAAGGAGACACAGAATGAGCTGCCTGGTTTACTCCACAAGTGACCACAGCAGCCAAACCTCAGCCGTTGTGAAGTCAGGAGCTTCTTCCAGCTCTCCCGTGCAGGTACACTGTCCCAAGGCTTTGGACCATTCTTGAATGCATTCCCAGGCCACAGGCAGGGAGCTGGATGGGAAGTGGAGCATCTGGGATATGAACTGGCACCCATATGGGATCCTGGCACTTGCAAGGCAAGGATTTAGCCACTGAGCTATTGCACTGGGCCCGATTGGAGCTCTTCCTATAGGTACAAAGTAGGACCTAATAATGCTTCAGATGAGCATTTATTGAATGAGGGTTAGATTTGTTTCATGTCCTTATTGTTTATTCATATTTCTTATTGTCTAGTAATACTGTTTTGTGTTTTAAAATATTTGCAAAATTCCTTTGTATATTTTAGATTTAAACTGTTTATCAAATGTGTATGTGCTATTAAGATTTGTCAGAATCAGTGACTTCATATTTTTTGAAAGATTTATTTATTTCTATTGGAAAGGCAGATTCACGGAGAAAAGGAGATACAGAGAAAAAGATCCTGCATCTGCTGGTTCACTCCCCAAGTGGCCACAATGGCCGGAGCTGAGCCAACTCAAAGCCAGGAGCCTCCTCCAGGTCTCCCATGTGGGCGCAGTGTCCCAAATGTTCACTTTCCAAATTGCATGCCCATTTAAAACTGAGTCGGGCCAAAGGCAGCATTCCAGACCTCAGTCCAAGATTCCCATATGAGTGGTAGAAATAGAAACTTTTGAGTCATCAACTTGTTTTTTGCATGGAGTGCATCAGTAGGAAACTGGAATTCATATTAGATCCAGGACTGAAACTCAAGTTTCTGAATGTAGATACATCTCAAGTGTCTTCTTGAAGATAGTATCAGATACTTGTACCCAAATGGTATCTTTTTGAAGAGCAACATTTTCTAATTTTGTAAAATCTAGAAAATACTATTTTTTAGTATCTTAGACTTGTGTGTGTGTGTGTGTGTGTGTGTGTGTGTGTGTTGGAGAAATCCTGTCCTATCACAATATTAATTTTATATTTTCTTCTAGAAATTTTAGAATTTTATCTGTTACATATAAGTGTGTGATCTATTTAATTATTTTCAAGTATAGAACATGATCAACACAGAAATTGTTTATCCAGTTATTCCTACGTAATTTATGGAAAAGGTGTTTCTCAATTCCCAGTTTGTGAAAAATTAATATATGGGTCCATTACTCCTCTTCAGGCTTACTCAGGATATTTTCCATGGCCCACCCTTTCCCACTGTAGGAGAGCTCCTTATGAAGAGGGCCACCCTGACACCCTACAGCCCACATTAGCCTCCCAGACACGGTAGCCTTTCCCAGTCTGGAGGGGAGAGATGGCCCCCTGCCAAGTGCATGTTGAAGGATGAGTTCCTTCCTCAGGAAGGTGAAACAGTAAATGGCCTTCTCTCTAATCAGATGTCTGCACGGATTCTCCTGTTTTCAGTTCACATCACAGCCACAAGCTTAGCACCCTATTAGGTAGAGAAATCAACAAATAGTAAGTAGGAGAAGTCCTGCTGTTCCTCAGATCTCAATGATTTTCATGATGAGTCACACCCCTTCAGCATTACCCCAATCCTAATCATTTTAAATGAGTTATTTATTCCTTAGAATAACCCTGTTAAGAAAGTACTAGTGTATTCTTACTTTAATCAAAAGACAAAGTGACATAAATTTAGTTATAGATATAATTAGTTTTTATTTGTGTGTCTGGACAGTCTCCATTCTACAAAAGACATTGGAAGCTACTACAAGCTTTCACAAAACAGTTGGTTCTATAAGGTGGAAAAAAAGGCAATAGCACAATTAAAAAGTCTGGGAGCATCAGGTTACTTTTTTTAGTGAATTTTAAGGCAGATATGGAGTGGGAGTCTTCCATTTTCACAAAAGTATGGAACAAGTGCTGGACTCAGGGATTTGTACCCTCTGGCCCAACGCCAGACCCTGCGCCTGTAACTGATTGCACTGTGTGTGTATGCTGAACACGTGTGTCCTGAAATTCCCACTTCATCTTTAATCAGAATGATTTCCAAATTAGCATGGACAGTTCATGAATTTACAATGTTAAAACACAGAGTTGTAGAACTGCACATGAAGAAAATATAGCCAGGATAGTTTCTAGACCTTGTCATAACCTTCCCCAGCAATGCTTCTGGATGGACAGGAATCTGTGACGTGGTTTGAATTTGTTCCCTCAGTGTGTGGGTGATCTACTCTTACGCTGATAATGGGTTGAGGGAGAACACAGAGCCTAACACCAGACAATATCTGGAACACGGGGTTAAACACACATGGGTCACAGAACCATGTTTTCTCAAAAACAAATAAAGCAAAGTCCTTCCTGAGCTCTGCTTTCTCTCTTCACTCCAGCCTCATCTGAAGTTCATCTGGCCTTCCTTGGCCTGTGCAGATCTATCAGTTGTGCTGGCTTGCCCCTGAGAACCTCCTTTGCTCGGTTGTTCTTTGAAGAAGCCTTTGAAGTCCTAAGGAGCATGTTTCCATCCAGATGTCAGTGATGTAGGCAGAAATGGAGAAGAGGGGGTGTACTGCTGTGGAGCAGGGGATTTACAGACTCTTTCATGAGATGATAAACTGTAGGAGGTTTGGCTCTAGCTTCCTGGGACACCTGCCTTTATCACAACCGGGGCACTTTTATTCAGGAGAACTTCAAAAAGTTTATGGAAAGCAAGATTAGAAGACACATTTATTTTGGTGCAAAATACATATATTTGGCGCAACTGAAAGTGGGAGCATTTTTCTCCTATCCTTGTTTCCACTTCCCTGTACTGTGTATATAGTTCCATTCTATATCTGACAACATCCATCTTGTGCAGCCTGTAGCTTCCTATGGGACCCCGACATGTATTATGGCCTCTTGCAGACATACTCCTTCCTTTGTCTTCATTAACATGCATTTGTCCTGTCTCATTTCTGTAGGGTGCTGTCTGCAGCTGGGCAACTGACAAATGGATTCAAAATGAAGCGTTAATAGCATCTAACAGCTCCGTTGCCCTTCTTATGTGATGTTCACATCTGTCTTCAACCTGGCTGTGCTCATTAGCATCTTTATTCATTTACTTAAGTCAGAAAGTGTGTTACTTTTGATTCTTGATGAAGTCTTTACCATTTTCTCTTTCATTCAGTATAGCTTCACATACATCATTACAGTGCTGAAAACATGTCCCCCACCACATCACTGAGGGCTGCTTGAATTCTGAAGGTGATGACACAAAACCAGGCTGTCAGCCAGCTTTCAGTAGAAAGGGCAAGGCAGATGTGTATGTACAAATCTGTAATCCGAAGGAGGGTTTAGTGCCATATTAAGTTACAAATTGCTCTGAGAGCCCTGAGGAAGGAGTAATTAATTCCAGCTGGGATGAAAGCTCCAGTTTAACATGTTCAATTTACTAGTGCTTAAAGTATGAAAAAAAAATCTGCCAGATAAAGATATGCATTTTGCACTGCTGCTCCCTTTCATATACTTAACATGCAGTTGCACTGCACAGTGATTTGGATGAGGATGCAGCCTCATACTGCATGTCTGAATGTCCCCTTGACTTCCTCAGTATCCTGGTTAGGTTTTCAAGCCATGCCTCCTGTTACAACCAAAAAAGCCAATCTCACCACTAGTCAAAGCTGATGTTTTTACATCTTCTACATATTTTAAAGTTATTTAGCGTATCTGGCAAAAGGATCAAGCACAACGTTTGCTTTTTTTCATGTGGGAGACCTGGAAGGAGCTCCTGTCTCCTGGCTTCAGATCTGCTCAGTTATGGGCATTTGTGCAATCAACCAGAAGGTGGAAGATCTTTCTGTCTGTCTCCCCTTCTCTTTGTAAATCTACCTTTCCAATAAAATTAAGTAATTTAAAAAATAGCTTTGATAACTAAACATTAATATTAAAATTCTCTAGGAATCAGGCTATATTAAAAATGTCTATACATTGGCAAAACAGGGTTGGCTGAGGTCAACGTTGGGATATGGCCATTCTCATCAATCTTGACAGACTTGATGTGTTTTTCTTTGTTTATTCTTTGTTATCTTATTTTTAAACTCACACGAAACATATCCCGCTTTCCTATTTGGTGGAAAGAAATGTCAGTTAAAAAATAAAGCAGTAAATTAGAATCTGGACTTTAAGAGGTAGTCTATAGTTACCTGGAAAATTCCTGCACTACGTAGGCATAAGAATATTAGGTGCTGGCCAATATTGGAATCATGTGAGTAAATTTTATAAAAATTTAGACTTCTGTTTACAGCCGGGGAGAAAAAGAACAGAGTTTGGTTGAAATTCTTTCTTCTTCCCTCCCTTTCTCCTTTCTCCTTCTTTCTTTCTCTTTCTTTCTTTCTTTCCCTTCCTTCCTTCCTTCCTTCCTTCCTTCCTTCCTTCCTTCCTTCCTTTCCCTTTTTATTCCTTTCCTTTCCTTTCTTCTTTTTATTGAAGAAAACCAAGTGTCATGAGATTAAATGCCCTTGAAATACAGTATTCTTTAATTGCTTCAGTTACTTAGAAATGCTTTTCGGTCTGATTTTACCCTAAAATGGGATCAACCCCATTTTAAATATGAAGCAGCCAGGTAACCAGCATTAAGACAGTCTCTCTCCTTTACCATGGCATTGTTCAGGAAGAGGCCACACATGGTTATTTCATATGTTTTGCACGTAAAATCCCCAGCTTGCGTGTCTCACTCAGGTTGCTGGAGCCTTACTGCAGTCACAGGTATAAGCGTAGCACCTCGGGGATGGTGAGCACTCGCTGTGTTCATTTGCTCTTCTGAATACCTTGACAACTCAGCCTAGACTCCATAGCACACAAGACGGACTCTTCCTCTGTTTTGCCTAGACACTATGGTGAAGGCTTAGCCTAAAAACTATGTCCAGAGGTAACATGTCTGACTTAAGCCTACACTAGTTGCTGCTTATTCCAGGTAAGCTGTGCATGGCTCACCTCTAGATGGCACTATTTACATCATGTTTTGTATGTAACATCTGAGTATGTAATACACACCCACTGCAGACAGCAGTGAGATGTTCTGTAAAAGAGGCAAAGTGCTCTAATATGCATAAAAGGCTGAATATGGGCTAGCAGAGTTCTGTCTTAGCATGATTTTTCATTTACTTCCAGTGTGAATACCAGGATACCATAACCCTTGTACATTGCTTATTTATTTAAAGTTACTGTATTTGTACATTTCTTTTTCTGGTCAGTGTGTGAGCTGCTCATATTAGCATGCTCTACACGTATTTTTCTTGTAAAATAAGTAAAAGATGAGCTTATTTAATGATCTCAATAAAACAATGTTAAACTAAGTCATGGATGCACAGACTAAGAACGGAGGAAGAGCCGTTTTCAACAACCAGTCATCCAGTTGAGTACCTTCTAATTGAGATTTAACAAAGTGAGAAATTGTTGGAATAATATTTTTTACTTTTTTCACTTTGAGTTACACTTGTGAGACAATGCAAATTATATACTGAGGCTGATTTCTCTGTGGGAATTTAATAATAAGGAACGTGTTTTGGACAGTTTATAGGCTGATGTCAGTTAGGCACTATTTTCAGTCCCTTGCAAGAGAAGTACCACGACAGAGGGTTCGTAAAATAGGG
Organism: Ochotona princeps; assembly: GCF_030435755.1. NCBI lineage: Eukaryota > Metazoa > Chordata > Mammalia > Lagomorpha > Ochotonidae > Ochotona > Ochotona princeps. The sequence continues at coordinate 23,480,830 of NC_080836.1, forward strand.
ATCTGTTTTTGTTCTAAGGGCTAGTTGGTTTGTTCTTTCTCTGTTCCTTCCCTGCCATCTTTAATGTGCGACTTTTGTCCTCATGGCTGCAAAATGGCAACCACTGCACCAGGCGTCATGCCACAATCCATACAAGACAATCACAAAGGAAATAATGAGTTAATCCTCTTTGAGAAAATATTCCTAAAATTCTCTAAAATTTTTTCACTTAAATTTCATGTTATCAGGATTCTTATAGATTATTCTATTTTTGTGAAAGCCTGTGGGAAACTGAGCGTTTTTACTTCCTGGTTGAGAAGGAAGAAAGACAAAAGGATATTGAAGATCCATCATTATTTCACATAAAAAAGTTTAGTTTTAGAGTATTTACATGATGTGATTTGAGCTTATCTTCCCAAACATAATTCAATGTTGTCAGATCAATGGATCTGTTCGATGAGAAGCTGAATGGCTTGAAGGTGACAGAGCTAGGATGAGAGTAAAAAGTGAGCCAGATCGTAGAAGGAGTTTGAAATAATTGTGTGTGTGTGCGTTGGGCTGGGTGGGGTGGGTGTATCCCACCGCAGGCTGGTTCACACAGCTGTCAGGAAGCATTGCTTATCTGTGACATACCCTCCACTACCTCGTTCACTGTTGGAATGGTTCATGCAGTTGCCCACGTGCCCCTGGCTTTTCAGTTTGCACTGAGGAGGCCATGGGTTTTCAACTGAGATGCAGCTGATCAATGGAAGTCAAGATAGTTTGAAACTGGCTCCCCGACTGATGAACAGCTTTTTAACACCCACAAATTCCAAGTGCTTTATATTTAAATAGGCAAATCACATTTCATGAGACTTCATAACTCTGTTATACAACCTTTAAGCCTAATAGCAAAGAATGTACTAACTTCTACATGTCCATCACTCGGCAACAGTCATTTTTAACTCAGTGTCAGTTTTGTTTTGCATTTAGCAGTATGTATTCCTTTCTTGAGGCCGTTGTAAAGCAAATTTGTGAACTCTTAACAATTTTCCAAAATCATTCTAGCATGTATCTCTAAAATAAAATGCAGTGGTCTTTATGCGGTCTGTATTTGGATTCCCCTAGTGTTTAAATTTCATACAGGTTTTCTGAATGGGAATCCAAAATAGAAATATTCACTGTAACCTGTTGCTATGTCTCTTCCATGTCTTTCTAATCGACAGCGCCCTCTTCCTTTTGTTTTTTCAGCTTATTTGCTGAAAACTCCAAGTTTAACAACACTTTCTGTGTTCTTCATTTGACTGCCAGCATCTTTGTGATGTTGTTGAGCATGTTTCTCTGCGTCTTGTGTAACTGCAAGCTGCTCATTAGAACTAAAAGCTTGATTAGATTTTAGTTCAAATTGAATTATTTTTTTAAGGAAATGAAATCATAATGATAAATTTAACCAGTTAAGGTTAAGATTTCTTGCCTATAACACTCTCATAACTCAAAGTCAAGGAAAATTAAAGTACATTTCTTGCAAAATTTGAAATTTAAAGCACATAAAGTTTGGGCTATTGGACTTAGTCTTACTGTGAGTCGTGCTCAACAAGGGTTTAAAAAAGTGTTTAAGAAAATCTCTTTTTCCCGTCCTTGAATTTAGGGATGTATGATATACCTTGGTCATTAAAATCAGGAAGTTCTAATTTTATGTGTAAAAGTTCATTATAATTATCTATATGTATTTCCTGTTGACTGATTTAATCCGTGTTTGTTCTCAATTCATACTTAATTGAAAGGAAATTGTTCTCAGTAAGCTAAAACACTCCAAATTATGTATAACTAGCCCATTATTTAGTTATATATAAGCCAACTCGAAATTATGAACACTTCATTACTCATTCTACTTACTTTAGTCAGTACCACTTACAAGTGTTAACTGTTACTTACATGCAAAACTAGCTTTCAATTGGGTCACTTTCTAAAACCTTCCCTAGAAAGTATCCAGTTCTTTTCTTTGCTGACCTATTTTTCCTCCCTACACAGTGAAAAGGTCAATGTGATCATGATTTAGGTCTAAATTTCCATAAATTATCAATTTATGAGTTCATAATTCATTCAAGTTACCTATATTTAGATATCTTTAAATGACACATACTTGTAACTTCTGTCCTACTTATAATTTGGGCCACTTCATGAAATATTTTAACATTTTATTTTACTTAAAATATCTGGTTAACGGTTATATTAAAAATCAAGGCAGAACAGTAACAAAGTAGCAGTTTGGAACCTGGAGCCCTGCCCTCTTTGATGTTCCTTCCTCCCTTTCCTGTAGCCACTGGAGAAGCTCACGTGATTCCCAAAGCATGCTGGATTCCATTAGGAAAAAATGCTTTGACAGGTTCTGGGAGCCATATTTCTTCTTTATTTACTGATGATCCCTGTGTTGAATATAAAAATGAATGAACAGTGCAGTTGAAAGAGCTGGTGGTGAGAATGGCCCATGAACATTAAATGCTGAAGGCATTTTGTCCTTAATTCATCTCTGGGCTCCTCTTTTTTTTTTTTAAAGATTTATTTATTATTATTGGAAAGCTGTATATACAGAGAGGAGGAGAGACAGAGAGGAAGATCTTCCATCCGATGATTCACTCCCCAAGTGACCGCAACGGCCGGTGCTGCGCCGATCTGAAGCCAGGAACCAGGAATCTTCCGGGTCTCCCATGCGGGTGCAGGGTCCCAATGCATTGGGCCGTCCTCAACTGCTTTCCCAGGCTACAAGCAGGGAGCTGGATGGGAAGTGGAGCTGCTGGGATTAGAACCGGCGCCCATATTGGATCCTGGCGTGTTCAAGGTGAGGACTTTAGTTGCTAGGCCACGCCGCCAGGCCCATGGGCTCCTCTTAAATGTGTCCTTCACAGGAATAAGGAAGCATCATCATGATATCTGTTTTTTTTTTTTAATCTCAGCTTTAGAGTTAATTATGAAATGCAAATTTGATACATTCTTTTGAAGTGTTTTATGTGAATTTTTAAATTAGCTATGATTCCATTATTTTTTATTTCATGAAAAGTTTTGGATATTTTAAGAAATATTTTATTTATTTGGAAAGGAGAGAGACCATGTACTGGTTCATTCCTCAAATGCCCACAGGACATCCAGGGATGGGCAAGGTCAAGGCCTGGGATTTGGAACTCAGTTGAGGTATTCAATGTAAATATTAAGTACCCATAAACTTGAGCTATCACACTGGCCAGATGCTATAGTCAGAAGCAGAAACAGGACTTGAATCCAGATGCTCCAATCTGGGATATGAGTGCCCCTCGCAGCATCTTAATCACTGTTGATCCTGAATGTTTGTTAGTAATGTCATCTCGCAAAGCTACTTGTCATGGTGCACTGTGAGTTTAAATACCCATCAGGAGTCTTTCGGTCAACTGACCCATATTAAATTGAACAGTCTAATTAAGACAGAAATGCGAAACACTACATGCAATCAATGAATGTAACAGAGAAAGGATAATTAAGTTAAGAGTTCATCATTTAAAATGGAACTGATAAACGTGCATTTCTTATAATTTGGTTTTTAAATATTTTAGATGCAAACCTTCATTATTTCCACAGCTGTCAACCTCCTCATTTTATATTTGGTATTTGTCTGACAAGTTCTCTTCACTAATTTATTCATGATGCAAAAGTCTAATGAACCTCAATTTAGTTTACAGTGTGTTTACTTACAATTCATTTGGACTCCCTGTGTACAATCAGATAAAAATTTAAACTCCTCGGAGCAGCATCTGGACTTGTACCCACATATCTTTTCAGCCAATAGCATGGATCTAGAGGGGAAGCAATGTTATTTAGGTAAAACATGACCGTATACCTATTTTCTAATTGATGAGCAGAGTGAAAAATAACTTCTCGTTGGATAATTATTCAATGGAAAATTCACATCTCTTGTGATTCAGTATCTTTCCATCAGACTGATTTCCTGCATTTGGCTTGCTGACAATTGTTTCTATTCTTTTTTTAATGTTGTGCTCAAGGTAGGGCATTTAAGACATGCTAACAGCGGTTATTCATAGCAGGTGGTGCAATGTGGTATAATCAGTCACTCTATTTGTGAGAATCTTCCAAGCTAACCTTTGGGAGAACCATCAAAGCTGGACTCTTACTCTACTTACATTAGATTTTGCATCGTGAGTTAAATGTGTGTGTGTGCGTGTGTATATATATGACATCTTCATTGGCATTATCAGTATCTTCTTTTCCCTAATGTGAAAAATACACAGTGAAATCTGGCTGTGTTTGCAAGAAGAGGGTGATGCTGTCTAAGTTAGGCTCATTTCTGGAGGCGCTGGTCTCTGTGACGTATCATGAGGGAAGATTCTGAGCAGTGTGTCATGTCAGAGAATATCTGCTTTCTGAGAGCCGGGAAAAGGAGTAGCAGATAGGGAAGAATACAGCTGGAAACGGAAGACACTTGTCAATTCCTGGGGGCAGAGGGGCAGCCTGCAGCATGGATACAGACTGACTGTCAAAGAGGGAATACGGGATCCAAGCCTGGAAAACCAAATGTCATCAGGCCACAGGTTCAGACCTGTGAAGTCACCATGACTGTTACTTAGGAGATACTTACACTAAGAAGACCTCAATGCTGAGAAGGACTGCGTTGAATTGGTGTTTATCTGCCGCTATTTTACATTTCTATAAAAGATTTGTTTATTGGAAAGGTGGATCTACAGAAAGAAGGAGATAGAGGGAAATCCAGTCTTCTATCCACTGGTTCACTCCCCTTGTGGCAGAACGGGCAAAGCCAAGCCAATCCAAAGCCAGGAGCCAGGAGTTTCTTCCTGGGCTGCCACATGGGGTGCAGGGTCCCAAGGCTTTGTGCTATCCTCCACTGCTTTTCCAGGCCACTCGTATGGAATACTGGCATTTGAGAGGCAAGGATTAGCCAACTGGGCCCCATTTTTACATCATCAGTAATTTTAAGTAGGAGACTCATTTAAATTTTGAACTAAGTCAACCTTGCCATTTTTGTGGTCAGTATTGAGCATATTGCAGCACCAGCTCTGCTTTGTGGGGTACCTGTCGATCATGAACAATTCCACCAGAGTCAGAGTACCCGCAGCACACTTCCAGTCCTGCTTATTGAGGCACAGCTATTAAGTGCACACTCAAACACCTGGATTATCTCCTGCCAAGATGTGTGTGTTATAATTTAGCACATAATTTTTTGCCCCCCTCAAAAATGAGTTGACAAATTGCAGGAAGCTTAGCTTGTCTTCATTTTAAGATGCCAAGGAAAACAAGTAAAGCGTTTATCCTTATTGTCAAAACAAGGCAAAATTTCTGCTTGTTTTCTTCAAACGCAAAATATGAACTTCTTCTAGGATATGGCTAAATGCCATTGTTTGTCAAAATCAAAGGCACACTGTGTTAGGCTTTCTTTATGTTTGTTCTCTCAGATTCATTTTTTTAATATTTAACTTTCATTTTTGATAATGTTTACATAGTTGGTCATGGTGGGAAGGATTGAGGGGGGAAAATTAGGTGTGAACATTGTTTTCAAATTTTCTTTTTTTTACGTATTTTTCTTTTATTATTGTTATTACCATATTCTTATAATTTTATGATACAGTCCCTTAGACCCTGGGATTTCCCCTACCGCCTTCCCAGATCCCCTCTTCCACTGAGTTCCCTGATATCATTACAACAGTATAGTTCTTCATAAACAGTCATAAGTCCATCATTCCTGCACCCCATCCTGCTTCAGATCTGCCAGTAGATATTATGAACTGGCCGAGTCCGGCCTAGCCCCAGACCTGACCTACATGTATGCTGGTGGGTAGTATAACCTGGCCTGGTCTGGGCTGCTGCTTGCCTTGGTTCTTGTGCTCACACAAGGGAGTGTGTCCTGACGTAGGTGATCCCCAAACTTCTCTATCAGGTCTCCTCCAGTGGCAGATCTCATGTTTTGCACACGGTTGATTTAGTTCACTTCTTATCCTGGCAGGAACAGTGTCTTTGCCCAGTCTGCCCACACTCATTCTGGTTCTTACTATTGAGTGTTACAACCTAGCCACAGTTCTCATGTAGTTTAGTGGGAACTGAGGCCTAGCCCAGCCCATTTTATACCCACCCTGGCTCTCACAAGTACCAGTGGGTGCTGCAGTCTAGTCCCGTCTGGCACTCCCCAGATCCAGTCCACACCCATGCCGAGGGTTACTGCAACCTTGTTCAGCCGAGACCACTCCCCCATTCTGTCTCTTGAGCTCATCAGTGGGAACCTCAACCCAGCTGGGGCATCCCCTTTTATTCCCAATCAGGTCTGTTCCCAGCCGCAGATCTTGCACATGCCAGCAGAGATTGTAGTTCCACACAGATGAGCCTACATACCCTGCCCCAACCCTGCGACAGATTCTACCCCCAGATCTGATTCACTTGTGTGCTGGTTAGAGTCATGGGCCAGCCTAACATCACCCATTCCCTGTTCCAACTTTCACTGGTGGGTACTATGATCTAACCCTGCCAGGTAGAACCCTAGCTTTAAGTGCTCCAGTGAGTGGTTTTCAGTGGTGATCCATGCTAACTCTTCCAGCTCAGGTCTCCCACATGTGCTGGTGCTTTGGTCTGACCCTTAAAGGTCCTCCTGTTCCCCTCTCCAAACTGCTGTTTCAGCTCCTGCAAGTGCAGTGGCCTTGTCTATGGAGGTCTCTCAGTAGTCATTCTTCCCTGGACATGAACTGTCAGGTTCTTGCTCACCCCTACCTGCACTGTCCCCCAGAGCCCCTGTAAGCCACACCCCCAAATCTCTAGAGCTTGTCACTGGATGGCCCAAGGGTTCCCAGGCCATCAGCCAGTGTTTAAGCCATCCAGCTGCCTGCATGCATCCCTGCACAAGGTGGACCCAGGCCGGGTTTAAACTGACCACCATTCTCTCAGATTCTTAAGGCAATCTTCCACCTCTTCTTAGTTGTGTGGGTTATGGGACACAGCTGGCTTTCTTGAGGACATGATCTGCTTGGACTGCTATCACAGAGCCATGCCCGCAATGTGGCTTTAGAAGGCCTCACCTCTCTATAGTAACACTTGAGGTTTATGAAATGTTTTCACACCAGCTAATAAAGGCTCCTTGAATTGAATTGGAACATGTTCATAAACATTTTTAGAGTCTGAACTTTCAGAAGAAACTCATCTAAGTTCTGCTCAAATTATAGCCAAGCTCTATAAAGTAGCAAAATTTCCAGACTCTAGAATCATTTATGAATTGCTATCAACCTGTGAAGCAGTTTTTGGATGATTTAAAGCCCATCTGTCTCCTATTCCTCGGGGCTTTTGAGCCTCTAAAAAATGCTTGGAGTTTCTGTTCCATGACTTTGCACTTAGCTATGAAAAGGGCGTTTTTAAGTTGAGGTCCCTTGCAAAGGGATTCCACTTTCCTTTGGGTAAATTGCCCTGGCTTCCTAACTTGAATTATTATCTTTCCCTGTGAAGTGATTGGAGGTTGTGTCTTCTCAGAGGCAGCTTGGTTACTTGACAATTGTGCTAAGCTATGAAAGATCACTCTCATTCTTTCTTTAAATAATACAAATGTTATTGACTATTGCAGAAAATTTAGAAATAAAGTAGGCCAAAAGTGTTACTTGCAGTTTGTTCTACTACCTAGCTAAATGTTGTTGGTCTTTTGGTTTTTTTCCTTCCAGTCCCTTTGCCTCCAGCCACAGCTCTTCTCTATTGGTGCCTGCTCATCATCATTCTCTCTGCATATGATTTTTTGTGTCCTGCTTTTTAAATTTTTAGAAAAAGTTTGGTTAGATTTTTATTTTGAATTCTTGACATTTATGGTACAATTTTTAGAGACTGGGATTGCCCCCCTCCCGAATACCCACCCCTCAACGGCTTTTCCCCATGTTGTTAACAATAGTATAGTCCTTTATAAGGAGTCACGATTCTGTCAGTCTGTTATTTAAGTGTGTCCCGACATGGCTGGCACTTTGATATTATAAATCATTTATAAATATATTTTATGCAGTTACATAAAATCTTTGAGTTTACAATGCCCATCCCCTTTGTTGGACAGTTAAATTATTCCAAAATTTTGCCATTTTAAATCTGCAATAACACTATTCTTCTCCACACATTTCAAGTTACTAAGTATAGATTCTTCATAATAAAGTATGATGCAAAAAGTGTTGTCATCTTAATTGGTTAATAACATTTATATTTATTTTCCCATTGTTCTTTTGCTGATTTATATTTGTAACTATAAAATATCTCATTTATCACGCATTTCAATTTGGAATACATTTTTTCACTTTTGCAGTATGGCATGTGAAAAATGAAATAACGAAACCCTTGAGATAGTATCAAAGGTAAAGTTACATTTTAATTTGCAACAAAAGCAACTTTTTGTAGCATTGAACATCACAGCCTTTTTGGCCTTGAAAACTTGCACATATCCTTTTGCAGTGGAGACAGTATGAAAGGAGATATTGAAGAATGAGCAAAACATGAATCCTTTGTGGTCCTTTGTGTGTTTTAGGTGGGTGGAAGATGAGCTCCTTTTCACTGCTTCCCAAGAATTTTCTGAGATATGGCAGCTGTGGCAGCTCATCTGCAGAATGGGTGCTATCAACTCTCCCCTTGGGCATACAAGGGAGGAGCTTGTATGTGCTTCCCATACTTGACTGATGTTTAGAAACTGTTGCTTCTGCGCCTCAGATGTAACAGGCTCGTGACAGCTGTAATGTAGCAGAAGCAAGACTAAACCAGTTCCTGGTCTGTACTTGAAGACTGGGAACTTCTGCCTGGTTCTCTTGGAATGCACACTCCACTGGAAGTACATTCCAGGCCAGGTGTTAGACAAGTGAGTGTGAAGACCTGTGCAGACTCCAGACCTACTTAAGCATTTGAATGCTCCTGGATAAGAGATGCCAGTGACAACCATTCCACAGAAGCTCTTGCAACCACATAACCAAGAGCTAGAGCAGCAAAATGACTGTTATTTTAATTCCCTACTCACAGATAAGTAGAATGGAAAGGCAAAATAATAGTTACTGAAAGCAAGTGTTTTCACCCTTATAATTTCAGTTTCTCCTTCTGTTGGAATTTGATCAGAAGGATTACCCACAGTCTTCAGTCCATCAAACTTGCTCTTAGAATTTTCAGTGAACCAAAACAGGGTTTATCTGACTAATGTACGTGACTAACAGCTTAAATTGGGTTTTGTTCTAATGACATTTAAGCTTTAAAAGAAATCAAAACCTTTCACTGAAAGGAGCTTAATTCTCACGGTGGGTTGACAGGTTTTTACCAGTGCAGGAGACAGAGTTAGAACAGTTTTAAGGCTCGCTGCAGTAGAGAAATGCTATACATTTATTCTGTGTTATTTTGATGAGACTACCTGTTTTCCTAACTCAGGAGAGTAGATACATGATGTAGGAGTAGTCAGTCATTGATCATTCCAAGAGGCAGACAAATAACTCACATCTCAGAGTTCTCTTCTTAAATTCAGGCATGGGGCATAAGAAGGGAAAACACTCTTCTTTTCAACTAGAATAGGAAAATCTGATGCAAGGAAGCCTGAGTAATCTGAGTGCAGTATTTAGAGTTAACAAAACTCAGAGTTAAAATGAAGAAGGAAAAATACAGAAACACTTGGAATTAGATAGATACAAATAAAAAGTCATGATGGCAATTTGTACTCCTAGATCTAGCCATGCCTGAGATCATCACCGCTTAACTTCCACATTTCCGTAACTTATGTATCATTCTCCTCCTTTAGTTTAGTTTTGGTAGTTTCTGCCACCTTCAACCAATAAACAACCCTAGGCTTATACACTGAATTATTTCGTTAAATCATAGAGGGTCAAATTTTTTGAAGAAAAAAAATTCTGGTGAAATACACACCATAGGTGTTTTGTTCTCATTACTTGAGGACCACAACACTGAATCAGTGAATTATAGTTTAAGCCAATTTTCTGTCCTTCCTACTGTAATTTCACACGTTTCCCGAACATAAGAAGATTATATTAACAGAATATGAGGAAATTTACAGAAATAGACATCCATCTATTATATTTTAGGAAGAATAAAAACATTCAAAATTTAATGGATTTTATTAACAAAGTCTCTTGGACACAGAGTCATTAATTTCCCAACTCCAGTGTGCTGTGACCTTGAGACAGCTCTATTGGATGGCATGTTGGAGGGCAGCAGAGGGGCTGGTCTGGTAGCAAGACGGTTACATGGTCAGGCATGCAGGTCTGCAGAAAATGCCCATTTTCAAATTAATGGAACTTCTGTTTAGTCTGGTAGGGGAATGTAACTTTGTTCAGGAAACTGAATCCATTTTACTTTGAAAGGGGGCTCCCTGTTGTTCCTGTTTCCAAATGAATATGTGTGGATTTGTGTATTGTTTATCCTTGCTTTGCATTTAGTTTAGTTTTTGTCAAATTTACACATGAATCTAGTTTATTCTACAAAACATTTTTCATGGTAATGCTCCAAAAACATCTTCCATATTTTTATACTTTGAAAAGATTTGATAAATGTGCTCATCTCTAAATAATATCTAGATCTCTAAATAATCATTCGTAGTGTTTCTTTCTGTCATAGGTAATACCTTTTGACTGCTCATCACTAAAGAATTTCACAATTCACAACTGAGGATGATTTCTCATACCTTCAACACAAGCACATACACGGCCTAGTCTTTGCATGTGTACACACATAAGCACATGTGCACCCACTCCTATTATCCATTGTCCTCAATTACAGTCAGATTAACTTAGTTTGCATTATTATGAGTATGTGAATGTTATTTATTGCTGAGCTGTTTAGAAGATTGTGAGAATTTTTCCTTCTTAAAATAACTTGTTTCTCAACAGCGTGTTTTGGGGTTATTTTTATTTATTTCTTTTTTTCCTTCCATTTTTGTAGACTAATTTAACTCCAAATTGTTTCCCAGGTGTTACCTTCCATTGTTGTCATTTTTCTCATTTTTCAGCTCCCTGGAAGTACTAGGGCATTGCTTTCTTAGGAGAGGGTCATGGAAAGCTAACATTTTTGTTCCCAGCCCTGGGATGTGTACATTGACTAAACTGACATTTTTCATAGGAGAAGCTTCAGCTGAAATTGTAAAGATAATGTTTTAACAATACATGCATTTTTCCAAAGCTCAAATTGGTTAACTGTTTTGTTGTGGTCTCCATATTTTTTTAAAGATTTATTTATTATTATTGGAAAGCTGTATATACAGAGAGGAGGAGAGACAGAGAGGAAGATCTTCCATCTGATGATTCACTCCCCAAGTGACCGCAACAGCCGGTGCGTGCCAGTCCGAAGCTGGGAACCAGGAACCTCTTCCAGGTCTCCCTCGCGGGTGCAGGGTCCCAAAGCTTTGGGCCGTCCTCAACTGCTTTCCCAGGCCACAAGCAGGGAGCTGGATGGGAAGTGGAGCTTCCGGGATTAGAACTGGCGCCCATATGGGATCCCGGGGCACGTTCAAGGTGAGGACTTTAGCCGCTAGGCCACGCCGCCGGGCCCTGTGGTCTCCATATTTACAGAATGGATTTACACTGTAAGTGATAGGAATTTGGAAGAACTTACTTTTGGCAAAGGTTAGAAAGGTTTTACAAGGAAGATAGAATCTCAATCAAGCACCGAGAATAGAAAGAATAACAAGAAAAAGACATCTTACAACAGGAGAGAGCTCGGAGAAGAGCTTGGGAGAGTAAACTTCCTGTGTCTTGAGTAGGATGTGAGAACAACGTTTAGGATAGAGTCTGAGATTTAAAAATGTTAACTCATCAAGGCCAAGATTAGAAAGGTAATTATTTTCAAATGCTGGGTTAAAGATATCGTGGGGTGTTTTCAGTAGGAGATTTTATGGTAGAAGTACATACTTCAAGAAGGTTGGTGTGATTGAAATAAGCAATCTATGTGGAAGGAAGGAGGTATGCCAAAATGCAAGCTATTTCTCCCAGAACTAAAATGATAATGTCTTCAAGTAGGGCCATGCCAGTGTAGTGGGAAAGTTATGAATGAGAGAGTTACAATGAAGAACCAACAGGACTTACTGAATTACTCTTCAGGAATTAACATAACTTCCCTACTCCCTACAGAGGGAGATATTTTTCTACAGAGGTGCCACCTCTGAGTAACTGTGTTCTGGAAGCTGGGTAAATTCTAGCTTGGGGTTCCTTTGTCCTCCGTTGATCTGAGGCAGGTTACTGCAAATTGAATTTCATGCAAACCTGCGCTAAGCCAGGGATACATCATTAAGCTTCAGGGTTATCTAGTTGATCACACTGAAAAATCCATTTCACTGTTCCCCTGTTAGCAGTTATGAGAATATTTTAATCTCAGCATGAAATCACTTTGCAATATTTCACCAAGGTAATTATGTACCCTCTGCAATGCAATACTGAAAGAGGCACATGGGATGAAGCCACTAATTCTTGGTTAGCAAATGCTCCTGGTTTCTTGATATGGCCTTGAACTTGCTGCTGAAAACTAGGCACCCTCTATTAGCTAGGGCTGCACTAGAAAAGTAAGGTGGTGAATTGAATCAGCATGGTCTAACATCAATAATCACCTCTTTTTTTTCCCTCTCATGTCTGTGTTGATCCCCATAAAATTTTAAATTTAAATTTCTCTGCTGCCACCTAAAGTATTGAAGACACTGTGAGTTCAAAACATGAGGCGAGGGAGACAGAGAATGAAGGCAGGCGTGTGTGTGTGTGTGTGTGTGTGTGTGTGTGTGTGTGTGTTCACCAGGAGATAAGTGAAGATGAAATTGGCGGGCAATAGCTTTGACATTGATTTGGGGATTTAGGAGCTTTCATGCTGTTTGTATTGATGTCCAGAATTGGTGTTAAGAATTTGTCTGAAACCTGTCTGAAAGAATGTGGTAAGGCAAAGGTGTGATGTGCTTGAAAGGGTATACCTTGTGAAGACAGAGGGAAGGGATTATTAACTTGAGGATGGAGAAGTCAAAGCTAGACAATACAAGAAATGAGAGATGAATTACCTGGTGCTGAGGACATCTTGAGAGGATGAAGCTTTCTATTTGTACACCCCTTTCTTATTGTATTAAACATGGAAGTCATCTCCCATGCAGGCCAATGAAGCACATGTGAACCAGTGAACCAATGTAGAAACATCCATATTTAGATAGCCTCTTAACGAGCAGACAGCTACTAATCAGTATACCCAGAATTCATTTTTTGCCCCCAAGGCTTTGTCATTTCAGGAAATAGAATTCCCTCAGAGAGTGAGTACTCTCTTCTTTGCACATCCTACATCTTACATCCTTTGGATTGTATTTCATGGAGACCATGAATTTCATCCTTTCTTCACTTCCTTGTATTTATTTAGTCTTATATACTTATTTTCATTTCTTTATGACTTGCCTCTTTGCCCTGAGTAAGTAAAAGCATTATTGGTGCTGTTTATAAATCCAGGAAGTCTTCTTTGAGCTTGAGCCTGGATTAAAGAAGGGGGTTGGTTGGGAGATGGAGGTACAGGTTACATACAATGCTATTTGCCCCGGCTGCTCATAGGCTCCAAGGGCAAGACCTTCTCCTCAGAAATACATGGGAGGATTCCTAGCTTCAATACTAATTTCCCAACTTGTATGAGAGAAGCACCAACAAGTCTTTATTGTTTGTAAAAAGTTTTGGAGAAACACCCTACAAGTGGTAGTGGCCATTGTTATGTGTGTGCATTATTAGATGTTATATTCCTATGAACTGATTTCTAAGTCAATTTCAGGAAAGATTTTTCCTTCCCTCAATCTATCTAAAAATGAAAAAATCATAGCCAAATATAACAAAAGCAAATAAAGTTTTTTTGAATTTTTCTAATTTTTTGAGATATATCTGTTTGTTTATTTTGTTCATGATACAGTTCCATAGGCTCAGGGATTTCCATTTCTACTTTCCCATTCCCTTCCACTCCCTGTTCCACTGTCATAATATGGTAGGTATAGACAGTGTTACAAAGTCCAGCATCCTATTGTCAAGACAGATTTAAATGTTTCATCTAAATCCTTTCATTTGGGAGTAGAGATGCACACTGCAATGTAAAATTAAGTTTTATTGTAGTTAAAACTTTAAAATTATTTAATTTTATGGGGTGCATTTATTTGTTTCCTATAAACATAGTAAGTTAATGTGTTTCTTGTTTTGTTGGAAGAGATAAAATAGATTTACTATGATAGTATTGTTTCAAAGGTATAAATTTAAAAATAGCTGAATTGGTGTAAATATGTAGGATTTAAAAATGGAATCAAGTATAACTGATGATAATTACACATCTGTGAGTATCTGTAAATATGTGTAGTGGTTTTGTGCAGAATATTTGAAAATATTGAAGGAATGTTTTTAGAATAATAGCCATTAAAATCTGTTCTTGGGCATCAAGTTGTATTACAAGCAGTATTGACTTTCACACCTTTATATTCCTGCCAATTAATTATATGTGTCGTAGGTAAAATCTCATTCAATATTAGTGCAGTTGAAATTAATAGCAAATATGTTCCTCTTCAAATCCCACATGGACATGATTTTAGCAATTTTTCTGTCTGCCGTATTTGTCAAGCAATGTTGCACCTATTTTTGAGAAGGTAGTATTATTGCCTCTCATTACCAGATGAGAAAGCAAACATTTACTGAAAGAGAGATCATCATGTAAGCAGAACATGAGCAAACTGACAACAACAACATCACATGTGAAAAGCTTTATTTTTCTAAGCACTGTGTAATATTTAGCTGCAGTGGCCCCATGGAATGATGAATTTAATCCCATCTCCCAGGTATGCAGAATTACACCAGGACAACAATCAGTTTTTGAGAAGAACATGATGATGACTAGACTGTGAAGGACTGTGTTATGGGTTGCATTCCTCTTTCTGTTGGAGCACATTACATTGTTTGACTAAGAACATTACTCCATACCATACTCTTTTTCTTTTCTCCTTCCATGCGGTTAGTAAGCTATATTCACAGGTGACTTAGATTGCAAGTATTCAGAGACATATTTACTTTTGAAAAATACAGCAAATGGGAGATTACTTACTGAATGAATTTAGAGTTTTGGTCCAGGATGATTATAAGAGTTCTGGGGATGGATGGTGGTGATATATGCAGAATATTATGTATGATCTTATTTTAATGAAACAGTACACTTAAAATGGGTAAAATGGTACCTTAATAAGTTCTGGAGATCCATGATGATCATAGTTAATAATCATGGGTGATGAAAAGCTCATGAAAATGTGAAATGAAAAGTATATTTTGCTACAACAAATTTGAAATTCATAAGTATTTCTTTTATAACATTCTCAAAATTTCCAGAAATGTTTTGAAAATTATTCATATACTTGGTTTTTAATAAGGGTGTTGCAGATTTTAAGTGTTCTTATTCATAAGAGAAATGTACCTATGTGACATGATGGCTATATTAATTGGATTTGTAATGGTAATCTATTCACAATATGTGCTTATATTAAAATGTCACAATGTATATACTAAATACGTATGATTTTTATTTGTCAGCTGTACCTCAGTGAAGCTGCAATATGCTTCAAATTGAAAATCAGTGTTTTATTTTGACATATAAGGGTACCTATTTGTGGGATATAATGTGATAATTCACATGTATGATGTGAGATGATCAGAACAGGCTACTGACATATCATTAGTTCAAGTATTTATCATGTCTTTGTGTTGAGGATATTCAAAATGCTTTACATTACTTTGAAATACAGAGTTCATTGTCAACTCCAGTTACCTTCTCTGCACGGCAAAACATTAGGAGTCGTTCATCCTTTCCAGCTGTACCCCTGTAGCCATTTCTCTCTCTATCCCACCACCCAAAATCTTTCCCAGTCTTTGATAACCGCTGTTCTACTCTCTACTTCTATGTCCTAATCCTTTTTCTGGATCCACATGCATGTAAGAGCATTTGTTATTTTGCTTTCTGTCCCTTATATTTCATTTAATACAATTCCCCTCAGGATCATCCCTGTGCCTAAAGTGATAAGATTTCATTCCTTTCTTCCACTAAATAATATCTTTCTGGTTGTGCATACTGAATTTTTTTTATCAAGTTATCTGTCAGCGGATGCCTTGGTTGGTTCTCTATCTTGGCTACTATAAATAGTTGCAATAACCAGAGTACAGATATCTCTCTGACATAGTGATTTCATTTCCTTTGGATAATGATGGATGGAGATGGGCAGCTAAATCATGGAAGTTCTATTTCTTGTTATTTGGATAATTTTTACACTGTTTTCCATAATGCCCATAATAATTTACACTACCATCCACAGTGGGATAGAATTTTCCTTTCTCTGCATCCATACCACCATTATTTTTTTTTGCCATTTTGATAATGGCCATTATAATTAGAGTAAGGTGAGAGCTCATTATAGTTTTGATTTGCATTTTCATGGTGATTGCAGATATTGAGTTTTTTTTTCATATTCTTTTTCAGATATTCGTATATTTTCTTCTAAAAATTTTTCAGATAATTTTCCTATCAAGTGGTAAATTTTTGTGTGTGTGTATTTTCTCCTAATGAAAAGTGTATATCATTATAAAGAGCAAATTTCTGTATTTAGGACACTTCATGACAAAGATTCAGATTAATTTTCAAAGGCAGAAGGAAAGTTTTATGGTTAGATAGCAAGAGTATGTCTCATAACACAGACCAAGAATCTTATCCAGGTTGTGTCCTTATAATTTTGACTATTAGTTTCAAGTCCTGTGCCCCATGGTTCAACAGGCACTGTTAAAATGGTTTTTGTTCCTTTGTACCTGTGCTGGAAGAGGGATGAGCTCGATGCGGAGGAGATACTTAATCCTTTCTGAATTGTTTGATTCTTGTTTATCTTATTTTCCATATTGCACTTCCAAGAGATGAAATGTAATACATCTCTATCTTCCTTCACAGATTGGACCTCTGACACACGTGCTGGTCATTCCCCTCCAGGCCGTTCCTTTCAGGAAGAGCCTGGAATGGATTTAGGGGGTTGGGGGTTGTTAGTAGTTGCTAGTCACTTCAACAAATGCTGTGTCTCATTCTTTACTGAGCCAGAACTGGATAAAAATGACTGCCATTTCCATGGGCATTTTTTGTGATAGGAAAAATAATTAGTTGCTTTGGTTTTATAGATGCAGCATAAAATAAGGGCCAGTCATCCTTCAGTTTCCAGGAATTGGTTCTAGTAACCATTCTCACTCTCCAGGATCTGTGATGCCCAAGTCCTTAATTAAAGCAGTGCAGTGTTTTCATTTAACCCAGATGCATGCTTTATATACTTTAAATCACCTCCAGTTTACTTGTAATACTAACACAATGTAAATGCTGTGTAAATAGTTGTTGTACTATTTCATTTAGATAACAATGAGAGGAAAGAAATTTGCATATTTTCTGTATTGGTAGAATGTTTTTTATTTTTTGTTTTTTAGATTTATTTATTTTAATTGGAAAATCAAGATTTACAGAGAAGAGAGACAGAGACAGAGATCTTCTGGCTGCTAAATAATTCCCTAAGTGGCCACAATGGCCAGAGCAGAGCTGATCTGAAGCCAGGAGTCAGGAGTTTTTTCCACGTCTCCCACAGGGGCACAGAGTCCCAAAGCTTTGAGCCATTCTGTATTGCTTTCCCAGGCCACAAGCAAAGGGAGCAGGAAGGGAACTGGAACAGCTGGGATATGAACTGACACCCATATGGGATCCTGGCGCATGAAAGGCGAGGACTTTAGCCATGACGCCACTGCCCTGGACCCAAGTTCATGTTTTCTTTGAATATTTTCCATCTGTGATTAGTTGGCATTGCAGAGGTGTTGATATGGAATGCCAAATGTTAATTAAAGTGCTTACTGAGTTGTGTCATCTGTTTTCTTATGGCTGATGATGCAATATCTAAGCCCCTACTGTCCTGGATTCCTAGTGGCTAGTCTAATCATGGAATTTCTAGTACATCAGTGATGCTAAAGGTAGCTCAGTATTTTCCTCAAAGATTCCAAATTTCCTGTAGCTTCCATTTTTAATTTGTAGAGGCAATTATCTTAGAGTGAAATCCTTGACCTCTCCTCGTGATCATTCAAGCTTGGTCTTTTTTGGGAAGCCCACTTGACTGCTCCAAGAAAAATGCACCCTTCTCAGTGATCTCACAGAAGAACACAATCTTTGCTATAGCGCTTTTATAACATTGTTGTTGTTTGATGATGATATGCCTCTTTACCAAGCTAGAAAAAAAGAATTTTCCATTTGTCTCATCAGGTGCTTGGACTAGAGCACTTAGTAGAATGTTTTCTTGAATGAGTAAATGAATGAAGAAATATATTTCTGATTCTGTTTCCTTAAGAGCAGACAAACACTAGAGCTTATGATCATACTGTGGCCAAATAATAAGAACAATAACTAAAAGCTAATCAGAATCTTAGTAATTCATGTAAAAAAATCTTAAATGATGGTTTTTGCCACCTCCCACCAGATTTTTTAGGAGTATAGCCTATTAAATGGTTCAATCAGTGCTTGAATACTATTTACTTAACACTGAGTGTGACTTGACAGAATAAAGACTAGAACTTTGGAGAGCACCAACAGTGTTAAGATTGTAGCAGGAAGATGGGCATGTTACCAAAAGAACTTTCAGATATCTGAAATAGAACCCTGGTGAAAAAGCAATTTGGCGTCTTATGTATTATGGTTTTGGTGTTGAATTGGCTACTTGTTTTCTAAGGCTATTGCTCATTATACTAACCTACCAAACAAGATGAAATTAACTTGCACTAGCTTGAAAAATAATTTTCATTACCTTCTCCAGCTCTTTGGTATGAACATTTCAGCAACCCTGAGAATGTTAATTACAGACATTGTTTGGTTTTTGTCTTGGTCCATTTAAATTTCTTTCAGGGCAAGAAATAATTTGTAAATGTGGATAATTTGTCAATTCACATTAACAGCAAAGCTGGGGACGAGTTCACTTGTCATCTTTTGCTCGGTGGCCTCAAGGTACACATTGAATTCAAAGTAATCAAGGGACTTGTTGTGAGTCTTGAAGCCTACTAACTGGTGGGAGCCATAGTTTAGAACTCTTTGTTTTCCTCTCTGTGAGGCCAGGGCTGTGTTTGCTACCCTGTGTGGCCTCTCCTAAATGAGTTATGACTTTATGTATATATTCAACTCAGGGCACTACAAGAATATGCAGCCAAGTGTACATAGAAGGCTTTCAAATTATATCTTCAGAATTGAAGTTAGTTTAAGCACAGGCTTTGAATTTATTCACCATTTAGGAAAATAGATGTATGTGATATTCTCAACCCACTGAACCATAATCTTTCCACAAAATACTAATGAAATACACAGTGTGAGCCAGCGTCTCATTTCTATCTAGCCTCTGTGAACCCTTCTCCATCTGCAGCACAGCATTTGAAGGCAGTGGCATGCATACATCCCCTCCATTAGAAAATGCACAAGACAAAGACCCCTTTGCCTCCAGAGCCCCAACAAAAGGATTTAAGAAAATGTACTTATTTCATAGAAGAGCTGGAATGGAAAACCAAATGGAAAACAAAGAAGTATGGCAGTTTAAAGATGATCTTTCAGTTTAAAGATGATCTTTCAGGAATGGAGCAGAGAGAAAATGCATCCCAAAATAGATGCAGTTTTAGTTAATAGATAAAATACAAAGCCCACGATGTTTCAATATAATCGAAAAGATTGTGGCTGAGTTTTCTAAAAGACCCTAAAAGACTCAGGCTCATTGGAATTTGAAACACTTTGAGTTTAATTAGGTGGGGAAAAGAAAACAATAGTGGCTGGGGAGAGTGGGATGTTAGGAGTCCCAGGCTGGAACTCAGAGCTAATGTTGCTCCTCCTTTGCTGAGCAATTTAAACTGATGGGAAAGCTAAGCCTTGGGGAGCAGAGAGAACCCGGAGCTTGGAGACTGGAGGTTCAGCAGAGGCATCTAACTTTTCTTTGTGCCTAGCTTACCTGTCTGGAAAACAATACCCAGGATGAATCAAACAACTGGACAGCTTTTACTTTTAATTTCATTTACATTCCTACCAATAGTGTAGAGTTCGAATTTCTTTAAATCTTAGTTCACTTTTGCTGCTTTCTTTTGGATAATTACCATTCTGGCAGGGGCGAGGTTGTGTGTGTGTGCTCCTGTGGTATGGGTATTTGCAGGCAGTTAATTAATTAACAATTTTAAAAACTTTAGCTTTCACAGATGACCTAATATCACCAACAGTAACCAACCTTGAATGTTATTGAAGGATATTAACATTTCATCTTCATTTACAACTATTATATTGATTGTGTTTCCTGAGTTCTGGTATTCAGAGCCCTGCTCAGATTCTTGTTGGGAAGCTGCTGAGCACAGACACATGTGCGGGAGGGGTGTGTTGTCCCACAAGGTGTTTCTGGAGAAGCATCAGTATCCACTGCCTGAGTCCTGGGTTTCAGTGGTTTTCCTGTCAAGTTACTGTTCTATCATCATCAGTTATTACTTAACAATATCATGTGTTGTTAATCTCTCAGTGTATGGGTGTCTATATATGTCTGAATTATATTTTTACACAAATATCTGCGGAGTGCTATTCATCCATTTTCAACTTTCTAAAGCAGCATATTCAGAAAGTCCTTTTACTTTGCTTCTGTTGTGAGAGTTATTGGCAACGACTATGAATTATCTTCCAGCCTGCTACTTTAATACTATGAAGCCTTATGAAGTTATTTAGTTTGCTTTAAGTGCAGAGATAATTCTTATTGATATAAAGTCAGTGTGTAACTATACTTGCTTAAAGTAGGAATATGCAAATGTATATATATATATTTTTTTTTCTGTGAAAAGGACAAATTGCAAACTGCTGTAAGCTGCATTATCTAGTATCACTACCCAACTTTGAATTGGATGTACAAGTCACCATAGGCAATACACCAAGAAAGCCAACAGTTTTTAAATCAAATCTTTATCTTTAAAGATTCTGGTGAACCAATCTAGACTCCAGACTGCATTTTCTGTATTCTGCTTTAAAAAGTAAATAATAATTAATTTGTTCATGTGCCTCAAGTTTTTTTTCCAAAGATTTACTTTATTTATTTGAAAGCAGCAGCATAGAGAGAATAAGAGATAGACAGAGAATTTCCTTCCACTGATCCACCCCAGTTGGTTGCAGTAGCCGTGGTTGGGCCATGCTGAAACCAGAAACCAGGAACTCCATTCTGGTTTTCTCTGCATGGGACAAACAGCCCAGCACTTGGATCATCTTTTACTGCTTTCCCAGACACATTAGCTTGGAACTGGATGGAAAGCAGAACAGCAGGGACTTGAACTAGCATTTGTATGGGATGCTGCTGTCACATGGTGAAACTTCACTGGCTGCGCTATATGACTGAACCCCTCAAATTCTTTTTCATGCTGCCCCTTTGTCACTGAAATGCGAGAATGAGTTCAGTGTTAGAGCAATCAATTTTTCTTTAAAATTGTTTTTCAGATTCACGACTATGCCCAAGGCACATTGGAGCTATTAGTATTCTTTAGGTAGCCAAAACCATTGTGTAACTTGGATTTCGGAAGATGATATTTATAAAACCAACTAAAGATTTTGTTTATGTGTTTTTGTGGGGGGGCTAGGGATAGAGATGGAAAGACGAGACTAAATAATACTCAAAGCTTAAATATATGTTTATCAGAATAGAACAGAAGACCAGAAAGCAATAATAGAAAGTCTCAAGGAAACTGCAAATTAAATAAAAAAGAAACTATATCAATTCTGTGGGCAAGAGATTGGGTTAACATCTAATATGTAATTTTAAAGTAAGAACATGACAGAAATATTATTTTATTAATATAAAACTGATTTTCTACAGGGAACACTTGTAGTTTGTAACCATTACTTAAACCTTAAGCATATAAAATTGTAGGTTATTCGCCATACACATGAAGACACAAATCATACGATACTACTAGCCACTTAGTGTGGCTTTAAATAGAAATAAATGTAAGCTGTTATACCCTATAATGTTAAGTCTTACATTTAAAAAAGCACAATATCTGAATTTTGTCAGCATTAAGTTGTTTTAACCTTGAGCAACATTTATTTATAGTTGAAGTAATTACATAGACAAGGATTTCTTAAAAGTTACAACAGGGAGGGGCAAGATGGCTGTATAGAGGGTTAGGACAGCCTTAAACTGAGAGAATAATTAGCCAGGGTAAAGCAGAGAGGACAGATTTCAGGAAATAGAAGAGGACAGGCCAATGACAGAGGGAAACCTGGAATCCATAGACATGGGAGAACCAGCAGAGACAATGGAGCAGTGTTGCAGTGACCAGATACCCAGCAGAGGTCAGCTGTCTGTGATCGGTGATGAAGCTCTACCAATGACCAGTTGGAAAAGGGCGTTCACTAGGAGATCAGGAAGTGAACCAAGGCAAAAAACTGCCCATCCTACTGATTTGTTTGATCTGACTATGAGCAGAGACAAGTGGCAGAGCCTAAGTGGTGGTGCAGGAACAGGGTGGATTTCAAGGCCCAAACCCCCACCATTGGCATATCAGGTAACATTTTGTGTACTGTGGCAAAGGCTACAGGAGTGGAGGGACAACAGTGAGGTGCACATGTACCAAGCCAGAAACAAAATCAATCCTGGATCAGCGCACTGCATTGATCCCACAGGGAAATCAGTACCAACTTGACATCCTATGGGTACCAACCAAAATAGTTCTGGGTGGCCCCCAGAACTAAAGAACAGAAGGTTCTGGTAAATCACCCAGTAATTTAGGATAGCTGGCATCTCTCTAATCCTAGGCATTGCTCAACCTGGGAGTGGGAGAAAGGCTGTGCAAAAAATGTGGCCACAGTGTGGGGTCATAGTGGGTGTAGCGTAGTGAACATCTGTGGCTACGGAGAAAGTGGTAGAAGCCTAGCACAAGAGCCTGGGACTGAAACTTGCTGGAGGGAGTGGTACAAATGATTGCAAGAAATAGGTATCAAACACAATGAATAAAATCAAACTGGAGACCAGTGGGCAACACAGCTTAGAAACCAGCCCTTTGGAGATGAATCAAATAGAATAGTAATGACCTAGAGCAAATGAAGAGACAAAGGCAAAGGAGCAAAAACCTTTGTCAACCTTGGATGTAACTGAGGAAGACATTGAAAAAATGCAGGATAAAGAATTTTAAAAACTTGGTATAAAGTTTCTCATCAACAACGAGAAACAAATACAGGAGCTCAAGGAATTTAAAGAATATGTACACAGGAATTAGCAATTAATCAAATGAAAGCAGATGGATTAGAAATTAAGAATGCAATGCAGCAAATTAAAAACTCAGTGAAAAGCTTCAATAATTGAGTGAGTGAAGCAGAAGAAAGAATCTCAGAATTGGAAGATATTTCTTGTCACCAAGGGGAAATAATTACAAAGGTAGAAATGGATGTGACTCAAGCCAAGAAGGTATTCAAGAATTAAGAGACACTATTAAAATGCCAAATACAAGAGTACATAACAGTTCCAGAAGGCATAGAAAAAGAAGCTGGGCTCAAAGATGTATTCAGTGAAATAATAAAGAAAAACTTCCCTAATTTGAAGAAAGAATTAGGAAGCGACCTACAGTAGGGGCACAGAAATCCCAATAGGATTGACCAAAAGTGATCTTCACCGTGGCACATGATAATCAAGCTCTCTTCAGTAGAAACTATGGAGTGACATATTCTAGATTCTAAAAGGAAAAGAAAAGTCGTCATCCCAGAGTTTCATATACAGCAAACCTTTCTTTTGTGCATGAAAGGAAATAAAATTCTTATACAGTAAAGAAAAGGTCACAGAGTTTGCCTCTTCCAGACCTGCCCTACAAATGGTGGTTTAAGATATTCTCTTGACAGAGAAAAGGAATAGCACCTACCTAAACCACAGTCAAACGTAGGGAACATCCAAATCAAAGGACAACAGAAGACTAAACCAAACAATGAGCAACCCATTGCTAAGATGACATGACAAAGTTACCGTCTGTCCATATTAACCCTGAATTTAAATGGCTTAAACTCATCAATGAAACATATTAGTAGGCTGTATGAGAAAACAAAACCCATCTACATGTTGAGTACAAGAGACACATCTCACCAAGAAAGACAGGCAAAAACTGAAAGTGAAAGATTGGAAAAAGATATTCCAGGCTAATTGAATGGAAAAATAAGCTGGCATAGCCATTCTTATATCAGATAATGTAGATTTTGCCATGAAAGACATTAAAAGAGATGAAGAAGGATGCTACATAATGATCAAATAATCCATTTAGCAAAAAGAGACCTTGCTATGTGAAAAAATGTTAATGGATCTAAGGGAAGAAATAGACACCAATGCAATAACACTGGGAGAACTTAATACCCATTAACATCAATTGACAGACTGAATTGACAGAAACTTAGAAAGGAAACAACTGAGCTAGACATTGGAGCAAATGGACTTAATTAATGTCTACAGAACCTATCATCCAATAGACCAAGAATACATTTGTTTTTCATCAGTACATGCAGCTTTCTCCAGGATTGTCCATGTTTTAGGTCACAAAACAAGCCTCAGCACATAAAAAAAAAAAACATAGTTATATCATGCATCATCTCATTATCATGAAGTGAGACTGGAGACCAATAGCTCAAAATACCCCAGAAAACATTGAAACACCTGGAGACTGAATGATATGCTGCTAAATGAACAACGGGTTATAGAGGAAATCAAAGGGGAAATTAAAAAATTGCTTGAAACAAATGAAGGCATTGACACAACATATTAAAGCTTTTGGGAGACAATCAAAGCAGTGTTAAAAGAAAAGTTCATCTCAATCAATACTTTGTTAAGAAACTAGAAAAAGAACCAAGTAAATAAGTAAATACATTTGAAGGGGTTAGAAAAACAGTAGCAAAGCAATCCCAAGATGAGTAGGAAAAAAGAACCAAACTAAGGAAGGAAATAAAACAAATGAAGATCAAAAGAACAATACATAAAATCAATGAATCAAAGAGCTGGTTCTTTGAGAAAATTAATGAAATAGACACCTCACTAGCCCAGCTAGTCAAAAAAAAGAGAGAGAGAGAGAAGGAGCATAGCATCAGAAAAAAAAAAAAGAACTGTAACAACAAATACCTCGGGCATACATAGCATTATTACAGGCAACTATATACCAATAAATCAGAATACCTAGAAGAAATGGATAGATTTTTGGAAACATACAATCTACAAGAATGAGTAAATCAATAAACTAAATAGACCTATAACAAGGATTGAGATTGAATCAGTAATTAAATTCCTCCCAACCATGAAAAACCCTGGAGTGGATGGCTTCACTGCAGAATTCTACCAAATGTTTCAAAAGGAACTTGCCCCAACCTACACAAGCTATTCTAAGCAATAGAAATGGACTGGGAGGGAATCCTTCCCAAAATCTTTCAGTGAGCCAATATCACCTTAATACCAAAGCCAGATAGAGGTGCAACAGAAAAAGAGAGCTACAGACCAATATCCCTGATGGACATTGATGCAAACATTCTCAACAAAGTGCTAGCCAACAGGATCCAGCAGCACATCAGACTCATCACTCACCCGGACTAGCTGGGACTTATCCCTGGTATGCAGGGATGGTTTAACATTTTCAATTCAATAAATGTGGTACACCACATCAAAACATTTAAAAATAAATGCCATATGATTATCTGAATACATGCAGAGAAGGCATTTGACAAAATCCAGTGTCACTTCATGCTAAAAATCTTAGGCAAGATAGGCATAGAAGCAGCATTCTGTAATGTAATAGGAGCAATATATGAAAAACACAACACCAGTATCATACTACATGGGGATAGACTGGAAGCTTTTTCACTAAGATCTGAAACTAGATAAGGATGTCCACTTTCACCACTGCTATTAAATATAGTATTGGAAGTCCTTTCAATAACTATTATGCAAGAAAATCAAGTTAAAGGAATTCAAATTGGAACTGATGAATCAAAATTATCCCAGGATAGAAGATTAATGAACATAAATCTATGACATTAGTATACACAAATAACTCCATGGCTGAGAGAGATTATTTAAAATAATGGAGAAGAATCTCAGGTAACTTGGTATTAACCTAACCAAAGATGTGGAAGACCTCTATAATGAAAATTACAAAACTATAAGAAAAGAAATACAAGAAGACAATAAAAGATGGAGAAACTTACCGTGTTCCTGAATCAGCAGGATCAACATCACCAAAACGTCCATATTAGGAAAAGTATTAATGCGATTCAGTACGACCACAATCAAAATCCCAACATTCTTCTCAGAAATAAAAGATTCAAAAGTTAATTTGGAAAATCAAGAGACCACGAATAGCCAAAGCTATCCTGAAGAATAAAAACGAAGTTGGAGGAATCAGGATTCCAGATCTTAAGATAAACTACAGAGTAGTGGTCATCAGAATAGTTTGATACTGATACAGAAACAAGGAAGTTCAGTGAAATAGAATAGAAGCCCAGAAGGGAGCCCACACATGTACAGCCAACTAATCTTTGACAAAAGAACTGAAAGTAATCCAGGGAAAAATTCTTGTCTCTTGAACAAAAGCTATTGGGACAATTGGAAAACAGAAACAGCCTACAGAAGTAAGAAGCAAGACCTCCGTGTGTCACCTTATATAAAAATCAGCTCTAAATGGATCAAGCACCTAAATCTGCACCAAGAAGCCATCAGAGAATTAATTTTTATTTTTAATATGTATTTTGTTTATTTTTATTGGAGTGGAATATATATAGAGAAAAGGAAAAACAGAAAGATCTGTCTGCTCACTCTGCAAGTCATAATTGCTGCTGCTGAGCTGATCCAAAGTAGCTTTTTCCAGGTCATCCATGTGGGTGCAGGATGCCAAGGCTTTGGGCTATCCTCCACTACTTTTCCAAGCCACAAGCATGGAGCTGGATAGGATGCTGTTGTTTTTATTTTATAGCTTTTCATTTAAGGGGATGTATAGTATCTGTGTAGTAGAGACTATCATCTACAGATGTGAATATACAGTGCAGTGTGCATCTCTACTTCCAAATGAAAATGGACTACCAATGAAACTGTTGAATGTATCTTGATAATAGGATGCTGTAATCTCTGCCATTGTCCATGCCTGCAATATTAGGATACACTTGAATAGCAGAATGATGACTGCACCTCCCAGTCGGGGAATCAATCCCTGGTTTCCCATATATCAAACAGGGATAGTCACCAATACTTTCTGGGATCACATATGCACACTGGTTTGTGTCCTAGGGGTCCTGCTTCCCATCCAACTCCCTGCTTGTGGCCTGGGAAAGCAGTAGAGGAGAGGCCAAAGCCTTGGGACCCTGGACCTGCTTGGGAGACCTGGAAGTCTCCCAAGTTCCTGGCTTCTGTCTTCAGAACGGCTGAGCTCATGCCTTTGTGGCCATTTGGGGGTGAACTAAGGAATCGACGATCTTCCTCTTCATCTCTCTTCCTCTCTGTATATCGAGTTTTCAATAAAAATAAATAAATCTTAAAAAATAGCGCAATGATGAGTTTACGACTGATTGTAAGGGACTATATGATCATAATATTATGGGGAAAATTAGAGGGGGTGGCTCAAAAATTGGGGAGGGGAAAAGCAAAATCCTGGAGCCTATGAATTGTATCTGAAATAATAAAATAAATATATTTTTAAAAATTACAACAAAGGTTAAAGTATTTTTTTGCTTAAAATGGGACACAGAAGTACTTAAATGAATGTATTTCCAAGTAGCCCTTAAAAATTTAAAATTTCTTACAGAATACATTTATAAAACTACAACATACTTGTAAACATCTCAAAATGTCCTCAGCAGTCAGGTAAGAATCTAGTTAAAAGAGTGACCCTTAAGTTGATTTTTCACAATTGTTATCTAACAAAAGATTACAGCTTTGCTAGATCAATAAATTAGCTTTACAAAAATTTCACATTATTTATATCCCACCGTTATTTATAGATGATCAGTTACTGAAGAGGGTGCAAATTTAGAGCACATGTTGGTGAAATTGTGTGTGCTTTGTTGTAGCTGAATGCTCTCATGTTATTGCTACCAAGAACTTTCTCTGTGTAGTGTTTGCCAGTCTTCAGCAGACACATCACTACTGCATTGTGCTGTTAATACTGTCTTGTTCTGTTCATAACACTCATTTTGGTTCTACAGTTTTGATGGTGATTTTTCAGTGATAAGAAATGTGCCTGTGATTTTAGTATCTTTTGTAGCATTTTATATCGTAAAGATCCCAATAGTGTAGCAAATGTTAAGGAAATTTTGTTGATTGACATCAGTCTAAACGTAGTCGGGATTCCTAATTCATGACTACTTATGTACTAATGGACAAAGACAGATAGTCAGTTCAGTAGAATATCAAGTACAAATCAGATTGAGTGTCACATCAGAGCTGAACTGACTTTTGAATCTGGCAAGTTTAAACACCTCTACTTCTACTCATCATGATTCATCAGGATACATTTAGATTGAAGAGAACATCACTGTTTCTCTCCATTTAAAACATTGGTCAGTGAATACCATACCTAATTTGGGTTATAAGAAAAAGAGCTTGTTTTTCAGCCTAGCTTACCTTTTGCTCTTTGGTTCATCAGTGGTCTTTGTCGTATTCGATATTCCTCACTCTGCCTCCTTTGTCATTTTGCAAGTGGTTTTTCTATCTTCTTTTATTTATTTATTTATTTTATTAATTATTATGCATTATGTGACAGTTTCATAGGCTCTGGGAATCCCCCCACCCCTCCCCACGCCCCTCCCCCCTGGTGGATTCCTCCACCTTGATGCAGTATTACAGTTCAAATTCAATCAAGATTCTTTCCTTGCAAACATATACCAAGCATAGAGTCCAGCTACTTATTGTCCAAATGGGTTGAACAGTTTCTTGGGGAGACCATTTCTGGTCCGAAGTTAGAGCTGGTAGAATATCATCACAGTCAATTAAGAGTCCCAATATAACATCAACAGCAATTTGTAACATTATGGAATTGACATGGTTTTGCGTAACCAGTATGTTAAAAAACAAAACAAAACAAAAAAAAAACAAAACATAAAAACAAGTTCTTAACCACAACCTGTGATTTGCTCATTGACATTTCAATTTTAGTTTGTACACAGGACCGGCTGCTATATACCTTAAAATGGCTATAAGGTACCATTCAGCTGTCTCGTGTCTATTTCATTTTAGTATTTAGCCATTTGTTGTGTTGAAGTATAATTTTGCTCATCTTGGCAGATTTTAGGATAATCTAGACTGGCTTGTAACTCTAACAAGACATTTGTCGACAATTAAGGTGCAGAACATTTTTTTTTGGGGGGGGTGTGCAGGAAAGTCCCCAACACCACGGTGAAGAGTGACTAATCTTTGTGTCCTACCCAGCGAGGCATGAGCCAATCCATGCCAACTCTTTCCTGTCAGATTCCAAGCTCTACTTTTTGTTGTTTGTCTATTTATTTTAGGTTTTTTAAGATAGAAACTTTTAAGAAGAAGCCTAAGTTTTCGTTTCTTTTACTGCAAAGATGAACACATGATGCAAGTCTGGCCAAAGAGTAACCTTTATTGATTAGGGCAAGGATCAGGGCTGTTTGCCCAGTGAGGAGCTGTCCTGGAAGTTCCAAATTAATCTCTGGGAAAGAGATTTCCTTTTGGGACAGTTGCTGAAATGGAAGACCATGTGTCTGGATTTACTTGTCACGATCTTTGCCAATTTATGCAGAAAGGTTTTCTGATAGCTCAGCTAAAACCAAAGAAAGAACTGAGAGATAGTAAGAAATGAATTTGTTGTGACTTAGCTTGAATACTTTGTATTCTAAGCTACAAGTTCTCCTTTTAGCTGAGGCCTGTTTAAAGTTGGGTTTTTGTTGTCTGTAAGTGAAAAAAGGATTCCTAACTCACCTGAGTCAAAAGAAAATCATACAGTTCTAATAAAAAACAACCTGCTATGTTTTGGTGTTGACTTTTCATCATGGTAAATATATCTGCCTAGAATTCTAGTAGTCTGGATAGATCCTTTGCTTGGATGTTCACATTGTATAATGTAATCTAGTTTTAGCCAGGGTGACTGGTGGTTTTAATATTAGTAGCAAGAGTATTTTTATTCTGAGTTGTATTTTTGACAATTACTTATTATTTATTACACTGGTGGTTTTAATATTAGTAGCACTAGCATTTTTATTCTGAGTTGTATTTTTGAGGTACAATACATAAATTCCTGACACTATTAAAACATTTGAGTTTAAATGAAGTAAACATAAAATACATTTAAAAATTTTTTAAAAAATGTGGAGAGGCTGGCAGTGTGGCAGAGGGCTTTGCTGGTGTTGTGATGCCAGCACTTCATGTGGGTGCCAATCTGAGCAGTTCAAATCCTAGCTGGTCCACTTTGGTCCGTCACTGTTCATGCTCTTGGAAAAGCAGTAGAGAAGAGTCTAAGATTTTGGGACCTTACAACCGTGTGGGATATTACATGAAGTTCCAGCCTTCTGGCTTTGATCTGGCTTAGCCCCAACCATTCCAGCCATTTGGGAACTAAGAAGATGGAAGATCTCTCTCTTTCCCCTCATCTTTTCTCTAACTATCTCCTTTGCTTCCCTTCCTTTTTGTTGTTATTTCTTTCTTCCTTTCTCTATGTCACTTTGAGATAACATTTTGATATACATTCCCATTAGGAGTTTAATGCTTCACTTAATGAAATGTTCAACAAGTAAAAAGCAAAAAAGACCTTCAGTATGAATATAAGAAAAGGATTAAAAAATCATAATCAAATGGAAAGATGATCCTTTTCACCCACATATGGGACATTTCAAATTAATCACAGATAATTTAGATTTTAGCAGTATAATGTTCTTAATCATTGGTTTGACAAAGACAAACAATTTTTTACAAATATATCTACAGCAATATTAATAAATACTTTTTTTTCTTTTTCTCAGTTCACTTTCACATACAAAAAAGAAAATGCTGTACTTGTTTAGGCCTGGTGTATTTTACTCAATATGGTGGTTTCCAGTTGCTTCATTTTGTTGTGAATGATAGCATTTCATTCTTTTAAACATCTACATAATGCTGCATGGTTCATATATATTATGTTTTCTTTATCCACTTATCTGATGACGCATACCTCGGTTGATTCCATATTCTGGCTGCTGTGAACAAGTGCTGCTATAAACATGGTCTTTCAGGTATCTCTGATACCATGTGTTCATGTCTTTTGCACCTATAGCTGGGAATGGAATCACTGCATCATATAGCGTATCTATTACTAGATTTTTATTTTTATTTTTTTAAAGAAATCTCCACAGTGACTGCACTACTCTACATTCTCACCATCCATGCATGGTGCTTTCCTTTTTTTTTTTTTTTTTTTTTTTTTTGCATGTATTTGCCACGCTATGTTACCCTCTGTCTTTTGGATTTTAGCTATTTTTTCCAGGTGAGGTGATATCTCATTGTGGTTTTGAATCAATTTCCCTGATAGTGATGTTGAGCATTTTTTTAACCATTTGTTGGCTATTTGTATTTCTTCTTTTGAGAACTTTCTGTTGAAGTCTCTTGCCCATGTGTTAGCTGAATTGAATGTTTTCTGTGGAGTTTTTACATTTCTGATATGTTCTAAATAATAAATCCTTTGTCAGGTAGCTTGCAAATATTTTTCCCATCTGTTGCTTCTTTTGCTGTGCAGACGTTTCTCTGTTGCACTTTTCTTTTAATTCTATTTTTTTTCCTTCCTGGTTCCCCTCCCTCTTGTGGAAGGTAGTTAAGGGCTATGACCAAACAGGTAAATGGATACCTTTTAATGGAATGTTGATTGGGATCATTGGTAAGGAAGCATTTTCTCTTTAAAGGTTGAGTGCACCATGAGAACTTTTAAGCCTGGATGGGTGGAGGGGCCAATAGTGGCACCTTGGGAAGATATCAGAACCAAGAGCAAGGAAATGGTAGAGCAAAATGGAGATCCCAGTGATGTCAATTCAGTGGTGACATCTCATTACATTGCTGGTAGGTGCTGCCTTTTCCTAATACAAAATTTTTAGTGTTTGTGTTTAATAAAGTATTCACTAACTAGAAATTTAAGTAACACCATCATATTGTTTGGCTCAGCCTTGTCCGCTTTATGGAGTTTCCTGAGGACAGTGACTGTGTTTTGCTCATGAGTAGAACACAGCCTTCAAAATTTGCTCAGGTGACTTGTGCTTAATAATTTGGGACCAATATAAGCAAGAAATTTCTTTGAGGTAACATTGACAAAAATACCAGAGAGGTCCATGATAACCTCCAGCACACATCGTAAGCTCCATAGGCAAATTCCCATGACTAAAGTACCCAAATGTCTTCTGAGCATCTGGGAACAGGATGTGTGATGGTGCATAGGTACTTGTGGCCTCCTTTTTTGGATAGACAACAATCCCTTCAGTGTCTTCTGAGTACTTTGATAAATGGCTCCTTTTACTTGTAATATGAAGCAACAATGCCAGCACATCCTCCACATGGCCAGGAGACCACAGATGATTGAAAAGGATGGAGCTGCTGTTCTCTCTGATAACTTGGATTGATGGAATTGGCTGGGTTTTCCTGGAAAGCTAGAGTTCTCCACATGGTGGAGAATATTATCCCATTTTGCCTCCTCAGTGAGACTTAAAGATCGGTAATTTCAACACTCCTGGTTTTTATGTGAGAATCTGTTGTCAGCATCTCTATTCTTCAGCAAAACCACCCTTCCAGCAATTAGAGCTGAGCTGCATGAGTGTGCCTCTTCCATGTGCATCTGGGGACCCTTTCCCTCCAAATTCTCACTCAGTCGTTTAAGTCAGAGGCACTTAGTTCCTCTTGAGTGCCATTCCTATGTCAGATGGAAATAAGCATACTGCTTAAACTCCAGGCAGCATATGGCAAAATGAGTGTCTGGTCCAGGCTTAAGGGAAGGAGGACTAAGCCAGAGGGGAAGGCTTGATGCTTATCTGATTGACAGTATTCTTATAGCCTTGTCATTCATATTATTTTCACTTCAGATGTGAAATTATATTCACAGTAATGTAACCATGTTGTGGTTGTTGATCTCATTTGTGCACATCTGTGTGTTTAGAGCTAGCTCTGCATGTAGGCAGATTAAAAGACTATGTGGGATAGTTTATGTTAAAATGCAAATGTACAATCAATGTTTCCTGGCCGACTGAATTCTCAATTTATAGAAAATTGTCTTTAATAGCACCGTTGTCTTCATAAAGACTAGTTAATTGCAACTCAATATGATACCTAAGAAAGGTGATCATCTGAATCACTTCTTTAGATCTAGTGAAACAGCTAGAGTATCAACCTCAGTTCTGGGATCCATGCTTTAAAAGGAACATTTACAGACCTGGCACAATAGTGTAGTGGGATCCTATAAGGGTGACAGTTCTAGTGCCGGTAGCCCTGCTTCCCATCCAGCTCCCTGCCTGTGGCCTGGGGAAGCAGTCGAGGATGGCCCAAAGCTTTGGGGCCCTGTACCCATGCGGGAGACCTGGAAGAGGCTCCGGGCTCCTGGGTTTGAATTGGCTCAGCTCCAGACGTTGCAGCAGCTTGGGGTGTGAATCCGCGGACGGAAGATCTTCCTTTATCTTTCCTCCTTTCTGCATATCTGACTTTCCAATAAAAATAGATCTTTATTCCAAAGGAACATTTGCAAAAGGAGGTGACCTCAGCACAGAATTAATTCAATCTAGTTCACATGAATCCTAGCAAGAGAAATGAATCTTTACACCATAATAAGGAAACAAAGAGAAGTTTTGAGAAAGTGTGGTGTTTGCTTTTATGGTGGAAGCAATCAGTGCAGTTTGTATCAATGCCAGTGTTAGAGCTAGTGATTGGATAGGAGCACAATTTTTAGGAAGTGCTTTTGGATATAGATTTTAGATACAGGAAGGAGTCTGCAATT
This sequence comes from Ochotona princeps, assembly GCF_030435755.1. NCBI lineage: Eukaryota > Metazoa > Chordata > Mammalia > Lagomorpha > Ochotonidae > Ochotona > Ochotona princeps. The sequence goes on from NC_080836.1 coordinate 23,514,771, forward strand.
GAACTGTGCTGCAGCAGATTTTCCTGTCACATAAATGAGCAGCCAGAACCTGGAAGATAATTTGGTGATGTGTGGAGTGGCGTCCATGGCGGGAGCCTAGCCAGTGTCCCCGTTCCTCTTCTTTCATATCTGTAGAGTCTGAGATGACTGCTTCATGTGAACAAATGTGCCCTCGCTTTGTTTGCAGATTGGTGTGATCAAAGGGGCTTAAAGACCAGTTGTTTTATGGAGCTTCTAGTAAAGCCTTTTGCCCTTCCACTCTCTTCTGGCCTTCTGCCTGAAATACAGATGTGTTGATTTTAGCCCTAGTTGATGACTGAATGAAAGAGCTGCATTTGGTAAGGTAGAGCAGAAAGACGAAGCAGCCTTGAACCCTCTGGTCTAATCTGCCTGGACTGCCTACTTTCTTTTACTTGTGACTCATAAGAGAAAAAACATAAGCTTCCATATTGTTACCGCCCTGCAAATTTTCAGTTGTTCTCACTGATAGTAAACTATCATTCCTAGCAGATATATGTCTATTCAACCACCTATGGTGTTATGGTTTCTTTTAATTCTAAACAAAAGTGGATTAACAACTAAATTATTTCTATTGATAATCTTTTTAATTTATTCTCTATATCAATAAAAATGCAAAAGCATATAATAAGATAGGAGTATTGGGATATTATATGACTGCATTTTTATTCTGTATTGTGTGGAGGATTTAAATGGTCCATGGCATTTATATGGACACATTATTTATTTATTTGCCTCAAGGCTGCCCAGAACAAAGAGGTTATTGTTCACTGTAGTTTCATGATTGGCAGTCTTCAAAGAAAGACTTTCCTAACAGAGAAGAGAGCTTTGTAAATCCCAAAAGCATCTTCTAACTAGAACCAAGCCTGACTGATTCAGATAATAGTATTTGTATGTAAGTCGTAGAATACAGAAGGAGAGATAAAGGGTATAATGAAATGAAAATACTCTTTCCCTCACTAATAAGAAAATGCTCATAAGTTGCCTGCACAGAGAGAGATCTGGAAAGATGGGAATGAATGTAGGTTTGAATTCTCTTGTGCTTTAAAATCTCTGAAGAATCCAAATTTGTCTGAAGTCTACCAAATTCTCTGAAGAATCTAGATCAATTGAGACAATCAGAGGAGCTCATTGCCAGTCCTCTTCTGGAAATTTGCTAGAATTAAACAGGGTAGAGGAGGAGAGAGCAAAACTCAACAGTAGAAAGATCTGGAGCATCTTGGTTCATGGTCTCAGATCCTTATTGGCTCTTAATGCTTCTCCAGATGTCCCAAGTGCTCCTGCATGATGGGTAATTTGATAATGTGAGATCTGTAATTTGTACCAGGATGGGTGTCCAGGTGAACACTTTATCTGGTCCTTGTATTCAAATTTCACCTTGAGGGGAAAGAAATACTTGCAGAAACAAGAAACAATCTTAACCATTCAGATGAATATTTATCTAAAGAGCTTATTTTTAAGTTGTAAGGAGTCAAGGTTACTGTTGGTTGTCAAGTCCAGGTGTGGTCTCATTTATCAGTCAGCATTTGATTGTGCTTTATAAAATTATAAGAATAATTTCATCTATAAAAGGCTGTTTCCTTTATGGGGGATGTTGGGTGTGAAATTCCTAAAGGTCTTCTGGGCTGGCAATAGGGATGGAGACAAGAATGTGAATTTGTAGGGAGTAATCAGAAACTGTAAGGACAACGTGTAACACTCATCTGTCTCTTGCGGCCTCGAATTTTCATAATTTGGATCACCTGCAAAGAATCTAGATTACCTTCCAAGTACACACAAGTGCAGCCTAGTGGCTGGAGAAGTGAGATGAGGTTCCGTGGCCTAAAACCAAGGGGTTGATGCCTGGCTGATGTTCCCTACCACATCATTAAGTGTAAACGCGTAATGACATTTTCAAGCTACCACCCCAGCAGCTGTCCTCCCAAGTGCAAAGCTTGCTTCACTTCACTCCTGCCCAGTAACTTTCGTAAGTGTTTCTTGTGAGCAACTCCAGCCCACAACTATGCGGGCATAGACAGGTTGATATCTTGGACACACATAATGGGAGGTTTTAACAGGGAGAACATCGAGTCTGAAGGACAGGTTATTAAAATGAAGACTTTCATGTGTTCTCTAAGAACAGCAAGCTGTCAGTGAAATCTTAATCCCACTGTACTCACTGAACAGTAAGAGAGAGAAGAAAGTAACCACAGCCTCTTTCAAATACTCCTCTGTCACAAGTTACAGACTTCTTCCAATTTTCTACTAGCCTGGAGAGAAAAGGGAGGTAAAGACATATTAGTCTTTGTAACAAAATTTCTTTTTAGAGCACTAAGGCACCAGAATTAGAGGCATTGCTAATATGCATCCTTTCATGAAGAGTAAAGCTCCAGTAGTACAAAAGATAAGTTTCCAGTTTGCTTGTCACCTTCAAATGCCATTTCTTGCTTATGAGATCAATTGCCAGACTATTAGGACAAGATACAAAAGGCTCTGGCTGCTGTTTTGCCAACCACACTGTGTGTTGTGGTACTCAGCTGTGGATAAAACACGATGTTTCTTATGTCTGTGCAAGCCTGGAGGATATGAGAAAAGCTGCAGGTGTTTCTGTATGTGTGCCTGGAGGTGTTCATGATTACAGTGTGTGTGTGTGTGTGTGTGTGTGTGTGTGTGTGTGTGTAGTATGTCTATGATAGACTAAGTGTGGCTCGGGCTTTCAGCACAGACCTTCATTACTGTGTCATATCGCTTCATTTTGAGGGATTTTTACCAAGATGGCTAGAGGCTTTGACATGGAACTGGGCATGTGGCCCTCTCTCACCACAGCAATCCTGCTGGCTTGGTCTCTTGATGATCTTCCCTCCTCTCCATCTGTCAGGACGGCCCCAGTTCCCTCCCCAGCCACTTGGCCCTTTTCCATTTCTGTGTAGGTACCTCAGTGAATTTACGGGAAAATGCACACAGAACCCTACTCAGATTCTTTCATATTGTATTTTTCTTTTGCTGTCATAGGCTCAGAATTTGGTTCACTAATTCACACAACTTTTTTCTGGATTTCGTCCTCCCTCTTCCTTAGGTTTTTTTTTTTTTTTTTTTTTTTTTTTTTGTCTGCTTGGCAAATTGCTTCCTCCTCACTGAGAATTATTTCTCTGAGTTATACCTTTCCAATTCTCATCTCCAAGCTCCTGAAAAGGCTAACGAGCACTGGAGCTTAGATTTTATCACTAGACATTTGCCACAGTGCTAATGTAAAATGCATGGCATGAGTCCAAAATCAGAAAACAAGAGGTTGCAATGTAAAAGGAAAAGGAAATGCTGCTTTTATTCTGTGTGATATGATTACCTGGAGATTTGCTTTTGAAGACACAGTTAAACCTTGGGAAAAAACCAGCTGTCATTAGCCTGAACTTGGAGGAAAATTGAATCATGAGCATATGGCAGGTGTCTTAGAAATTATGTGGAAATGTACCTGTGATTAAGGATACATTTTAAAATGAGAGTTTACATATATGAGACATAATTGCTTGGCAGAGAACTACTCTGTACTCTTAATTGAATTATAGGGTTTTAATTTGTCTTCTTTGAAAGGATAGTATTAAACATCCCAGGGCAGAAGATGGTGATCAGCATATGAGCTATTCTGTGCTTTTTGCTTGGTAACACTTCAAGGTGAACTTGTCAGATAGCTTTTGCATGCTCTGGTGCTCTGACCCATATCCACGCTGCACTCTGGCTCCCTGGCTGACTCATATGGGTCTCAGCCATGGGTGCCTGCCACTTTTCTTTCAGAAAGCCCAGTAAGACAGTGGAGTTGGGCCCAGCACGGTAGCTCAGTGGCTGAAGTCCTCGCCTTTCATGCCTGGGATCCCATATGGGTGCCGGTTCTAATCTCAGAGCCCTGCTTCCCATCCAGCTCCCTGCCTGTGGCCTGGGGAAGCAGTCGAGGATGGCCCAAAGCTTTGGGACCCTACACCTGTGTGGGAGACCCGGAAGAGGTTCTAGGTTCCTGGCTTCGGACTGGCACAGCATCGACCATTGCGGCCGCTTGTGGTGTGAATCTGCGGATGGATAACGTTCTTCTGTTTCTCCTCCTCTCTGTATATCTGATTTTCCAATATAAATAAATAAATAAATAAATAAATAAATAAATAAATAAATAAATAAATAAGATGAGACAGAGAGAAGTCATGATATTTCTTTCCCTAAACTCTTCTTTCAACATCACCTTAAACTGAATGTAGCTTTTGACTTCCACAAATGGTTCACTCTGTAGTTTTCTCTCCCTTTTGACTTGAGAAGCTGATCTTTTTCTGGCCCATGAAACCCTGGTGGTAATGGCAAATCAGGTCCCACAACGTGACAGTTACAAAGCTATTCCTTCTTTTCCTGCATTTTCACTTGTGTAAAAATTTCTTTGTATCCTCCACAGTTACCCTATGTAAGTGTGCTTTCTGACATTTGATAGACACATATTGCCAAAGATGAACCCTACACACAGAATTCTCATTTACTAGAAATATTGATTAGTGTAATTTTTGAGAGTATGAAATCTTCATTACTAAACCATGATATTGAAAGGCAGAATGGTGTAGTGGTTGAGGGGTATGTGGGTATTTAGCATAATGATTGATTTTACTTGGAAGCACACAGCCAGGACCAGAGTTCCTAAGTTCAAGTACTAGTTCCACTTCTGATACTACCTTTCTGTTAGTGCACACTTTGGGAGGTGGAAATGCTGGCTCACATTGATGGCTTCTGGCCACACATGTGGGTGAGCTGAATGGAATACTAGGCTCCAACCTGGCTCAGCCCCAACTTCTGTGAGCATTTAGGAAGTGGGAGGGTGGATAGATGATCTCTGCTGTCTCTCTCTCTTTCACTCCACCCCTCCTCTCTCTCCTTTGTTCCCTTCCTCCCTCCCTCCATCCTTTGCAAAAACAAATACAAATGAAGCACCACAGACTCAGTGCCAGTCTACCTGGATATGATTTCCATAAGGTTGTACTGAAGTATCAATTAGTTCAGCCATGTAGGTGTCCAGTATTTAGTGAATGCTATGTAAAGACAAGGTCTTATTATTACCTCTAGTACTGAATCATAAATTTTTATAAGGTGAAAGGTTCCAGAAAGACAGAATGGTTATTTCTGCGGTAGTTTGCATGAATAACTAAAAATTAACCAAACAAAAGCATCACAGAGCTAACAGCTGGAAATATGGGTTCAGAATTTGCTGTTCGCTTAAAACTGTGTTATCTGGTCTTCAGCAACAGTATGTGCAGCTTTCTATCTTCAAGAAGCTTAACTGGCTTTGATAAAGTGGAGAAGAATGTGGAAAGTGAAAATACCTGCACGACGTTAGCATTTGCTGAAAGAAATGTGAAGCAGATGCATGAGGAATCCATCATGTAATCTACACGTATTATTATGCTCTCAAAATTCACATGTTGAAGCCATCTGTTTTTGGAGAATGACGCAAACATGCACTGACCAAGCAGATACTGAACCTGAGAAAGGAGTGAAAGGAGGTGGAAGTGCTATTGCCTCATTTCAACCCAGTAAATTGGCCAATAAGCAACCATGTACCGTAGAGTAGAAAGTACTTGAGCCCACGTCAGCCCTCTGGGACTGGAGGAAGTGACCAGATAGCAGGGATGCATCATCTTTTACCTCCCACGGGCTCTGGGAGGCTACTTGGATTATCACCAAGGGAGAGAGTAACGGAAAACCTGGCATTCTACTGAATTATATGGCTTATAGCCACAATGTTATCTGAATCTCCATGTGGCTTAATAAATGAATCCCTTATCCAAGAAAGGAGGAATTAATCCTAATCCTAACTTGATTGCTCACTTGCAATATAAATTTGAATAATTCACTTAATCTCAGTGTACAGAATCTACATGCAATCTGTTTCATTGGTCGATTATCCTAAAATTTTACTTTTGTCTTTCTATTTATACTCATGTAGAAACTCTTCTCAGTTGTGAGCTATGCCCTTGGTTTTTGTCTCGTTAAAGGCGATTTGTTACTCAGCCTGCTTCCTCAACTCTCCTGACATTTAGGGTGCTGATTATACTGTTACTTGACACCATGCACTGAATTCTCCATTTTATTCTTTTCCCAGAAGATCGACAGGTAAATTCTCATTCCTGGGAAGTCCACCAATTAATCATTGATGATTATAGCTTATACTCACTGAACTCTCTCCATGTTCCTGGATTATTCCATACATTTTATCTGCACAACAGCAGTATCAGGTAAGGCACAAGTTGCTCATGCTTAACCCCAACACCTGAAATCTAAAGTAGTCAGCAATCTGAAAGTTCTTGAGTGCCATAGAAGGTGACACAAGTGGAAAATGAAACAAATAATATTAGAAATGTTCTATATAATTACCTTCAGGAGATTACATAAGCACACACATACGTCTACGAAAGATAAATGAATTTTGTCGTAAGAGTTTAAGTCTCAACGCCAAGATGTCAATTGTATATAAGCCAATATGTTAAAACTCGTAAAAATTTTAAATTTGAGGTACTTCTGATTTCTAATAGTTCTGATAAAAGTTATTCAATATCTATTGTTGTCAATGTTTTACTGATGATATAATTGAGGTTGTGATGATTTTACAAAACATACAACGTGGTCTCTTGTCTTAGTTTCCAATATCTAGTATAAGAGATTAAAATAGAATTGTTACCACTATCAATTTTCAGTTCTTGTTTCAAAAAGTAGGGATTACTAATGTTGGGTACACCATTTTTATCTCTGTGTAAATGAAGAATGCCTCTTTTCCCCATTCTTTTATCTACTTATAGTTCAAAAGATAAAATTCAGGCATGAAAATAGTGTACTTCTTTTCCTCAAATCAGCAACTTGCATCTTTAAAGACCCCCAGTCTCAGTTGGAAGTCTATTAAAAAACCCCTGTTTTAAACATGAGTGACTTTCAAAAATTCATGGGAGATGTGCATTATAAAAAATATGTTAGCATTTCAAAAAATTTTTGCACTAAAGCAGACATCTTACTACTTCCATTTTTCATGAACCATTTCAAGCACTCTCTTTATAACACTGAATTTGGTTCCTTGAGCCCTTCTCATTTTAAAAAGCTGAACCCAAACCAGCCATATCATAAGCTTTAATACAAGATTGTATCAAATTAAATCAGTAATAATATTCCATGACTGGAATACTACATGTGATAAATAAGTAAGTTAGAATCTATTAGCAGAGAAGGCTGCTTGTCTAATCCCTTAGCACACATTAAAATTTAGATACATGGAGTACAGATTATTATTATTGTTTTTTACAAATTATTACTTGTGCCTCCGACTCTGCCCTAATATCCTCTGTGTTGATATTCCAATAGGCACATCAGTTTGCACTGGAATCCTTCGTTGGCACGTAGTTCCATCTGTTTCATGAGTTACTTGAGAATAGGAGCCTGATCTAGCCCATAGCCATCACTTGGTAAGATTTTATAGGCTAGAAAAAAAAAAAAAACAAGGTCATGAGACTGATCTGGTAATTTAAATAAAATAAAGCTAATTTTCAGTTCTTCAGGATTGCTTAGTTATGCAGTAGTCTCCAATTAGCTCATGAAAGAGAAGGGAGAAGGAGGCCAGGAGATGAGAAATCCATCATCATGTGAAACCTTGACACAACATTGACCCCTAGGGAAATTAGAGCAAAGAACGGGCAGAGATAGTTTTGTTGTTGTTGTTTTAAATGATCAGAAAAGATCATTTTTTTAGATCATACTTTTTAAAAAGATGAATTTATTTGGAAGGCAGGGCTATAGTGAGAGATGGAGAGAGAGAGAGATGGAGAGAGAGAGTGAGAGCAAGCAGGGTTAGTTCACCTTGGAACCTGAAACTCCTTTCATATGGTGACAGGCACCCAGACACTTGGTCCCTGCTCTGTTGCTTTCCCATGTACATTAGTTGGGAGCTGGATCAGAATTAGTGGCTTAACCAACTTACTGCACCATAACACTGGCTCCTGTGGTATTTCTTTACTCAGAATGTTCTGTCTTTAGAAAACTCACTGTCATTAATTCATACATCAGAACACTGTAAGGAAAAAATAGAATCTAAAACAGGACATTTGAGAAATCAGATGCAAAAGTAATACCTAAAAGATCTTTACTTACAGGTTAGAAATGGATAGGTTAAATATTCTAACATTTCAAAAAAATCGAGAGAAAGCAGAACTGAGACAAACAGTGATACTATGAACAATTCATATGCTGAGGGCTTTTAAAAGTTCATGGAAAGCAAAGTAGATAAAAAAAATTTTAAATATATAAACTTTACTTTTCAATATAAAATCCATGAGGAATAAATGCAAAACTCTTGGTGTTTTGATACATAAACTCTATAAAGATATAAGAATACATTGTCATCAAAATGAGCATTGACAACATGGTAGATATCTAAAGAGATCGTCTTAGATTGAAAACTACTGGAGAAATCTCTGTGTGGAACTTGGGTTTCATTAAACAGAATTTTTCAGTGAGCAATCCTTAAAGTTCAGATAAAAATGCTGTTATTTAGAGGGTTTTTTTTTTTTGTATCTCTATCTTTTTCATCTTAAAAAAGATATCTGTACAGGTAAAAATGACAAAAAGATTGTCCCCAGGAAAGTGGGATGAAATAAAATATGCTGGAGAGAATGAATGTGGTATTAGAATAAAAGAGCTCCTTCTAGGTATGGCCGAACGCCTCAGGTTACAGGGAAGAGGATTAGGCAGCTTTAAATTTCCTTTTCCAACCAAGACTGGGATGATGGGTTATATCCTATTTCACTCAACACTAGGATGTTTTCTGATTTAAGAAATAGAAAGATCTTTCATCCACTGGTTCATTCGCCAAGTGGTAGAATGGTTGGAGCTAAGCCAATCCAAAGCCAGGAGCCAGCAGCTTCTTACAGGTCTCCCACCTGGGTGCAGGGTCCCAAGGCTTTGGGCCGTCCTTGACTGCTTTCCCAGGCCACAAACAGGGAGCCTGAAGATAAGTGGATCAGCTGGGATATGAACTGGTGCCCATATGGGATCCCCAATGTTTGCAAGATGAGGATTTAGCCACTGAGTTAAAGCTCCAGGCCTTCAACATTAAGTTCAAAAATCACATGATTAAAGTTCCATTCTAAACCAGCACCATTGGTTTTATGGGCACAGTGCATGCATGATTTCCATACCTTTCTTGCCTTACACAATTCCTGGCTCTCTGAAAAACTGCACTGTGCAATTCCCTTTGTGAACCCAGCCCTGCTCAACTGCTTGATCATTTGACCTGGTTAGAAACCCATTGGGTTCTTGCCAGAGCACTTATAATGTAAATCTTCCTCACTCTAACTTACATGTAAGGAAGTCTTGAATGTTTTTTTGGGAAAAAAATCTACAATAGTTCTTCTTTCTGATGGATACCCAGGTGAACAGGATTAAAAACTAAGTTCTGTAGAGAACAGTCAGGGAGCTCTTGACCTTAAGGGTAAATGCTTTTTCTTGGAAATCTTTCTTTCATAAAAGATATTACTGGTCATTCAGTAGGGCTCCAGGTTGGCTGCACAGTTAATTGACCAAGAAGCTTTTAAACCACACCCACGTGCCTGGGCTCAATTCAAGAAATGAAAATTCATTTGGTGAAGTTGGGGCTTTGGCAGGCCCAGGGAATAATAATGTGTAGCCACCACTGAGAGCCACTGAGTAGCAGAAGCCAGGGTGCTTGCTGGACATGCTGATGGAAATATTCATTTCACACATGATTATGGAGGACTCTCTTGTAGTTATTGGAGGTATAGCACGAAACAGAACCCCATCTCCACTTTCATGGAGTTTGCATTTTCTTAGGGTAGTCAAGCTGAGCAGGTCTCAACAGGTCTTGACTGGGGGCATGGTTTGCAATAGGATGTCTGTATGTGTGTCTTTGGGGGGACATTACACTAATATGATACTCGAACTAATCCTGAGAAGAAGTGAGGAATGAAATCTCATGACTGTGGAGACACAGAATTGTAGCTGGCAAGAAGACAGGATCATGTTTTGAAAGGGGAGCAGAATGGCTATAGGAAGTGAAGGAGAAAGTGTAGCAGCAAGAGAGGATTTTCCTGCACACCCCCCCCAAAAAATGTTCTGCACCTTAATTGTCGACAAATGTCTTGTTAGAGTTATAAGCCAGTCTAGATTACCCTAAAATCTGCCAAGATGAGCAAAATTATACTTCAACACAACAAATGGCTAAATACTAAAATGAAATAGACACGAGACAGCTGAATGGTACCTTATAGCCATTTTAAGGTATATAGCAGCCGGTCCTGTATATTAACTAAAATTGAAATGTCAGTGAGCTAATCATAGGTTGTGGTTAAGAACTTGCTTTTTTTTTTTTTTAACATACTGGTTACTCAAAACCATGTCAATTCCATAATGTTGCAAATTGCTGTTGATGTTATATTGGGACTCTTAATTGACTGTGATGATATTCTACCAGCTCTAACTTCGGACCAGAAATGGTCTCCCCAAGAAACTGTTCAACCCATTTGGACAATAAGTAGCTGGACTCTATGTTTGGTATATGTTTGCAAGGAAAGAATCTTGATTGAATTTGAACTGTAACTCTGCACCAAAGTGGAGGAATCCACCAGGGGGGAGGGGCGTGGGGAGGGGTGGGGGGATTCCCAGAGCCTATGAAACTGTCACATAATGCGAAACAATTAATTTAAAAAAAGAGAAAAAAATAAATTAAAAAAGAAGAGATGTTCAAAGTGAGCACTGCCATTAATGGCTTTAAAGTGAACTTCCTTCTTTTAAATCTTAGGCTAGGTACCATCTTATTACTCTTTATATGAAATTTCTTCACGTATCAAGAGAATGTGAGGAACTGGTGAGTGACATTGACATGTGTTCCAGATGTGTAACCTCTGGTGATCATGAACTCTTGAGGACTGAACTTGACACACTGCTGTACCTATTGCCTAGTTCCAGCAGCATTGTGAGTCATTGCTGTCAGCCTGCGCTACATTGCTGGTACCAGCACATGGGTCATGTGAGCAAAAGGAAGAGGAGTGGTATCAGTTCTTTCTACAATCATGGTTGAATTTTCAGGTTGAAATCTTCCCCAAAGAGTTTTGCAGCCCTGTTTAAACTGTTTCTTAAACTTCTGGTGATAATTCCAATTTTGATCGTATATTTTATTTTTACTGAATAAATAAAAGTCAGGGTTAAAGGGACAAAAATTTTAATCTTTTAAGTTAAGATTCTATGCTTCCTTTCTTTGTCTTTCTTATTTTGATTTCCTATGACTTTGCCTACATTCATTACTCTCAAGTAGCAACTATTAAAATGTACATACCTAGAAAAATGAATTACTGCCCTTGTATATCTTTTTGTGTATTAGTTGTTGTTTTCTTCTTTCTAAAATCCTCCATGTGTTGAGCCATGCCAACATTATCTGTGTTAGACTGTAAATCCCTTCTAGTCAGAGAGGATGCTGGTCTGAATGTCTCTGTGGCAGCATTAGTTAGTGATCAGAGTTTTCAAAAGTTATCTCTATGTATAGAGAAAGCCATGTCATTTCATCAGCTCAGCAGACCAGAGAGAATTCAACAAATAGCTTGTAGCCCCAAGGCCAGTCTGACTATTGGTTAATGCAAATAAGCATAGCAAATCTTTCAGCTCTGCCTCAGTAACCTCAATCCCATTGGATACCAACTTACGTGTTATGGCACTACTAGGCAGACCCTTCAAGCAAAGCGAGGTCTGCATGCCGTTACAGAATGTTCAAATTGGTTTCTCTTTAAATAGAGGCAGGTTTGGCTTTGCTGATCAAATCAATTAGAGAATGTTTCCCGCAGCTCATGCTCAGAATGGGAAATTTTCTTTCCAAAGCATTGGAGAAAGAGAAGAACTTCAGACGCCAGGGTCAAAGATCCACATATCTTAGAAAGTAAGCAGGATCTGTTTGTGTGAACAATATTTAATACAATGTCTAATTTTAATGACTTAAGTATAATTTACATAGAATGCAATGAACAAGCTAGAGGAGAGAAGTAACATAACTTTGAAAAACCCTATTCACTTTGCTGATGCTCTCAAGCATTCAGTTTAACGTATACATTTCTGTCTTTCTAAGGTGGTGTTTGTATCCCCCTCCTTTTTTGCAAGGAATTTCCATATCCTTAATCCTTATTCTGAGACTGTCTGCTTATTACTGCTGTACCTTTTTTTCAACAGTTACGTACCCTTTTAAAACTTAAACTATATTGTATATACTCATGTGTCAGCTTTACTTCTCAACATATCAATTTTGAGGCTACCCATACAATTGTTTGTATAAATATGTTGTTCCTTCTTATTTTTCCTTAGATTTTTTTGCCATTTTGCCAATTGATACACATTTGATTTTGTTCAGTTTTTGTTATATAAAGCTGTTACAGACATTCTTGCATGCATATTTTTATAAAATAAGCTTTTATTTATCTTGAGAAAATTTCTGTGAGTCCAATTGCTAGATCGTGTATTAAGCGCATGCTTCATTTGCTGGGATAATGGTGAACTATTTCTAAATTGTCTGCAAGCATAGAATTTTTGTAGTTTAGATATCTAACCCAGCACTTACGTTATCAGTTATAAATTTTAGCTATTTTACTGTGTATGCAGTTTTTGCTTGGTGTTTGAACATATTTTTCAATGACGAATGATTTTGAACATGTTTTAACATGTTTATTAATATACTTTTAGTTTGCCTATTTAGGTATTTGAGTCATTTGGCAGTCATTTTAGCGTGTAATATGAACCAAGGAATAATTTCATTTATCTTCTCACTTAGATCTGATTATTCTAGTGTCATTTGTGGAGAAGACCTTCTTTACTCAGTGTTGACTTGGAGATTTTTTATTTTGGAAATCAGTTGACTCTATACATGGGCCCTTTTTCTGACAGCTTTTCTTTTCAATTGATTTGGTTTTCAGTTTTCAAGTCTATCCCACATGTCTTAACTATTATAACTTTAGAATGAATCTTCACATTAGCTGATACATTTCAACCAACATTTTCCAGATGATTTTTTATTACCTGAATTCTTTGAAGTTTAAAATAAAGAATTAGGATTAGAGGGGGAATTTGACAGAAATGTTCAGTAGAAGTTACCTGGCATGCTTGTGGCCTGGGAAAGCAGTCGAGAACGGCCTAATGCTTTGGGACCCTGCACCCGCGTGGGAGACCCAGAAGAGGTTCCAGGTTCCTGGCTTCAGATCGGCGCGCACCGGCCCGTTGCGGCTCACTTGGGGAGTGAATCATTGGACGGAAGATCTTCCTCTCTGTCTCTCCTCCTCTGTGTATATCTGGCTGTAATAAAATGAATAAATCTTTTTTTAAAAAGTATATTAAGTTTATAAAAAAATAAAAGTATTATTTATAAGTTAGAATATTAATATATAAAATTATGTTTAGACTTGGCAGTCTATAAGATTTCTAATTTTATTCATTAGTTCTATTTTTGCTGCTTTCCTTCTAATATTTCTGCATGTGTTTCCTTTTTTTGCTCTGGGAGAATGAAGAACAGAGTAGTGAGAACAGATTGTGCTGTTCAAGGGATCCTGGGGAAAAGAGTTCAATGTTTTAACATTAAGGATGATATTCGCTGCAGGTTTTGCACAAATGCCTTTTACTTGCTTAAAGCTGTTAATCATATTCTGATGTGATGGGAGTTTTTTTTATTATTATTAATGTTGAATGTTGTCAAATACTTCCCCTGTATTTGCTGAATATATCACAGTTCAATTTTAGTCAGTGGATTTTGAATTTGAAACAAACATGCTTCTTGATATAAACTCCACTTGCTCATCTATATGAACTTTTTAATATATTGCTGATTTGTTTATTTCAGTATTTTATTCATTGTAAAGGTGCTGGCATGCATTTTTTTCTTGCAACCACCTTGAGAAGTTTTGCTTATTGAATGAGATGAATCGGAAACCTCTATTAATTAAAAAAATAAAAATTTATTTAGTTTTATTGCAAAGTCAGATATGCAAAGAGGAGGAGAAACAGAGCGGAAGATCTTCCGTCAGATGATTCACTCCCCAAGTGACCATAACGGCTGGAGCTCAGCTAATCTGAAGCCAGAAGCCCGGAGCCTCTTTTGGGTCTCCCACGTGGGTGCAGGGTCCTAAGGCTTTGGGCCATCCTCGACTGCTTTCCCAGGCCACAAGTAGGGACCTGGATGGAAAGCAGGGCATTCAAGGTGAGGACTTTGATTGCTAGGCTATCCCATTGGGACCAATTTAAATTTTTTTAAAAAAAAATTTGTATATTTATGAGGATCATGTGGTATGTGCATTGTTAAAGCAGGGTGCATATATTTCCCAAACATTTAGCTTTTTCTTATGGTGAAAACATTCAAACACTCATTAATATTATTTGTAGTCACTATATTCTGCACTAGTAACCCTGTACTACTTACTCCTGTCTAACTGTAGTTTTCATCCATCTACTTTCACTCATCTCACCCTGCCATCCTTTGGGATGCAACACACAGGTTTCATCAACAAGGAACTCTTGAAGAAAACAAAATATGAAGAATGGGTAATTCATGATAATTTCAAAGAAAGATGAGACTTTTGAAAGGGCAGTCACATTCAGGATACACACACACACACACGTATTTCATTCATTGGGTTGCTAGTCTGCAACAAGATTTTTTTCCTTTAGGGAAATTGTGTTACAAATACATCATGAATTTCCAGCTAGATTATTTTTCAGAATATGTTCCTGTACAAAGTAAAACTGCTTTGGCATGTGTCATATTCTTGTTTTCTGAGACAGGAACTGTGGATATTAGTGTGATTTTCCTGGATTACGGATTCATCCTGACCAGTGGGCCATCATCCCCCCTCTTGCGCTTGCCACCCCCATCCCCCACCTGTCTCCTTTGTACCACAGGAAGGGAATGTTTGAAAAGCATCGCCTTGATGGTGTACTCCATCCATTCTGCAGCGAGACGTTTCACTTGCAAGACAGACACTCAGTTTGTATGCTATTTGGATGGCTTTAAACTTTCCAAGAAAGTCAGATAGCATTTTGCATGACAGAGGTGGTACTCAGGAATTATTAGCACTATTAAAGGCTGTTTCTTTGGCAGCTGCCTCACATTGAATAAAGACAACTCTTCTTCATGCTTTCAGCTGAGACTAACATCAGGGCAGCTGTGTCCTTGTGGGGCTGAAAGAAGTGAAAATGATATGAATTTTTTAGAAGACAGAAGATGTAGAGACAAATCAGATCAGACAGCTTTGTTTCAGAAGATTTCACACTTCTAGATTATTGACAGAGGTGGTTCAATTTTTAAGTATGAATTTGACAAAATTCAAAGGCTTAGGCATTTTTACATTCAGAATTGATTGTTGTCCAGAGAGCTCAGGTAATTTTTTATTTTATTTTATTATTTTACTTTTTAGTGAAAAAAATTGGTCTAAGACCATGTATCTCACAAGGCCTCATACCAGGGAATGAGGAAGATGTAAACAAAGTCAGGAAGCATTGTCAATATGTTTATTCTTTCACAGCCATGCATTTTACCATAGGTACATTAATACGGTGACATATTCATTCCCTGAGAGCCAGACTTTTACAGACATTGGAAGTTAAACTACAACAGATTTGTTTATTTTAAGAACTCTACAGTGGATTGTAGGGAAATTAATAAAGTAATTTCAGCTCAATGTTCTTTTCATACTACCTGAGTTCTTCTCACTTTGTGGTACAAGGTATGGCATTGGTGTGGAGAAAGACTTACTTATGGAAGTATGTTCTGAACTGAGTACTGTTCTATGCAGGATGAAGTACTATAAAGCAAGCTTCATGGAAAATGTTTAGAAAAGCCAAGGCATGAATGAAAGTGCCTGCTTGATGTGTTGAGGAAACAAAAGCAGTCTGATTTTGCTGGAGCATGAAGTAGGAGGAGAGGAATGGGGAGACAGGAGGTGAACCAGGATTCTAGTGTTAATCCATGTTCCTTATCAAGCTAAGGACATGGGTATATCCTGTAGGGGACAAATTGGGCATTTAAAAGATTTTAGGTTCTCTGTAGTTAGTTCCCTACTGATTTGGACAATGTCATGAAGAAACCAACAGCTGCTTATTGTATGTATGACCAAATGACTGATACAAATAAATATGTATCAGGTATTTTATACCTGGTGGAAAAAAAAAACACTTGACATCTACCAGCAATGTAAATTAAATGCAAAGTCGCAATATAGGCTTTGTATGCTCTGGAAGTAACCTCAACAATTATTCCGTTGGGATTGAGCTGGGGGAGTCATTTCTGGCTGAAGTATTTAGATGGAGGAAGGGACAAAGGGAGGGAGGGAGAGATCAGTCTTCCATCTGCTGGTTTAATCTCCAAATGGCTATAATGACCTGGGTGAAGCCAAGCCAACACTAGAGCCTAGAACCACATCCAGGTCCCACATGCAGATAGTAGGGCCCCCAGGAGTTGTACCATCTTTTGCTGCTTTCCAAACACGTTGGGAAGGAGCAGAGTTAGAAATATCACTGCTAGAGCTTGAACTGGTCCTCATATAGGCAGTGGCTTAAACCCCTGCATCATGCCTGGGGTCTTCAAAAAGTCTTGTTGAGTCGCTCTGTGAAAGAGCCATCACTTACCACAGTCACATCTTCATATTCTAGTTAACATTTATTTAATTCTGGTTGCAAAGCAGAGTGACTGGAGGGGAGAGAAGGTGAAAAAGAGGGAGAGAAGAGGAAGAGGGGGAGAGGGAGAGAACTTCCATTTGCTAGTTCACTCTGTGCATTCCAGCAGCAACCTGATCTGGGGATCTCCTATTTGAGTGTCCTGGGCCTCAGCACTGGAGTCATCATCTTCTGCCTCCCAGGACATCTTAGCTTCAACCAAGATGAGAAGCTGTGCAGCCAGGACTTAAACTGCCTCTCTGATAGGGAAGGCAGGCATCCCGATGGTGACAACCTGCTGCACCACATTACCTGCAGATCTCATCTAGTTCTTTTCCCGATTCATTTGATTTCAGAAGTCCTATCTCCTTCTACTCTTATACCACATATTCATATTTATTTCTTCTCTGTCTCCTCTACTGCAATGTGTATACCCTAAGATTGAGTTCAGTCTAATTTGTTATATTTCCCAGGATTATGAATGGCTCCTCACAGTTAGTTGGTGTTCAACAAATGTTTCTTAACTGTGTGGGGAAATAAGTGATACACTTAGAAGGTGATGGGAGTTACCTGTGCATACAGTTTTTGAACCAGATTCTTGTTCTGTGCTGTTATAGCCAGCCTCGGAACTTTCATGTTTTAGACTACAGAGCTTTTTAAATGTTTTCTTACCTTTTCAAACCTACACACTAAATAGTCTTATAAAATCATTACAGGTTAATATACTCTCATATACATGTGTGTATATACAATGAGAGATTTTTCTTAGGCATGGTTAAGGCCACCTGAGTTAACCTACTTGAGTTTCTGCTCACAGATCTTTGGAGAAGCCTTCTTTCCCTCTGTCCTGACAACTTTTCTCCAGAATCACCTAGTCCCTTTTTCCCATGACCTTCCTGTTTCTCTTATTGTATAAGAAGTTACCTACTGCACTGATAACCATAGCTAAGCTCTTAGAAAATATTGTTTCTGCCAGTGGAGGTAGGCAAAGTATAGACTTGGGAGATTATTAACATTTAGAACTAATTGTAGAACCAAACTGACTTCCTTCTGTTTGCTTTAACGACACAAGATTTAGAGCAACGTGGCATCACACAATGATTCTGTCTTCACAGTGTGTGTCTCCCTTGGCATTAAGTCACAATTATTCCATCAGCTCCTTCAGGATGTGTGTTTTTGAGACTTACCAATTTCTAAATTCCCTTTGCAGAGAAATCTGACCAATGGGCAATTCCTAGTGGGATTTATGAGACAGACGTCAGATCTCTTAAAACTGTGGTTGACTATGATCTTGTTCACCTATAGACATTTAGGAATGCAGTATGAACGTGGCGATTTTCATTAAACTACCAGCTGTATTCCTCCTTTCTTGGATTTGCTTGCTTGATCGTTCCTAAGAATAATTTGTTATGCAATGAAATGAGAACTCAAGATGAGAATTATTAATTGGGTTATATATCAATGACGTGACTGCACACAGAACCCTGAGGGCACTGCATGTATCTTCCACATCACTCACTCACACACACACACACACACACACACACACACTTCCATTTACACTTGCAGTACAAGATAGCTCAGTGTCGCCCAAGTCCAAGTCAGGACTAATTATGTTTTTTTCTGGAAACATGGCTGTACTGACAGAATGCTGAAAGGGGTCCAAGGGAGGGTCTGTATGGTGCAGCCCTCTGCCTGGGGCCCTGCCTGCCTCCTGCTGACCTGCCTTCCAGAACATGCTGAGGGAATTTCCTGTCTGGGAGCCCCTGCCTGCCTTTGCTCATGCCTTCTTTGCCAGCCAAATAGGAACTATTGCTTGTCTGGTAAGCTTCCTCCAGCAGAGGACTTGCCTGGAGGCGGATCTGTCAGAGTTATCTCCCTGCCCTTTGAAGCTACACCACCATATAGCAGCTTTTGCCTCATCTGAAATCCTGCTTGCCTGGAAGGGATTTAGCCTGAGAAGTCCTGACCAGGAAACCTGAAGAGTTATTTACCTGGAATGTGAATCCCTCCACAGGCACCCAGAGAGTCGATTTGCACATCACGCTTTTCATCACTTACAGTCTTTTTTCTGGTTCAGATGACTGGAACTAAAATAGAAAAAAAAATATTTTACCGGTGGAAGAAATACTCTGGTCACGATTGGAGAAGGCTTTCATGACAGGTAATAGGCATACACGTTGGTAATATGTGGTTTTAAATACTAGGAAGAAAGATGAGCCAATCTGGAGTGACTTTTGAAGGGGGTCATGAGAAATATTTAGAGTGGAAGAGGAAGGATGGCAAAATTTGTGCAGATCTTGAAAATGAACAAATACAAATTAGTTCTGAAAACATTCATACTTCCATTATCGGTGAATATTTATAACTGATTCTGTGGTTTTTGCCTACATTTTAATGCACCAAAAGA
Organism: Ochotona princeps; assembly: GCF_030435755.1. NCBI lineage: Eukaryota > Metazoa > Chordata > Mammalia > Lagomorpha > Ochotonidae > Ochotona > Ochotona princeps. The sequence goes on from NC_080836.1 coordinate 23,533,873, forward strand.
AAAAAAATCCAACTCCCTAAGTGTAAGTCCCTAGCTGCAGCTTTGTGGGGCCTACTTTGCTTCTCAGGAGCTGCTGTCTCATGATTGGAGGGTGGGATCTCATTGCTGAGAGGCAGCCAGGATCATGGTACCTGGAGCTATCACATCACACCTGCCTGACCTGACCGTCTTGTAGGGTAGCATCCAGCTAAAGTGAGCATCCCAACATCAATCTCTGGTTGAGTCAATGATGGGCAGTGCCTGCAGTGTCTGAGAGGGAGGCAGGAAAGGGATCCTGGGACGTGTCTTTGCCTGATTCTGCAGCTCTGATGCACTGCACCTCCTCTTATTTCTCCCTGCACCTTCAGACTCTGATTTCCAGATCAGGTTTACAAACCAATGTGTAGTCAGTACATCAGTAGAAATGCTCTGGAGTCTTTTCTTTCTTTCCATCTTCTACTGCTTCCCCAAGAATGCTGGTAGGGAGCTGGATCATAATTGGAGTATCTGGGACTCTACCCGGTGCCCACATGGGGTGTCTGTGCCACAGGCAGCAGCTTTACTCACTACACCCCAATGCCCGGTTCTCTGGGTTGGTTGTTCACTGCAGAAAAGCTTGTACAAGGTGTGGTGTCATGTAGGTATCTGTAGAAGCTGTCTTCAGTTAGCTTAAAAAAAAATAAAAAGAGAGAGAGAGAGAATAAGGGCTCGGCTCAGTGGCTAAAGTGCTCGCCTTGAACGTACTGGCATCCCTTATGGGTGCCAGTTCTAATCCTGACTGCTCTGCTTCCCATCCTGTTCCTTGCTTGTGGCCCAAGCCTTGGGACCCTGCACCCATGTGGGAGACCCAGAAGAGCCTCCTGGCTCTTGGCTTTGGATTGGCTCAGCTCCAGCCGTTGTGTCCACCTGGGGAATGAATCATCTGACAAAAGATCTTCCTCTCTGTCTCTTCTCCTTTCTGTACATCTGACTTTCCAATAAAAGAAATCTTATAAAAAATGAGAACGAAAATCCTCAGTTTCATTACCATGCTGCGGATTTTGATCCTCTCACTTCCTTGCTATATGAACCTGAACAAGTTACGTGAATTATTTAAGTCATAGTCTTCTTATGAAGATAAGAAAATGAATGAGTATAAGAAAATCATTTTGTGGATGTGTATATGAATTAAATGAGCTAATTAAGTGTTTAGGCTAGTGTATGGCTCATGGTCAGGCTTGATTAAGGATGGGTCTCTAGGTAGTTATGTACATGTGTTTGGATATGAACTTCTGCCCGTTTTAGAGTAAAGTGAGCTATTACCATGTCAATATCATCAATGCTTAGTAAATACTGGGTGATATTAACTACTTCGTGTGACTCACTGACATTTAGTAGAACAGGGCTGGGCATTTGCTGTAGCACTTAAGTCACTGCTTCAGATCAGAGTGCCCGAGTTCAACTCCACATTTCCAATTTTTTGCTAATTCACACTGTGGGAGATAGTAATTGATATCTCAAGTAGCTAGATTCCTGTCATCTCCATGGAAGACCCAATCAGGAACGCACTTCCTGGTTTCAGTCCCAGCCCAGTCCTGTTTCAGGCCCTTGCAGTTTGATCAGGTCTGCTTCTCTCTCTGCCTTTCAAACGAAAAAAAAAAAAATCCAATCTATTTTTTTCTTTCCTATTCAAACCATGCTTACTCTGGTGTGTTAGTACTGTATTGGTATTGCAAAGTACTTTTAAGTAAACTTTAATAGGGTTAACACAAGTTAAGAAGATTAAGTAACTCACAATTATACTTTTAACATTATATTATTTGTTCTGGATGGAGGTCAGCACATCTTTTGTGTCATGAACCAAATAATAAATAATTTAGGTCTTGTGGATTACAAAGCCAGGGTCACAGATGCTCAACTCTGCTATTGCTGTTTGTAGGCCGTCCTTCAAAATCAAAAGTAACTGAGTCCCAATGATTATTTATTTTAAAAAGCAGATATTAGGCCAGACTTATCAGGTGTCTGTAATTCATCAGTACTTTGGTAGACCATGGTGGTTGTGCTCAATTTTAAGACCTTGAAATCAGTGTTTTGGCACTGTGGGTTTAGCCGCCTTCCTTGTCATTATCTCATAGCCAAGTGAATCCCACACAGGATTTAGAGGTTGTGTGAAGTGGGATAGAAATAACTAGGCTGAACAGAGGAATGCTTAAAAAACGCTAAAGTCCCCTTCCAAATGAGTCACCCAGCTGTGGATTACCCAGAAGCAGCAGCTGAACAATCAAGGCTGGCTTGCAGCCCACATGTCATACGATAATGTGTCCAATTTCATGTGTGCCCGTGAATGAATGTTGCTGACTGTAACCTGGCTCATGCGTATCTCCATCATTTATCCCATCAGGGGACAGAAGACCACTTGGTGAACCTTCTTCACAGTCAACATGGTTCAAATTTAAACTGTCAGAACTATCCTCAAATGTGTATCTACATCCAGTTACAGAGATATATGACAGGAATGGAAAACAATATGTTGCAAGATTCAAAGCATATGTCTCATCACAATGCCACAGGGCTTCTGGGGCATGACAAATTAGTATTTTTAATCAATTTGACAAAATATATAAGGTAGCACAAATAACATGCCTTTATGATTATAAGCATTAACTTGTTAAATGTCAGCAATCCAAAGTCACAAAAATGTTTGAAATCTTCTTTTGGCATGTCATCGTTTAATGCACTGGAGACCTTCATAAATAATAATAATAATAATAATAATGATAATAATAATAAACTTTCCAAGATGTATATGGAGTATAAGTGTCTCAGCCTGGGCACAGGTGCATTTTCAGAAAACTGGAGGCTGAGACTCTGAGGGTGAGTTATTAGTGGAGTTACTTGAAGCCTGTTAAATGTGTGACTGTGCAAGGCTGCATTGTATACCTGAGATTGAGACTTTCAACTCCTTTGGTCACTCAGTGAAGTCCCTTCTGTGGCCTCCATAGTTTCTGAGAGATGCTCAACATCTAGGAACACTCCTGTGGCTTCAGGCTCATTTCTTGTCAGGCATCCTCCTTTTTCTTTCGCCCATATGGTTTTCCTTTTAACTTTTCACATTTTTTTTTGCTATTGTCTTCCTATATCCCTCTTTCATGACCTTCCTCTCAGATATTGCGCTCATCATTCCCTCCATGAAACCTTCTTGCTTCCTGTTTCCCTGCAGAACTGTTAACATTCTTTACATCTTAGCCTAAAGGCTGTTATGACCCCCTGTGCATTCCCAAGCCCCAGCTGGTTCCTGTCCTCTGTCAAAAATGAGGACACCCTCAGTCATAACCACAGTCAACAATTATAGGAAGGATTTATTTAATTGTAGTGCTTGCATTTGTCTTGCACAGAACTGTACTATTACCTGTAAATTGTCCAATATACTTTCACTGCATGAAAATCACTTATCAACAATTAAAGATTTTTATTTCTTTGATTGCAGAGAAGAGTGCCTTGGCTTCTCTTTTTTGTTTTGAAGGAGGTTAGGACATGGCGTTCACAAACACATCAGTTTGGCATATGGATTGTTCGGAGCTGAAAGTGCTGCAGAAAAAGCAGACACAGGAAAGATTCTGACCTCTCTCCTCTACCAAAAAGCAGGCCCTGCACTTTCTGAGCAGAGAGGTGCCCTCCCTGCCCTTGGACGACAAGAACACTCATCACCAGAGACTGGAAGTGAGACTGAAATGGATCTATATGAAAGTAAATCTTTCATATTTCCCACTAGTTTTGCACAAAAATCCTTCATCACTTCCTGATAGTCTACCGCCCCCAATCCAAAGATCTTTGGTTGTCATTTCTTCTACACATTGTTCATTTCTTTTTTGTGTAAAGATTTATTTACTTTTATTTGAAAGGCAGATTTTATAGAAAGAGATGAAGATATACAGAGATCTTCCATCTCTGGTTCACTCCCCCAAACGGCTGCTGTAGTCACAGCTGAGCTAATTTGAATCTAGGTGGCAGAAGCTTTGTCCTGGTTTTCTACGTAGGTGCAGAGGCCCAAAGACTTGGCCCATCCTCTATTTGCCTTCCCTGGCCATGAGCAGAAAGCTTCATTGGAAGTGGAACAGCCAGAACAGGAACTAGTCTCTGCAAGAGATGCTGGGGCTACCAGGTGGAGGATTAGCCTACTATGCCACCAAGCTAGTCCCTCACTTCTTTAAAATGATGCTTACACATGGTCCCTGGGTTTAGGATTGCTCACTAGAATAGGATTGTTGAGTTTGTTATAGGGTAGAAATGACATTATTCAATAGGAGCCACATTTGGAAGTTTCCTTTTTTTCCCGGGGTAGCAATATATGTATTAGTATTCTGTTCGAATGCTTGAAGTGGCAGCCACTGCCACCAGTCCACTGTTTGATTACAGGGGACAACATCAATCTTCTACAGTGCATTGTGTTGCTAATCTAGGATGTTTGGTAAGTTACATATATGAAATGTATTGTGACTAAAAATATTTTCGTTTTATTGGGAGATAATCCTATGGAAATATGAGGAGAATCTGGACTTATTGAAGCTTTCTGTCTTTGTGGCTTCATTTTTTTATATGTGTAAAATTCTACTAAAACATTCATGCTTTTCTTCTGTTAATTTGTCTTATGTCTATTTAACGCATAGGTCCAGCCCACGGAGTATTGCAGATGACAGGAAACCTTTTTTCTCCTCTAAAACATGCGCTTACTGGCTACCACTGAATATGAAGGATATTGAATCCCTGTGTTTAAATACGTGCAGGCATGAACCAGTTGGCTGAGAGATAGGCATATTGGTAAATTGAGCATTTATGAATCTCTCAGTTAGCAATTGAATGCTGTAAATGTTTGGCAGTCATAAAAGGGTACTGTGATTCATCAAAACAAGATGAATATTCATATCACAATAAAATATTCCCTTTGACATTGAGCAGAGAGCTTGTGAAGAAGTACTTTTTTTTAAAACCGAGTGTTTCTTTTAACATTTTTTTGGACATGCTGAATGACTTGATTGAGAACTCCATTAAGCCAGAAGTTACTGACTACAAGGTTGACAGGGATCTGACATTGATGTATGTGAAAAAGGCTGGATGGGGACCAGGGAAGACCAGGTGTGAGATGAAGATATAAATGTTTTTTTTTGCATGTGGAAATATGAATCCAGCATTGATAGGTATTCTTATTTTCAAAGGGAAACAAAGAATTGATAGGCTTTAGGAGGAATCATATTTCTAAAAACATTGGTAAAATACCTTGCTTACTTAGGCAAAACACATCTGTTGGGTCACACATTTGCACGCTGTGAATTCAGAATGAAACTAATCAATGAATTTGCTGATGCATGACTAAATGACACATAAGTATTTCACCAAATGAATAAATGATGCATAAAAATATTCATCAGATAATATAAATCAAGGAATTCTATATTGAGAAGCAACATTTATTAACACCTTCTTTGATATTACAAATAGTAGAGCTCAGGTCTACAAATATTAAATTACTAGGGTTTGAACTTAGATGCACAACATTGAATAACATGGACTTGAATACAAGTGTTTGGCTGCTTGACTTTTCCCACATCTCCAAGTAACAGTTGAATGGTGTGTGTGTGTGTGTGTGTGTGTGTGTGTGTGTGTGTGTGTGTGTGTGTGCCTATCTGTGTGAGCATATTCTGCTATAATAAAAATGCAAGTGGAATGAAATATTGTTGCCTGTGCCAGTGCTTCTCAGATTTTATTGCACTTGTGAATCTATTGGGGAATCTCATATAAATGCAAGTTCTGATTAAATGGGCTCCAAGTTTCTGTAATTCTTGAAAGTTCCCAGGTGATGTTGATCCCAGGCCAAAACTTTATTAGTAAGAAGCTACCTACCTCTGACAATTGCTCCGCAGGCCTAGCTTGCCCCAAACATCTCAGCATAGATGATCCATGTTTTTTTTCCTTCGCTAGTTAACACTCTGCTGACACCGCCTCCCTTCCATTCTGAGTTCGTGACAAGTAAAATATATTAAAAACGAATAGATTTACCATGGAAAATAGATAAGTAAATGACTTGAAATAAGGGATGGTTAGGAAAACATCAAACCTTCCCCTATGCAAACCAAAAATCTCCACAATGCAAAATAGGCCAGTTGTCTCATGTCTTGTTTTTTAGATAGTTATGAGTTCTGGTTAGTTGCTGTGGGTACAGTTGAGTTGTTTTGTAACTAATAGTAATAGAAAATGACATTCTAGAAAATAAAGGAGAAAAGGTGGTCATAAAGGAGAAAAGGTATTTCATAGCATAATACCAAAATTTCCACAAGATGGCAGTAAGTTCCTTTGCTTTACATTTTTGCTGCTCTTAACCTTTTATTGAATATAATATTTCATCAGTGGAAATTTTTTTGGAGTGAAAATTTCCCTTTTTTTCCTGTAATGACAGAGCTAAACTGAAGGTAAGTTATGCTTTTTCTCAGTCCAAAAACTAATGGCTATATTTTGTCATACTTTCTTTTCTGTATTGGTATGACACACTAATGCCAAACTTATAACTTGAATTTATAAGGTTCATGTTTAAGTCTCAGTAGAATGCATTTTCAATGAAATATTGTGAAATATATGAATAGGTAGATGATTATATTCAAGATTTTAAGAACAGTTTCCAACTAAACATTGGTCCTTTATTTTCATTTAAGAAATCTCTTAAATATTCAGCTTATTAAGACAGAATACAAATACATTTTTCATTATGTTATCTCAAGTCTAATATAGTTATAATTTAATAAACAGTGCATTTAAGATCATAAACATTAAAGAAGTCACATTTATAATATTTGTGTATGAATTTCAGCTTCTGGACAGTATATTCTATGTGGGTGCCACCCTAGTTCCTCATAGTCTTCCAGCTTCCATGTTCCCTTGGCTTCAAATTCCTTTGCTCTGCTCTGACGATGCAAAATCAACTTCTCACTGAGAGTAGCTCACCAAATTGAGGGAGTGGGATATTAGACTCAACTTTTGTCTTGCGTACCAGATCAGAAGACCCATGGGGCCATTTGTCTCTTCTGCAGATAATAGGTTAATCTTAGGTCCTGCATGTAGGGTTTTGTTTAGGAAAACCTGAGCTAAACGTTACAGCCACCTATATGTCATCCCAAGACTGACTGGAACTTACTTTACTGCCGTGATAATTCTTAAAAGAAGCCATCAGAGGAGGGTCACTAGCACTGGGGACCAACCAAAGACTTCCACATTGGCTGGACGCACATCTCTCAAGCTCCCCATTAATTTGTAAAAATTCCTTCTGCTGATGCTTTGGCAGAGTCCAAGGATAAGCAATCACAGCCCTTATTTTTTGTTCGGAACTCTGCAACACATAAAACTACTTTCTTCCACCAACTCCATGTTAGTGATTTCCTTAAAGGCACAAGACAAGCTGGCCCATGGTTTTTAAAGAAAAACAGGTGTTTTACTAACCCAAGATATCCATGTAAGTGTGCTTAGACACTACCCTTCATACCAGTGATGATGGAAAATGAGAATTTTACCTTCTCACTGTTATCAGACTTATATGTGACCTTTAATTACCCATTTAATGACTTTGAGACTGATTTTCTTCAGATATTAAATAAAGCACATATGTTAGTTCACTTTATTTTCAACTCCTTAATATCCCATGCTCCTCCAAAGAAAATGTATTTAAGTTGAACATACATATTGAAGAAAGGCATGGTAAACAATGTTCATAAGGTCTTGAAAACATGACATTTTACTACTTTTTTTTGAAAATATATTTCACTTTTTTTATAGAGAGAAAATTCCTGATTTTTCCAAGAATTCCCAAGTGTTTGTTCTAAAGTTACTTTTAACAATGCTTGCTGAATCTGCACTGAGGACTATGTGGCTGAAAACAACTTTATTGTTAATTTCTATTCTTCACCTGTAATTTTTGTGTCATTTGGCCCTAAGGAAGAGCTGACAACTAGAAAAGAATGACTGTGTCTATATTGTGGGGTGATAGCAGGGACACAGGAGATACTCCTCAGTGGTCTTTGCCCTATTGGGGGGCAATACTGGCTTCTATCCTCTGAACTCTCTGACTCTGTCTTTCCTTCCCACCTTTCCTCTCTTCTTTATTTTTCTTCTACTCTTTCCCTTCCCTCTGGTCACTATGGCCCTGTTTCTAAGCCCATCCTATGCCATATATAAACTTTTGGATCTTTATTCTCATATAAATGTTGTCACATGGAGCATCTGTAAATGTTGTCACATGTACATCACCTCTTTTTGCTACTGTGGCTCCATCCCAAAGTGAGGCTGTACTTCACACATATTCTAGCTCCCTCGGGATGGAAATTACTTATTATTTTGTCTCTAATCAAGTGGAGATGCCTCCTCTGCTTTCAAATGAGTTTTTCCAGGATATTTTCTAGAAGCCTTATTGCTTTATATGAAACTACTTAAAACCATTACAGTTCATCAGTTTGTCACTTGGAAAGGAGCATAAAAGCTAAATCATTGGACTTGGATGAATTGAATGAATTGATTGTCTGCTAACCCAGCTGCAGTGCTAAAATGTCTTTTGTACGCCTTTATCAAACACACTCACATTTATGGCTCTGGGTTGTTAACACATTGAGGATATCTTACAGAAAAACAAACTCAGCTTCCTGTCATGATTGGAATTTTTATACCCAAATCACTTCTAACTGTGTGCTCAGTGATCTACGATGTGTCCTAAATCTGACACTCATTTGGAATTGGCTTCCATTTTGTACCTAAAACAGATGTTAAACCCAAACTGAGGAAGATATTGAGTGAATCGTGCTCCCTCATCCCCCAACTTAAGCCTCAATCACTTATATTCAAGCTTGTCTTTCTTCCCCATGGTGGTGCCTTTGAGCTTTGTCCAGCAGTAAAAATAATGTTCAATTTAAAGGATTGAGCCTTTGCTTTTACTGTTATAAAATGGGAAAAGACTGTCTTAAGAAATCTTTCACCTTCCCGTAACAGTTCCCATACCTGATCTTGGCATCGAGCTTGCTGGTGTCCCTACTGCTATGCTTGCCCTGATTTTATGTGGATCTTACCAACTGTTCAAATAGGATGAAAAAGTTTGAATTATTTTTCCTAGCTTAATAGGACCCTTTCTCTCTTTTCTGAAATCTTGATAAGCTTAACCAATAAAGCTAGGTAAGGTGGGTGCATGCTGACCAAGTTCAAATGTGTTGTTCTGTTGTCATCACACATTGAAATGAAACAGTGTCAATTCAGTTCATTTTGGGGTAATTTCACTGCAATGCATAAGAACATTTAGACAATATGTCTTAATACCCAAAATCAACAAAGTATTTGCTTGTCAAACGTTTGGCATTTCTAGGCTGCTAATTTTAGATGAAACTTTCAGATGAACCCTTCAGTAATCTTACCCATTTTCTACTTGCCAGACAAACTCCTAGATATCAGATTGTTTAAGGGACATCTACAAAGACACATTTCCTGCCTTTCAGAATTTCACCATTTGGACAAACTAGACAAAGAGCTCAAATGCAGGAATGAACTGATTTTAGAAAGAATGCTTATCCTGTGGTTATATTTAAAGACTTGTAAGATATTGTCATAAACAAACAGTGGTGAGCACAAGTAATCACCTTGATTTGTGTTGATTTTATTACAACCACAAAGTGATACACAATGCTTGAAATTCTTTTAAGAATCACTTTATTTATTGAACAATTAATAGCTTATTAATAGATTAATATATATGAGACACATTACCTTGATTAGATTAAAGTTGAATCAGAAAATTGGAAGCATTTAGCTGATGAAAAAATTGAAGGAAAGCCTAAGTTATGGTTTATTTTTTGATGGAATAGATACAAAAGATTTTCAGTAATATATGGTGACTTTAGCCCAACATTTTTATTTTATAGGTTCAAGATTCAGAGGTTAAATTATTTTCCCCTAACTACCTTGTAATTCCAACTTAATTTTTAAAGGAATTATTTATTTTTACTGGAAATATTTTAGAGCAGAGATAGAGAAAAAGATCTTCTCTCTGCTGGTTCGCTCCCCAAGCGACTGCAATTTCTGGAGCAGAGCAATCTGAAGCCAAGAGTCAAGAGGTTTCTGGGTCTCTCACGACGCTGTAGGGTCCCCAAGCTTTGGGCTGACATCTACTGCTTTCCTGGGCCACAAGTAGGGAGCTGGAAGGGAAGTGGAGCCAGCACTCATTTGCGATCCTGGTGCATGCAAAGTGAGGATTTAGCCACTAGGCTATCACGCCGGGTCCTCAGACTTAATTTTACAACTAGAACCTGCATACTTCTATTCCCTTTCTAGTGCAATTTTTTTTTACCCTGGAAATACATTTATTGTTTCTTAAAACAGCCCTTTAGTTACATTTTAAATGGACACTTTAAACTTTAGCACAAGCTATTTTTATAAGTCTACACTTTTAGACATGTTCCTAATAACTAGGAAGTTCATGCAGTACCTAACCTGAAATCGTAGTATCATATAAACACATGTATACTTAAACAATAACAACTTTCATTTCATTTCTGAGGAAATCAATTTAGAGTTAATACTCTAGTTAGGAGATTTGTACTCAGAACTGAGTTCTACTCCAGGTGACATGGGCAAATGCTGACTCATCTTCTCCCTGAGACCAGCAGCTTGATTGACTATTTGTACATTTAGGTTTTTTTCTCTTGATGAATAAAAATGGCACATGCTTTTGAGAATCCAAATGACATTTCAATACATACATGCGTTGTGTATTATTGTGTCAGGGTAAGCATATCTATCTACTCTGGTAGCTATCACTACATTTGGTGAAATTATATGCCCCTTCGTCTAGCTTTCTTGCAATATATAGTATATTATCACTATCTGTAATGACTACTGTTCAAAAGATTACTTTTTATCCATTATTTTTACATTAATTTTCTTTTTATTTTGAAATAAAACATTTTAAAATAGTGTTATAGACAAAGGCTTAATGGTCTACTAAACAAAATGTTCAACAAGCATAAAGTAAAAAGATCAGATTGAGCAGGAAAATGGGCAAGGACTATAAGCAATCATGAAGCTTTTAATGACTTCTTCTGCTGTTTTAATGTTACTGGCATGGAACAATCCCAAAACTCACTGGAGTGGGTGCTATGGAAACCCTCAAAACTGGAAAATTGTACCCAGTTTTCAGTAATTCAGTCACAAGGTCTGGCATTGCGGCATAGCAGGTTAGACTGCTGCCTTCCATTTCAGTATTCACTATGAGCTTTAGTTCAAGTTCTAGATGCTACCCTTCTAATCCAGTCCACTGTTAATATGTGCCTAGGAAAGCAGAAAATAATCCAAGTGCTTGGGAACCTGTCACCCACTTGCAGCCATTTAGGGAATGAATCAGTGAATGGAAGACACACTCTCTCTCTCTCTCTCTCTCTCTCTCTCTGTTTCTCTCTCTCTTTATAACTGCATTTCAAGTAAATATATAATTATTGTAAAAACCCAGTCACTCATTACTAATGTTGTAGCACAAATGAGATGTTTACTGTGCAAGAAACTGGGCAACCATCACTAATTCCTGGGCTCCCAAACAGGATAGGAATAAATGTTCTTAGAGATTGAACCTAGGGCTGAGAAATGTGTGTTCAACTCTTGGTCAAGTTTCCTGTTTGAGTTGCAGTACTGGTAAACCATCCTTAAATGGGTAATTTTGATGAAAAGTGGGCTACACTCAGTCAGGGGTTACATGCATTTCACAGTTTTGCTTCGCTTGAAGTCTGGGGTTCTGTTAAATGAAACTCTTCAGGAGAAGACTGAAAATCAAGATGTTATCAATGAGAGGAATAAGTGACCTCACTGTCTGGGATTGGGGTCCTTGTGGAGTTGGCTGTACCACTCTTTCAATTTCTAGGCTTTCAGTTTACTAAGAGAATGATTCGCAATGAAGTAGGAACAAGGAGACTTTAAACTAGGAGGAGAGGCTGCGAAACTGTAAGAGATTAGAATCTCTAGTAGCTAACATCTGCACCCAATGTATTGTATAAAGGTTTAATACCATTAGGAAGACCTATTAGGCCTAATGGATGCTTAAGAAGTGAATACTAGCTGGCTCAAAAATGTTCTGAGGGCATTGAAAGACAGAGGGTGGGGGAAGAAACTATTTTGTGCCAATTATTCTATTTTAATAAGCTCTACTATCACTTTGACAGTAACATTTAACTCAAACTAATAGGCTTCCTAGTTGGCTGACCTCACATAAAGGGCTAATTGTTATTCTGAAATTCATAGACAACCATGTAGCTTTTTGCATATACTTGTTATTGATTATAGCAGAAGGTGTTTAAATCTGTACCAGTTTCAGAATTACTGTATTTGGTATTTAAAAACAAACTTATCTCCTGTTACAAAATATCACTGTCAAAGTTCAAAGTTATAACTAAGTTCTGCACATAGCATGCTAACATTCATTACTGGCATAACTGGAGAAAGATATTATTTAGCAACAATACAAAGTACTAATTGAATAATTTTTTAAAATCCCATTTCCTTTTCTCTAAATCTGTAAGTCTATTAGTCCTAGAATTACGATTCTTCCCAAGAATATTTTAGCAGAAGCTCAAAAATATTATATAATGTTCTGTAACATAATTAGTAATGCAATAAAATATTTTGCTCTAAGTCACTTAATAAGTGGACTATGTGACTAATAATATTCTTGAAATGAATTCCAGGACAGTTCTCAGGTTCTTCTTTCAAAATAATTGCATATAATTCTAAAAAATATATTAGAGATCAAAAGCCTGCCGCCTTTATCTTCTTAAATTAGACAGCATGCTGCCTAACAGTAGTGTATAATGAAGCTGCTAGATGTCAAGACAGAACATGATAAAAGACTAAACTGAAAGCTTCCAGAAATTCACTTGGATGGAAATCCAGAGATTGTGCTTCTTAGCCCACTTTACCCGTGTAACGGAGAAGCTGCAGCATCTGATTTGTTGTTGTTGTTGCTGGTGGTGGTGGTGGTGGTGGTGGTGGTCTCCCATCACATTCAAGCTGCTGATTTGATACTTCAATAAATTAACATGCTGCTAGGCTTCCATGGCAAAGTCTCATCGATAGCCACTACTCTCAACTCAATACCAGGAATCCATTAATACTTCTATGGATCCTTTATTTTTTATGGTGATTTATTTTGTTTATTTTCTGTCTGAACTCAGTATACAAAAAATATAAGGCTTTCTATCTGAAAATCCTCACAGAAGGGGAAAGAAAACTGTTGATGTAATGAGAGGCAGTGGGTGCTTTCCTACATGGCAGGGGATGTAGGCACATCATCTTTTATCGTTTCTCAGCTCTGCAGAATTATCTGCTTTTTTTCATGGGGCATCACTTCCTAAGTAAAAAGGAGATGCAATTTGGAGAATTTAGCATAAATACTGGTCAGCCTTTTTGCTGTGACATTTTAGTGCCTATCATTCAGACATTCCTTTTAATGCTGTCAATATTTACAATGGAACATCAAGGGCATAATTTCACCACTGAAAATCAATTTCATGTAAATGCCATTCTCTTGTAGTGCTAGTGATGAAGGACCCTTCTCTTCAGTTTCCCTCCCTACCTCTTAGGCTGCTTTGCCCTGCAATTTATTACTAGTTCCTTCAGCCAAGCATTCTCACAACAGGGGGAGTGGAAATGATCAGGAATGCCAATTACTCTCGGAAAGGCCCTTCATTAAGACTGCTTTCTGAGAATCCTAACACTGATTGAGTTTCTCAAGTTGAGCTCGTATGATCACACAAAATTCAGTGTTGCTGAAGCTCTTGGATGCTTTATTTTACATCCCACTTGGGCTGTTTTCTTGAGACCTTTTCCTTACTCTGGGTCAAGTGATGCTGACTTCCACCTTTTTCTCTCTTTGTTCTTTCTGTTCTCCTACAAAATTCTCTTCCTTGGTGACTAGCTTTCCTAAATTTTACCTAGCCTTCTCCAAAGGCCACTTCCCATGTCTTCCCCCTCATGGAATCTTATCAACTCTAACACCATGTTGATAAATAGATGGCCTTCAGGAAATGCAGGATTCCAGAGTTCTTTTATCACCTGTAAGGTAGGTGCTGATTTTGTTTAACGAGTTTACAATGAGTGTTGGCTATAAACATCAACCCACAATTTCAGATATGGGGAAGTATAACATTCTTCCAATAAATGACTTTTCCTTTTTGCATTTCAGTGGAGTGATCAGCATGCAATCTTAGAAAGGATTTTAGCTATTTTCTTCCTTACAATGCTGTCCAACTTCCAAGGGACTTGATGCCAGTTCTGTGGGAGTAATGTCACTAGACATGGAACCTGAGATGATGTGTGTACTCTGTCAGAACTCAGTGTTCACTGCTCCATTCATCCACTTGAGGAGTGTGGAGACACATCTGTGTCTTGTCAATGTGGCCTTCACAAGTCCACACATTCTAGGCTTGCCTTTTGGGAATTTTGGAAGTATGACTGCCATCTGTGCTCTGGCACAAGAAGGAAGGTAAACCTCACTGAAATTGTTTAAGGTCCTACCCGCTCTGGTACAGTGTATGGCTGTCCCTCTCCCCAAGACTTTCTCTGGCAAGTGGGCCACAGGTTGTTTGTTTCTGATCACCTGGATCTTCCTGCTATTTTTTGTATTTTTCATCCAAGGGTCAGAATCCATTTCGTAATGGTACATTGGTATTTATGTTCCATTGGTTGTTTTCAGACTCTCCTTCTACCTCCTAGTCCTGAGGACTCCAGTCCATTCTGGGTGGGTGAGGGCTAACAGCAGTGCATTCTTGCTCTTTCTTGTAATATTTCATTTGATTCTTTGGTCTGTCCCTTGTATTCTCCCAGGTACTAGTCTTTTGAAAACCAAAAGACTAGAAATAAATTGATTGTCCCTCTACTTATTGCTGTCATAAATAAATGTAATTCATAAGCACTTACAACCAGAAAAAAATGCTTAAATATGGAGGAAAACATTGGAAGAGGAAGAAAGTAGAAAACAGGCAGAAAAACACTAAAAGGCACATTGAAAAAGGCCCTAGTATTTATTATGTTGAAAATATTTTGACACATTAATTTCTCATGATACCCAGGAATTTTTTTTTTCCAGGAAGAGAGGCAGATTTAGTATTACTGTAACTCCTGTAATTCTCAGGGCCATATATGACTGGGATTTACTCGTTTCTTACTGAACAATTGACTGAGAGCAAAACAATTTGTTGTTTAGTAAGTGCAGCCCATTGCTAAATTCCTGCAAAACACACATTGTTATACGAATTGCTTCTCTCTTACACTTCTTAGCCTATTAAAAAGTTGTGCAAAACTAAACAAGGCAGAAATTTGTTAAATTTATTTGCTGTTTGTAGGAATTTAGGTCTCTGAAATGTGTAGTCTGCTCTTCACATTGCAACAAAACTCGGTATCAGAACTTAGCAGTCAAGAACCCTTTAACTAAAAGAACAGGAATTTTAACAAACATTAAAAAAAAGTTGAATAGTCTCTGGTTAAGACAAAGCTATTAGATTTATGTGTGAACTTTGCATCAAATGAATTTTCAACACTTTGAATACAGACGTTGGTAAACATTTTATTTCTTGATTTGGAAAACTTTTTCTTCACAGTTTATAACAAGAAATTGGCTAGATATACTGAATGTGAAAATTTTGCTCCCCAAATTGTGAAATCAGAAATAGTCACACCTCAGGTAATTAGGCAAGGTGGAAATAGATGTTTTTATCCCTTCAGCAGTTCTGGATTTTAATTTTTGGGAATGAAGTAACGAGAAGATTTTATTGAGAGGATTATCTGTAAGATTAGTTAAAATCGCCTGGAAATTGGTGATTATTTATTACTTGTCAATGAATGCTGAGGTGTTCTGCAAGTAGTTATTTAATAATGATATTGGATTTCTTATCTAGTAGTATACTTTTGCTGGCTGTTATTTTTTTTTTTCTGATATATCAACCTAAATACTAAGCAAGGACTCTTTTTAGATTTGATTCCTGTGTTGACCAAATAGGCTTTGTTCCACAGTCAGAGATACTCCAAGAAATTGGCATCAGTTTACATAGTTTTGCTCTTGGCCAAAACAAAAACACAAACAGCCTTCCGCCTCCACCAAAACAAAACAAAACAAACCACAACAGCATTTATAAGAACACAGATGCCAGCCTTGATTGTGTAAGGGTGGTGGCTATTAAGGAATTCATATAGGAATGACTATCTGTTTCACATAAAATTATTTTAAGCCATTAGCACTTACATACCAGAGCCCTGTCTTCTGTCCAGGACTCCCCCTTAGTCATTTCATCCCAGTTATGCCAATTTGCGAATTTCCATAAGTAAATGTTAGAAGACTTACTGATGCAGAGACTATTTTCCCTAAGAGATACTGCTATATTGCTGTTCCTACATGACCTCTCCTCTTTTGTTTTGTAGTTAGTGTGTTTTATTGCTTTTCTTAATGTGGTTGATGCACAATCATCATCTTCAACAACAGACTTCAATTTGGAAAATGTAATAATGCCACTTAACATATGTCAAAAGCACGTACTAAAGGAACAATATAAAAGCAGTTTCATGCACAGGTAATGATTTAAGAAATTAAATAGGAGTAGATATGTGGATATTTTATAGACATTTCAATTAATTTCCAACCATATGTTAAAGGTTTGAATAGTACATTATCCTTCTACTATACTATGTAATAATAAGAGAGCAAATGGGGAAGAAGGAAAGAGTAGGAAGAAAGAATTCCTATACCTACTGAACTGTATCATGGGAAATAATAACTTGAAAATAAATAAATAGAAAAATATACTTTGAAAGACATACAGTATCCTTATATAATCTTACGAATTTCAGGAAGTTTGACAAAGAAAATCTGCAAGAATGATATTTATTAGCTGCATCCGTGGTAAAAATTTGTATTATCATTAGTTGCAATAAGATGGTGAATATAAAGGGCAGAGCTTTATATGGTGGAAGCCCACAGGAGAATTCCCAAATGTTAGGACCCTGTATTCTTTCCTTTATTATCCTATTCTTTGAATGTTGATGTTTCTTCCAACTTTGAAGGACGGAATTTCCTGCCTTTGCCATCCCTGCCATGAAAATTCTCTCTCAGAAGTCATTGTCTTTTTGGTTTTATTGTCAAAGCTGATGGCATTTATGCTGCAAATAGCAGACGGTTTGCTGGCAATGGCTTGATCTCCAGGCACCTGTAGCTCAATGGGACACTAAAAGGTGGCAGTTGGCAGTTTTGACTAGTTAACTTCCTACGTAGAGAATTTAAACCCAGAATGATCTCATACTCTTTTCATTGTTCCATACTGTGACGTCCACTGTTTTGATTTTCTTGAAATAAGGAACAGCACTGATTTTCCATTGTCTTAGGGCAGTGGTTTTCAACTGTTTCTAGGATCTCATTCCACTATGAAAATTTCTTACTTTTTGATGAGAGTTATAACTGGTGTCAGTTGCTATCAGAAATTAAAACAAGAACTTTAAAATTATGTAACTAAATTTATAAATAATAAGCTTGTTACATACTAATAATTGTACTATGTTTTACAAATAACTAATTTCTAAAACAAAATTGATGAAAAATGCCTTTTTTAAGGCTTTTTTCTTATTTTTAAATTTTTTCAAGTGGTTCAGGAATAAAAAAAGGTATTTTTCTTTAAGCTCTGGGTATCAGAGGAATCCCAATGTCTAAGGTGGCCCTCCAAGGGTTCCCTTACCAGCAGCATGTTAGAACAAGGACTCTGCCTGGTCAAATATTCCACCACTCAGGACATAAATATTTTAGAACAGCACGTATATGGAGTACTGAAATGAGAGAATAAAAACAGAAGCATCCCTCTGATTTTCTCTCTCCTGGGTTTGAGACATCTCTCAAAGATCTATCTAGCCTGTGGCATCCGGACATGCACTGAAGCTCATAGGGAGGTAAGGAAGGTGAGGGTGAGGTTAACACGTGTTACCCATGGTTGCTCAAGCCTTGTATGCCTTTGGGTATATATTTGTCAGAACAGCATTGTCAAGGCGTGATCGGTTCCTGTGACCAGTGGCATTCTAGAACTGGGCCTCTGCCTGGTCAAATTTGTCATTGCTCTGCTGCCTTGGGAAAAATAGTTGTTCTAACTCTCAGTTAACAACAAGCTTGTTTTTGACAGTGAGCCTTCTCAGCGAGAGTGTTAGCAAAGTTGTTTTGAGTTAGGTTTTTGAGAGAGGGTGCCAGTGACTAGGCAGATGAAGCAAGTAAAATCATAGTGAGAAAATAAAATTCTCCCCAGTGAGATTCTTCTGAGATATGGGCTACAAAGGAACAACCATACAGAGGAAATCTGAAGGAGAGACCTATGACAGAAAGAGGACATTGGAAACCCTCCTGGAGTACCTATCTCTGTAAGTTCAGGCCGGGTGGGGATCTTAACTACTGAGGAGCCTAAATGCAAAGACATAGAATGAACAAGTTACTTAGCAAACATTGGCAAGACATAGAATGAACAAGTTACTTAGCAAACATTGGCCACCAGAACCCGGACTGAGCCCATAGCAGTTGAGGAGATTTTCTGGCACTTCAAGATGGCTTTTAGGAGTGACAAGCAGAGAAAGAGACTGAGGCTTAGTGAGAGTCTGGGGCACATTGGGAATTCATTGGGGCATGGAGCACAGAGCTCCTGAACTCACCCGGAACTGTGCTCAACATTACTGAGGAATTGATCTCTATGGAAGGAAGGACAGAGTGCGGATTTCAGCCCACTACCCTGACAGGCCATCAGAGTCTGGAATCTAGTCAAGGAGTCTGCTGAAAAAAATGTCAGAGAGAATTTCTGAAGTACTCCAAGACCTTCCCCCAGTCTTGGGCAACAGGCCTCAAAAAACACTTTTTAAACACTTTTTCCTTTACTTCTTTACTTACTGGTTTAATAGAAATCAACTAGATTATATTTGCTTCTGTTTTCTGTGTGTTGCCACCTTTCATCTTGGGGAAATTTATGAAAGAAAGTTAGGTTTTATCTAGATGTATATTTACATATAATTTCAAATGATTATGGTTATTATTTTCTTAAAAAGATATTTATAGAAGACAAAAAATCTTATTCACTGGTTCCCTCCCCAAATGACCACAATACCATGGCTGGGCCAGTTTGAAACCAAGAGTCAAAAACTCCATCTGGTGCCTCCCACGTGGGTGGGAGGAACTCAAGTAGTCGAACCATCATCATGTATTTCCCAAGTGTGTACAGCAAGGAGCTGGATCAGAGTAGGGTAACAGGGACTCATCTGGTATTCTGAAAAGGGATATGGTTGTCAATACCCTCCCCTGAATATTATTTTTTGATCTGACACTGAAACAAAGGAAGTGGTAGTTTCTTATACTTTAGTGAAATGTGAAATAATAAAAATGCACTTTTTCATCCACTATTACATCATGATTCTTCATTACGCCTTGCACTTTGGAGCATTAATGATGTAGACATGAGTACTTCTGAGCGACATACATTGGTGTTTCTTCTAAATACTGGTATGCTTTACAAAAATTAATTAATATTAGCAATGATTTTCTAAAAGAAAATGTTTAAGTATTTGGTTATTAATCTCTTCAAAGTCCATTCACTTGAAAGTTTTCACATAGAAAATATGTACTGACAGTTGTTTCCCTTGATGCAACAGGCCTACTTCATTAATTTTATTATCATTTGTTTGAATTTGAACAACCATAGTTGTCTATCAATTGTTATTTCAAGTAGAAATACTTTTACATGAAACGATAATCTACAACAGCCCACAAATCACTCTACTGCTTTTACTTGAGAAAACCATTCTATCAGCATAAATACTTCATGTTTGCTTTAATTTCATCACACCAAGTATGTACAAATATGATTTCAAAGGTCCAGCTTTAATGAAATTAATTATTTCTGCTCAAGGAGATGATTAAGGGGAGCCAGCATTTATTTTTACTTATTTATTTCTGAAACCATTTGTTAGGAAGAATATCATGACTGTTAGCATAGCTGATACCACCTGATTTTTGCTTGAGTTACAGTGGTTTTACCCAGTATTGATTTTCACGTTCTATGTGGGTAAAAAGCAAATAATTTTCTAGCAGTAGTATGAACATGATTTTGATCTTAGAACTCATTGTAACAGATTTTGAATATGAACTCCAGGCTTACAGAGACATTTGTTTTGTTTCCTAAGGTTGTTTTTGGTTTTTTATTTTTGTTTGTTTTTTCACTAACAGTGGTAACCTTTCTTTGGATGTCAGTCTGTGCTCTAATGTAAACAGCATAAGACATAGAACACTCCTAGTCCCTCTTTGCAAAGAGAGCAAAACAGAGTCTTCCTCAACTGAAAAGCTGCCATGACGGGGAACCTCATGTTCTAATTGCTAAATTCTGTGCTTGCTTGTGCAGCACATACACTAAAATTGGAATGATACAGAGAAGATTGGCATGGACCCTGTGCAAGTATCAGACACAAATTCTTGAAGCATTCCATATTTAAAACAACAAAAAGCCTTGCTACATCCAGTCGTTTGAAATAGGTTGGCAGTTATACATGCAAACTGCTCTGCAAATGAGTGTGTGTGCCATGCTTCAAGTATATTTTTGGATTAAGCTGGACATGTACAAAACCATATTCACTATTTCCTGGGTTAGCTCAGAGGGCTTTAGGATGAGGCTTAACAGGATGGGAATTAGAAAATGACCAACAATGGATCATGGGCATCAGTTATTGCCTCTGGCATACTCTGCTTCTTTTTTGGACAATGTGGTTTTATTGCATTCCTTCAGTTTGTCTAAACAAATACTGGCCATTCAGTTCTAGATAGTCATGTGACAAGGCCTATCCCATTTGATTATATGAGCAGCCCTCTGAACCTCACAGAAATTTTTTTTCTAAGCTACTTCTAAACACCAGAGGACAGATATCAGGAGAATATCCACAAGCTGTATGGATAGCCATAATACTTGTATGCTATCTTGAAAAAAATGTAGTCATGTAGCTTCACTGACTCTATTCCCATAAAATAATGTTACTTCTTTGCCTATGTGTGTAAGAGTAGCTAAAGAAAGTGGAATATTTTTTTAAGTAAAATGAGAATTTTTATGTGGCCCAAGGAGAAAAATATAGAAGCAAGCTGTGGAAACAGACCAGTATTTATACATCAGAAGTTTTGTCTGTTCAATAATCTTGTTGCATGGGTCCCAGACCTCAAGAAGGGGGGCAGCTTAGGGGCATCTTTCTTACTCTGCACCAAGGGAGTGATTTTAGTGCTACAACACTGCATTGATGAAGTTCTGGGAGGAATTTCAGGAACTCCATGCCTAGGCAGTTCTCCACCCAACAGTATCGCCCAAAAAGGGAGGGAGGAGAAGCAGAGAGCTCACTCCCATTTGTGTTAGAAATTCCAGATTGGGCTCTCAGTTCCCTGAGTTGCTCACTTATTCTGTCAAGTGTATTCCCTTTATTAATTTGGCTACTGTGTTTACTATTATGTCAAAAGAGACTAGTTGTTATAAATACTTTTGCAGAAATGAAAGGTAATTGTAGCTAGGGAAAATGTGTTTAGATAGACTGTATTTGCAATTTCAGGATTTGGACAGTGCCAAAATCTATGGGCATACTTATTCATCTGGGTCTTCTTATGTCATGCTGTTCTCTGTTTATTATTCATGCTAATTAGAAGATTCAGTGCCAGTACTAGCTTCAGGTAGCATTTGGATGATCTACTCCTTCTAGGCAGGTTTTATGCTCTTCCATGGCTGAGTGTCATGGAAACTGCTGTTCAAAGGTGGAGAGGAAGAGCTCTGGTTCTTCTGCTTAATCCTGAAGCAGGGGCTCACCAGCAGGATTCAGCTCTTTCTCATTCTCTCTGTCTCCCTTTCAGTACCTACCCCAGAATAAATCTCATTATTCACTTTGTATTTATGCTGGAGATCTATTTCCTTGGAAAATATTTGCTTTGGATTTTCATTTTTGTAGACATAGTTCAAAACACTCATTTTTAAATAGAATTGTTGCCTCAACTCCTGTAGATAATAACACATGGCAGCAGGAACTTGGCTCAGGAAGTCCACTGCTCTGATACGGACAGGAGGAGCTCATCTCAGCAGGCTGCACCACCCTGGGAGCTCCCATGTTTGAGATCCAGATTAGGCTCTGCCTTTTTGATCTGCAGAAATGAAAGGCCACACAAGGGAGACAGACCTGCATTAACTGCTGTTTACTTATGGAAAACTCCATCAGAGCCACACCTAAACATTTATGGACAGCGTTTTGATAGTCTATGAAACAAAAACATTTTACATAGATACTTTCTTATGTTCTGTAATGAAATAAGTAATGGATCCCAATGTGGGATCAGTAATTAGTGCTTTGGGATGCTTAGCCTCGGGTTTTATTTTTTCACTGTATCATGGAAGGGCAAGTATTTGCTGATGTTTCTGAAGTCTTAAAATAGGCTTTGCAATTGTTGTCTCTCAAATACAACAATCAGATAAACACTAACAGCCAAAAAACAACTCTAGAAACATCTGATGTATACAAAATATTGGCCTAAGTTGATTGTGACTCTACCTGAAAAAATAATGCATTGGATGCTGTGCTCAATTTCATGTTTGTCCCCTGGAAACATAGTTATGAGGCAGTTATTTAAAGGCTGGCAGTTTTTTGTTTTGTTTTGTTTTGTTTTGTTTTGTTTTTTTGAGAATGAAAGCACCAAGAGATGATAAGTTCATCAAAACAGAGAAGAATAAAAAATGATTACAGGAGATTCATGGTAAAGGAGAACTCTTTTTGGTGGTTTTATTTGATGTGTTCCATCTAGAGACAGTAATGGGTAGAGTTTGAAGCTGTAGATGAGGCTTCTGCCCCAGATACATGTGATGTGGGATAGCATGGCAGATTGGAGGGAACAGAAAATGAAGCTTGGTTTCTAGTTACTCTTCATTGCCCCGTTTTCTATTTGAAAAATTTTAGTTTTCTAAAGGATGCTGAAACTCATATCTTTTCTTTGTATCTTTAACTTTCAAAGGGAAGTCTTAATTTTTCAGATCTGTGTCTGGAGAAGCCATGGTCACAGCTTTTCCAATCCACTCTGAAAACAAAGTAGGACAGGAATCTATGTTCTCAAGTTAGTTAGCGGCCAGTAAACTAGCCGTTTCCTTCAAAAAAAAAAATGCTGAAATTGCTCTCATCCTGAAAGATTGTTCTATAACTATTCACAAACATTTCAGGTTCTTTTTCTTCTTGGAATACCTCAAGAATATCACCTTGAAAATGATTCTGTACACAATAAAGGTAAATAGAGTTGGTATTCCAAGATCATACCAGTTCCCATTTTAAATGTATGCTTTCCTTCAAATATCCTAGACAGTTACTTAAAAAGTTCAGATTTCTAGGAATAATGCCTAGATTCTTATTTAGAAAAGAGTGTGGATTTTTGTATCAAGCACTTCTGAAGAGAATGATGAATTATAATTAGCAAACTGCCACCCTATGACAAACCAATGCCTTGCATAGACCTTTGGGGAATGTAAAGATGTTTCTATCTGCTGAAGAGCAACAAGTTCTGGACAAAGGATCTCAAGGCTTCTTTGGAACAAGGCCTCCAGGATGGTTAAGAATAGTCTCGTGAAGACTAGTGGAGAATCAAGATGGAGGAATAAAGTAAGGACGTGTTTAAACAGAGAGGGGTCATTAGGCAGGAGAAAGCAGAGAAGGTATAATCTGGGAAATAGGAGAGAACAGGCTGATGGCAGAAGGGCATCTGGAGTCCGACAGACGGGAAAACAGCGGACACAATGGTGTGGTCTTGCAGTAACCAGAGAGTCTAGGGGCAGTCAGTGAGCAGCAAACTGAGCTCCACTGGGAGCCAGAGCTCCAGAAGCAGTTAGGTTGGTAGGGGAGTTTACCAGGAGCCTGGAAGATGAACCCGGGCAAAAAAAACTGCCTGTTAAAACGATTTGTTTGATTCAACCAGGAGCAGAGACAGACCAGCAGATCACAAAACAGCAGTAGGTAGGAACAAGGTGGATTTCATGGCCCAGACACCCACCGAGTAGCATCAGACACCATTTTGTATAGGGAGGCAAAGACTGTCAGATAGAACTGCACATGCACTAACCTGGGAACAAACACATTTCTGGGTCATTGTATTGCACCAACGTGGCATCCTAGAGGTTCCACCCAAAATAAGTCTGGGTTGCACACAGACCCAATGGCCACCAGGTCTGAATGGCCACCAGGTCTGAACCTCCACCAGTGGCACATAAAGCATTATTTTGTACAGTGTGGTGAAGGCTGTGTGATTGGAGGTATAACAGTGGGCTGCTAATGCCCTGAGCTGGGAGCAAACTTACTTTCAGCTCAGTGCATTGCACTGGTCCTGCAGGGATAATAATACTCACTTTGGCATCCTACAGATCAAAATAGGTCCCAGTAGCCCTCAGACCTATATGGCCAACAGATTCTGGCAAGATCAGAGCCACCAGCAACCTAGTTATTTAGGACACCTGCTATCTCCCTAATCCTGGGAACTGCTAGAACCAGAAGAGAGAGGAAGGTTGGACAGAAAACGGTGCAGCCACAGCATGGGATCACAGGAGGTGGGGTGTGGTAAGCCCGGAGCTCGGGCTGTGGAGACCATGGTGGAAGCCTAATATAAGAGTTCAGACCTGAAACTGGAGGGAGTGACACAAGTGACTGTAAACAAGAAACCTGGTGCCAAATGCAATCAGTAAGATTAAACTATAGATCTGTGGGTGACACAGCTTGGAAACTTGCCTTAAGTAGAGGAATCTGCTACCCAGAAGTACAATGACCAAGAGCAAAAGAAGGGACAGAGGCACAATGAATATTAATGAAGACTCTCCTACAAAGCAGTAAAAGCCTTTGCCAAACTCAGAGGTAACTGAAGAATACTTTGAGGAAATGGGGGTTAAAGAACTTAAAATATTATTATAAAGTTTCATATAAACAATTAGAAGCACATGCAGGAATTTAAGGAATTTGTCACCCAGAAAATAGCAACACTGAAAAAAATCAAGCTGAATTATTGGAAGTGAAGAATGCAATAGAGCAAATTAAAAATTCAGTGGAAAGTCCAAAAATGGAATGATTGGGACAGATGAAAGAATCTCAGATTTAGAAGATATTTCTCGCTGCAATGGTGAAACAATCAAACACTGGAAGAGGAACTGACTCAAACTAACAAAAGTCTTCAAAAATAAATGGACACTATTAAAAGCCAAATAAAAGAGTTATGGGAATTGCAGGAGATGCAGAAAGAGAAGCTAGGTTTAAAGCTGTATTTAATGAAATAATAACAGAAAACTTCCCTAATATGGAGAAAGAATTGAAAAACAACATCCAGGATGGGCACCAAACTTCCAACAGGTTGACCAAAAACGATCTTCACCATGACACATGATAATCAAGCTCTCTTCTGTCAAACATAAGGAAAAGATCCTTAAATATGCACTTGAAAAAAATCAATGGACATACAGAGGGATGGCAAACAGACTCACAACTGACCTCTCATAGGAAACTTTATAGGCCAGAAGAGAATGGAGTGACATTTCCAAATTTTAAAATTAAAAAAAAAATTGTTGTCACAGAATCACGTACCCAGCAAAGCTTTTCTGTCTTTGAAAATGAGATTAAATTCTTCCACAATAAAGAAAAGCTCAAAGAATATGGTTCTTCCAGACTTGCTGTACAAATGATACTTAATTATGTTCTCTTGACAGAGACAAGGAATAGTACCCACCAATGAAAGGCAAATATGAAGGACATCCCAGTAAAAGGACAACAGAGGCTAATCAAACAATGAACAGCCCTTTGCTAAAATGACAGGACCAAATTATCACCTATTTTTATTAACCCTGAATGTACATGGCTCAAACATCATCAAAAACCATATCTCATGGATTTTGATGCTTTTTTTATCAAAACTTTTTTCTCACTATATTCTTCACTGACTCATAGGTCATACAGTAGCATCATTTTCTTCAATAGGATACTGGACTGTCTGCCATTGCCATGCCTGAAATAATGGACTTCTGACTGTTTATGAAGAATTATACTATTGTAGTAATAGTGGAGATATCAAGGGTGGGGGTGGGTAGGGGATTTTTGGAAGAGGTAATGGAAATCCCTGTTCCTATAGAACTCTATCATACAGTAATAGTAATGATTTTAAAAAGCAAGAGAAAAAGACATAAGAAATAATCCCATGAAATGGTTGACTGTCAAGCTGTCCTGGGTCTTAGGTGTTATTCCAGGGTATGAATCTGTGCTTGGGTGTTCTACATTTCCTGCCCTGAAGTTTGATATTCTTCTCTCTTCAGAGGACATTTGCAAAGTTGATGGCAAAATAAAAATCATTTCACCTGTTTCTTGTTACCCTAGTGCCCATTGCAGAGTCCTTCCCCTACTGTCACTCACTGAATGAGTAAAGATAGCAGTACGAGTGAACATGGCTTCACCTACATGAATGATGTCTTTGACCAATAGCTTGTGTAAGTTTCATGCAGTGCTGAAAACGGGTCAGCCTGTCATGCAGCTCGAGAAGGAAGATGTGGCATTGTCATCATTCAAGCAGAATGTGAGGTGAAAATGTAGAGAAATTGCTTCAGTGAAAAATCTTCCAACAGCACTCTATCCCAGTGTATTTAACGACATCAAAGAGAAAGTGTTCTCGCTCATGATCTCCCTTTGACTGTTAACTGAACACTTGTAAAATTGATGATGATATATCTTACTAGTCACCTGCATAGAAGTCTCTGTACCACTGGAGAAAACAAAATTACATTAATATTTTTGAAGGTTTCTTTACTTTGTAAAATGTGTCTGGGGAGCTTATTAAGTTCATTAGGAAGCAGGAAGAAATTTGAAAGTACTGCTCAAACAACTTTTGCATTTTTAGATTGGAGCATGAACAGATAAAAGGAAAGCTTAGCTGAAAGAAATAAAAGTTGATTTTTTAGGAGCAAGTGAAAAGAAAATGAACCTATTAATTTTCCTATATCTGGGCCCATCGTTTGCAGCTGTGCATAATCAATCCCTAGTCACAGAAAGAGTTTCTTAAATAAATCACAGGGGTCTATATTGAGGCATAAACTCTTTCCTTGTATTTCTGGAATATTTTTACTAATTATATATCATTGGTATTAGTATCATGAGCAGTATCTTATTGTTAATGGTCTATTATTATTACATTTCATAGTCTTGACTAATTACACAGATATTTGGTCCCTGATTTCTTTTTATTCAGTTATTTACTTGAAATGAAGAGTGACAGAAATAGAGAGACAGACAGAGGGAAAGGACGATTGATGTGTTAATTCACATCTTAGTTGGCCACAAGACTTAGGTCTGGGCCAGAAACCAGGGACTCCATCCAGGACTTCCGCGTTACCTGTGTCATCACCTGTCACCTTCTCAGGTGCATTAGCAGGAAGCTTAGTTAGCAGCAGAGCAGCCAAGATTCCAGCTGGCACTCTGATACGGCTGGCAAACAGTGGCTTAACTTGCTTCACCACCACTCTGTCCTCCTACTCATAAAATTCTGATCCTATCAATTCCACTAAGATATCTCAGTTTGTCATAAGCAAGAATGTTAAGAAAGGATATTTCTCCAGGATCCTTAGTAGTTAGATTTGGATTACATCCAAAGATGGAGAAGCCCTGCTCTGCATCTGGGATAAGGAGATTTAGGAAAGAAAGGCAGTGTTATATCACTGGGATTCTATCAACTAATTCAGGAAGCTTTTCCTCATTAACATGGGGTATCCAGAGAAGGATTCGGGGAGAAAAAGCAAAGCATAATTTTTTTTTAAATTCCTTCTTCCGAATGCTATGAAAATGTACATTTTTTATTTGGAGTAATAAAAAGAGTTCGTTTGAAGCCATGTACTCTCCTTTCTACTCACATTTCTGTGACTATATGCACCTGTGTTTGTTTCCCCAGCACCTCATCTCCCTTCTCCCAGCAAATTGGTTTCCATTTCCTCCTTTCCTGAGTGTCCTGTGACTATGAAAGGAGGTATGGATGATAAAGATGAAATTATGGGCTTGACAAGGCAGTTGGCACTGGAAGTCACGTTCTTTGAGGTTTCTGGCCAGGCCTGAAAGTGGGTTCTAATTCTAGAACTTACATCTTGAGGCAAAGTGGCTGGGGAATGCATGCTGGGCTGGCAAGGTCCTTCACTGTTCCTAGCAGCTGAGGAGGGTACAGATGTCAGGCGGGAGATGAGATAAGTATCACTTACCCTTCAGCTTCACCTTCCACTTGACCGGGAGGAGGCACGTCTCCTAACTGAAGTTTAAATGAATATGCACGCATTTTCAAGGGCTTTCCTCCTTGAAGTTGCTTCCGGAGAATCAAAATCTTGTTAGAATTATTCTGGGCACTGATTCAAAGTGTGAAAGGCTAAAATATTGCCAACATGGTAATTTACACAATATAATAGCAGGAGAAAATAAATTATCCACAACTTACAGCAATGCCCTGTGAGCAGAAAGCGTCTTGGAGCACACAAAAATTATATCTACAATATATCAGCAATATAAAGCCCAGGATTATAAGAATTAGATTCAAGTTTTTGAAAAATTAGTTGAAATACCATTTTGCCATCATTTTAGAAATTGAAAAGTAATAATAAATGGACACAGCCAGTGTCTAGGTGTGACTGAATTACATATTCTACCCTGTTTGTGGTTTAATACCTCACATCCTCAAAGGGCTTTGCCCTGGTGCTTTCATCAAGTGTGGAAACTTGATATCATTCGTATTATGTGTATAAGGAATCTGAATCACTGCAACGTGGCTTTCCTTCAAGGTCATCTCATTGATCTAAGACAAAGCTCTAATGGAATTGGGAGCTATCAAATCCCTGAGTCCTGGGGTTGTCAAGGACTGCAGGGAGGGCAAGGTCACATCTCCATAGCTGGAGAAAATCAAATAATAAGGACAATTGCATGTGCTAGGGACTCAGAGCTGTGCTGATATTTTGTTGAAATCACTGTTCTTTTCTGTTTTTTTTCCCCTTTTGGTCTTTAAACAGATTGCTTTTCCTTTGTGACTTGTTGCTCAACACCCCCTTGCTGTGATTATGTAATCTGTCTCTTCTTAAGAAGGTTCTGCTTGAGAATACAGCTAATAGTGATTAGGCAGTATGATTCCCAACTGAATGATTTGTGGAACAGGAAATAACAGGAGATCTTGATGCAACATCCCCAAAGGGGAGAGTGGTAGCAGAATGAAGAAAGGAAGAGAAATCATTAATACAGTCCTTAGAATAGGGAATGTATAAGGGTAACTATTTTGGTTCAGTGACGATTTTTCTACCAGTTAGAAAGAAAAGTCATCTTGAATTCTCTCTCTCTCTTGCCCATGTTGAGTGATGAAATGCAATGTTCACAGTGATTTCTTTTTTTGCTATAATTGCTGCCTTTGTGCTACATGGTAAGTACCATGCCTCATCTAAGCTTCGCATGTTAAGGAGATTCAGCCAGAGGGCTGAACAACTTGCTCTTCCCTTCCCATTTAACTTGCTGCAGCAGCTTCCTGAATCCCTGCCCACTGTGAATCTCTGCCACCCCATCTGTGCATCAATACTTCTGGATTAACCAAAACTCTGATCGTCATTTTTCCTGGCTGAAGCTTCTGACTGTCCTCTTCCTCCTTCACTGCTCAATCTGGGATCAACTGATTAGCAGTAAACAATTAGCAATAATTGCACCTGGGTTAAACTTCATTGGCTATGATGCTGCTACAGTTTAAAGGTTGTATCAACTGATTAAAGATGAAAACCCTACACATCTCTACTGAGTGGCCACTTTCCTGTAGGTTCTTCTGCCTGTACATAGCACTGCCCATGTCCTTTCCAATCCAGCTTTACATCTGTTGAAGTCATACAGTCCTACAAAACTCAGCCTGACTGGTACCGCTTGACCATCTTCCTTCTGTTGGAACTAGTAAAGATCACTAGGTATCACAATTTGTCTCACCCACCTTCCCTGCTGAATTACAAGGTTGTTAATTTAGGAATCGAGTCTTAGTTATTCGTGTGGCTTCCTTTCTGTCTCCCTATACAGTATATAGCACAATGCTGTACTCATAGAAACAACTAATTAAGTGCATAATAAATTAATGACTGAATGAAAGAATGAATAACCTTTAGAGAGTGAATAGGATAAGGTCTCTTTATTAAAATATAAAACTTAGATACAATGCTTTATTAGAGGCAGAGATAGAATAAGAGAGAGGGAAAGAGAATGAGATCACTAGACTTCTTGATGCCAAGCACATAGAAATGTAGCAGAGAGCATACTTACATGCACTGGAGGAAGGAGAAGAAAAATCACTACCTTAGAGAGAACATGACTTAATAGCCTGATATCACAGATAGGAACGCTAAAGCCCAGGAAGAACTGGCTGGCCCACAGCAAGGCAGTTACATTCCCAATGAAGACTAATGTTTTCTCACTCTTAACATCAGGGTCCTTGCCTACTTGGAAATTATTAAATGGAATGTAGCTTATTGGATTCTTGCAAGAAAGCACACATGAATGTATGTGAAATGCTTACCTCAGTGCCTGACACAGACTAAGTGCTCAATAATGTACTCTAAAAGTAGTATTATCCCTAGGGCTTCAGAACCCTGGTTGCAGTTACCACAGGCAGCACTTAATCCTATTGCAGTTGGGCATTGTGGATAAAATATGTCAGTAACTGAAAGGAAAACATAGTATCACTTTCCAAATACATGATATATTGACTTTGTTATTGGAAATGCTGTAGGGAGATAGAATCTGCAAAAACTCAGATGATGGATGGAAAGCAATAAGAAAAATGAAGTAAAAAGGCTTTGTGAGAATGGTATTTTTTCCAAGACCAATTAGATCAGAATCATAATTTTAGATACGATGTGATGAGGCTTGGATGAAAGTTACTAGTAGATGAAATGAAAAGAGCTGATCTGAGTGGTATGTTATGGCAAAAACAGATTCCTGAATCTCACGATGCACGTTATCCATTATGAAGGGTAGCAGGCATGAAAAAATAGAGAAAATATCCACTTACAGCTTATGGTTAATTCTTTCACTCTGTCAATGAACATGAACATTGGAAGCTGAAGTGAGTGATGCTGTCTATCCTGTTTGTACCTTGTGGGAATGGTTACAACTATGGTCATAACTGAATTTAGAGTGGTCTTTCCTGTACCTTTGCAATGAGAAAAAAGAGTGGATATTTCACAGCATTGAACAATGACTCTAATTACCTAATTTTGGAGATTTATTTCTGGAAAATGTTACAATCATTGCTGGTTTCCCAATGATTTTTATGATGGTGGTTAAGCAGCCTAACTGGAGTGTTAGCATTTCCATCAAAGTTTTAAATGAAGATTAAATAAACTCATGTTCTGAAGGACATTAGGAAGATTTTTCTGTTTGCACTGCACCTGCAAGTAATCCAGATCCTAGCAGGGTGAATTCCACTAGCATCTAAGACTGCAGAATAACCATTGGTTTGATGTTGTCTTCCAGGTGGACCTCCTGGGTTGCACTTGACAGCAGTTCCAGTCCCTGAGGTCCTGAGTAGTAGTTGCCTGCTGGAATGTAGACTGTTTCCCACCTGAGCTGTCATGTCTGGGCCCTGGAGATAGTGCAGCCTTGTTGATCGCTGAATAGTCTTTGGGGTCATTCTTTCTTTTTCCAGGAGAACAAGCATGTTTCTGGCCTGAGTGCTTTATTGTCCTGTCGTGTAGACTCCCCAAAGTCCAAAAGGCTTCCAGCATTTTGTCCTATCTCTCGCCCTTTCCATCTACCCTGAAACAGCTTTGTGGAGATGATTATGAGCCATGCTCAACCTAATCTCTTTATCAAATGATTATCTGCCACAATCACTTTTTCTTTGCAAATTTTGATCCCTTTTGCTGAGCAATTCCTTCTTCCATCTATTTCTGTCTCATTTTGCTATAAACAACAAAAAGAAACTAGGCTGTAACCTCCCACGCTTTGTTTAGTCATCTCTCCTAAATATCCAAGTTTATCACTTCCAATTTCTTCCTCTTGTAAAATCTCAGAGCACAATTCAGCCAGGGTCTCGGCCAAATTGTAATCAGGAGGCACTTTACTCCTGCATACATTAACCCATTTCTATGCCTAGTCATGTCATGTTATATTATATTATATTATATTATATTATATTATATTATATTATATTATATTATATTATCAAACAAGTGCATCCAGGCAATTTAGGCCTTTTTGAACATTTACCTGAAAACTCTCTCAGTTCTAACAACTATCCTACTCCAAAGCTGCTTCTAGTGCACAGGTGTGAGCTGGAAATACCGATGAACAGAAGGAAGAGGAGAATATGAGATAATTCCCTGATCTGTTCTCCTTCTGTCCCTCTAGGATGCGCTACCACCATCAGAGCTCAAATGGAGATCATCTCCCTCAGAGACAGGCATATCTTCCCAAAGTTAGGCTAGGCACCATTCAGGACACTTGACGATAGAAAACCAAAACTTGATCCCAGGGCAAAAAGCAGCTGTTGAAATTTATGGTGGGCAAGCAGGAGCTGAATGGAAGCTGGAAGGAGATCATTGCCAGATGAGAGTTGGTTCAAACAGCCAAAGCAACCATTTCCCTAGACTATGAATGCATTCCCGCCAGGTAGCATCCCACCCTGTATCACTCTCGCCCTTGTGATGTGGAATTTCTTAAACTAGAAAGACAGGAATAGGTTCCTCCCTTGGATGTGCTGTGGCAGGGTCTGGTGTCTCAGAATCCATGAGATTTTTCCCAGAGTGGCATTACACATCATAAAAACATTTGTCCAGCAGAATGTGCTCTCTTCATCAGCTTTGGTTGGATTTCATCCTTTTTCTCTTCTTCTTTCTCCTTGTATGTGTGTTCAGCAGAATGTCCTGTCACTCACTTAATTTAGTTTTCCTTTTTGAGGTGATCATTTCAGCTTTGGCTCTAGGTTTCCTATTAAGTATGTGATCAAATGTTTACTGTACAAGTGATGGATTAACTTTAGGCATTTGGAGTTGGGGGAAAAAGGGGACTTGCAGAAGAATTCTGTTTCTATACTAGGTGAAAGATTTATTTATTATGTATTAAATATTTTTGCTGCTGCATGCAGAAACAACAGATTTGAGAAGCTGTTAAAGGCTGAATTATTCTCCAAAGTGAGACACATCGTTTGTCTGTGTCTCCTTTGTATGTATGCTCTACTTAAAGCTGGTGGATCAAGAGCCTTTGCTTCTGTTGGCCCCCAGTCCAGCCTTCTCTGAAACCCTCTGCCTTGGAAGCCAGGGCTCCTTCCCTGCAATGTACCCTGCAGACACCTGGCTGCAATGCAGGGAACAAGACTTGGCTTTTTTCTTCCATCATGTGGTTTTTCCATTGGCTTTTTTTCATAACTTGTACCATCTCCCAACTCAAAAATCGAACACTTTGCAAATTTTAGGAAATTTCGGCTGAAAATTTTAATTTAATATGAGTGCTGTTTGTGGCCCTCACTCCCAGTGAAAGCCCGACTGTCATGGCACAGCCTTGATTTTTCCCCTGAGAAAGTGAGGCTGGTCATGCCTGCTTCAACATTTCTTCATGTTCGCTGCTTGGCTCTCTGCTCATCTTGGAGTTCTCTGGTTCTTCCGTCCAAGTGCCTTACTGTCTTACTGTCCTGGGTACTGACTTGGTGAGAGAAATTGTAGCTGTCTCTCATGCCTTCCTTCATGCCCACATGGGTCTCTTACTATTGCGGTAAAGTGCTTATGCTGTCTTTTCTGTTACACAAAAGCAAATGAAAAATCGCTTTTGTATTTTCAAGTACTTATTTCAGTTGTATTCTACTTCACTTTTGTACTCCAAAATATGGATGAGTTTTCTAGGGTTGCCATGACAAAATAAACGTATTTGGTGGTGGAATAAAATAAGAAGCACATTTTCTGACAATTCTGGAGGCTGTAATTCCAAAGCCAATGTGCTGGTGGCTTTTGCTAATTTTTCTGCAAGTCCTCTCTGACCTGTAGGAGTCTGCCTCATCTCTCCACATCCCACGTGGTCTTGCCTGTATGTAGCTATTCTCTCTTCTCCAGACAGTTCTGTGTGTTCCAACCTCATCTTGCTGCAAAGACACCTGTCATATTGGAATAGGGCCAACTCTCAGGGCCTCATTTTAACTTAATTATGCCAGAAAGGCCTATTTCTGAGTAGAATCATTCAGATGTGCTCAGAGTAAGGCTTCAACATAAACATTTTTAGGAGACACATAGTTCCTAACTACTTCTAACTACTTCTCAAATATTTCAAGTAGTATTCAGTAAATGAGTATTGGGTACTCATTGTTTTTGTGATGCTCTGTGGCTGGTGTTGGGGCATCGCTGATAAAACTACCACCAGTGACATGGCATACCCATGGGCACCACTTTGTATGTCTATTGCTTTACTCTGATTCAGCTCTCAGTTAAGGCCTGGGAAAGCAGTGGATGATGGTCCAGATGTTTGGGCCTCTGCTACCTACGTGGGAGACCTGGAAGGAGCTCCTGGCTCCTAGTCTCAGCCTGACCTGCCTCTGGCCATTGATA
Organism: Ochotona princeps; assembly: GCF_030435755.1. Lineage (NCBI taxonomy): Eukaryota > Metazoa > Chordata > Mammalia > Lagomorpha > Ochotonidae > Ochotona > Ochotona princeps. Next base: position 23,568,498 of record NC_080836.1, read on the forward strand.
CCATAAGAGGAGTATATCAGTGAATAGAAGGTCTATGTGTGTGTGTGTGTGTGTGTCTGTGTGTCTGTGTCTGTGTCTCACCCCGTCTCTCTCTCTCTCTAACTCCTTCAAACACAAAAAACACAAAAAATGTGGTGCTGTTCATATTTGGTCTTATTTTTCAGGAGCTGTAGGGAAAGGAGAACAAGATGCCTGTGATGCACTCCCCTCACTTGGTTTGCAGCCTCACTGTTTTCCAATGAGAGACTCCATTAGGATTCCAAAGTAGCTAGGAATGTTAACATTGGCATATTCAAGTTCAGGTGGTAACTTGGCTCTCTGGTTAAGGCTGCAATTGTTTCTAAGCCTGTTCCCAGTACTGCTGGTGGGAGAATGTTTATAGCCAAAACAGCTTCTGGTTTCATTCGCATTTTTCTTTTGCTGATTCAATTATACCCAAAAAGCTGGTAATAGTTGCAGGGTTGCCATAAAAAAAAATCACCATGAAATGGGTGGCTATCACAGATAAGTGTTTTTTCAGAGTGTATGATAATGATTTCAGCATGCTTGGGTCCCTAGGCAGGGCCTGAAGAGGTACTGCTTCCTGCTCTCCCTGATCCTGACGGTGACTGTGTTCTGCCTGCTCTCTAGCTTATGGCTGGCGCTGTCACTTTGAAGTGTGCTTTCGTCATTACAAGGGTTTTCTCTCTGTTTTTCTCTGTGTTTTTAGATTTCCACATGACCTTCTTATATAAACACCAGTCATTGGATTTAGAGCCCACTGTAATTCATCATGACCCCATAATTCCTTGTTTACATCTTCAAAGACCTTATTTCCATGTAAGATTACATTAGGAGTTACCAAGATTTAAGACTTCAATTCATATATTGGTGGGTCGCGGTTACACACATAATGCCAAGCATCGTCCTTACCATTTCTTTTCCTCCATAGTTATTGCTAGTAGAGATGACTGCTGGACCCTTGTTTTTATAATTCTGGCAAGCTTTTTCAAGTTTTGTGCAAGATTGTGATCCTGAAAGACTTGAGAGTGTGTGGTGGCTGACCTCAAGAAGAGAGAAGAAATGAAGTCGGATGACTTCAAATCAGAGGGACCTCCCTAAACATGTGCCAACCCCTATAAAAGGATTGAAAAAATGGTTGTGCACAAGGTGCAGTCTGCCAGCAAGGATTTCCCTCTAGCAATCCTGAGCTAGAAATCTCAGAGGTAAGAGGCCATTGCCTTCAAGTATAATATTGAATTTACTGTGACCTAACAAATCCCTAAGTATATCCCACCCTACTTATCTCTCTGTAACTTTATCCTTTTTCCCTCTGTAACAAATTCCTTGTTGCTCAAGTGTGGTTCTTTTTCATCATATATATGTATATACATACACACATGCACATTATTAATATATATTACTAATGTGATATGTATAATGCAGTAGTATATATTACTAATGTACATATGCACATATGCATATTGATATATAAACAAGCAGGTTTTTAGCTTTTTCTTTGAATTTCCCAGCCTCTCTTGTGCTTAGATTAGCCATTTGCTTTGGATTCTTTCTCATCCCCCCTATCTGTTCTTAGCTGGAATTCAGTTGTGATGGCTGGAGCTCCTGTGGCCATTGGCCATTTTGGATAACAAGGAGGGTACTGAAGTCACAGATGGAAGTAACTTGAATCCCTGACATTAGGAAATAATCCTTCTAATTCTACAGTAATGATCTCTATTTAAAATGAAAGATTTTGACATCTGAAGTCACATCAGACTCTAGCTGATGTTGCTATAAGATGATGAAGACAACTGCACTTCTTGTCTCATATTGAGGAATAGTTTTCACATGGACATGGACAATGAGTAAAACAGCATTCACTGAACATGGGAAGCCTCCTCCTGCAGCAGTCAGGAGGGAGGGACTCCAAGGAGGACCTGCCCAGGAAAGGTACTGGCTACCTAGATTTAACTAACTAGGGGAGGAACAGGAAAACAACCAATTAGAGGGTTCAAATAACAACCGGATTCATGGCAGGAAGAACACCCTGTCAGAGTGCTGGATTTTGCAATCCTGCCCAGACTGTTTTCATAATCAAACTAACCCCCATGAGAGGGCTGAACTTGGCCATCCTGTCTAGGTTAGTCTTGGGAAAATCTAAGTTCTGCTGAAGGTAACCTCGGGGCGACGTCTCTTGAAGGGACTCTGTCTCTCTCATTTCCATCATGGCTGGCCTAGCTGCCTGCTAGCCTGCCTGGCCTCTCACTGTACCTTCTTATTGGCTATTCTTCATTCTCACGTACACTTCTAACTCAGGAAAGTCTGCTTGCTGTTGCTTCTCTCTTACGTTTCTTGTTCCAGCTTTTGTGGCTGTGTGGTTCTCTGCCAATCTTTCTTGCTTTGGATCCTTTACAATCTTTCAGGCAAGACGTTGGTTTATGCCACTGATTTCTCTTCAGTGTCAGTCTCTCATCCGTTGCCTATTGTTTATGCCAGAGATTTACCTGTCACTCTTTAAAGATATTACATTTGTTAACTTGGTTGCGTCAAGTTCTTTCCTATGTTAAAAGCAAAATTTAAATGAAGTCAGGCCTGAAATATTCCCAAAGAAACACATCAGTCAGGCTTTGAAAATAGCCTTCACCTTTCTTATACTGGAAACACAAGTGAAAGAGTAAAATGAGCTGATTATGTTCAGTAGAAACAGAACTTACCCATAGCCAATCAAGACTTTTCAGTAAGTACTTATAAAGGCAATTTTGTAATTGTAAATCCACCAAATAATTTCTTTATTGTGTGTCTGCATTTTTCCTGTAAATACTTGCCCACATAAACTAGTCATTGGAACACTAAATCTTTCTTGGTCTATTCTCCCTCATTTCATGAATTGTTTCTTATTCAAATTAACTCATTAAAATTTAACTGTGACTCAAACTTTTCTTTAGCACAGTGTAAGTCATCACCTTATGTTTCTTTTGAATGTCCCTTGGAATAAGAACACAGTGTGACAGTAACATTATCATATAAGGATACTTCAAAAATTGAATGGCAAGTGGAATTAAATGATGAAGTTAAGGGTAAGCATTGCAATTGAGAAGGTTAAGCGCCACTGCTGAGATGCTTGCATCTGCTATCAGGATGTAGGTTCGAGTCCCACCTACTCTTCTTCAGTTGCAGCTCCATGCTAGTATTCCTAGAGCAGTAGATGGTAACTCAAGACCTTGATTTCTCATCAGGCACATGGGAGAGCTGGTTACAGCACCTGATTCTTGGTTTCACCTGACCTAGTCATGGCTGGTGCAACCATCTGGGAGTAAACTAGTGGACAGAAAATCTCTCTACTTCTCACTCTCAACTGCTTAAACATTTTAATGAGTGTATTTTGGCGCAGTTTTGAGACTTACACTTACGTTGGGATCTTCAAAAAGTTCATGAAAGATGAATGCTATGAACCAAAATTGTGTATGAATCTCAATTTTTTTTCATGCAAACACTTTTTTAAAAAGATTTATTTATTTTTATTACAAAGTCAGATATACAGAAAGGAGAGACAGGAAGATCTTCCGTCTGATAACTCCCCAAGTGAGCGCAATGGCTGGTACAGCGCCGATCCGAAGCCGGGAACCTGGAACCTCTTCCGAGTCTCCCACCCGGGTGCAGGGTCCCAAAGCTTTGGGCCGTCCTCGACTGCTTTCCCAGGCCACAAGCAGGGAGCTGGATGGGAAGTGGAGATGCCGGGATTAGAACCGGTGCCCATATGGAATCCTGGTGTTCAAGGTGAGGACTTTAACTGTTAGGCCATGCCGCTGGGCCCCATGCAAACACTTTTAATGCCATTTTCCATGAAATTATTGAAAAGCTCCTGTGTGTCTGGAATAAATAAATCAAGAGTAATCTCCCTTTTTGAGAAGGCTAAAAGCTTTTATGAACTTTTTTTTCTTTTTTAGATCTATCTTTTATTATTATTAATTACATTGCATTATGTGATACAGTTTTATAGGTACTGGGATTCCCCTCACCCCTCCTGTGCCCTCCCCCCATGGTGGATTCCTCCACCTTGTTGCTTAACCACAGTTCAAGTTCAGTTGAGATTCTTTCATTGCAAGCATCTACCAAGCATAGAGTCCAGCATCTTATTGTCCAGATAAGTTCAGTGGGTTGTTGGGGAGACCATCTCTGGTCTGAAGGTAGAGCCAGCAGAGTATCATCCCAATCAATTAAAAGCCCCAGCATAACATCAGCAACAATTTATAATGTTATGGAGTTAATTGACATAGTATTGAATAACCAATATGTTAAAAAAATGTAAGTTCTTAACCACATCCTGTGACTTCTTCATTGACATTTCAATTTTAGTTTATATACAACCAGGTTCTATACATCTTAAAATGGCTATAGATTACTATTCAGCTGTCTCGTGTCTATTTCCATTATAGTATTTAGCATTTTATAGCGTTGAAGCTTAATTTTGCTTAACCTGGCTTTTTTTCGGGTAGTCTAGACTGGCTTATAACTCTAACAAGGCATTTGTCAACAGTTGAGGTGCATAACAGTTTTAGGAGGGGTGTGCAGAGAAATCTTCAATACCCCAGTGAGGAGTAACTAATCTTTGTGTTCCACCTAGTAAGGTATGAGTGAATCCACGCTGACCGTTTCCTGTCTGATTCTATCTTTGCTTTCTTTTCAGTGACTCACAGCTACATAGGAGAGTATCCTGTTATAAAAGTTAGCTTTTGTAAAATAAAGACTTACTTATTTTTCATTGGAAAATCAGATATACACAGAGGAGGAGAGGCAATGAGGAAGACCTTCCATCTGTTGATTCACTCCCCAAGTGACCCAACTGGCCACAACGAAGCCAGTAGCCAGGAGCTTCTTCCGGGTCTCCCACATGGGTGCAGAGTCCCAAGTTTTTGGGCTGTCCTTGACTGCTTTCCCAGGCCACAGGCAGGGAGAGGTATGGGAAGCAGGGCCACCAGGACACAAAACAGGGCCCATATGGGATCTCGGGGAATGCAAGGCGAGTCCTTATCCACCAGGCTGCTGCACTGGGCCCAAAGTTAGTACACATTTTGTAAATTTTCTTACCTGAACCCCTTTTATTTGTGATGATGACTCATAAAATAGTCTCTGTCATTTAAAGTATCTAATTTAGCCTAAGTACACATTTCTTTTAGGTTCCATTTGAAATATTTGAGGTAGCTTGTGTACCAATACTCTGTTCTGAGCGCATGTTTTCAGTAGACTTCCAAGTAGAAAGTAATACATTTCTAGACATCAGTTAGGTTGAACAGAAACAGAATCAGCATGATCCAACACAAAGAGCCTGCGTTAGGAGTCAAACCTGAGCTAACCTACGGATTCTGTGTTTTCACTGTTTCTGTGGCCGTGGGCAACTCTGGGGGAATTTCTGCCCTTATTCTTCAAAGGGGAAAGCCGAATGGATTAGGTTTATGAAAGATTCAGTGTGAACTGGTTTACGTTAGCCCCCTTTGCTCTGCTTAGAAAAAACTGTTAAACACTCATAGCAAACAAAAATGTTTAATCCATTTTTTTTGGTGAAATGTAAGGCATATGTAGAACATAATACATAGCTCTTCAGTTTAATGGACTAAATTGATCAGTGGATTAATGCTGAACAGCATGTCCAGAAATTAAGCATCACTGGAGCTCACGGATCCTCGCTCTGAAGGCTCTGCCAGTCAGTCTCCTCTGCCCCTGCAGTGTGACCACCTTGGCGCCTTCCGCTGAGAGCTCCAAACAACTCTGTCATTTACATTTGCCTGGTTTTGAACATCACGTAAATGGAGTCACATCATCTCATTCTTTAGCATATGGTTTATTTTCCTAAAGCAAATATTTGATAGTTTATCGATGCTTTAACAAATATCTACAGTCATACATTTAGTTGCAATTGAGTATGCTGAAATATGAATATGATTGCAATATATCTGGTTTGTTCTCAATGGATATTTTCGCAGGGTGGGGTTATAGATAACACTGAGATTCTTATTCTTTTTCCTTGTTTATTTTAAACTTTAATTAAAACAGCATATTAGATATAATTCTAAGGATATAACAACATTCCCTTTTTTCCTCCTTTCACCACTGTTACCCAGACTTCCTGTTTCCCAGTTTTAAAAAACTTCCCAGACAGTTCATATCCCAGTATTATATGTCAATAAAATACTTAATATTTCACCAAATAAGTTTAACAAGTAAAAATCAAAAAGACCTTCATTTATTGGCATGTGATTCTCCTTATGCGTGTCTCTTCAGCACAGGGAGCACACTCGCTTTCCTTCCTTTAGGGTGTAATGTTCAGAGCCATGTGCATAATCATGAACTTCAGTAGATAATCCTAGAATGTCTTCCAAGTAGTTAAATAATTCATACTCCCACCTGTATGCAGAAGACTTCCCTTTGTTCCATGTTCTTATCATGAATTCTTTTTTCCCAATAAAGTTTTTGAACAGCACATTGGCCTTTCTTATGTTGAAAACAAAACAGAAAAGAGAGGCTAGGGAAAAAAACAATCACTTAAGGAAAACAAAAACAGTGTCATTTCCTTGAAATGAATTTAAGAAATGAGACACAATAGCTGTTAGTGTTACAGAAAGATAATCACCCTTGCCCCTTTCCTCTTCCCCTGGTGCAATGAGACCCAATGTGCTGATTGCCTTCACTCCCCCAGGGCAGTAATTATTTCATGCAGCAGTGAGGAGACACCCGGAGTGTGGTTATCAAATTCGTATAAACACTATAGCTAAATACATTAAGGGAGGACATTGCCAACTAACAGGTCTGTGGGGATTAATCTGCCTTTTCTTAGTACATAACTGACAGTTAAAATGTTTTTGGAACCCTCACTTTACATGGTTTTCCCCTCAAGGATTCAAGAAGAATTTCTTGTAGCAGGGAAACCAAAAATAGAGAATAGAGGATTTTGTTAACTGACAAATGAAACTGAAACTCATAAAGATGTGTCTAAAGTTAGAATTTAAATGCTTGCCCCAAACCAATACAAAGCCCTCTATCCATGTTTTTCCTCACAAGTTTTGAATAGGGGATGATTTGAAGACATAGCATTTGACTTATAATCAAATACTTCTGTCTATGTCACTGTTACAATTATCCTATGTAGTTTTATATTGATATTTTGTGTCTTCTAAATAAGAAGCTTCATTCTTTCAATTTTGTTTTCTTCTTTCCTTAGTTTACTATATGTAACTTAGTGACTATGAAAATATTATAAAATAGCTACCCTTTGTTGTGTCTAAACTCATCATTGTTATGTTGGCTCTGGACTGTCTCAATTTGTCAAATCAGCTCTGGGAAACAAGCATGATTGTTTCTATGTTCCAAATAACAGGAAGAGTTCCAAGAGATTAAAAATGACTTCCCTGAATCTCACAAGTGTCCCAGGACAACACTGATTCTACTACCTTCTATTGGCTTCCTGAAACACTAGATTTCCTATGTTTTTCTCACGGGGAGTGTGATTGATATTTGGGCTGTTCCATCCTAAGTCAGAAATCCTCTGAGCATTGAGAAGTGTTTAACATCAGGACTGCTATCATATACCTCTAACTCTCACAGGGATTGGATAGTGGGGTCTTAGCAGTTTATGGTTTCAGTGAACTGAAATGATTCAATAGGAACACAAATCTGTTACCCCTGGATACATCATTTTCCCTTACAGCACTATGAGCCCGTTAAAATATTTGACTATATCACACACATTTTTCACATCCCCTTCTTATTTGAATACTTGAAAAGTAAAAAGGTAAAAGCAAATTCTGGAATGGCTACTGGATATTAATTTTAAAACAAATAAAAATTAAATGCCAGGGATGGAGGCTTCCTCAGATATGCAGGGTTAGCATAGTTATACCCTTTCTTTATTTGCGATGGATATATTCCAAAAATCAGTGGTTGATAAGACCATAGAAAGTATTTAATCATTTCTCCTATGTGTTCATTTATTATACCAGTGATAAATATTAATTTATAAATTGGGTAAGTAAGGAATGAACAATCACCAATAATAAAGCAGGGTATCTATAACACCACACTGTAATAAAGTTATGTGAATGTGAGCTGTGTCTTCCCAGTTATCATGTACTGCTCCTGCTCATGATAATGTGTTGACACAGTGCCTACGTGATGGGGTGAAGTGAGATGAAGGATGCAGGCATCATAACATAGCATTAGGCTACTATTGATTTTATAGCGATACACTGAAAGGACAACCACCTACTTCGTTTTTGTAATGCTTTGGTGAAAGACATTACCTTCTATTCAGAAGAGTGCACAATTTAAATTTCATAGTTTGTTTATTTCTGAAATTGTCTATTGAAGAATTTTATGCTGTGGCTGACTACAAGTACCCTGGACTATGGAAGGTCCAATAGTAGATGGGTGTGATGCTACTGCTTAGCACAGTCTCTGTCCAGTTACCTTAGAGAAAGAAGATACTATGGAGAAAATTCTTTGACTTAATATGAAACATTATTCTGGAACAGAAGAATGTAGTTCACATTGTCATAACCTTGGCCCACTGTATTAGGATCTTAATTTTCTTTTTTTCTTATTTAGTCTTTATTTTGTTTTTTAGTTCTTGCTTATGAAACATATTCAATATACAAGTCGTCATTGAAGTACTAATTGCATTATATGTATCACATATAATGCATCAGTTGGGTCATTATCCACAACTTACAAGTGAGTACATTAAGATTTTAGAGATTGATGAACTCACTCACAGTCACACAATTAACAAATGAGCAACCAGGATCCAAAGTCAGATGTGTCTGGTGACTGGTTCATATACATTTTAAAAATGTATATTTGAAAGCAGTTGATAGAGAGAGAGAAGGAGAGACAATCTTCCTCCTATTGGTTCACTCCTCGAGTGGTTGAAATAGCTGGCCATAGGCTGGGCTAAACCAAGAGCCTAGAAATCCATACAGATCTCTCTCATTTGTGGCAGGGACCCAAGTACTTGAGCTATCTTTGGCTACTTTCCTTAGAGCATTAATAGGAACTTGAGTCAATGAAGCTGTGGAGACTTGTTCTGGCACTCCAGTGTGTGATTTTACCATCACAGGCAGCAGCTTAACCAACCTGTACCACAAAACCAACCATCATCCTTGATCTACATTCTTAGACAGTGAATAACAGCTTTGGGGTCCTAGGAGAATGGAAGCTTCAAAAAGAGGAGCCATATATATTTTGACCATGTCCTGGGCTGCGTTTGCTTTGGATGGGTGACTTCTAGCTTATTCTGTTGAGTTCCTCCCTTAGTGACTGGCAGACTTTGGCCTGGCTTTGGAGAATCGAGTTCTAATCTGGAAACAGGAGATTGTCCCCTCAGAAGTTCAAGGACATGCTGCTCATCAGAGATAGATGGTGTGAGAGCAGCACAGACTGCCTGAAGAGCACACTCACTTTCCTTGATGAAGGTGCTGTACACAGCAGGAGTTCAGGCAGTCTGTAGAGAGTAGTCCTCTGCAGGCAAAGTAACTCCCAGTGGCCTGCCAGTTCTGAATAGGCTCCTCTGTGGGATCTGCTCAGGTCTTAGTCTCTTGCTGCTGGACTTTTTTTTAATTAATTGTTTTGCATTATGTGACAGTTTCATAGGCTCTGGGAATCCCCCCACCCCTCCCCACGCCCCCCCCCCCCGGTGGATTCCTCCACCTTGGTGCAGTATTACAGTTCAAATTCAATCAAGATTCTTTCCTTGCAAATGTATACCAAGCATAGAGTCCAGCTACTTATTGTCCAGTTGGGTTGAACAGTTTCTTGGGGAGACCATTTCTGGTCCGAAGTTAGAGCTGGTAGACTATCATCCCAGTCAATTAAGAGTCCCAATATAACATCAACAGCAATTTGCAACATTATGGAATTGACATGGTTTTGAGTAACCAGTATGTTAAAAAAAAAAAAAAAAAACTAGTTCTTAACCACAACCTATGATTAGCTCATTGACATTTCAATTTTAGTTTATATACAGGACCGGCTGCTATATACCTTAAAAAACTATCATACAAACTAAAAAAACCTAAAATAAATAGACAAACAACAAAAAGTAGAGCTTGGAATCTGACAGGAAAGAGCTGGCGTGGATTGGCTCATGCCTCGCTGGGTGGGACACAGATTAGTCACTCTTCACCATGGTGTTGGGGACTTTCCTGCACACCCCCCCGCCCCAAAAATGTTCTGCACCTTAATTGTCGACAAATGTCTTGTTAGAGTTACAAGCCAGTCTAGATTATCCTAAAATCTGCCAAGATCAGCAAAATTATACTTCAACACAAAAAATGGCTAAATACTAAAATGAAATAGACAGGAGACAGCTGAATAGTACCCATAGCCATTTTAAGGTATATAGCAGCCGGTCCTGTATATAAACTAAAATTGAAATGTCAATGAGCTAATCATAGGTTGTGGCTGCTGGACTTTACAACTAGTTTTCTACTGTTCATGTCCTATCCAAATATGACCTTTTTTCTCAAGTGAGAGGGAGCTTTTTAATATCGGTGTAGGAACCTTTTCTTTTTCTGATTGCTCTTTATTCCTCAGTTTTTGTATTAAAAATACTTTACCCATTCCTGTGACTACCTCTTTTCTTTCATTATTTCTGCTGTCATCAGGTCCTAGATGCAAAGAAAGTTTTGTTACTGAGTAAAGAGGAGGGCATGGGAATGGAGGTGAGGATATTTGGAAGCCAGTACAGAATGGTAACTACTGAAGCAATAATACATCGGCACACATAGGGAGGTGTGGGAGAGGACTTCCTCACCTGCAATATATTAAATGAGCTATTGATGGAAGACAGAAAGGGACTTTGCATTTGCCAGTGTTCAGGAGGAAAGAGAGTTATGAAGTATGTTCTTTGGGATCTCGTAGATTTCAAGTGGACTATGAAATACTAGTACCAAATAGAATTATTAGATGTAGCAAAACATAGGATACCTAGTTAAGCTAGAATCTTATATACACAATGTTTTTACTATATTTGATGCAATATTTGGTGCCTCTTTACATAGTTTAATGCTAATTGTCTAAAAATCAATTAAACTCATTATTATATATTTTATGCAACAATCCTATCTTGAGTCTGTTTGGTTAAAAGTGAGTTTATTGCTCTAGCTTATTATTTATTTATTTATTACTAAGAGTAGCTCCTGCCATCTGTAGGTGTGAAAAGTTTCTCTTGACTGCTCCAAATAGAAGGAACTGGGAGTGAGCGTAGGCCAGGTCTTATAGGAAGTTGTCTTGGGAAGGTCCCTGCTGAGTTCCACATCAAAAGGAAGAAGTGCTTTGTTTTCCCAGAAAAGCTTCTGTGGTTGCTGGACTCCCAGCTCTTGGACACCAGCCCCTTTCTAACCCAGCTCCACCCAGTCCAGTCCCAGCTGCCAACAAATATCTCTGAAATGAACCTCTTCTCCAGTTAATTTATTGTACTGGTTGTTGACTAAGATTTCTCTTTACACAGTTGGTATCAGCTTATTCTTATTCAAAATCTGCTTTGGGTCCTGAATCAGCTTGCATGTGATCTAATTTTACTATCAATTAGAACCATTTCTGAAGTAATTACATCTGCCATCTGAGCCCCTTAATTATTCATAAGCTGGGTGAGTGTACACCTGACGGTCTGTACTGTTCTTTTGACTCACTGGCCTCAGGCCTAACAGAATGCCTGTCTCTGAATATGACTGAAGTAAATGCAGTCACTGATGAAGCAGTTTGGAAATCATCAAGTGAATCTATCAGCTATCTATTGACATAGTAATGCTGAGCAATAGTCATAACATCTCAATATGTGCAGTGATAAAAAGAAAAAATTACCTTGCTCGTGAATCTATGGGAGTACTGGTAGCCTAGTCTCTGTGAGGAACTGGGCTCTTTTTGCTCACACATTAGGGTCTGTAATGCCTTGTCAAGGCAGAGGGCTATTCAAATGGACTGGGCTTTTTCACATGTCAGTTGCCTGTGCACTGCATAAGGGCAGCCTTGGTTTTCAATGGGAAAACAGAAATTCTGATCCTGTATTTTTCAGATGGCTGCTGTAGGTTTTGATAACATCAGCAAGAGGTGGGATTAAGCAGATATTGTGGACTTTTTCCCAAACCTTCCTAAGGTACATCTGTTGGAGGTCCATTGGCAGAAAGAATTCACAATTCCAACCTAAATTCAAGGATATGGAATGAGTCTCTGCTGTTTAAGTGAGAAAGTCATAGAAGATAAGGATGGTAAAAGTTGAGACTGCGTTTATGAAGTGAGTGTCTGGAAGGAGATGAGCCTGATGAGTTAGGAATGAACCAAACTTTACGGGACTTACAATCTTTTTTTTTTTTGGTATTTAATTACAATTTTTAATATTAACATGAATGTGTTCAAACTTATAAAAAATGAAGCCAAATGAGAGTACCTCAGGTTCCTTTTATATAAAGTATTTGAGAGCTGGGACTTACAATCTTTAAAGACAAACAATCACCTAATGAGTCCTTCATTTTATAGTCATTATACTACCCACATAATGACTCTTTCTCCAACTATGAAATGAAGGATTATATTAAATTCAAATTTATTTCAAGATGAATTTATCCTATAAAAGCCAATTTCTTATGCCCACAATAGGTGAATTTTTGAAGTTTTGTTGTTGTTGTTTAAGATTTACTTATTTATGTAAAAGTCAGAATTACAGAAAGAAAGAGAGGAGAGAGAGAGAGAGAGAGAGAGAGAGAGAGATATCTTCCATGTGCCAGTTAACTCTCTAATTGGCCTCGACAGTCAGGGATGGACCAGGCTGAAGCTAGGAGCCAGGAGATCTTCTAGGTTTCCCACACGGATGCAAAGACCCAAGGACTTTGGACTATCTTGCCAAGGTGAATTAGCAGGGAGCTGGAATGTAAGTGGAATATCTAGGACTCAAATAGTTGTACAAATGGGATGCAACCGACTGTGCCACAGTGTTGGCCAAAATATATTTTTTCAGGTTCTACAGTTCTCTGTTATTCTAATCTTTAAAATTGCTTTTTTGCATTATGTATTTTTAATATAAATGTCTTAAATCAGTCTGAATTTGCAAAGCTACAAGCAGGTAGTAGGATTCCAGTCTCTTTCAGTTTTTTGTTGTCACTAGAAAATTATGAATGCAAATATGGGGTTAGGGAAGAAAATCTGTGCCACTGGAAATGTCTTACATAATTCCTATGAAAATATCAGCGGATCAAGAAAAATTGCATTGTGATAATCAATCACCTGAGATTGATTATTTAAGGGCAGCGAGACAATTGTGTCCAAGATACAATGGATTCTTACCCACTTAAGTGTCACGGAAGAAAGACAATACAGATAAGCAATACAACATGTGTATACAATAGTTATATGACATGTGCATAAAATAAAATGATCTGAGTGCACTTTTTGTTTAGGGTTAGGGAATGAACTAGCTGAAAGCATTTCCTTTTCACTTACGCTGGTGTCTCTGGACTGAAAGTTCTGTAACATCATCACTTTAAAATAAATGATGTCATGTCTTTCAAAAAGAAAGTGTGTGCAAAATTAAACGACCCTTGCCATCTCAAAATATACTCTCCATAAGTGGCAACATATGTTTCAGACTTAGCAGATTTCAGAGGGTTATCTTAGGCATGTTTGCTAGAGGCATATAGGCTGAAATTCATAAAAGATGCAAACTCGCATGTCTTTGTGTTGCCTACTAGACCAGCACATTTTTCACCAGTCTGACTTCTCAGTTCGGTGTAATGAAGTTTCCAAATTCATCAAGTGAAATGAACAGAAAGTTCAGTGCTCAGTGTTTCAATTCTGAGGATTTCCGTGTATTGCTCAGAATTAGAATGCTTCAGTACAGGTTTAAATCTTGTGTTTATATGGCTATTTGGGGGGATATTTTGGGGGATATTTTAGGATCCTGTGACATTTTCTTTTTCCAAAAAGTGTTCACTTATTTCAGAGGGGAAAAGAAGAGAGAATGTTGTGTGTGTGTGTGTGTGCGTGTTTGAGTGAGAGAGAGAGAAAGAGAGAGAGAGAGAGAGAGAGAGAGAGAGAGAGAGAAAGAGAGAGAGAGAGAGAGAGATGCTGTTATTCATTGATTCACTTGCTAGATGCCCACATGGCCCAGTGGGTTCAGAGGCAGGACCCAGGAGAGCAGTTTACATCTCCAGTATGTATAGGAGCCAGTCAATTACATGAGTCTTCATCATTGCCTCTCAGGATTGGTGTTGGCAAGTAGCGGAGATCAGAAGCCAGAACCAAAATTGGTGTCAAGGCCGCCTGTTGTGGGATGGGAGCTTCTGAACTGCCTGGCTAACTGCACACCCTGGCCTACAGACATTTTACTGACAGGATGAGAAGGCTGAGGCAGGTGTATGTTGAGGGAGAAGACTGCAGTAATAATCATATTTGGAGAATAAGGAAGCCATGTTCCCAAAGCTGATCTCTTCTTCCCATAGAAAAGGTGATTTCAGTCTCCGAGAAATATGAAGATCTTGAGTTCAGCTGATCATTAGCGGTTGGGAAGTAAAGCAAGTGAGGCCAAATGGGAGAAATAAAGCACAGATTCCCCATTTTAAAAATAGTTTTTATTCATTTCACCAGTGTTGAAGTGATGATTAATTTACCATTCGTTTGATTGGCTCATAATATAAGCTTAATACTTTTGAGTTGAAGGAGTAAAAATAAATTATAGTAGCAGGGCCCGGCGGCGTGGCCTAGCGGCTAAGGTCCTCGCCTTGAACGTGCCGGGATCCATATGGGCGCTGGTTCTGGTCCCGGCAGCTCCACTTCCCATCCAGCTCCCTGCTTGTGGCCCGGGAAAGCAGTCGAGGACGGCCCAAAGCTTTGGGACCCTGCACCCGCGTGGGAGACCCGGAAGAGGTTCCTGGTTCCCGGCATCGGATTGGCGCGCACTGGCCCGTTGCGGCTCACTTGGGGAGTGAAACATCGGATGGAGGATCTTCCTCTCTGTCTCTCTTCCTCTCTGTATATCCGAATTTCCAATAATAATAAAATCTTTAAAAAAAATAAAATAAAATTATAGCAGCAAATACCAAAAAAATACATATCTTTCTAAAATGAGTTTTACTACACGATTTGTTAATCTTTTCTTCCATGATGTGCTTCTGTGCCGTTAAATGTTCCTCAGTCACTAAGTTTTGTGCACCAAATGATAAGTTCTACTTTTCCAAGAAAGCTATTTTTAGATCACCTATAAGAATCTCCAGGCCATTTATTCATTTGTAATTAGTATGATATGTCATTTGTTATAGAAATTTCATTTTCTTTGGTTACAAAAATACATGTCCATTGAAAAATTTATATTAATTTTCTGTATAGGAATAATGTAATTGTTAACTGAAGATTTTTATAAGCACCTTTAATAAGTTAATATCCCTATTATTAAACTTTAAGTATGATGCATTTTCAGTTGTGTCCTATCTACCAATCTTTTGTGGAAAACATGGTTTTTATAAAAAGGCCACACAATTATTTTTTTTTTTTTTACTTCTCACTTATCTCTTCTTCTGTAAAAACATAGGATGTGTAATTTTTTTCTGCATTAAATTAGGTTAGACTCATGATAGTGGTAATGGGGAAACACTGTGACACTAAGAGTAGGTCATCGAAAACAGTAATTCAGTTTGCACATGCTTAATTTGAGATGTAGGGAGAAGGAGGACAAGAATGAGAGAAGTGGGAGAGTACTAACAACACCGATGCGAGGGTTGAACTGAAGCTAAGAACCAGAACCTCCACTCTGGTGCTCCATGTGAGTGGCAGTGGCTCCGTCTCTTGAGCGATTGCCTAGACTGTCAGCATCATCATTAGTAGGCCCCTGGAATTAGGAGTTGGAGTTAGGAATTGAGGCGAGATACTCCAGCGTGGAACAACGACATTAAAACTGGCATTTTGACTACAAAACCTTGTCCTGGCTCTTTTGAGTTCAATCATATGATATGTTGCAATCACTTCAATTGTACCAAGCAATAGCCCCTGGCAACAATCAAATATGCTGTGAAAAAGCCTTCTTGTCTTGGGAAATACATTTTTAAAAGTAATACCTAAATTATCTGATTCAACCTTATAAAATGTTGATGGAAGATTGTCTATATCATCTATTGTGAACCAAATTGTACATTGAAATTGAGAGAAAATTTTAGAGATAAGTAAAAATGAATCATATGAAACCACTTCTTTCTTGTGATAATATTAAAGCATAATCAGATTCTTGATTATTCCAAGATTGCAGTCTATCAACTTATTGAGAAAAGCAGAAAGAACATACAATATGGGAAAATACATTTGAAGACCTCAGGCCACAATGAAGAAAGTGAGTATTATTTTCCCTGCAGGACCAGTGCAATGGCACTGAGCCAAAATGAGTTTGCGCCCAGCTCAGGGCATGAGCCTCCCACTGTTGTACCTCCAGTCTCACAGCCTCCATCCCACTATACAAAATAGTGCTTTATGTGCCACTGGTGGAAGTTCAGACCTGGTGGCCATTGGGTTTGTGTGCAACCTGTCGCCACCCTGTAGCGACACTAAAATGACGAGGAATCTCGAGGGCCTGGAAAAACAGGAACTGCCACCGCACCGGCACATATACAGCGAAGGAACACATGAACACACACACATACGAGTGAATGAAAAAAGGGAGGCAAAGGAAAAAGCCGAATGAAAAGAAGGGCAAATGAATGAAAAGGGAAGGCGAACCAAAAGGGGTTTATTGCTGAAAGCGGGCTGTTTATATACAGTTCTCCACAAATCACTTCTCCCCGTGGGTCCACCGGGCGCTATCTGATAGGCCAGCAATCGCAGCGGGGGCGGGGCATTAGCCTATCCCAGTGACTTCCTGTTTGCCTGCTGGTGGGACAAATCCTGCCTCCTGGCCCTCGGCCAGCCGCCATCTTGTGACCACCTAACATACATGTGGGGTCGGCTGCTCCCCACACAACCCAATCTTATTTTGGGTGGAACCTCTAGGATGCCATGTTGGTGCAATACAATGACCCAGAAATGTGTTTGTTCCCAGGTTAGTGCATGTGCAGTTCTATCCGACAGTCTTTGCCTCCCTGTACAAAATGGTGTCTGATGCTACTCGGGTGGGTGTTTGGGCCATGAAATCCACCTTGTTCCTACCTACTGCTGTTTTGTGATCTGCTGGTCTGTCTCTGCTCCTGCTTGAATCAATCAAATCAATAGATTGGGCAGTTTTTTTGCCAAGGTTTACCTCCTGAGCTCCTGGTGAACTCCTCTCCCACCTGACTGCTGGTGTAATTCCGGCTCCCACTGGAACTCATTTCACTGCTTGTTCACTTCTCTGGAGTATCAGTCTTCAGGTGTCCCTCTGCTTTGAGCCTGTCCTCTCGTATTTCCTGGAATGTGCCCTCTCTGTTTCTCCCAGGCTAATAACTCTCTGTCTGTTTAAACATACCTTTACCCTATTCTGCCATCTTGATCCTGCTGCTGATGCTTTTCTGTGTCTGTCTTATTTCACTTACCATGCTTTTCAGTTCCATCCATTTTACTGAAAATATCATTTTACTCATTTTTGTAGCTGAATAATATTCCATCATATATAGTTATATTCTTCATCTAGTCATCTCCTTATAAACATCTGGATTAATTCAAGTTTTTTTCTTTTGCTAACATCATTTATTTATTTGCTAACATCATTTCCTTTACAAGGATTCTCTGAGATAGGATGTTAATTTTTGACAGATCATTTTTAGTTTTATTAGAGATCTCCATTTTGTTTCTCTGAAAGGTTGTACTTATTTGCATTCTCACCTACATTGTTCTGCAAAACCTCATCACCATTTGTTCTTTTTCGACTTATGGATAATAGAAATTCTAACTGAATTGAAATGAAATGTCATTGTAGTTTTTATGTTTTTCCCTGGTAGCTAATGATCCTTAGCATATTTTCATGTGTCTGCTGGAAATTTGTATTTCTTCTTTAAAAAAAAAAAATCTGTTCATTAGCTCTGTCCCTTTGTAAATTCCATTGTTTTGTTGTGGAGTTTCTTAAAGTCTTTTATATTCTAGATATTAATGCATATTAAGATACATATTTTGTAAATATTTTCTTCTGTTATGTTCATTTTCTCTTCACTTTGTTAATTGTTTCTTTTGAAGAATCTTCCTAATACTACCCCATTAGTCTATTTTTGCTTTTAATATCTGTGCACTGTGAATCTTATCAAAGAAGTAATTGCCTATATTGATGTTTTAAAGTGTTGTTTATGTTTACCTCTCGAAATTTAATTGTTCCAAATATTAAATGTAGGTCTCTTTGAGTTGTTTTTGTGTAGGGTGTAAGATATGTGTCTTGTCTGAAAATCCTGCTTTTAGAAATTCAATTTTCCCAAGGTCATTTATTGCAACTCTATTTTTTTTAATAATTTATTTTATTGTATTGTTGACAATGTTTACATAGTTAATTACGGTTAAAAAAAAGGTTCAAGGGGTATAGAGAAGTAGGTAATACTATTATGTCCATATTGTTTCCATCATGTGTCTGAGGTAAAGGGGGATATTGAGGGAGAAGCCCCACCCGGTTTCCCGCCCACCCCGAGTCCCGGATGTGGGGCATGTTCTGAGATCCTTGCTCAAGTGGTTTTAATAGTTCTCCAGTTAGGTCATCCACTGATTGATATGGTCCATCATAAAGTCTCCGTTTGCCCCATATTTCACTGCCAACAGCATACAGCTGAGATGAATGATTGACCTGTTCTGTCTTCTGTCTTTTCTTGGTTAGAGTTCTGAGTCCAGCAGTTTGATTGGGGAGATCTCCAAAGAAACTTTAAGGTATTCCCAGACCTGATTCTTGTATGTTCTAGCAAGCACAGGGCCCGGCACAGTCTATCACCCCGATCAGCTGGTGGTTGCAATTGCTGGGTTGGTTCTGTTTTCAGTCCCGAGTTGGACTGGAACCAATGGTGTTGCAGTCCAGTCTGGTTCTGTCCGGCACATACTCAGCCTTTACATCAAGCAGTGGGAGCTGCAGCCTAGTCGGGGCGACCCACAATAACCCCCACCAGGCTGCCCCCTACCCTGATTTGCCAGTATGTGTAACAGTAGACCAGTCTGTCCCCCATTCCATTTGGCTCTTGTACTTGTCACTGGGCTATTAAAGCTTAGTTCCATCTAACCAACTCAACCATCCAGCCCTCACAGATGTTGTTGAGTGCCTGTCTAGCCATCCCAGCCCCTGTCCTAGTTTTCATGCCCTCCCGCGGGAGTAGTGACCCAAGAAGGGGGGACCCACTTTTTCCCTCCCAGGTCTCTCTCACTCCCGGTTTATGCACTCTTTAGGTGGTTCTGTGGTTTGACTTGACAGAATTAGTCCCCAGTGCCAGCTTCTGCCATCTGATGCTGCGGCTAAGCCCAAACATCCTTCACCCACTCTAATTTATGCTTGCACCAGTAGGAATAATCCGCCCAGCCTGGCTTTTCCCTGATCTAGTCCACATGTAGCGCACAGGTGTTGCAGCCCTGCTTAGTCTGGTCTGTCCCCATCCCAGTCCAAGCTCTCCAGTGGGAGTAGCTGTCCGGCGAGGGGACCAGCCCCTTAATCCCCTTGCCAGCTCTGCCCCTCCCTTCCTGGATCTCATGTGTCCTGGTTGGGTGCTGCAGTCAAATCCAGTACAGGCAACCTCGCCCTGGCATTCCATAATGTGTACTGGTTTTGTCGCGACCAAACCCGGCTCATCCCACACTCTGTTCTCGTGTTCGGATTTGCCAATGGATGACATGAACTGATTCAGCCTGGTCTGCCCCTGACCCATGCCAAATGTGTGCCAGTGGGAAACTTTCCATGGCCTATTCTGGGCTGTTTCCTATCATGCTTCTTGCGCTAATCTGCAGGGACTGTGTCCTGCCAGAGGAGTTGTCCAGGCTCCTCCATCAGAACCTCTCCCAATGCCAGATTTTGTGCATACCAGGGGGTCCTTGAGCCAGCCCTACTCAGTTCACCTCCTGTCCTAGCAGGAACAGTGGCTTTTCCTGGCTGGCTTTTACCCCATTCTGGTTCTTGTTGTTGGATGTTTCAGCCCAGCCACGACTCGTCCATACCCACATACAGCTCACACATGACTTAGTAGGGGATTGAGACCCAGCCTAGTCAGTCCCACATCTACCCTGGTTCTCCATGACACCAGATGGTGTTGGGGTCTGAACTGGCCTGGTGTATCCAATCCCAGCTCACACTAGTGCCTTGGGTGACTACTACTGTTTCCTAGGTAGAACGCAGCCCCCATTCCAGCACACAAGCCCCTTGGTGGGAACCTCAACCCAGTTAGGGTGTCCCCTTACCTCCCCAATTGGGCCTGTTCCTAGCCGTAAATCGTGCACCTGCCCGTGGTTGCTCTGAGGACATGCAGGTGCAAGAGCCTAGCTCGGCATGACCTGTGCTCCATGCTGGTTTCTAGTTTTGCTTGTAGGCTAAGGTTTGCTCAGTCCTGCCCAGTATGTTCTGTTCCATTACCAATTTCACAGCTCAGCATTTTTAAGTGATTAGAAGTTCTTCAAAGGAAGAGTTACTGGCATTGGGAATCTTTACCATTGACTCAGATCCCAGAAACAGTGCGGTCAGCCTGGAGTTACCTAAGCAACGATTCAGACAACCAATACCCCAGAGCTCCCCGGCCGGGCAGCCAGCAGGCACAGCCTGGGGCCAAATGGCACACTGGCCACCCGGGCCCAGCTCAGCATGAGCACATGTTGGCTGGGATCGGGATCCGAGCAAGAAGCTCTCTCTTGCAGCCCCCAGCAGCCTCCTGGCTGCTGAAGTTTAAACCCGCAGGCCCAAGGTTGCGCCCCACCCCAATCCCATCTGCCGCCCATTGAGGGCGGTGGGTGACCCCGGACCCACCCAGTCCCAGAGACCCCGCCCTCGGTGTATTCACCGGAAAGGAAACAGCCCCTGAATCCAGGTGGCCCCGGGCCCAGCTCAGCATGAGCACATGTTGGCTGGGATCGGGATCCGAGCCAGACGCTCTCTCCTGCAGCCCCCAGCAGCCTCCTGGCTGCTGAAGTTTAACTCTATTTTTTTTTGCCAGAAATTTTGTAACACATTTATCAAAGACAAAAAAAAAAATATGCCTATGTCTGTTTCTGTATCATGCTGCTTTGGTTAAAATAGTCCTATAATTTGTTCTTAAATCTGGTGCTGTGAGGACTTCAGCTTTATTTCTTCAAGATCTTTAATTTTCTCAGAAGTTCTAGGAATATATTCTAGTTCTCTGAATGGAAACTGTGTGGAAACTGTTAATTGTTCTAGATAGTATGGTCATTGTGATAGTAATATTTCCGGTGAATAAAGGTGGAAGTCATTCCAATTATTCACCTTCCATTTCTTTCATTAGAGCTTTGTAATTTTTATTGTAATTTTCCTGGTTATATTCAACCCAAGGTTCTTAATATCTTTTTTGCAATCATGAATTGGGTTGTTCTTAATTTTTTTTTTTTAGCCAGAGCATTGTTGATCTGTAAGAATATGTCAAAGTTGTAAATTTTCTTAAATTCATAAGAAAAGACAAGCCATAGATGCAAAAAGCTGCTATTAATCCAAAGAGAATATGTATAACATGTAAATCACATTTCATTATTCACTGTAAAATGTTTATAAACAGAAAGAAAAGAGAACATAATAAATGAATCCAGAAAGAAGTCACTTGAATTACAAGTGAGCTTTCCCAGACTCAGCTAAGACTTAGTCATGATGGTTTTAAAATGGCAACTGTATATACAGAATTCTTTTCACAGAAAAACAACCAAATAAAAAGAGAATAAAATATGAGTTTAAAGGATTAAGAAAATTCATTATGAATTGATCTCATGCCAAAAAAGTCTTAAAGTAGAAACTACTCCAAATAAAAGTTTAAAGTGAAAGAAAAGCTAATTAATGTATTAGAGAGAAATGTTTGGAAAATATGCAACAGTTAAGGGCACAAAAAATAGTACAGTTTCATGAAATTGAAAACCTATAGACCTCAATGCGGTTGCACATCATTTAATGCTGTGGATACATTCTAAAAACATGTCCCTTGAGAATTTTTTCACTGTGTGAACTTCACAGAGGATACTTTCATAAACTTATAATGAAACTGATGTTATAAGGTAGAATAACATTGTGAGACCATCATTACAACTGTAGTTTATCATTGGTCAAAAATAATTTTTATTGAAAATATTTGTTTATTGATTTATTTGAAATTTACAGTAAAAGAAGGGGACAAACTGAATGAGAAATTTCCTATTTACAGGTTCATTCCCAAGCTAGTAATGACTAGGGCTGGGCCACGTCAAAGCCATGGGACTAGATCTTCCAGGTCTCCCACATGTGTCAGGGGCCCAGACATTTCTTGTAACACTGGTTTCCCAGGCCATTAACAGGAAGCTGAGTTAGAAATGGAGCATCTAGGATAGAAACTGGCACAAAAATGGAATGCCAGAATTGCAGGTGGAAGCTTAATCCTCTTTTACACAAGGCCAACCCCAACTGAAAGATTAAGTATTACATGCCCTGAGTATAAAAACTAAGCATTACTTATATATTTAATAAATAAATTGTGCTTTTTCACTATTTTTGCCAACTAATAAAAATGATTTTAACAGTTAAATCTAATAAAATAAATATAAAATGAATAAAATAATCAGTTGCAGGCAAGAAATGGCAATAACACTTCAGCTAAACACAATGGTTTTCAGTTTGAATAGCAGAAGATAGTAATAATACACAAATTATATGTTTAATCGTATTTAAAAGGAAGTAAAAGGATGAAAGTTAAAGCACAGAAACAGAGGGCATTAATTTGGTTTCTGGCTGTTCTGCTTTTTACGTAGCTCCCTATTAATGCACCTGGGAAAATAGTAGACAACAGCCCAAATCCTTGGGCCCCAACATGCATAGAGACCCGGAAGAAGCTCCTGGCTCCTGGTTTTGGCCCAGCTCAGCTCCAGCTGTTGCTTCCATTTGGGGCTTGATCCAGTGGATGGAAGATATCTGTTTCCTATAAATTAAATGAATAATTTTAAAATAGATGACATTGTAGCTGTTCTAACATACAAAATAGACTTTAGACCAACAACATTACTAGAGATAAGAAGATATGTAATAAATAGCAACTACGAAAAAAATCTCAATTCACTAAAAAGAATAAACATCCTACCTTTGTATGAACCTAATAATATGCTTTCAAAATACTTAGAGCAAACATAACAGAATTATTTAATACCATAAATAACTCCATGGTTACAGTGAAAGGCTTCTAGGCACCTCTTCTTTTATTTGATAAAGCAAGCAGAAACAAAGAAAAGAATAATGATGATAGAGGAATGTGAATATAACAGCTGCAGAGCCTGATTAAATGAGTTGTCAGTTCATCTGCTGTGAAGACAGACATGTTGACTAAATCAGGTTTTTACAGGAGAGATTTTTATGTAGCCCTATAATATTCTATTTTAATTCTTCAGAGACTAGGGAAGATCAAAAGAACAGAGTTGAAAAAAATAAAATGCACCCACATTTACTAGAGGACACAACTGAGGAAATATTTGCCTGGAATAATAAAATATTTGCCTTGACAACTCATAATGATTAGGAGTAGCCAGAAGGTGGTTGTTAAGTCAAGTGCACTCTGCAGAGACTTGGAAAGCCCTGATGGTAGAATCCCCTTGAGTGGGGATTTAGCTAGGTAAGCTGGTAAATAGAGCAGCAGAAAGAGTGGTAGATGGCTCTAAGATGTTTTCCCTTCCCCATTCTGATCAACGGTTCTGCTTCAATCCTCCTCCTAACAGCCAGTCAGCTTCTTCTTTGGGAAGATGAGCTTCTCTGTTGTATTTAAGAGAAAATAACTGGAAGAAAGCAAACAAGCAGTCGCCCAACAAAAATTTGCTGTAGTAATGCATGCCGGAACCAAGAAGAAATGCTTAAGGGATTATCCCCCACAGTGCTGTTTCTGTCCAATAAAGCAGGTAATTGAGAGCTAACCATATTGGTTTTGGATTCAGATCTAGTCATTCACGCTAATTAATGGCCTTGATTTGATATTTCATACTTGGATTTAGAGGATTATCAACACATTATGCAGATTTATGCAAAATTGGACGGAACAGAATACTTGGAACAAAGAGCCTTGCTGATTTGTACAGCAGGTCTGTAATGTTTTAAGCACGACTTTGGATGGATGATGTCTGTCCTTTACGGAGCTTTTCTAGCTGCCTTTTCGCTCCAGCGACTCCCATCGTTATGTGAAGAGCCTCCCTTCATTCCCTTTCATTTGTGGGAATTGGATTGATTTTGTCAATATTGATGCCAGTTTTCCCCTCTACCATTAAACTCCCTCTGTAGCCTAATTTTCTTTTATTGCCATTGTCCAACACGTACTGTGGCCAGGCCATGGTTGAAAAATGGACAAGGCGTTTTCTGCATAAGTGCCTGGCCCAGACCTAGAGTTTTAAAATTGGCCAATAAACACCCTAAGGGAGTTTGGGGGCCATGGGCTTGGGACATTTTGTTGGCCATCTTGTCCCGATAAAGTATCTCGCTGCTAATCTAAACACAAAGGCGTCCCCGCTTTGAAATTCAGACTAGAGGGGAACCTGATTCCCCATTAAGGAAGGCCAGTCAGTAGAGGGGACGTCTCATGCCCCTCTAAGGACCCTGGATTGGTGGGAGCCAGTCAACGACCAGGGCACCCCCCGTCTCGCTGAGGGCTCAGCACAGGTAGACCACGTGTACACGGTTTGGGGGGTCTGCAGGAGGTTGGGGAGTACTTTTGGGGACAGGAGGAGCAGGGCGGAGGGGCTTACCTCACATCTGTTACTTCGCAGCTGGCAAAGGCCTTGGGGCTGGTGGCTTGGAAGTGGAAAGAGGAAGGGGGGCTCAACCAGTTCAGGGAGTCCTCACACCCCTTCCTGGGTTTTGGCACCAAATGTTAGATGATGACCACCAACCGACCACCCGCTGGTGGAATAATATCAGCAAGTTGTTCAGAGTTGTAATGGAAACTTTATTGGAAAATCCACTCCTGGGCCCCCTTCGTGCAGAGTGGAAGGAAGAGGGAGGTGAAAAGGGCTTCTGAGATACATGGGGAGGAGTTTTATACCCCTCTAGACACGTGGGCAGGCAAAGGGACTGTCTGTGTCCCAACTATGTAAGGAATGTCCATTTAGGTGTGTCATTGGTCAGCTGGAATCCCTCCAGGTCGATGACGTAACTGGCTCCTGTGGCCCCTCCTGTTCCAGGCTGAAGCCTGGGAGACATGCCGGGTCCGGAGCAGACCAGCCCCTGTCTCCAGTGCCCTGGGCAGCCATCAGTTATTACTTAAGATTCTTTATGGTTTTGAGAATTGAACATTTATTTGCAGAAAGAGGATAGAATTTATTAACATTCAGGAAAATCGGAAGTCTTTCCTCTTATGTTCTTGCTAGTCTGCAATTGACGTCAGATTTTAAAAAGAAACCCATTAAGAATTAAAAATTTGGTTATTTTTAACAAAGTGTTCTTGATAAATTTAAATGGTAGGAAAGTTGTAAAATACCTATTAAAGATTCTAAGTTGGAAGAGGTGGGGACTAAAGGGAGAATGAGTTAGCCAAGCTCTGTTTTGCAGGTCAAGTCTGTGCTCTTGCTTACAGGGATGGAAGTAATTGCCAGGTCTTTTGAGGGTGAAAGAGGTTTGTGACACTAGCTAGTTTTGACGTAAAATTATACTGCCTGTCTTGAATGTGTCTGTCATATATATCAGTCTTTCTTTTTCTTTCTCTTGGGCATCTTATGCTTGCACTGGCCTGATAACTCTTTTGGCTCGTATCAGTCTGATAACTCCAATTTCAAAATGAATGATAGGTCTTCTATTAGAGACAAATGGAAATTCAAATTGACATTCAGTGGGGGTCACCTTGCTCAGGTTTTTTGAAATTTATCCTTGCTTTGATTATTCCTTTCACTAAGTCAAGGGTTTGCAGGCAACAGAACAGGAACCTTTTTTTTTTTTCTCTCTTCTCTACCTTATTTGTCAGCACTTTGGGCTTTCAGTTCTGCCTTCATTTATTTTCAGTATCCATCTGTTTGGTGTCATTTTTCCTCCTCTGGTTGTTCCCTTACCTTTATTTTTTACTTGATCCAGATCTAGTTATGCAGAGGGATGTACAAGATAGAGGCAATTGCCTAAAGGTGGGAAAGGCAAGTTATAACCAAAGTGCAAACCTTTGTAGGGTTTCATTGCTCCAGCAGATCCCAGTGCTGGGCAACCTTGCAAGATATTTTCCACCCCCAGTAGGTGCAGCCTGAAGTGGAGGAGCTCAGTCACTGTGAACTCAAAGTCTTCTAGGAGTGAGTTGGAGTGCAAAGCCTTGGCCATTCTCATTAGGATCCCCAGGCTTTTCATGATTTTTACTCAATGAGATGCCAGAAGAAACGAGAACCTGCTTTATGTTACCCATGCAGGTTGTCCTTCTCTGCCACAAAGTAGGATGAAAATGGGGTAGAGAATGAATTTTGAGGACAAAGCAAGTGTATGCAGAACAGAGAGGAGGAAAACAAAATGTCTTCATGAGGATTTAGCATTTAAATGGAGCCCAGACGACCTCATTCAAACAGCTGTGTCAACACTTCCTTTCCTGAGCTTTCTTGATGATGACAGTTTGTTATTTTTATAGCTATGTATGAATATTTCAGCTAAATTAACATGGCACCCTTTCCTCCCAGTTTGTGTGTGCAATTTTCTGTGTTCAGTTGTCTCTTTTGTGCTTTATTCAGGCTCAGTGCATGCCCAGTCTCTCACTGCTGAGTTTAATCTTGGTCTCAGTTTTCAGAAGCATTTACCTTTCTCTCTGTCTCTCTGTCTCTCTGTCTCTCTGTCTCTCTCTCTCTCTCTCTCTCTCTATATATATATATATATATATATATATATAATATTTATTTATTTATTTTTAAAGATTTATTATTATTGGAAAGCCGGATATACAGAGAGGAGGAGAGACAGAGAGGAAGATCTTCTGTCCAATGATTTACTCCCCAAGCAACCACAATGGCCTTTGCTGTGCCAATCTGAAGCCAGGAGCCAGAAATCTCTTCCAGGTCTCCCATGTGGGTACAAGGTCCCAAGGCTTTGGGCCATCCTCAACTGCTTTCTTGGGCCACAAGCAGGGAGCTGGAAGGGAACCTGTGCCCTTATGCGATGCCAGTGCATTCAAGGTGAGGACTTTGGCCGCTAGGCTACTGCGCAGGGCCCCTGAACTGCGATTGTTGTCAGGTGGTGGTTCCATTTATCAGGCATTTCCATAGTGCTTCCATAGTGGCTGTACGAATATACCTTTCTTCCAGAAACATAAAAGGACTTTTCCAGATATTCATCAAAACTCATCACTTCTTTTTGAAGACAATCTTTGTAAAAATATTACATCTACTTGTGATTTTTCATACATCTTTCTGATGTTTCGTAATGTTCACATAGTTTGTATTACTCTTTGGCCATTTATGTGATTCCTACAGAGAAAATTATGTTCAATTATTTTACTCATCTTGCAGTTGTAACTAATTTTTACTAAAGATTTTATTTTATTTATTATTATTATTATTATTATTATTATTATTATCATTAGTTTATGATACAGTCCCATAGGACCCTGGGATTTCCCTTACCCCTCCCCAAATCCCTCGCACACCGAGTTCCCCTGTATCATTACTATACGATAGTTCTTCATACACAGTCATATGTCTATTATTATGAACATGGACAATGGCAGAGAGTCCAGCATCTTATTGTCAAGATATAGTTAACAGTTTCATTGGGAGTCCATCTTTGGTCTGGAAGTAGAGATGCATACTGCATTGTATCCTCAATCTGGATATGATAGTCTCCATTACACAGTTACTATACATCCCCTTAAATGAAAAGCCACAATACAGAATCAACAACAGGAAGAAAAATAGAAATTTACAGTGCCATGAAGTTAAATAACATGTAACTAGACATGAGAATCTCCATTACACAGCTACTCCACGTGTTATTTAATCTCATACTACATATTTTAAATATTAATATTTTATTAGGTATATGGTTTGTGCATATTTTCTCCCATTTTTGTTTTGTGGATTGTTTCTTTTGCTACGCAGAAGGTTTTAAGTTTGGGGCCAACATTTGGCATAGCATATTATTAAGGCCAACATTGTGGCATAGCATATTAAACTGCCTCCTACAAAATCAGCATCCTACTTTGAGGTCGGTTCAAAGTCCTTGCTGTTCTACTTCCGATTCTGGTCCCTGCTGATGCTCCCAGGAAAGCAGTGCTTTTCTCGCCAAAGTACTTAGGCCTCTTCCACCTGTGTAGGAGATCCTGTCTTCAGCTTGTTCCAGGCCTAGCCATTGTGGCCATCTGGGGAATAAACCAGCCAATGGAAGAGTGTTTTCTTTTTTCTGTTTCTTCCTCTTCCTATGCAATTCCATTTGTCTGATTTCACTTTTGATATCTGTGCTTTGGTATCATATCTAAGACATCTTCGTGAAGGCTAGTATTAAGATTTTATTCCTGTTTTCTCCTACAAGTGTTGTAGCGCCAGCTATTACATTTAGGTTTTAAATCTATGTAAGTTGACTTTTTTGTGTTATTCTTTCTCTCTCTATATCTCTGTGTTTCAAATAAATAGACTTAAAGGAGAGAGAGAGAGAGAGAGAGAGAGAGAGAGCTCTTCTAGCCCCTTGTTCATTTTGTAAATGGTCACAATGACAGAGCTGGGCCAGGCCAGAACCAGGAGCAGGAACTTCATCTGGATCACCCATCTTTATCCTGGTGCAGGTGCCCTGGGTCATCTGCTGCTGCTCTCTCAAGCACATGAGCTGGAAACCATATCAGTGTAGGAGCAGTGGGGACTTGTCCCCACACCCATATAGGATTCTGGCATTGTTGGAGATAATTTACCCAGCTGTACCAAATTGCCAGCTCCTACAATATTAATTCTTCCAACCACAGATATGGGATGTCCTTCCATTTATTGTAAATTTTTTTGAATCTTTTAAAATTCCCATTTAAATTTCTTTGATCCATGCAAATCTTTCACATCTTTTGTGAGGTTTATCCCTACATATTTATTTCATTCTTCTTTCTTCTCTTTTCCTGGGTTCCATTTCAGATGTTTTATTCTTAGTATATACAAACACACCAGACTGTTGTCCATTGAAAAGTTTTTTTTTTTCTTTATGAAACAGTTTAATAGGAGCTTAAATGAAATTTAAGAATAAGAAAATCCTAGCATTTATTTATGCATAAATGCACACATATATAAAAATATCATTAAAAACTACAAAGAATTTAGTTGATTTTATTGGTGATTACTATAAGAGTTATATTTTCTTTTTTATGACACATTTATATTTTATAAACTTGTTTCTGTTAATTTTTTAACTTCTTTTTATTATTATCATTTTATGATACAGTTTCATAGGCCCTGGGATTTCCCTTATCCCATCCCCACTTCCTTACTCCCTCTTCAGTCTCTCTCTGTATTATTCCCCTGTATCATTACCATAGGATAGTTCTTCATACACAGTGATATGTCCATCATTGTGGGCATGGACAATGGCAGAGAGTCCAGCATCTTATTGTCAAGATATAGTTGACAGTTTCATTGGGAGTCCATCTTTGGTCTGGAAGTAAAGATGCATACTGCATTGTGTCCTCGCATCTGGATATGTTAGTCTCCATTACACAGTTACTATACATCCCCTTAAATGAAAAGCCACAATGCAGAATCAACAACAGGAAGAAAAATAGTAATTTACAGTGCCATGAAGTTAAAGAACTCGATATGACAGTCTCCTTTACACAGTTACTATACATCCCCTTAAATGAAAAGCCACAAAACAAAATCAACAACAGGAAGAAAAAAAGAAATTAACAACACCATGAAGTTAAATAATGTCATACTGAATTACGAATGTATCATTGAAGAAATGAATAAGAAATTCAACAAGCTTCTTGAAGAAGAAAATGTAGCTGGTGTATGATCTATGAGTCATTGAAAAATTTAATGAGAAGAAACTGCTTTGAAGAGGTGAACTAAAAAAAAAAAAAATCCATGATATACAGTTTCCGCTGATCTTTGTTGGTGAAATGTGTCTCCTGTAGGCAACAAATAGATGAGTTTTGTTTTTAAATCCAGTCTGTTAATCTATAATGTTTGATTGATGAGTTAAAACCATTTGCATTCAGGGTTAATATGAATGTGTAGTAATTTGTTCCTGTCATTTAAGCAATGGGTTGTTTATTGATTTAGTCTTCTGCTGTTATTTTACTGGGATGTTCTTGGCATTTTCATTTGGCTTTGGTGGGTGCTCCTCCTTTTCTCTGTCAAGAGAATATCTTTAAGTATCCTTTGTAGGACAGGTATGGAAGAGGCATATTCTTTTAACTTTTCGTTGCTATGGAAGAATTGTATTTCATCTTCAAAGACAAAGGAAAGTATTGCTGGGTATGTTATCTTGGGCCGGCTTTTTTTTTCTGTTAGAATCTGGAATATGTCCCTCCATTCTCTTCTTGACTGTAGAGTTTCCTGTGAGAGGTCTCCTGTGAAGTTAATTGGCATTCCTGTAAATGTCTGTTGATTTTTTTCCTGTGCACATTGAAGGATTTTTTCCTTATATTCGATTGACGAGAGCTTGATTATCATATGTCTTGGTTGCATGGAATTCCTGGCTCTCATTCAGTCCGGTCCAGACCCAGCTGTTGCAGACATCTGGGGAATGAATCCCTTCTCCCTGTGTTTATTCATTCTTTCCTACCTTTTCTATCATTTTCTTTTTCTTTTCTCTCAAATAATTTAAATGAGTCTCTCAATAAACAAAATTTACATTTTAAGCATTTAAGGCAAAGTTTATTTAAAAAGGCCTTGTGACTTTTCAATTAAAAAATAATTAATTTATTTTGTGATAAAGTTTCAAAGGCTCTGGGACTGCCTCCCTCTCCCTCTCCCGCTCTCCCTACTGAATCCCCTATTTTATTACAATAATATGGTTTTCAGAAAACAGTCATAAGTCTGCCGTTCTGCTATTTAAGTGTTCCTTGACATGAGATTGGCAGAGTCCAGCATTCCTATTTTCAAGATATACGTAACAATTTTTAAACATATTTATTTTGTAAGTATACTATTTATGACTGAAAGAAAGACACCTTCCTCTCTCTCTCTCTCTATCCATGTATACATGATGAATTCTATGATATATAGATAATATAGACAGTATATAGATAATATAGATAACATATAATGTATGTAATATAATACTAACTATATACACATGTGTATACATATATAATCTTATGATAATATAGACAGTATATAGATAATATAGATAACATATAATGTATGTAATATAATAATACTAAATATATACACATGTGTATACATATATAATCTTATGATATTCTCCTTCTATGTGATAAATGTCTTTTTCTTATTCTGTTTGAAATTCTCTTACCTTTTTTTCTTTAGTCCTGGGCATTTGAATTCTAATGTGTCTCAGTGTAGACCTCCTTTATATTCCAGCTATTTAGTGTTCTTTAGAGGAATTAAGAATATGGAAGCCCATTTTTCTCACCAAACCTTAGAAATGTTTAATCAATATTTTGTTGTGCTATATGGTCCATAGCTTTATGTTGTATTTCCCATGCTTTTTTTTTCTTAGTTTTGCTCCTCTGAATAGACTTGTTTGCAAATTTTTTTGATTCTTTCTTTTTAATTGAGTCTGCTGTTAAATGCTATTGAATTTCATAGTCAGTCATTGTATTATTTATGTTTAAGTATTTAATGGTAACTATCTATTTGTTATACATCTCATTTTTACTCATAGATAGCTTTCCCGGTTTTATTCGGTTGTGTATTTGTGTTACCTTTAGGCTCCTGGGTCTAATTTAAGACAATTATCTTGAATTATTTTCCTAGCAGTTCGTGTATTTCCATTTCTTTGGGATTAATTATTGAAACTTCATCTTTTCTCCATCAATGGTTTCAAGTTTCACTGATTCCTCATCATCTTCGTAGCTGTATTGCTATCTGTACATTTGAAGCAAAAGTCATCTCTTTGAGTTGCATAGTGGTTTCAGGAGGGAGTAAACTTCATTATAGTCAAGATAGTTTCTTTGAGTCTTTCGATATATAAGATGTTGTATATATTTATATGTAGGATTTTGGCATTGTGTCAGTTCTACTGAATTAGGCTGTATGCTGAGAATTCCCTTTTATTATTCTTAGGACAGTGTCCTGATAGGCCAAGGCTTTGTGTAAGGAGTCCGTTTTTCCTGATGGTGCTGTTTAGGATAATGTGTAGTATCTTTATCTGCGCAGCCATGCCGACTGCCATGTGTTGCTCATTTTTCTTAGGGCAGTGCACTAAAATGCTGAGATGATAAATGTGAACTTTGCTTTTTTCCTTTTGTAAGAGTCATTCCAGGACTGTGCCTCTTGTAATCTTCCTGAGTGAAACCATTTGCTGAGTTCTGTGTATTTTTTTGTTGTTGTTTTTATTTTGTTTTGTTTTTTTCTGAGTGCATGAAAGAGTGTTTTTGCTAGTTTACAACGTGCTGCTTCTGGCAGCGATGTCTATGATTTGCCTATTTTTGTGGTACTAAGTTGCCTTTTTCATTCAGCCATCCAATCTCCTTTGTATCCTGGCTGGAGTGAGTTGGAAATAGGCAACTTGGAACCTGCCCCCAAATGCCACAGAACACAGACTCCTCCTGTCTTCTCTTTTCTCTACAGAAGTTACATGCCAGAGAATTCCTTTCAGCACTGAAATGTTTGTGGTGCATCATGGTATAATGGTGACAGAGGTTCTTAATTGTATCTGGAACTCAGAGATGGATTTTTATTCATGGACAATTGTCAAATTTGTATATTTCTGTGGGAGTATGAAAGCTTGGTCCACCTATTCTAATGTCTTAATGATGCAACATTCTGCATTACTTGATGTATGAAAGTGAAAGTTGATGGAATTAAGTTTCTGGAGAAAGGCTTTGATGCATGGGTAGGTATTGCTCACTTGTAAAAACGGCCTGATGGAGCAATTGCTTTAGACCTTCTAGTTTAAAAACCATTAGTACTAAAAGCATTTATTTAATAAACTTGTTACTTTATCACTAGATTTTAGTTACTATCTTGTTAGTAGCTTATATCCATAAATGTGATGATAACAGTTTAACCACAGACCTTCTAAAGAAATAATCACAGATCTGTGGTATTTGCGATTGCTGTGGTACAAGTGCTCTTTTCTGTCTTGCATGATTGCAAGGTACTAAAGTCGACGATCATAAGTTTGGGGAAATAGTAGCACTCCAGTGTTAGCATTTACTATTTGTTTATACTGATATAATCAAAGAAACTCAAGAGTGAATGATAGTAAACTATTTAGGAATTCTGAGTTTAGATAGTTAATTATTGCAAATTGTGTGACTAATTTTATGTCATTTGCTCTATAATCATGGCTATTTACTAGTGCATTCATAACTTCTTGAAAACATAAGGATTGGTTTTCCTGGATTGGTGTGAGCTGCTTTCATCACATGTCTGCCTATACCCATAAAAGATATTTTGAGAATTACTGATGGAGCATTCTACTTCAAATGATCTTCCAAGTTATCTTCTTAAACAGAACAATATTCCTTATTTTTGGGTTAATATCTCAGATGTCCATGAAAAAAATGTGAGAATATTGGCAAGTGAAGGAATTGATAGTGTTGAAAATGCATCAATTGGACTAGAATAGAGAGATGATTTACAGCGTGGCAATGATAAAGAGCATTTGTGGCACATGGCATGAGGCTCATCAAGGACTCAGTATGGCAGAGCCCACACTGACAGGGCACAGGCTTGCTGGGTGGAGTGAGTACACTAGTGCTGAAAACGACGTATTTTTCCTATGGACACTGGAAACCATTCTTGTGTAGTTCAAGTTGAATTCATCATGTTTGAATATAAAAAGAAGCAAAAGAACAAGCAATTCTTCAATGCTGCCAATAAAGCAGGTCAACTTTGATTCTCTACAAGCTCTTTTTCATGTGAAAGAACCAGATTTGGGCTGTGAAATTTGATTTAGGAATAAAAAATATTATCCCAAGGGGAATTAAAGAGATATCTAAAAGGATTCTCAGACTCTAATTTTCAACTTCCATGGCTTGTCTTCTTTTTCCTGACTGCTAAGGTTACAAGACAAAACTGAATATAGAACGAAAAAGTTATGCAATTACAGAGTCTATAAATGTACCCGACCTTACTAAAAGGGAAATTTTGCAGTCTAATTTATGATACAAGATCTTTCTATGTAAGAGCTGCTGAGCATAACAGCGGTAAATAACTATCTTATTCAGAAGTATAACGAATGTATTGCTTATGTTGAAATCACCTAATTTTCTGTCTCCCTTGGGACCATACGTTCTATGAGAGTCCGTATTAGTGCTCTATAAGTAGGTACAATCACTAGGTTGTGCATATATAGAAAGGAAAAAGGAATTCTTATGGAAATTGGTTCATGCAGTTATAGTAGTTGAGAAGTCCCATGACAGGTTGTCTACTGAATGGAGACTTGAATACCAGTACTGTGGCTCAGTCCAGCTGTGAAGGCCTTAGAATCAGTAAGTCAATGGTGCAACTCTTGGTGTAGGTTGAAAGTCTGCATATCCAGTGAGCTTGCCACTGGTGCTAAGTCCTGTCATCCAAAGGCCAGTGAGCCCAGAGTTCCCATGTGCAAAACAGGATGGGTGCAACCCCACCTTTTAGGAGAAGACTCATTTATCCTCTCTAACCACTCTCCCTAGTCTCCCAGCTGGGTAGATCTCACCTCATCCACTCAGAAAATCACACGGATACACCTGAAAAAAGTTCTTTCCCACATTTATATGTGTTCTTTCAACAGGTCAAGTTGACACTTAAAATGATCCATAGTGCAGCAGACTCCAACCTGTTTATGGTAGTTTTCCTCTAGTGTTCAGTGAAGTGACATTGAAGGTTTATTTTTGTTTTGTTTTGTTTTTTGAAGATTTTATTTATTGCATATACGAGTGTATGTGGTTACCTTTGCTGTAGTATGATAGGATTAATTCTCTCAGATGTGTCCATTTAGCTCTTTGGTTACGATTCACAGGATGTGTAAAGTCTCTGTGCCTCAGCTATTTCACTTGTAAAATCTGGATGGCGATGGGCTGTGTCTCATATGTTTTTGTTGTGACTTAAGAGAAGTGATTATCATAAAGTTCTCTGCACCGTGTCTGACTCACTGCCAAGTCCTGATAGATGTTAATTATTATTGTCTTGCCTTTAGATGAAGAGGTATTGATTGTCTCCTTTACGTACCACCATAAGGATACTATCTCTAAGATATTTTTATTCAGTTAGTGCTCACTTCCATTAGACAATAATCCCAGAGATATCAATCTTAGCACAGATGATAGGAAAAATCCTCAAGGTTTCTGGAATATTTACCAACGTGAGCTTGAAGAATGCTTAGAAATGTTGCATTAAAATTATTTTCCACATCCTCTCAAAGCTTAGCATATAGTTTAATCATATAATGTTCAATAAATGTGAAATAAAAACATTTTATATTGACTATCAAATGGTAATAAACGCACAGGTTAGTATCTGAAACGTTAAGCTTGGCTTGTTAACTCAAATGGGTGCTATTAAATGAACAGGCAAAATTGAATTTCTTCATGATCGTTTTACCAATTTTTACTCAAATAAGCTTTTAAAATTCAGACTATCCCTACCTTAGTGTTTGTCATAATACATTTGATTGGCTTTTATCTATGGTAATAATGATGGCTGAAAATGTTACTATCGTTATACAACAAATTGTGTATTCTTGTGATACAACATTAAGCACTCTATGTGACAAGTAGAACAGGAAACTATTAGACTTCAATAATTATCTTTCAGCAGTTTGGTATTTAGATATTTTAATTGTCAAATAAATTATAGAGCTTTTAATCTAGTGGTCTCTGTGTGGTGGGCATTTATGAAAATTATCATTATTTCTCTTTAAGTTTTGGCAAATATTCATTTTGTTGAAACATCTGTCCTGTGCAGTTTAAATCCTCATTTAGATCAAGCACATTTTTAAATTTCCAGTCAGATTTTAGAATCAATATGACTCCCAATAAAATCACCAAGGGTATTCACAGATTTGGAAACAATATGCTAAAATTCGTGTAAAAACATAAACTCTAACCTTCAATGGATA
The DNA here is from genome assembly GCF_030435755.1 of Ochotona princeps. Taxonomy (NCBI): domain Eukaryota; kingdom Metazoa; phylum Chordata; class Mammalia; order Lagomorpha; family Ochotonidae; genus Ochotona; species Ochotona princeps. The sequence continues at coordinate 23,604,745 of NC_080836.1, forward strand.
AAGATTTCAACAATTAGTAAGTAGGAAAAAAACTCTATTATTCCTTAAGAAAATGAAATGATTTTATATTTTAGAAAGATATGATTTTGTTAATATTGTCCTTGAGAATGAGTTGTGAAGTGTGGACTGGATTGTGGAGAAGAGTAAAATCCAAAGCTGAGTGGGGAGAGCCATATCTGTGGTTGAAATATATGAAGTCAGAGTGGATTTCGTTGAGTGCCAGAACAGCAGTATTCTTCAAGGTTTTGTGCTCTCATATTCTATTTTTTTCTACTGGTTTTATAAATTATAGGGGTACAAGTTTATACATTAAAGCAAGAGTACTATTATTGTATACAGATTATTTTATTTTTATAGACCCTGCTGCTTTTCCATGTTTAAGTGATACCAATTTCATCTTGTGGTTTACATTGAGCTGTAGGCACAGTGCATTTTGCTTTTTTCAAGCCTGCAATATTTGGATACTTCCTGGCCAATGTTTCTTTGCAGGTCAGTCATCAAGGAGACACTCTAGTACTTCTAATGAAAAGAAAATTAATATGTAGCAGTGTCTGTAGCAGTGTCATGCATTATGGTGATTAGGAGTCTGATTGATGGTACCTTTGAGCAACATTCTATATTTCCTGAAAAAACATTAGCCAGCTCTAAGTGAATGACAGTCAGAAGAAATAAAGACACCACTAACACATGGACCAAAACTTGTCTCAGTGGTACAATATCTGATATTTCAGTCTAATGGGCATGAGAGCAGCAACTCATCAATACTGTCACTTTCATCTCAGTTCAGGTCACAGGAAACCCTCACTGTCCTCACCATTGGTGGTAATGCTTTTTCTCCATTTCTTGTTCTTTGATATAAAGGGGTTAGTCAGTACCTTACTTCTTGCCATATATGGAGTTAGTAAAAGAGTTTGAACTTTCAGAGTATGACCCAGATCAAACTTGCTTGGGTAAATCTTTGATCCCATCTGAATTTTGATTTTTTTATTGGTATATGGCATATGCATTCATGCTTATTTTGCAGTACACTGATGAACACTTGTGAGATATTACATGAAAAGAAGCTAAAAGGCAGTGGCATGTGTTCACAAAATACTCATCACTTATGTATGGTCATAGGAAAGCCGAAGACATTCAGCAAGGGTGCTCCTGTCGTATACATGTTGATAGCATCAACTAAAACCTCCAATAATTCACACTCATCACTTAGTTCAATTTCCCTTTAACTATAAGTTCTAGGAAAGTAGCTTGCTTTATTTCCTCCAAAGATGATTGATTTCTTTTCTTTCTTGAGTCTTTACTAGCCTAAGTTCTGCTTACTAAGAATGTCTTTAATCTTACTTAAGTACAATTTCAACATGCTTTTAAAGGTCCAGGTCCGTTTTAACCTAATCAATGAAAATCCATTAATAAGTAGAGAGTTGGAACATAGGCATCTTTAATAAATCTTCTATAAATAAGTACCAGATGGTGACTGAATAACTGGATAGTTAGAAGAGATCCTCAACCTCAACAAGTTCTTCAGTGATTTTCTATAAATGCCTTACAAACATTTAAAATCTTACTTTACCTCTCATAAAAGTATATGTTCATAGTCCTAATACAGAAAAATTTATTTAAATGGTGAGTTTATTCAAACTAATCAGGTGACTAGTCAGCACATATTTGGGTATAGATTTTCTTACAACTGTATGATTTTGGAAAACTAACATTTTGGGCTTCAGATCCAGTGTAGACTTAATGATGTTATTGAATAAAGTCGTCAATCTTTGAGACGCACCTGAGCTTAGAGACATGAATCTCTAAGGAAAAGAAAGAAAAGGAGATAGAACAGAGAGGAAGAGCATGTCTGAATGGTGAAACCAGTTTTGGAATTATGTGTCAGATGAATTAATTTAATTTAATTAATTTAATTTAGAATGTGTCATAGAATTTGAGCAATGAGTGAGGTAAAATTTTAAGGAGCCAATAGCCCATGGAATTAGAAGCTGTGACCCTGGAATACATATAAAGTGACAAGAGCAGAGAAAGCTTGTGATGAAATATTAAGGATTGTCAACTTGTAAGAGCTGATGCAAGGAAGAGAACATACCCAGAAAAATGAGCCAAGAATGGAAGTAGGATAATGTTAGAACAAGGCTATCATGGAAAAGAGCATCAAATGCCACTAAGAGATTAAAAATGCATACAGCCTTGGGCCCGGCGGCGTGGCCTAGCGGCCAAAGTCCTCGCCTTGAAAGCCCCGGAATCCCATATGGGCGCCGGTTCTATCCCGGCAGCTCCACTTCCCATCCAGCTCCCTGCTTGTGGCCTGGGAAAGCAGTCGAGGACGGCCCAATGCATTGGGACACTGCACCCGCGTGGGAGACCTGGAAGAGGTTCCAGGTTCCTGGCTTTGGATCGGCGCGCGTACCGGCCCGTTGCGGCTCACTTGGGGAGTGAATCATCGGACAGAAGATCTTCCTCTCTGTATCTCCTCCTCTGTGTATATCTGGCTGTAATAAAAATGAATAAATCTTTAAAACAAATGCATACAGCCAAGTGGTGGATTTTTCACACAAATGGAACAGTAGCGCAGTTAAGGCAGGTAGTCTGCAGATGTGTGAGAGGTAAGATGTGGCAAGCTCAGGAGAGAAGGTAAGGAGTGAAGGTGAGTGTTCACTAGCCTGCCTTGTAGTTGGTCCATGAAAGAGAACAGAGAGAGGGGTAGGAAAAAAGAGACAGAGATGAAGAATTATTTTATTGGCATGTTTTTGATAATAATTGTATACTTCGGTTTTCAAAAACCAACTGAGAAAGGGAGGAAAATATTGATGAGTTAAGTTGAAGATATGCAGACAAGGGCTGGTTGTCAGTGACACTTATTGGACTTGGACAATGGGCTTGGCTCCGTCTTGGTTGCAGACTAAAATTCTGAAAGATGAAATTTCTGAGCATTAAAGCAGAATTGTAAAAAATTCATCACAGGATGGTATTAATGTTATATTAGTCAGAATATAACATTTTACAGTTCCATTTAGAAGGTTCTGTTTCTGGCATAAAGGGAATTTTCACTCATAATGCTCATAATCTTTCCAAGAACAGGCTGTCCCCATTTTCTCCAGATGCTGTTTTCCAATTTTTCTAATTAAATCCAGATGTATATTTCACTTCAAAACCAGGAGACATGCTAATTATTTAGGTAGATATTGTGGAGAAAATTGTTTACTCCTATATTGAAATTCACTAAAAGGAAGAAAAAAATCGAGCATGCATTTTGTTCTTGTGTTTCATTTGTGTATGCCATTTCATAAAATAAAAAGAAATAGAAAAGAATTCTTTGTAGTTTCATGAATTAAAATTGTGTGTTTTGAGTAAATACATTGTTCTTGTTTTTGTGTTTGTTTTTGTTTGCAATGTGATTTGATTGTTCTGGGCTTGTTTAAATGTCATTCCTGCTTGTCCAGTGCTTGGTCAGCATTCCTGCTAGCTGAAATTTAGAAAATCAGTTTAAGGAAAGCATTTTGTCATTAGATGGAAATAGGTGTAGTAGAAAATTAAATAAATCTATGAAAGTGTTTTCTTACATTAAAGTTTTAATTACTTGATTTCTTTCTGGTGACAATCATTGAGAATTATTCTGCTATGTACTAAAAATGTCATTTTAAATGCCTGCGGTAAAATTTGGTGTTACTGTTTTTGATAGACATTTCCAGAGCTTTGCAAAGGGACTCCTTCTTCTAGTGTCAGCTCTTGGTTTCTGTGGAATCAGAGGACTTTTCTCTAGATTCTTCCGTCTACATGTTTCCATCAGGATGTTCTAGTTACCAACTGTTTTCATTCTGCTCTTCATGAAACCACAATGTGTCGTATTTGCATTGCGTTAGAGGCGTCAGGAACTGTCAACGTATTTTGTTTTAATGTATATTTAAAAAAGCTTTGATATTAAAAGTTGAGATATGGTCCTAAATTTTGGAAATTTACCAGAAACGATACTGAACTGAAAGGTATGAGATCCAGGTTGTAGTCTAGGATGTGGCACTAACCTTGACTCTTTTTAAATACCCTCCCTGCTCTCCACAACACATTGCTATTTTATCTGTGTACAAGACAGAAGATGGGGTGAGGACAGGTTGGGGAGTATACAAGGAGACAGAGTCATGTTGCACTTGCTGGTTCACATTCCAAAAGCCTGCAACAGAGGGGTCAGACCAGGTTGACTCCAGGAGCCAGAACCATTCTGGATCTTCCACATTGGCGACATGGTCCCAAATACTTGAGCCTTTATCTGCTCATGTTCCAGGGTGTATGTTAATAGGCAGGTGGAGCACAAAGGGAAGCCAAGACTAGAACCCAGGTACTCCAACACAGAATGTGTACATGTCAAAGAGCAGCTTGTCTACTGATTCAATACAGTGTGTGTTAACAGCAAAATGTAACATTGTTCTTGAAACAAATCATTCCTTGAAATATTTTAGGTTGTATAACAATTGTTTAACTTAATATGATTTGTAACATCAGAGGTGGGTAGCAAGTTGAGCCTCTGGAAGAAGACACTGTCTGTGAAGTGGAGTTGTCCGGCTTTTACTTCACTTTTCCGGAGGCTCTGTGGCCACTAGGTATACCATCAGATCCATTCTCCTCAATTCTATCTAGTTAATAAGACAAACCCTGCAAGCACAAATATCGAAAGTATAGCTTGCAGCTATGGTTTAAAAGCCATGATATTTTTGAAAGTATTGAATTAGATGGTAAACTTGACAAATGTTTGTATTTCATTCTAAGCCTGATTTTTTTTTTTTACCACACTGTAAATATCATAACATCTGACATCCTACACCATGGAAATGATCATATAGTTTATGCTGTAGAGTCTGCAGTTGCTTGCTTGGTCTCTGTAATTTTACAATTTTTTCCACTCTTGCTTCAATGAGGTGACTTGTAAAGAGGGCATCAACCTCTGCCAGCAGTAAAATCCAGAACTTTGGTTTTCCAGGTTTTACCTAACATTGTCCCTTGGTTGTCCGTAATTAGACTTCAGAAACCTGTCTCTTGTTCTTTCCAAGTAGTCTAATGGAAGGTTTGTTTCTGTCTCAGTTCTACTTTTATGTTTTGATCGTAGAGTACTAATTTGAAAACTAAGATTTAAATCACTTCAAATATGCTTCCATGCTGGAATTTTTTTCCCCAAGATTTCCAAATCATAGGAGTGTTAGCAATATGCCTGTAGTTTATCATTTGCCTATGTCTCTAATAATTGTAGAACTCTGGATTTCACTCACTTCTGAAAGAGTTTTTTCTTCTATATTAATCTGCAGTTCAGAAGAAAAGTACATTTTCTGATTTGCAGCATAATTTAAAATTTGACCATCTTTATACTTATTCATAAGAATTACTGATACAATTTGGTTTTATACACGTGTGTGCATATGATTTCACATTCTCTTATAACTTTTCTTATGAATATGATGAGGTAGGAACTTTCAACCGGTGTAAATATGTGAATACATTTTTTTTCTTTTTGTTTTATGATGACCATTTTTTAATTTTTACTTTTTAAAAAAAGATTTATTTATTTTTTATTACAAAGTCAGATATACAGAGAGGAGGAGAGACAGAGAGGAAAATCTTCCGTCCCCAAGTGGCCACAATGGCCAGTGCTGCGCCGATCCGAAGCCAGGAACCAGGAACCTCTTCCGGGTCTCCCACGCGGGTACAGGGTCCCAAAGCATTGGGCCGTCCTCGACTGCTTTCCCAGGCCACAAGCAGGGAGCTGGATGGGAAGTGGAGCTGCCGGGATTAGAACTGGCGCCCATATGGGATCCCGGGGCGCGTTCAAGGCGAGGACTTTAGCTACTGGGCCACGGCACTGGGCCCTATTTTTACTTCTAAAGAAAAAAAGCTTCCTTTTCACTTCCCAAGGTGTGGGATTGCTAGTGATTTCAGCTTTTGCTTTTATAATCACCAGGTTTTGTTGTGAAAGGAAGAGATGACATCACCAGCTCATTAGGGAATTTTTTTGTGGCAAGATAATGAGCCCCAAGGGAGAATGAGAAAGCAAGGCGGAATATGGCTTCTTTTGTGTGTGTGTGTGTGTGTGTGTGTGTGCATGCACACTAGGCTAGCATATGGTGGCTAAACACTGCAGTTTGCCTGACATTCTGCTAAAACCAATAAACATTTTGAACAACGTGGTGCAAGATTATTCCTTTAACTGGCCTGCAAACATTGAACTTCTGTTATCAAGATCTGCCCTTGAGTACGTTCCTCCTCGCCTTGAACACAGTGGAAAGTGGACAGAAACATCAGAGCAGTCTCTACTAGAGATTCAGAGGTCTCTTCTGGGTACTTGAAGTTTCTTCTTCCCAGTGGATTTGTGACCAACATTTTCTTCTCGTAAGAGATGTGCAATTCTTCACTTCCACGATAACCAGGAGCTTTCCCAGAGAGTTATGATATTTGAATCCATTTCTTTTGATTGGAAAGAATTTAGTATAGGGGCATTCTGTATTTGGTGCACTGGTCAAAATGAATTTAAGGGTCTTTGTCAGTAAAACAGAAAGGAAAACTGCCCAGCAATGTCTAGAAGCGCAGACCTTATGATGGAACTGTGTTAAGTGTCCATGTGGACATAGAATTGCCAGCTGATTGATAAGAGTTCACTTCAGTAATAATCTATTATTGTCACCCAAGCCCAGTGCCAATTAATTATATTGTAGGTGCTATAAGGAGGAACTTACTGAATTCCCCTCAGTGCCAAACTATCATATTTAGGAAGGCATGCCTAAAATCACCTAAATCTTCATATCCATGGGCTTGTATCTGTCTTTATCTAATTAATTCACCAAAAAGTGCAGGAATTAAACATGTAGTACAATTGTAAAGGGACTTCCTTTGCTCTTTGGACTATTGTGTTTAGAATTTGAGAGCTGGAATGTGATTGCCAGGACACTTTTTTATGGTGCCCAAGGTTACTCATTCTGAACTTTCTAACTCTTCATTTACAATTAGAATTCAAATGATAGTTTCCAAGTTGATCTTCTATCAAGGAAGCCTGTTGTCATTCTGCAGTAATGGAATTGATGGCTTCTTGATGACAAGTGTAGACATACGCATAAATATCATTAATTTCTAAGTGGCCTGAGTCTCTGAGTCAAGACATCCTCTAATTCTGCTTTGCGAAGTCTATTTCCAATATGGTTTCTTATTGGTTAACTTTATCCTTCCTATAATAAAAAGTTTTTCATAAAACATATATCTTCTCAAATATAGTGCCTCAAAGCTCGTATCATTCTGTCACACCAAGACAGTAATATTTACAAGTTAGGAATCCTGACTTTAGAACTGGAGATCAAGGTGGATATACAGAATTTTCACTTGACAACTGATGGCAAGTGATGGAAGAATTGGTTTCTGAACTGTAAGCTGGTAATAATGTTACCCAAAAACTTGAATAATGAAAATGGTATCTGTAGGGCTGGTGTGGTAGTTAGAGTGGTTTTTCTAAGCCACCACTTGTGATAACTTGTATCCAACATGGTAGGAGTCCCACCTCCTCTTTCATTCTAGCTTCCTGATAATATGCATCCTGGGGAGCAACAGATAATGAGGAAAGCTGAGGAGACACAGAAGCAGTTCCTTGTTGGCAGCATCAGCTTTGTGCAGTCCTGGCTGGTACAGGCAACTGGGGAATGCTCCAGTGGACGGGAGATCAATTGATCTCTCTCACACTTTCTCTCTTGGACTTTCAAATAAATAAACCTTTCTTCTGAAAGAAAACTGCATATTGGGAGGATTTTGTTTTAATGACACGATATATGCAAAGCAATTAAATAGTGCATAGAACTCCGGTAGTTCCCTGTGAATTACCTATTATATAAAAAGCAAGTGAATTGAACATACTCTTCAGGACCAACTCTTGGCAGATTGTGGATTTTTTGTCCTTTATATTGTCTCTCATGTTCATTTCCTATGTTGTGCAGGTATATATGAGTTCATTTAAATTTCTTATTTTCACTTCCTAAAGTAATTTAAAAAAAATAAAATAAATACAAGAAACTGTACCCAGAAAGAGGGTTATACTTTTTTTTTAGGCAGAATTTTTAGTTGCAAAGAGAGAGAATAAGGTGAAGTAACAGTTTAAAGAATATTGATGTGTCATATCAGGGAGTGGATTTACAGCTGCCCACTCTAAGCAACGGTAAGCAATCTTTTCACATTTAGAGAGTGAGTGTTCTTCCCTGAGATACAAATAATCATTACAGGAGACTGAACACTTCTGTTAGGAATAAAGCATGTCCCGGTAACTGGAAAGGAATAGGTATGTTCTAGAGCCGGTAAAATAGGTTTGAAGAACAGGAAAATGAAAAACTTTGGAAATTTTCACCATTCTTATCACTTAGAAAGCTTTTGGTAAATGTTTCATCATGTTTGTTGCTGTGCTATGCGTACTAAAAATAAAGTGTTACAAAAATTTTCAATGCATTTAGCATTTGTAATTGTTTTCTTGGAATGTGAGAATCCATCAGTGGAGGTATGTGAATACTCATTTAAATATATATGATAGTTTAGTAGCTAATTTATTAATTTATTCATTGTATTCTAATGGAGAGTACACTGTGCACTAGCCACTGTGCTATACACCAGAACTCAACTGTGTTGATCATACTGCTAGCAGCCCTCTCCACCCCCAGGAACTGCTTTTTCCTCTTCTTTTTTTTTTTTAACTGTTGTAGAAAGAACTTTATTTCAGCAACATGGTTAGACCAAAACAAAGCAACACTTGGTTTTGAAGGATGTATAACAAAAACAACTGCAATATTTGTCTCATAGAATTTGGACCAAAACAATTTCTGCAAAATGAATGTTCCTGAGCTAATACCATTTTTCTGTTTAAATCATTTTTTTTCTGGGAGATTCTTTTTCTCTCTGTATTTTCTGTGTTCCCCCTGTTTGGAACTGGCATGCAAAGCCTGGAAGTATAGCACCCATGTTATGATCATAGCGATAAATTGCAAGGATAGCTAGGCAGAAATGGTAGGAGCATGCATTTTTAATCACTTTCCTAGGTATCTATAAATAAGACTCGAGGATATTTTTGTTATCTAAGAAAGGTAAGGTTCTATTTCCCTAATTATCTCATGCAGTTTTCTCCTATATACAGCCAAGTGCCATCTATGCTAATAGAGAATGGAACACACATGACACTTGTCTTCAACAAGTCTGTGGGTTTGGAGCAATTAAAATAGAAGATATGTGTAATATATTTTTCTGTGTTGAAAATTAATCTGAGGTTGCCTCTATATTTATTGCCAGTTTGTAGTGATTGGATACAATGGACAGGGTGGTGGGAACGGTGATTTATTTGCCATGCTTAGTTAGTGGGGGCTCTTTCTTTCTGCATATGTGACTTCTAGAGAAAACTTTGCAGTGAAGCAGTGGGTATAATTCATATGTTAAGTGAAGAATTTGAAAGCATGTAGGCTTATTTCACTGAGCAGAATAGTCTCCAGTTGGTACCATTTTGTTGCAAATGGTAAAATTTCATTCTTTTTAATGGCAAACTAGTATTCCATGGAGTGAATGGATCATGTTTTCTTTATCCATCCCTGATGGGCATCTAGATTGCTTCCACTTCTTTGCTATTTTAGATTGCATTGCTATAGATGCAGGATTTCTGGTTACTTTCTCAAATGCAGCTTTGATTTCCTTTGAATAAATTCCAAAGGGATAGTTGGATCTTATAGTAGGCCAATTTTCAGTTTTCTTAGAATTTTCCATACTAACTTCCGTTATTGCTGTGTTACCCTACACTCTCACAAAAAAGGAAAGAAATATCCTATGTTCTCTCTGATATAAGACAACCTTAATGCAAAATAGAAGATGACTAAATATATAGGTAAATGTGTATATACATATATCCTCATAGATGAACTACATAGTGGAGATGAGCATAAAAAATATAATGTAATGGAAACTTGAAATAATGAATGTAATGCAGTTAAAATACTTAATACATGTTATAGTGTTTATAATGTGAGAATTGGAATTTGCAAAAATCTCTTATGAAAGAAAATAAAAGATTATTTAACCAAAACTTAAAAAGGCAGTCTCTTGGGCTAGAGAAATCTTGGTAATTGAATTAAAAGTATGTATAGAGAAGAATGGGGCAATATAGTTTTGATGCTGAGAATGATTTATCCAATTAATATGAACAAAAATGTATCATGTGTGTACAATTATGTACATTGCAATAAAGATGTCCAGTCTCTCAAAGTGTAAGTCTCAGAAATCAAGGTATTTCATATCCAGAAAGCAAGGTAAAGGAAATCATCTTGGATAAAGCACAGACCTGTATTGGGATTGCCAAAGATCACATGAAAGGGTTGAAATTTTGTAAATACATAGGGCTGAAATTCTATAAATAGGTAATCAAAAATAACTTCTTGTTCTCTCTTGGTTATTTGAAAATAGCTTCTTTTCATTTTTTTCTGTTTATCTCCTTCTGATTTGGCCAAAGCAAGTCATTAAGAAAAAGTGAAATAAGATACATACATGGTTTGTAATTTGCTGAAGTCAGAGCACTTTACTCTAAATTTTGCATTTCTATTTGTCAATCCACTCACCTGCTAATAAAAAAAGACAAAACAATTTTTTCTTCCTCCCCATCCCTTTCTTTATATTTCCCTCTTCCAGCTTCCTTTTTTATTTTTTAGCAAAAGGTTTCTAGTACATCAAACGGCTCTTTGAAAACAACATGCACTGAAGTGAAAAGCAGGTCAGCCCTAAAGGAAAAGGCACACTTATTAGAGAACACACAACTGTGAATAAAGAGAGGGAAGCCTTTCCTTCTATAAGAAAAAAGTTTCCTAAAAGGGCAAAGGATGCTTTTGAACCCAGTGACAAGACAGTCTTTTTAATCCCCAAAAGGTCATATAATAATTGAGATTTAGTGATTTTTTTCCTAACAGCAACTTCTACCAAGTGAACCAGTAAAAGTTAAGCACTTAAATTAACTGAGCTAAACATAGACCTAAACATCCCTTAGGCAGAAAATGACTTTTGTTTTGACTTTCCAGACTTTCATATCCCTAGTGACTATGAACACATGCTCCAAATTCATTATGGCTTAAATATAAAACACATGAGATATTAGCAGAATTTCGAACTGGGGCTTTCACAGTTCTATTCCTATTACTTGGCAACAACAGGAGATATTTTCTTGAGCAAGTTTCCTAAAGTCTCAAATTTCTAGGTCTGCTCTCTATTGGTGACTTTTGTTCCCTTCTCCAGTAACCATTTCCAGCAACTGACACATACTTCACTGCATTGATGCCTTTGTTAGATGTGTTCCTTTACCTAGATTGAGGTTTATTTCTGTTGAAATATGAACCTACTTCAATATCTAGTAGCTCAGGTACCTTTCCCATTACTGAGGTTTCTATTGTATTTCTCCTGTGTCTCCTAAGCTAAACGGGCCTGACTTATCACAACAATTTCTTCTCTTTCTGTGCTATTTTTGTTGTTGTAAGGTATTTTTTATTTTAATTTAAAAGTTATTATGATCAGTTTATGATAGAGTTCCATAGGCCCTGGAAGGCCTTACCTCCACCCCAAGTCTCCTCCCCTCCGCTGAGTTTTTCTAAAGTATTACTATAGTATAGTTCTTCATACACAGTCATGTGTCCATTATTGCAGGCATCGACAATGGCAGAGTCCAACATCCTATTGTTAATATATAGTTAACAGTTTCATTGGGAGTCCATCTTTGTTCTGGAAGTAGAGATGCATACTGGATTGTATCCTCACATCTGGATATGATAGTCTCCATTACACAGTTACTGTAAGTCCCCTTAAATGAAAAGCCACAATGCAAAATCAACAACAGGAAGAAAAATAGAAATTTACAATGCCATGAAGTTCTCAAGAGGTTTTGATAGTTCAAAAGTCCTAAATTGTTGTCCGTCCTGCCACTCCAATTGCAATGTGATCTCTCCAGAAATCACTGGCTGCCTTGGTCCAACTTAAAGTCTCTGTCTGCCCAGATATTCACTGCCAACAGTTGAAGTAGTTGCTCATTTTGTTCTGTCCTCCGTCTTCTGCCATGGTACCAAGTGTCCTCTGGAGGCTCCAACGTACTACCTTATCCTCCATGTGCATTTGGATATGCTGTCCACTGCTGCATCTGAGCTACTGAGGAGGCCCAGCTCTGACACATGCACTCCATGGTCAGACCATGGAACCTGCAATTCTCTCCATGGTTGGGGTTCTGAATCCAGCGGTTCAGTTGGTAGGGAATCACCAAAGATACCTCATGTGAGGCCATCCCAGACCTGATTCTTATGTGTGTTCGCCAATACAGTCTGGCACAGTCCATCACCCAAATCAGCCTACATACAGTCTGGTAGTTGCAATTGCTGGGTCAGTTCTTTCTCCACCCCCGTGTTTTATGCAAACCAAAGGGTCTTGGAGTCTAGCCAGATCCTGCCCACCAAATACTCTGCCTTCATGCACAACAGTGGGAACTACAGCCTAGTCTGAGTGACTCACAATAACCCCCTCCAGAGCCTCACCCAACCCTGGTTCCTGTAGTTGCCAGTATGTACAGCTGACTGGTCCCATCTGTCCCATTTCCCATTTAGGTCTTCTGCATGTCAGTGGACATTGAAACCCAGTTTATCACTACCAACCCCACTGTCCAGTCCACACTGGTGGCAACGAGTGCCACCATTCATCTGTCTAGCCATGCCTGAGCCTGACAGAATTTGTGCCCCCATACCAGCATCTACCAGCTGCTGCTGTGGCAAAGCGCAACCCACCCACATTCACTCTGGCTTATGCATGTACCAGAAGGTACAGTCAGCCCAGCCTGGCCTTTCCCTGATCCAACGGACATGTAGGCCATCACATGTTGTGGCCCTGCCCAACCTGGCTGCCCCCATCCCAGCTCTCATGCTCACCAGTGGGAGTAGTGGCCCAACAGTGGGCCTCCCATATTCTCCCCACTGGGTCTGTCCCCACCACCCCCTGGGTCTCATCTTTCTGTTCTTTTTTTAAAAAAAATATTTATTTTATTATTATTTTTATTGGAAAGGCACATATACAGAGAGAAGGAGATACAAAGAGAAGATCTGCTATCCACTGATTCACTCCCAAGCCTGCCACAACTACCTGAGCGAAGCAGATCTAAAACGAGGAGCCACATCTCCCATTTGGGTACAAGGTCTCAAAACTTTGGACCATCTTCTATTGATTTCCCAGGCTACAAGCAGGGAGCTGGATTGTAAGTGGCACGGCCAAGACACAAACTTGTACCCATATGGGATCCTGGTAGATGCAACATGAGGATTCAGATACTAGGCTATCATGCCAGACCCTCTTTCTGCTCATGTAAAGTATACCTGATGAGACTTCTCCAGTTTTCGGATACCAACATTCACACCACTGTAGAAAAAGAAAATGTATTTTACTTGTTTTTGTGTTCTTTATTTTTGAAAAGTTATTTTAATTTATTTGAAGGACTGAGAGACAAAAATAGTGAGGGGAAAACAGAGAGAGATCTTTTATGTACTGGCTAGTTCTCCAAATCCCTGCAACAGATGGGAGTTGTTCAGAACAAATTTAGGAGTCTCGAACTTGACCTGAGACTTCCACATGGGTGGCAGGAAACCAAGTCCAGGTTCTTGTATCCTAGGAGACATAGGAAAAGTGTAGCAGACAAATAGGATTCATTTTCATCAAAGCATATCTGTACTCTCGCAGGAATGTGAGCATTTTCAAGTGCAAATTCTACTCAGTGAGGTTCATGACTATCCATTTACATGATCTGGAAGAATTGAATATTTATAGGAAATGATTCACGGAGTTAAATTGAAACTTCACAAGGAGTTTTGTCTGGGGCAATGCCACACTACCACCCATTTTCTTGTCTTTCATTTTATGAAAATCTTAGATGTGTACAGCATCAGCTACATGATGAGGGGAGGGATTCTGTCTTAATTTTCCACAGTTCACATCAAGCATGCAGAAAGCCCCTATGTTGAATACTTTTAGCTAGCACCAGGTCAGGGCAATTGTCTCATAAAAATAGTGCTTTTCATCCCCAGTAAACATGTGTTCATAGTTGGGTGGAGTAGGCAAGATCATAGGGTGGGACGGGTGGTCAGCTCTGTCCTAGCTAGCTACCTCATTGCTTCTATCAATTACCTTTTCCTCCATCAAACGTTTTAGCCTTTCAATTTTTAGGGGACATCAAGAGAGGGAGGGGCCATCTTCTCTGACTCCTTCATGCTGTGGCAGAACAGCATTACTGTTCTCTGTATAATTTATCTGGACACTCCATTGGAAAATATGGAGGTTTGTCATTAACTGTAATGGCTGGAAATGTGGATGATCATCATTTTTACACAAAATTGTTGAATTAGGAAGAGACAGATTTAACAATTACAATGAGTATTCGTGAGCCAAAAAGAGTAAGAGTGAGGAGCATGTCAGAGAAGGGAAGACAGAGTTTACTGCTTCCCTGATAGCTGTAAGCAAGTGACTTCCTTTACCAAAATCATGGAGCTACTTGGCCTGGTCACAAATCCTTGTGATGTCTTCTGCCACAAGCCCAGGATTTTAAGCATCATAATTTTCATGATCACTATACATACTATACTCTTTTCTGCCAGGGTCAGTCAACTTTTCATGACTCTATTAGCTAAAAATGTAAATAATCTTGTAATTTCTATAAGACCTGGCAAGCAGTCTGAACGAAGTTGTCCAAGGAAGCAGACAGATTTGTTAAATAGTATATAATAGCACTTTATCTTTCCGCTCTAATGTTGGAACATTTTTACCATAGCTTTGCCCATCAATGAAAGCTTCCTGGGGAGACAGAAAAAATATGTCAGGTGGGAAATACAATAGCCCTACTGTCTCTCTCGTTAGGGAGAAGTCGACCATAAAAGCAGAAATAGTATTTATTTTTTAGACTTTTGAAGATAATACTGAGGGTCTCTATTGGCGCATATGCGTAGGAAGAGTTCTCCTCTGGGCTTGACTGTGAAGACTCAGGGGAAAGAGGCACTACTTTTAACAGACACAGTCATGCTGGAAATTTCCTGTAAGCTAACTGCTTTAGGAATGCTAAGTAGCACTGATAGAGCCTTTCTATTTAGGTTATAATTTGTCAGAGGAACATCTCTGTCTTCAAACTTTAAACAAAGCTAGAGACCCCAGGGAAATGATTGTTCATGAGTTTGGAACCTGGTGCCAGGAGAATTCTCTTGCTCTACTAAGTCAGAGCCTTTTGTACCTGGCCTACATTGATAATGGGATTTATATGCTCACAATTGCATGAATCAATGAAAATATGAGTAAGGATGTACACTGTAATGTACAATATCTCAAAACAACTAAGATATATGGTAGCTTTATGTGCCGTTTTAATCCTCAGAAATGCATGGAAAATACATTTGAATCATGTTTCTAATGTCTATTGGTGTAGGCGGGCGAGAGTCCTTTCAAGAAGCTGACTGATGGTTTCAACCTTGCCTGAGAATAGGCGCTTCTAAGAGTAAAGCTAATAGAGATTCCCCAGGCAATGACTTTCTGGGGGTGGGGGGGGGCTGCTTTTTAAGACAAAGGAGTGAGCATTATCACTCTGAAGGGAGCTTGCATGCCCAAATGGTGATATTTCTCTTAGTAGAAACTTTTTTCCCTCTCTGTCTGCAACAGAAAGGCTTCTATCCATACACACAGTAAAAGTAAAAACAAGGATCAAGCAAAATTTGTAACCAAAATCTCTAGGACATGCCAATGAGGTTTATCTGCCAATTCTCACTGAGATTATTTCTACACCTCTGAATGGCAGGCAGTGAGTAAGGGTGGTAGTTTGAAGTGGCTGCCAGAGTTATTTTGAATTAGGGTCACTCTTGTCAAATGTATATACTTGTCCATATTTTTAAAAATCCCCACTAAGAGGTTATTGGGAACATGGTTTTATGATATAAAGTATGGCACTCGTTAGGACCATTGGTGTACTTTCCCTGTTGATCTATTCCATCTCAGATGTGGCATCATAGGTGCTTCCAGACATCTTTAGAGGCTGAAGTATTAGAGCTATTGGCAGAAACTTGCTACCCAGTCAGTACATTTCCTTCAACAACATGACTATTCTCCTTTTGATAACCCTACAATGAATAACAATCACTTCCAAGTGGCTCTGAAATTGCCTGGGAAAGCTAAATCTCTAGGTCATAATTAATGTGGGGATTTTTGCCGCCAGTAAGCCGCATTTTGTCAACACTGCTGCAGTGTGTGTTGCTCATGTACAGTGCATATCCAAAGTCTGTGTAACTATTGATTAAGGCTCTTATCAGGGGAATAATTTTAGTCTTTTGAGAGGAAGTTTGGGCAGTATTGCCTAGAGTTCGAATTGTTGGGTAAGATCTTCTACTAGTAACATTTATTTATTTTTTTTTCTTTTAGAATTTATTTATTCAAAAAGCAGAATCACAGAAATAGGAGAGCGTTAGAATGACAGAGATCTTCCATTCACTAGTTCACTCCTCACATGTCCATGTTGCTGGGCTGGTCTGAAGCTAGGAGTCCAGGAGCTTCTTCTAGGTCTCCCATGTGATTTCAGGAGCCCAAGGTTTTGAGTCATATTCTGCTGCTTTGCCAGGCACATTAGCAAGAGCATGGATTGGAAGTGGAGCAAATCCTCCCCAGCTCTTTACTTCTCATCCATTTTGGTCCGTCTGCTTTTGCCTCTTGCTGCTGCATCTTGTTCCAGGGATCTGCAGGTAGTGTATTTGTCTTTCAGTTGTGCCAAAAAAATGCTTTTCATGAGTATTCTACTCTGCACAAACAAAAGCAACTTCCTGAGTTGATCAGGGAGCCTCTGGTCAGGAGAAAAATATGCAACCATTCATTGAGAATAAGATCTGAGGCACCAACTCGCAGTATCAGGTATGCAAGCCAGCTCTTTTTTTCCATCTGCAAGCTGAGGAGTGAGTGATGAGAATCAGTTAAATTGAAGTGTCACTATACCTCTGGCAACCTAACTTCAGCACATTCTTTTCTCAGTATGCATTTCCTCTGCTGTCTTAAGTTCCTGGTTAGCTTTCTGAGCACCCTTCTGTGGCCCCCTTCCTCCCAGCAGATATAATTTCAACATTTTCTGTTAGTCAGTAATTGTGTTCATTTACAGAAACAGCTTGATGCTCTCTACTTCCTTAATTGTAGTGACATCACATCCAGAAAGATACCTTTTATATGATTTAAAAGAAGGGGTTGGGAGAGATATATAGGCATCCTGAAGAAAAACAGAATAAAGGGCATTTTGATAAGTATACCAGGAAGTCAGTTTTGAAGTTGTCAGCCTCCTGGTGTGAGGAAGTAGGCCAACCCAGATGAGAACGCTCTGTGGCTAGTGTTGAGAGACAGGTGCGTGAGTGTTGAAGACATCTGTGTGATGCTCAGAAACAGAACTGCCCTTGGAGAGAATGACAGAAGCTATTGAAGGTATACATTTCTCCACTCAGCATATCATTTAAAACTCCACATTTGAGTAATTTTTTTTCACCATTTTCATCACCTTAGCAAAACCAAATTTTAAGGTAAAGCAAATTCGTTCAAAATATTTAATTTCCCTAAAAATCTTTATTCAAAATGCATATATACCCGTGTCTAATGTTTTCTGCTCTCTTAGATGGTAGAATTCCTCTAGAGATTTTGTTTCTAAATTAGATTAAAGCCTAAAAGCTGTGTCCAACGCATCTCATCTATACCATTTAAAAAGGATACTGGGGTTGAATACACTTTCCTTTATTGGAGATACATGAATCAAAATGCCAAAACTCCAATTAAGTGAAGTTTTATTATTACTTGAAAAATAGCAACCAAAAACTGGACAAGTTCAAAATGCTCACATCTATTTTTTCACTAGCTTCCATCTTTTCTGTGAGTTCTTAAGTTCCATAGTTATTCCAACTAGACCCTATTGAGTAAAGAGATGCCACTTGGGTTGTTTTTCTGTTTGAAGATCCTTTGGTACAGGGTTAGCAGTACCATAGATTAGTCACAGACTTTTTCTTCCTTTAGATGTAGGAAAGAAGGGGAGTTCAAACATATTTGAAGGCTTTTTTATCTACATCCTAAAGAGGAAATGCTACTGTGGTAAAGAAAGATATTTCATGAATACTTGTGTCAGCATAGGAGTTATGTTATTTTAGAAGAGGTAGCATTTAAGAGTTTTATTTTGTTGTTCTAAAATGAAACTGCAATTGAGTGTTTTAGAAATACCTTAAAAACCAGATGTAAAGAAAATGCTTCTCTTAATTCTAATACTTTTCCACTTCCTGTGGCGCTTCCCAGGAGTCAGGTGTACAGCTGAGTCCCATGCTGTATTGCCTTGTTATTAATGATTTCACTTCCTCAGTAGCCCAGTTAGAGCTATAATCATTTTCTTCCTTGGTCTTCAATGAGAGGATAAGTGAAAGCAGATATATCTATCTTCAAACTGGCAACAATTTCTCACCTTCATCATGTGCCCCAATTTCTCTCTGCCAGGTAGAAATATTTTTGTTTGCCCTTAGACACCAGAAGAAAAATAAATACTCTCTTTGTTAACTACGTGAGGCCATGGTTAAGCCAGTTTCCCAAGCTTCTTAGAGAGGAAGGAGTAGAGAGACCTCCTTGCTCATTTGCTGAGTGGTAAAGTTCTTCCCCAGAGCAGGAGGCAAGGGCTGCTGGGGTCTTTTCTTAAACAATTTATTTCCTTTTCTATTCAAAATTTGGAAGAAATATTTCCCCATATTTTGCACAAAATGTACAGTTTCTAGGTCTTTATAATTTTTGAGCACAAATCTTAAAATAACTCAAAGGATCAATGGCCTACAAAAAATTCATAATCTGGGAGTATAGTATGAACTATGAAGTTATAACTAAGAAGTTATAACTGGTACATGAAAAAGGCTGGATATTTGGTGCAATGGGTTAAGATGCTACTTGGATTCCTGTTGCAGAGAGCCTGAACAGAGTCTTGACTCCTCTGACTCCAGTCAATTTTCCTGATAATGCAGATCCTAGGTGGCAGGAAATGGTGGCTCAGAGACTTGGATCCCTATCACTCAAGTGGGAGGCCTGCACTTGGTTCCAGCTCCCTGATTTAGCTTAACCAGTTAAATCAATAAAAGCAATAAAGACTTCCTGATCATCCTAAGTTGATTTTGAATCTGTAAAAAATTATGTGAAATTGGCTTCAGGTTCCCCTGCAATCTCTGGCATCCCTATGGAAACTGGTTGGTGTCCCAGATGCTACCATTCCCATCCATCTCCATGCTTGTGGCTTGGGAAAGTAGTAGGGAAAGGCTCTTGGACTTGGGTCTTTATTGGTGTGGGAAACCATGAAGAAGCTCCTGTCTCCTGGCTTCAGATTGGCTCAGCCCAGGGCCTTTGTGGCCATTTGGGGATTGAACTAGTGGATAGAAGATCTTTCTCTTTTTCTCTGTAAGTCAACCTTTCGAATGAATCAATAAAATTATATTTAATTTATATGAAATAAAAATTGACTTGGAAAGAATGCTCTGAAGTTTGGCAGGGATGGTTTTATGTCAAAATATAATAAAGTTCCCAAAACGCTTTCCTATTTTTGGTTAAGGTGACAATTGTGACCATTTTAGCAGTAAATATGCCTAATAGAAATATGTTAGAACATGCATATTTTTTAGTATTCTAGACTGCTGACAAAAGTAAAATTAACAAGGTCAGTTCTTTCCAAATTAAGCTGAAGTTACAATCTGTAACACCAGAGTTTCCATAAAAGTTCTAAATATATATATATATATTTTAAATTTCTTGTAGTCATAGTTACCTATGCAATCAAGACAGAAAAGTTAATTGTATGTTTGCATGTTGGCAAACTACAGCAGTAATTGAATTCACTGTCTTGTCACGTTTTCAATGGGGAAGTTAAGAAACTGGGATAAAACGAAGCAGTGTGGTTGAAATGGGGATATCTAGGTGAATCTAAATGGAAAAGTCAATCTTCATCCCTATATCACTCTTTAATCCTTTTCCCAATTTAATTAGCTTACAGAGCGGTAGATCAAAATATCCTTTTAGTTAACTTACAACTATTTTATATGCAATTTTACTTGCTGCAAATGTCTAGAAGGATAAAGCACATTTTGTTAGACTTACAACTTTCTCTGTTGCCACTATGCCCATCACTAGAGTTTAGCGTTAACATGCTCTAGTAAAATGGTTAAGGCTGTGACCTTCTAAACATTTTATTAATGTCTTCTAGAGTTGACTCTAGAAGAGCCTTTATTAAAGTCTAGAAGAAATCTGTGAAATATGAAGGTGTTTATTTCAAAGGTATTAGACATGGTAACAGGAAATTCTATCAGTGGATTGGCTCAAGTTAATGAATAGAGTCAAATTTACCAGAGATTTCAGATTTTGTAGGGTTGCTGAAAGAGGTAGAAGGGGCCACAAATCTCTGTAGCTAGCTCAGGTTTAGGTAAAGACAGTACTACAGTTTAGGACTTCTAATTTGGTAGATCTAATTTAACTGTTTATTTAAAATATCTGTAGCAATGTATCTCCACTTTACAATATACTTGTCTCCATTATACAACTCCTCTAGATAGATATGTGTGTATACATGTTTACTCATGTATCTATTTATCTTATATTTTGCATGAAGGTTGCTTATATCACAGTGATCATATAATATTTGTAATTTTGAGATTAGTTAACTTCATTGAGCATTAATGATATCAAAGACTTTTTAATGGCTAAGTAGTATTCCATAAAGTTAAATATATGCTGGACTTTACATCATTGTCTATACTTACCATGTCAGGATGCATTTAAATAGCAGAATGATGGATGTGTGACTCTTGCTGAATGTCTATATTATTGTTATAGGAAAAAACAGTTGTGGGGAGGGCCAAAGCAGAAATTGCTGAGCCTAAGGAGTTGTATCATGGAAAATAAAAAAAAATAAAATATTTGTGGCAAATTAAGATCCTATATGCAGTCACTGGGAAACATTAATAAGAGAATTATTGTACACAACATGCATCATCTCTCACAACTCTCACAACTCATTGAGAGAAGCTACTTGTCTGACTTGCTTTAGCAGGTTGAATTTTTATCCATGGGGCATCAGGTGACCATATAGTCTGAGCTTTCCATCATGAACTGTGTGTGCTCTCATCACATGCTTGGTCTATAAATACACAAAATAAAATTAAAGCCATATTAACAGAGTGAATTTTGGCAGATATGAAAGTTCTATGTATGAGCACATATACAAAGATACTTGTCACCCATGGGCAGGCTGATTAAAGTTCACCAACTGTATGAGAAGAGCTTAATAGACGTTCTCCATTAGTTGATCAAAAAGCTCATGAGCAAAGTCATGATTGTGGTGGAGACAGACCATGTTTAGTTCAGCATCATAGCAGATGATGTGGTTTCCTGAGTTTGTAATCAGTCAGTAACAAAGATAAATACTTACCTACCAATAGAGAACTATCAGTCATGTGGTGGCAGGTAATCATTTTGGGAAAGTATCATTACATAATCTGAACTTTGCTCTGAGTATAAGAGATATACACTCTGGATATGGATTTTGCATCTGATGGGTGTAATGGCTTTGACAGCACCACTATGTGAACACCCAAAGAACACATTGTACATTGCCCTGCCATTTTCCATGGTATTGCTGTTGCCAAAGAACTGACTTCCCAGAAGAGCAGATACAGCCAAGGCTAACCTCCATGGAATTGACTGATATTTCCTCACACTCCATTCAGCTGCAGTTCTGAGTGAACAGAAATGCTGACTAACTTACTACAATCTCAGTTCTGAGGTGAACTGGAACGTGATGTTCTGAAAGGAAGAGGTCTGACATACCAAGTAACATGTGCATTTTGAGTCAGAGACAATTACATGATGACAGATCAGCCATTGTGAGATTTGTACCTGGAAATCAGTAAGTGTCCTTTGCGGTCAGCACGATGACTCAACTGGCTAATTCTCTGTCTCCAAGTACTGGGATCCCATATGGACATCGATTTGTTTTTAATAAGAGTGACTTTGTCTCTGTTGTATTCGATAGTGACCTACAAAGTTTTTCTTTCTGTCTCAGCAATTTTGGACTCTGTTGGATGGAAATCTTAGCACCTAAAATGAGACATGTTTCCATAAGAAATACATCATCAGTTCTATAGAATTGGAAGTTTAGATTCACTCTGGGCAAATTAGGTTCTTTCTAACACTGAAATCGGGCAGAAAAAAAGTTATTCTATTTGATGGAATGATTTATTACAGTTACGAAGGGGAAATTTCATTGTTCTTAAACATCAGGAACATGCAGGTCTAAATCTGAAACTCAGACAATACTCTCATGTGCTTCTTGGTACTTCCATGTTCAATAGTAGTGGCTAATGCAAAAATATGGAATAAAAAACACAACTGAGCAAAGAGATTGATAATATGATTTAGAACACAGATTTTCATGAAAGTACATTTACTCCACTTGATAGTCCTTGCTAGAAGAGATTCTAAGGCCAGTGCAAATATTAAGCACGTTCAGGAATCATGAAATTATGTACACATAGAGCATAGAGCAGATATGTGTAAATATATAACACACATATAGCATATATTAATCATGCCTTTGTGATCAGCTACAGCAATAACTTTAATAGCTTTTATGTTTTATGTTTGCTCATTAAATGTATTTAGCTATAGGTGTATGGTCCTA
Source organism: Ochotona princeps (assembly GCF_030435755.1). Taxonomy (NCBI): domain Eukaryota; kingdom Metazoa; phylum Chordata; class Mammalia; order Lagomorpha; family Ochotonidae; genus Ochotona; species Ochotona princeps. The sequence goes on from NC_080836.1 coordinate 23,627,492, forward strand.
TTTTTTGTTTTTTCGCCTCTTATTATGTTATATGCAGTGGTACTTTGGAAAGTTTGGGACAGCTGAATTAGAAGATAAGTGTGTTTCAGGGCCCAGCTCAGTAGCCTAGTGGCTAAAATCCTCGCCTAGCGCATGCCACAATCCCATATGGGATCATTCGCTGGCTATCTTGCTTCCCATCCAGTGCCATGTTTGTCGCCTGGGAAAGCAGTTGAGGATGGCCCAAAGCCTTGGGACCTTGAACCTGCGTGGGAGACCTGGAGGAGGCTCCTGGGTACTGGCTTTGGATCGGCTCAGCTCTGACCATTGCGACCACTTGCATAGTGAATCAGTGGATGGAAGATCTTCCTCTCTGTCTCTCCTCCTCGTTTATCTTTTTTTTTTTTTTTTTAAAAAAAGAAAGATAAATGTATTTTGTGTAAATTGTTTTGAATTAATTGTGGGCTTTGATAAGATGTTCCAACTGATTTGTTGAAGAATTTTCACACAACTGGAAGTTAACTTGAAATTTAACCTGTAGGTGAGAGAATATTCTGTGGAACTATGACAGAACTGAGTAGTGTTCATTGAAGATAGTGAAGCATATCATGCCTCTAGGGACGCCTCCTGTTGAGGAACAGATGGGAATGCCTGCATTTGTGGAAAGAAGAGTTTTAGCCTATTGGGTGAAAAAGCAAACTTCTTATGTTCGTATACAGATACATGTATAAACAGGAATATAGAAGCTGAGTAACTGAGGCTGATCACCTGTGATCAATTTCTTGCCTCCCAGTTCTCTTTCCATCTTCATTATCTACTGTGTAATGAGGGACATGAGCCTGGTTGACATTTGTCTTGTGCCAGTTGCCATGAGAGATCATGGCACTAAGAGAGCACTGTACAGACACCAGAGTAGATTAAGGTCTGATTTGCTTCTCTACACAGGATCCTGATATGTGCAGCACTCCTCCATCACCCGGGTCTCCAGTGGTGAGTGGACCACACAGCAATGCACTTGCCATGCCGGTCGATGTCCTACTGCACATCACTGTCATTAGTGTCCAGTTGTAAGTACTATACTGTGGAACTCTTTGTTACAAATTCTAAACTAAATTATGTTCATGTGGGGAACTTCCTCTGGCATCTCAGAAGGTTCATTTCTGGCTTGCTCTGACAATATGGCACTTTAGTAAACTTACCCATCTTTATTTCAAGCCCTCTGGTGTTTGAGGGGGGATAGGGATGTGTATGCCACTTCATTGGGTATGCTGCTTACATGAACTATTAATATATTATTGAAATTTAATAATTTATTATTAGAAAATAATAATCAAAGGTAATAGTTTCATATCAAACTCCTTATTCAATCTTTGTTTATTTCTGGCACCTGATTGCATTCTAATAGAGTTAATGAAGGGATTTACTGGCTGGTTTAAAAGCAATGTACCAGAAAATTCTTCACACTTGAAATACTTTCCACACTGCTGTGAATGTCTGGTATTTTGTATCTGCACACCCATTTAATTTCATGGAGCTTTATGAATATCTAAATGCTGGTTCTGTGTTATGTCCTGGGAGATAAGATAGAATTAAAGGAGTTCCTTCTTTCAAGCTCCCAAAGATAAAGTTTATGAAGAAAGTTAAAAAAATGTGTATATACACGTAGTTGACAAACTTAACATACACTTAATATAATTGGCATAAAGACCTTTGCCACTTACCTGGCTGATAGCAGAGCAGGGTCTGCGATTTTGTTTGTCCAATGTCAGGCACAAAAGGAGAGTAGAAAACAATAGGACAAGTAGCATTCAGAGAATACTCCAATTCCTAAACTCTCTGGAAGCTGGATAATTTAAACATCAGAAAGATTGTACAATTTATTATGTTGATGTAATCCCTTCTGTATGCCAGAATTTAGACTTGATGCTTTGTATTTATTTTAGTTCTTAGGTATTGTGAAAATCTCTAGAGAAAGGTGAGTGAGTGAGTGTGTGTGTGTGTGTGTGTGTGTGTGTTTTCCTTAAACATGGTGAAATTGCTATTAGGAAATATTAAGTTGCTTAGCCAAAACTAGAGTGAGGATTTAAATGGAACAGATAAAGAAACCCTGGTACGTTTGCTCTATGGAATACTACACAGCTATTAAAAGCAATCGAATTCTACCATTTGCAACTAAATGATCCCAAGTAGAGAATATTATGCTCAGTGAAATAAGCCAATCCCAAAGGACAAATGGCATAGTTCTCTCTGATATAAGGTAAGCTTCATGCAAAATACAAGATTTTATATATATATATATATATATATATATATATATATATATATATATTTATATATATGTATATATTGCTTTTTTGAGAAGACTCCACACTGTTTCCCACAATGACTGTTGTGTTGCTTTACATTCCCATTAATAATGTAAATGGATGCCCTTTTGTGATATTTTTGCTAGAACTTGTAATCTTTTTCCTGTTTGAACACAGCCAATCCAATGAGCTGATAATTTCATTGTAGTTTTTGTTTTCATGATGATTAATATTGAATATCTTTAATGCTCTTGTTAGCTATTTGTATTCATTTTCTCCCAAAGTGGCTCAATCCCATGTGCTTCTCCAGATCAGGAAGCATTTCTCAGCCACCCGACCACTTGGAGATGATGGAAGGGTCTTATGTCATCTCTGTCCTTCTTACTTTCTTCAGAGCATCTTTTCTCATTGCTATATCAAAACCACTAACTATGTTCTCCCGCTTGGCTTTTTAAAAATGTTACTTCTTTATTATTATTATTATTATCATCATCATCATCATCATCATCATCATTATCATTTCATGATACAGTTCCAAAGGATTTCCCTTATCCTTTCCCCAACTCCTCCCCCTTCACTGAGTTCCCCTATATCATTACTAAAGTGTAGTTCTTCGTACACAGTCATGTTCATTATTGCGGGCATGCACAATGGCAGAGTCCAACATCCTGTTGTCAAGATACAGTAAACAGTTTCATTGGGAGTCCATCTTTGTCTGGAAGTAGAGATGCATACTGCATTGTATCCTCACATATGGATATGATAGTCTCCATTACACAGTTACTGTATGTCCCCTTTTGAAGATCTAAAAGTGATTTGCTGCATACCTAGCTGTTTATGTTGATGTTTTGGTACTTCAGCAGGGGAGATGATCACATGGCAAACTTTGTCAGTGACCATCTTGATCCACTGCTCTTGTATTGTTTTCGATTTGTGTTTTTGTTTTGTTCTTAAGTAAACAAAACTTATTTTGGAATATTACATAGTTCTATTTTTACCTTTATTTTTCTGTATGTTAAAAATTATAAGTACATCTGTTTATTTTTATATTATATACTCTAAGTGTATAGCTTACTGTGTTTAAATATTATGGAATTTCACACGTATATATTTTATTTACAGACAATATTTGATTGTTCCAGTGGTATAACTATTTTAGTATCTCTCTGTACATAAGGTTTTCATACATGGGCAAGTTTCTAAGACTAAAATTTCTAGAGCTGAAAGGATGGAGTTAAATGTTTGCATGTAAGATGTATTAAAAGTGTCAAATTGCCTTCTAAAATTATTTCTCCAGTTGACATGCCCATCAACTCTGCGGGTAAGTTCTCATTTCACTTCATCCTTACAGAAATGGATTTTATCAGTCCTTTAAGTCTTGCCAGTGTGAAATGTAGAAAATGATGTCAGTGCATGAATTTACATTTTCCTGATGCCTTCATATGCAACCTCATTTTTTCACATATAAAAGTTTATTGAATGAACTGCAGTGAAGATGATGCAATGCAGAAACCAATTATATTCTTTTATTCCTGGTCAGCCCTTCAAAATTACCTCCTGGATTCATTCTTTCTTGTCCTGGATGAAATCAGGGGGAGGCTGCATAGATATTTTTACGTCGTTTCAGTCTTCTGAATATTCTCATCTCAGTGATTTTAGAAACTGTGTAATGTAAGTCCAACATTCATGCGTGTTTTTCAGTTTAAAACTCCTGCCCCTTCCATCTGAAAATGTTCTGCTGTGAAGGGCGTGGGGTTTGTATATTCCTTTTCCATTCTTCTGTGTACCTCATCCCAAAGTACTTTTCTAACTGGTTGTTCTGAGTGACAAACAGGCTTAAGAAAAAACAGACACAATCTGATGGTCCTGGTAGTTATAATCTCTTTGGGCCATCTTTGCAGCAAACAGCATAGTTGTGTTTTTAAATTTTCTTTCATGGAAAGTGTGTGTGCATGTGTTTATTTGTTTTTTTTCCCCCATCACCTTATTTTCCTGGTTGAAAATCCACCTTCAGCTTCCTGGAGCCTGTGGTGTCTATTCTTGTCGCTGCCCAGCAGCAACACTAAAATGACGAGGCATACTCGGAGGGTCTGGGAAAAGCCAGAACCGCAACCGGACCCTTCACTGCCAAAACCGGCCATGTTTAAATCCTTCTCTCCGCTGCCCCTGTTGCCGCCAGTCCTTTGTTCTTTCCCCAGTCTTTCTCCTTGTCGTCTGTCCGTCTCGTCGTAGGCTCTCTGTCTTTCGTCCCGTCCTTCCCGCCTAGCTTTTACCGGCTACTTTTATATCATTCTCCACCAATCACTTCTCCCCGTGGGTCCACTTGTCACTACATGATAGGCCAGTAGCAATGACATAATCGCTGTGAGGGCATTAGCCTATCCCTGTGACTTCCTGTTTACCTGCTGGCGAGACCAACTCTGCCTCCTGGCCCTGAGCCAGCCACCATCTTGCAACAGCCCCTACCAATCCCAAGAGTGGCTTTAACACCCCACTCCCCACATATTCTGTTGGCCCTGATTTTCCAGGGGCTGGATCTCCTCTGTTGGGCTCTTTTTGCAATGGCTGGAAGCTTTTGAGAACAAAGAGTTCTGTTTTTTTAGTTATGTTTTATGAGAGCATATTGCATATCCAGGAAGGCACCTACCTAGGTACAGGTTCAGGATTTTCTCAGTGTGTACATACACAAAATTGTAATCAGTAAATCCAGAAAGAAGATCTATTTAACTAAGCAAGAAACAAGAACCTGCCCCTACATTCTTACCAAGAGATAATGAGCGGGAACCTGGATCAGCAGCAGAGCTGAGTCAAATTGATGTACTGTGGTATGGGTTGTGGATATCCTAAACAGCGTTCACCCACTGCAGCATAAGTCCTGCCTAATGTTTAATCTCTTCTTGTATTAGATGACTTTCAGATTTTTAAACTCTTGCTACATTCCAATAATTTTCCTCTTTTTGTTTTCATTTTCCATTAGTTTATCTTGCACATCACTAATTGTTTTTAAACTGCTTGATTCCACCAGTTACATTCTTAATTTCAGGTAAAGACTTTTTAGTTCCATCTTAACTTTCATTCTCTAAGATAGTTCTTTTTTTCAGAAATTCTTTGTTTTCTCCTCTTGTCTTGAATAATTAATCATTCCAGAAATCCATATCTGTTAACCACAACATTTCAATCAGTTGAAGATTTTCCCTTCATCTTTTTTTCCATATAAGCTGCCTTTTGATGAACTCTCAACTTTATAAATTAACAACTACAAAGCGTCTAAATTGTTATAATTCATCAACAGTACGATCATTATAGTCTATGCAGAGCTGGATCAAATCCCATTAACACAATCAAGATACAGTTTATATAGAATTAATTTTCAGTTTTGGAATATCTAAAAAATTTATATTTTCTGTTTTACATTTACTTTAAACTTCTATTTTTAAAGTTTATTTATTTAAAAAGCAAAGTAGTAGACACACAGAGAGAGAGGGATCTTCCATAAGGTGGTTCACTTCCCAAGTAGCTGCAACAGATCCCTTCCCTTCCCTTCCCTTCCCTTCCCTTCCCTTCCCTTCCCTTCCCTTCCCTTCTTTTCCCTTTTTCTCTTCCCTTCCCTTCGCTTTCCTTCCCTCTTCCCTTCCCTTAAATGTGGAGTGAAGCTAACATGGTGGCACATCAGGCTAATCATTAGCCTGTGGCACCAGCACCCTATATGGGCACCAGTTTATGTCCTGACTGTTTCAATTAAGATCTAGCTCTCTGTTCATGGGAAAGCAGCCAAGGATTGCTCAAGTCCTTACATTTATGCACCCATGTTAAAGATCTGGAAGTTGCTTCTGACTCCTGGTTTCAGATGTGCTCAGCTCAGACTGTTGCAAACTGGGAAATTAACCAGCAAATGGAAGATATTCTCTCTCTCTCTCATCTGTCTCTTCTTCTCTGTAAATCTGCATTTCAAATTAAAATAAACTATAAAATACAAAATACAAATAAACTGATTGTTTTTCTTTTAAAATCAAAGATATGTACTGGATATAGTTTGAAGTAAGGGAGAAACTCTGAAAGGATAAGACGTTTTGAATGCAGTACTGTAGAGAGGCTTTACATTTTGGAGAATGAAATATCCAATTAAACCCTCATTTCACAGCTGTTACAGCTAAAAATTCATAAATAAGGTTAAGTTGAGTGACAAATTTAAAAACATATTTACAAAATATTTAACAAAATGTAAAACACATACTCAAAACCAATTTCAAAATTTACAAATGCAAGCAGAACAAAATGGCTAAGAGCTTGTTCAGATAATCATTCACGGAGGATTTTAAACAGCCAACAAATAGGTAACAGAACAGTAAATGAGACATCTTGGTTGTTTCTAAATTTTCAAATAAACACTTTAAACTAAGACAGAACAATAGGCATTCTTTTTCCCTCATTCTAAATAGAATGTATGTGAAGACATATGTAAAGCTGCCAGATAAAAATACGTCTTCCACCAGCAGGCAGGCACCCATCTGTGTTCTCCACTAAAATTGAGTCTGTAGGTTTCAGAGAATTTTTCTCAGGAGTGTGACCTGAGTCCCTTACAGTGAAGTTGAAGAAACTGGCTCCTCTTTACTTTATAGAGGGTAGGCAGGTTATTGGGCTTAATACATGTGGACCTGGGAGAAGAGAATTACTGTAATAGGGTATCTTTGGCCTTTCATGTAGATGATGTCATTAGATTGTGGCAGACCATTGTGTTAAACACAATTATCAGGAAAATCTGAATATCATACAAAATTCACCCAGTGTTGGGTTTATTTTATATTTGCCACAGTATTTTAAGAAATTTACTTCATAATCAAAACTAAAGCCATCATAGACACTTATTTTTTCTGCTGCTTTTGTAGATTAGGAACCATAATTAAGTGAGATTAAGTCAGAACAGGTGTTTGGTGCAGCATGCCTATATCCCAAATCGGGGCCTCTGGTTTCAAGTTCCTCTTCTGGTCTTGATTCCAGCCTCCTATTAATGTGAATATTGGAAAGGTGACAGTTCAAGTAGGTAAGTCCCAAGCCTGGATACTTCCCAGACCCACAGCATTTGAGAAATTAAGCAACATATGACAAAGTATGTCTGTCTGTTTCTTTCTTCCTCTCTGGCTCTGTAATTCTCAAATGGGGGGAAAGAGCATTTTAAAAGATTTTTTAAAAGTCACACTCAGAAATTGGGCTGGAATTTTTTACCTTATTATTTCTATTCTGTGAAATGGTTTATATGCTAAAGGCATATATGAGTTGTATATTAGATGTAACTCATGAAATTGATTCAGCTTGGTTCCTATTTTAGGGATTATTGGTACATGTATGCTTCGAAGGAAGAATGAGTTGATGTTTCTTCCCCTTTTTATGGTATTTTTGATAATTTTTATTTTTCTGTGCTATAAACCTAGTTGATATGGATGAGAAAATATGTAGTCACCTATAACAATTCAATAGGGTCAGACTTTAATGGGACTCCAAATGGTATGGTCATATAAGACTTTAATACAGACAAATATATTAGATTTTCATGCATAGTTGATATTCTTTTCTTCTATTTCATTCATTAATCATTTTGGCCACATGGAAGTTCATTTTCCTTTGAAAGGTAGAATTATAGAGGGGCAGGATGAGACAGAAAGAAAGATCTTCCATGTACTGCTCATTCCTCAAATGGCTGCAATGGCCTAGGATAGGCCAGAAGTTAGGAACTTCATCTGATCTCCCATGTGCTCAAAAGTCCAAGCAGTTGGTCCATCTTCTGCTGTATTGCATGTGGGGCAGCCTGGATTGGAACCAGCTGGTTTCATAGGTGGAGGCTTAATAGTCTCTGCAGCAATACCAGCAACCTTTACTTATTTTCATACATAACTCAATAGCACTTAAGTATATTTAAGTGTAATTACACTGAAGAAATTATTTCTAACCAGTAGTCCTTGCATTCTATGATTCAGCTACATTAAATACATAATTTATATGCTCGCAAGTGTTTTGAAGCACTGGTATCTAGTCTGAGTGTTTTCAACTTCCTGCTTTCTAACATATTCTGAAATGTCTTTTTTCTTCCAGTTAAATTAGAAATTAGCTGTATGATTCGTTCTTGAGGAATGCTTATTTTGCTAGCATTTACACTTTAAAATTTTAATTTAATTTCTTTATTTAAAAGAGGGAGGTAACACGCTTTTATCTATTGACTCACTCCCCAGATGCCTGCAATGGCATAGTTGGAGCCAAAATGGGGACCCCCAACTTGGTATATATTTGTCAGGAAAATAGTTATTTAAACCATTACCACTGTTCCCCAAGATACGCATTAGCAGGATGCTGGAGTCAGGAGATGGAGTTGGGAACTGCTGCCTGGTACTCCAATGTGAGATGTGGGTGTCCTAACCACATGCCTACCCCAGTTTTGTTAGCAATTTAAACTTTGGTTAGCTGGACCTGGGTTCCTCTTTAAGATGTAAGAAGACATTTGAGGATGAGACATAGAGAAGCAAGATTTATTTGCATGCAAACCAGAGAGCACAGTTAAGGAGTGTTTGAGCATGCTCAGGAAAGAGCTACACTCAATAGGCTCCAGATTCCATAACATGACCTGGAAGCATAGGTGAAGGAGTCTGGAGTTGTGTTTACTTGAATATACATAATGGGTAAGGTTTGGGTGTTGGGCTTGAGTATTGACTATTTCCATGCCTTTTGTCAAGTACAGGCTGGAATCAAGTTTGTCAACCCTGTTAACTTTATTAAAATGATCTTATAATGAATTAAATACCCTGCAAAGACGCGGTTAGTAGCCATGTTTGTTTTGTTTCTTACTCAGCACCTGTTGTAAGTCACAAAACTGTGGAAACTGGTTTTGAGCTGCATGGAACTTGTGGGTTTGGAATGTGCAGATGCGGACACAGGTGTAGGCATGGTTGCAGGAAAGATCTTGTGACGTTAAGCTCTTTCTAGCCAGTTGTTTCTTTACTAACACCAGCTTTTCCCTTCCTCAGAGATTATTGTTCTTTAACAATGGGAAGCGCTTAAGGCAGGAAGGTCTATTAATGTAAGTGTTGCAGGCTTTAATCACTGTACATACTCTCGCCTGTCTTGTAGTTGTGGTAGAACTTGGCAGGCAAGTCTGCGCTAAGTTTGCCAAGGAAGCAGACAGGTTTCTCAAAGAGATTTCATGGTATGTAGCAAGATTTTCTCCTTTTTTGCTTTTGTAGTGGAAAAGTTGTTCCTGCCAGTGACAGTTTCCAGAGTAAGAAATGAGGAGTAGGAAAGTATGTCAACTGGGAAATGCAAGAGCTTTAATGTTTCTCTTTAGGGAGTAGTTTATGGCAAGGCAAAATTTTTATTTATCCTTTAGTCTTTTGAAGATAAACTTTAGGTCCTCAACTGACTCACAGGAGTAGGTAGCATTATCCTCTGGGTGTGCCTCTGAAGACTCAAGGGATTGAGTTTTAATTCTTAACAGGTGCACTGAGTTAGAAGTACTCTGTAATATAACTGCCTGAGGACTGCTCAGAGTAGCACCGATAGGGTTCTTTCTACTTAGGCTGTAATTTACAGGCAGGAAGGAAGTCCTTTATAAAATTTTAACAAAATTAGTCATCCTTGGGAGCCTGGTTGTTTTTGGTGTTTTGAACCCAGTATTGAAAAAATCTGCCTGCTGTGTGTGTGAGTGTGTGTGTGTATGTGAGAGAGAGAGAGAGAAAGAGAGAGAGAGAGAGTGTGTGTCATGAGGTGGTAGGGAATTCCCAAAAGATGGTTATCTGACAAGTTATCTAGAGACAGAGGTGGGGTCCTTAACACGCTGGAGGCATTTCAGAACCTCAGAACATGGGGTTATTGTAGTGATAAGACCTTTGAATAGTTGTTGAGCTTTCTCTGTTCAGGTCAGACAGGCATTAATCCATCCAGGGAAAGGTGAAGACTAATACATATTTCTGAACATTTGCTGGTGTCATGTTAGTGAGATGTGTCTGTCAATCCTCAACAGTGTGATTCCGCTCCTTCAGGAAATAGAGGAAGGGTTTTGTTTTGACTTCCAGGGTTATTTTATAGAAAGAGGGACAAAAAAGTGGTCAATTAATTTTTAACTATATGTAATCTTTTTCCTTCAAAGACATGAGTGATTATCTGAATAGGGATCTCTCTTTATGGGTGGTTCAAGATATTATTTTAATATATTCTTTATTTAGTGGCAATTGGGATCATACATTGATAATCTAATGTTCATTCATCATTTTGATCTCTGATATAACCTCATGGTGGGGTCCATTCCATCTCAAACACGGTATAGTAGGGATTCCAGCCACCAAGGGAGATGGGATTTTATAGAGTAATTTCTAGAACCTTCTGAGTACCAGCCTTCTTTAGTGCCCTATGTGTCAGTTGCGGAGTGAAAACATTTCTTGTAATATTTGTCCTTTTTTGGTGTCCCACAATGAATAATAGCCATCTAGAAAGGCTCCAAAGTTGTTTGAGAGCCCAAAATCTCTGACTGTATTTATGGTAGAGTGAGCAGGCAAGACATTCAACAAGATAAGCTGGGGTGATAAATGCAAGCTGGGAGCCTGATGAGAAGAGGTTCTGGGAAGAAGAGGTGAAGGACTTCCCCCAGTGAGTCCTTGGAAGTGTTTTTGTACTTTCCTTGATTAAGGGTACACACCTGTGTTCTGTATAGTCAGCTAACAAAGGAGATAATACTCCTTCTCTGTTCTCCATTTCAATAATGCTTCTACCGAGGTGCCTGGTTTTTTTTTTTTTTTTTTTTTTTGGTATTAAGATTTATTTATTTTAATTGCAAAGTCAGATATACAGAGAGGAGGAGAAGCAGAGAAGAAGATCTTCTGTCTGATGGTTCATTCCCCAACTGACTGCAATGGCTGGTGCTGCACCAATCCAAAGCCAGGAGCCAGGAACTTCCTCCTTGTCTCCCACGAGGGTGCAGGGTCCCAAGGCTTTGGGCCATCCTCAACTGCCTTCCCAGGCCACAAGCAGGGAGCTGGATGGGAAGTGGAGATTCTGGGACTAGAACCCGTGCCCATATGGGATCCTGGGGCGTTCAAGGCGAGGACTTTAGCCACTAGGCCATTGTGCCAGGCCCACCTTGTTAACTTTCCTTGAACTCCTGCTTACAGACATGACCTACGTCAGAACTGTGTTCAAAGTAATGTTTTTTATTTTAAGTGTATTTAAAAGGGAACCCTGGAAATAAACTTTGTCAGTTGCCTAAGAGAGAATCGTCTCCCGCCCCACCACCATTTCTCTTAGGTCATTCTCCTCCCCAGGGACTTGCAAGATAAACTGAAAGTTTGTATAGCATATGGAAAACATATTTTGAATCTGTTTAAATATAGTCAAGGTAATTAGTTTTGCCTTTAAAGCTGAGGTTGGGTGGTAATCCCCAGTCCTCTGGAACTTGGTTAAGTTCTACGAAGGCATAGCTTGACTTTCTAACCGCTGTACTTCATGAAACTACTACAACATTGAAGTGTTTAAAATAAGAATTTTTCAGAATTTTTACATCTTATCATGTAAATGTATGTTGTACTGAACTAGACCTACTCTCTGATCTCCACACAAGACTGAGATAGTTTCTGTGATTTCATATGGCAGAGAAGTAACTGGTTGAAGCCTTGGGATCCATTGAGATTTACCTCTGATGAATCAAAAAAAAAAAAAAAAAAGACTCTGATAGTTGGTAAGGTATCTTCCCATTGGTCATTTTTGTCCACTGATATCTTGAGCACTTTAACTTGGTGTGGAGTCTAAAGCCAATGTGGGAGTTTCCTCTACCAATGTTGTTGCTATAGCAACTATTTTCAACATTCCAGTACATCCTGTGGCCATGAGTCCAGCTGTTCAGCAAAGTAAGTCACTGCTTGCAGAAGTGATTCCTATCTTGGCAGTGTACACCAAGGTCTACTCCATGCCATTTCATTGCAAACAGGGTGAAGGCCTTGCCTAAGAGAGCATCCATTGAGAGCAGACCCTTAATGTCTGAAGAATCTCATGCAGTTTTCTTGCGCATCTCTTCACTGAATGCATTCAGGCCCCTTCATCTCACTCAGGTGTCCATGGACCCTGAAGAATTCACTTCCTGGGGGATCCTAAGCTTGTTTTGTTTTTTTTTTTTTTTTCCCACCTCGCTTTTGTGTTTTAGCTAACTGATTTATGTTTGATGCTTCCAGTGAAGACTGAAGTAGTTTGTCATGAATATTACAGATCATTCTAGAAGTTATCAATGCATGGTAGAGAACTCTTTCAAAGAATATGGAGAAACTTTGAAATGGAATATTTCTTAGAATATCATGAGTCATGCCCCAGTACTGCATCCAGGCCTCTTATTCCATGTTGCTGGTAGCCATGGGAGTTAACAGCAATTATAATATGTGTTGGAGTAATCAGAACTCCAGAGTAAATGGGGGTGGGGATTGGATACTTTTTGCTATTGAAGCCAGGAATGAAAAGCTGTCCAGGTACAAAAGGCCTTCAAACAGAGGCAGTAAAGAAATCTCAAGGGGAGGCAGGGTTGTCAGGAAATGACTTCTTTTATTTCTCTTATTTGAGCAGAGGTTACTGCATGTGGCTCAAACAACTCTTAAAAATATATAGTAGAATTCTCATTGAGAAGAAGGAAAAAATACTGGAGCTTCAGAAAACATGAATCAAAGAGAGGTTAGTTAATATAGAAAGTGCATGGTTGGACGGTGACAGAAACAAGGAAATACCCTGGGCACTGCACTGGGAGCAAATCTCAACCACTACTTTAAATCTTGTTCATTATGGACCCAAAGTTTCTCCCCTGCCCTTGGTCTTTTTACAACCAGCTCTTTGGAGAAGATATGGTTGAGTTAAGATAAAAACATTCAAAACAGGGCTGTATGAAGTGTGAAAGGAGCAATAGAAACCAACACTCAAGGGCAGGGCAGATGAAGGCAGAAAGACTCACTTCCTGGTGTCTGCGTAGGCTTTTAACTTCTGCTCCTGCTTGGCAGATGTGCTTCAGGACTGCTCATGGGTTCTTGTCTCCAGTGCAGGAAGAAATTCAAAGATAACACGTAGATAAAGGTTAGCAGAGATGCAAGATTCATTTACATGTCAAGTGGAAGTACACACTCAACTAGGAGCATAAGCATGCTCCAGATAGAGCTCCACTGAACAAAATTTGGAGCCATTCTGTTATATGAACCAGAAGCAAGGATGGTTTATCTAAGACTTTAGTTAAATGTTCATAAGATGTGGAGGTGTTATCTGAGTAAGTGTGTCAGCCAGGGTAATTTTATTATACTGACTTTATGATGAACTAAAGGTCATCATGGGTACACAGTTGGAAGCCACATTAGTTATTTTGACCAACAACAATTCTAATTCTAGTAAAACCATAGAAGCGGCAGTTTCTAGTAAGCAGAAGGTAGGAGATTTGGGGAAGTACGGGGGGCTACTGGAAAGGGACAGTGACTTCAGCTAATTCCTTGCTAGCAACCAACTTGCTGCATCAAAGATGTCACTTCATCATGTCTGAACATTCAAAGTTCCCAGTAATAAGTTTGATACTAGCCTGATTCTATTCGTTCTCAGAAAATGCTTTAGGCTTTCATTTCATCCTTCATGACATGAAATTTCACCATTTTTAAATTTTTTATGATTTATTCATTTTTATGGAAAAGGCAGATATACAGAGAGGCACACAGAGAGAAGGTTCTTCTGTCTGTTGGTTCACTCCCCACATGGCCACAATGGCTGAAGCTGAACCCATCTGAAGCCAGGAGCCTCTTCTGAGTCTCCCATGCAGGTGCAGGGTTGAACCATCCTCGACTGCTTTCCTAGCCACAAGCAGGGAGCTGGATGCGAAATAGAGCATCTGGGACATGAACCAGCACTCATATGGAATCCTGGCATGTGTAAGGCGAGGATTTAGCTACTATTCTGCTGTACCAGGTCCAGCCAGGAGCCCTGAGTAGTCCATTGTATTTGTTTTATTTCTGAGGATGAATGATTGTGTTTATTGAGCATGGTCCTTCTTTGGAGTCATGATAGTGGAATGCTTGCTATACATATATATCTACTCTAATTTCCACCTCCTGGTAGGTTTGATTGTACTATTTTCAGCCAAGTGTTTCTTCCTATTGTTAGGAATAGACCACCAGCTTATATAAGTGTTTGGGGATTTCCCCTGGTTCTTACGGCTAATAGTTACTGTGGCTCTGTTTCTTCATCCTCACTGTCACCAGTCTAGTCTACTTGGAAAGGTACCTCCTGCCAGCACAAGCAGGAAAGGGCGAATGTCACCTCTTCTGTCTGTTTCAACTAGAGTCCCTAAATTAATCATCATGATGTGTATCTGGATAACTCCATCTTCATTTTACCCTCTGAGAGTAGACACCCCCAAAACTCCTGTTTTTATAAAATACTCCCAACTTTCAAATCATGATTTTCTGAAATGTTTGTTTCTTTGAAGGTTACATGTTCTGACAATTCTTCAAAAGATTCCTGTTCTGTTGATGTTTCCTTTTGATGTTTTTCCCTCCCCTTATTGATTTCTTCTTTTTTTATAATCCATTATATTATTTCATATCCTTTTTTTAAGCACAAGACTAGCTTTGAAATCAGCATTTAAAAGGTGAAGTTTCTCTTATGGACCAAAGCATGCTAGATAGAACAAAGAAAAAAGGGAAGCACAGAAACAAAGCAAATTTGTTTGTTTGGTATCCAAATTTTGCGAGTAGGCAAAAAAAAACTATATACTATTAAGTTTACCTTTCTGTTATCTTATCTGAATATTAGGTGTTTTTGCAAACATCCTTATTAGATTTCATTCATACTACAATGTTTAACATCAGCAGTCTGTGGAAACAAAATGTCTTGATTATAAGATTAGCAGTAAAAAACAGTGTTTTTCAAGGTGCTTTTACTAGTTTGAGACATCAGCATGATTGTATCTTTGTAAAAAATTACCAACTTCAATACACTGTGATATCTACTACAGCGTTCCGTGTACCAATACTCAGTGAACAGTACAAAAGGAATCTGTGCAAGAATGTGTCCCTTTTCGGATAACTCTTTTCTATTCGAAACCCATTGATTTTTCTCTGTGTGTACCTACCTTTAAAAATCAGTGATCTCTATTAATACTGCCCAATTAACATGTTATGAAATTCAAACATTTTTCAATAACTTCTTTTCTTTTTAACTATGATTGTGACCTACATCATTTAGACAAAAATTAGATTGGAAGTAAGTAATGTATTTGGTAGCCTTATTTTTTGAAAATGGCAGAAACTCAGCTGGAGGTATTTAAGTCTCATGTATTTTCATGATTGAAAGGAAGGTTGATGTTTCATTGTCATCTTGGAATTAAATGTTCAGCCATAGAGTGTTCACAGTCCTTTGGAAGTGTCTTATTGCATGCTTCAAATTGATGTTAAGATCCACATGTAGGGCCCTGTAGTACAAATTTGTAGTTACAAATATCTCCTTCAAATACAGCATGTCCTAAGAGTAGGTCATCTCTTGTTCTGCCTCTTGTCTTGGAGTTTGTGGAGCATGTAATGCCCCCTGAACTTGGTAGACAATCCTGATATGAAAAATACGGAAGAAACCCTACCTGTGGGACTCCAGACTGAGGTTGACAGGGCCTGAGCACAGCTGTAGCTGCACTATTCTTGCAAAGAGCCCAGGAGAGGCATGATTTCAAATCTTTGCAAATCATTTCTGTTGTTTATGAATTAGCCCTCAGGCATCTCTCTGAAATTTAATTCATGAACTTTATGGATGGAGAGTGATATCAGTTAAGCTCACAGGTAGTTAGCGTACTGAAAGAAAGGGCACAATGGAAGAGCAAGACTCAGTTTTGTGTTACAATAGCTTGTGGTCTCACCTAGTCATTTTAGTATCATTCCCTACTGAAGATTTTGCCTAAATGCCATGTTAAGCTGGCATTGGGTCACATGCTCATTTCTCAACCAGTCACTGGCAAACAGAATTAAATTATTTTGATTAGCTTACATCAAATAGACTCCTAGAGATGGGGCCTGTTTCCTCTGACCCACTTACCTTTATGGGATATGGAAGCTCTGCAAATGTAAGTAAACAGAAGTAGGGAGATTAAATGATTGTTACGTGATAATATGCTAGTTTCTGCTATATTATAATAGAGAAAAACTAGGTTTGAAAGTTCCAATTTTTAAAATGTGGTTTTAAAACATATATATTTTAGAAATTTATATAGTTGTATTAGGGGAAACATTTGTGAAATGTAATGACATCTAAAAGGAAATTGATTAATAGTGGCCATTACATACCTTTTCAAAAGCTAATGATGTGTTTTAAATAGTACAGCTTATGAGCTTAAGCAGTAAAATGTAGATGAGTAAGGTAGACCATGCAATGGCCATTATCATGTAACTTATATTTTCATTTTGTTTTGTATTCTAGATATGTTATAGTAAGCAAATATAATAATTTGCAAGCATAGGCTGAAGCACTTTCACTCTGCCCTTCCTATTATCATTTACTTTCTGAACATGCTCTATATCCTTGAGTAACCTGATTGTATTTTGGTAAAATGTGCTCGTTTATAGAAAGTCATTTTCATTTTCAAAATATAATAAAATGCCTATCTATCTATCTGTTAAAGATTTATTTATTTTTATTGGAAAGGCAGATATTCAGAGAGGAGGAGACAGAGAGGAAGATCTGTCTAATGGTTCACTCCCCAGGTGGCCACTGGAGTTGATTCAGTCCAAAGCCAGGAGCCAGAAACTTCTTCTGGTTCTCCCACATGGACTTAGGATTCCAAGGCTTTGGGCCATCCTTGACTGCTTTCCCAGGCTAAGGCATGGAGCTGAATGGGAAGCAGGGCCGCCAGAATTAGGACCTGTGGCCATATGGGATCATGGGTGCATTCAAGGCAAGGACTTTTAACCACTACACTCTCGCGCCGGGCCCATCAATATATTTTTGATATAATGCATAGTTATAGACAGAAAGGTTTTCTGATTTACAGAAAATCAAAATACTTATAAATACTAAATATAATCATATTTGATAAATACTTAAAGATTTTGTTTAATTTTGTGAAATCAGAGACTAAAATGCAAAATTTGGAGAAATCAAGAAAAGTAATCTGAAAAATATGTTGTACGATCATAGTTCTGTGATTCTTCCTTTCCTCAACAAAAAATGCATGATGTTTACAAGCAGGACCTTGACTTCAGAGACATTTGTTAATTAACTCTCCAGATGAAATATGCAAGTCTATATGACTATGCTCTACAAATTACTGTCCCTTGGCACTGGAAGGGATTTAATTTTACTTTCCTACAATACTGTGAGGAGCCACTCCCTTCACTTCTTGGGGATAATTGTGGGGAAAATTTAGTTTTATTCTGAATATGCTTTCTGAAGGTGAAGGTAAATATTTTCATTTGATCTTAAACTTTATGTTTGGGTTGTGATCAATTTGAATGGACTCCGCTGAAATATGATGAAGCCTGTGGTCATGAAACAAGAGGAAACATTAGCTGCCCATCAGTACTGCCAGTGAATCTCAGAGCAAGACTTGGGCAAGAATGTCAAGGTGACAGCATGTTTGACTTTGGTGATAAGCATCCAATGGAAATGTTCACCAGTGTGTCTTAAACATTACTGACTTTGGCAAAATGTTCTAATGTTGACAGTTGATGGGTCTAGAAGCACATTATTGTAAAGTCTTAAATTCCTGAGGCCTTCTACTCCAGGATGACTGTTTCTGGAGGAAGAGAATATACACTTTATCAAAAGTTCCCCAAGTATACTGTTTATGTAAACCCACAGAGGAAGAGTATTCAACTGATGAGAATTCATTCTAGTCATTTGGCATGACATTAGTTATTTTCATCTCCACCCATGTGTGAAACATGGCAACAATTCTTAGATTTATTCACATACAATGTTATGTTGATAAACTGTGCCTTTCCTAAGACTGTCTCTAGTAAGTAATCATCACGTATTTTTTTTTTATTTTATTGCATTTCATTTTATGACATCGTTTCATAGGCCCTGAGGTTCCCCAACCCCTCCCGTGCCCTCCCCCCATGGTGGATTACTCCACCTTATTGCAGTATTACAGTTCAAATCCAGTCTTGTTTCTTTCATTGCAAGCATGTGCCATGCATAGAGTCCAGCATCTTATTGTCCAGCTCAATTCAACAGTTTGTTGGGGAGACCAACTCTGGTCTGAAGGCATAGCTGGCAGAATATCATTCTGATCAATTAAAATCGATAACATAGCATCAACAACAGTTTACAACATTATGGGGTTAATTGACATGGTATTGAGTGACTGATATGTTAGAAAATGCAGATTCTTAACCACATCCTGTGACTACTTCATTAATATTTCAATTTCAGTTTATATACATCCAGCTTCTATCCACCTTAAAATGAAGCTGCTCGTGTCTATTTTCATTTTTGTATTTAGCAGTTTATTGTATTGAAGCATAATTTTTACTAAACTTGGCAGGTTTTAGGACACTCCAAACTGGCTTATAACTTTAACAAGGTATATGTCAACAGTTAAAGCACAGAACAGTTTTAGGAGGCGTGTGCAGAGAAATCCTCCATACCCTAGTTAGGAGTAACTTATTTTCGTGTCCCACCTAGTAAGGTGTATGTGAGTCCCCGCTGACCGTTTCCTGTCTGGTTTTAAGCTTTCCTTGTTGTTCTCTGTCTATTCTAATTTTGTTGTTGTTGTTTGTTTTGTTTTATTTTGGGGGGGTGCTCCGGGGCATCACATACTATTTTAAAGTGAGATAAACTCCACTTACGAAACTGATAACACAATTGGAAGAATAAAAGTCCATCTAGAGCCAAAGAAAAATGTAGCATCCTGAAGACACTGCCTTTGATATGAAAACATCTTTAATTCATGCATACTTCAAAACAGAAACTTGGGAATAAGTTCTTGAAAAATTATCCTCTTTTAAAAATTATTTGGGTTGTGTTTATTTCTACAATTTAAGTTGTGTTCCATTAAATTCAGTGTTACGCGAAATTAGCTGAAGATGTAGGGGAAAAATGCTTATTTCTTGGTTCATGATTATCCTCATCTATTCAGAGCCAATGTGTCTAAGATTGATAGGAGAAGGTGAATTTTTAATAAGCACTGTTGGTGATCCGAAGCAAGTATGCTGCAGAAAAATGAACATAAAAGGAAGAGTGTTATCAGGCTTAGATGCTGTAGGATCTGAAATTAAATCTATTGGAGAAAAATACAATGTTTCTCACTAAAAGAATGATCCACAGGGTGATTGAAGAGGGCATAAGTTCTGCCTGCTTGCTTACAACAGGCCAGACAGCCTCTGACCAAAGCTGGGGGAGCAAAATACCTTGTGGAGCCACGACTTCTTGGAGCTGTAAGAATTGGATGCCCCTCAGGAGAAGTTTGGTGCTGTGACTACTATCCCTGTACATGTGGAACTATGTCTACTTCCCCAGTATATCTGGAATTCTACCAAAGATTATTCTTATGTATGAAGTTGTATTAGAATTTTCCTTGCAATATTTCCAAATTTGGCTGGTGTCTCACCCCTCCCCTTATTCCTATTTTACCCTCTTGGAATGAAAACGCATGCCTTTTTCTTAAGTTATTGTAGAGTTTTGGAAACATCTAATTGCTCTGTATTTATGAGTTTTCAGCTAGAAATGAGTTTGGCCTCAGGGTGATTTGTACCTCAAGTCTTATTCATAACCACTTATGTGATATTTAGTCAATAATTTGGGTATTGGTATTATTCCTTAGATCATTATTGCAGGAACTGCTTAAGATAGTCATAAAATTAAGAATAAGAGTGCAATAATTGCTGTGATGAAAATTCACAAAATATTGAAATCATTGGTAGAGTAGATACACACAAAAAAAGCAGAAAAGTAATGAAACCTTACCATGATAGAAAGTCACCAAGAGATTCACAGTAAGAAAAAAAGAAAATGATAAAGGACAATAAAGCATGTAGAAAACAGTGAACAGAAACAGGTGACAATCTGTTAATAATGTGCTTGAATGGAAATGGATTAAATTGTTCAATTAAGGCATATAGATCGGTTTAATGAATTAAAAAAGCAGTCGAGGCCCAACAACTATGTTACCTATAAGAAACTCACTTAAGACACACATAGACTAGAAGTAAAGGGATGGAAAAAAAACACTTCACAGAAACAGAAACTGAAAGCAATGGGAGTTGCTGTACTAATACCAATAAAGCAATTTAAATTAAAGACTATTACAAGTTTAAAAAGGTCATTAAGTAATGATAGAAGGATCAGTTTAGATACAATATAGCAATCAGCTCATGTGGAACATTCTTCTAGAGAGATCATACATTAGGCTTCAAAGTAAGCTTCAATAGATTTTTTTAAAGATTTATTTATTTTTATTGAAAAGGCAGATATACAGCCTGGAATCAAGATGGCGGAATAGGGTAAGGACACGTTTATGCGGACAGAAAAGCATTTAATCAGGATGAAGCAGAGAGGACATATTTCAGGAAATAGGAAGGGACAGAACAACAGCAGAGGGGTACCTGGAGACTGACTGACACAGGAAAGCAGCGGACACAGCAGTGTGGTGTTGCAGAGACTGATACTCCAGCACGGCGATCTAAACTCCAACAGCATCCGGAATGCCACCAGCAACCAGGTGGGAAGGGACTTTCACTGGGAGCTCGGGTGGTGAACCCAGACAAAGAACTGTCCGTTCTGCTGGTCCGTTTGATTTGACCAGGAGCAGAGACAGAGCAGCAGATCTCAGATGGGCAGTGCGAGAACAGAGTGGATTTCACAGCCAAGTCAGTTCCTTAGAGCTGAATTGGGCGCCATTTTGCGAAAGGAGAAAAGGGCAAGGGAAGGGACGGAGCATGCACTGAGCTGGGAGTGAGCTCATTTCTGTCTCAGTGAACTGCAATGATGTGGCATTCTACGGATTCCACCCAGGACAGGTCTGGGCAGCCCTCGGATCTGATGGGCAGCAGATCAAGAACTGTAGTGGTTGTATGTCAGGCGCCATTTTGGGCACTGTGGCAATAGCTTTGGGACTGCAGGGACAATAGTGAACTGCGCATGTGCTGATCTCGCGAGAACTTGCTGAGGTCCGTGATAGCACAGGTCGCACAGGAAATTAATACTGACTCTGGCAGAATACCGGTCAAAATAGGTCCGTGTGGCACCCAAACCTAAAGTTCAACAGGTTCCGACAAGATCAGCACCACCAACAACCTAATTATATAGGACACCTGGTGTCTCTCTAATCCTGGGACCTGCTCCAACCGGAAGTGGGAGAAAGGTTGCAGTGACAACAGTGCAGCCTCAGCACGGTATCACAGGAGGTGGAGAGTGGTGAGCCAAGAGCTGGGGCTATGGAGACCACAGTGGAAATCTGACATAAGAACCCAGACCTGGAACTCGCTAGAGGTTGTGGCACAAGTTGCTGCAAGGAAAAAGTTGTGTACCAACCGCAATAAGTAGAATTGCATTGTGACCTGTGGGTGACAAAGCTTAGAAACCTGCCCCAAGGAATTCAAGACTCTGCTAACCAGAAGTACAATGAACAAGAGCAAAAGAAGAGACAAAGGCACAATGAACATTACCGAAAACTCCCCTGCAAAGGAGCAAAAACCTATGCCAACCTCAGAGTTAACTGAGGAAGACATTGAGAAAATGGGGAACACAGAATCCATAAGACTCATTTTAAAGATTCTGATCAACAATGAGAAGCTCATGCAAGAGTTCAAAGAATTTAAGGAAGCAATAAAGCAAATCAAGGCTGGTATATCAGAAATTAAGAACACAGCAGAGCAAATTAAAAGTACAGTGGAGAGTCTCCAAAATAGAATGAAGAAAGCAGAAGAAAAAAATCTCAGAATTGGAAGGTATTTCCTGTCATCAGGGGGAAGCAAACAAAAAGGTGGAAGCAGAGCTGGATCAGGCCAAAAAAAGTATTCAAGAATTGAAAGACACTATTAAGAGGCCAAATCTAAAAGTTATGGGAGTCCCAGAAGGTACAGAAAGAGAAGCTGAGTTTGCAAATGTATTTAATGAAATAATAAAGGAAAATTTCCCTAATCTGGAGAAAGAATTGGGAAACAAGTTCCAGGAGGGGCACAGAACTCCCAACAGGCTTGATCAAAAGCGATCTTCACCACGACATATGATAATCAAGCTCTCTTCAATCAAACATAAGGAAAAGATCCTTAAATGTGCACGTGAAAAAAATCAATTGACATATAAAGGAATGCCAATTAAACTCACAGGATATCTCTCACCGGAAACTCTACAGGCAAGAAGAGAATGGAGTGACATATTTCAGATTCTAAAAGCAAAAAATTGTCGGCCTAGGATAACATATCCAGCAAAGCTTTCTTTTGTCTTTGAAAATGAAATAAAATTCTTTCACAGTAAAGAAAAGCTAAAAGAATTTGCCTCTTCCAAACCTGCCCTACAAATGATACTTCAAGAAGTTCTCTTGACAGAGAAGAGGAATAGCACCTACCAAAACCAAAGGCAAATGTGAAGAACATCCCAGTAAAATGACAACAGAAGACTAAACCAATGAACAACCCATTCCTAAAATGACAGGACCAAAGTAACACTGATGTATATTAAACTCTGAATGTAAATGGCTTAAGCTCAATCAAACGTCATAGATTAGTAGACTGGATTAAAAAACAAAACCCATCTGTTTATTGTCTGGAGGAGACACACTTCAACAAAGATCAGCGGAAACTGTATCACATGGGTTTTGTTGTTTTCTGTTGTTTTCATTTCTTCAAAACACTTCCTTCTGATTAAAGCATTCAATGACTCATAGATCATGAAGTGGCATCATTTTCTTCAAGAAGGTTCTTGATTTTCATTTCTTCAGCTACACATTAGTCATTTAATAGCATGTTATTCAACTTCTTCATGTTGTTAATTTCTTTTTTCTTCCAGATGTTGATTTTGTTTTGTGGCTCTTCATTTAAGGGGATGTATAGTAGCCGTGTAATGGAGACTGTCATATCTAGTAACATGCCATTTAACTTCAGGCATTGTAAATTTCTATTTTTCTTTTTATTGTTGATTTTGTATCATGACTTTTCATTTAAGGGGATGTTTAGTAGCTGTGTAATGGAAACTGTCATATCTAGTAACATGTCATTTAACTTCATGGCATTGTAAATTTCTTCTTTCTATTGTTGATTTTGAATCATGACTTTTCGTTTAAGGAGATGCACAGTAGCTGCGAAATTGAGACTAACATTCAGATGTGAGGATATAGTGTGGTATGCATTTCTACTTCCAGACAAAGATGGACTTACAATGAAACTGTTTACTATATCTTGACAATAGGATTCTGGACTCTCTGCCAGTGTCTATGCCCGCAATGATGGACATATGACTGAGTATGAAGAACTATATGTTAGTAATGATAAAAAGGAACTGGGGGGGAGGGAATTGGGGAGGGCATAAGGGAATATGAAACTGTATTATAAAATAGTAACAGCAAAAATAAAATGTATTTAAAAAAAAGAAAAGGCAGATATACAGAGAGGAGGAGAGACAGAGGGGAAGATCTTCCATCTGATGATTCACTCTGCAAGCGGCTGCAACGGCTGGAGCTGAGCCAATCTGAAGCCAGGAGGCAGGAGCTCTTCTGGGTCTTCCAAGTGGGTGCAGGGTCCCAAGGCTTTGGGCCGTCCTCGACTGCTTTCCCAGGCCACAAGGAGGGAGCTGGATGGGAAGTGGGGCTGCTGGGATTAGAACCAGCGACCATATGGGACTCTGGTGCATGCAACCACTAGACTACTGCGCCGGGCCCTCAATAGATTTTTTTTAAATTGAAATCATGTATGGGTATACCTATCCAAAGGAAAGAAAATCAGTATCCCAAAGAGATACGTGCACTATCAGGTTTGTTGCAGCACTATTCATGATAAATGTAATGTTGAACCAACATAGATGTTACATGGTTGGATATTTGTATGAAGAAAATGAAGTTATACATGCGTAATGTAATAATACTTAGCCATAAAAAGAATACAGTCTTATCACGTCCAACAACATGTGTGATCCTGGAGCATATGTTAAGTGAAATAAGCTGGACACAGAATGATAATTACCTTCATGTTCTTTTACACATGAAAGCTTAATGCCATGATCTAACAGAAGTGGATAGTAGATTACCAGAGACTGGAAAGACAAAAATGGAAGTGAAAATGGATGGAGGATGGTGAGCAGTACTGCTGATGAATGCTCTATGGCACCGTTTATTATTATTATTATTATTATTATTATTATTATTAATTTTGATATTTATCATACAATTCTGTATAGTCTAGGATTCCCCTAACCCATTTTACACCCCCCGCAATTGATTTTTCCCATAATGTCACACTCTTCATAAGAAGTTACAATTCCATCAGTATGCTATGTAAGTGTACCCCAACAATACTGGTACAGACAATGTTGGACAGTCCATCATCCCATTGTCTAGCTATATCCAATACTTTGGTTACATTTCTCAGAGCGTCTAATCGGAAGGATTCTGAGTATTCCCAACACACACAAAAGATGGCAGATGTTTGATGTGCTACATCTGTTGATCGCACTAATCTTATGATTACACATAACATATGCTCATTGAAATATCACACTGTGTCCCTTAAATGCATATAATTAACGTGTGTTAATTAAGAGTCAAAAATACGTATAATTGTAAAAGGAGTTTTAGACTTGTATTTTGCATGTAAGCCGAACATGAGTTTTGGAGAGTATAGTGCTAGGGTGTTGCAGATTTAAAATGCATTCTCAAAGTCTTCTTTGGAAACCCTGTTCCTCAAAGTGTTGTTATTTGGATAAGCAGCATTGGTGGATAATTCAGTTTAGATGATGCCATGAAGGGAGTCTTCATGATGGAATTAATTCACTTCTGGAAAGAGACACCAGAGAGCTTGCTCTCTCCACCTTTCTGTGTACACCCAAAAATCTCACGTGAGTACAGAGTGAGATGACAGCTGGATGGAAGGCAGAACCGGCCTCAGAATGAAAATCCTTACCACTTCTGAGTCTACAAAGCATAAATTACAGCTGTTCAAGCCGTTCATTCTATGCTGTTTTGTAGCACAGCCTGACTAAAATAATCTCTAAGATGTTTGGACATGTATAGTTATTCTAAGAAAATAAAGTGATGGATTATGGGACACGTGAGATTCTTTTAGTTCTTAGTGTTACATAGTGAAAAACCATGACAGTAACTAAAGGAAATATCCCCCCAAGTCACATTCAGACTGCCTTGCAATTCTGTGGGGGTCTAACTCCTGCAGACATAATGTAATTGGCATTTGTTTTTAAAAGTGAACTTACTGTACTTAGTCAAGTTACTGTACAAATCCCTCTCACCCCACCCCCATAAGCCAGATAAACAGCTAACGAAGATCGGCAACATTTTCCAACAATCGGGATTCCTAAAGTTGTCTTCATATTACTCCGCTTTCTCTCTGTTGAATGAGCCTGCATACTACCACAATCCTGCTGCTTTCACTATTTCATTTTGGAGGAATGGTTGGGGGCTGCTGTCACTTTACTTTACAAATCTTCCAGTTGAGAGAAATGAAATTGTTGAGGATTCACACTTTTGAAACTGATTTCAAACCTACACACAGTATGGTGCTAAGACCCTGGATGCCTAACTGACAATAAAAATGATGAGACACATTTTTTTGTTGAGGAAGACAGAATATATTCCTTTCATGCTTTGGATGAATATGAATATTTGTGACCAATACAGTCTGTGCATGTTGTATTTTTCAAAGATGCCCTAGCATTATCTCTCACCAGGCATGCTGTTTTTGCTTTGTGATTTTGTCACCTCCCCATAGAGAGGTAGACTCTACTTTTTTAAAAATAAATTTCGGTAGACAATGTGACTGAGCAATCACCACAGTATGACAGAGGTGACATGACATGACTTCTGAGAATACATCATATTAGAAAATACTGTGAATTACATCATATTACAAAATAAAACTTTTTTATTAATGATTTTGGACACTATATTGATAAGATTGCTTTTTTAATAATTCCCTATTGCCCATTTTCATAATTCTTGAAGGATTTCCTGCTGGCAGACCATGAGACCATTGAGGGGCAGGGTTCAGGTAATAGTATTCTTGGGCAGCAGAACCACTGGGAACAGTCTGATGGAACATGCCTGTTTGTTGTAAAGCAAATGCAAACTTACTTAGGCTAGAAAAAGTGTGAAGCAGAAGTGTGATTCTAACAGTCCCTCCATGCAACAGTGACAATGTAACGGGCCAAAAGACATGTCTGTCTCATTGGACCCTCCAACCAAGTCACAAGTCTGATTCCTCACACAGGGCTGGAAGCTGTGCCTCAGGTCATGAGCAGTTAGGCCATGACTCACATGAACCCATAAGGTAGTACATATACCGGATACTATACTTCAGGTCATATTCATCACATGTGGCTGGCAAATAGGATGTGAGTGGCATTTGACTTCTTAAAGTTCCTTGTCAATGAAGTCCCAGCAACACGGCTCCAAGGACAGAGACTGGGATTCAGGCAACTGCTCTTGCTGTATGTCCAATGAACAGATCAGGTTGAAGTCTAGGTCACCCGAGACTATTGTCAGGGATTACCTTGGGGTGACAGTGCGCCATGTGCCTACGACCTTCCACATAAGCTAAGCAGGCAGAGATTCAGGTGCGTTTTCCTACACATAATGACAAGTATCAATAGGGAATTTTGGACTACAGACAACAGAAATCAAAATATTGGTAGATCAAATTCAGCAGCATTTCCACATTTCAGTATGTAGACAAATGCTGGCTGTCAGGATACACAGCAGTGTTATTCCAGAAATGAGGGAT
This sequence comes from Ochotona princeps, assembly GCF_030435755.1. Taxonomy (NCBI): domain Eukaryota; kingdom Metazoa; phylum Chordata; class Mammalia; order Lagomorpha; family Ochotonidae; genus Ochotona; species Ochotona princeps. The sequence goes on from NC_080836.1 coordinate 23,654,694, forward strand.
GGAGGGGCAGCCTTCTTGTTTTTGCAGCTTAGTACATACAGTAACGTAGATGAAAACACCTGAGTGATTGCTAAGTCAAGTTAGATGATCAGGCACATAGAATATCTGGGTAAGTGATCAAGAGCACATCTGATCCAGACCATTTTATTAGTCTCAGGTCTTCACAAAGATGATAAGAAGGTATGCCACAATATGAACAAAACCGTCATGACTGTTAACTGCCATAGCACAAAACAATGTGATATACGGGTATTGTTGACTTGGATACTATGAAACTAATGCTGTGAAACTGAAATTGGTATTTGAATTTTACGTATTTCTGAGAGTAAGGTTAATGAAGCCATTGAACATTAATAGAATTAGTCCTGTAAAAACTGAGTTGAGAAAAGTTGCTAATTATTTTACATTTTGAAAAATTGTATTGATTATATAAAATTGTGTTGAGCTCTAGGAAGCTCACGGCTACCATTTCAGAGTATCTTATGAAGTAAGTAGATTCAGTTATTATGAACTGTGATACAAATCAGACTGAGAGTAGCAAGTGGAGATTGGAGAGATATTATCTGTTTAAATATTTGAGGTGACCCTCCCATGTGTGAGGACAATAGATTATTTTGGAGAAAATAATCTGTCATGTTCTAGCCATCTATAAACTTTTAAGATAAGATTTATTATATTTTATTATTATTTTCAAGATTTATTTGTTTTTATAAATTAAATAAAACGTAGCTTTACAGGAAGAAGGAGGATGAAGAAATTGTTTATTCCCCAACTAGCCACAGCTGACGAAGCTGAGCCGATCCGAACCTAGGAGCCAGGAGCTTCTGGGTTTTTCACATGAGTGCAGGTCCTAAGTCCTTCAGCCATCTTCTACTGAATGCCTAGGCCATAAAAAAGGGAACGGGATTGGAAGTGGAGCAACTGGGATGCAACCTGAAGCATGTCTGAACTCTTGCAGGCAGAGGATTACCTAATTGATCCATCATGTCAGCCCTTATTTTCTTTTGTTGAAAGGTACTATTGCAAAGAAAGAGGGGGAGGTGTGGGAGAGAAATCTTCTCTACATTGATTTACTCTTTACATGGCTACAATGATAGGAGCTGAGCCAGGTTAAAGCCAACCAGGAGCTTCTGCTATCTCACACGTGTGTTCATGGGCCCAAATACTGTGGGTGTCCTCTGCCGCTTTCCCACGTGCATTAAGAATGGAGCTGGGGGCCCAGCGCCATAACATAGTGGTTAAATTCCTCGCCTTGAACGTGCTGGGATTCTATACAGGCACAGGTTCTAATCCCGGCAGCTCCACTTCCCATCTTGTGGGCCTGGGAAAGCAATTGAGGATGGCCCAAAGCTTTGGAACCCTGAGCCTACGTGGGAGACCTACCTGGAAGAGGCCCCAGGCTCCTGGCTTTGGATTGGCTCAACTGCAGCCATTGCGGCTGCTTGGGGAGTGAATCATCGGATGGAAGATCTTCCTCTCTGTCTCTCCTCCTCTCTGTATATCTGCCTTTCCAATAACAATAAATTAATCTTAAAAAAAAAAAAAAAAAAAAGAATGGAGCTGGATCAGAATGGAATATTCTGGTCTCAAACCGAAGCCCATTTCAGATGCTGGCATTGCAGAAAGTAGCTTAACTCCATATGCCACAGCACTGAGATGTATGTAATTTTATAATTTTATGTATTTTAAATATATTTTTTATTGGAAACTCACACATACAGAAAGAAGGAGAGACAGAGAGAAAGATCTTCCATTTGCTGATTCACTCCCCAAGTGATTGCAGTGGCCGGAGCTGAGCCAATTCAAAGTCAGGAGTCAGGAGCTTCTTCCAGGTGTCCTGCGTGGGTGCTTAGGGCTGTGGGCCGTCCTCAGCTGCTTTCCCAAGCCACAAGGAGGGAGCTGGGTGGGAAGTGGGACCGCCAGGACACAAACCAGTGCCCATATGGGATCCTGGGGCATACAAGGCAAGAACTTTAGCCTCTAGGCTAGAGAGCCAGGCCTGCATTTTATATATTTTAAACTATATAATTTTAAGCAAGTCATGTTTCATTTAAACATTGTTAGAGAAAATGAGTGTGCATGTGCATTGTGTGTTTGTGTGTGTGTATGTGCACGCATTTTCAAGATACGGCATGCATAATTTTTAAGCAATTACTGAATCTTTCAAGCATGATTTTTCAAGTATTATTGTTTAAAGTTAGTACAGAAGTATAAGACAAATAAATAAACAAAATTGAAAGCTCACATCTGGGACTTTCAGCTTTATCTCTGAGAGATAAGGAGCTTGGAAGCTGATGCTTTAATCTTAACATGGAAAAGGTGAAAGGTGGGTAAATTGAAGATCAAGGGCTAGTCTTGGACCCACAACTGAACTGAGGTCACAAAACAATCCACTAATCTGAAATCTTGAGACGCACACACACACACAGTAGTCAGGAAGAGAGAAACATGCCATCTATGTATATCTTTTGATTTTTCTTCTCTCCAGTTTTGTTGTGTTCTACCAATTTTATTAGAGACCAAAAATACACAGGTAATACTTTTTTTTATCCAATCTATTGCCCTATGCTTATAATTCATCACTTTCATATGTTACTATTTTTACTTCTTTGCTGCTTCTCACTCTGGAGTTATTTACGAACTTTTTTGTATACACTTAGTTTGTTCACAGCTTTTCGTCTTAGTTTCTAATGAATGAATATAATGTTCTAAGTTTCAATGTAAGTATGCTTTCAGCCTCGCTGTGCAGATTTAAGATGGCAAAGTTTCAAGACTATTGAACTTTAAATAATTTCTAAAATTTTTGAGTCCATTCTTGATTCATTGGATTCAGAGAGTTCCTGACTTAGGATGAATCTAGTTATTGATGTGTTTCACTTTTCAATGATGTAAACCCCATACACCTTTATTGAGGCTATACACATTTTGGTGTGATACTCAGCACAGAATCCTTCCATGAAGCTGGGCAGCTTCAGAGAACCACATCTCCTAGTCAGCTACGTAATGATGAGGGGAAATATCCAATATGCTACAGACTGCTGTATTGCTGATGTTGTGCCAAGCTTAGGTGTATTCAATGCAGTTTTCAATGATTACATTTTCCATTGTGATGTGTTCATCAGCACATAAACCCATGGAGGATCAAAGAGCACTCGCATTTAGAATTTTCTAATGTATCTTTTTACATTATCTATGAATGAATCTTACCTTTCTTGAACTGAAATCTAAAACATGGAACATATGATAACAATTCTTTGAGATTTGCTATGAGTTATTGCTTAGCATGAAGTTATTGGTTAAAATTTTCAAATAATTTTTCCTTGCAAGAGTCTACATATGCCCATTGAACACAATGCAATATTCATATTTGTCTCCTCCTTGACTGAGTTTTTGAACTAGCTCATCTACTAATTAGGTCACAGCCAGAAGCTAGAATTTTCATTGTGAGTTATGTTCTGTTCTGTTTGTGTTGATTTGCTTTTTTATTTATTGACATTGCAGCTTGCTTTATAAGTCAGTTCCACTATTCTGCAGGAGTATTGACAAGGTTATCATTATTTATTTAGTGGAGGGTTAAGCTTGTATTTATAAGTTAAATTGAAAGCAGGTTATTGTAACAATTAAAAAGAACACTAAGAAAGAGAAAGGAGGGCAGGGCGATGAGAGAGAGAGTGGGGAGTAAAATATTTTGCTCTTGAAATTATTTGTATATATACATGTATGTGAAATATGTGACATTTGTTATATATATATTTAAAATTCAATGCCATACCTTTACTTCATGAAGAACTTATGGAATCTTGCAGGATTTATTTTTCTTTTTATTATTCTCTCTTGAAGAATACTTTCTAAAGAGTTTCCTGTGTGATAAAACTTTTGAGACTTTGCATGCTTGAAAAATTCTTTTCCTTTGAGGTTTGACAAGATCGTTTCATGCTTCCTTGTACCTTGGGTTGCTCTGAGAGTGCTGGTATTACTGTGATTCAGCTTGTTCTGGTGTCTCCCTATCAAGACACTTGAACATTTTCAGATGATTTGTTCCTTAATCTGCTTAAATCTCATAATTTCTCTAGCTTTTCTAGCCTGACAGTCATTTATGTATCCAGTTTAGCTGTGTTTTGTTTACTATCTTTTTAAAATTAAGTACATCATTCAAATCTTTGGATTTTTCCTCTTTGTTACTTCTGTAGAAAACAACACAACTCAGTCCTTATTTCTTCTATATTTCTTCCTTTTTAAAAAAATTCTTCACAGGTAATATGTTTTAAAAATTTTTTCCCAGATAATACATGGCTGATGACACATGTATTTCTTTGTTTCATAGTACTTAACTCTTGTTAAATATTTTAATTCTTTTCATTCATTTATTTAAATTCTGAAAGATGTTCTTGACTAAGTTGTAGTATTCACTTTAAAACAGCCTAATGTATTTACATGTATTCTTTTTTGAAACTCACCTACTGAGTGATTTCACCATCGCAAAAATACTTAAGGGTTTCAATTCACTCACATATAGTAAGAACCTTACTACAGTGGCTTTAGCAAAGGGCCACTAAAATTTCTTATATGTTATTAAATGCAGAAATATATTTTCAAACTTTGTATAGTGGATTGCTGAGAGCAGCAGTGACTTAAGGGTTTTTTTTTTTTTCTGTCCAGCTCTCACTATTATAAGCGTTTTCACATTTTAAAAAATGTATTAATTTGGGAATCAGAGAAACAGAGAAAGGAAGAGGCATGTTTATGTTCCATGTGCTGGTTCACACCTGAAATGGAAACACGGGCGATGGCTGTGCCACTCTAAAGCCAATTGCCAGGAACTCCATCCTGTGGTGTCCCACCCACATAGGTGACAGGAGGCACAGTACTCAGGCCAGCTTTGCTGAATTTCTGGGCTAATTGGCAGAAAGTGATTTGGAAGCACAGCAGCTCTAAGTGGAACTGGCTCTCTGATCCGGGAGCCTGCATTGCCAAATGGCAGCTGAACATGTTGGGCCTCTTATGAGTCCCTGAACTTTCATATACAATCCATGGAGCACCACCAGTTCCAGATTTATGTTTCTATCCCAGGCAAGTACTAGCCAGAAGTAAAGCAGATAAAGCATAATTTGTATGGGTTTTTGTAAAAATTACATTTGGAAGTTCTGCTTTTCTCATGTCAGGGTTGTTTTTCATAACATTTTAAGAGATGTGAGAAAATATAGTTTGTTTGATGAGCAAAGGACCAGTGTGGAGAGTAAGTGAATTAAGAAGGAAGAGTGGGATATTAATAGTCAAATAATGCCATCTTATCTAATAATTACAAAAATATGATTCTGCAGTTAGATAGACACCTGATGTAGTTATTCAAACACTTTTCCTTTGTTACTTCGTATGTTTTATTATTTCCTGTCAATAAATTTCACCAGTAATGATAATAACTTTTGTTAACTATCAAGGTCTCTCATTTGTTTGCATATTTTTTGCCACAGAAATATGATCTTGTTTTAGAAATATAAGATTTTCACAGAGATCTTGGAAAATAATAACGTGAGGAATTTAAAAAATGCATGTTTTATTTATTGATGGTCTTCCATTAGGTTTTATTTTACTGTTAAATCAATGTGAATTAAATTTAGTAGCATTGAAAAATAAGTCAAGGGGGGCTGCAGGAGGGAGCATCTTGCTCGGATCCCGATCCCAGCCACCATGTGCTCATGATGAGCTGGGCCCTTGCGCCAGGCTGTGCCTGCTGGCCGCCTGGCCGGGAGCTCTGGGGTATTGGTTGTCTGAATCGCTGGTTAGGTAGCTCCAGGCTGATCCCACTATTTCCGGGATCTGAGTCAATCCTAAAGATTCCCAATGCCAGTAACTCTTCCTTTGCAGAACTTCTAATCACTTAACAATGCTGAGCTTTGAACACCTATCATGCAAAAGATAAGGCTCAGGGCTTGTCTAGCAGGATATTGTTTTGCCTGACATGATGATGATTCAGGAGACTGGTCACATCAGGCAGGGCCATAATATAAACTAGCACTCTAGAACCTTATCCTGGGATAGATTCTGTGCAGGATGTGTGGGCCACACCCAGTAGAAAGTTTAGCCCCACTGGTAAACCTAAAAGTTTGGGTGGTTATGGACTAAGCTAGGTGTGACCAAGGAGCCTGCCATCAATCACAGGTAAAGGGACCCGCAACAGTCTGGACTGGGCAAGGCAACAACACCCAAATGTGCATCCTGAATAGGTTGTGGGGTGGGCCGGGCTGCAACATCCACCAGCTCATACAAGGCCAAATGGAAAGCCAGAGTACACCGAGCACTGGCCTAACACCCAATGGCATGTATGTGAACTGGGTCTGAGAGTGGATCAAGTGGAGGAACTTGGGAAACTCCCTTGGCGAGTCATAGCTCTCGCTGGTGAACACGTGGTCCAGGTCTGGGGGTCAGACAAGCAGGGCATAGTAGCTCCAAAATGTGTAAATTGGTAATGGAATGGAATGTACTGGGCAGGACTGAGCAAACCTTAGCCTACAAGCAAAACTAGAAACCAGCATGGAGCACAGGTCATGCCGAGCTAGGCTCTTGCACCTACTGGTCCTCAGAGCAACCACAGGCAGGTGCGTGATTTACGGCTAGGAACAGGCCCAATTGGGGAGGTAAGGGGACACCCTAACTGGGTTGAGGTTCCCACCAGGGGGCTTGTGTGCTGGAATGGGGGCTGCGTTCTAACTAGGAAACAGTGGTAGTCACCCGAGGCACTAGTGTGGGCTGGGATTGGATACACCAGGCCAGTTCAGACCCCAACACCATCTGGTGTCATGGAGAACCAGGGTAGATGTGGGACTGACTAGGCTGGGTCTCAATCCCCTACTAAGTCATGTGTGAGCTGTATGTGGGTATGGATGAGCCATGGCTGGGCTGAAACATCCAACAACAAGAACCAAAATGGGGTAAAAGCCAGCCAGGAAAAGCCACTGTTCCTGCTAGGACAGGAGGTAAACTGAGTAGGACTGGCTCAAGGACCCCCTGGTATGCGCAAAATCTGGCATTGGGAGAGGTTATGATAGAGGAGCCTGGGCAACTCGTCTGGCAGGACACAGTCCCTGCAGGTTAGCGCAAGAAGCGTGATAGGAAACAGCCCAGAATAGGCCATGGAACGTTTCCCACTGGTACACATTCGGCATGGGTCAGGGGCAGACCAGGCTGAATCAGTTCACGTAATCCACTGGCAAATCCGAACACGAGAACAGAGTAGGTTGAGCCGGGTTTGGTCGCTACAAAACCAGTACACATTATGGAATGCCAGGGCGAGGTTGCCTGTACTGGATTTGACTGCAGCACCCAACCAGCACACATGAGATCCAGGAAGGGAGGGGCAGAGTTGGCAAGGGGATTAGGGGGCTGGTCCCCTCGCCGGACAGCTACTCCCATTGGAGAGCTTGGACTGGGATGGGGACAGACCAGACTAAGCAGGGCTGCAACACCTATGCGCTGCATGTGGACTAGATCAGGGAAAAGCCAGGCCGGGCTGATTATTCCTACTGGTGCAAGCATAAATTAGAGTGGGTGAGGGATGTTTGGGCTTAGCTGCAGCATCAGATGGCAGAAGCTGACACTAGGGACTAATTCTGTCAAGTCAAACCACAGAACCACCTAAAGAGTGCATAAACCAGGAGTGAGAGAGACCTGGGAGGGAAAAAGTGGGTCCCCCCTTCTTGGGACACTACTCCCGCGGGAGGGCATGAAAACTAGGATGGGGGCTGGGGTGGCTAGACAGAGAGGCACTCAACAACATCTGTGAGGGCTGGATGGTTGAGTTGATTAGATGGAACTAAGCTTTAATAGCCAGTGACAAGTACCAGAGCCAAATGGGATGGGGGACAGACTGGTCTACTGCTACACATACTGGCAAACCGGGGTAGGGGGCGGGCCTGGTGGGGGTTATTGTGGGTCGCTCTGACTAGGCTGCAACTCCCACCGGTTGATATAAGGACCGAGTATGTGCTGGGCAGAACCAGACTGGACTGCAACACCCATTGGTTCCAGTGCAACTCGGGACTGAAAACAGAACCAACCCAGCAATTGCAACCACCAGCTGATCGTGGTGATGGACTGTGCCGGGCCCTGTGCTTGCTAGAACATACAACAATCATTCATGTCGGCGATATGTTGGCAGCGAAATATGGGGCAAACGGAGACTTTATGATGGACCATATCAATCAGTGGACGACCTCATCGAGCGAAACTGGCAGCGATTCATAACTGGAGAACTATTAACACCACTTGAGCACATATCTCAGAGCATGCCCCACATCCGGGACTTGGGGTGGGCGGGAAACCGGGTGGGGCTTCTCCCTTAATATCCCCCTTTACCTCAGGTACATGATGGAAACAATATTGACATAATAGTATTACCCACTTCCCTATCCCCCTAAACCTTTTTTTTCTTTTTTTTCTTCTTTTTCCTTTAACTGTAATTAACTATGTAAAGATTGTCAACAACAATACAATAAAATAGATTAAAAAAAAAAAATAATCAGGTCTGGGAATACCTCAAAGTTTCTTTGGAGATCTCCCCAATCGAACTGCTGGACGCAGAACTCTAACCAAGAAAAGACAGAAGACAGTACAGGTCAGTCATCCATCTCAACTATATATTGGCAGCGAAATATGGGGTAAACAGAGTCTTTATGATGGACCATATCAATCAGTGGACGACCTCATCGAGTGAAACTGGCAGCGATTCATAACTGGAGAACTATTAAAACCACGTGAGAAAAAAAAAAAAAGAAAGAAAAATAGGTCAAGACTTTGAAGACATATGATAACTGCTTTGTCCCTGGCTTAGAGGCTGTAAAGGGTTAGAAAGATTCAAAGATCTTACCTAGTTTGCTTTACTTTGTCCCGGATTACACCTCTTAAAGAAGGCACCCAGACCCTTTATTCAGTTTTCCTACCCATACAGAAGACCTCTCTGATTTATAAAGTTGCTTTTATGTCATTAGCCTGACAGCAACTACTACATTTATGTGTGTTTTTACAACAAATCCATATAACTAAAGGAACGAGTTATTTAAAGAAATCTTTAGTCCTTTAATTAATACCATATGAATTATTTGTAGGACTCTTTCCCTTTTTAGAGTTTCTTTTCTGTAATTATGGGTTTTATCTAGCTAGAAGCTGGCACTAAACAGGCATTGTTTCTGTTTCTCTAACCATCCTTTCCTATTTCCCTCCTCCGCTTCTGGTAACCACCATGATATTTTTAGCTTCTATGACAGTACCTATCTTTTTTAAGGCTCCACATAAAGTGAGAGCATTTGTATTTCTGTGCTTGGTGTATTGTCATGTACCTTAATTGGTGTTCATGTGTTAAGAAGGCTTCTGCATGCCGATGTCTGCCATAGCACTCATCACAGTAGCCCAGAAAGTGAACAGCTTACGTGGCCATGCACTGGTGAGTAGATGAAGGAAGGAAATGTGGTGCATATCTACAATGAAATACTACTCAGCCTCTAGAAAGGATGCAGTCTTGCTCTCCACGGCAACCTAGATGGAACTAGAGATCATTTTTTTCAAGGGAAATAGTGCCCTGCTCTTCAGAGATTTCTTGTTGCATGGGCTGCTGTGTTTTCATACAAATGTACTCTTTATGTTGCACTTATTGCTCAGTTTTTCTACTTTACTAGTGAAACAGAAAGTGTTTTATAGTGAATCTTTAGAAAAGATGAAAATGTTAATATGTGTGCCCGATCAAACATCATGAACTGAAAGTGCGAGTGTTTGACAACGTTTTTCAGTTGTCTTTTCTTTCAAAAAGGAATCTTGTCTTCAATACTTCAGAAGAAAAAAAATTATATACTTCTATGCTAAAAAGAGAAAGAATAAATAATAGTCTATAAAATAAATGCATTAGTTTTAAGGTACCTGAAAGGGGAAACATTTGACAGGAAAAAGCTAATGTATTGTCAGAAGATGAGATTAGAAAATGGTGGAGATAATGATGAAGCAATATCTAATGCCATGCATGAAATTTAGGTGCGTCAAAGTGCCTGTGACTCTCCATTTTAGCAATAAAATTCCTGCATCAGAGAATCTTTCCAGTGCCGGACAATCTTGGATGGCTCATCCTATATATATATGTATCACTGGATAATATGCAGGGAAAAGAACACTTCAATATGCATAAAGAGAAAGCCTCTTGGTACAAATGCAGTCTAGAATTGGAGAAGCTCAGTCATTAAATGCTGAACCATTCATTTGAAATGGTGTACAAATATCACCATAATACATGGGGGTAGTTATTGGGTACAAATATCAACATAACACATGCTAGCATTTGATATTATAGTGGGCACAATTTATATAAGAATGCCATCTAAATAATGTTACTAATTCTGTGGTATAAAGTACCCCTTCCTGGAGTTCTTAGCAAATAGCACAGATATGTGCAATGTGGCAAATATTTTATACTGAAATGATCATACCCACAAGGGAGGGGGCGTTCAATAACTTAATAATGAAATGATTCTAATTTCAACATTAATACCTGAGAGCTGACTATCACACTGTCCAATTCTTGAGGCTGTAGTTAGTGAAAGGTTGATTCTTCCTAGGGGACAGACTTCTTCAGTAAGCCAAGTAACAGATTAGAATATTTCTTACTTAATATTTATTTATTGGAAATAGATTCATTTTTGCCCATATTTGTATATGCTCAGTTACTTTTCTGTATATGTGAATGCTATGGTCCATAACCACACGTATGTTTTTTAAGATTTATTTTATTTTTTATTGGAAAGTCAGATATACAGAGAGAAAAATTTTCCATCCGTTGATTCACCCCCCCCCCAAGTGCCCGCAATGGCCAGAGCTGCACTGATCTGAAATCAAGAGCCTGGAGCCTCTTTCAGGTATCCCACGCAGGTGCAGGGTCCTAAGGCTTTGGGCCATCCTTGACCGCTTTTCCGGGACATAAGCAGGGAGCTGGGTGGGAAGTAGGACCGCTGGGACACAAACCGGCACCTGTATGGGATCCCAGTATGTACAAGGCAAGGACTTTAGGGCACATCAAACTTTTAAAAATTAAAAGAACATTTCATTACTGACATCTTTACTTTTAAAATACTTGCATATGTATTGTGCTAACACACATATACTAAAGCTAGAAAGTGAGAGTTCAAGATGCAGAACTCATATCATTCAAAACTGAAATAATGTGCAATTTATGGCTCATGTCTACAGATTTCTGCCCTGGTGCATTGCTAGCAAGCCAATATCTCTCATCAATGACTTAGCTGAGACACTGAGAGTTGGGGGTGCAGATATGTTAAATCTTTGACAGATCTTGTCTAGTGCTACAGCCTTTTCTTCGATTCTTAAAATTTTTATTTCTAAAGATTAAGTGAGATTCTTGAAAACTTCAGTTAGCTTGCCACAATTTAGAAAATTTAGCATTATCCACTTTATGCCAATATTATCTTCAAAGTCAAATGTGAAAGAAGTGCTCAAAATCATTACTTCTCAACTATATGCAAATATAAAGCACAATGAGATACGATTTTTTTTTAAAAAGACCATAGGCAATAAATATTGGCAAGGATATGCAGAAAAGATAACTGTCAAGCCTTGGGGAATACAAATTAATAGAGGCATTGTGGAAAAGCAATGTGGTGATTTCCAAAAGCTTGAAATGAAGTACCATATGGTCCAGCCACTCAAATTGGTATTTATCCGAGGCAAGCAAATGATTCAGTCCAATGACCTCTGGATTCCCATGCTTACTGTAGGCAAGAAATGGGAATAGCTTCTGTTTGTCCATGGAGAAGTAGATGGATGATGCATTGCGCATATAAGGATTGATAAACTAATGACTGCTGCCGCCCTGCAGCGACACTAAAATGATGAGGAATATTCTTGGAGGGCCAGGAAAAACTGGCAAAAGCGGCTGCATTTAAAACCTTTTCTCCGCTGCTCCTGTCCCCGTTTGTCTAAGCTTTCCTACCCGCTTCTTCGCCACCCTTCCTCCCGTTTTCCACCACCCTTCTTTCCAGTTCTTCCCATTTCCGTATTCCCCCATTCCCCACGTAAGAGCCACCAGAATCACGAACCAAAAAGACCTTTATTGCTGAAAGCGAGCTGGTTAAATATAGTTCTTCCACCAATCACTTCTGCACGTGGTCCACGGGGCGCTATCTGATAGGCCAGCAATCGCAGCGAGGGAGAATTAGCCTATCCTTGTGACTTCCTGCCTGCCCACTGGCGGGACAAGTCCCGCCTCCTGGCACTCGGCCAGCCGCCATCTTGAAGCCCCTTTATCCATGTGGGGTCAGCCGCTCCCAACAACTGACCCCTGTGGAAGGATAATTGTGGTAACTACTATACAGAGTATTAAAAAAGTAATGTATCTGAGTGGAATTGACATCTTGAGATTTGATTACTGTGTATAGCCCTTGCCTATAATCCTGAGGAACAATTTTTTTTTTCTCCATTTTACTTGTTGGAGTCGTATTTTTTAGAGAATGCTTAACCTTGTGATTATGAACTAGGTTGAAAGTATGTCACTGTAAAAAATAAAACAAAGATAATAAACGAAGTAGGTAAGCGGGTGGAAGCAAAGAAAAGCAGGGCAGAAAGTATCTTATGCTGTTAAAACTGTATATATGGAATACGTAAAATTGTTTACTTATGAATACACTTTAAAAATTAAAAGATAGAGGATTTGAAAGATGGCCGACTGCAGAGAGCTGGTGTAGGGTGGAGTGGGGAAGGAGGGGAGCCGATCCAGCAGAGAAACAGGCCAGGAGGTGCGAAACTGTAGGGAGAAGAACGAGAAGGTCACTGGAGTTCACTAAAGCAAGAAGATCTACACAGCGTGAAGGAACAGCCGCAAAAAGTAGGAAAGAAAATACAGCACGCCGCGAGAAACCTGGTGAGTCACGATCCCAGGCAGGGGGAAGGCGGCGGAGGCTCAACCGCCCCAGGGAAAACAGAGGCGGCTGGAAGGATAGGCGCCCACACCGACAGGGGCACCAGTCCCCTGGAAGGCAGGAGCCCCCAGAGGAGGCTACTGGACTGATCATTGGGTGCATCATCCCTGCAGAAGTGGAGGAAAAGCAGGGGAGATTTCCCAGAGGCTTGCCTACCCGCTGCTCAGCGGCTGAGGGAGAGTGCAGAGGGAACTGGAGCGGCGCTGTGGGACTGGGGCTCAGAGATCCCCATATCGGCTCTGAGCTGTGGACTGGCTGTGGGAGAGTCAGTGGATCCTGTTGCTGGACTCGCCCAGAGCCCCAGAGGCTGGGCAACGCTCGACAGGGCCTCACGTCCTGGGCAGAGGAGCAGACTAGTGGGGGCACATCTCACCTCAAGGGCTCTGTGCCTCTCAGAGATCCGCTTCTACCCTTGAGAGAGTGCAGCTGAGGAAGTGGCTTCTTCAGGGCAGAGTCCCCAGCTGGGCTCAGCTAGAGAGGCCAGACCAGAGCGGGCTCAGCTGAACTGGCCGGACAGGTTTTCCCAGCAGGAGCCCACTCGGAAAGACCTGCCTGCGGTGTTGCAGCCCTCAGCGGAGCAGCGCTTCCGAGTTTGGCACTGGGGCCGCGGAGATTTCCAGCCCAGCACAGGCCGGGGTTGGGGATTTTAGACTCCGAGCAGCAGGAGCCCCTGCTGTGCTAACCTCAAGCCCTGAAGGAGAGTCTCGGCTCAGCACTGAGGCGGAGACCCCCGCTGTATTAGCCTTGTGACCCAAAGCCCAGGCGCGGCTCAGCAGAGTGAATCTGTAGGGCACTGCCTTTGCGAGGGAGCCACAGGGGAAGGGGCCTGGCACTAGGGCTGGCCCACAAAGCCTCCTGACCCAGCTCAGGGCTGTGATCTACAGACCCTGAAAGCAGCTGGTGACTCAGGCAGTAAGCCCTGCTGGGCTCAGCCAGAGACCCCAAACCAGAGACGGCTCAGCTGAATCACCGCTAAAATCTCAAAACAACAAGAAGCAAAAACACAATGAGGAGAAGTATCAGAAAAAGCAATGACCCAGAGGAAAGATCAAGCACTCCCTCCCAATACAACCAAAAACTAATCTCAATATCTGAGATGCAAGATGAAGACATAGAGGAACTATCAGATAAGGACTTTAAGAAGCTAATGATGAAATTCGTCAGAGAGAGTGAAAAGCGCTGGGAAGAGTCTAAGGCATTCGAAAACCATATCACTGCAGAAATAAATCAAATCAAAAAGGGAATCCTCGATATAGAGCACAAAATTGAAAGCCTAACCAACAGAATGAACACAGCAGAGGACAGAATATCAGAATTGGAAGACAATCAGAATGAAAGGCAGCAGCTCATCAAACAGTTGGAGACAAATCTAGAGAAAGCCAATAGGTCCATACAGGAAATGAAAGACAACCTCAAAAAATCAAATATTAGAATAATAGGCCTTCCCGAAGGAGTGGAAAAGGAGACAGGCTTGCAACGGGTGCTCAATGAGATAATACAGGAGAACTTCCAGAATATTGGAAATATAAATCCAGCACAAATCCAGGAAGGGCAAAGAACCCCCAGGAGATACGACCCAAACAAATCGTCTCCCAGACATGTGGTCCTCAAGCTACCTTCAAGTGAATACAAGGAAACCATTCTAAGACAAGTAAGAAAAAAGGATAAGATTACTTTCAGGGGAAGGGAAATCAGGATCACAGCCGACCTATCAGAAGAAACGCTCCAAGCAAGGAGAGAATGGGGTAAAACCTATCAAATCCTGAAACAAAACAACTGCCAACCAAGAATAATGTACCCAGCAAAGCTCTCATTTATATTTGAGAATGAAATCAAATACTTCAACAGTAAAGAGAAACTCGAAGAATACATCAACACGAAACCAGCTCTGGAAAATCTCCTCAGGAAGGTGCTAAACCCAGAAAGAAAAAATACAAACCAAAATCAAAGATGGCAAATGGGAAGACCTCCCCACTAAAATCCATACAAGAAAAGTCAACCAATCAAGAACTCTAATAGTCGCAAATACACACTTCCATACTTACACTCATGGCAGCCCAAAACCAATTCCTTTCAATATTATCTCTAAACACAAATGGCTTAAACTCACCAATCAAAAGGCATAGATTAACGGAATGGATCATCAAACAGCACCCAACTATATGTTGTCTACAAGAGACACATCTAACCAGAAAATCCTGTAAGAAATTTAAAGTGAAAGGATGGAAAAAGACATTTCATGCCAATGGACGAGAAAAAAAGGCTGGCGTAGCTGTTCTAATCTCAGATGACCTAGACTTCAAGCTGACAGACATCAAAAAGGACAGAGAAGGACATTATATATTGGTGAAGGGACTGATCCATCAAGAAGTAATTACAATCGTGAACATATATGCACCTAATTCCAATGCGCCTAGCTTCGTGAAGCAACTACTTACAGACTTAAGGGAAGACATAGATACACACACAATAATAGTGGGTGATCTTAACACCCCACTAACAACTATAGACAGATCAACAAAACAAAAACTCAACAAAGAAACAACAGAGCTCGTACAAACATTAGAACAACTAGACTTGGTAGACATTTATAGAATTTTTTATCCTAAGACCACAGATTATACATTTTTTTCAGCAGTGCATGGCACCTTCTCCAGGATCGACCACATGATAGGACACAAAGCAAATCTAAATAACTTCAAAAAGATAGGAATCATACCATGTACCCTCTCAGACCACCACGGAATGAAACTGGAAATCAGCAATTCAAAATGTCCCAGGAAATATAGAAACTCTTGGAGGCTGAACAATATGCTATTAAATGAACAATGGGTCAGGGAAGAAATTAAAGATGAGATCAAAAAATTTATGGAAACCAATGAAAACTCTGACACAACATTCCAAAACTTGTGGGACACTGCCAAAGCAGTGCTACGGGGTAAACTCATCGCAATTGGAGCTCATGTCAAGGCCCAAGAGAGTCGCCAAATACAGGAACTAACCACACACCTCCAGGAACTGGAAAAGCAGCAGCAGATGAGCCACACACACAACAGGAAACAAGAAATCATCAAAACAAGGGAGGAAATCAACCAGATAGAAATAAAAAAAACCATACACAAAATCAACGAATCAAAAAGCTGGTTTTTTGAAAAGATAAACAAAATAGACACCCCGCTGGCCCGTCTGACAAAGAAAAAACAAGAGAAAGCAAGAATTAACAGCATCAAAGATGAAAAAGGCAACATAACAACAGACATTACAACCATTAAGAACATAATCAGAAATTACTACAAAGCACTGTACTCCAACAAATCAGAAGACCACCAAGAAATGGAAAAGTTCTTAGACTCACACAACCTGCCAAAACTTAGCCCAGAGGCAACAATCAACCTGAACAAACCCATAACTGAAGCAGAGATTGAATCAGTGATTAAAGACCTCCCAACAAAGAAAAGCCCAGGCCCAGACGGCTTCACTACAGAATTCTACAAAACATTCCGAACAGAACTAACTCCAATCCTCTACAAACTCTTCAAAACAATAGAAAAGGAAGCAACCCTTCCAAACTCATTCTATGAAGCCAACATTACCTTAATCCCAAAACCGGGCAGAGATCCTACAGAGAAAGAAAACTACAGACCTATCTCTTTGATGAACATTGATGCTAAGATTCTCAACAAAATCCTAGCCAACAGAATTCAAAAACACATCAGACAGATCATTCATCCAGATCAAGTAGGATTCATCCCTGGAATGCAGGGATGGTTCAACATTCGCAAATCCATAAATGTGATACACCACATCCAAAAACTGAAAAACAAGAATCACATGATAGTATCAATAGATGCAGAAAAAGCTTTCGACAAAATTCAGCACAACTTCCTGCTAAAGACCCTAACCAAGGTAGGCATAGATGGAAAAATCCACAACATAATCAAAGCAATATATGAAAAACCCAATGCCAGCATCATACTGAATGGAGAAAAACTGGAACCCTTCCCACTGAGATCTGGAACAAGACAGGGATGTCCGCTTTCTCCGCTGCTATTCAACATAGTTCTAGAGGTACTCGCTGAGGCCATAAGACAAGAAAAAGAAATCAAAGGAATCCAAATGGGAAATGAAGAAGTCAAGCTTTCACTATATGCAGATGACATGATTCTTTATATGGAAGAGCCAAAAGGCTCAACACAGAGACTACTAGAACTTATACGAGAGTTCGGTAGAGTGGCAGGGTACAAAATTAATGAACAAAAATCAACAGCTATAGTGTATGCTAACAGCCCCAAGTTGGAAAAAGATCTAACCAGCAAGATACCATTCAAAGTAACAAAGGAAAGCATGAAGTATCTGGGAATTAACCTAACCAAAAATGTAGGAGACCTATTTGAGGAAAACTACAAACTACTTAAAAAAGAAATTGAACAAGATCTAGAAAGATGGAGTAACATCCCATGCTCCTGGATAGGTAAAATCAATATCATTAAAATGTCTATACTGCCAAAAGCAATATATACATTCAACGCAATCCCAATCAAATTGCCCAAAACATTCTTCACAGACCTGGAAACAATGATTCAAAGGTTCATCTGGAAACACAAAAAACCACGAATAGCTAGAACCATTCTCAAGAACAGGAAGTTAGCAGGGGGAATCACAGTTCCGGACCTCTGGACATACTATAGGGCAGTGGTTATCAAAACAGCCTGGTACTGGCACAAAAATAGAGAAGAAGATCAATGGAGCAGAATAGAAACACCAGATGGGAACCCACAGAAATACAGCCAAATAATCTTTGACAAAAAGACAAACGACAATCCAGGCAAATGGGAAGGTCTGTTCAATAAATGCTGTTGGGACAACTGGTTGATAGCCTGCAGAAACAAAAAGATAGACCCACATCTCTCACCATATACTAAGATCAAATCCAAATGGATAAAAGATTTAAACCTACATCCAGAAACCTTCAAACTTTTGGAAGAAAATGTTGGAAACACACTGGAACACTTAGGGGTAGGCCCTCACTTCCTAAAAAAGACTCCAAATGCAGTAGAAATCAAGACCAAAATAAACAATTGGGACCTCATCAAACTAAGAAGCTTCTGTACAGCTAGAGAAACAATCAACAAAGTAAAAAGGCAACCCACAGAATGGGAGAAGATCTTTGCACACGACTTAGGTGATAGAGGGCTGATCTCCAGAATATACAAAGAGCTGCAAAACAACCAAAATGTCAAAACAAACAAACCTCTCAAGAAATGGGCACGGGAAATGGGCAAACACTTCACAAAGGAACAAACCCAAATGGCAAATAAACATATGAAAAAATGCTCAAGTTCCCTGGCAATAAGGGAAATCCAAATTAAAACATCAATGAGGTACCACCTAACGCCAGTAAGACTGGCCCACATGAATAAAAGCACCAACAACACTTGTTGGCGAGGTTGCGGGGAAAAGGGAACCCTACTCCACTGCTGGTGGGGCTGCAGGCTGGTACAGCCTCTATGGAAATCAGTATGGAGAGCATTCAAACAACTCAAATACAACATACCGTATGACC
Source organism: Ochotona princeps (assembly GCF_030435755.1). Classification (NCBI taxonomy): domain Eukaryota; kingdom Metazoa; phylum Chordata; class Mammalia; order Lagomorpha; family Ochotonidae; genus Ochotona; species Ochotona princeps. Next base: position 23,673,225 of record NC_080836.1, read on the forward strand.
CGGCAATAGCACTCCTAGGAATATATCCAGAACACTTGTTTTATGAGAAACCAACATGCACTCCTATGCTCATAGCAGCACAATCAGTAATTGCAAAGACATGGAAGCAACCAAAATGCCCATCAACAGAGGATTGGATAAGAAAGCTATGGTTCATCTACTCCATGGAATACTACTCAGCTATTAAACAAAACAAAATGCAGTTCTTTGTGGCCAAATGGGCCAAACTGGAAACCATAATGCTAAGGGAAATGAGCCAATCCCAAAAGGTTAAATACCACATGTTTGCCTTAATTTAAGATGACACGATGTTATGTACAACAAGTTATGTTATGAATGTTATATGTTGTGTATAAACCTAAATTGAAATGTCAATGAGGTGGTCACAGAAGGTGGATAAGAAATCGCATTTACTTTTACCATATTGGTTACTTGTTACTATGTCAATTAATTCCATGGTGATGTAAATTTTTGCTGATGGTATGTTGGAGCTTTTAATTGATCGGGATGATAGTCTGCTGGCTCTGTCTTCAGACCAGAGAGTGTATACCTAAGAAGCCGTTGAACTTATCTGGACAATAAGATGCTGGACTCTATGTTTGGTATATGCTTGCAATGGGGGAATCTCAAGTGAACTTGAACTGTGGTTATGCAACAAGGTGGAGGAATCCACCATGGTGGGAGGGTTTGGGGAGGGGTGGGGAGAATCCCAGTACCTATGAAACTGTGTCACATAATACAATGTAATTAATGAATTTAAAATAAAATTAAAAAATATATATATATATAAATATGAAAAAAAAAATTAAAAGATAAAAGAAATCATGTCATTTGCAAGAACATGGGTAGAACTAGAGATTGTGGTTTTAAATGAAATAAACCAAGCACAGAAAGCTAAGCATCACATGATCTCACACACATATGTATTTTATTTTATTTTTTTTTTTTAAAGATTTATTCATTTTATTACAGCCAGATATACAGAGAGGAGGAGAGACAGAGAGGAAGATCTTCCGTCCGATGAGTCACTCCCCAAGTGACCCGCAACGGGCCAGTGCGTGCCAATCCGATGCTGGGACCAGGAACCTCTTCCGGGTCTCCCACGCGGGTGCAGGATCCCAAAGCTTTGGGCCGTCTTCGACTGCTTTCCCAGGCCACAAGCAGGGAGCTGGATGGGAAGTGGAGCTGCCGGGACTAGAACCGGCGCCCATATGGGATCCCGGGGCTTTCAAGGCGATGACTTTAGCCACTAGGCCACGCCGCCGGGCCCACACATATGTATTTTAAAAAGATGCTGTTATAGAAGATAAGAATATAAGTGTGGTTAGCAGAGGCTGAGGAGAATAGTGGAGAAGGATTAACATACGAAATTATAGTTGGATAAGAATAAGAATGTCTAGTGTGCTGTTGTGCAGTAATTTGAAGAAACAAATGTTTTTATCACAAATAAATATTAAGTATTTGAGAAGATGTATACCTTGGATTGTATCTTACACAATGAGTATTTATATCAAAACATGACCATATTTCCTGATATATGTAGAATTTGTATATGTCAGTTAAATATTTTTTAAAGATTTATTTATTTTTATTGGAAAGTCAGATATACAGAGAGAACAAGAGACAGAGAGGAAGATCTTCCATCCACTGATTCACTCCCTGAAGAGGCCACAATGACCAGAGCTGAGCCAATCTGAATCCAGGAGCCTGGAGCTTCTTCTGGGTCTCCCATACTGTTGCAGGAGCCCAAGGAATTGGGCTGCCCTTGACTGCTTTCCCAGACCACAAGCAGGGAGCTGTATGGGAAGTGGGGCGGCTGGGATTAGAACCGGCGCCCATATGGAATCCTGGTGCAAGCAAGGAGAGGACTTTAACCACAGGGCTATTGCGCCAGGCCCTAAAATATTTTATAAATAAAAAAAATATCCAATGTGTTCCTTGATTCTTTGAAAGGCCACTGAAATTATCATGCATTTTTTAAGCACTGAAAAGGATAGACTGGTTTACAAACTATCAGTCAAAACTTTGGACTATCTGGTTAGAACATCTAGATTCTCCAGCCAAGTCCTGAACCAAATGCTGTAGCAAAGTAATGTGATTATGTGACTCACGTTCCCTTATCAGATTTTCAAATCTAGTCCTGTCCAAACTGCATCGTTATTACATTATGGAGGAATTTGTGGAAGGGTCCATGCTAAAGTGACTCCACTTTTTTGCTTCAACCAGATGTAATTCTTTCTCATATATATTCCTGCTGTATTGAAATGCCGAAAAACCAAACTTTCCAATAAAAATTTTCAAGATGGTCGTAGCTAAGAACCCAAGACATCACACTCCAAAGTGCTTTCCTTGTTCATGTGGCTTTGATAATTGACCCGGTGTCTTTTCAGGCCTCTGGTTCTCATGCCAGGCTGGTTATGCTTTTACATGAGCTCTGATGAGTCTTTCTTTCTTTCTGAAAATCTGGTGGACTTACATCGTGTCTTCCCTTTCTATCCATAACTTTCAAACTGTCCTACTGTCCAGTTCTGTATTCTCTCATTCTGTCTCTCCCATGTTTCTCTCTCTCGTGCTCTGCATTCTCATTCAGTTCTTTAGAGATGTTTACCGTTACCCATGGTCTCTTCTTAATGTACAAAATAAACTGTTTAGGAGATGCTGCAAACCAGTATTTTCAATTTTATATTCATTTTCACTTAAAAAGGTTAATTTTTCAATTTTCCCATAATTTTGTATACGGTTCCGTACTTCTACATGGTTCCTGTTCTGCCTTTGAGCATAATACTTAATTAAAACATAGAGTTATTTTGCAGTCTTTTAGGAACTTAGCAAGGTAGCTGTAAGTATGCATTCTGCTGTGCCTGCTGTCTTTCCTTGAAGGGGGAAAGGGTGATTCCTACTGTGCATTACAGATTGTGATTGGAAACCCGCAGTTAGTTTTTGCTCTGGTCTCAAGGGTTAACTGATTCAGATCATAGTTTACTTTTAGAGAGTGGTGATTTTTTTCCATGACAGTAGTGAATATTTTATTCCACTATCCTCAATTTTATAGATTCAATTTTAACTTCACTAAGCAAAATAGGCAAGATCTTTTAATCCATTTGTGATGTTTGAACTTGCGATACTTTTCACTTCTGGCATTCAGGAATATCCTTTACTTTTTTATTCCTATAACATCTAATATTTTCATTACTGCTTCAGCATTTTTCCTGTGATTCTTCCACAGAGGAAGCAAGGTCTTTAATGCATGGGAATTGAAATTATGAAAGTAAATTTTAATTAGAAAATTCACATTCTACTTTAAATGAGACCATTTTCAACATTTCCTCCAATAATTGTGCATCACTCTTTATGTTTTAAAACATATGAGTTAAGGTTATGAATTTATCTATAAAGTTTACCTCAATAATTATGCAGTATCTGAAAAGTTGGCATTATTTAATTTGACCAGATGAGAAAACACAACAAGGTAAATAATTTATTTACATGCAGTCAGTTAGTGATTGAAGGTAAACTATGAAATCTGAAGGTGAAATTGAAATCTAAGATTGGGCACAAACCCTGAAGGCTATTCAAGCCTTATAATCAACTCGATCCAAATGTTGAGTTCTGTATGATGAAACTAAAGTTACTAATGAATTTTTTTTGTATCAGATACAATATAAGAGACTCCAATAATATCATGTATTTAAGATAGCATGAACTGCAGAGTAAATTCTGCACATTTGTACATGGAGAGATCGTTAAGATAACTGTCATTAGATCCTGTATCTGGTGTTAGAAACATAGCCATGTGTGACAATGTGCATGTTATTCAACCTCGCTGATACTTGATTGTTAATAAAACAAAAATCTTATGGACAAAATCAAAATCAAATGGCGTTTCCCAGATTAGTTTTGGTGACATGAATTGACAAATACATATAAAACACGTAGAATAGTACTTGATAGTTGGTAAGGAGCTTAATATATGTTATCTATTACTATTTTAATGGTTCATAAGAAAATACCTTACATCAATCAGCCTGTGATTGACAAAATATTTAGTATGCCTCATACATGCTTTCAAAATTCTCAAATGTGTGAATGCAATGTGTTTATCTAATTGGGTCTGTTATTAGCAGCTGTGGCTTTTTTATGACAAACTACATTTTATACTTTCAATTTTTGAAAACTAAGGAGCATATGACTATTTAATGAGGTTCTTGCCTACCTAAATGAAATAAAAAATATTTCTACTACTTTTCTAGAGTTAAAGTTTCCGTTAAGAGTTTTAGTACCTGGGTATTACTGTTTTCCAACACATTACTGACATCAGTATTGAATCTCTTATTTTTTAGTGTATTCTGTATTCCTGAATTCCATATGCACAAAATATCCTTAACAATCACAAGCAATAAGGAAAATATTCATAAGTGTAGTGTCCCAAAGTTAGAAATAATTTCATGTATTCCTGTGAAAATCTCAGTTATGATAAAGTTAGACCCATTTTTCACAAGATCTCATCAATACATAAGTAGGATTAAATTGATGTTTGTGTTCTTCCCCTGCATTGTCAACAACATCTGAGGATTTTCATGTGGAAGGATGTCCCGTGTAGACAGATTCAGTAATTTCAGTTCACCTTTAGGTGTCGCATTGTCTCCCATTCGTAGTGATATTAGAGCTTTTGTGAAGTGATATGAGGGATCAAAAGCTGAGAGTGAGAGGAGATTGGAGAATATCGGGGTTTCATAGATCTGGAAAACAGAATAATACTGTGGGAGATGAATGAGTTAGTAAGGTATGAATAAATGATACATTGAAATTTAGGACTAACTTTCAATACTATTGGATATTTTTCTTCATCAAGGTTCAGCTTTTCAAGATTGACTCAATACGGAGAACAAAATATCACCGTAAGATTTCTGAGCAGGGGGGATTTGAATCAATATAGGCATAAAGTTTGAGGGCATTAGAATTTTACCAGCTTGTAGCTCTTTTTTTTAAAAAGATTTATTTATTTTTTATTGGAAAGGCGGATATACAGAGAGGAGAGACAGAGAGGAAGATCTTCCATCCAATGATTCACTCCCCAAGTGAGTGCAACGGTCGATGCTGTGCCGATCCAAAGCCAGGAGCCAGGAACATCCTCCAGGTCTCCCACGCAGGTGCAGGGTCCCAAAGTCTTGGGCCGTCTTTGACTGCTTTGCCAGGCCACAAGCAGGGAGATTGATGGGAAGTGGAGCTGCCGGGAGTAGAACCTGTGCCCATATGGGATCCTGGCGCGTAAAAGGCGAGAACCTTAACCGCTATGCTATCTCACCGGGCCCAACCAGTTTGTAGCTCTTACAGATTCTAAGAGTACGGAAGTAATTCCTGAAGATTATTGACAAATAAAAGTTGAGCGCTAGAGAATTCTAAGTATCAAACCTGTTTTTGAGACATGAATTAATAATCAGTAAGGGAGGTGATACAGAATGAGCTATTACTTTCAGTTAATTATTGCCTGATTTCTTTATTCACCTCTTCATCCATCCACTTAATTGGACGGCAATCCATCCATTTAATTGGACGGCAAAGATTTATGAACTCAAGAGATTGAATCAGGTTTTGCAAGGCTTGAAGCGCAGACCATTTTGTAGTCCTCAGGAAAGATAGCAAAATAGCAAAATAGCAAACAAGCATATGATTAAAGGAGAGACTTAGCAGATGCCCATGCAATTGAGAGGGCTTAAACCTTAATCTGAATTAATTTCTTGTCAAGTGCCTCTGATCCAGGTGCAATCCTGAGCACAGTCCATAACATGAAGACATAACACAGCAAGACTGAAGAGCTGATGTTAAATGGAGGCTCATTTTCCTCATAAATTAAAGGAGAGTATTGTCCAGGGACCTAGTCGATCTTCAGTGATTATTGCGATGTAGCCATTTAAATCAGAGGATCTAATATCTTCATTGCATGTCATAATTGCCTTTAATGCTTCTCTCCAGAACAACTAACCAATACTCCACCCATCTTTTCTTTTGCTCTCAAAGAGAAACTGTGTATCCATCTTCTCAAAATCATAGATATCAAATATGTGAGTTTTCCACATTAAGGAGTTCTCAAGGTTTCTGCAGATTCCAACTGAATGTCCTGAAATTGAATTCAGTTGTCAGGTTAACTGCCACAAATCACCTCCCACATTAAGGACTCAGTCCCATAAAACTGTCCCCACTTCAGATGCTAATTCTGTGCCCCAGGGTGTCATCTGTATTTCTGCCCATTCAGCCAACAAATCAAGGGTTTCTGTTGCTGCTTGTAATAGCTCACAACTCTTAGAAAAAAAGATTTACTTATTTTCCTGGTTTGTCGTGAGGAATTTCAGAAAGAATACAGGCAGAGTTAGTTGTGTAAAAAGCTCATAAAGTGAGATTAGAAAAACGGTCTTTAGGGCAGGTCCTTAGAACAGGAGTTAGGATGCGCCACCATGTACCATACCACATGGATTGTGCACCAGCCTGGGTCCCCTCTACAGTCTATTGCCCAGTATTTTTATGGAGATTTCATTCCATTGGCACAGCTGATTAATTTATCGATCCACTGTTTAGTGAAGAAATCTCCAGTCCTCCTTTTGTTCCTGGTCCTTCTTAGAGGTGGAGGAGTAGGTCTGACATATTATTTCTTTTTTTTTAAACATTTATTTATTTTTATTGGAAAGTCAGATATACAGAGAGGAGAGACAGAGAGAACGATCTTCCATCTGATGAGTCACTCCCCAAGTGAGTGCAACGACCGGTGCTGCACCAATCCAAAGCTAGGAGCCAGGAACCTCTTCCGGGTCTCCCACACGGGTGCAGGGTCCCAAGGCTTTGGGCCGTCCTCGACTGCTTTGCCAGGCCACAAAGCAGGGAGCTGGATGGGAAGTGGAGCTGCCGGGATGAGAACCAGTGCCCATATGGGATCCCGGGCATTCAAGGCGAGGACCTTAGCCACTAGGCTACGCCACCGGGCCCCAGGTCTGACATTTTCAATCCTCATGTCATGCTTTGATATTCTTTTCCAGCTTTTAACGTGCTGCTGCCCAGAGGTGTTCAGCCTCAGCCATTATTTACTTTATTAATGCAGAACAACAAAATTAAATCTATAAACACTCTTGCTTGTGATCATTGGGATTTTACTAGCTCTTGTATCTGGAGAATGAAGATCAAATGTAGGAAAAGATGCTCTGAGTTCTCCTATCACAAAGCAATGACCGGAGAGGCAGGGCTCCCTGTGTGAGGAAGAGGCAGCAGCAAAGACCGAGACTGGATGTGTTTTTCCAGTGTTACATCTATCTATCACAAATTAAATGAATCAGAAGTATTGAGAAAGGAAAGAAATACTAAGTATCTCCATTAACTGCACGCAGTATGACAATAAAAACGAACACACAAAAATTAATGGTTATATCCCTGCAACAAATTTACCAAAGGCATTAGAGAACATTATCTTAGATGTGAACTTGCTTTATGCAGAAATCTTTTGAATTCCTGTAATATTTTGTTAATATAATCATAATACTGATGATAGTAAAATAATATTTTGTAGTTACAGAACACTTTTCTTTAAGATAAGTGAGGTACCAATTTCATTGCTTATTAAAACAGTTAGAATAATAGGTTTCTGATTTGCATAAGCTGCAGATTAATGGTGTTTACTGAACAGTGGAACTTGTGCTCATATTCTTAACGCCAAAGGCAGGAGGCATATGAAAATCGGAGGTACCCCATCCTCCTGTAAGACAGTCGGTGTTTATTTTTGGCAGAATGATTAAAGCACATTAGCTTAGATGCTCAGTGAAGCTTAATGCAGAAATAACTAATTGAAAATCCTAGAGGTCCATGTAAGAATAAAACGACTACTTTGTTTGCTTGATTAAAGCAAAAGTAACTTTTTAATGGCCCATTTAAAGTCAAGAGTGAGTACAATGTTGTCACAGTTTTATTAAAATGTGTGATTTCTTTGACTATGTAAATAAAAGTTACAGAAACTGATAATACTTTTATAATCTCCCACTGGAGAAAAACTGTCCATTTTCTTTCCTTTCATTCCTTCATTCTTCTATTCCTTCCTTCCTTAATTTCCTTCATATCTATCTATCTATCTACCTATCTATCTACCTATCTATCTTACATTTGTCATTCCTTTCCCCTTAATAGCAGGCAGCATTCAATTTTTAATGTTGACATTCCCAGAAAAGAAGCTACTTCATGTCATTGGATACACAAGGGTAAGGTGAGTATAGTGTATTCTAGTCATAACAGCCTGCATGTCTTTCCACGGCTGCTTTTCCCCTTCGGACTAATTCCCTGATCCTTCAGACATAATGAATGAGCTTGGGGACTTTCAAGTGATTCAGTATCATTTGTATTTTATTGTTGAGTAAGAACTGAACCCTTTGACAGAGATCAGTATGCACAGAAAAAAATACTTCTTGTGAAGGAGTGTTGAAGGTGACTTATATCAGTAATTGATACAAACATAGTTTTCTAAGGCTAGAAATATTGCTCCCTGGATATTTATTCTATCTGTCTTGGTTTAAGTGATGAGCCATGTCCTATACTTTTTAAGACGGATTTCAATGAAGATCCCCTTGAAAGCTTTGTCGGTTTAATTTTTTAACTCAAGACATTTTTTTTCTCACTCTCATGAAAAAAGTGATTAAACGGATATGTAATGCGTATGTGAGGATCAGACTTGTAGTTATTGTTGTGAACTTGAAAATATGCCTGTGAGTACAGATTCTTACACAAAACAGATTATTAATTTTAAAGATTTCACATTCTTTTATAAAATGTTATTAATTTTTTGTGAAGTGTGCGGGGGTGATTGGGAGAGTGGAGAGAGAAACACAGAGAGAAACACAGAAAGAGGGGAAGAGAGAGAGATAGAGACAGTGACACAGAGAGAGTTTTCATCCATATCAGTAGGGTCTGAGCCTATCTATCAAAGCCAGGATCCAGGATCCAGTAACTGCATCTTGATTTCCCATAGCCATTCTCTGCTACATTGCAAGGACATTTTAGAAGGAAAAAGAATTGAATGCAGAAAAGGTAAGCCTCAAACTAGTACTCTGCTATGGAAAGCTGGCGGGATGCAAGCAGCAATTTATCACTCTGAATTATAACACCACCACCAGTAACCAAAGCAGATCATGTACTATACATATGCCCATAGCTTTTGATTTTAAATTATAAAATATGAAACTATTTTGTGTCTTATGAGACAATGTTAACTCATCTTAAATGTATATCTCATTTTCAGTGAATTTAGATTTTATTTTATCATTTTCCTATTAATGAGTATTCACTTTGTTGTAATAGCTCAAAGACTGGATTCCCTCACCTGATGTGTAGCCAGGTAATGACTGACAACTGACTGGCAAAGGAAATCAATATTCATTTGCTAAGGGAAAAGTAAAAGGTTCTGGCAGCTATTGCTTATTTCCTGGATTCTTGAATGGCTGGGGTAAGGGTTCTTACAAAGTGGAAGTTTGGATTAGCATTTGTGAGTCAGCCGCTGTGCAGGTCTCACTTTAGTATGCAGAGTTCATGACCTGCCTTTGATTGCAAAATGAAATAATCTCCTTTTGGGAAATTCGATGATGGCAAAGTGAGCTTTGGTTCAGTCAAGAGACAGTTGCTTTTTGCTTAGGGCCGGGAGTTCCTGAAAAACCCTCACACAAGGCCAACGATAAGCAGGACAGTACCTAGGGTGGGGATAATGACCTCCTGAGTTGGTCATCCAGTCAGTCTTGTGATCTGGGCTGTACAACACTACGAAGTTAAGGAGTTGATTTTGCTAACACATTGATTTGCAATCATAGAAACAGCGCAAAGAAACTGTAAGGTGGAAAAGAAACAGTGAGTCACAGGGAGCCCACGGCCTGATAGTTCCAGTATGGATATCAGAGGCCCTGTTGCGGGGTTTGGTTTCAGCTTTGTTTCCATATTTTTGTCCTCAAAGACATTTTTATTGCCAAAACAATAAATGTACCCCTGTGAGTGTACCCCTTTATTGGATGAAGTAGATAGTCTAAGAATAAAATTGCTGACTAGGTGTCCTTTCAAGTTTCTTCTAATTTCCTTAATACCAGTTTTAAGTCTATTAAACAAATTTGCTTTTTATATTTTATGACTTCAAGCACAAGGTCTAACAATATTGGCTGATAACTGTTTTATTTCCCCTGTTTTCCTTAATTTATATTTAAAATCTGTTGAGCAAAAATTTAACAAGTATTGAACAATAACTTTTAAATATAAGAATCTCATCTCTGGAAGATATAAATTTATTCATCTATAATGATTTAGTTTTGCTTCCTGGTATTTATACAGCCTGAATATGAATGCCAGATCTGCTGCTTACTGAGCAGGTAAATATAAGCAAAATACTTCATTTCTTGGGGCCTCACTTTTTGTATCATGGGGGACAAGAGTAAACATAAGAACTTCATAGAGTCCTATAAAGAATAGATAGGGACTCGGCAGCGTGGCCTAGTGGCTAAGGTCCTTGCCTTGATCCCATATGGCTGCTGGTTCTAATCCCGGCAGCTCCACTTCCTCTCTATCTCTCCTCCTCTCAGCATATCTGACTTTGTAATGAAAATAAAATAAATCTTAAAAAAAAAAAAAAAGAATAGAGTAATATGCATAAATCATTTAAAATAAAATGCGAAAGCTCTCATAAAAGGCAGAGTGTGTTATCATTATCACGAACAAGGACCATGGGCTATATTTAATTATTAAGCACACTTGGTTGTTAGTCAATCATTGCTCTCAAGGGATAATGTATGAGGAAACCAACTGGTAGGTACACACAGAGAAAGAGAGACATATGGCATACTTTAAAAAGTAAAAAAAAAATGGAATCAAAAATAAAATTTGGGCAAAAAAATGGAATAAAAGCTCATGGAGAAATGCATTTTATGAAAAACTACGCAAATATTTTTTTAAAAAAGTCCCCAAGAAACTGTTCAACCCATCTGGACAATAAGTAGCTGGACTCTATGTTTGGTATACGTTTGCAAGGAAAGAATCTTGATTGAATTTGAACTGTAATACTACATCAAGGTGGAGGAATCCACCAGGGGGGAGGGGCGTGGGGAGGGGTAGGGGAATTCCCAGAGCCTATGAAACTGTCACATAATGCAAAATAATTTAAAAAAAAAGTGTTTGCAAGCATATCACCACAATAAACTTAACCATGAGTTAAACAGAAAGCCAATCAGTTCTTCCTCTAGAAAAAGTACTCAGCAGCAGTAGTGGTCAGCATTTAAAAAAATATTTATTTATTATTTTTATTGAAAGTCAGATTTACAGAAAGCAGGAAAAACAGAGAGAAAGATCTTCCCTGCACTCCCCAAGTGGCCTCCATGACTGGAGCTGAGCTTCTTCCAGGTCTCCCACACGGGTGCAGGGTCCCAAGGCTTTGGGCCGTCCTCAGCTGCTTTCCCAGGCCACAATCATGGAGTTGGGTGCGAAGCTGCGCAGCTGGGATATGAACCAGCGCCCTTATGGGATCCCGGCTACCAGGCTATTGCACTGGACACAAGAGTAGTTGTCAGTTTTAAAACTGAAGGTTAACACTTCTAAATACCTGTTCAACTGCTGTTTTATTTGAGGATTTCAGTGATGTAACTATCCTGCAAGATGAAAAAATTGTAAATAGTATGATTATGAATTATATTGTACATATTTTATCTCTACTCAAATTTGTGAATATTTTGTTATAATTTTAGTATTGTTCAATTCATCTGTATTCATCTTATTGTATATATATATATGTGTGTGTGTGTGTGTGTATGTACTACCTTATATATACCATAGATATACATATGGTAGTACAAACGTTTGTGGAAAATGGAATTAAAAAGTAATTGTGCAGACTCGCATTGAGTCCAGTTGTTGAGATTGCAGTTAAGCTGCTCATGTCTCACATCGGAGTACCTGGGTTCAGTTCTACTTCTGGCTTCTGCCTCCAGCTCTGTGCTAATGTAGACCATGGCAGGCTGTAGTGATGTCTGATGTCTCAAGTCGTTAGCTGCCTGCCACCCACGTGTTAGGATTCAAGTCCTGACTCCTGATATAGCAACCCCTCCACCTTCTGCCTGCCCAGTCGCAACATTTGGGGAGTGTAGTAACAGATGGTGATGGGCAGATGTTTGTCATCATGAGACACTATTGGAGGCTTAGGATGCCTGTATAGCATCCTAAGGTTCCTGGGTTTGAGACCTGGCCTTGCTTCTGTGCCCAGCTGACTGATCATGTGTGCTCTGGGCGGCAGTAGCAGATAGTCATTCAAGTGCTTGATCTCTGCTGTTCATTTGGATCATATAAGTTGAGTTCCCTCTTGACTCCCTGGTTATTTCAGGTATTTCAGGAGTGGGCCACAACAAGCAAATTTTCACTGCTTCTCTTTGAATTAAATAAAAATAGAAAAAAAATAGAAGTCAATGCTCTTTTCCTGGACTTTCTCAAGTACTTTGAAACATTTTTGATATGCATAAAATAACTGTTTTAATGCTCAAGTTGTATTTCATTAAGACAGACCCCCCCCAATGTTTTCTTATACATATTTGTATCTCATAGACATACATTCATGTAAAAATGCAAATTCACAGATTCTTTAAAAATGCCCTGCTTATCTAGATGGACTGAGTAAGTTCATGACAGTCTGAAGGAACTCATAATCACTTGGTAATTTATGGATGATGTAATTGATACCTTTCATTTTAGAAAAACTCAAGCCTGCTAATAGCATCAGTGAGCAGAATCCTGAATGACATGTTAAAATTAAGAGGTCTTGTTCTGATGGAGGAACTGTTTTTAAGAGCCTCCCACGATGGAGTGTTGTTGCCAAAGTTCTTACGTTCTTTTTTCTTGAACTTCATTTATAAGCCCACCTCTGGCCTGTACACCTGACCAGCTCTTTCTACCTGCAAATCTAAAATTTCCTGAAATAATATTGGTTCCAATAGCATCAGTCTATTGTATATAGAAACACTCCAGCCATCATCACAAGAAATATTGTTATTGCAAACTTGAACTATTGGAACAATAACACTGTTTCCAAAAGGGTATGCCATCTTAATAAGATGTATCTTCAAGAAAAGGAAAAAAAAGCATGCTTTTCAAATCCTTCATGTGTTATAAACCAGCATATAAGAAACCTTTGTTCTAAAGTGTTGCCAATTTTACCTGAGGCAGGCATTTTACTGCATTTAAAAGGTCTCCAAGGACACCTAAAGAATCTAGGTGCACCGGTAGGCCTAGTGGATATAATGAAAAACAAAGATTTTTTCTGTAAAGTTTGTCAAGGATTTTCTCTTGGGCATTGAAATGTAGCTTCCGTTTTGTTAGTGTAACTTCCCCGCATAGGGCTGGCAGAAATCTTAGTAAGGCCATACCTGGCCAATGTAATGAACTGCACATTTAGGGCTTGTGCCTCGCCTACTGTTGTACTGAAGAAAGTAGAAGTGAAATGCTGTTAATCCAATTAAGAAACATATCAATAGCCTAGGGAAATGAGAAACTGATGCTTTTTAGAATTTTTTTTTTAATTTATAATTTACCTTGCTCCTTAGCTCTTAGGAAAAACAAAATAATTGGCAGAGCATTCATCAATGTCTGTATTTTCTCCTATCTAAATTCTCTCCCTTTTTACTCAGTCTAAATTCAGCTCTCATGAGGGTGCTATTTTTTTATTCTGTGGCTCTACTCAGAGGTATTTTCTATTGATTATAGTTTGTATATATGAATTTTTAAAATTATTTATTGTATTTATTTGAACGAGTTATAGAGAAAGAAGGAGGGGGATCTTCCTTCCAGTGGTTCACCACTCAAATAACCACAGCAGACAGGGATGCACCAGGCAGGAACTGATGTCAGGAGCTTCTTCTGCGTCTCCCATGTTGGACACAGGGGTATAAGCACAGTCCCAGGTGCATGAGCAGGGAGGGAGCTGGGTCGGAAGGATAGAAGCCAAACTAGAACCAGAGCCCAGAAGGAATGACAGCTATGCTTGCAGTGGCTTACCTCAATATGTCACGACACCAGTGGCACATTTGATTTTAAACATTTATTCAACCAAAACGCTAGGCTTTTTTGAGTACCTTCTATGTGCCATGAACTCTTCTAGGCCATAGAATACATACGCAAAAACCAGTCTATAGAATCCCCCCATAGCTATGGTGCAGTCACTTCAGGGTGGGGAGATAAATACACAGGGAGTTCACAGACTCCGTTTGTGATACAGGATATCTGCTATGAAGAAAAGATCAAGGGATTGAGAGGGATAGATGCACTGAACGTCCTGCCCACACCTCAAAATTAGAGGAAAAACCTAGGATTCATATTCACCAAATCTGAAACCAGAATTGTTAAAATTTGAGTAAAATCATCTTTGTCCCTATAATTTTGCAAAGTTGGCACGAAAGAAACAGTCTCAAGAAGAAATCCGACAGTTATATGATAAAAAGGAAACAATAGGGCCAGAGCTGCGGTGTAGACGGTAAAGCTGGCAGTGCCAACATCACATACTGCTACCAGTTCATGTCCCAATTGCTCCATTTCTGACTCAGCTCTCTACCGATGTCCTGGTGAGGTCACAGAAGATGGCCCAAGGACTTGGACCCTGTACCCACCTGAAAGACCTTAAAGAAGCTCCTGGCTTACACTGCTCCAGCTCTAGCTGGCTTGACTATTTGCAGGTGAACCTGCAAATAGAAGATATTTCTCTGTGTTTTTCAACTCCTTCCCCACAACTCATTTAAATAAAATGAAACTTTTTCTTCATTTTTAAGAGAAATAATAGCATTGAATTTTTTATCCTACTTGGTGCTAAATTGTTAATGGAGAATTTGATATCTGTAATGACACATGAAGAGCCAGGAGGACAAAACAGGAGCTTACCTCTAACTTTCTTGGCTCATGTTGTTCAATCCAGTTGTCATTGCCACTCATGAATAGTAAATACTCGGAATATGGGTGCCCAAAATGACATGTGTTGTATATGGATGAAAAGCACACTGGAGGTAGAATGGTGAGATGAGAAACTATAGAACATTTTACAGCATGTTGAAGTGGTAGTACTTTAGATTATTGGATTACATTATAGATATTATCAAATTAATTTCTCCCATTTCTTTTTAACTTCTTAAATAAAGTAACTAGAAAATTTTATATGCCTTATAGGATTCATTTTATTTTTCTTAGACAAGCTATTAATGACTTACATCAGTTGTGGAAGCATTTTTCAGTAAAAAGCCAAGTGATAAATATTTTAGATTTTATCAAAATAAAAGAATAAAATATCATATGCATAACCACATGATGCTTAAAATAGAAATACTTAAAAATAGAAAAATCAGCTTTAAATTTTATGTCATAAGAAAATAGATAGCGAGTCGAATTAGGGTCGCCGATGCATCCTACCTAAATATGCAGTAGAAATAAAAAGGGTTCATTGGCTTTTGGTCAAATATTGTCTTGGTCACAGCCAAAAAACTTTAAACTGGGCTTAAAACTTCTCTGTTTTTTTTTCTTATTTGTAAAATGGGAATACAGCATTAACTTGTAAGCAAGGTAAGGTTTTATTTTTGAGTTTTTGAGTTTTTCCATTACCTGTAGTCAATACTGATCCCAAAATGTTAAATGTAAAATTTCCAAAAAGCTACACAAAATTTAATTCATCCTGTGTGGTTAGTGTGATGAATCCAACACCATCAGGCGTGTAAATCATTACTTTGACTTATCCACGTGGTGTGATCCACCTGCCCATTAGTCAAGTAATACTGATATAGGAGATAACATGGTACATATAGGGTTCGATTTTAGCCACAGAATCGCACATCCACTGGGTGAGTCCTAAATATATATTATCTATAAATAAGGAGGAACTAGTGTACTAAAATTTATGCCTTCTAGGATCAATGTTGTAAGTATTTCAAAAGATTTAGTGAACTAACAGAATGTCAGTTCTGTATTTCTAGTAAAGTGTAAGAGATTATCAATAAACATTGGTTGTATTTTGGATAGAGCATTTCTAAGGAAAATAAAAAACATACTCCCAGATTTGTAAGAACATGTGAAAATCAAACCTTGTAAATCAGTGTCTTGATTGTCTAAAGAACATGTGGTACCCCTTAAATCTTACTGCTTCCCAAAGTGTCAGGGTTTGCTTAACACAAAAAATTGCTTTCCAATACTGAAATTTCACTCAAGTTAGGGAATATCTTTGAACAAAACGCCTACCTAGTGTTTCTCAAAACACCATGTTGAAAAGTTTTAATATTAAGTACTTTGAAATCTTCTCATTTTTTTGGAAGTGGAAAATTGTAGCCACGATTTGAGAAAATCTGCCAATATATTTTTGTTTTAGTTTTGCTAACCACCACAACATGCTAGTGAAGTTGGAAAGAACATATAACAAAATATTTAAGATAGAGAAATTTTTTGGTGAATATGTAAATAAATTCACAAACTCACAGAAACTTTGCCATATCTCTGTGAACCTTTAGGATTCAGTGACTAATATATGTACCATGGGGAATAGTATCTTTGCTAGGACTATGAATTCATGAGAAATTTGGAGGTGATTTCCATGACAGTGCTGACAAAATCCCACCATTTACATTGAACCATTAAGAATAACATCTTTATATGCCCCGAAATCCCATACTCCAGCTACAATTGCTAAGCATGTCCTCATTTTCATATGCATATTATATGATGATCACTGTATCCACTGGCTTGTGGCTGGCATAATTAAGCATCGACTAAATGTCCACACTGAGCATTCAATTCTCATAAGCCACTGCAGGAAGCAGTTACTGCCGTTTTGGTTTTTCATGGCCCAGATACACAGAAGAACGCAGAGTGTACACAGGTGCCTGGTGAGGATTTCAAAAGCTCATCACTATCACCATTGGATTTGTCTTCACTCTCAGTGCCATGCAGAATTAACAAAATTCAATAGCTTCTAGTTAAGTAGTTTAAGAAAAATATCTCTGAGAAGGTAAACAGCCCAAATCATAAGTTTTCATATGAATTGATGAAATGTTCATCTGTCAGCCTTTATTGAATATTTTAAACAGAGCACAACTTCAGTTCTTTCTTTTCCAAATCCACTATATTATACTGAAGGTCAGTTATTCAAACCATAAATTACCCACTCTCCTGTCAAGCATAATTACTGTGGAAGGTTTGCCCCTATGATTTATTTATCTGACTGTGTGCTTAAGCAAAGGTTATGCCACCTGATCGTATAGGGTAGATGGAGTCATGTTGCCCGGATTCAGTTTCTGGAGTTTCCTCTTATTTGCAGTGCTTGATAGTTACTTAAATTCTCTGATCTCCATTTCTTTATTTACACAACAGAGGCAATAACAGTATCTACCTTAAACAGTTATTATGTGATTGGAATTAATATTTATTAAGTCCCTAAAATAACATGTCACAGAAAATGCCACAAAAACATTTGTTAATTAAAATAAATAGAGAAGCTGAACAAACCATAATGACCTTAATCAGCATGATTGTTATCTCTGTTTAGAGAATTTTCTAAGAGCTCCTATGGTTTTTCTGCTTTATCAATGAAAATTCTGAAACCCAGAGAGGTACAGTAGTTTATGTAAGAAGCACACTAATTAGTCATAAAACTGGACTAGAATACAAATTTTCAGAACTTTAAATCAGTGTTTCTCATGTTAACAAAAATTAAAGCTATATACAACAAAGTATCTGATTTCAAATATTTTATATATGTTTTATGATGTATAAGATTAAAAAAAAGAAATAACATAGGGCATATCTTGACTACCAGATTATGATTTTATGTACCCTTAGTACAAAATAAAGAGTGGCATTTTAAGATAAACAGAACACTTTTTCTTGTGATTATTGCAAATAGTGCATGGGACTCAAGTATATGAAATAAACTTTGACAAGAGAAGAGAAACTACCCCACGGAAAAAGCCTGGTATCCTCAACAAATGCTGTTGGGACAATTGGATAATGGCCTGAGAGGTAAGAAGTAAGACCCCCCCACATGTCATCATATACAAAATCAGCAGTAAATGAACCAAGGATTTAAATCTGCACCGATAAACTATTGACTTATTAGAGAAAAACATAGTAAGCACTTGCCAAGATGGAATTGGGAAAGATTTCTTAGAAAAAAATCACCTAAAATAAATGCCAAAAGTCAATGCCAAAATAAAATATTGGGACTACATCAAACTACAAAAGCTTCTGTACAATCAAGGAAATGATCAACAAAGTGAAGAAGCAACCAACAGAATGGCAGAAAATTTTTGCACACTACATAGCCAATAGGGGAGTAATATCCAAGATTTATGAGGAGCTTCAGAAACTCAATGACAGCAAACAAGCAACCCTGTGAAGAAATGGGTGAAGGAAATCAACAGATATTTTTTCAGAAGAACACATTCAAATGGCTAATAGCCATATAAAAAATGCTCAGGCTCCCTAGTTGGAGAAATACGAATGAAAACCAAATTGAGGTTCCACCCAACTCCAGAGAGAATGGCCTGTGTTCAGCACTGTATTAGCAACACTGGCTGCCAGGAATGTGGGAGGAAAGGTGACCTCCTTAAGTTTTGGTGGCAGTGTAGGCTAGTACAATCACTATATAAGTCAGTAAGAAGAGTGTTAAGATAACTGGAAATTAACCTTCTGCATGACTCAGCTATTCCACTTCTGGGAATATATCAAAAAGAAATGAAATCTGCATGTGAAAAAGGGATCTGTAATCCTATATTTACAGCAGCATAATCTAGAATAGCAAAGACATGGAACTAACCTAGATATCTATCCAAAGAGGATTGGATAAAGAAACCATGGTGTAACTACTCTGCGGATGTACTACTCAGTGGTTAAAAACAATGAAATTCTACCATTTGCAACCAAATGGTCCCAAGCAGAGACTATTGACTATTTTGCTCAGTGAAATAAGTCAATCCCAAAAGGACGAATATCATATGTTCTCTCTGAGAACTTGCAAACTTCATGCAAAATACAAGATCAATAGATATATAGCTAAACCTGCATGTACATATAGTCATCTAGAGGAACTATATAATACAGGCTATCATATTGAGATATGACAATACAATGTTGTATGCATTTCTACTTTGAAATCAAAGATAGACTCCCAATGAAACTGTTCATTATATCTTGACAATAGGATGCTGGACTCTGCCATTTTCCATGCTACAATGTCAGGATACACTTACGTAGCAGAACAATTAGCTTATGACTCTTTTCTGAAGGACTATAGTTTGTAGTAAAGTAGGGGAGTCAGTGTTTCAGGGGCGAGTTGAAGTCGTGGAGCCTTTGGCATTGTATTAATTAATTAATTAATTAATTAAGATAAAATATTTCATGGGACTTACATACATTAAATGTTTTTTGAGTGAAATTAAAATATAATGAAGCATTCATCACTTTAATTTTCTGAGTTTGGGAAACATGCTTAGTATTGTTGACGAACAACTTAATCAATAGATCAATGTAACTTGGGTAGCAATACCTGTATGTACATGTAATTTCATTAGATTTCTTGAGTATTGCATGTAAATATTATGTGAAAGCTTTATCAACATAAACTCATGTTTCTGTTAGATTTGTAGTATCTATAATCAGGGCTAATTTTTTTTAATAAAGCAAACATTTATTAAACTATAATAAAAACATTCCATCAAATTACAAAACCTGAGCAAGAAAAACAAACGGTACATGCTTAACTGTAGTTGACATTCAAATAAAATTTGCATTCCTAAAATATTATACAGTAATTAGAAAATACCAGCCAAAATAATATTAGGATACTTTTACGTGCGATCTCAACAAATTTGAACAGAAGCAAATTTTGACAAAGGTAAATTTTACAGTGAAACATAGGAGTAGATTAAGGATCTTAACATGTTTATTTTACTGCTATTTGACACTATGATACAAAAATAAGAGGATTTACTTGACATTTTTAATAAATATCTCATGGGCTGTTGAGTGCCTTACTGGTGAAAAGATTTAACTGGCTAATCTCATCAATCCATTTTGTACATTTAGTAAGCATCATCTCTGCCCTACATAACTCTTAATGCAATTCACAGCACAGAAATGGTTATCATATTAAATACATAATCAACTCGGACTTCTCAACAACAAGGAAATTAGTAAACCATCAAATGGACTGCTTACCATACACTTTCCTCATAACTAAATAACACACAAAAAAATCAAAATAATATTTGTCATCACTCTAAACTATTGCCAGCAACTAATGGAAACTGCCAATTTGCCATATTCATGTTCACAACATGCTAAATATACTCTGCTGTTACTTCATCCATGAAATGCCAACATGCCTAGAACAGAGAATTTTCACCATCTCTTGCCGTGGGACCTGACTTGCAGCAATTTATATTTAGATCAGAACTCCATGGGCACTTGATGAACTCTACCTTTCCATGTTGGCTTTCTTATATGAGAGAGAATATATGGTATTTATTCTTTTGTGATTGACTCATTTTGCTGAGCATAATAGTTTCTAGTTGGGACCACCTGGTTTTGACTAGAATAATATCGTTCTTCTTGACAGCTGAATAATATTCCATTGAATAGATGTACCACAATTTTTTTAACCATTCTTCCTTAGACGCACATCTGATTTGTTTCCATGACATTGCTATTGTGGATTGTGCTGCTGTGAATATAGGATTACAGATCCCCTTCTCGTATGCAGATTTCACTTCTGTTGGGTATATTTCTATGAGCGGGATTGCTGGGTCATATGGCAGGTTTATTTGCAATTTTCCAAGCACTCTCCATATGGATTTCCACAATGATTGTACTAGCCTATACTCCCACCAGCAGTGAAGGAGGGTAACTTTCTCCCCACATCCACGCCAGCATGTGTTGTTTTTCGAATTCTGAATGTAGGCCAGTCTCACAGGAGTTAGGTGGTACCTCAAGGTGGTTTTCATTTGTATCTCTCTGATGGCTAGAGAGCCTGAGCATCTTTTCATATATTTATTAGCTATTTGTATCTGTTCTTTTGAGAAACGTCTGTTCATTTCCTTTGCCCATTTTGCTACAGAGTTTATTTTTTCACTATCCTTGGGTTTCTGAAGCTCTTTGTAGATCCTAGATATTAGTCCCCTGTCACTTGTGTAGAATGCAAAAATTTTTTCCCATTCTGTAGGTTGTTTCTTCATTTTTTTAATTGTTTCTTTTGCTGTACAGAAACTTTTTAGTTTGATATAGTCCCATTTGTTCATTTTGGATTTGATCGCTGTTGCTTTAGGCGTCTTTTCTAAAAAGTCTTTCCCTGTTCCTATATCTTGGAGTGTGCTTCCTATGTTTTCCGTTAGTAGTTTAATGGTTTCTGGGTGTAGATTTAAGTCCTTGAGCCAATTAGAGCTGATTTTTGTATAGTGCGACAGGTACAGGTCCTGGTTCTTTATTCTACAAGCTGTTATCCAGTTGTCCCAACAGGTTTTATTGAATAGACCACGTTTTTTACCTGTATTGTTTTCTGTTTTCTTGTCAAAGATTAGTTGACTATACATGTGTGGATCCCCTTCTGGTGTTTCTATTCTGTTCCACTGATCTTCTTCTCTGTTTCTGTACCAGTACCAGACTGTTTTGATAACCACTGCTCTATAGTATGTCTTGAGGTCTGGAATTGTGATTCCTCCAGTTTGATTTCTATTTTTCAAGACAGCTTTAGCTATTCGTGGTCTTTTGTGGTTCCAGATGAACTTCTGTATCATCTTTTCTATTTCTGAGAAGAATATTGCTGGGATTTTGATTGGGATTGCGTTGAATCTGTATATTGCTTTCGGTAATATGGCCATTTTGATGATGTTGATCCTGCCAATCCAAGAACATGGTAAGGTTCTCCATTTTTCAAGATCTTCTTCTATTTCTTTTTTAAATGATTTATAGTTTTCATCGTAGAGGTCTTTCACATCTTTAGTTAACTTAATTCCTAGGTATTTAAGATTCCTTTCCTCTATTTTAAAGGGAACTGTACTTACAATTTCTTCCTCAGTGGCGGAATTATTTGTATACACGAATGCCATTGATTTGTGTTCATTAATTTTGTATCCTGCTACTTTGCCAAAGTCTCTTATGAGTTCCAATAGTCTTTTGACTGAGTCTTTTGGTTCTCCTATATAGAGAATCATGTCATCTGTGAATAGCGATAATTTTAATTCTTCATTTCCAATTTGTATTCCTTTAATTGCTTTTTCTTGTCTAATATCTCTGGCAAGAACTTCCAAAACTATATTGAAGAGTAGCGGTGAGAGTGGACATCCCTGTCTAGTTCCAGATTTTAACGGGAAGGCTTCTAGTCTTTCCCCATTTAGTATGATATTGGCATTGGGTTTATCATAAATTGCTTTGATTATGTTGTAGAATGTTCCTTCTATGCCTATCTTATTTAGAGTTTTTAACATGAAGAGGTGTTGGATTTTATCAAATGCCTTCTCTGCATCTATTGAGAGGATCATATGGTTTTTATGAGTCAACTTGTTGATGTGATGTATCACATTTATTGTTTTGCGAATGTTGAACCATCCTTGCATACCTGATATGAATCCCAACTGGTCCGGGTGAATAATCTGCCTAATGTATTGTTGGATCCTGTTGGCTAATATTTTATTGAAGATCTTTGCATCTATGTTCATCAAGGATATCGGTCTGTAGTTTTCTTTTTCTGTTGTTTCTCTCTCTGGCTTTGGTATTAAAGTGATATTAGCTTCATAGAACGAGTTTGGAAGAATTGCCTCTTTTTCTATTGTTTGAAAAAGCTTGTGTAAGATTGGGGTTAGTTCTTCCTTAAACGTTTGGTAGAATTCAGCAGTGAAGCCATCTGGTCCCGGGCTTTTCTTGGTTGGGAGGGCTTTAATTGTTGATTCAATCTCAGTGCATGTTATTGGGCTATTTAGATTGTTAATTGCTTCTTGATTCAATTTTGGTGGATTGTAGAAGTTCAAAAATCTGTCCATTTTCTCTAGGTTTTCTAATTTGTTCACATATAGTTGCGAATAATAATAAGCTCAGTCCTGCCTATAAAATCAGTGCCACGCAAAGCAATTATTTAGGACAGTTGTGTTTCCTAAACCCAGGGTACTGATTGAGCATTAAAGTTAATTTATACACCTGAGGTAACAGACCAGAGAGATGTCGTCAAACAGATTGACAATTTCAAAAGGAAAAAGACAAGAAAAAAACACTATGAATGTTACTAAAGTCTCTCCAACAAAGGAGCAAAAGCTTCGCCCATTCTCAGAGTAAACTGAGGAAGACATTGAGAAAATGGAGGACAGGGAACTCAGAAAACTCATTGCAAAGCTCCTGGTCAACAATGAGAAGTACAAACAAGAGTTCAAAGAAGAAATAGCAGTAATACATCAAATTAAGGCTGATATATCAGAAATGAAGAACACAGAAGAGCAAATTAAAACTACAGTGGAGAGTCTCAAAAACAGAATGAATGAGGCAGAAGAAAGAATTTCAGAATTAGAAGATATTTTCTGCCACAACGAAGAAACAAACAAAAAGCTGGAAGCAGAACTAGGTCAAGCTAAAAATAATATCCAAAAATTAAAAGATATGATTAAAAGGTCTAACATAAGAGTTATGGGTGTTCCAGAAGGTGCAGAAAGAGAAGCTGGGACTAGAGGTGTATTCAATGAAATAATACAGGAAAACTTCCCTAAACTGAGCAAAGAATTAGAAAATAATATACAGGAGGGCTACAGAATTCCCAACAGAGTTGATCAAAAACGAACTTCATCATGACACATGATAATCAAGCTCTCCTCAGTTGAACAAAAAGAAAAAATCCTTAAATTTGCACGAGAAAAAAATCAAGTGTCATATAGGGGAATCCCAATTAAACTTACAGCTGACTTTTCAGAGGAAACGTTACAGGCCAGAAGAGACTGGAGTGACATATTCCAGATTCTAAAAGAGAAAAATTTTCAGCCCACAATAACTTACCCTGCAAAGCTCTCTTTTGTCTTTGAAAATGAAATAAAATTCTTCCACAATAAAGAAAAACTTCAAGATTTTGTCTCATCTAAACCTGCCCTACAAATGATATTCAAGGAAGTTCCTATGAAAGAAAAAAGAAATAGTAACCATCAGAAACAAAGGCAAATGTGGAGAACATCCAACTAAAATGCTAACACAAGATCTAATTTAGAACAACACATCACCAAAATGACAGGACCAAATTGTCCTTTATCTATAATAACGCTGAATGTAAATGGCTTAAACTCATCAATTAAACGCCATAAATTGGAGGATTGGATCAAAAAACAAAATCCATCTATCTGCTGCTTACAGGAGGCGCATCTCACCAATCAGGGCTAATTTGAATGATTGTCATTTATCCAATACTTTAAAATTGTATTATGTGTATGTCCTATTTTGTGGTCCTACAGGCTAGCTTTCATAGTATTGTGTTTTTTTTTTTTTTTTGTCAGCAGGTGTGTACAGTCTTTTTTTTTATATAATCTATTTTATTGTGTTGTTGTTGACAATCTTTTCATAGTTAATTACAGTTAAAGAAAGAAAAAGAAAAAAAAAGGTTCAGGGGGATAGGGAAGTGGGCAATACTATTATGTCCATATTGTTTCCATCTTGTATCTGAGGTAAAGGAGGATATTGAGGGAGAAGCCCCACCCGGTTTCCCGCCCACCCCGAGTCCCGGATGTGGGGCATGTTCTGAGATCCTTGCTCAAGTGGTGTTAATAGTTCTCCAGTTATGAATCGCTGCAAGTTTCGCTCGATGAGGTCGTCCACTGATTGATATGGTCCATCATAAAGTCTCCGTTTGCCCCATTTTTCGCTGCTAACATGTAGCTGAGATGAATGATCTGCTCTGTCTTCTGTCTTTTCTTGATTAGAGTTCTGAGTCCAGCAGTTCGATTGGGGAGATCTCCAAAGAAACTTTGAGGTATTCCCAGACTAGTTTCTTGCATGTTCTAGCAAGCACAGGGCCCAGCACAGTCCATCACCCCGATCAGCTGGTGGTTGCAATTGCTGGGTTGGTTCTGTTTTCAGTCCCGAGTTGGACTGGAACCAATGGGTGTTGCAGTCCAGTCTGGTTCTGCCCAGCACGTACTCGGCCCTCACACTAACCAGTGGGAGCTGCAGCCTAGTTGGGGCGACCCACGATAACCCTCACCCAGCCCGCCCCTGGTTTGCCAGTATGTGCAGCAGAAGACCAGTCTGTCCCCCATCCCATTTGGCTCTGGCACTTGTCAATGGGTATTAAAGCTTAGTTCTATCTAACCAACTCAACCATCCAGCCCTCACGGGTGTTGTTGAGTGCCTCTCTATCTAGCCATCCCAGCCCCCATCCTAGTTTTCATGCCCTCCCACGGGACTAGTGACCCAAGAAGGGGGAACCCACTTTTTCCCTCCCAGGTCTCTCTGTCCCGGTTTATGCACTCTTTAGGTGGTTCTGTGATTTGACTTGACAGAATTAGTCCCCAGTGCCAGCTTCTGCGGCTATGCCCAAACATCCCTCACCCACTCTAATTTATGCTTGCACCAGCAGGAATAATCAGCCCAGCCTGGCTTTTCCCTGATCTAGTCCACATGCAGCGCACAGGTGTTGTAGCCTTGCATAGTCTAGTCTGTCTCTATCCCAGCCCATGCTCTCCGGTGGGAGTAGCTGTCCGGCGAGGGGACCAGCCCCTTAATCCCCCCGCCAGTTCAGCCCCTCCCTTCCTTCCTGGATCTCACGTGTGCTGGTTGGGTGCTGCATTCATATCCAGTACAGGCAACCTCGCCCTGGCATTCCATAATGTGTACTGGTTTTGTCGCGACCAAACCCGGCTCATCCCACACTCTGATCTGGTGATCGGATTTGCCAGTGGGTGATATGGACTGATTCAGCCTGGTCTGCTCCTGACCCATGCTGAATGTATGCCAGTGGGAAACTTTCCATGGCCTATTCTGGACTGTTTCCTATCATGCTTCTTGCGCTTACCTGCAGGGACTGTGTCCTGCCAGAGGAGTTGCCCAGGCTCCTCCATCAGAACCCCTCCCAATGGCAGGTTTTGCGTATGCCAGGGGGTCCTTGAGCCAACCCAACTCAGTTCACGTCCTGTCCTAGCAGGGACAGTGGCTTTTCCTGGCTGGCTTTCACCCCATTCTGGTTCTTGTTGTTGGATGTTTCAGCCCAGCCATGGCTCGTCCATACCCACATACAGCTCACGCATGGCTCAGTAGGGGGTTGAGACCCAGCCTAGTCAGTCCCACAATCATATGGTATATGAGATAGGTAAAACACATGAAAGTTTAGTTCTTGTCCATGCTATTGCTATGTGCTATATCCTTGATCCGTGGGATGAGATACAGATAATGGAATCTATCCGAGTCATTCTGCCTGTGGCAATTGCAAGAAAGTATGTGGTGGCACTGTGAAATGGCTCTTAAACTGACTTAACTGGAAAATGTCACTTTGACTCATATGCTATTGGACAAAGTAAGGCACACTCTATGCTTGAGAACAATGGGCCAGGAGAGAATAATTCTCCCCCAGGATGCAGCAGTAAACATAATAAAGCTGACATATGTAGAGGATAAGAAATATCCCAGAATATGATATTCTTAGTCCATAGTTATGGGCTTAGCCCCTTCTTTATTGAGGAAAGTCTAGATATTCACCCCACATCAATCAGCATAAACTCTGGGCGTTTGGACTGTGAAGGAGGTGCTTTGGATTTGGTCATCGTAGGTGCTCTTTGCTGTCTCACTGTGAAGTTAGTTTCAGAAGCATCACTGGGTCACACTGGGGCCATTTGTTTCTACACTATGTACAAATACTGTAATTGAAATAGAATGTCTTTTTAGTTGTGCTATATAGGCTTTTAAAAAAATGTATAAATAGTGTCCTTCACTTTAAGTAAGATCCATTAACCAAGCCCAGACACTATTAGCCAGTGAAATGACTTTTAGGTCCCAGATGTTTGTACACTTCTTTTCCCGTGATTCCCATGATTACCAGTGAGTGGTTACACCTCTTTTACCAAGCTGAATAATACATCACACTTAAACTGACATTTTGCCAGTGACAGAGTGCTTCTGCGAGGCCTTGGAGAGCCCAAACTGTTGAAAATGAATGGATATTAAAGTGAAATATTAGGCCACATAGTAGAGCATGGCTTGTTGCATAAGAATGTAAAAATGATGTTATTGGCAAGTTAGAGAACACAATAAGGAGAAAATGATTATAATAGCTAGTAAAAGATAATGTCTTATGAAAAATTCATTTATTACCTAACAGGCCTGTTCATAATTATAACTATTTTCCCATCCTCTTATTCTTTCATGCTCAGGTCGATTTTTTTTTCTTTTTAAAAACTTTTAAAACTTTTATCTGAGTTTCTCTAATTGATGAATGAAACAAATTTTACTAAAACCAGCATCCAATGCAGCAAAAATTTGCATTTGATATGATGATGAGGAAATTCTGAGGACCCTTACTCAGTTGTGTAATTTTACAAGTTCATTTTATGGTACATAATATTTACACAAATAACCTCTTGCATTCAAGCATTTAAATGATCCAGAACAGGACATTATCAATGCAGCAGTAGGAAAAATCCCTACAGCTGCGTACTTTGATATTTCTCCCTCTCTAAATGCATAAACAAGGTATGAGACTGACATTCAGCTCCACATCTCATCACACATTGTTCTCCCATTGCAATAGGAAATGTGTGAGTCAATCTGTTATGGAATATCTCCTTAAAAAATAACCCTAATGAAGAGAATATTGCTACAGAATTGAAAACTAGATGTTTGAATATATGCGGTTATTATTTCCTAGTAGAATATGTTTAAAAGAAAGTGAGTGAACCCTCCCATCTGAAACTTTGCAGCTGTGAGCCTGGGTCAAATCAAATTCTGAAGCCAGAAACCTAATCCAGGTCTGCTATATAGCTGGCAGGAGCCCAATCTGAATCATTCACACAGATGTGGTAGGCAGAAGTTGAAAACAGTAAAACTAAGAACAAACCTGGGCCCTCTCTTATGAGTTGTGAACATCGCAACCACTGTTAATTACCAGACCAAGTACCTTCCCCTTCCTTTTTTAAAAAGAAATTTTATTTTCAGCTTTTTCTTTGGATCAATTGGGCTGTAAATGCTTGCTACACCATAGCTAGCAAGCACTCACCTGGTGATGTTGGGAATGTAGAGTTGAGGAACATACACATCGATTGTTCTCAACCTTAGCTCATATTGGAGTCACCTGTAGAGAGTTTCAAAACCCCTGCCTGCATTTCATTCCCAGTGTTCTAATTTTAAAAATATGAAGTGCAACCCAGGCATGAGAATTTGAAAGCTTCTCAAGTGATTCTACCATATAGCTAATATTGAGAACCATAGGAATTCAAACTGAGAAGGAAGAATACATTGGTCAATAATGGGGCAGATGGGAATCTTGTAGAGTTTAATTGGCCCTACTCTTTTCTGATAGAATCGCTAGTAACCTTGTTTCCCTCATTTTCTCCACATGCTGTTGCCTGCCACTTACTTCCATCTTGTTCTGCCATAGATTGATTCTTTCCTGTTTATGTGCTAGACCCAGGACTTTATCTGTACTCAAACACCAAATCCTCAACACAAGCACACACATGAAAAGGTAAACCTATTACTGATAATGGGAGGTAAAACAACAGTAAATCATCATGACCTCTCCCAAGCAGAGCAACATAGGAAAACACCCTAGAGCCTGCTCCATCAACTTTATCTTTGGAAGCCTTGGCTCAGGCTTCCCCATAGACTGAGTGAAAAAAAAAAATCCTTTACTTTACAGATAAGAAATAGTAGATGGGTAAATGTGCTTCAAGTCCCTGTACACAAACATGTATGCCTGTTGAAAAGATAGAGCACAGGATTTGCCCCCTCAGTCGCAGCACTTGCCAGCTGATAATGCAGCAAGGTTCAACAATCCTGCACTTACTCTGGCTTACGCATGCACCAGTTGGTGCAGTTGTTTAGCCCAACCTGGCTCACTCCGTAACCCAGTTCACATGCAGACCAACAGGTGTTGAAGCCCTGACTGGCTTGTTCAACTCCCAGTCCCAGTTCTCATGCTCACCAGTGGGAGGAGTGTCCCAGCAACAGAACCCATGCTACCTTCTTACCAGGCTTGCACCCCCACCCTCAGGTCTCATGTGCTCTAGTAGGTGCTGCAACACAGTCTGGCATGGCCTTTATCGCCTCAGCATTTGTTGGCAGGTGCTGTAGCCTGGTATGGCCCCGACTGCCCCCAGTTCCAGTTCATGCTGGTGGATACTAGAGACTAACCCCGCCCAGTCAGCCCCCAGTCCCAGCCCTAATGTGAGTTATCTGGTATTGTGGCCTGACTCGGTTTGTCTTGTACCCCATCCTGCTTCTCACATGTGCCAGTGGGTGTTATGACTGGTCTAGCATAGTCCACTACCAGAAGTGAGCCACAGTTCATGATTTGGCTGTAAGAAGCTTTCCAGTAAAAAATATTGAAGAAGAACCTGTTTGAGAATTTCATGGGCTTAAACCCTATCATTTATTGTAATAACAAACAGCAAAAGGAAATGAAATCTGCATATAAGAAACTGATCTGTAATCCTATATTTACAGAAGCATACACTATAATAGCAAAGACATGGAAACAACCCAGATGCCCATTGAAAGAGGAATGGATATACTGTGGAACATCTACTTTATGGCATACTATTCAGCCATTAAAAAAAGAACAGTAGGGCCCAATGTGGTGGCTTAGCACCTAAAGTCCTCTCCTTGGATGTGCCAGGATCCCATATGGGTGCCGGTTCTAGTCCTGGCAGCTCCACTTCCCATCCAGCTTCCTGCTTGTAGCCTGGGAAAGCAGTCGAGGACAGTCCAAAGCCTAGGGACCCTGCACCTGCGTGGGAGACCTGGAAGAAGTTCCTGGTTCCTGGCTTCGGATCGGTGCAGTGCCAGTCATTGCAGTCACATGTGGGGTGGGTCATCAGATGAAAGGTTTTTCGCTCTGTCTCTCCTCCTCTCTGTATATCTGACTTTGCAATAAAAAATGAATAAATTAAAAATATATTAAAAAGAACAATATAAAAGTCTACTGTTTGTAACCAAATGATTCCACCTAAAGACCATTATGTCCAATGAAATAAGTCAATTCTAAGAGGACAAATATCATATGTTCTGTCTGATACAAGGCAGCATTTATGCAAAATACAAGATCAATGGGATTTTAAACATTTTATCTAGAGGAACTTTATAATGCAGACTAACCTACTGAGAAGTAAAGATACAGTTACTATGTACCTGTACTCTCAAATAAAAGGTAGACTCTCAATGAAGCTGTTAAATATTTTTTTTTCAATAGAATGCGGGACTTTCTACCATTGTCTTTAATTACAGTGTCATGATATACTTTAATAGTAGAATGGTGGACTTATGACTAGTGCTGAAAGACTATGCTGTTGTAATAATATAGGTGGAAACGGGAAGTATGGATTGTGGAATGGGAAATCCACATGAAAAATAAAAATTTAAAAAGGAAAGATATGTTTAATATGTATTTTTAAATTTTTGCTCAAATGATCAATGTTGGATTCAATAGTGATGATATTGATTACAGTGGCATATTGTGCACAAATATGCAGTGGCAAACAGTATATTTCTCAGTTCCAATATTGTAGAATTCATATTAATCAGACCTTGTAGACTAAGGTGTTGAATATAA
Source organism: Ochotona princeps (assembly GCF_030435755.1). Lineage (NCBI taxonomy): Eukaryota > Metazoa > Chordata > Mammalia > Lagomorpha > Ochotonidae > Ochotona > Ochotona princeps. The sequence continues at coordinate 23,704,009 of NC_080836.1, forward strand.
CTGCAAAGTAAATGAGAAATATATACCAATATTCTATGTATATGGTGTATGTGAAAAAGACAAGAAACTTGAAGGAATTTAAATCACAGAAATATTACATGTAGAATGCCTGTTTCATTAATATGAACAGTTTATATAACCAACTTTTTTCTGCTTGCTAATTTAAAAGCTGTTCTAAGTCAGATAACATTTAAAATAACTCATAAAATTCCTACACCTTTCTAATTTTTAAAAGTTATAGTTTAGAGAAAAAACTTCCCCATTTCATGTTTTAAGTGTGTCTGTATTATGTTGGTGAATAGAATATTTTGCATATACGTTAGCAAATTAAAGAAGATGTAAACTTTCTAGAATTTGCTACTGTGATAAAATCCATAAATCGTTGTGATTCTCCTTGTCCCTGGAAATTGACTTTGGTAGCTCTAAAATTGATCTTTTGGGTAGTTTGAGTTGAAACCAGCATCCCAAGCTAATTGGAACACCACAGTTGTGATATAACATGTCTTTAAATTAGGCAAGATAGCAGATGGTTTCTAAAACAAATTAAAAGGTAACAAGCCATGTTTGGGCATGTTTGGCAACAGCACTTAAAAAGCAAAAGGAAAATGGATAAAGGGTGATCACTGTGACAATGGAAGTATATTACATATATCTATTTCTTTTTTTTAAAATTATTTTGCATTATGTTACAGTTTCATAGGCTCTGGGAATCCCCCCCCATGCCCTTCCCCCCTGGTGGATTCCTCCACCTTGATGCAGTATTACAGTTCAAATTCAATCAAGATTCTTTCCTTGTAAACATATACCAAGTATAAAGTCCAGCTATTTATTGTCCAGATGGGTTGAACAGTCTCTTTGGGAGACCATTTCTGGTCCGTTGTTAGAGCTGGCAGAATACCATCCCATTCAACCAAAAGTCCCGACATAACATCAACAGCAATTTGCAACATTATGGAATTGACATGGTTGTGAGTAACCAGTGTGTTACAAAAAAAAAAAAAAAAAAAAAAAAAAAAAAAGAAAGAAAGCAAGTTCTTAACCACAACCTATGATTAGCCCATTGACATTTCAGTTTTAGTTTTATACATATATCTATTTCTACTTCATAGAAGAATCTGAAGCTGATTGTCTCTGTTTAAAGCAAAACTTTCTTCCTACAGTATCTTTAAGTCCCTTCTATAATTTTTCTTCTAGGCCCTCTACATGCAATGTCTTTTTTAGAAAGTGTTTATTTCTGATCTGATGGACATAGGTCATAATAATCATTTTTGTCTTCCTTTACAAAAACCCACAGAACTTTCCTGCCATCTCTTGTAGTTATCACTGTCCCACACAGGTGTGTAACGAACTAGGATATAAGCAAACTGTGCAGAGAAGAATGTTCTTATACCTCTGATTCACTTTTGAAATCTCAGTGAACAAAATCAAATGAATCTGGCATGCCAACAGAGTTCAAAATTTGTCACTTTTGTCAGAAGCAGCAAGGCCCATTTCTATTAATTTGTTCAGTTAGAATTGAGATGACACAAGACAGGTAGTGGATTGCAATTTTTTCCTCCTCTGAAGTACCATTGGCTTTGCTTTAGAGAGGGTGAGTGCATTAATTTGACCAAGTGCATTTTGCCTAAGAGCAGCAACTCATCTTGGATATTTTGTGAGAAACTAAGAATTATAATTGTGGCCAGGTTCAGTTGATAACTTGGCATAAATAAGTGAGTGAGTTTGGTTTCTCTGTCATTGTATGTGTGAATATTTCCCAGTATCCATCTTTTGTTCATGACAAAAAAGTTATGGAATTGATCAACGTTTTGGTTAATCTTTAGTACCATAAAAATATTCTGGGCATTTTTTTGATCTCTGAATCCAATTCTTATGTGGAAGTCTCAATATCATATCCATTCCTTATCTGAGATTATGTAATGGACATGTAATAGACACCAGGAAAATATTGATCGACCAGTTGACATTTTTTCTTTTAAAATGTTTAAAATAATATAAGAAAGCATGAAGATGAATTTAATGAATATATATACATTTAGTAATTTTTAACATTTTGCCATATTTACTTAATATGTAAATATTATACCTGTGCATATAAAACTTATATTTCTCCTATGCAGGAATGCATATATTGAAATCATTCACCATAAGATTAAGAAAAAGTTCATAAAGTGAGAAAATATTTATATTATTAGGCAAGGAGTATAATTCAATGGAGACAGTTTTTATCTATATATCAAATAATATGGCTTGTGTGTATTTTATTATATATACATATGCATGTACATGTATTTATATATGAATATACCTGTATATATACAAAGTGTACATGTATTTGGCTTATGTCACTTCAGTTCCATTCATTTTTGTTCAAATGCCATTATTTCATGCTTTTTTATGCCTGAGAAAGTTTTTGTTGTTTATCTAGTCAATATTTTCTTTGTCCATTCATTAATTTTCCCTTTAATAAGTAGTGTTGGTAAAATCATGTTTCCTATGCAGAAATTTGGAACATAACTTTCACTTTATATCCCACACAAAATTAACCCAAATTGGACCAAGGTCCCAATCAGGAACTCAAGAAATTTAACACCAAAACAAGCAATCCAATCAAGAAACATGCACAAGATGTGAAAGGGTTTTCTTTTAAAAAGTAGTACAAATAGCCAAAAATTACATGAAAAAAAATGCTCAGTATGACTAGCCTTCAGGGAAATGCAAGCAAAAATCACACTGAGATGTATTAGCTCCCTTTTGTTAGAAGAGTTACAATCAGAAAGTTGAAAAATAACAAACTGTTGAGATTGTGGAGAAAACAGAGCCACAATATTTTGCTGATAGGAATGTAAATTATCACACTGATTAGGGAAGGCAGAAAGGCAACTCTTCCAATAACTAAAAATGGCTGTACTGTGTGACTCAGATCTCCCACTTCTGCGAATACATCGGAAGGAAATGAAGTCAGTTGGTTATTTTGGTAGGCCTCTGACACCTCTGCTTTCATTGAATGATGAGGAGTGCTGTATTATTATTACTATTACTATTATTCATATTTTTACTTATCCATTATGGGAACTTCTTTGGAAGTATTTGTACCCCTCTCATAATTAATTTGATTATGATATATTCTTATAATTGCTGTTTTTCCGTAAACAAAAAACTTGAAATATCTCAATATAGATGGAGGTCAGGTTTTTCACAAAGTGTTTAAATGAAGAAAGCTTTCGTTTCTTAGTTGGATAAAATTTGTTACCTTAAAGACACAGCTTTTCTTGGGGAATCCGTCAGTTCAAAAGACAGCCGTTTGGTTCACTGTGTTTTCTGTGGCTTTACTCAAAGCCTTGGTGGGAAATATTTACCACCTGTCATGTGGGTAAAAATATTCACTTCCCAAGAAAATGTTAAGAAAATGTAAGATTCCCAATTTTACATAATGGAGAGTGCATACACATCATAGCAATTCAGCATCTTAGTTTAGCATAACATAGGCAAGAATTTTCTTGCTACAAGCAGGCTGTTTTAACTAATAAAAATAAGACCGTTCTATTTAACATCAATCAATATTTTTTAATAATTTGTAGTTTCTATTCATCTGGTAAAAACTTGATATTATATCTGATAAGTGAGGAAATAAATATTTTAAAATTAGTTGATTTAATCAGTTATATGATTTTCAATTTTTAAAATGTATTTGTTTGAAAGTCATACAGAGAAGATAGAGATCTCTCATCCACTAGCTTCTTCTATAGATCCCTGCATGAGACACAGGGATCCAACCACTGGAGTTGTCATGATTCTCTTCCAGAGTGAGCATTAGCAGGAGGCTGGGATCAGGCATGCAATTGTGACTCCATTACAAGCACACTGGGTTGGGATTTGGACATCTCAACCAGTGTCTTAACTAATAGGTCAAACAGCCATGTCTGCATTAGGTACTTAGCTAGTGAATCTGAGAAGTAGTCCAGAGTTTTTCCCACTAGACTGATAATACTATCCTCTGCGTTTATCTGAGATTATTCCTGTATACTTTCTGAATTTAGTGACTTCATTGCTATTGGATTTTATTTTTTCATGTTCTTGGAATCCCTTTGAAGAGTAAGTGAAGCTTTTAGCTGACTGTGCTGAGATTGAAAGATACGTATCTTTGAGCGCCAGCATTGTGGTACCGTATGTTCAGCTGCTACCTGCAATGTTGGCCTTCCATAAGGACTCTGGTTTGTTTCTTGGCTGATAGGCTTCTAATCCACCTCCTTGAAAATGTCCCTTGCAAAGCTGTAGAAGAAAACCCAGACACGTGAGTGCCTGGCACTCAGGTGAGAGACCTGGAAGAAGCTCCTGCATCCCACCCTCACTCTGGCAGCTCTAGCTACTGTGACCATCCAGGGGAGTGACCTAGGCAAGGGAAGATCTTTGTCTTCCTGTCTCTTTCTGTAACTCTGCCTTTTATATACAGAAGTAAATCTTTAAAAAAGAACACACGTAGCTTCCCTGATTTCTTCAGGCAACTCCTACCACCAGCAACAATTCTCTGTGAGTTCCTGCCTTGGACTGGTTTGTGCAAATAAGAACTGCAGCCCCTGTTGAGTGATGGTGATCAATTTATTTTAATAATTTACTTAACCACAAGAGAGCTTGTTTCCTAGTCTTTCTGGAAAAGACTCCAGGAGAGGATTGCTTTCATTCACCTCTCTTAAATTCTATATGAGCTGCTCTGTAACTGGAAAATGTACAGAAAATGGAAATTCAGTTAGTTTAAAAGGAAAAGGGTACTCTTAAAGTGCAAAGTTTCACTTCCCCCGTCATAGGTGCATTGATCTTTTAAAACAAGGACATTCAGTGTTGGGTTTGATCTCAAAACTAAGGGTGAAATAATTGTCTCTGACAAGTCAGACTTTTGTCCCCAGGCTGGCCATCAGTCTGAGTGGTGTTGCCAGGCCTTTAACCTCTCTGTCTTTCATGCCACATAGGATGGAATATAACAAAGATATAGGTGTGAGGGAAAAAAACGAGTTTCTTCTTCATTTACTGGCAGTGGCATATTGTAGAATCTCGGGCTTCTAGGAAACATTGCAGTTTCAAAGCAATTTCCTATCTAATTTTTAACACAGCCCCTCCTAATGAGGTGAGATTGCATATCCTATTTACAGCACATGTCTGCATGGTAAGGAGGAAATCGACAGTCCTAGTAAAATACTGCAGAAAGAGGCCAAGCAGGGCCTGAAACAGTAGCCTGGTGGCTGAGGTGCTCACCTTGCACTCTCCTGGATCCCATGTGAGTGCTGGTTCATGTCCTGGACGCTCCCACTTGTGGGACACCCGGAGGAGACTCCTGGCTCCTGGCTTTATATCAGCTCAACTTTGACTGTTACCCTCATTTGGGGAGTGAGTTAGCAGACGAGAGAGCTTTCTGTGTGTGTCCTTTTCTGTGTGTATCTGTCTTCAAGCACCTCTCTAGACCTCATGAATTCTTGAATTTTCTGCATTGTACATTTACTAAAGTCATTGTAATGGTGATAAATTCCAAATATCAAATACCCATTTTGTCATTTCATATATGCAGCTTCATTTGATTTGTGCAATGAATTCATTAAGTTGATGTTTTTTCTGATAAGGAGACTAAAGTTCAGAAAAACAAACTCCTATCCTAGTTGTTTATTGTGTTTAATGATTGTGCTGCTGGGACTCCAGCCCAGGCTTGTGGTGGGCTTATTCAATTACATTAGGTTGTTTGATCAAATTTAGCTCCTAGAAAGCTAATGGTTTCCTCCTAAATTCTTCTTGTATTTTGTTTTCCAACTGAAGTGACACATTACATTGTTTGCTACTCATACTTTTCCATATTCTATGTCTTTGTTGATCATTGTGATGTCTGACTGGATAGCTATATGCAATGCGTCATCTTGCATTCTCTTCCAGAACTCAAGTTAATTCAATACCTCAATTCAAATCCATATCTCCATGAAACTCAGCACGTCTGTAAACTGACATTTTTTAATTTCACAGCCTAATTGGGTCCTTATTAGTGCTGAAATTTCTTCTTCTGAAATACAAGATGACTTTCAATTAGAGATCAAGTCCTCTTTTCTGTATCTGCCATGAGATATCAGTGCTATGATTTGTGTTCTGAGGGAAGAGGAGAAACTTGTTCTAAATGTTTCTACACTGTTTTTAGATGTTGCCTATTTAAATTTGGGGCAGAATTAGAATCTCACTTTTGAGCATGTTAAAAATTGTCTTAGTGCGTTTATACCCAACCTCCTCAGGGGTTGATGAGTTTATAATGCTGTTCATGGGTTTGGTTCGTGATTTTCCTTGCCCTGAAAACCCCTTTGATAGTTCATTTGTGACAATTTCTATTTTTCCTTCCCAGTTTTGTAAAGGCATCTCTTCCTGGATTATTCTCCAATTTTTAAAGTTCTATTTCTGTCTTACACAATGCCAACACTTGATTGGATATTTTAGTATATATGTTCATAGTGAATCATTTTTCTTGGCATGTTTTTGTATAAGAAAACCATTTTATGTTTTTACTAAATGAATCCAGTCACTTAGCACATTGTATAACACTAGGTAGTCACTATATAGATTTTCCAATTAGCATGAAACAGTCTCAATTTGAGGATCATACTATGGATTGTTTTATTTGCTTTACTATACAGAAAAAATGTACCATTCAATAAAATAAATTTCTTTTTTAAAAGATGTATTTATTTTTATTGGAAAGTCAGATATACAGAGAGGAAAAGTGACAGAGAGGAAGATCTTCTGTCTGATGATTCACTCCCCAAGGGACCACAATGGCCAGAGCTGAGTCGATCCAAAGCCAGGAACTAGGAGCTTCTTCCAGGTCTCCCATGCAGATGCATGGTTGCACAGCTTTGGGTCATACTCAACTGCTTTCCCAGGCCACAAGCAGGGAGCTGGCTGGGAAGCAGGGCCACTGTGATTAGAACTGGTGCCCATATGGGATCCCTGTGCATTCAAGACAAGGATTTTAGCTGCTAGGCAATTGTGCCGGACTCAAGAAAATAGATTTCTAACTTTTGAGTTTTATTAACATACTTAGAACTTGGAAAAATATTCAAGAACTGTTCGTTACTAATGCAAAATATCTTTTTATTTTATCTACTTCCCAATTACAAAATTCTGGATGTTAGTATTTCAGGAAGTTGAGGGAAATTATCATTAATAAAGAGTACAAATGTTAAAACCATTGCAATTGAGTTGTAGTGCTCCTTGACATATGGAATATTATTATCTAATCAGTAAATAAAATGAGATGTGTGTATTTGTATATTTCCTGTATATGCATGTTTTTATACTAACAAGGTAAAAATGTCAAGAAGATATAGTACTTCCTTTGAAATATAGCCTGAATGGATCTTGGAAACATAATAGAGACTCAGAGTATGGAGTTGAGAAATTAACCTCATTACTGAACCTAGTTCACAATTTTTCAATATAGTTTCTGAATTAAATATTACATTAAATATTACATTAAATGGCTGGAAATTTAAAAACATCATGGTATGTGGAATTATTTCAAATTTCAGTATTCATAAATCTGATTAAAGTAAGAGTTGGGAAATTAGGGCTCATTATTGAACCTGGTTCAAAATATTTTTAAAACATTAATTTTATTTTTATTGGAAAGTCAGACATACAGAGAGGAAGAGAGACAGAAAGAAAGATCTTTCATCCACTGATTCACTCCCCAAGCAGCCTCAACATTTGGAGCTGAACCGATCCGAAGCCAGGCGCCAGGAGCCTCTTCCATGTCTCCCATGCTGGTGTAGGGTCCCAAGGCTTCGGGTCATCCGCTTCTGCTTTCCCAGGCCACCAGCAGGGAGCTGGATGGGAGGTGGAGTCACCAGGACATGAACGGGCCCCCTTATTGGACATTGGCACATGCAAGGCAAGGAATTTAGCGGCTGGGCTACAGCGCTGGGCTTCACATTTTTATATTGTTTATGAACTAGTAATATTTTTATCATATTGAAACATTTAAAAATTCACAATATCTAGACTTATTTCAAATTCGGTGTCCAAAAATAAACCTTTATTGGGACAAAACTGTGCTCATTTATTGACATATTGTGTATAGCTACTATTGTGTCACAATTGTAACACATTGTAAATGTAGCCCCTATCCTTATTGCACATTTCAGTAAATAAAAAAAAAATAGAAAATTTGTCAAGATGCATTATTTTGCCACATAATTAATAGTAATGTTTTCAAAAAAGATATTTTCATTTCCAGTAATCCACTAATTATTCCTAGTTGTCAACTTGCTGTGCACTGATTAAAATGAAAATCTATATTGCTGCAGGAAAGAGGTGGATAGAGATTTGAATTAGAAAATTCAGTATTTGGCTTTGCAAAGATTCAGATATCTATATTCTGAAGCTTTTGGTTTGTAAAAATGAGGTTTCAGACTCACAATAAGGACAAGTCATTGCCTTAGCAGATTCTTTTTTTATATTTTTATTGTGAATTTTTGAATTGTATGATACAATTTTGTATAGCCTGGGATTCTCCCCCAAACTCCCTCCCCCTGACAGATTTTCCCCATGTTGCTACAATAGTATAATCCTTCATACAGAATCATAATTCCATCACTCTCTTATTTAACTGTGCCCCACGTAAAACAAATGACAAAAATATCATAAATATAATAAATATCACAAATACAGTATTATTGGAAAAACTATACCATAACCAATGTACTAAATAAGAGTGCTTTATTTCTAAAATAAAAAAAATATAAATAGGTCACAGTGCCTTTGAAGATGGGAGAAAAAATTACTACGAAAAAAAAATCACCTATATATTACCAAGCATAAAAACATAAAAGCTTAAATGAGAAAAGAAAAATTAAATCATCATGGAGATAAATTACATGGTGGAATTATGTCAAGGGTTTAAAAACTATTATCAAACAAACAACAATGCTTCAACCATCCCCCAAATACCAACAGCATAGCCACAATATGTGTGAACCAAATGGCAGAACTGAACAGAGAAAGAGAATCTCCATGATTGTTTTGGAAAATCCAATAAACTCTTGGGAACTAATGCAACTACCAGAACTAGATTCAGTATGAATTTAGATGATAGTAATAACCCAATCAAGGGATGCGAAACAACTAACCTATTTTGAATAAATGAATATACATGTTTTAGTTGTTCAGAGAGCATTCACCAAGACTGATAATAGGCTTGACTCAAAAGCAAATGTTAAAAAAATTATTTTAAAAATCCATGTTGTCAGATCATAATAGAAATAAAGCAAAATTCAATAAAAGCAATATTGGGAAAATATCTAAATAAATATAATCAAACAACATACTCCTCAATAATTTGAAGATCAAATAGGACTCTCAAAAGAAACTAAAAATTCATGAAAGGAAATATAAAGCTAAATGGATAGAATCAAAGCAAAGCTCAGCAGTTTGTAGCACTAAATGATTACATTAGGGAAAAAGCTCTCAAATGAAAAATGAGCATTTTAATCAAAGAAGAGCAAGACAAATTTAGAGCAGCAAAGAAAAAAACAGTAATAAATGTGGAAAAAGCAGAGATTAAAGAGAAACAGAATAAAATAACAGAAAAACCCCTCTAAATCCTTAAATAATTCAATAAAAGCATCAAGCCAATATAACAGCACTCACTGAAGACACAAAACTAAAATGAGGGAAGAGAGAGTCACTAATGTCAGGAATGAAATGGGAGCTGTCATCAGTGTAGCACTTGAAAAGACAGAAAGGGCAAATTAGGAAGCAGGCTTATGACCAGCCAGCACCTAGTGCAATGGCAGTCCTCATCTTGCACCTTGCAAGCACCAGAACCCCATATGGGCGCCAGTTCATGTCCTGATTGCTCCGCTTCCATTCTAGCCCTCTGCTTGAGGCCTGGGAAGGCAGCGAAGGATGGAGCAAAGCCTTGGGAACCTGCACCCGTATGGGAGATCTGGAAGAAACTCCTGGCTTTGGATCAGTGCAGTTCTGGCCATTGTGGCCACTTAGGAATGAACCAGCAGACAGAAGATCTTTTTCGCTGTAAAATCTGCACTTTCAATTTAAAAGAAATGAAGAAATCTTTAAAAACAAAGATTGCTTTAGTTATTCAGCATATCCTGTATTTTCACATAAATTTTAGCATTTTTTTTTCTCTAGATCAGAGAAGAATATCCTTGGTATTTTGATTAGAATCATATTGTATACGTTAATTGCTTATAATGGTACAGACATTATGATGACATTAATCCTTCACATCCACAAACATGGAAGATGTTTCCTTTTTTTTGTGTTGTATTTATTTCTTCAATGTCTTGTACTTTTTTTAAAATATGAAGTGCAGTTTATTTGCTTTTCCTCAAATTTAAAGATTAAATTTCTTTCTACAGATTTATTTATTTTACTTGGAAATCAGAGTTAAAAAGAGAGAGAAAGTAAGGGAGATAGAGATAGAATTAGAGAGAGAGAGAAAGAGAGAGAGAGAGAGAGAGAGAGAGAGAGAGAGAGAGAGATAAGAGAGATCTCCCATCCATTGGTTCACTCCTCAAATGGCTACAATAGCCAGGACATTGTAGAAACTTCTCACTATCTTGGTTAAATTTATTTCAAATTATTTAATTTTTGTAGCAATTTGAATGGTATTGGCTTACAAGTTCACTTGACATTGTGTGTGTATACAAAATTTGTTGTTTTTTTGTGTTGCTTTTACATCCTATAACTTTTCAAACTCTCTTATGAGCCCCAGTAGTCCAATAATGGAGTCTTTTGGAATTTCCCTACATTATTTCATTTGCAATCGATGATAATCAGACTGCCTTCTTTCTGATTCGTATCTTGTTGTTTCATTTTTCTTGTCTAATAATGGCTAAATGTTCTAGAAGTATATTGAATAACAATGGTGCAAGTGGGCATCCCTGTTTAATTCTAGCTTTTAGTACAATGCTTCCAACTTTTCCCATTCAATGTGATCTTGGCTGTAGCTTCTTCATATACTGCGTTGAGTATGTTGAGGAATGATCCTTCTATACCCAGTCTGCTTCAGGTTTTTATCATGAAGGAATGTTGTATTTCATCAAATGATTTCTCTACGTGTGTTGAGATAATAATCTATTTTTTATTCTTCAATTTGTTATGAGATACAGTATGTCTATTGTGTATTATGAAATATCCCTGCTTATCAGGGATAACTCTCACTTGGTCTTGGTGAATATTTCTAGTATGTTCTACTTGATTAGGATGCATTTTGCAGATGATTTTCGCATCTAATTCATAAGGGATATCCATGTATAGTTCTTTCTTTTTTTTTTTTATTCATTGATTACATTGTATTATGTGATACAGTTTCGTTGGAACTGGGAATCACCCCACCCCTCCCCCGCCCTCCCCCCATGTATAGTTCTATCTTTCTTGTATAGCTGAGTCATCTTAAGTTCCAGCCTGATTAAGATTTCATGACACTAAATGTAGCTGAATATACAGCTACTTATGTGAGGAGAAACCTGGTCAAGCAGAACAGGTCATTTTTCCCACCTGTCTACTACAGAGTGTACTTGCCAATTTTGGCTCCATTATTTTAGAGTGATTATGTTGTTGAACACAGTGGAGCAAGTGGTAAATATTCAGGAAATTTCCAGTACACAAGTTATATACCATCCTTTGATATAAAGAATCCCCATTCTTATAAATTGGAGTCATAACGTTATATTTCAAGTAACTGATACAGAATTACTGATGGTAGCATTTTGACTAGATGAACAAAGTCGAACTTAGAGCTGTCTTGAGATATCTTAGTTCATGAGGTTTTTTTAAAATATATATATATATATCTTACTGATTTCTGACTAAGATTTTTTGCTTACTAGCTAAAAGAATACAGAAGACTTTAAAACTTTAAATAATATGATAGTAGCTTTACTCTTGTGCAGCATTTTTAATATCAGCCAGAATGTTTATTAGAAACAATCTAGGTAGTGCTTCCTGTTTCTTGCCTTTATTCATTTCCCCCTTTGATCTCATGTATAGGTATGAAGCTGTTACCTCATAAACAATTTTTAGGGTCACACATAATTATGTAACAATAGTATTATATACAAATTATTCACTTCCATTAGGGTTTTATGAATCAGTGAGCCTAATTTTGATATTTCATTATCAAAATTGAATTCATTATTTCCCCAAAATCATAATTAGAATTATTATTATACCAAACATTTATTTCCCTAAAAGTTCCTAACTCACATTCATTTATATTGATATAAACATGAAAGACATAATCTGGAGTTTCAAAACTGCTGTGTAGAAGACTCAGAATATATGTCCTCACTTATCTCTGGCTTGTGTATCTCAGGAAAGTTTTGTTATAGCCATTCCTCAAGGCACAATAATCTTTTGTTGTTGTTGGTTTTGCTTTTTTAAAAAATGCTTTCACATATGCTCATTTATCAGGCAGAAATATGCTTTATGTATCTGAAATGTTCTGAGGTGAAGTCATTATATCCACATTAAAGCATTATAGTTGTAATCAAAATTTATATCTAATGTGTTATGTCTATTTTATCTCTGAAGGAGTTAGCAGATTAGATCCTAACTGAACCTCCATAATGTAAATGCAGCACCTGGCCTCTTTATTTCTTAGCCCATGGTATCCTTTATCCAAAAGATATCACTGACTTTAATGGAGTGATACAGCTGACCTTACAAAGTTCTAATTAAGAGATCATTTGCTTCTCTAATAAATAATAACCATGATAGCCACTGTTGTTCTGGAGTGACTTGTAAAGGGGAATTCCAGGTGTGGGTAGAATGTCATTATCACCTTCATAAAACTCTAATCATATGGAGCTTACCTAGCCATCATAAATTCCCTAAAGAGTATGACATCACCGACCACATTTCAAGTGTCCCACTGACCAACTAAAAACTTAGAGACAAGCTGATCGCAAACCTCTCAGGCCCAATTTCAATCTAAATTCTGGGAGAGTGAAGGATTTAAATAAAATCTGCCTGGATCCATGCTATGTTTTTTGTTTGTTTGTTTGTTTGTTTTTGCAACACATGTTCGCAACACATATTCACAACACTGATGTCAGTAATTGGCTTTCTGCATACCGGGGGAATAGACTCAGTTTTGGTGCTCTACAACAATACTTCCAACCAGTTGGGGTGCTGTTCAGCAACCATTCCAGATGCTATCCATATTTTTCAAAGTTACTTGAATGCTAAGAAACTGCAAGAGTAATGTATTTGGAGTTAGCAATGAAGATGTGTGAAGTATTTGGGGTGTTTTGTGTGTATGAGGAGAGAGGATTTTCTTGATACTCATTTCCATGTTTTTATGTCTTCCAAAAGTGTTTATCCATTATTTTGTGAAAATATATTTCAATGCCAAATGTTTTCACATCAAAATAAAATTATTAAAATTATCTTGGCCTGATATACTTTAATAACATCACACTTTTAAATAACCACCACTGGTTTAGTCAGTATAGTATTCTTTGAGGGAATAAATAAATTGAAAAATGCAAATCAATGCTGATATATACATGCATGTCAGCAGATGACAATCGGAGAAGACATGTGTAGCTGGGAGTGCTGAGAGCTTTTGGACTGGACCAGGTGGTGCAGAGAGCTGGAAAAGGAGAATCACTGAGCAATGTGAGCAAAACTTTTTGGAGTGTACCAAAGGAAGGCAGGAGCAATGCAGATGAGTAAAAACTGCTGAAAACACCCTAAGTTGGAGGAGGGTGAGTGCAGGTGAGTTATGTCAAGGCATCCCAAGCCACAGACAAAAGCTGAGTGATTTTTGAACCACTACATGGAGATTCCCAGCCAGGATCTTCCCCAAAGAGCGCATGGGAGGCAAAAACTTCATGGGAAAAAACACTGGTGAAGGTAGGCAAAGCTTAGGAGAAACCCACGGGCACTTGACTGAATTCCCCTCTCCCCCAGCCTAGGAAGGCACGCCATTGGAGAATGAGCCATTGGGGAGGAAGTATCTGGGGAGTGAATCATCTGAGAGAGGAACACATGGAGCAAAAACTGAGTTTACCCACAATGAAGGGTTTATGTCCCAATCCACACCTCCGCCTAGAGAGATACCAAGACCACCCCAGAGGCAAACACATGTTCCTGGGGTGGCAGAGTCTGGATTGGAATCAACTGCACACAACCCAGTGTAAACTGCAGGGAAACTCCAGATGTGTTTAGGTCAGCGAGGAATGGGATCTGGATGCCACATAACAGCTGAAAGGGCCTGGTAGCATAAGTCGTATTCACTGCTCACTGCTTACGGCTAGAGAAGGCAAGTCCACGTGTAACTGATGATGCAACTCAGAGAAGGCAGTTCAAAGAGCAACCATCCACAGGCAGGTGCAGAGTGAGTGTCCCTGCACCTCAGCAGCTTCCCAGACCCCATAAACCTTAGAACACCAGCAAAGCACCAAAACCCGAAGGCCCACAGGGGCACACACGTTACCAACAGGAACGAAAAAGACCACAGATCTGAAAGGCCATGGGGAAGAGCAATAAGAAAATAGGAAGCAGCATAAATGAGGAAGCTAGCGCATTCCGCAAAAAATGAAGAAAAGATCACATCAGTCTTAGAGCTGCAGGATGAAGACACTGATGATTTCACAAAGAATACAAAAAATCATCATAGAACTCTTCAGAGATAATGAGAAATGATAGAACTCAAGCCACTTAAAAACTATATCACTACAGACACAGATTCTATAAAACAGGTCCAAAAGGAAATACTTGAGCTAAAGAACACCATAGAAAGAATGCTGCAGAAGAAAGAATATCAGAATTGGAAGATAACCAAGTAGAGAACACAAAATTCATTAAATTTTTTGAAATAAATTCTGAATAAAGCCAAAAAATGTATTCAAGAAATGAATGCACTATCAAAGAAAAAACCCTGTATGTCAGAATTATAGGAATTCCTGAAGATGTGGAAAGAGAGGCAGGATCTTCTTCTCTGTTTCTGTACCAATATCAGACTGTTTTGATAACCACTGCTCTGTAGTATATCTTGAGGTCTGGAATTGTGATTCCTTCAGCTTGGTTTTTATTCTTCAGGATAGTTTTGGCTCTTCCTCTTCTCTTGTGATTCCAGATGAACTTTTGTATCATCTTTTCTTTTTCTGAGAAGAATGTTGTTGGGATTTTGATTGGAATTGCATTGAATCTTTATATTACTTTTGGTAATCTGGTCATTTTGATAATGTTGATCCTGCCAATCCAGGAACATGGTAAGGTTTTCCATTTTTCAAGATTTTCTATTCCTTTTTTAATGCTTTATAGTTTACATCATAGAGGTCTTCCACATATTTAGTTAGCTTAATCCCTAGGTATTTAAGATTCCTCTCCTCTATTTTAAAAGGGAACTGTACTTACAGTTTCTTTCTCATCCATGGAATTATTTGTGTACACTAGTGCCATCAATTTGTGTTCATTAATTTTGTATCCTGTTACTCTGCCAAAGTCTCTTATGAGTTTCAATAGTCTCTTGACTGAGTCTTTTGGTTCTCCTATGTAGAGAATCATATTGTCTGCAAATAGAGATAATTTCATTTCCTCTTTTCCATTTTTTGTTTCAAATCCAGTTATTTTTGCTGTGAATGTTATCTTTTCACATTTTCTCTTGATTTGTGTCTTTTTTAGCTATTGCTTGTGATTCATTAGACCAATAAATAAATCCTGTAGATCAATAGATCACTCATTAGAGACATTTTACTTGTAGGTACGTGATTTTTGTAAATGTCCCTTCCAACTGTGTTTTTACTACATCCCATGAGCTTGATTTTCTTGTTTCTATTGTCATTCCTAAGCGCTTCATGGGTCATGCAATAGCATGAATTTCTACAAGAAGGTTTTTGATTGTCTTCTTCATCCCTTTATTGACACATTGGTCATTCTGTAGCATGTTGCTTCACTTCATGTTATCGTAAATTTTCCATTTTCCTTACTATTGTGGATTGTGTTTTTTGGCTCTGTATTTACAGGGATGTGTAATAGAAGTGTGGCAGGGATTGACATGTTCAGATGTGGAGACATAGTGCAGTGCAGTATGCATCTCTGTATCCGGACTGAAGATGAACTCCTTTTGAAACAGTTGAAAATATCCTGACATTAGGATGCTGTATTCCCTGATATTAACCATGTCAGGAAACACTTCAATAGCAGAATGCTCAACTTATGACTGTTCTTGAAGGACTACCCATTGTAATACTAGAGAGGAAACCAGAGGGGGGAGAGGATTTGGAAAGGGGAATGACAAATCCCATAGCCTATGGAATAGTATAATAAAATAATAATCATAATTAAAAATGAAAAAAGATGTTATTCTGTTCTTTCAATTGTCTGATATCCCTTTCTTACAATTCCAAGTATTTTATGTCTGAGAATCCATTATCCTTACCATCAGAGACAAGAATAAAGTCAAAAAGACTTCACATTTTGAGAGAAGTCTGAGTTATGAGTAGAAGAATTAGTACAACTGACTGACTTGTAAGGTAAAATTTGCAATGATTAAAAATGCATTGTTATGATAGATTAATAAATAAATATGTATCTTTAATCCATAAGGATTCCTTTGAAGAAGAAAAATTGAAAGAGTCAAGGTAATAGAGGAGAAAACAAATAGAAGGTATGAGGGATATGACTGCCAATAGAATAGAATTCGGTACTTGAGACATAAAGTAATACAAACTTCATTTTTCTTGAAAATGCTCAGTCTCTGAAATGAACTTTGTAATCCAGATAAAAAATTTTAAAAATGAACTGTGAGCAAGTATTAGGGCATTTGCATGTGGGTTAAACATCTCTGTCTTTTTGTTTTCCCTTTGGCAGTGTTGACTCTTGTCCTTCTTTGCAGTTTTCAATACGTGGGAAGAGGCTTTTTTTTTTTTAAATAATGGAGATTCTATAGTTGTTTCTGCATGTGAACTGCATTTTATCAATAACTATTATAATTCTGAGAAAATGCCACAGTCTCAGAGCCCATTTTAAAAGCATCCGTATGTTTGTAAGTTGCAAATTGATGACATTGTTTTCTATAAAGCAGGATGAATTGGCTGTTCAACGTAAATGCTTTTGCTAAGAATAAAAAGAAAATATTTTTAGGTGATGATGATGTGTGTTGAAATTATTGCACTGAGATAACTCAAAGATTTCGATCTCAGATTTACTAAGTGCAGCAAGCTAGCAAACATATCTTCTTCCCTTTGACAAGGAAAGGAAGCGCACAAGTGTTTTCTTCCGTGACCAGGTCACCTTGCCCTCCGTAACTATTACATATCAATCACAAAACTGACAGTCAAATTTACAGGTAGTTGTATTTTCAGCACACTGCTTAACTTATTGTTGAATTTATACTCAGTCATAGCTATTAGATTGGTAGCAAGTACAGAATCCACAATGGGCCACAGCAGCTCATAATACCATTCATTAATTTTCCACATACCATTCAGATTTCAGTGCAGGATATCCTGTTCTTACTGTCTAATGCAACACTGTTCTTTCACAATTCTTTTCATTCTGATGCTTATTTTGGTATTTCCCCTTTTCGTTCTTCACTCATCTTTCCTTCTTAATTTTATTGTCAATCATCTCAGCTATTTTCAAATTATCACAGGATAAAGAGTTATATAAAATGACATGGGTTTATGCTCTTTTGTTTTTTGTTGTTGTTGAACTCCCAATTGTATACCCGTTTCAAAAACATTTTCATTGGGGAGCAGGGAGTGGTGTGTTCCATTTTCTGGGAAAGCAGTGGAGGATGGCCCAGTGCCTTGGGGCCCTGCTCCTGCGTGGTAGACCCAGAAGAAGGGCCAGGCTCCTGGCTGTGTATGGGCTTGTTTCTAGTTGTTGCAGCCACTTGTGGAATGAACCAGTGGAAGAAAGATCTTTCTCTCCTTTTCTCTGTAAATCTTGCTTTCCACTTAAAATAAGTAAGTGTTTAATAAATTTGCTTTTTCTCCCCAAAGTTAATACCACATTAAAAAAAGAAATTCTGGTGAATTGTTTGGGTTTACTGGTACTGTTTGGGCTTATAAATTTAGGTTTCTTTGTTCTTTACCAGATACGGCAATCATTTTGAAGGAGACAGAGATGGTGAGGAGGAAAGAGAAGGATAGAAAATCTTCCCTTTTTTTTTCACTTACTTTTTTTTTAACTGATTCACTCCTAAATGGCCTCAACAATGAGGTTCCAGCCAGGCAAAAGCAAGGAGCTAGGAATTTCATCCTCATCTCTCTCGTGAGTGGCAGAACCCTAACTATTTGGACTATGCTCTATCATTTTTTTCCCAGGCGTATTAGCAGGAAGCTGGACAGAACAAAGAGCAGCCCACTAGTGTGTTGTGCTGATGTTGCAAGAAATGGCTTAACCCACTGCACCACAGCACTGCACCACAGCACTGTTCTCATAGCAAGTTTTGTTTGTTTTGTTTTCTACTATAATGTCTTTGAAAGGGTTTCTGTTTCTTAATCTCTGAGTTCAACTTTTATAGATTCCATCACACAGGCATTGATCCACTTGATTTCATATGCAGTTTTCAACAGTTTTAATTTATTTTCTATTTTGCTACCTTGCATAAAAAATTTTCAAAGACCTGCTTTGAACTGACTAATCCTTTTTTCTTCTTGACTCCATATTCAGGGGAATCTGTTATCTGAATTTTTTTGTTAATTTTTATAATTTTTTTACCTGTATGATTTTTTTGGTTTTGATACTTTTCCATAATTTATATTTCTAACTCTTTTTCTTCTTTAACTTCCAATAAATATCTATCACATTTGTTTTAAATTTTCTGGGATCAAATTCATATATCTTCATTTCACTGTTATCTATTTCTGCAAATTTATGCTGTTTTTTTACATGATAAAAGATTTACTTATTTATCTGAAAATAAGAGATACAGAAAGAGAGACTACAAGCAGGTGACCATGTTTCCACTAGTTCAATCCCCAAACAGCCACAGTGATGGGGTGAGCCAAATGTCAGGGTCAGGGTAAGCGCCTCAAACTCTTGGGCCATCTTCACTGCTTTTCTGCATGCATGAACAGGAGCTAGATCGGAAGTGGAGCAGCTGTGATTCAAAAACTGGCATTCGTATGGGATGTAGGCAAACCGAATGGCAGCTTACTTTGCAGGAGTACAAGGCCAGCCCCATTTCTTTATTTGCAAAAATACTGTCCTGTTTCTTTTCTTTTCTTTTCTTTCTTTCTTTTTTTTTTTTGAGTCTTGGTGTCAGAATTTAATATCAGACTGGCTTTGTGTGTAGAGACCCTCAGCAATGAAGCAAAACCTTACGTTTCAAGCTTCTGTTGTTGATTTCTGTGGTCCCCAGTTGTCTGGTATGTATTGGAGCCTGTATTCACTTTAACACAGGCAAGACAGACACTAATGTCTTGGAAAACCCCATAATAATCAGAATATTAAATATGCAGTCAGGACCCTTCCTATCTTGCTAGGGAGAAGGTGGTAGCTGTCTTTTTAAAACATACTCACTTTGCACTAATTCAAAGGATGAGTTGTTTCTTGGGCTAGCTTCGTGATTCAAACCATAGGTTTTGCTGTTAGTTTTCTCTTGGCATCTAGAGTATGCTAGGTTTGTTTACTGCTCTAATTCATGTGGAACCCAAACCAGTACCGTGGACAGGCTCCAGAACAATCAGAAAAGGTAGACATCTATTGCACTACTTTCCTTCCATTCTCAAAGAGAAGATTGGATGCGGGGTTTTTCCTATGATTTTATGGCATTGTAAAAGGTACATAGCTCATGCTGGAAGGCAGGGGTATTGAATAATCATTCTATGTACACTGGTCACCTGGCACTTGGAAATCATACACAAAGCTGCTATTTTGTGTCCTGTTTTGGAATCACTGGTTCGTGCTGGGCAAGAAAATCTAAGGTTTTCTAGTCTACCAATTAGTGGCATATAAATGCTTTCAACATACTGTTTTCTGTATAGAATTGTCAGGATTAAATTTACAAGTCTTTACATAATTATTTTTTAAAGATTTATTTCATTTTTGTTGGAACGGCAGATATACAGATAGGAGGAGAGACAGAAAGATCCTCCATCTGTTGATTCACTCCCTAAGCAGCCGCAATGGCCAGAGAAGAGCCAATCCGAAGCCAGGAGCCTCCTCCGGGTCTCCCACGCAAGTGCATGGTCCCAAAGCTTTGGGCCGTTCTCAACCCACCTTGCCAGGATTAGAACCGGCCCTCATATGGGATTCTGGTGTGTGCAAGGCGAGGATTTTTTCCAGTAGGCTACCGCACCGGACTCCACAATGCATTTTTAAGAATTGCAAGAAACTTACGGTGTTTGTTTTTCTTTTGGGTGTTGTACCACATATTAAATACACAGAAAGACGTTATAATTTTATCTTTTATGTCTGGCTAAAATCTTTCATAAATATTAGTCTAATTATTGCAAATACATATTTTAAAACTGAAAGTTATTTTTCATCACTCCATTTGTTATGTCTGCAGTCTGGAGAGTCACTTAATTGCAGTGATTCTAGTATTACTCCTTTTGCCCTTCCTCACCTTACACTTTTTATGAAATGCCTGATTTTAAGATTCAGCATTTTTCTCTTTTTTTTATAATTATTTTAATCTTCCCATTTTGTCAAAACTGAGGGTAAATCCCTAGCCACGTGTAGCAGTAGGCAATTATGACAATAAAGGTCTACTTCCTAAGACATTTAGAAAGACTAATTATGTATAATAGATAATCAAATGACACATTCACTCAGATCATTTCTTCTTTGCATTTGAATATAATTAATACTGATCAAAATTGTTGTTTTCCCTTTGCTGTGCACAGCGAAAGTCACCTGTTCTCTGCAGGACGTTTCCCCGTGGAACTGATTTGATCTCTCTGTGTGTTTGTGCTTGCTCATGACAGGCTGCCCTTCCCCCGTGTTCCTGGTAGTGGTGCAGATAAATGCTCTGGTGTAGATGCTGAGCTCTCTGTGTCTGGAATGATGGTTAATCCACATTTTTAAATGTTTAGCCTTGTATTTATCTTCTGTTGTGCTGACATCTCTAAAAAGTACAATAAGTATTTCTATCTCTTGTTTAATTTTTAAAGATTTATTTTATTTTTATTTGAAAGACAGATTTACAGAGAGAGAAGGAGAGACAGAGTGAGAGAGGTCTTCCATTTGGTGGTTTTTTTTCCCTAAGTGGCTACAACGGTTTGAACTGTGCTAGGCCAAAGCTAGGAGATGGGAGCTTTCTCTAGTTTCACGTGTGGGGGCAGAAGCCCAAAGACTAGGACAATCCTTTGCTGCTTTCCAAGGGCACAAGCAGGGAACTGTATGGGAACTGAATCAATCAGAACTAGAAAAAGCACCCATGTGGCATACCAACCTAGATGCTCAACTTACTATGTCAGGCCTCCAGCCCCTCTTGTTTGATTTTAAATTAGAAATGTTCTCCCTTTTTTTATATTTTTCTATATACATTGCAGAGCCTTAATTCTTATATATTTATTTCACAGAGGCATTAGCTTTAATACACAAAATTTCAAATATTTTCTCATGAGATCAATAAAGGCACAAGTTTCCGTCACTCAATGAATAAATCATGATTAACCTTATGTTTTACTTTTGCATAAATATTATAAAAACAAAAATATCCATTTAGCACACCCTGTTTCATTCATTTGTTCTCTTCGTTTACTATCATGGCCAAGTTTAAATAAGAGAAAAAAAAAACCAGTGGCTCAGATCATGAGAAATATGTACATTACAAATGTGCTGACGTCTGTTTAAGCTTGGAAACTAACAATGTTTCTCTCTCAATAAAATTGAGAAAAAAGCCAGTATCAGAAAGTAATTTCTCTCTCCTACCAATTTTCCTTTTTTTTCCCCCAGAAGACCAAGTATGCTCAGCAATAATGCAATTCTTCTGTCTGTATCTATGAGGTTCTGAGTTTCTCGCATGATTCATTGAAATAAAATTAACATGATGAGTAGGGCCTTGACAAAGGCAACTCAAAATTCCTTTTTGCTTCTGGAAATGTAAGCATTAGGTGGGAGTTCAGGAAGCCAGCCCCTTTGGAATTTGAATGGGCATGTGGGCATTTCTCAAAACTCCCCAAGCTTGTTGCAATGATAAAGCAAAGCTTTCTGCTTTTCTCTAGTGAGAGTTTGTCTAAACACTTATCATTCCATGTTTCTTGGAGCTGATAACACCAACTATTGACTTCCACTCTGTCTGTCTTGAAAACCTGGTAGAGTTCAGGGTTTGCTAGGCCCCTGGGGGCAAAGAGAAGAAATGCTATTATTTGGAAATTATTTGAGATATTTAAGTGTTTTATGTGGGCCTTTGCCTCAATTCCTCCACCAGTTTCAGAATACAGCAAGTAGGTGAAGCTGTCGGCTTCATCCTGAGAAGCCAGAAGCTACTTGGGGGTCTCCCATGCGTAGTGTTCAGGATGCCAAGACATTGGGCCATCCTTGACTGCTTTCCCAGGCCACAAGCAGGGAACTAGATGGGAAGCGGGAGCACCAGGATCAGAACCAGTGCCCATATAGGATCCCAGTACATTTAAGGCTAGACTTTAGCTGTGAGGCCACTGAGCTGGGATCCAGCTTAGCTATTTTGATTTGGACTGGTATAAACATGGGAGTATGGATAGTTCTTTCACACTTGATCATAGCCAAAAGGCCAAAAAATAATCAGATAATTATTTCAAATGCTGATTTCTTCTCTTCTGCGTAAATTCCCAAGAGGGGAATAGCTAAGTCATTTGATAGATCTATTTGCAGATTTGTGAGAAATCTCTATCCTGCCTTCCATAGTGCTTGCACTAGTTGACATTCATACCGACAAAGAACTAAGATGTAATTTTCCCCAAAATCCTTACCAGAATTTGTAATTATTATTATTACTTAGAGCACTTTTCTGTACTTTTGAGGAATAATGATTTTTCTAGTTACTATTTGTTAAATTATTTATTTGGTGGACAGTTAAGCTTGTGATTAGAACGAAAATGAAAAGCATTTTGTAAATGTAAAAATTAAAGTAAAAAAGGAAAAGTAGGAGACAATGTGGAAATGAGGGAGTAAGGAAGATGGAATGGGAAGTGTCTTACACTGTTAAAACTGTAAATATGAAGTTTGTTCCCTTTATATAAAAAAAGAAGAAAAGAAGTAGAGCTTATTCAATCTAATAATGGATACAAATTTCTCAAACCTGGGAAAAGGAATAGTCATTCCAAAAGAACACCTCAGGGAAGACTCAAAAATCCAGAGGAGAGACAAAGACATGCAGGGGTGTGTGTGTGTGAGAGAGAGAGAGAGAGAGCGAGAGAGCGCGGGTGCTCTTGGACCTTCCATCTGTCAGTTCACTCTTCAGATAGGTGCAGTGAACCTAGCCCAAGTCAAGAGACTGGATCTTCACCTTGGTCTCCCTCAGCCCCCTTTGCATGCTCCATACACCTGGGTGGCAGGGACTCCAACACTTGGAACATCTTCTGATGCTGTCTCAGACACTTCAGCTGGTTTCTGGATGTGAAGTGGAGCAGCCAGGAGTTGAACTTGTCCTCATATGGAATTCTAGTGTCACCAGTGACAGATTAACCTGTTTTATAACAGTGTGCACCTCCCCCACCCCACCCCACCACACACCAATAAGATGGATCATACCAGTTCTCTTGGAGAGTGAAGTAGCTCTAAAGATCAATAAATGCACAGTAATTATGGCATCATAATTCCAATCTGAGCTGTCCATGTATGTATTTCTTTTGTGTGAGAATATCTGCTTCTTTGTAGCTTTCCTAGTAATGAATCTTTAAAATATTTTTGTGCATAAATCTGAGCTCTCTAATATAATCAATTTTTCATGCCACAATTTCCTTGAGTAAATCCTGACCATAAGCTTTTTTGTTGTTTTGAAATTCCTCTTTAACTACAGACTGAAGTAAAGTTTTATATGCTTAATCTCAAATTTTTCTGTGACAATGTATTTTTCACTATTTCATTCATGGTAATGTGCCTGCAAATATGTTCCTTGGATTCATGTTGATTCACATATTCTGCACATAACTAAATACTGAAAATGAGATTATGCACTTAATATTTATGTAATAAGTTGACATTGGCTTGCATCCTGTTGTGCGACAATCAAATTTATTTCACTAAACTGAATGTAAATAATGAATTAGATTGGTACAAACTGCGAAAAGTAATAGGACTGATGAGTAACATATGATTGCATGATGGATTAGGAAAAAGTGTGCACACATGCAGAGTTTGTTTTTCACCATGGGCTATTTGTTATAAATTACACTGAGGGATATCAGGATGGGTAGTGTCTCACAAGCTATTAGGGTCAGCCGTGCCTAGCATTAAAACATATGGGATTACCTATTGCTTTGGCAAAACACTTTGCCTGAGGCAGAACAATCTTTCAAGCCTAGCCTAAGTATTCTTCATTATAACTTCTTCCAAATGAACTACATTGACATGTTAGTTATTGATTATTTTTATGTTCCCAAATGTCTGGATTTTTAAGACACTTAGTTTATTAGCGTTGACTCTCGTCAATATCATTAATATTAACGCATACAGGAAGGAAAATTCCTGATGAAGAGCCTGTCTTCCCACCATCATCCCCAGTTTTTATGGTGCTTTTTTCTACTCTAAATAAGAAAGGTATTAGAGGCGAATTTAGAGCCAGCAGTAAAACTTGTATTCCTGAGGCACCAAATAGTTAGGAACTTTCCACTTACATTTCCATGTATATGGCAGCTGACATGAAGTAGAACTTCATTGTGAGCTAGTTTCCTTTTATTACTTAATGAATCCATGATTCTAGTTCCTTTCTTATATTTATATCAATTCATATTTAATTCAATTAAGGGCAATGCGTAAGAATTTTAGAGAACCAGGGTATATTCAAAGGGTATCTCATATTTAGTATGGTGCTAGCCACTAGATAGGATATTAAAATGTTTTCTCTTTGGTTATCTTACTTTTTAAAATGTTTGTTTTTATTTATTTCCATCTCTCAAAGACAGAGTGACACAGAGAGAAGAAGAGTAAAATTAGATAACCATGCAGGTGCCTACAACCAGGGTTAGGTCAGGCTAAAACCAGGAGTCCATAGCACCATATGGCCCATCTGTTGAAGGCAGGGTCCACACATTTGAACCATCATGAGCTGGGCTCACCTGCCCCAGGATGCATGAGCAGGAAACTAGACAGGAGTCAGATTAGCTGAGCTTGGAACCAGCATTTCAGCAAGTGGTGCCAGCATCCCAAGCAGTGGTTTAAGTTTCTGTGCTACAATGCCCAACCCCATTTACCCCCAGATTCATATGCCAATTAAGGAAATAAATTTTTTAAAAATGTATTGAATATCTACTTACTAGACTCTACAATAAGTGCTGTGTGAAACACAATGAAATTATGTATCTCTTTGAGGAAAACATGCTGTACAATCCACCTGGCACAAAGGATAAGACAAAATAATATCCATAGCAGCTCAATCTAGATCTGGACCATAATATTTTTCAGACAAATAGATCTTTGCTTTTAATTATTGCATGGAAATGCTACTTTTAACAAATACAGTAATTTTTAATTGATACTGACTATTGCATTGTTATGTTTAATATATGTCTTCTATCAGCCAGGAGATGGTCTCCCTGAGTTAGTTCATCCAGTTCTTCAAGCCAATATATAAGTAGTGTACTGTAATAATTTTCATTTTATAATATCTTTAACTTCATATTTAACTTAAGTATATTTACTATTTTAAGAAATAAGCATGGAGGCACTGAGAGTTTATATAATCTAACCAAGAATTCACAATTGGAAAGTAATAAAAGCAATGAATATGCACACTTGAATAATTCTTCATAATTATGATGGTTCATCAAAGTATTTATAATCCAGCGCTTAAAGTCAACCGTTGTCTGCCAATTCCCCAGTGACAGAACTGCATTGGTATTTGTAAATCTTCATTAACCACAGGTCAGTCACTTAAGGTGTGCACAATTTGCACATTAACCTATTAAGTAATTAGTTCTTTGGGTTGCTGCTATTTGTCACAAGCTTCACAAAGATACATTAGACAGATGAAGTCCTTGTCCTTATATTCTACGAGTTCTAAAGGACATCTTGGGTAATAATCACCTATGCTAATATTTCCTTAAAGAGGAGTCATCTTCACCAATTATTTTAATTAAAAATGTGGTGATATCATATGACGTGACTGCCATTGCCTGAGGAATGAGGTATCTTTCTATTATACATGGTAATGCATGTTATCTTTTAATACGTTCTTTGCTCTTCTTCACATTGTGTGACTTTCCAGTCATAAAATTCACCCATTCGATGTGAAAATCAATTACAATACATTGCATAAACTTCAGAGGATATTTGAAAGACAGAGAAAATTATAGATCCTGAGCTTTGTCACAGGTCTGCCAAGTTTGATATGTCAACCTGTCTTCACCTTTTTCAATCTGTTTCCCACTCATGCTAATTCACCTTGAAGAAGCTGGAAACTTCATCTTAGGAAGCAGGTGAAACTTGAGCGAATACTGGAACCTGAAGTTGTGAGGTCAGAGATATTGTATCTTAAACGATGTGAAGGTTTTGATCCCACAGCTCTTGAACTAGATTAGATGGAGAGCTGTTGAAGTTAACCAATTCTCGGTTTCATTTTTCAAAAGATGAAGGGGGTAGTAAGTAATAAAGCTTCCTGATATTAAATAAGTAAGAAAGTGATAGGGCTCTGGGACAAATGAAAAAACAGCACACCAATATGACATGACCTAATGTGGGGAAAGAAATAACAACCCTGGAATCAGGCAGACAGAAGTGAATATGTTACCACAAGGACTCTTGCCACGGACTACATGGTTTCAGATCCTGTCTGAGGCACTTGCCAGTGGGCATTCTTCAACAAATTACATGAGCTCTCTATTGATCTATTTTCTTGTCTCTACAATGTCAATAATGTGTACATTTGCTTTGTATGATTCTTGTAGTTTTTGAATGGAAAAATAGTTATTCTTACCATACCACTCTAAGATAGACCCTTTTTTTATTATACACTTACTACTTGCCAGTGTTGTAGCCACTCTACATAATGGCTTATACTATCCTTGGTATAAGCTAAAAGGACATTTTTAACTGAATTTTGTAGATTAGGAAACCACAATACAGAGAGCTAAATTTTTTGTCCAGATTCATGTGCATAATAAACAGTGGGGTGATTTAGATTCCTATTTTTTGAGCCCAGAACCAATGCTCTTAATATTGTTTTTAGAGAAAATAAGGAGTTGCCAGGATGATACATTCAAATAATTTAAAAGTGGTTTCATTGTTTAATTCTTTTTCTTGATCTGTACTTTCATTTCTGCTTCTACGTTTATAAAGCAGAAAATGTTATAGTTCAAGTCACCTATGCATTCTCTTGAAATGTATTTGTCAGTTCAGAGAGCTTGCAGTCCACCCCTGCGTTTGTGACTAAATGTGAACAGAAAATGGTTTTACCTCTGTTTCTGTTCCAGTCTCCTATACCTTCCCCTGGCAAGTGGATCCAGTGACCCATTTCTAATAAAAAGAATCCTGCAAGAACAATGTCACTTTTGGTTGGGTTACAAAATGACTCACATGATAAAGCAGGCATGGGGCCTAGCTTTAAACACACTTGCATCCCATGTTGGAGTACCTGGGTTTGATACTCGATGCAGCCTGCTGATACCAGCTTTTTGCTGACGCACATCTTGGGGACAAAAGTGGTGACCAATATGTTGCTCCTGCCTTTGGCCTGCCACAGCATTGGTCGTTGTGGGTATTTGGTGAGTGGATCCATAGCTGGAAGCTTTCACCTTGTCCATTCTTCAAGTTAAACAGTAAAAAATTTTTAAAAATGAGCCTGACATTAGTCCTCTCTCTACTTTTCTCCCACATTCTTCATGGTGATAGCCATTCAGTGTGGGTGAGCATAACCAAGCATCTAAATTCTATGGGCAGTGGTCACAAATCAACCATTAGACAACATCTAATTAAACAACATTTAATTAGACAATATTCATGTAGAATCCATGAAAGTGTTGCTTCTGACTAGCGTGAAGGGGTATGACTGGTAATGTGATTGCAACCTTGTAGGAGATCCTTTACCTAAAGATCCTGGGTCTGCAATCCCAGCCATGTTGAACATGGATTCCTGACCCACAAACACTGAGTTAAGAGATAGATAAATTTTAGGCAACTAAATTTTGTAGTGATTCCTTATACAGTAATAGGCTATTCATACACTCAGCGTATTATTTCCGGTTCTGTCTTTTTGAATCAGATACAAACTATAATCTATACTAATTGAAGAAAATTTTAATTTATTTCAAATTCATTTTATTTGGCAAGTAAAAATTGTATTAAAAACTTTTATGTTCAGTTTTTCTGCATTGCTAACTGCAATGGAAGATTTCTTGAGAACAAGAATCTCGGGGATAAATTCAAGAAATCATATAGCTGTAATTTGACTGTTTGCCTCAAAGAAACTGGTTATTTTGGCTGGCATAATTATTGGGTTTTCTTTGAACATTGTACTCATTTGTGTATCTACTCATCTTTCTCATCTTAATTTCAGCTACTATATAACAAATTAGTTTTACCTCATGTATCTGTTTTCTGTATAGTTGTTCTGCATTGCTGGTTTAGTTTTGTAATTGTTGCCCAGCATCTTTCCCTTCCTGTTATGAATTAACTATTTTTTCCCCCAAGAACACAGCCAAGTCCAGTTCTCAAAGCTTTATGTGAATGATGCTGAGCAATAGAAACAATCAATTCTGCTGTTTTAAATTGGGGCCTTCGGCATATTATTAGTTTGGACTAGGTTGGTATCATGAAGCCTTCCTGACAGACCATTAGTCACTTTGTAAGAGATGAGGAGGGAGAGAGAAATGGGTGGGAGGAAGGAGAGAGAGAGAGAGAGAGAGAGAGAGAGAGAGAGAGAGAGACAGAGAGAGACAGAGAGAGAACTCAGATACAGACATACACATGTACTCCCAGCCTCTTGCCCTGTGATTCCCTTTGGCCAAAGAGTCATGACTGTGCCATCATCAGATTCTAAAACAGTGGGGTCCTCACTATTTTGGATGGTGACCATTCTGATTTGTGAGTTGAAAGCATCCTATTCTCTTTATAAAGAGCCTGCTTTAGGCATATTATAGCAGCCAAAACTGACTAAACATTTTCCTGCTTTAAAGAAACCACCAAGTTACATGCTTCCTGTATGTGGTTGATGTGTTTGAAATGATTCCCTTTTTTTAGTTTCCTCCTTAGTGCATTATTTAAACATTTTTTCCTGATCTAAATGGGATATCCTTTTTCTTTTTTATTATCAATTTTTAAAATTAATAGAACAGATTTTATGTGTCAGTACAGTTCTGATAAAACAACTACATTTCCCTCTCTCTGCTGCTCCCCACTACCTCTTCCACCATCACTCCACTCTCTTGAATAATATTTACAAAGTGGTAATTTTAATTGACTTCATAGTCACAGGCTTAATCATAATATTCAACAAGTAAATGATAAAGAACCCACAATACCACATTTACAATGGATTATAACTAAGAGCTCAAAAATGACAGTCATATCCCAAAGTGACCATTTCATTGTTACACATCGAACTTTTGTCCAGGCATGAGCACCTGATGCTAAGTTGGTCAGTAACTCACTCACTCTCTCTCTCTCTCTCTCTCTCTCTCTCTCTCACACACACACACACACACACACACACACACACACAGACCAGGGAGACAGATGATTTTTCCAGGGGAAAACAACAAGATGAATCAGCGGTGACATTCCAGCTATATAATAATACGAAGGTTGAATAATTCTCAAAACAGGAGAATATATAAAGACATCACAACATGGGGAAGGAGAAATAATGTTGAAAATGTCTGAAACAAAATTAACTCGTTGGAAACATTTTGTGCCTGTAGCCAACAGTCTTAAACAATGAAGCAGTGCCTGGTTTTTAGAATATTAGTTTATTTATTTATTTGTTTATTTGAGATGCAGAATGGTAGAGTTGGGGCAGAGATCTTCCATCCACTGACTCACTTCCCAAATGGTCACAATAACCCACCTAGCTCAAGCCTGAATTAGGATTCCAAAGCTCCACTTAGGGCTCCTTCGTGGGTGGGAGGGTCATAATCACCCAAGCTATCCTCTCCTGCTTTCCCAGGGAGCTGGATCAGAGGCAGAGCAGTTGGAACTCGAACTGGCACTTTGACAGGAGATGCTGTTGCTGCAGGTGGCAGCTCAGCTTACTGCAAAACAATGCTAGCCCTGGTTGTATCAGTTTTCAAACCCATGACCCAAACATCATAAACAAAAATGTCATGATTGGTCAAATCAACATGAATCCATTCAGTAATGATAACATGTAATTTGTATCATTATATCTTCAGTTGGCTGGACCTATTATTTACTCTAGAAAACTGAAGCTCAGCTAAACTCATTGTTACTAATTTAGAGTTTACATATCATTCAATGTACTCCTCCAAACATAAATTTATGCAATATGCTCTCAAAATGGTCTTTCTTAATGTTAATGAAGAAACTGCAATTTGAGAATGCATTATAGATTTTATGACAAGTTAAAATGAGTTTATGATCAGGGTCAAATTCCCTCTTTTGCTATTCAGAGCAAAATCATATGAGGATATTGGCATACCTTTATCCACTTTGAAGTCAGGCAATCATAGTAACACTGTCCTCATTCTAACATATCATGAGAGATTTAGAAAAGGATTTTACTGAGAAAATGGGGGTATTTATCAAACACAGATTTGAATTTGCTTTAGGTTGTGCTTGATACAACTAAAGTCTTTAGCTCCTGGCTATGTTAGTATAATTTAAAGGTGAGCATAAAATTTTGTTCTCTGGAGCTAACCCTTTTGAAAGCTAGTTGCTTTTTAAATTAGTATGAATAATACATGAAGGGGAGATGGAGATTTTTCTCAGCTCACTCTATTGCAGCTATAAGATAGCAAATAACTGCTAAGGAAACAATTTCAAAAATAAAAAAAACTGGACAAAATCTATTATGCATTCATGTTATTGCTGCAAACCATCTTTTTTACTAACTTTCGTAGTATGTAACTATTAAAAATATTGATTAAAATATACATGTCATTCTTTCAGAAAAAAAGAAGCAACCCTATTAGCTATTGAGCTCAATTTGGAGATATTATGCTAGTTGTTGGGCAGGAAGTTTTACCTTTAACTTGCTATGTTCAACAAAACAATTGAAATAAAAGTTATTCACACTTTTTAATATTTCATTTTATTTGAAAGCTAGAGAGGCAGGGAGACAGACAGAGATCTTTCATTTGGTGATTCACTCTCTCAAATGCCAACAAGAAAGTGCTAGGTGAGACCAAATGCAGGAGACCAGAATTCATTCTGGGTCTTCTTCATGTGGGTCATGGACTCAATTACTTGAGCCGTCCCTTTCTGCCCCAGAGGAAATGCATTAGCCTAAGGTTGGGTTGAAAGCAGAGGATCCCAGACCTGAACCAGTACGCCAATGTGGGATGGACATTTTTGTGCCTTCATTATATTAGTATTTATTATTATGTACAAAATTCAGATGAAATTAAAACAATTTTTAAAATGCATTGGTTAAAATGTGTTGCAGTACAGTGTGTATGAATATGATGCATTGAGTCATGATGTGTTAAAGTATCTTAACTCCAAGCAGGTGTGACCCTCAGTACCACAGATTCATGCAAGTAGGTAGTCCAACAATTCTCGCTCAAACTTGATGAAAGCATACGCCTCTTCCGGATACGGGAAGCAATGACTGTATATATGCCAATGACTTTTAAGTCACAATCCTGTCATGTGGGAAAACACCAGATGTTTGGTTTGCCCAAATTCTATTTTAGTCATAAAGAACAGAGCAGTTAAACATTAATTTCTCCAGGAGATTCTCACAGCACCTATAAATAACAAAAGATACATCATATGAGGATGCTTTCTGAGGTTTGAAAAAACATGAATAAAAAGCATGAGCTTCATGTCATATAAAAAAAATCCAGTGCAGATTTTTTTTTTAGGAGATGTTGTATATGCCTATTACAAAATATGCTTGGGGCCCAGTTCAATAGCCTAGCAGGTAAGGTCCTTGACTTGAACGCACCTGGATCCCATGTGGGAGCCAGTTCTAATCCCAGCTGCTCCACTTCCCAACCAGCTACCTGTTGTGGCCTGGGAATGCAGTTGAGGATGGTCCAACGCCTAGGGACCCTGTATCCGCATGGGAGACCTGGAGGAAGTTTCTGGCTCCTGGCTCTGGATCGGCACAGCACCGGCCCTTGCGGTCACTTGGGGAATGAATCATCAGATGGAAGATCTTCCTCTCTATCTCTCCTCCCTCTGTATATCTGATTTTGCAATACAAAATTAATAACTCTTAAAAATATATGTTTAGATTTTAGGATTTTTTTTTCATCAAAATAAAACCATTCTTTTTCTATGAGCCTTTAAGCTACTCTCATATCTATGTATGAATACAATGATCAATTTAGTCGTTTTTAAGTTTAAATTAAACATACAATTGTATATATTCATAGAAACATATGCACACAGAAATACATATAAATGCTTTTTGATTAGAAGATCAAGGAAATCTCTGTATCAGATTTTGAAAAGTACAATAACTTTTAAATGTTGAAAGTATGAATGCTACCTTATAATTTTGCTTCCCATAGATAATAACACTTAGTTACTTTGAGGGCAATGGATTCACTGGGGAATACTGCTAAGCTTTCAATTCTGAAATGATTTTGAGGCTATTTACTTTGATCCATTAGAAGTTAAATTTTTTTATAAATGAAAAAGAAAGGAAAAGAAGAATGAAAAAAATCCTCATGTCTATCATTTCTTTCTGCTGCATATGTAGAGCTAAATTAAACTTTAAATAAATCTTTGTCCAATAAATTTATAGGAATTATATATTACTGTATGATTACTTTGTGATTATTATAAAATTTACTTCTTATAAATGCCATTGAACCTCTTTTATTTGAGTATTCTTTATCACTCTTGCCGATTTTCCTACTGAAATCTGATCCTTTTATTCTTTATCTGTGGAAATATAGGTAAACTCAAACTCTTGATCACATATAAGTTAGTCTATTTGTAAATTCAAAACATTCTATCTCAAAAACTATTGGCTAAAAAAGAATGTTTTCTCTGTTTGCTACTATCAAATAAATTAGAAAAGGTGATTGGAGCACAACCAAATAAAGCTAATTTAAACAAAATTTTAAAAGCTAACTTAAGCATTAAATCCAGTGATTTATGCATCTTGTGCTGTGAACAAATCCTTGAAGAGATTAAAAGAAAAACTGAGTGAGATCATCTAAATGTAACAATTACCTTGAGCAATAAAAATATTCTGCAACTTGAAATAATTTCAGACCAACGACAGTTTTTAGTATTTCCTACACTTACCTGCCCTTTATAAACATATTGCTTTTTCTGTTTTTAGTGTTCTATTTTTTGTAAAAATATTACCTCCCTCATATAAAGGACAACATGCAGTGCTTGTCTTAACTGTGTCTGACTTATCTTACTTAACACATGTACTCAAGCTTCATTCATTTTTTTCAGCAAATTACAGGATTTCATACTTTTTTTAAAATGAAAGAATAATGATCTGGTATGTGTGTATGACACATGTGTCTACTGATTTATTTCATATAGATACCTCGGTTGATTTCTTATTTTGGCTATGGTGAACAGTTCTGCTATAATCATAGTGGAGAAAGTATTTCTTGATACAATGTGTGCAAATCAGGAAATTCCATATAGAAATTATTATATTGGTACAGTCTGGTGTTTGCTTGAATTGGGCATAATTTTATAGTTTTTGGCATTTGACTGGCATGAAATTCAGTTGCTGATTGGCTAATATTTCTTTGGATAAAGGAATACATATATGTTAAGTTAAAATTTCCTTATATATAATGTTAGGTTTTACTTTGCAAAACATCTTCGGGCAGCT
Source organism: Ochotona princeps (assembly GCF_030435755.1). Taxonomy (NCBI): domain Eukaryota; kingdom Metazoa; phylum Chordata; class Mammalia; order Lagomorpha; family Ochotonidae; genus Ochotona; species Ochotona princeps. The sequence continues at coordinate 23,738,096 of NC_080836.1, forward strand.
CATCATTCAAGTAAAAAGGTTGACTTTAGGATGTTATTCTATTTCAACAAATTATATATGCTAATGATTAAAATATCCTAAATAAATTTATGAATTGAATTTGTTAAGTTATTGTTAGTGGAATTGGGAAAATGAGTAAATATATTCAAGATTTAAGGAACAAAGATTTCATTGTGGAAGATGTGAAACAAAAATAAGGAAACTTACCAGCAATCTAGATACTGTTGAAATTTTATTGGAGAGCTCAGACCAAACATGTTTGTGTTATCTTTTTCTTTATTGATAAATAATACCCAAAGTGAGAAACCCATAGATCCTCACTGTTTTATGGTAGATGTTCTATTTTCTATCCAATACCTCCCTGTCCTAAACATTGGAAGTTATGGCTCTGATTTTTCTAGCTGTAGACTGCTTTTTCCTGTTGTACATCTTCATGTCATTGGACCCGTGTGCTTGCAGATGAGCTCCTTACACTTGAATTCTTTCAGTATTATGCCTGTGAGAGGAACTCGTGTTGTGTGCAGCAGTCATCCTTTATTTTTTTCTCAATATAGATTTACTATCTTAATACTCATGTCTATATATTCTGTTTATCAGGTACTGGAGCATTTTTACTTCAATGTCTAAGGCTCAGCATTGAGTCCATCTGGTCCTGGGTCTTAGCGAGAGGAGTGGCTTTATGACTAATTCAGTCCCTTTCTTGGTTATTGCTGTATTTAGGTTTCTGCATACAGGTTATTGCTGTATTTAGGTTTTGTATCACTTCATCATTTAATTTTGGCTGATTGTATGTGTCCAGAAATATATTCATTTCTTCTAGATCTTCCAGTCTGCAAATTTTAATGATCCTTTTTATTTTTGTGGTATCCATTTGTATATTTCCCTTTTCACCTTTGATTGCATTGATTTGAGTCTTTGCTCCCCGTTTTTGGTAGTTGGGTCAATGATACATCATTTTTTAAAAAAAATTTCTATCAAAATATCTTCTCATTTCACTGATCTTTTATATCATTTTTGTTTCAGCTTTGTTTATGCCTTCTAAGTTTAGCTGTTTCTTCTCCCTACTAATTTGGGATTTGATTTGTTTTTGTTTTTCTAGGCTCTGGGAATGGAATGATAGATCATTTACTTTATCACTTTATAATTTCTTGATACAGGCACAACGTGCTTTATGTTCTTTCTTATAAGCAAAAGTTTGAGCTGTGTTTTCAGGATTTTTTCTTTTTCTTTAAATTTTTGTATAACTCGCTCTTTCATTCAGGAATGAATTATTCGGTCTTCATGTGTGAGGCTGTTTCAATGGTCAACAGGCTAATACTCCACCAACATGTGTCAGCATCCCATTTAGGTACCAGGTCATGTCCCATCTGTTCCACTTACCATCCATCTGTCTACTTATAGGCTGGGAAAGTTACAGAGGATAGCCCAATTCCTTGGGCCCCTGCATTCTTGTGGGAGTCCTGGCTCCTGATTTTGAATCAGGTCAGCTCCAGCCATTGAGGCCTTTTGAGGAGTCATTCAGTGGATTGAAGCTTTTTTTTCTCACTGTCTCTCCTTAAAAAATACAAAAATTAATCTCCATTAATTTCTTAAATTCTAGAATATCTTTGCTATTAATTTTCCACTTGGTTCCATGGTGATCAGAAAAGATATTTGCTTTATTTTCTACCATATCCTAGAGAAGTTCTATGCATTAATGAAAAGAATGTGTATTCTGCACCTGAGGGTTGAAATGTGCTGTAGATAATAATTAGGCCCATAGTGTTGGTTAGTTTTGTTGTTTGGTGACTTTCTGTCTTTTTGATTTATCCATTCATGAGAGTAGGGTGTTGTAGCCCCTCATTACTCTTTAGGAATCTGTGTCTCACTTTAGATTTGTTAACTTTGTGTTAAATTGCCCTCCCTTGTCTATTTTCACAGTTTCTGTATTGTTTCTATTTTGCTTTTAAGAAATTGTTACTGAAAAATTAGTTTCATCCTGTTAATTGACACAAATAAGCAAAAGGACTTTTTTTGAAAAAAAAAGTTCTATTCCAAAGCTTGAAAGTATGTAGAGATTTGTTATAGGATTGCTTTATTTTCATAGTTCTAAAAATACTGAAAATCATAGCAGAAAAGTACATAAAGGATGAACTGTAGAAGGTAGGTGAAATGCAAGCCAAAGGTTGTATAGTGAATGAGGACTCTTTGGAAGGTTTTGATTATTTGAGTCAGGTACAAAAGTTGATTTTGAGTTTATTGGTTTTATTTATACAGGAAAATAATAAAAGTAATAACCCTTTAATAATAAAACTGTGAGGGAATATTTGCACAATTAAAATCGAATTATCCATTCTTAGATTAACAAAGCATTCCTCATCATTAGAGATAATATATATAATTATGGGATTCTTTGAGAAAATTTCTGCAAGAAGAAGAAAAATCAAGGATCTAGAGATAAGAAGTAATGAATACCATGAAGGAGTGAAGGAAGAGGATGGCAAACAAAAATGATTCATTTCCTTATGTGATGAATGGGTAAAGAAATCTTGGAATGGAGAGTTGCTGCATATCAAATAATCAGTCAGTCCACTCACCAATAGATAATTATGGAGCTTTTTTCATATTTTATTTATTTATTTATTTTTCCATTTAAAAATTATTATTATCATTTTATAATACAGTTCCATAGGCTCCTGGTATTTCCCTTATCCCTGCCCCAATTTCCCCCCCAACCTAGTTCCTCTATATCATTACTAATGTATAGTTCTTCATATATAGTAATATGTCCATCATTGCAGGCATGGACAATGGCAGAGAGTCCAGCATGCTATTGTCAAGATAGAGTAAACAGTTTTGTTTTAAGTCCATCTTTGTCTAGAAGTAGAAATGCATACTACATTGTATCCTCACATGGGGATGTTAGTCTCCATTTCACAGCTATTATACATCCTCTCAAATGAAAAGTCACAATACAAAATCAACAATAGAAAGAAAAAAATAGAAGTTTACAACGCCATGAAGTTGAATAACATGTTACTAGATATGACAGTCTCCATTACACAGCTAATATACATCCCCTTAAATGAAAAGCCACAAAACAAAATCAACAACTGGAAGAAAAAAGAAATTAACAACAAACACCATGAAGTTAAATAACAAGCTACTAAATGACTAATGTGTAGCTGAAGAAATGAAAATCAAGAACCTTCTTGAAGAAAATGATGCTACTGTATGATCTACGAGTCACTGAATGATTTAATTGGAAGAAAGTATTTTGAAGAGATGGAAACTAACAGAAAACATCAAAACCCATGCGATATAGTTTCCACTGAGCTTTCACTCTTTGTGTGGTAAGCATTCATTTACACAAATAAGTGACATCACACATACAATATCTCTGGCTATCCCTGAGGGTGTACACTCAGTGGGATAGCTAAAGCATGTAGAGAAATTATTTTCAGATTACAATTACAGTAAGATCTAACATTTGATGTGGTATGGAGATAAATTGTGGAATAATGCATGTTATGCAAAGCAGAAGTAGAAAAACAATGCAGAGTAAAGTAGATAATGGAATTAGACTAAGAAGGGGGATTTGTGACACTATGGAAAATTATAACCCTATATTTGAGGAAACCTAATATTCAAATAGTTGACTCACAGTTAGAGCTAAATGAATGAGCAAAGAAATAGTGTGTGGAATAGAGTCACAGGAAACTGGTTAACAACTTCTCTGCATCTAGTGAGACAGAATTACACACATACCAGACATGTTAATACTAACAAAATAACAGGCAGCCGGGGATAACACAAGCCTAACAGCTAGACCTGCAAGTTTCACAAAATCTTCCCTGGAATGATTGGGATCTTCTCTGTATTTGTCCTGTTTGCCTTTCAGTCAAACAATATGAAAGGCAAAGGGCAGCCTCATGTGTATTTTATACCTTGGAATGTCAAAGATCTTCAAATGCTAAACTAAAGTATTTAATGACATTATATTTCTGAATGGGAGCTGGAAAAGCATGATCTGTCCAGCCAGTCTTTTTGCATCTCACTGTGTTGCAATTCCAGCATATGTTTCATTATATTTAACAAGAGTGAGGTGGAGTATAAGAGCCAAGTTGTCCCTTGGACTCTGAGAGAATCGTCTTGCACTTTGTTTCGCCACTCATTTGTGGCATCTTCTTTCTCTCTCTCTTTCTCTCTCTCTCTCTTTCTCTCTCTCTCTCTCTTTCCCTCTCCCCCTTCCCCTCTCCCTCTACCTCTCCCTCTACCTTTCCCTCTACCTTTCCCTCTCCCCCTTCCCCTCTCCCTCTACCTCTCCCTCTAGCTCACTTTGTTGTATGGGGTAGAACTTTTTGAAATGGGAAAGTACTGTTCTCTAATTTTCCTGTCTTGACTCTGACTGATTTTTATACTAAAACAGAAATAAGAAGCATCTTATTCAATGCCTTAAAAAGTTCTTTTAGCACATCATTGTCCTAAGATATTATTTAAGTTCAGTGTTTGACATGGCCCTCTACTGGATGATAAGTAGAAGAGTGTTTGCAGCACCAAGGACAGTGGCTATCACTTGGTTAAAATGTCTTAGTAAGTGAAGAATGGATGAAAAGCAGTCTGGTTTATTTAAGCTTGTGTGCCCTTCAACAGATGGCAGAACTTAGGGGTGCATTCCCCATTCTCATAATTCGTTTCAAGCCTTGCAAGTCTCATCCTGATTTCCTCACACCTGTCTACCCCCTCTCAGAATATCTCCAGTGTCCATGACCTCTCTAAGTTCCAAAATGAAACACCACCAAATGAAATCGATTGATGCACCCTATTCCGAATGAGTGTTGGCAAACATCAAGGCTGGTGGACAGATGGGATTCTGCAGAGAAGGTACAGATGGACCAGTGAGACCAGAAGGGGAACCTTTAAATGTTTGGAAAAGCAAATGTCTCATTCCCAAACAACTCTTTCATTGTTGTTATAGTCGATAATTTCAAATGAAGAGAATGTCTTTAGAGCTGTTGGACATCTTACAAATACCTTCTCATCTTCTATCAGTTGATGCTGATTAACAATCTAGGGAATTTTGTTTAAACAAAGCTAGTAATTTACAAGTTATTCTATCTGTATTATTACACCTTGATGTAGAATTAAAATCAAGATACTTACAATGTTCATTAAATCTTTTTCAAACTACAAGCAAATGTTTCTAAGAATATTTCTTAGAGAATCTTATGAATTGCAGAGAGAGATTGGATGTCATTTTAAAACTAATGAATGTAACATTTGACTATTAGGTAATTGTCAGAGATATGCAGGGTGGTGGCTGTAGACACAAAGCCTGTCATTGTAGAAATGTAGCCATCAGAAACACTTAATCAATTGTTGTAAAGGCTATGTCCCAAACAAAACATTCGATTTTTAATATGTAGGTCTGAGGATCTATAGCTAAGGATAAACTCAGAAGTGTTATCGTTTTGCACTTTTTTTTAATACCATCTGGGGAAGCAACATATTCCAACTCTCTGTTTTACAAACTTGTATGCTTGCTGATGCTCAATAAGTATTTAGTAAAATGATAAGTTGTATATATTAAAGTATTGAATATTTTCATTTTCTGCATTCCTGTGTGATTTAGCATTGCATAATAAAAGAAATATTTTAGAGCTGAAAGTTGACAGACTGTAAAACACTCCAAAATCAAATTGAAATTGTGCCAATCAAATTCACATATCTCTCTTGAAATAGATAAGCTGTTGAATTAACTCCTCAGCTCCATGTAGTAAATTTACTCATGTGATAACATTCTCAATGAATCTTTGTTTTGAAAGAACAATTCATCAAGGGAAGACTTTCACTCAGAACTCATTGAAAATGGAGATAAGGTGATTCAACTATCATTTAAGACTTCACCTCTTAATTATGGACAGAATTGGGTTGGCTTAAGTTCAAATTAAACAATAAAATTTGATAGCACAAGTGCGAAACAATGGTAAACAGCTACTACAAGTGACTTTTAACTGCTCAGGATTCATTTACTGCTGAATTTCCGATCTCCCCACCAAAGAACTAATATACACTTATACTAATGTGTTGGGAATAAGGAGAGATGGAAACTGCAGTAAGTGTAAACAAATGAAATACAAAAAGAATAATCAATCTTAACTAGCACATGCTATTCTGAAAGATTTCTGGAAAATACCAAACTAAACAAATGTCTATTTCTAAACTTTAATGAACTAGTTTATTATTTCGGGGTTGATATTTATATACTCTCCATAATGTGAATTCTACATGAAGCGGAAATTTGTCCTTAATGAAATTAGGAAAGTATTCGACTGCAAAAAGTATTTTATGGCATTCTTACAAATTGGATCATGAAAAGCAGCTATATGAATATTATGCTTTATCTAAAACATATTGTGTATATCTTCTCTAATTATTAAAGATACTAGACATTAATTTAGATTGTGCTTCACTGTATACTGTTTTCAGATCAGTTTGTATCTTCTCACAGAGACAGAGCCACTGAGTGGACTGTTGATTGTAATTTTCAGGGAATCTGGAATGCTAACGAAAGGGTAATATTGTTGGCAGTTAGTTGTAAACAAAGTCGAAGCATCATATTCACTGATTATTATGGGAGGCCAACTAAGAGCGAAGAGAGGAAGGGCCAAACTGTGAGATTGAGTGGGCGAGGAAAGAGCCTGTACCATTGTTTTCAGCCATTGTCTGCTGATAATCAGGGGTTTACGTAGCAAAAGTCTGAAAAAAGGAAAAGCATACTTTTTAGATTTTGTCCTTGTAGAAATATCATTTTATTACTTGTAAAATGTAATTACCCAAATATGTTCACTATTGCAGGTAAGTTTTTCATAATCAAACTCCATTTTGTTCCTTTTTGTTTTAGAAACAGTCATGATTCTTCATTTTTTGTAGCATATAGGAGTCAGTACTTCACACTTGTTTTTAATCTGTGATGAAGAAGAACTACAGTCTTTGATTCCCTCTCAAATGCTATACTATATGATAACTTTGCTTATATGCCAAATAGAGTGGCAATGACAAAGGAAATAGATCATTTGGAACATTTAGCAAGCAGCAGCATGGACAGCTGAATTTTGGCTCTGGGATACAAGTTCACCTTAATTCATTTTGTTCAGCTGTAAAGTTCTAAACTTGACTTCTTTCAGGATGTTAGAGAATGCCTACTTGAATCAATTCAGTAAATTTCATGGATTCCAATTTGAACATTATTTATGATTTTCAGGGCTTTGGGTTATAATAAAATATAATTTGAGAACTTGCTCAAATACTTTGTGAATTTTTTGTATGGCAATACAGTCATAATATTTATGATGTTATTATTGATCATTGTGTCCAATAGACATAGTATCTACAGTGACCTTCAGGAACTCACTGTTATATGACCACATTGATGAACCGTAAGAATTTAACAAAATAGTTTTGGTTGATAGATGTCTTGTTCAACAATGTTTATTGTTCAATGCTTTTTTTCCAAATGGATATTATGTAGGCTACAAAGATACACATAACTAGAAAAAGTTATTTCTCTAGCTTTCTATCAGAATAAAAATAAATTAATGACTTGTAAGCCACAAAATATGGCATTCAAAATGAACTCCTGATATGGCATAATAAATGAAGAGATACTTAGCATTAATAGGAGAAATTAATAGGGAAATATCTTTTTAGTTTAGATTGGAGAAGGGCTTTCTAATGAAGACAGAATGTCAGATAACAGAAAGGGTATGAGAGTGACCTTATTTTATTTTAATGGCACATGTATTATAAATGAGATTCTTTTTGCAAGACATATGAAAAGTTTAATAGCCTTATCATTTGGTGTACTTCTAAAAAATAAAGTAATTAAAGAGTAATATAAGAGATAAAGAATATACTAGAGTAATGAGTGAAAGTAACAGATAAATCAAAGGGAAAATACAGAATTCTGATGTGCATATAATATCCTTTATGTTAGATCAAGGAACTAAACTCAGATAAAAGTAGGAAACAGGTTTTTCCATTCTAGAATTATACTATTGACAGAAACATTGTTTATATGATTGTGGCACTGTGGATAGGCACTAACGTTCTGCAGGTCAATGTCAGTATATCTACCAAAGTGGGAGAAAAACCACCTTTGTGAATGTTTATGTATCATTTCTTGTGCTTTCGGCTAAGATCAAGTGTGAATGTTTCTGTAACTGAAAGCATCGATAACTACTGAAATCAAGGTTATGTTGGCATGGATATGTCCTTTCAAAAATGCAGATATTGCTACTGTCAGAGTAATAAAAGGGAATACTTGTAAAGAGGTGATTTAACCATGAAGCCTCCTCTCTCATTAACAGATTGGTACTCTTGGAGAAATGGCTTCATGCAACTTAAAAAGAAAAAGAAGATTTGGGACACAGAGTTACAGATTACAGAGAGACAGACAGAGAGAGAGAGAGAGAGAGAGAGAGAGAGAGAGATATCTTCCACCCACCAGTTTACTTTAAATGGCTGCAATGGATATGGTTGGGCTATGCGAAAGCTAGGAGACTAGAACGCCATCTGTATGATCCCTGTAGATTTTAGGAGTCAAAGAAACTGGGCTATCTTCTGCTGCTTTCTCAGGAACATTAGCATGAAGTTTAATCAGAAGCAAAGCATCAGGTACTTCAACTGACATGCTCAAGGGACGATGGTTTAACGCACTGCTCCACACTGCCAGCCCCTTGCACAATTTTTGCCTTGCTTGCTTTTCTACCTTATCACATGATGACACAGAGGGTCACCAATTGATATTGGGGTTTTGATATTATATTTCCCCATTTCTGTAACTGTTAAAAATGGATTTTTTTGTGCTTTGTAAATTACCCGTTTGATTTAAGCACTTAGATATTCTGTTATAGCAACACACATGCTCTAAAACATGGCTTCAATATTTTTATAAAAACTGTGGAGGGAAAACAAAGAGTAAAAGCAAAACCATACAAAATTACATCCATTACAAAAGAAGAAAAATGCACACAGTTCAATACAAGGCAGTAAAATAAAGAGAACACGGAGCTGCATCAAACGATCTCTTGAACATCTCCCTTACCACAAACATTTATGACTGAAAAGTCGGGCAGAGAGAAACAGCTGAGAATGGGAAGATAAAACCAGTGGAACCCGTCTCCTCTTAGAAGCAAGAATAGCCTAAAGCTGAGAGTACTAAAAGCACCTTCTGGTGAGAACGTTATCTATGGTAAACGACTTAAAAGTAAATATTTACTTGAAGGGGAAATTTTAAAATGCATACCTTCTATAAAAGAAAATTAAACAAAAAGAATGAGAGAGAAAAATACTGTGACCATTGGGAAGCATTTCAGTTAATTTGGAAAAAACAAACTATATTATATTCTGCATTATATTCTGTAATATGGAGAACTGTACCACAAGTGTTTGTCAACACAGTAAGAGTAACTAGTTAGATTATAAAACTGGACAATGGAAAGAGTTGAATCTTCTTTATTTTCAGTTAGTAACAGAAAACTAGAAATCTACAAAAGTAGATAATTCATGATGAAATAACCTCAAAGAATACAGTAAAATACAAAAAAAATAGTAAACTGAATAATAAAGTACAGAAATCGATAGACTTCATATGTAAGCCAGTGATCTGCTGGTGAACATAAGAACAATCTAAGAGGACCCTAAGAGATTATTTCAGCAAATGCAGAAATATGCATCAATAGAAAAGTGTCTAGTAAAATCCATGAAGTGGTAAATTCAAAGTGTGAGATATGAACAGGGACACTGTATTTTGCTGTCTGAATGCTATTCGTCATCAAACCAGAAGGTTTGACAAACATTTCTGCAATCTCTCAATGTTCAGGCAGCCACATCTTGTTTGAGTAGTACTGGTTTACATTACACATAATTCTATTAGCTGTTCCTTTTTTCACCTCTCTCACTTAATTTTTTAAACTTGTATTTGTGTTCATTAAATTAAATGACTTAAAACTCAATAGCTTCATTTCACTACCCTTCTGTCCTTTGAAATGATTTTAGTATGGGTTTATTTGATAGGCTCAACTTCTCAACTTCTTATGTTCTGAAACTTTTCTTTAGTTCACATAGTAAACGATACATTAAAATTACAATGCATTATATTTTTAGTGATGGTGAAAAAAATAAGTGCTGGACTTTTTTTTAGGAAAGATATTCTCTTTGCTGTATGAGTGTTCCTTTGAAATTTAACAGGTCTGCAACAATCAGTTCCTATTTATGAAGTCCAATTAAGCTCTGATGTGTCTTGAAGAAGTGCCATGGTTATTTTTTTGAATTCAATTAACTTTGTTTCAATAAGATCTTTATGCAAGCAGAAAATTGCTATGACCTTTAGCTTTCTTCTATATCTCCAATATTTTTCTCCACCAATGATATAAGGTTAGTGTTATGAAGAAGTGAAGATGGTTGGGAATTAAAATAGAAGACTGAATATCTTCTGGCAGGAGACTGAACTAAAGAGCTAATTATTACAATGGTAAACTGGAAAATATACAGAAATCTTCCTGTTTGTGCTGAGATCTTTAATATGGATCATAAAATGCTTTCAAAATCTATCAAGAAGAAAATGTTTATTCTCAACAGTGAGCAAGAATATTTCTTTACATAGCAATTAAATTTCAAAACTATAAACTAATTTTATCTTTCATTAAGAATTAGTCACTCCATTATTTCCACTTTACTCTTTTCCATAGCCCGGTAACAGAGCATACATGCATACTTCACAAAATACTTTGTTTTATTTTTTTTACAACATGGAAGTAGAATTATTTATTTTTAAAATTTATTTTATGATTCATTTCCATAGGTTCTGGGATAAATAAAAATTTTATCACTAAAATTGTCTGTTCTACAAGAGATAATCTTGATCTTTTAACTCAATATTTTGTCAGTATGCATCCTCAACTTTTGTTCCCCCCTTTTTAAAGATTTTTTTTTTGGAATAACAGATTTACAGAGAGAATGAAAGGCAGAGAGAAAAATCATCCATCTTTAACTTGAAAATTTTTATGCCATTTATTTCAAGCATAGTCCCAATAGATTATTTCAGTATTTTTATGATGATATTTTAAAATCTTTATCATGTACATATAACAGTAGTATCATTTCCAAATTAGAATTTGTGGATTGTATTTTTTTTTCATTTTAGGTTAAGATGTTCTTACTTCTTGAACAAATCAGTAATTTTTGAAAAACTTGGACATGTGTGGTCTTTTGTGCTGAAACTGTGAATGGATTTTGTATTTTCTGTTTTAGCAGACCTATTTAGATGCTGCTTAGTTTTGTTTTTGTATTCTAGTAAATGATGTCTGTCTAGTAACTGTGTGTACATGTTCATGTATGTGTTAAATTGTGCTTTTGTTGTTGATCTTAGAGTTTCTTCAAGGACATGATTCGGGATTCTGTTTTCTTTATTAATTTCTATACGTGAAGTCTTGTATGCATATTGTATATCAATGTGTTCTGTTGGTAGACAGGCTGTTGAAGTGAAGCCCAACTGCAAGAATTCAGCCCAGAAAATGTGTTGCACTGTGCTGTAGCCAAGTGCTCACTATGGGTGATCCGGCAAGTCCTTAGCTTTGCTAAGGATTATTGTTCATGTGGCTTGCTGAGTGCTCCCACAAAGGAATATGGAGACTACCGATTGAGCATAGCATTTTGTGTATTTGTATTATGTTCTCTTCTTTTTAATATTATTACTTTATTTTTATAATGTATTATTAAACAGTCTTTCTAATATTTAGGGATATAATTTTACTTGGTATTTTAGTGCATCGTTACTTGTGACACTTAGCATTTATGTTTTTAAGTCAAAAGTTTTCTGGTTGTGGATTAGCAAGTTTTTCAAGCTAATTTGCAGTTAGCTCTGACAACATTGATTTGGCATTGGAAAGGCGTGAACAACCAATTCATAAGACATTAATCTAGGAGGAACATGCATGTCAGGTTATTATTTTGATTAGTTCTCATGAGTTAAGCTTCCTGAATAGCACATTGCCAAAACATTTCCTCTCTCTCCAGCAGTGAGCAAGACAGGTGGATGACTACTACACCAGATTTGATGGAGCAGAAACAACTTATAAAATGTACTTTCAAAGTGATGTGTGCCAAGGTTTTGGACAGAGGCTAAATTGCTCTCAACAAAATGTCAAAAGCCAGTAGCAAATGATTATAAATATGTGTTTGGAATATAATTATATATAGTTATGTTAACATATATGATTATCAAAATGAAAAATTTGAAGTGTCTTGTTTTAAGACACATAGCATAGACCAAATCGGTTTTATATAATAGAGAATACATAAATTCCTCGGGATTACCTAAATAATTCAAGCTAGAAAAAAGCAATAAAAGGGAATTTTAAAGCATTAAATGAAAAAAAAATTCTATGGCAATTTGAACAAGTTTTACATATTAGTATTATCTTAGAAGATTTTTATAATAAATATGAAGAGAAAGGATGATTATACTAATTTTACAATCTAATGCCAATTCTTCTATGAGATATAATTAGCTTTATTTATACACAACTTAATTTTTTGTTTTAGTTTGTTTTGTTTCCATACTTTCTATTTCTTCTTCCCATTTCTGGAGGGAGGGGAAAATAAAGGGATAGGCCATATCCAGCCTCCCAACCATCCCAGTACCTGAGGATTGGGGAAGGCCACTCACTGTCAACCGAGGGTCACAATGTTGTTCATGCTGTGAGGGTTCTGCCCAGGTGGATGTGATAGTTCCGAATTGTTGATCTCGCCGATCTGTGGATGAGGAATTCCTTCCGAAGTCCATTGGCTGACATAGTCGACTGGATATAGGAGCTTGGTGAACTCCTTTGTCAGGTTGCAGTCCCTGCAGATAAGCATGAGAGCCAAGGCAATGAGCAGCCCAAACCAGGCTAGGGTACAGTACCTGCTGACACACATGTGGCTCAGGTCTGGGGGAGGGTTGGCTGGGCCAGCTCATAATGTCCATTGGCAGGTTGGAGAACTAGGATGGGGTGCCAAAAGGGCCGGGTTGTGCCATAACATAAGCCAGTTCACACTGGAACCAGGACAGGGGTGCTGACTGAGCAAGACTAGGCTGCAGCACTACACTGCATAAGCTGGAATTGCGGGCAAGTTGGCTGGAACTAGGCTGAAGCATTCTCTGGTATATGCTGAAGTGAGATGAGCCATGCCTGTTTGGGATCCATGAGCCCCAGGGATGGGGTTCTGATGGGGCTTGTGTCACCAGGTTCAGATCCTGGGCCCCAACTGCATGGTGGGTATGGGGTACTTGAGCCCCAAGGGCTGGGTGGGTTCGTGGTTTCTGGGTCACATGACTCAGGACTTTCAGCCTTCTGGTGAGGTGGGTTCAGGATCTGTGAGCCCCAGGGATGGGGTATTTGGAAGGGCCTGGGTGTTCTGGCCCAAGTCACTGGTCCCATTGGCATGGTGAGTGCTGGGCCCATGAGCACCAGTGGTAGAGGGTTTGATGAGTTCTCAGTTGCATAATCCAGGGCCTTAGGCCCACCTGTATGGTGGGTGCTGGGTCCATGAGTCTCAGGGTTGTGGGATCTGGAGGGGCTTGCGTGACCTGGCCCAAATCTTCAGGCCTGCCTGCTTGGTAGATGCTAGATTTGTGAACCTCAGGGGTTGGGAGTAGTCAGGAGGGGCCTGGATTTCCTGGTCCCACCTGCATTGTGGGTACCAGATCCATGAGCCCCAGTGGTGTAGGGTCCAGTGGGGCCTGGATCACCTGGCCCACGTTCTTGGGTGCACCTGCACGTGGATGCTGGATCCATGAGCCCAAGGGGTAGGGGTCTGGCAGGTCCTAGGTTTCTTGACCCAAGATTTGGGACCCACTTGCACAGTGTGTCCTGAGTCTGAGAGCCCCAGAGGTGGGAGAACCAGTCGGGCTCAGGTCACTTGGCCTGGGTTCCTGCGTCCACCTGCAAGATGGTCCGTGTCCATGAGCTCCAGATTTGGAGGCTCAATTTGGCCCAGGTCACCTGGCCCAGGTCCATTAGCCCACCTATGAGAACTGGACAGCAGACCATGGTGTACATAGAGCACATGGTAGCCCATTTGGGCTTGCAGAGGATATCTGGTACCATGGCAGAGAATGGAGAACAGAACATAGGGACAATTACCCCAGCCAAACAACCAGAGCAAATGTCTGCTCGGATGGAGACTCTAAGGTTGACTGTGTTAGCCAATGGACATTGGAAGGGAGTTCTCATCCACAAATTGGTGAGATTGACAGCATTTTGGAGCTATTGCATCCACTGAAGCAGAACCCTCAGAGCATGCACCACATTGTGACCCTGGGTTGATATCAGGTGGCCTTTCCGCATCATCAGGTACAGGGATAGCTGGGAGGCCAGGCATGGCCAATCCCCTTATCTCCTTCTCCCCTCAGAATTGGGAAGAAGAAATACAAAGCATGGAAAACAATAGTAAAACCCACTTCTCCCTAACCCTAGATCCTTTCCACCCTGATCAACTATGTAAACTTCATTTTAAAAATTTAGTTTTAACGAATAATTCTTTCTAATTATTTGTGTGCTTGTAACCAAAGAGATATTCCTTACTAGTCTTATAAGATATGGAGGGGCCCAGCACGGTAGCCTAGTGGCTAGGATCATTGCTTTGTATGGGTTGGGATCCCATGTGGGTGCTGGATTATGTCCTAGTTGCTCCAATTCCTTTTCAGCTGCCTGTTTGTGGTCTGGGAGGGCAGTAGAGGATCATCCAAGGCCTTGGGGTCCTGCACCCACGTGAGAGATCTGGAGGAAGCTCTGGCTCCTGGTTTTGCTCAGCTCTGGCCTTTGCAACTGTTGTGAACCAGTGGAAGGAAGATATTTCTGTGTATCTCTTCTTCTCTGGAGATCTTACCTTCAATAATAAATAAACAAATCTTTTTGGAGAAAGTACACTGATTTACACAACTTTAGTTTCCTTTTCCCACACTTAGAGGTATTTACAAAGTCAGCAACATCATTTTCCCATTGCTACTTTTCCGTTTCATCTGCAATCATGTTACTCAAAAAATAATGTGCATTATAGTGGATGCTCAATACATGAAAAAACAAATAGAATTGGATGAGTGTTCTGCTCCATAGCTTAAGATGCCAATCAGCCTGCCTTTTTATCACTTTATCATTTTTTAAATTTTTTTTAAATTTTATTGTATTGTTGTTGACAATCTTTACATAGTTAATTGCGGTTAAAAAAAAAAGTTCAGGGGGTATAGGGAAGTGGGTAAGACTGTTATGTCCATATTATATCCATCATGTATCTGAGGTAAAGGGGGATATTCAGGGAGAAGCCCCACCCAGTTTCCCGCCCACCCCAAGTCCCGGATGTGGGGCATGCTCTGAGATATTTGCTCAAGTGGTTTTAATAGTTCTCCAGTTCATTCATCATTGCACAATCTCGTGAGTTTCTATACATAGCTTGAGATGGCTCTCTGAATTCTCAGATTCATTTTATTCTCCCATCACCATGTGTATCTATCTGATTCAGTTTGTGCTGTGATGTGAACAGAACTTAGATTTATTTTTTAACTATAAGACTTGTAGAAGGAAAGAATTTGCCTTATGACAACCCTAAAGGATAGTCATTTTCAAACTGACAATTGAAAGAGAGGTATAGTCTCTTTGCCTTTTATAGTATCAGTTCATGGCTTGTTCCATCAAGGGAGCAGGAGTTGCTGATATACCATGGTGCACTGCACATACGTTTCAAAAACTTG
Source organism: Ochotona princeps (assembly GCF_030435755.1). Taxonomy (NCBI): domain Eukaryota; kingdom Metazoa; phylum Chordata; class Mammalia; order Lagomorpha; family Ochotonidae; genus Ochotona; species Ochotona princeps. The sequence continues at coordinate 23,753,868 of NC_080836.1, forward strand.
GTGAAAAGGTGGAATATGCCAGTTGCATGGACTGCTGCAAAGGAAACACTCCATTCGCAAAAACGGAAGCTTGATATTCCTGTGTGGGAATGGTATCCAGTGAATCATATCTTGAGTACTTTCCTCTCGGCCAAGCTAATGCTCTTCTATCACATTTGATCACACTGCTGGCTGGCACCGTGAGAAAATTATCATTTCTGCAGCTGGGAAATCTGAAGCAATGTCTGACTTTCCTTAAATTACTCAGTGACCTCAGGGAAAATACAGATACTGATAGGAAGAATATAAATATGTGGCCATGGGTAGATGGGAGCACGGTAACCTTTCCTCTTATTGATTTTCTGCAACAATAACTGAGTGATTCTGTGTCAACAAAGTAAATCTTTTATATGAAAATAACGATCAAAAACACCTGATATTTCCAGAATTACTCAAGATCTACGCGATACAAATCCATCTATGTTAGAGCACCTAAGCTGAAGTTTACAGTCTCCAGGTGAAAAATAAACAAATGGTGTGGAAAGCTCCAGAATACAGAAATGAAGTTTAAGGGAGAGGATAACTAGACTATTGGTTTCAGAGAGGGACAGTATATTAGTGGGCCCAATTCCTGGGCTAAATATTTAAGGGTGGGTAAGAATGAGCTAAGAGGAGGAGTGGTAAGTTAGAGGCAGGCATTACAGCAGAAAAAAAAGAGAAGAAGCATGCTGTGACCATGAAATGGGAACTGCCAGTGTTCTGGGTACATTAAGCATAGGGCATGATAGGCGGTTACTCTAAAGTAGGGCTCTTTCAGGCACACAAATAAATTCAAAACATCAGGGGTATGTTAAAATGCAATCACTGTAAGATCAGTGTTCTCAGGAATGGGTATTTGCCTAGTGTTTAAGAAGTCCTCATCCTACATCAGAGTGCATAGTGTTCATACCTTCCTCCCTGATTGCAGCTTCCCTCAGAGAGGCAACGGGTGATGGCTAAAGAAGCTGTGTCCCTGTCAGTGATATAGGCGAGCTTGATTGTGTTATTGACTTCCAGCTTTGCTCTGGTTATTAAAGACACTGAGAAATAACCAAGGGCATTAGAATTCACTCTTTCTGTACCTCTGTCTGCATCTCAAAAAGGATTTAAATCAGAATTGTGTTGGAGGAGGCATCTTTGTATAGGTTATGCTGGTGTAAGGGCCACTGGAATCCTGTATGAGGACAGGTTCCTGTTGTCTGTTCACTTCTGACCCAGTTCAGCTTCCTTCTAATGTGCCTGGGAACCTAACAGTTGGTTACCTAGTGATTCTACCCCCTCCCACCCTTGCAGGAGAGCTAAATGGACTTACAGGCTTCTGACTTCAGGCTGGCCCGGCCAGCCTATGAGTGGTCACATACATGATCCCTGTGTCTATCTTTCCTTTCTTTATCCTTCCTTTCTTTATCTTACAATTTCCTGCCAAATAAATAAAATGAATCTTTTGTTAAAATATAAGAATTGCACCCTTATTGTGATATAAATCACTTTCATAGCTTTATCTCTTGAACACTTTTTTTTTATGTGAGGAAAGTATTGGTCAGTTACCTTCGCTTATTTTACAACTAAAATTACCATATAGAATTTGTTGTTTTGTATGGGCTAATGTACAAAGTTTTTTATGATTTTGATGAGTAAAGCTTTTTTTTTTAAAGCTACATCACATTTACAGAGAAGAGTTTGGTTTTGAGTACAAAATTCAAGAAAATGCCATAAATTCAAATAAGTTAAAAGGACTTTTATCCTCAGACTTCGTGGTCTCTGGTACTGTTACTGATTCTATCTACAAATTTTACCTATTATGTCCATCATATAATTTGCATAATTCATAGCATTTCAGGGACAAATGATGTGGTACAACAGGTTAGGCCAACACTCTAATATAGTCATCCTGTACCAGAATTCCATTTTTCCATTTAACTCCATGCTAACATGCCTAGGAAAGCAACAGCAGACAAAACAATTGCTTGATTCTCTGTATGCCTGTGGTGGGTATGGATAAAATCCCTAGCTCCTGAATTTAGCCTGGTCCAGTACTGGGCCACTTGTGGGAGTGAATCAAGAGGTATTCTCTCCTCCTACAAACTCATTGTTACTCTCACTCTTACTCTTTCAAATAAAGAAAACATTTTAAAATTATTGTATGTAAGCAGTATACATTACCTGTTGAAATTTGGGGGGGTCAGAAAACTATCAGGCTATTGATTGGAGTCTTTTCAATAGCACAGAAGGCGCAAGTGAGACTTGGAGGCCTGTGGATCAATAATCCTCATGGGTGTCCAAAACTAGGAGTTCTCCATGCCAACCTCCAGTGTTAGTCTTAGTCTCTATAGGTATGCTGCATCTCTTTAAACAAATGTCTCTGCTTACTGGCACAAGAAATACAGAGAAAGAAGAAAGGTGCACATAGGAGAGAGAAAGGAAGAGGAGGGCATTGTGGGGTTAAGCTCACATTTAGAAAGCAAACTGCTATTCAAGCAGTCTCAGCTGAAGCGTGCTGCAAAGGAATGTGATAATTTCACCCATTAAACTTTATGGAATTTGGTGACATCAAATGGGAACTAATGACACAAAGCATCAATGAACAAACACACAGGGGCCACATGGTTTGGTTTCTGTCTTAGTTCATGTTGACTCAGTGCTGGCAAAACAGACGTGGACAGTTAGCCAACAGGTATCCCTTTCTCTGCCTGCCTCTGTGTCTCTGAGTTCAAACAAATACAATAGAAACCATAACAATGTTTCATCTCACTCCAAATAGAATGGCTATCCTATGAAATCAGAAAACAACAATGCTGGTGAGGATGTGAAGAAAATGGTACTATAATCCACTGTTGTGGGAAATGCAAACTTGTACAACCATCATGAAACACAGTAGGGAGATTCATCAAAAATCTGAAAGTAGATCCATTATATGGCCCAGCTATCCCACTTCTGGAAATTTATTCAAACAAAATGAAATAGGCATATGAGTGGGTTATCTGTACACTCCCATGTTTATAGCAGTTCAAGTCACAATAGCTAGGATATGGAATCAACTTAAATTGTCCAACAACTGATAACTGGATTAAGAAAACATGCTAGATATACACTATAGAATGCTACCCAGGCATAGAAAAGAATGAAATCCTGTATTTTGGAACAAAATGGTTGCAATTGGAAACCATTATGACTAGTGAAATAAGCCAGTCCAAAAAATATAAATATGATGTTTTCTCTCATCTCTGGTAACTAATATACAGAGTATAAAAATGTAATTTATATAAACAAATTTGACATTTTGAGATTTGATTACTGTTTGTAACCTTTGTCTATACACTTGAGGAACAGTTTTTTCTTTGTGTGTTTGATTTGTTTGTGAGTGTCTGGCTTCAGTCCCAGCTACGGTACTTATGATGCAGCTTCCTACTAATGTGCCTGGAAGTACAGCAAATAATAGTCCAAACATTGGACTGCTGCCATCAATGTAGGCTATGTGAATGGAGTCGTGGCTAGTCTTAGCTGTTGTGGCTGCATGAGTAGTGAATCAGGAGACATACAATCTCTCTCTGTGCCTCACTGTGTCACTCTGCATTCCAAATAACAATACATTTTTTAAAAAACAGTTGTGTGAACTTAAGTGTCTTAAACTAAAGACGTATGTGTGCATTTATGTGCGTGGGTCTTTAATTTTTATGAAAGGATAATGCACCTAGGAGGGAACATGAATTTAAAAATTAGCTCTGCTGCTATGACTTTCAAAAAATAATTTGATTTTTTTCAAATCTCAAATTCTGAATCTGTAAATATAGATACAATTAATACTTATCGGGTGGCTAACAGTACAGAGCAGAATAGATACTCAATATGTCAATTATCTTGCTGCACCTGGTACATAAATCCCAGTTCTTATTGTAGCCCTGATACCTTGATCCTTACTTAAGTTTTTGTTCACAGAGCTCTGAAATCAACTCTTTAAATAAGGATAGCTATAGGATGTTGTTACACTGTCCAGGAGACTCATATTCTTTGTCTCCTTCATATCTCTTTCTTTGTGCATACTCCTTCATTCAGCGGTATCCCTCCAAGTTCATGTGCTGGGAACTTAATCCCTGATATAACAGTGTTGGGAAGTGGGATTTAAAACACATCGTTAGGTCAAGAGGGCTCTACTTTAATGAATGTATTAATATTATCACAGAGTGAGTTATTGATTACAAAAGACACTGGCCTCAAAGTAGACCCCATAACAGCACTATTTCTACCTAAACTGCAAGTTACAGTAATGGTGTTAGAAAAATTGCTGGCATCAAGGATTCCTACTTGCAGAAATAGATGATCCAATACCTAGATAGGATGCAGCCATGACCATCCAGGCGTGTCCATCATCTCAGGATACCTGCTGGAAGTCAATAACAGGAAAATCTGGAAGCAGTAGGTAACATGGCCTCAGGTAGTGCACTGAGTTACACTATTAGAATTCTCACTCTTTGCTGTTGGGAAATCCACAGAAATAAACTATTCTCTTCATTTCAAAAGATTAATGGGAGCAAGGACTCAATGTGAAAATCAGCTGTATAAACAATGTGTCTTGATTTTTAAAGCTATTAACAAGAGAATAAAAAAGGATGATCTTCTCTTTATTGAAGGGTGATTCATGAGACTAACTTGATTCAATCAGAAATTGACCATGTGTGCAGTCCTTTTGATTTACTAGGAATAAGATAGAAGAGAACAAAATAACTTTATACCAAAAAAGAAAGACTGAATAGGGTAAGATTGTTTTTGAATCAACGTATCAGACTAGAAAAGTTGAAACAACAATGTATTTAGTGTCTAAATTTGGAGAACATTTCATGAAATAGGGTAATAGTTTAACATTTCCATTTTTGAGTTAAGAAATAGAATAATTCATACGGGGTTTTAGGAAATCTCTCCTCAGGTATAGAGTACTTATTAGAGGTATAAAGAATTATACCATACGTAACAGATAATTCCATCATGTACACTGATACAATTGTCAGGGAAGAGAGAGTGATGTTTCCTCAGAAATCTGAAGGTAGATGTACCATATAACCCTATTCCTGGGGTTTTACCCAAAGGAAATGAAATAAGCAAGTGGAAGAGTTACTTATGCATCTGTATTTATTACAGCCCAACTCACAATAGCTGAGGTATGGAATCATTCAAGATATTAATCAACTGCTAAAAATAAAGAAAATACTGGTAACTACTACTCAGACATAAAAAGAATGATACTCTATTTTAATAATCCAATTTAAGCAAAAGCCTTCCTTGTGTCATTGAAGTGAAAATGAAGTCTTGAGAATTTTAGCTTATGTTCAGGAAGATCTAATGCATAAGCATATTGAAAATAAAATTATTTTAACTATTCTAATGAACACTTTCTGAGAAATAAATGCATCCTTTTCTTTGGGTATTATTTATGTTGATTTTGCAAAATCAAGCCATGTAAAAATCATTCCAAAAATTGTTACAATAATTAAATATGCAAGAAATTAAGAGAAAATGAATAGTTAAGACAGTAAGTTATTACCTCATACTGTGAGATGGGAATTACTCTGTGTATCAAATTGAGTGACATATGCTGTTGTATTTGTTGGTGACCTGCAGATGATGGGTTACCCAATGGGGTGACCACTCATCCCTTTAATCTGACCTGACACTTGGCAGTCATGATTTGTGAAACTGCTTTATTCTCTTTCCTGGTTCAATGGTTATTTTTTACTTCTTAATATTTTTAAAGGAAAATATTATTCAAATATGTTGAAAAAATGTATTTTTACTTTGAAAAGTAAAGAAAAATACAATAAGTCACAGTGCATTAGATAAAGCTGTTTTACAATTTATAGAGTACCAGGTTTTCTTTACGTTTTTTCCTCTGAAGGAAATATGGTCTTGGTCTCTACAGTAAAACAAAAATTTGGCAGAAAAGTTAACTGTTAATAAAATCAGAGATTGGCTTACCTTCAGGCAGTGGGGTATGTTTTCGATTCACTGTTGTCATTATAATGATAATGCAACCTGTATGCCATTATTCTGCCACAAATAGAAGGATCCAAGGCAACATTTATGGAAGTGCATCCTGATGATGTCACATATCTTAAAATGGTTTAGAATCTTAGGGATTGGATCCTATAAAGTGTATGTATAATCATCAGGTACTATACCCATGCTAAATGTAAAAATTATGGTTATATTTTTCATGACAGATGAATTACTCCTCCTTCTTCATTAGCTCACTAGCATTTTCCTGATGTAAATGACAGCTTACTAGAATGAAATACCATCTGTAATATTAAAATTTTCAGATGCAAAGTTGGGCATATGTATGTATTGCAAGCATATTCACATGTACCTCACCAACTATTATATTGTGTTTTGTGTACAAGGTTGATCTGTGTCATGCAGCTATGTTACATCATATTTTAAGTCACACAAAAAGATCAGCCAGAGACAATTTCCTTAGAATCCCATGCAGAAGGTTTAGGTTTTTCCAAGAAGATCTTGTCAAAGAACCAGAGCAATGTATATGTGCCATGTCCATGGCTGACTCATAGTGTTGCATTATCTGTCTCTGGGTTTCAAAGACAATGAAGGACTTCAGTGCACAGGATCTTCCATATGTATAATTTGCTTCTCTTCACATTCACTTTTTTTTCTTGCTCAAGTGGTTTTAATAGTTCTCCAGTTATGGATCGCTGCCAATCTCACCACTCCCAGCTCGATGAGGTCATTGAAGAATCCACTGATTGTCACAGTCCATTGTAGAGTCTTCATTTGCCCAGTATTTCGCTGCCCGACATATAGCTGAGGTGGTTGATTGATTTGTTCTGTCCTCTGTCCCTTCTTGGCTAGGGTTCTGTGTCCAGCAGTTCAATTGGGGAGATCTCCAAAGAAACTGAGGTATTCCCAGATCAGATTACTGTATGCTCTAGCAAGCACCGGGCCCAGCACAGTCCATCGCCACGATCAGCTGGTGGTTGCAATTGCTGGGTTGGTTCTGCTCTCAGTCCCAACTTGCACTGGAACCAATGGGTGCTGCAGTCCAGCCTGGCTCCTCCCAGCACGTACTGGATCCTTTCATCAACCAGTGGGGGCTGCAGCCCAGTCGGGGTGACCCACAATAACCCCCACCAGGCCCGCTCCCCACCCTGGCCTGCCAGTATGTATAGCAGACTAGTCCAGTCTGTCCCGCTTCCCTTTTGGCTCCCGTACCTGTCAATGGGCATTGAAGCTTAGTTCCCTCCAACCAACTCAGCTATCCAGCCCTCACAGATGTTGCTGAGTGCCTCTCCGTCTAGCCACCCCAGCCCCCATCCTAGTTTTCATGCCCTCCCGCGGGAATAGTGACCCAAGAGGGGGGAAGCCTCCACTTCCCTCCCGGGTCTCTCACAGTCCCGGTTTATGCACTCCTTGGGTTTGACTTGACAGAATTAGCCCCCAGTGCCAGCTTCTGCCAGCTGTCCGTGGCTAAGCCCAAACAACCTTCACCCACTCCAATTTATGCTTGTACCGGCAGGAATAATCAGCCCAGCCTGGCTTTTCCCTGATCTAGTCCACATGCGGTGCTCAGGTGTTGCAGCCCTGCCCAGTCCAGTGGGAGTAGCTGTCCGGCGAGGGGATCAGCCCCTTAATCCCTCCGCTGGCTCTGCCTTCTCCCTTCCTGGATCTCATGCGTGTTGGTTGGGTGCTGCATTCAAATCCAGTACAGGCAATCTCACCCTGGCATTCCATATTGTGCACTGGTTTTTGTCGCGAACAAACCTGGCTCAACCCACACTCTGTTCTGATGTTTGGGTTTGCTAATGGATGACATGAACTGATTCAGCCTGGTCCGCCCCTGACCCATGCCAAATGTGTGCCAGTGGGAAACTTTCCATGGCCTACTCTGGGCTGTTTCCTATTGTACTTCTTGTGCTTATTTTGTGCATACCAGGGGGCCCATGAGCCAGCCCTACTCAGTTTACCTTCTGTCCTAGCAGGAACAGTGGCTTTTCTTGGCTGGCTTTTACCCCATTCTGGTTCTTGTTGTTGGATGTTTCAGCCCAGCCATGGCTCGTCCATACCCACTTACAGCTCACACATGGCTCAGTAGGGGATTGAGACCTAGCCTAGCCAGTCCCACATCTACCCTGGTTCCCCATGACACCAGATGGTGTTGGGGTCTGGCCCGGCCTGGTGCATCCAATCCCAGCCACACTAGTGCCATGGGAGACTACCACTGTTTCCTAGTTAGAACGCAGCCCCCATTCCAGCACACGTGCCCCTTGGTGGGAACCTCAACCCAGTTAGGGTGTCCCCCAAGCTCTCCAACTTGGCCTGCTCCTAGCTGCAGATCATGCACCCGACAGTGGCTGCTCTGACTCAGCTTGTCTCAGGCCTTCACCTGTCCTGGCCTCTGCCCCAGACACTGTGGCCCAGCATCCCTGACTAAAGTAGACCAGCAGGTGCAAGCGCAAAGTTACATATCCCTATCACTGGCAATCGCCAGGAATTCATGTTTCACCTATACTAAAGTTGGTCTAATTCATGAGTGTCCCTTAGCAGCTATTACAAATCATAAAAACCCCAGAGCTCGCCGCTGGGTGGTCAACAGGCAAAGCCTGGCACCAATTGGTGCACTGGCCGCCCGAAACCAAGGGCTCATCCACCGCCTTGCGGGGTGGTTTTGGCTTGAGCCCCTAGCCGGATCCCGCTTAGCAGAGACGCCTCCCTGCAGCCGCCACCCTGCGGAGTGGTTCAGTTCGTCCCCAACCCCAAGAATGGAATCCGCCCTGACTTGTCCTGCCTCCCTGGTGGCAGAACAGAGCTAGATTAGTCCAGCTCCCAAGTTGCCCTCATGGTAGGAACCTGGGGGTTGCGAACCCCACATTTACTTTTTCTTCAGGAACTTGAGGTTCTTAAGTATTTCTAGTTGTTCTGCTGATACGCAATACATTAAATTTTCCCTGCAGTACAGAATTCTGTGACTCTTCATATTGATATCACCCTCCTTGTACAGAGGATGATTATCTTCATGAAATGTGTTCATACTCTAGTTCATCAAGGTCAAAATTGACTAGTCCAATAAGCTGAATGTGCAATGAGAGATAATGTGTGAATTATCTCTTACTATTAACTAGTATCTTAGTCATTTCTTGCTAATTAAATAATGAATGATTTAAAGTAAATTCCTTTTCTGAAGATTTATTTTATTATTATAATCAAAAGGCAGAGTTACAGAGAGAGGCCTTCCACCTGTTGATTCACTTCCAAAATTGCCACAGTGGCTTGAGCTGAGATGATCCAGAGTTAGGAGTTTCTTCCTGGTCTTTCCCATGGGTTCAGTGTGTCAGAGACTTGAGCCATTCTCTCCTGCTTTCCCAGACCATAAACAGGGAGCTGGACTGGAAGTGTAGCAGGCAGGACATGAAGCAACAACATTCACAGATAACGCTGTGCCACAGCCATGGCACTGGAACCTAAAGTGAGTTGTTTAATGTGAGGCGAAGGTGGAGGGGGACAAAAAGAGGGAGAGAGAGAGAGAGAGAGAGAGAAAGAGAGAGAGAGAGAGAGAGAAAAGAGGGAGGAGACAGAGATCTTCAATCTGCTATTTTATATCCCAAATGACTGCAAATGCAGTAACTTGCCCAGGCCAAAACTAGGGGCCAAGAAATGCGTCTGGGTCTCCCAAACGGGTGGGAGGAGCCCTGGTGTTTGAACTTGCTCTCCTTTTTCTTCCCAGGCATTTCATCAGGGAGCTTGACCCCAAATAGTGTGGGAACTCAAACCAGCATTCCAGTATTGAATGCCTGCATTGCAACTGGCAACCTAGTCTAATGAAACACACCACTGGACCCACACTATTTCTTTGGCTTTGGGCTTTCTTCTGGATAAATGTATACTGATCGGATGCTCACTAAAACTGCTACCCAAATAAATATACATTATCATAAATAAATATGGCAAATAAAACATTATAAATAAATAAAATATATTATTGTTTTATGATACATTTCCATATGCTCTGGGATTTTTCTTACCCCTTCCCATGTCCCTTCCTCCCCCACTGACTTTCTCTCTATTATTACAATGGTATAGTTCTTTATAAACAGTTGTAAATCCATCATTGAGGGCATGGCCAATGGCAGAGAGTCCAGCATCATATTCTCAAGATATATTTAACACTTTCATTGGGACTCCATTTTTGATCTGAATGTAGAGATGCATACTGCATTGTATCCTCACATCTGGATATAATAGTCTCCATTACACAATTACTAAATTACTTAAATGAAAAACCACAAAACAAAATCAGCAGGAATAAAAATAGAAATTTACAACACCATAAAGTTAAATACTGAATGATTAATGTGTTGCTGAATAAACGAAAAAGAAAATCAAGAACCTTCTTGAGGGAAATAATACTACTGTATAACCTATGAGTCAGTGAAGAATTTAATATGAGAAAAAGAACTATTTTGAAGAGATGAAAATAAAACAAAAACATCAAAATCCATGAGCTGTAGTTTCTGCTGATCTTTGTTGGTGAGATGTGTCCTCTATAGGCAACAGATAGACAGGTTTTGTTTTTCTAATCCAGTCCACTAATCTCTGACATTTGATTGATGGGTATAAGCCTTTTATATTAAGGGTTAATATAATTTCTTCCTAGACTTCAGTGTGCAGCCATATCATTGATCTTCTTCTATAATTGCAGGCCAATGTCATCTCCTTTACTCTTGCGTTATAGCAGTTCTTGTAGAATTTGTTCAACATATATTGTACATGTACCATTTATTCAGAGAATAAAATTCAACCCTTTTCTTCCAGAAATCCATCATGCTATTAAAACAAACCTAATACAATTAAATATAGAGATGGCATGTAAAAATTATGTTTGGTACAGAAATGCAATTTCTGAGGAGTTACAATGTGCGGTGTATGACTTTGCTATATTTCCTGTGCACACTTTGTTTATATAGAACTGTTATGTGTGGGCGTTATGCATTACATATTCTTATATATAACAAAAATTTGCTATGAAGTTCATGACAGCCAAACAGAAATAGGAGACATCTCAAGACGTAGCAATATTAAGAGAAAGTAGGTGAGGAAGGGGTGCTGGTATATGGACAAGTCCTGATGTGTTAATTCTACCCTTGTACTTATCTTGCAATGTGAGGACCCCGGTTTATTTATGTCAATTGTATTTTTGATCATGATGCTTTAAGTTTTTTCAGCATTAATCAAATACATTTTTAGTATATTTTTCTTCTTGGCTTGATCAAAAATAGCTTTTTTAGGCTCAAATAAATGCTTCATCTCATATGTCAAATACATGTGACAAAACTCAAGTTTTAAAGAGTAAATTTTTTTCTAACTAATATGTCATCTATAGATTCATTGCTTTGTGAATTGAAACTAATGTGAACATCCTATGAAAGACATTGGTAGGTAGAATTAATGGGCAAAAAATTTAAATAAATGTCACATTTGTGCAACCGTATCTCATGTGCAGAAGGTCAGTAAATGCATCTGAAGTTCATTTCTGTTTTAATGTGCATGTCAATTGTCACAGAACGAGAAGGAGCCACATCACTGTTGTGACCTGAAATATACACAAAAACATGAAAAGAAGCAATTTGATGGATGATTACAGCATTTTACAGGAAACTATCCAGACAGACCTTAAATATACTTTAGATATATTGAATTAAACTATGAATGAGTCATTGTTTGGGAAATAGTATATTAGAAAGTATCTATTCATAACAAGTCATTGTTTCCGAAATAGTATATAAAAAAGTATCTATTTGTAACATGTGGGCATAGAAGTCTGTTATATACTTAACCTTCTAGAAAGAAGGATAGAAAGTTTATAAGGAATACAGTTGTATTCTTGGGGGGGTGGGGGCAGGGATAGTGCTATGCAGAAGATAACAACAAAAACTGGATACCATAAGAGATTTCACAGGATGTATTAGGTAACGTTAATCAAGGCATCAATTAAGTGTCAGGCAGTAATCACTTCACTCTAAAACGGGAGGAAAGCAGAATTGATCAACTAGACTACATATACTACTAGGTCAGAAGTATTCTCTTTAGAAGTTGTCTTAGTGTCTTAACAGCATTCGGAGGGCCTGGGTAGATCTGTAGCCTCAACACTACCTCTGTACTAGCCCAGGCAGGATAGAGAAGCAGGGTGACAGCTGGCTGTGTGATTGGCCTCCGGAGTCTAATTCCTGAAGTGATGTCTGCTAGTCCAGGTGCTATGTATTTTCTAAGTTGCTAAGTTTCAGCAGAATTATTTTTAACCAGATAATTAGGCATTTTCCAGATAGTGGCATTTGGTGTTTGTTTCAGCAAATCTCCAGGCATACATCTGTATTTCAGCCCATCACGTGATTAAAAGAACAATCATAATTTCTCTTGCTCTTCATAGCTTTTGGAATAGGTGTTTTTGTACCTCTCTAGCTGCCAGACTGTGCTAAACATCACTCATTTATGAATTCTCTTTTTAAAAATACCTATTTTTAAATTTTTATCTGAAAGATGGATTTTACAGAGAGTAGAGATACAAACACGCACTGAGAGAGGTCAAGGATCTGCTGGTTCTTTCCCAAATGGCTGCAAAAGCCAGAGCTGAGCTGATCAAGCCAGGAGACTGGAGCTTCTTTGCTGGTCTCCCACATGGGCACAGGGGCCGAAGCACTTGAACTGTCCTCCTCTGCTTTTCCAGTCTATATGTAGGGAGCTGGATTGGAAGTGGAGCAGCTCACATATGGGATGCTGGCTCCACAGGATGGAGGATTAAGCTGTTGAGCCACTATACCTACCCCTGATTTTACATGTCAGAATAAGATCTCTAGGGGCAGAAAATTTGTCATGAGAGCTAACATGCGTACATGGCTTGTTGCATTTTGTTTATTCCAGTTTGACTGGGTGTTATTTCAGGTGGACACTATTGATTATACACAAGAGCAACCATCTCCCCCTACTCTTTCATTAAGAAATACTGATATTTTTCAGTATTTTTCTTCCACTTCTGCAGATGTAAAAGATGCTCTAAGATTATTCAAGTGTTAATTATACTGTACCCGATAGTGTTTTAAAACATTCTGGTGGGAAAAAATATCTTTAATGTTTTTGTGTTGAGAGAGTTGTAACGTGATTAAAGTAAGTTCACACAAATCAAAGAAAATGATTATTCAATGCCAAGCCTTTTTTGTTCCCAGTGTTTATTAACAATGATTCTGCCTCTATTGAACTGGAGCAGGTATCTTATATAATAAACTAAGCTACAGTCAGTTTGTGATTGACAATGATCTGACCTAATTTTTAAAAAATTTTATGATTGTGTGAAAGCTATACACATTTAGTAGAAACGAATTTTGATCTTTTGCTGGAATGGTGATATATTGTACAGCATTTTTTCATGATATTGGGACACTGCATACACCACAGTCTCCAGCCAGCCATGTGACCATGGGCAGAAACCACCAATAGAATGTACTGTATTGCTAAGATACCAAGTTTAACAGTTCTATTAAATGTGTGGGTTTTTAAAAAGATTTATTCATTTTTATTGGAAAGTCAGATTTACAGAGAGAAGGAGGAATATTGAGAAAGATCTCCCAACCGCTGGTTCACTCCCCAAGTGGCTGCAACGGCCAAAGCTGAGCCAATCCAAAGCCAGGATCCAGGAGCTTCCCCCAGGTTTCCCACATGGATGCAGGGTTTCAAGGATTTGTGTGTTGACCTCTGCTTTCCCAGGCCTCAAACAGGGAGCAGTAATGAAGTGGAACACCTGGGACATGAACCAGCATCCATATAGGATCCTGGTGCATGCAAGGCTAGGACTTTAGCCTTTAGGCTACTGCACCAGGTCCTTTACATGTGTTTTGACATAATATTTTCCACCTGTGGTAAGTTTATTAGGAGATAAGACTGTATCATAGGTCAAGGAGACTTGTAACCTGAACATGACATCAACACTGCCAGAATCATACATTGAAAAATGCGCTCAAATGAAAGCAGGTGGCTAACAACGTCATTGAGCCAGTGAATGAAGGAGCGCTAAGATATACCTTCTTCAGAGCTTTATTATTATTTACATGACAGCAATGTATTGGCATTGTAATCCAATTTGTCTAATGCATGAGTTTCAAAGCGTGGTAATGTGTTTCTTGGTAATGTATAAAGAGCATAGCATGTTTCGCTCAGTAACCAAACACCAATCCATATCTGTCTGCAGATTAACTCTCTCTAACATTTCCATATGTCTAGGTGAAAAATGTGGATGTAGTGTATGGCCTGCCTCAGTGGCAGAGTGGGCTAGGTAATGATTTCCTGCTCAGGAGTCTCATTTTACAGCACCGGGGAAAGTCATATACTCATGTTTAGGGCCATAGCCATACATTGCAGTTTATTCCTGCACAGCACTCTTAGTAAATTGAAGGCAGCAGCAGAAAGATGATGAAGATTGCTGCCCTGGGACATAGCTGCAATGAACCTACCCAGTACCCAATCCCTCGTCACCAACAGACCTCCTAAAGTGAAAATCTCATCAATTAATTCATCTTGTAGCAGAAGGTGTCAGGTCCTGCTTTTAAATATACTCGGTTTATTTGCCTTCATCTGAGGAAATGGATCACTAGGCAGAAAGCTACACTGGAATGTTTTCAGATAAGATGATGATTTTTTTTACCCTAAAAATTGCGTTTTTATGTAAACCACAGGCCTAATATAGTTGAATTGAAGTCACAGAACACATTCATCTCCAAATTATGCATTGAGAGGCATCTGATGACCTTGAAAGTATATCTGTGTGGAAAGGTTTAGTGCGCTCTTAAATAGGTCTTATAGTTTTTAATATATTATGTTTCTGTGTAATATAAAAAATATGTGCAGCTATTAAAAGCCTAAAAATGTAATGCTTCAAGTTTAATGCTTTAAAAATGAATTGCAATAAGATATGCATGACAGAAAAATAGATAATGAAGATAGTGTATTTTGTTTGTGTGACAAAATACAAAATGCTCCTATCATTCAAGACGTTTTGTGTTTGGGTACACGTAGCCTTTTTTAATCCCATTAAGCCTCTGTGATACCAACACATATTTCTGTTCTTGTTTCCTAATATTAAAAGGAATTCCTTGTAGATAGTTTTGTCAAAGAAACTGATTATATCTTAATTGTCATCAGTAGATCGATGCAGGGATTCTTTCCCTATTCTATGTCAAGAAAACTAGAAATTCAAGGGTTTGACTCTGTTGTGTGGGAACTTAACTTTTACATCTGAAGAAAAATTTATAGATGATTAAATTCACATCAACAATTGATATCTTAACATTAATTAGTACACTGATTTCTGACATTTTTGTTGGAAAGTAGTTTTATCAGTAAACCCAATTCAGCTTTGTTCTCTAAGGCAGCTTGAAAATGGAGTCACTCTTCCTCTCATTTAGTTAAACACTTGTAAGCATTGAGAAAATTCAACTGCTAGCTGTTATTTTGTTACATTATCTCAAGAGAATAAAAGTAACTGGGTCATATCATTCTTACATCTCTGAAATGTGGAGATGCCTATAAATACTTTGAGAATGTGCCGAGTTCAGTCCTTCAGGCTCCTTTTAAGCACCCTTTAGGAAAAACATTTTTTTATCAGAGAGCAGAGAAGATGTTAGTTACAATTACTCTCACAAATGCAAATAAGAAGTCTCCTGAGGCAGCTGAGAGTGGACCAACTCCATGTTAAACCATCCATGCCAAATTCCTGTGAAGGGTTTGATTTCTACTTTGAAAGTGCAATCCTGCCGTGTGACTGCTAAGAACTTCCTGAGGAAGGGTGTTGCCCCAGATTTTCAGACAGGATTATTTATTTTATTTTTTTAAGCAAATACAGCAGAGATGGTGAGATCTGTATTTCTTGGTTTTGAAAATATAGGAGACTCACACAAAGCAGACCAGATTTCTTATCTGGCTGGGTTTGAACCATTTTCATTTGTAGTTTAGCATTGTCCTGAGTTAATTCCTGACTTGTTGCAATAGAACTTACACCAGTCCAGAATTAAGAAATTTTGTGCTCTTTTCCTCAAAATCTTTATTCATGTCAATCATGTGTTTGTATAAATCCGTTGTATTCATATCACTTTACTCACGGGAAATATTGGCGTCATTCATCATCTTAAACCAAGGAAAGATAAGAGACTGTTTTAAAACTGTGTAATCTTTCCAGGCATAAATTTCTTAGACCTAGTGCTTCACATTGCTTTTATTGGTGCTATATTGTGCTAGGCATTTTGACTATATTAATTCAGTTCAGAGCTCTATGACATAGAGTTTATCAGGATGCCATTACTACAAAGTGAATAATCTTCATACATTCTTGAAAAAATGCATATTATCAAACAACCCTGCATGAATTGCAAAAAATGCATTGAAATAAATTTATATTTAAATTGTATTTTTCTGTGAGCTTTCTGATGTACCTTTTTGTTATAACTACTTTACAGGTGATTAAACTGAGGCAAAGCAGAATTAAAACCTTTTACTCCTTGGTATTTGATCACTATCCAAGTCTTCCCCCACCGGTGGAATTTATCTTACTGTGTAAACAGAACCAGTGAAATTGTAATTTCCTTTTAATTCCCTCCTTAGTCTTGGTTCTATTATTGAAAATAGTCTGAGCCATACTTTCTTTGTTTAAATGTATACCATAATTTCAAGAAGGGGTTTGCTTTCTCTCCTTTAAGATGACACTTCAGTTTATCTTCCTGTAGCAGAAATAAGAAAACAACCTGTATGCAAACACTTTTTCCATGTCAACAAAAGTTACACCACACTACACATAGGGATATTCAGTGATGCACTTAAACCATGCAAATTGCACGTGGAACCTGACTGTGTTCAAGTGCATAGTCTTTTCTAGCTACTGTCTATTTAAATAATGATTTTTGTTTGAATCGAAGAAAAAAAGAGAGAGAGTAAGAGAGAGAAAGCTTTTTGTGGTGGTTCATTCCTTTAATGCCCACAGATCAGGAGCTGTGGCCACGCCAAACCCAGGAGTTTTGGCTACCAGTATTGAACTGAAATTCCATCTCCAACCTTATTAAATTATTATTTCAAGATTTTAGCATGTTCAACTGAGAGTATTATAAAAAAAATCTGTGTTGATTGTATTCTGGAATGTTAAGGATGCTGTCAGTGCAGTAAAGTCATGGTTGTTGTCCATGTGGATCCTAGAGGTCCAACCTTGTGTGAGGAATGCAATGAATGAATGAAATTAGCAAGGTTTACCTTGCATGCTGAAATTTAAAAAGCCTGGGAAGAAAGTGATGAATGTTTATGAATCTAGAGTGGGTAGAAGAAATTGATATCCAAGGGATAAGCTTTAAGAAGAAAAAGATCTAATACTGGAAATACAGATTTAGAGGGTAGGACATTTCTTAATTGGTTACAAACAGCAAGAGGAGATCTTTGGAAATGAGAATGAATGTAATTCATTTACGACTTGCTTTAAAAAGTGGGTAATGGGAGACTAAATAAGTATGGTAGAGCTAGGATAAGGTAGCTTTTCTTTTTCTCATAAACTGGATTTGCTCTAAATATTTTTTTCATCACCTTCTTAGTCTTCACTGAACACAGTGGATACATGTACCTTTGACCAACCTATTTCTCAGGTTTGCAATTATCTTTTCTCCTTCCTTTAGCTGTAAAAAGTCACACACCTTTCAAGATTCCCTTAGACTCAAATAGTTCTCTGTGAGTCATTTGCTAATAGCCCCACATTAAACATAATCACTCCATCACCTGCACTCCATGGTCTGTGAGGGCCGCTACCACCAAACGTTTCTGTCTTGTTGAATGTGCTTGGCAGTTTGAATGACTCTCTTAGAGAGCAGAGTTGGTGTTTCTGTGTCATCCAGTGGCAGAGGGATGTGCTTCACATAGATTTTTCTTGATAATGTTTGTTGGATTTAGAGGAAACAATTTGCTTTAAAAGCTCCAGGATGTGAAATAATGCTCCTAAGGGTCAAATATATTCTATAACTAAAGTACAAGAATGATATTTCATTCAGGATCAGCTCATTCTCACAACATATGATAGTTTAAGCATCAGGGGCCTGGATCATGGATTTGATCCCAGTGTGATCTATTAGCTTTGCTCTGTCTTAATCACAATGATTTTATTCCAGTCAAAGATTTTATTAAATATCTATGTTTTATAGAACATTAGGCACACAGTTCCAACTAATTAAAACAAAAACAAAACAGAATTCAATCTGCTGCCCTCTTGAGAACTTAACAGTCTATTATTAGAATCTGCTTCCAGTTGTTAGCCTTGAATTTTCCAATTGACAAGTGATTGCTGAACATACATTTCCTCTCAAAGAATCCAAATGCATGAAATTTATACTTATTAATTAAGTATATGTTAAGTTGTGTTTGGCCCCTTCAACACATGGATCAAAAGGTAATTAAGCACCATCTGTTCAGTCATCTTTGTTTTAAAGATTGAGAAAACAAACCAGGAGTTGTTTATTCCTAATGAACTATGTTCTTGGCCCATGTTCTTGATGCTGAACAGGTAAACTGTGAGCTTTCTATAATAGAACTTACAACCTCATTTTTGTGGGCAAGGCACAATAGCCTAGTGGCTAAATCCTCACCTTGCATATGCTAGGACACCATATGGGAGCTGGTCTGTGTCGCAGCTGCTCCTTGTCTCATCCAGCTCCCTGCTTGTAGCCTGAAAAAGTAGTAGAGGATGGTTGTTGTGGCCACTTAGGGAGTGAACCGTGGATGGAAGATCTTCCTGTCTCTCCTCTCTGTAAATCAGAATTTCCAATAAAAACAAATAAATTAAAACAAATAAAACATCTCTTGAATGCTGAGCATTATCCAAATTACTGAACTAATATAAAGGGTGTGGTTTCTTTGGAGACCTCTACTTGACTTGTAGGTAGGCTTTGTACTATGTCCTCATATGGCCATACCTTTGTGAATGTGATTTCTGTGTTCTAATCTCCTTTGCTTATGAGGGCACCAGTGAACTTGGATAAGAATTCACTCCAAAAGTAAACCTTTAACTTAACAACCTCTTCAAAAGTTTTTTCAGAAGATTTATTTATTTTTATTGGAAAGTGAGAAGGAGAGACAGAGAGAAAGACCTTTCATCCACTGGTTCACTTCCCAAATAACTGCAAATGCCAGCGCTGGGCCAATCTGATGCCAGGATTCAGGAACCTCCTTCAGGTATTCCACATGGGTGCAGGATCCCAAGGACTTGAACCATCTTCCCTGTTGCCTTCCCAGGCCAGAAGCAAAGAACTGGATGGGAAGTGGAGGTACCGGGACAGGAAATGAAATCCTTATGGGATTCTGGCTCTTATAGATGAAGGATTAGCCCATCAATCCACAGCACCAGCCACCAAAGTTCCTCTTTAAAGAATGCTATCATGGGCTGGCACCATGGTGTAGTAGGTTAAGCTTCTGTCCGCCCTGCTGGCATCTTGTGTAGGTATGAGTTTGATTCCAGACTGATCCACGTCCCTACTAATGTCCCTGGGAAGGCAGCAAAAATTGTCCAAGTCCTTGGCATCCACATTGGAGACCTGGACAAGCCTGGCTACTATCTTTAGATTGACTCAAATCTATCTGATGCAAACATTTGGGAAGTGAACTAGTGGATGGAGGATCTTTTTTTCTATCCTTCCTTCTGTCCATGTAAATCTGCCTTCAACTAAAAATAAATAAATCTTTAAAATAGAAGAAAATGAATGCCATTGCACTCTAAGTTATTGGTGATCAGTGTTTCAACATTGAAATCTGGGGACAGGAGCTAGTTTATGGATCAACCAGCAGCTGTATGTGAGAGCTGAAATTTGTCATATAGAAATTCAGTGATAATTTAAGCAGACTGTATATTTTGCTTTCTAGGTTATATTGTGGAATTTAGAATAGGACATTTGTATCATGAAGTTCTATATCAACAAGCAAATAACATAATGAAAAGAATAGCAGAAATAAGACTACTGAGGCAACACACTTGGAAGGGCAAATTCACATATTGAGAACTAACAATATGTATGTTACAGAAACGGGAGAAGAATCAAAGATAATCCAAGCTTGAGATCAACATTGTGGCACAAAGCATTGGCCAAATAATTCAAAACCAACATTCCATGTCAGAGTCCCAGTTCAAGTCCCAGGTAATCTGTTTCTGACTCAACTGCTTACAATATACCTTGTAAGGAAATGGAAGATGGCCTAAATACTTGGGACCCTGCCAATCCTGTGGGATATCTTAGTGGAGTATGCAGTTCCTGCCTTTAGCCTGGTCCAGTCTTAGCTTTGGTGACCACGTGAGGAATGAAGCAACAGTTGGATGATCTATTTGTGTCTCTCTCCCTCTCTGTCTGCCTTTCAAATGAATTAATATGTTTTTTCAAAAAGGAAAAGTAAATCGAGTTTCTCTGTGCTGCCATTTGCAGTCAGTAATAGCAGGACCACAAACAGAAAGCAAGGGGGTTGATGGACATATATATGATGTCTTAGATTTATGTATGTTGGTTTGTAGTTTTCCTTTGGCTTTTAGCAATGGTGACGAGGAGGCAATTGGTACAACTGATAGGAGGTTTGTGTGTCTGTTTTTTCAGAATCTTTTCTTTTCTTTAAAACCCTGATTAAGGAGATGTTCATCTCTGCTTATAACATGGAGTACAGCCAGCTTGATGAGAGCAGGGCTAGCAGAGACTCCGTTTGCCTCACAGCAGAAACTGTCACCTGGTGCTTCCCAGGAAATCTCATGCTTGGCAGATACAGACTGGGTGGGTTTGTTTAATCATGCTCGTACCTATAGAAACCAGACCATTTAGAGATTCCTAGCAAGAAACCTTGAAGAGAGGATGTTGCCTCCTGAAATCTGCACCCTGGCTTCTCTCTGGACAGGTCATGTGTGTCCATGAAAATTCTCTCTGATCTTATTAACACTATCCTGGTACATCTGACATCCACCAATAATTGTATTTGTCTGCTGGGAAGCATATAGTATGAGCAATTTAAATTCCAGAAGATGTAGGCTTTGGCCTTTGTGAGCCACTGAAACTCTATTGCACTAATTGTCTTGCTCTTCCCTACTATGATGGTCAGGATGGGAAGTGAGTGCCTTAATGCAAACGAACGCAGCAGGATCTTGCCATTTCCGCACTCAGTGTCCCTTGTCTCTTCCCCTTCACTGCTTCTGAATGAAATTTGTAACTGGCTTTGATCTTTTGTGCCCTGCTCCACAAGCTAGGTGCAAAAACTCCAGTTGTGAAATAGCCAGTAAAAAATGTTACCGATTCTCTCAGGGAAATTGAGTAAACAACCAAATTACCAGGATCCTCTCGGGCATGTGCCTGATGTTGACCACCTTCCTATATTTTTCCCATTCTCCCATTGAACTCATCTTTGGAACCAAGTTTCATTTATTCGTCTTCCACATTGAACAGTATACATCATTGTAACTGGAGGTCTCAGTCTGGGATTACCACAAAAATAGGGGAGAAGAATCTATCACTCAATTACATGTTCATGCTTCACAGACATCCCAAAGATTTAAGATGAACAGCTCTCCCCATTTTAGAATTGACAAGCTCTTCACTGCCATATTTGAATTTACCAATTTAGGGTATTAAAATATATGATAAAATTGTTGAGCAGGTAAATAAAACAATTGAGATGGAAAGAACAAGCCAGAGTTTATAGGTACAATTTACTTTTTTGTTAAAAATTTATAAAAATTGAAATACTCATATTTTAAATGTTAAGACATGGAGGGAGGTATGGACATTTGCCAGTTAAGATGCCTGTGTTCCATATTGGACTACTTGGGCTCAAATTCTAGCTCTGGCATCTGAGCCCGGCTTCCTGCTAATGCAACCTGGGAGGTGGTAGATCACAGGTTAGGAAGTTAGAGCTCTGCCTCCCACATGGGATACCCAGATTGAAATGAATTCTCTCGTTCTATGTTTGGCTTTGCCCAAACCTGCCTTATTCTTAGCACTTGGAGAATGGACCAGAGAGTGGGAGATGTTTTCCTCAATTATCAATAATAGTAAATGAATGGGAAAGTTCAAAAGTGATGTATGAGGCAGAAGAAAATAGTTATTTTGTGATAAATTGAAGCTATAAAAATCAAAAACTGTCAAAGAATCCTAAAACAACCAGTGCGTGTAAGCCAAAGCATTATTTCTCTTAATAAAAATAAGTTAGCATAAGCCATAACGGAGAATTTCTGTTCTTTCAAGTTGTAGTGCATGTTTCCGAATACTTTATTATAATAATATGCCCAATCACTCAAAACTGGAATAACAGAACATGGGTTAAATCACTATCTAAGTGACCAGACCCTCAGGCATTGTAAAACGATTCAAGTCTAACATGACAGCTCAAGAAACAAATGTCATAATACAAAATCAACAATAGAAAGAAAAATAGAAGTTTACAATGCCATGAAGTCAAATGACATGTTACTAGATATGACAGTCTCCATTACACAGCTACTATACATCCCCTTCTTGATTTTGTATTATGACTTTTCATTTGAGGAGATGTACAGTAGCTGTGAAATGGAGACTAACATCCAGATGTGAGGATACAATGTAATATGCATTTCTACTTCCAAACAAGGACTTACAATGAAACTGTTTACTCTATCTTGACAATAGCATGCTGGACTCTCTGCCATTGTCCATGCCTGCAATGATGGACATATGACTGTGTATGAAGAACTATATTTTAGTAATGATATAGAGGAACTAAGTGGGGGTACGGAATTGGGGAGGGGATAAGGGAAATGCCAGAAGCCTATGGAATTGTATCATAAAATAATAATAATAATAAAATATAAAATGAATTAATTAAAAAAGAAACAAATGTCTTTATAGGAAGACTTTGGAAAGATGGTGACTGGAAACTTGTCTACTATCACTCGCATCATTGGGGTTACACCCTCGCTTTTATTTTTTTAATTGGGTGTCATAACGCAGACTGTTGGTCAGCTACAATAAATTGCTAGTTTTATATTTTTTAAAGGAAAAAAAAAACAAAAGAAAAACCCTCTTCTTCTGTACAACTGAAAGTTCTTTGCAGTGAGAAAAATAATAACAGGATGGCTTTGGAATATGAAATTCTAAATAAAAGTCCTTTTAATTTGTCTTGGATGTTGAAGTAGGTGGAAAGCAGCAAGTGGAGCTTGTGTGCTTTGCAAGCAATTTCTGAAAATGACAATGCCAAGCCTATTTAGTTCTTGTAATTACCTGTCATCATGTTTCCAGGCACGAGCTAGAGATGAAGGAGCTGAATGCCTGGCAACATAAGGACACAAAAACTGGGGATAGGACTGGGGCTCCCTCATCCTGATTATGCCATGTGGGAAGAAGTGCCTGCCTACTGGCACACTCCCCTGATGGCAATGCTCTTGGGTCAAAATGAGTGCAGAAAACGCTTCATAATGCCAGCAAAACCAAAAATCTGGGAAGCAAATGTTTAAGATGTACTTCACTTTTTTTTGAAAAAGTAAAAATCCTGTAAATTCAGTCCATTTGATTTTTAATTTATGCAAATTGCTTGTCCTTTTGATGTAATTATCAGTTTGACTGTACAGTATGTGACATTTTGGCCATCTTTTTTATTTCCTCTTAAGTTTCTAGGCCAATTGTCTCATGAAGGATATGAGTGATATTTTGCAGTGTTTTGTGTCTTACTACTTAGCCCAATTCCAATGCCCAATTTTATTTCACACTTTCAGTGTTGAGTACCTTAACTTCAGGAAACACCTTGCTGCTGCAAACAGCAAAACAACTGCTGCAAAAAGTTGATCTGGGGATAGGCAGGACTTCATTGAACGTACTCCTCGGTCATTTTGAAAAGATGTGAGTTCAATGAAAACCCTGCACCAAGAAGCAGTAGATTTGATTTTAGTATGTATTCTATCTTCCTAGAGTGTATCCACAGGCAAAATGCTTTACTTGTTCATTTGTGAAACATAAAATCTAATGTTTTTCCTCTGCTCTGGGAGTGTCTGTTGACCATAAACGACAGTCACATTTTGATCTTTAAACTGCTGTGCTCAACATAGTAAGGGCAGAGATTCAGAAAACTGACTTCCAGTAAAGGAGAAAGTGGCAAACTGACTGAGTGCAACATGAGATGCTTTCTGCTGTTTTGTCAGTGGCTATGTTTGTCTTTTGTTAGGGGCATGGGGAAGGGTGGGGGGATTCCCAGAGCCTATGAAACTGTCACATAATGCAAAATAATTAGTTAAAAAAACTGCTTTTCCAATAAAAATAAATAAATCTTTTTAAAAAATAAAGGTTAAACATAGGTTATTTCTTAACTGTTACTGGGAGTCAATATTATGCATAAATAGTTAAGGGTATGTTTGAGCATTCAGTCATTGGTTCATTTAATCACTTTTTGATAATGGACTTTCAGCCTTCAAGGGGCTTCATATCACCCCTCAGATTCCTCGGGTCTTTGTTTGAGATAACAGGAAAAATTAAACTTTCAATAGAAAAAAGACTTGTTAATTGTAATAAAATGCCTTTCCTTTATAAAAGGGACTTGAAATATGTTTCACGAAATTTAAATGTGCAGAGTTCAGTTTTGGCTTTGCATAGGAAGAGAAAGTAAATGAAATCAAAGCAACACTTATGTTGAGATATGAGAACCAAGAGGAAAGGACCATGAATGAAATGCTCACTGCATCACATTTTTATTTTTGTACTTGGGGTTTTAGCAAATTTGGGTAACATTTTATTTTGCACTGAATCAACATTTTGCATATCATTATATTAATTAAAGAATGTGAAGGGGATAGAATGGGAAGCTTCTGGTCCTCACCAATGTTTTTGGATCATCCTGAAATTAAAGAGATTTCTATAGGTGAATGGCCTACCCGCCCATTTCTCCCTCAGTTGTCAAGGTGTAGCAAGATGATAAGATCAGCATATTTTTAAATGATGAAGATATTCTGTGTTGTCAAAATAAAACCAATGTCTGAGCCAAAGTAATTGCTAGCTGTAAAGTTTTGACATCAATGAAAGCCAAAGTACACAGTAAGATTTTATCTTGATTCCTTGAAGAGTTGCATGCATTTTTATTGTCCTCTAGAGATACAATGAAACTCTAATGCAGGACTTTCCAGAATGTATAATCAATTAAACTGCCTGAAAACAGGATAAACACTGTAATAGAAATGTACTGGAGAAATATGAAAGGGAATAGAGAACATTTCTTTGGCACCTAGTACATTCCTTACATGAATCAAACCAAATGATGGAAAGTTGAGAGTAGAAGAGGCTACACCTAATTCAGTAGGGTAAGTGTGGTATCCTTCTGCAATCACTGCTCAACTCTAACTCTTCCTGTTGTACTTATCAACGACAGTGACAAATCTCCGCTCTACTGAAATGTAAGTGTTGGGACTTCAATGCTCACACACAGAAATGCACGAAATTGATAATGGTCATCATGGGGACATGATACTACACTCAGAAAAGTTGTTCTTCTTTTTTTTTAAAGATTTATTCATTTTGTTACAGCCAGATATACAGAGAGGAGGAGAGACAGAGAGGAAGATCTTCTGTCTGATGATTCACTCCCCAAGTGAGCCGCAACGGGCCGATTTGCGCCAATCCGATGCCGGGAACCTGGAACCTCCTCCAGGTCTCCCACGCGGGTGCAGGGTCCCAATGCATTGGGCCGTCCTTAACTGCTTTCCCAGGCCACAAGCAGGGAGCTGGATGGGAAGTGGAGCTGCCGGGATTAGAACCGGCGCCCATATGGGATCCCGGGGCTTTCAAGGCGAGGACTTTAGCCACTAGGCCATGCCGCCAGGCCCAAAAATTGTTCTTAATTTACTTAATGATTAACAGTCACAGCAAGATCAACACAGCAAACCTGATATTTTGTGCAATAAATAATTAATTTAAACCTAGCTTTTTAAAATCATTCTCTGTGGATAATTTTTCAATTATTCTCTCTATATAAAATGAAAATGTAACAATACTGTATCTGATAGTGGGAACCAAGCCTGTCGCACTATAGTATTAGCAAAATTGAATCCTTTTTCTTATTCAAGTTCCCTTATGTACTCTGAAATCTATGTTGATAACTAATATTGACTAGCATTTACAGTCAGGTGGTATGATTCAGGAAATCCACTGATTCCTCACTGAACTTTTGAACACTGTTGACAGTACATTGAGTTTCCAGCACTGAATAGGGAAATAGGGATATCATATATATTTCTAGATCAGTTATTCAATCTATTGCTTAATGTGCACCTGAACATAAGAGACGAATCACTTTGCTCTTTGACCTTAGCACGAATCTATTAATTGTAAAGTGGTTTTGCCATAACTGGTTGTTCTGATAACTCTGGGTTTAAAATACAGACATTTTATAATCCCAAATATATTCTTCAGTGATTTCTATTGCATTAGGTAAATTTTTTCAATTCCTTTTTACTAAACAGGATTTGGGGTAACATATAAACTCTTTGCTGTTCTGCTATCCTTGAATGTAGCAATGATGATCATCTATACAGAATTGATTCAGTTTGAGAGGGGAAAACAATCATTGTCATTTCTAGGCTAAATCTAACTGGATAGCTTCTCTATTTTCCCTTTTAAATTATCCTTCAGTTGTTATAGTTAACAGTAAAAGCTTTCCTTTACAAACACTATTTTTACAGGATATTGCTGTGCATGTAATTCTGTCTGCTTATCATGTTCATAATAACAGAAAAGCCTCAGTATCAAATGATTCTGGGAATAAGCAATGAAACTTGCGGTACGTTTCTTTTCTATATATACAGTATCTATCCCTTTTGCTGACACCTGTGATTCATTTTGTTTACCTGCTGAAGAATATTTCTCTGTAACTATTCTCTTTCTTGTTGCTGATTATTTTCAGTTTGGCAAAAATGGGGAGCCATCCTGGTCATATGTCCACATTATTACTTTGTTCAAGTATGGGGGGATGGGGTAAAGAAAATGCAGCAACAAATAGGAAAATCACTTTCTGGGTATCTTTTCTTTTTCCTCTGATGATTACTTTTAAAGACTTTGGTTCACATTATGACCTTTAGTTTAAGCATATGTTGGTGGTTCTGCATTGATTAAGATACTATTGCACTGGGCTGGCTTTTCTTCCAGCTAAAAAGGAGGTGAAGTACCACAGTACAATGGAAAAGAGTCTGAATCAAGCAGCATACAGCTATGTAAGTCAGATCCACAGCCAGACGAAAGAGCTTCACTCTGGCTTTCGTTGATAACCTGGTGAAGGAAAGCTGTCCCTTGATTGGATTAAACCTGTTATTGCACATGCACAAAAGGCCAACATTAAACGAAATTGTCTTTGGAACAAAGGAACAGTTTCTGAAAATAGCTAGGGAAAAAGCACTTTTTTTTTTTTTTTACAAAACCTTATGCAAGGAGAGACCAGCTTTCCAAAGAGCAGGCACAATGATTGCAGTGCTTATTAGACAATAGATTTGTTCTTTGACGAAGGATAGATTAATGAGGAGGACTTTGCTCAAGCAATGAATATAATGTCCTCTATGGAGAACAATACACTGTTCTGTAAATGAAAGGAGTTTTATATAGTTGGTGATTTAAAGGACCAAAATATCATGAGAAACTCTATGGGGCAGGTTTGTCCCAGAGTCTTTGACAATTTCCTATGCGAAAGCCTTTTGGCTTGGGTTTGATTCATAAATGCTGTTGGAGTTTAGAATTAGCAAAAAAAAAAAAAAAAAGTTCTTTACAACAGATGAGGATCTGGGAGAAAAGAAAGGAATGGCCCAGAGAGGATGAATTGAAGAATAGGTAAGTGAAATAGGAAAGTTACATCCAGAAAAAAAAGATAGTATAGTAAATGACCGGTTTGACACAATCAATTCAGTTTGAACTCGGATAAACATTGCACATGAAAGTATGTTAATTGTATTTGGTCCTTATGTTCGTGGTGGAACATAGTTGGAATATGATTAGGACTACCATTACGTTTGCTGATCTGTGTAAGGTGCTACAGCTAGTGAATGGCAGACATAAAGACTGAATGCAGTATATGTTTCCAATCCCACACTCTCGACCACTGCAATAGCATTTCTCACATGGGGTCTTCAGAATTAAACCCTTAGAAGGAATCTGCAAAATTATGGCAAAATGAATTGCAGAAAACTGTACACTATTAATCACACTCCCTTTTCTTTGACGATTCACATGGCGCATGTATCAAAGTATTCTAACCTTTAAACCTACACAATTAATTATAATTTTTTAAAATCCAGTATATTATCAGTATAATTGGTTATTTAAGCCCCTTTTTTCTCTGTAACACCAGCTCATTTTGTAGTGCTCCTGGTAGAAGAATTTCCCATTTTAGAAAAGCTGTCCAACAGTCAAAGACCCTGGGTTAGAATTTGTTGACAAACATAGTCTCCACCCTTAGAGAGTATGGCACGCATTATAGGGTTAGGGGGTGTTTCCTTGTGCACTCCAATCTGTAATGAAGATTTGAATTGGAAAACAAGGTGGTAGCAGCCATGGGGGAAAGAGAAAGGGCATTTAGTGATTCTGAAGTGCCACTGTTAACTGTTGGCAGTAGCTAACAAATTATTTCTGGAGAGAGTAGTCTCACAATATCTGTAGCATAGATATATTTTAACCGCCAATGGTTTTTGTGTCTTCTAATCAAGATAAAATATTTAAATTTGGTCCAATCAAATGGTTTATAACTAGTAATGGAGCATGGTGATTATATGTATCCAATCAGAGATTAATGTCTGGAAGATGATTACTGCCATTAATGTGTTAAATCCAATCATGAGATATATATTGAATATGCTGATGCATTTTTATAGGATTAATAAAAATTCTCCTTTTGAGAAGAGATATTTCAGAACATGGAACATCTCATTATGAGACATTTTATTCTACCAGTATTAAGGGATCAGTATGTTCTACTTGGAAGTTTAATGTATTTGTTTATCTATACAAGCCTCTCAAGATACACAAACTTGAATTATACTATACTATAATGATTAAAATCACAAATTGATCCCTATATTTAATGTTGTTATTTTATTACAAGTATGTATCCCTCAAATAGACACTTTTCTCAAAATTGGATGATTGTGATCAAGTAGCAGATTGAAAATTAAAAGCCATAGTCCTCAACAAGTGAACTAAGTTAGTTGTCATTAAAAGTATGATCCCAAAACAAAGCTTAGATGATGAGATGGCTGGCAGAATATGTGAATCAGAAATGGTTATGTTATACATCAGAATTGTTAATCAATCTTTAGATGTTCATGTACTAAGAATCTGGTTTTGTCAATATCAGAATAATTAGCAGTAACAGTTATGGTGAGTACTTGAATTTTCAGGGTAAATTGCAACAGTAGCATGAAAGATCTTCAGAAAGTTCATAGAATATATAGTAAAAAAGCATGTTTAAATTTCAAAACTTTCCTCCACTGAAATAAACTTATGATTCCATTTTCCATGACCTTTCTGAATATATGAAAAATCTACTCTCATATATTATATTGTGGTTCATTTTTTTTTCTCATTTCAAAGTTTAAGCTACCCTTTCTCTGGGTAACTTCCAGGTTTAAGAACTAAACATGTATGTATGAACAATTGATTTCTGAACATTCAATTCATCTTTGGGGGGCGGTATTAAGGAATGGCTAGTGTTTTCCACAGATGTTGACTTTTGAATAAATGGATAATAGTTCAATTACTTCATAATTCTGGGCTTCAAGGTAGTACTCCTGTCAGATCAGGTAACCCGAATGTGTTTTTTGAAGACATTAGGATTGACTGGTCAGAGGATCCCTATTATTTACATGCTAAGTGTAAGATGTTTACTCTCAATGTTTACGCTCATGTTTTTGTGACAGTGCCTTATGAATGTTAGTCATGCAATTCTAAATAGGAACACTATGACTGTAGGCAATATTGTTTAACTTCTTCTCACTCCTTACCTAAAATTCTTTTCTGTTTAAGGAAATTGCCACAATGGAAAAAAATAGAAGTTTCGCCAGAAAGAAATTATAGAACCACTCTAAAACTAGCAGAGAAATTCTGTTGTTCCAAACAATATAATTTATTTCAATACTGGATGAAGAACAGAAAAGATATATATCTTTTACAAAGATTTTTTTTAATTGGAAAGACAGATTTACAGACAGACAGAGACAAAGATATTCCATTTGCTGGTTCACTCCCCAAGTAGCCACAATGGGCTGAGCTGAGCCAATCTGAATCTAGGGGTCAGAAGCCTCTTCTGGGTTTCCCACGGGGGAGTAGGGTGCCCAGGCTTTGGGCCATCCTCTACTGCTTTCCCAGATCACAAGCAGGGAACTAGAAGGAAAGTGGAGCAGCCGGGACATGGACTGGTGTCCATGAGGGATCCTGGCACATGCAAGCTGAGAATTTAGCCACTGAAACTGAGTGCCATACCCCTCCCCTCAAAAAAGTAGTAAATAGATGTCCACCTAGAGGTTTTGAGATCCTTATGATTCTAGAGAAAACAAAATGCAAAACATTGGATGTTCATAGATGTCTGCTAAATACAGAAACGGGAACTTTGGGGTGAAATTCTGTTATTTAGCAGACTAAGGTGGAAGAGGGCCATTTTTTGCAGCTCTAATGCACCATTCAACGTCAAGAGATGGCATTGTGCTCTCCTAGCATTTAGGTCTACAGTAATAAAATCTGTAAGTGTAAAGTATTGATACTGAATAATTAAAAATTCCTTTGGTTGGGAGTCATTGAAACCCTTCCAAAGTGCTGCCAGATTAAGAGAAATAGAAGTTGCTTATTTACCAATAGATCCAGGAAATTCAAGAGCTGATCATTTCTGTTCTGTACGCAAGAGCTAAAATTGATGGTTGTGCAACAGATAACTCCAAAATAGCTAAATATTTTCCTTCTTAACAGTCATGCAATGGTTCACAAAGAAACATCCAAATTAGCTTTGTGGAATTAATGTGTACTCTGAGGCCAAACATCTCCACATATAGACGTGGAGATGGTCATCATTAAGTAAATAAATGAGCAGAATGTGCCCATCATTCTGGAACAGACTGTCCCCTTAACTTTCCTCTTGACATTCCTGAAGCCTAAACACTTTGGCTATGTTTCCCACCTCCTGATGGAATCTCCATAAGCAGAAACAGAGCAAACTACGAGTTTGAGAACTACAACTGCTGTACCTGAGTCTGTGCACAGAAAGGAAAGCTACAAAACCAAGGAGACTGGAGTATGTGTGGTTAATTATGCTTGTGACATCTCAGAAGAAAGATCCATTGCCAAAGGAAACCTGGTTTTTCAACTCATCTTACTAAACTGTTTCATAAATCATTTGATTCCAGGTCCTTCCATCCAGAATTTGACATGCTAGCATTTGTTTCCACATACCAGCTTTTCCTACGCAATTGCTACAGCTACCCAGACCTGCAATCAGGAAGAACAGTTTGCCTCTTACCACTGTCTGCATGCTGATGGGCCACAGTAATGAAACTTTCCTTTTCTCAAAAGATCCAGAAGAAGATAGTGGCTACTGGTTTCAGATAAGCTCAGCTACAGCTGTTCTGCCCATTTTTGGAGTGAAATGTTGGATTGAAGATATGTCTCTGTAATTCTGCCTTTTAAATTAAAAATAAGTCATATGTACATACATACATACACACATACATAAGGCTCAGTTTCACAGACTGGTCTTTTCATTGTGTGAGACAGCAGATCTGCTTTATTCAGCAAACTGAATTGAACTGGATGGTTGGAAAGAAGGGGTGTAGCAGGGAAGGGAGTAGAATATGTTAATTGAACAACAATAGCAACAACAAAAGCCCAGCACATGACTCCTTTGGACACCAATTTATTACATTTTTGGGACTATTTATATAAGACAATGTAGTCTCACAATTGTAAGTTTAGCTGGCAAAACGTATTTTGGTGAAGATTCTGTTTATTGCTGGAACTGACAGTTACATGCTCCTACAAGTACGGTGCTTATTTGAGGGAAAACTGAGATATCATCCTGATGCTCAAGGCTGCCTTTGAGATGGCAAGAAAATGCACAGCATTGATCTTAGCATGTGATCAACTTAGAACTAGCAAAATTTTACCTGTAGATCCTCTAACCAGAAGCATTTGAACCTTGTTACTTTTCCTCCCTCCAAACAACACAAATTGAACCCCCCAAACAAAACATCTTTTAAAACAAAGTTTTATTTCACATTGATGTGATTTTTCTATCTTTCCTAGAGTAGCAAAATTTCATTGTTCAATTACTTAATGTATTTTCTGGTTGGCAGTAATGATTACATTCTTGTTACTTTCTAATCGTGCACTTGCAGATACAGAAATAAATCCTGCTCACTCTTCTCTGTCTCTCAAAGTGAGATAATTATGTGTGGGAAGTCTAGGGATTTTAAGAATGCACATTTTTTATTAATTAATTTTGTTTCTTTCTTTGATCTCTTTGATATAGACATTGTACATTGTATTTAATTCATAATTTAGAGATAAACCAAGTAGTCAAAATGTGGTTTGAAGATAAGCTTAGAAATCAAGTCTGCTTTGGTAATTGAAGAAAATTTACAGATCTGTGAATTAACTGCAGATATTTCTAACTTTTGTCTTTACATGGAAAATATCTTTTAGTCTTCTGTATGCTTTTGAAGTGTTTTTTTTTTCTTTGATATTTGCGTTCTCAATTCTATATGAGTTCACTTTATTATTTTCAGGGGTAAGACCCCATCTGACTAAAGAGTAAATTAATGACTGACAGAAATGAAAGTCTTTTTTTCAATTGAATTGTCCATTTATTTCTATCTATTAAACTGTTTTCAACGTATTGATAGACATAGCCAATTGATAGTCATAATCTGCATCCCAATTGGTTCAATTAACAAGCTCTTCCCAAGTTGATGAATTGTATATTCCTTAGCTTCTATAAATCTCTATACAAACATTCCCTTAAGCAAGTTGCATTTTCTGACCATCTCACATAAAATGGCATCCTCCATTTTCACTTTTTATTCAATTATTGACAACTGATGGATTTCATAAATTTCTTTTGCTCTGCTTCCTACTGCCAGCAGATAAACTCCATTAGAATGAGCACCAAGTTTTACTTACTACTGAGGCCCAGAAATACAGAATTTCTTGAAGGAGGTAAAGAAGAAGGGAGCAATGGAAAGAAACAAAAACGGCAAGGCAGGCAGTAACTGCATGTATCAAAACTTATTTTTGAAATCAATCAATAAAAGTGACCTCAAACTTAGCACAGGTATTGTCCATCCCATCTCATTCTCTTTTGACCAAAATCTTTTTCACTTTACAATTATAATTGGGTTGACAAGGCTAAAGGTACCCTAATTTGTGATGTGGCAGAGTAGGGATGCAGCGTTTGCTCAGTACGGCTCACTATTTGGGGTAGGAGCTTCACAGGGTAAGAGTCCACATTGAGAAAATTCTGGAAATGATTAATGTGGATCACCTGTAGCTACAAGCAGCAGCTTCTCATTGCCCTGGTAAGCAGCTCTGCTGACTCAGGAATTATCACAGGAAGTAATAAATCACAAACATAATTAAAATGCCCCCCCAGGATTCAGTAGATTTATTATATTTGACCCTGTTCCCTTGCAATTGTCTGGGAGAATTATTGACTCAGGTTTAGCACCAGAAACCAGCACAAAGTAACTCATATTGAGGTATTATAACACATGTTGTTTTTTATTTGCCCTTTACTGATTTACTTCCATATTCATATGACTTTGATTAGAATGACGTAAAAGAATGTTGGTCCATAGGTTGGACAAGCCATCATCTGTCTTCAAAGTTTAAATTTACCCCCTTTTAAAATGAAAAATAAAATGTAAGGATCGAACTTGAAACTGAGCTTGGTGTCAATCAGTAACAAATAAGGTGTTGAAGGGGTACTAGCAGCAAAGTGCATTTCATGGAGGCACTGACAGAGTTCATCAGGACAGATCATTGCTTGATTTTCAACAACAAAAACAAAACAACACTTTGCAAGGCCCTACACTCTTTTTGCCTTACATTTTCTTACTTCTTCTCTTTCCCCTACACAAACACTATATGGTTCCAGAAATTATACATTTCCCTTTTTAGCAAGAGACCAATGGCCTATTTCTTCTCTGAAAATACACACTTACATAAAGCATACTTTTTCTTCTATGTTTTGGGGGTTGAGAACTGTTTTCTTCTATATGATTTTATTTGCCTTATGCTTTCTAAAGTTGCTTGTTTCATTTTGTTGTAAATGGGAGCAAGAATTGTATGGGAGTGGAGGTACATGAGACAAACCAAGAGAACGTACCCATTTTAAAAAGCACTAGACCCCTGACTCTTGAATGCAAAGGGAAAATACCTCAAGAAACTTCAGTGTATTGAGCCCCTCCTTGGTCTCAAGTTACGCAGGATGCTAAGGTGCCTGGAATCACCTTTTCCCTCTAGGAGGCTATTGAAGGCTGGCTGGCCAATCAGTTCCCTCAAACTGCAATCTCCCATCTGTATACATGCTCCTCCCTCTCCAGCAATAGACTCACAGGGAAATTAGAATAAATCTTTTATCATCCCAGAGATTCAGTATCGAAAGCACGGGAGTGTCCACTACATAAAATGAAAAAAAAAATTACTCTTTGAGGTACTGACATAAAGTGTTGTATTTATAGAAAATACCATGTTACAGAGTTTTTTCCCCTGCAGAACACACTACGTTGCCATAAAACACCCAACGCTTTTGTAAAATTGTTATCTCAATTCACCGCCCCAAGAATATTTTTAGATACTTCAAACCTTTTCTTTTTCACTTTTCCTTGTTTTCTTTTTAGGTTCTTCATTTAGAATTCTCATTACAAGACATTTCTTCCCAGTTGGCAGTTTAACATTTAGGTCAACCAGACACTTCCTGAGTTAACAAAGAAAGTAGAGGTCATCTAAAACAGGGAAAAGTGAAAACACAATGGGCCACTGCTTGAAATCATTTTTAAATGCAAAAGTATAATATACTGGAAAAACAGAAAGGGTTAGATCGAAAATTCCATACAACTGGAAAGAAACAAAAGGAGCTAAGAGTTTTCAAGGCGCGTGGTTCCCCGGCAGGCCCCTAAGAAATTGTCTGCCCAATTGCTTTGCCCATTTTAGCATTTTTCCTCTTGCTAGTTGGAAGAGGCAGTTCACAGTCTCAGTCGGCATGAAGGAAACGACCCCTGGGACTAAGTTGCTCATCTAATTGATGTGAATATTGGGCTTTAGGGGCTTCTGTGATGCCAGCATAGACACTGGAAGCTGTAATTTGTTAAATGGCTCCCGGCGCTGTGTTAATTTGTCTCACGCCAAAAGCTTTTACTCTCAGAACAGAGCGGATGCTATTCTCCTGGCTCATGGGGGCTGGGCCTGGGGAGGTAATGAAGCATGGTGAATTAGGCTGCTTTGGGCATAATATGGCCGAGGAGGAGTAAAACGGAAATCCGAGAGAAGTTCCTATTTGGTGTTAATTACTCTTATTTGACATTGCCTGTGAACCAATAAATGAGAGTTCTTCCAAAAACTGTGGAACACAGAATTAAAAGATGTTAATTTTGTTTTGAAACTTGTGAGGTCTGTTCATATGAAAGTCCTCAAAAAGCACATGGAAAATAGATTCTGAACAAATTAGGCATCAAGGTTAAAATCTTGTTGTACCAAAATATCTATTTTAAGTTCATTGTCCACGAAAATTTTGAAGTAACCTTGCATTTATACGTGAATTTATGTTTTGATCTTTTTGTAAGAATTTTTTCACATTTTGCTCACTTGACAAATAATGTGATGGCTGTGTATGGCCAGAACAAAGCCATAGGCTTGTTTAGGTTCTCCCACGTGGCTACAGGGACCCAAGCACTTGGGCTGTTTTATGCTCCCTTCCTAGAGGCATTAGCAGGGGGCTGGATCAAAAGTGAAGCAATCAGGGTTCCATCAAATGCTCATATGAGATGCTGGTGTTCCAGGCAGCAGCCTATTCTGTTGTACCACAATGTTGGCCTGTATTTGATTTTATTTTAATTTTTACTTCAGAGAGCAAAAGCAAGAGTCACACACACACACACACACACACACACACACACACACACGATTGAAATCTTCCATGCAGTACTTTACTCTCCAAATTCCACAAATAAATGGTACTGCTCTGGGCTGAAGTTGAAGGCTAGAAACTCCATCTGGTCTCTCACACAGATGATAGGGCTCAAATACTTGAGTCATCTCTCTGATGTCTTTAAGAGTGCACATTAGCAGGGAACTAGATTGGAAATAACCAGAAATAATTCCAGGCACTCAGTTATGGGCAACAGTGTGGCGTGATGAACTGCTTCATAATGCCCATTTATAAACCCATGTTTTACTCCAAACCTAATGTTATTTCCATTACATACACTTTTTAAAATTTTGCTTGAAAGATATTCTGATAGAGAGCCAGAGGCAGTGACAGTAAGACACATAGACACACACAAGCAGGAGACACAGAAAGAGAGAGTAGAGAGAGAAAGTTTCGAGGCTAAATGCTAGCAACAGCTAGGGCTGGCCTAGGCTGAAATCCAGAACTCCATATTTATCTCCAACCTGGGGGCAGATTCCCATGTCCTTGAGCCATCATCTACTGCCTTCCATGGTGAGCAGTAGCAGGAATCTAAATTTGGCAATGGAAAGTGGAGTTGGGCCCGAACAGTTTGATATGGGCTATGAGTTTCCCAAATGGTACTTAAATGGTTGTGCCAAAGGCTCACCTATATACTTGAACTGAGAAACTACCCACCAAGTGGTGATTCTCAACAAAAATCTGCTGAGTTATTGGGAGGTAATTAAAGCAATTGTCTAGCAATAACCAGATATTAAACAATATTTTGCAGGCCCATTGATACACAGTGAACTCAATATTGACCCATTCATTTCCAACTCCTTGCTTTCTTATACACAGTCTGTAGTGCCAATGTGAATATTATTTGGCTTCCATGCAATTCAGTATGCTGTTTTATCGTTTTCATAAAGGCGTACATCATCAACTATTAGTATTTACTACAATATTTGCTGTGATTTTTGCACTATATTAGGTGTTAATATCAAAAAGAAAACAAAGTGCCTAAAATCTTTTTGTAGCATGTATTAGTTGAATTCCTAATTCTCTCTAAACTTTACTTTGCTAGGCTCCAACAGAGAGAGAGAGATACTACAATTCATGCTATCCATCTTTGGCATCCCAAACAGACATTGGGAAATTTAGAGAAAGTTTGACAGGAAATTTTGTCACCAACTGAAAGTAGCATACTCAAATACCTTTGAAAATAATTAAGAGAGATACTTTTTTCTTTTTTAGTTTTATTTATTTTTACTGGGAAGTCAAAGTTGCAGAAAAAAAAGGAGAAACTGATGAAGATTTTCTATCTGCTGGTTCATTCCCTAAGTATCTATAACAACAGGAGCTGATCCAATCTGAAGCCAGGATCCAGGAGCTTCTTTCTTGTCTGACATGCAGGTGCAGAGTCCCAAGCTTTTGGGCCATCCTCTATTTTTTTCCCAGACCACATGCAGAGAGCTGGATGGGAAGTGGAGTTGCTGGGACACGAACCAGTGCCTATATGGTATCCTGGCAGATGCAAGTTGAAGATTTAGCCATTAGGCTACTGCAACAAACACCTTTGAAAATTTTCTAATGACAAATAGCTACTTAATCAAAGGAGTTGATATGGGGAAAAACTGCTGCAATTAGCTGTGCAATGCAGTTGGATAACAACAGAACAAGGAGTCTCTGGACAGAAGCAACAAGATGGCTCCAGCCAATATCTTTTGAAGCTTATTTGCATGATTTCTGGCATTGTTTTTATCTTTCTGTGCAGAAATGCTTGATCCGGACTCGCTTGGAGTTTGATTTTGGTTTATCCCTCTCCAGTCAGTTTATTCCATAAAGTCTTCACAGTGTCCCATGGCGATTACACAGGATATAATGCTTACACTGCAAGAAAGGTAGGATTAGAATTCCAGGAGTTTCTTTGTCAAATTGTTAAGGGAAGAAGAGCAATATTTGTGTATTTTCAAACAATGCATGTCTGTGTATTTGTGTGCTGCTATAATTAAAACAACACCATTTGCATGGAATAGGGGAGGTTCAGAAATAAATTTGATGAGAATTTTTATCTGTTTTGTGCCAACTGAAGCCTTTGTTAGCTTTGAGTTAGTTAATCCTCCCAGGTATAAAGCGGCTTGAGGAATCACAAATACCCAACACATATATATGTGTAGGCTTTGCCAATGCCAAGATTCCAAAACTTCACATGCAGACGAGTAAAGAAAAGTCTAATGGCCAAGAGGCAATGACAGGTGTTTGGCCTAGCAGTTAAGACCTTACTTGGAACAACACAAACCACACTACAGGTCTTAGTTTACGTTCTGGCCATGCTTCAGTCTCCAGCTTCCTGCTGACGTGTAACCTGAAAAACAACGAATTAAGGACCGAGGTCCCTGGTATCCACATGGGAGACACAGTTTGAAATCTGTTTCTGGCCTGGTCTTTGCTGTTGAAGACTTCAGGAAGTCACAATTTAACTGTCTCTTTCTGTTTCTCCCTCTTTCTACTACTGTCTCTCTGTCTTTAAAGATAAAATGAATACAAATGAATAAAGGTTCAAAATGAAGCAGGCATGTCTGATAAGAGCATATTTTTTTCTCAAAGGGAAAGACTTCAAATTAATGTTTTGAATATTTAACAACATCATACTAGCTCTATCAAAATTGTCATTTGAAATGTGTTTTATTCCATTTTTCCGCAATGAATTCATATGAGCATTATTAATAGCAGTTTATAAACTATGGATGCTACTCAATCTAGACACATTTAAGAGGCCATGTTGTGGCACAGTATTGACATCTCATATTGGAGTGATGGTCTGAAAAATGGCTGTTGCACCTCAGATACAGATTTCTGCTAATGAGTGTGGGAAAGCAACAGAATATGGTGCAAGGATTTTGGTTCCTACCACCTGCATGGGAGATCTGGAATTAGTACCATGCTCCTCTCCTTAATCCAGCTGAGATCAGGCCAGTGTGACTATTTGGGAAACCACAGATGGAAGGCCTCTCTCTCTCTCTCTCTCTATTCCTCCCTTTATTGATGTTGTTCTGCCTTTCAAATATATAAGTAAAATGATAAGGCCATTTAAGCTTGAGCTAATTTTTCTTTTTCCCTGAACATGTGCATGGCAAAAGACCATTTCCTCTTAGCCTTTGACAGAGAGAGTATCACTTTGGAAATAGAAGGCTCCGTGCTTTGTGTGGAGATGCCTGAGTTACATGCAACAGACTGAAACGAAGCAAATACAGCCTCACATTGTCTGTGTGTTCTGCTGAGTAGTTGGAAGAAAAATAAAAACCAGTGCCTAGTTGAGGAAAGGAAAAGAAAAGAAATGGAAGCATGTTTCATGATTGTTCCCAAACCAGAGGACATTCTTGTTTAAACTTTAATTTTCCACTAATCTCTCATGTTTAACTTCCTTATTATCTAGCAAGATGTACAATTACAAACAAAAAATAATAAGAAGAAAAAGTGCTTAAAAAGAAAACCTTAACAATTCTTTAATTAGTGTAAGAATCAGTCATTTTACATCATGGTGAGTAAAATAATCCAGACATAAATTTTGTGTGCAAAATTAGAAAGACAGAAATATATGGTGGTTGACCTTGGAAAGAGTATTGAATATGCTAATGTATCAAATATTTGCTTAGTCGAAGGTTTAGTGCTGAAATAAAACGAACACAATGACAAGGAATCCTTTAGCCAATACTTTACATAACAAGCTCTCTATGTGAAAGAAGGTTTTGATTGTCTTTGAAAGAATCTCTGTCTTTTACAAACATTGAGAATTTTTGGAGTCCAATGTGTGAAAAATAAGTGTTATAGAAAAAAAATGTTCATTTTGAGGTAATTTGTTTTAGATTTAGAATATGCTTTTAGAGGATGTATTTGATTATCTTAAAAGTGAGATTAAGAAGAGGTATAAAGAGAGTGATCACCCATCCACTATTTCAGTGCCCAGGTGGCCGCAATGGTCCCGGAAAGCCAGGTCCAGGAGCTTTAGATAGGTGTTCCATGTGGTTGGGAGGGACTCAAAGTCATGAGTCATCTTCCACTGCTTTTCACAGGCCATGGAGCAGTCAGGACTGAAACTGATGCCCACACTGGATTCACAGGTTCTTCTTGAACTGTTTTGCCATGTGATAACCTCTAAAATCTTTTAACTCTTTTAATATTGCATTAGAAATTGTATGTGCCACTCAGTTTTATTTTAAAATTTTGTGAAAACTCAAACATAAAAAAACATTCAAGTTAACTAAATATGATGAAATATATTTATAGAACATGAGAGTATTTGAAGTAATTTTGTGGAATTAAAATCCTACAGAAATTCTAAAGTATGAATCTCAGTTGGCTGGTAATATAAAGTTCAGAGAATATAGCTCTGATCCACATTTTTTTGGAGTTTTAAAAGCAGGAATTCTTAATTCGATCATAGATTTTAGTAAATTCCTGTGATCAAATTTTAGTGCTTTCATTTAATATATTGTAAACAGGTTACTGAATATTTTTGGAGTTCAGAGTCTATCAAATTATTATATCATTTGTGAATTTTTAAAAGGCTTCAAACAACCAAAATATTCATGTTGTCCACTTCCACAGCTGAAATATTTTTCTTCTGTCATGGCAGATGTTATATTGGCAATATTGAAGTAATTACATTATAATACATGTTTTGGAAAGCAATCAATATATAGGCAGTGAGTGCTGTAATACTTCTGAAGCTACATATCTTGATAAACTTTACACTGTACTCAACCATGAATATTAGTAGTTTGCCAGTGATCTATGTTTACAATGTTGAAATTAGCATGATTGCGTTCACCCATACAATTTTGAATCTCATCAGAGTTATTGAAAATAATGACTTTCTACCATGGGTGCTTTTATGTTACAAATATTTGTATAGAATGTGCATATTTTTGCATAATTCACTATATAATCACAAAGAAAGTGCCTCGAGAAACAGATTAGTCAGTTTAAAATCCTAAATATGTTGAGCATTGGTTTCTCAACCCTCTTTAATCAGTATTTAGTAATCATGAAGTGAAAAAGGAAAACATGGGTTTGATTTTGAGCTCATTATTCCCATTTAATGCAAGTGAAAACATCCACTGACAAAAAATGAATAAGTATTTAGGAATTTATTCAAGAAACACTGAACACCTTTCCAAATAAATTAAGAGCGAAATCTAGATAAGTTTTTTGTTGTTGTTGTTCTGGCTATGACAGGTGGTTAGTTAGTGAAGTCATTTTAAAAAGTTGGCACTATAATGTTAAGAGTACTATTCCCAAAACTGCCATGGAGTAAGAACTTAAGAAACTGGCAGTCCTCCTCCTGCATGTCTGGAATCCCATATGGGCGTCGGTTTGTATCCCAGTAGC
The DNA here is from genome assembly GCF_030435755.1 of Ochotona princeps. NCBI lineage: Eukaryota > Metazoa > Chordata > Mammalia > Lagomorpha > Ochotonidae > Ochotona > Ochotona princeps. The sequence continues at coordinate 23,795,454 of NC_080836.1, forward strand.
CCTGCTTCTCATTCAACTCCTTATTTATGGCCTGGGAAAGCAGTCAAGGATGGCCCAAAGCCTTGGGACCCTGCACCCATGTGGGAGACCCAAAAGAGGCTCCTGGCTCCTGGCTTTGGATCGGCACAGCACCAGCCATTGGCAGCCACTTGGAGAGTGAATCAACAGACAGAGGATCTTCCTCTCTGTCTCTTCTCCTCTCTGTATATTTGACTTTCCAATAAAAATAAATGAATCTTAAGAAAAAAAAAAAAAAAAGAAATTGCCATTCTATACCAGAGTGATGGTCCTGTGTGTTCTACTTCTAAGTCAGTCCGCTTCTGGCTTTGATAGAGAAGAGGAATCTTCCATCCACCTGTCCACTCCCCAGATGGCCACAATGGCTGGAGCTGGGCTAGTCCAATGTCAGGAGTCAGCGACTTCTTCTAGATCACACATGTGTGTAGGGCCTCAAGAACTTGCTCCAATATTTGCTCCTTTGCTAGACTACTAAAAGGAATCTGGATCAGAAGTAAGCACTTGGAATTCTAATTGGCTTTCTTCACCATGCCATAGCTCCAACTCCAATAAATCATTTTTTTAAAAAATAAAGATTATTATTTCTTTATGTCTTAGGATAGGTTCACATGTATTTCTCTAGCTCTTGTACTCTTAGCTTTAACATTCACAAACATAGGCTTTCACTGATAATAGACAAAAACATTTTAAATGGCTCAAAGAAACTCTACGATGTCTACAGAAAGCTACAAACTATGTTAGCATACACATGCATCTCTAGAAAAGGTATATTATTGGATTCACAGACACTAAAATGGTTGTGAAAAGTTGAAGCTTGTAATCTCAGAGAAATTTGAGAAAGTTGACAGATGGTGTAGCAGTAACATTTTTTCTTATATAGCCTTGGGGAAAAGAAGTGAAGTGAAGCACGAAGCGCTGGAGCCAACTAAAATGAACCACCTGTGGTATTGATGGCATTGAGTAAAGAGGAAGTCAGAGAATCAACAGAGTTTGAGGTCATTTTCTGAAGACAGCTTCTGCCAAGTCAGACAACTCTATTTCACCTCACAGTGCAGAGACTCTATGGTAGAAAGACACTTATTTGACCTTGTGTGAGGAGAAGCGTGGTGCTGCTGAAGGGCTGAAATAAAAATGATCACAGGCAGAATGCACAGATAAGGATGCCCTGTGATTCTAACTCAAATGTCTAAAGTATGTTATGTCTTAGATTCCAAGCAACACATCTGCCTTGTACAAGTTCCATTAGGTCTGTTTCACAGCTTGAATATATAAGATCATAAGAAAAATATTCTGGCAAAATAAGCTGACTCATGTACAGCAGAGTAAGCATCCAAAGCAGAGAACATGTCTCAAGAAAAAGGAGGATGTTCCCCTATTTCACAGTGTGAAGGAGTTACAGAGTATAAATAGAGTTGGCAAAAACATAAAATTGTCCTGAGGAAGGTTTTTTTGTTTCATGGCAATAAGAAAAGTTTCTTAGTTGTGATAAAAATAGTTCGATGATTATTTTTAAAATATTTTAAATGAATTTATTAAGTGTTTACTTAAATAGATTTAAATTTATTAAATCTTTTAAATTTATTTGAAAGCCAAAGCTAGAGAGAGACACACACCCAGAGAGATACCTTCCATCTGATGGTTCACTACCCAAATGACCGCAGCTGCCAGGACGGGGCCATCCTGGAACTGCAACTGGGACACCACGTGGTCATAGTGTCCCAGATAGTTGGGCCATCTTATGATGGTTTTGTAGTTACATTACAGGGAACTGGGCACAAGTGGAGTAGTCAGCAATGGAACTGGCACCCATGTGGGATGCTGGCATTGTAGGTAGTGGTTTGGCCTGCTATGCCAAAGGTTAGGCCTCAAGATTTAATTTTAATTCATTTTAACATATTCAATGGGATTTGTAGATGCAATTTAATGATTATAATAAATTTCGTTGCACTCTTCCTTTTTCCCTCCACTCCCTCCTTTCCTTCCCCCTTTTCTAGATTTTTTTGTTTCTTTGTTTTGTTTTTGAGATAATATGGTTAAATTTTATATTGCAGCGAAGGACTCACCACTTCACTGTGTAAGGAGTTTAACAAGTGAAAGTCAGAAAGGACCTAGATTAGTGGAAACATAGACAATGGCTATAAACAACAATTGCATGGGAAAATGAGCTGTGCCTCTAAAAAGCAAATTGAATCTACTGATTCAATTTCAATTTTGTAACTGATTTCTCTTTCGACTGAGAAACATTACAATAATGAGCCATGTAAATATGAAATAATTGCATATTTGTTCAAAATAAATTACTTGAACAAATCTTTAACTGTTGGATCTGAACTTGTGAAATTTAATCTATAGGATTTTTTTATTAGCAAAATGAGAGCAGGTTTTATACATTCTCTAGGTACAGTTCCAATAGCAGAGTAACATATCACTCACTCCCCAGCTCACAGCCACCCAACTCCTCCTTCGCTCCTTCCATACTTAGTTTACGTAAGATTTTTATCATGGAAGGATGCTGTTTTTTATGAAATGCTTTCATGCGTGTATTGAGATGCTCATATGTTCTTTATTCTTCAATTCGTTACTGGGATGTACCACATTTATTGACTTTTTACAGTATTTTTTGTTTTTATTGTTTTTATTGGTTTCCATGATACATTTTATAGGTGTAGAGATTCCTCTCTCCTCCTCCCCTTCCTCCCTCCCACCATGACCCCACATTATCATGGTTGTATAGTAACAGTTAAGTACTTCTACTATTTAAGTGTATCATGTCATTGTAGGAATATGCAAAGGGTTCAAAATCTAATACCTTACTGTCAAGATATATTTAATTGTTTCATTGAGATTCCTCCTTTTATCCAAATGTATACATATGGTCTTCTACATTTATTGAGGTTTATTTGAATGAATACTCATGAAGATTTGTGTCTCCAAAAGAAAATTCCAATGAAGAATTCCTCAGTGGTTTACAAATTCTAGGCTCATACAGGTGGAATCTTCATTAACTATGTAACTTTGCTTGTGAGCAATATCTGTATATAGTTGTTACAAAGAAAGTGTGAATAATCAGAAGTTATAGAAGTTTACAAAAAGATGAAATCTTGTTTGAAACAATATACCAGATATTGCATAATGGCAAGGGAGTTTGACTTACACAAGTAGACTTTTCTAACTATATAATATGATACAATGAAATGAGTAATTGAAAGTATAGAATTAATTACCGCCATCGAAAATCAGCTTTCACCTCTACAGTGTGCTTAGGGCTTAGCCACAACTTCTGTCTTTGGAAAGGCAAACATTTTCCTGCCTTTTTATTCCTGTCATCCTCTGGTTTCTAGACATTTAAGTTTGCAACTCAATGTTACTTTTTGGAACAATCCTAACAAATATTATTAAAGGAATGATATATGTGCACATGGAAATGAAATCAGTGATCACTATTAAGTATAAGTCACTCCAGACTAAACTAATTTCATCGGATGATGGAGAAGCTAGTTAGGAATGATCACTCAGCAAACAACATTTACTTATTTTATTCTATTTTCATTGGTATGTTTTGGTGGAGAGCATGGATAATCACATTATTAATAAGAAAATGTTCTCTTACTATTAGTTCAGGAAATGGATTTGTGAGATTTTATTATATTTTTATTATATCTGTTACAATGTTTCCCTGCCAGTCAAACAGAAAGTGTTTGCATTCCTTAGTTACAAATGATACACATTGGGACAAATAGCTGGTTGAATAACTTTTCCCATTTTGTGAAGTTTCACCAGAGTTCTGACAGTGTTCCATCCCTTCCATGTTATTTTGTGAAGGAAAATTGGCTAATACAATAACATTTATTTTTATATTCAGTGATATTGAATATTTGCTTTACAGTTGCAGGTTCTAAGAACTGGCCTGTTAGTAATAACATAGAGCCAAAGACATTGAACTGGAATTTTGACATAAAACTTTTAAAATTCATTAACATAATACATAAATCCAACTTTCAAGTATCAATCTTTAATGTAACATGGATATGGTCTTATTTAAGCAAATCTTATAATAGTTTATAAATATAGCTGTTATGGATAATTTCTGTTTCTTCAGAATAATTGATCAGTGGTAGATATTTATTATTTTATTAGCTTTTTCTAGTAAATTTAATGTCGAGGTAATTCAAAAAGATTTGTTGCTCTTATTTTTCATCTCAATTATTGTTGTAATAAGCATGCATGATTTTTATCATTTTTCTTTTTTAATTTTTATTTTATTAAATGTATTCATTAATTACATTGTGTTCTAATTTCATAGGAACTGGGATTCTCCCCACACCTTCCCACACCCTCCCCCCTAGGTGGGTTCCTCCACCTTGTTGCATCACCACAGTTCAAGTTCAGTTGAGATTCCCTCTTTGTAAGCATATGCCAAGCATAGAGTCCAACATCTTATAGTCCAGTCAAGTCCAACTGCTTCTTGGGAATACTACTCAGCTATTAAAAAAACAAAATGCAGTTCTTTGTGACCAAATGGACCAAACTGGAAACCATAATGCTAACGGAAATGAGCCAATCCCAAAAGGTTAGATACCACATGTTTGCCTTAATTTAAGATGATATGATGTTATGTATAACATGTTATGTTATGTTATGGATGTTATGTCATATGTCGTATATGAACTAAAATTGAAATGTGAATGGGGTGGTCACAGAATGTGTTTAAGAAATCGCATTTATTTTTAACATGTCGGTTGCTCAATACTATGTCAATTAATTCCATAACGATGTCAATTGTTGCTGATGGTATGTTAGTGCTTTTATTTGATCGGGATGATATCATTTTTCTTAAAACACATTTTCACTTTGTGATAAAACAGGAAGATAGAACTTTTGTGATATTTAGAAGAGAAAACAAAAGCATAGCTAAGATCAGAGTAGCTCCATGGATGGAAAGAAATGGTCCTGAGTAAGTTTGAAATTTGAAATTGTGAAATATAAGCATTTATGAATGTGTAAAGAAAATGAGAAATATACCAAACATGTATTCAAAGATTTAAACTTGGGGGACCATCAGTATGTCTTATGGAAATAAAGAGAGAAGCATGAACAGCATGCTAGGGAACTAATGAGGATCTGTGTGTCTAGATTAATAGGTATTGAGACACACTCAGTGGATACACATGCAGCTACAGGGATTAAGAGCCATACATAGATGGTGAATTCACTAAGGAAAGCGATTGTTTTCTTCTCAGAGGACAGTATTTAAGCGATGCATGAGACTTCTCAGAAAACATTTAATAGATGAAAAAACAGACACACAAGCAAATTTATATGCATGCATGTATTGTATATATATTATAATCTATCATATATATATCTGTCTTTATATAAACTAAGATTGATTTAAGAGATGTGTGAAGGCAAGATAAATCCCTGGAGATGGTGAATTAATGGAAGGATTGTTACAAAATATGTAGAATTCTATTAAGAGCCTGATCAACAATTCATGATTTGAAGACTTTCAAGGCCTTGGTTGAATATTGACAACATCTCCCACAGTAGCTACTATCTACATGTGACTTCTGAGCAAGAGAAATAAGATCAGTTAGAATTGAGATGTTAGGGTTAAAATGCCACTTGGAACTCCACATCCTATATTAGAAATGCTGGGATCAGGTACTGGCTAGTCCATGTTTCTGGTCTAGATTCCTGATAATTTACCTAAAGGGCAGAAGAACCTGCTGGAGACACAGATGGAGCTCCTGGCTCCTGGGTTTGGCCTGTATCTGATCTGATTGTTGTAGGTATGTAGGACATGAAGCAGCAAATAGAAGATCCCAATCTCTGCTTCTTTGTGTCCCTATGCCTTCCAAGTAAATAAATATTGGAAAAAAGACTTATGATGTTGCATATCTATGAGAATCTGAACACTTAATTACAAAGTATATCATCTATCACCTATGATATTTACATTGTTTATAATTAATTTTGCTAATTCATTTTATATTTTTTAATGCAGCTACTAGAAAATTTTAAATCTAAAATATACTTCACATTTGTTTCTAGTGTATTTTTAATGGAAACCCAGACTGAGAAAATGTCTTGGAACCACTTCACTGACATCAGAAACTTTTCTGAATGTGAGACTCATTAGAAAAACATTTATAGATTATTAGATTTATTATCTTAGTGAATGTATTTTTCTTCAAAATACATATTTCATTTCACAAATAAAATTGGGTTAAGTAATAAATCAAGAAGAAACTTTTATTTCCTTTGTGCCATGAAAAGCTAGAAGAATGAATTAATTGTGATGAATTTTCTTTCAAATGATTTAACTTAAGGAAACAAAGTTCAAATAATCTTAAAAGAGTAATAACAACGATAGTAATAATTTTGGGTTTGCTGGGGAGAGGATATGTTTATATAGAAATGATTCAGTTAAGTGCTACTCTCATCTAATCAAATCAATTGATTGAAAATATTTAATATGTTTGATACCTTTCACTTGACAAGTCCAATGAGTGGACTTAGATTAGCTTCCCAACAGTATCAACTGAAAGTTTTTAAAATGATAAAATGATAGATATGGATTATTGTGTCACTATTGTCATCATTGGCACTGAGCTTGTGGTTGTATAATTTTAATCAATATTCATAGCTGAGCTTTTATGACTCTCTATTTCATTCCATTTCCTTTACATTTCTACAGGCAAGTAACCAGTCAAGATCTGAAGTCTTAGCTATTGTGTCATATTAGAATCCAGGTGTATGCTGCACGAGCAATTTCTTTGTATCCCTTTTGTTAGTCATATGTTAACCCTTCGGCTATTCACCCCATAGACCAGGCTTCCTTCTTCTTGTTTGCTAGTTAATTGCACACAAATGCCTCAGAACACAGCAAAAAAAATATCGTATTCTATTCTCTTCACAAGTACCTCTAGAAACAATTTTATTTGTGGAACTGGCTGTAATTGCAAAATTTTGAGTAGTGTTTTTCTCTCTAAGAGGTTGACTTTAAGACAAAGCATGAAGTCTGTCTGATGTCAAGGTTATATCCATAGCATCCGACATGGTGCTGCACGTGTAGTGGGGATTCAGCAAAATATTTCCCCAAATTTTAGAACATGCATCATCACAAAACAAAGTACCTGAGCGTATTGCTACATTTCTTTCCTAGCAATGTCCTTAGGTGATAGATTTGATTTATGCAATTAAAAATTTAGTTGAGGTAAATTATCTGGCGTATGATCTGTTAAATTTCTTCTTCTCTCACACATCATTAATTTCTGCATACATATATGTTTATTTTAAAGTTTAATTAAAATAAGTTTCACAGGCCCAGCCTGGTAGCCTAGCAGCTACCTTGTACGTGCTGGAATCCCACATGGGTACCGGTTCTTATAGCCAGGCAGCTCCGCTTCCCATCCAGCTCCCTGCCTGTGGCCTGGGAAAGCAGTTGAGGATGGCCCTAAGTCGTGGAACCCTGCACCCACATGAGAGACCCAGGAGAGGCTCCTGCCTCCTGGCTTGGGATCAGCTTAGCACTGGCCACCAGGGGAGTGAATCAGCAAATGGAAGATCTTCCTTTCTGTCTTTCCTCCTTGCTGTGTGTCTGAGTTTCCAATAAAGATAAAATAAATCTTTTTTTAAAAAGAAAAAAACGTTTGCATTTTGATGGGTAACTCTTACAATTGATTTATTTTTTCCAAAAATACTATGTTCTAGATAACATGGATGCTAGAGGCTACTTTTTTTAAATGAGTATTTTTTTTAAATGAGTATTTTTTTTAAATGAGATTTGTAAGGCTGGTTAAAAGATAATATTGCATATGGAGTGGTATAGGGTTTTGCAAGTCTGGAGAATGGAGGGACCATTTGCAACTATCCAATGATCAAAAACATTCACTTTAAAAAGCTTTGCACTAAAGTCAGGGTTTGGGGTTATAGTATGTATTAAGGGAATTAGTTTTCTTTGAAAGGAAAATTATAAGCATTGTTATGGTGACTGGCAAATAAGAGCAGTGTTTCAAATGTCTATGATAAAGGCAAATTAAAGTACAAGAGGGAACTGGCATTTCATACAATGCTTAAGTTAGCACTTGGTTCATTCACATCCCATATCTAACTGACTGGTTTGAATCCTGCACTTACGCTGCTGTTCCTGCATGGGAACCCACTTAATCCTGTGAATGGAGGGTGCGTCAGTTTTCTTCCGACTAACCACCAAGAGACCAAATGATTAGGAAAAGTGCCATGCTGAACAAAGGATGCTGTGGCCCATGTGGCACTGGCGGAATGTTTCAGAGAAATATGTGGTCCCCGCTGATTTAGAGTTCAGCCTGTAAATTTGTGTGTGTTTGCAGGGAGGGCATGCTGGTTCTGTAAAGGGCAGAGGACATATTTCTTGCCTCCCTTACCCTCAACTAACCAACCTCTGTTCGCATACATGAGATGTAGATTCTGATATCAACATGGTACTTTTGTACAAAGTATAATTACCATTATTGTTATAATTGGAAATACAAAACTATTTCAAAAAGTTAAATCAAAAGGGAAAAAAATTGTTTTGATGTAAAAGTTTGCTGCAATTTATGCTTAGTTTTTTCACAATACACATATTTCATGAATTCCACAGAAATTTATGTATTATAAAACAAAACGTGAATTTAAATTTTGAGAATCCCAAGTGTTCTCCCAAACCTGGTTTAAAAACTCATGTAGCCCGGGTGGAGCAGGTGGCAAGGAGAAAGCCTGGATCCCAACCATCAAGACTCCCAGACCTTCACCACAAACTATTAATACGAGCAACAAGGACTATATTCCAACTGCCAAGGAGGCCACATGGAATTGGATGCCCTCGGAGGCTGAGTACTCTGAGGTTACCCACCCCCAACCGGAGCTTCTGCTGGGGATGGAAGAAGTCCAAACACTACCGTGCAGAAACCAATGTCATCGGAAAGACAACCAGAAGCCCTGAGCAGTCCGCAGAAACAGAAGAACAATAAACGTCCTTCGGGACCAGGGAGGAGAGCTTTCTCTGGTCCGAGCCTGGCTCCACCTCTGGACCCCCACCCTCCCTTGCAATGACCATCAGGATCGCTCCGAAAACCCCTCATAGCAAACAAATAATCATACAAACTAAAAAAAAAAACAAAAATAAATAGACAAACAACAAAAAGTAGAGCTTGGAATCTGACAGGAAAGAGCTGGCATGGATTTGCTCATGCCTCGCTGGGTGGGACACGAAGATTAGTCACTCTTCACCGTGGTGTTGGGGACTTTCCTGCACACCCCCCCCCCAAAAAAAATGTTCTGCACCTTAATTTTGACAAATGTCTTGTTAGAGTTACAGGCCAGTCTAGATTATCCTAAAATCTGCCAAGATCAGTAAAATTATGCTTCAACACAACAAATGGCTAAATACTAAAATGAAATAGACACGAGACAGCTGAATGGTACATTATAGCCATTTTAAGGTATATAGCAGCCGGTCCTGTATACAAACTAAAATTGAAATGTCAATGAGCTAATCATAGGATGTGGTTAAGAACTTGTTTTTTGTTTTTTTTAACATACTGGTTACGCAAAACCATGTCAATTCCATAATGTTACAAATTGCTGTTGATGTTATATTGGGACTCTTAATTGACTGGGCTGATATTCTACCAGCTCTAACTTTGGACCAGAAATGGTCTCCACAAGAAACTGTTCAACCCATCTGGACAATAAGTAGCTGGACTCTATGTTTGGTATATGTTTGCAAGGAAAGAATCTTGATTGAATTTGAACTGTAATACTGCACCAAGGTGGAGGAATCCACCAGGGGGGAGGGGTGTGGGGAGGGGTGGGAGGATTCCCAGAGCCTATGAAACTGTCACATAATGCATAATAATTAATAAAAAAAAAACTCATGTAGCCCAACCAAATTTTATAAAGCAACAACAAAAAAGGAGATAATGAAGTCCAGTGAGTGCAACTAATTTCTAATAGTCATGTAGCAACACCAGTATGCAACATCAAATTATTACTGGGTAGTATTTATTTAAAATATCATTTGAATTTTTGGAACAGTCCACAAATCACTGATTTAATTTCTCTCCTTCTTTGTTTAAGATAGGGCTGTTTTGTTGTTCTTGTTCTCGAATCATTTGTATCTTCTGTGTCCAACAGACACTTGCTGTGTTGACATTGTCATGTTTACCATGACTTAAAATTCTGCTTTGTAGGAAAGATCTGCCTCCCAAGACTGCTGTGCTTGTTATTTTCAACTTAGAGACTTGCATACATTGCTTTCAAGGTAGAGTCTCTATAAAGGTTGCTCAGTTGAATTAAGATGAAGGATGGGAATGCTATTAAGAAATTGGCTTACAATAGGCTTCATTGTGAGTCCTTGAAGGAAGCAGTAGCTCTAAATTATAACAAGGCTCTGGTAGAAAGAGAAGTCAGGAAATGAGGGAGGTAAGGAAAATGTTTCTGACTACTTCACATTTTTCTGTGTCAACCTGCTAATTAAATTCTGATGTTAAAACAAGAATTTCTGCCTGTGGCAGGATATTCATGTATAGTCTGTGCTCTGTCTGTATCTCTCACCACACAGACAGGAGTAGAGTGAGGAGCTATTTTGGATAACTGATCGGACAAAGTTCATTTGCAAGCTGAAGAGTAAGCAATGGGTGAAGAAAACCAAGCTCTGAATGTCATAGAACATTGTTGAAAAACTAGAGACATGTGGTAACCTCCAGGAAAACATCTATCATGGATTCTCATGTAACTGGCAAGTGTTCTTGGACATACAGTGAATTTTGGCCAAGAGTCACCATGGTGGTCTGACATAGGGTGTGTGGAAATCACTGCCTCTGAAACAGAGTACAGCTTGCTTCTTTGCGGCAGCTGCCAGAGGGGAAGGTGACTTTTCTGCCTCCCTCCAGGGCTCAGTGACCTTGGTGTACGAAATAAAAAGTAAGAGAACTTGCTCTAAAGAGATATCCAGTTTTGACTTTACAAATACAGTTTGCTCCTTCAGAAAAACTTTGCAATGGGAAGGCAAATGCCTAGAAACTAGAATAAAAAAAAAAAACATTTCATGTGGCGAGATCAGTGAATTTTGTGAAGTAGGGTTTTTTAGAATTCCCTAACACGTCAATATTTAATGTGGATTTTATTTAAATTCCTAAACAATGTTTGGGCACAGGAAGGGTTTTGCTTTAAAATGACGGATGTTATATTGCACCTGGGCATGTTGAGAAAAATCATCAAAGGTGAAAGTAACAGTGGAAGGCTTTCATAGTCTTCCAGAAGAAAATTAATCAAGGATCTAGACACTTAAAACTGCAGTATTTTCTGTTAATTAAGCTTAGTGTAATCATGCAGGGGTGGAGTTTGTTTTATATTTTACGAATATTTGAAAGTGCTACCAAAAGGGCAGAATATTCCACCCAGCAATATTCTATTAAACTTAATTTCTGAAAATGTTTATAAAAGCTCAAAAAGGTCAAGCTGCCATATATGTGCCTTCTATAACCACTCTGTAATAATGGACGTTATCTATCCAGGAGTCACATGGTAAGTTAGGATAGATAGAGGAAATGTTTTTATAGTGAAAAACAGAACTTAATATTTGCAAAGTTGGAACCGTTATCCTCTGTAAACAAGATAAATTACAAAATACACACATACAGATTCTGCTCCTGCAGTTGAATATTAACTTCCATGCATGGGTGGGCAGATTATTAAACAGTTAAGTTAAGTGTAATTCAGAGACTTGGAAAGTGAGGACATCTGAAATTAATCTGTTAATTATTAGCTGCATCGGAGGAGTCTTTAGAACAAAATAAACAAAGTAGTAAATTAAATTCCACCTGTTAGTTGAAATCTGTTGGCTTCATTTCTAAATGAAAACATAGAAGATGGATTAATAAGATCACACATTTTTTATTTAAGATCTGTTTGCATTGTCAAAGAAAAAGAAGGTATAATGGAAAGCACTGTGACATAGTCACACTGAGATGTTTTTATAAAACGATGAACAGGACCCAACATGGTAGCCTAGTGTCTAAAATCCTCCTCACCCTGAACACACTGGAATTCTGTATGGGCACCAGTTCATGTCCAGGAGCCCCACTTTCCATCCAGCTTCTTGCTTGTGGCCTGGCAAAACAGTTGGGGATGGCCCAAAGCCATATGACCCTACACCCCTGTGGCAGACCCAGAAGAAGCCCCTGGCTCCTGGCTTCAGATTGGCTCAGTTCCAGCCATTGCTGCACTTGGGGAATGAATCAGCGGACGAAAGATCTTCCTCTCTGTCTCTCCTCTTCTCTGTGTATCTGACTTTCCAATATAAACATGTAAATATTTAAAAACGTAAAGCAATGGAAAACAAAATCTCTATCATAGTATTTAAACAAGGGAAAATAAGCAAATTAATAACTTCATATTTTGTTTTGTAAACCAGGAGAGAATATATTTTAAGTTTCCATTGGAAGGATGAGTCAAATATTTAAACAAGTTATCCCTTCCATCTTTGCTTCCATTATTGCTTCCATCTTTGATAATATTTATTAGTGAATAATATTGAATATTTTCATTAAAGCTTTTAAAAACATTTTTCTTGGGACTGGATTTGCAGTGAGGTGTGCTACAGCTCCTTCTCTGATACCAATATCCTATTTAGGAGGAGCAGTTCAAGTGCTGGCTGCTCTGCTCACCTGCTGATGTGCCTGGAGAAGCAGCAGCAGATGACCAAAGCACCTGTTCCCCTGCCACTAATGTGGGAGACCCAGATGGAATTTCTGGTTTCTGGCTTTGACCTGGTCCAGCCCCATTTCGGAAATGAACAGCACATGGAAGATTCTCATTCTCTCTCTCTCTCTCTCTCTCTCTCTCTCTCTCTCTCTCTCTCTCTTTCTCTCTCTCTCTCCCCTCTCCTCCCTCTGTGAAATACATAGATGAATCTTTAAATAAGGACAAACTGTGGTTAATATAATGAGGACAATGCATATACCATAAATTAAAGGACCAGCAAATTTGGTGTCTATGGAACCTTGGCTGTTTCATCAGGAAATAAAATATCTTCAGGCCTCTGAAGGGATTCTGCATATTCCACAGTATGAAGGAACTGTTTCTACCCTACAAATTATGTCACAGAAGACTGTTACTAGATAGGAATCAAATCCAGTGATGTGAAATATTCATTTATCCCTCTGGTGGCCAAAGAATAGCTTATTTTAAATGTTGGAAAGAATATGGAGAAAAATGTTTCCTAATATACTGTTGGTGGGAACGTAAAATAGTATAACTATTATGAAAGATGATGTGCCGAATCCTCAGAACTCTGAAAATAGATTTACCATATGACCAAGCAAGCCCATTCTTGGGAATTTACCAAAAAGAAATGAAGTCAGTGTATGAAAGATTATCTGTGCCTCTAATGCATATAGCAGCTTAATATAGAATCAATCCAGATGTCGAACAATATATGACTGGATAAAGAAAATGTGGTATATATACACTGTAAAATACTACCGAGCCAAAAAAAGATGAAATCTATAGTTTATAATAAAATGGTCTCAATTGCAGACTGCTATACTTAATGAAAAAGCCAGTCTTAAGTAGGCAAATGTCACACCTTTTCTCTGATCTATAGTAATTAATATAGAGAGTACTAAAAACTAAGTAATGTATATCTGTGAAATTGACATATTCAGACTAAAATATTGTTTTTAGCACCTGTCTATGCTTTTGAGGGACAATGCTTTTCTACTTAAAAATAGATAAATATATCTCAAAATTATAAAACTGAACTTACATCATCACTCCTTTTATAAAATGAATAATTTCCATGAATCCTTCACATAATGCAGTTTTTTTGGACTATTAAGAACTTTTGCTGCTTAATTTTGAGGATAATCTTTGTTCTATAAAATTCATTTTCTCAAAAAGAATACGGTGAGCATTTCCTTAACTTAAAATTCTCATAGCTCCAAATATGACTAATTTTATACAAGATTGTGGTAAATCAAGTTAACATGTATCATTTGCCTAATTGAACTGTGTATAAACCAAGTGTGTATAAACCGTGTATAAACCAAGTGTGGTCATTTTAACAAAAATTGTGTGTTATTTATAGCATAGTCCCTATTTTTAAAATGAATTTTTAGAAAATTGAAAGGCAGGGCCCTAAAGTCCTTGCCTTGTACATGGTAGGATTGCAAATGAGCTCAGTTTTGTGTCGCAGCAGCCCTGCTTCCCATCCTGCTCCCAGCTTGTGGTGTAGTGAAAGCAGCCAAGGACGTCCAAGGCATTGGGACCCTGCACCCATGTGGGAGACCAGGAAGAAGCTCCTGGCTCCTGGTTTTGGATCGGTTCAACTCCAGCCATTGTGGTCACTTGGGGAGTGAATCGGCGGATTAAATATCTTCCTCTGTTTCTCCTCCTCTCTGTATATCTGCCTTTCCAATAAAAAACAAATAAATCTTTAAAACACAAAAGGAGAATAAGCTTTCAACTCTTTACAAGTGAATTGATTATAAATTTTACTCTTTTTTTTTTAGGAAAAGAAGATGAAAATAGTGATGCAATACTGCACACACTTCAAAATAATAGATCTTACCTGTGTAAATTTTAGCTTTACAGCTCGGATAAATAAGGAAGAAAAGAAAATCAGGGTATTCTGGTATAGGTGGTCCAGTTTGTTTTCTCACAGGTCAGCAGGGATTCTTTAATTCCTTCAGGTGTGAGGCATCACACTCCAGTAAGCGTCAAGTTAATGTTCTGATATACCTACTAGTTATTCATCCAACTCGTCTCCTAGTGGCAGGCCAAATGTCAAACAAGGTTTTCCATAAAGCCATCAGTTCCAAAACTGATAAGAAAGAAAAAATCCTGTATGGGAAGGTTGTAATTGGGGAAAAGCAATTTATTTTTTGGAGCAGGATTTTTATCTAAGAACTTTAAGTATTTTCTTGGGACGCTTTGACAAAGTACCACAAATTGGGAGACTTTAAATGGCAGTTCTGAAGATTGTAGTTCAAAATCACACTGCTCTGAGGGAGAAGATTTCTCTGACGGTCACATTAAGGAAGCTGTTCTGTATCTCATGTTACTTCTAATGTTGTTAACCTCCTTTGAAATTCTTTGGTTTGTACATGACTTACTGCAATCTCTGCCTCTATTTTCTGGGTGTTTACCTGGTGTCAATTTTACATTTCTTCTGTGCTTATAAGGAAGCTAGTCATATCAGATTAGAAGTGTTCAGGAATATTTTCAACCACATTCATAGGGGAAACAACGGTTATTGCAGTCAGTGTTGAAAGCATAAAATTTTCAAGGTTGTTTCAGGCTAGATTCTCAAATAGCTAATAAAATAAAGAAAACGCTACTTTAGTATTCCAGAATCTCTTAATTCAAGCAGAAAATCACATCCTTTAAAAACTTATCACAGCAATAGTGGGACAAATATGGTAACATAATAAAATGTTTAAGTACAGTCTACAAGTTCTTCCTAGGAAAGTTGGAAAGGGTATGCTATGGGAGACTAGAACGCGTGTGTTGTTTTTAATTGCCTCTGAATCTGCCATAAAGAGAACATCTTGAGTGTGTTCTCCTATAAAGTTACTTTGGCTTACGTGCTCCTTCCAATTTATTTACATAAAGCCAGGCATACTATACTTTATGAGATATTAAAGTAATTTCCCAGCGTAGTTCTGGCAGTACATGACTTTTGCTTAATGCACTGGTATTAAGACCAACCTCACTGAATAAAGTAATGTTCCTATAAATTGTCTGAAGTTACCCAGGAATTTGTAATTTATACAAAATAATCAATTGACATATAATCTCACTTCTATAAAATTACCCTGAGAAAATAATACAGGCTGTGTACCAATATTTGGCTACAAACATTTTTATTCAGGTTTCTATACAATAAAAATTGGAAAAAGAACATGAATGTTCAAGTATAGGAGATTTAGCAAATATGCATCTTATTTTAATACAACCAAAGGAATTACAGTTGTTTAATGCGTGGAACAAAATTGAAATATATTATTTCCAGTAATTGGGAACAGATTGCAAAGTATATTGATATCATTTGTGAGAAAAATCAGTATGAATCACATACTCACAGATAAACTTCTGTTGAAAGATATTCTAAGAGGGATTTTGACTTTATTTTGCTTATGTGCATTTTCTAATTTTTCTTCATATAATGAACGAAGGTGATCTTCAAAATCTAATACTAGTGGTTTATGTAACATGATTTGTAATCACCATCTGAAGCTATGAATTATCAACAAAACCATTAGATGTAATTGATTGTTTATACAGATTTATTCATTTACCTGAAAGGTCTTCTCAAGCACATCAGTAGAGAATTAGGTCAAATGTGGAGCAGACAGGACCTAAACTGCTACCCTTGTGGTAATGTCAGTGCCATAGTGGGAGGCCCAACCTACTACAACACAATGCCAGCCCCAATTTTGGTGATGTTTAGAAACCTTTTTAGAGGAGAAGCTGATGGTGTTCAACATTTTAGAATGCTGGATTGACTGTTGGTTCCTGGGTTGGCCTGGCCAGCCCCAACACTCACAAATATTTGGGGAGTGCAATAGTGGATGAAAAGCCTGTACCAGTCCTCAAATAATTTAAAAATTGATAAGTTCAAACTTTGTTATTATAAAATAGCATACATTTCATCATAAAAGTTTTAATACTTTTATCATAATGCAGAACAGAAATTCAAAAGAAATGTAAAATAATATACATCCTAAGAAAGTATTAAATAAGAAACAACCTTGGCATATGTTTTCTTTTTCTGAGTATTTTCTTTTTGTAGTTGTTTAATCTGATATGAAGCATCACTGTGAATGGCCTAATGATAATCTAATTTATTTTATTTTTACTGTTTTTGTTGGAAAAATAGACTTTTATCCCCCTCTTTTTAAAAAGATTTATTTTATTTTTATCAGAAAGGAATATTTACAGAGAGAAAGAGAGACAGAGAGTCATTAATTTTACTACTCTATGATACAGTTCCGTAGGCCCCAGGATTTCCTCTGCCCCCTCCCAGTAATTTCCCCCATTTCATTAAATAGTACAGTCTCCCACAACCAGTCAAAAGTCAATCACTCTTCCATTGAAGTGCATCCCAACACTATAGGCATTGACACTGGCAAAAAGTCCAGCACCCCATTGTCAAGTTACATTCAACAGTTTCATTGGGAATTCATTCTTGACCTGGAAGCAGGGATGTGCACTGCATTTTATCCTCACATCTGTACACAGTAGTCTCCACTACACTGTCACAACACATCCCCATAAATGAAAAGCCATAAAAGAAAATTAGCAACATAGAGAAAAATAGAAAATCCATGAGAGCATATAGTCAAATAACAAGCTGGTGAATGACCAATATGTTGCTAAAGAATTGAAACAGAAAATCAAAGACTGTCCTGAAGCAAATGATGCCATTGTGTGACTTAGGAGTCAGTGAAAAAATTAGCAAGAAAAGCAAAAATTATTTTAAATGAATGAATGAAACTACAACAAAAATATCAAACCCACCAAGATGCAGTAAAAACAGCATTGAAAGGGTTATGAAGTGCATGAAGTGCATGAAGGTTGCCCTATATCAGAGAGACCATACATGGTATTTGTCCTTTGGGATTGATTTGTTTCACTGAGTATAATGGTCTCCAGTTGGCACCATCTGGCTGCAAATGGCATAATTCCGCTCTTTTCAATGGCTGAGTAGTATTCCGTGGAGCAGATGTACCATAATTTCCTTATCCACTCCTTTGTGGACGGCATCTGGGTTGTTTGCATGACTTTGCTATTGTAGATTGTGCTGCTCTGAATACAAGATTACAGATACCTTTCTCATATGCATCTTTCATTTGCTGCGGATATATTCCCAAAAGCGGAATAACTGAATCATATGGCAGATCGATTTTCAGTTCTCCTAGCACTCTGCATGCTGACTTCCATATTGGTTGTACTAGCCTACACTCACACCAACAATGAAGGAGGGTACCTTTCTTTCTCCACATATCCACACCAGCAGATGTTGTTGGTAGAGTTGTGAATGTAGGCCAGTCTCGCTGGAGTTAGGTGGAACCTCAATATGGTTTTCATTTGTATTTCCCTGGCAGCTAGGGATCCTGAGCATTTTTTCATGTCTATTATCCATTTGAATTTGTTTCTGTCACTCTCAGGTACATGGCATTCTTGAACTTAAAAAATGCTTTATGATTCTAGTTTTGGTTCTGTTTCCTTAGTTAAGTTTTCTCTAGAGACCCCTATTTCCAGATGAAACTTTTACTTGTTCTAGTTTTTCTCAGACCGTTTTTCAAACTTGTTTCTTTTCTTTTGGGTTTAAGAAAATCACTCATCATATTTCTTTTGAAGAACTACACTCTTTTTATTCCATCTCATGCTCCCTGTAACAGAATTTTTATTCTGAAACATTTTTTTGAGAGCTCTTTCTTTTGGTTATATAATCTTCTGTCTGAGTTTCTCTAGTTTCGACTTACGTTGTTCTTTAATAGTGTCATAAAGATCTTGGATTTGTCTTTCCAGTTTGTGTGACTGTTGGCCTGGAGTTCATTCTTTCCTAGTCTCTATGTTCTCATTATGTTATTCTGTTCCGTTTTGGTTTTGATGCTTTTTTCCTTGCTCATTTTTATGTGAAATCACAGCTCCTGAATGTTTAGAGGAAGTACCATCCTGCAGAGCTTTTCTCACTTCACAGTGTTCCTTCTTCCTCATTTCTGTGCACTGTTCAAAACTGCCCGAAATTACTTTGCCTGCTCAGATTTCAGGTTTTCTTCCCCAGAATCACCACAGTTCCCATCCAGGGGCTTTTCTCTGTTCCTCCAGTTGTCCCTTGTGTGCTCCATTACAGTATTCCACCAACAATCTTGAGATCCTTCTGCTTAGTGTCAGGGAGTCATAGGATCTGTCCCTTCATGGCCTTACCTCATGCAGCATTGGGTTCAATGTCTGTGCCTGGGTATCGCTGCCCCTAGCATCTCCCTGCTGCTTTGTGTTGACACTGACACCATGCCAGTGTGTTTGTGAGAAGTTTATAGACCAAAGACATGTGGTTCTCCTGACTAAAAAGCTCAAGAAATGAAAATAAAAGGTCATGATTTAGTGAGAACACAGAGAAGGGCTGTAGACCATAATTAAATGGAAAGATAATTATCTCACCCATACAAAGTAAATTAATATACAAGCACATATCATACATTTATAGTAATGTAAATTTGTTAATTTTTTTTAAGATTTTTTTTTTTTTATTGGAAAGTCAGAGCTACAGCGAGAGGAAAAAGAGACAGAGATGGAGAGCGAGAGCTTTGATCCACTGTGTCATTCCTCAAATAGCCGCAGTGGCCATAGCTGAGCACCTCGCCAAGGTGCTAATATTACTTAAATTACATTACTCTCATACCTATTTGAGGGTATGCACACTATGTGTACTTATGTCAAGCAGATCGTACTATAAGGTGCTGGTGAGTTTCGGCTGATTTAAGTGAATCAGGAACTCAGTTTTCTCAGTGCGCTTATACTAGCGTCATGATTTGCTACACTTCGTTCTATTCTGAATGTAAATACCATTCTAAACCTACAATGACTGTGACTATAGTGACTGATATCACATACTAAAGTTACTTAATTACTGCCTAAGAGTAATAATCAGTCCAGTGGGTAGAGCCTTTAAAGTTTTTCTGCACTATGAAATGCATTTTTGTCTGAAACCGATTCTTTCCTGGAGCTTAGTCTTCAAACATAGTTTGCCAGTGTAGATCATTCCATCTTCCGAATGACACGAAATAAGCTCTGGAAACATTACGCAGGCCACTTCAACTTTTTCTTCGGTACCCGAGATGCCATTTTGACTTTTGGAATATGGTTGGTCTCCTTTCTTTGACAACAGAGCTTGCCTGGGGAGAAAATTTACTGGACTCTTGTTGTACATATTTTACTATGGCGTCATCTTTAAAGTAGGCACTGGTCCTTTTGGGATTGACTTATTTCACTGAGCATAATGGATTCAAGTTGGAAGTGGTATAATTTCACTCCTTTTCATGGCTCTGTAATATTCCATGGAGTAGATGTACCACAGCAATCCACTCCTCTTTGGATAGGCATTTGCGTCATATCCATGTCTTTGCTATTGCAGATTGTGCTGCTGTAAATATAGCATTAAAAAGCTCATATCAAGTTTTCATTTGTTCTCTCTGATATAAGGGAGTCTTCATGCAAATTGTAAGATCAGTAACACTTTCCATACTGTTTTTGCTGCATCCCATGTGCTTTGATATTTTCGTTTTTATTTTCATTTCTTCCAAATAGTTTCTTTTCTCATGTCTTATTCATTGCTGGCTCATGGATCACACAGTGGTGTCATTTTACCCAAGAATTTTTTGTGTTTTCCTTTTCAGTTCTTCACCTATGTGTTGGTTATTCAGTGGTGCGTTTCTCAACTTCATGGTGCAGTAAATTTTTTGTTTTAACTTCATACCTGTTGTTTACTTTGTTTCATGTTTTCTCATTTAAGGGAACGTATAGTGATGGGATAATACAGACTATATCACATCTAGATGTGAAGTTACAATGCAGCCCTACTTCCAAATCAAAAATGGACTCCCAGTGAAACTGTTGGACATATCCAGATAATAGGATGCTGTAATGTCTGACATTGTATCAGCAATGTCAGGGCAAACAAATATTTGTACAAATACTATTCTATATGTTTTATAGAAAGTTCTCACTTTAATGGATTTAATATTTAAAATTGCAGAATTTGAATACGGTGGTTTTCTCTCTGCAATTTGCTGAGCTTCATCTAAACATTTGAAAGTCTTATGAAAAAAATGATCTCCTCAAAAGGAGAGAGAATTCTTCCAGCAGACTTAGACTAGAAATGTAACTTTTGGTACTGTCATGCTCTCCTAACTCTGCAACTTTTGGACTTGTTTAACCTCCAGTCATATAAGCAATTTATTTGATTCTCTCTCTCTCTCTCACTTCCTCTCTCTCGCTCACATACACACACACACACGCACACACTTGCATTAGCATATCCTTTGAGTTTTTCTGAAGAATCTTGACTATAGAAATTATCTATAAAAGATCAAATGTTGCATAATTGCTGCACTAATGTGTAGTAATTATTTTCTACTACTGTTTCTTGTGTATTTTTTTCCTTCTGATAATTTTGCTTTTTGAAGAAAAAGATCTATGTGTTAATTTATTTGAAATATAGAGTGGAAAAGAAAGAAGGTGAGAGCTAGAGTGAAATCTTCCATCTGCTAGTTGATTCCCCTAATGGCCGCAGCAGCCAAGACTGGGCCGGGCCAAGGCCAGAAGCCAGGAAGCAGGAATTCCTTTCAGGTTCCTCACATGGATGGTGGTGGTCTAAGTAATTGGGTTATCTTCTGCTGTCTCCCTGCGCATAGTACCGAATAGCTGGATGGGACGCCTGGTATATTTAGGATTCAAACAGTACCCTGATGTGGAATGCCAGCATCCCAGTTGGTGACTTAACTTCCTGCAATTCAGCATCAATGCCAAAAATTTCTTTGTAGTTGATATTGCAGATGCAGCCTAAAGATTTTACCCAGGTGGGAAACTATATACAAATAGATAAGCCTGTAGGACAGATCTGCTC
The DNA here is from genome assembly GCF_030435755.1 of Ochotona princeps. Taxonomy (NCBI): domain Eukaryota; kingdom Metazoa; phylum Chordata; class Mammalia; order Lagomorpha; family Ochotonidae; genus Ochotona; species Ochotona princeps. Next base: position 23,817,133 of record NC_080836.1, read on the forward strand.
TAGGTCTAGGTCTCAGAAAATAGGAATTCTACCTTCTTTTAAATATTTAACCTCGAATATGCCCTCAACAACTTAAAATATCATCATTGACCATAGGTATAATGAGGTACAGCAAGATCAAACGAGATCATTCATCCTGTATCATCCAAAACTATGCTTGCTGTTCCCTTCCCCAGCTGTTGCTAGTGCAATTCCATGCTTGGTTTCCATGCTTGGTATGACTATTTTATATATGCCATAATAGTGGAATTATGCAATATTTCTCCTTTTGAGAATAGCTTATTCACAGGTTGTTCTCTTAGGGAGAGAGAATGAATGAGGAGAGAGACTTACAACAATGCTGAAGTGTAGACAAAGTGAGGAGGCAAAATTCATTGCTCATTTTCAACCCAGAGTGTAAAGAAAGCAGAAGTCTCTATAGGTAACTCATGCCCTGGCTGTTGTAACAAGAGGGAGCAAGTGAAAAGTTTGGGGCCAAGATCCGTGACAGCAACATAGAGGTTATATTACATAGTTCATGTATATCTGTCCATACTACATAGCCATATAAGCATATCTCCATTAGTGAACAAATATAAGTATGCAAATATGAAATCAACTGCCCATTTATTGTATTTACCTTGATACCTCAAACATGAAATCCTCTTGTTGGGGATGGTATCCTGGTGTTATAGATTAAGTCTTTGTCTGTGGGACCTACATTCTGTATGGCTGCAGGTTCAAGTCTCAGGTGCTCCATTTCCCATTCAGCTCCCCGAAAATTGCCTGGAACACAGTTGAGCATGGGGCAAATATTTGGGTCCCTGCACCAGTTTGAGAAAGCTGAAAAAAGTTCATAGTCCCAGCTTCTGATTAGTTCAGCTCTGATCTTTGGAGCCACTTGAGAAGTAACTCAGCAGATCTCTCTCTCTCTCTCTCTCTCTCTACTCTTTCTCTCTCTGAAAGTCCATCTTTCAAGTAAAATAAATAATTCTTTAAAAATTTCCCTTGGTGTTTCATCATACTTTTCTGAAAATTGTCCACATTTTTATAACATAATATTATGTATGATAACATTTTTAAAGTTCCAATTAAAAAATCATAGTCATGTGTGCAGAGGGAATGGAGAACAGGGAGTTATATGCAACACGCAGAGGCTAGACATGCACATGAGGGAAAATAGTGTCTTTCTTATCAAGATTTGCCTTTCATTGCTGCTCACATGATTTCTATTTTCTGCACTTCACAGCTTTTACACACCCCACAAATCAGGAAGTCAAATTGAGCACATTTCCCCTGCTTTCTTAGTTGTGAATAATTATAGCAATAAAGCCTTTGTCTCCTCAAAAACTTGTATGACAAAGTAGAGCTGGGTGGTGGGGAGGTGATCCATAGCAATTAGAAGAGAATACATGATTTGGGATTCTGTGAGTTTTCTGTTAGTTAACAAAGTGAAAGTGAGATATTCTGGCAAAAATATTCCTTGAATTATACTTGCATGTTTCTTAATTGCTATAAATTTTATATGTGTATACAGAGAACGTTCTCATGCTGTTGTAGCTATAGAAATTAATTTTCTTAATCGTGTGGGATTTGTTTTGCAGGTAATATTGTCAATGTTTTATAAAGGAAGCATCTAAATTCAAAAGAAGTTGCCTAATCAGTCCAAGGCTGTGTGTGATTATACTTGCATTTGAAAAATCCTCTTGACATTTCTCTGAATTCCATCATTAGCTTCTACTTCTTTCTGTCTTTATTCTTTTTTAAGGGCAAGGGCAAGTGCCGGGACACATATTTCAAATTGCTGAAGTTTCTAATCCTACTGCTGTGATTCCCTGTGGCCCATTTAGCTTGATATCCAGCACATATTTCTCTAATACACTTCTGATGTGTTTTGTAATGTTTTCTGACACTCAATCTGATTAACCAACTTGCTCAAGATTGCACAGAGATTAATGACAAAACCATAAATTAAAAATTTTCTTCCTTTTATTCCCTAGCATTACTGGGCATTGCTGCTGTCTCAAAGATACATTATAGCTAACAACTTAAATTTTCTCAAGTAAAGGGAACTCATAATGTTCATCGTCAGAAGAGAAATGCATAGACATCAAAGCCATAAAAGAAGTTTTTATGTTACTGTTGCCATGCTAACTGTTCTTTTCAGAAATTATGTTCATTCTCCCAAGTTTGTTCTCCAAGTAATCAGAAGGATATTAATGTTGAGGAGTGGGAATAAGTGTATAATTGGACACTTGTTCTCTATTGTCTAGAGACTGTCATGTCTCACTTCAGAACTTTCCTTGGATTATTGTTGAATAGAAATTGTAACTAAAACAAACAAGCAAAAATCCTTCAGGCAAAATTAGCTAAATACATTCTATATGCACAGGAAGAAAGGAGTTAGTTCATCACATTTAGAACCATGTCTCTAAAACAATTCCTTTTGCTGAAGATTTTGGAAAAATGTATGCTAATTGGATATGCATTTTGTGAGCAGTAAGATGTTGCGGTAAAACATATTTAATTATAAATTCTAGACAAGAGATAAAATGGACTTTGACTATAGTCCATTTGTATAATTATTCACATTTAACTGTGTATGTGCAATTTACAGGAATGAAACTCCATTTATTGTTCACCTGTACATGTCACATGAGGCTAAGTGACTTACACTTGCTATTAACATTTACATTCAGCATTTATATTTAATCTGTGGTACTTTTATTGGTATCCACCATTTTATATGCCGGAAAATAAAGGCTCAAAGATATGTAACTTGAAATTAGATTGTCAGGCATCCAACACAGTTGTTGTGACTAAATTTACAGTACTTTCCAGTGACATTTTCCTATGTCCATATATTTTCCATGTTTTTGTTTGTTTATCTTTCTGGTTTAAAGATTCATTTTTACTGGAAAAGTAAATTTTAAAAAGAGAAGGAGAGACAGAGATAACAATTTTTCATCTTCTGGTTCACTCCCCAAATGCTCAGCTAGAGCTGAGCCAATCCAAAGCCAGGAGTCAGGAACCTCCTCCAGATCCCCCATGTGGCTGCAGGATCTCAAGACTTTGCGCCGTCTTCTACTGCTTTCCCAGGCCACAAGCAGGGAGCTGGATGGGAAGTGGAGCAGCAAACCAGCATCCATATGGAATGGGAGATAAGATTTAGCCTCTAGGCTCTTATGCCGGACCACTATTTGTTGTTGTTGATTTACACCTATATGTGTGTGTATAAAATGTTTTTTATCATATTTTGAAAAAAAAAGTTTGTTCCTCCAATTCATCAGCCAAAATTAACGATTCATTTGACTTCCATTTTTTTTATTCAGTCAATAGTTGTCAATTAGAAATATTTGCATTTTGACACAGTGGATGATTTGTCTGCTGCTTTTAATGTCAGCATCCTATATAGAAATGATTATTTGAGAACTGGCTCCCTACTCCCACTCCTTCTGAGCTGGCTCAGAACCCAAGTACCAAGTTGTTAGATTTCTGATACCAAAATTCTGTTGGATTTCAGGCCCCTGACTATATCCTGGTTCTGTATCCCAAGTCTGGTTATTATAGTCATTTGGGATTTGGGGGGGAAAAGGTTTCTCTCTCTCTCTCTCTCTCTTCCTCCACCACAGGGTGTGTGTGTGTGTGTGTGTGTGTGTGTGTGTGTGTGTGTGTATGTGTCCCTTTCTGACACTGTGCCTTTCAAATAAATAATCATTAAACCACATTTATTATAGTCTATAGATTATTTATACTTTTAGATTGTCAAGACAGTCAAGAGGAGTAGGTGATAAATTGTCTTAATTGCTGTTGTACCACATTTAGTATATGTTTTTATATTTAAAACTTTCATCAGTAAATAAAATAAGACTTAACGATTACTAAGTATAGTAATCGTATTTTATTTTGAAAAGGTGTATTTGACAACTAGTGATATTAAATTTACCTTGTGAATTCTTGATAATGAATTTTTGCATCTGTAAATCTATTACAGGAACAGTAGTGACTGAGAAAATAATTGAAATGTGAATAGGAGACTGAGACTTCTAAATACTTGAAGATAGCTCCAAAGAGTTCTAAACTCACCTGTCTCTTTTTGCTTAGGCAACCTAACCTTCCTCCAAAACCTGGAGGTGACTGCTAGCTAACCAAAATGATATTACATGAAGATACTACATGTACCTGTTCTACAATCCTGTATGTTCCCCTGCTTGACTGGGCATGTGTGAGTGTGTGCTAGACTTAGATGTACCCTTTTGTCTATTTTTGGTTATAAGTTCTTACCTGCTGTTTCATGAAGTCAAATATACAATAAAAATTAATGGAATCAGAGAACATTCATACCTCTTAACAGTTATAAAGGGATGATTGGCCACTTCCAAAATGCTAATCAGCAAACACAAGTCTGGTTCAATCAGCATCAGCTCCAAAGAGACCCCTCATTTGACACAATAGTCTTTAAAGACCACCCATCTCCCAGTTTTTGTGTTCATTGTTTCATTCATGTCAGTGTGCAGTTGTGCATTTTTTAAATCATTTTTATTCTTTGTAGAGTTATGACAAGTATTTCAAACATAAGGAATAGTACAGGGAATAATATAATGAGCACCTGTTGTAAGAAACAGTTGTAACTGAATGATGTGAAGCTTTCTTTGTACTCTGTTCCCTTTTCTGCCTCTTCGGAGGTTTGTACTACTACAGCAGTAGTGGCTTTCCAACCTCGCTTACATTTCTTCCTTAACAACAACATCCAATGATATGTATCATCTTAGGATTTTCTTTTCTGCCTTAGTATGTATGAAATGTTCAAATTTCTTTCTGCTGCATTTAGGCCTTGTTTATAACCCTTTAACTGTTGTATGAATGTATAGTATTCTTACCTATCATACAGTATTTCATTTGTGTCATTACTGGATTTCATTTGGTTGTTCACATTTCATAAAAATGCTTTAAAGCTCAAATTGAATGTGGCTTGCTATCTTTTTTGTAAGAATTTTGCAAAACAAGGGAGAAGCATTGGATAAGAGTAAGCTCATAGGTACGTTTACGGTACCTTCCCAAACAGCTTTCTTGTGAATGTGTTTTCACACATCAGCTGATTTTAGGGACTTGCTCCAAACTGACTTAAAAGTTGGCAGATTGGTGAGTTGAAAGTAGCTCTAAGATTCTGCAAAAAGGCATAAGGATGGTAAATGGATAGATTAATATTTCTGGAGGAAGTGTTTTTAATTTTGTTTTATTTTATGATTTTATAAACCCAACACATTGCCTTCCAGGGCAATCCCAAAAGGAAGCAGCATGCTTTCGCTCCTTTTGATAGACATTTATCTACCATTTTCAATCACATTGTTTTGAAATTGTGTCATAATTTCAAAAACAAAAGAAGTCAAACTATACCTCATTGGAAACTTTTCCCTAAGATTATTCTAACTTCTCTATCTTTGACTTTCTTCCTCCACAGAGAATTCTAGTTGCCAGAAGAAATCCACAAAATAAGAGCCAGAAGTCTCAATGATTTAGGCTGGTGCTGGGCCCAGAGATCCTGCGAAGGTAGGTGGGAAAAGCACTTTTGATAGAAATCAGGATTTCTACCAGAGCAATGTGATGTTTATGATTCAGATATGTTTCTGAAACATTCAAACAATTGAAATAGAACATAAACAAATTAAAGGACATGGAAGATTTGCTGACAGTTATCTAAGCATATTCATTATAAAACTACACAAAGCGATGTTCTTACGGAATCCCACGGCTTGCAGGGAGAGAATTGTCCAATTGAGCCATCATGCCAGGCCCAATACATTTCATTTCTGATTAAATAGGTGCATTACACTCTCACACTCTTTTCCACACTAGATACTGTGGTTCCTGTGAACTTTAGAGAGACCAAAGACCTCTAATGATTGGAAATTTAAGAAGCAAGCTATGTAAATGTTATTCATGAGCTCGCAGTCATGTGATACAAACATTGGAGCTCCTCTGTGCATGTAATGGTTTATTGTAATGCTACAGACATGGAATACACAACTACATAATTAATGGAAACCTTTTTCTTGCCGGTAAAGTCAGGTGTGATCAAAATTTAAAATAAATTAGAAAGGGGAAGTAATTTAAAGCCCAGAAGGTTCAAAAGAATGCAAGGGGGTTTGACTTAGGAGATGTTTCCATGAATAATTTTTGGACCTCATTGCTGTTGTGCAAGGCAAAAAATTTAATAATGAGTACTTTTAGTCTGTATTCTTACATATGCTGGGAAAATCATAGTTCTTTTTTGGAAAAGAGCTTATCTTACCTTTCTGCACCTTGCTAAGTTTGGTATGCCTTGTCTTCTTTCTCCCCACCATGTTGTGATGGTTTTTTAGCCGTGTTGAGTCACAGTATCAACCAAGATGAACATACTGTAAGGGTTCTAGTTAACCTTAACTCAGAAGAACTAAGCATCTCACTTTAGAAAAGGGACTCAAGGAAACTTTATAATTACACTGGCTTTACAAGCTTTTTATCCAGATATGAATCGTTATACATAAAAATGTTACATAGATTTGGAAAATGCTATTAAAATATTTGGTGTATGGTGATGGTGCACACAAATGTGTCTCAGGATTTTATACTAAATTCAAAATTGTCAAAAGTAGAACTTGCACCATACATCATTATGTGACAATCATGTGGTCACCTTTTCATTTGCTATGATACACTAATCTCCAAGAATAAGGACCAGACGTGTATCCATGGTAGAGTATGTCCCACATACCTCTTTTTCCCTGTAATCTTAGAATTTCAAATAATTTCTATATATGAGTAGAGTGTCTTCTCAAACAGTTATATAATTGATTCTTTGTGGTTCAGTGTACAGAAAAAAAGTTGCACAAAATTTGATGGCTAGAAGCTCTCATTTCTCTTAAAGCAGAATAGCATTTTTTTCTTTTGAATAAAAGGTACAACCATTTTGCTATGCTTACATAATTTACAAAGTTCTATTTCACATTAACTAAGTAGAAGTTTGTATTGAGGAATACATTAAACTCGTGATACTTTATTATTAGAGGTAAATTTTAGAATTCTTATCCAAATTTATAATCACCCTGCAAAATGTCATCATCCTGAAAACTCTCGAGAAATGCTGTTAAAGTATTCCAAGAAGGATTTCAGTGACTGTGCATAACATACTTCAAGGTTTTCTTCGCTGTATAATGATGCAAAGTATACCTAGTAAATGTCTTAAAAGACATTTCCCACTGAAAACTAATGAACAATTTTCATTGTAATTTAAAGAGAAATTAGAAAAGGGAAATAATTTAAAGCCTACTTAATTCATTCTCATTTCTGATAATAAGTCCTTCTCCACTGAGCTCTGTCTGCCCTTGCCTTTGTAAAGAATATTTAGTACATGCTCTTTCTGATTGGTTAACTTAATTGGAGTTGTTAGTTAAGTCATGAGAAAAGAAAATGAGGTTAAGATTCTTAAAGATCATTTACTTACTGATCCAGAAGCTTAATGTTAAAACGGATACTAAAATGCAAGAAGATATGATGGTGATTACCAAGGTAGATTTGAGTTAGTGCTGCCTTTCTTTCTTACATTGTATTGATGTCTCTTACGAGTGGGAACAAATGATCCCAAAGAAAAATGTTTTGTGGACATAAGCAAAGACACTGTTATACGGACCATGCTGCCCAAAGTCCAGAGAACCGGCTAGTGAGTTTCACAAGGCTTGACCTTTTTTGTGAACACACAGATTTTCCACTGCTGCTAGAAGACACTAGAAGGATCTTCTGAAGATCTATGTTGGTGCCTTTAGAGAAGCCCAGTTGCTATTGAGTAGTCTTGGGTGTGAGTTTGCTTCCACGAGGTCACATTATTAGACTTCTTGTAAACCAACAAAGTTTCAGCTATGCCCAAGTAATTCTAAAGACACCTTCAAATAAGATTCACAAACCAATAAGGAATCACAAATACATAGTTGCATGAAGGGAGATTTTTACATCAGCCTTCTGAATTTACGGGACCGTTAGATTGAAATCCAGAAAATTGTGTAAGTATTGGAAGATTGTTATGTGTCTTTGTATTCCAGAAATGAATGATGACACACAGTCAACTTCACTATGATTCTCAAATATGCGTCAGACCTTATTTAGAGCTAGCCATGTATAAGATAAAATGTTCTGGATGCACAAAAGCTTAGAATGATGTGGGCTCACTTGTTGATTTTAGTACTATGGATGTATGAATATATGAGACATGTTGATTAATTATTCCATAATGAAGTTCTTCATCCATGTAATATGATTCATTGAAAATATTGCCAAGCTGGTAATTATTATTACCAGAATTTCTGTTAAGGAATCAAATAATTAGGAACAAAGATTTACTGGAGTGGAGATGGTGAACTTTCAATTATATGGGTTTATATACAATTATATGGAAGGAAAATGACAGGTCATCTATTCTGGTAAATTGATGAAAATTGCCAAGGGTTTTTATTCATGTAACAGGGAAATAGGAATTTGCATCTTCTTGCTGCTTGGTAGTCTCCATTACCCTTTGAAACTTTTCAGTATAAAATTCTGTTACAAATTCTAAATCTCCTAAAAGTGTCAGTTTTAGAGATTGGATAGAGAAATGAAATTTGAGTCCTTAAAAGAATCTCCATCAAGAGCATGAAATAAAATTTAAAGCATAAGAATTGCACAGATCATGGTGAAGTTACTGGACTTTCCCTGTTAATAGAATGAGCTTTGAGATAAACCTATTTTGATTTTAATGGACAGGTAACCTTCCAACGTTGACTGGTGTGGTTATGTAACTTTTCAATGTGACTTGAGTTTGATGTATAAGCTTATACCTTTTACCACTTCTTTCTCGTAAATGTTTCATTCTTTTTACTTCCATTATGTTTAAATACCGTTGTGCTAGAATTCTGCAACATTCTACTTGGATTTGTTACTCTTACTGATAATGATGAAAGGCTGTCTAAAAATGAGTGTAATAACATAATCCTCAAAGGATTTATTAAATAAAATATAGGAAAGGAAAATGTAGAATTCAAAGTACTGTGAAAACATAAGTTTTATACTGAAACAGTAATAAATCTCTAGTAAGATATAAGAGAATGGAGGCTCTTGAATAAGAATCTTCTGTCTTGTACAAAACAATTGAAAGGAACTTGAGAGAATGCCCAGCTTTTATGTGGTCCAGCTAGAAAAAAAAAAGCCATTGGGGCCCTGTGTGATAGCCGAGTGGCTAAAGTCCTCGCCTAATCCCGGGTTCTAATCCCGGCGACCCCACTTCCCATTCAGCTCCCTGCTTGTGGCCTGGGAAACCAGTCAAAGATGGTCCAAAGCCTTGGGGACCCTGCGTGGGAGACCTGGAAGAGGCTCCAGGCTTCTGGCTTCAGATCGGTGCCATTGTGGTCACTTGAGGAGTGAATCAGGGGACTGAAGATCTTCCTCTCTGTGTATTTGACTTTCCAATAAAAATTAAATGAATCTTTCAAAATATTATTAGTTTATTTCAGTGTAGTAGAGAATTTCCACCTATTATTTTACTCCACCAACATCTGCAATGTCATTGTCTTTGGTCTGAACTGGAATTGTAGTCTACAGCCAAGAATGCCTAAAGGTCTCATATGTGGAATGCAAGAATGCAATTATTTGAACCATTGTGGCTTTCTGCTGGTATCTGCATTGGCAGACAGCTCTAGAGTCAACAGCCTGAGCAGAAAATAAAACACATGCCCTCTATTGTGTGCTATGGCTACCTTCACTGCTAGGCTGAATTCATGGTTCTGTTCCTGTGTTTCACTGCACACCAGGGCCAGAAGTCACTTCACCTGTCTGCCGCACCTCAGACCTCTGTCTTCCTTAGAAGTTTTCATGCCGGGGGTGGGCGGCAGTGTTCCCAGTGCCCACAGGGTAGGCAACGTCATGCTAAAGAAGTGCTTGCTCCCCAAATCCCAATGCATCTAGATCATCCTTCACATGTGACTGCCCACTAAGCGGCTAAATATATCTAGATACAGGCGCTAGGGGTTTAGAACAAGTTCTTAGGTTGGCTTATCTGTTTTCATTTGGTTGTTGTAGTAGGGCTTGAACAGTTTTTAGAATGTACTGAATGTGATTAATAGCTAGAATTTTCTCCTTTATGTAAGTATTTGGCAGATTGGGTTAGAGAGGGTTGACTTTGGGGTGGAAGCTAGAGCGCCATTCTTCAGATTGTCTTCTGCCATTGTTTAACTTAATTTCTCCTGATCCTAGTCAACAACAGCAATAAACGGCCCTGGTATTCTTTCATATATATGTTGACAATTTTGATGTTGCCTCTCCGTCTTCCTATTTCCCCACACTGAGCACATGCAGTCCTCTTAACCTTCCCACACAGATCTTATTTAGTAAATTTGCTACCATCTTGTGGCTTGCTTCAAAGCTCTCCATCTGTTTTCCTTTGAAGGAAACTCATAAAGAAAACCAAAAGGGCAAGTAGAAATAAAAGTGTAAATATATCTTCCTTAGCTTCTCCAATTGGCTTCATTTTTCTTGCTTGTCTATTAGCAGATTTAGTATACAAAAAAAAAAACCAAAAAACCAGCAGATGATCTTGTGACTATACCAGATTCTTCTTTCTGAAATGTTACCAGTAATCTTTTGCAGTAAACACAATGCCCCAGCTATTTTTAATAGTTCTAACCCCTGCTAAAGAGCATATTATATTGGATTTAATCATTGGTAATCCAAATAGGAATAGGAAGGTGGATGACAAATTTTAAAGTCTTGAGCTCAGGTAAATACAGTTAATTTCTTCTTTTTTTTATAAAGATTTATTATTATTGGAAAGCCGGATATGCAGAGAGGAGGAGAGACAGAGAGGAAGATCTTCCATCCGATGTTTCACTCCCCAAGTGAGCCGCAACAGGCCAGTGCACGCCAATCCGAAGCCGGGAACCAGGAACCTCTTCCGGGTTTCCCACGTGGGTGCAGGGTCCCAAAGCCTTGGGCCGTCCTCAACTGCTTTCCCAGGCCACAAGCAGGGAGCTTGGATGGGGAGTGGAGCTGCCAGGATTAGAACCGGCGCCCATATGGGATCCCGGGGTGTTCAAGGCGAGGACCTTAGCCACTAGGCCACGCCGCCAGGTCCATACAGTTAATTTCTAATGATTTCTATGGCAGAGTAAATGGATTTTGAGGTAATTCAGGTATTTTACTAGAAAGAGAGAAATGTTCCATCTGCTGATAAACTCCCCAAATGCCTGTAACAGCCAGGAGTGATCAAGACTGAAGCCAGGAGCTCAGAATTCCATCTAAGTCTTCCACTTAGTTTCAGGAGACCAAGTATTTGCACCATCTTCCACTGCCTTCCCAGGTGCATTAGCAGTGAAACGGGTCAATTGTAGAGCAGCCATGCCTTGGACTGGCAGTCTGATTTGTGATGCTGGCATCTCACATGGCCAAACTGGATATAACACAAAACTGACACATCACTTACACTCTTACTTCCAAATCAAGCCGCCCACATTGGAATACACATGCACACTTACACATATACACACACAAACACAGACACTGGGATACTTACATTTACACATTTGTATATATGAAGAATTTTGTATATATTATTATTAAAGTATAATTTAAGGAGTTCATTAAAACAAATTAAAAGTATGTATTTATTTTGGTGCAATAAAACATTTTAGTGCAACACATTTTCCCCATAATTTATATAAAGTGCAAATTGTGAAAAAATTCAGGAATTAAAAAAACTTGGGGGCCAAAATTAAGCCATATGTTTAATTACATTTTCTATAAACTTTATATAGAATTTAATGAAGTAACCTCACAAACACAAAGGGTTTTAAAATAAATATTTACACTGATATTTACATATATGGAAATTATGTAAAAGTGGAAATGTTTTGAATTAAGCTGATGTATTTTTCTATTCATTATTTAACTTTTTTATGGACTATCCAGTAACGGATTTAAATACTGTTAGTGTCCTTCTCTCACTAGTAATGTTAAGTATGTCTACTCCTTGATAATGATGTTGGGATACTTATTCAATAACAGCATTATTAGCAAAGGTAGGAGGGTATTAAATGACTTGCATTATCAATATTAGGTAGAGTAGGCAATATCATTTATTTTGCCTGCCAGAAATTTTTAGAATGCTTTGAATAGGAATTTTTTTCTCATTTCTCTATTCCAGGTCTATGTGACAAAAGCAGATAAAAATTTTTAATTCTGATCATAATCAGTAGTGATTTCAAAAGATGTAGGCTTGTGAGTGGCATATCAGGTAATGCATCTGCCTGCAGTGTCAGAATCTCACATAGGCCCATGTGGGCACTGGTTCAAATCTCTGCTGCTCCACTTGCCATCCAGATCCCTGTGAATCATGTTGGAAAATAAGTAGAAGATGACCTCAATGTTTGGCAGCCCCTTACACATATGGGATACATGGTTAATCTGAATTCTGGTTTCATTCTGGCTCAACCTCAGCCATTGCAGTCATTTCGGGAGTGAAGAGTGAACCAGCAGTTGGAATTTTCTCTCCCACTCTTCCTATCTCTGCCTTTCTCTGTGTAACTCCGACCTTCAAGTAAATAATAAAGTTTGAAGGGGAAATGGTAAAGTCTAAACTAGTTTTGAGTGTAATTTGAATCAATATAATGTCATATAAGAAAATTAAGTCAACTTGAGGGTTGATTTACAGAAAAATAATTCCCACTCCCCTGCTCCACTACATTAAGGCAGAGGTGAAAATTTACCAATAAATGTGCCATACTAAATAGCTACTTTAGATTCAGGAAGAAAATCCCCCCTTAATTTGATACTGAGAAATGTTTTATGTGATCTATGTTACTAAAAAGTCTATAAAATGAAAAATGTAACAGTGATGTCTAAAATTGATCTGCTTTTTAGTGTAATACACCATTTTTCTTATCTTTATATTGATTTAAGTTCTGAACACATGAAATGATTCCAGACAAGATTTTAGTAGGTTAGACAACGTAAACTCTTAGATTTCCTCCACTGCTTCAGTTCCCCTATGTCAGTGTCTGGAATTACATTTACAAGGTGGAACTATTTATCTATGATGGATGAAGTCTGAAATGTAAATACTTTAAAAGAAAATTTTGATAGACTTTAACTTGTGTCTAATGAATGGGTCAGATTAGATTAGATTGCTTGGTTTCCAAGAAAGGATGAGAAAAGGGAAATATGGCTGTAATTTGTGAATTGTGACAAAAAGAGAACAGTACAGAGAGAAGAGGTTAAGGATGACAAAGCTTTGTATGCTTGTTTCACATTTATATGCAAGCCATGCTGATGAAGTGTTCTCTTTTAGTGTTGACTTAGCCCTTCTTTCCATGAATGCTGGAAGCCTTAAAAGTAGTGTCAGGGATAACAGGTATCAGGGACACATTAATTAACAATAACAACACAAATCATTTTATGTCCACATCTACTTTTGCTATTAATGCTGGTATTGAACATTGTCATATTGAAATAGCAGACATGCTTCACATTGTCATAAAAGGCAAGAGCAAACAATACCCAAATCCATTATTGGACATGCCATGGAAGAGTTAATTAATGACTGGGGAGAATACACAATGAGATACTTACAACATTTCCAGGTGGTATCAGGTATAAGCTTTTGGTTGCTGACTTATTTTCAACTATAGTTGTTTGAAAAATTCAGAACATTAGATGCAAATCAGTGTGCCTTAAGGGCAACCTGACCCACTACATAAACTTTAGAGGCTGAATAGCAGATTTGTTTTCTATTTATGGTTATTGTAGGCCTTGGTGCTAGAATATTTTTCCAACAATAGAGAGAATCATGCCTGAGTTGTTTATAATCATAATCAGCTTTATTTTCTGAAGATCACTGTGACACAGTAAGTGGTAGAAAAGGTAAAAACAAAATCTGGAAAAGAAATAGATTAGAGTTGGAACTCCTGGCAGTCACCGAAAAGTAAAAAGTCAAATACATACACATCTTTAATATGAATCATATGTCAAAAATGACCTTATGTTGAAGTGAGCATTCTGAAAGGATTAAGTAACTTGGGTATATATCTGTTTGATGAAAAGCTGAAATCTTGACGTTATAGTGTTTTACCCTTATATTGTCTGATACTTTAAAAACATCTCCAAAGTATAGAGAATAGCTAATTTTGTTAGTCACATTGCCTCCAGCTCAAAGGAAGTTCTTCATGATTCAATTTTCCATTTTTAACTATGAAGGAAATTCCAGCTCATTCTGATTATCTTTGTTTTATCACATTGCATTATGTATGTTGGCGTATTTGATTAAATATCTTGATTAGGAACAGTTAACAAATCTGATTGGACAGCTGTACTTATGGGAAAAACAGGATATGTATGCTCTTATAATATCAATAAGTTGCTCAACTGAAAAGAGATATATTCACTCTAAATAGTTTAAACATTTGCATATATATATGTTTGTGTGTGTGTATATATATATATATATATATATAAGTTAAAAACAGTTTGCAAAATGGTCAACAAAAGAATGGAATGGAAATGAAATACTTGCTAATTTTAGCTCTTGATTCCTAGGGAAAACAACAATAGAAACCTGGAGTAGATCTAGAAAATCTAGCATGTAAACTTCTGGAACTTTGCTACTCTTTCTGTATTAATGAAACATTCAAAACCTCCTGGTTTATTATTTCCCCAAATTCCATCAGTTGGCTCAGTGATTCTACTGCATGCTCCTGAATTATTTCTATGGATTCAGTCAGTTGAAGAAGGACTGTGTTTCTCTTTTCATGTAAGTCATTCTTCCGTAAGGCCACTCTAGCAGGCTGTGCTTTGTCAGCTAGCCGTAGTTATGCTCCACAGGAAAAGCCTCTGTTTGCGTCATATTTCTCTTGTCTCATTGGGTAAACATGTCACATGGCACACACAGCGACAATGTGGGGGAGATAATACAAAAGGGAATGAATGTCAGGGGTAGAATTTATTGGGAACAAAAATCATGATACATTCTCATTTTTAAATAAAACCACAAGTACATGTTTAAACTGAGTAAAACTAATGAGATAAATGCTTTGTGTATTTCATTTCCTCACTCCACCCCTTGCCTGACAGGTAAGCAAATTAAAGTATCATCAAAAATAATCTATAGCTGCTGTCAATTATCTGGGTTTCTGAAAAGGTGTATCTGATTGTCCACTTGATCCTCGAAAGACAAACATTCCGCTTCTTATCTCTTGCTTTGGGTTTGCAATCTCAAATTCTTAAATTTTGGAAATAGGATAGATTTCACTTCCGGAGTATTGTCATGTTTGATTATAACTTCATATAATCTACAGTATAGAACAAAGGAAACTTATTGGGAAACACCACTTTTAATTAAATTTTGTCAGTTTTGCTTTCCTAAGCTTGCTTTGCTTTTCAATAAAATTATAGTGGAAAGAAATAGTAAATGTAATGATGATCTCCTGGTCTTTATTCAAGAAAATATGAGGCATCATAACTAAGAGATTTGTCCAAAATGTCAAAAAAAAAAAAAACAAGTTAATAGAGTAGGTTTAGATATTCCTAGTTATAATGTGTTCATTTACCATCATGCCCATTGATCACAGCTGTGAATGAACAGGTATTATAATCGTCCTCTAACACATTTTCTTTACCTCTTATTATTGATTATAATATGAATTTACACATTATCATGTATAGCATGCCTGCACTCTCACAGTTTGAAATTTTTTTTAAAGATTTATTATTATTGGAAAGCCGGATATACAGAGAGGAGGAGAGACAGAGAGGAAGATGTTCCATCCGATGTTTCACTCCCCCAAGTGAGCCGCAACGGGCCGGTGCGCGCCCGATCCGATGCAGGGAACCTGGAACCTCTTCCAGGTCTCCCCAAGCAGGTGCAGTGTCCCAATGCATTTGGGGCCATCCTCGACTGCTTCCCAGGCCACAAGCAGGGAGCTGGATGCGAAGTGGAGCTGCCGGGATCAGAACCGGCGCCCCACATGGGATCCCGGAGCGTTCAAGGCGAGAACCTTAGCCGCTAGTCCACGCCGCCAGGCTCACAGTTTGAAATTTTAATACAGAAATAAAAAGCACATACTTGAAAGAATTGCTGTAGTTAAAATTCCTCTTCTACTATTACGAATGACTTATACATTTATTTATATGTGCATATGCATACAGAATAATATATTGTAGAATAATATATTGTATATTAATTGTCTCTGGTCTGTGTAAATACAAGATAAAAATATATAGATAAAGACAGATGTATCTGTATACATGCATGTAGAACATTTTAATAAATGGGAAATAATAGCCAATTTTCTGTACACACAAGATCTGATTCTATCAAGAATTATTTTTGTTCCAGTATCTACTTTTTGATATCTTAAATAATGTACATCTACTATATAGATTGTACATAAGTATTCAGGAGGAAATTAATATATCACTTTTTGCAAAACAGAAACCTTATAAATACTGGCAGAGTGGAAATAATTGTTGAATAAATCAAAGCTGTATGTTGCCTGATTTATGTCGTGGCTGCCAGATTTTGTATTTTCCATTTTCTTTGAATAATATTTTCATGGATATGAAATTGGTGGCTAAATTTCTATTGCCATTAAAATTTTTTAGATGTTGGTAACTTTGAATTTTGATATGTATTGTTGAGTAAAGTCAGTTACATTTCCTCCTGAAGATTCTTTGTTTTTTTTTTTTCCACCAGAATGCTCAAAGAGTGCAAAATCTCCTAATGTAAATGGTATGTGTTTCTTCATTGAGGAATTTTTCTGAATTTCTTTTTTCAAAACATGGACTATCCTTCCTCTCAAAGTTTTTTTTCCCTAATAAAAATTTGAATTAATATTTGTCCATGTGTTGAATTTTAAACCTCGGAAACATCAAATATTCTTTTTCTCTTTTTTCCTCTGTTTCAAAACTTGTTCTTTTTAGATATTTTATTAACATGACATGGAAAGAAATTAAAGTTCTTCTTCATTGTAAGTACTAAGACTTTCACTTTTTTCTTTGTTGTTTCAAAATTATTTTTTATATCTCTATGTTTTAGCTGGCCATCTACTGCACTGACCTCTTCTGGCTGTATGATATGTATCATACTCTTTTTGCTCTAATTATAATTAGATTTTTGCTTTAATTGAAGTTTCCTTTTTTCAGTTGATTTCTCAGTGCCATTTTTGTTTTGTAGGTAGAATTTAATCTTTATTTAATATAGATACACAATTTATTTTTATTTTACTATATTAGCTTGTTTCTTATTTTATTCAGGAAGCTGTCCAGAATTTGTATTTGCTATACAAAGGGTGGAAGTTTTTTAAAAGTCATTTACTTCCTTCCTTCCTTAGATTTTTTTATTTTCCTTCTGGCTTAGTCTGAAGATAAGAAACATCAGTATTTTATACTCTTTTTAATTCCCTTATTTGTAAGGAAACCTTACAAATGTCAATATTCACATTTTTACTTAGCACGAATGCAATCCTCTTCACCAATATTAGTAGCCATTCCTTAAAATAAACATTTTTACCCTCATTTAGCTTAAAAGAATAGAATCTGTCTCCTTCGTGAGTCAGTGAGTCATAATCAGTTATTCTACCTCCAAAAGCAAAATCACTCTTTTGATTCCAAAAATGTGTTTCAGAAAAAATGACTGAGAAAGAACATTTTAAAAGATCCCAAATAACATATCATAATATGAAAAATGTCTATTTATTAAACTAATTGTAATAAGAGCCAGAGACACAATAAGGCAAGAAAAATAAATCCCTACATATCAAACCTGAAATAATACAAATAGTAGAATTATCTGTGGAAAATGTTTGATCATTCATGGTGAAAAAAAAAATGCTTCAAGGAATAAGTATAAGCAACATTGAAGCAATTGAAAAAAATAGAAAGCTTCAGTGAAGAAATACAGAAACTGAAGAAACAAATAGAAATTTTAAAACCTCAAAGCACCTGCCAGCACACAGAGCTCAGGGTATGCCTTCAGCAATAGAATGGAAAGGGCAAAGGAAAGCCACAGGGATTCTCAGACTGTGTAACAGAAGTTATCTATCAGAGCAGCACACAGAAAGGAGACTGAACCTGTGGCACTGTATCAAAGGATGTAGGGTTCATGTCATCTGATCCAGGCAAGGAATGAAAGGGGAGTGGGGGATGAGAGATAGTCCAAGGAATAATGCATACAGCTTTCTGACAAGATACATGTATCAACAGCTTCAAGAAGCTGAATGGAATCACAAACATGATCAATTCAAACAAATTCATGTTCACACACACCTGATTAAACTTATGAGAACTAAAGACGAAGAAAAATATCAGTAACATCCAAGGAAAATGATTACTTTCCTTGGATGAAAATCAACTGAAATACAAAAAAGTTCTCATCAGGAGCCTTACAAGGCAGAGCAGGTAGTATGCTGATGAAAATAGTCATTGAAACCCCGCAGTCAATCCCAAATACAGCAGAAGATCCTGGAAATAAAAGTTCTCCACTTTTGTTCATTTGGGGATGAATTTTCCAAAAATAGGGAAAATCAAGACATGGATAGATAAATAAAATTGTCATCACCAAAGCACCCCAAAAGAATGGCCAAAATAACCTCTCTAAATAAAATGGTAGGAAAAAAATAAGGGCATTTGGCACAGCGTGAGAGACAAGGCACAATTAGAATAGATATAACAGGTAATATCTATTATATCCCCTTGAGTTTTCTGTATTTTATTTGCTATTTCAAGTAAATTACCAACACTGTCAAGGTTCTGACTATATGGAGAGAAAGTGATAATAAATATAGTACCCTCATATTACAAAAAAAGCAATGCATAATGGGAGATAAATTTTATGACTGAAGCTATAAAATAACTACACCAGAAACCACATCAAGCTATTTGTTGCATATGCATATATCTACAGGTACACACTGTCTATTATATTGTCTATTGTATCACATATATATATGTTGCATATAATGCCTAGAACAACACTCAAAAAAGCCTTATGACAGACTGAAAAACTATAAATAAATGAAAATCTTATTTAAAAAATGCTCAGTACTCACAAAATGAAAAGAAAAAAAGATACAGAAATGAAAATCTCAAAGAACAGAAAGCCAAAAGTTAAGTAGCAGTTTAAGCCACATACATCATTTAAGTGTTTTTAGTATGGCACTAAAAAATGAAGGTGGGCAGTGTAGATCATAAAGAAAAAATAAACCAAATACACAATATCTGTGAGAAACTCAACTGGAGCATAATACACAGGCAGCTTGAAATTAAAAAATGGGAAAAGATACAACATGCAAACCTTGATCAAAAGAAAAAAAATAAATATATTATTACCAGGTAGAGCAGAAAGCAGAGCAAAGAAATTTTTTCAGAAACAGAAGCAAAGAATTAAATTGTTGCTAAGTCCTTGCCTTGCACGTGCCAAAATCCCATGTGGGCTGCTGTTCCTGTCCTGGCGGCCCTGCTTTCCATTCAGCTCCCTGGTTGTGGCCTGGGAAAGCAAGAGAACTGCCCAAAGCCTTGGGACCCTGCATCCACGTGGGAGATGTTAGCTTCGGATCAGCTCAGCTCTGGCCGCTAAAGCCACTTGAGAAGTGAATCAGCAGATGGAAGATCTTTCTCTCTGTCTCACATCCTATCTGTATATCTGCCTTTTCAGTAAAAATAAATAAATCTTTTTGGGTCCAGCTGAAGTCCTCACCCTGAACACACCGGGATCCCATATGGTCACTGGTTCTAATCCTGACAGCCCTGCTTACCATCCAGCTCCCTGCTTATAGCCTGGCAAAGCAGCTGAGGACGGCCCAAAGCCTGTCCTACACCTGTGTAGCAGATCTGGAGGAGGTTCCTTGACTGCTGGCTTTGGATCAGCGCAGCACCAGCCCTTGTGGTCACTTGGGGAGTGAATCATTGGACAGAAGATCTTCCTCTCTGTCTCTCCTGCTCTCTGTATTTCTAACTTTGCAATAAAAATAAATACATCTTCAAAAATACATATTTTTAAAAGAATGAAGTCACCAAGAAAAACATGGCAATTTTGAATGTGTATGTTCTAAAAAACAAAGGTGCAAAGAACATGAAATGTAAGTGGCAGAATGTTTTTAAAAAGTAGAGAAATGCACAATCCTATGTGAGAAATTAGCAGCTGGTAGATCAAGGGCACACAACAGCTCCATGTTAACATTCCAAAACAGTATCACCTGAGGACAGCACAGTACTCTTATCTTTCACATGGTTAGGTAACATGTGCTGAAACAATCCATATCCTAAAGCATAAAGCCAACACTTAATTTAGCAGAATTTAAAGGCAAGAGAGTATGTTCCTTGAATGTCACGTAGTCAAACTGAAATCAGCAAGATACAAAGGAAGTTCCTAAATACCTAGGTCCTAATATTGAATCAGCACACATCTAAGTTGTCCATGAGCTGTCACAGAAATCTTCAGGGAAACTAAGAGGATATGTTTTGCTAAATGAGAGAGAAATTTAAAAAAAAAATCCAAATTTGTTGAACAGATTTAATCAGTGATGGGGTAAATATTTATGCCACTAAATGCCTACATCAGGTAAGGGAAGTATCTAATCAATACCTAAGCCTGCACCTTAAGAATCCAGAAAAAGGAAGAGCAAACTAAACCCAATGTATTAGACAAAGACAATTTAGAAAGAGCAGAGATCAGTGTACTTGAGAGAGAAAATTACAGTGAGACAATTGACTGGCTCTTGGAAATTTACAAACCTCTAGCAGCAGGGATGGAAATGTTCAAGGCTAATCCCCTGAGCTAAACATAGAACAGCACTACAGACTCTGCAGTCCTCACTACTTCATGTACATGCATTGCTCAAGTTTGGTGAAATGGATGAGTCTCTAGAAAACCAAAAAGTAGGACTCCATGGACTGGGTTAATTCCATTAAGCAAGAGGCCTGTGAAAGACCACTTGTCGCTTCTGGCTTGTGAGGCTGGCACCAGAAGCTTCTACAAGGAAACTGGACTCACCACACTCTGAATCTGTCAACACCTGGATGCTGAACTTCCCATCCAGCACAGCTGTAGGAATTAAAACGCTGTTTTCAACAAGTTGAGAAAATATATATACATGTATTTTATGTATATTATAAACTATTCCAGCTTACCCAATATGGAGTGGACCATTTGAATATCCCTGTAACCATTAAGGAAATTGAATTCATAATTTAAAAACCATATTAAACAAAAACTTTAGATCCAGATGGTTTCACTAAAGAATTCTTTCAAATGCTTAAGAAGAATTAACATTAATCCTGCAGAATGTCTTCCAGAAAATGAAAGAGAAAGGAATGCATTCCATTTTGTTTTATTAAACTAGAGTTCCCTGAAACCAAAAACATACAAAAACCTGGCAAACCACAAAACAAAGACATAGGAACAAAGACACAAATACTGATATCCTTTTGAAATAGATGCAAAAATCCTTAATAAAATGTTTCCAAAAGTAATTCAAAAGTATATAAAATATAAATATTTACACATATATGACCAAGTGGATTTTATTCCAGATACAATGCTAGTTTGGTATGAAAGTACACCAGTGTGATTTCTCATGTTAATAAGCAAAAGCAGAAAATTCAATTGCATGTCAGTGAATTATCTCTGTTTTTCTCTCTTCTCCCTCTCTCCCTCCTTTAATCTTACATTCTATAGTTTAAATTAAATGGTAACCATCTTATAAAGAAAAATCTCAGGAAAATAATAATAAAAGAAACTTCCTCGGCCTTAAAATAGAATCTATCATTTTTTTAAAAGCCCTACAGAGTAGATATTTCAATTGATAGCTTTGGAGAAGACTATCATATCAATTTGTTAATTAAAAAAATGGATCCTGGGGCTGGTATGGTAGCCTAGCAGCTAAAGTCCTTGCCTTACTCGCACCAGGATCCCACATGGGCTCCAGTTCATGTCCCAGCCCCTCACCCGATACATGCCATTCAGCTCCTGCTTGTGGCCTGGGAAAGCAGTCAAGGATGGCACAAGGCCTTGAAACCCTGCACTCACATGGGAGACCTGGAAGAACCTCCGGGCTCCTAGCTTCAGATTGGCTCAGCTCTGGCTGTTGCAGCCACTTGGGGAGTGAATCAGCAGATAGAAGAGCTTCCTCTCTGTCTCTCCTTCTCTCTGTAAATCTGACTTTCCAATAAAAATAAATAAATCCAATAAAAATAAATAAATCGACAACAAGAGATAGAAAAGAAAGAAAAGGCACACCCATTAGTAAGAAAGAGATTGACTATTATGTTTGCACATGGTATGTCTGCCTGTAAGGAAAATCTCAAAAAATGAAAACTAGGAAAAAACTTCCAGAACCAAGTTATCTTACCAGTGTCACAATATACAAGAGAAACATAAAATTCTACTGAATTTCCACATCCTAGCAATGAACATACAGGTACTAAAATTGAAATGTCATTTGAAATTGTCTAACAAATCAAAAGGCTTGGTTGTGAACTTAACCAGCATGTACTAGAGTTGGTTGTTGAAAAATCCAGATTGCTGATAAAAGAAAGAGATATTCTGCCTCACATTGATACCCCAGGAACCCCTCCACATCAGCAGGAAGCAGCCAGAGAGAAGTCAGTGCCCCATCTCCCAGATTATGCTCGGAATCAGGATTGATGTAGTGAGGACAACATCAGGCCTAGCCATTGTGTTCTTCAGGCTTCATGGATCCCAAGCTGTAGCTAAACCCAGTCCTCCAGGAACGTCTTACCCTGGATTCCAAAAGACCAGTCCAATCTGTGCCTTGTTTTGTCTTGCACACTACCTTCTGCATTCCTTTCCAATCATAGGCTGGCTGAGAGCCCCCACTGAGTTGGAAAAGTCTGTGAAAGCTGACCTCAGCTTCATCCACTCCACCAGGCTCAGAGCTGTACCCAGGGCTCTTGAGCTGTGTAACTTGGCCTGCAGAAGGACGTGGCTACAGCCATGTGTTTTTCTATCTGTATGCCTGTCATTGGCCATTTTCTGTGAATGTATTATTATTTTTTAAATTTGTTCTGGGATTGTAAAAATAAGTGAAAGAATTCTTGATGAATTTTAAATTGTTTTGTCATTCCTTTCAAAATGTCACACAATTTTTATTAATACAGACAAGATAATTCTAAAATGCTTATTGAAAGAACAATTAATCAGAATAGTAAGAAATTTTAAAAGGGAATAAAATAGGAAGAACCCATATACCTATTTTCAAAATATCTAATGTATTTTGCAGCTATGCTTACGAATACTAATTGCCATTAGTGGATCAATACAGAGTACAGAAATACAGAATACAGAACCAAGAAAAATAACTCAACACTTATAAATGCCCAATTAAGGCTGACAAAGTTGTAAAAGCAATTCTATGAATGGAAGATGGCCTTTGTAATAAGTGGTATAATATAATTTGGCATCCTTGAGGGATGGTTGAGAAGAAAGAAAAAGGAAAAAAGAAAGAAAATCTTGAATAAGTATTTCAGTTCACACGAAAATTACCTCAGAATGGATCACAAACTTAAATGCAAATCATAAGATTAAGTTTTAAGAAAAATATGAATTAATATTACATATTTCAGATTTTAATTTTCTCAGCATCTAACTGTTTTAAACAATATTAACTTCATTTAACCACTGTTATTCAATATAAAATGGGAAAGCTGTGATCAGTGCACTACTGGAAGAGAAGAAACAATACGTGCACCCACTGGAAAGGAAGAGACAAACAGTTGCAGTCTGCAGGATAAAAAGTTGACTAAAGATTGGGTGAACAAATTGTAAAGCGCATAGCTACCAAAGAACTAGTATCCAGAATTTTTTAACAGCTTTGAAATGTCAATCATAATAAACAATCTAACTAGAAAATGGGCAACAGATAGGAAGAGACTTATAACTGAAGAGGAAGCAAAAATAAAATGAACATATGAACATATGTTCAACTTTTGTTGTTATAAAAGCAAACTGCAATTAAAAGCACAATAAGATGTCTAAATAGGTAACAAGCTATGATATTCCAAGTATCGGGAGCATCCCTCAATACTAGATTACTCACACAGTACTAATGTGAAAGTTAAGCGGAACATTCACCCAAAACAGCTTGATTTGTAGGAACTAAATTCCACAGCAGGTAGAATTAAACAAATACAATGTATGCACCAGTAAAAAATGAATTTGTGGAACTGCTGTGGTGACATACCAAGCTAAGCTTCTATCTTTGGTGCCCATTCGAGTTGCAGCTGCTCCACATCCAATCGAGTTCCGTTCTTATACCCTGGGAAAGCAGCAAGGGATGGCTCAAATCCTTGAACCTCTGCATTTACATGGGAGACACAGATGAATCTCCTGACTCTTTGCTCTGGTTCAATTCAGCTCTGGTTGTTGTAGCCATTTTTGGGGAGTAAGCCAGTAGATGAAAGGTACCTCTCTCTCTTGCTCTAATGGTACCCTTGATCTATTTGTATTGATTCGTTTAAAAAAAAGTATTACTTATTTATTTAAAAGGTAGATTTACAGAGAAAGGAGAGACAGAAAGCTCTTCCATCTGCAGGAGCATTCCACAGATAGCCACAATGGCTGAAGCTGAGCTGTTCTGAAGCTAACAGTAGGGGGCTTCTTCCAGGTCTGCCACATGTGTGCAAGGCCCAAGGACTGGCCCTGTCTCTGTGGCTTTTCCAGACCACCATCATGGAATTGTACTGTAAGTAGAGCAGCAGGAACTCAAACTGTCACTCAAATGGAATTTCAGCACTGCAGGCAGAGACTTAACCTGCTATGTCATGCCGGACATATATTATTTCTTACCAATTACAAACAAATTATTTAACTGAAGTAATTGGAAATTTAATTACAAAGTAATACAGTGCTTAGTAGAAAAATGAGAATGGGTCAAAACTCTCAAAAGTTTTGTCAGTTAACATGAAAAAGCAAAAACCTATTTAAAAGAGTAGAACAGTTTTAAACATGTTACATGCTCAAGAAATACAAAAACACTGCCATAAGTATAATGTTTTTACCTTGTAAAAGGAAATATCTTAAAACCTGAAGAGTTTTGTACTCAATCAACCTCTGAAAAATTTTCTCTACTATAATGGTTATTTTAGCTTTGATGTGTTCAAAGATACTACGAAGTTCTGATGAGCTTATGGGAAAAATAGGAATAATGATTATTTTTCTGTGATTCTTAGCAATATGATATTTGATAAGCTATAGAAATAATCAAGGATAAAATCAAAAGCTATTCTACGAGGAAATTTCAAAGCTAGGATATTCTTATCATTTCAAGTAACTTGATCAGCCATGATGTGGGGAAAAATCGCTGCATTTTAAGTGCTAGGCTACTGTTTCTTAAGAATGAAAATAATTTGGGCCTGGCAGTGTGGCCTAGCGGCTGAAGTCCTCACCTTGAACACGCCAGGATCCCATATGGTCACCGGTACTAGTCCCGGCAGCTCCACTTTCCATCCAGCTCCCTGCTTGTGGCCTGGGAAAGCAGTCGAGGATGGCCCAAAGCTTTGGAACCCTGCACCCGCATGGGAGACCTGGAAGAGGTTCCTGGCTCCCAGCTTCGGATCGGCGCGCACCGGCCGTTGTAGTCACTTGGGGAGTGAATCATCGTACGGAAGATCTTCCTCTCTGTCTCTTCTCCTCTGTATATATCTGACTTTGTAATGAAAATAAATAAATCTTTTAAAAACAAGAATGAAAATAATTCATTTTAGAAAGTATCATTTTTCTGTATAATAACATTATACAGGAACTAGTTTAAAATAGGGAAATGTAAGTATCTTAGCATCATTTTAAGCTGATCTTTGGAAAATGGAATTTTCCCAATGGCATTTTCCAAAGTATGCATTTATAGGACCATTTTGAGGAATATGTAATATTGAAATCAACATGACCATACAGTAATGTAATTCATGTGTGCCTAAGTTAAGCAACCACAGAGGATTGATATCTATCACTTCTTTCATAGTTAAGATTCAAATTTTCCACAACACTGTGAAGTCTGTTTAACTAAGTCATGGTTATGATAATAAATGCTTACATTGAAAGGCTTAAACACAAGATAATCAATAAGTTATTAATGAAAATTAATGGATAGCAATCCATTTATACTGTATTTCAGAAAGAACGTGTTTATTTGGGGTGATTTCTCCAGCTTATTAGTTGAAAACCTTTTATTCCATCTGTAACAAATACACCTGGAAAGCCACACAATCAAATTTAGTTTACTGATCAAAATACCACCAAGGAAGTCACAAACACTTTGTGTTTGAAGGGCATATTATCTCCAGACAGAACAGAATGCTAACGCAAGAGCATTTTCTATTTTCTACAAAATAGCCATTTGTGATGATTTTGATTTTGAATTAATCACTTGAGATATAAAGCAACTTTTCACTTTTCTTTTAAAACAAATTCATATTAATTCATTTTCCTTTCTTTCCATTTATCTTTACCTTATATTAAAGAGAAGAGAAAAAGAGAGAAAGAGACAGACATCTTTCATCCATTGGTAACATCCAGGAATGAACAACATGGACCATTAAACTATTAGAGGAAAACATAGAAAACACTCTCTAAGACATAGGAATCAGTAAAGACTTCGGAGATAAGTCACAAAAAGCACAGGCAATCCAAAACAAAATAAACAGTGGAACTTTATCAAACTAAGAAGCGTCTGTGAAGCAAAAGGAGTGATCAACAAAGTGTGGACACAACCAACAGAGTAAGAGAAAGTCTTTGCACACTGCACAACAGATAGAAAGCTAATATCCAGGGATTACAAGGAACTTCAGAAACTCAAAAACAGTAAAACTAACAATCCTGTGAAGAAATGGCCAAAGGAAATGAGCAAACATTTTTCAAAAGAACAAATTCAGCTGGTTAATAGACATATGGAAAATGCTCAGGCTCCTTTGTTTCCTTAGGGAAACACAAATTAAAAACACATTCAGGGTCCACCTAACACCTTCAGAAATTTACTAACAACATCTGCTGGCATGAACATGGGGAAAAAGTATCCTGTTACGCTGTTGGTGGGAGTGCAGGCTAGTGCAGGTGCTACGGAAGTCAGTATGGCCATTCAAGGACAAACAAATGCACACACACACACACACACATGCAGAAACACATGAACACAGACACATATTCCTTCCCAATCCAAAATGTGTAGATATGAGAAAAGGGGGACTGTGATACACAGGGAAGAACTATGTCACTCAGTGATTTTGCTATGGAGCAGACTTTAAAAAGATCTGGTTGTAAAAGAGGAAAGAAAGATAAGGAAGCAACAGCAGAGAAGTCAGGTCTTAGAAATCTGCCATGGTAAAGCAAACGGAGCAAACAGGATGATTATGATGTGGCAGATAGTAATAACTCAAGCCCATGAGACTCACATATTCTTTTTTTATTTATTTATTTGTATCAGAAAGTTAGATTTACAGAGAGGACAGACAGAGAGAGCTTCCTTCCATTGGTTCACTCCCTAAGTTGCTGCAACAGCCAGAGCTGAACTGATCGGAAGACAAAAGCCAGGAGCCTCCTCAGGTTCTCCCAAATGGGTGCAGGATCCCAAGGCTTTGGGCCATGCTCTACTGCCTTCCCAGGCCACAAGTTGGGAGCTGGATGGGAAGTAGAGCAGCCTGGGTATGAACTGGTGCCCATATGGGATCCTCGCACACTCTCTGATGAAGACTTTTTAGTATCTTTTAAAGAAATGAATTTGAGAGAGACAGAGAACAGTAAAGATAGCAAAGATTTCGAACTCTAAAAGTTATAGTTTCTAGTCATAATTGTTATGTTGTTAACCAATTCTGTCTCTCATTTAGCAAATTAATTTTGTCATGTTTTTCTAGCCCAACTGTATTAATCTCTGTTCTTCAAGTGTTCTTTGAGTCAACTTTAACACTCTGCTGTTTACCCCATAAGGGGGCTATACTTTTTGAACAAGTGTTTCTATCATTATGTGAGAGTCACATTCTAAGTGGAAAAATATTTTGAAACCATTAAATACTTATTTATTATTTGAAAGGAAGAATGAGAGAAAGAGAAAGAGGCAGCCCTTCTTAGCTGGTTCATTTTTCAAGTGCTCTCAGTGGATGAAAGCCACCAGAGGGGAGCTCATACAGCAGAGAACGGGGAGTGCTACTCAGCACTGAACCAAATGACAGAAATGCTACAGCAGTTAAGACATACACTTATTTGGGCCCAGCGCAATGGCATAGTGGTTAAGGTCCTCGCCTTGCACACACCAGGATCCCATATAGGCGCCGGTTCTAATCCCGGCAGCCCCACTTCCTATCCAGCTCCTTGCCTGTGGCCTGGGAAAGCAGTCAAGGATGGCCCAAAGCCTTGGGACCCTGCACTCGCGTGGGAGACCCAGAAGAGGCTCCTGACTTCAGATGGGCTCAGCTCCAGCCATTGCAATCACTTGGGGAGTGAATCATCAGACGAAAGATCTTCCTCTCTGTCTCTTCTCTCTGTATATCTGCCTTTCCAATAAAAATAAATAAATCTTTGAAAAAAAGGCATACATTTATTTTAATAATAACAGTGTGATGCAGAGTACTCTCTTACTTGACACCGGGCTATAGAGGAAGAAACAAAAGTGAATTGAAGATATATAGATGTTTATTTCATGTCTAATTTTCCTTTCTTTTTCTTCTGTAATCACGTTAGCTAAGAACTGAGATGATGTTTACTGACGTGAAATGCAAACAGCTGTATACTATATCATAAATGGTTTTCATTTACATTAATCAAAACCATGCTCATGACATTGATTAAAGGCAAATACTTTGAGGTGGTTACATGGTTATATTCAGGTTATTGAGTTTGTTGGGGTTTTTTTAGGACTTTATATTAGGTTAAGTCCCAGGGTAATATTTTAATCACCACAAGAATCTTACTGTTCTGTACTATATCCATCTAGTGCAAAGCCAAACTGTAAGAAAAAAAACACAAAATCATATAGCATTCAGAAAATGTGGAGCAGAATTTAGGATCAGATAGATTAGTATATGTACTAGTTGTAGTGTGAGTACGTAGCAAAGTTACTTCTTTATCATCTTCTTAATTTGAAAATGCAAATAGGAATGCCTATACATGTTGCTGTGGCAATTAAACCTAACTCAAAGCACGATGGTACTGATATTGTTAACAGGTATCACTATTTGAGCAATAACTTCCTAATGCTACCTAGGAAAATTGAGCTTTTGTCATGAAACATCCATGGTTAGCCGAAAAGATACCTGATTTGTGAAAATGAACAGCTCTTGACTCGCATGCCTTCAGAGGCCAGATTGCTCGCATTAGCATTAGCTAGTAATTTTGGCCAAATGCTAAAGATCTCAGGTTACTTACCATGTGATGTGCATAACATCAATATCCTTTGGTTGTTATGAAGCAAGTGAGCATGTACAGATTTCTTAGAAAGTGACTGACACATAACTATCATTAAATATGTATTGTTCAATGCATAACTTCACAATGTCTTCCTGAATTTTAATAACTAGTCAGGCTGGGTGGTATCTTCAGACATGCACATTTCTGATATGCTTGTCTTCTGACTGAAGCAAGTTTGGAAATTATTCCATGCTTTGTAAGTAATGAAAGACTTAGTTTTGGAATATTTAGGAGATGTTATTTTAGAAGGGTACATAGCTTATCTTCACAATATTGAGCTCAAGCCACTCCTTTTACTGGGACTTCCATGTAAGTGAGTCCATGATTTGTCTGTTTATCTTTGAAATTTGTGGTGTACATCGCATACTTCAACTGAAATATTAGGAGTATGTGTCATCCAAGGTGTTTGCATTGTTAGCATTTTGAGTTTGCACAGGCACATATGGAGGAAGCTGAATGCAACCACAGTTCCCATGATGCAGAGGATTGTGATTATCAGCAGCCAGAAACACTCTGCTGTTTCTGTAATAACAGCATATTACAGAAGGAAATGATCAGGATTCCAAATCAGCAATTTCCTTCCCTTCTCAAGAGTTCTAGCTTGTTAATCTACAGTCTTTTACCAGCCAATCAAATCACTCCTCACATATAAATTCCCGTTCTGTAGGCTGGATTCAGAGTACTCCAGAGTTATTTTCTTTTCCCGGTGTATGATTAGATGATGGCTGACTGATTGTCTTAGACAAGTCACGAGGCACCTTGTCAAGGTTAGAGTCGGTAATTCAGACACTCCATCTTGGAGCATTTGGAGTTGGAGGGTTGTGGCTACATTTATATCTGTTAACTGAGCACTGGAGATAAATGGCTGGGTTCATTTCCCAGCTTAACACTTTAGCGAAGGTGAAAAACGGATGGCTAAAAGCAATGACAATATCTTTTAAAAAAGAATGGGAATTGCAATTTAGTACCCACCACTTCTACCTATTATTGTCATTGCAATGATAGCCCACTCCTTGTGCTATTTTTTAAATCGGAACATCAGAATTCACTAAGTATCAATTAAGTCCATCATCTGAGGAGTGTAGACCAACTCATAGTGAACCCTTAGAACTGTATATTTCTTAAAAAGACAACATCTAGTCTAGAATGAAATTGTTAAATGAAAATTTTTAGGATACATTATGTGTGGAAGGTTGGAGGACTTTTCAGATGAATTTGAAGCTGAATGGCAATATAGTTATACTTCAAGAGACACGGCACAAGAATGATTCCTGTGTAAAAAGCCATAAATAAGCATCATAATAAACAAACTCAGATGCCTATGCCATTAAAAGGGACCATGACCCTTCGTTTTCCTTGTAGGAATGATCACTTTGTGATTGGCAAGAGTTCACTTTTATAGCCTTGACATATAGGATTTTGTCACTGCATTCTGTTGAGTGGTGATTTTCTTGATGTTCTAAAGATCAGAGTGTATAGAATGGTGAAGTGTGGCCCACCCATTGACTTTAAAGCTTAACAGAATAGGAATTCTTAAACTACACTGCCTTTTTGCCCTTTTGGTGCGTTGACTTCGCTATTAATCTCATTATCACAGTCAAGTCAAATTTCTCTCACTGTTTGAAAGAACCCAGGGCAAGGAAAAGGTGAGTGGTACTCGTCCCTTGATTACTTAATGCCCAGGGTCCTTCTTTATGACAGGGTGATACATTTTTCCTTTTGCTTTCCTTGCCACAATTCTACTGTTCAACAAGCCAGTATATAATTTTACAATCCTTCTCATTATTAACACATTTCAATAAAGTTCAAATTTGTATAGCCTCAAAGCCATTAACATTTTGTAGCACATTCTGGATGGCACATTCTTCATTCAGAAAAATGTCTGCAGAGGAACGCTGTTGTGATGTATTTCACTGCCTGGTTCATCATTTAAAGCTCGAGACATTCACCAGCATATACATCTTATTAAAGTGCCAAAAGAGGGTGAAAAAATTACACTGAATTAAAAAGCTTCCTTCCTAAAACTTCAGGGATCACTGCGTCCATTTCCTTTTTTTTTTTTTTTTTTTTTTTTTTGGTTTACCATCTCCCCTCCCCCTGTTTTCTTCCTTCTCAATCTCTTTATTAATGGGAATCAATAAGGAGGGACACATTAGAGGGAAGCTGGAGTGGATTCAGATGAGCCAGAATTCCAATCATGTGAGAATTTAAAAATTTGCATTTATTTTAAAGTCTTGGGAGGACGATGCTTCGGTTTGGAAATTAGAGTTTTAGCCTCTTTTCTTAAGGTTTAGACATTTCTTATAGGACAAATTAAAGAACATCAATATCATGTGAATGAACAGGTTCTCTGTATCACTGGTTGCTTTATATGCGTGACTGTATCCTTGGTATGTAAGGCAAATTCATGTATAAAGTTTGATTGGATGAACTCTACTGAATGACTCCTTGTTTTGTCATTCAGAAAGTAAAAATATTTCATTTAGGATTTTTCCCTCAGCAGTTACCAAATTTTGTTTGACTCTTATTCTCTGGTGAAGTTGGTTAGCATAAAGATGCCAGGACCAAATGCAGGAAAGCTGTTTGCAGGTAGTTTGGAATCCAGCTGTGGCTTCTGTGATTTTGTCAGCTTCCTAGATGATTCTGTTAAACACTAAGTTTCAGACACAATGAAGAACAGGTGATTCTCAGTGGATTTCTGTTAAATGCAACACCTTGGAGATTCTATCAGATATTTACAAGATAGATCAAAATGCTTCTCTCTGGATTACATTGTATTTAATGATTATTTTAGAGGGCGAGAGCTGAAGAAATGAAGATAGCAAGAAGAAAATATGGATGGCGGGTGAGAGAGGGAGAAAGAGAGAGACCTACTCGTTGGTTCATTCCCAAATGGCCATCCATGTGTCTGGGATGGGCCCAAGTACTTGTGCCATTTTCTACAGCTTTCCCTGGCATAATTATCAAGAAGTTGGATTGCAAGGATTCTAACTGGCACTCTTAATATCGGATAAAGCCAGAAGCAAAAGTTAAGTATTTTTTACAATACTTCCAGTCCCAAGCATGTTTTTTTGAAAGGGGAGGACAATAAACTGAATCTATGACCAAGGACCAATAATGTACGACCAGCATGTCAAGCTGTAATAATAGCACCCAGGGAAGGATGTGGGGAAAACAATCAAATAAAAGGATAAAGATAGGAGGTCTGCTTAGAAATTTAGGAGGTTTAATTGGAAAAACAGATCTTGGCCCTTTTGAACAGGCCATAGGGTTAAGAAAATGCCAGAAGCGTGGCTGAGGTCAAGAATCAAGCTACTGGTATCAAACAAGCAAGAAGGGTCTTAGCAAGGAGAGGAACCATTCAGAGAAACTTTGACAGATTCATACTAAAATGAAAAAGATGCAAAAATTAAGGTGAAACAGAAATGAATTCTCTTGGGCTGGTCTAAGTAGATACAAGACAAATCATGGGTAACATTGATGTGAAATGATGATCTATGTGAGGAAGCCAGGTATTAATCATCTTGGTACATTTTTGCATTGTTGGGAGAAGAACTGTATGAGTAACAGAAGTCACTAAAATGTAGAGATAAATCTATGTGACAAGAAAATTTTAATTTTCCTCACTATAGTGAAGACTTTCTAAACTGTATAATGCCAGTGCCAGGGATATTAGCTTCTTCATAAAATCATGATTACATCTTAACTTTTCGCATTCTTGCTTTGATAGCCGGTTTTCCAAACAAAGCCAATTTTCTTCTAGCAGCTTAATATTTGAGGTTGTTTTTTCAAATATACTGATACACAAAATTGTTTCCCAGCTTCCTTAGATATTATTAACATAATATTCTTCATCAGGAGTCTTCAATCCATTTGGTGAGCTTGTCTTCACAGTAGCAAACTCTTGGAAAGTCTACGAGTTTTCTCCCTTACATCTGAGAGTCACTTGGAGAACAGTGAAAGATCATTAGTGTCTCAATTTTCTAGCTCCTGTAGGATGAAAAAGTGAGCCCCACATTCCAAGTAAAAAAAATGAAGGCTCAATGACTCATGTCACCTGAAAAGTATTACAGGCATAAAGCAGCCTGCTGGGAGGATAACATGTTTGCTTTTTTTTTTTTCTTAAAAACAATGCTCTTCCAGCTTTATGCACAGCTTATAAGTTAGATACAGAGAATATTTCAAGAAGCAATTTCCCTCTGGGTGTTAATGAGAATAACTTCATAAAATGAATTACAATGAAAGGGAAAGAGGTTATTGGCACCCAAAGAAACAGGCTGAATGAATAATCTTGTTATGAATTGATGTTCATCTCTGTTCATTTTATATTTTGATGATGATTCATCACTTTGACACTCATTTTGCAGCACAATCAAGCTTTATAAGGATTTAGCAAAAAAAGTACTGCCTTGTATTGGTTATACATGAGAGCTACATGCCAAAATCACACTGCTCTATGGATGGGGACTAGGAATTTCAAGAACAGTGCAGACTAAACTGTAATACGCTACACGGGACTAAATTCCTTCGAGGTCTCAGACTAACACATGCATTTTTCTGTATGAATCTCAATAAGGTAGTTTTTTCCCACCTAGTCAAAAGAGAATGGATTTCATATTTGTGAGACCCTTCACTAGTGTGGGAGACCTGGAGGAGGCTCTTCACATCGGATGAGTTCAGATGCAGCCATTTGGGGAATGAACCAGTGCATGGAAGATCCTTCTATCTCTCCATCTCTCTGTCAATCTGCCTTTCCAATGAAATAAGAAAAGAAACAACTGTTTGTGAATAATGCTAGTATTTGGAAACTTAAGAATAACATGGTTTTTAATTTGCTTGTATAAGGCAATGCATTTCTTAAATTCCATAAAATGATTTTAAGAGCATAGTGATACTTTGCCTCCTATCTGCGCTCCCACCCATATTCCCAAGCTCAGTCCCCCTCACTCATATTTTAAAACTTTAAAATATATTGATATTCTTACCTGTACAAGAGTGATAAAGATAGCTTTAACTTCTCTACAAGTGGTTTTCCTTGAATTTTTGGTATTTTTGCAGAAGGCTCTTGAAAGAATTTTTGTAAGACATTGGAGCTGATACAAATTTACCAGTGGATTTTTACACATTTTAACATTAATTATGCTTTGGTCATATTATTTCACAATAAAATTGCTAGATTTCATATATGCCAGATACGTATTATCTATTACATCTGTTTTCTTTTCCCCAGAATGTTAAGGATTTTTTTAATAATAAAATTCTCACTTAATTTCCTTATAAGTAGAACAAAAACAATTATAAAGAAAGCAACTAAGTTGTTATGCAAAGAGCAGTTACAGATGTCTAGAACAGATATATCTTTTGAAAAAAGAAACATTACATTATAATGATTCTAATACTCTTACAGTTCCTAAATATTACCGTTTGCCATCTGTTTTTTAGTTGTAGATACTTTATTATTTTAAAAAAAACACGAGATAGAATTCCAAGTATAAGAGAAAATAAGTTACAATTTTTTTAAAAAAAATTGGGACTTTGTTGAAGATTAATAATATAATCTGAAAGAGAAGAACCTTGCTCCAATCAGCTTTGTAATCTTTTTTTTTTGCTCAGT
This sequence comes from Ochotona princeps, assembly GCF_030435755.1. Taxonomy (NCBI): domain Eukaryota; kingdom Metazoa; phylum Chordata; class Mammalia; order Lagomorpha; family Ochotonidae; genus Ochotona; species Ochotona princeps. Next base: position 23,852,184 of record NC_080836.1, read on the forward strand.
TTGATCAATTTTTTTCTTTCTTTTTTTATTATTTATTATTTTTAATTCATTAATTACATTGTATTATGTAACACAGTTTCATAGGTACTTGGGTTCTCCCCACCCCTCCCCAAACCCTCTCACCATGGTGGATTCCTCTACCTTGTTGCATAACCACAGCTCAAGTTCAGTTGAGATTCCCCCATTGCAAGCGTATACCAAACATAGAGTCCAGCATCTTATTGTCCCGTCAAGTTCAATGGCTTCTTAGGTATACCCTTTCTGGTCTGAAGACAGAGCCAGCAGAGTATCATCCCAGTCAATTGAAAGCTCCAACATACCATCAGCAAAAATTTACATCATTATGGAATTAATTGACATAGTAATGAGTAACCAATATGTTAAAAGTAAATGCGAGTTCCTAGCCACCTTCTGTGACCACCTCACTTACATTTCAATTTTAGTTTATACACAACCTATAACATACATAACATAACATGTTATACATAACATCATATCATCTTAAATTAAGGCAAACATGTGGTATTTAACCTTTTGGGATTAGCTCATTTCCCTTAGCATTATGGTTTCCAGTTTGGCCCATTTGGCCACAAAGAACTGCATTTTGTTTTTTTTAATAGCTGAGTAGTATTCCATGGAGTAGATGAACCATAGCTTTCTTATCCAATCCTCTGTTGATGGGCATTTTGGTTGCTTCCATGTTTTTGCAATTACTGATTGTGCTGCTATGAACATAGGAGTGCATGTTGGTTTCTCATAAAACAATTGTTCTGGATATATTCCTAGGAGTGCTATTGCTGGATCATACGGTATGTTGATTTTGAGTTGTTTGAATATTCTCCATACTGATTTCCATAGAGGCTGTACCAGCCTGCAGCCCCACCAGCAGTGGAGTAGGGTTCCCTTTTCCCCGCAACCTCGCCAACAAGTGTTGTTGGTGCTTTTATTCATGTGGGCCAGTCTTACTGGCGTTAGGTGGTACCTCATTGATGTTTTAATTTGGATTTCCCTTATTGCCAGGGAACTTGAGCATTTTTTCATATGTTTATTTGCCATTCGGGTTTGTTCCTTTGTGAAGTGTTTGTCCATTTCCCGTGCCCATTTCTTGAGTGGCTTGTTTGTTTTGACCTTTTGGTTGTTTTGTAGCTCTTTGTATATTCTGGATATTAGCCCTCTATCACCTATGTCGTGTGCGAAGATCTTCTCCCATTCTGTGGGTTGCCTTTTTACTTTGTTGATTGTTTCTCTAGCTGTACAGAAGCTTCTTAGTTTGATGAGGTACCAATTGTTTATTTTGGTCGCGATTTCTACTGCTTTTGGAGTCTTTAGGGGTAGGCCCTCACTTCCTAAAAAAGCTTTGTAATCTTTTTCCTAAAAATAGAAACATTGTTCAGGTTGTGCTAAATGTAGGAAACAATAGTGTAGATTAACCTAGAAGTGATAGATAACATTTTTTAACCAGGCTGAACAGTTTAAATTCCAATTATTAGTAAATGAAGGTTACTCTTAACCAATGACAAAAAATGTAATCATCACAGTAATTTCACCTTAATTTTTTTAAAGCAGGAAAAAAACTATTTGAGCATACAATGAATCAACAATGATTACTATCTTAGCAGAGTCTTTCAACTCTTCTGTTCATGCTATTCTTATCATCTGAAAAGTAAAAGAGTGATTTCAAACATATTTTCAAAAAATCAGAAGGTCATAGACATTGAATTCCAGTTCTATGAAAGGAATTTGCATTTTAGGTCAAAAGTGCATAGTTGCCTCTGAGCATAAATCTGAGCTTCCAATAACTAGCCCATCAATTGTTTTTAGATTAGCACTGTGTCTTCAAAATGGGTGATGGAGATTTTGGGTATTCATAATATCCCAGTCTGCAAAAGCTGCTGAAGTGCTTGACACGAATAGTGGTCTTGGTTTTACTTCCTGAAAGACCCCATAGATTCTCAGAGAGAGGAGTAAAGAAGAGGGAGTGAGACAGTGCCAAGGTATTGTTAGTTTCCTTCATTTAAGGATGTTATCACCCTACAACATCAGCTCAGAACTAATACATTGTTGTCAGATAATATATTTAGAGGATTGTTGCTTATTTTTTCCCCACAGACTTAGAACTGCTTGGGTACATGTAGTGACAATTAAAGCATTAATAGGAATATATTATCTAACATTAGAGAATTTGACTTTCAAATTCTATGTGTGTTAAAATTCTTGATATTTAGCTAAATTGGGCAATCATTAATATAAAACACGGTGCTCTGTTGAAAGTTGGGTATGCAGCAAGTGTTTATGAATGTTATCACTGGAGATTTTTTTTTGCTGTTGTCAAATGCTGCACACAGATAGTCATTCATTTTTTAGATTAATGTATGAACATAATGGTCTTTCGTTGAGAGCATTTTGTTACAAATGGCAGAATTTCATTCTTTTTAATGGCTGTCTAGTATTCCATAGAGCAGATGTATCTCTTTTTTCCTTTCCTCTTTTGATGGGCATCTGGGTTGCTTCCATGTCTTCACTATTTTGGATCATGCTTCTATAAATATAGGGTTGCAGGTCACTTTCTCATATGCAGATTTCACTTTGAATATATTTTCAGGAGTGGGATAGCTGGATCACACAGTAATTCAATTTTCAATTGTCTGAGCACTGTTTATACTGAATTCCATAATGAACCAGTATATATATATTTTTTTTTCTCATATCTGAAATATATAATGGAGTCTAGCATACTGGGAAGTGAAAATACATTGCATTATGCACCGGTACTTCTAAATAAAAAAAAGGACTTCCAGTGATGCATTTAAATATACTTTTCAATATGAGACTAGATTTTCTACCTTTGTCTATATCTGCAATGTCATGACAAACTTAAATAGCTGAATGTTAATTCTGTAACTGCTACTAAATAGCTATACTACTGCAATAACATGGGGGGAATGATGAGAGGGAAAAAGTGGGGAGGGAGAAATAGGAGAGAAATTGGGGGAATCCTTATGCCTTCAGATAAAAATAATTTAAAAAGACACTTTTAGGTATTTGTATTTGGATTACTGAATTCCTTTGTTGTCTGTCAGTTTTACATACCACAGCATATTGTATCAATCCAACTATCCATCAAGATCAGGTTTGAAAAAACAAGCAACATGCTACACAGGATGAACAAAACAGCTAAAGCTATCAGTGAATTTTTATGAATTTTCTTGACTTTGTACTTTTAGTGTTTTGGTAAAAATCCAGTGGATCTTTGTGTCTTATTTTTCTTCATCTGTCCTACAGTTTATGATACTTATCTGAACCCCCCAGTTTCAAATGTAAGTCTCTGTACTCATTTATATATAAACACGGGAGAGAGAATGGGGACTTCTGAGGAATAAGAATTGTAGAGAGTGTATGTGTATTATCATGACTACCTATCACTGGGTAACAAAGTACCTGAAATCTTAGTTGCTTGGAATACCCATGATAATCACTTATTTTGTTACAAGTGTGCAATTCACACAGGCCTCTGTGGAGATGTTTATTTCTGCTCCACAGGGAACCATTTGAAATGCTACAACTGCAGCTGGAAAATCCATTTACAAGATTGTGTGCTCATAAAGCTGGGAAATTGTCAATGACTGCTGGCTGGGAGGCAAGTTGGAGCTATGGGCCCTGGGATGATATTTCTTGCTCATATGGGGTTATCTGTAGCGCTGCCTGAGCTTCCTTGATGCCTGGGTTCAAATGAGAGCATTCTAAAACATGGAAAGTGAAAGCTGACCATCTCTGACAGATGTGAAAATTTGCATATGGCAACTTTGTCCATATTCTTACTACTCATACTGTCAGCTCATACCCATATGTTAAAAAAAGGAGCATGGAGCCACACTGAATGGGTGACAGTGTAAAACAATTCATGAAACTCCTTCTTACGCCACATAGCTTTGACAGTTTGAAAGGGCCTGTTAACTGCCTATAAAGTTAGAGTAGGTAGCCCTCTAAACTGATTATTTTTCCCCAAATGCAAATTAGTTTTCTATAAAGTTTGTCGTTGTGTTCTAAATTGCAGTCATTGAGTCTTTTAAAGTTAAAATGTATCTTAGTCTGATACCTTTGTTTTAATGATAACAAGGAAAGAAACAAGGAAACATAAGAATTGAATACATAGTTATTTGATTACAGAATTCATGTGGAGGCCAGATGTCTGAAAGGACTCTTTTTCTACTTCTGATTATGCAGTGTCTTCAGAAAGTTCTCTTTTCACAAAGCTTCAGGGTACCTAGGATGTCTCAACATCATCTCAGGGTAAATTTACTAGATTGGCGCTCTCCTGTTGAGTCGGAGTGGATCAAATGCATACATTTAAAATGTGAGAAGCAAATCTTATAAAAATTGAAGGCATGTGTAAATACTTTATGGATAGAGAGTGGGACTAATTAGCAGATACAGTCAAAGAGGTAGAAATAGAGTGAAACATGCAGACACAGGATGATTTAGATGGATATAAAGAGAAATAGAAAAAAATAGTTTTGAAGGAAATTCTTATGTTTCAACCTAAGGATAAAAAAGAGATTTAATAGGGCTTATTTTAGCTTCATTCAAGCACTAACCAGGACAAAATTATAATTATGATATTTTGACCGGCCAATATATAAATCACGGCAGCTCTTTTGCATATGAAATAAAAATGATATGCACTGTGCCGAGTTGAAGAATGATATGAGATGTCTTAAATATCACATAAGCTCATCTAAATGGCTTTGACACAGCATCTTCCTTTATTCAATTCCAGCAGATTTTAAAAGCTGTTTGAAATTGATTAGGCCATCTTGGTTCCCTAACATAATAAAGCTTAGAAAATAGCTTTTACTGTGCTGCAGTATATTGTAATTTAAATTGAGTGATTTTTCTAGGCCTGCCAGATAAGTGATGAACCAAACTACAAGGTGGCCTTAGGTGAACCTATTCAAGAAACAAGCAACTTGTGTGTTAACTTGTTTTAGCAGAGAAAGCTAAAGGAGATGCTATTTATTAACCTTGTTCTCTGCAGGTAGCAGTTTTATACATAATGGGACATCTGAATGGTTGCACCAAATTGACCAGTTTGGTTCAATTCACCAGTCACCTCAATGTAAGGGATTATTAATCTGATTTAAGTATAATTTAGGGATAAATGTCAGCTTTTCAAAAATAGAAAAATACAGGAATTTGCCATTATGTTATATTCTGTACTATGCTACACTTAGGGAAGAATAAAATAAGCATTACCTGCTATTCTGTGAACAGCGCACAAAGAACTACATCAAACATGCTATCATTGGTAGTTGTGTAGTTAGTACATCTAACAATATTTTACAAATCACTGCTGAAGTACATCAGAATTCTTGACAACAGTCGACACTGACAGTGTTTGACCTAAGAAACAGTTGAGTTTGTAAAAGGCATGCTTGGAAATGCTAGAAATCCAGCATTGGATTTAAAGTCATTATTCATTATCCTGCTGAAGAGTTGATCCAGTGATGACAGTTGGGTGCTAACAATGGGTGTGTGCCCTCCACAGCTTGCACTAGTTTGGATCCTGAAGTTGGAATGTCCTCTATGGCTTGCCCAATGTTACCCAAATGAACCTTCGTGGATACTTGATTTTGTCTTAACTGGTACAGCATGTGATTGGAGCTTAGTTGTCTAACAAACTCAAGATTTTGTGACAGAATGCCATAGACCCATAGACGGAGGGGCTAGACACCAGGTTTTTATTTACCCAGGTCCTCCATCCATCCATAGTGTAAGCGAATTTATAGTATGTACAGAATTGGTGAACTGAGGGATACATAGAGCAACAGTGAGATTTTAGACAAAGAAATTTTCATGTGAAGCAGTTGTATGTAATACATATTCTCACAGCAAAGACAATAAGGCTTATACACTTGTAAAAAATTTGGGCCAGTCTTACTATCAGCTTGTCTCTTAGACTATTATCTATTTCTTCTTAAGGTAAAAAGTTTGTGTTTCATGGTTAAGAGGCCTTCACAACTCAGGAAACAAGAAATCATCCCTTGTATAAAACACACACACACATACACACACACACACACACACGCACACACTTTGAGTACCTAGAGGGTAAAGTGATAAGTAAAGCATGAGTAGATATCTGTTTTTATGTGTTTATCAAGATCCACTTTACTCTTCTATCTATGCCGAGAAATTGTTAACACACAGTGATGTCCCGAAAAGTGGAGAATGCTCAGGCCTGTGGAGCTATCTGTCAGTAGAAACCTATGTAAGATTTCAGAGGAAGGCAGGGAGGACAATGAAATCAGAATCTATTCTATTTACTGCCCTCCAGTACATTGCCTTTTCCCAGTCGTTACTGTTGATGACTTGACATCAGGAGACCTTTCGTTAGGGGATGAATGGTTAATTTCCTTCTCACCAAAATCATATGTTGAAACCCTAGTTACCAGTGAGATGGCATTTGAACATACATCCTTTAAGATTCAGTGGTTTAGATGAAATCATAATGACTGTGTTGTGCCCTTGCAAGAAGAGACATTAAAGATCTTAGAGCTTTCTCTATCTCCATTATGTGAGGAGCCTTGGGAAAGGTGGCTATCTTGATTAAACACAGGAAGGGAGGCCTCACCAGAAATGGAAACTTGTCAGTCCTTGATTATAGACACTGGGTCCTCCAGAAATCTGGGTTCTGGGTGGGAAAGATTAAAAAAGCACCTAGCTTCAGATCAGCTCAGCTCTAACCATTTTTGCCACTTGGGGAGTGAATCAGCAGATGGAAGATCTTTCTCTCCTTATTTCCTACTCTCTGTATACCTGCCTTTTCAATAAAAATAACTAAATCTTTAAAAACCTCTTAATTAAGCTTAATTGATTAATAAGACATCTAAGGGAAACTTGGTGTTTCAATGATTGAGATAGAAAATAATACTCTATTAATTCCCTTAACCAAAACAATTGTGGCATACTTAAATAAAATTGACTTCCCAAAAACACATACTAACTAGTAATTTTCCCCAATTTTTAAATTCAGAAAGTTATCATTTATGTAGTATCCTACAAATTTGAGTGACAACATGTAAACTTGTAGACGTGAGGACTGTACATGAGCTGATTGGAAAAATGATGTGGATCACAAAAGATGTTGGAATGGAATTACACAAATTGAATTGAATTCCCATACTTTACTAACCAGCAATGTGTTCTTGATTCTGTGCTTGTATCTCTATATTGATTTCCTGAAATCAGTAGCACCAAATTAGGCAATTACTAACAACTGAAATTACTAGAATTCAGTGGCCAATGTGAAATGGTGGCAAATCTTAATTTTATCTTAATCTTTTCTTGAGTTTCTACCAATTTGTTTTTGCTAAGTTTATAATCCCTTACATTGCATATTTTCTCCCTTAAAAATTAAACTATTTTAATGAAATACAAAACAGTAATAAAAGAAAAAACAGATACACTGAAAAAATTATTAAAGGCATGCAATAAAATAGTGTACAAATATAAAACGAACTGAAATATGGCATGGCTTTAGAAATTGGTACAGTGCCCAACATGAAAATACATTTAACACTAATGCTAAGATCCTGAATAGGATTTAAAACTGTGTGCTGAAAGAGCATGTAATTCTACAACATAAATGGTCATAAACTGACCATAGATCTTCTGCTTTATCTTACTTTTATTATAAAGATCTGTAACATGGACAACAAAGACCTAAATAGCATATAGACAAAAATTTAATATTCACTTCCCAAAAGTTTCAAATGGGAAATAGAGAATAGGAAAGATGAAACTGAAGAGAATAGAACCACTCATTTTGTATAAAACATAACAGAATTTCTCACTAGAGTCAAGGATAAAAATTTTGATTATTTTGAAATTACTAAGGAATAAGTAATTGAAAACAATAGTATGACATACATTAGAAAAAGTAGAGGAAAAAGATTCATGAGTGCAGTGAATAGATATTTTTAGAGTTGATAAAAGAAAATAATAAATGAATGAGATCATTGCGTACTTTGGAATTTGGAGAAGATAATGAGAATGTAGATGTCCCATGCCTCAGCAATGGAAGAACCCGGGGGGGGGGGGGCGATATTTGAGATTGTGGTGGGTCATCTTATTTTTCAATTCTGTTAGAACTGAGATTTTTTCTCACACATTGGATAGTTTTTTAAATATGCATTTTTTATACAGACTTTGTCTTTCTATCACTGCAATTAACCCAGACTCTGAAACCCTTAGTGAGCGAATCACATGAGAATAATGAGTCAAATATCACTTCTACAAGGTAGCAAAGCAGTTGAAATCCTTGGCATTCCAATCATCAGCCAAGTTCAGTTGGGCTGAAAATAATCTTAGAGGAATTTGATTAGATCTTTTTCTCTATCTCTACTGCTGTGTCAATTTGCCTTCCCAATAAAAATAAAATAAAATACAGTTAAATAAATGTTTTTCAAAAAAAGATAAATGGGCAGACAGGAACCAACATTATTTTTTTTTCTTAATCTCTTGCTTGGAAGTTAGTTGAATAGTTAAACAATGACAGGAGATTTACAGTCAATTTTCATTTGATTGGCATAAACTGTCGAGACAAAATGAGCTCATCTGAAAAGTCTTAGCATAATCACCATGCTTTTAAGTTTATTTATTTTTTATTGGAAAGGCAAATTTAAGACAGAGAGCAAGATCTTCCGTCTGCTAGTTCAGTTCCCAATTGGCCACAACATCCAGAACTGAGTAGATCTGAGGCCAGGAGCCGGAGCTTCTTCCTGGTCTCCTGAGCAGGTGCTTTGGGCTGTCCTGTAGGGCTTTCCCAAGCCACAAGCAGGGAGCTGGATGGCCTGGGATCCCAGTGTATGCAAGGCACATATTTAGCCACTAGCCAATTGTACCAGGCCTCATAACTATTATTCTAATGCAAGATGTAACTGAGATTATTTTCAAAATTTATGTAGTACAGAAAGAGTAAAACAACATAATTATTTTAAGCAATTATTTGAGACAGAATTGTGAAGTTGTGGCAAATTTGCTGCCTGTGACACTGGCATTCCATTTGGGTGTTAGTTCTAGCCCTGGCTGCCTCAGTTCTGACCTGGGTCATTGTTATTGGCCTGGAAAAAGCAGTAGAAGATGTCCAAAATATTTTGGTCCCTGTTCCCATGGGGAAACCTATATGAAACTCCTGGTTCCTAGCTTTGATTTGGCGAGACCCGGGTCATTGTGGCCATTTGGGGAGTGAAACAGCAGGTCAAAGATATGTCGCTTTGTCTCTCCATCTCCTTTTCTGTAATTGGTCTTTTAAATAACTAAAAAATAATTTCTTTTAACGAATTTTTTTTTTTTTACTGGAAAGCCAAATCTGAAAGCGGATACAGAAAGAACTGTTCGCTCTTTTACTCCCCAAGTGGCCACAGCGTTGGACACTGAGCTGCTCTGAAGGATCTGAAGCCAGAAGCCAAGAATTCCTGCAGGTTTCCCACAAGCATGCAGAGTCCCACAGCCTTATTTTCCATGATACATTTTTGTAGGTATAGAGATTCCTCCCTTCCCTCTCCTTTCTCTTTCCTCTTTTTCCCCTCCCACCATTCCTCCCCATATTATTACATTACTATAGTCCTTCAGTAACAGTTACAAGTTTAACATTCTGCAATTGAGTGCATCTTGGCATTTTAGTTACAGACAAAGACAGAAAATCAAGGCGTAATAACTGTTTCACTGAGAGTCCTTTTTTGTGGAGTAGAGATGCATAATACAATGTGTCTTCACTGCCTGGTGTGCTAGTCTTCATTATGTAGTTCACGTATGAGAATATAGCTGTTTGTTCTGTATTTTATTGTCTTATAGCAGAGAAAACATAAGATATTTTCCTTTTGGGGTTGACTTATTTCACTCAGCATAATGGTCTCTAGTTGGGACCAGCTGGCTGCAAATGGTAGCATTTCATTACTTTTAATAGCTAAGTAGTATCCATGGAATAGATGTACCATGGTTTCTTTTTTTAAACATTTTTATTAGAAAGATTACAGAGAGGAGGAGAGACAGAGAGGAAGATCTCCCGTCTGCTGATACACTCCCCAAGTGGCTGCAAGGCCGGAGCTGAGCTGATCCAAAGCCAGGAGCCAGGAGTTTCTTCTAGGTCTCCCATGCAGGTGCTGGGTGCCAAGGTTTTAGGCCATGCTCGACTGCTTTTGCAGGCCACAAACAGGGAGCTGGATGGAAGCGGGGCCATTAAGATTAGAACCAGCACCCATATGGGATCCCAGAATGTGCAAGGAGAGGACTTTAGCTGCTAGGCTACTGCACTGGGCCTGTATCATGGTTTCTTTATCTATTCCTCTTTCGATGGGCACCTGGGTTCTTTCCATGTCTTTACTACAATAGATTTTGTTGCTATAGATATAGGATTGCATATCACTTTCTCATATGCAGATTTCAATTCCTTTGGATATATTCCCACGAGTGGGATAACTGTGTCATACAGTAGATCAATTTTCAGTTGTCTTAGCACTCTCCATATTTACTTTCCTGGTGGCCATATTAGTCTACGCTCCCATCTATACTAAAGTAGGATTCCTTTTCCTCCACACCCATACCAGCAGGTGTTGTTAAATTTCTGAATGTAGGCCAGTCTCACTGGAGTTAGTTGAACCTTCAATGTGCTTTTTTGTTAAATTTCTGTTACCTTAATAACTGAGGAGCCTGAGCATTTTCCATATGTCTCTTAACCAATTGAATTTGATCCTAGGAAAATATCTGTTCCTTTCCTTTGCCCATTTCTTCACAGGGTTATTTGTTTTGCTGTTTTTGAATTTCTCAAGGTGTCGTTCATTTTTTTTCTTTGTGTAAATCCTAAATATTAGTTCACGATCTGTTGCGTAGTGTGTAAAGATTGTCTCCCATTCTGGTGGTTCCCTTCTTGCTTCGTAGTCCATTTCCTTTAATGCACAGAAGTTCTCAGTCTGATGTAGTTTTTTAAATATACATTTTATTAATTACATTTCATTATGTGACAGTTTCATAGGCTCTGGGGATGCCCCAACCCCTCCCTGAACCCTTCCCCCATGGTGGATTGCTCCACCCCGTTGCTGTATTACATTTTTGTGTTTTTTTTTTTTATTTTTACATTGCATATGTGTCATGGTTTTATAGGCCCTGTAATTCTGCCCACCACCACCATAGTGTATTCCTCCACCTTATTGCATTACCACAGATCAAATTCAGTTGAGATTCTTTCATTGCGTGCATCTACCAGACAAGAAGTGCCGCATCTTATTGTCTGGAGAAGCCCATCAGTTTCTTGAGGAGGCCATCTCTGGTCCAAAGGTAGCGCTGGCAAAGTAGTTTTGATAGTTTCACAGAACTGTATTGCTGCCAGTCTCACCACTCCAGGCACGACGCGGTCACTGGAGAATCCACTGATATACTCCATCATATAGTCTCTAGTTGGGCCATTTTTTCATTGTCAATATATAGCTGAGGTGGTCGATTGACTTGTTCTGTCCTGTCATTTGATGTTTGGCATCCAGAGACCGAAAGCTCGATTGCGGGGATCCCAGAAGAAACTTTGTGAGATTCCTGTATGCACCAGCAAGCACAGGGCCCGGCACAGTCCATCACCCCTATCGGCTCGTGGTTGCAGTTGCTGGGCTGGTTTCGTATTCCATCCCTGTTTTCTACTTGACATTCCTAGTTGTTCACTGCTTTTGTCACGTCCGGACCTGGCATGACCCACACTCTGTTCTGGTACTCGAATTTGCCAGTGGATGACGTGAAGTGGCTCAGCCTGGTCTGCCCCAACCCATGCCAAATGTATGCCTGTGGGATTCTTTCCATGACCTCTTGGCTGTTTCCTTCCATGCTTCTTGTGCTTACCTGCAGGGTCTGTGTCCTGCAGGGCAGTTGCCTAGGCTCCTCCATCAGAGCCTCTCCCAATACCAGATTTTGCGCATACCAGTGGGTCCATGAGCCAGCACTGCTCATTTCACTTCCTCTCCTATTAGGATTAGTGGATTCTTCCCAACTGGTCTTCAACCCATTCTGTTTCTTGCTGTTGGATGTTTCAGCCCAGCCACGGCTCGTCCATACCCACATATAGGGTTCAGTTGGGGTTAGGACATAGCCTAGTCTGTCCCACATCTAACCTGGTCCTTCACAGCATCAGAAAGTGTTGCAGTCTGGCCTGGCCCTGTGCGTCTTGTCCCAGTCCACACTTGTGCCAAGTGAGACAACTGTATCCTGACCAGACGCAGCCCCTTTCCAGCTCATGTGCCCCTTGGTGGGAACCTCCACCCAGCTACAGTGTTCCCTTAGCCCCTCAACTGCAGCCTTTTCCCAGCCAGTGATCTGCATGCCTGTGGTTGCTCTGACTCAGCTTGGCATAGCCCTTCACCTGTCACAACCTTAGCCTTAGACACTGGATCAGCATCCATGGCTCACGCAGACCAGTTGGTATAAAAACTTGGCTGGGCATGTCCTGTGCTCCACCCTGGTTACCAACCTTAATTGTGGGCTAAGGTGTGCTCTGTATTGCCCGGCGCGCCCACTCCATTGCCGTTTTAATACATTGACCAGCTGTTGATGCAGCTTTGCCCAGCCTTTCCGACCCCCAGTTCACCAGTGGGAGATATAATTCGCCTGGGGAACTTCACGTTTCTCCCCTTTGAGCCCCTCCCGGATCCCGTTCTCCTACATGCCACTGCGCTTTGGGCCAGTGCCCGGTGCAGTCCGGCACTCCCCTTTGCCTTGCTTGAGCTGGTGAACGTTGTAGTCCGGCCCACCCAGCACCCCCTCAGGATGCACACTCAAGCGCCGCTGCCCCAACTAGTCCAGATTGCCGTCGGTTCTCCAACCTGTGGTCAAAGGCATGCTTCCCAGTCACACCTAGCTTAGTCCATCACCATTCCATCTCTAGAAGTGACCTGTGGGGCTAGAATTTCTATAGGGTTTGGCCCTCGCCTCAACTGAGTCTTCCCCCGATATGTTTCTCTGGCGTGTTGTTAATGTCATAGCCCTGCTTAAGGTGACCGGACTCCGCTGGGTCAGTTCTGTTTCCAGCTCTGTCATCCACCTGGACCAACGACTGTTGTGTTCCGGCTCGATCCTACCGACTTCATACTCAGTCCCCACACAAATCAATGTGAGCTGTAGGCCGGTTGGGATGACTCCGCACAGCCTCTACCCAATCTACTCCCTTCCCTGCTTTCCATGCATGTGAGTGAGTTACCACAGTCTTGTTCAGTCTGTCCCACCTCTCATTAAACTCTGGAACTTATTGATGCATTTTGAAGCCCAGCTCGACCCCTACCAGCCCTCTACCCAGCCCTGATAAATACTGGCATGTGCGTTTCTGTTTAGCAATCCCACCCCTATCCTGGTTTCGTGTTCATCAGAGGAAGATGCCCACTATCTCCCTACTAGGCCACTGGAGCTTCTTCTGGGTCTTGGTTTGGTTGGTAACTCAATCTGGTTCTGAAAATTGGTAAATTTACAGACTTCTAGGTATCAAGTTCAAAATTAGTGAGTAATGTGTTGATCGTGGGAAGTAATAACAAAGAGAGGGTCACAGGTCGTATTTGAGTGATATTCGTATTTGAATATTTGAGTGATTTTCAGAATGGATGTATTAATGTGTCCTATTTGTGATCTAAAAATAATCACAGTAGGAGAAAAGGTTTTCATTCAATACTGCAATTAAGGCAATTGAGTAATCAAGGTGAGTAATCATCAAACCAGTAGGTACAATTAACATGATAAGAACTCAGAAAGATTCATTCCAATACCTGTCATTCAAAAAGAGATTGAAAACCTTAAAACATTAGCTTTGGCAGTTTATATTTTCTCTCATATTTTCTCTTTCACAACTTGACACCTATGTTCAGCAGATTCCAAAGGCATCAGTGTGCCAGACTGAATCTTGGTCTGCTGGGACATTTCAGTGTTTTTTTCCACATGAATTCCAAGTGAATTCAGCTTGGCAGAAACTTGTCATTCTGCCTCATGGCCCACATCATTTACATTTTGCAAAATAATATTTTTTCTTGCAAAGCATTAGTTTAAAATACATATTGAATTGTCTTCAGCTCATTTCTCTTAAGATGTTACATGTTTCACGGGTGTCAAATATATGCTTTATATATTTTTTATTTCACAAATGTTACATGGATTGAACATTCTGTTCTGTCGAACATTTGAAGTAATGAGGATTCTATTGTGTATTAGTTGAAATAAATCACATTTACAAGGCACATGATAAAAATGTGAACATCATAAAGAAAAGTAATATAGTCATGTAACTATAAAACTGAAAACTTCTTTGCCTTTAGAATTATTTGGAAATTGACTTATTGTTGTATTGTAGCAGTCAGGAGGCATTTATGACTGATATAGAGTAAAAATCACTTCTTATTTAAAATATGTACTGAAGATTTATTCTGTTTAAATGTAGATACTATGCATAGCTTATAGCCAAATCTTTTCATTAGTGTTTTTGCCAATTGGGCTTATTGGGGTTTTTTTGGATTGATTCACATCACTTGCTAAAAATATTAGTACGTTTGGGAATACTCAGTAATTTAGTAAATTATGCACTGATTGCTTAGGCCTTGTCTCAGATTTAATCATGAATATTAAGAATTATTCATCATTTTGATCAGTTAAAAAAAATCTTTCCCATTTTGGCATCTTTCCCTATTATGCCTAGATCATGAAGCCCATCAAAGTGCTTAGTTGGGGATGTACATTTTGAGGTTATAGCATGTACATGTGAGTATAAATGTGTGCACAAGCATGCAGATATGTGTGTGCACACTGAAAACTAGTGAAGTATTTGGAAGGAGAAAAGGGCACAAAAGCACGAGCCGGTTTTTTGTTGATGTTGTTGTTGTTTTTTAATCATGATGAGGTATATTCACGTAGACACACAGAATTGCCCTAGGGAGTTCGGTTTTTTTTCTGGCATTCCTTTTTAAATCTTAGCCTTTGGGAAGCACTTCGTTGCCTCAGCTATCATAGATTGCTTACTACTTATATCAGTACATTTGTAATGTATTGGCAGCATTCTGTGAGACATTGTGTTAGCTGATGAGTACCACTGGGCATTCTTTTCCCCCTGTCCAAAAAACAACCTCAAAAGAATTAAATACAGTAATTTTCAAAGTTAAGTCACCAAAAAATTTTAGGAGATAATCACCATAGAAAGAGAATAACTACTATTTGGGGTTGACTGTTAAAGCAGTATCATGTAATATTTCTATTGACTATACTAAGATGTATACTAATAATTTGTGCCAGTGACTAGGGTGTTACTATCAATGTTGGCATAGCCAGTTTTATAGCAGAGTTGCTTGCCATTAATAAAAGAAAAACATGTAGAGATATTCCTACTCGTATCTAAAGGAGGATGAAATTAAGTCAAATTAAATGGCTAAGAGTAAGTATTTCAAATAATTAGAATTATATCAATATGAAATATACAGTGACATCATTCAATATAATTTAAGCCAATGAATGGCATTTGTTTTGTTATTAAACAAAAATGTTTGTTATAGAGAAACCTCTGAACTTGACTATAGACTAATTTTTGTAACAGAAAGATATATGTTACACAGTGAAAAATTGTCTCAAGGCAATATCATCTGTGTTGAGTGGTAGAGTGGGAACTTCTGAAGATACCAGGATCCCTTTCTTATTAATATATTTTTTTCTCTAATACCTACTCTACTTTCTGACTTATACAGTACATTTAGTCTATACTTTAATTATTTACAACATTCTCAAAGCACATGACTCCATGCCTACCAAATAATATTTGGTTAATAATAAGAAGAAATTATTACTAATAAAATATCAAGCAACAGAACACATTGGTTTCCAGGTCACTTTTTTTTTTTTTAAAGATTTTTTTATTATTACTGGGAAGCCGGATATACAGAGAGGAGGAGAGACAGAGAGGAAGATCTTCCATCCGATGTTTCACTCCCCAAGTGAGCTGCAATGGGCCGGTACGCGCCAATCCGATGCCGAGACCAGGAACCTCTTCCGGGTCTCCCACGCGGGTGCAGGGTCCCAAAGGTTTGGGCCGTCCTCTCCTGCTTTCCCAGGCCACAAGCAGGGAGCTGGATGGGAAGTGGAGCTGCCGGGATTAGAACCGGCGCCCATATGGGATCCCGGGGCGTTCAAGGCGAGGACTTTAGCCGCTAGGCCACGCTGCCGGGCCCTCCAGGTCACTTTAATGACCTTTCTGAATATCCTATTTTGAAATTAATTATCTCTTTGAAGACTTTATTTTCATATATACTCAGATTATGAGGTTATAGAAGTTAAGATTTCAGCACATAAATTTTAGGGAAGGATGCAATTCAGTCCCTTGTACTAAGATATCAATCATGTATCAAATGACATAAAGATCTGGATTAAACAAATCTGTATTCTTGCCTGGGTCTCTGGCTATTGCCCAGTCAAGAATCTGTCTCTTTATGCATTGGTCACACCTAAAAACAGTAAACGCTAGAATGTGGCATTGCTACAGTTGTGCCTGGGAGGGAGAGAGACAGTCAGAAGGGACTAGACATAGGAAGAGTTGGCATTCATTTTTCAAACCATGTGCCTCTGCCGCAGCAGCTCTATCACCTTCTGTAGTTTACTGGCTCACCATGTCTAATGTACACCAGGATTTGGCCTTCCACAAATTCCCATGAAGGTTCTGAGTAAGGGTAGGTTAAATAGCTGCTGTGCTGTGTCCACATATGCTGATCTCTACCACTCCTGGAACAATGGTACTGACCATTAGCCAAAACTGGGGTAGATGTTGGTATGTTATAGGTATAAGTTTGTGAGCTTTATTATGATTAAAACAGAACAAAACAAAACACTGAGACTCCTTGAAAGTAATAGCTTGTTCACATTGTTCACTGAAACCATGATTTGTGCCTGTTGAGAACTACATTTACTAGCATTTTTTGGCTCCCATGAGGTTCAGGTAACATTCAATTTCCTCATGATCAGAAATGAAAGCATTTTATATGTTATTGAGAAAAGACCCTGGGGACAGTGCCTGGATACCTAGAATCTCAGTTATTTGCCAGTGCTTTTTTTTCTTCTATTCTATTATTAAATTCTTGAATGAAATCTCACAGTTCCTTTCAATTATTTGACCACCTATGATTGCCATAATGTGCCTTACGGGCCAGATAGAGACCCAACCAACTGTTCTGATAGTAATATGTTGCTTTTCTAGTTCTGTTGGTACAGCCTCTATGGAAATCAGTATGAAGAACACTCAAACAACTCAAAATCTGCATGCCATATGATCTAGCAATAGCACTTCTAGGAATATATCCAAAACACCTGTTACACAAGAAACCAACATGCACCCCTATGTTCATAGCAGCACAATGAATAATTGCAAAAATTTGGAAGCAACCGAAATGCCCATCAACAGAAGATTGGATAAGAAAGCTATGGTTCATCTGCTCCATGGAATACTACTCAGCTATTTCAAAAAAAAAAAAAAAATGAAATGCAGTTCTTTGTGGCCAAATGGGTTCAACTGGAAACCGTTATGCTAAGAGAAATGAGCCAATCCCAAAAGCTTAGATACCACATGTTTGCCTTAATTTAAGATGAAATGATGTTAATCTGAAAAGCTTGCACCTTGATGCTTCATTATTCATTGTATAGTTTCCTCTTTATAAAATGCTGTTGTTATTTATCTGAATAGCAGACAGAAAAGCAGACCAGCAGTCTGGGCTATGTAAAGCCAGGAGGCAGAAATTTGATCCAGGTCTCTTACTTGGATAGCAGGGACCCAAGCATTGATCCATAACCCACTGTATCTCAGGTTATGAATTAGTACTAGGCTATCACTAAGAGCCTGAGTTGGAAAATGAGGCCTTGTACTACAGTGTGGGACATGAACACCCTGAGTGTGATCTCAACTGCTAGACTAAATAATCATTCATTATTTACTTATTTATTAATCAGAAGAGAGAGACAAAGAATTAAAATGACATCAGAGGGCTGGCATTGTGACGTAGCACGTAAAACTATCTTCTGTGATGCCAACATCCCGTTCAGGCACCACCAGTTCATGGTTTGGCTGCTCTAATTCAGATCTAGCTCCTTCCAGTGGCCTGAGAAAAGCAGTAAAATATGGCCAGGTGTTTGTGCCCCTGCCACTTACGTGAGAGCCCTAAATGGATTTCCTGGATCCTGGATTCAGCCTGGTACCAGCCAAGGCCATTCTGGGTGTGAATGAGTATATGGAAGACTCTCTCTCTCTCTCTCTCTCTCTCTCTCTCTCTCTCTCTCTCTCTCCCCCCATCCCCATCTCTAATCTTTTCTTCTCTCTCTCTCTCTCTCTACCTCTCATTCTCTCTCTGTTACCATGACTTCCAAACCAAACCAAAATGTTTTTAATGGCATTGAGAAGCAAAATTTCTGATTGAATTTCTCATTCTGTGACTTTGACATTTTGAAAAGAAACAGTTATTTATTTGAAGGCCCGAGTGAACATACACACAGAGAGAGAGAGAGAGAGAGAGAGAATCTCCTATCTGCTGGTTCACTTGCCAAATGGCCAGAACGTCAAAGGCTGGTCAAGGCTGAAGCCAGGAAACCAGAGCACAATCTGGGAGTGGCAGGATACATGAGGATTTGTGCAATCTTTTGCTGCTTTTCTAGGCATATTACCAAGGAGCACAGTAAGAAGCAAAACAACTGGAATTCAAGCCAACACCCTTATATAGCATGCCTGCATTGCAGGCAGCAGCTAAACTTGCTGCACCTCTACACCAGCCCTTTCTGTGACATTTTACCTGTGTGAATTTAGAGACATGATGCATTTTAAACTTATTTCATACCTTAAACTTCTCTTATGTAAAGTGAGGATATTGTCAGCATTTAATTCGAATAAGTATTTTTGGAATCAAAAGGCATAATAAATGTAAGACTCTTAGAACAATGTCTGGCACAATATAAAATACAAGCATTATGTGTAAGCTCCTCATCCTGCTCTTCTTCATCTCATTCCCAGAGGCTCAGTGGAGCTAAGCTGTAGTGACAGCACAAAGCCCGGGCTGATGTCTTTAATTGGGCCAGCTGCTTGTGCTCTAACGCTGCTAGTAATTGGTCAGAACAAACCTTTCTCTTTTCATTAATTCCCATGCTTTGACAAAGAGTGTGTTTCAGCAGCCGCCATTTTATGCTGTAATTCCTAAGCTACAACTGACCTATCTTGTTCCTAAAATACTGAAGTAGTTTCCTTATAATGGGTTTCCTTTTATTTTCTTTATAATGGCTTGCTCTTTTGTGATTGATGTGTGGTTTATTAATCTCCTTCCCTGCTACTACACAGTGAAGCTCCATAAGGTTGGAAGCAACATCTATTTTATTTACCAATGCATAGCTGATAACCCAATTAAGTTCTATATAGTAGGACCACTGAAATTTGTAAAAAGAAAGACGTACTCTTCCTCAATACATGTTTGATTCTGCTCATTCTGGTTTCTCCCTCTGACACTACTGAGGCTCATCTCACTGTTGAGTCTAGATTTATTTCTGCAAGTTAGCTTCTTACTCAAATCCAGTGATGAATATTCAGTGTCCAAACAGTTCAAACATAGTTTCGTAGTTTATGACTTGTTACTGAGTCATGTATCAGAGGAGAATTGAGATTCAGTCGGAAATTTAAGACAACTGACTTTTGCACAACTCATTTTGGATTGCATTGCTTATTCAACAGTAAGCAATTATTAAATTATCGCAGCACACTACTTTAATGCATTGTGGTTACATCAGTATTCATATGTAATAAATTTAATGATAAACTATTGATGTTGGAAGAAAATCATACCACACAGTTATGTGATATGTAACATATTCTATCCTCCAATGGTATCTGAATGAATGCTTTATCTCATCTTCTTGAACAAATTTTATTTCAGACAATGTTTTCCAGGAATTTTAAGTGTGAAATATAGAAGCTCACATTCTTCATGGCAAATACACTTGTATGGAAAATAAAACAGAGTTCAAGTCAAGCATTTCCTTATGCATTGAAATATTTATGCAAAAGAAGTCAATGATCAAAACTAGGTTTGATATTAGGAGACCAGAATGTCAATTACAACCCAGCCAATTCTCCTTTTTAAACTGAGTAAACAAATAAGGCCTCGGACACATGTTTAAGATTAAAAATATCTATTTTTCTTTACATAATATATCACGGTGTGTATGTGAAGGCAACAAGACTAACTTTCCGCAATAGAAATGGCGTCAGGGCTGTGAATGTTGGAATAATAGCCTTATGTATGTTTTTTAGAAAAATGTTAAAACTTCACTTTGGTGGAGATGACCAATATTACAATATCATAAGCAAATGCCATACTTTGCATTTAATCCTTTGTTTGAGCCCAACACATGTGATGAGTATTTAAGAAGAAAAGAAAATAGATATAAATGAATATACGTTAGTAGAGAAGACTCAATCAGGAGCCTTGCACATGATATGATAACAGGTTGAAATACAAGTGAGAGATACAGAGAACTTTCTAAATTTGATAGGGCAATAATTCTTAGTAAAAAAACACATTAAATTAGGATAAATGCATTGATCATAATTCACATAAATACAGTATTTTATTTGGAAAATTATGCATTTTCCTTCTTTCTCACAAAGCGAGGTTATGTAGCTAAAATATCACTGTCACTGTGTAAGAAATTTTAACAGCTCACAATCCAAATCATACCCAAGTTCTGACTTCCTCTTTAACCTAGGTACCACCCCAACTCTTTCTAACTTCTAGCCTTCCTCCAAGTTTCTAAACAATCAAGGAAACTTCTTTCTTTTTACCTTGATATATATTTTTGATGCTGTATGAGGGTTTCTAAGTTGTCAGTGAAATCTAGATAAATGATCCAATAAAGATACACAGGAATATAATAGAGGTTCATGTGGTCTGAAAAAAAAAGATAAGACACACTACATTAACCCTCTCCATGAGAAATAAGGAAAACATACACATCTATCTAAATATCCCCTGAATTTGTAGCTTGAAAAATAGGCTGTGGCAGATAGCCCCTTCCTGAGACTTCTCTGTCCAAAGCAAACTGCCAGTTTAAAGTACTCTTCGGTTAAGCAGCCATAAAGCAGTAGAGGAAAATAAGTCTGTAAGCCTAAAACCTACTATTTGGCACAGCAAATAAAATACAGCATCTTCTGAAGAAGATCTCTCAGCTCTGAGACTCAGGGTGGCAATGTATCAAAGGGCAAATCACCTTAGCACAGGTGAGCCTCAGAATTTCCTGACCGCAGGTCTGCTGCACCCATCCCTCACCAGCTGATTTCCTCCCCTTCTTCCAAACCTTTTAAGGGCTCTGGATGATTTTTGTTACCTAAAAATGTTCATATTGCAAATAGCCCTTAGGAACATCCATCAACTCTTGGCATTTCAAACATTCATTCAATAATTACCTAATAAGTGAGCACTCTGTGCTGTCTTCCAGATAGCCCTGCTAAGTTCTAATCAAAATGATCCAAACAAGACCAGGACCTCAAAACTTTTGAAGACCAATGATGGTTACAAAGAAGTGAATGAGAATATATGCAGAGTGAGGTGGTGCTACTTTTCTAACAGTAATAGTTGTATAATTACAAGAAAAAGGGAATACTATGTAGTACTGTGATATTTTGAAAGAACAGGCTTCTGACTTAAGACCTGGAAGAGGCCAGAGCTGAGCCAATCTGAAGCCAGGAGCCCGGAGTTTCCAAGTGGTTGCACGCAAGATCTGGACCATCTTCTACCCTCTACTGCTTTCCCAGGTCATTAGCAGGGATCTGAATTGGAAGTGGAGCACCAGGACACAGACCAGCTACTACATGAGATCCAGTTATAGGCAAGGATTAACCTACTGTGCCACTGTGCTGACTTCAACATTTTCTTTTAATCTTTTTTAAAAATATTAATATAAAGGAGAAGGATTTCATATATTTCAGAGGTATAGTTCTGCTGTGATAATCATATTTCCCTCCTTCTCCCTTAACCTCCCTCATTCTTCTGTCCTTTTAAGATATAATTTCAATCCCCTCTATAGTCAAAAGTTTATTTCACCACTAACAGCATCAATAAGTAAAGTGTGTAAACAATGGCTAAGCACAACAATCATTTCACCAGATGTCCATTTGATTCTACATATTTTTTGTTATTCTCTAGTAACTGGATTGTGTTCATATCCATTTGTTGTAAAGGATAGAATTTTATTCTTTTATTATCTGAGTAATATTCAATAGTGTGTGTATGTGTGTGCATGTGTGTTTAAACCATTTTATTTACCTAGTCATTAGCTGATGAACATTAGCTATGATTCCATATCTGAGTTATTGTGAATTGACCTGTAATAAACATGGAGGTGCAGGTGACTCTTTCATGTGATTAACTTCCTTTGAGTAAAATAGGAGTGGGTATGGTTGGAACATCTGATTGATCTACTTTTAGGTTTCTCAGATCTCTCTGTATTGTCTTCCACAATTATTGTACTAGTATATGGTCCCATCACCAATGATTTTAGGGTATCACTTCCCCACATCTTCACCAGCATTTGTGGTTTTTTGGGTTTTTGATAATAGCCATTGTAACTGGTTTGAGGTGAAACCTCATGTGGCTTTTATTTACATTTTCCTGAAGGCAGGTGATGCTGAGCACTTTGTCATGTGTCTCTTGGTCATTTGAATTTTATCCTTTGGAAGCTGTGTGTTTATGTCCTTGGTCCATTTCTTAACTGGATGTTTGTTTTGTTGACGTTGAGTTTCCTGAGCTCTTTGTAGATGGGAATATTAAGCCTTCATCAGTTGCATACTTTGTAAATTTTCTCTCCGATTCTGTCAGTTGCCATTCCACTTTCTTGAGTATTCCCTTCGCAGTGCAGAAGCCTCTTAGCCTGATGTAATCTGATTTGTGTATTTTTGTTTTTTTTATTGCCTGTTTTTCTAGAATTTTTTCCAGAAGACTTTCCCTATGCCAATGTTTTAAATCATTACCCAGATGTTTTCCTATAATCACTGGATAATGTCAGATCATAGATTTAGATCGTTGGACATTTGCAGTTGATTTTTGTATAAACTATAAAGTGGTGGTGGGGGCTCGTATGATGGCTCAACTAGCTAATCACCCTCAATCTCATATGGGTGACGGTTCCTGTCTTGACTGCTCCGCTTCCTTTCCAGCTCCCTGCTTGTGCTCTGGAAAAGTGGTAGAGGATGGCCCAAAGCTTTAGGACCCTGCACCTGTGTGGGAGACTTGGAAGAGACTTCCAGTTTCAGATCATCTCATTTGCAGTCATTTGGGGAGTGAACCTGCATGTGGGAAATCTTTCGTCTTTCCTCCTCTCTGTAGATCTGGCTTTCCAACTTAAAAAAATGAAATAAGATAAAATAAATAAAAGCCTTTTTTTAAAAAAAAGGGTTATATAAGGATCTTGTTCCATACTTCCGCATGTGCAGATCCAGTTTCCCCAGCACTATTTGGAAAAGAGACTGTCCTTTCTCTAGGGATTGATTTTATATATCATTTATTAATTTCTGGATTTTCTTTTCTGTTCCATTGGTCCACATGTCTTTTTGTGTCAACACCTGGCTCTTTTGTTTAGAACTGCCACAGAGTATGGCCTGAAATCTGGTATTTTTCCATTTAAATATTGGTACTATTTTTTTCTAGACCTGAGAAGATAAGGTATTTTGATTGGGATTTCATTGAATCTGCAAAATGCTTTGGATAGCATGATATTTTTCAACATCACTCAGGAGTTCAGTAAAGATATGGACTCTCAGACTGTTTAGGGTAGAGCATGAAGTTCAACAATTTTGAAAAATTCCTAGATGCTATTAAAAAATACTCTTCTGGCTGGTGTTGTGACACATAGGGATAAGCCACCACCTGCAATGTCAGATCTCATGTCAGAGTACTGGTTCCAGTTCTAGCTACTTCACTTGTGATCCAGCTCATTTAAAATTCTTCTGGGAAACCAGTAGAAGGTGGACAACAAATTTGGGTGCCTGCACCCATGTGGGAGACCTGTTTGATTTCTGGCCTCTGGTTTCAGCCTGGCCCAGCTCTGCACATGGTGGCCACCTAGGGAGAGAACAAACAGATGCGTTGCCTCTACCTCGGTTACACTGCCTTTCAAATAAATAAAAAAAGAAATATTCTTCATCCTATGGACAGTCTGTGAGTGGATAACATTTTTACTTTAGAAAAATTACTCTGATGCACCAAAGAGACTATATTTCAGGGCACAATGCATTGCTTATGACAGTTGAATAAATTAATGAATTAATCAAGATATGACCTGATTTCCCATAGATACTGGTGTTCAAATTCTAAATCAAATTTTTAATTGAAATCATTTCCAGTTAGAGACTTTCTAGGGAGAGGTGGGAGACCTATGAACTATGCAAATTACAGAATTTGCTGGATTTATAGACAATGTATTGAATATAATAAAATACTTCCATTCTGATATGTCAGTGCAATATACATCAATGGTTTCTTTTTATTAAACAGTATTCCAAGTTGCTATAAATTTTTCATATGCTTGTGTCATTTAAGGATAATCCTGGGGGTTACTCAGTAATTGCTAACTGACCATTGGGAAAGCTAGTCCATTAAAGACAGGGAAGTAGCAATACTTGCCTACATTTAGTAGGTCTTTGTACTAGACTTGCTATAGGGGAATTGGCCACCATTGCTTGATGTTGTCTGAAGCAGGATTGCCATGAAAAGCAGAATGTGGGCATTTTAAATTATTTTTTATAGAGAAGGAGAGAAAACGAGAACGACAGCACACAGCAGCTTATTTCTCAAGAATATTGCTCAAATCAGAGTGTCTGTGCCAAAGAATTCCTCCCAGGCGGTTGTTGATTATGACTTATGAAAGGGCACCTGTCCAGGCTGACAAGTGTACACAGTGCTGTAGGCTTCAACTTTCCATTAGTAACAAGAGCCCCAAAAGGTTAATTTGTTTTGGCGCTTCCTGATTACTTTTTGTGTTCATCTCATTCTGAGACTTCACATTCTCCACCTGATTTAGGAGCTCTACTTAGCAACATATTGTCATTTTTCCCCAACTTATTGCTAGCTCTGGTTCCGTGATCTCTAAATGCAGGTAAATAGCTGAAATCAATTTTCTGTTTAGAGGGGTTGATGACACCTAAAGGAGTTTGCACGTCTCTCTTTTTGGATATGTTTGGGAGTCATGCTGATGTGTCATTGCAAATGGATGGAATGCGAGACCTGCTCACGTTCATGACCTCAGTGCAGGTCCCTGTGGTTTCAGCTCATTTTCATTCCTCAAAGACAGTTTCTTCTCAAACATCCGATCATTTCCAAACTTTTTGAGGACACTAACCTTTTCATTTATTTTTTTAAACTTTTAGTTGTAATAAATTCTGCAGATAAACAATACTACCCTGCTTATTCGTATATAAGCCCTCTAAAATAAATTGCCCCATTTAAGAGTTCTTTCAGCTGGAGGGGGCTAGTGTTTTGTATTTATAATTGATCCATCATTGGGTGCCCAAGGAGTGAGGGAAGAGTACTGAATTCTTAGTAACCCATCCCTTAGCAGCTAGCGTTTGGATGTGTCACCTAGCAGAACAGACCAAAGTACAACAGTATCTTCTACATTCCAATCAGCAACCTTGTCATATTTTTAAAGATTTATTTATTTTTATTGGAAAGGCAGATTTACAGAAAGATGGAGACAGAAAGATCTTGCATCCACTGGTTAATTCCCCAAATCGCTTCAATGGCTAGAGTTGAGCCAATCTGAAGCCTAGAGCCAGGTGCTTCTTAGGGGTCTCTCACATTCCAATGGGGTTCCAATACTTGGGCCATTTTTCACTCTTTTCCTAGCCTACAAGCAGGGAACTGGATGGGAAGTGGAGCAGCTCGCCCATATGGGATGGTGGTGCTCAGTGATGGATTAGCCAGTTACACCATTGCACCTTGAGTCACATTTTTAGCAAGTAATAAGGAGCCACATGGATGTTTTCTTTAAACCTTAATTTAGCTAAAATATAGGCTAAATCAGGGACTTGTTCTGATCTTGGCAAAATTTGAAACTGCCGAGTGTTCACAATGCCTGGCATTCAAGTGAAGGTATGCTGTGCCATGTGCAGGGTGTCTGTAGACTGAATAGTCATCTTCTATTCCCCTATTTATATCTATTCAGGGATAGGTCAGGCTTTCATGAAAGCAGTGACTTCATGAATAAGTAGGAATGAAGCCGAGAGCGACCTCTCTTTCAGGCCTTTTTAGCCTATATCAGCCTGCTGAAAGAGATTATGACAGCATGAACGTGACCAGAAATTTGAAGAGTCTCTCAGATCACAGAAGGCAAAAGAAAAGTTCCTAATAGCTGTAGAAATATCTGACCTTCCTGTTATGATTATTTAGGATGCATAAACCAGTACAGATCCTCACTGGAGACAACGACACATCCTTTATCTTCTCTCTCATTGGATGATTACTTAGACATTCAAGATGTCAGGAGAAACTTGACTCCGGAGATTCTGTATTTTTGAAAGTCTGTGGGTGTCTTTGGCACTGGGAAGGAACACATCAGATGTGGCAAGTTGTGTCCCTAATCTCTAGAAGTGATGCATTGAGTCTGACACCATAGGATGAATGTTTGGAAATATCAGGCTTTTGCTATTTTAATACCATTGTCTGAGTCGGCTGTGGTGAAGAACATTGCATAGGGACCAGGTTAGCAACATCAGCCTATTTTTGCTCATTTCATTTGTCACATCATTGAATAATAATGAGAGCTAATTTTGAACAGTCTAGCAATCTGCCTTTGCATGGAATGAGTCTATCCTAATAATATTTTGACTGTTAACTGGAAATTTTACAATTACCAAGTATGCCACTAATTTTGGTAAAAGGGAAAAAAGAAGGTGATTAAATGTATCCTCTTTATGGAACTGGAAGGTACCTAGTACATTTTTTTATGGAAATCCTGACTCTCAAATTACAAATGTGGTTTTGAATGGCTGGAGGAATGAATAAAGGGGAAACTGTCTCACTTACATATTGTCTAAAAATATAGGGGAAACTGTCCCACTGATATGTTGTCTAAAAGCAATTCAGCATGACCATTTAATTTGGCAGAAATTAATTTTAAAGTAAGTGACACAGGTGAAGAGCTGTAATTTACTTTTTGTTCCCCATCACCCAGTGCATTTGGACAGTTCTGTGCTGATAAATTTCTCTTCCACCATGAGTTCTTTTGCAAAAGTAAATCTGAATAAATCTGCCAGCAATGAGTTGTCAGGGCAAATCATTAGCTAGACGTGATAGTACATTTTAATGCATCTTCAGTATTTGAAATGTAATGGTTTAATTGACTAACAAATTACAACAATTACCTGTGATACTCCAGAATGGTGGAGTAACCTGAAGGCTATTCTGCCAGGGATTGGTATAGTGTCATCACAGGATAATATTCCACCTGTGGTGTCAGTTCTTCTGGGAATTGTTCCTTATCCTGGTTGCTCACTTCCCACTCAGTTCCAGGCTTCTGAACTGTGAAAGTAGCAGAGAATGACCCGTGTTCTTGGTCCCCGGCACCCATGTGGGAGACTCATAATGAAACTTCTGACTCCTGGGTTCAGGTTGGTGCAGCTCTCACAGTTGTACCCACTTAGGGAGTGAACCAGAAAAATGGAAGACTCTGTCTCTATTCTCTCTGTGAAATCGGCCTTTCATACAAAAGTAAATAATTTTTTAAAACCTACTCTTCCATTCCCCCCTATTCTATCTTTACTCATTGCATGTATTTAGGCAAAAACGAACTTTTCCTTAGTCAATATTTTACTATTGATGGTTGGGGTAGTGTGAAGTGAAAGAAAATGAGCATTTGTTTGTATCTAAATACAGGAACAGGGCTCCTGCCTTCTTAAGATGATGCCTTTTGGCATTCACATTTTTACCTTCTTGCTTCACTTCTACGTTTAATTTCTTGAAGTCACAGGCTAACTGCTGCCTTACTGTCTCACCTCCTCTTAACACTGTATCCCATCGTGTTCTAGCTGTTACCTAGATGACTTCATTGGAGAAGTTATTCTTTCCAATTACATACAATGGCCTTTTACATTTTGAATCTAGTGAACAGTGCCAGTCACTTAATTATTTGGTCTGGCATTATTTGGCAATGCTATTCACTCAAAAGAAAAAAATCCTTGGATTTGGATATAAAATTCAGCTGAGTGTGTAACTGTCTTCGGCTGGTAATTGTTTTTATGTGTTACTTGATGCTTTTCTTCATGATAAAGCATCTTAATTATTGGGGTTTCCTGTTTATCACTCTCTCTTTCTCTATAAAATACTTTATTAATCTATTAATCATCATTGATTCATGTTCCATAGATGTGAACTTGTTGCCAGTCCATCAATGTCTAGTTCAAATGATTTAATCCTGATTTATAACATACAGATGTTTTAGAACACTTTGAGCAACACCATGAAACTTAACATTATAATCCATACAGGCCAAAAGTACTACTTTGCATTTACTGTCCTTGATACCCCCTATTGAGTAATTAAATTTAAGAAGAGTTGATTTTTTTTCATCTCTGACATTTAGTTCAAGTTTCCAATATTGGATATAAAATCTTCAGCACAAAACATGGGACTAAGTACAAAGCATTTTTAATATTACTCCCATTTTTTTTTTGTCTGAACGGGACAGTTAAACAAAGAAGAGAAGCAGAGAGGGAGGGAGGGAGGGAGGGAGAGAGAGAGAGAGAGAGAGAGAGAGAGAGAGAGAGAGAGAGAGAGAGAGAGATCCTCCATCTGCTCATTAAATCCCCAAGTGGCCACAATGGCTGGAGCTGAGTCAATTTGAAGGCAGAACCTATGAGCTTCCCATTTGATGCACGGACCTAAGGTCTTGAGCCATCTTCCACTGCTTTCCTAGACCATAAGCTGGAAACTGGATCACAAGTGGAGCAATCAGGACTGGAACCAGTGACCACATAGAGTGCAGGTACCATAGGTGAAGGCTTAGTCTACCATGCCACAGCACCAGCCCTACAAATATGTTTTCAAAATATTTGTGTGGAAGGAAATGGAGAACTGTGTACAATCCAGTGTGGGAATGCAAAGTTACTATGAAAGCATAGAAAAGGTGGTATCTTGAGACATTGGGTGAACTTGTCAGAGACAGGAGTTTGTCCTAAGTCTTTGCATAATGTTGCTGTGCCTTAGTTTCACTTCCTTCATCCACATATGAAAGAAACGTATAGCATGATGCTTGCAATTTCTTCTAATACTAAATCATGCTGTAGGGTAAATGGATCTCCTTTTAGGATATCCTTGGCAGAGAAGCAGCATAGCACTAAGAATCACTTGTAACATACATGCCCAAATATTTCCTTCCACGATATCTCAATTGAAGAAGACCACATAAATGAGCTTGTGAGAACCTGGTAGTCCACTTTTGATGAAATGCTTTCATTATTTTACTGTTTAACTCAATCACCGCAAAAGAGTTTGGGTGTTTGCTTTTCAAATACTACCCAAATGCAAGGCACACACAAGAAGTTATATATATATATCTGCCTTCCCATGGAGTCATTGAGTAAAAAGTAAATGATGTGTCTAAATAGCAGCCAACTCTTTCTATGGATAGGAAGCTGATGACTTTTCATAAAACATGGTAGAGAAAGAGTGTCTGCAAGTATTGTAATCCAGGAAAGGGTTTTAAACTGGGGGAGTAAATGGCAACTACATCTTAATTTTTCCATTAGAATACTTGAAGTTAAAGAAGAGATTGTGATCATGTATATTATTATGTGACAACATGGTACCTCTAAACACTCTCAAATGTGCAATATGAAACAAATGAGATAATATGAGAATATCTGCAAAGTGTTACATTATGTTAATTTTAGGCAACCTAATGAGTTCAATCCTGCAAAAATTTGTCCTGTGAATCTGAGTTTGTCTATGACTTTGACAGTCAATGCTATAATGTCTTAAACCAGCACAAAAGCCTTAGTATTGAACATAAACAAAGGGAAGAAAAGAAGTCAAAACTTTGCTGTGATCAATTAGAAAACAAAGCAGACCTATAGCTTGTAATCTAATTCCTCTGTCCTCTGTCTACACTACCTCCCCAAATCTTTTCAGTTAGAATAAATGGGCTGAGGTTATGGTAAACCAACTTTTACACATTTTAAATGTTTATTCATTTATTTTTATTTATTTATTGGAGAGAGACAGAGAGAAAGAAAGGAAGAGGGAAAAACAAGGAGAGAGTGAGACGGAGAGAAAGGATTTTTTTTCCAGTTTCCTCCATTGACCCATTAGTTCATTTTCCAAATGGCCACAATAGCCTGAGCTGGGCTAAGCAGATACCGGGAATCTGGAATTTTAACCATGTCTCCCACATGGATGACAGTGATTTAAGTTCCTGAGCAATCATTTACCATCCCCTAGGATCTGCATTAGCAGAAAACTGGATTAGAAATGGAATAGCGAAGAACTGAATAGTAAGAACTGAATCAGGTATTCTTATATGGAATGCAAGCATCTTTGGTGGAAGCTTCATCCACTATGCCACAAGCTCCTCCCATCATTTCTATACTTAAATAAAGGGAACACAAGATTAGTTTTGAACTCTGAGCATGACGCTCAGGATGACAGCTTTTTCCTTCTTTCTGGTGGTCAAGTTCAACAAGACGTTGTCTCTGATTTCTGAAGCTTAACCCCTCACATCTCAGAGTGGCTGCTTGCTGCTCTGGTCTACTGATGGCAACACTGGCCTGTAGAGGTCAACCCCACTGAGTGGACACATGTTATGGATGCTCACCTTAGTGATGTAGCCCTCATGCTTCAGTCAACAGACTGTGCTATAGGTGTCCCTATATACTCAGCTAGCTTGCTTTCTAACCTTAGACAGTATACACACTCTAGAATACCCATTTCTCTGAGAAGTATTGATTATTCCCTCCACTACTTTCCACTGTGTATCCTGTATCTCTGCCTCTCTTTAAGTCAATCATCACATCTTCTTTTCAAGCTCCTAAGAACCAAATAGTATATAGGAGCACTGTCTCCCAGTGGTTGTTTTTTAACTAGTTTACAGTTTCATGATTTTAAACCTCCGTTTTTCTTTTATTGTATTGTATGCATGTCATTCTCTGTTGCTATTCTCCATCAATTTACGTACATCCTGATCCTCTCTGCTTTAACAAGAATTCTCAGCATCTAGTGCCGCACATACTCTCCATGTCCCTGCCCCAACACATGGCTTAAGTTCTAAAATTCCTTCTGTGAATTGTTACATTTTCATTCTTTCACAGCCCAGCACTGCTTGGAAAAGCATGGTTCTGTTATTAATTGATAAGTTTTTTGGTTTGATACATGGGAATATAGATGGGAGTTGATTATGAGAAAATTACTTATTATCTGGGAGAGAAGACATCTTGTGTTGTATTTAAGCAAGGAGAGAAAGCTAAAATTTTCTTTCAAGAGAAATAGGCCAATGTAGATTTAATCCAGAGGTAACCATTTCAGGTTTCTGGGTCTCCTTCACAATCGGGACTCTGATCCACTATAGCAAATCTGCTAATAATTCTTCGGATAATTCTATCTCTTGTGGTTTCTAATGCTTTAATTGGAATCAGGAAATCACAGATTTTTATTCTCTGACTGTAAGTGATCAAGACTGTCTTTGTATGCTGTAAAGAAAACTGTGGCCTCTAAAAGTCACCCTGTACTGATAACCAACCAGTATGTTTATAGCTCAACCCATGCACTTCCAAAAGGCTTATGCATATTTTTTTTCCTCAAATCTCTCAAATGTCTATAATATTGTACCTTCTAAAACACGTTTTGCTGGATTCCTGCTAGTTTCAACCTTGGTGAAATCTTTGTCCATTCCTCTGAGACTATGCCAGGAATTATCAGTAATTTACCTGTTAGTTTTCATTGTAGGCAGTCAGTGGGCCATTCTGCTGCAGGCTTAGTTCTTCAAACAATAACTTATGAAATATATCTGCAAGAGGTTTATGAAGGAAAAATCCCAAAAGTAAGACATATGAAGGTTTAAGTGAAGCAGGAACAAACCGAGAAGGGAGATGATTGTTAACGCCACTACATGAAGACTTAGTTGACCCACAGGGAGCCTTTAGAATCAGGCTGGTTTTCCAGATTTATCCTGAATTTCTACAAGTATACTCCCCTGACCAATGAATCGCTGAGTGTGGGCTGTCCTCTGGGAGGAGGCAAGGTTTCCTTGACAGAGATATCTTCCTGAGGGAAGATCTCAGTCCTTTATAACTAACAACCATCCAACTCAAGCAGAGCTCGCATTATAGATACTAAGTTCTTACAGCTGCGAGCAAAGGGAAATATGTCAATTATGTTATTGTACCTGGATTTTAATAACCTTAGACAAAAAATTGGGTCATTGAATAATTTAAAAAAACTACAATCCTAGAGACACATACACTTTGTATATCTAATATCAACTATAACAGGAAAGGTTATTTACAAAAACTAGAATTTTCATGGAGCTTGCTACTTTGTAGGAATCTAAACTTACTTCTTTAGTTAATTTATGAATTTGCATTAGGAGCCTTAGGGCACCAGCTTGGACCCTCCTTTGCCCCAGTAGCTTACCTGTCTAAGAAAATAGACCCCATTGTTCTAGGATGGGCCCCTTGCCTTCACACCCTTGCAGCTGCAACACTCCTTATCCAGGAATCCAAAAAACTCACCTTTACCTGTCCAATTACTACCTTCCCATCATCTGTCTGAGTTACTGACCTATAAGGATCTCCATACTCTCCCCTCATCACGCATTCTGACTTTCCAGGTCTCACTGGTACAGGACCCCACATTAACCTTTCAAATCACTGTCTTTCCCTTAAACCCTCCACCTTAATTCCCCTGCCCACTCAGGCCAGTACCCAACCCTCCCACTCATGCATAGAAAAAAAACCTTAGAGGAACTAATGCCCCACCCATCCCATATCCATGAGGGACCCCTCCCATTAGTGACCCATACCTGGTTCACAGATGGGAGCTGCTCATTTATGAGGGCACACTGGCTATATCATTACTACTGCAGACACCATAATTGAGGCCATGCCCCTCTCTATAAACACCACAAACCAGCAAGCTGAGTTAATAGCCTTAACTAGAGCCTTTTTCTTGGCCCAGGGACAGACTCACAATATTTACACTGACTCCAAATATGCCTTCCACCTTTTACTCTCTCAGCCATATGGAAGGAGAGAGGGTTTCTTTCTGCACGAGGGACCTCAATTACCAATGCCTCCTTTATCTCTGACCTCATTCAGGCCTCCTTCCACCCCCAAGCCAGTGGTATTGTTCCTTGCAAGGCTTACCAAACAGATTCCTCTCTAGTCTCAAAGGAAAATAATTTAGCTGGTAACAGCAGCCCGGGAAGCAGCCTTAGAGAGGACTGCAGTTTCAGTTACAGCAGATAACTTCCTGCCCTTAGCCTCCTCCTGTCTTGTCCTTCCTGTCCTCCTGCATCTAATCCTGACCCATTAGTGTCAAATCCCAAACCCCCACTATCCAGCAGATTCTTAGGTACCTACAAAATCTCTTCCATCCCCATAACTCTACCCTAACTTACTGTATCCAGCCTTTCATGCCACTTTTATCTGAAGACCTTTCCTTTCTGAAATCGCTCTCACCTACTTACTCTACTTGCCAAAAGACTAAGCACATATCCAAACTTCGTCCTCCTGCCTTTCCCACAAACCAGGCTGGGTGAAATACTCCTGCCACTGACTGGCAAGTGGATTTCACCCATTTCAGTCAAGAGGTTTAAATACCTCCTGGTGTTAGCTGACACCTTCTAGGATGGATAGAAGCTTTCCTCACCACTAACAAGAGGGCACAGACAGTGGCAAACACCCTGCTGAAGGAGATCATACCTCGCTTTGGCCTGTCCTCCTCCATTCACTTGGACAGTGGTGCAGAGTTTACCTCCCAAGTAACCCAATTTATTAGCATGCCTTAAACATCCCGTAGCAGTTTCACATCCCATACCACCCCAAGTCCTCTGGAAAGGTCGAACATAACAATAGGACCCTAAAAACTGTCCTCACTAAGCTTACTCTAGAACTCCATCAAGACTGGATGGCCCTACTTCCTCTCGTCCTGTTGAGGCTAAGATCTGTTCCCCAAAAAACCATTACTTATATCCGCTATTGAGCTTATATATGATCACCCGGCCTTACCTCCCTTACTGGCTGCTGAACTTCCCCCCATTGACCCATCCTTCCTTAGCCCTCTTTTAATGTATCTATGACACCTTCTTTGGTTATATGCAGACAAGCTTCTTCCCTCACTCCAACCCCTCAGCTCCTCCCTACAATGTGCAGACCTAGTTTTCTACCGTTCCCCCTCCACACTCCTTTCACTCCTTCATCCCTTCATACCCAAATAGCAAGACCCTGTTAAGGTCATACTGACCACTCTTGCAGCTGCCAAAGTTGAAGGCTTGTCCTATTGGAGCAATAACTCCCATCTACATCTTTTTACCCCACCTCCAGACACATCCATCTCCCTGCTATCACGGAGACACCCCTGGAGATTGAAACTTCCCATCAAGACCAATCCTCAGAGACCACATATTCCTGTGAGCCTATGGAGGGACTTAAACTGCTTTTTAGAAGGATTTATGATAAGTAACTCCCTCCCATGTCCCTGACCTTTCCTAAGTTTCACAGGTTTCTCCACGTCCTCCTGTCGGAGAGTTTCCACTACTCAAGCTGACCTGTCCACCTCCCCAATTTAGACTTCCCAAGCTTCACAAATTTCTTATCCTTTTGCTTGTGCTCCCTATTATAGACTATCCCACTAATCTATCTCTGTCCATTATCCCACTTCTCAGGTATTCTCTGCTCTGTCACTCCCTTCCCCCATACCCCGATAGGATGCTATCCCGCTATTAGCTGCTTGTCACTCTCCCCATAGCTAGCCTCATCCAAACCCTGATCCGACCCCCTTCTGCCTTGGTATGGCAGTTTTATGTAAGAAAAACTAATCAGGATGACACCCAAACTATTGAGACCCATTATTGTCCCCCAACAGTATGTTCTACTCCTTCAATTAAGTTTTGGGCCACTTCCAACCCATATCTGTGCCTGCTATATGATCAGACACAAGACTATTACAAGACAGGTTCCCCCTATGGGGGCCTTAATGGAGGATGTCCCTATTGGTCATATGCAATCCATGGTGCCCTTGAAACAGGTTATGTCTTTAAACATAATTTCACGGGTGTGCATATAAAAAAAAAGGGACCCGTGGAACAGCAAATGGATGACCTCCCAAAAGAGCTGTCTTTACCCTCATAACTATGTCACTTCTCATTCTGGAATAATATGTATATGCAACTAGACCCAAATCCAAATAAAGTTACCACAATAGTTGCCCACATCCTTAATCCTGAAATTTCCCTCTCCAACTTCCTTGAGTCAGATACCAAACCAGATGCCCCAGCCTCCTGGTTTAAGATTGACTGTGACTTTAGACATGCTTAAATCCATGTCTCTTTTGCCCAACCTCACTGAATGATTCCTTTGTGCCTCACTGCAGCGGCCCATTCTGGCTACAGTACCCATTATCAATCCAGGCAGCAGTCAAACTCCAACCCCTTCCCAATCAGTTACTCCCTTAGATCCTGTTCCTCTATGGGACCCACTAGCCCATAGCCTTACTTGCTGTAACACGTCCAGGGCTTACCATAAATTCTTCTCCTGTTTACTGTAGTTCAGATACCCAAGCCTGCCTCCTCCGAAAAGGCTCATTTATGTGGTGTAATGGCTCAATATATAACACTAGCAATTCCACCTCCCCTGGCTCCTGCCTCCTGGTTGTAACTGTTCCCCAGCTGTCTTTACTTAGTGAGAGAGAACTCTCATGAAGGCTTCCTTTATCAGAGTGTCCAAAGCATCCAATTTTCCTCCCAGTACTCATGGAGGCATACGTGGTTACTCTCTTGTCTTCTCTTAGGATACTCAGTCACCTCAATGCAGCAGCTGTCAGAGGAGCTTAAATCAGCCCTAGATAACACCACTTTCTCCATAGCCTCTCTCCAGTGCCAACTTACCTCCCTGGCTCAGGTAACTCTCCAGAACAGAAGGATCTGGGACCTTCTCATAGCCAAAAAGGGAGGCACCCGCATGTTCCTCCAAGAGGAATGTTGGTTTTACATTAACAAATCAGGGGTAATTGAGCAAAATGTTAAAAACCTGTTAGACATCAAGGATTGCCTTCAACAGTCTAGAACTAATAGTAACTCCTGGCTTTTCTGGGTCAGTCTCCTTTGATTTTTATGCTTGCCCCTCTTCTCATTCCTCTGATATTACTCTTTGTGGCACTCACCCTGGCCCCTTGCCTCATCTTTTTTTTTCAAAAATGTCTCCTTAGCCAAATGGAAAAACCCTTAACTAAATTGCTAACCAGTTTCTTTTGTAGGGATATGAGCCTCTCCCAGTCTCCCATTCCTCCTTCTCCAACCACCGGAAGACCACTGCCTAGAGAATGCTACACCCAAACTCAGATAGAAGAACTTAGAGAAGCAACAGTGCTTTCTTTTATATATGAGCAAAAGGGAGGGATGTGGGGAGTGGTTTAGAGACTGAGACTCTGCCATCCTGGACCCTGCCACGTCCTCCTCCTCACAGCTCACAAGTCATTCCATTCCAGTAGTCCACCAATCAGATGTAACATCCTGGCATCTTAGCTGGGAATCCCACCCACCAATCTCTTATGGAGGGTTGGGGGGCTTCCCCAATCCCCACCCACTTACCTATCACCCTCAGGCAATCACCTGTGACAATCTCAGGTATCAATCCCCTGCGACCTGTCCGCAGTCCCTCCCAATCCCCCCCCACATCTTGTGGGCTCACCTGAATGGCACCAAGGGGCCCCTAGGTGTGTCCTTCTCTCTTCTTTGCTCTCCCACCAACCCCATCCTGTTCCTACCCTGCTGGAATGAAAACCTCCTAAAGTATCTTGTTGCGTCTAGTGTTTTTGGCTTAAAGTAAAGAAGACTTGGCTAGAGGAATTAGCTGTGCATAAGAATGTAATAACTTTAAGTGCGCTTAAAACCTAGACACAGAAAGACAAATACCACATGCTCTCTCTCATGTGTGGAAGCTACAAAGCATAGTGGATTTGAACTTAGAATGATAATTATTAGGATGGGAAATGCTATAGGGAAAGTAGATAGAAGGAACTTGGACAAATAGAAAATGGAAAGACTAATAGCCCAATTTGATTGTTTGAGATTGTATACTTCGTTGAAATATTGCACTGTGCTCCATGATACAGGGAAAGATACTGCATATCAATTAAAATGTTTAATGTAAGTACAATGTTCCACAGTCTTTTAACTCTCAGAAGCTTTTAAGATAACAGTCTGAAATATTCAGAA
This sequence comes from Ochotona princeps, assembly GCF_030435755.1. Lineage (NCBI taxonomy): Eukaryota > Metazoa > Chordata > Mammalia > Lagomorpha > Ochotonidae > Ochotona > Ochotona princeps. Next base: position 23,889,678 of record NC_080836.1, read on the forward strand.
TTATGAACCAAATATTACAATACATAAAATTCTTCAAATACAAAAAAAAGAATTAAGGATTACCTTTACCAAGTGAATAAGCTATAAAACTAAGATATCTAGATTTATAAATTCACCTAGCACATGGCCTATATTTTTCATAACTGAATCAATCTTGTAGGACATTAATATTTTTTATTGCCAAGAAATGGTACATCAATATTTTTTACTCACTATCACTTTAGTTCTAATTAAATTGTCATTTCAATTGACTGAATAAATGATGCATACAAAAGGCATTATAAAACTCTGGTAGAAAAAAAAATTGGTCCAGGAAATAAGGTCTGGAACAGCTAAAAAAACTTCTCAGAAATCAGTGGTAAACCCTGCAAAGGGCATCTATAGAATATTTTCACACACCGAAAATGAAACAAAAATAGGAGTTGTTCAGAGTTATCTTGAAGTATTAGACTGGAACATTAGTACTCTAACTTCCTGGAATAAAAATTCTCATTTGTTTGAAATTATTGAGGTGACATAGTAAATATATCTTATTAGAATACATGGAAGCGAGACTCGCAAGATGGCCGACATAGGAGGAAGACTGTGAGAGAGCTCACAGACAGAGAGGGCTAGAACGCGACAAAAGCGTAAGTGGAGCAGCATAGAACTACAGGGAGAAGAACGTGAAGTTCCCTGGACAGTGTGGAGCCAAAAAAATCCACACAACTCGGAAGAGCAACCAGGGAAAAACAAAGCAAAGGACAGGGAAGACGACTTTCCGCTCCTGACCTGCTGAGTCACCTCTGAGGGCAGACGCTGAAAGCCGCCGAACCCACCCAAAGACCGACCTGAAGACGCTGTGGCCGTGAGGACCGGAGGTGATTGGGACCCGCTGGCATCTGCTCACCCTGGTCACCAGGACTCGCCAGGACCTGCCCCGCTGCGGACACCAGGACCCTGAATCACCGGGACCCGCCAGCATCTGCCCACCCTGGTCGCCAACCCCCGGGACCTGCACCAGCCGCAGCCTCCAGGCTCCATCGCGACCCGCGCGGAGACCAGCAACGGACGCAGCAGTCGGGAGACGCACTGGCGGCCAGGATTCCCACCAGAGGAAGAGGCAGACTGCAAGAACCTGAGGTTTGAGTGAGTTGGGTGGGGACAGTGGTGGGTTGGAGGCTTCGGGAGTTGGCCCCCCAGGGGCACGGACAGAGCCTGAACACAATTGGCCTCCCCGCCCCTCCCCCCCCCCAGGCTCCAGCCTCTAGAGACACAGGGCGAGTGCCTTGAGACTGCCAAAACTGTGTCTGGGAGAAAGGCAAAAGGCACACTGGATACTCCCCTGTGCCTTTGCGGTGTGGCACTCAGCTGGGCGGTGCTATCCCACAGGAACCCAAGCACGCCTCTGGGCTGGGCAGTTCCCTGCTAGCGCAGGGGCGGTCGGTCCCCTGCAAGTGCTGGGGTGGGCGGACCTGCGCAGGAGGCGTTTCCAGAGAGCACCTGGAACACGCCCTATAGTCCCTTGCTCCGAGCCCTGTGATCCAGTAAACAGGGTGCGCGCACAGAGAGTGCCTTCACTCCCCCACGCCCTGTGGTAGCATACCTGTAGGGGACGAGCTGAGAGTGTGCTTTGAATCCGCTGGGCCCTGGAAGAGGCGCCCTGAGGTCCAGTGTTCTGGAGACGCACCAAAAGTGCCTTGAAAATTCCCACACCCTGCTACTCCACGCCTGCAGACTCCGATCTCTACAGGATAGTGCTTGGAGACCCCTCAGCACACTGGTGCCTAGGTCTCTCAAAAAAGAAACACTAACACAATGGGAAGAAATACCAGAAAAGGTAATGATCCAGATGAGAGTGCCAACACCCTACCAATAAAGGATCGAAAGCCAATGTCTATTTCGGAGATGCGAGATGAAGACATAGAAGATCTACCAGACAAGGAATTCAAAAAAATAATGTTAAAATATGTCAGAGACAATGAGAAGAATTGGGAGGACTTCAAGGAATTCAAGAACCACATAGCCTCAGAAATACAACAAATGAAAAGTAAAATCCTTGACTTAGAGCACAAAATTGAGAGCCTAACCAACAGAACAAATACAGCAGAAGAGAGGATCTCTGAAACGGAAGACACACAAAACGAACACACCCAGTTCATGAAACAGCTGGAGACAAGTCTGAACAAAGCCAATAAGACCATACAAGAAATGAAAGACAACCTCAGAAAATCAAATATTAGGATTATTGGCCTTCCTGAAGGAGCGGAAAAAGAATCAGGAATGCAAATGGTGCTCGACGAAATTATACAGGAAAACTTTCAAAACACTTGGAACATGAATCCAGCTCAAATCCAGGACGGTCAGAGGACTCCCAGCAGATATGACCCAAAGCGATCTTCACCCAGACATATGGTGCTCAAGTTCCACTCCAACGAAGACAAAGAAAGAATCCTGAGACAAGTACGAAGCAGAGAAAAGATCACATACCGGGGAAAACCAATCAGGATCACGGCTGACTTTTCTGAAGAGACCTTACAAGCAAGAAGAGAATGGACAAACATCTTCCAAATCCTGAATCAGAACAACTGTCAACCAAGAATATTGTACCCAGCAAAGATCTCATTCGTATTTGAGAACGAAATCAAATACTTCCACAGCAAAGAGAAATTAGAAGAATATGCCAGCACAAAACCAGCTCTACAAAATCTCCTTAGAAATGCACTAATTCCAGAAAAAAAGGAGGTGAATCATAAGCAAAGATGGCAAACAGGAAGGTCTCCCCACTAAAGTCCACACAAGGAAGGGCAATAACACAGATATCAACACCCACAAAAACAAGTATGGCAGGGCAAAATCACAACCTCTCAATTTTAACTCTCAACACAAATGGCCTGAACTCACCAATCAAAAGGCATAGATTAACAGAATGGATTATCAAACAGCACCCAACTATCTGTTGCCTACAAGAGACACATCTAACCAGAAGAGATTCAAAGAAGCTGAAAGTGAAAGGTTGGAAACAGATATTTCATGCCAATGGACGAGAAAAAAAGGCTGGGGTGGCTGTCTTAATTTCAGATGATGTGGACTTCAATCTGACACACATCAAAAAGGACAGGGAAGGACATTATATATTGGTGAAGGGACTGATCCATCAGGAAGTAATTACCATTGTGAACATATATGCACCAAATTCAAACGCACCTAGCTACGTGAAGCAATTACTCACGGACTTAAGGGGAGACATAGATATGCACACAATAATAGTGGGTGATCTTAACACCCCACTAACAACTATAGACAGATCAACAAAACAAAAACTCAACAAAGAAACAACAGAACTCATACAAACAATAGAACAACTGGACTTGGTTGACATTTATAGAATTTTTTACCCTAAGGCCACAGATTATACATTTTTTTCAGCAGTACATGGCACCTTCTCCAGGATCGACCACATGATAGGACACAAAGCAAACCTAAATAACTTCAAAAAGATAGGAATCATACCATGTACCCTCTCAGACCACCACGGAATGAAGCTGGAAATCAGCAATTCAAAATGCCCCAGGAAATACAGAAACTCTTGGAGGCTGAACAATATGCTACTAAACGAACAATGGATCAGAGAAGAAATTAAAGATGAGATCAAAAAATTTATGGAAACCAATGAAAACTCTGACACAACATTCCAAAATTTGTGGGACACTGCCAAAGCAGTGCTACGGGGTAAACTCATCGCAATTGGAGCTCATGTCAAGGCCCAAGAGAGGCGCCAAATACAGGAACTAAACACACACCTCCAGGAACTGGAAAAACAACAGCAGAAGAGCCCCACACACAATAGGAAACAAGAAATCATCAAAACAAGGGAGGAAATCAACCAGATAGAAATAAAAAAAACCATACACAAAATCAATGAATCAAAAAGCTGGTTTTTTGAGAAGATAAACAAGATAGACACTCCACTGGCCCGACTGACAAAGAAAAAACAAGAGAAGGCAAGAATTAACAGCATCAAAGATGAAAAAGGCAACATAACAACAGACACCGCATCCATTAAGGCCATAATCAGAAATTACTACAAAGCACTGTACTCCAACAAATCAGAAGATCACCAAGAAATGGAAAAGTTCTTAGACTTCTACCACTTGCCAAAACTTAGCCCAGAGGCAACAAACGACCTGAACAAACCCATAACTGAAGTAGAGATTGAATCAGTGATTAAAGACCTCCCAACAAGGAAAAGCCCAGGCCCAGACGGCTTCACTCCAGAATTCTACAAAACATTCCGAACAGAGCTGACCCCAATCCTCTACAAACTCTTCAAAACAATAGAAAAAGAGGCAACCCTTCCAAACTCATTCTATGAAGCCAACATTACCTTAATCCCAAAACCAGACAGAGAACTAACAGAGAAGGAAAACTACAGACCTATCTCTTTGATGAACATTGATGCTAAGATTCTCAACAAAATCCTAGCCAACAGAATTCAAAAACACATCAGACAGATCATTCATCCAGATCAAGTAGGATTCATCCCTGGAATGCAGGGATGGTTCAACATTCGAAAATCTATAAATGTGATACACCACATCCAAAAACTGAAAAACAAGAATCACATGATAGTATCAATAGATGCGGAAAAAGCTTTCGACAAAATCCAACATCACTTCCTACTAAAAACCCTAACCAAGGTAGGCATAGATGGAAAAATCCACAACATAATTAAAGCAATATATGAAAAACCCAACGCCAGCATCATACTGAATGGAGAAAAGCTGGAACCCTTCCCACTGAGATCTGGAACAAGACAGGGATGTCCACTTTCTCCACTACTATTCAACATAGTCCTAGAGGTACTCGCTGAGGCCATAAGACAAGAAAAAGAAATCAGAGGAATCCAAATGGGAAACGAAGAAGTCAAGCTCTCACTATACGCAGATGATATGATTCTTTATGTAGAAGAGCCAAGAGACTCAATACAGAGACTGCTAGAACTTGTACGAGAGTTTGGTAGAGTGGCAGGGTACAAAATTAATGAACAAAAATCAACAGCCATAGTGTATGCGAACAGCCCCAAGATGGAAAAAGACTTAACCAGCAAGATACCATTCAAAATAACAGAGAAAAGTATGAAATATCTGGGAATAAATCTAACCAAAAGTGTAGAAGACTTATTTGAAGAAAACTACAATCTGCTTAAAAAAGAAATTGAACAAGACCTCAAAAGATGGAGTAATATCCCATGCTCCTGGATAGGTAAAATCAATATCATTAAAATGTCTATACTGCCAAAAGCAATATATACATTCAACGCAATCCCAATCAAATTGCCCAAAACATTCTTCACAGATCTGGAAACAATGATCCAAAGGTTCATCTGGAAGCACAAAAAACCACGGATAGCTAGAACTATCCTGAAGAACAGGAAGTTAGCAGGGGGAATCACAGTTCCGGACCTCTGGACATACTATAGGGCAGTGGTTATCAAAACAGCGTGGTACTGGCACAAAGATAGAGAGGAAGATCAATGGAGCAGAATAGAAACGCCAGAAGGAAACCCACACAGATACAGCCAAATAATCTTTGACAAAAAGACAAACGACAACCCAGGCAAATGGGAAGGTCTGTTCAATAAATGCTGCTGGGACAACTGGTTGATAGCCTGCAGAAACAAAAAAATAGATCCACATCTCTCACCATACACTAAGATCAGATCTAAATGGATAACAGATCTAAACCTACATCCAGAAACCTTCAAACTTTTGGAAGAAAATGTTGGAAACACACTGGAACACTTAGGGGTAGGCCCTCACTTCCTAAAAAAGACTCCAGATGCAGTAGAAATCAAGACCAAAATAAACAATTGGGACCTCATCAAACTAAGAAGCTTCTGTACAGCTAGAGAAACAATCAACAAAGTAAAAAGGCAACCCACAGAATGGGAGAAGATCTTCGCACACGACATAGGTGATAGAGGGCTAATATCCAGAATATACAAAGAGCTACAAAACAACCAAAATGTCAAAACAAACAAGCCACTCAAGAAATGGGCACGGGAAATGGGCAGACACTTCACAAAGGAACAAACCCAAATGGCAAATAAACATATGAAAAAATGCTCAAGTTCCCTGGCAATAAGGGAAATCCAAATTAAAACATCAATGAGGTACCACCTAACGCCAGTAAGACTGGCCCACATGAATAAAAGCACCAACGACACTTGTTGGCGAGGTTGCGGGGAAAAGGGAACCCTACTCCACTGCTGGTGGGGCTGCAGGCTGGTACAGCCTCTATGGAAATCAGTATGGAGAATATTCAAACAACTCAAATTCAACATACCGTATGATCCAGCAATAGCACTCCTAGGAATATATCCAGAACACTTGTTCTATGAGAAACCAACATGTACTCCTATGTTCATAGCAGCACAATCAGTAATTGCAAAAACATGGAAACAACCAAAATGCCCATCAACAGAGGATTGGATAAGAAAGCTATGGTTCATCTACTCCATGGAATACTACTCAGCTATTAAAAAAAAACAAAATGCAGTTCTTTGTGGCCAAATGGGCCAAACTGGAAACCATAATGCTAAGGGAAATGAGCCAATCCCAAAAGGTTAAATACCACATGTTTGCCTTAATTTAAGATGATATGATGTTATGTATAACATGTTATGTTTTGAATGTTATATGTTGTGTATAAACTAAAATTGAAGTATAGGTGAGGTGGTCACAGAAGGTGGCTGGGAACCCGCATTTACTTTTAACATATTGGTTACTCATTACTATGTCAATTAATTCCATAATGATGTAAATTTTTGCTGATGGTATGTTGGAGCTTTCAATTGACTGGGATGATACTCTGCTGGCTCTGTCATCAGACCAGAGAGGGTATACCTAAGAAGCCGTTGAACTTGACGGGACAATAAGATGCTGGACTCTATGTTTGGTATACGCTTGCAATGGGGAAATCTCAACTGAACTTGAGCTGTGGTTATGCAATAAGGTGGAGGAATCCACCATGGTGGGAGGGTTTGGGGAGGGGTGGGGAGAACCCAAGTATCTATGTAACTGTGTCACATAATACAATGTAATTACTGAAGTTAAATAATAAATAATTAAAAAAAAAAAAAAAAAAAAAAAAAAAAAAAAAAAAAGAATACATGGAAGCAAAGTGTAAATATGTAGCTCAGGAAGCAAGAGGAAATAGGAATCTCTTTTGGGATTTAGCACCATATCAGTCTCCATGCAACATTTCCAATCATGTAATACTAGTTCATAACCTTGACTTCACTTAACATTGGTTTCATGTGAACATTCTCAACAATTTTGCTGAAACAGTTTCAAGGCAGCAAAGATATATTGGCTATCAAGTTATAAGACATAGATGATCTGATGTAGAATTTGTGAGTACTTTTTGAATCTTATAATCAGATAATTTTAATTTTAAATCATATTACAGCAAAATAAAAATGAGTTAAATGTAAATGAAGTTCATGAATACATGAAACTGCCCACATGTTTGCTTAAATTTCGTGGGGCTTGAGGTAAACAAGTCAATCATATCCAAGAAATGTTCAGATTAACCAGTCTCTTCAACCTTCACTAATCAGGTTGCCAGATTCAGATCTGAAATGTATCTGAGACACTCTTCTACTTGTCACACGTTCCTAAAAAGCAGTTTGAAATAATTCAAAGGATCCAAGGCACTATCTCTTTTAAAGTTTTATTTATTTGAAGAGACAGAGAGAGATAGAAAGAGAGAGTTTTTTGTCTGCCGGTTCACTCCCCAGATGGCTACAACACTCAACACTGGGCTATTTGGAAGCAAGGAGCATGGAACTCCAAATCGGGTATCCTTTGTGAGCGCAGAAGCTCAGCAGCTCAGACCTTCTTCAACTGCATTTCAAGGATAGCAGGAAGCAAGATCGAAAATGGAATGGCTGGTTCTCACAGCAGTGTTCATATGGGATGCCAGCATGGAAGTGGCCAGCTTTAAGCCACTGTGCCATAATAGCCTCTCAATGCAAAATTGCCATCGCCATCCAAAAGCAGATTTTAAAAGTTCCCATTGAGCCCTGGGACTCTTTCAGCACTTCTGAGAGCACCTCTCTTTATGGCCAGGTTTCTCATATTAGCAACACTCCTTAGATTGAAATAAACTTTCAGAAGACTGACCCAAAAGACCTTGGGCAAATCCCTCATCTATTTTTAATTAGGCTACAGATTTGTACTAGATATATTCTTGGCCAGCTCCTTTGTCCTAAAATCTGAGGATGGAAATCAGAGGATCTCAGTACATAAAGATCAGAAAAAAAATTCATAGGCCAAGTTGAGGTTCCTTAGTAGATCAAATGTGATAGGTATTATCTGAAGAAATGAAACAAAATTCAGTTTAAAAAATGGGAACCCAAAGATCAAGATTTGGAATAACGAAAATAGATTTAGGCATGGAGAAAGAAGTCTGAGAAATAAAAGCAGAAGCCAAAGTGCCCAGTGTTTTAATCATTTACTTAATTTATTGGTTATCTGCAAGATCCAGCTGATACCTGTCATTATGTGTTAGGTGGAGGTAAAAAAAAAAATCTCCCCAGATAAATCATTTAAAAAGAAAAAAATGAATTTTAAAAATTTGGTATATGGAAAGGTCAGAAGGGTAAATATGTACGTTAAGGATACGTGTGTAAGTTCACTCTAAATGACCCTTCCCTGTAGTTGATGTCATTTGTATGTTATATCCACTTATTTTCACCTGAAAAGAACACAAAATAATTTTTGCTCTGTTTAATTTGACTTAAGCCCTTTGAGACCATGATGTTCTTATGGTGGTTTGGGGCACTTATGTTTTCGTCCCTTGGGTAACAGATGTTTGTTAAGCTCTACATGTAATTGCCTGTGAGTCTGAATCTTCTACTGTTCATAAAGAAATTACTTTGATTTCGTCTTTTCACTATATTTTACTGAAATCTACATTTAATTCATAAATTATTTTTTTTTCACAATGGAGAAAAGAAAGATAATTGTCCTAGATTCACACCTGGAAAATAAATCAGCACTTTTTTTTCCCTTGTAAGACAAAAGCAGGAAAGAACCAAGGCTGAGGTTTGACTGTTAAATCTCTGCACTCATGTGAATTATGGGTACAACGAGACATCATCCTCAAACTCACACAGATGATTAAACTCAGGTGTCTTCACATTAATAGTTGGTGGATTAAAGGTGGGGACTTGCTCTAGTTAAGATTCTGAGAGATGCGTGGTCTCTAGGATATCGGAGGCATGCCCTCAGAAGGTGATCATGGGAGTGGGTTGATTGTGTGAATTCATATTCTGCCTCCACTCTCTCTGCTTTATAACCACTGATCATACCTCAATACCTGTCATGGAGGCATACCATCATGGGCATTCCACCAGACCCTCGCCTAAAGGGCTGCCTGGTCCTGAGCTGTAACCTTCAGAGTGTAAGCTGACATAGCCCCTTTTTCTTCCCAAGAAGTCCCTCCTGGGGATTTTAGTTGTAATAATGAAAACTAGACACAGACTTCCCTAAAGAAATGTCTCTGATATCCTAGTTGGCTTCTAGTTCAATTTGCTTGTAACTTATCAACTACTGTTTAAATACTGACAATCATTCCTGTGTCCTTCAGTTATATTCCTACTTAGTTCTTACCTACTGAGGTTATAAAATACAATAGAAATAATCACAATTTAGAGGCTAGTTATATGGTTACATAGATGAACATTTATTAAAATGAGACAAAATGGCAGTTTTTTCTGTTATGTTTTTTTAACATTTTATTATCATTTTATTATCATTTTATAATACAGTTCCATATTCCCTTATCCCCCCCCACCTTGTTTCTCTATATCATTACTAACCTATAGTTCTTCATACTAAGTCATATGTCCATCAATGCAGGCATGGACAATGGCAGAGAGTCCAGAATCCTATTGTCAAGATATAGTAAACAGTTTCATTGTAAGTCCATCTTTGTCTTGAAGCAGAAATGCACACTACACTGCATCCTCACATCTGGATGTTAGTCTCCATTTCACAGCTACTGTACATCCCCTTAAATGAAAAGTCATGATACAAAATCAACAATAAAAAGAAAAATAGAAATTTACAATGCCATGAGGTTAAATAACATGTTACTAGATATGACAGTCTCCATTACACGGCTACTATACATCCCCTTATATGAAAAGCCACAAAACAAAATCAACATCCGGGAGAAAAAAGAAATTAACAACACCAAGAAGTTAAATAACATGCTATTAAATGACTAATGTGTAGCTGAAGAAATGAAAATCAAGAACCTTCTTGAAGAAAATGATGCCACTGCATGATTTATGAGTCATTGAATGATTTAATCAGAAGAAAGAGAACAAAACCCATGTGATATAGTTTCTGCTGATCTTTGTTGAAGTGTGTCTCCTCCAGACAATAAACAGATGGGTTTTGTTTTTTAATCCAGTCTGCTAATCTATGACGTTTGATTGAGCTTAAGCCATTTACATTCAGAGTTTAATATACATCGGTGTTACTTTGGTCCTGTCATTTTAGAAATGGGTTGTTCATTGGTTTAGTCTTCTGCTGTCTTTTTACTGGGATGTTCTTCCCATTTGCCTTTGGTTTTGGTAGGTGCTATTCCTCTTCTCTGTCAAGAGAACATCTTGAAGTATCATTTGTAGGGCAGGTTTGGAAAAGGCAAATTCTTTTAACTTCTTTACTGTGAAAGAATTTTATTTCATTTTCAAAGACGAAAGAAAGCTTTGCTGGATGTGTTATCCTAGGCCGACAATTTTTTTTCTTTTAGAATTTGAAATTTGTCACTCCATTCTCTTCTTGCCTGTAGAGTTTCCGGTGAGAGGTCAACTGTGAGTTTAATTGGCATTCCTTTATGTGTCAATTGATTTTTTTCACGTGCACATTTAAGGATCTTTTCCTTATGTTCAATTGAAGAGAGCTTGAAGATCATGTGTCTTGGTGAAGATTGCTTTTGATCAAGCCTGTTGGGAGTTCTGTGCCCCTCCTGGAACTTGTTTCCCAATTCTTTCTCCAGATTAGGGAAATTTTCCTTCATTATTTCATTAAATACATTTGCAAACTCAGCTTCTCTTTCTGTACCTTCTGGGACTCTCATAACTCCTATATTTGGCCTCTTAATAGTGTCTTTCAATTCTTGAATACTTTTTTTGGCCTGATCCAGCTCTGCTTCCAGCTTTTTGTTTGCTTCTCCCTGGTGACAGGAAATACCTTCCAATTCTGAGATTCTTTCTTCTGCCTCCTTCATTCTATTTTGGAGACTCTCCACTGTACTTTTAATTTGCTCTGCTGTGTTCTTACTTTCTGATATATCAGCCTTGATTTGCTTTATTGCTTCCTTAAATTCTTTGAACTCTTGCATGAGCTTCTCATTGCTGATCAGAAGCTTTAAAATGAGTCTTATGAATTCTGTGTCCCCCATTTTCTCGATGTCTTCCTCAGTTAACTCTGAGGTTGGCATAGGGTTTTGCTCCTTTGCAGGGGAGTTTTCAGTAATATTCATTGTGCCTTTGTCTCTTTTGCTCTTGATCATTGTACTTCTGGTTAGCAGAGTCTTCTTGGGGCAGGTTTCTAAGCTGTGTCACCCACAGGTCTACAATGTGATTTTACTTATTACGATTGTTACACAACCTTTTTGCTTGTAGCCACTTGTGCCACAACCTCCAGCGAGTTCCAGGTCTGGGTTCTTATGTCAGATTTCCACTGTGGTCTCCATAGCCCCAGTTCTTGGCTCACCACTCTCCGCCTCCTGTGAAACTGTGCTGAGGCTGCACCGTTGTCTCTGCAACCTTTCTCCCACTTCCAGTTGGAGTATGTCCCAGGATTAGAGAGACACCAGGTGTCTTATATAATTAGGTTGTTGGTGGTGCTGATCTTGTCGGAACCTGTTGGACGTTAGGTCTGGGTGCCACACGGACCTATTTTGACCTGTACGATGCCACAGTCAGTATTATTTTCCTGTAGGACCAGTGCAATCCAGTAAACTCAGTGAGTTCTCGCGAGCTCAGCACATGCACAGTTCACTGTTGTCTCCTGCTGTCCCAAAGCTATTGCCACAGTGTACAAAATGGCGCCTGACATACCACCACTATAGTTCTTGATCTGTTGGCCATCAGATCCGAGGGCTACCCAGACCCGCGCTAGGTGAAACCCGTAGAATGCCACCTCAATGCAGTTCACCGAGTCAGAAATGAGTTCACTCCCAGCTCAGCGCATGCTCAGTCCTTTCCCTTGCCCTTTCCTGCTTACGCAAAATGGTGCCCAATTCAGCTCTATGGGGCTAACTGGGCTATGAAATCCACCCTGTTCTCACACTGCCTGTCTGAGATCTGCTGCTCTGTGTCTGCTCCTGGTCAAATCAAACAGACCAGCAGGACAGACAGTTCTTTGTCTGGGTTCACCTCCCAAGCTCCCAGTGAAAGTTCCTTCCCACCGGGTTGCTGGTGGAGTTCAGATGGCCATTAGCTGAATGCCGCTGCAGCATCAGTCACTGCAAAACCACACCGTTGTGTCTGCTGTTTTCCTATGTCTGTCAGTCTCCAGGTACCCCTCTGCTGTTGTTCTGTCCTCTCCTATTTCCTGGATTGTGTCCTCTCTGCTTCATCCTGATTAGATGTTTCTCCGTCCGTTTAAACGTGTCCTTATCCTATTCCGCCATCTTGATTCTCTTGTTATGAAATTTTTAACAGATTTACTTATTTAAAAAAAGATATTTCTTTGAAAGGCAGAGTTACAGACAGGGAAAGATAAAGAGAGAAAAATCTTCCATTATTTGGCTCATTCCCTAAATGGCCACAACAGCTGGGTCTGGATAGGACCAAAACCAGGAGCCTGGAAGTCCATTCCAATGTAACGAGTGGTGGTTAGGGGCCCACTTGTGCCATTTTTTGCAGCTTTTGTAGGTGTATTTGCAGGGACCCAGCTGAGATTCAAATCAAAACTCACATGAGATTCCAGCATCACAGGCAAAGGCTTAACACACTGTGCCACATCACTGGCTCCTAGGCTTACTTTTTATACTACTGTTTTAACATATTATTCTAAGGATCAGATTTCATAATCACTTATTTAACCTAAACATAAGTCTTGGATAGTTGGGGATTTTTAATTCAAATAATCAACATCAATCCCAGGAAGGGGACTGATTCTTTGAAAATGGAAAAAAAAAAAAAGCTTAAGGAAAGCATATACACTTCCTAATACTGAAAAATAATTTATACAACAATGAATAACATAAAGAAAGTGACATGTGATAAGAGCAAAGATATGTTTTCTTACTGCAAGCACTATACAGCAGATAGCCACAGGGAGAGATGTGTCTTCGTTGTGTCAATGCTTTTTTCGTTGATGTATTTTGGACACCCTTCACATGTGAAGGAAGCAATAGTTTGTTTTAATTGACAGGCACTAAAATTAAAAGATTAAACAGGTAGAAAACAATGGCATTCAGCATTATGTGAGAGCGCCAGGATACAGGAGGCCCACAGTCTCATACAGGCAGCGCCTCCTTGTCAGAACAAGGGTAGACACATCTGCTTTATCCTGCAACAAACGATTCTGGTGTTGTTAGAGAAAGAAGAGTATGATATTACTAGATATTAATAAAGGTATAATAAAAGTTTCTTGTTACAAACAGTTATTTTGGGGTGGGCATTTAGTATTGTTTAAGAGGCTGATTGATCTGCATCCATGAAAGAGTGCCTGAAGTTGACTCCCAGCTCAGCGTGCATCTCCAGCTTTCTGCAGATGTGCACTCTAGGAGGCTGCAGGTGGTGGTCCTGGTTTTGGAATGAACTAGAAGATGGAAGATCTTTGTTTCTGCCTCTCTCTGCACTTTCCTCAGATTTTTTTTTTATTACAGTATTCAACATAATCGTGAACTATACAGTTATTGATGTTAGCTTCTCACCTATACAATGAGTAAATTAAGGCACACCTACTGTAATTTATTAAAGATTCTTTTGGTAGTTAGTTGGGAAGCTGAGATTCATTAAAAGCGTCTTTGTTCTTAACAAACTCTCTTTATGACACAAGTGATCTTCACTTGAATTTTCCCCCTTTTCAAGTTTGTCTATGCTGAATACATAATTTTGTCTACTACTCCTTTTTTTAAAACATGAAGGACATTACTAGGCTACTGCTAATTGCAATTCATGTACTAGTTTTTCATATTTCATAAGGAAATAATTATCTTACCATATACATTGGCATCTAGAGTATTTCTTTTGCCATTGACATCAATTATTTAAGATAAAATTCTATAAATGGCTGGCACATTAAAAAGTTTTCTAGGGTGTTTGAATTTATCTTTTACAATTTGGTCATTGTTACTTCCTTTTGAGGTGGCATTGAGGTTAGTTCAAACTCCACAGTTGGAAATGAGCTCAGTTCAGGCAAACGAGATGGGTGAAATTACCAGTAATGGGATATACTGAATCTTTCACCTCCAGGCAGCTGGTTTAGATATAGCCTGAGGTGGAAGAAGCAGAGAGCTCTTTTAGTCTGACAGTTTCCTGTTAGCTCTGGTGAAATGAGTTGGTGGTGTCATACCAGTTCCTATAGTCAGGTGTCCACATTGTAATTGGTACCAGACATTACAATCTCTGCAGAGAGTTCTAGAGGGCAAATAGCATTATATTTTTCTAACTCTGAGGGAGTCAAGCAGACAAAAGTTTAGTCTCATAGTGAGAAATGGTCCCCTTTCTTTGCCTTTAGTATCTGAATAGTATACATTAATAAACTGCTGCATTGTGTCTAACCAGGGTCATTAAACTATTGTAAAATCTAGGGATAAATAATTGTTCAAACAGCTTTAATATTTTAAAAATGACAGATTACCAGTCTCTCTTCTCCCCCCCCCCTCTTTTTCTGGGTCTCTGTCTCTGTTTCACATACATACATAGTCAGGAAACAACATGTAGAATCCACAATTCTAAACAGCATTTATGACAAAATCTAGCCTTCCATAGTAATGTACTTTAAAATAAAAATAAGAAATTTTAGTAGTTTTTTTCATTTTTTTCATTACTAACAAAAACATTTTCAGTTTCACATCGAGTATTGTAATGGACAGCCAGAGCTTAAGCAAGTGAAAGCCAGCTGAATGAGATTTGTCTCCTTTGCTTACATTTTGATACCATAAAGGAAGAAGAATTTCAATCTAGACTATATAGTAATTTTCTGACTGATTTTATATGTATTTCCTCTTTCTATGCATTCACTGGATACCAATTCAATTATTTTTTTTCCCTACAGTTGTCATGTCATTTGGGGTTTTGCTTCAGGTTCTTTCTTCTGCTTCAGGTTTTTACAGGAAAGAAGGCAATAGCAGAACAAATTAACCAAATAAAACACTGTAAATTTTCAGCAATTTCCAATTCATGGCTAAACATTCATTCCCATGTGTGCACTCCAGACTCTCTTTAATTTGTGTGCGTTGTTTTAGGCTTCAGGATAGAAACAACTGAGGGTTCCATTCCCTCACTCCCTGAGCAACATTTCACATTACATCAGACATAGAAATCTAGCACATTTATAACAATATTTGTAGCAGAATGAAGCTTCATCCGGCCACAGTAAATTATTTTGTATTTTTAAAAACATAGATGTAGACATATGTTTATCTTTAAAATACACTAAGTCAAAGATTCTTAGATAGGAAAACAGATTTAGAGTCTCTCACAGTTTTGCAGAAGCTGAAATTGAGAAGCAGATAAAGTAATTTCTCCAAGATTTTGTTATTATTATGGTTGAAGGCTATCTGTATGACCTGTGTTTTGAATTTTATATCCATGCTTTCCAAAGAAATGAACTGAAATGGATGGAGGATTTAGCTTTTCCACAGTTTTATTTTAAAATGAATCAGGAAAACAGCACTTCATATATTCTTTATTTAATTATCAAATAATGTGAAAAAGCAGTGTTTTTGCCAGAACTTACAATACATGTTCTCTTTAAATATGTAAATCAAAGCATGATTAACAATGAAGTAAACTCTTTGCTAGCAGAGATTCTTTCATGAGATCTGGGATATCAGCCTGTGTGAATCTTTCCTCTTGTTCTCAGTGTGACATATGCGGGTTTCTTTTCATGAAGTTCTGTTTATCATCTAAATTTGAACAAATGCTTTATGTCTTCCCGCATTTCTCTAGATACTTTCACCAACTCTATCATCAATGATGATATAAAAATTCATGAGTGGAAAAAAAATATTGTTCTATGAGAACTCTGCCTTATCAAGTATTATCCCGATGGGGTCTCCTGTATCAGCTCATTCAGGGCTCAAAAGGAGACCATGGAGATGGCGGGGAAACTCTTAAATGTATCAATGCACA
Source organism: Ochotona princeps (assembly GCF_030435755.1). Classification (NCBI taxonomy): domain Eukaryota; kingdom Metazoa; phylum Chordata; class Mammalia; order Lagomorpha; family Ochotonidae; genus Ochotona; species Ochotona princeps. The sequence goes on from NC_080836.1 coordinate 23,906,050, forward strand.
AGAGTTATAATGTCCACTTGATTGCTATAGCTAGCTATTTTGCACCAGCATGTCCTCACTTACCTCCAAAATTCAATTGCCGACTCTGGATTTAAAAGCAGATTAATGAACCATTAACAAGCTCTGCAAGAGTGTTCTCTCCAATAGCAATCAATAGCTGCTTCTCTCTGCTGTACATAATTTCTATGCTCCCAGAGATATTTGTTTGATTAATTGATCATTACTGCCTTGCTGGATAACATGCATTTACTAGGAAATAGCTGAAGGCTTAGCTTTTAAGACAGCAGCAAATTATTACCTGTAATAGAAATTGCATTCAAGGGCTTGTCACAGTGGCCTAATGACTAAAGTCCTCGCCTTGCATGCCCAGGATCTCTTATGGGCACCGGTTCTAATCATGGCATTCCTGCTGCCCATCCAGCTCCTTGTTTGTGGCCTTGGAAAGCAATCAAGGATGGCCCAAAGTCTTGGCAACTCTGTATCGGAGACCTGGAAGAGGTTCCGAGCTCCTGAACTTGTACAAGCTCAGGTCTGCCCATTGCGTCTGCTTGGGGAGTGAATCATCAGATGGAAGATCTTCCTCTTTGTCCCTTCTCCTCTGTGTGTATCTGCCTTTCCAATAAAAATATAATGAATCTTTTTTAAAAAAAGAAATTGCATTCAAGCAATAGCATGAATACAGGATGAAAACAGGTTGCTGTATATGGTGCATTTAATTATTTGTTTTTATTCACTTCAGATACATTGCCAACTGAACCTTGTACCTTTTCTAGACATACTCATTAGCCTCCTGAAGTACAGAAATACATGATCTTCTAAGCTAACTCTTAAAAGCAAAAACAATCTGGCTCAAGGACAAATCTAGTGTTACAGAGAGAGTCAGATGCAATAATATCCTTCATCAAGGAAACCCTGAATTGTCTCAAAACGCACAGACGTGTGCTAAAAAGCTTCCATGTTGCAATTGAATGCAATGGCCAAAAATGTGCATGTATTCTCCCAGAGAATAAGAACTTTCCACTGTAACTAGACTTGTATCTGAAAACCTAGCTACAATTACGTTTCACATGGCAAGATAGTTTTAGACTTGAAAGGAGAGGAGTTTCAGAATATAGAGCATGTAACATAAAAGGTATGTGTAAGTAACATGTGTTTAAGACTACAAAGGCAAGTATTAGATGCAGTGTTTTAGAACATCATTGGCAATGGTGGGGAGGGTGGAATGAGGGACAGCCTGAGGATATAGCACATTCAGTGGTATGAGAGTCATTTAAAGAAATTTAAAAGGGCCTGGAATTGGCTGAAGGAAGGTTGTATCAATGATGAAATAAAATATTCACCACTATTTTTCCAATGTCTTTTCTCCACATTTGAATGTGAATTGAATCTTTGCTTTTCTTGCCTCAGACTGTAACAACACAAATGCAGGGACCAAAAATGAATTTCAAAAGCATATGTCCTTGGGGAGAAAGTGAAAACACAAATTATAACTAGATTTGGAGAAAGTCTCATCTCTAAAGGTAATCATTTATTCATCTAAAGGTAAATCATTCACTCAACTTGGAGAACAGCAACAATAACAACAAAAAGAAACTCCTCTGCTTTGAAGGAAGTCAGAGTAGAAGGCTTGATAGGAATGTGACTGATGGACATCCTAGAAGCCAATGTATACTCAGAACAAGGGACAGTGCCAGCAGATGAAATAAGTACAGAAACAACCAAGAGTCCTGAAAAAGAAGCAGGCAGGAGGCACCATGGGAACAGCATACAGTAAGGGCCAGGTGCAAAAGCTGAGATGTAAGAATCCTATACATGCTGCACTCAATCACACACCCATCTATGGTCTCCTTAAATATGTAGATATTGACTTACACTTAACAAGGTTATTTTATTTATTTGAGAGGCAGAGCAAGCTCCTATCTATTGACTCACTCCCCAAATGCCTGTAGTACTGGTGCTGGTCAAGACCAAATTCAGGTATCTGAAACTCCAGGAAGGTCTGTCATTGGGTGTCAGGGACCTGATTACTTCAGCCATTATGCAAACATTCAGGAAGCTGAAAACAGTAACTCCAGGACTCACCTAAGCATGCTGATGTGGGAAGAGGGTGTTGCAAATGGCATCTTAACTCCTGTACCAAAAGTCTGTCCCTGTTTACTTTTAACTGGAAACTAGAGTAACCCAGCATCAAATTCTGAAAATAAATGCTTAAGAAATTTCTGAGTTTTCCATTAGTCACATTTCATATCAGTATAAATCATTATAGATTCCCATAGAGGGAAAATAAATATACAACATCGCCTGATTTAGCAAAGAACACAAAAGGTTTTCAAAGGTGAATCAAAGCACCAGTGACAATCTCAGGATCAGTAACTTCAAAACTTTACAATTACAATTTTAACATTTTTTGGTATTCAATTCTATAAATTATGTCAATGTATGGGAATAGGTTCAAATATGCTTTTAAGTGTTTCTTATAAGGTACCATTACTTACTGGTAGAAAAATGACACTTTTCCTCTTATCCAGCTTTGCTAACTCTTTCATCTCAAGCAGTTTCCTTCCCATTTATTCTAATATCTTATGGCCTGGAATCTTCTCCAGCCAGAGACATTTCAGCAGACAAGTTAGGAAAAGATTAAGGGATAGAGCCTGTGTGAGAGACCAGAAGTCCTTCCTGAGACTGAAGATTGCACAGCTGCTTTTAATGTTCTGTGTTTCTCACACCCTGACCCAGTTCATTGCATTTCTGGCCTGATTTATACAAGTTGCGTCTCAAAAAAAATCATGAAACAGAAACAAATTTTTTAGAAGAGTACATTTACTATTAATCAGAAGCTAAATTCAATTTTCATTAGATTTTTAACTTCTGAAGAAAACTTTGTAATTCAGGACATAGATAAAACCTGCATTCAACGCATATTGATTGTGATCTGCGAAACCGCTGGATCAATACAATCAACAGATTCTCCAGTAAAGCCTAGTTTCTGATGACTAATTGAGTGGTGCCTGCAGGATTTATTGTCACTCTTCTCATGAAATCCATTTACATTTGTGTTTGTTTTCCTTTCCTTTTTTAAAATGCAGTATTCAGTTCTTTGAGAACTATTTTTTCTTTTTTTCCAGTGTCATTGGGTTTATCCCCTACATGAGTAATTTTTGTTTTGGTTGCATTTTGGGGATAATTTTTGAAGGAGTGTGCCTTCATTCTAGAGGTCCTTTTTTTTTCTTCCTCTCCCCCTTAGGTTGGAAGAAACAGTGGTAAGTGTGCGAGGACTAAGAAATACTCTTGTCATAGGGGTGAAAGATGAAGAGAAAATTTGACTTCAAAAACATTTTGTCCTAATAGCTACAACACTTGGGAGTGCAAAATATCCAAGATGACATCTCACTTAGCCCTTCTCCCCACTGGGTTCCAATTAGTTCAAAGTACATTTTTTTTAATGTAGGACTCTTTATAAGACGTCAGGGAAATGATGTCAACTCTGCCAGCAACAACAATGTGTAAGTGCAGCTTCAACCAGAACAAGCCAGTTTCTGTCCCCAGACACAGGCTTCTTTGTATGAGCTCTGCAAAACAACATGTTCTTAGAGCTGTCATGATTTCTCACATTATTGCTTCAGCATCTTTACATTTTAATTTTGGAAAAAAAAACTATATGTTGAAGAATACACCAAAGGCTTCAGTGTGTGTGTGTGTGTGTGTGTGTGTGATTTCTTTAAAATTCATTTCCGTGTAATGATTAGTTTTGGGATGAGTGTTTGTTTTTGTATTTAACAGAAGAGAAAATGAATCAACTGTTTTAAGTTATGGGAATGAGCAAAGACAAAGATTTAGAAATTTCCTCGTCATTGCTGACTTCTTCATCAAGATTCTCTGTGGGGTAAAGTAGAGAAAGGATGCAGTGCCTTACGAGTGTTCTCTAAATTGGAGTTACTGTTGAGGTTAGCAAAGCAATGGAATACACAGAAACAAATAAAGACAACACACTTAAACATATGATTATTCCAGATAGTTTAATCAAACCTCAAATATTTATTCCTAGTGCTGTACCTTGTAAAATTTTATCAAATTTTTAAAAATGTTATTCTCTGATCCTATAGTATCTCAAGATAATTCAGTTTCAAGAATAAAAATGAGATTGCTATTTACTGGATGCAATATGACTTCACCTTTGTCAGGTGAAGAAAGCCAGGCTTCCTTCCATCTGACTCAGAGAACGGTAACCTGGAGTGTGAAGGATGACATTGTTGGAAGCCAAAGCCCTTAGGTTGAACTCTAGTGCTTACATTTATTAACACTGGAGCAATGAACAATTTATTTCATCCTTTGAAATACCAATTTTTATGGCCACACAAATGTTACAAGGATCATATGAAATGATTTCTAAGTATATAAAACAAAGTTTGTCATCCTTAAAAGGAGGAAAGGAGGCTATATTCTTTCTATTCTGATAATTATCATCATGAAGTTTATTTTGATGCTGATGATATAAAGTGCTATTGGCGTCTGTCTTTTGTTTTTCTAGTATTCATGAAAATAAAGAGGGAAGGTACTTGGCAAAATCATGAAATTAATGTAAACTATTTATCATGTATCATTTTATTGCTTAATATTTTTGTGTTTTATTTTCAACTACCTCAATACAAGCATTCAAATTTATACAAAATTATTCATTCAGGTTTATTTTGTTTAAAGCCAAAGATGAAATCTAATTCCTAATTCCCTTTCTATACTCTCTATATCTGCCACTCTTTCTGCCTGTTTTCCCAGACTTAGTTTTATCATACTTTCAAAGTTAATATTTAACTCCATGGTTCTATATATGGCTTAAGCGTGGGTTTGGGGACCAGTTTGAAGGGACTTGTAGATCAAAGCTCTCCTGTTTTTCTATAAGAATAGAGTTAAAAGAAGAAGTTTAGGAAAGAATAAATTTTTTTCTTCACAAACTCTGCACTCGAATGTGTCCCGACTTTCTTTAGTACCATTAGAAGTGTAAGTGATTGTGATAGTTTCCCGGATTTAACTCATTGGATGTTTGCTTCCTTGAATCAGACTACATTAGTCTGGAAATAGCCTAGACAAGACTGGGTGTAGATCACTTTTTATAGTTGCGTTCTCTCCTCCTTCAGGTAACCCTCTTTATTCGCTTACTCTGCCCCAAACAACCTTGTTGCGTTCACACTGGTTCTAAGAAGTGTACTGGATGATGCAGTCACTTCTAATAAAACCTAAAGTCCCCTGTTGCCCTTCCTGCTCTATTGGTAGCCAGTGTAATCCATGCTGGCTACATTCTAAAAGGATGTGTTTCAAGTTATATCAAAGTGTTAATACATCAACAGCTAATGTCTCCCATTTTAAGACATCTTAGCAGCACCCCTCAGAATGTCAAATATTTGAAAGAATAATGGGGAAACAGCACTTTTCAGAATATCTGTTCAGCCTTTATTTTCCAAATGCCTTATAATTTAGTGTCTAAGAGTTATACTGCCAGTAGAACAATAATGTTGAATCAATAAACTCAAGCTTTTACCTGCAAAGCAAAAAGAAACAGAAGAAAGGGAAATAAAAATGTTCCGTGGATGAAAAATACCCATATGGAGAAATTTTATTAAGATAGAAAATATAGACCACTGAAAAGAAAGCCTTTCTAATCTTTAAGGAATCTCTCTCCACTTCAGCCTCTGCCTCCACCCCATCAACCTCGATCTCAACCTAAATCTCTCTATCAATATATCTGTATCTATATCTATATCTATATCTATATCTATGGCTTTATCATTATTTCCAATGAAATGAATGCAGAAAATAATATCCTTGAAGTCTCTTTAGAAATCTGTTCAAACTACATAAACAGGAAAATACATCCTTAAATATTTATTTATTATATGCATATCTTCATGTGTCTTCAGAAAATAATTATCTTTTCATTCAGCCAAATGGTGTTTGGAAATTTTAATACTCTTATTAAAACCAAGTTCAAAAGAAATGCATATGCACTACAAAAATTAAGGGGAAAAGCTTAGAGGTACTCATTCTGTATTAGAATATCATTGCCACATTTTGTTAAATATCAAGAACAGTTTATCTCCCTGATTCTTTCAGAATTACCCATACTCCTAAGGCAATGACATGTTAAAGAGGGTGTTTCCAAGAATGAAAGACTTTTGATGAAAGAAATTATTTTAGATCAAGACTACACCATTTCCCAAAGTGGCCATCTGGGATATTACATTGTTTTATCATTATTAATCCTGGCAAAAGTCAAAGCCTGCCCTTGAGGCCTTCATCTTTTAAAAGGTGTTCTAGGCCACCATGAAAGCACAGATTATCTGAGATGGGAAAAAAGTTAGCTGTTGTCTAGTCCAATAGATCACTCTAGAAACAGAAACAAGGATTGCTTTTTGGCCTTTTGGTTAAAATCAAACATGAAAACTGAAACAAAAAGAGATGGCTGACCTGTTCTCTCTCACACAGCTGTATCAGACACATGATTAACATTCCATATACATTCTATTATCTGTGGTCCTGAGCACAATGGATTTAGCTGAATTTTTGTATTACTGCATGGGTAATATGAAAATGGAAAATGAAATGGATAAATTCAGACATAGAAGGAGGTGAGAAAATGAGTAATTTTCAATTTTGTGAAATCTGATAACATAGAATGTATGGTTGAGAATTCCTTATCTCCTATTTATTTTATTTGAAGATGTATGTATTTTATTAAAAGCAAAATTACAGAGAAGGAGAGAACATTGCACATGCTGATAGGAGGACCACCCAAATGGCAACAATAGTCAGAGCTGGACCACACCTCAGCCAGGAATTACGAGCTTTATCCAGGTATTCCATATGCGTGCAGGAGCCCAGGGATTTTAGCCATCTTTCAATGCTTTTGCAAGTATATTAGCAGGAAGTAGAATTGGAAGTGGATGTTGATGCTGTAGGTGGTGGCTTATGTCTTAGTGATGGCCCCTTCCTACGTAATTTAATGTGTAATCAGAAATTGCCTTCATTTCTGACAAATGGTCAAGACAGAGCTCCAGATTAAAAATACTCCTTCTCTCAAATGAATGACTTCCAACAAATAATAGTTTGCATCACTCAATATCTAAAATTTGACTAGAGGTGCAGCTGGAGAGCTTGTTGTTTTATATGGATATATCTATTACACCTATATCTACCTCCAAAATTTAACTTAAGTGTAGGAAATTGGATATATAAGTTGATTAGATAGATGAATAGGCACTAGATGCATACATGTACACGAGGCTAAAATGTAAAATTTTGTGTATCATTTATATAGGAAGACATGGTTGTCTCCAAGGTATCACAGATATTTATGATTTTTATAGTTACTGATGGCTAGACTCCTCCAGGCTAGTTAGGGTGTTTTTAACATGATCCAAAGAATAATTTGAGATAATAAAGTTAGATGCTGGTCAGCTCTGAGCTACACAGATATTGTGGAAAGTTTTGTATATTCATCTTCCAACTGCTTGAAGAAGTTCAACTATTCAGGTTTAGAGATACATTCAAAATGCTTGCAATAATTTTTACCAACTGCATGCACTGATTTCTCTATATATAACCTGTTTTCAACTCCATTAGGAGCTTCTAGAAGGCAGTGTTAATTTTGCCAGTTCATCTTGTGCAGTCAAGCATTTGACAAATGTCTGCTTATGTTGTCCTTGGTGTTATTGTTGATGCTGAGGATGGAGCAGTGCTTAGACAAGAGCAATGTTCCTGTGCTCAAGCAGCTTCATTCCCACTGAGAAAAGAACCATATCAATATTCTGAAGAGACAAATGAATCAGATAATTTTAGGCTGTGTTCATTGTCACATGCAAATAAATACATGATGATAGTGTTGAGAATGAATACAGAACCATGAGAAAATGCTTCTGAGAAGGTGACATTTGAGTTAATATCTGAATGACAACAAGTGTTCTAATAGTCACACAGTCCTGCTTGTCGATGAATGCAGCAATTAAAACATTATCTTTAATTATAAGATCATTTTACATGTCTATGTTCTATATGTCCATCTATCTACATATGTATCTATTGGTATTGTCAAATTTGGTTTCAATGAAATTTAGATGAAATATAAAAAAAACAGCATTTTTGTTAGGTAGAAAATTGGCTACTGATCTTATCCAGCCTATCCAGATGACAAATTACTCTTAAATTAAGAAATTACACCATGAGGAAGAGGCAATGTATTTTGGAGTAATAAGGTCACTTTTCTTAATGCTTCAGAAATACTATAAAATAGTTAGCATTAGAACTTTGTGAACATACAAGAATATTTTAAATACCTTCAGGATATGTCTTACATACTATTTCTTTTATATAACAGAGTATTGTGGTAACTTAAATTTGTTGTTCCATAGTGATCACATGGAGAATCTAAGGTAGAGAAGTATTTGTCTAGAAGACATTTGTGGAGGCAGCTTCCTCTGAAGCAGGGAATTAAACACTGAGCTAGAAGAATTCCCCAATGATTGTCAGTAAATTGTAGAAGCTTGTGCTGAAAGAGACAAATGTAGTACAGAATGAAAAGATGCTTTTATTCGTCTAAGTAAATTAGATAGGAAGAATGCTATGAAAACTACTGAGCTACAAAACTGTTTAATAAAAATAATGAAAGACTGAATAGTGAAAATCAAGAGACAGCTAAAGTCCCTGTATTGATACTGCTTTTACAGGGAAGGCATATGCAAAAACAGAAAAATTAATAAGTTCGTAAGATCATAAAATAGGCATATGAAAATATTATACTAATGTAAAAGTCCCTTACTTGATCACTCTTCACTGAGGTTATGCAAAAATTAAGTATAATATTGTGTAATCATCACTTTTATTTTTAAACACTTCATAGTTAGACATAGAAATAAGCATAAATGATTAAATATCAAAGTACTCATTAATAACTCTCCAAATGGATATTGCCCACTTCTCTTTTAAGTATTTGTGGCAGTAAAGAATTAATACAAAAGTAAGCTAGTTTGATCTGAAATGTGTGATCCTGTGCAACATTGGCTAAACTCCTTCTGAGAAGGAAATTCAGGAAATGAATGTGCAGGGTCATTTGGAAAGTAGAAATGACTAGACCTGGTGATTTGCTATGTTGCTACACAAGTGGATAAAGCTAAAGAATAATGAAGCTGAGTGGAATTTGAAGAGAGTATCTGCTGTGTCTCTGGTTTCTCTACCGAAAGAAAAGGAAACCCTGAGATGAGAGGGTATGTTTGTTTTGAATTTGCTCAAAAATTTCAAGTCAGCTTCATTTGAGCCTTTGCCCTCTGTATTTCACCCTTATACACTGCAGTGTCTGCTAATCAAAGAAGTAGCAGATTTCCCTACATTACTGTTCTCCCTAAACACTAATGTTCACTCCATGACAGTTCTGCCTTGTTTTTGTAAAGTAACTAAAAATAGCCACTTGGGAAACAGCCTAAAATTTGCGGTCAGTTCCTCTGTGTGCCAGCATGAACCAAATTTATTTTCATAAGGTTTATTTTGCATTTGTGTTTGAAAGTAGAGTGACAGTGTAGGACAGGAAGAAACAAGAGATTTTCCATCCACTAGTTTCCTCCCTAATGTCCATAACTGTTCAGGATGGGCCAATGCCAAAACCAAGACCCAGGAACTCCTTCTAGGTATCCATGGGGATGGCAAGGTCACAGATTTTCGTGTCATCTCATACTGCCTTGCCAGGTTTGTTAGCAGAAAACTGGATTAAAACAGGAGTGGCCAGGACTCAAAATTGATACAGCAATATGAACTGCTGGCATGGCATGTGGCAATTTAGCTTGCTCTACCACCATGCTGGCCCATGCAATGTTCATTTTTAAAGATTTATGTATTTTTATTGGAAAGGCAGATATACAGAGAGGAGGAGAGACAGAGAGGAAGATCTATCTGCTGATTCACTCACCAAGTGACTGCAATGGGTTTAGCTGAACCTATCAGAAGCCAGGAGCCAGGAACTCTTCTGGGTCTCCCACATGGGCGCAGAGTCCCAAGGCCTTGGGGCCATCCTCAACTGCCTTCCCAGGCCACAAGCTGGGAGCTGGATGGGAAGTAGGGCCGCTGGGATTAGAACAGTTGACCATATGGGATCCTGGTGCGTGCAAGGTGAGGACTTTAACCATATGCTATCGCACTGGTTCCATGCAATGTGCATTTTTGACACAAGCTTTTCATCTAGTCTGCTCCATTTCTGATGCAGCTATCACTTCTGATTCAGCTCCCTGCTGGTAGCCTGGGAAAAATAACTATGATTAACGGGCAAATTGCAGTAAATATGCTAATAAAAAGATTAAAATAAATCAGATTTTTCCTGTTTAATGAGAAATAGTCCTCATATATAAATGAGGTATTTATAACTTGGCTAATTAAGTTAACTTCAACATACAAGATAGTTTGAAAGAATACTAAATACACTACTTCAAAGAGTGGCGGTAACAGTGTTAAAATCATTTCCATCAGAGGAATAGCAATCTGAGCTTTAGGAAAGAATTCTCACACGTGTGTTTAGTTCAGTATCACATTCTTTTCCTCCTTCCTCATACATATCCCTGTAACACTGTTAATTTATTATTTTTGAAAGAACAACTCAGCATGCCATAAGTGTCTCAAGAAGGAACACTGGATTTCAAACAGAAATGAAAGAGTTGGGGAGAAATTAATAAATATACCCAGGAGTGTCTCAGGGCATTTATGATCTGGAGATAGATTTTGCTGCTTCCATTTAGCAGGAAAGGCAAATAGAAGTTACTGCTTCACTTATTCCAGTGTTCTTAATCTCTTGGGGTGTAATTCTCTGAAACTGTATCTCATTTTTCTTATAACTATCTTCATGCCCACTCTGTAGTATATACATATCCTTGTCATGCCTGTTCATAATAGTCTCTGTTCTCAAAGTCAGCATGGGTTTCTGGTTTAGGTCCCCACCATTAAATGAATCATTTTCATGGTTTGAGTTCAAGTGCAAAAGAATAGGATTCAGGACTCCATAATCACCAGTTGGTTCAAGCTCATGTTTTGCCTATGGTTGAGTTAAAAGGAAAGGTTTGGAGAAAAGAGGAAAATGGAATTTCTGAAAATTCTCTGGGAATGGGATCTCCTGCCATCGTGTTGAGCATTAAATGAACCAATACCTTCAGTAATATCCTACATAATTACCAAATATTTTAAAAAACAAAACTAATGCAGATAGTAAGTTTGAACATTGTACAATTTAATGGGAGTATGGATCAAGGTATCATTAGCTATTTTCAATAAATTTTTTGTAGATTTCATGCTGAGCTGTTATTGTGCTATGATTGATGTAATTGTTTTAAGGTCAAACATTTACATCGAGTCCTGCGATATTTTTTATGTTAAGTAAACAGAAAAAATATAACTGCCTATGTTGAGATAAAGCTGCATCTGAATATGTACAAAACACCCTAAGTAACAGATCATGATTCAAGCATTAGCAAATTAAGAATGTGTGCTCTTATTAGCTTCCCATTGACATAACTAACTGCTTGCTTTCCATAAGACCTTGCTTCCTGATTGTTTTTAGGGTGATATTTTCTAAGCTTTACACTCTCACATAAACTGCAAACCCAGCAACACTGTGAAGTCTTAATGCACATCAATTATCTTGATGGATCTATTCAAAGCAGAAAACTCTTAGTTTAACAAATGAACACTTTAACTTTCATTATGATGAGGCAATTTTTCATATGAATTTCTTCCCTTCTCTTGATATTAAACATTATGTTGGTTCTTGTGTTTATGTGTTGATGTGCCAGTCTGTTCTTAGCTTGTTTTTGAATGAATATTGGCTAATTGAAAGCATTAACAAGAGTTAGATGTCCTTTTGGGATTGTCTGTAACCTTGATAATTCTCACATCTCATAAAGGTGCTCATTTTTACTGGAATATTCTATTATCATCTTAAACTTAAATACATTATGGTTAAGCATGATGTTGCATCCCATGCCAGAGTACAGGTTCAGATAACTTCTACACCACTTCTGACATCTGCCAGTACATCCTGTAAGGCAGCATATAGTTTCTCAAATATTTGGATTCCTGCCACCACTTTGGCAGACTGAGGGAGTCCCAGGTCCCTGACTTCAGGCTGACTGAGCCCTGATTGTTGCAGATATTTGGGGATTTGGGTAGTGAAACAGCAGACAATCTCTCTTTCTCTCTCTCTCTCTCTCTGTCTCTCTCTCATTCAATGTTTTAGTTTTCCATTTCTTTCTCATTCTATATTTTAGTTTTCCTTTACATTTTTTAAATGGTACATCATTTTTAAAGATGTGAAGAACATTAGAAAACACAATTTCATCCACTATCAATTTTCTTTATTTTTTTTGTTAAAGATTTAATCATTTTATTACAGCCAGATATACACAGAGGAGGAGAGACAGAGAGGAAGATCTTCCGTCCAATGATTCACTCCCCAAGTGAGCCGCAACGGGCTGGTGCGCGCCGATCTGATGCCGGGAACCAGGACCCTCTTCCAGGTCTCCCACACGGTTGCAGTGTCCCAGTGCTCTGGGCCGTCCTCGACTGCTTTCCCAGGCCACAAGCAGGGAGCCATCCAATATCAATTTTCAACCAGAGTTTCTTTAAAGAACTTTTTTCTCTCATTGATTTTCAAGTATTTATTATATGATACCACAATTTTTATGTCATTAGTGAGTTACATTCTTTTAAAAAGTAAATTTTCTTCAAGCAAGGTTAACTGGTGATGAGTCATAATTATTGGAATGATTTAGTGAAAATCATTTTCAGATGTAATGAATTTGCCGTGATTTCCATGTTTTGATTAAAGAATCTGTGAAGGCTTACATGAATTTTTTTAATTAAAAAAAAAGGAGAATCTCAAATATGAAGGAGTAAAAGGAGAAGTTTTTATTAACTGACCCACAAGAACATCATTTAAGATATCCCTTTTATTTTCTTACAAATACTTTGCTTAGAAAGAGGACCTTGCCTTTAAAAAGGTCATATGAAGGCTTTGAGTGTCTTGCTTATGTGAAAGGTAAAGGAACAAGAAGGTGTTCTGCAGGGAAAAATCAGGAAAATGTTAACAACTTCCTGTCCCATGACACTAAACACAAATGAAAACAACAACAACAGCAAAACAAATTTAAACAACCCTTATATACAGTTTTATAAATAAGCTATAATTATTGGGTAAATTACAGCAAATATGCATCACAAATAAGATGGATTGAAAATCAGGAATTGTCCTCTTTAATGAAAAATAGTGCTTGTATATAAATGAGGGTGTTTACAACCTGGTTAATTGACTTCTCTTCATCATAAAGGACACTCAGATTGAATGCTAAATACACTCAAGAGTAGTTGAACTCAGACATATGTCCTGACTTTAATGGGGAACTAATTTTAAAATCCAGTGCAAATGGAAATATATTCCCAACTTTACACACACACACACCCCTATTATGTGTCTTCCCTAATTCTAAAACTAATGGTATGTTGCACTGATAATAAAACCCCAGCTCTTGCCAGTTCCTGCAAATTCTTGTAGGATCTGACTTCTCTCTGATTCTTTTGCTTTGGTTCCTAATGTGGTTTCTTTTGCTTCCATGTGCCAGCCTCATTAGGCTTCTTGGAGTCCTTTGAAACATTTGAGCATCTTTTATCCTTTGACCATTGCACTGCTTTACTCATTCCCTAGAGCGGGTTCTTTTCCTAACCATTCTATATATTGCCACCTTCCCCAGTCACCAGGACAGTTTTTATCATACCCATCTATTTCATGTTCTTCCTGGCACCTATCATTGTTTGATAAACAATGATACTACTAGCTATTTTCATGTTCATGTAAATTAAGGTTTGTCTATTGTATCTCACTGCGTATGTGGAACCTAAGACTACTACTCATTATGTAGATTAGGATAAAAGATATCTCTTGTGACTAACAAATGTGAAAATAATTTCTGTCTTTCCAGTAAGCATTTCCTGTTGGCCACATATAGATCTAAAATCTACCAAATGCATAGGAAGGAAGGTCAACTCCCATCACATAAGGTTTATGATCACTTTCAGGAGGTCCAGCAATTTGGAGAACTGGGTACACAGATTTTTGTGGGCAGGATATTTTTCATTTCTGTTCACCTAGTTTTCCACTATTGGTGTATCTAGATAGGAACCCAGAGAATGTGGTTTTTTTTTCTGACATGAAAGAGAAAATACTCATTTGGGGTATTTTGGTGGTTTCTGCTTATTATCAATCTGAAGTGGAGGAAATGCCTTCCCTTCCCAGGCTGTGTCCATTAGAGGGCGTCAGACTTAGGTTCAATCTGGAAATGGAACAATTTTGCACCAGTGAAGTGATTCGGGGAATATTGTATACAGTTTGATCTATGTTTCTTGCTTTTTATTCTGACAATAATGAGGCTACAGATTGTTCACTTCTAGTAACATGGGTACTTGGGATATGATATTACTCTAGGGAGTGAATAACTCCCCAAGGTTCATCTTTATTTACTTTTCACATCTCCAGAGATAACCTTCTCAAACCTTGCTCATGCTAAAAATTCAGCACAAACTTGTCCTCTAATACTCCTGAGATTTTCAGAAATAAAACATATTCTCTGGTTGGGTAGATGGTGCTGGCTTTTGTTTGGTTGAATGACAGAAAATACATTTAAGCAAAATATGTTACTCTGTATTCATTACAGAGAAATTCACAATACTTAGGGTCACAAAAATAATTACAAAATGACAGTTTCTTGCCTTGTTTATTTTGATGCTTTCTGAATTTGTTTTAATGCTAAATCCTTCTTTGTGAAAATGTGTGAAGAATGACTACCCTTGTTAACTGCTTTGAAAACACTTCAGCAGGTTGTTAATTGTCTGACTTCTACGCCTAGGAGATATTTTACTGTGTCTTAAACTTATCTGTTTTATGTATTTCTGCATATTTATTTAGCACGTTTCTCTACGGAAAGTGTAGGCATTCATACCATTTGTATTTGAAATGCACTGAAAATGCCAAGCATATGAGTACATCACAGAATTTAAACAGATGGAAGGAATGACAGCTGGAAGTTAGAACAACATCTGACTTTTGAGAAACTCAAAGATGATTTGGGGGATATTGTAGAGACTCTATTTGTTGCTGCTTCTGCTGGTAGGACTCTAAGTATAAACTAGAACCTGTTGACTTGTGCAATAATTCTTTTGAAGCTCATGCTCTACCTAATTATTTATAGCTAATAGGAAAATAGAGCTTTGACTATAGAAAAAAATAACCTGAGAGTATTTTTTACACCGGGTTGTTATGGTTAGCTCAATGTTAGAAAAGTTGTTTTGAGATACTTTGCATAGTGAAAAACACAAATTGTATCTTGAAAATGAGAGTTCAACTCTTGGGAAATTGTATCATTTCTTCCCACTCTGTTCATCAAACTATTACAAGAATTAACATATTTGTGGAATGAATTAGAAATGAAAGCATAGATAGTAGTGTTTTTCAGGTCACTTACAATAAGAGCAAATCATCAGAAATATTTTACTTGCTAAAGTACATATGCAAAATTGCTCTAGCTCACATCATATATGATGCTGAGAATAGGTATGATCTTATATTTGAACACCAAGAACAAGGTAAGTATGTCTCTTTTCAACACAGCTTTTTGATTGATCCTGGAAGTATCTCCAATGAGCTGCTAAAAATATCTTGGTAATCTGATGCTGCATTTTTTTAGCATTGACTATACCAACAATGCATAATACATTTAAATAGCAGAATGTTGGACTTGTGACTGTTGCTGCAGGACTACACTGTTGGAAAAATACATGGGAATTTTAGGGGAAGGGAGAAGGGAGAGTGGATGGAAGGGGAGAGGAAGAATCCCTGTACCTACAAACTGCATCATACAGAAAAAAGAAAAACATTAAAAATAAAATGTATTCAAATTCAAATGAAAAAGCAAAACTAATTTACTAATGAAAATTAATAACCTGTATAGAAAATCCAAATAACGAAAAGTCTTGAAGTGAGTGCACTTACAATTAGGTCAAGGTTGTAGAATATATGGCTAACTGGTTCTGCAGCTGAGACGCTGCATGGCATTCTCACATTGCACATCATATTGTTAGGGTACAAGTGCTAATTCTGCTGCTGACCACAGTTTTTTTTGCTAATATATGCCCTAGAAGAAAACAGGTAATGAATGACTCACATGTCTGGGTTCTTGCCACTCATGTGGGAGACTCTGACTGAGATCCTAGCTCCAGACATCGAACTTGTCTGGCCCCAGTTATTGGCAGTATGGAGGAGTGAGCTAATAGATGAGAGAAAGGGCCCAGCGGCGTGGCTTGGCGGCTAAAGTTCTCGCCTTGAAAGCCCCAGAATCCCATATGGGCGCCAGTTCTAATCCCGGCAGCTCCACTTCCCATCCAGCTCCCTGCTTGTGGCCTGGGAAAGCAGTTGAGGACGGCCCAATGCATTGGGACCCTGCACCCGTGTGGGAGACCCGGAGGAGGTTCCAGGTTCCCGGCTTTGGATCGGCGCGCATCGGCCCGTTGCGGCTCACTTGGGGAGTGAATCATCGGATGGAAGATCTCCCTCTCTGTCTCTCCTCCTCTGTGTATATCTGGCTGTAATAAAATGAATAAATCTTTAAAAAAAATAGATGAGAGAAAAAACAAAAAAACTTAAAAATAATTTAAGAAATGGTGTGATACTATCACATACCTGTTTGAATGCACAAAACTCTATAATATTAACACCAATGTTGTCTCAGATATGGAATAAAATGACTATCATCCATTGCTAATGGGAGGGCAAAATGATGAAGCTACTTGAAAGACAGTGTGACAGTATCTTTTTTTTTAAAGATTTATTTTATTTTTATTGGAAAGTCAGATATACACAGAGGAGGAAAGACGGAGAAGATGATCTTCTATCTGCTGATTCACTCCCTAAGTGACCACACCAGCCCGAGCTGAGCTGATATGAAGCCAGGAGCCCAGAGCCTCTTCCGGATCTCCCATGTGGGTCCAGGGTCCCAAGGCTTTGGGCCGTCCTCAACTGCTCTCCCAGGCCACAAGCCGGATGCTAGATGGGAATCAGGACTGCCAGGATTAGAACTGGCATCCACATGAGATCCTGGTGCATGCAAGAGAACAACTTTAGCTACTAGGCTACTGTGTTGGGCCCATGACAGTATCTTTTAAAGCTAAATATGGTTGTCCCATATGATGGCCTACTCATGTTATTTGGTTTTATTTCAGTGGCTTGGAATCTTTGTGCAAAGCTTCCATGTTTAAAGCAACTTCATTCATATTTTTTAAAGATTTATTTTTATTGCAAAGTCAGATACATATAGAGAGGAGGTGAAACAGAGAGGAAGATCTTCCGTCCATTGATTCATTCCCCAAGCGGCCTCAAAGACCAGAGCTGAGCTGATCTGAAGCCAGGCGCCAGGAGGTTTTTCATTTTTCCCATGCGGATGCAGGGTCCCAAGACTTTGGGCCATCCTCAACTGCTTTCCCAGGCCACAAGCAGGGAAATAGATGGGAATCAGGGCTACTGGGATAAGAACCGGGGAGCATATGGAATCCCAGATCATTCAAGGCAAGAACTTTAGCAGCTAGGCCACTGTGCCAGGCTCTTCAGTCATAATTTCTTAAAGGCTGAAACAAAAAAAATGTCTATCAATAGGTGAGTGCGTAAATGGACCTCAATAACTGATATAATGAAATATTTCCTGTAGAATATATGGCACCATCAGACATCAAAAGACATGAATTATATTTAGTGTGAATTATTATTTTATGAAGGAAACCAAGCTGAAATATCTGTATGTAGGAGTGTACACACAAATATATGGAATTCTAAGAAACTTAAAACATGTGTGCATGCATAGCTATTTTGGCATTCTAAGAGACACAAAATGATAAAGATGATTAAAAAAAAAAAAAACCTGTGCACCAAGACAGGTGAAGGCAGAGAGCACATTTTTATGGAGATAGAGTTAGCTATCTATAACTACAATAATAGATTCACTACTACACAGTCTATTTCAAAAGTTAGGGCCAGATGGAATACTTAACAAATTGACTGTGGAATTGTGCATTTTTCAAAACTCGTAGAATGTACAATATTGAACTTTGAGATAAACTGTGAATGATAATGATATGTTTGTACAACAATGATCTTACATGGATGAACAATGATACTGATCAGATTCTAACAGGTGTACCACTCTGATAAGGGGCATGGGTTACAAAGGAGATTTTGACTGCATGAGAACAAGGCTATTTGGCTGTATCTCTATTTCACATTTATGTGGCCTTGACATTACTCCTGAAATGAAATTTATTAATTAAAAATAGCTTTGGGTGGAAGGCTTTCAAAGAGAAAAGACTATTGATTTAGACCAGGGGAAGCAATTGGAAGAGAAGCAGAGGCTGAGGAAGCAAATTCTCAAGGGACAGTGGGAGCAAATCTTGCAGGTAGCCTGAAGAAGCTGTGAAGGCCTGTGAACAGTGAACTTGGCAGTGTTTACAGCATGTGACTACTCTCTTGAAGAAGCATAGTTTTTGTTTTTTTTCTCCTCACTAGTTATTTGCTGACATTTTTACCCAATGGATTAATAAATGAAATGAAACTATATCATTGTAGGCATTTTGATAAAAGAGGACCAGGCACAATGGCTCCATGCCTAAATCCTCCACTTGCAAGCACCAGGATCCCATATGGGCACTGGTTAGCATCCACGTAGGAGACCTGGAAGAATCTCCGGTGGCTCCTGGCTTTGGATTTACTCAGCTCTGGCTGTTGCAACCATTTGGGGAGTAAACCAATGGATGGGAGATTTTTCTCTCTGTCTCTCCTTCTCTTCATAAATCTGATCTGCCTTCCTAACAAAAATACAATAAAAAATAGATAAAAGAAGAAAAGATACCTTCTACCCATAAAAACTTTTAATTCTCTAAAATACTCACTACTTAATTACTACTTGCATGATAATCTTCGAATTCACTTTTCTCATTTGCCTTTGCAGTTTTACTGGTTTATACTCAATGCAGTGATATATTCGAAAACAAATGTCCAAGGAGAACAAAGACAGGGTGACTTCCAAGTAGGAACTGTGCATCTTTGAGCTGTTGCTCTTATGGCTTCATGACTGATGGTATTTTCAATCAAAATATCAAATGGCAATTAAAATTACTATTCTGGGTAACATGTGTCTTCTCTCAAACGAGCTCTTGCTTGCAGATCAATATTTCAAACTTTTAAATCCATGTACTATTTAGTTAATAAATCCATGTAATAGTTTATTATTGAAGCCACATTTTCCTGTGTTGTTATGTTGGTGTGAAGCACTCTTGCACTTCAGAACACTGAGGAAAGCATATGGACAGCATGCCACCCTCTGCTGCACAGTGCTCTAGCACAACCCTGAATATTTACATGCAAGATGCTCTACTCATGCAAAAGAAACTTTCTGCTTAGTAGTGATAGTTCACATTCAAATCTGTTTAGTAGCACATTCAAGCATACCGATAACATATGAGCAAAATGAGAAATAATTCTGTGATTTCAGGCTTCACTGAACTAAAGTATAAGGATTCCGAATGAAAGAATTGTTTAATGCTTGCCAGATAAATGACTGTGGGTAGATTGTTTTGACTTTCTTTCCTTAGGAGCTACAAATGAAGATGTGCATTGCTACATGATGCAATTACCATATTTTATCATATGATGTGGCCATTCCACTGAGTGACAACCAGCAGGATTAGTAGAGTTGCTGCCTGCACATGCCCCAAACATGTGGCAAAGGCATGTTTACTACCTAGTTCTTCCCTTTCTTCTTAAGTGTATGAACCAAGGAAGGTGGTACAAAATAAAGAAAATACCTTTTTTAGACATATTTATTTTATTTATTACTTTTGACAGTCTTGACATAATTAGGGTAAAACGGTTCAAGCACTGCAGGAAAATGGGCAAGACAATTAGTTCCATATTGTTTCCTTCATATATCTGATGCAAAAGGAGATTTTAAGGGAGAAGCCCCACTCAGACTCCCACCCACCACAGGTCCCAGATGTGGGGCATGCTCCGAGGGTCCTGCTCAAGTGGTTCTGATAATTCAACAGTTCTAAATTGCTGCCACTCCCACCACTCCAAGCACGATGTGGTCGTTGGAGAATCCACTGATTGACATAGTCCATCATAGAGTCTCTGTTTGCCCAGTATTTTCATTGCCAACATATAGCTGAGGTGGTTGATTGACTTGTTCTGTCCTCTGTCATTTGATGGTTAGCATTCTGAATCTGAAAGCTCGATTGGGAGGATCCCCAAAGAAACTTTGAGGTGTTCCCAGACCAGATTCTTGTATGTACTAGCAAGCACAGGGCCCGGCACAGTCCATTGCCCCGATCAGCTGGTGGTTGCAGTTGCTGGGTTGGTTCTGTTTCCATCCTGTCTTCCACTGGAACCAATGGGTGTTTGCAGTCCAGCCTGGTTCTGCCCAGCACATACTCGGCCCTCACATAAGCCAGTGGGAGCTGCAGCCTAGCCAGAGCGACCCACAATAACCCCCACCAGGCCCGCCCCCTACCCTGGTTTGCCAGTATGTGTGGCAGTACACCAGTCTGTCCCATATTCCCTTCTGCTCTCATACATGTCGATGGATATTAAAACCTTGTTCCATCTAACCAGCTCAACTATCTAGCCTTCACGGATGTTGTTGGTGTCTCTGTCTAGCCACCCCAGCCCCTGTCCTTGTTTTCATGCCCTCCCATGGGGGGTGGTAACCCAAGAGGGAGAAGCCCACTATTTCCCTCCCAGGCCACTCCCACTCCCGGATTATGCACTCTCTAGGTGGTTCTGTGGTTTAACTTGACAGAACCAGCCCCCAGTGCCAGCTTCTGCCAGCTGATGCTGTGGCTAAGCCCCAACAACCCTCAGCCACTCTAATTATAGATGGCACCAGTAGGAATAATCAGCCCAGCCTGGTTTTTCCCTGATCTGGTCTACATGAGGCACACAGGTGTTGTAGCCCTGCCTAGTCTGGTCTACTCCCATCCCAGCTCACGCTCTCCAGTGGAAGTAGCTGTCCAGCAAGGGAACCACCCCTTATTCTGCTGTCGGTTCTGCCCTCTCCCTTCCTGGTTCTCATGTGTGCTGGTTGGGTGCTGCGGTCACATCTGGCTCAGGCAACCTCACGTTGGCATTCCGTGTTGTGTACTGCTTTTGTCATGACTGAACCTGGCTCGACCCACACTCTGGCATTCGGATTTGTAGGTGGATGACGTGAACTGATTCAGCCTGGTCTGCCCCCGACCCATGCCAAATGTATGCCAGTGGGACACTTTCCATGACCTCTTCTGGCTGTTTCCTCCATGCTTCTTGCGCTTACCTGCAGGGTCTGTGTCCTGCCAGAGTAGTTGCCCAGGCTCCTCCATCAGAACCTCTCCAAGTGCCAGGTTTCATCATACCAATGAGTCCATGAGCCAGCACTACTCAGTTCACCTCCTGTCCTAGCAGAAGAAAATACCATTTAATGAAGAAGGAAAATTCACAATGGTTAATGTGATCTCTTCTGGTTTTCTACATGGTACTGTGTGGTTCAAAATTAAGTATTACAGGTCCCAATATGATGGCTTAATGGATAAATCCTCGCCTTACAATCACCAGGATACCATGTGGGGTGCCCGTTAGTATCCCAGCAGCTCCACTTCCCATCCAGCTCCCTGCTTGTGGCCTGGGAAAACAGTGGAGGACGGCCCAGAACCTTGGTACTGTGTGCCCATATGGGAAGACCCAAAAATGGCTCCTGCCTGTTGGCTTTGGATTGGCTCAGCTCTAGCTACGGCAACTACTTGGAGAGTGAACCCATGGATGGAAACTCTTACTCTCCTTTTTCTCTCTATAAATCTGTACTTCCAATAAAATCAAGTAAATCTTTTAAAAAATCCAGTGTGTTAAAATTACACTTCAGTCAACACAGACGTTGAGGTAAGAATACATCAGAAACCAGAAATATTGAATAATTCATGCACACATGCCAACACATCACATATTGGATTAGACATTTTAAACACTTTTTTGTTCTTATAAGGTTATCTTGGTTCTCAGACACTGCAATGAGAATTGAATGTTCAGAAACACAGGGTTAATAATAAATAAAATGTTAAGGAGTCATTGCAATTAGGATAGTCACATTGACCTATCTGTAGGGACAGGTCAATCCGTAGGGACAATTATGACTTTGCTTAACTATGAGATATTATTTTTAAGACTTTTTAAAGATTTATTTTTTTTATTGGAAAGGCAGCTATACAGAGAGGAGGAGAGACAGAGAGGAAGATCTTCCATCTGATGGGACAGAAGAAATAAACTGTATGTTTGGAGAGAATTTCCTGGAAATGATTTCCTCTGCCTGATTTCTTCCTTGGGTTCAGTGCTTATGTCCCACTGAAAGACTGTGTCTTAAGCTAAGTTTGTACAAAATTTGATGACAGCTGAGAAGCAGATGTTCTTGATATCGATTACCTGCTGAAAAAAGTTTCAGGATATTATGACTAAAACAGAGCTATTCTATAATTCATCGATATTGTTCTCAGGCCCCAAGTTTTGGCATACCACCCAAAAAATGCACAATATTAGCATTTCTAGCATTGTGGAAAGTGGTTTTCAGAGCAAATAGAATTCAAATATATTACCATTAGAATCCAGTCATTAAGAGGGAGAAAGTGTGTGTGTGTGTGTGTGTGTGTGTGTGTGTGTGCACGCTTGTAGGGGAATTAAAAGAGAGAGAGAGAATAGCACTTTACCAGAGGAAATTTTATTAATTTAAAATGGAAGTTATTAATGTACCTAAGATCCAGGGTGTTTAACAGGTTTGTTTTCTTCAGTTCACTGCTTTAACCCAGTAAACTATTGGTAACACTGATCAATTGTTGAAGTAGAACCAGATCAGTTACAATGATCTGTAAACTGAACTTTTAAAAATATGTATTATGTTCTTTGTGTTAAGTCCTTCATCTTTGAAGTGATAGTCTGCATAATTTATTAAAAATAATTGGGGCAGTACCATAAAACAATAAAAAGAATCAGGGTTCCCTTTAGTTCCTTACTAGGCCATTCTCCTCTAGATTTATGCCTTTCATGAATTTCCTCCTCCTTCACTTATAGAAACACAAATGGACTTTTTTCTCCCCTAGACAAGCTGTTTTTTTAAATGCTAGAGTGCAAATGCATTTGTTTGAGTGGTACTTGGGTACGTTAGATTGAGAATAATAATGCATTTATGTACTTTGTATATCTGAGTACCATCAAGAACTATTTATTGAACTTTGCCAAGTCTCCACAACAATCCATATATTCAGAGGATGAAGCTTAAGGGGCTCTTATGCCTTAAGCATTTAATGGACTGTATTTGGTCCTTTAGGCCCGGTAGGGCGCTAGCTAAGTGCTTGAAATGTTCAAAGTTGCCATCATAGCAGCAATGTCCCTTTCTACCCTCCCTAGAGACTTGGAATGAACCCAATCTTTGAAAAGGGATTTTAAATATTTTATTCATTATTCTTAAGAAGCACTTGACTGATAGTAGAATATCCTTTCTGTAACTTCTGAAATCTATCTTATTTTTTTCACCATCTCCCTGACTTTTGTCATTTAAAAGAATCCTATTCTTATCAACCCATACACACTTTAATTCAGTTACTATTTTATGTTCTGCTGTGTTTTCTCTAGATGGTTAAATCCCATTCCCCAAGTCAGTTTTTTTTTATATTCTTAGAAAAAATGTAAGAATTATCTTCTTAAATTGACCACCCAACCTGATTTTTTGCTCTCAAAATCTACTGAAATTAACTAGCTCTTTTCTGGGATGATGAGGGAGCTTATGCTTGGGAAAAGTGAAATGGCACTCAGTGTTGGCTGAATATTTAAATTCCGTTTATTAGTTGACTCACAGAATTTTCCAATTTTAGTATATGTGCTGCTGAAGTGAGCACGACTCACAGAATGTTAGAATAGAAACAAAATTTGCATGCCATCGGTCTCTTTTCTATCAGAATCCTATCTCCAATTACTCTACAGGGATGCTTAAAGCATTTCTATAACTTAAAGATCACAGAAAAAAAACTTTTGCATTGTTGGAGGATTTTAAATTCTAAAGGTCTTCATATGTTGAGAAGAAATCTGATAAAATGAATTTCCTACTCCTAAATTTTGGCAATTAAAACAAAAAAAAACCATTTAATGTCTTATGATCCATGAGTTAAAACTGTCCTCATATAACCTTTAGCTATTGACACAATTTTATCAAATAGTAATTGTTTTTGTGTGGATTAGGTATCTGTAAATGACCTACTTCTCAATTCATTTGAGAGCTTGAGAAAGAGAAAATGAAACAGAGAAATTATCCATCCTACAAAGGGGTAAAAATTCTGAAGAAAGAATAACCACTGTTTAGTGAGTTGAGCCACCACTTGCAGTGCTAGCATCAGCTATCAGAGAACCAGCTCGTCTTATCAGCCTTGATTTCCAATCCAGTTTCCTGTTCATGCACCTTGAAATGTGCAGCAGGTGGCTCAAGTGCTTGACCCCATACTGTCCACTTGGGGCACTACAAAGAAGTTGCTGACTGCCACAGTTGGCTATTGCAACCATTTTGGGAAAGAAGCAGCAAATGGGAGATTGCTGTCTCTTCCTCTCTCTGCCTTTCAAATACATCTTTTAAAAATATTCTGAAGGAATATAAACCCATGAAAATTTTTGAAAGTATGCAGCACAATTACACAATACAAAATTATATTGTGTTTTGACTTAAATCTAGCAAGCTTTTGAAGATTTTACAAATTACACCAACAAACATGGAAACAAAAAATTGTCAGAAACCAATATTTTGGTATGACTTTATTTAAAAACATAGCATTGAATTTTAACACTTTGATGAGAATGGTACATTATTTTGCTGTGATTATCATTGTTTATAATATTTTATTTTATGCATCAGAAGTGGAGAAAGTGATAATTTGTAGAGATTGTTAGTAAATATGTCAAATGTGTGTTTTATGTTTTCTAAGGGAGAAGTAAGATTGCACTTGTTTGCCAGTTCTGCTTTGGGTGGGGATAACTGATGAGCTCCAGCCATTTGCACAAGAGTGGGTACCCCTTGTGTCACTTTCAAGCAGTAGCATTCTGCAAGCTTCTGAGGCTCTATAGGATACCTATTCTTTCTCTGAAGCAAGACACAGATCCTGGCCTTTTTGTGTTCCTGGATCCATGGGTAAAGAGACCAGGAGCAGGGCCTTATTCAAACTACAAAGATGTGCTATAGAAGAAGAAAGAGGGCCCCTGTGTTGACTCAGTGGCTAAAATACTCACCTTGGGAGACTTAGAAGAAGCTCCTGGCTCTTGGCTCAGCCCAGGCCATTGTGGCCACTAGGGAGTGAACTAGAAGACAGATTTTTCTCTCTGTATCTCCTCTCTGTAAGCCTTCCATTCCAATAAGAATAAATAAATAAATGAATAAATGAATAAATAAATAAATAAATAAATAAAAATAGAACTCTCTGCATAAAACAGCATTTAAATATGGGACTTGTTCCTTTTAAAGCACAACCTAGCCCACCAGTTACACAATAGTTATTAACATGTATGCCATTCATAACAGGAGGTTTAGAAATATAATATTGAAAGATGGATCTAAAAGGTAAATTTTATATAGTTTCTGGCTTTGTACTTGGAATATATATGTTCTAACAGTGGGTATAGTTTCAGGTCACCTTCAGAATCCTTTTTGGAGTTCTCCGTCATATCTTTGTAAGTCAAATTTAGCCAACTCATGTTAGCAAATACTGAAGACTGTGTGATTTTTAATAAAATTAAGTTTTTTGAAAACTTTAGTTTTACTGGAAAGGCAAATACACACAGAGACTTAGAGAAAATCTTCCATCTGCTGCTTCACTCCCCAAGTGGTTGCAATGGCTGCAGCAGAGTCGATCCGGGGCCAGTAGTGGGAACTTCCTCCCAGGTCTTCCGCACTGGTGCAGGGTCCCTAGACTTTGGGCCATCTTTGACTGCTTTCCCAGGCCACAAGCAGAGAGCTTGTACTGAACCAGCACCCGTATGGGATCCCTGCGTGTGCAAGGTGAGGATTTAGACTCTAGGCCACCAGGCTGTGTCCTAAATTTCAGTTCTGATTTCACAAAAAAGTATCAATTATCCACTCACAAGAATGTTTCACTACCTTTTTCTTTGTCAAAGATTTACCCTAAGTTATATTGTAGCAGTGGTAATCAATATACATGTGATGAAGTACCACCTGGTGCAGGGCTTAAATAGCAGAAATACGTTCTCTCAAAATTCCAGAGAGTATTACTAGTGGTTTGTTGGTAATTCTTGAGTGTTCCTTTGCTTGTAGACAAATCACTGCTCTCTGCCTTCTTTTATGTGACATTGCCTCTGTGTTTCTTCATATTGCCTTCTTCTTAAATGTGAATTTCTCATGTGTCCAAATTTCCCCTTTTAGGGACATTGATCATAGTGAATCAAGGATTAGCTTACTGACCATTTTTAATTGCTTTTGTGAAGACATTATTTCACATTTAAAAATACAGAGTTGAGATTTCAAACTCTTTCTGAGAGTGAAGAGGTGGTGTGGTTTTTGTTTTTCTTGAGAATGCTATTTAATAGGGAATTCTCTCATACACTCATATTCATTAGCATTACTAGGTGCTAGCTGAAAGGTTCATTGTGCATGCCAGATGTTTGAGAACCTTTAACCAAATTAGTAATATATATATAACTTTAGATAAGGCACGTTTAGGATTGGAATCCATGGCACAAACCTCATTTTTTTCCTCACTTAACTGAATCATCAAAGAAATAGAAACAAAAGTGTGTAGGTAGGATTCAAACAGCTCTCGATAGATAGACAGATGGGGAGAGTGTGTTTGTGTGTGTGTGTTTTCAGAGGTTGGCCACCTGGCTGCAGTGGGGAGTATTTCACTTTACCTACAAATGTGAACACGTGTTTGCCTTAATTTAAGATGAAATGATGTCAATCTGAAAAATAGTACCTGTAAAGTGTAATACTATTTTAACCTCAAACAGCCTGTATCACATGCAATAAGATATTGTGATGTAACCAATGAACCAACAATCAATGTGAGTCAGACTGCTTATCATCTACATCAAAGAACTGTAAAATCTAATATGCTTTTAATACCCTATGTTATTCCCCAGTGGGTCAGGAGAGCAGAGAAATCCTCCACTTTCTTAGAATGTGTGAAGAAGATGTAAAGTATAACTTATCAAGAAGATAACAGGTAACTTATTGATAGCAGATTCGATTCTGCATTAGACATTATTAAAACTATCAAGACATACAATGGGAACCAAGAGTGATCCTGACAGCCTCTTAACAGGAGGTCATATGCACAGAGAAGGAGGGGACCCCAGAGTGGAGCAGGAGGATAGGAGAAGGCTTGCATCCCAACCCTGGAGACTCCTGGATCCTCATCTAGGACTATCAGTATGGGCACCAAGGGCTATATCCCAACTGCCAAGGAGACCACAGGGAACTGGAGTGCCCTCGTAGGCCAAGAACTCTGAGGTCATCTGCTCCCTTTCGGATCTCCCACATGGGATGGAAGAAGCCCAGATCCTTCCTCACAGGACCTAATGTCATTGGAATGACAGCTGGGAGCCCTGAGTGGTCCTCAGAAACAGAAGAACAGTAAATTCCCTTCGGGACTCGGGAGGGGAGCTTTCTCTGGTCCACGCTTAGTTCCAACTTCTGATCCCCACCCTCTCTTGCAATGACCATCAGGGTTGCTCCGGAGGACCCCCCCTTCAAAAAAATTAGATTAGATAGAGACCAATAAGGAAAGCTTAGAAGAGATAAGAAATGGTCAGCCTGGTCTCACATATACCTTACTAGGTAGAACACAAAGATTAGTTATTCCTCACTAAGGTATTGAGGATTTCTCTGCACACCTCACCTAAAACTGTTCTGTGCCTCAATTGTTAACAAATGCCTTGTTAGAATTATAAACCTGTTTGAACTATCCTAAAATTCACCTAGTTCAGTTAAATCATGCTTCAATACTATAAGCTGCTAAATGTAAAAAATGAAAATAGACATGAGACAGCTGAATAGTTCCCTATAGCCATTTTAAAGTGTATAGCAGCCGGTTGTGTATAAACTATAACTGAAATGTCAATGAAATAGTCACAGGATATGGTTCAGAACTTACATTTTCTAACATATTGGCCACTCAATACCATCCCAATTAACTCCATAATGTTGTAAATTGCTGTTGAGGTTATGCTGTGGCTTTTCGTTGGAGGGGATGATATTCTGCCAGCTCTACTTTCAGACCAGGGATGGTCTCCCAAGGAAACTGTTGAAACTCTCTGGACAATAAGAGACTGGACTCTATGCATAGTTCATGCTTGCAATGAAGGAATCATGACTGGATATGAACTGTACTACTGCAACAAGGTGGAGGAATCCAACATCGGGGGGAGGGCATGGGGAAGAGTTGGGGGAATCCCAGAGCCTATGAAAGAGTGTCATAAAACAAAATTAAAAAAATAATAATTTTTTGCAAAAAAAATGTGAGCACAGGTGAATAAATACTTTCATTCTTTGAAATACTCAAAATATCATGTTTTTCTTCCTTTTCCTTAAGAAAAGTGATTTGCTATTCACAATAATAAAAGTTAAGACCTGTTTGCCAAGCCATTTTGCTGAGCAATAGCAATCACTCCATAAGAGATAATATTGTGCAGTTTCATTATTACTCCATATAAGCAATTTTTCTCTTCATGTTTCTTACTAAAATAATCAACGAACTGTAGATTAAGAAAGGTTAAAATAGAGACAGTTGGGGAAAGGTAAGTACTCT
Organism: Ochotona princeps; assembly: GCF_030435755.1. Taxonomy (NCBI): domain Eukaryota; kingdom Metazoa; phylum Chordata; class Mammalia; order Lagomorpha; family Ochotonidae; genus Ochotona; species Ochotona princeps. The sequence goes on from NC_080836.1 coordinate 23,934,979, forward strand.
TCTGCCTTACAGCATAACCAGTGAATATAGAGAAGAAAAAGTTTATGGTGCTTTCAAAATCAAGTGTTATTTTTCAACTGATTGCTAGAGAATTGTTACTGGGTATGGCGTCCATATACAATTTTTCGTTCAAATATTTAGAGAATTTTCCAAAGTTATAGTAACATAAAATTTGATTGGCCATCCTGAATTTACTTAATTAATCATCACTACATTTGGTTAAAGAATGATGCTCATTTTTCAATATAGGCATATAATATGCAAATAACAAAATGCATTCTAATTCAGTAATGATTGAATTTGTGTGGCATGTTTATTCAGTTAAAGACAATTAGACATGTAACTTCAAGTACTATGCTGGTAATAGGAACCAATAAATAAAATATGAATAATAATATGATGTATAGCAGTTTTTTTGCAAATTTAATCATAAATAGTAAGACTTGCAATTAACTGAGAAAGTCAATATTTAGCTGAACTTGAGCTGTTCATGCTGAATTTTAAAAATACAAGAATATGCTCAGTTTGTAGAAGGAATATTCAAGGTTGATCTTATAGTTAATATTGGAAGAATATGTTTCAGGATTACTTAAAAAACATCACTCTCCAGAGGAGTTGGAACTTATATCCACTAAATTAAAAGATTCAGAACTGAGAGTATGCTAACAGTACTATTTTGGGGTTATAACTGACTAATGGTTAAAGAAACACTCATTTCATCAATGGTCTGAATTCCTATTTCCTAAGAATGTTCAATTTTATCTTTAATGCTTGGGAACTATTTCTCCTTAAAAGCAATGACCTGGTGGAGTGTTGCTTTAACCTGTATGTAAATGAGAGCTGCTCTTTCAGCCTTTCCCAGTTCTCACAAGGAAAGGTAAAAATGAAACGTATTACGTGAGTGCAGTCATTTAAAACAACAGTGAATTTCAAATGAACACAAGAGATCCTGAGAATACAGAGCTGGACCACAAATAAGAGATCACATAATCTGTCCCCTTATGTTTGGAAACAATGTCTTTAATCCACAGCAGAAAGGTAAAATTCCAGGAAACAATATCAAAATTTCTAAAAGCAATACTTTTTGTAAATTCAACAATGTCTTATTTCTCAATTCTCTAAACCACAATTAGCCAATGACTGACTTCTCTGCAGATTAAGTACTTTTTAAGTGAGGCTACTCGAAAAAGTGCAGAAATGTGATTCAAAATAAGTTTTGGGGTATAAAAATCTGATATCCATACATATGAGAGAACTTCAGATATTTTAAGAAGCAAGACTATTACAATTTTCAAAGATTTTGTGCAAAAATAAACATATTTTGATTTCACTTTTCCATGCTGTTTTTTTAAGCACCTCAATATCACATCTATTAATGCAAGGTTTCACAATTCATAAAGTACATGGAGTAGGGGCACTTATGACAAAATGGATGAAGGTGCTCCTTGAATGCCAGCATTCCACATGGGACCTTCAGTAGAAGTCTGGTTCAGCTGCTTCTGACTTAGCTTCCTGCCAGGGCATCAGGAGAGGCAGGAGATAAGGACTCAAGGATTTGGGCCACTGTTACCTACATTGAGCACGTAGCTGGAACTCTTGGCTGAAGGACTGTGCCTGGCCCAGCCTTAGCTGCTGCAGACGTGTGGAGCATGAACCATTGGATGATTCTCGCTTGCTGCCATTTTAGTAGAAGAAAATTAAGAATAAATAAACAGAAAGCTGGCCTTTAAAAAGAACAAGTTGCCCACCTTCTAGGAATGTTGTCAAAATACAGCTTTCAACTCAATTTTTAATAGTCTAACACTAATGGATCTATGTCAGTTTGTTTAACATCCCCTAAAGGAAAAGAAATAAAAATAAAACACTCAGATGAATATATCAAATTTTGAAACTTACAAATTCCATAATAGATTCACTATCTGCCTTTGTCAATTCTTGGCAATAGATACAATATAACAAAAATTAATGAAGACATAGGTTTTAAATGCATTAATAACTTCTGAAATTAGTTTCATAAATTTAATATTCATTAACTTTACAGATTTTTTAAAACTTGAAAGTACAAAAGTAAAATTTTATAAATTTATTGAAAATTTATTGAAAATCAAATTGCTTTAAATTTCATTCAAATTTTATATATCAAATAGTCTATAAAAGCTTAATAATAAATTCATAAAATCGAATTTAATAAACATTTCATTAAAATTCATATAAAATTTGTAAATATATAAATTTTATCAAGATTATAAATACAAGCTAAATTTTTGTTTTATAAATAATTTATAAAAATTAAAACACTTATAAATTTTACAAGAAATTTATTGATTATAAATTATATAAAATTATATAGAAATATAAAAATTTAATAAACTTTTATAAAAATACTGTAAAACATCAGGTGGTCATTTCTCATTCCAGGGTACTGGGGAAATTGGGAGGTTGGTTGTGGCTTCTCCCCTTCTTTTCCCCGTACCCCATAGATAGGAAGAAAATTAGGAAGGTCCTTCCCACCCTAATCAATTGTGTAAGTATCATCAAAATAAATAGATACATATTTTGAAACAGATATGTATTAATTACAAATTATATAACACTTTCTAGAAATATAAAAATTTTAATAAGCTTTTATACAAATATAAATAATAAGCTTTTATGCAAATATTTATTTAATAAGTTTCTTTACAATTTTTTTTCTAAAAATGTTATGTAAATTTTATTAATATTTTATGAACATCTGTTTTATGGATCAATTGTAAATTGCATTTTTATGCTTTTATGTGGTAATCGTAACTAATGAATCTTTTTCTAAAGTTGTATTAAGATTTAAAAAGCAATCTTTAAAATTGTAACCCAGTCAACACTTGAAGTTGGCATAATGGTTGTGTGTCCTTTTATGGTTTCTGCTTACATCACTTTCAAAATGTCATTTACTGCCTCTTTCTAGACCAGCAAAGTTTCATGAGACTACTATTAAGCATATTCTCGTACTATGCTCTGTAATGCTTCAACAAGGAGTGTTCATCATTCAAACTTACGAAATCAAATCCCAAACTCCATCCATGAAGCAGTTCTTATTCAGTTAACAAATTTGCCTTTTAAAAACCAGCACATTTTAGTTTGCATCAAAATACTCTGATATAGAATCTATTTGCTTCAAATGGGAAGTAGGTAGACAACATCTGAGCCAGCATCCAGGAGAAATGGCTTCTGTCCTTCACACAATTGAACTTACCTGTAGCAATAGTTAATCTTGCCAAAGTGCGTCTCAGGAGACCAGGGACTGTCACACCAGGCACAGATCCAGAAGTCTTTGCATGTTACTAACTGATCAGATTATGTTATTTATTCCTGCCGTTTTCTATTCATTTCACTTCTCTGGACTATATAATAGGCTGGCAGACACCTTTGCCTTTATTGCTTCGCCAACTATAAGAAAAAGGATGATAATTTAGTGTAACTTCCCTAACTGCTATGATAAATGTTGCAAGGCGTTTGTTGCACTCTGTTTTACTGTTTCTAACATGCACCTATGTCAGAATAACACTTCTGTTCCCAGAAATGTCTCAGAGTATGTGGGATATCTTCATATTGTATTGTGCAATGTAAGTAAAATCTGCACAATGTGTATAAAAAAGTGTCATATATCTATTGTTGTGGTGTTATATTATTACATTTTTTTTCATTGCACCAACATATTATATGGACTTCTTTTTTATTTGGAGATAATTGTTTGCTCCTAGCTTTGGGTGCTAAAGAGATTTCAAACTAACATGTATGAAATGCTAATATTTTAGAAAAACTTATTTATTGTTATTCTCTGCATTCCTTTTCATATCCCAATTACACTTCAGAGTTTCATACAAGATGCACATAATCACCCACTGTTTATTTTTGCTATAATTGAAAAAAATTATTGGAAAGTCAAATAGACAGAGAGGAAGAGAGGCAGAGAGGAAGATCTTCTGCCCATTGATTCACTCCCCAAGTGGCCACAATGGTCAGAGCTGCACTAATCCGAACCCAGGTGCCTGGAGCTGCTTCTGGGTCTCCCACATGGGTGCAGCATCCCAAGGCTTTGAGCTGACCTCAATTGATTTCCCAGGCAACAAGCAGGGAGCTGGATGGGAAGCATGGCCTGCCAGGATTAGAACTGGGGCCCATATGGGATCCTGGCGCATGCAAGGTGAGGACTTCAGATGCTAGGTTACCACACCAGGCCTATATTTTTGCTATAATTTTTATCTCCAATATGATGATCATGTACAAGCCGTATGTAAAAATCTGATTTCTTAGCTGTATTAGTTGGATGCTTTATGAAGTTACATGTGAAAATGACAATTAAAGCACCATATATAGGTGCTAGCGACTTTTTCTTAATATGAACAGCACTAAGAAGTCTTTGACCTTGGAGCCATGCCAGACCATAGAGGTGCCTTTCAACTGTAAATGGTAGTTTTCCTTGTCACACCAGTGAGCTCACAATGAACAAGTTGAGAGCAGAGTCAGTACTTGGAGTTTACAAGGCAGGAAATGAAACATCTATTCATTACCAAGCACGCAGAGTGTGTAACGGCGTGGGTTGCAGGAACAGAAGGCTGTCTTGAAAACCAATCCATTCTGCATAGCCAGGAATTAGACTCGCTCTGTGTAAGGTAGAAATAGGTAGCCCATGAATGCAGGGGTGAGTGTGTCTGTGTGAAGTTATTCTGATGCAAGCTGGCTGACCTAAAGGTTTCTCCAGTTACCAGTTCACAGTCACAGCAATTATGCTTCACCCTGCTGTTTTGCTCTTGTTCACATAATCTCAGTCAGTCCATGCATTTACTGAGAACTTGGAAGGGACTGAACATTGTTCTGGGCTCTGCAAGGAGGAAAGGTTTGATTTTGTGCTTCAGAAATGAGGTCCACTATGGGATGCACTCTGTGACCTGGCTGAATGTATTGCGCTTGGTAAATGATGGAGAGAGCATGAACATTTTACCACGTTTCTGTTAAACTTTAAATGACATGCTGCATGCACATTACAGATAGCATACCTAGCAAATATCAAGCAGTTGATAACAAGGGCAGCTGTTGATATTAGGCAAGGTAACAGAGTTAAAAGGGGCTCAAACAGATGCTGGTGTTTACAGATTGACCTAAAATAATGGGCACTTCCTAGAGTCCAAACAAATGAATAATATAGTTAGGGTGAGGTGTAAAAAAAGATCAACTGCATGTGTCTGTTGAGGTTGCTGCGACGAATGGGAAAGATATTCATTTAATTCATTTTTAACTTGGAATTCAAAGTGCAATGTTTGCTAGGCTCATTTCCTAATGTAATGGGAAAATACACACCTGGATCATACTGCCCTTTTGCCTCATTACTTATGTATCTTTTTCTCGCTGGTAAATGTCAGACAGTAGAATCAAAACTACAGTTCGCTTGGTGTTGCCATAAGGACAGACATGATTCTGTGTGTCTGAGGGAGGCACTGCTGCTCTTCCCTTCATTCTGTCCCTTTTGTACGTATTTTCCACAGATCTGAGTCCCAGGGCAGGTAATATTAGCTGTCCTTGTCTGAGGGTGGCCAGGAAATCTCTTGACAGAACTGAGATTAAGGAATATTTGACCTGCATGCTGGGGAACGAATGGCATTTCTGTCGACATGCTCATCTTTTATGGGAGAGCTGCAATTCCCCAATCAATGCCTGTTCTTGTCTTATGCCTTTCATAACAAGAAAGGTTAGCAGAAAACAGGAGATCTGTGAGAGTTTGTCATTTTCACAGAATTCCTATGATACCGTGGCTACAGTAAAAGCAGATATGAAAGCAATACTAATTTTTATGCTCTGAATTTTGATGAAGATCATACCATCAAGATAAGGATAAGTTACTTGGTTTCATCTTTAATTTTCTGTCTTTGGAAATACTGAGATTTCTGGGTCTTATTTTTGCAGGGCATATTAGGAAGGTTATTTGAAGCTGCAGACACTCTCGATATTAGTAATCTAGTCATCAGCCAGTTTACAGATGTCCTCAGTATTACCCTACACAAAATTAGATCAATGAACAGGAAGAGTTCTCTAGTTTTGCCCTTGCAATGCAAAGGAGAATTTCCTATAGTCTTTGCCAAAGGAAGCAAATACACAAATAATTTCATGCAGTTATCTATTGTCATTTCCTTTCTAAAATATCCTTGTATATATTCCTTTCTAAAACATTCTTGTATATACTCCCAAGACTTTTCTTGCCTTCATTTAATAAGTTAGGATAGAATGAAAGTATTGAGTTTTGATGAGTTTCCATTTTGCTCTCAAAATAGCAGGAATATCACTGTACACCAGTCAGGAAACATTAACTTGTACTTGATAAAGCTCAGAAAAGAATAAATTTAGTCAATCTAGTTCTCATATTTATCATATTAAACTATATTTTAAGAAGTAAAAAATCAGTCGGTTCTATGTTTTGCCATTCTCTACCATGACAACTTTTGTTACATCACTGTGTGCTATTCCTGATTAAGATCCTAGACCAGATATTATAGTACATAATCATTAACTTATGCTACAATTGGCCAATTAGAATTTGTCTCTTACTCAACCACTAATCATGTAAACATATGTAATTCTTCGGCAAGAAGGGTTTTTAAGTTTCTTAAGAACCCTAACCATCATGAAGCAATTATAAATATTCCAGAGTATAAGCCTAATGGCTTACTTTAATACCACAACTGCATGGGAAATAAAATCCTTTCACAATTCAAGGAACGAACAAATTCTGGTCTGTGATGTTAAAGTTGTGACTAGTCTGAAAGCTACTGATCATTTTAAAAGAGGAGGAAACTAATTTTGATAATGAAGAGAGGAGCCAACTCTAGATGTGCGTGAACACTCTCCTATGGGCTCAAGCTGACCTAATAAATAATATGATCCTGTAAGATTTCTGAGATGGAAAATGCAAAGCTAATATTGGTATACAGCAGCTTTGAAATCATTCAAATGAGTTAAACTTCATTCAAGTTCATGTTCCAAAACATAAGAATCAGGTTTTTTCTATGTGAATCAGAAGTGGCAATACAACCTTTCAGCCCTATTTTATGTATTTTGTCTTTAAAAAGAGAGCCTCGCCCTCTTTCAGGTTTCGACAAGCTTTGAGAGAGGAGGGGCCCTTTACACCTGGGTTTACAATCGCCACATGCCACTGTGTTCCTTTCCAAGCAATGTGCAAAATTCTTTTTTTTTTTTAAGATTTATTTATTTTTATTGGAAAGTCAGACATACAGATAGGAGGAGAGACGGAGAGAAAGATCTTCCTTCTGATGATCCACTCCCCAAATGGCTGTAATGGCCAGAGCTGCACCAATCTGAAGCCAACAGCCAGCAGTTTTTTCTAAATCTCCAATGTGCAAGGTCCCAAGACTTTGGGCCGTCCTCAACTGATTTCCCAGGCCACAAGCAGGGAGCGGGATGGGAAGTGGGGCCACTGGGATTAGATCCAGCACTCATATGGGATCCTGGCGCATTCAAGGCTAGGACTTTAGCTGCTAAAGTCCTACACCAGGCCTCAACATTCTTCTTATTCCAGAAACAATGAATGGTTTTTTCCTCATAATTCCAACACCTTGACCTTTTGTTTGTTTGTTGTTTCTTTATGGAGGATTTTTTCCTTTGTTTTTTTGTTTGTTTGTTTAGGACTTGTGAGAGTGGGAAATCCCTGTCATCTTACTAGATGTCAATCACCGTAGAGCTACTTCTGCTTTCTTCAGCCTAAATATTCACTTTTCCTCAGAGAATGTACTTTCACAAAAGCAAGAACATGGGAGAAAGTACTCTGGAATTATCCTGGGTTCTGCTAAGCACAAATCGTAGCCCAGGTTCATAGCAAATGGCTTTTGGAATTGAGCATAAAATTTACCCCCCATCTTCACTATCAGGAGTTAGTTAATTCTTGTCAGCTGGATGCAGTGGATAACAATCTGGTGAGACAGGAGAAGAATTTAAAGAATGGGACAGCAGTCCATCAGTTTTCTCTGAGTTAGTGCAGGAGTTGAGGAAGAGCATTTCAATCCATGAGATAAAGTCACTGGGAGAGATGCATATTCAAAGGCTGTGACGGATGTGCATTTGAGAAAGGGAGTGGTAATTGTATATTTACAGCAGCACAATCTACAATACCAAAGACATGGAAACAACCCAGATGGCCATCCAAAAGGTGTGGATAAAAAACTATGGTATATCTACTTCATGAAATACTACTCAGTCATTAAAAAGAGTGAAGTTCTACTATTTGCAACAAAATGGTGCCAAATAAAGACCATTATGCTCAGTGAAATAAGTCAATTCCAAAAGGACAAACATCATATGTTCTCTGATATAAGGCAACCTTTATGCAAAATACAGACTCAATAACCCTTTCAATGCTGTTTTTACTACAATTTCATACGTTTTGATGTTTTTGTTTTTATTTTCATTTCTTCAGAATAGTTTCTTTTCTCATATTATTCACTGACTCATGAGTCATACTGTAGCATCATTTTCTCGAAGAAGGTTTTTATTTTCTTTTTCATTTCTGCAGTGACACATTGGTCATTTAGCAGCTTGTTACTTAACTGTATGGCATTTAAAGTTTCTTAAGTTTCTTCCTGCTGTTTTTTTTTGTACAATAGACTATCATATCAAGATATGAAGATACAATGCAGTATGCAACTGTGCTTCCAAATCAATGTTGAACTCCAAATGAAACAGTTAGATATACCTTTAAAATAGGATGCTGGGTTGTCTGCCATTGTCTGTGCCCACAGTGTCAGGATACACTTAAATAGCAGAATGATGGAATTATGAGTGTTTGTGAAGGAGTATCCTATTATAATAATACAGGAGACATCAGTGGGGGCAGGGAGGAAGAAGTCAGCAAGGAATTAAAGAAAATCCCAGAGCCTATGGAATTGTGTCATAAAATAAAAAAAAAAAAATTAAAAAGGGAAATAAACAGCACTGAAATGTCCTGGGCAACTTGAATGCATGTTGTGAAATTTGTCCAAATCCACTGCATAATAATATTAATTCAATAACATTATTGGTTGCTCTATACCAAATTCAGAAAAATAAAATTGGCATTTAAATGAAAGTAAGATGTGGGTCAAATTTTTAGTCTTCAACATTACATGATAAACATTCATATTAAGAGAGTTTATACTAAAAAAGGATTTTGGCATCTGTCTCCTTGTCATTTTCCTTTCCTCCTCTCTGCATAGTGATTCCTGCTGTGAGATTGTCAAACAAACATAGAAGACCCAGTGAAGCTCTTGTAGCCTCCAGCAGAAGAGAACAGTTTGCAAGAATCTTTGCTGCTTCCATATGGGAGTTGCAACAATTAGTTTCTTTTCAACAGACAAGCTGTATTTAGCATAGAAAAAAGGTGGCACTGTTCTGAACTACCTGAGAAAATGTGGGTAACACGGAGGGCCTGCCTTGAGTCTAAGAGTTGCACTGGGTACAGATAATCTGGAAAACTGTAGAGATAATCTCTGTGTAGTGATCACTGATGGAGGTGGGCAGGTTCAGAAAGAAGTTACTACTGTTGTGACTGGAGTGAGGAAAGAAGTATAAAGAGCTTGGAATAGAGAAGGTTTTTGGAAGAGTATAAGGGAACATAAAACGGGATTCTGTTTTCTGCTTTAATCTTGTATTTTTAAAGATTTATTTATTTTTATTGAAAAGTCAGATTTATACAGAGAAGGAGAAATAGAGAGAGAAGGTCTACCTTCCACCGGTTCACTTGTCAAATGGCTGCAACGGCCAGAACTGAGCTGATTCAAAACCTGGAGCCTCTTCCAGATCTCCCAAGTCGGTGTAGGATCACAAGGACTTGGGCCTTCCTCTGCTGCTTTCCCTGGTCACAAGCAGGGAGCTGGATAAGGAGTGGAGTGGCTGGGACATACCATATGGGATGCTGGTGCCACATGGAGGAGGATTAGTCAGTTGAGCCATGGTGACATCTCCAAGGGTTATTTTTTTCTAGCTACTTTTAAGCCTCTAGAACAATTATTTTTACCCCAGGGTTACAAATCAGCAAATCAAAGCTTGATTGATGTAGGAACTTATCATTTATTCTCTGATTACGCTCTGAAGATGAGTCTCAAGAAACACCTGCAGTAGTTAATATCCACCTCCATGTGATAGAACTCAGCAGAAACAGAAACCGGTGGAGTATTTCTGAACGTTTCAGAGACTTGTGACTGTGGAAAGCCTCGTTTGTGAGCTGTTTGGTGAGAGTTACACTCTTTGGACTTTCCAGAGACTTTCTTACTCTCCTGCTTCTGTGCTTGTTACCATTGACTTTTTCACCCTTTTGAATTTAATAATTGCTTTGGCCAACAAAACATAAGCAGAAGTATTCAAAATTAGCTCACGAAGCAACATCTGATGGAATTGAAGGCACAGCAGTGCATTGTTCTCTGTCACAACAGCTTATGTTGAAATAAAGCATGTATCAGCCTAGATCTGCAGTGATCAGAGACCTATTGGCCCATGATGGACATGAAAGCATAGTGACAAATAAATCTTTTGTGTTCACATTCCACATTCATTGTAACAGTGTGAATTAGTTAGTCTAGAGTTGTGCAGGTGCTTTATAAAAGTGGCCTTCATGTTTGGAAGTCCTAAAATCTATTCTTTTCAAATTGGAGAAAATCAATTTGGTATTGAATGGAAGAGAATGTCCATGAGGAATAGACAGTTCCTGTTCAAGGGCAGCATCCCCAAGGACACAAATGCCCCAATATGAACTATCATGGGGAAATGTTGTGAGAGTTACACTGAATATGGCTGATTACCTTTAATATCACATGGTTAGAATTTGGGTCATGTTTCATATGCATATGTAAGTTAAGTTTCATGTATCATCTGTCATTTAGAAGCATTTCATAGAAAAACTACCAACATTAAAGTACTATTGGTGCCCCACCTTTGCCAAGAAATATTACAACAGTAATTTAAGTATGACACCAAGATGAGTTAGACTCAAGTTCAAGATGAGTCATACTTAGTATGAGAGATGTATCAAGGCAGTATCTAGATTTTACCAAGTTCATCCTCAGAATAGTATCATACATGAGAATGAATTCTTATGTAAAATATCATGTCAAAGTGAACTTGATGATTGATGGGAAGATTGTAATAAAAAAAAATGTCGGAGATGTGTTTTCTAGTATTGTGAATCTTTGCGTCTTTTGGATGATAAACTATGGCATATATTATGGTAAATCTTGAAATTGGAAATTTCACAAGTGGAAATCTAGATGCATAAAAAATAGGATGAACTGAATTTCAGGATGGAACAAATTCATTTTGGATGGATCATTCTCAATCAAGACATTGAGTAGCCAAGAAACAACCAATTAGAAGGAAATGTTCAGGAATTCAGTGTTGAACTGTTTTGCAGAATGAAGTAAAAACAAAGGGTTTTGAACAATGTTTGAGATACTGAAAGAATAATATCTCTAAATACAGAACCAGGGTCCAGCACAGTCGCCTAAAAGGCTAAACCTCCATCTGTGGTGCTGGCATTCCATATGGACACACGTTCTTGATCTGGCCACTCGGTTTCCAATACAGCTTCCCATGTTTAGAGGCGGAAAGCAGCAGAGCACATCTCAAGTTTTTGAGCCTCTGCACCCTTATGGGAGATTTGGAAGAAATTCTTGGCTCCTGGCTTCAGATTGGGTCAGCTTCAGCTTCTGAGGTCATTTGGGAACTGAATCAGCAAATGGAAGATCTCTTCCTCTGAGCCTACCTTCAGCTCCTGGTTTCCCATGGGAGTGTAGTCCCAAGGCTTTGGGCTGTCCTCTACTGCTTTCCCAGGCTACATGCAGGGAGACAGATGGAAAGTGGAGCAGCTAGGACATGAGCCAGTGCCCTTATGGGATCCCAGTGAGTGCAAAGCAAGAATTTTAACTACTGAGTCATTGCACCAAGCTCAAAATAATTCTTTTAAGAAATACACAAAACCATGTAAATACTGTTTTGCATTTGTTTTCTCTTAAAAATACTGAAAAATGAACAAGAATCTCTATGTAAATTGGATCAGGTAAGACATGATATTTGACTTCTAAAATTCAGAAATCACTGTCTTTTTTTTTTGATAAATCTAGTTTGAATATCTGAAAAGGGTCTCTTTGAATAACAGTAAAAGAAAAAAATGAGAGTTTTGTACATCGCGACCAGTAGTATTGATTGCAAAATCTAAATCTGGTGTACTGACAGGAGCAGTAAAGAGTGATTATACAAACTAGATGTGAGGACATTTAGTTAAGTGTTCATTTAAATGTAAATAATTACTTATATATAATGCATATTAACTGTACAAAGAAAAGATGAACTTAAGCTGTAAACTTACAATACATCATGCCTTATTCAATCCTTATAACACACGATGTTGAAATCAAGTGCAGATTCAGAACATGCTACGACATTACAACTGTGAACAACTAACCATCTGTGAAATATCAAATAGCAACATGATTCTGTGGGATATATGAGTGAATGTTACAGGACATCCAACATCAAGAACACACAGCACAAAGCAAGACCAATCCTCTAGCGACAAAGGATGTACACTACTGGTTTTGCACAGTATCCATAATGACCCTCCTCCTTTCTCATGTGTCTGTCATATGAGACAGCCTGGAACTGGATGAAAGGATATTAGGAAGTTTGAGTCTTCTGCAAGTTCTTGCAACTTGTGTTTTATCTAGATATTTCTTGCTTTTCATATCCTGTAGCATTGTGTAGTAACCCACAAAATTTCTTGGCGTGCTGATTGGTTTTGTTTCATTTTAAATTGGAATTTTATCTGCAAGGTAGAACGGATCTTCATAATCCAAAACAGGATTCGGACTTATTTGCTGATACAAAGGCCTGGAATAAATTCTTTTTTCATTTCTCAGAGTGACTCTTCAGACTTCTCAACAGTGTTGAAAGGACATTTTTATAAGATTTCCTAGACATTGAGTCTGTCCAGTACATGTTTATAATGTCCAAGGCACTGCTAAATCGAAAAAAATCCCTCCATCAAACATGGAGTAAGTCCAATGTTCTGAAAAAACACCAGATAATCAAGTATAACAAAGATATGTCTAAAGAATCATACTAATTATTTGCATGAATTTTAAGGACATACCTACTGAATGAAAACATTTGATCCAAATCCTTTGTGGCTTACTGCCACTAACATGATTTGTTACTTTTTTTCTTTAGTAAGAAAAAGCAGCATGCACTATTCTCTTGTTCTCACATGTGTGATGGACATGTCAATGGAGGTAATAGGACTCTAGACTGTTACATAAATTTAGAGTGAATATTTTCTGGTGGCTTTCTCTCTTGGCTCATAGTTTATATTTTTACAACGTAATAGGTAAGCACATTTGAACTAAGAAAAGAAGCAGGATGCTTGAGTTTTATAGTAATTGATGTACAATCTTTTTCTTTCTTTCCTGAGGGCCAGGGCCTCCATGGGATGACTGCACAATGCAACTTGTGCATATAAATCACAGCTTGCCACCTGTTGTTTAATAGCTAGCAGTGCTGACTCAATAACAGTAAGATTCTATAAAATTGTTCCCTCCAGCCCTGGGTGTTCCCCATAGAGGTAATTTTCTAGAAAATAAATTTCCTGGACAAAGAACAAGAAGTTACAGATCTAAGAACATCTTTTAATGTCTTAGAAATGTAATTTCTACTGTGCTGATATTTCTGCTTATTCTGTCTTTAAAGTTATTGTGAATTTCATCAGCTGTAATTGGATTTACCTAATATATTTTAAATTAAAGGACTCAAAACACCCACTGCAGAGCCTACTGGTTAGTTACACCTTCCTTTTTTTGCCTTCTTTTCCAGCAGATCATCATCACCCAGGAAATATATCTGATACGTGAGAAAACACTATTGCAAGAACAATTTGCTAAGGAATTGTGAAATTCCACTTTAAAAGGTAATGAAGCATCAAAGTAGAGGACCAAAAAACCATACATTTTGATCCATTCCTCAAGGTCAAACACATCACTGATTCATCAAATATCTCTGTTAAAATTATTCAAAAAGGCAAACAATCTGTTCTTTGTAGAGGTTATACTTAATAACTCTAATGCTTCTAGACAAAAGGCAGCAATAGAACAGAATATTCCACTGCTCTAAGACATGCGTTCATTGGTTTGAAAAGCACTTTCGTCATTAATGAATACATTAACTATTCTTAATAATAAGACCTGAGAAATTTTGATCATGCTATTCCTAGCTGATTATCTCTAAGACCAACATTATCTGCTGGCTTGAAGTCCAAACCACCACAAACTCTAAAGAAAACAGAACACTCTTTCTGTTCAAGGTATCCTGGTTGTCCTCATCTTGGAAATATAAGTTGCCCACTTCCTTTATATAGCTTAGACATCACCGATCTGGTCTCTAAATTGGGGTGAAGACTCCCCTGGGAAGTTGGGGCATTTTGTGTCTCTTATGTACCACATTTCTAGGATTCTGGCCATTAGAGTTTCTGCTGTTCTTGCAATAAGAGTCCTTAAGGAATGGATGACCTCAATTTTATCTATAATTCTGATCCTTAATTTACTCTGTTTAGAAAGATTAATAACAGTATTATTGCAGTAGTAAAACAAACAATTCTGTTAAGAAATTGGCAAAGGTCATGAACAGGCAGTTTTCAAAGGATGTCATTCAAATGGACATTAGTCACGAAAACATTTTCAGATTCACCAGCCATTAGGGAAATGCAAATAAAAATCACAGTGAGGTTTTACCTCACCCCATGTTCAGTATTGATTATACAGAAATAAAAAAGCAACAAATGTTGGTAAGAATGTGGGGACAAAAGGCACTCTAATCTACAATTGAGAAGACTGTATAGTAATATAATCATTCTGTAAGTCAGTATGGAGAATCCTTGGCTCTCTGAAAATAGATCTACCATATGACCCACCCTTCCCATTCTTGCAAATTTATGCAAATGAAGTGAAATATGCAGAGAGAGACTTATCTGCACCCCATGTCTATAGCAGCTCAATTCACAATAGCGAAGATATGGAACCAACTCAGATCTGCATTAACAGATAGCTAGATAAAGAAAATGTAATGAAATATGAAATGCTACTCACCCCCCAAAAAATGAAATCTTGCTTTTTTGAAACTAAATGGGTATAATTGGTATATATGCTTAGTGAAATAAACCAGTCCCAGAAAGACAAACATGTTTTTTCCGAACTTGTGAGAAATAATACAGACATAGAGCATACATAAAAAAATAGCCTAAGTGAGTAACAATGACATCCCGGGATCTGTAATTTACAGCCACTGGCTGTACTCCTAAGGAATAGTAGGGTTTTTATTTATTTATGTTTTTAATTTTCTAAATGCTATGTGTTGAATGTCTCGATATCTTTTCCTAATCAAGAGTGAAGCCTCTGAACTGGAATGAAAGAGTGTCTTTATAAAACTTAGGGGGAAAAGAAATTAGGAAGTAGGAGGGGGATGGGGAAGTATCACTGTGCTGAGGGAGGGTAGGCTGACTGGGAAGTATTGCTGTGCTCCTATCTGTGTTGTGAAATTTATGTCTTCTATAAATAAATCATGCTTATAAATTTAAAAATAAAGTATACAAAATTAACAGAAGAGATGTAAGGTAAGTGTGCTTTCTAGGAATACTAAAGAAGATAGCATATATTTCTGGGTGGAGTCCACCATTTTGCATGCTGAGAATAAGAGAAATCCTAACTAGCAAAAGAACCATAATGACTTGTGGCATCACTAGATCACACGTACTAATCCTATGCCACTTGGTCTATAGTCACCCTGTTGTGAGGTTACTCCACCCAGAAAACAAGTCAAGATGTCTAGTGTAGTGAATGTATTAAAAGTACACAGAGTTAATGGTAAACCCATAAGCTTAAGAAAACAGCGAAGAAAGAAAAGCAGGAGAAAGGCGAGGTGAAGAAGACAGAGATGAAAACAGAGAAAGGAAAACATACAGTAACAAAGCAATGGTGGACGTGGAGGTGTTGAGGTTGTGTATAGTTCCTCCCCACCATCTTCCATGTCTGCAGGCACAGCTCAGACGAGTCATGATGACAATAAAGATAGTCTTACCTTTTGTAAATAGATGCTGAAATCATTCAGGAAGGTAAAACTTGGCTGTGGTTTTGGGCACAGAGAAACATGCAGTGTCACAAATAAAGTATAACAGATAATGCTTTTTTCGTATAGATGGAACCTTATAGGAAAGTTGAGGGAAGCTAACAATTTATAAAATTGTCTCCATTAAATTTTCTAGGTCACCAAAGAAGTCAAATAGGCAAATAATTTCTTATGTTGAACTATAATATAGTGTTGACATTTTTGAGCTAATATTATGTCTAAACAGCTAATATCCAAAAGTTCTTCTTAACAGGCAGACTCAATGCCTAAACCGGATGGCTTGCTTTTGAAACACTTTTAGTAGCATAAGCCTAACCTGTACCATAGTTCCCATTGCACAAGACTCAAGTGAGGATGGTTGTCAACAGGTGGAAGGATGGACCAGAAGGGAGAAAAGGCTGAATTTGGAGTTCAGGAGACACACTCATTCATATTCTCTCAGTCAAAAACTCCTTAAAACTCTAAGTTATTCTCTTCAGTTAAGTATTAGGAGTTGCCAAGCTATTTCCTAGTCCAACTAATTCAGATCACATCGTGAATAGTTTAGGAATGGTAGAAATTTAAACAAAAAATGTATGTACAGCTGACAAAATCTTCACTAAAATATTCCTTCCCCTTCATTCCTTCACCCTAGGACAAGACACCTGGGCAGACTAATTGGAAGAGTCAGTGACAGAATAGACAGTGCCTGTGTGCCAAATTAGAATTACAAACTCTGCCCAGAGGAGAAACTACCCACTCTAACTAATTGTTTCATGAAAATGCACTATTCTTCCTTCAAGGTTTGTACAAAGAAAATTCTTATTTCAAGATATTTTACTAGATGATTGTCTGCAAACCAGAATTTGTCTTTGTCCTGAATTAAGGATCGAAGGGCATGGATTACAGATGCATTTTTTTATGTATCACCTGTCATATTGCCATGTGAAAATAGGTATATGCATATTTAATGATAGTAATAACAAAGCCATTTAGGCATTGTGTTTGGCAACGTTGCATGCTCTCAAGCAATATTCAGAAGACTCTTCAGATTGCTATGCCTGAAGTCTTAGCATGCTGCAAAGGGTGAATGTTCACAAGTTCCAAGGGATTCAATGGAACGTAAGCTTTCAGAATCAAGTCTGCTTTGAGTCACTCTGGATTTACTGCCTCTAATGAAAATGACAGAGTCAGGCAAGCCTGTGTATTGTGGGCTTAATCTACATCTGGGGTTATCTTTCTTTGTGTCTGGTGAAGGAAGATATCTATTTTTAACAAACTCTGGCCAGCACTCTCTATCATTTCTTACAGCAGACTCCATTCCCTGCTAGTGACAAATGGTAATGTAACATCTAGAGAGTGGCTTGCTGAAGTGTAGTCCATGTTATGCTAGTGGCAGCCCTGAGGTTGAAGGAGAGGAGAGACAGTGAGCCTTGTGACACTGACAGGCATTCTTCCCTGTGGTCCTTCCCACATGGAAGAGTCTTGCATCTTGTTAAAGCAGCTCACTCAGATTACTCCCTGGTGAAGCAAACGTCTCTGACCTATTGAGTAATTATTGCTTCTTCAGTCTATAGAAATGAAAAGCAGAGGTTTTTTTCATTATCTTTTTTTTAAGAACACATCAATGAAAATAATTAAAAAGAGCCTGAGTTATAGTCTTGACTGGATCATTGTCTAGATCAGTAATTGCCAAGATGTAACCTTGGATGAATATTACTGCACCATCTGAATCTTGTTAAGAACTCACATCCTTGGGCCCTGCCCAAGAACTACTCAATCAGAAATTCTGGGTATGACTCAGGAATCTGTTCTTTAAGATGGTTTCAGGAGCTCATTCTGTGGTACATTGAGCTAATGTTTATCTAGCACTGACATCCAACATGGGCATCTAGTTGAGACCCAGCTACTCCACCTCGAATAAAACTCCCTGCTAATACACCTGGAAAAGTAGTGGAAGATGTTCCAAGTGCTTGAGCCGCAGGGCCAGGGTCTTAGCTTTGGTTTGGTCCAGCCATGGCCGTTGTAGCCTTTTCAGTCAGTGGATGGAAGATTCTCTCTCTATCTCTCTCTCTCTCCCTCTCTCTCCCTCCCTCGCTCCCTCTGTGTGTGTGTATGTTTATGTGTGTGTGTTTCTGTCTTTCTCGTTTTACCTCTGATGTAGAAGTAAAACCTTAAAAATAAAAGGCTTCCAGATTAATTTGATGCATAGTAATGTTGCATTGCATTGATTAAATTGTGGATATTTAGCTTGTTTTCTTGAAGCATTTGAGCCATTGCTTTATCATATAGAGCATTGTATCACCAAGTTAATGAGCACTCAGAACATTTTGATGTAAACAAAAAAAATACGAAATAGCATACTACCTAGTACCTTGTTGCATCACCATATTTCAAATATTTCCGTGATGAAGTGAAAGATAAAATTTCTGATGAGTTGAAGTTCATTAACAAATCATTACAGGTGATAGTCCAACATGGTTCTAATTCCTACACACTTCTCTTTTTAATATTTATTTTATTTTTATTGGAAAGTCAGATATACAGAGAGGGGGAGAGACAGAGGGAAGGTATTCTGTCTGTTATTTCACACCCCAAGTGGCTGCAACAGTCAGAGCAAAGCTGATCTGAAGCCGGAAGCCAGGAACCTTCTCCCAGGTCTCCCACACGGGTGCAAGTTCCCAAGGCTTTGGGTTGCCTTTGACTGCTTTCCCAGGTCACAAGCAGGGAGCTGAATGCTAAACAGAGCTGCCAGGATTAGTACTGGCACCTGAATGGGATCCCAGTGCATTCAAGGCAAGGACTTTAGCTGCTAGGCCACCACCACCAGGCCTGCCTGCACACTTCTAAATGTCAGTTTCATCCCCTCCTGGTCACCACTTGTCACTTCAGCCTCATCATGTCTCAAGTTATCTCTTTAGATTGGTCATATTTCACCTCCTTCTCTACAAGAATTTAACTTGGTACCAAGGCTCTTTGTTATAATGTCTGCTCCCATTTAGTAATGTTTCCTTCACTTTCTTTTTTTAGAACAAATATTTCAAACAATACAGTAAATTGTTGCTGAACAACACCCCAAACTGGTGGGAGGCACTGTTATAGAGCCTCCAAACTGGGTTGACTCACCCAGATCACAGAAAGCCAATCTTTGCTATCAGGTAGAGGAAGGAAGTGAGTGTGTATTGCAAAGGACAGACCAAGAAGCTGGGCAGCCATTCCTTGATTCCCAAGCTCTGAGGAATTAGGGGTTAGTGTTCTTACACAGTGAAACTGCTGCTGAGAAGTGCATGATCAGCTAGAGTCCAAGTTCCTGGCTGGTTAATGGAACTCCTGACATCACTTTGATTGGCAAGTAATTCTGTGCTCTCTAAGGAATTTGTGATGGTCAGGTGAGCTGCAGCTGATCTGAGGGGTATATGCAGGTGGCAGTTACATTCTGCCCAGACCTGAAATTCCCTCTACAAATCACTCCAAGACAATAGCATCCACTGCTGTTCTTATCTATTGGAGAAGAAAATGATTCCTTGGGTTCAGTGAGTAGGCTTGTGAGGTCAGCTGGATCACAAGCTTAAGTGATAAAGGGCGAGCAAAGACACCTTGTACTAAGGAAGACAGATAGGAGACTGGGTCTTTTACATTTTGGGAGTTCAGTTTCATTCGCAAGTGTATTTACAAATACATATTGATTTTTGAAAGAATGGATGGGTTTGTGAATATATGACATGAGATTCATATAAGATTCGTGTTAAAGGTCAAAAAGTGAGGTTTGTAATGCATTCTACTTACTCTATGTAGATCTTTTGATTTAGTTTCAGACCTTTTCTATTAGACATTGCTGTTCCACTCAGTTTCCATGGTATATAATTCAGTAATTTTAAAGGTTCTCAACAAATAGAATAAAATAAGCCTAACTGTATTTTGACTTCAATTTTTCCTTTCTCTGCTTGACAAATCTCAGTATGGCAGCGGTCAAAGCTGTATACCAAGCAGCCTGACCAGCTTGTGTCTGCACTCATGGTTTGTAAAGGTACCAGGCTGACCTGCTGTCTGAGAGGCAGCCATTCAAAAGTTGCTGGCGATCATATGACCAAAGATAAAATGCATCTTCACTTTATGTTGAAAGTTCAGGCAGTTCAGCACTAATTATTGTTTTCAAGGGTACTCAACTCATCCCCACACAGAAAATATAAATTCCACTAACAGTTTTCTTACCATGAGTGAAGAAAGGGGAGAAAGTGTCAGCTTGCTTATGAAGAGCAAGTACTATGATTAAAAATGAAGATTGAAAGTCTCACAGTGGCTAGGAAGAATTGGTCGCACACATATTTTTTTCAGATATCACTAAATTTTATTTTTTTGCCTCAGCAAACTTCGTACAAGTATTACTTAAGCCGTGGATTTCTTTCAGGACATGTTGGTAAAAGCAGGAGAAACAGGAACCAGCAGCTTCTTTCGAACTGCTAGCCTCAGGGACTAGTGTGGCTCTCCTTCTTAGGGGCTGTGTAACAGGATAAAGACTTTTAATATGATTGAGCACTTGTCATAAAATTGTTAACCATGTATATAGTATGATTGAATACATGAGTGTGAGAGTCATGATTTCTAATAGGACTCACAACACAATTACAATGCAAGATATCTGTCATTTTGAACATTCTAGCTGCAGCATAAAATATATAGTGCATCTGATAAACTACCTTCAGTACCATTCTTTATTTACCAAAGTGTAGTTAAATCATCCAAGAGTAATCAACAGCATTAATGAAATACTTCCATTTTAAAATTGGTACTATCCTTACATATTTTTTAAATATTTATTTGTATGAAAGGCATAGTTACAAAGAGAGAAAGCTAGATACAGCTCTTGGGCCAACTTCTGCTACTTTCCCTGGAGCATTAACAGGGAACCATCATGCTAATTATTTGATCCCTTAACCAGAGCACTTAGACAATATCTTTTATTGATAGTCTTTTGGCTTTATTTTGTTTTTGTTTTTATTTTAAAAGATTCATATATTTTGTTTGAAAGAGTTACAGAGATGAGAGAATGAGAGACAGATCTTCCATTTGATGAGTCACTCCCCAAATGGCTACAATGAGCAGAGCTGGGCTGGTTCGAGCTGGAGGCCAGGCGCTTCTTCAGGGTTTCCTGTGTGGGTGTAGGGGCTCAAGCACTGGGGACATCATCTGCTGTTTCTCAGACTGTCAGCAGGAAGTTAGATTGGGAATAAGCAGTTGGAACTAGAATTTGCAAATATATGGGATTCCTGTGATGCAAACAGATGATTAGATTGCCATGCCAACATAAAGTCCCTTTATTGATAGTCTTTTAAATTGTAATTTTTATCTGTAATACTCCTATATAACGGGGGCATTAGATATACCCACCTGAAAATATTTTACTTGTCCTATTCCATCTCATGACTTGAATAACTGATTTGAAAATACTGTCTCACTCATTTAGGAACAGAATTGCAAATTGCTGTAGTAATTAATATGAAATATGTCTGAAAAAATATTATCATGCAGTGATCATCAAATTATGGTTAAAGAACTTAAGATATAGATGGAGGTTGGGATAATCCACTGTAATCGCCAGTGTGTTTAACGGTACAAGAAAGCACAAATGTCTGTGAGAGATTTAAGAGACTGAAGAACAGGTGCTTGAGGCCTGAGGAGCACATCTTTCATTATTAGCTCTGAGATGAAGGAAAGGCATGTTAGGGCAGGTAGTTAGCGTCAGAGACTAACAGGCAATCAAGACATAGATCCATTCCAACAAGTGCATTGAGATGGATTCTGCCAATACCTTTGATGACCAAGGAAATAGACTCCCCTAGAACTTCCAGGAGAGAACAAGTACGCCCATGCTTTGATCATGGTACTTGAAAACAGATGGAAGAACCAACTGGATTTCTCACTTACAGAAACTGTCAGATACTAAATGGGGGTTGTCTTCAGCAACTCAATTTGTGGTATTTGAAAACTAATAGAGGGAAGAAATGAGAATTTCCTTAAATACTTTTCACTATTTTCCCTCTGTGAAAGATTAGAATGCTCTTCAGAGAGAATCCTGTGAGAGGACAACAAAGAAATACTAGTAGAAAATAATGACCGCCAAGATGCTCTGTTTTACAAACGTAAAAAACCCTTATTTTCAATTGCACTTAATAGGAATAATTGAAAATAAAAGAACCTTGGAAAGCTGAATGGGGTGGCGACACTGAAGATTGCAAATGTTGCTGGGATACTTTTTAAAAACATTGAATTTTTAAGATGAATCATGTATTTTATGCATGAATAAAACTTTGCTTTGATACTTTTTTCAGCTTTATCTTCTTATTCGTTAAGATAGAATTTTTATAAAGCAAGAGCTCTAGTGTAGCAGATTATATATAGTCAAGATGATATTTGTAATATCCCATAGCTGCTTTCAGTTAGGATGTATTATTACTATTATTATTGTTGTTATTATTATTATTCAGCACTCCAGCTGATTAAGTGGGAAGCTCAGAATTCTCTGCCTAAGGCATCTGAAACTTTAGTTACATTATCTTAGTTGGGCCATGGTTTCTGTAATTTTACCTACATACTGTTAGTATTTCTCCCATAGTGGGAAAAAAAAGCCCTAGAAGAGATTTGGTGAATTAACTAGATCCCACTTCGTTGTTCCCCCATGCAATCCAGCTTCTTGCGGTAATCAGGACCCATTACCTGCAAGTTAAACTGCTTTCTTTTCTTGCTGCTGTACTTGAATGATGAACCAGAAGAGTCCAGGAAGGTGTTACAGCTTGAAGACAAGCTTAAAGCTGCACTCTGGTCAAGTGAATTAGTAGTTTCCAATATAGAAAATAAGATTTTCGCTTAACAGAGCCTTAGCTTTCAGGTCCAAAACAAAATGGGATCATTGTTTATAGCAGTAAAAAGTTGACTCTCATTTCTGCCCCATCTATTCTAGGACCCCTTAATCAATTGTATGGTTTATCCTTTCGGCACTGTCTCAACAATGTCCTTCAAATGGTACAGTGCCTGAACTTTTGGCAAGGTATTTCAAGTCTTGAATTGGCCAGCTTTTCATAGGCAACCAGGTCAGGAAAGGTGAAGAGTCACATGACAAGATTGTGAATCCCATGGCAATGGATCTTATAATACTATTTGTCACACCTACATTGCAATAAAGAGTTCACTGGTCTGTGGCAAGATTGTACACAATACCATGCCAAAAGTTCAGGGAATTCTGTAATTTTGCTGAAGCTTCAAAGGATTCTTGTATGTGAGCAAA
Source organism: Ochotona princeps (assembly GCF_030435755.1). NCBI lineage: Eukaryota > Metazoa > Chordata > Mammalia > Lagomorpha > Ochotonidae > Ochotona > Ochotona princeps. Next base: position 23,958,422 of record NC_080836.1, read on the forward strand.
GCAAGGTTTATTAAGTCAGAAAACCTCCTGCTGAAGTGTCAGGAAGGGAACCTTCAAGAGAGAAAGACCCAAAAATCCACGAGTGTCAAGTCTTTTAAAGCTTGTTTTATTTTACATGCAGAGTGAATGAAAAAGAGAGAGAGCTGAAACTTCCACATATTCCCAAATTTCCCCAACAGTTGGGGCTAGACCAAACTGAAACAAGGAGCCAGAAATTCCACTAAGATCTCCATCATTGGAGGGAGCATGCCAAGTATTTAGGTCAAATTTTTTGTTATTATCTGCCATTCCCAGTTAACATTAGTAGGGAGCTGGATCAGAACCAGAAGCTGGCCTCAATTGCAGGCACACTGGTATGGGTTGCAGGTGTCCAAATGATGGCTCAAAATGTACTACAACATACATGCCAGAGGGCTGCTTCTTTGCTGGTAATCCTGAGATGAAATGAAACTCTGTGTACTACATGTCAGTTTTTGTTTGGGAAAATCACTTCCATCTTTTCATAAGAGGAATGTGGATATAAAATGTCAAATCTGTTACTAGGTCGTTGGTTGGTCTCCTAAAAGGGTATTGATATATGGAGAGACCACTCTTGTTCCCTGCTCCTGTAAGGTTTGCTCTTCATTGATGTTAGTAGCTGCAGCAATCTTGCTGAGTGGGAGACCATGGTATCAGTCATATGTTTAAGTTACAAATGTATCAGTGTGATCACTTTAGGGACATGGCCATTATTTTATTGTTGAGATGGCTGGGAAGATAGGATTCCCAATTTCCACAGACAGAATCTTCCCAAAGATCCTATTATTTCACGTAGGAGACTTTTATACAATGTGCATTCTCTTAAGTGTGTTAACATAAGGTATACGCATTTTCGTACTGGAAGCTGTGTGGATCTGATGCTATAGAAGTACCACCTCGAAGAGAAGAGGGATAACTGAATGATAAAAATTCATCCTGGGCTTTGCTTAAATTAATCTTGGTTGCAGATCCACTTGTCATTTGGCTTCTCATAAGCTCCTCTATAATTCATGAATCATGATGGGATTTTTATTGGTTAGCTCCTCTAGGAAAGGATTGGTAGAGTATTGCATTTACTTACTGTCCCATCACAATTTCTGCTGCAAAGTTTGCTAGATTTATCCTCAACCAATAGGCTCCACATCTAGGAAAAACAGATGTAGAGTCTAAATACATCTAGAAACTAGTTCCATTCTGGCAACTAATGCTGGTATTTGGATCATTCATAGTATTATTATTTTATTTTCCAAGTCAAGTAGTACTCAGACATCACATTTCTCTCATTTATAGGCCCGTTGTATTCTATTACTCATCATTACAGATCTCTGTGGACCAGAGATTGCATTGCTACTTGGCAGTGGTAACTCTGTTTACCTTTGAAGGAAACAACCCTACCATTTCACTAGTACTGTTGCCATTTCTGTCATCCTCATTTTCACTAGGAAGACCACTATTAAGGCAGTGTCTCCCACTTTTGCCATATAAAAAAGAAAGAAACATTATCAAACTGTTCAAGATTTAGAAATATTTATTGGGGCTGAACAGAAGAGAAACCAGTGCCTTGACCAAAGCCAAGTGGACACTCCATCCTAGAATGGTTGCAATTCTGGGTCTGCATAGAAGGTCAACACCCACCATAATGATCTATCTGCCACCACAGAGGCACCCCTGAGAAGCTTCTCATTAAGACCAACCATGCAAAATTACTCTTCCAGCAAACCTCAGGAAGAACTCAAGCCTCCTTTTCAAAAGGACTTCTGGTAAGTAACCCCTCCCTCCATTCCTATGCTAGCCACATTCAAATGCAAAATCTATTTTTAACCAGCTTCTTTGGGGGGGGGGGGGAATTAGACCTCAGCCTTTATATTACTGCACTTACATACACACAATCAAGCAGAAGTGGGAGAAAGAAAACCAAAAGAAACTTGCTGAGTTCTGTGGGTTTCCATCTACAGAAACATGCATTTCCAAATTCCTGTTATCATTCACCTATAACCCAGGAGATTTTTTTTATTAATTATTTTGCATTATGTGACAGTTTCATAGGCTCTGGGAATCCTCCCACCTCTCCCCACTCCCCTCCCCCCTGGTGGATTCCTCCACCTTGATGCAGTATTACAGTTCAAATTCAATCAAGATTCTTTCTTTGCAAACATATACCAAGCATAGAGTCCAGCTACTTATTGTCCAGATGGGTTGAACAGTTTCTTGGGGAGACCATTTCTGGTCCGAAGTTAGAGCTGGTAGAATATCATTCTGGTCAATTAAGACTCCCAATATAACATCAACAGCAATTTGCAACATTATGGAATTGACATGGCCCAGCTTCTTTTACAGGGTTTCGAGCCTCACCCAATCTCTGGTTCTCCCATTCCTCCCTCACCAGCTTGAGACTCTCGCCTAGAGAACACTGCACCCAAACTCAGCTCAAAGAAGCCATGGAGGGGAATGATGCCTCTTTTCCTTTATATATAACAAAGGGGAGAAATATGAGGAATGACTTGAACATCGACCCTGTAGGCCACCTGCAATTTTGGATTCAGTATTATTTTAGATATCTGCTTCCCCTTCCCAAGGCTCACAAATTTTGCTCAGTTCTGGTTGCCCACCAATCTTCTGTAACCTCATGGTGCCATACCTGAAAGCCCCAACCACGAACCCTTTGTGGTGTCTCTCCTTAATCTCTGCCCACCTACCAGTCCTCTGCAGCCCCAATAATCCTGGCCACGATCCCTCTTGGCCCCATGACTCCTGCCCCCGCCACAAAACAGGCACACTCTGGCTTATTTCTCTCCCCTCAGATGTGCTGCCCTTTCCTCACCCAGCCCTTCCTCCATTCTCCTACTTCTTTTCTCCCCTTCGCTTGCAGCCCTCCTGCCCTCATGGCAGCAGAGGTTCTCCTTTTTGTCCCTTCTCCCTATATCCCTGCTCCTGTTCCTACCTTGCTGGAATGAAAGAACCTCCTAGGCACCTTGCTGCATTTTGGCTTATTGTGGCAAACTTATCCCAAAAAGAAGACTGGCCTGCGCAAAATTAGCTGTACAAAAGGACTAACAATATTCTCTATTTTCTAGAAATAGAGTATCCATGACATTCCTAGGGGAACAGAGACAGTAGGTGAGCTCTCACGTATGACATGATAATTTCATCATAACATTCCCACCTTTCTTGAACTTACTGATTCTCTAGTTCTATTTTCTGGACGGTGGCTATCGCTGATGCTCGTCTTCAAACCTTTGCTTCCAGAAGAAATTACCAAAATACTTTGTTCCCTTGTCAAACATTGAAGCCCACATCTTAGGTGATTTATCCTTATAAACAAATTATTCTATGCCCCACACAGTGTCCAACCCTATTTTCTAACACAAAATGTCTACTTCCACGTTGGCCTTTGGTCCCAGTAGTCTATTACAGGCAACATTCCTTTAGTGTGTGAGTGAGTGATTTCTTTCGTTAACAAGAAGTGCACTTACTCACATGAGCTTTCTGAGAACTGACATTGAATGCCAGCTTGAAGGCACAAGGGATGGCAGGGGAGGTCTGTAAAGAGAGAAGGTAAGTGCACTTTGTGAGTTGCTGTCATGGGCTTGCTGTCTTCTTTGGTTTGCTTCCAGATGGCACTTAACTTCCATGGGCTTTTTTTTAAAGTGTGACTTCAGAGACAATCAATGAAAACAAAAATATAAACAAATCTATGGCCCTTAAATTTATTATTGCTGTCACACAGTCCATAGTCTGCATCTGCTGCACTTTGACCAACCACTCCTTCCAAATGAAGTCATTCCAACTTGTTTCAGGTAAAATTCTATGCCATTTTGATGACCCTAGCAATGGGAAGATATTGTCACTTACTGCTGAGTAGGCTTTCTCCAAAGGCCCATCCTAAGGCTTATTTATTGCTTCTCCTCTTACTTACTGTTTGTGCCTGAGTTGTCCAGAAAACAGAGCCTGAGGCAACAGCTTCTATATTACCATTTTATTAGGAATGCAATCCAAGGAAGTAAAAAAAAGAAAAAGGAAATGCATTCATCAGTGATCCCTAGAGAAGCAAAATAAACAAGGTACATACAGAGATATTAGAGGCAATGTATTACAGGAATTGGCCCATGTGGAGGCTGAGAAGTATCACATAAAGCTGTCCGCAAGCTGAAAAACTAGAGAACGGCACTGGAACAAGTCAGTGTGAGTCTGAAAACCTGAAAATCATGGGGGTCAATGGTGCATGAACTGAATCTTTAGCAGGTCATTGCTGCGTCTTGGGCTTGGGGGCAGCCAGAACACCAGCCAGCACTGGGCTTCACCTAGTGGCCGGCAGGAGATGAGCTCTGGGGTCTTGGAGTCTGGAATTACTGCCTAGGGACATCCATGGATAAGGCCACTATGCATGTAGGTGAGGAATGAATCATGAGGGACTCCCAACTACAAGGCCACTCTACTTGCAGGTAAGAGAGGGGACTGAGACCTGGTGATTTGGAGGGGAAGAGACTGGAAGATCTGTATGGATCAGATTCATTCACCAGCCCACACTGGAGTTCTAACTGGAGCTTGTTGGCATGGAACATTGCTGATCACCATATGCCAGTTTATGCGAAAGCTAGGTTTGGGGACCTATCTAGCAGGGCTAGAACCAGTACTTGACTGAATGTTGGAACAGGGGATGGGTCACATTAGGCAGGGCCATGACACTAACCAGCATGAGGGAGAACCAGTTTCAGAGGTAGATTCTGTGGGAAGATATGTGGGCTCAATCCTATGGAAATATAAGTCCCACTGGTTAGTTGAGGAGTTCAGGTGGGAATGGGCTGAGATAGGTGTGACCCTGGATCCTGCCATCACTCATGAGTACAGGGATTGAGAATAGTCTAGGCGGATCCAGGCTACAGCACCTGCATGTGCACCCTAAAACAGGTTGTGGGGCAGGCTGTTCATAACAGCTCATACAAGGCCAAGATGGAGGAGCAGACAATGCCAGGCAAAAGTCTAACACCAGCTGGCATGTGTGAGATTTGGATCTTGCAGTAGACTGAGTGGGGGAACATGGAAAAAAATCCCCTAGTAGGTCATAGCTCCTGTTGGTGAACACATGGTCCAGGCCTGGGGCTCAGGTAAGCTGGGAAAGGTAGCTCCAACTGTTGGCAAATATGTGGGTTGGTTTTGGAAAGGTGATGATGGGGTAGGACCGAACAAATCTTAGCTCACTGGCAAGTACAGAAACCACGCTGGAGTGCAGATCATGCTGGGCTACGCTGTCACAAGCCAAGGATGGAAACAGACTGAGCAGGGCCAGGTTGCAGCACCCGCCAGTGAGAGTTGCAGTGGGTAAAACATGCTTTGTCATTCCCTCAAGCAGTGGTGCAACCCCTCCTTGAAAAATTGTTTGTAAGAAGAGGGAAGGTGCAGCAAACCAGAGCAAGAAGAGAGCGTGTGCTGAACACTGAGATAATTGGGCACGAGCTTTACGCTCCTCCTCCTCTGGGCTAGTGTTGATCCACCTGAGGACCACCTGGCTGGGAAGGTCATCAGTCAGTAAGCAAAAGCACCGCAGGTGAATGAAGTTGGCATGAAACAAGGTCCCCCAAATGAATAAGCATTTTTGGCAAACACTCAAATCTATGGATACTCTGTCTAAACAGTTATGGATAGCCTACAGGCCTTAGGACTAGATGAGATAGGAAGAGACTTGTAAACCCTGGAAAGGCAAGGCCTACGCCCCTAATCAGCAGGAAGCAGCTATGGAAGATATGATTCTGCATCTTTCAGTAACCCATAGAATTAAGGTTTGAGAATTCTCTAAGGGGAAATGCAGCAAGGTAGGTAGCTACTTAGGCGGGTCATCCAGAGAGAAATCATGGTGTGTTGATACGTGAGGAGGATTTTGTGGATGGGTAGAATCAGCTTAATTATGAGCCAGGAGTTTATACTTTTGAGCACTTTAAGTGTTAATTTTGATCATCACTCTCCCAAGGGCCTTGTTGTATTTTGCCTCCTGTTGCTTCCCCACTTGTAACCTCCCTCCAGCCATTACCAGAAACATTAACTATAATCCACATTAATCCACATTGGATTCCTGAGAGGATTGCATGGCAAGCTCCTGCTGTTGAGCCTTGTGAAAGCTTGGGTACTGGTCATGGTGATGGTATTTGAGTTGGAAGATAGACGGGACGAACAGGAAATGCCTTTGAAGTGAACTCTGGCATGAGGGCGACCTTCTTAGCCAATGTTACTGTGGCGTCGGCAGCCACCGCCACAACCATGTCCCAGGACAGACTATGGCTATTGAAGAGACCGTGAATAAGCTCATGGAACAGACAGCACGAGTTAATGGAACAGCAGAACTTTATTAACAAACACGTGCAGGTGGGTATGTTTACGTTGTAACAGCAGGTTGATTTGTTGGCGGAGGAGCAACAGATGCTGTGGGAGATGGTCAGGGTCTTTTGTTCCTCATTATATGCCTTTATGTGTGTGATTCCTGCACGAGTGTGAAAATGTTTCCCAACCCGGGAACAGCCATCTGCTTACTGCTATCATGCTGTAGATACTCCTAGCCATGTAACAGGGTTACCAGCCTCCTCAATTATGGTTTGCGCAGCTGCAGCAGGCAACATGTTGAATGACAGCCAGTGACGGGTAAGATAGGCCGGACACTGGCCAACCTAAGACAGGAGCTCTGCCATGCTACAGAGATTCCCAGTGATGGGCAAAGCTGATGAGATGAGAGTCCACAACCCAAGACAGGCGCATTCAAGTCTGCTTTAAAACAAAAAAAAGGGGGACCTGTTGTGGGCTAAGTAGTTAATGGCACTTGTTAAACTGAGCAGTAGCAGTAACTGGGCTTGTGGTTACAGCAGAAGCACAGGCTGGACTTTTAATCCTGCAAAGCGCCTAGACTCATTTTCCAGACTGAGAAGAGCTAGACCCTCCCCTTTAAAATAGAGGAGAGGAATCTTAAGGAATTAAGATTCTAGGAATCTAGGAATAAAGCAAACTAAATATGTGAAAGATCTCAGTGACAAAAAGCCATAAAACATTAAAAAAGGAAATAGAAGAATATCTTGAAAAATGGAGAAACTTACCATGTTCCTGGATTGGCAGGATCAACATCATCCAAATGACCATTTAGCCTCTTCAATGAAACGTTTCACTTTTCCCATTTTTATATTGTATTGGTTTTATAGTGCTGACTATTAAGATCACACACAGATACATCTTAATAGGGAGGTTTTTCAATGCAGAATATTTTAGTTTTGATGAAGACCAAGTGATCATTTTCCTTTTAACATATTCTTTTAAAATATTTATTTAATTTTATTGGACAAAGTTATATAAAGAAAGGGACAGATAAGAGATCCTTTACCCACTGGTTCACCCCCAGGTGCAGTCATCAGCCCTGAGCCAGGAGCCAGGAGTTACTTCTGAGACTTCCATGTGGGTGCTGTGGCCTAATATCTTGGGCCATCCTCTGCTTCTTTCTCAGGACATAAGCAGGGAGCTGATTGCAGAAGGGAGCTGCCAGGACTTGAACCAGTGTCAACATGGGGTCCCAGTGCTATAGGCGAAGGCTTTAGCTTGCTATGTCACCATGCTGGCCCCATCTGCTTAACATATTCTGCTTTTAAGCTCTTGGTGAAGGATATTTTCCCTGGCATTAGATCTTGGAAATTTTCTCTGAGGTTTTTAAGTCTTATGTATTTTCATCATGTTCTGAGGTTCATTTTGAGTTAATTTTTATATAAAATGTGAAAATTGGGCCAAGGTTAATTTCCTTTCATGGTCTGTGGATATCCAAGTACCTCAGCAGCAATTGCTGAAATCTAGTTTTCTTTCATTGAATTTCATTTACACTTTGCTCTTACTGTTTTTAGACATATTTGTGTTGATCTATTTTTACTTTCTTGGTTCTGTTCAACACACCTCCCCTCTACCTCTGCATGAATATTACACAGTCTTGAGGCTGTAGCTCTCTGTGTGTGTGTGTGTGTGTGTGTGTGTGTGTGTGTGTGTGTATACCTTGAAATTGTTCTTTCATTTCTGGCTTTTCTTTTTAAAACGTTTCTATTTTCAAATGATTTTATCTATGCTGACAAAAAATTCTTCCTGGGAATTTGACAGGAATTGAGTTACTTCTGCAGAGCAACTTAGGGAAAATGGATTTCTCTACTCTGTTTGCACTTCCGATTCAGAGATACAGTATCTCTCCATTTTTTATTTGTTCTGTTACCTTCATAAGAATTATGCAGTTGTTGGCATGGAAGTTCTATAAATGCTTGAGAATGTTTCATGTAAATGCTTTTCGATCTTAAGTTAGATCTTGTTTTTAATTTGAGAATCTATATGCTGATTTTTAGTATTTATAATATATACATAAATACAGCTGATTTTTGAAAACTTTTCAATACATGAATTAAAAAAATGTTAACAGTCCTCAGTGAAATCCTATAGTTTACTTACTTCATTTATTTTTATTTAAATATATAAATTGAATGTAGAAACAATTGAATTATGTGCTATGCCATTAATAACAACTGCTTATGACAAATGATTCAAAATTTTTAGTGGCTTCAAATAGGTATTTACTTTCTTTCATGCATCTTTCAATTAGATACAGATTATGTGAGAGCCCAGAAATGGCTTAGCTAGAATATAAACCGAATCCAGATCTGTTCTAATCTGTCTGAATAGGTGGCAAACAGGGGCCTGTTCTCATGGTGATGGCAGTACCAATAAGACAAATTCAGCCATGAACACACGATTCAAATCTCTGCTTATTCCACAGACATCAACATCCCATTAGGCAAACACAGACACACACACACAGTACAGCATCAATGAGAAGCAATCTGAAACCTCACTTCTTGGTGATAGAAAATAGAACATGGCTCACAGTGTGGACACAGATCACCTTCCCGTGTCCAAGATCACGTATATGTACATGACTAAGTGGAACAAATCTCAGGCCTGTCCAGATTCAAAATGCATTTGTTTTAAAAGGCAGTATGTTCCCAACTTGTATGTTTTCACAAAATAATGGCAGGATAGGCAATCTTTGTTAAATAGGAAAGAAGAAAGCATTTTGTTTTGCTGCTTGCTGAAACAGGTTAGAGATATTGAGATGGATTCATATTTGTGATAGTGCTTGAAGATTTCTTCCTAACTAAGCACAGCAGCTGTGTGCCCTGCTCCATTTCCTATTCATCCACCACTCAAATTTTCTGTGCTGATTCTGTGCTGAGTCCTGAAGGTGAACACAGTGTGGTCATCAAAGATCCAAAGCATTTGCTTATCTCTTGCTTGCAAATACTTTACCAAAAGCCCTTTTATGAAAATGCAGTTAGTTAATGGGTAAATGCAGTTAGTTAATGGGTAAATGCAGTTAGTTAATGGGTAAATTTGTTGTACAGGACACTTGTATGCTTTCAGCAAGTTCAGTAATTGTTCTCTAATGGGAGAAACCACGAACATCGAAGAAATGAAATTAGTACAAAAGAACATCCAGAAAAGCAAACAGAATGTTTGCCCAACTTAATTTTCAATTGTAACTTTTTCAAGATGGATAAGGATTTCAGTTTTCTTTTTCTTTTAACGTTGTTTTTGCTTGCTTGTTTGTTGTTGGTGTTGATGTATTGATTTGTTTGTGGTTTGGGGGTTTGACAAATTCTGAAGACAAAATGATTTTTGAACCAACTGACTGGTATACATTTATGCCTGGTACAGCAGAAAGACTGTCAAAATTTCAATGGTACAAAAGCCTTGAGTTTTGTCTTAGGATTATCAGAATGAGGGTTTTTACTAGATCATTAAGAGCTTATTTTAGGCATGAATATCAAGGAGAGCATGTATGATTTATGAGGTGTGTACCTTTCTATTTCTGTCTCAATCATCCCAGTCAATGATGTCTTCACTAAACGTAACACTCAATGAGGTGAGAATGCAGTCTTCCAGCCTGTGGTTGTTCTAGGGGCCGTCGATGACTGATACACCAGAACAGCTTATGATATCATTCAAATTGAGGTACAAGGACCTATGCTGTCTTGTTGTCCCCATATCTCTCACATAATCAGTTGATGAGCACAAAAAATTTATTCAGGTAAATTTACATTGAAAGTTTTTTAAAATGTTCAATATATGTCAGTGACCAAAAAATAGAGGTAGCTATCTATGGCAAATATTTTGTGCACTACTGTTGCCTTATTGAGAATTTTAAAGCAGTGTGAATCTTAGGAAGAGAAGCCCAGTCCTTTCTGAGCTCCTTTTAAATGAACAGTGTCTCCTTGGAGGATTTCTCTTAGTCTGATAGTATGTTCAACGTGCCTCTGGGGCTCTCAGTCACACTACTTCTTCGTAAGAGCAACTGGTTCTTTCACACTGACTATTTTTTAAATATATATATATATATATATATTTTCATGATACATTTGTGTAGGTATAGGAATCCCTTCTTTTCTTTTCCATTCTCCCTCTCCTTTCTCCCTCATCTTTCTCCCTCTCCATTTGCCCTCCCACCATTTCCCCCCATATTATTACTGTAATCCTTTAGTTATAGCTTCAAGTTTAGCATTCTGCTATTCAAGTGACTCATGACATTGTAGTAACTGTTTCACCAGGAATCTTCACTTTATTCAAGAGTAGAAGCACATGCTCCAATGTGTCTTCACTTCATGGTGTGTATATAGTCTTCATTATATAGTTCATGTGAGAATATATATGTACTAGTTCACTTATGTATCTGTTTTGCTTTGCGAATATTGCCTTATAGCAGAAGAACATAAGATATTAGTCCTTTTGATATTGAGTTATTTACAATGGTCTCACGTTGGGATCATTTATGAATTATGCTCAGTTCCTACATTTCTGAAAAAGCTCATATATGCAGCCTCTGCTAGTTTGGAAGAGTGGCATTCAAATTTATACAGACACCCACTTGGGTCATGGATTGAGCTTGCCTGAAATTAAAACCCTGTGTCCTCTTGTAGCTTCTTGTGTAAAATAGGGAAGAGTAGTGTGGAAAAGCATATTGAGCAGAAAACAATAGCAAGTATGCTTATATCAGGCTAACCATGCAAGCTAACAGGAAGAAAATACATTGATGTTTGTCATAATACAAAAGGAAATATTTTCCTTGTGAAGTGCGTTCATTCACTGAAATCAGCATATTGTGTTTGATGAGTACCTGTATGTGGTTTGTGATCAAACATAGATATTTTATAGCAGGTACCAAATACACGAAGAAATAAAAAATGCAATGTATATCACCATTGTGTTTGTATTTTAAGCCTGTGTGTGTAGACCAAGGATCATAATGAATTTATAAAGTATAACAATTTCTTGATTTGTGGATTGTAGGCTTATTACTGCTCTTTTTATTTCTAATTGCCCCCAAAATAGCAACTCATTTATACATAATCAATTTGAAACAAACAAGGCCATTTGATTTGAACTGCGAATTCTGCTATTGGACTGCCCACTTTTGAATTCCAACTGTAATACTTTCTGGTTTGGGAATCTTATCAGATAAGCTTAACATTTTTGGCCTAATTTTTTTCATCTGGAAATAGTATTGTATAAACTAAATAATGTGCAAAAGAAATTTAGACTGGTATCTAGGGATAATAAATAACAAAATGATAAATTATTTTTTGAGGGTCAATCACAGAAAATATACTTGTCTGCTTCTTTTAGGTCTTTTTTATTCACATTCATTTCATAAGTTGGGAATTATAAACTAATTTGTTACTTAGAAGGAATAATACAACAATAAACACTTAATAAGATAAATACCAAATTGTAAATTGAAACTATGAAAGTTTGTACATTTTTGTCTCAGGTTACCTATAACTCTCCTATCTCAAATTATTCTCAAAATCGTTTTTCTTTGCATTTCAAGTTTCAAGTTTTATTTTTTATTTCGAGTTTCTTTTTTCCTACAACATAAGACAAGTGTATTAAAACTAAACAAATTAAAATATTTAAGAAAATATAAATACAGATATAGGTAAAAATTCATGATCGGAATAAACAAAAATAAAAATGTATCAACAAAGAAATATTTTAAATGATTGGTTTGATTTTTCTCTATGTTTATAGCATTATCTCTTCAAAGTTCTGTGATCGGATATATAGTCCTTTTATTCACTCAACAAATAAATAATGCCTGCTATGTGCAATAGTGATAATTAGGGAACACAGTCATTCTTTAAGCAAGAAGTTTTTTCCTGACATTGAGTCCTAAGAGTAATTTCTCATAGGAGTTACTGTGAAAAGGACATGAAAGAAATGCAATCACGTATGTGTTTAATAACATGGTTACTGTAAATGCAGTAATTGATTTCTGTGACAACTTGTTGTGTGACCTTTGACAAAAGCTTAAAGCAAAAATCAAAGTATGATTATATTTGTATTACATTATGTTAATCGGAGAGCAGCAGTGTAAATGAAATTCAATATTGAAGATCCAAAATAAAAGTAATTGATTTCTTGTCAGAATACCTGATGGAGGATTAGATTCAAAATGAAATCACTTTTCCAAATGCTTATGAAGTGCTTACTAAATACCCAGACTTGCAATGGGTGGTATGGACTTAATATTAATAATTACAGCAGAATCATCTTTAGGTGACTTTAGGTGGATCAGTGACATTCAAAGGTGGCAATTTTAATTTGATTGAAAGGTAGCAATTCTGATTTTAAAAATGAAATATTTTCTTTTCATTAACAATGATTATATTTAAAATACTACATTATAGAGTTAATTATAGATTCCTTACTCACATGTTGATTATAGCTATGTTGGGAATCTCCAAACACACACACACATCTAAACAAACAAATTGCTAGTAGTGATAGTAACAACAGTATCTGTTTCTTTTTTTTTAAGATTTATTTATTTTTATTGGAAAGGTGGATATACAGAGAGGAGGAGAGACAGAGAGGAAGATCCTCCGTCTGATGGTTCACTCCCCAGGTGACCGCAATGGCTGGAGCTGAGCCAATCATAGCCAGAAGTCAGGAGCTCCTCTGGGTCTTCCACACGGGTGCAGGGTCCCAAAGCTTTGGGCCGTCCTCAACTGCTTTCCCAGGCCAAAAGCAGGGAGCTGGATGGGAAGTGGAGCTGCCGGGATTAGAACCGGCACCCATATGGGATCCCTGCATGTGCAAGGTGATGATTTTAGCCACTACGCTATCACGCCAGGCCCAACAGTATCTGTTTCTTTTTTAGTCCATGGGTCTTACAGTTTCTGTTAGGAAACAGGCACAGAAAGATGGGGCACCAACTGTTGGGAAATAAGCATAGAAACACAGAGAAGAAAGGACAAACAAATTCACAGCCAAATTGATTTTAATAGAGATAAATTCAAAGAGGTGGCTGTCTACCTGTTGGGGTGACCATGTGTCATAGACCCAGGCCTTCAGCAAGCTGGACTTTCTATAGTTTGTGGCTTCATCGGTGTTGCAAGTGGTGGGGAATTTCTGAGAAAATGGAGGAGTAGTTGGGAACTGGACCAGTGTTTCAACTTTGGTAGGTCTTGCTACCTGCTGGTAATAGAGTATAGAGACTGTGGTGTGGGCTGGTTAGGGTGGTGTTTTGAAATGCAATATAGGCGTCTCTAGTGATAGAGTCTTCATTGACTAGACCAGAGCTTTAAAGCCGAAACGTGTGCTCTTGCTCCCTTCATTGGTCAATATCTTTCCTGGTTAAGGGCCTCTTCTAAAGTATCTAAAGATTTGTAGATAATAAGCTCATTATTTTGAGATTTCTTTGTATTAATTTAAAAATAACCTTTTTATGAATCAACGCGGGAAATCATCTGTGTGTTAACCAGTAAAAAGCAAGAGTAGGTGATAGACAGTTTGGGGGCTGACCAATTTCATTGAAGACCCAGGAGTACTTTGTTACTCTTCTATTCTCAGAATGTTGAAATTCATTTTCATGCATATGTGCATGAAACAGGATGTTTCAAAGTGCTTTTGGAAAATTTTCTTTAATAGAACTGTGCATGACATGCATGCATAGTTTTATACGATATGTGTTTTCCATGGACAATTTGAAGTTAAAAGGTATTGACATTTCCAAGAGTCTTTTCCAAAAACAAGAAACAGATAACAAAACCAAAACAGAAACAAAACAAAACAAAAAAACCGACGAGAAAATGTCCTCATTTGTTATTTTCTGGATGAAAGACATTTATATCTGAATAATATTACTTACTGTATATTCTCTAAATAGATTAACTATTTTTGATCCAAGGTTGATGGGTATGAAGACGGCCCATGAAAATGAAGCCTTGTGCCTTACAGCATAGTCCCCTTATTTGTAGTAGCACACAGCGGAATGTACAAAGAAGCAGTATTTGTTCATTGAATGCTCACATTTTCACACAGACAGGAATATTTGCAGCCCACGCCAAGAGAGTGGAAACAAGCAGAACCCACATATCATTTACCTGAAAGTCAGATAGCTGGATATTTTAAAATGAAGCACTAAAGTGTTGAATAAAATGTTACTATTATGTTTTCCTACAATGACAGAAACTTCTCTATGCCCTGCTCTAATTACTCTAACCCTCTATTATTGTTCAATATAAAAGGGCAAACAGAATAATTCTTTGGAGAATATAATCTAAAGAATGTCACACGCCATTTTTTGTTTTTGAAAATGTTATTTACAGGAAGAGTGAAAAAGGAAATGATTTGTACACACTGGCTCACTTCCCAAGTATCCCGCAAGAGTTAGGAAGGGGCCAGAGACCAGGCCAAAACCAGGAGCCCAAAATTCAAACTTAATACATGCCTCCCAGGATGCACATCAACTAAAATTAGAAGAAAACAGATTTTTTTTTCCTGAAATAATTCCAAGCATTTTAGTATGGGACATTCTAAACACCATCTTCGTTACTGTGGCAAAGGTCCATATCATATCTTGCTCTTTTTCGGTTGGGTGCTTTTCTTTTCTCTGTCTTGTGCTATGATGCTAAACTCTCCCAACTGATCACAGACTTTTCCATGGCTTGCTCCTTTTCACCTTCTAAAACTCACATCAAATATCACTTGTTCATGGTGGTCTTCCTTGACTATCCTAAGTATGTGTCATTTTCTTTATGTTGGAGTTGCTTTTAGTTCATGAGGATTTACTCATTTAATTTGCAAGTCAGAATTACAGAGATAGAAAGGCAAATTTTCATTGAGTGGTAGACTCCCAAATGGCTGAAAGCCTAGAACTGGATCAGGCCAAAACCAGGCGCTTCATCCAGGTTGCCCACATAACTGGCAGAGGTACAAACCATCACACAAGGGATCAAGTATCTAAATTTATGACCTGGTAGCATCAGATTAGTAGAGGAAAATATCCAGGAAAATATGCAAGGCATTAATATAGGCTGAGATCTCTTGGGAAAGATCCCAGAAACACAGATAATAAAAGCAAGAATATTGTGTGTTCTCACAGTATTCATGATTTATGAAATCATATTATTTGCTTTCTTGTTAGTTATGTTTTCAACATTAGAATGCAGTCTGTACAGTTAGGCTGCCTGATACTATTTAGTTCATCCATGCTTCCAGGAATATAAAAACTACCTCTCTTAAGCCATTTGCAAGTTAGCGGGACTAAGTGATAATTCCTAGCTATTGAAATATGAGAGAAAAAGAAAGATGTCCTTTGTAGGCAGAGATGGATAAACTGTTTACTGGCAGTTTTCAGGGAACGACATGTCCCAGATCATTTACTGCAAAATAGTGGAGCTCTCATTAACATGGATCCCAGAATAATCAAATGGAGCACAGCAATTTCCTATCCTTGTTAAACATGAACAGTATATGAAAAATATTCTTTTGTTGTGTTAGGACTCTGAAATGCTATGGTTACTGCAAAATTACCTCATTTATCCATATTAACACAAAAGACCTTGGATTTCATTTTAGTTTTATTTCCTATTTGACCTCCAGTTTCCAGAATAATATCTGAAATCCATGCTGCCTTATTCTTATCTATGTCTAGTAGCTAAATGTTTTAGTTTTATTAGCACTCTGCTGTTAATTGGTGACTTAAGCTTTCTCATTATTTGGAAGACACACTCTAAATTCGACAATGGTGTTCTTATTCTAGAAATTTATTATTTTTGCCACAGAAGAAAGTAAATCCCCAAGATTCTGTGGTCTAGATGATAGGTAAAACAGATTAAGAAAGTAGTGTAGTAGATTAAAGATTGAGAATTAAAAAATTGTGTCCTTGTTTTCCTTAACAAAATGATAATTTTATTCTTATATTTTGCAAATGGATAAACACAAGCTCTGCAGTTTTATTTACTTCATGTTTTACATTCTGTGCTCCATCAATTGTCCTAGCTTCCTTTTAGCCCTCCATGTTGCACTCTCCTAACCTTGCCATCTTTTCCAAAAATTCACTGCCTCTGGATCTTTTCCTGACTGGTCTAAATCAAATGTTATAATGGGTCACCGCCATTGTTGGTGGTAAGTTATGAGACAGACTACTTCTGTTCTTATTTCTCTCCATATTATTACAAAAGGGATTACTTGCATTGATGCAAATTGGTGTGTGTGTGTGTGTGTGTTTCTGTGTTTCCTGGTATATGAATGGTAATAATATAACTTTTTAATATTGGGATTACTTTCTCATGTGTACTTAAATTAAATTAAAACTGCTTTAGAATTTCAAAGTCACTATTAACTAAATTGTAAAGAAGGGGTATGTTAAAAGATGTGTATCTCCAGATCAACTTGTTACGGTATTAAAGCTTTCCCACATGTAGGTTATAGGACAGGAAAGAACGTGAATTACCAAGATTTTACTCTAATTGTGTTTCAATTATTTCCATAGGTCCACAGCACCAAATTTTAAAAAAGCATTTTTAAAAACTGTCACTGAAGAATAAAAATGACATGTTAAATTCCTTACAAAGTTCAGTATATTGAGACACGGCCCTCAATGAGACCATGATAGTGCTGTGATACACTGTGCACTTGAAAGATATTGATAAAGCTCTAGAAAGTTTAGAAGAAACCCCTAGAAAGACATTTGAAAATTTTTCTGTAATTGAAGACCCATTTAGTTGTTTGGTTCTCTAAAATTACTAGGCTTCTGTGAATAATTTTTGTTTCAATTAACATGTTTCAGAGGAAAAATTTCCTAATTTTCATCTCTGAGACATTTCCACTGAAGCTTACACCTTTTATGTAAAGCTATATAGCAAGCATAAATTATCTTTCCCTCTGGCATTTGAAGCAAAATTTCCTGAAAACTGAGTATATTACTCCAATGCGCTATCTTAAAAATAATTCTCCCTAGAAACATATATTATGTCTATGACTTGACTGCTTTTAACTGCTACATGACACAGGATAAAATTAGAGTCTCAGCTTTCTCACATTCTGCATGTGAATTGCTAGTGATAGCTACCTCTGGTGGGTGTGCATACACTCATGTGTGCATGTGCACACACGCAATTTTACACAAATTCTGAACATGATTTAAATGTGTTACAAATATCACATTTACATTTATACTATTTATGTTAACAAAAAAAAGTTTAATCATTTGGAAAAGCTAAAACCAAAAAGATTTCCATCCACATTTATCATTCCTAGCTAAAGGAAGATCTAAGAAATGTTGTGTCTTGGTGAGTTTCCTTTTCATTCCTTTTTTAAATTCCTACAAAGAAAGACTACATTGGAGAAACAGAAAATGCAGTGTTTTTTTTTAACCTCCTTACTATCTTATGTTGTTTTCTTTATATCCAGCCATCCATTAAAATATAGACCAGTTTTAATGCATGAGTGCTCAGCTGATAACACATTATTTTATTGATCAAGGAAACTGTGGCCCACTCCTTTCCAGAACTGAGCTCCTGGGAGGCTGTCGTGGCCTGGTGGTTATGATGCTCACATGCCCTATCAGAATCCCTGTTCTTGGGATTCTGTCCTTGGGAGGTAGCTAGGATGGCTCAAGTGTTTAAATCCCTGCCACCCACGTGGGAGACCAGGCTTTCAGTTTCCAACTCCTAGTTTGAGCTTGGTCTGTTTTTGAACTCCATGGCCATTTGGAATGCGAAACAGCAGATGAGAATTATCTTTGTCTCTCTTCACCAACCTCCATTTCTTTATGTTGTGAGTATGCAAAAAAAAATGAAATACTGTTATAAATGAGTTTTGAGCAGGAGTGAATAATGATGACTAACACCAAAACATCACGAGTCTGAATGAAGCAACTCATGTGCAATACCTTCCACTGAATGCATGATCTGTAATTAAGTAGATCTTTAGACAGAGATAGAAAGAACCTTTTCCACTCCATTTGCATATGTAAATGAAAGGCCAGAAATATCTTTTCACATGACACATCTTGAAATACTGCCATTCAATATCTTTTTTTAGAATGCACTCTACAAATCATTGTTTTCTATTGCAACTGAAATGTTACACAACAAGATTTACTAAAATAAAATTTCTTTCAAACTGTTCCTTCTCAACCCTGTCCTCCTTCTCTGACGGCCATGACTGCCAGGATAAACATACAAAGATTTCGCTGGAGTTCTTAACCTCCGTGTTGCATGTGCTCTGCTCGGTGCACTGCATCTTCCTCTTTCCTTTATTCGCTTTCTAGTGCCTGTGTGCTTATATTCCCAAATACCAATCTCAATTAACTGATGAAGTTATTTAAAAATAAATTAGCTTCCATCCGCATTTTCCCTGTATTTTCTGATGCTTAAATTTGATATCTGATTTATTTTTCAATGAGATTGCTTAATAAGTATTAAATTGTAAGCATTATGTTGTATTTCGGGAATATAAGTAAGATAAGGGTCAGTCATTTTCAATAATCTCATCATGATCAGAAACTGACAAAACAGTGCTCTATATTTTACAGCCAACCACAGGCTTCTTGGAATGTGTGGCTTTTCTCCTGGTATTATGCCTGGCATCTGTGGTGCCTCTGACTCCATGCACAGAGGGAGCAAATGGTGCATTTTTACTGAATATTTGCCAAGCTGAATTGTGAAAGTATGAATGAAGGAGAGGGTATGCTGATATCAGTGCTGTCATACAGTTTATAGGAAAAGGAACCAAGGTGAGTATATGAGTATGTCTGGCCTCAATGACTGTGTGTGAGGGGATGCTGCATGTCAATTGGATGCTTAAATGACAGGTGCTAGAAATGTAATAGGAAAAAGGTGTCCCACTAAATGACAGAAAGGTATGAAAGAATATGACATATGAAACCTTAGATAGGGGTAAGAAATTTCATGCTATTCGTCCCGTTTGTTGAGCTATCCAATATTTCTCTTTACACACTCCAAGATGTCTTTAACACAGAAGGTGGTTTGTGTCATTATTATCTATTTTTGTTTTAAAGCAGATATAATTTATGTGTTAGAAACTCATGCTGATGTTAGGGAATGAGGATTGTAAGGCTTGGATTAGAAAGCAAAAAACGCTAGTTACAACAAAATAAGCCTTTCACTCGCCAAAGGGTTTCCAGTAGTTAACTTTCCCTCTAGAAGCTCTGACCCACACAAATAAATATGGGAGGATTTAGTAAATATTCTCTGAAATTCCCTCCCCCACAAAACATTCTACAATCTTTGACTCTTAACTCTTTTTTTTAAAAGATTTATTCATTTTTTATTACACCCAGATATACAGAGAGGAGGAGAGACAGAGAAGATCTTCCGTCCGATGATTCACTCCCCAAGTGAGCCGCAACGGGCCAGTGCGCGCCGATCCGATGCCGGGAACCAGGAACCTCTTCCGGGTCTCCCACGCGGGTGCAGTGTCCCAATGCATTTGGGCCGTCCTCGACTGCTTTCCCAGGCCACAAGCAGGGAACTGGATGGGAAGTGGAGCTGCCGGGATTAGAACCGGCGCCCATATGGGATCCCGGGGCGTTCAGAGCGAGGACTTTAGCCGCTAGGCCACGCCACCGGGGCCCGACTCTTAACTCTTACAACTTCCTAACTCCAGTAGACTGAGCACGGGAAGAGAAAACACCAAGGTGAAAACACTTGAAAGATATCACAGAGACAGTGTTTGAGGAAGCCTACCACACAACTTTCTCAGGAAAATGGGAAGGAAGTCATGAGTTGTGTCTAAGTATGAGCACTCAAGTCCCTTATGCAGGTAAGGCAGGTCGGATCAGAAGACCCGGAATGTATGGCCACCACATGACCATCCATTTCCTCTTAGAAAATGTAGAAACAGCTATATTTCACATGCACCATAGCTCAAAAAGGAATCTGTATAATTGATAAATTTTTTTTAAATTGTCATTGTTATGGTGCTTAAAAGATTGAAATGAATGACTCAGGAGTTCAGTAGCAGTTACAGGCTGGCATCCTTCTACTTAGCAATTCACTGCAGCTTTGACAAGCACCTTCATTAAAGCAGTAAGGCATCTGGCCTTGCAGGAAGAAGGCAGTTCAGGGCATGTGGAAACACACACAGTGCTGTAAGCAAGCTGCCACCACTGGAGTTACCAGCCCTTGTGTAAGAATGTTGAAGATTTGTTCAGCTCTGTCTTAGAGCTGCTGCTATGGCAACAGACATGGATATAAAAAAAAAAGATAAACATTTGATAAAAGCAAATGGGAAAAGTCCCTACCTACAGGGAGTAATAAATATGGTGAACTTCATAATGAGAAGCGTTCACAGTAGGATGTTGCAGGAGAAAAATCAGTATTAGACAAGGTGCTCATAATCTGTCCAACATCTTATCAGAATCACTGTGAAGCCTGGAAAAACCAGTTCATTTTCTCATCTGCACATGTAGAAGCATCCACTATTTGTGAAATGCCATCCTAGGCTCTGTGGGGAATGCTGACTCACACACCACTAAATCCTGGATCTTAGGTGGACAAGGAAACACAGCATCCATGCAGTTCATTAGACTACAAGGTAGAATGAGATAAGCAATGTAAAACCTACACCAAAACAAATTGTGTAGATTTTTTAAAGTAAGCAAAATATCATTTCAGCTGAGGACACAAGAGAAAAAGCAGACAGGAAGCAATGTTGGAATCAGTCCTTAAAATAAGTTGCAAAATTAGATTATTTTTAAGTAATACTTAATTAAAAGTCACAGGTATTTGGTAGATGTAACTCCAAAAATACAGTTAATGGGTCCTAGAAAAAGCCATTTACTACTTCTTAGTTGCATGTATATTTTGTATACATATAAATAAGTAAAATAAATATATACATATATAAATAAAATTAAATCTTTTATTAAATATGTTTTATCCTTATATTTTATTTTTCACAAGTATCTTCTCACAGAACACGATTTTTCATCATCACAGTGGGAATCCCTGGTGGGAATTCTAAGGTAAGAGACAGAAGGCAGAGGCCAGTTAGCCTTAAAGAATCCAAGAAAACTTAATTGAATACATAATACTTACTGCCATGATGGAACCAGACAATGTAACTCCACAAACTCAGGTAAATGAAGTAAAACACTTTCTCTAACAGTGTAAAAACTGAATTTTAACGATAATTTAACGATAATTTTAACGATAATAAAATTCAAATTTGCCCCATTTTAAAAAATTCAACTCCACATCATTTAATACAGATCTAATTTGACTTGACTGTCTCATCTGGTTCTTTTCTTGCAGTCTATGAACCACAGTGATGTTGGATGCATTTCAGAGCTTCTGAGAAGCAGATGTTCAATACATCCATATTTTCAAATATTCCTGTGCTGATATCTGGATCCAAAAACCACAACGCAAAGGCTAGCCACACTTTTCAAAGCTGATCTTGATGACGTTTTACAGTCCTACTCACTGTAAATATATGATTCACCTTTCATTTAATTTCTTAAGATTTATTTATTTTTTTGAAAGTTAGAATTGGAGAGAAAGAAAGATTTTTCTGTCCACTGGTTACTCTCCATATAGCCACATTGGCTGGAACTGGGCCAGTCTGAAGCCAGGAACCTCATGTGCTGCTCAAATGTTCAAAATAAACAGAAAGAATCACATAGTATTTAAGCAGTGTATTTATTTTGCCAAGTTTTGAGAAATTATTTGAACATAAATTGTGTTATAAATATACACATATTTTGTTTAGCTTTTGTCTAAAATTCTATTTCACTCCCTCCTAATTACAGTTACCTGGGAAGGAATTAAACCTTTGTGTATTATCTGCATGATGATTATATTTGAATTGCTTTATATGGTGGACTTGGTTAAATACTTCGCAATGGAGATCCATTTTTTAAGGCATGAAGTTTTTGGCTTTTCTGAATTTCAGAACCAGGAAAAAGCAATTAGGAAACTCAAGTCATATTATCTTGATATAATGCAATTGTAGATTATGCTTATTGACTTATTCATGCATATTGAGGGTAAAGCAATGAAAGCTTGATCTCCTGCCAACAGGAGATTTCAAAGAAATAAGAAAATACGTCATCTGTCCAGTGGGGAGGATGAAATTGGAAGTTAGAACTCATGAATTGTCAAAACAGAAATTAAAAAGCATTCATTTGAAGTGGTTAGCTTTGGAACAGAAAACTATACACAGTTTCTCTCTTCCCAGTTTCCACATCTGTGGATTCACCCAACAATACAGAGAGAATATATATATATATTTAATTGCATAGTGGTTAAAATCCTTGCCTTGCACGTGCAGGATCCCATATGGTCGCCGGTTCTAATCCCGGCGACCCTGCTTCCCATCCAGCTCCTTGCTTGTGGCTTTGTGACCCTGCACCTGCACGGAAGACCCAGAAGAAGCTCCTTGCTCCTGGCTTCAGATTGGCTCATTTCCAGCCATTGTGGCCACTTGTGGAGTGAACCATCAGATGGAAGAGCTTCCACTCTGTCTCTCCTCCTCTCTGTATATCTGACTCTCTAATAAAAATAAATAAATCTTTAAAAAAATTTGCACATGTACTAAATCAGTGCAAACTTCTTGTTGGCATCATTTCCTGAATAATAAAACCAAGTCAATTATATACATAGCATTCATCTTATATTAAGGATCTTAACTAAGAGAGTTGCCTCAAAATAGCAGTAAGTGTATAAGCCATATACAAATGCTATACGTTTTGACATGAGTGACTTCAGTATCTGAGGCCTTTGGCATGTTTTGGTTGTCATCGCACTGGTCCCCTGAGGATCTTGAGGGACAACTGTATTGAGGACTACTCTGAATCTGTAGATTCTTGCCCTCCTGGAGAATTTTCAGGGAAAAATTTCTAGGATAACCATTGAGGGCACTGCTAAGTTCTTTAAATAAGGAGGTTAGGCAAAGTGAAAAAACTGTTAACCTGGGGGAAGAGAGCAAGATAATAACAGGAAGCAGCAGCAGTAAGGCAAAGCATAGAGAAGTAGTTTGTTTTCTGTGAAAGAGATAGAGGAAGCATATTTGCATTCAGAGAGCAAGTTCAGATTACTGACCATTTGCAAACTTGTTTGGACTTCTCAGCTTTTCTCAGCACAGGCTGGGTTCAGAGCAGCTCATCTGGCTGAATGCTCAATTTTGGAGCCAGGAAAACACAACCCTTTCTCTGTGGGTCATGCAAAACTCCTTCCTGTATCTTCCTTCCAGGAAATGAGCTGAGAGGGTCAGAGTCTCCAGGATGTTTTAAAATTAATGGCCTTGTCCAAAGATGCAGTTATGAAATAAATGTTCAGTGTTTCTTTCTTATGCTGGGACCCTCTGTAGGTACTTCCACACCATAATCCTATTTCTTCATGATAAGCTCCAGAAATGCAAAAGTAACTATGAAATGCTTAGAATATATGTAAATTGATTTCCCTTGCTGTTTTCTCAAGGGTTGGAAATATATTTTTTCTTGTGAACGCCAAGCATCTAAGTTGGAAATGGATGGTTGACTTAATGGGTCTTCGATAAAATGTGGCAATTTCAGATGTACAGTTTCTTGAATTTCTACAAATGTAAACTTCCAAACTATGCAAGTCAAAGCATCTTCTTGATCCCAAGAACTTACTTTTTGCCTCTTCTCCACCACCTTCTCTGTGCTATTCTCACCCTGAGACAACTCTTGCTGAGTTCTGTCATCATGCACTGCATCATTGCTTGTAGAACTGAATGTAAATGAAACCATCCAGAACGTGCTTCCCTCACTCAATGTAATATTTTTGTTTCTTTTTTCAAACATTCATCTATGCTGTTTGTGTAGTTCATTTCATTTGTGAGTGCTGCATTTGATGATGAATTTGTCACAATCTAATCTTGTATGCACTTATTGAGGGACACTTATGTTGCTTCCAAGTGGGACCTATTGTAGAAAAAGATTTTATTAATTTTTCTGAACAAACATTTTAATAGAGCTGATTTTATTTCTCTTGAGCAAGCAGTAGTAGAATAATTGAATGTTACAATAGATATTTGTTTGCTTTAATGAGAAACATTTTGGTTTATGCAACAGACATTTATTTCTCATAGCTCCAGAGCCTGGGCAGTACAAGATCAAGGTGTTAGCAGCTTGATTCATCTTAGGTAAGGGTTTGCTTCCTGATTTGCCAAAATTGCTTTCTTATTGTTCGTTCACATGGCTTGTATGTATCTGTTCTTTTTTGTTTCTGTAATTGTTAAAATTTGTATAAAGTGAACAAATTTCATGTGTTTCACAATACAGATTGGTGGTCACATTACATTTCACTCTAAGATAAAAACAATAAGTATATTCCAAGATGTTGATATTCTAATCTCCAAAATTTGTGAACTTCGCAGTTCACATGACAAAGGAGATTTTGTACATGTGGTTAAATATCGTGAACTGGGGAAATTAACCTGGATTGCTTGCTTGACCCAGTGTGAGTACATGTAATTCCTTATAAAAAGAAATCTGAATGATGACAAAACCAGGGATTTAAATGATGCACTTTGAAGAGAGAGGAAGAGGATATGAAGAATGCAGGTGACTTTTTTGAAGCTGGAAAGCATGTCCAAAAATGTAACATGAAAACCAGTGAGACTGAATAAGAATAAATAAAATTTATTATAGTAGGGATCATAGAGGCATGCAAGGCATATTTTATGTTGGCTACATGAAATTCAATCTAACATGTGCACTAGAAAGTCACAGAGGATAGGAATCATGATAGTGGAATGATCTGATTTCAATTTATAGCAATTTTTCCTGCTGCTATGTGATCATGGAATAGGGATTAGCATGGAATAGGGAGATTATTTTCCACAGGGACTATTACAATGTAGTGTCCAAAAAGGTGAACTGTCTTTAGCCGAAAATGGAAGTATGGAAACAGTAAGTTGTAGCTCCCCCATCCCACCTTCACATACACCAAACTCATAGCATACCTCAGAGAGATGCTTTATATTTTTATGATCACCAAAAGAAAAGTCAAGCCAGCGTATGTTCTCCCATCAAAGAGTTGGGCCCTGGTGTGGAACAACAGTGTGAATGTTGCAGAAAATAAATAACTTCACCATTTAAGGACTTTTGAAGTAGAACTCGACTCAAAATGAGGTCAAGGAGATGCAAATCTAGGAATAAAGAAACAGCATTAATTTCCCGGCTAATTGTATACAATGAGGCACAAGTGAAGGTTGTTTTAGCATAGCATCTTTGAGCTAATGAGACAGTTACTTCTTGCCTTGTACGAACAGCTGGGTTTCCATGTGGGCACTTGACTTTTTCAAGTGACAGTGGTAAAATCTTTACTCTGATGAATGCGAATCTTGTTTTTAGGTTAGCACCGAGTTTGGAAGAAGAGTGAGCATAAATGAGTGGAGCTGGAGCCCTGTGTGGTACCTCTTAGGGAAGAATGTTTTGGGGAACAGGAAAAAGCAGAGAGACATCAAGATGAATCAGCCATTTGTGAAACATTACTGGCCCTATTTCCTCTAAGATAAACGAGACTTAAGTTTCAACCCTTTACAGAAAAGTAGTAATGTTCTTATGTCAAAAAGTCAGGTGGTCATTTATCCCATATAGAAAACAAATGTCGAGCACTGGTAATTTCCCCTTAGCTTTTTTTATTTATGTGACTTCCACTCGTTATACAGAAAGAAGATGCTATTCTAGAAGCATCATATAATTACTGGATTATGTAGTCAATTAGGATGTTTATCTGTGAACTTTGTTTCAAAGAGTTGAAACTGCAGAGTGGTGAAACCCTCAGCTATTGTTAGCGGTAATGATGGCTATGGGGAAACAAGATGCTGAGAGGAAATTTTTGCGCTGCTTCACCAGCCTTCAGCTTCTCCTGTCGCCTCCATGCTGAGAACTGAGAAAGCATTAGCTGACTTCCAGGGAGAAGCTCAGAGAAGCCTGCAGTGTGTGAGGGTAAGCTGAGCAAAATTTTACATCTTATATTTTATCTCAGATACCTTACTCAACTTCTCATCAAAGGATCTCTTTGAACATTTCCTCACACAAAGAACACATGGCAGCCACTTTCATTTGGATGCCAGATTTTCATAGCATAGCCATAGCATGCTTATTTGTCCTGTAGTTTTGTTCTCTAGGTTAATGACAAAAGTTTGCAAGCTTTATATTTTCAAAAAATAAATAGAATGGGGACTCTTTCAAATGGTGTGCCTGATTTTACGTATAGTATTTTTTCAATTTGGTTATATATTTCTTAGCCATAGCTTTTTTTTCTTTAGATCTCATGAAGGAGAAAGGAAGAGCTGTTAAGAGAATACACTCCATGTCTTATTAAAACAGTAAAATAATGTGAACTTGCAGCAACAACAACAACAAAAAACCCTGGGGTAAGTATATAACACATAAAAGATTAAACAAATAGAATGAAATGAAATCAAGGGTGGATATGCATATTATTATTTTCTATGTCAGTTTGTTTGTATTATCTTTGTTACATATTTGGCTAGGTAGACTTATGTCCATGCCACAATATTTTAATAAAATATGGGAGAAAACCATCCATTTTTTTTTGCATGGTGGATATAATGGAAATAGACACTTAAGAAATACTTCCACATCTATTATTTAGATAATTTTTAGATATCTAGAAAATTAAATGTTTAACTAATGACATGTTTTAACTTCCTCCTGCCTTATTAACTTTGACCATATCTATAAATGACTTGGAAGCTTATTTAAAACACAGAATCTCTGAGTCCAGTCTAACCATACCAACTCAGGAGTTTTGAGATGGGTCAAGGAATTCTTTCAAACTTTCCATACAATTCTGTACAAATTGAATTTTTTAGAGTATACTTATTTTAGATTTTACACAAAGGAAAGGGAGAAAGAGTAATAGAGGCAATTTTCCATTTTATGTGAGATTTTTACTCCCTAAATACCTGCAAAAGAAAGCCTGAAACTCCATTCAAGTCTCCCACATGGGTGGCAGAGATCTCATATTTTAAGTCATAATCCGATGTCTCCCACAGGAAAAATTAGCATGAACCTGGAATCCAAAACAGACACAGAACTTGACGCTAGGTAATCCAAGTGGAATGGGGCCACAGAACTAAGGATTTTCGTGAGGTACCACCACACCTGCCTCACATTCACTTTTAATAAACTCTTCTGCAGCTTGAGAAAGAGTCCGGAGTTCTTCCTTTCTAAGAGGTTACCAGGTTATGCAGGCATTGCTGGTCCATACAGCAAGCATAGTACTGTGAGACTCCATGTGATTTTAACATCTTCTAACAATTATTTACATTCCTTCTTTTCTCCCATAGTATTTGCTTTCTAACCCCATGATTATCGCTTTACTTTGTGCAACTGGCTTGATGCACAATGGGACCCAGCAGCTCATAGATAATAAAATAGTTTGGTGTTTCCAGTAACTGCCACCTTCAACCAACATCTTCCAAATCCCCCTTTGCTGAATTCATACTATTCAGTATAGGTCCTATAGTTTTCAGGTTATTTTCAGCATAAATTGTCAGATAAGAATGATGTAGAATTTACTTGTCATCTCTTGCCCTGCTAGCTTGTACTTGACCTGAAGCCTAGCTGCAGCTGTCAGGAGAACTAATTTGGTGTACTTTTTATCTTCTTGCTCTTGTTCTGCTGGAGTTGGAAAGTAAGGTGAAAAAATAGGCCTCCTATAATGAGCTGTATTTGGATAATGTGGAGGATTCTGTAATCATCTACATCTTTGTTGGGTGTTGACCCCAATGGCAGAGTCATGAAATGACTGAAGTTCTGAGCGACAAGACACCAGGAGTGTTGGGGCTGTGACAAGTTGCTGATATCTTTTCCTTAGACACATTGGTCCCTTCCTGCTCTGCCAAGGTATTCTGTTCTGACAAATTTCCTCAGTGCATTTTAGGAAGAAAAGGGACACAAGATGCTCCAGACTAAGTGAACCCAGCTCCAGGAGACACATTTCAGGCTCACTGTGCAATAGTTTTGACATTAGGACCTCAAGGTTTTGGGCTTTGCCTGCAGTTGCTCAAATACCCAACCACCAAGTAATGTGTTTCATCTCTTGCTCATTTCAAAGTGATTATCTGAAGGCCTTACCCAAGGTTGCAGATGTACAAAGTCAACACTTTTTCTTGATTATCCTCCCTATATGATTGTGTAAGGGTAGGAGAACACAGTGATGACTGAGGATAATTAAACTTATTAGATAATTTGTTTAAAAACATTAAGGGAGTTCTCTATAGGTCCTTGAACATTCTCCAGGGAGAATATGGTTACTTTGACCTTATATTAACATATAGATGTTAATTGTCAGGCAACTGCAAGCATCCTATTATGCACATAGTGTCCTCTTTCCCAAGGTGCTACCAACTTTGCAAATTCAGCCCATCAGTGGCTCTGTGAATGACCTCTGCCTTCCTTTAAATGTTGCTAGTTAAGGATAGAATTGCAAGGAAGGAGCCACACTGAGTCTCTTACTGAGGAATTTGGAATTCCAAAGACTATAAAGAAGACAGTATAATTGTTCTAGCAGAAAAAGAAAGGTGATTATCGCTGTTCTTAAGAAAGCATCACCACAAATCACATTGGGATATTTTGATGGAATGTTGAAGAAATTCTCTTCTTTTTGAGAATTTATAGACAGCATTTCTAAATGCAATGTTGTGTTTGACATCATTAAGCCCAATCACCTTATTTGCAAAAGGAATCAAATATATTCACGTATGACTTTGATGGGCATTTATTTGATATCTTCTATTATGAAGGGACTGAATGTTAAGAGATCTTCAGAAACTTCAGTGGCGAATGAGAGAGTACATTACTCAGGGTTCTGCTGGTTTGTGGTTTGAAGTTTCAGCAAGTTTCAGGTGACATTCCATAAAACAAAAACCCTCATTCCCCAAACGGATTCAAGCTGGACATTCAATAGTGCATTTTAAATATTCTTAAGGAAATAGTTCATGCAAATGCAAAATTAGTCTTTTTTGAAAAAAATTCATTTAGAGAAAATAATGAGCTTAAACTGGAACTGATTTTGGAATTGCAAAATTCATCATGTCATTTCTAAAAGTGCCATTTATCACATCTTATAAAGTCCCAGCATGGTGCTCCTGCCCACTTTATTGCATTTTTGGTATAATGTGGAAACACTACTATCATTCCGCAAAGCAGACCACATTGCTTTTGACAGATAGCTGCACCTTCCCAAAACCAAGGGCTCTGATGCCCCTGGAAGTGGCCACAAGGGTGCTCACTGTGATGTAAACACCTGCCCACCTTGCTCTTAATGAGGGCTTATCACGCCTGGCATCCCTCTAACAGCTGTAAGGTGACCTGTCAACCATGGGCCAAATCTAGACTGATTACCAGGAGGTGAAAAGTCTCAGATCCAATCAACTATCCCATGAGCTCTTCAGCCACCTGTACATGGTTAACATCTGTTGTGTGAAGTTTGTGTTTAGTATTTCCTTTCCAAGCAATGCATTCTTCTTCACTGAGCAATATAAAAAATTGAAGGTGATGATCAATCTAGAGACACATTATGAAAATCTCTCCAGCAGAGTAAAATCCCCCACTGTAAATACTGTTACTGAAAGTGCACATTTTGCTAGAGGATCAGTAATAAAGAATGTGGTAAGTAATACATGGGGAATATTGAATAGTAATTGTACAGTGATTGATAAATATTATAAAGAAATTGTACCCATTGTCTCTAAGGCAATTTTGTCAAAGCAATAACTGTAATATGAATGCAAATAAATAATTGAAGATTAAATTTGTGTTAATTGGGGATATTATTGCTACAAAGTAAAGCATAATTTGGTAAGCTGTGGTGGTTAATGAAGGTATCTTATGAAGGTAGGCGATTTAAATTGGATCTTAACGAATAGGCCAGACTTGTTGGTTGAAAGAGAAGGAAGGAGAGTTCAGCACAAAATCAGTGTAGCAAGAAAGCTATAGCAGCAAGAATTCATTATATGTGTGCATGAGGAAATGGGTCTTAATGAAGCAAATGAGCTGTGCAAGAGAGAAATGGAAAAGCAATTTATGTAAAGGAGGAGAAGCAGAACCTTTGAATTAACCTAAGTAAAAAGACAAAAGTCATTTCGAGTTCCAGAAGGCATGAAAGAAAAACTAGGGCTGGGCAGTAGTTAAATCAGTAAAAACAAGTTTTATTCAGGACAGTTGTATAAAAGGATGAGTATTCACTTTAGAACCAAGCTGAATTCTGAGTACAGAATGAGTTGGACTCAGGTGAGGACTGTTGGATGGGAAATTATTACAAAGAACATAATGGTTTCTTAGGCATTCTGACATCACCTAGAATGTAGTGATGGAAGAAAAATTGATTAGCCATGCAGAATGATCAGGGATTTCTTTCTAAACTGAATTAACCATATTCTTGCTAGAGCTAGACTTAGTGATGAAGTGTGGAGATGGGCCCAACAGAAGTTTCAGGCACCTGGCTAAGATTTGGCCAGGAAATAAAGAAAAAGGTAGGAAACACTGACCAGCATAATGTTTCAAAGGAGATGAAGAGAAATTATGAGATAACTGTTCTATTGCACGTATCAGAATTCTCCGATTGAGACGATAATGATTAACATAAAGCACTGTGTTATTTCTCATTTTGTAAGAAGTTTTGTGATTCATTGTTTTCATAGCTTTTCAAATGAATAATCTTAGAAACACAACAATGTAGGAGTTATTCTTAAGGAGTCTGGGGCTACCATTGGAAGCTATAGGTCAAAAACAAGATATGTCTTTCATGTCTCATGCTTTGCTGTAAAAATACATCAGATTGCTTAGTGCAGTTCCAAATATATCCTGGCAGGTCTTTCAAAACTTGAAAGGCCAAAACAAGAAAGCAACGTTTAAAGAAAAAAAAATAGTTTTCTTAAAAAAAAAAGTATACATAATGAGCTATAAATATTTTCCTTTATAATATCCCCAGCTGTCTCACAACCTGAAGCCTTTAGGGTTAGCACTTAAGGTACATTTTCATTTTTGTTCTCATGTTTGTGCAGACAGAAAAGAATTTGTTCTTTCTCTCCTAAATTATCAGTCAACTTTTTCTGTTTGTCTCTCAAATATGGGAAAGCCTTACTTCGTCTCCCAGGCTTCAGCAATAAGAATCTATTATCATGGATTGTATATTATTGAACTCTGATGAGATTTGGCGGGGGAGAGAAGATATTAGTAGTCAATAATTTCAGAATAGCTTTAAATTTCCAAACAAAAAATTTTGTGATAGAATTCAAAGGAGTTTCCCTATGCCTTTCACCGTGTTTCTCGTTACTATCCTCTTCAGAACGCACAACCCTGCTTCTTTTGGCTCTGTACTCTCACCCTTTCCAGACTGTAGTAATTAACATTCTGTGGTCAGAATAATTGATTTCCTTTTTAATTATATCTCTAAATATAAAACTTCCAGCCCCATTCCTTTTGCTCCAAATAATAGGATTTATTTATTCTAGCTAAATAATGTTCCATCTTGGGACACTGATTTGAAACCCCTTGCTCCAGTGGCCATCTGGTTTTTATCAGTGCTAACAGATATTTGCTGGTTTAGGGTTTTCTGTTGTACACATCATTCCTCTGCAAATGGAAGTTTTGACTTCTTCATTTCCAATACCAACAGACTTTCTTTTTCCAGCCTAATTGCTCTTTCTTATACTTCTAGCACTATATTAAATAAGAGTGGTGAAAGTGTGTATCATCTATCTTCTTCCAGATTAGAAGGGAAATGCATTTATTTTTTTCTCTCCATTCAGTACGATATTGGCTGTTAGTTTGTCATTTTTTAAGTCTCTATATATTTTTAGACTTATTCCTTGTTTACCTGATTTCTGGTGCTATCTTTAAGAAAGACATGGAGT
Organism: Ochotona princeps; assembly: GCF_030435755.1. Lineage (NCBI taxonomy): Eukaryota > Metazoa > Chordata > Mammalia > Lagomorpha > Ochotonidae > Ochotona > Ochotona princeps. The sequence continues at coordinate 23,990,669 of NC_080836.1, forward strand.
CATCTTAATACACATCTATTTGCATGATGATATGGTTTTTATTTCTCATTCGGCTAAGTGATTTATGATGTTTATTGAGTTTGGGTGGGTGCTGGTTCATGTCCTAGCTGCTCTAATTCCTACCCAGTGCTCTGCTTGTGGCCTGGGAAAGCAGAGCAGGATGGCTCAAGTCTGTAGGACCCTCCTGTGTCTATGTGGGAGACCTGGAAGAAGCTCCTAGCTCCTAGATTTGGACTGGCTCAGCTCTAGCTGTTGTGGCCATTAGGAGAGTGACCCAGAAGAGAGAAGATCTCTTTTTGTCTGTCCACCCCTCTGTTATTCTGCCTTTCAAATAAAAATTAAATAAATCTTTTTTTTTAAATAAAGTGGCAAAGTTCCATGCTTTATAGTATTTTGGAATAATTTGAAGAATATTAAAGGTAGCTACATTTCACATGTTTTATACAACTCACACAGAAAACTCAGGTTTTATAGTAGAATCATGAGATTCTGATTTATTCTTTTTTGGGAGACTTTTATTTACTGTTTCAATCCCATTGCTTGTTAGGAGTCTGCTTAGATTTTCTATATATATTTTTATTTATTCTTGGAATTTGTATGTGTCCGAGCATTCACTCACTTCTTTTGAGTTTTTTCAAATTTGTTAGTATATTATTATTATTATATTATCCTGACCGCTAGTAAACAACTTCTCTTGAATGATTGAAAAGGGCATGCGTCCTCTTTTTAAGATCCTATCATTGCAACTTGATGCCCTGGCTTTCCTTGTTGTACATTTCTGCCCTCAAAAAGTTGATGCTGCTTCTTTTTCTCACTGAGTGCCTGAAAACCACTCATGTGTTCTGAGACAAAATATATAAAGGATCAACAGTCTTTCTTCCAGTTTGTGTTAAATTGACCTATGTGTGTTTTCAGAATCCTTGTTCCTGTGGTTCTATTTTGATACAATCTATTCTTCTGGTGGATAAGTCTACTTATTTCTGTAATGCTATTTGAACTCAACATGGATACCTCCCTTCTTTTGGATTATGGACTGAAAATGTTTCCACATTTTAAAGGGCACTGCCAGATTAACTCCTAAATGGCTTACATCTATTTGTAGTGGCCATTTTCCCATTTTTAACTGTGCTAGTTATAAATACTGCATGTTTTTTGGCTTTTGCAAACTGTATGTAGTATAAATAACTTCTCAAAAAGGCTTAAGTTTTAACTATGATTTAGTTTTGTGTATTTATTGGTTATTTGAAATTCTCATCACTTGAAATGTCCCACTCTATTGTCCTATTGTAGTTGATCCTTCTCATTTGTTTATTGATATGTGAAGGGATCCCATTAAACTGTGGTTCACTATTAAGAATCCTAATCTTTTATGGTAATCAAGTCACTTTTTTCTATTGAAGTAGGTGTGGATTTCCACATGTTTATATAAAACTAAATGTATTGCTCTGCTTCATTTTCCCAAAAAATGAGTTGTGTTAAATAATGCTATGTGCATTTTCTGCTTTTATTTATCTGTCTAAACTTTGTAGAACCATTAAGAGACAATCACTGTCTTGTTTTTTGATAGAAATGTTTTTGCAAGCTCATTTGTGAATAATATGACATGTGTTATTGATTTTAAATATAGGTTGCATAAAGTTCAGAAAATTTCTATTTAGTCTGTAGTTTTTTGTACACTATCAGCAATATTTTCCATATTTTTTCAGTTCTATTGTATACTGATAATGTTATTATCTTGGTTAATGTGGCAAAATGTGTTTGTTTCCTTACATTAACCCATATTCAACCTGCTAGGTTTGAATGTAATTTTTTTTTTTTAGATTTTTTTTTTTATTACAAAGTCAGATATACAGAGAGGAGGAGAGACAGAGAGGAAGATCTTCCGTCCGATGATTCACTCCCCAAGTGAGCCGCAACGGGCCGGTGCGCGCCGATCCAAAGCTGGGAACCAGGAACCTCTTCCAGGCCTCCCACGCGGGTGCAGTGTCCCAAAGCATTGAGCCGTCCTCGACTGTTTTCCCAGGCCACAAGCAGGGAGCTGGATGGGAAGTGGAGCTGCCGGGATTAGAACCGGCGCCCATATGAGATCCCAGGGCGTTCAAGGCGAGGACTTAAGCCGCTAGGCCACGCCGCCGGGGCCTGAATGCAATTTTCAGTTCTAACTGGGTTGCAGAAACATTTCTTATCAACTTAGACTCTATATTTGACTGCAATTTGAAATCAATTATAAATTCCATGGAGGACTTATTAAACATTTTTTTTCAGTTTTGTGCAAAAATTTGCATAACCCCACAATTTAAGTGAAATGTTGCGCATTCTAAGAAGCAATTATAAAATAAAATAGGCTGTTTGATGAATTTTGGCAGAATATGACTCCAAAATTAATGCGAGGTGTGAAATTTTAGTTGGAAACATGTAACTTAAAGGGAAAAAAGGTAAAATCCCAGAGAGTGTGCATTGTGCTTGAACTACTATTAAAGGAAACATTCCGAGTCACAGGCCTTCCCTATTAGGTTACAACTGCAGGTGCTTTTTATTTCTCTCCACTTCTTTTTCTTCTAGTCCTCCTTCTTACCTTTTATATCCTTTGTCAAATCATTACGGCTCTTATAACCTTGTCTTAATTTAGTGTGAGCAAAGGTGATCAAGAAAATGGAATCCAGCATAGTTCATGAAAAGCAGTAATTTCAAAGTCCATTAAAAGATTTCTCTTTTTAAAAAAGATTTATTTATTTTTATTGAAAAGTCAGATACACACAGAAGAGGAAAGACAGAGAGGAAGATCTTCGATCTGATGATTCACTCCCCAGGTGGCTGCAATGGCTGGACTTGAGCTGATCTGAAGCCAGGAGCCCACAGCCTCTTCCGGGTCTCCCACGTAGGTGCAGGGTCTCCCAGGCTTTGGGCCATCCTCAACTGCTTTCCCAGGCTACAGGCAGGGAGCTGCATGAGAAGTGGAGCATCCTGGATGTGAACCAGTGTCCATATGGGATTCTGCTATGTGCAAGGTGAGAGTTTTAGCCCCTTGGCTATGGCACCGGGCCCAGAAAGAGTTCTTCTTGATGGAACTGAAAGACTAAACTCATGTGTTTTATCCATATACAAAAGCTCAAAAAGAAAAAATTGATTTCATAGAAGTCATGGATAACAGAATTGTCACTCGAAGTTGGAAAAGATGGGGCAAAGGGAGACAAAAGGAGTTTAGAAACAGACCCCAAATTCAATCATACAGGAAGTGTAAGTTTAAATGTTTTTCAGCAGAGTGATTGCAATTCACATTGATATTTTATGAGAACCAGAGAGGAATTTGAAGATTCCCAGCACAAGAAACGATTGATGTTTAAGGAGATGAATATGTCAATTGTTTTACTGTAATCATTGTATGATGCATACAAATATTGGATTATGACATTGTTCCTCATAAATATATACAACTATATGACAATAAATAAGTGGGGATCAAGACCTGTCTTGGGATTGGGCTGACAGGTACTGTCAGGTAGAGGGTGTGAATATGAGCCTTGAAGTAAGAGCATTCACATCCAATCATAGGCCCATAAGAACAATATCCCTCTTAAACCTCTCTTGTGAGTCACCTATGCTACCTTGGAAACAAGCAGGATAAATTGTATTAACCCTTGCCCTCCTAGATCAATCCTCTTCTTTAGCAGAAATCTGTCACTTGGACACTGAGGTGTTGAGACATAATTAGGCTTGTAGGTTTGGCTGCAGCTCTGTTTCAGTGCATCCATCATCTTGTTGTGTGAAATTTTACCTGAAAAAGAAAAAAAAATTTTTCAGAACAACTGCTCTGAATAAAAAGTTTATAGAAAATGCATATAATGATAAATTTAAGACAACTACTTGAATTTCAAAGTCTTGTGAAACAAAATGAAATTTTCTCCAATTATTTTAATTATTTCAATAAAGGAAAGAAAAGGGATGAAGGATGAAAGTTATTTTCTATACAGAAATGTTTTGTAAAATCCATAACCTTTTATAGATGAAAATTTAAAGATGAAAAATGTGATCTGTATAGAAATATCTGATAAAATTGGGAGAAGTATTATCTTTATAGAGATTATTTTATAAAATCTATTTTTGTATGCTAAATAAAATAATATATATAAAAAGCAAGATATGTATCAAGCATGCCATAGATACCAGGTAATATATTATTGTGTTTCTATAGCACAAATGAAGTTCATACGTTGTTATAAGTAAATTATCTAAGCCAGAATTTATATTTGTCAGCTTAATCATGAAATCATGCTTATTTCTGTTTGCCTTGCTGAATATCTTCTTGGTACAAATAGTATAAACTTATCTATCAAGTTCTTTGGCTCATAATGCATTAAATGATATTTAATGATATTTTCAGTTCATTGTGTGGCTAGCAATCAAGCTATGGCCTGGCATCCCTGGCTGATGCAAACCAGTTGGTGTAAGAGTCTAGCTTAGCATGATCTGTGCTCCAGCCAGATTTCGGTTCTTGCTGGTAAGCTAAGGTTTGCTCAGCCCTGCCTGGTCCACCTCCTTCCATACCCAACCCACACATTAGCCAACAGTTGGAGCTACTTTGCCCAGCTATCCGACCCCCACGCCTGGTCCATGTGATCATCAGCGAGAGTTGTCATCCACTAGGAGAGTTTCCCAAGTTCCCCCACTTGACACACTCCCAGACCCAGATCTTATACATGTTAATGGGTGTTGGGCCAGTGCACAGCATGGTCTTCTGTCCATTTTGGCCTTGTATGAGCTGGTGAACTTTGCAGCCCAGTCACTCCACACCCTGTTTTAGGATGAACATTTGAGTACTGCTGCCTTGACCTGCCTAGACCATTGTCATTTCCTTTACTGATGAGTGATGGCAAATTACAAGAATCACCACACCAACTCTTAAGCTAACCAGCAGGACTTGTATTTCCACAGGATTGGGTCCACATATCCCCCTACAGAATCTACTCCCAGACCTGATTCTCCCTCGTGCTGGTTAGTGTCGTGGCCCTGACTAATGTGACTCATCCCCTGTTCTGACAGTCAGGTACTGGGATCTAACCCTAACAGACATGCTCTCAGCCATAGCTTTTGTGTAGGCTGGCGTGTGGCAGTCAGTGATGTTGTGCAATACCAGCCCATCTTGGGACTCCCATGTGGGCTGGTGAATCAGTCTAACCCAAACAGATCTTACGGACTCTCCCCTCCAAACCACCAGGTCTCAGTCCCCATGCTTGCCAGCAAGTTCAGTGATCCAGTTGTTGTGAGTCACACTGGATTCATCCCTCATCTACACTTACATCGGCCTTATCCATGGATGTCTCTAGGAAGCAATTACATACCCATAAACCATAGAACTTGGCTGCTGGGCAGCCAGCAGGTGGGGCATAGTGCCACTTGGCGGGCTGGCCACCCAAAGGCTCAGAACCGTGTGGCGATGGTGTCTGTGGCCAGAGTCCCAAGCATTGGCTCCAACCTGGCACAGGTATCCTTCACAGCCGCCATACTGCTAAGGGCTCCTTTTTCCCAAACTCCGTGGTCCAACACCCACCATCTAGATTTCTCCTGCCACAAGGTGGTGGTGGCAGGGCGTAACTTTCTCTTTAATCTCATCTTCATTTTATTCCTTGTGTATACTCTCTTGGTTCTAATTTGCATATCATTTATCAAATGTTTGAACATCAGTGAATATTTTTTTCAGTATGTTTTTTTAAAAGTAGAATCTAAGGATGGAATTCTGTCATTGTTTCTATTTATTTTCAGGATCAACTGTTCTCAGCATGGTCATTCAGAAACAGAATGTTTAGGACTCAATGAGGAACTTTTGCTTCAGAATCTTAGAAGGGACATAGTATGCAAGTTCATTAGAACATAATAGTTTAAAAGTAGTGAAAATCCACATATTTAGTTCAATGATTGATGTTATTCTCTTCACTAATTTCTACTTCAGTTCATATGTTTCATTAAAATAAACGTTAACAAGTATTTCAAAATGCTTAAATATTGAATTTTGTATCTTTTGCTATAGCAAGAAGGAAACACAGGTTGATGATATTTTAGACTGAAAAATTGAGATTGATGAAAATACAAATATGTGTTTATTGAACATTGACTATGATGTGATTACAATAAAACCCAAGATACAGGATTTGAAATGTGCCCATCCCTAAGTGGCATGCCATGCTATCAACTTCTAGAATATGGTTAACAGGGAATTAATAGTAAATCATTACCCAAATGACATGTTAGAGAGTACAATGACAATATTGAAGATGACAAAGAGATTGGCAGAGAAGGTAGATGGCAAAAGTCATTTGACTAGAATAGGTTTTAGATAGGAAAGGCATTTCCTTAATTTGGTATTCATTTAGGGCTGGCATTGTGTTGCAGCAAGTGAAGCCCCACTTGTGGATGTTAGCATTCCATACATGAGTGTAGGTTTGAGTCATGGCTGCCTGAATTCCTATCCAGCTTCTTGCTTATGTGCCTGGTAAAGCAATGGAGATGACCCAGATACCTGCAACACACATAGGGGACTCGGATGGAATTGCAAATTCTTGGGTTAGGCTGGGCTCACCCCTAGCAGTTGCAGTCAGTCACTGGGGAGTGAACCAGTGGGCAGAAGATCACTCTCTCAATCTCTCTGTTTCTCTTGCTACCTCTCTATCACTCTGCTTTTCAAATAAATTGCAAAGATCTTTAGCAAGAAGGAAAATCTCATGTAATGTCTTTGTTCTTTGGATATTAGGAATAAAATAGAGACAGAAATTTAAATAAATCTGATTGGGCATTCAAAAAGTTACTTGATCCCTAGAATAATCTCAAAAAATAGGCATTTCTACCACTTGCTTAGCGGATACTAAATTTGAGAAGGGATGGATACATTGATCTAGTAAGTTTTGTTCCTACATGTGGAAGTATAAAGAAACACCCTGTTGGATCAGTCAACTTAGCTGATGTCAAAAAGCTTACCTCTACAGAGAATGCTCACAGCTCTGTGTGGGAAAGAAAGCAGGGCAACATGCTTGCTAATATTAGGAATGGGAAGTTATGTGTTCCTACAGATAAATTCCATTTTTAAATCTGGTTGGTGCAATCTAGTTATTTTGAGCATTTTATTATTATATTTTCGGTATTTTTAAAAAGCAGAGCAAATTCTTTTTATATTTATTTGTTTGAGAGGTAGAATTACAAAAATGAGAAATATGGAGAGAGAGATAATCTTGCATATGTTGATTCACTCCCCCAAAGGGCTGCAACCAAAAGAACTGGGCTGGAAGTCAGGCAGGAACCTGGAATTTAAACCTTGTCTGCCCATGCGATGCTGAGATCCATGGACCTGGGCCGTCTCCCATCACTTTCCCAAGAACATAGGCAAAGGGCTGGACAGCAACAAGAACATCCAGGACTTAAACCGGGACCCATACGGGATGTAGGAATTGCAGGTGGCAACTTAACCTACTATGTACTCTCCTGAAATGAAACTATTCTTAGTGTATGTGTTAGCCTTTTCCCAAGTTTGGAGCTTTTAACACATTTCTGTTTATCATGTGAGAAATTTATTTATCAAAGATAGGAAGTTCTTACCTCCTAAAGCATGACCCGTGTGATTATATATGCAATCAATGAAGAAATCTGAGCTGAAAGAACTTTAAAATCCTCACATCAAAACATAACTCTGATAATAGACCAGAAGTTAAAAATATAAACACATGGATTTGAGATAAATGATTCTGAAATAAAATAATTTTTGTATTTAGCTCAAAGCTGATAATTCATTTTTAAGGATCTATAATTGATTATATAAAGTGTTTAATATTGAAAATATATACAAATAATTGTGAAGTTTATCTGCCCTCCCCCAACTCTTTCTTTGCCAGGTTTGAAAATGTTTCATTGCAAAGGCATTTTCTGTAAAGTGCACTTTTGAAGCTTTTGCCAGTGTAATTAACGTCACCGCACCTTAAATGCATCAACAAGCTCAAATTGATGGAGCTTGTACTGTGAAAAATGGAAGCTTTTTTATGATCAGATACTTCCTTTAGTGAAAAAAAAGTCAGGAGTTATGAGTTAAATGTTCCCATATAAATGTATTTATCAAAGGGCATGGCACAATTTGAAATAAATCTTTTCCCTTTGATAAAAGCAAACAACAAGATAAAGCAATGACGCTATAGACACATGATGGATGTTTTCTTTGATTAATGTGTAAGCCTTGGATTTCTTTTAAAATTGATACGGCTTCTGGTTAGAAAAGGCAATGATTTCATTTTTAAACATTTGTTTACTTTGTAATTGTCAAAAGGGTACCACACTTTCATAATATTTCAGCATGTTTTAAACCATACATAATTTCACCAATCTAATGCAATTATATCAATTATTGTGTATTCAATATTATTTTCATTTTCTTATCATATTTTAAATCACTATTCATAGTATAAGTACCTTTGAATGATTAACATGTCTTACACATTGTTTATATATTTATAAGTCCTTTTCTAATGCATACATAATAAGAAGCAATGGTTCTAGGACAGAAAAAGCAGAGCTGTTATAAGTTGTGGCAAATTATTATTTGTTTTGAAAGACTTTCTGTCAATGAGATATCTTTAACTGCTGGAACATCTTTTTGGTAATTATTTGTCAAGGAGAAGCACCTAATATCAAAATCTTTATCTAACGAAAAATATCTGTTTGGCTGCATTTTACTCCCATGGGATGCAGAAAGTCCACTTAGCTTTTCTGTAACCATGTTCAGCATAAGCCCTATTGAAACATATGACAGTGTAATTATATATGAAAGAGGGTGCATATGAGACTGCATTAAAAATTAATGTATGGATTTCATTTTTTGCCATGATCAGGTTATTTTCTAATTGATTTTTTTCCATAAAATTGTGAAATGCCCTCTTACACATTATTCTCAAAAAATCATGGTAAGTTACAGGGGGTTAATAGATTTAGCCCTAGATATGTATGGATCACAAAGACAATAATCTGTACATATTCATGAAAACACACACCCTTTTCTCCCTTAATCCTCACTTATTTCATCCGTGTGTGTGTGTGTATGTGGAGAGACAGAGACAGAGAGAGAGAGAGACTATCACTCATTTATTCTGTCATCAGAAATACCTAAATGATTTGGGAACATATACTTACTACAGTAACAGTGTTCCAGATAAAATGTGCATATGGAAATTTCTCACCACATAGCCAATTTAAATTCATTCTTTAATTTAATGTTGTTGTATATTAATTATGATTTACATAAAAATTTAGACCCAAGTGACCAGCTTCATAGCATTTCTAGTGCCATAGTAATGACCTCCCAAGCCTACAAGCCATGAAGTTTGTTCCCAAACCCCTCTAGTCTCTCATGTCATTTTCTAAAACAGATGGTCACATGTGGGGGTAGTGAAACTCATTATTCATTTTAGGAAGTTTAGCAGAGTATCTTCTAAATACTTAGCATTAGGTAACATGGGAAATGTAAAGAGGCTGAAATCCTTGACCTTAAGGACATGGAACTTAGTTGAGGAAGCAAGACATTTTGACAGGAACATAACCATCATCAAACAGGGCAGCAAAATGCCAAGTCTATGGCATGAAAGCACATGTTCTAGAGATGTGTTTAGTGATAGGAGAATGATCTGTGAGCTGGCTCTATCCCTTCAACATCTGTCGCCCCTTTATATGCAACGTGGAAATGGCTTGGGCTCAATCATTTACTGATTGTAGAAACAGTTCTGCCTTGTCTCCCTTCTTTTCTGCACTTGGTTTTCACCCTGGCTCTTCCTCAGAACTTCAATTCATTGATCTCACTGACTCGCCCAAGCCCCAAGTCTCTGCGTATTCTCCTGACATATGCCTATTTCTCTTACGAAGCTTTGAATTCTTTGAACTTCAATTGCCTTGTTCTCAGATCCACCTCCTCAACTCATGAGGTCCTTTGGGAGCCCTGCCGTGGTTCCCTGGCTCCTCAGCTGGGAGCATTTCAAAGCAGTAAGTTAGGAGCAGGAGCCACCTGGACAGAGGCACTGCTTGCATCTAATGGATAGAAGCCTAAAATGCTACTCAGTACTTAGCAGTATATGGGGCAGTCACTCGATGACAAATCCTTTAAGACCACAATGTCAATAGTGCTGAAATTAAGAGCTTCTCCTTTAGGCAGATGAACAGCTTGAATCTAAAACAGCAATATCCTGGTTTTTGTTCTGTATCCTTTCTGTATCTTTTAATTTCAAGAGGTAATTTTGTTTTGCTTCAATTCAATTACTCTGTAGTATCCATTATCTAACAAGAGGGAGAAAAAAAAAATGCTTTTCTGCCAGTAAATGTGAAAGGCCAAGATAACCAAAAGAAAAAAAATAATCAGTGACACATAAAAACACAGAAAGATTATTAGAATTCCTGTTAACCCCACATAATGAATGCTACTGAAATTTATTAAACATTGAATCTTACCTAAATTATCATATCTTAACATTGTACACTGATTCTATAAGACCTAAAAGCTAATGTTATTCCCAATTATTTTGAAAGAGAGGTTAAGAGCCTCACTTGGGTAGCTTTGGTGAATAAATAAAAGAATTAGCATTTTACTCATAATTGCAAATGCTGTGTGAAGCATCTAGCTGTCCAATGAAGTTATTTCACCTTACAGTATCACAATTGAAACAGTGTTTGGTAGTGAGGAAGTTTTCTTTTGCTTTTGCTCAGACAGGACAGTGTAGACTGGAGAAGCCCAGGGAATGTGCCTTTTCCTGGGCAGTTTTTAGCTCAATATTGAGAGAACTAATATTTATAAAGCCAGCCTGCTAAAAGGTAGGCAAGTTATGTGATATTTCATTTTTTACATTCGTAATGACAGCGTGAAAGATCATGTAGCTCATGGATTCTCACATAACGTCAATCAGTAGGAAATTTTCGTTTCCAAGTTTAGGCCTTTGTTTTACTAACATTGATTGATTCATTTGAAAGAGTGACCCAGAGAGGGAAAGAGACAAAGAAAGAGATCTATGCTCTGATTCAATCATCGAATAGTTGTAGCAACTAGGACCGGGGCAAGCTGAAGCCAGGAGCCAGGGACTGCATCTGAGTCCGGCTTGTGAGTGGCAAGAGCCCAAGTATTTGAAATTATCCTGGCGCCTTGCTGGTGCATTATCAAGAAGTTGGATTAGAAACAGAGCAAGAAGTGAACCCCAGACTGTACAGGATGCAGGTGTCCCAAGTGCTTGCTGAACAGGCTGCAACCCCAGGGCTCTCACATGTGGAAAAATGTTCCAAATACCCAAGCCCCAAGTTGATAATCATTGTAGAAGTGCAGTTAATATGCTAAACTGGGATGCTAATCTACTTTTTTATTTTTCCTTTTGACACCATACTGCCTTGGAGTTTCAGAGGTTAGAACTAGTCTTTGAACATCTTGGCTCCCGTACAGATGTCTTCATGATTCTTAGTCTCTTTTGATGTCTCTCTAGGCTGACTCCTTGGTTCCACCCATCCTCAATGAGGCTTCCCCTGTGACGCCAGAGGTTTTAGGCTTTGCTGATGCTCTGTGTAAAGTCTGACGTTATGAAAGGTTCTCTCATTCATGGATTCATGGGGAAATGTTTTCTTTGCTCTCAAATATACTCAATAAAATTGTGTTTGATTTATGAATTAAGACAAACTGTATAGTGTTGTCATGCTGGCTTTATCTGTCTAGTATACTTTGCCATGTTTTTGTTTGTTCCCTAAAGTCCTGGAACAGAGAGATTTATTCTACGTTTTGGTAGGTGTCAGTTCCATGGAAGTTTAAACTGTCCTTCAGCTATCATAAACTACTATTTAATAATTTCACACATCTTCTACGATAGGCAAGAGCAACAATGGTTTGTGGAAATCAGCAGGAAGATTTGATAGCAATAGGTGAATTGAAAAAAATTTTTTAAAGATTTGTTTTATTTATTATTGGAAAGGCAGACATACAGATAGGAGGAGAGACAGAGAGAAGAATGTTCCATCTGCTGGTTCACTCCCCAAGTGGCTGCAATGGCCAGAGATAAACCGATCTAAATCCAGGAGCTAGGAACTGCTTGTGGGTGTCCCAGTGGGTGCAGCGGCTCAAGGCCATCCTCGACTGCTTTCCCAGATGACAAGCAGGGGGCTGAATGGGAAGCCGGGCCACCAGGACACAAACTGGTGTCCCTATGAATCCCCGTATAGGCAAGGAGAGTATTTAGCCATTAAGCTTTTGTGCTAGGCATGTGAACTGAAAATTCTGCCAACCCTGTATGCATCAGTACCTCTATCTGTCAATTTAGTGCGCCCACTTTCCCATGATGCAAATGTGTCTGATTTGGAACCAGGAAGGTGCAGACAACATGATGGCTACATGCAAGGTAAGCTCTGTGAGGAAGCATGATGAAAACGCCAGGACATCTCATGCATGTTAGCCTCCAGCTCATGCGTACAGTTAGCTAAGACAAAACTTTTCAATTATAAAGGAGACTAATAATGTAGGGGGGTGGGGATCCAGTTCAGCAGCTACTTGGGGATCCCTCGCTGGCCTGCTTCCTCATCCTCTCTCCTCTTATATAAATGCATTGTCCACATACAAGACAGGCATCCTGTGGGACAGCTCATGTTCCTTCTTCACTGTTAAATAAATCCTGCCTCCACTTATGCATTGAATTCGTGTCTCTGTAAGGGCAAGAAACTGGACTAAAAATAAAGATACACACGCCAATTATAACAGTGCCTAATTTGAACCTCTGTTATTTTGGACAACGTATCACACATTCCAGAACTACAAAACAGGCACCGACAGTGTGTTGAAGTAGGTTAACTCTCCACCTACAGAGTCCATAGGGCATCAGTTTAAGTCCTACTTACTGCACTTATGATGTAACTCTCTGCTAATGTGCCTGGGAAGGAGCAGAAGGTGGCCATGTCCTTGGACCCCTGAATCCAGGTAGGAAACTTGAAAAACAGCTTCTGGATCCTGGCTTCAAACTGGCCCAGCTTTGGGCATTGCAGCCATTTTGGGAGTGAGCCAGCAGTTGGAATATCTTCCTCTCTGCCTCTCCTTCTCTTTCTGTTACTCTTCATTTCAAATAAAACATATTCATTTAAAAAACCATACAAACAAAAACAAGGACACTATGTCTTCTTCAGAATATGATTATTTCATACCAGTCATTATTCCTTAGACCTTGACTAAATCCAGAGTTTATTTTGTGTCATAACTGTGATAGTTTTCAGTTTTCTTGTTCTTCAGATTTGGTAGCCAGTAATGGTAAAGAGCAAATATAGAAGATAAGTGGACATTTAATCAGACATTTATAATGTGTTTGAAGGTGAGTTGGTTTCTTCTGTTCGAGCGGGCAAAACGAAGGAGTGGCCGAGTGAGAGATTGGTAGTAAACATGCAGTTGAGCAGTGTTCACACGTTTTCATCACAGGTCTTCATAAAATACATTTTATTATTATTATTATTATTATACATAAGCCCACTATTCTACACTGTTTCTTTCCATTCTCCAATCTTTCCATTCCATCAATTCCATTCAATGTATTGAGAATAGCTCATATTTTTGACTGGCATTTTCCTAATGACTCATACTAAATATATATGTTTCCATATATAAAGTGATAAGTATCCATCTTTAACTCTTCAGAATAATGGCTATTCAGCTGTATGATCCATCTAAGTCTTTTTTTCTTATCATTATTGAATTATGATATGTGTTTGTATATTCTAGGTACAAATTCTGTATCATATATATGATTAGAACTTTTTCTTCAATTCCATAGTTTGTTTTTCATTTTTCTAATAGTATTAACTGTGCAATTTTCCATTGTTAAACTATTTTTAATATATAAATTGTAGCTCCTGGTAATCTATGGTATTTTTCACATATCTATGACTTATGAAATGGCTAAATCAAGACATGTAGTCAATATATTATTCAAATAACATTTTCTTGTAGTAGAACCATAAAATCTACTATTTTGGCAGCATTAGGTGGCTTTTTTAAAAAATAAATTATAGTAGATAGCTTTCAAAAGTTTGTGGGAAGTAGAATTAGAGGACGTTTATTATGGCACTCAGATTTTTTGGTAACCTATGTACAGCTTTTTTCATAACACATATCTTTGATACATTTTTAAGGCCTCATGAGTTGTTAATTGTAGTCAACATAATATGCAAACTGATGAAACTCACTCTTTCTAACTGAAACTTTGATGAACATGTCCATTATGCTCTCAAACATCTGTCCCTGGTAACCACTTATTTTTTTTACTGTTTCTATGAATTCAAGTTTTGTTTTTCTTTTAATTCCACATATAAGTGAGATTATGTGGTATTTTGCTTTCTGTTCCTCCTTTCTTTTGCTTATATTACAATATTATTTGCTTGCTTTCATTATTATGAATTTTGTCTTTGAAATTCACCTGTATTACAAATATAAGATTTCTCATTTTAAGGCTGCATGCTGCTCCTTTGTACAAACATACCACATTTTTTTTGACAATAATATATGAAGCTTGTAATATAATACATATATAGTATGTAAACACAAAACGAAATACAGAAAAGGTAGTCAAAATTAACCCTTGGCATTATATACAATAATATAATCCTAACATCCTAACATACCACATTTTTTTTAATATTTTTTAATTAATTATTTAAACATACCACATTTTACACACAGGTTCACCCATTGGTAGAGACTCAAGTAAATTATATATCCTGGACATTGTAAGCAGCAGTGCAGCAAACAAGGATTCAGGCATATCTCTGGCATACAAATTGTGGGATTGCTGGATTGCAGATTATCTTGTTTATGTACTTATTTTTTACTTTATTGAGGAAACTATTGTTTTCTATACTGCCTATACTCAAAATTTTATAACTTGTTGAAGTCTAACTTAATCTCTGTTTTCCTTTATACTTGTAGTTTTTCGTTTAAAAAAAAAAGATTATTTTCATTGGAAAGGCAGATTTACAGAAAGGAGAGAGAGAGAGAGAGAAATTTTCTTTCTGCTGTCTCATTTTCCAAATGGTCACAATAGGCGGAGCAGAGCCTATCCAAATCTGAGAGCTAGGAACCTCCTCCAGGTCTCCCACTGGGGTTCAGGGTCCTAAGGCTTTGGGCCATCTTCTACTACTTCCACAGGCCATAAGCAAGGAGCTAGAGAGGCAGTGGAGCAGCAGCTGAGACACAAACTGGCACCCACTTGGGATGCTGGGGCTTGCAAGTGGATGACCAGCCAATTGAGTCATCATGCCAGCTCCAAATATTTTCAGTTTTGATGTGGTATCTAAGAAGCCATTTCCCAGTACATTCATCTAAGATTTACACCTATATTTTCTTTTAAAAGTTTAGCTGTAGCTTTTAGATATGGTATAAACTTAACTTACTACTTGAGGCTAGGACATTTTAATACAAGTTAATTAATAGGAGAGAGGTTAGAACATACGTTATTACAACATTAAATCATCAATCAATAGTAGAGGAAAATTAAAAACTATGGAAAGCATCGACATACACACAAAGGTAAATATACCTTGCTGTGTAATTTTGTTCAAGTCAATGAAAGATGACAACCCGGAGTTTGGCATTGCATGGAAAAATATCATTCTTTAACTAATTAGTACAGTTGGATGTTTGGGTTAGCAGAGCGGCTGATGGGAATTATCTGTGCTTCCTTGTAATCAATGTTGCCTTCCTTCAGAACACAGGTAAGTCTTAAAAGTTGAATAGAATGGATTTGTCTATAATAAAGAATTCAAAATTCCATTACTTCATGAAAATGTATAGTTATGAGCTGTTGATATTCTGAATGTCAACCACATTTTGTGATTGAGCACACTTTCATTTTTCTCATATTACACATGATTTCTGATCAAAAATCTAGTCTCAATTTTTAGCAGCTATCTTAATAGAAATCGTCAAACACAGCACGTTGAACATACGTGCTTTCAAATGCATTAATTTTCCAGTTTGGTTAATGGACAAGTTGAAAAGTGATGGGAAACCTTTAGGGCTCACCTGATACTATATTAATCTTCATAAGCAAATGACTCAGTGAACTATTCTAACCTTTTCATGTTCTAATGTAAAAACAAGTATTGCATTAGCAAACTGTTAACCACTCATCAACCCAAATGTTGTAGAGGTGGAAAAACCATCCATCAAAGATGTATCATTCCTGAACCAGTAGAGAAGTGGCTCTACCTACCCAAATGTCTCAAGCTGTGACCTGACTAAAGAGAAAATCCTAATGAATGGAACCTAGGCAGCTGCCTCCCTTCATTATTTTCTTCCAACCAAACGTCATGGGCAGCATCTGGTGTTAGGAGCAAATCATATTCTGACTTATATCCGCACCTAAACACTTTTGCAGCCATAAAACATGCTGCAAACTGGCTCAGAAACATCCATTTTTAAACAGCTGACATTAATGATGTATATACAGAGAGCAAAAAGCTGTATTTTCCCCATCTCAGTACACTATATTTTCTGTTGAAATCTTCTTGGAAGAAAAACTTGTGCATCAAACTTTCTTTTAAAAGAAATGGCCCTTTGGAGTATGAAATGCTCCTAGAGAGTGATATCTTCTTGTTCAAGATGGTGAAGTGTGCCGCAAAGCTATACACAATTACATAGCATTAGCATATTTTTGCAAGTTAAGCCTTTAAAAATATGACCTTATATTTTCTTGCTCAGAGGTTGATTAATAAGCTTGCCGTATAGGTTACTGGTCATGTTTTTACGATAGAGAGCAAGTGAAAGAACGGAAAGAAGCAACAATGACCCTTAGAAGCAGAATGTTTCTGTGTGGCTTCTTGTTTTGGGCGCCAAGAAACAAGATGAAATAATGCCTGAGGGTATCTGTAAATGTATCAATAATTTCATACTTTCCTGATATAATGAAGGATCTCAAAAGTAGAAAATGAATTTAAAATGAACTGATGATAATTATGGTATCTCAGTTACATTAGTTAATAAACTATTCCCATAATATGTTAGGACATGAAACAACTTTAACCTAAAAATGGCCCTAGTACAAAGCAGACCAGGGAGAAATGCATTATTTGACAATTATCTGTCTAATGTTACTTTAGTTTAAACTCCAGTGCTACCTGCATGTGCCAAATGCAATACAAATAAGAAATGGAGTTATAACACAAGTAATTTTAGGAAGCTGGAGAAATTGGAAATACCCTAAAATAATTTCAGGTTTGATGATGTATTTAATTTGTTCTCCTATATTGATTATTCATAAATATGTCAGATTGAATGTTATATGTAAGTAAGGTGGAAAGGGATTTAAGAAATGCTCTGAGGAGAATAAAATTATAAACACTTCGCACCCGGAGTTGCCTTCATTTAGCAGCCTAAGAAGGTAGTTTTAAGCGTGTGACATAGAGGAAAGAGCATCTGTTCAGGATCCTGAAGATCTAAGGTCAAGTTTGATGACTAATGCTGCTTAGCCATGCTTTCTAATGTGTATCAGTCAGCATTTCTATTTCTTTGTTGTTTGAAGTATCTTAGAAAAATAGTAATGTAAATTCCCTGTAGTCGCCTTGACATTCATTTCACAATGCTAAAATAACATAAAAGCACATAATGGGTGCAGAGGTTTTAATTTTTATATGTGATTATTGTTATTCACATTATTATAACACCAAGTTGAACATATGATCTGTGTCATGATAGGACAAATGGTACAATATTTAAAACTGCAACTGCTAGAAAATCCTGGTTGTATATCATTGAAATATAGCTGAAATTTAAGCCATTTCAATTTGAAATATTTCAAATTAAATAAATGTACGAAGAAAACTTCACTGAGCAAATATAAATGTAATAATTCATAATTTTTAGATTGTTATATTGTTTTCTATAGGATTATTTTTATTTGAGAAGCAGTTCTACAGAAAGAGAAGGAGAGATAAGAGAGATCTTTTAGCTACTTGTTCACTTCTCAAATGGCCATAATGGCCAGAGCTAAGCTAATCAAAACCAAAAACCAGAAGCTTCTTTTTAGATCTCCCAAGTGGATACAAGGGCCCAGGAACTTGAGACATTCCTTTCTGCTTTCCCGGGTCATAAGCAGAGAGCTGACTTGGGAGTGGCGCAGGGACTCCCTCTGGTACCCACATGGGATGCCAGCACTGCAGGCAGAGGAACAGCTTGCTAAACCACCATTTCCAGCCACATTTTGTCATGTTGTTTTCAGATATAAATAGTATATGCAGATATACACTTTTTTAACAGCAGAAAAAGATAAATGGGATTCATGACAAGTATTGTAAAATTATAAAAAAGAGTATATTTACTTAAGGGGTATAATTCAGTGAAAACAATATTTGCAAATATCTACAAATCAAACGTATGGCATAGAGAAAAATATGGCATCCACACATTTTCACTATATATGTATGCATCTATGTATACATAGTACAGTAAATATTGCTGCAGCATAGCAAAGTGAGGAAGCAACGAAGAGAATGTGAAACATATTTTCAAACAATGCATTCACTAAAGGATAACTACGTAGACTATACAAGGAACTCAAGAAACTCAACAGCAAAGAAAAGAAATGGACAATTACAAATGGACATTTTCCAAAGATGAAATATCAGTAACCAAGAGCTCAGGATCAATAGTGAGGGTCGTAGTCGGCAGGGAAGTGCAAATGAAAAGCACCATGAGGCATCACACAGTCTGTTCTGGTCATTTTTGTGTTTCAGAAAATTCCCCGAGACTTGAGTTCATTTGCATTTGAATTAACAGGTATTATTTCTGTATCATTACTCTGAATTGGTACATTTGAACAAACAGTCCTTATCATACTATTGCTCAGAGACAGCCACCAATGATCACCTTTCACAGTCAAACCTGATTGGTATGGGATGGCACTGTAGCAACCAGAACTTTGCTTCTATTTGTTTAGTCTTTGAAGAGGTAAACAGAAATTATCTTTTCATCAACATAATATAAACCCGGATAACAGGCAAATGTATTTCTCAGAGTTAAGTTAGAGAGCTTAGCCCACTACCTCTAGTTTTTGAGTGGTAAATTTGAAAAAATACACATCTCATATTTCTGTCAGCCACAAAAAGCAAAGTCCTTGTACGACATTGATTTTCCTTTTTCTCTAATTTATTTTAAATTTTGTTTCCATTTTGTTTTGCTTTTGTCTTGATGCATCAAACTCCAGGTGAAATGAACTGCATTGATTTAATCAATATATCTTAGTGGTGGCATCACTTCTTTGCTAGGCTAAAAAATATTTCACTTTTCGTTTTTGCTTTCTAGTCTATTTAATACCCCAATACCAGTTCTATTTCCCTCTTCCAGAAAACAACAATTTTAATGGATCTAAAGTGAATACCTCTAATCCATTTATTTATTATTTCCTAAATTGTAAAATCTATGAACCATTAATAGTAGTATTTAATGAAGACTATGTTTTGGCATGTCAAAATGCATATCACCACATAATTCCTTTGGCATTTAAAACACATTAAAAAGTCATCTATTTCATGAGTTACATAATTTTAACTCGCTACATATTATTTAATTAAACTTTATTTATTCCTTTCCTCAAAGAACGGAAGCTGTTTCAAAATTACAGCTATTTTGCATTGTTATAAATATCTTCTTAAAGACAAAATTAATTAGACATGAAGATCTTTTGTTTCATTATTTGTAGACGCTGTTATATGCATGAAAAAGCAAAAAGAATAAATGGAAAAAATAATTTTAAGAGTTTAATTGAGTAAGTGAATACAGGATTATTGTTTAAAAGGCAATGTTTTCATCAATAATTAACAGCAATTATAGTTTCATTTCTATTTTATTTCATTTTAATCTTGTTCAGATTTCTTTATTGTACATTTTTGTCTGATGCATTAGGAGCAAATATTCTAAATCCAAGCTTGAGTTTTTCCACTCTCAGTGAAACAATCACAATGAAATATAATACTGTTTTTCATGTTTAGTTTCTACAGATATATATATACACATACATACATTCATTCATATACACATGTACACATTTCTAATGCTTGCTCTCCAATTATGTCACACTGATCAAATCCATCTTCTCACATTAAATGCATTTCCTGAGATAATTAGTTTTATTTAGTGTAACACCTGTTCTAACCAACCTGTTGTCTGTTTGGTTGGATGTGTCTTTCGTTTGTTTTACTTTGATGCTCCTTTGTTTTTTCACTCATGTTTACTGTCAGGAAGCTCTGTAGCATGCTTGGCTGATGTTTTCTGCTCACCATCACTTAGTATTCACCCTGAATCCTGGGCCCCCATTTGATTTCTAGTTCAGACACCACTCATCCTCATTTCTTAAGTGTTCATGATAACACCTTTTGCTACAAGACATCCCTGTTTTCACCTCTAGACATTCTATATTTTCCCTCTTGTTTATCCCCAGTATATGAGGACTCTTCAACCAGTTCAAGAAAAATGTTTTTGTTAAAAATACATATAGGCACCTTTACTATGATGTAGTTGGCTAAACCTCCGCCTATGGAGTTAGCATTCCACATAGGCACCAGTTCAGGTCATCCAAATCGCTGCTTTTGGCCTGAAGAACAGCAATGGATGGCTCAATTCCTTGGGCCCCAGAACCCAGGTTGGGAGATCAGGAAGACACTCTTGGATCCGGGCTTCAAAGAGAACTAACTCTGACTGATGTAGGCATGTAGGGAGTGAACCAGTCTGAGTGGATTGATCTCTGTTTTTCTGTTTCTCCTTGTCTCTATAATTCTGCGTCCCAAATGAAAATAAATCTTTGGAAAAAATCTGTTTAATGCTATCTGCAAATGATAACATATTGATGTTATTAGTAAATATCATTGGTGAATATTTTTCAGTGTGCTAAATGAAGCTTGTCATTAATTGCCATTTTTTCCCACAGACTTTTTGAAATTACCTCATATGATTATTCTGCAGAATGAAAACAACTAATCGAACTATCTTTTTGTGTTTTACTATAAGGAGAATGAATAATAGGATGACCACCTAAGTTATTAAATCAGTACTTACTGAGAGTTAAGGATGAAAATATTAATGATTAGGACTCTAGTGAATTGAGCTTAGAGTCTACTTTAATTCTTCTTGGGAAATTTTGTAAATTTCTAAATTTGCAAATAAATGAATCGCTTTACTTAATGAGTTGTCCTGAAAATATCTCTACTACGTATTTTAAAGTGACATTTTATTTGAAAAAATCGTGTAGGTTATCATTTAAGTTTCAATTGGAGAAAATGCCGTGTATTTAATGAAATTTGGAGATGGTTTTTACCTTTCTATTTGGTGCTTTCAAGGGAGGTAAATGATAAATGATTGTAGACTATCAGTAATATGACAGTTTCATGAAGTCATGTGTGATTGGAAGGGTCTCCCATATTAACTAAATCTATGGAGCATATGATGTTTGAAGTGCCAGAAAATTATTTTCCGAAGAGTATGATCCTAAGTCACTTAGATTGTTTTCTGCCTGAGAAGAATGCTAGAAGCAAGTATGGGAATTTGATTAGCAATAACAAAAATTCTACTAATTTCATGTTTTCTGGTAAGGCAGTTGCTTTTGTTGCAAAATGTTCAATCTATACCTTTCTTCTGACTTAATGGAGATTACATATAACACTCTTCAGTTCAATATGTAAATGAAATTATGCCCCTAAATGTTGACAATGCTGTTATCCCAAAAGCAAAGAATATGTAAATTTACACAGAATAATGTAACTTTATACAGAAAAGGGGCTTTGCAAACTTTAAAATTGGAATTACTAGCAGATTTATCTAGAGTTTCTGATTAGGTGGGGCCTGTGTAACTTCAAAAGTTCTTAGAAGTAGGACACAGGAAGTCCAGATGTGACGATGGATGCAGGGTCAGATGTGATGATGGATGCAGGGTCAGAGACAGAGAGAGAGAGAGAAAGAAAAGAAAAAAACGCTCAGCCCATGGCCTTGACATGGAAAAAGGGGGCCACGTGTCATGGCATGCCAGTGGTTTTTATTGATTGGAAACGGTGAGAAAACTGATGTTGTCCTAGAGCTTCCAGGAGGCAGGTGGCCATGCTGACACCTTGACATTAAGCATGTTCTTCTACAGAACCATAAGATAATGCTTTTGTGTTGTTTTAAAGGCCAACATTTGATATATATATATATATATATATATATATATATATATATATATGAAACAATATCAGAAAAATCAATGCAACAGCTATTTTGTCCTGGAAAAACTTACTGCAGACTGCTCTCTCGGTATTAGTTGCAAGTCTCAATGGATTTTGTTTCGGCAACCAAAAATTAAAGCACAGTACTTACTAGAGTGTTAAAAATACAACTGATATTTCAGTTTCCTTACAATGTATAGTTTAATAAACATAAATTTATTCTAACATGCATTAATGATTGGTTATAAATTTGAATGCTATATAAATATAGCATCTATAATTATACAATAAGAAATACATTTATTCTGTATTAAATCTGAAGCATGAAGTCATAAAGTTGGGGGCATACTTGGAGAACTTGGATTGCATCAATTCTAATTTAATTCAAACTTGCAAATGAGGAACTATTTATACTGATGGAGTATTTTGCTTTTATATTTTTGTTTTATGAAATTTAGAGCAGGGTTTTGATGGCAAACAGGATGCAGAAAAATAATATTATTAATTGAATTGTTTTTATATTTTCCAAACCTTTTCTACACATGCCCCCCAATAACTCTTACATTGTGTATCTTCAAGAGATTCCTAAATTCTTATTGCCTTGCTTAAAGCTGGGAAAGTTACTCTTCCAGCAACAGAAGTTCAACTTTCCTCAATAATACAATTTACTTAGTATTTTCTCAGAAGATGCAAAAACATGTTTTGAGAAACTCAAAAATATTTTAGTTTGTTAAAACCTGGCTCTTGTTGATTTAAAAAGTGCTCTGAATTTTATTCTTCTTTCTACTATTTACAGAAATATCTACTTAGATATTATTTTCTCCATTTTGTTTTAGAAAAATCTACACTACTCCCTGAGGCAAAAAAACCAAAATGCCACTGGGTGTTGTGTTAGCACAAGAAACAAAAGCTTGCTTGCTTTCTTAAAATGGTTCTATATTAGGTCTATTGCTTGACTTCTTCACCCCAGGAAAGATGAGAAAAACAAAACTGAAAAAACTCAACTCAGAATGTTGATGCTCCCTATTTGTACACACTCAGCGAGAGATGGAAACAACCTTGGGCTTGCCTCAGGGGTCAGAAGACTTCAAAGCCTTCCCTCCACCATCGCTTGTTCAGGGAAATTTCTGCTTAAGAGAGTATATTACAATTTTTTCCTTTTATAGCTTGAAGAGTGTTTTCCATTAAAAAGCCATTTGAAAATCTTGATGCTTTGCAAAGAAACATATCAGAAGCAATTGCTTGTTATTATGAAATAATATTAAATTTAGTTTTTGGCTTCCAATACCACCAATATTTCACAACACCAACCCTGTAGCCATCAATACTTCAGTGTTTTGCCTCTGTTTTTTCATGTAATCAATTTCTGGGTCTTACATGTGTCACTTTGCTTCCATTTTACGGACTGAGTACCATAGGAATGAGTTCCCTAACATCCAACTTTTTTTTTTCTTTTTGTCTATCTGGAGTACTTACTGCACATAAATAATTCTGGAGTTTTTCCCAGGAAGCTACAGATCCAATTTTAGGAAGATGAGGAGTATGTATCTGGTTACAGAAATGGGTGTAAGCATTGCTGAAATGCTCCCAAAATAAAACTGTGTTCTGAATTCTCCTATGTGATTCATAGAATTTAATCTGTTACAACAGAAGTGCAGTGAGAAAACAGCACAGATTGAAGAAAGTTCTGATGAAAACTGAAATACATAAATTGGAGGTGAGATATGGGACCGTGAGATTTGAGGATCCTGGCATGTTAAGGATTGGCTTTGGGGTACTTTAATGTGGTAGAGGTTAATGTAAGAGACATATGCTGTCATCCAGTGAGGAGGGAGAATGCCTAAAGTTCATTCTGCTAGTCATATTTTTCATGCTTTGTGAGTTTTAATAGCACAATGCCCAGCAGCATTGTCTATTCCATCCAAGATGTGGAAGTGTAGTATATTAATGCTAAATTCTCAAATGCTAATAATAGCGCAGGTTTTTTTTTATGAGCCTTCCTTGGGAAATACATTAAAAAATAAGTTCAGTGTGGGTAATGTCAGGAGCTCTGCTTTTTGAGTGTGTGTGTGTGTGTGTGTGTGTGTGTCTGTGTTGTGTGTATGTGAGAGAGAGAGAGAAATTGTCCAAATACTGATTAAAACAGTGAGTTAAAAACTGAAGAGTTAAGCTTTTAATCATTATCTGCTATGGTTGAAGCAAAAGGTTAAAATCAGAGAAAATAAGATTTCTCTTGTTTCAGTTCACTGGGTGGATCAGAAAACCAGTGGATTAGGGGGTAGATCAAATGTCAAATTGTCTTACTATGGTGGAAGTCTCCTAAAAAGGTTTGGGAGCTGTATTAACTCTGGGGCTATGGGAGAGTATGCAAATGAGAAAGTGCAAAATACTAGGAGTCGGGCAGAGAAGGTGAGCACACCTCACCAGCATTAGCAGACAGTGGCAGAAGCAGCTGAAGAGGATATGTGCCCAGAGTCTTAGATAAGGAACAAATGAGTACTGGGTACAAATGTAAATGCTCTAAGGGGATGACTAGGCTGGAGGGTTTGAGACCTTGACTGAAAGAGAGTTCGACACAGCAGGGTAAAGCTGTGGAAATCAGCTGGTGTTGGGAGGGAAGCTTCCTCAGGAACTCTTTCAGGGAAGTTCTTTGTAATCACCTTGGATCAGGCCTAAATAATTACATATTGTTGTTTACCTTGGAGCCAGACTCTGCTTCAGATGTTGGGTGCTACTCAATTTACTTTAGAATTTACTCAAATTCCTTTGTCAGAGACTCAAAATTAATAAAATAAATGAAACCTTTAAATGTTATTTCTTCTAGCTTAGCCTAGGAATATTCAAGGGATTAAGAAGGATGACATTTTGAAAAACTGATACACAATAAAGGCAAATATAAATGGGAAGCACTGGGAAATTACAATGTAAGTACACAATGTGTAATGATTAGATTGCAATAATTGGAATGCCCATTACTAAAATTATTTACTATTTATTATATCTTACCTTTCAAAAGTCCTGTTTTTTTTTTACTATTCTAAAATATATGCATGCCATAAAATATAAGTGTATCATAGTACTACAGGATTATCAGTAGTTATTTATCCTGGGCCCAGCAGCGTGGCCTAGCAGCTAAAGTCCTCACCTTCGACACGCCAGGATCCCATAAGGTCGCCGGTTCTAATCCCAGCAGCTCCACTTCCCATCCAGCTCCCTGCTTGTGGCCTGGGAAAGCAGTCTAGGATGGCCCAAAGCCTTGGGAGACCTGGAGGAGGTTCCTGGTTCCCTGCTTCGGATTGGCGCAGCACCGGTCATTGTGGTCCCTTGGGGAGTAAATCACTGGACGTCTCTGTATATCTGGCTGTGTGATAAAAATAAATTAAAAAAAAGAAGTTATTTCTCTTATGTATCTGCAAACATGTTTGTATGAACCATCTTCTTTCCACTTTCCCTTCACCAACACCCTTTGCTGGCTTTCATAACCACTATTCTATTTTCAGCTTCTATGAGATCATGGGTTTTTTTTTTTTTGGCTCTACCTGTGAGAACATATAATATTGATATTTTGCTGCCTAGCTTATTTTACCTAACCTCAAGTCTTCCAATTCCAGCCATGTTTTTATGAATAGCCATATTTTATTTTTTGTAGCTGAATAACATTCAATTAAGTATATATAATACATGTTACTTCTTCATGTATAAATGGACACTTATGCTGACATCATGTGGTGGCTATTGTAAATAGTGCTGCAATAAATATATGAGTACAGTGGCCTTTTGACAGACTGCTTTTGTTCCCTTTGGATGTATTCACAGTAGTGTGTTTGCTAGATTGCATAGTGGTTCTATTGATAGTTTCTTGAAAAACCGAACGTTTTCCCTAGTGGCTGTACTAATATATTCCCAAAACTATTCATGAGAATTTCAACTTCACACACCCACATCAGCATTTGTTACATTTTGTCTATATGATAAAAGCAATCTAATTTGGGTGAGTTGATATCTCATTGAAGTTTGGATTGTCATTTCAAGAAATGTGGCATTTGATGTTTACTCTTGAAGAGCTCTGCATTTCAGAGTTTATTCAAAGGTGCTTAGGATGACAAACATTTGAATGAAAAATACCACCTAACATACAAATGCCTTCCAAATCTTCATTTGGGCATTTAGAAACATACTTTATAAGTTTGCAATATTTTCCACTAAAGGGGATGTTTTTGTTACATTTGTTATTGCTGAAACGACCGCCTTATTTCAAGCACCACTACAGGAAGGTATAAAATGTATGCAGAAAAGAAATGTTAAATATTAAATGAATATACAGTTTTCTCAAGGTGTTTTGTATCAAATGATAACTCTTCAAGCAGCATCCTATGGAAGTGGTTTATTAGTTTCGGCTGCAAACTGTGAAGATTAGAATGACAGCTTAAAATTCAATAAAAACTTTTCCTAAATACTATGTGTTGAGTTTGGTTGTAGCTTAGCTTTGAGCTATCACTTGAACCATGAGCTTGAGAGCACAGTATGCAGGGATTCTTTAAGTTGCTATGACTCACAAGAACCTATTTCACATAAGATTCTTGGGCAAAAACATCTTGAAGAAGTGGATTTGATGGCCAAGATACACAAAGAATAAATCAGATTCACAACATTGATTGATACGTTGGTTTTTGCAAACTATTCCTCAGTTTTTTGGAGAACAAAAACTGATACAGTTTTCCTCACAAATTTAAGCCTGAATGTAGTTTGATAAATTTCAAAACATTTCTGCCTTGCAGAAATGTCAAAGATTGCTTCATTTTAAACATACAAGTTGTCTCAAAAATTGAGAATTTTTGTATCTTTAGCCAAACTACAATAAATAGGCATTTTAGTTGAAAATTTTCAGAAATATTTGTGATCCAAAAATGTGCTGAATATCTACCATAACAAGTTAGGCAGCTCCTAGTATGGCAGATTTTTTAGGTTTCCCAATTCCTCTTTGGCTGTTGGCAATCATTTGTCAGGGTAATCATGAAAATGGGCAGGTTATAAAGCATTGCTCCTTTTGTAAAAATTGTTGCCCTCAATGCTGCACATCCATGCCTGTCAACATTGTTTGTGAAACAATATCTTGCAATTGAAGGCTGGTAGACATCCTGTAGGAGTGAGCAGCACTGTGCTGGCTACTTAGAGGTCATTTTTGCTTTGCTTGGTCCTATTTGTTAGGAAGGAGACATGTTTTGGTATTCAAATTCAACTGAGGAAGTTGGCTCCTGTATTCCTTTTGATTAACTTGAGGGCTTAAATACCGTAAAGCAGAACAGGTGAGGAGTTATGTTTTCGGCATGTATATCTGTTTTTACCACCTCCTGAGACAGCGCGTCTAGCCCCGTGTGGCCCATTAGAATCATTTAGGGTGCTTTCACAGTAAGTGTTTATCCTTGGCTTCACTCCCAGTTCTGTAGAGCTGAGGTGCAAGGCTTCCCTTGCGCTCAGAGTCCCCCAGCGACTCTAATGAGTGGAGGCTGAGAATCACTAGCTTAAGTCCAGTCTATTACCTTCTCCAAAATGAAGTCTCCATCTAGGTAAATAAAAGTGTTGGGTTTTTCAAGGACGATATACACCTCGATCCATTCTGCTAATAAAATCTTATACTTGTGAAAGTTACATATATAAGACAATCAAATCAGAAATGCAACAACTATTGATCTAGAGCTCGCGCTAACAAGAGATTCGTGCTCTGTAGGTTGGCATAGACTCACGGGCAAGTTGAATGGCGAGACGTTAGAGTTTAAAAAAAAAAAGGGTTTTCTTGTTTGCAGGTTAGTTAAGAACTTAGGTAGAATAACTCTACATGGCAAAGCAGAAGCATAGCGCTGATAGGGTGAATCAGTTTTACATCGTTAGCATTCTCAGGTTGATTTTAAGCTGAGCTTGGGAACAAAATATAGAAAAGAAGATATGACTAAACAGCAAAAGTTAAAATGTTTAGGTTTTGTAAAATAAATTAGGAAGATCTAATATGTAATATCATAACTATTCCTCTAATACTGTATTATGTATTTGAAAATTTGTTAGAGAGTAGATCTTAATTATGCTCAGCAAACACATGCAATGGAGTAACTTTGAGATGCTGGATATGTTAAATTTGCTCATAATAATCACTTCACAGTATATACTAATATCAAAACATCACATGGAGTGACATTGTATTTCAATTTTCACCTCAAATAATCTGAATAAACGGTATTTTCTAAAACAGAAATTTTGAATCTCTAAAGAAATTGCTATTGATTATAGAATCAAATGTATTTAATTTTCTCAATTCATGTTTTTTCTCCTACTTGTATATTTAAAATCAAAATATACAATATATAAGATCACTGAACATAGTGAAGTTGAATACAAATCATGTGTGACAAAATTTTTCTGTACAAGATTATAAATGTTTTAGACTTTGCATTTCTTATGGTCATGATCAGAAATGGTCTCTGTCTAGACTTCTCAAAAGTATTTTGAACCATAAAATAGTTACAGGAAACATATAAATAAATGTGAATAGTTGTGTTTTGGTAATACTTTATTCTCAAAAATATAAAGCTGGCCAGATATAGCCGAAAGCCCGTTGAGGAAAAACTTGATTTCTGGAAGGAATAACCTGAGATACAATCACCTTTCACATTTTATTCCCATTGTTCTTCTACCAATGGCACTTGATAGCTCCTGAAAGCTTCCTAAGTACCCTTTGATTAGAAGAATATTTTTTTTTAAAAGACAGTAACAAAGTAAATGATTTTAAACTTTCAAAATCACATAATTTTAATGAAAAATTATTCAAGATCAAATTGATTTTTAAAAAGATTTGTTTTATTTTCACTGGAAAGTCAGATACATAGAGAGGAGGACAGACAGAGAGGAAGATCCTCTGTCCGTTAATTCACTCCCCAACTGGTTGCAATGGCCAGAGCTGAGCCCATCTGAAACCAGGAGCCAGGAACTTCTTCCGGGTCTCCCATGTGGGTGCAGGGTCCCAAGGCTTCGGGCCGTCCTTGACTGCTTTCCCAGGCCACAAGCAGGGAGCTGGATGGGAAGTGGAGCTGCCAGGAAACAAACTGGTGGCCTATGGGATCTTGGTGCACGCAATGTGAGGACTTTGACTGCTAGGCTTCTATACTCGGCTCAAGATTAATTTTTAATTTAAGTTCTTTGTACTTCTAAATTTGGAATTTAGACTTCTGTAGAAACAAAAACTTTCCACATCGTGTTTTTCCAGAAAAATAGACATTTCTGGCACTAGAGCTATGTATGTGTTTTTTTCGGTCTCAAATTGTGAATCTTTTACAAGGGAGCATTTTACCTTGCTTATCTTTATAATACCCATCATCATTTGTATAATATAAATATAATTTACAGATAGGCTAAGTGCATTGAAAATGCTTATCTTCCTGTGTTTCAGAGGTTATTAGTATTTTGTCCTAGTTATCAAATTAGTCTCTGAAAATAAATATAATTAAAGTGGTGATGAAATTCCATTTCCTCTTCACGTCACCAGCATTAATGAAAAGACAGCTGCTTGGGTAATTAAATCTAAAATACTTCCCAAAAAGCAAACAAAAAAAATGCTTATGTCTGGAAAATAGCCTAGAAGTCACAGAAATATCTAAAAATTAATTATCTATCCAACCATTCCAGTGCTCAAATGTAGTGTATAACAGCTTCAAATTTCAGTTAGCTTTCTTCTGAAAAAAAAAAAAAAGAATGCTAGCTGCTGTCAGTTGCCGTGACTTGCATGATCTTGCCCAGCCTCTTGCCCCAATAAGCCTCACTCATGTTTGACCAGGGACTCGCGCGGATTGGCTGTTTTATTCCCCTGGCTGTACCGACTAGAGGTCTCTGCTAATTAAAACTTCTCCCATGTACTTCAGGTTTTTGACAGTATACCTCTGGATTTTGGCAACTTATTCTAAATCAAAAGATATATTCCTAGAGTTTCCATGTTCAATTGCGAAGGTATATTCACTTATTTAAAAGCAGACAAGCAAAGGAAGAAGCTGGCTTGAGAAACAAAGTTAAACTCCTCCCATCACAGGTGATTTTTAATTTAATTTAATTTTTACAGCGGCTTCATAACAAAATAGCAAAAACAAAAAAATGGAGATTAAAGTACTGCTCCCAAATATATGGAGCCTTCATTATAAAATACATATCTATATTCTCGACCCGGTGCAATAGCCTAGCAGCTAAAGTCCTTGCCTTGCACACCCAGGATCTCATATGTCTCCCGGTTCTAATCCCGGCAGCCCCACTTCCCATCCAGCTCCCTGCTTGTGGTCTGGAAAAACAGTAGAGAATGGTCCAAAGCCTCGGGACCCTGCACCCACGTGGGAGACCAGAAAGAGGCTCCTGGCTCATGGCTCCTAGCTCCTGGCTTTAGTGGGCTCAACTCCAGCTGTTGCAGCCACTTGGGGAGAGTGAATCATTGGTTGGAAGATATTTCAGTCACTCTTACCCTCTGTATATCTGACTTTACGATAAAAAATAAAAAAAATAAAACATATATTCTGAAAATTAAAAGCTTCAGAAGTGTAACTGAAATTTCTGTTTTCAAGAAAAAGACCAAGGAAGGAATCTTCAACTAGGCAAAACTGGGATGTAAGTAATTTCACGTACATCACTGGTTCAAGTTGATTGATTACATATAGTATACATGCAATGCATCTAAACATTTCTCTTTCGTGCATCAGTTACCACCAAGTCAAAAAAAAAAAAAAAAAACAATAGGAGGGTGGAGGAAACATGCTTGCTCTAACAGCTGTTGTTTCAGCATTGAATACCTCACAGTTTTTGAAAAACACTCATGTGGAGAGTAACTGGAATCAAATAAACCAAGTGTAAGGATTTTAGCTTACTGTTTTTTTTTTTATTCTTACCAATTGTTCAGGGTATCCTGAAGAATCACCGCAGATGCTACAGAGGAGAGCGCGAGCAAAAGAGAGTGAGCAATTAAGGTAGTAAAACGGAGGCGCTTCTTCAAGTCGGTTGTGACAGTGCTGGAGCAGAGAGCAGAGGTGAGTGGGCAGTCTCTGCCTGGCTCCTGCAGCATGCCACAGAACAGAACCCAACGAGCCGCTGTGTTCCTGTGACTAACCAAAGCCGCTACTAGCTGTGTGGAGCTTCTGAAACAGCTGTCAAGGATTCCAAATTCTCAATACCTGGCATGCCTTGGATAGATAAACTTGCTTCTATAAATAGAATCCAGGAAAAACACTTTGATGTCACTTCTCAGATTAGCCTACAGTAAGATCATAACCGGTATGCTGGAATCCTCTCACTGTTTCCCACTCTAACCACAGCAAGAGGCTTCCATGTGAGATGCCTATGGACAGGCAATAAACACGATGGTTTGGAATTACAATACCATCCTGGTCCCTAAGGGTTTCCATTGTTATTAAAAAAAGAAAAATGAAATAAGGAGAGGATAGATTCCTTGTCATGCCGAGCTGGGCTTTCAGCTGTATTTGACACAGAATCTCATGACTCAGAGGACATTCATTAACCACCTGAACTTAAATTTCTTTCACAGAGTTGGGGACGGGGGTGATGGCAGGTGATAAATGTACGTCTCCCATGAAATTGCTAGGGATTATGGAAGAAAATGGTTCGGAAATTCTGTATACAGAGATATAGTAAATACTTCACAAAAGAAAAGTGTTATATTCTTATTCTTATTATCACCATTATCATTGCGAGAAACTGGGGCGCATCTTTTTCAGTTCCTAATTTCCAGAAAAAAAGAGTGACTTTTCCCAGAATTCATTGTTTGTCTTGTTTAGTGTTTTCTATTTTTTTTTTCACTTTGGAAAAAACTGAGGCACCTTCATTTTAAATCATACATTGACAAAAGGAGGCAAAGTCTCTGATTTAGAGAAACATACCAATTTTTATGCCAGCTGACATAGCATCTTGCCCTGGTTCCACACCCTCCAGTTTAAAGGCCCAGGGGATGAAGGCTGAGTGTCCTCTGTCTGTGAAGTGGACCGTTTCACAGGAAGGGGCTCTGGGCTCTGTCATTAGCCGACCTAGTTTCTTGGGCTTCTGGCATACGTATCTTTTTTGGATCAGGGGGAGAAAGAAAAAGAAGGGGAGGGAGAAATATTAGAAGTCAGAGAAAATGCTTTACCATGGAGTGGAAGCAAATGCCTCCACGAAGGGGAAGTCAGGGCTTCGGTCGTTATCCTGAGATACTGTATTTCCTGGGAAGTATGTTTTAAACTTCCCTGGAGAGAAACATTGCATCTTAGTTCCAAAATTACTTGCCAATGATAATCTTCTTTGCAAATACACTTCTGAACATAGAGATATATGAAGATTTCTCTACCGGGAAATGAAAATGAATAACTTAGGATGATGGGTTTGCTCTTTTTTCCACAGAAAGTGTTTTTTTTTTTTTTTTTTTCACTAGAAGCCTCAAACATCCTGTGAAAGCTGTAGTCAGTAAGGTTAATAATCCTAGGGTTCTGGCAAAAGGTCAAGTTGAGTCTCACAAAATTGACTCTCACATTTAGCAATGATCAGTCCTGATATTGACATTTTGACCCATGTGCCATTTCTCTGCTTTTTGTCACTCAATTTACATGACCTTGTCAGAGAAAAAGGCAAATTCTTCCAATTACTATGATAATAATAGCTCTAAACACTAGCTCCACACACTAGTTCATATTAATCATAGTAATCCCAATGTTGTTGAAACAGTGGTTAATTTTGCTCACTGATTTATTTTTAAAAAGATATGAAACTCTAGCTTAGACTGTCATCTAATATTTTGAGGATAAAACACCATCATGTAAACCAGGGAGTGTCCGGTGCTTAAGAGTTTTTGCTTAAATATTGTTTCAACTACTTTCTGGAGATTTAAGAATTTAAAGATAACCTCTCTATGATGGAATCCCCATATTAGTGTTTGAAGTCATGATTTTGTTTAAGTTAATTTCCTTTCAGTTGCCTGGATTATTGCAAGGC
The DNA here is from genome assembly GCF_030435755.1 of Ochotona princeps. Taxonomy (NCBI): domain Eukaryota; kingdom Metazoa; phylum Chordata; class Mammalia; order Lagomorpha; family Ochotonidae; genus Ochotona; species Ochotona princeps. The sequence continues at coordinate 24,023,882 of NC_080836.1, forward strand.
CTGTTATTAAAGCAAATAGCAGGGTAACCTAACCTTTTGTGAGGAATCAGGAAAAATTCCTTCAAGCATGTGGTAGTTAAGCTGAATCGTGAAAAATTAGCAGGAGTGGGCTAGGGTGGCAGGTGTGAGGTGAGGAGAAATTTCTGAGTAAAAAGGAAGCGCAAAGGAATAAACCAGGAGGAACAACTTCCAAAGCATGCAAGTCTTAATAATGGTGAATGTGGCAGAACCTCCCAGAAAGAAAAAGAGAACATTGAGGTGAAGTGGCAGGGAGAAGTAGGAATCAAATCCAACAGGCACTTGAAGTTCAGGCTGACAACTGTGTTCTTTTTCTAGAAGGATGACAGTGCCCTGACGAAGGCATTATGATGATTGGATAATGGATAACAAGAGAACAAGAATTGGCGAGAGATCCAAATTAACAGCCTATGGCACACATCCAGACAGGAAATTAAATTGGTCTGGGCAGAGTGGGTGATACTACCAAAAAAAGAGAGAAAGCCAATAATAGATATACGAGTGTTTTTGGAAGAAGGATTTTGCTCATTTTTATTCTCCAAAGTAAATCTTGTGTCTCTCGCACTCAAGAAATGTTGAACATACCACCTGCAGAGAGCCTTTTGATTTACTCAGCTTCCTGCTTTTTTAAAAAAAAGTCGAAGAGATACTGCACAGAACACCATTTCTCAATGGAAAGTAAGCTCCAAATGAAATCACTCAAAGCAGGTAACTAATTAAGGAACAGTTGTTTAGACAATTGTAAATCTACAGTTTTACTAGTTAGTAGTCAGATGTGAAAGGCAGAGTTTGAATTATTTTGATGTATATATTTCCTGTGGAAAAAAACAATAAAAAAAAAACTAGTATCTGGAAGTCATAAAGTTGGATACCATTCGGTGCTATATGAGACAACATTTCAATGATGCAAATGATATCCATATGACTCCTCCATCAGCTAACAGCTGTCGGAAAAGGACCTCAGATTTTTTTTCTTTGCTTTGAGTCCAATTAAGTTGTAAAAGCCTGACATACTAAATTGGTTTGTGGCCCACATTTTGAAGAGTCTTGAATAATTACTCACTCCTGCTGGAGAAGCTCAGTTTTAGAAGGCATTAGGGCTTTTTAATTGGGTAGCATTCTTCTTTGCTCTTAGAGTGCCTACTAGGAGTGAGGTGATCATGATAAATCCACTATAAATTGATTCTGGGAAGACAGCTCCTAACCCTTCCTTGGAAACTAAAAGGATTATGTGTCTGCAGGCTGAAGTGACCAACAGATGGGAATAATGAGAATACAAATTCTATTAAGATTTTAGCAACAAACAAACACAAACAAAAACCCAAAGTTATTAAATAATCCACTTGTACATTAATTAGTCAAAAACTCATTTTGGGTCTTCATTGTTCACCTGGCATTAAATAAGGCAAGGGAAATGGAAAGATCCTGAAAGTTCAGAGTTGAATATGGAATAATACATTTTAAAAGTCATAATAATGGAAATCAGGCTGAATTGAAAGTTCACCGAAGGTACAGCTGTGACATGAAGGAAGGAGTTGTCACTCATCAAAGAGGAAATTAAAATGTTGATTGATTCCTGTCACTAGAGTTGAACACAAACTAAGTACAGATTCATTATGTCTGAAAGGAAGTGAGGATGCATTTAAGACAGAAGCATCAGGTCACAACGAAGTGCATTCAGAATTAGTGAAAGCTTTGGGGGAAAATGGAATTTGGCTTGGATTATAAGGTGTTCCAGTAGTTCTAACTGGGAGTAATCTAGAGTAAAAGCAGGAAAGACCATGAAAATTATGCTGAAAAGTGTAAGTACATTAAAAGGCTGAAGACTTGCACCCAGCACAATGGTTCAATTGCCTAATTCTCCACTTGCAAGTACCAAAATCCCACATGGGTACTAGTTTGTGTCAGAACTGCTCTACTTCCCATCTAGCTCCTGGTTATTAATGACTATTTGGAGAGAGTACCAACCAATGGAACATTCTCTCTCTCTCTCTCTTTCTCTATCCTCTCTTTCTCTCTCCTCTCTCTCTCTGACTTTCAAGTAAAAATAAATATGTCTTTAAAAAGGAAGGAAGGAAGGAAAGAAATGAGGGCTGAAGGGAGGAAGGGAAGGAGAAAAAGAGAAAGAGAGAGAGAAGGAAGGAGGAAAAGGATGGAGGGAGAGAGATGAGGGAAGAAAGGGATGGAGAAAGGAAAGGAATATTGCTGTATTATTGGAATTCCATCTATGAACCATAGTGAAACTGTTCTCAATTTTAAATATTAACTAACAAGAAATAAAGCATAAGAAAAACCTAAAAATATATTTTAAATGTTCAAAATCATTATCAATTGCAGTGGCAGAGAATGAAGCTAGTTAACAGTAACTTCATTTTTTTTGTTATTGCCATAAGACATACTGTTGTTTATTCATATGGAAAACATTAGATAAAAATATTTGAGAATGAGATACATTGCCAGAGTTTTAAGTGGTTTTAATCAACTACTAATGTATATACCTTTAGAGATTAGGTCAGCATAAACGGCCCCTTTGTGAATGGATTTCTGCAGTTATCTCAGGAGGCACTGGCTGCATTCTCTCTCTGGGGCTCAGTCCTTATATGGCACCCTCTTCTAGGCCTGGACGAAAGCTGAAGTGGGAAGATGCCACAGGGATATTGGACTACTTAGATTCTACACTTGTTGTAAATTTGCTGATCTGTGGTACTCTGATATAATAACATAAAATCTGAGTGATGTGAAAATAGGTGGAGCTGACAAACGGGGTGTGTCTTCCCAAGGGTGATTCCAGTTCAGGGCCCCAAGAGAGTTCAGGAGGGAAGCTTGAGTAACAAAAAAATTTAAAGAAGAACAGATGGGAAAGAATTGACAGAGAACCAAGGAAAGAATACTGAAATGGCGGGAAGCAAAGCCCAAACGAGGCTGAGGGGCAGTTGTATCTAGAAAGTGTTCATGTGATTCAATGCTTCCAAGTACAAGTTAAACAAAGACTGAAAAACAGGAGGCATACTTAGGGATGAGGAAGTGAAGTCAGATTCTAGCAAGTTTAGTTTCTAACAAGTTGTAAAGAGGTAACCAGACTGCAATTCAAATGTGAGTGGTGGTTATGAAAAAGTAGATAAAACATAGATACCTTCTACAAGAGTTTCAATTGGGAAAAAAGTTAGAATAGGATCAGGACAGGGCAATCAATGGCAGAGTACTTTAAAAATTGAATTCAGTGTTCATGAAAGGTTTACATCAAAGAAATCAGGACAAGAGATGCAGCAGGAATGTTCTGTTACTGAATCTTTTCACTAAAAAAAAGTTCATTAGCTCCTTTTTGTTAAAACATATTTATTAGAACTGCCTTGTGACAGAAAGATGAGAGAGAGGGAGAGAGAGAGAGAGAGAGAGAGAGAGAGAGAGAGAGAGAGAGAGAGAGAGAGAGAAAGAGAGAGAGAGAGAGAGATTCCATCCATTGGTTTATTCTGCGAATAGCCACGATGACAGGCTGAGTCATGCTGAAGCTATGAGCTTGGAATCAGGTCTGGGCATCCTGTGCAGGCTACAGGGGCCTAAACAGTTGAATCATCACCTTCAGCTTCCTCAGACACATTAGCGGGAGCTAGCTAGGACTCGACTAGGCACTCAAAGGGGTGCTATTGGGGTCACAGTGCAAGCTCACCCTGGTGTGCCAAAATATTGGCTCCTTTAATTTCTAGAAGGCAATTATCTTTGTGAACTAGTCAATTTGAGACCTTTTGATTCCAAAGTCACCTTTATGGATTCTCCTCTATCATTATTCTAGAATCAAAATTTACCAGGTTAACTGAGAAGAGTGAAGGAGATTTGTTAAAAGCAGGGAACAATGAGTTACATCAGAGTACACGGAACATTGCCAAAGATCAGGTGTTTAGATCTACCCTGAAAATATGCAGCTGAGGATTAGACAGTCACATTTTAAGTAGCATCCTTATGGATTTGTAAAAAAAATTCTTAATTATTGTTACGGTTTTATCCTTAGCGAAAATTTTCCCTATTCTAGGACAGTAGAGCTTTAAGTTTGGTGGAATGCATGTAACCCTTGAAGTTCATTAGGAAGCAATTTCTCTCTGAGAGTTTTAAGTCGTCAGAATTTATGAACATTCAAGCCCATGTGATTTGATTTTGTCTCTGGAGCACATTGTAAATGTACAAATATGATTCATGGATGTGCACAGGGGTGTCAGTTCACCTAAGCCGTGGAATTACCTTCACTTCCCCAGAAAAGTCATCACTCTCGCAGGGAGAGAATGCTGATGAGGAAAATCCTCCAAAGAATGATGCTGGTGTGAAACACCCAAATAAATAAGATGTACAATACTGTTTTGGTTGAGGTGCAAGGGAAAATAATTAAATCTGCATCTTTTCCTTTCATCTCTTTGAGAGATTGTATCTCTAGTGGAAATAGTGGAAAAACTAACAGTCCACAAAAGGACTTACCAGCTTGTAAACTCTGTTATTTGTTTTTATTAAGAGGGAAAAAATAGTTTAACCTAATCTCTCTGGCCATCTAGTGTCTGACGTTACCATACTACTTACTGCTTGGAAAATAGTCACTGATTTCTGGTATGTATGTAGCAAGATAAAACATACTTCTCTCATGCAGGAGGAACCTAGAAGTTGCTAACTTAGTTCTGCTGTAAGAACTTTAATTCATCTGGGATCCAGATCCTTCTTTCATTAAAAAGTAGTTTTTGCTTGTTGGAGAAAGAATTGCCACTGGGCTTAATCTTTACCTAAGCCATCACCCGCTTCTTCTTGGAGTGCATATTTTCAAAGGTAGATTTGTCCTTAAACCTAGGTTCTTTGTAAAGGAGTATAGACTACTGAAGCATAGTCTTACTTGGTGTGCCGAAGGCTTACCCCCACGGTCCTCGTCTCTCTTTGCCCTGATTTTCTGAGGATGTTGCCCCTAGACTGCAGAGTTCAAAGAGCTGCTTGTGCTCAGTCAGCATTTTCTTATTTCAAGTAGAAGTGAGCAAAAAGAAGAAATCAACAGTACTTTCGTCCTTTTGTATTTATGATTTGCTGAAATGTGCCCAGGTCAGAGCTGGACAGAGTCAGTCAAGGCGAGCTCGTCACCCTCACTCAGATCCAGATGTTGAGCACTAACAGTATTTGGAGACATTCTCGTGTGCTTTCCCACAACGGCTTTCCCTTTCAAGAAAACCATCACACTCAACTTGACATACATTATTTTTTGCCTGCTTTCGAATCATACCTAAGTGCAATTGTAGTGTACATTCCCTTGTGTATATATTTTGCTAAATGTATGTGTGATAGGTATTTATTATTATTTTTAACCATAGTTAGCTTTTATCAGTGATAGACAGGGTTACATTAGGAGACTGTGCCACAATGGATGTTTGATAGAGTTGGTGTTGTTTGTGAGTCTTTTTGTAGGCTTTTGTTTCTGTTGAAGATATACTTATAAATAGGTATAACTTGTGCTCAACTTTATGAGAATTAGTACCTTCAAAAGATGTCTTCCTAATTTACATAATTTCCAACAATGTAGAGAAATTCCAGTTATTCTACAGCCTCAAAAAGACTTTATAATGTCTATCTCTTTAGTTTTTAATCAGTTTGACAGATAATTTTTTATTTCAATTCATTTTTCTCTGATGTCAAGCTGTGTGCATCTTTTATGTATTTAGCAGTTGTCTAGTATTTTAAAAATGTGTCTCTGCAACTTTTTTCACTGCTTTTTCTCTTCACAGTCTACGTTTCTATACATTTGTGAAAGCGCATTAAATATACTGCATTTGAATCCATTGTGGCATGTATGTGTTGAAAATGTCCGCTTCAAATCTGTGGTTTGTGTTTGCACTTTTTCAAGTTTGTCTTTTATAAATCCAGCTTGTAAGTGTTTATATATGCTTTGTAATATTTTCCAATAAGGGCAGGCAGTTGTTCTTAAATTCTATTGAATAAAGCTGCTATCAGGAGCAGGTATTGTGCATTGTAAAGTAAAGCTACGGCTTGGACTGCCCACATGCCATGGGTTTGAAGAGGATTCCTGCCTTAGCTTAGACCCAGCTCTCTGCTAATATGCACTTTGAGATGTATCTCAAATACCTGAGTTTCTGCCATACGTATATGGATGGAATTCCTATCTCCTGGCTTTTGCCTACCTAACCATAGTTATTACAGGTATTTGTACAGTGAATCAATGCATGGACACTCTCACACTGCCTCTTTTATGTTTTTTCAATTCAAACTGATTTTTCAAATAAAGAAAGTGAAATGCACTTTTTAAAGTTTCTAAAAATAGAATACTGTTCCTTCTTTCTAAACATGATCATGCTATTCTTTTTCTGCCTAAATAACTGGTTGTTTTGATGTTTGTATAGTTATAAGCCCTTTGGAACTGATTTTTGTCTGTAGTTTGAGGGCTGGAAAAGAATTCAAAATTTCCTAAAGTCATTTGTTGAAAGGTCACCCTTGTCCCTCTGCCATGCACTATAATAAACCAATTGTATATACTACAAATTAAATTACTATGCTGGTATATTTTTCAAGTTCCTTTTTTCTGTTTTTTTATTAAATCAGTTAGTGTTTCTATGACCAATATGATTCCACCTGAATGCATTTTATGGTTAACTCTTTCTGTAAAAAATATATATGTGTATGTATGTGTATATATATATATATATACACACACATATGTTAGATATTGACAGGCATTGCTTTAAATCTACATGTAATTTGGAAAGTTTAAATTTTTTTTTAAATTTTAAAGATTCACTTATTATTTGAAAGAGCTACTGAGAAAAAAGGAGAGACAGGTAGTGAGAAAGGGGGGGGGGGGGCATGTCATCTCTTGGTTCACACCACAATGGCCACACCAGCCAGAGCTGGACTATTTGGAGGCTAGAAACCTGAAACTTTCCCATGTGGGTGCAAGGTCCCACAGGTACTTCGGTGGGTCATCCTCTGCTGCCTTCTAAGGCACATTCCTAGGGACCTACATAAGAAGCGAAGCATCCAGGAATCCAGCTGTCTCCCATAGGAGATGCCAGCACTAGAGAGGGTAGCTTTATTCACTACACCACAGTGCCAGCCTCATAGTATTGAAATCTTAAAAATACTAACTCTTATAATCCATAAACATTGGATGTCTTTCCACTTATTTGTGTTTTAATTTTTTTCAGTAGCTTAATGCAGCTTTCAGTTTTTTGCCTACTTGAGTAAATATCTCCAAGTATTCTATTATTATTGATGGAATTATTTTTTATTGTGCTTTTCAAATTGTTCCTCCTTATAACAGTTACACAATTTTAGTAAATTAACTTATTCATTTTCTTTTTCATCTCAAATTACTCTCATCAATACTTTCAATAATATGACTACAGGTGATATAAAGTGATATCATTTTTCTTCATCTTAAAGGAAAACCCAATTTTTTATTCCTAATTACATTATATGCTTGTTTTATTACGGTGGACAGTTTATTGCTATTCCTGATTTGTTGAGTGCTTTTAAATAATAAAACATATTAAATTTATCAGATCCTTTCTCTATCTCAATTGATGTATTATGCATGCTTCTCCTTTATTCTGTTAATATGTTATACTGTATTTATGGATTTTTCTTACACTGAAGCGTCCTTAGATTCCAGGAGCACTTGCTTCCTGTTAACATGTTTTGAATTGGGTTGATAGTATTTTGTTGAAGACTTTTGCATAAATATTCATAAAGGATATGGGTATGCAATTTTTTCCTACTTGTTTGAGTGGCTTGTTGACTGCCTCTGTTGAACATTTCAATTTAGATTTGTGTATGCCTGCTCAAGAATTACTTTTTTGATTTTTTTTCCTTACAGTTTTTTCTTAGAGTTTTAATTACATTGTTGATGTTCTCACTTAGGAGTTAGAACATTGTTTTTTCATTTCCCATTGTTTTTTCTGGGTGTTTTTCTTGACTGTTACAGTATATACAAGGGAAATATATAGGGATAATTTCAGGAGATCCGTTTTTCCCTTAATTTTGGCCATGTTTTTGCAATTCTTTGTATATCTTGTGATCTTTTATTGAAAAGTGGAACTAGACTAAAAAAACTACCTCTTCTACTTTTTGCGTACAAGCATGGAAGACAATCATTAATCAATGGACTGTTGAGTCTTGACAACAGCCTAGAGTGAAAGCTAATGGCCACTGGCTGAGTTTCCTGAACATGCATTCTTTCTAAGGATGCTGATGTTGTGTGTTTTGTGAGGTTCCCTCAGTTGCTTTTAATTGTGTTAATTTCACCAAGATTGTTCCTGTGGCATTTCCTTGGGGCCTGAATGTCCCACTGGATTTCATTGTCCACATTGTTCTACCTCCAGCTGTCCACTGGCTTGCAGTTCCCTATGGAGTTCATGTATTGCTATTCCCAATATTGTCTTTATAACTTGCAGCCTGAGAGGTGAATTCTGCTTCTATTTCTTATTCAAGCTCTTGAGTGCGTGGCACTAAGGACAAGGAATTAATGAAAACTAAAACACAAAATTAAACAAAACAAAGCAAAACCTCTATTTTCTATTATTGTGAATGTGGTATTCTAAATAGGGTGGTCATGTGTTTTCTTTAGATTATTGATTTCCATAATCCTGTAAAGTTATTTTATTCAGAATATAATTTATTTTATTGATGTCGCCATGGTAAAAGATGGCCTCAGACTTCCCAATGTGCCATATTTCTGACATCACTCTCAGTCTCATATTTAAAAAACATCTCTCAAATGTGTCGTGATTTTTCTAATTATCAGATTTTATAAACAGAGAAGCTACCAAAATGTGCAATTACTTTCATATTGAACATCTCTTCATGGCATCCAGATGATAACCCCTGGAAGTGCTCTACAACTCTTCATATGTATTGGACTCACAGAAAGAGTTCTTAAGATATTTTTTACCAATCCATCCATTCACATCCACTGATGTAATAAGTCTGAATTGCCTGAAACATTACTAACTTGGTGTCAGATCCTGTTTCAGAAAATACATTTAGTCTGTTTGTAGGTTAGAGTATTATCTTAAGCTAAGTATTCCATAGATAGAACGCTGGAATTGTGCAAAACAGGAAAAACTGCCACTTGTAGCACTGGCATTGCATTTGGACACTGTTTTTTGTCCCCACTGCTCCATTTCCAATCAAGTTCTCTGCTAATGGCTTAGGAAAAGCAATGTAACATGATCCAAGTTTTGCACTCTTGCTGCCATATGGTAGACCATGAAGAATCTCCTTGTCTCTGGCCTCAACTTGCCCAGCCCTATATATTGTGAGCATCTGAGAAGTGAATCAGCCTTTGGATAGAAGATCTTTATGTTTCTCTCCCTCTCTTCCTACCTCTGAATTTCAAATTAAAATAAATTTTAATTAAAATAATTGATGGCAAAATGTACATTAGTACAATACAACTTATAAACATAAGTTATATTAATAATAACATGGCCCAAACCAATACAGCAATCCAATTCCAGATTTGTTTTATCTTAATATTGATATTATCGATCTTTGCCTGCCATATTTTTGTACCTCCTCGTTTAAAATTAGTTTTAAAATTTTACAACCCTAAATGGACAATTGAATATTCTGAATCAAGCATGCATATAACTGCACATGCAGCTAAATAGTTTTGCTGTTGTTGGTATAAGTGGCCAATCAAGCTGATAATTGGATGGATGTAAGCAATTAGGCTATTGCTTATCTTGAACAATACACTTTTCTAGATACTTCTAATTATATGATAGTAGAGTATACAGATTTACCCCCTTCCTGTAAGTAAAGTTAAACCCAGAAAAGCATTTGTTCTATGGAATGGAATGTCAATTTTAATTACAGTCAGGGCCAATGGAGTAACAGATTTTTAGGACACATTTGAATGTGAAGTGAGGCTGATTCGTCAGAGTGATTAGTGACATAATGATAGTTTGGCTATACAAGTCATGTGCTCTTATCATGCTATTTTTTGTGTTTCCATTGAATAGTTCAAAAGAGGAAAAATTTCTAATAAAGCAGTTATTCAGTGGTTCTGTGAAAAAATTATTGGAGGGCCCAGTGCAATAACGTAGTGGATAAAGTCCTCACCTTGCACATACCATGATCCCATGTGGTTACCGGTTCTAATCCCGGCAGCTTCACTTCCCATCCAGCTCCCTGCTTGTGGCCTGGGAAAGCAGTCAAGGATGGCCCAAAGCTTTGGGACCCTGCACCCGCATGGAAGACCTGGAAGAGCTTCTGGCTCCTGGCTTCAGATTGACAGAGCTCCAGCCGCTGCGCTCACTTGGGGAGTGAACCATCGGACAGAAGATTTTCCTCTCTGTCTCTCCTTCTCTGTGTATATCTGCCTTTCCAATAAAAATAAATAAATCTTTAAAAAGAAAATAAGATCATTGGTAATTATTTCTTTCATCATTATACAAATGTTGGCGTCTGAAAAAGGAAATAATAAAAAATTTGAAGAAAAAACAAGGAGTATGAAATTTTAAATGGAAGGAAATAATTAATGAGAAAATTAAGCATTAATATTATATACATGATATTGATGTCCAACATATTTAGACTTTCTAAGAGGGTCTTTGTTGTTAAATAGTGTGATTTTATGAATCATGAAGCTGAAGCAAGAACTCAAGAGGTTAAAAGTGATGTATCAGGTAAAAAAGTGGTATTTCTAGAAAGGACCACTCTTGAAATTTAGACAAGAAACAGATTGGAGAAGTTTAATTACTGTAGGGAGATTTTGATTCAGGCAAGCAAAAATGTTATAGGGCTTCATAGAAGGGAGAAGAAAAAAGAAGCTGCAGGAGTTAGATTCAAGGTTGCCAGCAGGAGATGGCAGATTGTCCTTGAATAGGTGTGGTACATTGAGGAATGTGTTGGCCAAAGACAAAGTGTTGAATACAGCTTATAAAATGCATGCTATACAGATTATAAGCATGCACAAATGTTCAACTTTCTGTGAATTGTTTTCCCATGGTGATCAATTTCATGCTATAGTATTAAAACTAAAACAAAAGAATGTATTAATGCTTATGATTTTTTTCCATACTTGTGATGTTTAGATTATTATCTAGAAAATAGTTTGCTGGCCATTGGTCTAGAAAGAGCTCTAGAAAATTGAAGTCTAAAGTAATGAATGTTTTGTTTTTGATTGAACTTACATTCAAACGATGTAATACTAATTTGAACTTAACCCTCTATGGCATAGGCACAGGTGACTGAAAGCTCTTAAAATAAATGCTTTAGGAGCCAGCATTGTGATATACTGTGTAGAGCCACTGCCTGCACAATGCCAGCATCCTGTTATGTGTGTCTGTTCATATTCCAGTTGCTGGACTTCCAATACAATTTTCTTCTATTGGACTGACAAAAATCAGAGGAAGATGGACCAAGTGTTTATGACTCTGCTACCCATGTGAAAGACATGAAAGAATGTTCTGGTTCCCTCTCTTTGGACTGGCCTAGCCTGAGCTATTGCACCCATCTGGGGAGTGAATCAGTGAATGGGAGATCAGTCTTTCTGCCTCTCCCATTCTGTAATTATGACTTTAAATGTACAAATCTCTAAAATAAATAAATAAGTGACTTATGCAAACTTATTTCAAGCCCCTTTAACTTTGGAGCAGGAGGAAGTCGTCCTTGTGTCTCTCTCCCAGTAGCCTTTATTTCAACGTCAGTGGTGAAAACAATCTCTTGCCTTTTTTTCAAACCTTCAGCCTCTTTCTCATGTATGTGCTGCTTTGGTAGGATAACAGAGAAAACACTTTATAAATTACGAACCTAGAAGGAAAGCCACAAGTTATTTGAGGTCAGTAATTAATGTCCAGACATGTTTTATCTTATGTTTAATATTAGATGCGTTCTTTTAAGTGAAGTGTTAAATGTGCCTAGCAAATTATTTCCATTCCTAGGAAGCAATTTTATTAGTATGTATTATGACACTACACTTAAATACTTGAGACTGAGTAACTTTATAAACATAAATGACTTATTTTTCACACAGTTCTATAGATCAGAGCACCACATTTAGTGCTGGCTTTCTTGATAGCAAAATCTGATGTTAAGGCAAAAGACAATGATCATGTCTGCACGAGCCTTGTCTGGCCTCTTTCCTTTTTGTAAAGCTACTGATGTCCATTATAGGAGATTCACTGTGATGATGTAAATAAATTAAGCAAAATCCTATACATCTCCCAAATGCCTTACTGGGAACACCACTGTTATCTCACCCTTTTGTATCTTCACAGTGGAAATTAAATTCTATACAAATTTTTTTTGGCATTCAGGCTTGAGTATTTCTGTTTTTCATAGCAACTAACACCACTATTCACCTTCAAACTCTCCCAAGATACCTAACCTTTTATTGGAATCTAGCATTCTAAAGAAAATTTTTTCACTTTCAATTGTAGCTCATGAGGCTGACAATGTGACACAGATCATGTAGAACAGAGTTCCTGAGTCCTGGCTTTGGTTTGGCCCAGCCCTGGCCATGGCAGAGATTCGTCGAGTGGAATGGTGGATGAAAGCTCCCTGTCTCTGTGTCTCCAGCTACCTGCAACTATTTCAGATACATAAGTAAAATCTTTAAAAATACATTCTGCATTGTTCTCAAAAATGATGCAGTTGCTATTTCCCAATGGCGTGAGTAAAGAAACGGTGTCATTGTAAGGCCTATACTACTTTGTCATACTAGAGATATCATTTCAAGGCTAGTTGGGCAAATGATAATGTAGGCAGAACACATCCACAAATTGGATAAACAGATGGGCTTTTATTGCCTGAAATAACTTGTTGTTGGAACAAACATCTAACACTGGTGACTGTCACATTTTGACAGCAGAGTGATATTCGGGATTGGAATCAAAATCAAAATGACCTGGTACAATTCTGATGGGTCCGAAGGAAGTGAGTATCAATTATTTATTAATATAGTAAAGTTAGTACATTATTTCGAATCAGATTTAACACAGTTTTATTCCTGAATTTTTTTTTTGTCTTTTTATAAGTCTTGAATACCTAAATACTTAGTGGTACAAAAACTATTCTTAGTTTAGACATTAGATAGTTTGTTATAATTTCATTACACTATAATCAGGAGCATTTCATTACAGTGAAAGCCATTGGGTGAGATAAGAAGTTGATGTGGCATTCTAACACCCAGTTAAGAACGGTCTGGAATCCTAAAAATTCTAAATAAAGGATACAGTTTTCTTTATATTGGTTAATAATTTGAAGCATTTTAGGGCAGAAGGTGTTACTAATTATTTCATTTGTATCTTCCAAAGTATAGTACTGTGAAGTACAGACTAGATTGGAATATAAATTTAAGACCTGAACTTTGCAGCTATTACAGGACACAGTGAAGAAATATTCCAAGACGTTGGCATAGGCAATAAGTTTTTGGATAGGATTTCAAAAGCACTGGAAATAAAAGCAGAAATAGACAAATGGGATTATATCAACCAAGAAGCTCCTGAACAGCAAAGGAAGTAAGAATGAAGAGAAACATGGAGCTGGTATTGTAATGTAGCTGGCAAAGCCGATGCTTGAACTCCTGGCATCCAGGATGGGCACTGGTTCGTGTACGAACTGCTTCAATTCTGACCATATACCCTACCAATGGTCTGGAAAAAAAATTAGTGGAGAATGGCCCAAGTGTTTGGGCTCCTGACACTCACATGTGAGGTCCAGATGAAGCTCGTGGCTCCTGGCCTAGCCTGCTCAGCACTGGTCACTGCAGCCAGTTGGACAGTGATGTAGCAGATGGAAAATCTCTGTCTCTTCCTCTTTTCCTTTATTTATTATTTTAAATAAATAAATAAATACACATAATTTTAAAAAAGAGTATGAAGAGACACTGGCAGGATAGGAACAAACATTTGCAAGCTACACAGCTTACGATGAATTAATATCCAGAATATTTAAGGTGCTCAAGAAATTGAAAAAAAAAAAAAAAAAAAAACACACCCCAATATGATCCAGTTGAGAAAGAGGCAAAGGATCCGAACAGACTTATTTTCAAAGAAAGCAATCCATGTTTCCAAAAAAAAAAAAAGTCTAGGAGCACTAAACATCAAGGAAATTTAAATAAAAATCACAACAAAATTCTAATTCATTGTAGTTAGAAAGGTTATTCTGTAAAAATCAAAATTAATGTCTACAAGGATTTGGAGAAAAAAAGAGCCGTAATTTGTATTTGGTAAGTTTGTATGGTCATTATAAAAAACTGCATTAATTCCTTCAAAGCAAAATATCAATCTGTTGCATAACTCAGTTATTCCAAAATAAAAATGTATCAAAAGGAGATGAAGGAATTATCAGTGCCACCATGCTTATTGTAGCCCAAATCACAATACTAAAGATTTGGTACTAACCGAATGCCAATAAAACTAGATAAAGAAACTAGATAAAGAAAATTTGGCATATAAATAGGAACAAATATTACTCAGACTTGAAAAAGGAGATTGTGGCATTTCCTACAAAAATAGATGCAATTAGAGATCATTTTGCTAAGAAAAATAAGCCAGACATACAAGGGAAATACCACATTATTTCTATAAATATACATTGTAATCATATTTACTGTTAGTCATGTATGCATGTCATGTTATTTGGAAAACAGATTATTTATAAATGTTGCCTTCTGAATTATACCCCTGCATGATAATAATTCTTGATTTCTTCAATTTAGCATCTTTTTCATTAATTCCACATTTTGTGGCATTATATCACTGCCGCTGCAGCGTTGCATATCCATACTATTTCATGTTTCAGTTGCTCCATTTCCTATCCAACTCTACTTTTTTTCTTAAGATCTTATTTATTTTCATTACAAAGGCAGATCAGATTTACAGAGAAAAGCAAAAAACAGAGAGAAAGACTTTCGCATATGGTGGTTCATTTCCCAAATGGCCACAAGACCAAAGATGAGCCGATCTGAAACCAGCAGCCAGGAGCTTGTTCTAGGTTTCCAGTGCGGGTGCAGGGTCCAAGGCTTTGGGCCATCTTCTACAGCTTTCCCAGACCGTAAGCCAGGAGCTGGATGGAAAGTAGAGAGGCTAGGACATGAAACGGTGTCCATATGGGATCCAGGTGGTTCCACGGTGAGGATTTAGCCATCCTGCCAGGCTCTGACCTTGCCAACGTTACAGGTCAGGATCAAATTACAGTCTACTTGAAAGGATTTCCAAATGTCTGCAATGAATGAATAACTGACTGATTTAACTGATGAAGTAGAGATCAGTTTTATAATGTCTTCCAAATCCTAATAAAAAACTATCTAAAGGAAAGTTAAATGTAACTTAATGAGCATTTATAATATGTCTGATGTATTTTCATTATACCCTTAATTGTTTTTAGGGTGCCTATAACCTTAATTGTGCAGGTGATGAATGTAAGACTTAGAGATTCTAGGTTTTGCTTGAATCATACTGCTGTGTCAGATTAAGTCTGAATGAAAAAGGGTTTATAATTTTTCTTAACTGTTTTTAATCACGAAAAATCTCTTTCAAAGAAAGCATGAGAAAATGCTGAAAATTTTATTCTGGATAGAATCTTGCGTTTAGTTTTAAAAATTACAATGAAATAAAATAAATTGATGAGATGAGAATTTAAGAAAATAGCTGTGTGTAGCTTTAAAAAGCACTTATTGCTTCTTTTAATATAAGCACTTAGCTAATTTCCTGAGTGAAATCTCTTATTCTTTTGAAGTTCTCTTTGTCAGCATAAAACATTACACAGCTCTGTGTTTACTGTATTTTATAGATGCTCATGGTCCTAGGAAAAGAATGAACTCTGTCAATTCAGTATTAACAAGACATAAGGCTGCTAGAACTTTCAAATTAGAAGAATTAACTTCTTTCTGGCTTTTTTGTAGAAAGAGTGATGGATTACAGATTTACTTATTAAAGCTAAAAGAGTTTGAATAACATAAATGTTACAAGCATATTGTCTGTAATAAGAAAATCATCACCCAGAGTCAGACTGGGAAAAAATGCATTTGAACATTATTAAGAAATATCTCTGCCAGTTTATGCTGGGAGAAAGTCAATAAAAGTTCAAACCATAATGGGATACTAGATCTCAATTACCCTTTGTGGTACCATTAAAACTGCTGCGTAGTTTCATTTATTAGGGAAAGCATATTGATGGCTCCTTTCTTCTTGGATCTAGTATTTATTTAGTCAGGACGCTGCAGAATAAAAATCTTTGCAGCGTTTCAGTATTTCAAGGGTTGTGTTTAACTCAGATTTCCCCTCATTGAGTGCAGCATGTATTGAGCACATAACAGGAATTTATATTTGGACCTTTGGACCATAAAATGCCCAAACTAAGAACAAGTTATGAAGGTCAAACCAAGTATGAATAAATTGGCATACAAGGAAGGTGAAATGTTAAAGGCTGCATTTGAGAGCAGTTCTTTATTTTTCTGCTGTGAGAGACAAATTAAGTATTAGAAACTTAGCATATTTTAATTCCAATAATATATATATATATATATATAAATTAATAAATGCTCATGGTCAATTCTAATAGTTTGACTCAAAATGTTGATGTCTAGTAATGCTTGTGAAATTAGGAAAAAACAAGCAGATAGGGCTGGCAAAACTATTAACTGTATTTTGATAATAGGATGCTGGACTCTGCCATTGTCCATGCCCGCAATGATGGACTTATGGCTGTTTACGAAGAATCATACTATAGTAATAATGTAGGGGAACTCAGTGGGAGGGGGAAGGGATTTGGGTAGCAGACAAGGGAGGTCCCAGGGCCTATGGAATTGTACCATAAAATGATAATAATAATAAAGAAAAAAGATAAATGGTGTTTGCATTGTTAGAACTTTTCCGTATTATACATAAATATTTTATATATCTAAAAAATATAGGGAGAGAGAAAATAAGAAAACCTTACCCAGGGGAGCTACTTGTATGTTACATGAATAAAATTTATATTATATAAATAAAAATTACTTATATGTTAATATGTATAAAATGCATATTACAAAAAGATTATAGCATTCAATCTTGTGAAAATGAAAGAAATATGGAGAAATACATGAAAGCTAATAAAATTTCTATATATATATATGCTATTTTAAAAATTTAAACATTTCTTTAATGTCACCCAAAAGTGTAAAGCTTTAAAAAGTTAGAGAAATGAAAAACAGGTAGATTTAGTGTCTTACAACACTCATCTGTTCTGCATTTGATAAATGTTAGAACAGAAAAATTTTCAATCAACCATTGTAATAATGTTTTGCATTTTATTTCATGGCTTTTTTGAAGTTGGTTGTTTTAATCATCGGTAGCTTTCTTAACAAAAACCAGAATATAATTAAGTAAAAATCAGCAGAGTTTAAAATTCTCTGGAGAAGGAAATTATGGCTTTTTTTTTCAAAAATTTCCAAAGTAATATCTTTTCATTATTGAAAATAAATACTTCACATGAACCAAAAAAATTACAGCATTTATAATCTTTCCCAGGAAGTACCAGTTACTAATGTTTTGGAAAACTTTCTTTTGGACTTTCATATTTTACAAGTAGTTAGTTTATAAAACAAACTGTGTGTATATATGTGTGTATCTTTTACTAATCTGTGCATCAAAAACTTTTATTATATAGAGTCACCTTCAATATGACTTATAATAGTATTACTGATTATGTGCAGGAGTTAATACTGAGCTATTAAATTCATATTCTGTGAATGAGGAAATTTTAGATGCACAAACATGTAACTTAGTCTGAATTGGCAGTTGAAGCTTGTCAAACTACCAGAGAATTTTAGTCCAATGTTATTGATAGTAAGATTAATTTTACCAAAAAAATATGAAAACCACAGTGGTAGCCAATCAAATTCACCTCTGATTAAGCGCTGTGTAAGGATTGTTATTTCATCAGCACTTAAACAAAAGTAACTTTGGATACTTAGGTTGGTAAACGAAAGTTAATCAAAATTAGCCAATATATAGAATGCTTTAATACCTCCATGTGACCAAAATAATAGAAGCCCATGAGTCACCATTTATAAAGCTGAGTAATTCCCACTGAAATGTGTCATTAAAAATAACAGAGTGCAGTGGAATAAATGCATGTCAACAAATGAGAATGATTTGAAACCAGGTGGAGAATGGGATGTCAGTAGATTTGTTTTACACTGCACACACTTATCTTTGACACACAGCTGACCTCCCCTTCTGTTTTTACTCTTAATATTTCGTTATGCTTTCATAGCTGAGAAGTCAGGTTCTTCATTCATTTTAGGAACTCCTTACCATCTTACCCCTCTATGCTGGCTGCAGGAACAAATCACCACAAGCTGGGTACCTTAATGTTACACAAATATATTCACTTTACTGGGGCATATGAGCCTGAAATGAAGACTTCAGAAAATCACATTACTTCTGGAGCTTTGAAGGACACTGTGTGTCCTTTCTCCTCACTTCTGCTGGCACTCAGCTATTCTTGACATCTCTTAGCTTGCACATATGTCACTCCAATCGCTGCCTCTGGCTTTATATGCTCTGTGTCTTTTCATTTTCTATCTCAGAAGAGAATACTGGTGATTTGATTTATAACCCCTCTTAATCCAGGATTCTTTCTCTCTCTCTCTTTTAGATCCTTACCTTAATTATATTAGTAAGACCACTTTTCCCACATAGCAGCACAAACTGAGACTCTACAGAATTTTCTTTAGGGAGCAAGGGTATATAGCCCACTGTAATAATTAATTCTTCAATTAATGAATTTATCAAATTAAATTAAAGTGATTAAGTTAAACTATAATTAAATGGGCATCACATCTCTGCACACTGTCTTTGGAATCTCATGTTCAATCTCATATTCTCCATATCCGTCACTGCATGTCAATTGTTGGTGTGTTCTATAGCTTCTTAGTATATGTTAGCTTGGGATTTGTATCAGTGAACTCCGAGTTTGGAGTGAGATTTTTATTCAGTCCATTATTCTGGACATCAGCACTTGATCTGTGCTCAGGTGACTGACATTTCACTTATGCACTGGGCACAGCTGATGTTAGGTCGATGTGTTCCCGTTCCCATCCCAGTGTTCAAATGAAGAATCTATCAATTTGGCAACTATAACCTAAAAGGCTAGGAGTACAAGTGCCTATCCTCATTTTATTACTCGTCATTCAGCATCTTACCCCAAAAATATCTGTATCATGGGAATAGAGTTCCATCATGATGAGTGGCAGTTTTGTAATACTTGTTTGAACTTTGGATTTGTATGTAGCACAAACTTAAGGCAACCACATTCTCTTGGATAAGTGAAGTGACAACACAAAGGCTTTTTCTTTGTATTTCAATGACTTTATATTCTTAATAGCTCTATTGTACTTAAAAAAACATAACCAACTGTACATATGTTAAGTGTGCATTTCCATTGCTTATTTAGAGTAATAGTCCACTAAATAGGTATACTGTAATCTGCTTATTCATTTAACTTCCAAATGATATTCTGAGTACTTCAAGTTTTTGGTTAATGGTTTAAACATTTTTCTATGCATATACATATGTAAGATTTCACACTATAAGTACCCATGAAAATTATGGTGGGATGATATGGTTAATGTGTATTTGAGAAAATATAAAAATGTTTTCTTAAGAGGTATTCCAGTTTACATTCTGGTCAGCTCTTTAGGAGCCTTCCACTTAGTGTGCATTGGTATTTTCATCAGCATTGATTTTGTTGAACAGCTTTTGCATGCTGATAGCTGGATATCTTCTTTGATAAAGTGTGCTAGTGTTCATATTTTTGTGAGTTGTTCATTTGCTTCCTGTTGAGTTCTGAGACATCTTTAAGTATTCTGATACACATACTTTCCACAATGCTATCTGTAAATGCTCAGGTCTATTTATTTGGAAGGTGGAAGTACCGAAAGGTAGAAGGCTAGAGAAAGAAATCAGGGAGAGATAAAGAGAGAGTTTTTTATTTGGTATTTCACCCCCCCCCCAAAAAAAAATACACTTAACATCCAGATCTGGGCTTGGTTGTACCCAGGAATGAAAATTCCATTCTTGCCTTCTACACAGGTAGCAGGTGCTCCAGTCTTGGACCATTGTCTGCTAGTTCCTAGTATAGATATGAATGTTGAGGATTCCTCATTATAGAATAAGTGGATTTTAAGAGAACTTAGAAAATTGTTGCACCCTTTCATCATGTGAAGAAACAGAGAAGCTATTTACAAGCCCTCAGAAAGCATTCAGTTTGATTTTAGACTTCCTTTCCTCCAGAGTTTTAAGAAATGCACTGTGGGGTTTTTTTTTCTGCTTATAAGCTCTCTACTTTGCAGTATTCCATTAAAGCAGCCAAAAGAGCAGGACATGCTTTCAAAAACACAAAGCATAAAGCCCATTTGTGTTCTTTGGCGAAGTCTATCCTACAATCTTGGAAGAAATTGCACTAATTTTCTCTAATTTTTTTTCAGAAAAGAAAGATAATATTTCTCTTTACTTCAACTAATAATGTGAGTCCAATATGATAATATCATAAAAATCAGAAGACGTTAACAAAAACAGAAAGCTGTATCCCAAATGTTGACAACACAGTTGCAAAATTTCTTTTTTAGTGCATTTTGTGTTGCTGTAAATAAATAAATAAATAAATACCTAAGACCGAGTAATTTACAAGGAAAAAGGGTTTATCTCACAATTCAGAAGTTTAATAGTATTTTTCTTTCTGGTGAGGGTCACAGAGCAGAGGGTAAAGGAATAAAGAACATTTGCTGAATAGGAACCCATACGTGAAAGAGGCTAGGGGGGTATGTTCCAGGATTCCTTTGCAATAACCCACTTTTTTAACCAATCCAGTTCCACAAGAGAATCCATTCCCATGGGGAAAAACAACCCAATCATTCTAAATGCTCCATCTCCAATACAACTCCATTGGAAGCCAAAATTTAATATTTGTTTTGGTGAGGACAAATCAATTCCATAGCATTAGCAACAAAAAAATTAGCAAATATAGTCCAACAGTATACATAAAATTGTGTATCATCATGATCAGGTGAAAACACTCAAAAATGCAAGGATATCTCAACTTTGAAATATCAGTATCATCTGTTATGAATAAAGAAAATCACATGATTATGTCAAGAAATACAGAATAAATTCTGAAACATTGACATTCAACTATGACAGAATATTTGAACAAACTAGGACTAGAGAGCATGTTTCTCGCCCTCTTACATAATATCTGTCTTAAACATGTACTGCCAGCTATATATCTAGCAGTGAAAACCGGTGCATTCCCACTTAAGACTGATAAAATAGGTAACATTATTTCCTGATGCCACTATTCTGACACCAACCTGGATCCTCTAGTTTATGTAAAAAGACAAAAAATAAAGGACATATATTGGTAAAGAAGAAATAAGACTACCTTTTT
Organism: Ochotona princeps; assembly: GCF_030435755.1. NCBI lineage: Eukaryota > Metazoa > Chordata > Mammalia > Lagomorpha > Ochotonidae > Ochotona > Ochotona princeps. The sequence continues at coordinate 24,045,317 of NC_080836.1, forward strand.
TGATAGATTATGTGATCATCTATGTAAACAAACAAGCAAAGAACAAATAAATAAAAGAACTGACAAATGACAGCCAGAAGTGGGGCAGATGTTGTGGTGTAAGTGGATACGCTACAGCATGGGATACCTTCATATCCTTTTTATAGTGCCTGGCTTGAGTGTCAGCTATATACGCTTCTTTTTTTTCTTTTTTGTATACCTAATATGTGATTTTATTTTTTGGTATAATAGGATGTTTCATGTTTTATTATATTAGTCATTAGCAATTTATTTTTAATATATTTTTATTTTGAATTCTGAATTATGTGGTACAATTTCATATAGGCTGGGAATCCCCCCAACACTCCCACCACCCGACAGATTTTCCCCATTTTACCACAATAATGTAGTCCTTCATAAGGAATCATAATTCCATTAGTCTCTTATGTAAGTGTACCCCAACATTGTTGGTACAGACAATGTCAGGCAGTCCAGCATCCTGTTGTCTACACATGTCCAACAGTTTCATTGGGAATCCATCCTTTGTCTGAAAGCAGGGATGCATGTTCCATTATTCCCCCACATCTATATGTGATAGACCCCAATACTCCATCCCTATACATTTCCATAATTGAAAAGCCATGAAACCAGGTCAACAACTGTTATGAGTTAGAACAGCCACAACAACAACAACATCCACAACAAATTACAGCACCATCAAAAAACATGCCACTGAGTAACCAACACATGAGGGACAAAGAGGAAACACAAAAGTCTCTTAGGAAAAATGATGCCACCATGTAATATATGCTTCTGATCCAGCTTTCTGTGAATGCATTTGGGAGGCAGTAAGTGATAACCCAAGTACTTGAGGTCCTGCCTCCCATGTGGTAGAATCAGGTGGAATTTCTGATTCCTGACTTCTACTTGGGCTATCACTGGTTTTTGTAGGAATTCAGGGAGTAAATCAGAAGATGAAATCTCATTCTCTCGCTTGCTCTCTCCCTTTCTCTCTCTCTCTCACTTTGTCTTTCAAATCAATGAATCTTTTTAATCACTCAAGAACTACAACATGATTATATGACAGTTGTACACGTATATTTTTGCACAGTTTTATTTTTTATTTGTTTTTAATTTTAATGAAAAATCAGATTTAGAAAGAGAAGGAGAAACAGAGAGAAAGATCATCCATCCTCTGGTTCACTCCCCAAGTGGCTGCAACAGCCAGAACTGAGCCAATCCGAAACCGGGAGCCAGCAGCTTCTTCCTGGTCTCCCACGTGGATGCAGGGTCCCAAGGACTTGGGTTGTCCTCCACTGCTTTCCCAAGACACAAACAGGGAGTTAGATGGGAAGTAGAGCAACCAGGACACAATCCAGCCGCTGGGTTATTGTGCTGGACTCCACTGTTCTTGTAAAGAAGGCAATCTAATTCCTACATTTATGCAATGAACAAATAGAATTTAAAATTAAGAACACAGCATAATTTAGATTATAACTTCCCAAAATGAAGTGTTTTGCTACTGATATAAAATATATAAAAGATAAATTTGAGGAAAATGGTTACTTCTGATTAAAGACAGGTGTCAAAGAACTAAAAGTGTGGAGAGATATGTCTATAATAAAAATATTCAATATTGTTAAAATATCATTTCTTTCTATTAATGAATGGTTTCATTGTATTCCCAACCCAAATGTCAGCAAGCTATTGTTTAGGCATCAGCAAGTTGATTCAAGTTTATGAAGAAAAACAGAAGACCCTGAACAGCCAAGCCAATATTGAAAGAAAGAGAACAATTGAATTTTGATAAGTAGCATTTTCTACTCTCAAGAAAGACTAATAAACCACAGTACTCAAGGCAGAGTACTCTTGAAAAATAATATTTGCATAGAGCATTGGAACAGAATAGAGAGCCAGAAAGAGAGCAACATAAGTGTAGGGATATAACTATGATATGCAACACATAAATATGACCAACTTACTGATAAGAAGAGATTGAAGACACTCTGGTCAAGAAAAGGTAGTCTTTTTAATAATGAGTGCTCATTTCTTACAATGATGTCTCAATGGTTAGGGGTTCATGCCACCCACAGGGTGGCCACAGGTGGAGTCTGCCTCCTGATGTCCATCTGGCTTTGCTCTGTTCATTGTCAGCATTAAGGAATGAATTAGCCTATTGGAGTTTTCTGTCTCTGTCTTTCTGACTTTGACATAAAAATTACAATAAACAAATCAATGGTGCTGGAACAAGTGGAGATCCATGTGCTAAAAAACAAACAAATGAACGGATAGAGATAAAATTCACATCCTTCACAAAAAATTAACATGGGTTACAAACATAACTATAAAATTCAGAACAAGATAGAGTAAAAGCTGTTGACTTTGAACTCAGCATAGGGTTTTTAGATCCAACATCAAGGGTATAATTTAGGAAAGAAATAATTGATAAGCTCTGCGAGATTTTCTGTCAAGAGAAAGAAAAGACATTTTGTGGATTTAGAGAAAACATTTGAAAAAGACACAGCTGATAAAGGACTGTTATCTAAAATATGCAAAAACACAGAAAAAATAAAAATAAGAAGGAAACAAATTGAAAATGGAACAAATACCTTAGCAGACACTTCATCAAAAGCATATTCAAGTGACAAATAAGCAAATGAAAAGATATTCCTTACCATATTGCTGCAGGAAAAGGCAAATTAAAACAAGAAGGAAATACACCAACCTATCTACAGGATGACTAAAATACACAGTACTGACAACACAGGAAAAACAGAGAAAGAGGAGAAACAGGAAGAGAGAGAGAGAGACAGAGAGACAACTTCCATTCAATTACTCACCCCGTAAATAGACACAATGGCCAAATCCAAGCCTGGTTAAAGTCAGAAACTGAAGCTCCATCTGGGTCTCCACTTGGATGACAGGAACCCAGGTACTAGGGCCTTTTGTAGCTGCTTTCCTGGGCACACTAACAGGGAAATGATCAGAACTGGAATAGCTGATATCTCAATATGAGATGCACTTGGATGACAGGAACCCAGGTACTAGGGCCTTCTGTAGCTGCTTTCCTGGGCACACTAACAGGGAAATAATCAGAACTGGAACAGCTGGTATCTCAATATAAGATGCACTTTTCTTAGTTACAAGTCATTCTGACTTAAGAGCTAAATTTTCTCTTTGTGCTAAGTCAAAACACTGTTGGGTTTTCTGTTCAATATCCATAAATTCTTAAAATTTGTACTCCGCATGTTAAGAATGTAGTCCTTCATCATATCTGAGTTTTAACAACTGCCATCTCTAATCTTTTGGGAGATATATTTTGGGTTCAAAATACATGACATGTCTCACACATGGGTGTCAGGAATCCACGACTTTGGTCATTAGCTGATGCCTCCAGCACACTGGAGTCAAAGCAGAGGTGACTCCATCTTAGGTTCTCAGATGCAAGATTTGGGCATCTGAAGTGATGGCTTAATCCTTTCTCTGCACCACAATGCCCATGTCTGTGTGAACTTTATTTTGGGGGAAGGAGACAGGAGGTGGGGACACAAAATAGTCTTTTGGAAAGCAGTCATGCTTTTACTGTGCTTCTAACTGTAAATAGAAATCAATCAAGTTAACAGGAGTGGAGAAAAAGGGTATTAACCAAAGAGTGAAATTGGGCAAGAGTCACAGCAAGTGTTAGAAGATAGATATGACCTCATTCTGCAATGTTTCATGAGCCATGCTAGAGCCTTTGTAAGTTAGATTATGACTAACCCTGAAGGACTCTTAAAGCCAGAAATGACAATACACACCCAGCCCAACATTCACATACATACTGCTACTTATGCTAGGAAATCTGATAGATAAGTTAGATTTCCAAATCAGTAAAGAAAAGAATTGAATCTTCTCATAGTCTCGCCCATTTTACTTTGGATAGGGCAGTAGGGATGTATAAGGCCAATGTGACTTTTTATGTAGATAAAAGTAATTAAGGTTGGTTCTTAGAAAGTTTAATGAGATTTTAAGATCTTACCCCTGACCAGGTGCAGAGTTAAAACACAGGTCTCCTAATTAATTGTGCAGTTATTAGGAGATTTCAAACCATTATGTCTTGAGAAGATTACTGCAAAATGTCAGTGTTTGGCCCTGGTTTATATCAACCATGACTTCCTTATGAAAGACTGATCATTCAATTTTGTTAATGGGAGCTTTTAGGGTTGCTTATCATTCAGATTAATATTTGGAAAATACTTTGTCATTAGGAGTAACATTTGATTTGTATGTGCTTTCTTTTAATACAGCTACAGTTGAAAAGCAAGTGCATTCTGGTGGCTCTGCCCCAGACACAGCAAGGAAGCCCAACCGCTGAAAGCTGCACATTGGCAGAGGCTCAAGGCTGAGGCAGAGGGAGATGCCAGAGGTTTCATAACAGAGTCAAAATTTTGGACTTATCCATGAAGGAAATTTATCATGTGAGTTTTTCATGAAAAATACCCCATCTTCATGCAAATTGCAGCAACATTAATTACAGGGTAAAGTCTATTCATATCTTATTTCTGAAGAAGGTGGGTTATTTTTCATTCTGGATGCACTGATTGTTATTCAATAATTTCACTGGATTTTGCTCTTAACTACATTTATCAACTGTGAGAGTTGCTCAGAAAATAAGTTTATAAGGTTAATCACTAGAGTGTTATGAATAATGCAGACAATATGATGCTGAAGATATGATGGTGACTGAATATTCTACTGGTGTAGGAGGAAACATAGTAAAGGCTTCAGCTCTGAATATCATGTGGTATTTCCTTGAGAATGACTGTTCTGATACATACATGTTTCCCTCACAAGGTACACGTCAATATTTTATTTATTAACGCAATTTGTTATTACCAAACCTCTAAATCAATTCATTGATTTGATAAAAATTGCTGTGTAACCATGTCACATTGTTATTTTGGAAAGTGAATTTTCTACCAATATGTGTAGACTTGGGTTTCAAACTAAATCATATGTGTGTATCTCTCACTCTCTGTCTAGCTCTGTCTGTCTCGGTATAGAAAAGGGGTTGATGACAATAGTGGTCTGCTCATTCCCCTCTTAATCTACTAATATATCACTGAATTCATTGACAATGACTTTCAGTATTTGCCTTGACATTTAAATGAAATCTGAGTATGACACACTTCTATTTCCTTTCCAAGATCTACAAATTGAGTGACTTTCAGTATATCTTAAATCTTAAAAATAAGGAAGAATGACATAAAAAAGAAGCAGATGGGGCTTGGCAGCGTGGCCTAGTGGCTAAGGTCCTCGCCTTGATCCCATATGGCCGCTGGTTCTAATCCCGGCAGCTCCACTTCCTCTCTATCTCTCCTCCTCTCAGTATATCTGACTTTGTAATAAAAATGGAATAAATCTTTGAAAAAAAAAAAAGAAGCAGATGTTCACCTAGCTGTCCATACAAACAACACTTTATTGTCACTATTACATTTTATTTTGTTAAATAAACTTAACATATATGAGCAGTCTGTAAGATTAATGATAGTCTATTGATATGAATGTATTTAAGAAGAATGAAGTTCCACGAAAAAATAAAAATCAGGATCCTTTTGATATTATATAGTCCCAGGAAAATTGGGAGAATTCTGAAGTAATGCTGACGTTCAAATCCTTGGGCAATTTAAGCCTTATCACTGGTCCAAAAGTGCAATCCCCTGGTTCATGGTGTTCTTGCCATACCAATCATCTTTCTATCCCTCACGCATCCCAAGCTCATTTCTGCCACAGGTTACTTGTTCTTTCCTCACACAGGTTCCCCTGATAATATTAATGACAAAGTCCCAGTCCTGAACTCTGTCACTCTTCCTCAACACACTTTTTCATCCTCTTCATAATTCCTGCATAATTCCTAGAGATATCAGAAAATTGTCCAAAGTTGTATTTCTGTTTACTTGTTATATAACTCTCCAAAATGTTAGTGGTGTTTGCAACCACCATAGGTCCATTATTAGAAAATCATTAGTTTGAATATATAAGTCATATAGAAGAATGAAAAAAATGAAACCATTTGCTGCGTGAAGAGATATTTCTATGTCCAATACATTTTTCTTAAATTTCTGGTCATCAATTCAAATGTATACTGAGATCAGGAACATAACCCAGTATATGAAAAAGGCGATGTTTGAGGATTAACAGAATTCAAGAAGAACATCAGAAATTGTATCTACCTTTTTACTTGATAGTAGCCCAAAAGGTTGAAAATCAGTCATCTACCTCTTTTCAGTTCAGCTCTAATTGTTGTTAGAGACCCAGAGTTACAGAAATAGAGAAAAAAACACAGAGAAAGATCTTCCATCTACAGATTCAATCCTAAGATGGCTGCATCTGCAGAGGCTGTGACAAAACAAAGGCAGCAGCCAACAGCAAATTCTTTGTCTCCCACATGAATAGCAGGATCCCAAACACTTACATGATCCTTTGTTGCTTTTTTCCAGAGTATTAGTAGGAAGCTGACCAGAAGTAGAGAATCCAGGTGTCAAACTAAAGTCATGTGTAGGCCATACCTATCGCCAACAATGCCGACCCCTGTAACTTTTATTATAATGAATTTGAACCCTACACTAAGAGATTTTAAGTCTAATTACTGACAGTTCATTTTGAATGGTTTTGACAATTACTGGTAAAAATACTTCTAACTCCATATTTCATTTTGAATCATTTCTAATATGAGCTACACAATTAAAAATGATAATAGAAGAGGCTCAAAACACCTAGAGAAGTGGACAGGACATAATACCCCAAATAAAATATGTAGCACATACCATTTCTATCAATATAAAATAATTCAGTTGCAATGGATTCAGAAAGTAGCAGTAATTTAATCAAGAGAACAGTGATTGTTTTCTCATATTGAGACATGATTTGTTGACATCATAGTGCCATGAATCTAGCATCCTTTGATTTTGATCCTTTCATTGCCCATACTTGGATATAGATTTTACTGCATCAGCCCCCAAAGCTGTTCCATCTTTTGCCATCAGATCTGTGTCCTGACACAAAGGGAGGAAAAAAAAAAAATAACAGACAAATGGTAAAGAAAGTCTACCACCTGATTCTTAGCATGCTTCTATGAAGCCTGATCTATCTGTCTTTCTAGAAAGGTAGATTGATATATATCATGCCTGTACATATACACTAAATATTTACTGGGAAAAATTGGATATGAATACAGGCTCATTTTACGTTTAACTTCTAGGATGTAAGATTGCAAGTCACCACTTAGGGAGATGGGGAAACACCAGAGAGCAAAACTATAATATCTATTTTCATGGTATTTATATTCATGCAGTGTAAAGAGAAAAATGAAAATATGTAGAAGTGACATATGCAGTGTATGACATGTGGTAATACAGGAAAACTTGAAAATTATACGGTGTAATGATTCACATAGGAAATATTGAGGGTTTCTATTGCCCATACAACTGGAAAGTAATTTTGAGACAGAATTAGTGGTTCACAGTAACTGGTGATATGGAACTCATATTTGAACTTTTTAGATCATAATTCTTGTGATAGAAAGCTCTTCAAAGTTATATCAATGAACACTTTGGGGGTCAACACTTGTTGATTTTTATTACTTTAATGTTAGTAGGTGTGAGGACTTTACAGCAATAGGATGACAAATACAGTGGATAGTCTTGCTCATGAGCCCAGTCCCATCTGCCCCTGCAAATGAAGCCTCTGAGATGGAAAGGATGTTCATAGCATGTTCGTGAATCCCAGCTTTACCATACTAGGATATTGTGACCTACAAATTTTCAAGGCAGGCAACCACAATCTGAATAGTCGTGTGGTTTAAAAACTCAGCATCTTTCAAGCTAGAGAAAAAATGATGGTGTAAATTAGACCATATGCCTGTTCTCTAAATGTAATTATCATTGGCTCTAGAGATAATGCCACCTGCATCTCAGAGACAGAGTAATGAAGATTTACACTCTCAGTGTGTGCTGAGAAATTTCCTAATGATGTAACCAAGAATCTGAATAGGGAAGCGAGAAACCATTTTAACTTTTTGCCTAATGGGTAAATATGTTTTAATTGAAATTATTTTCAGAAGTTGGTACACACGTTTGTGGATGGAAACCTTAACAGTGAAGGAAACAAAAAACTATGATCCAGTTGATTAATGTCTCCACATACTGCAAGGCTACCATCTAACTGACATCGACAATCACCTACCTGGGCTGGTCATTTGACATGCTGCTGCCCAGATGTAGCTTATTTATAAGCCATCTGGTCTCAGGATGAAAAAAAAAATTTCGCCAGAGACAGAATGTTCAAACTCTTGGGCAAGTTGGTTTCACACTGAAAAAAAAATCATTTGCGGTAAGAAAATGATAGAAATAATCAGACATAGGACTCTTTACAAGTGGTACTTTCATTTGCCATTGTTGTGATGTTGAAAACGTTCCTAAGTTTCCTTTACTAACATGTCCTGTTTATCAGCTAAATGTTACTCTTTGAAAAATACTACAAATGTAAAATCAAGTTTGTATAGTCCTGAGTATCTGACAAGAAAAAAAAAAAACACTAGGGTATACATCTCTTTTTTTCTTGACGCTTGTCTTTATACCCGAAAGAACTAAGAAATATAATTTTCTAGCAAAAAAGGAAATTTAATTCCGTTTATTCATGACTAGTTTTTAGCCACAAGTTTGGCATGGAGCTTGGAGAATAAGGAAAAAAATGTATGTTATTCCGTTTCGTAAAGACAAGAGCTGTTTCTCATGATAGAAGATGACATGTGAAACTTCATGAAGAAGTGGTGTAGAATGAAATTCTACTCTCTTCCTTGCTTGGTGACAGAAAAGCCACCATTAGAAATAATCTGTTGAGTTAGAATCACAAGATTAGACTTAATCAAAAGAAACCAATCACTGGTAGAAGTCTTCAGTGACATTGTTTAAATTCAAGACACATAAATTCTTAAGAACTCAAAACCATTTGGGAAAGGACATTTCTTTCTAATCATCTTAACTTTCTTAACATTCAGATGTGCTTTCAGAAGTGCTCAGACTAACTGTATACCATGAGAAAAGCCTTAAGTTATTTCTTGGTTCTCTTTTTCCTCCTGTTTTCACTCCATTTTTCTTATCAATTCATTTGTTAACTTCCAAATATCTTTTTTCCTTAATTATGCTTCTTGACTTAAAGTTTATTCATTTCTTTATCTGTGTAGTGTTGAATACTCATACTCACCTGTAATTCTCTAGAAAGGCATTCTTCCTCTGCATTTTCCTGTCCCTCTAAGTTTAACATTTATAAAATATCCATTAATATCGAAAGTTATATTAAACTTTTAAAAGGCTAGTATTCATGAGACTGGCTGCTGTCAAGTTTCATAGAATTTAGCTTCATTGATTGCATAAGCAAATCAGTCCAGCAGAGAGCTGTTTATAAGTTCAGGGCAATAACTCTGCTGTGTTGGAGAGCTGGAAGCCCAGGACTTGAGTCTTGCCCCACCCCTATTTTTCGCTAATATGGGGGACAAGAGACTCACATCCATGAATACTGCAGTGATGGATCAGAATGCACAGGTTTTGCAGCTGTGATGTCAAGGTTTGAACTTGTTTTCTTGATTCCTCCAGTGTGGAGGAATTATTGGCGTTCTCTTAGCCGATGAGTGTATAGATGGAGGATTAAATTTGGAATTATGGCTCTGTTAAATGTCAGTTTTTGCTTATCACACAGAACACTAGCACCTCCCCAGTCAAGGAGCTACAAAACCAAAGGAGAGTATCCCTCATCCAAAAGCCCATGCTTTTGCCATGTAGAATTGCGAACAGTGAGATCTGTTTTCCTTTATATGAGTTTCCTTCACTACTGCTTTTCTGACAGATTGGAGTGTTTGTTATCTGAGAGATTCACACATTTTTAAAAAGAATTCACCCAGTCGTGATTTTGTTTCACTTACATTGAGTTAAAGGGCAGACAATTCAGTTTATGAAATAAAAAATGTATCTGACCACTCTGGAGGATAAAACCTGGTAACGCTAATAGGTTTGCTCTGCACAAGTTCACAGTCAGGCAGTGGGAAACATTGGGCATTGTGTAAGCAGGGCAGTAATGCCAATGGAACAATTTTTCAGGCACTAATTTTCTCTTCAAAAATATCTTCTTTTGTTTCCTGTCTTTATGGGGTACAATCATTGATGGTCACCTGAGACCAGTTTCCAAGGTCACTGGTTTCCCTATGTGTCTTGCTCCTATGCTGAGGACAGTGAAATTAAGAGATATATTTTGGTAAATTTTGATTTTCTGTATCACTATTTCCTATTAGATGTCAGACAGTGAACTCTGAGTGGGAAACAAACTGTCTGTAACATTTCACCTTCTATTGTTATTAAACTTTTGACTGTGTATACCATCTCCTCATCTATATTAAGAGTTCTTTAAGAGCACTGACCTTATTTTCCCACAGTACCTGTTACAGCTTTTGTATACAGTTATTGCTTAGAAATATTGGTATATTTTGATTAGATGATGGTGGTGCAGAGGTCAGTTACCACGGAGGATGAGAACATAGGAGAAAGATGAATCATCGGAGGACCCAAAGGAACAAAAAGAAGTTAGTTACATTGTGTTCAAAGATGCATCACCACTGTTACTAAAGCCAGGGCTTGGGGAGCTTCTGTGCCACCCGACTAACTGTGCTGAATGTGCGTTGCTCTGTTACAACCTGCAGTGTGGCAGTCTCTAGCTTCATGACAGCTTTCTTTCCAATCAAACCAAAGGCACCTTCAGCTTTTTCTGTTGGGAAAAAAAAAGGAATAAGTGTAACCTGAAACTATTCATCATGTTCTCTGATTCATACAAAACTTCTGTAAGCAATCTCTGAAATAACACAAAAGAATAGGGGAGATAGAAGAAGCAAGCACATACATTCCTGGAGGAAAACGGGCACAAATGTCTGACCTTGTTTATGGCGCTCTGGGCAACAGTACATGATTTCTAATCTGAAATTGATACCATCCATCTGCACACTGGCAAGTGTCTGGTGAAGCAACACCAAGGAACCAGCTGGCAAACTGAGTGGGAATTTGAATTTCCATGTTATCAGAGTATAATTACAAGAGACATCCACTTGGGTTCATTAGGTTATTTGCTTGTTCTCTTAGCAATTTCTTTCATTCATCTATTGGAAGCATACAAAAAGGGTTTTGCTTTGTTTAAAGATATCAGCATTATCATGCATATATTAACTTGTTCTTCCAAGCATATGTAATCCAGTATATACAGGCCATGGTGAGTCATTTTTTACTTCTTGTTCAGAGATCTCAAGGCAAGGCTCATTTATCAGTCTGCATGTCTCTCTCCATGTGAGTGGTTGTGATTTCTGTGGGTTCGCAGCTCACCAAGAACTGAGCTTTCATGGTGCTGTTGCTACTCTCTAAATGGGAGATTGTGTCACCATAGTCAAACCAAGACAAATGAAGCACATGAGAATCCCTTCAAAGGGACTCCATGAATTGACTCATTCCTTCCTGCTGCAGCTTCACTTGGAATCACTCCTTGCTTTGATTTTTCTTTTCTAGAAATGAATTACCCACAGGTCTATCAAATGCCAGGCCATTATACACCTGTGCGCCTTTGCATTGACTATTCCTTCTGCTCGGAATGCTACACACTTCCTGTATTATATGCTAAAAATTTTTAAATATTTTAAATTTTTAACAAAAATACCTAAATGTATCAAAATTTCCAAATTTATCATGAGAGGCAGAAGGGAAAAATATATGAAGTATAGAATTTTTCTTCCAGTGTTACAGAAGTTTTCATTTCCCCATTCTTCGTGCATGTTAGAAAGCCTTTTTGAGCATTAATTTCTCATCTGTAAAAATAAGAACCATAACATGCATGCGATGTGGCTGTTATGAGGATTAAATAAGGTCATATGAAATGTTATAGGCAAAGTAAATAGTAGTTTTTGGTTCATTTCAAGCCATTATTCTTGCGACTTTAACACCTTCTCCCAGGCTCTTATGACTCTGTGTTATTTTCCCCTCTAGGTCTGTCCAGGAATTTGAACAGAAGGCATCAGTCTTCCATGTGTTTATTATTTTGCATTTGTCATCCAGAGGCTTATCACATTAATGCTATTAATTCATGAAAGAAAAAGCCCAAACGAATTTAACTTTAAAGCTGCAGCAACTGTGTAGAGAATGTGAATAGGGGGATTTTTCAGAATTTGGGGGACTTATTACAGTTATATTTCACAGCAAGTAGACCGCTAAGCTCGCCCTCTCTAGGTTTACTTCTAGCATCAGGGGCTCCCTCATCCTTACTTTTCTGTGCACCCTGAAATTTCTGTGTGGCTGTTTCTCCCACACGGTTTATGGATTCTGCTCTACCATGACTTCATGTCTCTATTTTATATAACTCTATAACTCCAATATCTAAGAACACAGGGCTTAGATCTCTTTGTACCTGAGTTCAAATTCACATGAGCACTAAAACCTTTTCCTAGCAAATGCTCTTAGGATCCTGTGAGTGTCGTTTATTTATTTTTTCCCCTTTATGTCTGTCTAAGAATAACAAACAGAAAGCATCGATTTCTTACATTTGTTTCTTTTTCTGAATCTGTCATCAGATTTTACTTTTATTTTTCTCCAAATCAACAGTGTGCTCTAGCCAGGAAAATTGGAGTGAGCAGGAACAAGAAAACCTCTTAGGCACAACGCATAGCTTGACAGCAATGTCACACAAGACAATTTGGAGGTCCCAACATGCACAGTTCACTTGGCCAACCTACAGCTACAGTACTGGAATCCTATGTGGGCGCTGGTTCATGTGCAGGCTACTTCACTTCCCATCCAGCTCTCAGCTTGCTGTCCGGTAAGACAGCAAAAGATGATTCAAAGTCTTGGTACATGCCTGCAATGAAGGAACTATGACTGGATATTAACTGTACTACTGCAATGATGTGGAGGAATCCAACATGGGGGGAGGGTGTGGGAAGGGGTTGGGGGAATCCCAGAGCCTATCAAATCGTGTCATAAAATGAAATGAAAAAATAAAAAATAATAAAGAAACAATAAAAGCCTTGGACCTTGCACCCAAGTGAGAGACCTTGAGGAAGCTCCTGGCCCCTGACCTCAGATCAGCTTGGCTGTAACCGTTGTGACCCCTTGTGGAGTAAACCAAAGGATGGAAGATTTTTGTGTCTCTTTTTCTCTCTGTAAACCTGCCTTTCCAGTAGAATTGAATAAATTAATAAATAAAAAGAATTTGGGTCTGTTGGCAAGGGACCACATTTCTAGTAAAAGTTTCAGTTTCATATATTTTTTAGGATTTGTAACTACCAGAAGCACTAATGAAATGTTCAGGAACTATTAGACAATTCAGCTTGGATCAGGGTATATTGAAGAATGGCTCCAAGGATTGACTACAGTTTCTAGATTGAGTAAACTTTTCTTCCCTACTTCAATTCCAGTCTATGTCTTAAAAATCTTCTTTATGTAAACAAAGCTTGACCCACTTCCAATACATCTAGAGTGAATGGGCTTCCTAAAGCCTTATGTCAGAGGTAGGTCCTAAAGCCTTATGTCAGAGGTAGGACTCAGGAATAAGAAAATAGAATAACTGTAGTTTCCAGGGTCTTCCTCAGGACATGTAGCTACCAGATAGGTGTTATTAGAATGTTGTTGGGTGCAAGTAACAGAAAACAGATATGCACATTGCAATTACGCACTGACAGACACTTTCACTCTTTCCCAATCATGTGTTACTCCCATATAAGTGGATGAAGTTAACTTACTCCAGTATCTGAATAAGTAAACTCAGATTATTTTGGCCTTGAGGTCACAGTTATTGCAATAGAGGACCTGGTTCTAAACCCATGAGCCATGGAATGCTTTGGCCACAGATGTTCTATAAAAATGAACATTTTTTTCAAAGTTTTCTATAGGACAGAAGGTAGTACATTATAGGGAAAAGCACTTTTCTGACATTTTTGTTTTATTTTGCTCTATTATTATAAATATGCATTTATGTATTGTTTATTTGGAAAGAGAAAGACATACTAATTCACTCCTCAAATGGCTGAAACATTCAGAGATAAGCTAGATCAATTCAGGCCAGAGAAGGTCAATTCAGGTTTCACACGTGGGTGGAGGAAGCCCAGGTACACTTAGACCATGTTCTGTTGCCTTTCCAGTGCACCAGCAGGAAGTTAACTCAAAAGTGGAGTGACTGGAACTTGAACAAGCACACAGATACAGAATGCTGGAATTTTATTAGTGTCATAACCAATTGTAACACAATTCCTGCCCTTAACAGGTTTACCTCAAAGGAGGATTATTTTTGTCTAGGACAAGAGAACACACAAGATAGACTGAACCAGATGGGAATGAAGGAAATCAGTCCTTACAGGAAACCCTTATTGTGGAAGTCAGACAAAAGAAATCAAAAGAAAAGTGGTTCTTGAGACATTCTTGCTCAACCAACTGGAATAAATTTGAAGTTTCCTTACCTTTGATTTTTGGTCTCTACTGAAATCATAATAGAAATATTTCATGAATTTATAGGCGTTCTGTACAATGTCTTGGTTTCAGCATAGAAAGAAAGCAGTTACTGACTTTCATACGTAACTTCAACTTCTCTCAGTATGTGTTCTCCATCAAAATTAAAATTGAAAGGGCTTAAGTGAGATATATCAGGTTGTATCCAAGGAATTACAAATCAGGTCAGACTAGAATCTATGACTTGTCTATTACTCATGCCCTATCGCTAAATATGGGAAAGAAAGTAATAAACCAGTAAGAAAAGAAAGAATGAACGAACGAACGAAAGAAAGATAGTAAATGTCTCAGTCAGGCTTCTTACACTGAGCCACTACATGATTATTAATATCATGGAAAGGACAATATTTTGTTTCTATCTTTATTGTGGGGAAGAACACGTATTCTCATATTTTAGAAAAATGTAATATAGGAAGCAAATAGTTTCAAATGTGCCTGTACGTATCTCTATGAAGGCCATTTCTCCATTTTTTTCTTAAGTATGCATTCTCACTTCATTCTAACCTATGAAATTATCAAACTCCTGAATAAATCTCTCCTACTACCCAATATTTTGTAAAAAAACGAAATAAATTGTCTTGATACTATAAGCCTATTTTTTCATAAATATAAGACAATTACTTCTTTCTAGCTTAACAGAGAATTTAAAATCCTCTTACAAATATCATGTGTTCATATAAGACCACAGGAAGGCAAAATACAAAACGAATAAATATGCAGGTAACTATGTATATACATATATTCTGATATGAACTGTATAATGGAGACTGGCATACAGGGAAGTTAAGATATCTTGCAGTATACCTCTCTGCTCCGAAATAAAAGGAAAACTCCCAATGAAACTGTTAAATACAGTTTGAAAATAGAATACTGGTTTTTCTATCATTGTCTATGCCTACAGTGCAAGTTACATTTAAACAGCAGAATGTTAGACTTGTACAAGACTGCTGTTGAAACACCACACATTTTAATAATGTGGGGGAAAACAATCAGGGGATAGGGAGGGCAAAACCATATCACAGAAATAATAACAAAAATAAAAATAAATTTTAAAAAAGGGGAAGGGAAATAGGTGTATGACCTATCCTTTCAAGGGTAAGGAATCATTCCTCTCTTGTACCGCCCCCCATGAAAAACACGTAGCTATTCTTTTAATAATGAAAGGCGAAAGAAGGAAGCAGAGGCAGTCATCCAGTGGCTCTAGCTTCACACTTTGAATTCTGAGCTGAATAAGGAGAATAAACAAAGTGTTTCTCAGGGTTCAATGACTTTAATTCAAGGTCTGTGGAGACAGATTTTGAAGTCATGGAACTTGTCCTCTGGCTTCTAAAGCTGTTGCTTTGCTTTCTCATCTGACACTGTTAAAGAGGTTGCTAAGCATTTGTAGGCTACTCACATGTTGGAATCCCAAAGAGCTTTTGAAAGTATCATAAAGGTTGTGATAATACATATTTTTTTCTTATGGGATAGGTCAGAGGTTCTATTTAAAATCCTTTCTATTACAAAATGAAACATAAGAAATTCTCAGACAAGAACTCTACATGAAGCAAGCAAAATTTCTAACATAAAGGCACTAGATTTTGTCCCGCTGGAGGGGTCAAATTGCGCCAGTATGGGACGTTAGTAGCAGTAATTTTATGTCACTAATAGTTCATTAGTGGAGCCAAACAGGTACAAAACAGTCCCCTGGTTTGTCCTCAAGTGTTAAGTGAAAAAAGGAAGCCTGCATAAATGTGTGGCTGGAGGGGTTGAGAGAAGAAAACAGAAGACATCTTGTATTTCAAGATGTGTTAGTGTGGACAGAAACTATTTATTTGTATATTATCATTCAACATTTTGAATAATTTGTAAGACCCAAAATTCATCTGAATATTCTAGGAAGAGTTTTGTGGGACATGAAGTGCATTTTAAAAAATATATGAAGACTCGGGCCCGTCACGGTGGCCTAGTGGCTCAAGTCCTCGCCTTGAACATGCTGGGATCTGGTTCCAATCCTGGAGGCCCTGCTTCCCATCCAGCTCCCTGCTTGTTACCTGAGAAAGCCTTGGGACCCTGCACCCGCGTGGGAAACCTGGAAGAGCTCCTGGCTCTTGGCTTCGGATTGGCTCAGCTCCGGCCATTGGTGCCACTTGGGGAGTGAATCATTGGACAGAAGATCTTTCTGTGTCTCCTTTCTAGATATCTGACTTTGCAATAAAAATCAATAAATCTTTAAATATATGTATATACATATATATATGAAGACTGAAGTGTAAGAAAATATCTAATGAATTCTGTATCCATGTACGTGCATATATATATACATATATGCATATACATACTTATATGCATGTAATTCGGCATGTACATAATGATCTTAAAGCTTTTGTTTAAAAAATAGTTTGCAAAGATACTATACAGAATTCAGTTTCTTTGAGGATGGCATGCTAAGAAAATATTCGGGCACACATAATAGATTTAGATGTACGGATGTTAATTTGGCATCTGTGATTTATATAAAAATGTGGAAATAAAGTGAGTATCAGTTGCAAGCTAGAGAATGACACAATGTTACTTTTCAATGTATTACAACCATTAAATTATAATGCTAAAATTAATCAATTCTTTGTTATTCTCTCAACCTCATGACATATGCTCCTAGACATTTACAAAAGTTAATAAGCATTTGTATTCAAATAGTGACTATTTCTAGGTGTTGTATATAAATATTTTCCAGGAATTTGAGCTTTGCTAGGCAAAACAATGCATCATTTAATAAACAACAAGATTACACTATATCAGAATGGTTGCTGTCCCCTATATAGAACTACCTTCAACCTTCTTGCTGATGCCTTCAATTCTTCCAGTGAGGAATAGCATTCAACACTTATATATTACAACACAGTAATTCAATGAGTTCAACTTACACTGCATGCTAAAACCTAATAACGTATCTCCTTTCATAAGGTACAGAGGGAGGCAGATGGAAATGGCTAAAAGTTAACATGCTTGAAAGAGGGGAAAACATTTAAATTATTGGGCAACATAGCAGACCAATTAACCATCATCAATTTCCAGTCTCACAGCTTTCCTGAGGACTTACTTACATTATGTATCTTAAGAAAAATCTATGCTTTTTGATTGATGATTGTACACATTTCTATTTATTAGGAAGAAAAGGTCAAATACTGAAGTATTCTCTTTCCTGCTAGAATAGAATCTTCCTGGAAGTAGGATTCTTATTTACTTATCTTTGTGATCCCATAACATTAAATGGGTTATATATCTAGAAATATTGACTGATTTACTGTACATAATTAATAGTATAAAGAGAAAACTTGCTGAAACTAGACAGACCTGGCTCTGCTGTTGACTGACTCCATGATCTTCCCACTATGTACTCTCTTATCTTTCATTTTTATTTTCATCCTGAAATATTTACTAAGCAAAGGATCAACATTATGTGAGATTCCCTAACAAAATTTTTGCAACAAGTTAAAAAATATATTTAACCAGTGACAGATAAAGATAATAAGATTTTTTAACTGATAAGATGGTATGAAATATTTAGTGTGATAAGTTGTCATAGATTTTATACATTTTGCATCCTTTTCATGGTTTCTTAGTAAATGATAAGTGATTGTTATGAATGATGCTATAGCAATAGGTAATGTATTCTTTTTGCATTTCCTCATGTATTTTTTTTGTATCACAGATAATTATTAAGCATTCACTACAGGTCAATTTGTAGTTCATGGATTGTGAACATATGGATAAAGTCCTGGTCCTTTGAGCTTATCCCATAACAATAGAAATGTATGATATGTCAAACATGCATCTCTGCTTCCAAATCAAAGATGAGCTCCCAATGAAACCGTTGGACATGTCTAGACAATGGGATGATGCACTGTCTGAGATTGTATGTGCCATGCTGGGGCACACTTAAATAACAGACTGATGGAATTATAACTCCTTATGAAATTATACTATTGTAACAATATGGGAAAATCAATCAGGAGTAGGAATATGGGAGGGAGGAGGAACCCAGACCCTACAGAATTGTATCATAAAATTCAAAATAAAAAATAAAAATTTTAAAAATAGCATTCATCAGTCTTTCTAGACCAATCCAATCAGGGCTTCCTGTTGGCACAATTCCAGCAAGCAAATGCAGAAAAAGGGATAAGGTGAGAAAAGCAGAGCTGGGCAACCCCTCATGAGCAAATGATGGAAGTCCAATATTGATGTGGGATTTTTGTAATGGATTTGTTATCTGAATGATCAAATTTACTGCCAAAAAATGGGGCAATTAAAAAACAGAAATGCATTATATGGGCATGTTGTCATTTGCATGGATTTTTTTTTGTCTGGCCAAGCTGCACAGTTCCTAAAATCATTCCATTTTTCCATAGTGCAGATCCTTACAACTAAGTTTGTCTAAGTCATAAACGATATGCTTACTCTGCAGAGGAATGATCTTCTGAATGCAAGCAAAGGAAGGTCATTTTTTCAAAAACCCCAAACCAGATATTTTAAACACCGATACCTTCTACTTTGCTTTCATTCAAACTCACAAGGTCACTGGATAACAGCTGGTGATCTAGGACCACATAGTGCATGAATGTGTCTTACTAGCATTTTGACAAAACTCTTGATCCCTGCAAAGTCTTGAGGCTCCTGGAATGAGAGGAATAAGTAGTCTGTGATGCAAAAATGCACAATAAAAGACTGCCTAAAAATCTCCGTATTGGAACTGTTGATAACAGTTTTCATGCAAGTCCGACTGCTAAGTGCAGTTCGTTCCTGTTACCTGCAGAGAGGGACACAACAGCTACCATCCTAGTGTGCATGACTAACTTTTTGGGTGTAAATTCACTAACCTGTTTGGAGACATTCATGATACACAGATTTGATAAACTGTATTGATTATAAAGATATTTTTTGCTGCCCATAGATGTGGGCAATCATATCTCTGATGAAAGGTCCCTTAAACATCCTTTAATGGTAATTGGGATGTTAGGAGTAAATCTATGTGATTGTAAATACAGAGCTCCTGTGTGGAATACTTTTCTTTAAGCATCAGTGAACTCTAACAGAAGGTTGGCACGAAGAGAAGCAGCTATTTGCTTTGCCTGTTTCCTAGCTACAACACTGAAGCAAGCTCCCACATAGGCAGCTGGAAATGAGTTCAGACTGGGCCAATTATATAAATGTCACTGTAAGCTGTTATCATTTTTTTTTCTTTTGGAATTTCAGCATACTGGGTTACTTAAGATAAAGAGAGGGGCTTAGATAGATTGTCATACTACAAACAAAGATGCCTCAGCCACTGGCTTTATAATATTAGCTATAGAGACTGCTTGAAAGGATATGTGAACACAAAGCCAGCCCAGCTTACTCCTTGTTCTGGCAGCAATGATAGTCACACTTTCAAAAATCCCTTGACAATGACTGATTTATCTGTTAAATAGTCTGCCTCTTACTTGAGGCGATTCTTTAAATGGAAGGTAACTACAATGCATGCAACAATGCCATCGGCATATATTAGAAACCTCCAGAATCTTAAGCATACATTTAGGTTTTTATGAGACCCACTAAACACTCTGAACCACAATATGCATATCGAAGAGTGGGATCTCAGGGAATGGCCACGGACCTGCCACTTTGTCTGATTGAGATGTCGGAAGGATAGACAGTAGCTTCTGAATTACCCTTAGAAGCATAAGAAGCTAAGATAGATATTTGTAATTTTGTACATCAGTGAAATAGAGATGGCCTTGGTAAAACAAAAAATTAAATGTTACCTATAGGCCACACTTTCCATTAAATTGAGGGCAAAATAAAGTATGCCAATCCTTAGAAAACTTTATTTTGGGCATGTGTGCTTTGGTAGATTGTATTTCTGCTCCCAGTAACTTATTTTCTCATTTGTAAGACAGCCATCTTTCACTTTCCATTGACAGGTGATTGAAGTGCCTCTCTTTGGTAACAGGATACACCTTGTCCTCTGACTTTGTTTGACCAAATGTCAGGCAAGCAGGGTGTCCATATTCCTGTGAGGAGCACTTGAACTAGGCAATAATGTGGCCACAGCTTTTTACACTCTTCTGCAAGACTTTATATTCAAGGCCTGGCGTCGTGGCCTAGAGGCTAAAGACCTCACCTTGAATGTGCCAGGATTCCATATGGGCCCTGGTTCTAATTCCTGGCGGCCCCACTTCCCATCCAGCTCCCTGCTTGTGGCCTGGGAAAGCAGTGGAGGACGGCCCAAAGCCTTGGGACCCTGCACCTGTGTGGGAGACCTGGAAGAGGCTTCTGACTCCTGGCTTCAGATAGGCTCAGCTCCTGCCACTTCAGCCACTTGGGGAGTGAACCAGAGGATGGAAGAACTTCCTCTGTGTCTCTCCTCCTCTCTTTTTAACTGACTTTGCAATAAAAATAAAATTAATCTTGAGAAAAATAGCCTTTATCTTCAACCTCATTCCTGGAACCATTATTTACACATAAAACAAAAATAATCTTCAATGGAAACATAAGAGAAAAATTACAATTTTAAGCTTAGTGATTTGGGAGATTTTTTTATCTTAGCATGAATTAAGAAATTACTAATTCATATATGATCTTGAAATGTAAATAAACACATCCTTCAGCAATGTACACCATTAGGTATTAGGTATTAGATTCTGTTACTAAACTTGCTCAATCAATGACTCATAGTTTCTTGCTCTCCTCATTCCCTCTTTATTGACCTATTGTTCTGACATCAAGCAGATATCATAAATCTAGTTTTAATGAATATAATAATTTAGACATTCATGATATAAATGTGACAAAAAATGCAAAAAGTCATGTTCTGTTATCAATTCCATTCTGATGCAAGGATACATTTAGCATAGTTAGTGGCCTTCTGGACAAGTTGTTTAACCAACCTTGCTTTTTCTCTTCTCTCAGCGTGGAATGTTTCTTATTGCTACCATGCCTTTGTTCACATGTTTTGTCAGTTTTATAAATGAATCTAGAAGTGAATGGTACCAGTGCTATGCGCTGCATGTTATGTCTCCACCTATGGTGCTGGCATCCCAAACAGGCGCCAGCTTGACTTCAACCTGCTCCAGTTCAGCCCTAGCTCCCTGCTAATGTACTGGAGAAAGCAGTGGTGGAGGTCCTAACTCCTTGGCTCATGTACCCACATGGGAGATCTGGAAGAACCTCTTAGTAGCTGGTTTTAGATGGGCCTAACTCCAGCCATTGTGGCCCTTTAGAAGGTAAACCAGTGGATAGAAAATTTCCACATGTGTCTGTCTCTCCTCTCTTGTTAACTGTCTTTCAAATACAATGAATAAATTTTTATAAACTGAGTTAGTAATGAATAAGTGAGGACATCCGTACACTGCATTAGTCTCCACACATACAGTTTTATTGAATATTCTCGGTCGTTCTGGAATGATGGTATACTCACTTCATTTACTAGAAAGGGAAGTTGTCAATAAATATTAGATTATTTTTCAAATAGGACTAGCTGTTTTTATATCAACATTGGTGTAATTTCCCTCATATTATAATGCCTCTTCCTCAATCTTGGGAAATTCTTTTGAGAACTCAAGGCACAAATTTGGCCCTTATTTGTTCACAGCCTGCCCACCCCTCCCCTCATTCTGTTTGCCCAAACTTGTCTTTCTCACTCCTAAAATGTTGCCTCAAAAAAATCTTCTCTTCATGGAATTTAAACAAATTTTGTAGGATTATTTTTACATACTTCATATGTTCATGTCCTCCTGGCTTAAAACATTTTAAAATTCATTGGCATAAAGTATATGCCTCACTCTATCATGCTCAATGATTTGTGAATGACTAAATTACTGTCCCTTTCAGAAAAATTTCTGTGTTGAAGGAGAGCAATTGAGCAGAATGACCTGCCACCTTTATGGAAGCTTACCTAACTGGGTAAAAAAAAAGGTGGAGCAGAGGATAACAGAACTGCATTCTAGGATTTTACCTATATCTTCAAAATACAAATTTCAGATGCTTTCCATGTACTCTGGGTGGGCCATACAAAATTCCTCTTTTTTCAGGTATGGAAGTCTGTGGTTGGACCTTTCTGTCCAAATGCCTGGGGAAAATATGTATTGAAAAGAAAACTCTCAGAGTTGCTATACATCACTTATGAAAAGATTGCTTAAAAAATAATTTCTATGTTGGGACTTTTAATCACGATGATACTCTGCCGGCTCTACTTTCAGACCAGAGATGGTCTCCCCAACAAGTCGTTGAACTTATCTGGACAATAAGATGCTGGACTCTATGCTTGGTAGATGCTTGCAATGAAAGAATCTCATGTGAACTTGAACTGTGGTGATGCAACAAGGTGGAGGAACCCACCATGAGGGGAGGGTTTGGGGAGGCGTAGGGGGAATCCCAGTACCTATAGAACTGTGTCACATAATGCAATGTAATTAATAATAATAATAAGAAGAAATAATTTCTAAAGTCAATTAGTCTCATTAACTTTCTGCTCTGAGGGTTGGAGAAATAGACCTTTCTTGCAAAAATCAAATTTGTGCATGACAGCCACTTGAGCTTGGAGGTCAAAGGATGAATCTGGACGGTTTCAGTACATTCCCATGTACTTAGTCTTCTGTCATGCTTGCACAGCAGGAAAGAGAATCTGTCCTTGCCTAGCGAATTTTTTAAAGATACAATAAAACAATGAATATCATCAGATATCAGTTTGAGAGCAGACACAGTCAATGTCATTTCTGATGCTCGTGTAACTGTAAATACTTAAGATTAGAAAACTATTTGAAAAATGGCCCTTCTCATTTCCAAGGATATAATCAATATAGTAGGGTTGTATCATTATGTTTGGAGGTGGGATAGAGAGTAGAAAGCAAAGGAGAATATTTTTTTAAAAAAAGTCCTGAAGGAGATTGAGCATTTCCACAAAAGTGTGAAAGGGAATGCAGAGATTAAACCTAAAGCTAATGTCATGAAACACCAATATCCCTGTCAAGCTTTAAGGTCCTGGTGGCTTTACTAACGCAATTTCAATTTTAGCTTTGATGCTCTTGTTCTTACGAGAGCTTACTGAAAAGTAAAGGATAAGAGAAAAAATAGGAATGAGCAGTTGAAATGAAAATCAAAAGCAGAAATTTCTGTTTGTATCCTGTTCTAACTTCACTACTGAGAACTCTGACAGAGAGGAATATCAATGGAACAGAAAAAGAAACCCCAGAAGAGAGCCCACATATGTACATCCAGCTAATCTTTACAAGAGAATGGAAAACAACCCAGGGGAAAAAAGTTCATCTCTTCAACAAATGTTGTTGGAATAATTAGATAGAAGCCTGCAGAAGTAATAAATAAGACCCCTGCATTTCACTTTATACAAAGATCAAATCCAAATGGATAAAGCACCTAAATCTACACTCCAAAATCATCAAACTATTAGGAGAAAACATAGAAAGCACTCTACAAAATTTAGGCATAGGCAAAGACTTCCTAGGGAAGTCATCAAAAACACAGACAGTCAAGACCAAAATAAATAAATGGAACTACATCAGACCAAGAAGCTTCTCTACAGCAAAGAAAACAATCAACAAAGTAAAGAGGCAACCAAGAGAATGGGAGAAAAATCTTCACACACTACACAACAGATAGCGAGTTAATATTATCCAGGATGTACACGGTTCTAGAAGCACAACAATGGCAAAACATACCAACCAAGAAATGGGTGAAAGAAATGAACAGACTTTTTTTTAAAGGAACATTTCAAAATGGTTATCAGACATATGGAAAAAATCCTCAAGCTCTCTAGCAATAAGGGAAATACAAAAAAAAAAAAAAAAAGAAGGAAAAAGAACATTAAGAGGTTCTACTTAATGCCAGCAAGTATTGCCTATTCACAGAAATCTACCAATGATATCTACTGGTGAGGATGTGGGAGAAATGTTCCCTGCTCCATTGCTGGGTGGACTGTAGACCTGTCCACTCACCATGAATTTCAGTATGGGGAGTATTTAGGTAACTGGAAATTCATCTGTTAAATTACCCAGCATTCCAACTCCTGGGAATATATTCAAAAGAAATGATACCTATATATGAGAAAGCAACTTACATACCTATATTCACTACAGCACAATGAATAATAGCAAAGATATGCAAATGACCTCGGTGCCCACTGAAAGAGAACTGGATAAAGCAACCATGGTACTTCTACTTTATGTTATACTACTCAGCCCATTAAAAAGAATGAAATTCTACCGTTTGCAACAACTGGAGACCATTATGCTCGGTGAAATAAGCCAATTCCAGAAGAACAAATACCATATATTCTCTCCCCATATCTTCTCTCCAATATAATACAATTTTCATATATATATATACATATATATATGTAATTTCGTAAAAGAATGATGTAATGATAACAGACTATCGGGAATCAAAAATTTTAAAAAAAATCTCTACTCCCAAATAAAAGTAGGCTTCCAATAAAACTTATATACCTTGACAGCATAATACTAGATTCTCTACAACTGCTTATACCTACAAGCAGAACTCTGGAGCTGTAACTACAGCAGAAGAACTATATTATAAAATATGGGGACAATGGGAAGAGGAAAAGGGAGAGGGATGAAAGGGAGGGAAAGAGGGGAAGCCCTACACCTACAACTGTTAAAGGGAAAATAAAAATGTTTTAAACTGAAAAAAAAAAGAACTCTTTCATGGCACAGATCCTTCATGAAGCATACAAGGGAGCAGGTAGTGGTGCCAAATGACCATTTCAAAATTTCTAGACTTTGATATCAGAGCAATGCTCTCTGTTGAAGCTGCGGAGTACTAATGTTTGGTTAGCCTAGAACACTCTGTTGTCTTGAAACACATCTGTGGTTGGCTAGATAGTCATGATGCTGATGTTCAGAAAAATTCATGATTAGACTTACATTTGAGATGGTGGCTGTTCATTTCTAGGTGGGCCACATGTTCTTTTCCAAGGTCAGGTGGAATTTTGCCTTGAAAAGTCAATTGCCCTTTCTTTGGAAACAGCTCTTTGTGATTTTTGAGTTAAGGACAGCTCGCCCTTCCCTTCTCTGGCTTAGCATCTGGCCTCACAGCTGCAGCCCTCTTAGTCATCTCTCCAAAAATTGTCATTAAAATTCCTCCCACCCATTGTTCAAGGGGGCTAGAAGAATCCTCAGAGACTTTGACACTGGTGAGCCAAAAGCCAAAAGTCGCTTTGTTTCTACCTGAAGAGGCTTAGTCTGGTAATTTTTGCAGTGAGGAGGGACAAGGGGATTGAGGTTCAATGGACTAGAAAATAAAGATCCCAAAACAATACTTACATGATGAATGAGAGAACTGGGAATCATATTTTCAAAAACCGCAAAAGCTTAGAGGCTAGGAGGATAATTTTTAAGGATGACATTAAGAGAAATCTAAGTGAAAATGTACATGTATGCTGAGATTTTTTAAAAAGAGACAATGGTACTGTTTCCTTTTATTGCTTTGAAGTGTTTCTTTTTATTAAAATTGCAAGCATTTAATTTCAGAAACAGTCTTACTATGATTAGGGCCTCTTGATATTTGGAGGTACATACAAATTAAAAATGATAGAGACATATGGGTAAGAAGCATAATTATAAAGACTATTTATAAATATGCTGACAATGATAAAGTCTCTACTGTTTAGAAAAGAAATACTGTTTAAAATAATAGAGACCCAAAATAGATTAAAAAGAGATAGGCAGTATGAATGATAAAGATCCAGGAGTCAGAATTACAAGCACTAAGTTCACCTTTGTTACATACTGTAGTGGCACTATGGATATGTTACTGTCAAACATCGGAATTTGAAGTTGATGTTGTGACTTAAAGGGTTAATCCATGGCATGCAATGCTGGCATCCCATATAGGTACCAGTTCAAATACTGAATACTCCACTTTCAAAACAGCTCCCTGCTAATGTGCCTAGAAAATGTTAAAAGATGATTCGATTCCTTGGGTCCCTGAATCTATGAGGGAGAGCTAGATAAAGATCCTGGCTCTTTATTCAGCCTGGTCCTGGCCAGCCTGGGCTATTGTTGCCATTGGTAGGTCAACCACCAGATAGATGCTCTCTTCCTCTCTCCCTTGTTCTCCTTCATTCTCCGTAACTGTGCCTTTTGATCATGGTTCTTACTTTAAAAAAGTGAGAAATTAAGCTTCTACTTTATGAAGATATGACAATATTTTTTAAATAGAAGCATTTTGCCTAGCAGCTGTTGCGCTATAATGTCACGGTGGAGTTACTCACTGTGAATAGTTCTTCCAAATGATTACTGAAATTTCATCATCTTTCAATCAATTCTGAAACATCATCTTTTGGTCAGCTCTGAATTGTAAAATTTGAGGAAAGAGGAAGAAAAGCAGAATCGTATTGAGCATCTGTCATCTTCATAATGGGTGTCTAGCCGTAGTGTTCTGTTTCTGCGCTTGCCTTACCCACTAGTCTGCTGGCCAAAGCCTCGCCTTGTCTTAACGAGGTCAGTGGAGTTGGCATTCAGTTCTGGAGTTCTGTAGCACTTACTGTTTACTGGTTTCCTGTCTACATTGTTTAATCTTCTGTTACTATAATGAGATATCAGAGACTAGGCAACTTTTTAATTGAAACAATTTATTCTGACAGTGTTCTGGAGATTCAAGCTTCAGAGTCCTCATCTGAATAGTGACCTTCTTACTGGCAGAGTCCCAGTGCAATGCAGTCCATCACAATGCAAGAGACGGGGAGTAAATGTGTGTGTGTGTTTCTATGTGTTTCACATATATAAATCACCTATCAGCAATCACCCTAGTACTTCAACTAATACAAATCATTTCCCATAACTCCACTTCTAAACATCACAGTTGAATTAAACTTCCATGTTCTCAATACTTTCTAATTAAATTTCACCACATGAATGTGCTCTGTGATCTTCTTACTAACCTCTCAGAACTTTGCTTTTCTGAAAAAAACATTTCTTGAATCTAGGGACTATAAATTTCACCAAATGTACTTATGCACATATACATATTTGCATTCAGATAACTTACAGAATGTGAAATTTACCTTTTTACTGGAAAATTATTTCCTACTCAAATGTGCTGCTGTTACTCTAAAAATTTACATGAGCTAATATGTTAAATGAAAACTCTCTAGTATGTTCATTACTATGTTAATATTTTATATTATTTACATACATATCTCAGAAACATTTTATTAGCTTCATGAAATTGCCAGATGTGTAGGTCTTATTTGTGTACTTGTACATGTACCAAGTGTCAGTATTTTAGTAACATTGAAAACCATTACAAAGGTGAATTTATAGTTTGACTAACACAGCTATTTTCCAAAAAAAAAAATTTTGGAAGGATTTAAAACAGGCAATGACTGGCAGATCTTTTCAAAGGAAGAGCCTCAGAAAGAAATAAACAGATACGCATACCCAAGCAAAACTACTGTAAGTAATAGGAGTGCCAGTATCCTTAAGGGAGTAGTGACTAAATTTGAATTTAAAAAAATAAAACGCTAAGTTCATTTTATTACAAAATGCTTTAAACCTAAGAAAATGTTTCATAATGTACATTTTCTATGAATTTATTTGAAAATCTCTCATATTTGGGTGTTGACTCTCACACTTTCCCTTTCTTTAGATTCTTTTTCTTCCTATTAGTTGAAGAGCACAGTATCCCTAACTGGTGATTCAGATCTTAGTTGCTAGTGGTTGTAATACTTGCAGACATTGACTATATATATATGTATATACATGTGTATATATATACATATATATATATATAAAATGTTAGTATATTACAAGATGACACCCAATTAACACTTTGGCTGCATCATTCTTCTCTCTTTGCACAGAAACTTTGTCTTTCATAATCGCAAGCAATCATCTTATTCCAAGATAATACTTTTAAGCTATTCTTGTTACCACTAGAACATCCTAAAATGACCAGATGGAATCATTTGTGGCTTTGTGGTAAGTTCTCTATTTGATATGATTTAAAATAGAATAAACAGAAAGACTCAAATGCAGCGTAAGAGAGAAATCTTATGAATCACAGACTAGATAAATTAGGGCACCTACCGAGAAATATGTACATGCTATCACCTCTCCCCTCCCCTCCCCTCCCCTCCCCTCCCCTCCCCTCCCCTCCTCTCCCCTGCCCTCCTCTCCTCTCCTCTCCCCTCCCCTCCCCTCCCCTCCTCTCCCCTGCCCTCCCCTCCCCTCCCCTCCCCTCCTCTCCCCTGCCCTCCCCTCCCCTCCTCTCCCCTGCCCTCCCCTCCCCTCCCCTCCTCTCCTCTCTTCTCCCCTCCTCTCTTCTTCTCTTGTTCCCTCCCTTCTCCTTTTTTGCTGTTTGCTCTCCTCTCCTCGCCCCTTCCCACCTCTCCCCTCCACTCTTCTTCTCCATTCTCCTCTCCTCTCTTCTCCTCCCTTCCCCCCACTCCTCTCCTCTTCTCTTCCCTCCTTGTGTCTCCTCTCCTCTCCTCTCTTCTCCTCACTTCTCTCCTCTCTCCTCCTACTTTTCTTCCCTCTTGCTTCTCCTCCTCTCTTTCTCTCAGTATGCATGCATCATTAACATAGCCAATCCTGGAAAGTTCTACTGTAGAGTGTTCTGGAAATAGAAGGAGGTGTTGTGAAATTAAAGGTACAGAATGGGTGATCACGTACTAAAGTTGGACTGAAATGTAGAAGGTGTGAAGAAGACTCAGGGAAGCTGAATCGGTGTATCTACAATCAGCAGTGTCACAAGCTAGGGTTTGTTGTTAAACCTACAATCATTCTTAGCAGGAAAAGCAATAAGGAAAAGGAACTGCAAGGAAATAAGAGGAGAGTGAGTCTAAGTTGGAAATAGCCATGCAATTTGTTTTTATCATTACCTAATAATATTGAGAAGGGAATGACTTCTTCTTCAAAAATAAAATGCTTGCTATTTTATTTCTGATTTCTCATTTTTTCTCATACTTCCACCAGGGAGCCTACCAGTGTTTCTTTGTCAAATGCTACACTGGAGTCATATATTTCCCAGGTTAATTAAGTTGACACAGCACAGATGACTGCTCTCTGCATCTCTGTATAAAATCTGTTGTAAAAAAAAAAGTAAGTTAGTATAGTAGGTATAGCTCTCTAAGCATCTTTAGTTGAGCCTTTTATTTATGAGCATTTACCTGTATTATCCAACTCTACCCCCAAACGAATTAATAGTTTCAGTGAAAACACATTTGCTGAAAAGTGGAAGTAATGTTTTAATTGTCTCTGATGAATAAAAAGAAAATCATGTTAAGTAGAAGGCAGCACCCCTGCAGAAATCACACAAAGAATGGGAGTTTATGCATAATGTGCTTAAAAATGGAATTGCTAGTAGGTGTCAAAGGAAGAATTAAAGGATAAAGGTGATCTTCACAGACATATTAGAAAAATAAGTTCAGCCACTTGAGGATAAACTTAATGTCAGGAACATTGTATTTAATACTAAGGATAATGGAGAACCAATGACTAGGCTTGAGCTTCAGAAGAATCACTCATGAAGATGTGTAGAAACTGTATTAAAGAGTTAAGGAGCAAAAGCAAAGAAATGTTAAGAAAAAAGTGGAAATTTCTGGAGAGGCATGATTCAGAATTAGCTAGGATAGGTTGGTGAGAAACAAGATGAAATGAGAAATTTTACATACTTGATGCTGGCCAAATACATTGGTGTGATGACTAAATGTGGATTTTGAAAACAAAAACACAGTATAGATGATTCTGAGCCTTCTATCTCCCTACATCTTGAGTGGATGTAGGGAGAGCAAATTATTTTGAAATTGCAATGGAGGCAGTTTAGATATTAGATGTCTGAATGAGCATTACGAAACATAGTCAGAATTGCTAAACTGAGTTTTAAGGGCTTCCCCACACAGCCAGTTATCCATGGCTTACAAAATTGATCTCCATATGCAGTGCATCACTGGCTGTGGGTTAAGGTTAGGGAAAGATAAACACAGAGGATGGAGAGTGCAATTTCATGGATTCAAAACAAATTGTGTGTCAGGTTTCATTCCAAATTTGTGAGTTCATATTTTTTCGGAGACTGAGCTTCAAAACACGTATTTTGAAACATCCCACAGTAATTCTGATAGTAGACTAGGTTTATGAGCTTCTAATTGAGATGCTGATTTACACAACTTCAGAGGATTTGTGAGTGTGAAAAAGTTCTTAATGTACAGAGCAGTAAGCAGTGGTTCTGCTTATGAAGGACAGAGAGATTTCCTTACTGAGATTATGCCTAAATGTAGATCACCAATGGAACAGATTGCACAGAATAAAAAGAAAAACAAGCTGAGATAATGCTTCCAATTCTGTTCACAGGCCATTAAATTATTCAAGCATCTCTTGTAAGAATGTTAAGCCTGGGCCCGGCGCGATAGCGTAGTAGTTAAAGTCCCCACCTTGCACACCCGGGATCCCATATGGACGCTGGTTCTAATCCTGGCGGCCCCGCTTCCCATCCAGCTCCCTGCTTGTGGCTTGGGAAAGCAGTTGAGGATGGCCCAAAGCCTTGGGATCCTGCACCCATGTGGGAGACCCA
Source organism: Ochotona princeps (assembly GCF_030435755.1). Lineage (NCBI taxonomy): Eukaryota > Metazoa > Chordata > Mammalia > Lagomorpha > Ochotonidae > Ochotona > Ochotona princeps. The sequence continues at coordinate 24,076,426 of NC_080836.1, forward strand.
GAAGAGCTCCTGGCTCCTGGCTTCGGATTGGCTCAGCTCCAGCCGTTGCGGCCGCTTGGGGAGTGAACCATTGGACGGAAGATCTTCCTCTCTGTCTCTCCTCCTCTCAGTATATCTGCCTTTCCAATAAAAATAATTAAATTTTAAACAATTAAAAAAAGAAAAAAGAATGTGAAGCCTTTTTCTGTCAAGGTTGAACCCTACCATGCAAACTCCATGAAGGCAGGGTCTGTGAGTTTGCTCACCCGTGTATATCCAGAACCTCATGTATATGTGCACATGATAGCTATTCACAAATGAGTGAAGTCGTTTATTCAACACATATTGCCAAGTTTCAAGAAAGTTTATATTCTGTACACAGTGTCACAATATCATAGACTAAGCAGAAATGGGATCTATCCACAAAATCCAACAGTTGCAGAGTAGAAGATAGATTTATATATGAATCAATAAGATCAAGATATTCTTACAAGTGTGTTGAGGGGAAAGAGTAATCCGTCCCATGATTCACACCCCAAGCAACTGCAAAGGCTGGTGCTGTGCTGATCCAAAGCCAGGAGCCAGGAACCTCTTCCAGGTCTCCCACATGGGTGCAGGATCCCAAGACTTTGGGCCATCCTCAACTGCTTTCCCAGGCCACAAGCAGGGAGCTGGATGGGAAGCGGGGCCACAGGGTTTAGAACCAGTGCTCATATGGGATCCTGGCGTGTTCAAGGCAAGAACTTTCACCACTAGGACACTGAGCCGGGCCCGATATAGATTTTATTAATGTGCATGTCCTCAGTATTGATTAAAACTCTTGTGAGGGCAACGGAGGGTTCAGCAAGTGTACTTAGTGTGTGCTGTGTACTGAACTTTGAAACACTGCCTGTGGAAGCTTTTTTAGCTTGAAGAGAAATAACTGGAAAAGAACACATCATATGTTTCTGATTTTTCTCTCCACCACCCCAGAGTTTCATAATGAACAAGCTTCAAAATAAAAAATATTTTGGATGAATGCTTTGTCCTGAGACAAGGTGCCTGCAATAGAGGAGAGCATCCAGAATGCCTTTGTTCGTCCCCCACTGTTGCTTTTTCCACTTCTTAGCCTCTCTGACATTCCAGGGAGCTGGGAATGACAGAAGTATTCCGTGAGGAAGAAATAGATGATCAGACAAGTTTTTTAGAGCGTACAGCTTTCAGGGAAATCACAGGCTTCAGTATGGCTGGAGTACAGAGCATTGATCAGGGAAGAAAGCTGCAGGAACACAAAGTTTGGAGGCATGCCTAAGGGAAAGACCTCTGTCTCCACCTAGCAGATGCCCATTTATTATAAATTAGGGATCTTAGAACTTCTTTCCTAAAAGGAAATGAGAAATAACTGAAGGATTTAGATTAGGGGTGAGTCATATCAGCTTTCCAATTTAGGAATGTCACTTTAGCAATATTGTAATGACATGCCACTTGAGATAAAAACAGTTATGGTATTACTATAATTATCCAAACAAGTTTAGATAAGAGTCTTACAGAAAGATCAAATTGGAGAAGTAATCTGAACTAACATATTTTTATATCTAAGCAAATGTGTGGATTTGAAGAATAATAGTTAGGGATACCAAGATGTGAACTACATGAAAAAGGAGTGTATTGGACGTCTAGGGAGAGATAATGAGTATAAGTGTGGGCTTAATTTTTTTTGACACATTTTTAGGCACTCACACAGGGACTGGCAGAAGTAACTAAGGAATTGAAACTGACAAATAGGCCTGATCTGGAAATATATCCCTAAGAGTTCTCAATATTTATAAGCCCCTCATTAAGACATACATGATGGTCAAAATATCTCTCTAGGAGCCATCTCTCAGGAAGAATGCAAAAATGAGGAAACTAAGAAGGGATAAGAAGATAGAGAGGGAAGAACCTGCAGGAAACAGTGAACATCTCCAAACAGAAACAGAACATGAAAGGAGAAAAGCAGTATCAGTTAAGCAGCTGTCCATTCTCTAGATCAAGTACACAAGTACACAAGATTTGAGGACAGCCAATATTTGGGAAGACAGAAAGTGCATGAAACAAACCAAGCCTATTGTCAAATTTATTCCTTAATAAATGATTTTATTTAGCAAGCTACTAATTAGGCAAGTTCCATATCATTTTTTTACCATTATTTTGCCTTCTTAAATAATCCCTTTTCATGTATTCCTAAATTCCCGAAGTAAAAGATCACTTGGAGTACTTCAAAATTTAAATAAATTCTAAAATTTCAGCAACCAAAACAACTGACTAAAACCAAGTAAGGAAATAATTATTTCAGGATTGCTATATAGCTGAAAACCTTTTGGAATTATTTTGAGAGTTGTAATTTATGAACATTCTGGAGTGGGTACTAATAATTTGAGCACAATGAAGAGGGGGTCCACAAGCTGAGGGTCTTGTATGGTATGGTCACTGTTTAAACATTGTGATAAGGACAGAATTGTACCAGAATAAGAACTCAGATCTTGAGATATTGACCTTTGATATGAATAAAAATAAGAGCTCTGCAATTAATTACGAGCAGAATTGTCAGGCCAGTCAATTTGCACCTCAATCCCAACTAACCTTTAAAGAAAGATGACTCTTAGTAGATATATCTATGTAATGGATCTTCTCTGTGACTTTCACTTATAGCAAATAGATTCTAGATTTAGGAAGATTGGAAATGGATATTTATGACTTGAAGTGTTAAGCAACCTGACTATGTGTCAAAAGAACATTGAATTCCACAGGAAACCAAGTTTAAAGGAATCACTTGCCTGCCACGCGTTTATGTGAGTTATTCTGACTATTGCAGTCAAATAGTAACAATATAGAACATTATGATTTGAAAATTTACAAAAATATTTGCAGAGTCCTCTCAGTCTGAGTCAGGTATGTGCATGAACATGACTTTACTTTCAAGTCATCTAGCATGTTCATGTGGAAAACAAATAATGAAAGGCCAATAGCTTTAGGTTAACAAGAAGTCTTATCACTCTATAATCTTTTTAGTTGACACAGGTCTTGATTGTCACGATGCTAGGGAGATGGGTTTTATTATTTTGCAAGATAATGTGAAAATTCAGAAGGAAGCATTAAACAGCTTGAAAAGATATGTCAATTCAATGGTAATATATATGGGATCATAATTCAAGTCGCTAAGTTCTACACATAATGCTTGTCTGTATGTTTACTTATTTCAACTGCATGTGCTGTTTTTGATAAAAAAAAAAAAAAGAAATGAAAGGCACAGGTAGAAATCTGTTACCTCACAGAATAATTTTGTTGAGCCAAGAACAGTGTGACTGAAGATATAGCATCACAAGTTAAGTCAAAAACTTTTCTCATAAAAAATGGGACTATGATAAAATGAAATGAAAAAGAGATATAATTGGTTGCACACACTGTAATACATCATTGAGTGCTCACTAATCTTTTAATCCATTTAATTCAGGGACCTTCATTTAAATGTAGGAGAAACTCATGCTATTAACCATGATGGTGAAGTAACCCATTAGCATTGGACCATGAAGTTACATTTCTTTCCTGTCTTACAATAAAGAGTGGTTCAAGTACTTTGATTGATTAGAACATCTTAGGTGTTTTCTAATTGCACAAAGAAGCTGAATTTAATTTGCCTTATATTGTGTGGATCACATTAATATTATGTGGGGAAAAAAGTGCATTCTGTATGTGATACAACTGTATAATACATTCCAGAATTAGGATGAATGATTATGTTGGATATATTTAAAAGACCTAGAGTTAATGGAGAAACAACTCCTCTACAACAGATGATTTGATATCTTCCAATCTGTCATTACCTATAATGTACTCCTTCATATACACGTGTGTGTGTACATATATACACTTTTTTCTGGTTTACTTTCTCTCATATATTCAGAGTGGAAATCTGAATATATTGTTTTAGATTGTTTTAGATTGCAACTGAAATATCACCTTACCGAAGGTTCTCATTTAAGTAAAACAATAATCCAAAATATCATCAGCTGATTTGCACTCAAACTTGACTAAAGTTTACTATAGCTTTAATTACAAAATCAATCTACAAGCTCATTGAACAACTGCAGCATTTTAGTAAGACCACATGTTAATTGTTTTCCAGTAGAATAATTTATGAGCTAAGATGAAGTCTTTTCCTGGGGGATGGTTCTTCTTCTTCTTCATCAGGATAATACACTAAGCCAGCGAAAGTTCCCTTATTACTGATGTAACCAGGCTTACAATTTTTTAAGAGGACCCATTAGAATTTGCTGGTGATATGTGAGATATTATAGATTTTTATGAGAAAAAAAATCATCTATCATCAAAATTGAAGTTAAGCTGTTGGGACCATTTCTTTAAAGATTTCACAGAATTCTGCCTTTTGGGTAACTGCAGTTACACCCAGTGTACAGCACTTGTTGAGTTTATTATACCAGGGACTTCCAGTAGTTGTTCTGGCAAAAATAAGTTGGACTCAAACTGGACAATTTGGTAGCATCCAAAATGACATTGATTTTTAGAAACATGGGGGTGTGTGGAACAAAATGTTATCAACTACCTTCCAATATGCTTTTCTATGGAAGATACTTGAAGAACACTTTCTGCCTCATTAGTGAGGTTGTCACTGTCTCAGTGCTGAGGCAAGTTTAAAACTAGTAATTAAGAAATAATAATTCTGAGTGAAGTGACATTTGATACCTAGAAGTCAATTTGTCCCAGGAAGTCTCTGTAAGTGTCAGCATCAGCATGCAGCATATGAAGATTTTCCAGAGACAAAAAAAAAAAGAATATATTTTGAAGGCTGCTTTTTTAAAAAAAAAATTAAAAGCACATTCCATGTATGATGATGAATTTAAAATAATGGAGGCGAATAGTTAAGAGGTTCAATTTTTTAGAACAGCAAGTTAACTATAAATGTTTTGATGTTAGTTTACTCATCTATGATCTGAAATCATGCTAAAATGAGGAAAATGTCCCTAAACTACAATTAATTTTATTGGGAAAAATATATCTAAAATAGAAATACCAACTATACTCTTTAGGTTACCTTTGTGTTTTGGGTCCATTTTTTTCTGGAATTGTTTATATTGAAGCAGTTTCCACTGGTTTGGAGAGATTTGTGTAGTTGTTTTTAATTTTGGCTATTTTTTTTGAAAAGATAGACTGTGTATATATGAAGTATAGTTTTTCCATAAAGCAGATGTTTATTTTGTATTAAAAATACCACTGTACCTGTTTTATACCATTTATATACATGTGGTGATAGTAGTGCTTAACTGTAAAATTCAAGAATTAAAATATGACCCTCCAATGTAGAAAATGAAAATTAAAATAAATAAAAAAAAATCAATCTACATAATTTCAATGGAAGACCTTCCAGCCCAGTGTCTTTGTCTGTCTTAGCTAGCCCTGGATTCTCTATTCCAATATGGTCTTTGTCAATAGGAGGAGATTAATGTATATCTTTATATATGCAGTCATTATGAATAAACTTTATTGTAAAGCTATTGCCAGAATGGTCTACAATAATAAGGTTCTCATAGCCTTTAGTAAAGTCATGCTCTAGAACAAGCACATACCACACGCATTATTTCTAAAATTCGTCAAAAACATTTAATTTTTTTTTAGTTACTTGAAAAGCTACAGAGAGAGGAGAGAAAATGGACAGATGGAAAGAAGGAGAGAGAGAGAGAGAGAGAGAGAGATTGGTCTTTCATCCACTTATTCATTCCCCAAAGGATCACAGCAGCCTGCGCTGGGCAAGCTGAAGTCAGGAGACAGGAGTTTCTTTCATATCTTCCACATGGCTGCAGGGCCTCAAGCACTTGGGCCATTTTTGTTGCTTTCCCAAGCACATCAGCACAGAATCAAAACTGAAACAAGAACCCTCAGTGACCAAATGTGGAAGAGTTTAAGACACAAAATAAGTTACAAAAATATTCAATTTCATCCCTTGCTCAACTTAAGTCAATATCTTTATACTGATAAACTGAGGGACTAAATAGAGAATTAAAAGAGAAATTATTATAGCTCTTCTTTAAAGAAAAATCCAAATGAATGAATGTGTCAAGAATTTGGGACACAGCACACAGCCAATAGAACATCAATTATTGTTGCTACTGGATGGATGACACCTAAAATTATTGCAAGAAAAAATTCAGGAGATGTCATATTTGTGCATCCTCAAAATATTCAAAATAAATGTTTATTAATTACAAGAGGAGAAATTATATGCTAAAGTGGAGAAAGTAGGTACCTCGCATTAAAAGAGGAATTCATGTTAGAATCGTCAATGATAAGACATATCACATCATTTACCTTCAGGCGTAACACATTGAGACATTACAGTATTCAACTCAGTGGTATGCTTAAAACTGATTCTAATCATGACAGACCATCAGATGTCTCCAAGTCTACCCCTATTCTACAAAATTACCAACATTCTTCAACTTTTTGAAGATTTTAAAATTTGTTTTTATTGCAAAGTCAGATGTAGAGCGAGGAGGAAAGACAGAGAGGAAGATCTTCAGTCTGCTGATTGACTCTCTAAGCGACTGCAATGGCAAGAGTTAAGCTTATCTGAAGCTGGAGCCAGGAGCCAGGAGTTTCTTCCAGGTCTCCCACATGGGTGCAGGGTCCCAAGGTTTGGGCCATCCTAGACTGCTTCCCCAGGACACAAGCAGGGAGCTGGATGGGAAGCAGGGCCGCCGGGATTAGAACCAGCGCCCATATGGGATCCTGGGGCTTTCAAGGTGAGGACGTTGGTCACTAACCCACCGTACCAGGTCCCAACATTCTTCAATTTAAAAAAAATGAAGCCATGAAAGCAAAAATTGAGAAGACTGAGATAATATCACCGACCAACGCAATGCAGGATTCGGGAATACCGGCAAGACAAAAATAGGACACATTAGTGACGGAAAAACAGAATCTGTGCTTCTTACAGATACTGTTTCAATGTAAACTCTAATATTTTGAGCAGTTATACTATGAATATATGACATTTAATAAGGAAAATATCTGGAGTTATGCACAGTGGGGTGAAGATAAACACTGTTGGCTTACTATATACTTTTTTGTGTAAAATGGGAAGATAGGATCAGTATGTTCACCCTGATTGAACATTACTTAACATTTACATAAATTGAAACGTCATGTGTTATCCAACACTATGTACAATTTTATGTATTTGCTGAACTTCAAGAATAAAATATTACAGTCCCTGGGGCAGTAGCCTAGTGACTAACTCACCTTGCACATGCCAGGATCCCATGTGGGCACCGGTTCTACTCCAGGTAGACCTGCTTGCCCTTCAGCTCCCTGCTTGTGGCCTGGGAAAGCAGTTGAGGACGGCTCCTGGCTCCTGGCTTCAGATTGGCTCAGCTCCGGAAGTTGTGGCCACTTGGGGAGTGAATCATTGGACAGAAGATCTTCCTTTACAACACAAAACAAAATAAATCTAAAACAACAACAAAATACCACTTAAAAAGAAGAGTAAAACATTTCTTAAATGGACAAGCAGGATGAAACCAAAAAATAAGCAAAGACAGAATATAAGTTAAAATAAGAAAAACTAGATATGGGATATACAAGATCAATTCTGTAGGCTTTAGAACTTTCCTGTGAATTAAAAATTACCCAAAAATAAAATCTTAGTTTTTAGAAAAGAAAATTGTTAATGAAATTTTTAAAAAGAAGTTGAAAGCATGGATAATATACCTGCAATAAATTTCATTTTCCAATTGTTTAGCAGAATGTGTAATACTTCCCTATAAACTCATTGTAAAACCATTCCTTTAAAATGGTCAAACTTTCAGCAGATCATTCACAAAAGGTGGCAGGAGGGAAGCGTGATGCGCTGTATTATTATAATCAGGGAGCTGCACACGAAAGTCAGGATGAAATGCGTCCTCACGTGCAGTAGCAGTGCTGCAGATAAAAGAACGTTAAATATTTGAGAGAATGTAGAGAAAGTGAGACTCACACATTGCTGGTAGGATGTACAATAGTAAAATTCTATTGAAAATAATTTAGCAATAACTGTAAAGTTTATTATGCATCTTACATAACAAATAAATCACCTCATAGTCAAATAATTGGTTATTACTTAGTAATAGAAAAGAAAGGCATGCAGGAACCTGGCTGAACGTTAAAAATAACAAAGAGGCTTGAACAAAGAGGCTTGATTTGAAAAGGGAACTGATGGTTATAAAAAAGCAAAAAATAAGTAAAACAAGAACAATCATTAAAATAGGAAGTGATGAGTGAGAATTAATTTTGTGAAAGAAAAAGAACATTTAATACTTTATATCATCATGAAGGTAATGGAATCTCATGGGGTTTGGAAACTGTCAAAACGCAATAATTCTTAACACATATAGTGAATGAATGTTACTGTCCATGTATTTTTTCCAAAATACCATGATGGCTAAAAATATCCTAATGCATGGGCAATCACAGTAGTCATAAATGTACTAAAAAAAAAAAAGAGTTAAAATGTAGTCGGCAAACAAGGTTTAAGAATTCTCCTGGGACCAGCGCCATAGTTCAACAGGTTAATCCTCCACCGTGTGGTTCCAGCATCCCGTGTGGAAGCCAGTTCATGTTTCAACCATTTCACGTCCAATCACCCACTCTGCTGTGGCCTCTGAAAGCCGCAGAGGATTGCCTGAGTTCTTGGGAACCTAAACTCCCACGGGAAACTTGGAAGAGGCTCTTGGCTCCCGCTTTGGATCAGCTCAGCTGCAGCCATTCTGCACATCTGGGGAGTGAGTTAGTAGAGGGAAACTCTTTCTTCTGTGTCTATGCTTCTCTGTGTAAAACTGCCTTTCCAATAAAAATAAATAAATCCTTAAAAAAAGATGATTTCTTGTATGTACATGAAAGGTTTAAAATAAAATAAAAATACTATAGGTACAATCTTATTGATTTTATTAATATCACAGAAAACATACGTTAATGCAGAAGTAATGCTAAAAATAAAGTCATGAATTAGCATATACATTTTATACACCAACACAATTGAAAATTTAATGAAAGTATTGCACTTATGTGGCTAAGGAAGTTATAGATATATGAGAACAACTTACAGAAACAGAGATCAATAGCTACAACTACCTGTTTTGTGCTAATTTAGGCAACATAAAGATTCAGTGAAACAAAAATCTGAATGGAGACACCTAAAACCAAGTTTGAAAATTAGCTCTAAGCTTAACTGTTCATATAAGCCAATGTATGGAGGTTTTTCTAAATGTTCTTGGAAAAATGTACATTATGTAGAAACTATGAGTGGATTTCAAAAGTATTTTGCAGGGCTGAGCACAATGATTCCACTGGTTAACCCTCCTTGAGGCACCACTATCCTTATGGATGTCAGTTTGTGTTCTGGCTGCTCCGCCTCCCATCCAGCTCCCTGCTTGTAGCCTGGGAAAGCAAAAGAGCATCACCCAAAAGAGCATCATTCATGTAGGAGACCTGGAAGAAACTTCTGGTTGTTGGCTTAGCATTGGCTCAGCTCTGTCTGTTGTGTTCACTTGGGCAGTGAACCAATGGATAGAAGATCTCCTTTCTGTCTCTTCTTCTCTTTGAGATTTACCTTCCCAATAAAAATAAGTACATCTTTAAAAATAATAAATAATCTTGTAGCACAATATACATAGTTTTGTTCATTTTTCCTTGAACTTTTGAAGCACAGTTATAATGTATTCTATTTAAACATATTAAACATTAGAAAACGACGTGTGATGAAACACACACACACTTAATAGTAATTAGGGAAGATAATATGGGTAAGATTTTCCAAGTCTATAAACTGCAGAGATATTGAAATGTATCTAAGAAGGATTTAAAGGACTCATCTTGGTCTTTTGATAAAAGTCAAAGGTGGAAACGATTGAGTCTCTAATAAAAACAGATACAGATGAACTAAACTTAGCCTATCTCATTTTGAATGATAGAAATAATGTTTATTTGTTTAGCATAGGAATTATTGATAATTTCCATGTTTTTGCTAAGTAAAATATACCTGGACCTGTCCAATTTAGAAAGGTCTGTGGAGGAAGGGGGAATAATGTGAAAATACGTTTAAGTATGGCACTAATAAAATAAACCATAAATTTTATTTTTTTAAAGATTTATTTAATTTTATTGTAAAGTCCGATATATAGAGAGGAGGAGAGACAGAAAGGAAGATCTTCTGTCCATTGATTCACTTTCTAAGCTGCCACAATGGTCGGAACTGTGCTGATCTGAAGCCAGGAACCAGGAGTCTCTTCTAGTCTCCAACATGGGTGTAGGCCATCCTCGACAGCTTTCCCAGGCCACAAGCAGGAAGCTGGATAGGAAGCGAGACTGCTGGGATTAGAACCAGTGCCCATATGGGATCCTGGCACATGCAAGGCAAGGACTTTATCCACTAGGCTACCACACTGGGCTCCATTTTATATTTTTTAAAAAGTAAATTATTTTTATTGGAAAGGCAGATTTACAGAGAGAAGGAGAAGCAGTGAGAAAGATCTGTGCAATGATTTCACACCCTCAAGTGGCTGCAACAACCCGTAGTGAGCTGATTCTAAACCAGGAGCTGGGAGCTTCTTCCAGGTCTCCCACATGAATGCAGGGTCCCAAGGCTTTGGGTGAGCTTCAACTGCTTTACCAGCCTACAAGCAGGGAGCTGGATAAGAAATGGAGCAGCCAGGACACGAACCTGAACCCCTGCTCATATGGGATCCTAGTGAATGCAAAGTGAAAATCTATCAACTCAGCTATTATTCCTGGCCAAGAAATAGCCACAAAGTTTAATTATAGTAAGACTCATCCTCCAATATGATGATGAATAAATCAATGTATGTGTGGACATTTTCACTGAAGTAACTGAGTGATAAAACTGAAATCAGGTCAATCTTAGTTTCAAATCAAGATTTTAAGATTGCAGTTTTCAATATCCATTGAAGAGAATATTTGAAAACAATATTTGTGAGTTTAGAAAAAATAAATGTCAAAATTTATAGACAAAAGAAGACACAATTCTCTGGGGTGAGGCTGTATAAGGCCTAAGACTCAAGGGACATAAGTGGCATTCAGGGTTTAAAAACACATTTATAGTAGGTGACGAAGTCACAAGTGATCACAGTAAGAAAAAAATTGGCAATGTAGCTAAAAAGTCACTCTGATCACAGAAAAAAATTTTTCCAGTGAGCTCTGACTTATAATGAAAAAAAAAAAATAACCAGCAAGACAAAAATGTATACCGAACCGAACCTTGTAACTACAAGATCAATCAAAGAAGGTTAAATGCCAGAATAGACTGTAACACAGCATGCTAACAATACAAGGGTTTTAAAGATGGGTTTGTAATAAATGTACAGAAAGAAATAGTTCAACCTGAGTTGTGATGTTAATACCAAAGACATCAAGTAGAATCATGTAGGAAGTGAATTTTGGTCTTATTTTCTTTTGCAAGAAGAGCAATCTTTAATTGGGAAGTTCTCACTAACTGCAAAAATTGAAAATAACTCTTCAAGTCTCTAGAAAATAAGTGAAAGAGGAAACCAGGAACCCACAGATGGATGAATTCCTCCATTTCCAAAAAGGTAACACTAAAGATGCCCTAAATTATAGCACCTATTATAAACTCCCCAAATGTCGAATCCAGATTACAAAACAGATGGTTCGTGAACATTCACAAAAGGGAGCATACAACATTTGGGCTCAGCATGATCTCGGTAAATGAAACATGGCAAACTAAATTTATTTCCTTTTTTGATAAGCTACCAGACTGTGAGATGAGAGGAATATCTCAGAATATATCACATCTGGATTTGAGAAGAAATTCCTAGCAAGATTTTCAGCTGTCTTCGCAAACAAGCTACAGCAATGTGGACCTGCTGAGAGAATGCTGGATGGACGTTGCCTGCTTCGGTGCCCATACCCAGGGTGATTGCTTATGACTCAGTGTCAGGCAGGTGGAAACTGTGCTGCAGTATGTCCCAGCATTCTGTTCCTGGCCCTGCTTTGCTCAACCTATTTATCAGTGTTTGTACGAGCTCTTAGTGCAGCTGTTTGCAAATGTATCAATGCAGAAGAGAACTTCACTAACATTGGCTCAGCAGCTGTTATGTGTTTGCCGTAATGCATATATTATCAAATGTATTCTTATAATAAACATATACATTATGAGGCATTAGTTCCACTTTAAATGGAAGGAAATTGGAACTAGGGGTTGAAATTTTATTACATAATTAGTGTACAATCAAGCAAAAAAGGATTTGCAAAAGTCTATGTTATGCTCTTCCACTGTATTATATTATTTCAAAATAAAGACCAACAGCCAAATGTGATCATCATGAGACTTATTGCTGCCCTCTGAAACATTAAAAATTGAACTAAATGTGATTTGATTAATGGAGGGAATTATTATATAATAATCTTCAGTGAGCTGTCTATATCTAAATTTATGAGTGAAGATGTGTGTTACATGTGAAGTGAAGCAGATAAAATCAGAAATTTTGAGAAAATATTCATGGCTGTAAAACCAGTATATGACTAGTTAGTTGTCCAATAGAAGACATTTAAAGTTACTATATTGTTTTTAAAATCATAGGGGTAATGACAGTAAAAATCCCAGAGTTTAAGTCATCAGGTACAGAAGCAAAAATTAGTGATAGTAAGAACAATTTATGGCATTTTTATAAATAACATGACACTTGAAAGAAATGATTATTCCATTTTGGAGGAAAACAAATACCCTGTAATTGGAAAAACAACAATTGTGGTCATTTTTCTGGTCTATTTTGTATGTTTTTTCCCCTTAATGTGTTTTCATTCTCTTGGAAGGCAGACAGCATGGAAGAGACATTCCAACTTTTACTTCATTCTCATTTTAAAAAAAAAATCCACACTAGTCAGAGTACCACCAGGTTAAAGCCAGCAACTTAAAATTCTGACTTTCCCAAGTGTGTAGCATGAGCCTGAGCTCTTGAAACCTCATTTTCTGCACCCTAGAATGGATTAGAAGGAAATTGGATTAGAGACAGAGTAACAGGATTCAAACCAGGCAATCTCATATGCATGCCAAGGGCTCATGTGGCAACTTAATGTGCTATACCATAGAGTCCTCCACTGTATTGAGATGTATATTGTTTTCATTGACTAGGAAGACGGAAGAGTAGACAACCAGAGATAGCATTTCTATCCTTCCTTATACTTACTTTCCTTGTACCGTCTCATTCTCCCAAGCTTTCAATTTATTCTGAAATGACTATGTTGAGAAATGATGGGTAAAAACTGCTGCCCGCAACATAGTTATCGCAAGTGGGCACTCACAAGAGTTCTGGCTGCTCCATCTCTGCTAGCTACCTGTTAATGGCCTGGGAAGCAGCGAAAAAATGGCCAAAGTCCTTGGACTCTTGCTGTCTATGTCAGAAATAGAAGCTTCTAGCTCCTGGCTGCAGCCTGGCCCAGCCACTGGACTGCTATCATTCGGATAGTGAACCAGCAGGTAGCAGACTTCTCTGTTTCTCTCTCTCTCTCTCTCTCTCTCTCTCTCTCTCTCTCTCTCTCTCCCTCAGTCTTTCTCTCTCTCTCTTTCTCCCTCTCTTGCACTCTATCAAATTTCTTTTTTTCAAATATATGAATAAGGACCTGGTATGGTCGCCTAGTGGTTAAAGTTCTTGCCTTGCATGCGCCAGCATCCCATATGGGCCCAGGTTTGTGTCTCAGCGGCCCTGCTTCCCATCCAGCTCCCTGCTTGTGGCCTGGGAGAGCAGTAAAACAGCCCAAAGCCTTTGGATCCTACATGCATGTGGGAGACTGGTAAGAAGTCCCTGGATCCTGCTTCGTATCAGTGCAGCTCCAGCCACTGGGGCTACTTGGGGAGTGAATCAATGGACGAAAGATCTTTCTCTTTGTCTTCCCTCCTCTCTGTATATCTGATTTTGTGATAAAAATAAATAAATCTTTAAAAAATATATATGTAATTTTAAATGTAAACCACACTACCAAGAGATTATATATTTATAGCCTAGTAGTATTTAGATACTATGTAATGCACTACCAATGAATTAAAATAGAGTAAGCATATAATTTATCATTCTTTTTAATTTTAATATTTATTTTTATTTATTTTTGTTTTTATTGGAAAGGCAGATACATAGAGAGAATTAGAGACAGAGAAAAAAGTCTTCCATCTGTTGGCTCACTCCCCAAGTGCCTGCAAATGCCGCAGCTGAGCTGATCCCAAGCCAGGAGCCAAGGACTTCGGAACCTCCCATGCAGGTGCAGGATCCCAAGGCTTTGGATCATCCTCTACTGTTTTACCAGCCCACTAGCAGGGAGCTGGATGGGACATGAACCAGCAAGGACACAAACCTCAACTGGCGCCCATATGGGATTCTGGAGGTTGCAAGGTGAGGATTTAGCCCCTCACCCATCATGCCGGGCCCATTCACTTATTCATTCATAATATGTCAGTGTTCTACATTATCATACCTGCTTTTCTTTGTCATCACATCTCTAATTTTGTCCCAATATAAACCGTGTATCTTTTCTTTTTTTTTTTAATTATTTAACTTCATTAATTACATTGTATTATGTGACACAGTTACTTAGGTACTTGGGTTCTCCCCACCCCTCCCCAAACCCTCCCACCATGGTGGATTCCTCCACCTTGTTGCATAACCACAGCTCAAGTTCAGTTGAGATTCCCCCATTGCAAGCGTATACCAAACATAGAGTCCAGCATCTTATTGTCCAGTCAAGTTCAACGGCTTCTTAGGTATACCCTCTCTGGTCTGAAGACAGAACTAGCAGAGTATTATCCCAGTCAATTGAAAGCTCCATCATACCATCAGCAAAAATTTACATCATTATGAAATTAATTGACATAGTAATGAGTAACCAACATGTTAAAAGTAAATGCGAGTTCCCAGCCACCTTCTGTGACCACCTCACCTATACTTCAATTTAGTTTATACACAACATATAACATTCAAAACATAACATGTTATACATAACATCATATCATCTTAAATTAAGGCAAACATGTGGTATTTAACCTTTTGTGATTGGCTCATTTCCCTTAGCATTATGGTTTCCAGTTTGGCCCATTTGGCCACAAAGAACTGCATTTTGTTTTTTTTAATAGCTGAGTAGTATTCCATGGAGTAGATGAACCATAGCTTTCTTATCCAATCCTCTGTTGATGGGCATTTTGGTTGCTTCCATGTTTTTGCAATTACTGATTGTGCTGCTATGAGCATAGGAGTGCATGTTGGTTTCTCATAAAACAATTGTTTGTGTATCTTTTCTTTTAAACAGTTTTCTAACTATTTCAATCACTCTTATTTGTTAATTATATTCAATTCCTTTCCTTTTATATCACTGCAGCCTAACATGGCCTTATCATTTTCAATTCCAAAATTTGCACTATGTTCTTCATCATTTCATTAGGTACCCACCAACTTGTATCATGTCCTATTTTACTAACATGTTTTTTTCCTCCCGAGGATAGGGATAATAGTGGAGAAATTTATGATGCCTCATAAGAAAACTACTTAGTCCATTAGTTATTATATTAGATAATATTTGTAAATGCTTCCAAAGGCTTAAAAATATTTAGAAGTTTGAAATGTCTAGTTTTTATTCAAAGTACAATTGGCCACAATGGCCGGAGCTGAGCCAATCCGAAGCCAGGAGCCAGGAGCTTCTTCCGGGTCTCCCAGGCATGTGCAGGGTCCCAAGGCTTTGGGCCGTCCTAGACAGCTTTCCCAGGCCACAAGCAGGGAGCTGGATAAGATGTGGGGTTGCCGGGATTAGAACAGCACCCATGTGGGATCCCGGGCGTGCAAGGCGAGGACCTTAACCACTATGCTATCATGCCGGGCCCACATTTGGTTGATTTTAATATTCAATAATCAATTTAAAAGTAAATTAGTAAAAGTAGAGTGAAAGTATCAGAATGATAAATATAGAAATAAATAAAACTAAAACCAGTTTTTGACACATTTATGACCAATTAAAAAAAAAGTATCTGTTTGAAAGTGTTACAAAGAGAAAGGGAGACACACACACACACACACACACATTGTTGCTGGTTCATTCCCCAGATGGCCAGAATGACAACACTGGCCCAGAGTGAAGACAAGAACCAGGAGCTTCGCCTAGGCCAGGTTTCCTGCTTTTTCCCTGTTAACAACAGGAGCCAGATGAGAAGTGAAGCAGGAAGACCTTGACAGCGCACGTATGGGATACTGGCTTTTCAGAGACAAGTTTACCCAGTAGGCAACAATGGTCAACGCTACTCTTTCTTATTTCTTTTCTTTTTTTTAGTTTTAACTAAGATACACTGAAGGACTTCACTGAAGGAATGAAAGTCTTTTCTACAGGATGTGTTGGAACATCTGAAGCATGATACACAATAAACTACATTAATCCTTCGCTAGCATCAAACACAATGGAATAAACAGAAGTGAACCAGGGGCATGAATATAAATGGTGAAACAAGTAAACAAACCCAGAGTACAAAATTAAGATCAATTGTGCTTTGAAAGATATTGTTAGGAAAACAAAAGGAAGACGCAGAGACCACATTTGTAGCACATATACCTAGCAAAACATTTATATTCAAAAATCATAAAGACATCTCATATCAAGCAAATAAGAAAAACAAGCATTTGAAAGGCACAGAAATGTTTTAAGAGATAAAACAATATACAAGAGGTCAAAATACTTACAGATTGTCAACATATTGCTAGTCATCAGAGAAATGCAAGTGAATAGCTCCCTAAGAGGGGTTTTCTCCTTCTCAGTAAGAGGGAACAAATGTGTTGGGTTTAACATACCATTGGAAATGAAATTTAAAAATCAAGCAGAATGTAGGGAACTAGTTTATGGAAAATATGGTGTCAGGCGAGGAGTGACTCTGAACACGGTAAGAAGGAAAGCAGCAAGGTGGACTGCTCCAATTCCCTCTCCTGAACTCGGAACGTGACATCACAAGAAGGACTCATAAACTCCAGTAGAGTTTTCACATTTGAGAAGGACAAGAGTCCAGAGAAAACAGGAAGTCAACAGTTGATAAAGTACCACAAAAGAGAGACCTAGATAGAAAAATGGAGAAATCAGCACTGTCTACTTTGAGTCTTAGGCTGTGCAGAGATCTGTAAGTGTGTGAGGAGACTACCTAAGGTTGAAGGGGAATGAATACAAGAACAGTGTTCAGTGCTCACAAAGGATTGGAAACAGTGCTTGCTTCAGTCTGTCCTTATTCAGGCTGCAATGAGCCAAGCACACAAAAAACACCTGCCTCTGTTTGGAGGTGTTCTTCATCCTGGAGGAAGCTTTATTCCTTCCCAACTTAACACATCCTAGCAGGAAAGCCTGAAAGTATTACATTATTTTTAAAATAAGTTAATATATATTTGACTAAAGGTACACAAATTCCTGGCACTCCACGTAATAGAAGAGAGATGCCTAGGAGCCATGCAAAAGTCAATAGATACTTTGAAGAGAAAAAGACAAGGAAATAAGATGCTTAATATGAACAAAAAACAAAGAATTGAAACTAACTGTAACTGACAGATATTAGAATTTGTAGTCAAAATATTAAGACAGTTATCATTGACTCTATACTCTCAAGATACAGATAAAAACTAAAAGGTTTAAAGTGATAAATTTACCAGGTGTGGTTAAAACAGAATCAATAATGAAGACTAAAATTTATTGAACTTGAAGTCACAGCAAATAGAAACTATGTAAATGGAAACACTCCATAAAGCATAACATAACAAGTAAATAGAATATGACAGGAAACCATGTATCATAATAGGTGCGTGATTAGATTCTCACAGTGATAGAAATTTTAAAAATATTTGAATAGAGTCAAATTTTGGTGAAGATGGTAATTCCACACATCAAGAGTTCAAGAAACCTAGGCAAAGAAAGTATTTTAAAAAATGGCACTAAGGCATATTGCAATTACAGTATTCAAAATCATGATTGAAGACAAAATCATGAATGCAGCCACATAAAATGCATTTGTGGGTACAGAAGATGAAATCTGATATCAAAAAAATCATGGGAACAAATCCAACTGGGAAAGCAATAGAGCAGCATCTGTAAACAAATGAAAGAAGATTGTAACCTATAAGGGCAAATCTAGCTAGATATCTTTCAAAAATTAAGAGCAAAACAGAAAAAATCCACATTCCTTCACATCTTGACCCTCCCTGATGTAGCTGGAGAAGCATATGGATCTGCTTCCCTCTCAACTGTACAAACTAGATTGAAAGTTACAAAATAAAATTTTAGCAAGAATAAATAAGGACATTTCTAGACACATGAAAACTGAAAGAATTCACTAGCAGACTCAGTATGAAAAATGGTAATAGAAGGCCTTTAGGCATAAGGAAAGTAAACTACATGAAAACATGTACTTGGCATACAAGAAACAAGAGCACAGGAAGTGGGCACTGTGTGAGCCACACCAACCCCCAGACTAAAACCGGACAGCGGGATTATTGCTTACAGAGCAACAGCGTCAGCCTGCCTTCAGTCTGTGCACAGCGTACTTGGCACCCCTCTCTTCTGCATCTCTTACTGCAGATTCATGCTCCATGCTTCCAAAGAGGGATTCTCTATTCCAACAGCCTTTCTTTTTCTTTTTTTTAATTATTTTTTTATTATTATTATTGGAAAGCTGGATATACAGAGAGGAGAGACAGAGAGGTAGATCTTCCTTCCGATGATTCACTCCCCAAGTGAGCTGCAACGAGCCAATGCGCGCCGATCTGAAGCCGGGAACCAGGAACCTCTTCCCGGTCTCCCACGCGAGTGCAGGGTCCCAAAGCTTTGGGCCATCCTCGACTGCTTTCCCAGGCCACAAGCAGGGAGCTGGATGGGAAGTGGAGCTGTCGGGATTAGAACCGGTGCCCATATGGGATCCCGGGGCGCATTCAAGGCAAGGACTTTAGCCGCTAGGCCACGCCGCCGGGCCCCAGCCTTTCTTTTTTCATCTTTTGTTGTTATTAATATCTTTTATGATACACTTGTGTAGGTAGAAGTATTCCCCCAAACCCTCTCCCTTATTCCTTCCCATAATCCCATCTAATCTTTTCTCCCCATATTATTACAATGGTATAGTCTTTCAGTAGCAGTTATAATCAACATCCTTTCTTAAATACACTTTTCCCAATTACCTGGATTAGAACAGTCACCCATATGGAATACCGTTCAAGGCAAGACCACTGTGCTGAACCCCTGTTTCATTTATTTTTAAATGGTTTATTTGTTTACTTGAAAAACAGAGTGAGAGAGAGAGAGAGAGAGAGAGAGAGAGAGAGAGAGAGAAAGTCAATCTACTGATCCACTCTCCAGGTGGTCACCACAGCCAAAACTGGTCTGGTTGAAAGCCAAGAAACAGGAACTTCTTCCTGATCTCCAAAAAGGGTGGCAGCCGGACAAGCACTTGGGCCATTTTCCTGTGCTTTCCTAGATACTTTGTCAGGGAGTTGGATCAGAATTGAAGCAACCAGGGCTCAAGCTGGTGTCCCTATGAGACGCTGATGTAACATGCAACAGCCTTACCTGCTATGTCATGGTGCCAGACCCGAGTTCTTTCATTTCTTGGCTATCATGTGCAAAGATGAAAAGAGCATTCATGCACAAATAGGGAAAATTTATGTTTTAATATATTTGTTGTGAAAAGCTAGGTACACAACAGCTAAGCAAATGTATACTTTTAGGGCAGGAAATCATTTTCAGAAGCTTCTGTGCAGTTTTTCAACGCTGAGAGCACTGAGAATTCCAGTTGCCTAATCTCTTCAACACATGACAGGGACAGTATTTGTAATATTAGCCATCTAATGCATGTATTTTTGTGTCTTCTCATGATTTTATTTTTCAAAATGCATGCGTTAAACTGTAACATAAACCAAGAAAATGTGGAAACGATCACTGTAGAATTGAATGATTTTTTTGGAAAGTGAATACATCATGTAAATAGTTATCAGTTTAAGAAGTAACAGAGAAAGTGTACATGGTTAAGACAATCTAATCTATTGAAGTGGTACCAATAAGAGATAATTAGAATAAGGATCTGAATACTGTAGAAATCCCCATCTATACGAAATCATACCATAAAATTCAAAAAATTCAAAATAAAAATTTGACAACAAAAAAAGAATTAAATGACAAAATAATATAAAAGATTCTATGTGATGGAATATTACTCTCAATAAAGAATGAATTGTTGAGACATATAACCATGTGAATAAACATGAAAATTAATGTGATGAATGAAAAAGACTAAATCTAAGAGAACATTCCACTGATAGATTAGAAAGAGGAAGTGGGGCCATAAAACATGGCAGGCATCATAAAACATTAAATATCTTGACTGTGCTACATGTAGGCCTGTATTTTTATCATTTATCAACTTGGGCTTCCAAATGAACAAAATACTTACACACAAATCCTATCTTACTGATTCTTACATTGATTCAAGTTTAATTTTCTTTGGCACTGTCACATATACAGTTCTTGCCATCTAAGTTAATTCTCTTCTCATACCTTTACTCAGCCTTGGTACTACAATGATATGATACATTATTACGGAACTTTCTCATATTTGGCTGTAAATGATATAGTACCCTGGGTTAGAAGCCAGAATGTGCTTTAAGCTATTTTCTTTCAAAACTTCTACTATGTTAAGAGATTTATTTTTGTAGCTTCCAATATGTGACACTGGCTGCGTTTAGCTTTCTCATCTTGCTGAGGAAGGGAAGTAGCAATATGCTATAATGGATATTCATTGCCTCCGTGCAATTACCATCTGAACCACATGGATCAGACTGAATCCTATCACCCAAAGCCTTCTGCTTTGTGTGTGAAACCCATCAAAATGATAATCCGAGAGAAAAGGCAGAATTTAGCAGGTTTCCGGAACAGAGGCCTGCTCTCAGGGCATTATTATGTAATGAGAGTTTGTTCTCACAAAGTAAGGCTTTTAACTAGCAGTTTGAGTTGCCAAATGTGGACTCCCACTGGAATGCTCTGTTAACACTGGAAAATGCAATTGTACAGTGGTCAGGGACATGAAAGGTACATGACAGAGGCAGCCATATTTTTCTCTCCATCTCATGGGATTCATGAAAACATATTTAGCTCTTGCTTTTATAATCAGATGACACTTTCCTTGTCACTGAAAGCATTTTTCACTTGTTCAAAATAGTTCAGAAGTTGTGACATAGCAAATTATGCTGCTATCCATGAGGGTGACAGTTCATGTCCTGGCTGCTCCACTTTTGATCCAATTCTCTGATAATATGCCTGGAAAATAAAGTAAGAATAGCCCAAGTGCTTGGGTACTGCACATACCTGGGATACTCCTAGGGAACCTCTTGGCTTCAGATTGGTGCAGCCCTGGCTATTGTGGTCATTTGGGGGTGTACCAGTTAGTGGAAGACTTCTCTCTCATTAGCCACACTGAAATCTTACACATCAAATAAAATATGCATAATGGTTTGAAAAAAAATCACAGTGAGATTGGTTGAAGGAATGTGGATGGAATTTTCAGAGACAGAGCTGGATTTGTATACTGGCAGTATTGAGTTGCTCTGAGCATTCACCATTTTTAGAACTTCATGCATTTTCTTCAGAAAAATGAGGATGCACACACTCACCTGATACTATGCAACAAATATAATATGCATGAAGTTCTGGACATAGGACTTCATGTTCTCTAATATAAAACATAGATATATTTTCCAAGATGTAGCTTGTACACATATGGCAGATTTGGGGAATTATATTTCAAAGAACTTATTTCAAATTAAGAACTAACCGTGTTAGGGTTTTTTGTTTTTCATTAATTAACTACAGAGGAAAAATCTATCAGATTGAAAACCTAAAACAACAACAACAACAACAACAAACTGGTTTGAAAGAAAAGACTTACTACCTCTGTGAGTACTGCCAAATGCTGTGCATGGGGAAAGCCAACTAACTGCCAGGTGTAATGATGAAGCATTATGTTTTTAAGACAAATGTAGATGTAGTACGATTTGAAAAACTCAGATATCTTAAACTCACTTAAAGCAATTGTGAGTTGACATGAACTAATGACTGTAATAACCATTAAAATTAATGAGTGTTGGAAAGAGTTCATTCTTTGATTCAGCAGGAACTCTGCAGAATCTTCTTTGAGGTAATGATGAGGGGTAATTCCTAACTCATTTATTCAATCTTATATTTTGGAAGTGATGAGAGTGATGACTACGTTATCACTGTGATGGCAGATTGAACTCCCTGAACCTAACTTGGTATAGGCAAACAAACTGCTCAGGATTATTTTGCTGTATTAACAATGCAGCACAATATTTCATTTTTAATAGTAAAGCAATATATGTTCTACAGAGCAGGCATGTGAAGAGAAATCGCAGGCGTTGAATTCGGTTTTCCAGCCTTAATGTGTACTTTATTTACATTCATGGAACAAGTATTTAACTTTATCATGTCTACCTCTTTACTTTGAAAGTGGAGATACAGATAGGTAGCCCACAGGGCTGTTAAGAGAATTAAAATAAAACTATAAATAGTCTACAGTGCAGTAAGTACTCAACAAATAATAATTATCTTGTTAACACATGAAAGAGGCCATTTACCATCCAATGCTTCCTTTACTAATATAATTTTTCTCATTTCACTTTGAAATGTACGTTTCCACTAATTCATTATTAATATGCATAACTATTGTTAAGGCATAATCATTGTATAGGGCTTTGAAAAATTAACCAAGGACAGAATAACAAAATAAGTATTTTTCTTCTTGTTTCTAGGGACAAATTTCACAATGGATTTATCAAGCAATTTGTTGCTCTTGGAAGTAAGTCTGACTTTGACTCTCAATGTGCCCCTTTCATCTGGTGGGTTGTGTCTGGCACACTTAGAAACAGAATAGCTGGCCTGGCGCAGTAGCCTAGCAGCTAAAGCAATTGCCTTGCATGTGCCATGTTCCATATGTAATCAGGTTCTAAGCCCGGCAACCTTGCTTCCCATCCAGCTCCTCCGTGCTTGTGGCCTGCGAAAATAGTCTAGGACGGCCCACAACCTTGAGACCCTGCACCCGCGTGGGACACCTGGAAGAAGCTCCTGGCTCCTGGTTTCAGTTTGGCTGAGCTCCGGCCATTGATGCCACTTGGGGAGTGAATCAATGGATGGGAGATCTTCCTTTCTGTCTCTCCTTCTCTCTGTATATCTGACTGTCCAATAAAATTAAATAAATCTTAAAAAAACAGAATAGCAAACTACCCATGTTATACAATTCATTCTATTCAAATTTCTAAGAATGTTATGAGGAAAGTGTTTAAAGCTTTATTAGAATAGTGACTCTACTCTCTGCAAGATATTTGAGAACTTCTTGATGAAACAGTGCTAGAAATGGATCCTGACCTCCAAACTGTGTTTTCCTGTTGCGATCTAAAAACACTAAAATATTTCCTTTCTTCCATCTGTCAGACAGTAACTTTTGAAACTGCATCTAGACGCAGAATTCTTTTACATGCTGATGTTAGAGAAAAAATAAATAAATAAATAGGTGGGAACAGATATATGAGGAGAGGAATCAGACAAGTGCATTAGTGAACAAACAAGTACTCCATGCTTTTCATGGTGATAAAGCTGTGGAGGTTTATTAAGCAGAGTTAGGAAGAAAAGGATATTTGGAATGGACCTGTTGTGGTGAAATGATACCAAGTACGGCACTTACAAAGACTCCACTGAAAAGACAATATTTAAATAGAGGAACTCAGAAGGTGACAAAGTGTTTTTGAGTTTCATCAATGGAGGTGAGAAAAGCTGAGGTTAATGAGGTGAGTTTGGTAAAATACGAGCTAGAGATACCATGCGAAAGGAAGAGTTAAAGGTGGTCATGGAGTGATGGTAACGTTTATTCTCAGTGAAACGGGAAACTACGCAGTCTTTTCAACAGTAGCATCATGTAATTTGATTCATACTTTTTTTTTAAAGATGTTTATTTTTATTACAAAGTCAGATATACACAGAGGAGGAGAGACAGAGAGGAAGATCTTCCGTCCGATGATTCACTCACCAAGTGAGCAGCAACAGCCGGTGCGCGCCAATCCGAAGCCGGGAACCAGGAACTTCTTCCAGGTCTCCCACGTGGGTGCAGGATCCCAATGCATTGGGCCGTCCTCAACTGCTTTCCCAGGCCACAAGCAGGGAGCTGGATGGGAAGTGGAGCTGCAGGGATTAGAACCGGCGCCCATATGGGATCCCGGCGCATTCAAGGCGAGGACTTCAGCTGCTAGGCCACAGCACCGGGCCCCATTGATTCATACTTTTAAAAGTATGATTACGATTTCTGTTTTGATTATAGACTCTCCAAGATTTTTCAAAAAGGCAAGACTACTCTTAGGACAATTGTAATGGAACACACAACTGGGAGCAATGATTTGTACTTCAAGAGCTGATGTGTTAATGAAAATAAAAAGCGTTTTGTGTTTTTGTGGAAAATAACTAAGAAAAATTTTGATCTGGCTTTGAAACAGAATATACACAAGTACATTTTTTCTTAGTATGAAATTGACCTTTACAAAGTTTCAAGGAAGAGCTTTTTTTTTCAAGGAGAAAAAAGCAGGTTTGGGTCAGTCACATCTGATTTAAGATATTTAGGGAGAACAATTGGTCTGGCAGTTGAGCTGTCCACTGCATACCACATCAAGCTATCTAGATTTGATCCCAGGCTCTGTCTCATGACTTCACCTTCTTGCCAACTCAGGGATGATGATTCAGATCATTGGATCCCTGCCAGCCAGGTAAAATACATGGTTTGGGCTCCAAGCTTACAACCTTGGTTGCTTGGCTCTTGCAGATGTTTGGGCAGTTAGCCAGTTGGTGGGAGCTCTCAGTCTATGTGTATGTTTCTTTTTCTTTCTGTCTCTTACATACTTTTTAATTTAAATTTAAGTTATCTGCTAAATATCTAAACAGGAAGGCATATTGACTTTATCCTGAAAAGGTTACATGTTTATGTAAAAAATAAGTATTGCAATAGTCTTTAAGAAGACCATTGGCTAATAATAAATGGTTAATAATAAATGTAGTTTAAATTCCCAGTAAAATTGCAAACATCTTCAAAAGACCACAGCCCCTGAGGCATCTTTCATTTGGAACTCTACCAATCCATGCAATATAGGAACTTTTAGAACAGAAGTATTATATTTTAAAAATTACTCCAGAGCTTAGCTCAGGCTTTTATAATCCCACTATATGATACATCTCTTTCCTTAAGACAGGAAAAAATGACGTTGATCTCCAGTTACTGGGCCAAGATTTGCAAAACTACCTGTAAACATCCCCACAAACTCTGCAGCAAGTCTATCATTCCTCTTTTAAAAACAAGGAGACAAGCCTTAACTAATTATGAGGCATAAACAAGATGCTCAGCAGGCAGAGCAAAGATTCAAATCGAAAGACCATTGAAATTGTGTTCACTAAAAACTCTAAAATCTTTTTCTGTGGTTACTCACAGAATGATGGAAGTAGCTGTGCAGAGTAAGAAGTGAAGCTACCAGTTGTACTAAATGAAGAAATAATGATGAGATCTAGTAGGGGTTGTGACTATTGCCTGTCTAAAATTTTGTAGATCATACCTGATCAAATATCAGGCTTAGTATGCTATGGAGTCCTATCTTATTCTAGAGCCAGTTTCAGACAGGTTTTAATCTACTATTTACAGACAATGTAATTGGTATATTCAAGATGTGCTCCGTGGGAGTCTCCCGGATCTTCGCCGTTTCCAGAGGACTCTTAATTGCACTATCCCCTCTAAGTGGTACTTCTCCATCCATGACTCAAAGACTTTAAATGACTGTATTTATTTCAAGAGAAACTTTAGTACCTAGAAAAACAGCATGTTCTCCAGCAGCACAGCTGTTCCCTCTCTGAGTTTTATGTTATCTCTTTGCCAGAGTTTTTACTCACTAGTTCAAGGGAACGTGCTGTGCTCTGATTCAAGTGGATTTGTACTATCATTGAACATAATTAACCAAACTGTTAGGACACACTAATATTTTTGTCATTGTGTGAATCTTGCCTGGTTCTTCAGTTTCTGAAATTCCTTTGTATGTGAAAAGGAAACCATTGAATCTCCACTCAAAAATAGGCTTTGACGGTGAGCTTTCTGGTGTTTCCTATTAGTTGTGCATCAGAATTATTACATTTACTCACATTCATATCAAAAACTCCACAATGGATTGTTTTCTTTACACTGGGTTTTCACTCCAACTCTTATGGACTTAAGGGAATTACACAGGTTATTGAAAACGAGAAAAATAATGGAAAAATTTTTAGTGGACTAAATATATTCACACTGGATTTTGAGAAAGGACTCTCCCTTGCTATAAAATGTGTTTTTTAGTGTCTAAATAGAGCTTTCGTTATAGTGAAAACACCTTTAATACATACCACTGAACAAAGAAGAGTTCTGATAAGATTACTGCTACAGCTTCAGTTACAACTGGTACGAGTGGGCCAGACTTTCTCCACTAACTTTACTGTTGGAAGCATACGGTCTCCAAGGTTAAGGCAGCAGGGGAGGAAAGGAGATCCAGGAGGCTTTTATCTGCAACTGCAAATAAGGAGCATCGATTCTATGCCCAACGCCTTGACCAGCCATAGCAATGTAGCTTCAACCTAACAGTAAGGAAATTCAAGGAATGCCGAATCTCTGTTAAAGAGGAAATTTCCATTCTCCTCAAGAAATTGGCATCCGATTCCTCTCTTTGCCATATGGATTCCACTGTTTCAAGGAGAACAATCTCCAGACTGTTTTTTTTTTTTTTTTTAAGAATCCTAACAAGGAAATTCATAGCTGGAGCAGAGAACATTGGCAGAAGTGCAGAAGTTAACCTATTTTTTTAAGTAAGAACTATACATAAATGTAATTGAACATATGTTTAAATGATAAGAAATATTTCCTCCCTCTTCATAGAAAGTATGCAAAAAAGTATGCTAATGGTTTTTATAATCACACACCAGAGGAATTTTTTTTTAAAAATAGGAACTTGGTACATATTGCTGGGGTCCGTGCAATAGGTGTGGATGGCATGAAGGTGTGAAGAGAACAGCTCAACTGTTTGGCAGGGCCCGGGGGGAGCTTCCAGCTGCTTGGCAGGGCCCGGCGGATTTCTCCCTGACCAACTTGATGCAGTCTCACCTCCTTTTTGCATAGACACTCAAGCACCCCATTAAGAATTCTGTAATCTATTGAGGCATTGTTTGCCCCTGTGAGACGGTTTTTGCAACCGATGTGAGCTTGAGAGTTAATGTCACTGATAATGTCTTGGTGAGAGGGCCTTTGACAATTTACACACGAAGTACAATTAAGCCCATGCCATTTCTGGACACCTTATTGTGTACCTACCCATTGCCCTGAAATCGGGCCCAGATATATAGCATGCCTTCTGGGAAATAGCTTAATAAGAATTTTACAAAATTATGGAAGTGATGGGAGTGAGAGCTGAGGCTGCTATGGCAATGAATGTGGCTGTTGTTGACTCAGGGACTAGCCTGTCTTTGTAATTTTTTGGAGCGTGGAAAGTGTAACTGTTTTAGCCACTTTCGTAGTTTTGGGCTGGAGGAATTGGGAATGCTTTTGTTATGGAAGTATGCTTTTGATTGTTGTCTCATTGTTTATGGAATTGTGGAGTCTGTAATTGTGGGGGGATTCTGTATTTGGGATTTCTGTTTTGGAGGTTTTTTCCCCTTGTGGCCTGTTTTCCCGTTAGATGATGGGTGGTTTGTGTAAGTGAAAAATGTGATGAGAATGTGCTACTGGTTGGCGGATGATCGCATGTGCCTTGACCTTGGAGTCCTGGCTGTTGCTCCATAACTGCTGTTAAAGAGTGAATAATGGCTTGCTCAGAATTATCTTTTGAGACGCCTGCTTAGCCTTGAAGTGCAGACGGAGTGACCAAATGACTGTACATGCCCCCTGAGTCATGAAGTAAAAACAAAATAATTAGTTGCTTGTGCAGAGGCTTGTGAGGTATCCAAGTAAATAAAAAGGACAGCCTTTTCTTGGGCAGTGTGCAAGAACGCACCAAGTGTGTGAGAATGTAAAAGAACGCACCAAGTGTCAGTGTCTGTGTCTTTCTTTATCGCCGACTCCACGCACCCTTCCCGAGCTCCGAACTCTCGGCTAGAGCTGGACTCTGGCAACATATCATTAGCCATGATTAACTCTCAGATTCAACTAAGTTTGCATATTTTTGGGAATGGGAGTTCCTAGTTACTTTCACTACTTTTTGCCTGAAAACTCTGGATAAGGACCTAACACTTTATAGCGTAGAAGATTGCTCAAAGTAATAGAAGTAGATTTTGTGAATCTAAATCAATAACTGCCTTGATTTTGAACATGACTGAGACTAAATTGGGATTTCCTCTGCTCATTGGGTTTCTCAGTAGGCTGAAGTTTCAGACTAATGCAGACTCATAAGGAACATGATGTCAGATTTGATTTTTTTTACTAATTTTATTTTGCATTATGTGACAGTTTCATAGGCTCTGGGAATCCCCCCACCCCTCCCGAAGCCCCTCCCCCCTGGTGGATTTCTCCACCTTGATGCAGTATTACAGTTCAAATTCAATCAAGATTCTTTCCTTGCAAACATATACCAAGCACAGAGTCCAGCTACTTATTGTCCAGATGGGTTGAACAGTTTCTTGGGGAGACCATTTCTGGTCCGAAGTTAGAGCTGGTAGAATATCATCCCAGTCAATTAAGAGTCCCAATATAACATCAACAGCAATTTGCAATATTATGGAATTGACATGGTTTTGAGTAACCAGTATGTTAAAAAAAAAAAAAGCAAGTCCTAACCACAACCTATGATTAGCTCATTGACATTTCAATTTTAGTTTATATACAGGACCGGCTGCTATATACCTTAAAATGGCTATAAGGTACCATTCAGCTGTCTCATGTCTATTTCATTTTCGTATTTAGCCATTTGTTGTGTTGAAGTATAATTTTGCTGATCTTGGCAGATTTTAGGATAATCTAGACTGGCTTGTAACTCTAACAAGATATGTGTCGACATTTAAGGTGCAGAACATTTTTTTTTGGGGGGGGTGTGCAGGAAAATCCTCAACACCATGGTGAGGAGTAACTAATCTTTGTGTCCCACCCAGCGAGGCATGAGCCAATCCACGCCAGCTCTTTCCTGTCAGATTTCAAGCTCTACTTTCTGTTGTTTGTCTATTTATTTTAGGTTTTTTAGTTTGTATGACTATTGAAAAAAACGAAATGCAGTTCTCTGTGGTCAAATGGGCCCGACTGGAATCCAGCATGCTAAGAGAAATGAACCAATCCTAAAAGGTTAAATACCACATGTTTGCCTTAATATGAGATGAAAAGATGACAACTTGGAAGATAGTACCTGTATATTGTAATATTAGTGCAATCTCTAACAACCTGTATCCAATGCAATAAGATAATGCGATATAATCTATAAACCAACAATTAATGTCAGAATACTTAAGATTTGATTTTGAAAGATTTTGTAAGTTTATCAAATTATGCCAATATTTGATGAAAAGGTAAGCAAAGAATTAGTGTCATTATATGTGTACATTAGAAGGAAAATAGTAGCTATAGCATGGAGAATCGGCTGGAAAAGTCACAGAGTAAAAAACAAGGAGCCCAAGAAACTCGAAAATGTGCATTTCCACAGAGGCCAAAATTAACCTCATGTTGTGGAAACTAGAGAGGGTGGATTTCCCCTCTGAAGCCGAAACTTTAGTAAAAGTAATTTACTGATTCATACCTAATTGTTGTTACAGAAAACAAATTTTGGAAGAACATATCATTGAGCTAAAATTTTAAAATTTAATTAAAATGGTTCATAATTAAATAATATTTTTCTCTTACAGCAAGGGTAGTTTAAAAAAATCAGAAACATTGCTAGTGCACTTCAATATATGTGTTTTTAAAACTCCTGAAAAAAGTCTTGGTAAACTGAAGCAGGAAATGTGGGGCAAGAGAAAAAGTAATGAACACAATATTCAGAAGGTAAAATTCTTAGCAAGAATGCTTTAGTGTCTTTTTCCCTTGTGATGATTAGTTTAAATATTTAAAGAGCTCACAGTTTGGGGCTTCTCCCTCAATATCCCCCTTTACCTCAGATACATGATGGAAACAATATGGACATAATAGCATTACCCACTTTCCTATCCCCCTGAATCTTTTTTTTTCTTCTTTTTCCTTTAACTGTAATTAACTATGTAAAGATTGTCAACAACAATACAATAAAAAAAAGAAAGAAAATAAATTATAACAAAAAACAAAACAACAAAAAAAAAGAGCTCACAGTTGTAAGTTATCACAACAGCCCATGGCTATAGTAACAACATCACACATGGGTCATCTTTTGTATACCATATATATTTATCTATATCTATATCTATACACACACTCTTATCTATATCTATATCTATATCTATATCTATATCTATATCTATAGAGAGAGATTTTTTAATTTAGTCACCATTTTGGTACTTTAAAAGCCAGTACAAGTAGTGTGAATGCTTTAAACAGAATGAGGTACATTGTCATCTTTTCTGTGCTGGGTATCTCTTAGACAGTATATCTCATGATCAAAATTCACGTATTCATAGATAAGTAACTTAGATGATCTAAACACTTACAGTAGGATTTATTTGTGAAGACAATCCTCTTGATGTTTTGTTACCATTTACTTATTGTCATTTAAAATTACAAACTGATATTCCCTCCCTACCCTACCCTAGCACCTTCTACCTCCCTCTCAACCCTCTTCCCCCAGCCCCATCTCTCCCTTCCCCTCCCCTAAGAAAAAAATTAAGAAGTAAAATGACAAACTGGAGATCAAGATATGAATTAGCTTTTCTTAGCTGGTGCCTCTCCCTTACACTGACATAGATGGTTTAATTCAACGAGTCTGTCAAAAGCACAAGATATTCATCCTAATAATGCAGAAAGTAGCTTATGGATGTTTATTAAAATCTATGTTGTAAAAATATTTTTTTTTATTATTGGAAAGCTGGATATACAGAGAGGAGGAGAGACAGAGAGGAAGAACTTCCATCTGATGATTCACTGCCCAAGTGGCTGCAACGGCTGGAGCTGAGCCAATCCAATGCCAGGAGCCTCTTCCAGGTCTCCCATGCAGGTGCAGGGTCCCAACGCTTTGGGCCATCCTCGACTACTTTCCCAGGCCACAAGCAGGGAGCTGGATGGGAAGTGGAGCTGCCGGGATTAGAACCGGCGTCCATATGGGATCCCAGGGCTTTCAAGGCGAGGACTTTAGCCGCTAGGCCACGCCACCGGGCCCGTAAAAATATTTTTAATAAAGGGTTAGTTAAAGGAACTATTATAGATTGATACAATAAAGATATTTAAAAATAATACAGAAAAAGAAAATAAATGTGTGTATATGAACTTATATATAATATGAGAACATTTGTTTGTTAAAAATGTAGAATGATTAAAAATATGAAGGAAAAACTATTTCTCAACATACATCCCATTAAGTTCAAGACATTTTGACAGCAGTAATACCTTCTATTTAGTATGTCCCTGAAAAGCTGAGCCTCTGGGAATCTAAACGTTAAGATAGTCTTGTTAATTGAACAAAAATGATGCCATTTAAAGATTTTTTTTTCTTTAAGATTAGGAAATTAAAGTAATTCAGAATGAGCCAAATAGATCTGTAAGATGATTGACTAATAATTTTCATCTTAACCTGAAAAAAATTGCTCTTGTTTGATGAGAAAAATGAGCAACAGCATCATTATAATGATGAAGAACTCTGTGTAAGGCTTTCCCGGGTATTTATCTGTTGAAAGTCTGGCTAGCATTTTAAAATACTCATATTAAGCAGAAATTATCTATCCCTGAGCATGCATGTCAACAACAGCAATCAAACATCTTTAACGCCCGCTGCTGAAGAAATCATTTCATCCACTTTGGTCTTGAGTAGCCTGCTCTGACTTTGGCTGGACCACTTCTACCCTGGGGACCCATTACTGTGCATGTGCTTTATTGGCAAGACCTAACTGACAAAGCCATGCTTCATCTCGTGTTGACATTCTTGGGAAAACAGACTTCTGGTTCTTGATCCTAGCTTAAAATTTCTGTTGAGAACTCTGCTTGGGTCCACAGCTCATCTGCATTAACTAACTTCATAACTCATCTAGCTTAAAATCTGGCTCTGTCCTCCATATGCGCTTTAATTGTTCCATTAAAATTGCATAAATTCGATCAGTTTAGTTGTCTTGGTTGTTGGCTATTGGTTCTTGGGTTAATCATCAGTCCTCTTCAATTAGCCACAGAAAAGGTTAATTTTTTTTTCTTCACAAATTTGTGTGGATATTCTGGCACTAAAGATTTCAACTTCAGTAAGATCTCATTTATTAAAATGAGTATTCATTTATATCCACTCTTTTTTCTTTGGGGTTGTTTCCATGAACTTTTCTCAAGAATCAATTCTTCCAACAAAATGTCACAAAATCTTTGTCCTTGTTCTGAATGGGTAGAATTTATGCTTCTCTGCAAGGTATGTAGGAAAGAAACAGATTTCAAAAACTTCTTCATGTCTCAAGCTAGCTTCTGTTCAGCTTTATTTTAACTAGTGGCAGTTTACCTTTCATAATGTTCTATGTATTTCTAAGAACTCTTTTTTTTAAGGTGCAGAAAGACTTCAATGAACTTTTTTTACATGCCTTATAAAAGGACTAAAGAATCTGGTTCAGTGAGGGAAAAAATGATAACTGTAAGATATGAATTAGTTTGTCTTTGCCTTGAATCTCAGGCCCACTAAATCATTTTGGTTGAAGTTGATAAACCTAATATTTTCTGAACATTGTTTCCACTTGACAATAATGATAAACCTATGAATGTGTAAGTTTACATGTTAAAATCTCCTTAAATTTTCTGAATCTTGTTCCTAATTGATAACAATGTCTAAGGTATATGAGAGACATGACCTGTGATTAAAAAACAGTTTGAGACCTTTAAGAACCCTTTAAATCACCTTCAATGATTAGTTTTAGTAATCAGAAATGAAGCTCAAGCTAATAAAGTACATATGTGCATATGAAGCATCATATGTGCTTATATAACTGCTTTAATTAATAGTTTATCTCAACAGCTTCATTACGAATTGTATCACCAATTACCTCCTAGATATATAAATATGATTATTTAAAAAAACACCTACTTTCTATAAATGTGTAACCTTTTCAGTCTTCCTTTCACTGTGGACCATGTTAGACAATTTATTCATAGGTAAGGCTTCTTAAGATTCTTTCAGTTTTATCGATGTAAATTCACATTTCAGTTATTAAAATATTTGACAACAACTGGTATTTTTTCAATTTCAAATATTCGTGTTCATTTTCCTATTAGCTAGGGAGTTTAATGTGTCCCAATGTTAGATGAGAAATAAGCGAATATAAAGAAATCACTTTTATCTCTCTTATTCTGCAATAATAGGTTTCAGTATATTCCTAGAGCAAAAGATAGATGCTGTAGGTGCCAACTTGAGAAAAAGTCCTGAAAGGGCAGATGCAATTATTTAATTGAACTTTCCCAGTGACATAGATAAAATCTATTTCTCCCATAAAATGATTGTGACATCTTCTAAGTGTAAATTATGGTGCTTCTACTTCTAGCACCTACACTTACTACCACAAAAATGACTCTTTCAGCTGTGTTCACATTTAGTCTTCAGCTCCACTGACAACAAAACAGGAAGAAATAGGACTATAATACCATCCGAGTGATTTAGAACGGGCATAAGGAAAGGCACTCTTCTCTGAAAGTTTATACACTCATAGCTAAGGATGAGGTGACTGGGATGATATATGTATGAACTTGCCTGGAAACCATGATGTGGCACTTCATGATAACGGGTGTCACCAAATGAATGGATTGGCAGTACGAATTATTATTGTGCACTTGAGGATAGAGGCAGAAGTAGAGTTGGTACTGCGCTTATCAGACTGAGACACGCTTAGAGGATATGTGATCTTTAATTCAGTGCCCAACAGCAACTATGAATGAACTTCTGGAAATCTATACAAGTTGGAATCAAGTATATATGATTTGATGTGCATACATATGTACATTTTTATGGGAAAATATCTGTATCTTTCCATGGTATATGTACACAGTCAGTGCCCACACTTGTGAAAAATTAAGTGCCACTTTTTTAGGTAACTTGGGGGATAGGAAAAAAGGAACACTTTCACTTGGTTTTAAATTGTGTTGTTTTCAATGTCTATTAACAATGAGATTCTTTTTGACTCTTCTGCTACAACTTCTCTTTTCCTTCCAAGCAGACTGCTGTCCTTCTAAAAACAAATTTCTGATTTGGACACATGAGTTAGTATATGTGATTCTCCTGCTTTCTACCCTCTGCCGCAGCTGCGTTCTCACCTGGACTTGTCCCTCTTAGGTGGTGTGCCCCAGGCCCAAGGATCTTCCACAGTTTCCACTGGGTTTCCTATTCTCAATGACTTCTTTTTTCTTTGAAGGCACAGTTTTTTTTTTTTTTTTTCATCTGAAATGTTCTTTCTAGCTTTTGTTTTCAAGTTATTAACCTCACTTTTCCTATGGAACTTTGGATGTCAATTTTACCCAGAGAGAAGCTATGTAGAAATACACCTGGTACTAAGGGAGCTAAGGGAACTTTATGAAGCCACTAAAATGACACATCTCAGGTTCCACTCTAAGACAGCTTCTTCATCTGAGTCACTAAGCACATACCTGTTGAAAGGTACCATTCGGTTCACATTTTTGTGAACCAGCTTATTTGAACTTCACATGGCAGTGATGGAATTTATATCTTATCAGAAAGTAATCAGTTATTATAACAACATGCTTTTTTTCCAATTAGAGGAATTAGAGACATGAATTGCACATACACTCTCTTCATGATTATTTTGAAACCAGTTAGTTTTGCAATAAATACTGTGATGTTCCACTCATATTGTCTATCAGAACGGAAAGATTTTCTACAGTGGCTGACAGCGGTGTTGACTGATGGTTTCTGCCTGTCAAGCATTCTTCTGTTTGCTTTCAGTCGAATGCGCCCAGTCTCACTCTGTCATTAGGAATCGGTGTATTTATTGAATAGTCGATAGGAAAACAAAGAAAGGCCTTTTCACTCCTCACCACCTTGGAACAACTTAGAGAGGCTATTGCAGCTTCATGAATTCTTGTGGAGTTAGCCAACCACTTTGGAGACTGTATCACAACCTGTGAGCTTCATTCTCACCTCTCCTCCCATACCCCCTATGTGTTAATTCTAAGAATCTCTTAATAACTGGCTGCTGTGTTGAGAACTCTAATACATAAAAATGCAAGTACAAGATCAATTGGTGGATACTGTAGAAATCCTGGAAATAAATTTCAGTGGTAGAAGTGGAAATCGTATCAATGTTTAAATTTTGTGGAACGTAATTTCCTAACAGATAGGGTACGTTTTGAGGAAAATGGGGATTCAAGTATTATTACGGGTATTTTGGAATACTAAAGAATGGCATGGAGAAGGCCTTTGGCTAAAATATATTTAGTAACAAATAATTAATAAATTGTTTAAATATATTTATTTGCATATTTGAAAGGCAGAGCATTAGTTGGACAGAGTACAGATTGCCCATCCACTGGTTCATTGCTTAAATGTCTATAAGAACTAGGATTAGGCCTGGTGAAAACTAGAAATTGGGAACTTAATTTGGATTTACCATGGGAATGCCAGACTTCCAAGCATTTGAATCATCAGCAGCTTAACTTCCTGTGCCACAATGCTAGCTCTGAATTTTGTTGAGTGTGAAAAGTTCATCAACCATGTAGTAAACATCTCAAATAAGGACTATATTTAACATGTTTCCATGGAATGGATTATTATAGGTGGGAAGTATAATTTCAGAATTCTATTCTTGGCATATACAAATTGTCAAATATACGAAAATAGATGATCACTACAAGAGAATGTGCATTAACAACAGAAGACCCAAGTCGTAGTGACTGGGAGGGCAGCCATGAAAGAAGAGTAAGAAGAAGTGACCAACCACTGAGCAGAATGAATCCCAGAGGGGCAGTTATTTGGGAACAGATGAAGGAAAATATGTAAACCAGAAAGATTTGATCCACTGATACAGACACAACCTTCAGAATGAATAGATTGGCTTCTGTCATTTTGACAGTAATATAAACACACTTTTCATGGGAGGATCAGGTAGAAAATTTAACTGGTATGAGATAGCAGGAAAGTGTGAAGAGCAGATATAAAACACTTTCTAGATGTTTATGGCAAAGTGAGAATAAAGGGATAGTATTATGAAAATATTTTTAAATAAGACATATTTACATGCTGATTAGAAATACACAGTAGAGAATGGAAAATTGATGACATATGAGAAAAAAAGGAAAAATTTCTAGAGCAATAAAATCAGACCAAACAAAACAGGGTAGATCTACTGCATGAGTGAAAACAATGTTAGTAGATGTATGAAGATTCAGAGATGCAGTAATAAACCTAAGCATATTGCTTCTTCATGTGGCGAAAATGAAGGAAAGGATACATGTATAAAGTACAATTTATGCAACAGTGGTTGAAAATAATAGGCTGAAGTCTCCTCCATAATTTTGTTATCTAGAAAATGTAAAGATAGTCAGATAAGCTAGCTGAGTTTTTAAATTATGAAGTGAAAAATTTTTAAATGTCAGGCATTAAAAAGTTTTCATCTGTATTAAAACTTTAGAACAGTTAAATTATACTGTATCTTCTCAATATACGTATAGGTATAAAGTCAAATCCTATAATTTGAAATGTATTTGTGAGTAAAGTGTACTTTTTGCACATATTAATTTGAAGTAAAACTACACATCACACGTTAAGGGCAAAAAAGCAAGAACTTAAGATCCTATTCAAGTTCTCTTAGAAAAGAACAATACAATTTTTTCCTGAGAGTTGGATCCTTATCATGCATCACAAGAAAATTAGTTAATTAGATTAGCATTCCCCAAAGCATTTATCAGATAATGTATCACAAAAAAAAATAAGAATTTAATATGAAGACAGATCAAGGAAATATTTTTAATATCACAAATAACATTCTATTTAAACAATTCATTTTACATAAAATATTTAAACATCAGTCAGTATACAGTAATAAATTCTATAGCATTGGGCAATACTATAAGCATTGGCAGCAATGACCCCTGTTTTTCCCATAGTGATTGTTCACATACTTTCTTTTTAAAATTTTTTATTAATCTAAAGGCCATAGCTTTTGCACATTCCACAGGTACAGGTCAAGACAACTATATTTTCCTCACTTCTCAACTCCCTTTCACTACCATTTCCTCCCTTAAAGACATAATTTGTTTTTACTAAACAGGCTTAATTCAGCAGCGATTATAATATTCAATAAATAAAAAATAGGCTTTCAGATGACAACTACAGTGAGGTTCCACTTAACTCCAGTGAGGATGGCCTACAAATAGAAAACTACCAACAACACATGCTAATAAGGATGTGGGAAGAAAAGGGTACTCTACTCCACTGCTGGTTGGATTGCAGGCTAGTGCAGCCACTATGGAAGTTAGTATGGAGAATACTCAGACAACTGAAAATTCACCTACCATGTGACCCAGCATTCTCACTCCTGGGAATATATCCAAAAGAACTGATAGACACACATGAGAAAACAACCTGTACTCCTGTATTCATTGCAACACAATCAACAATTTCAAAAAAAAAAAAATCTATGGAAATAACCTAGCTGCCCATTGAAGGGAGGAATGGATAAAGAAGCTGTGGTACATCTACTCTGAGGAAGACTACTCAGCTATTTTGAAAAATGAAAATTTACAATTTGTGTCCAAATGGTCCCAATTGGAGACCAATTCCAATAGGAGAAATACATATCTGCCCTAATGTAAGACAAACTCCATCAAAAATACAAAACAAAAAATAAAGGTAAACAAACACACACTTGTAATCTCACAAATAAAGGATATAGTGGAGACTTGAGCACTAGGAATCAAAGAAAATCTGCAGAACACACCTGGGCTGCTAAATTACAGTAGGCTTCCAATGAAACTTCTAAACATACCTAGACAAAAAATAAACAAATACACATTCTACCATCATTAGTGTCTGCATGTCAGAAAAAAAATCATATATAATTTTTTGATAAGGCTTGTTTTGCTAAGAATAATGGTTCCCCACTGCATACATTTTGTTGTGGAAGAGAGGATTTCATTTTTTTTTTTGTGACTGAATAGTATTTCATGGTGTGTGTGAAAATACACAATTTTTTTATTGAGTTATTTTGATTAGACATTTGGGTGGATTTCACATCTTAACTATCATGAATTAAACTGCAATTAATATGGGTATCCAAATAACTCTCTCGTGTGCTGATTTTATTTCATTAGGATAATTCAACATTGTTCATATCTCTGAAGACAACCCATACTGTCTTCCATAGTGGTTGCACTAGTTTGAATTTCCACCCACAGTGGAATAGGATAACTTTTTTCCTTTTTCCTATAATCTTGACAACATTTGTTGTTGTTTTTTTTATTTAATTTTTATTGCAAGGTCAGATATTCAGAAAGGAGGAGAGACAGAGAGGAAGATCTTCTGTCCAATGATTCACTCCCCAAGTGACCACAACAGCCGGTGCTGTGCCAATCTGAAGCTAGGAGCCAGGAACTTCCTTCAGGTCTCCCACTCGGGTGCAGGATCCCAAGGCTTTGGGCCGCCCTCGACTGTTTTCCCAGGCCACAAGCAGGGAGCTGGATGGGAAGTGGAGCTGCGGGGATTAGAACCGGCGCCCATATGGGATCTCAGCACATTCCAGGCAAGGATTTTAGCTGCTAGGCCACCGTGCTGGGCCCCATTTGTTGTTTTTCGATTTTGTTGTTGTTGTTAGATAGTAGCCATTCTAACTGAATTGGTTTGAATTAAAATCTCTTTTATTTTGTTTGTTGCTATTAGAATTTTCTGATGGTTATTTGTATTTCACCTTTTGAAAATAGCCTCTTCATATCCCTCGTCCATTTGTTAACTAGCTTGCTTTTTTAGCTAACTTTCTTGAGTTGATTTGTAAATCAAAACTTTCTTCAGTTGATTTGTAAATATTTGCAAATTTATAAATATTTTCTCCCATTCTGCTGACTGCCTCCTCACTTTGTCGATGGTTTCCTTGGCAATGCAGACGCTCCTTACTTTGATACAATTCCATTTGTTTACTTCTGCGTTGATTGTATGTGTTTGCCTGACCTATATCTTACAGTGCCCCAATGTTTTCTTTTTTGATGGTTACAGACAGAAGGGAAGACAAAGAGACAGATCTTCCATCCACTGGCTAACTCTCCATATGGCTCCTATTTGTGTCCCTTCCAAGGCGTATTTCTTTAGATGTGCCTGGGAAAACAGCAAACAGACCAAGCCATTGGACCCTTGCACCTATGTGGGAGACCTGCAGGAAACTCCAGGCTCCTGGCTTCAGACTGACCCAGCTTGGGCAGTTGTGACCATTTGAGGAGTAAATCACTGGGTAAAAGATTCCTCTCTCTCTCTCTCTTTCTCTCTCGTTCTCTCTCCCTCTCTGTAAATTTGCCTTTCAAAACAAGTAAATTAAAAAAGAATGGAATGCCAATAGAAGTGATGACAAAGAAGTAGCAATTAATTAGTAGCAAAATGGAAGATTTTCAGATCTGAATTTGTGCTGGTATTTTAAATTAAATCTTATATTTATGAAATTGTGTCTTCAAAATTCAAAACAAGGAAGAATTTCCTATTGTGATTCAGCTATGAATAAGTCTTAAGCAGCCCTATATAATGTTCTCAGACAAGCATGTAATAAAGGAATATTGCACAGTGACGTCAACAACATTCTGTTGTATCCCTATCATCTTAATTGATCAGTTGAGAGAAAGTATTTGATTCAAATATTGCAACACATACAAGACTTCAAGACAGACCACATGGCAGATGTAATTAAAAAAAAAATGCCTGATAGTGACTCAGTAACAGACAAGGAGATCAATGGAACACAGAAGAAATCCC
The DNA here is from genome assembly GCF_030435755.1 of Ochotona princeps. Classification (NCBI taxonomy): domain Eukaryota; kingdom Metazoa; phylum Chordata; class Mammalia; order Lagomorpha; family Ochotonidae; genus Ochotona; species Ochotona princeps. The sequence goes on from NC_080836.1 coordinate 24,116,574, forward strand.
AGAAATGAATCCACACATTTACAATCAACAGATTTTCAACAATTGAACCAAAATCAACCCAGTGAAGAGGTACAAACTCTTCAACAGATAGTTCTTAAATGGATTTTACATGTACATAAGGCGAAACAAGACTGAACATGGCCCAGCATCAGGTGTTATGTTCTCAGCATTTGGAGGGAATTAGTAGATGGAAGATTTCCCTTTCTCTTTCTTTCTGTCTCTTTGCCTTTAAAACATAAAAATAAATAAATAAATAAATAGTTTTAAAAAGGCATTTTCATCAATTACCTAAATAGAATACATATTTTCATCTCATATTGACATAGAAAGAAGGGGTTAAATCTATACCTTACATCATACTGAATAAACAAATATTTGGAGATGACCTTGGCTTTGAAAACTTGGCCACTGATTGCATTCCATATGAACACAAGTTCAAATCCTGGCTAGTCTACATTAATCTAGGTTCCTGTTAATATCTTGGAAGAAATCCAAGTGTGGCTCAAATGCTTGGGTCTCTGTCACCCTTGTGAAATACTTGGATGAAACTCGTGACTTCTGGTTTCAGCCTGGCCCAGCTATAGCTGTGACGGACAATTAAGGAGTGAACCCAAGGATAGAACCTCTGTTTGTCTGCCTCTCTTGCCCTCTCTTTCTATAATTTTGCCTTTCAAACATATAAATAAATGTAAAAATAATGAAATACATGCAACTCTTTTAATATTCCATGATGAGCCACTTGTACTTTCCAGAAGAGGAGTTGGCAATAGAGAGAAAGAGAGAAAGAGAGAGATCTTCCACCTGCTGGTTTTCTCTCAACACGCCACAGCAGTCAGCTTTGATTCAAGGTTTCTACATAGCTATAATCAGTTTTAGTCTTTATAAACTCCTACATGATAATTTATTCTAAGGAGATAACCGAATGTTGGGCAGATCATGCCCATCAGCGTAGTTATGCAATTCACCGGTGGAGACTTCGAGCGGCAGGGTATCAATTCAACCTCCAGGGAAAGGAGATGGAAACTGAATACCACAATGTGGGTTGAACTATATCAACCCTTCCAACTTCCATAAAATCCTTGACTCCAAAGCTGGAGTGAATGTAGGCAACAATTCACAGGCATCCTGATGTAATATACCATGTGCCTCTCCAATACAGAAATTTTAGAATGCTTCTTTGAATCCCATAGTCTGCTGTATGTGTTTCCTTGTTTAGCAGTTTCTATTCTGTATCCTTTCACTATTATAAACTGTGATAAATTCAGTGATTTCTTGAGCTCTGCAAGTCTTTCTCATAAACTATCAAATGTTAAGATAGTCATGAAAACCCTCAAATTCATAGATATCTGTTCTGAATTAACACTGACTCTGGTAGCTCTGCTTTTTTGTTGCTGTTGTTGTGAAAAGAACATTAATTGTGTCACAGGCCCAATCAGTAAGAGGATAATAAAATGTGGTTCTGACATAGGAATGGGATTTCTACACTGAACTTAGTCTCATTATTTATGCCCTGATACTGGTAGAGGAACTATGGCTATGATGAATTCAACCCTGTACTTAAATAACACCTAAACTTCATTTTATTTTACTCAGACAAAATGAGACTTGGTTATTAAGAAAATCTATCTATCATGGAAAGTAACCTGCAAACTAAAACATGGAGGATAAAAGGATTAACCAAGAAGATACGGTGATGAGAGTGAAGAAATGAGGGTATAATTTCAGACAAGTGGAATAATGAATGTAAACATATCAAACAAAAAATTTGGGAAACTCAAAGACTAGCAATTTGAAATCATGGTAGAAAATAATAATTCATAAAGAGGAATTGAATTAGGAAAAACAAAGAAACATTTAAAATCAATACATCACAAATTACTTTTTTTTTAAAGATTTTATTATTATTGGAAAGCCGGATATACAGAGAGGAGGAGAGACAGAGAGGAAGATCTTCCATCCGATGATTCACTCCCCAAGTGAGCCGCAACGGGCCGGTGCGCGCCGATTCGAAGCCAGGACCTGGAACCTCTTCCGGGTCTCCCACGCGGGTGCAGTGTCCCAAAGCTTTGGGCCGTCCACAACTGCTTTCCCAGGCCACAAGCAGAGAGCTGGATGGGAAGTGGAGCTGCCAGGATTAGAACCGGTGCCCATATGGGATCCCGGGGCTTTCAAGGCAAGGACTTTAGCCGCTAGGCCACGCCGCCGGGCCCATCACAAATTATTTTTTAAGATGAAATTCAAGCAATCATTGTAATGATAATTATACAGTACTCAAATGAAGCATGCAAGTATTTTAGGCTAATATTAAGGAAAATGCATCTATACATTTATGGCAAAAATATATAACATTGATAAATGTTTAATATGATATGTAAAACAGATTGGTAAGATTATGGCTGTTTATTGATTACATTATTTTAATTCCCTCTGACTTTATTGTATTGGCGCATACATGATTGGATTAAAATGTTAATTGGTTCCATAGCAAAACTTTTCTATGCTTCTACTATTAAGTTAAAAATTATACATGTCTAGTAAAATCTCATTTTCTTCAAAGTTAAGCTGTCACATGCAGTTGCATAGATTATGCATTGTTCAAGGTTATGAACCTGCTTACAGCACTTGCCTGGAAATTTTCAGTTAGAATTTTCATAAAGTTGTTCCGTGGATTAGCCACAGTATTGCTTGTAATACATAGGTGTCTTATTTTTGAAATGAGATTTGATGACATTCAGTTTCCATATTCTCTAGTGTCTCACCTAATATGGCAATTTAGTTAAGTATAAAACTCACAAACTCACAAAAGAGTTTGATGTTACATAAAGAAAGAATAGTAGCAAAGTTCCTCAAATAATGAGTACCCATATTCTTAATGAGAAATGAAAAATCTTTTAAGGAAAAAGCATAGTTAGGCAGGTGTTTTCCGTTTAGTGACCTCTCGGGACTCTTTCAGATTTTTCTTGCACACAGTTCTTTTGCTTTTCATTTGTAATTATCCCCTAAACTTTCCAAATTCTTGATGTTGACCTACCTCTTGCTGTTTGACCTACTAAAAAAAAATTTCAAGAGTTTCTTTCCTTCTGACCAAACATGTAGACAAGAAATACAGAAGTATTTCAGGAAAGAACTAAACTATTTACAAAGGAAATTATGTGAAGGAAACAGGCAAATTATGGTTTGGTTTTGGGTCTTCCTATGTGTTCATGAGTCAATGTCTTTGTAACCTGTCCTTCTTCTGTCCTTCCATGCCTTCCTGAATAACAAGAACTCCCCATAGCAATTGTTGGCACGGTCAACTGAGTGCAATCAAAACAGAAAAAAAATCTTTATTTGGGCTTCATATAACAAAATAAAAACAAGCATTTTTTTTAAAAATAGGATGAAAATATATTAGAAGATATGGATATGTTGCACCTGAATCTCTACCTCTCTAGTTCTCCTTGCATTTAAAACTGTTTTAGTCTCTGGAGCAAAAATTTGGAGAAACATGATAAGATCAATTTTTTTATTAGAATTTTTATTTTTTCATTATAAAATTCCATAGGCACAGGGATCCCTTCTTTCATCCTCCCATCTGTTCCCCACTGTTTTCCCTCCATATTTTTAGAATATTATAATCCTTCAACAACAGTCACAAACCGAATATTCTGCTATTTAAGCACATCATGGCATTGTAGGTATAGGCAATGGGAGAAAGTTTAGTATCCTATTGTCAAGGTATATTTAACAGTCTCATTTGGAGTTCTCTTTTTATTCAGAGGTAGAGATGCATACTATAATGCATTTTAACCTCCTTGTATGCTAGCTTCCATTACATAATCTGTCTTGAGAATATGTCGAAATATGTGTTGGCCTATGTATCTATTTACTTATTTCGTATTTTGCCTGTGATAAATCTACTCTATAGAATGCTACTCAGCCATTAAAACATAATTAAATCTTACCATTTACAACAAAATGCTCCCAACTGGAGACTATCATGTTTAGTGAAATAAACCAATCCCATAAGGATAAATATCATATCTTCTCTCTGATACACAGCAACCTTCATGTTAAATCAGATCCATTTCTTGGCTGATTGAAATTACGAAAATTTCCAGGAACAGATATATTTTTTCTGAAAGTCATTTAGAAGTTAGTAACCTGGCTAATGGCATCAAGTCAGACTCCTGACATTTGGAAAATGAAATACTGAAAGTGAGTACATTTATTAAATATTCACTGTGGTGTGCTATGTTCTAAGCACTACACACATACTTATTCATATAATACATGAAGTAACATTGTTGCATACAATTTACAAATACACATTGAGAGATTAAGTAACTTATACATAGACAAATTTTGTGGGAAACTTGGGACAGAGAGATGGTTACACCAAGGCTCTCAAGAGGAAAAACAACTGTATTATTTATGCTGGCAGACACAGAGGAGTATTTTCCCTCCACATTCTGGGCCCTGGCCAAAGTATGCCATTACTCCAAATATTGTAGCACAAACAACTTTCAGTTCATTACACATACCCAGGAAACACTAGCCCCACGATTTGTAACCTCTGCACAGAACAGTCCAAGCAATTAACCTAGTACATGCTCAGTATTTTTGGGCAGTGCATGGCAACCCCAAGCACATTTTAGTAATCATTTGAAAGTCTCCTCATCAACTTTTTGCCCAGAAAGGGTTTGTTTTACAGGCATCCAACATTTTCGTTCTTTGCTGAGGTTCTTCTAAAGCAAAGATAGGGGGTTCTTTGAAAGCTCTACTACAGAAGAACTAAAATAAACCAAAACAGAAGAGCTGGCCCCTGAGGTTCCAACTTCTTACTTCTCTACAATGATGGCTCTGGATAATCACACAAAATTGATATTATAGGTTTTGAATGTGGATCTGCCACCTACTCCTTAAATTACTGCTACATCAACCGCACTTTCACTTTTTTGGAAATAAGAAATCCACTCTCTACTTGTAAATCTGAACATCTTATGTAACTAGATAAAATGAATCAGTCCTTATATGTAGAAAGCCAAGAGGTTGTCATCGAACATGGGAAAGTACAGGAATTGTCGTCAGTTTCTGCTAATGAAATGGAAAATGTCAGCAAAATGTTATTTATTCACTGGGCTGCAATCACCTAACACTTTTCATCCAAATGAAAAATTTTGATTCACTATTTCCTGAAAATCATTATTTCTGAAGACCACAATGTTCCCACATGTTTCAGTTAGCATTTGGATTTCTGCAAAGACACTTTAATTAAAAGATTGGTGAAAACACTGACTTTGCAGAAAAAAGTGTGATAGACTTCAAAGCAGAAATCCTTGTGAAACGTGAGTTCATTAACTGTGAGTGAGGAAGAGGATGTGGCTGTAAACACATGCCATCAGTCCTTGAAATGTTTCTGCAAAGGAAAAGGACCAAGGTCATAGTAGGTAGAGGCTGTATTATTCAAACTGGGTAAATCTTTCCTTAAAATTTTTCTTCAGTAAGAAAGTATGATTAGCTGTGAGATTAAATATGCTCTTTTACATTGGACAATGGAATAAGTGGGTAAAATAAAGTCTCACATTACTCATATAAATAACCTTCTCCCTTATACTTACATGGTATTAAAAATTACAAATTAATTATGCAGAATTCTAATGCCTGTTTGCAATAATTTTCTTTTTTCCTATTTTGTGGCTTATTGCAATAGCATTGAAATTCAACCGTCTACCTGTTGTCTCTCAGGCCTCAAATCACATGTTCACATTTTGTCTTTTTTCAGCTCCTATGTCTTGTCTACTCTGTCATTCCAGTGCTAATACCTGTCTATAGAAGCTTCATGTGTTGGTAAGATTTCCCCCATTTTTAAAGATTTATTTTTTCTTATTGGAAAGGCAGATTTACAGAGAGAGGGAGAGAGAATGAGACACAGAAAGACCTTCCATCCACTGACTCACTCCCCAAGTGGCTGCAACAGCCAGAGCTGAGCCGATCCAAAGCCAGGAGCCAGGAATCTCCTCTGTGTCTTCTCAGGAATTTTTTTTGCCAGCAGGCCCCCAACACCAGCAAAGGGGTGAGGCAATGGTGTTCTTTGGCCACATGACCCACCTGGGACAATCCGATGGAGCACGTCTGTTTATTGTAGGATGAGCACAAACTTATACAGGCAAGAAAAGGTGAAGGCATTCCCCAACTGTCCTCCCATCCAATTGGCTAAAAGGCATGTCTGTCCCTTTAGATCCTCCAATCATGTCACAGGTCCCATAGGCTGGCAGGTATGCTATGGCTCACGCATATATAGGGGCAGCGAGATATCCAGGATGCCATCTTCCACAAGGTTTCCCTTGCAGGTGCAAGGTCCCATGGCTTCGGGCCATCTTGTACTGTTTTCCCACACCACAGTCAGGGAGATGTACGGGAAGAGGGACATCCAGGAGACAATGCCCTAATGGGATCCCCGCACGTTCAAGGAGAGGACTTTAGCCACTAGGCTGTCATACTGGGGCCCTCTGCCGTTTTTAAAATGTAAGTTACTATTTTTATTTCTTGTCTTTAGTTCCAACTTTCTCTAATCTTTGCTATATAAAAAAATATGTAGGTATTTCTCTTTGCAACCAATAGTGGCCAATGCTGTGGTGCAGTGAAGGATTAAGCTACCTTTTGCAACACCAGCATCTCTTATCTGAGTGCCAACATTCATTGCTCTGCTGTTGACCCCATGTCCATGCTAACATGCTTGCAAAAGCAGTCAACGATGACTTAGTGCTAAGGTATCTGACACTGACCCAGGATTCTCAATTTGAGTTTAGGCTCCTGGTTTTGCCCTAGACCTATCCAATCTGCTGGAACCAAGAGAGGAGTAAACCAATTGACGAAAAGCCTCTCTCTCTCTCTCTCTAGCACTCTGACTGTCATAAGTAAAAATCTGAAACATGAGCCTGATATAGCGGTATAGCAAGCTGTTGTGCCTTCAGCTCCAGCAATGCATATCCATCCTGGCTCATGTCCTGGCTGTTCCAGTTCCTGTCCAGCTCCCTGTTTCTGTTTTTTTTTTTCTTCTAGGATTTATTTATTTCCATTTGAAAAATATTAGATTTTACGGTGCAGGAAAGACAGAATGAAAGCTCTTCCATGTCCTGGTCCACTTCCCAAGTAGTCCACAGCAGTCATTCAATTAAGGACCTTTACCAGGGTTGACAGACTCTCAAATTTACATAATTTGAAAGTAGTCTCATTTAATAATCGTTAATTAAAAAGATGTCCACTTACTAGTTGTCTATTTTAGTGTAATTCTTTTTTTAAAGATGTATTTATTTCCATTGGAAAGGCAAAAGGGCTACACAGAGAAAAAAAATGTGTCTGCTTTTTCACTTCCCAAGTGGTCTCAACAGCTGGAGCTGAGCTGGTCCAATGCCAGTAGCTAGGATCTCCAACAGGGGTGCAAGGTTCCAAGGTTTTGACCCATCTTCCACTGCTCTTCCAGGTCACAAGCAGAAAGCTCAGTGACACGTGGGATTCCAGTTCATGGGATTCCAGCTCTTGTGAGGATTTAACCATTGAGCCATTGTATCATGCCCAGCTCCCTGCTTATGACCTGGAAAAGCAGCAATGGATGTTTCAAGTGATTGGGCTCCTGCACACACTTGAGAGACCCAGAGGGGGCGCCTGCCTTCAGCCAGCTCAGCTCAGTCACTGTGGCCATTTGCAGTGTGAACTAGGGGATCAAAGATCTTGCTGTTGTTAAATCTGTTTTTCAAGTATGTAAGGACTTTTATAAATTGTGAATTATGGGCAGGATGAGCAAAAATTATGGAATTACAGAAAAACTGAAAAAGCATTGGAAATTCAAATATGGAAATATGATAGCAGAGCATTTAGAGTTTAAAATATTTGGACATCAGAATTTATAATGGCCAACACTACATGATCTAGCAACAATATGTTATTACTTTAGGTAATGTTCAAGAACTCTACAAAGCTGTCCTTTAATACATAGGCCAGGAATCATCTAAGCAAGGGATCTGATAATGTTGTAAAATTGTGAAATTGTAAAACAATGAGGAAGTAAGTGAAGACAAATTGCTTTAGGCACTAATTCGTGTAAATGTTTTTATTGATTTTTGAGGGTTTTATTAAATTGTAAACTTGTTAAAACACATTTTAAAATGTTGGTGGAAATGTGTATGCATCTGTATGCATCATCTGTCCATTAATTTAAGGTTATCAGATAATGTTAACTGAACATTGATTTACCTCCATGGAAAAGCTATCGATTTACAGTATAGTAGCAACATTTAAGAGAATCTACTCTCACAAATGTTCTTGAGTATAATGCTCTCGCATTTTCAAGATTTATACAGACATTCATTAGAAAGGGAGAAAGAGAAGGAGAGATTGAGAGAGAAACTACATGTGGATATCAGGGACTCAGGTAACTGGGCCATTTTCTGTTCTCTTCCCAGGCACTGTAACAAGGAACTGAGCCAGAGACCCCAGGTGGAATAGCTGGGATTCAAACTTGCTCTCTTATAGAGTATCCTGGCGTCATTAGCAGTACCATAACCCACCTCACTACAACACTTTCCCTGTCAAACATTTTTATCTTTCCAAAACTTAGTGATAAAAAGGATAATTCAAGGTCAATTTATTTCACATTTGCTGCTCTAAATTAGGTTTAATATGTGGGTCATGCATGTTAAGATTCATTTACATTTATTGTCTGTGAGTTATTTTTTCCATGTATTTTGTCTCTTTCCATTTCAGGGAATGATTTTTTAATTCAATGAAAATGTCTATCTTCAGCATGCAGTACAAGAATATATAGTTTGTTGTTTATCTTTTCATGGTGTCGTCATGGTTATTTTTTGTTTTTCGACTTCTTATCATTAGGTATATCAGTTACTTTTTGGTTTTTGGAATTGGCATTCATGTTTAGAAATTGACATTGAAAGATTTTTCTGTTAAATTTTCTTCTATCACTTTTATGGTTTTATTGTTTTACACTCATTGATGTCTTTGATATTTCTCAAAATGTTGTATATAATAGCCCACAATTGGACTACAGAATAAGTCAAGCACAGCATTACCAGTTAATGGCTACCCTCCTACTCTAATGGCCATCTTGAAGAGAGCACAAACAAATTGAAAGCACAGGACATTTATTATGAGAAAGTTTTAAAAATTACTGATTGCTAAGATATACTATGAAAATAATACATTATTTTTAAAAATTAAGTGGTATTTTATGCCAACACTTAACCATTGATTTGAAATGTACCCTTATACTGTATTTAATTAAAAACTAGACTATAAAAATTCATAAATTTTGAAAAACAATTTATATAAATCTTTTATATGCTCATATATGAATGAGTCCCAGATAGTTTCTTCCAGAAAGAGACCCTCCTCAACTTCCAAAAGGATGCCACAAAAATTTCTGCTTTACTGATCTATTTTTCTGCAAAAGACATTGTCTAGACACTTGTCACACAGCTATATTTTCTATCTTGCTATAATAAAGCAGTCAAGAAGTGTTGTATATATGTGCTCCCTGGATGCATAGCTAGAAATATGCTTCATATAAAATCTATCTGCTTTTTAAAAGAATCATTTTATTTTATAGTTTTAATTTTTGTTTTTCATGATACAGTTCTATAGGTTCAGGGATTTCCCCTTTCACCTTCCCCATTTCCCCTCCCTACCTGCAACTTTTTTTTCCCCATGTTATTTTAAATAGTATAGTCCTTCTGCAATAATCATAAGTCCACCATTCTACTTTTTAATTGTATCATGCAGTTGGAGGTACGGATGCTCAATCTATCTGGTTTAATAGATGATATCATTGGCATGCGCTGGGAAGAACTTTGCTTTAGTCCTGACTATAAAAATCAAGTGGAGCCTCTCCATTGGACAAGCACTGTGGGTTCTCCTGTCAGTCATGTGATAGCAGAATCACGCGTGGACCTCCCTCTCGCTCCTTTTGAGATTGCTGCCATCTGATGGTGCTGTGATTTGAAAACCAGCAACTGGTATTATGTTTTCAGTGAAAACATAATTCCCATCAAATGCTTCGGATAAATGGGAGAATAGACAGGGATTTTCTGAAATGTAATGAGGTACCTACCAAAAACTTGTTATTAGATTTATTATTAGGCAATTAGGGAACACTGATGATATTTGTAATTAACATGTGGATTGGCTAAGATGCTAATTTAGCTGTATCCTAAATCCTATTATCGTGAAAGCATAGGGATTCCTAAAGTGGAGAAGTCATCTGCCAATGTTTGACCCACTTTTCTCTCGAACATGAATCAGCGAAGAGATATGACTGTTTTTCATCCCCTAATAATTAGAGTGCACGTTAGTGTTCTGTAAGTTTCATATATGACAGACTCACTAACAGCTCCATTATGTGACACACACTCCACACCACCTTGGAAAATCAACGACTAAATGATACCCAGACATCTACCGAATGTACAAAGTAAAGAGAAAAATGGAAGCTTGGAAAACATACTGACACTCTAAGGAACAGAAAGAAGACTCGATGTGCCATGTGAATTTTGTGCTTTAAAGCAACAGTTAAATCTCTGTCGTTTTCAGATATCCTAGGAAGTTTTAAATGGCCGCTCGTGGTGAGGGACTCATTTCGAGTTCGTTTAAAAGGCAGAACATCTAAAGGTGCGGCGGCCTTTCCACCTCTCAGGAACTTTGATTGGGCCCTGACTGCGAAGGAGAATGCCGAGAACTGAGTCGCCAGCACAGCTTCTATAGCACCCTGGGGTCCTTTGGAAACAACTCCTTCAACCTCAGTGTAGGAAGGGTTAGAAGAGTTACTCCTCAAGGCAGGGGTCTGAGATAAACGACCTCCGGAGTCCTCGCTCAGCCTCGCGGGTCTTTGATTCTACACTGAGGAAGTGCAAGCCGCCTCTAAGTAGGTCATCCAAAGAGCTCACATCACCGCCTGATGCTGCCATTTACTAACTAATATGGCGCAAAGAGAAAGTGAGCAAGAGAGCCAGTGAGAAGGAGAACAGCAGAGTGTATCATTATTATTGTTATTATTATTATTGTTAGCCAATCCTTTGTACACACTTTCATGTCTCCCAAGAGATTTTAACATTCATTCTCCTGAAATGGTTTCTGTGGTGATCGTCACAAGAATGTGGAGGGAATTATGCAATATGTTTTTATCTGTAGATCTATATACCTATATATCACATGATTTATATTTATGAATCACAAATATATTTATGGCATATATAGAGAGAGAGATACGTATTTATGGCATGTATAGTCAGAAAATGGCCACAATGAGTGGAAATGATAATTTACTTGTCTGTATAGTTGGCTGTTGAAGGGTGAACAACATTTGGATCTTTTCACATTTTGAGCCAAGTATTTCATACTGTAACCTGTACTTAAACTATCGGTTTTTAAAATGCATATGGTTAATGAACTCTGAGACCGCACTTCTCAACTTTTTAACTCCTTGATAAGTTCTACAGCTGTTTCATTTTATCTTATTTTTGCTTGTCTGCTATTAATCTTCTCCTCTCAATCTATCATTGTCTATAACGTAGAGGAAAAGTCACATGCTAATTTGTTAATGATATCATTAGAACATCTATGATCTTTAGAATTATGCTTTTTCTAATAATTTGTATAGTTATAACTAGATATCAGAAGTCTAAGGGGTCTACATGAGTTTCTAATTCAAAGGTTTCATTGATAGAAATGGAAACACTGAGTTTTTCCATGTCCAATTTTCTCATGTGTGTTTTCTTTTTCTTTATATGGAATTATTTTACCAAAACAAGCTCTTCATCACTGCAGGCTAGAGTACTTTCTCTTTCATAAGTATTGTTCTTTACATCTGAAGTTATCTGTGTTTTTATGTCATTAAATTGCGGAAATAATTTTGGGAGAACATATTCATTCTGTTTTTCTTTTCTCTTTGTGACATGTTAGCAAGGGGAGTGGCTAGAGCTGGAGCTGTTCACTAAGGTGTTTTCTGAAAAGATCATTTATTTCCTTGGCCTCCACAGCACATTCACTTAAAGAATCAAGAGAGTCTGGGCAGAAAGCAAAGGGATTGGGCTATTGATTAAGATTCCTGTGTCTGATATTGGAATGGCTAGACCAAATCCCCAGCTCCAACTCCTGACTCCAGATACCTGCAGTTGTGCACCTGAAAGGTTGTGGTGCAGTCAGGGCTGAATCAGTCATATATACAAGAGAGACCTGGATTGAGCTTTCTGGCTCTGGGTTTTGGCCTGGCCCAGCTATGGCTGTGATGGATATATGGGGATTAACACAATCTATGGGATCTCTCTCCTTCTAAAGTAAATGAAGGAAGTCACATGATCAATTATCATTTTCACTTGCGTAATCCTTCCAACTAGATCATTCTAGCATCTTTTTCTTTATATGGGCTGTAGTTTAAGTGTGTGTGTCTTGAATGGGTGACATGAGAAACTTCCCCTAGGCAGATGATGTTAAAAAAATATGCTATAATGAGCCATATTCACACAAATCAATAAACAGGGAGAATACTTGATTTAACTGTGAGAGTTTGACAATTTTTTTTCTTTGCAAAATATTTTGGGGACAAGAAACATGAATTATTTTTTAAGGTTTGTTTATTTAAAAGGCACAGTGAGAGAGAGAAAGAAGAGAGAGAGAAAGAGAGAAAAAAAGAGAGAGAGAGAGAGAGAGGCAGAAAGAGCAAAATCTGCGATCCACTGACTGATGCGCCATAGGTCTACAACAGCCAGAACTGGTCCAGAATACCAGAATGAAGACAGGAGGCAGTAACTCCAACCTGCTCTCCTAAGTGGGCTTCAGAAGCTCAAGTACTTGAGTAATATTCTTAAAGATTTATTTATTTTTATTGGAAAGTCAGATTTACAGAGAGGAGAGAAAGAGAAAGGTATTTCATGTACTGACTTACTCCCCAAGTGGTCGCAATAGCCAAAGCTGAGCTGATCCGAAGTCACGAGCCAGGAGATTCTTCTGGGTTTCCCATTCAGGTTTAAGTTCCCAAGGCTTTGCGCCATCCTCCACTGCTTTCCTAGGCCCCAAGCAGGGAGCTGCATGAGAAATGGAGCAACCAGGGTACCAACCAGCGCCCATTTGGGATCCTGGTGGATGCAAGTCAGACTTCAGCCACTAAGCTACTGCGCCAGAACGCTTGAATGATCTTATGCTACCTTCCCAGACATGTCAGCAGGGAGCTGAAAAAGAAGTGGAATAACCATGACTTTAACTAGTCTCTGAGCTGGGCTGTGGTGTTGGACACTGTGGCTGATGCCAGACTCTGTTGTTTTATATTGGTGACTTTAGAATAGGAATAGTGCTTTTGAAAATAACAGTTTCCTATTAAAGCAAAGGAATACTCTTGTGCTCTAAGTGTATACCACTGATTTTAATAAGTTGGAATTTAAGCCATTTGATAGTGTGAATAAGATGATATAAACAAAACAATATTTGAAATATTTCATTAAAAAACTATTCATTACAGTATCGCCTGGTAGGCTTTGTGGCTTTCATGGTTTTTCTCATTATGACACACACTTGGAAGCAGCAGTTATTTATGAATCTGTATTTGAAAGATGTTATTAGATCAATTGGCTTTTCAGTTCAAATACTCTGAAACAGAATTTTTGGTAAACATCTATCTTTTGTTCATGTCAAAAATCATTCTTTAGAATTATAATTTATGATGGTGAAAAATCACAAAATTACACAAACATTGTTCCACAAATGTTAGCAGCCATTAATCCTCCCATAACATACAATAAAGAGCTTGAGTTGACTGCCTTTGATATTACTAAATTCCATGCCAATGGCTTTGAATATTTTGAAGCAAGATTATTATTCTAACCAAATCTATTGCTGATGGTAAATTTCAGGAGATTGTATATCTCACGTGGAAACTTTCCTGAGGAATGAAAGAGCCAACTTTCTTCCTGAATGAAATCATAGAAAATGCAGTTCCATCCAACAGATATGTTGTTATACAGATTTATTTCTTCTTAGGTGCCAAAGACATGCTGTTTCATATTTTGTATCTTTGCAATTAGCCAAAAGATACATACTCACAAACACATTTCCCACAGAAGGTATAAGATCCCCGAAGAAACAACAAGAGGGTATAGTGAATCTGCCAACAGAAACAAAAATATTTTGTTATTATATTAATTATAAAATGCAATCTAAACCTCAAGCATTTGAATATTCAAAGTGATTCATTACCATGTGTCTAGGCAGCACACTTGGCAAAAGCTGAAAACCTGAGCACTGAGACTTTGTGATAAACCACTGCTACAACAAAGCTGCTGTGAGGAATGCTTAACTGGTGCTTGGAAGTACAAAGCAACAGCTTATCAACCTGGCCAGGCTGACTTCAGAGTGTTTCTGTTTCTGAATTCTTCCTTGACATCTCAAACACTGTTCCAACATGACAGTGGGGAGTTGCTCCTTCTACGATGGATGACATGCTTAAGCAGTGAGAAGAAAATTCAGAATGAATGATTAATACCCATTAATTCACAGCTGATTGGAATCACACCCTATGAAACAGTTTGAGCAGAAAGAAAAGAAGCAAAGATAACTTCAAAACATAATAGAAAAATTTGCACAACTAAACAGCAACAAAAATTTAGAACATCTAAACTGTGGTTTGGAAAGTCATTAAAATTCTGAAAGGGAAAACATGGGCATCTGGAATTGTAAAATATGTTGTTTCTTCTTCTCCTGTAGCAGGAATCCTGCCTCAAAATACATTTATTCAACTCATGGGCATTGAACTTTACCAGGTACAGGGCCCTGTGCTAGGCATTCAACATCAAATCATGAATAAACATAATGCTTACATTTTTGTTAATTGATTGGCAGTGAAGTTGATGTTTGTGAAAAATAATGCAACACGTTAGTGTTGCTTGGTGATTGAAACTTGAGAAGCTGTTAATAGGAGAACATCAACAGCTAACCTAAGCTCTCGGGAACTGGATCTGTGCCTCCTTTGGACTCCCATCTCTTAGCAGGGTTTCTAAAAGATGTTTGTGGAAGCAAACAGAAGCCATATTGGGTGGAAGATAATAGTCTCTTTTTTTGTAAATAAATAGGAAATAGTTTAAGAAGTGATTTATGTATACTGGACTAAAAAGCCAGACTCCATTTTTTTTTTTTTTTTTTTTTAAGAAAAGCCAGAGGTGGCGATGTTAGGTCAGATTCATGTATAGTGGGAGGATCATGAGAAAAGGATTCAAAGAAAAATCACAAGGTTGTTTTTAAAAAGCTTTAAAAAATGTTTTATTTAGCACTATTATTTCACTTCACTAATCTTGAAAAATGAGTTCATGTATTATGTCCTTTCTCAGGTGCCCAACAAGGTAGCAGGTTTTGCTATTTGGCCCCAGCAGCAATATAAAGAATCATCTCAAATAGCTTATAAATGCTTTCGGAAGTCTTGGATGAAGTCGGAATACTTTCGATACACATCCATGAATTAAAGCACATGAGAGTGCTTACAATAGAGACACATTTTCTGAACAAGAGAAACAATGGAAATCAACTTACAGCAAAACAGAGTTCTCAGGTCTCAGGAATCAAAACACCTTAGTTTATTTTTGTTATCACACAACAAAGAATTCTGGCAAGAATGAATCTTCTGTCATTCTATCTCATATTCTCAGGTCTATGAAAAGCAAAGTAGTATAATCAATATGTATAATTGCAATTTTTTATTTAAAAAATTATTACTTATTTTAATTGAAAAGGCAGGTTTACAGGAGAAGGAGAGCCAGAGAAAAAGATTTTCCATCTGCTGCTAGTTCACTCCCCAAGTGGCCACACTATGGGGAACTAAGCCAATTTAAAGCCAATAGCCAATAACTTCTTCCAGTTCTCCCATGTGAGTGCAAGATCCCAAGGCTTTGGACCATCCTCCGCCAGTTTCCCAGAACACAAGCAGGGAGCTGGAAGGAAAGTAGAGTAGCTGGAACAAGGACCAGCGCTGTTCTGGGTGCCAGAGCTTGAAGGTGAAAGATTAGCCAATTGAACCATTGCACCAGCCTCAATTTTCAATCTATCAACTCCTTCAAATGTCTTCTTCACATCATTATTACATTAAAAGGTAATAACCTTTACAAACACATGAGGTGTTTTGGCTTTTCTTCTAAGTGATTATAGTACTTAAATGTTGCGCAAATTAGTAAAACGGATAAAATGTTGAAGGGAATTATAAATAAAATTTTTAATAGTGATTAAAAATGTATTTTATGCAAGGTAAGGATACCTTTCTAAATGCAGTAGGTTAAACATGACATAATTAGCAATGAAAATAAATTGCTCTCTTGCTTTATTAAAGATGAAATGTTGAATTCTGATTGTTAACAATTAGTTTAGCAATTCCCTTTATCTTCCTCACTGCTTCCATTCTCAAGTACTTGTTGAGAACAAGTGAGAAACTATAAGGCATAACACCTAACACCACAAAAGTCACCATGAAAAAAATTTTTCTCGTTCATTTCTCTAAAGTTCTTTCTTCTCAGTGAGAACACTTGTTCTTTTATCCTTTTAGCTAACACTCACTGACTTTACTTATGTTGTTGGGATTAACAAGTGAGCAAGAGTGAATTTTTCATAGCTCCTACTAGACAAATTTATACTAACGCTGTGAAAAGAAAGAAAGGAACGCCAAGATGTTAGTATGTCAAATAACAAGAAAACAAGAAGATGCAACTTGGATATATATTAACAAAAATGTTTGCTGCCACTTAAGGAGAACATTTAACTACTTTGCTAATCATTTACCTAATCCTGTCCATAGAGAAGTGGACACCATTATGTCATCATATAATGTTGCTACTGGATGGCTCTATAGATCTGTAATCATAGGCTATGTGTCTTCTTTGGAGAAAAGACAGAATGTTCTAAACTCAAGCTTAGATAATTCTTGTGCAGCTGTGGAAAAAGACCTCAAATATTTGCAATGAAGATCCCCTTCCAGTCAAGAGTTATCTGCATGTGCAAACAGAACTACTCACTACATTTTAATTAGTTGCTAATTTTGAAAACATGGGATTTTTATCTATCACTGCCTCCACACATTTTCCATAGGTAAGTTTGTTTTTCATTTTTATCAAGTTGAGTAGGTACCAAAATAACTGTGTAGTATACTACATGGAAATATGTGTGTTTTGTAGGGTTCCTAACTAGAGGGTTTTTTTTTTTTAATATTTAGAGATTTTTTAAAAGATTTATTTTTTTATTGGAAAGTCAGACATACAAAGATGAGCAGAGACAGATAGAAATATCTTCTGTCCAATGTTCCACCCTCCCCCACCCCCTACGCACACACCAAGTGGCTGCAACAGCTGGAGCTGAGCTAATCCGAAGCCAAGAGCCAGGAGCTTCCTCTGGGTCTCCCACATGAATGCAAGGTCCTAAGGCTTCGTTCTGTCCTTGACTGTCTTCACAGGCCACAAGCAGTGAGCCGGATAGCAAGCAGGGCTACCAAGATTACAACCGGTACACATATGGGATCCAGGAGCATCCAAGGCGAGGACTTCAGCCGCTACGGTATTGTGCCAGGCCCTAGAGTTATTTTTTAAAGCACAACTTTCAGATAACTTGTAAATATTTTGGTTTTGAAAATGTCATGTTTTAAGCAAGCTTATTCTCAGGAATGAAGTGACCGCAGAGTCTTTTAGAGTGGCATGTTTTTATCGGGCTTTTCAAAGATCTTCTGGTGTTCCTATAGTAACCCATTCTTAGACATGTGAAGAGGTAGGGAGGCTGATTACTATATTGATAAATCTAACTTAATGGCATTTGACAAATATCCACTCATATTTAGTAAGAAACAAACAAAAATAAGGTGGGTTGTTATCAGGGACTGCAAATAACGGATCTCCCATCTACAGTAGGGAAAATACATGAGCCAGTGAGTTTTGTTTTTGTCTTGTCTGAATTGAAACCAGAGAGTTTCTCTAAAGGCAAGAAAAGCTATGATGTTCACTTAAATATAAAGAAAGATCCCCATAATGTATCTTTCACAGAAATCTTTGCAATCCTTGTAAATCACAGGAAAGCTGACTTACAGTTTTTAAGTACTCATCATGTATCTGAAATGTTCGTTATTGATGCTACGGATCTAAAGCAACATTTGACTAGGTCAATAGATGAGAATCCTCAGAGAAGTAAGCCAGTTAAAATAGATATGGGCCCAGCATGATAGCGTAGTGGTTAAAGTCCTCGCCTTGCACACGCTGGAATCCCCTATGAGTGCCAGTTCTAATCCAGGCAGCCCTGCTTCCCATCCAGCTCCCTGCTTGTGGCCTGGGACAGCAGTCGAGGATGGCCCAAAGCCTTGGGACCCTGCACCCATGTGGGAGACCCAGAAGAAGCTCCTGGCTCCTGGCTCCTGGCTCCTGGCTCCTGGCTTCGGATCGGCTCAGCACCGGCCGTTGCGGTCACTTGGGGAGTGAACCATTCGATGGAAGATCTTCCTCTCTATCTCTCCTCTTCTCTGTATATCTGACTTTCCAATAAAAATACATTTAAAAAGATAATGTCCTTAAATATCTACAAGACATCTGCTTCAGACCATTTTTGTTTATGACAGTTCAATTAGCCTTGGAATTATTACCAGAAAACACTATTATTTTAAAAATATTCATCTATAGCTATTGCTAACTCTCCTATAGACTTTTTTGCATGCCTACTGTTAGCATGCAAGTGTCTGCTTTTTTTTTTAAGATATACTTTATTTACCTGAAAGGCAGAATTCCAGAGAGTAAAGAAGAGACAGAATGAAGGAGAGAAGTCTTCCAGTCAGTCACCAAATAGCTGCAAAGACTCCAACGGAAAAGAGGAGTGAAGGCAGACACTGCTTCAGCCAGCTGTGCAGTGCGCCCAGCTGCTGGCTGACAGCCCCCATCTTACCACTTCAAGGTAGCAAATTGGCAGAGTTAACATGCAGTCCCCGCTCATGATATTAGCTAGAAGGGAATTACACTGACTTTTGCTTCAGCCTAGAGAACAGACTCGGATCTAGGCACTGTAACTTGGAACAGGGAAACTGTTGCTTTCTTTTCCTCCATTCCTCCACCAGCACACAGCTCCAAACTTGGCAGCCAAAAGCCTCCCTGTGCACCTGTATTCTGCCCTTAACATCATCCATAGTCACAGTCAGGGCAAATGTATGGCAAAGGATAGCTGTGTGTGAGTTTGGTGCATTGGCATCATCACTATGCTCACACAATCTATAAGAGCCAGAGAAATTTAGTTTAGTGTCTGCAGACTGATAGCAGCAACCCATGGGGGAGCTAAGTAATGACTTCATTATTCCCTGCAGTGTTAGGACGGTAAAAATCATTCTACATTTCTCATTGCCACTGGAATCTACTCAGTGGCCGTAGGGAAGGAGCTATATGCATTCCACTCCTCTGAACTCATTTGCTCCAGAGTAAAATCTCTTGTTTTTCTAGTAGTCACTCTATAAGATTGAAACACAGTTCATTTCATATCCTCTCATTTTAGTAGGGGGTGTTGGACTCTCTTAGCAGGACATGAAGACAGGTCCATCCATATCACACAGTGCTTGAGCCATAGCACTTGTTGCTATAAGTCCCAGCATCACTCATCAGGCTTGCCAAGAGGACAAGGGGTCAACCACCTTTGTCTCACTTAATGCCAAGAATAAGACCCTGGACATGATATTCATCAGGATAAGCACAGATACGTCTTCCAAAGCACAGGCAACAAAAGCAAAATCAAACAAATGGGACTGTATCAAACTCTGAAATGTTAGCACATCAAAGAAAACTATCAGTAGTATGACAATATATGCAGCGGAATAGGAAAACATATTTACAAATCACTTGACAAAAGGATTAATATCATCAATATAAGACACTTAAAAACTCAATGACAGGGGAAAAAAAGCAATCCAGTTGCAAAATGGGCCAGTATATGGTCAACAAGTATATGAAAAAATGGTTAACATCATTATCCATCAAAAAAAAGCAAATCAAATTCGCAGTGAGGCATTGTCTCATTGCCAGATTGGCTAACATGCAAAAGACAGAAAAACAAATTCTAATGAGGATGCGGGAAAATGGGCACACCTTTACACTGTTGGTGGGAATGTAAATTATTATTGCCATTTCAGAAAACAGTGTGATTTCTTTAAAAACTAGAAAAAAAAAAAACAGACTGGCTACATGATACAGCAATCCCACTGCTGGGTCAAAAGACTAAAAATTTTTAGTCAAAAGACTAAAAATCAATGTATCAATGATGTTCCTGTACGACCATGTTTATAGGAGTATTGTTCACAATAGCTAAAAGTGGGAATCAGCCACTGATGAATAAGGAAATGTGGTGTATAGATTCTCAATTAAGCATATAAAATAATGGCGTTTGTGTCAAAATTAACTGGAGGACATCATGTTGGATGAAAAAAACTAGATCCAGAAAGACAAATACCACACATTCTCTCTTGTATGTGTGAGAGCTAGCATAAAACACACACACACACACAGAAATGTCTGTGTATCACTATAGTTGCAAATATATTTTTGTAAAAGTTTGGTTATACCTTTGTCAAACCAATAATTTAAAATGCTATACTTCTACAGTTCTAATAATCTTTGACTAGTTTAAATTTTAGTGTCTATGTGTGAATTATTTTTATTTGAAATGTATAGTAACATGGAGAAGGGAGAAAAGAGAAAGACAAAGTGTGAAGGAGAAAGAGAAAAAGAATGAGAAAGAGAAAGCTTCCACACATTGGTTTACCCCCAAATGGCTGCTCTAGCCAGATCTGGGCTGATCCTAAGCCAGGAGACAGGAGCTTCTCTCAAATCTGCCACACGGGTTCAGGAACCCAAGGACTTGAGCCATCCTCTACTGCTTTCTGGATCCATAGCAGGGAGCTGGATCAGAAGTGGAGCATCTAGGACATGTAGCACATGGATTACTGGCACCACCACAGGAGAGTTAGCCTGTGATACCACTGCACTGGCCCTGTAGCGGCCATTTTTCCTTTCAGTTATTTCATAGCCGTTGACTGTATTCCCACTCAATTAAGATGCTTTATATTTTTACTTGTTAAGCTTCTTATTCAGTGAAGTATTAGTCCTTTTGTTTTAATGTAAATTTAAAATGTTATCTCAAAAACAAACACACACACACACAAAAAAAAAGAGAAAGAAAGGGAAAAGAAAGAAGGATTGGAGTGAGAGGCAGGAAAAACCACTCTGTTCTTAGAATTGTATCCACAAATCGCAATGACTCTATCCAAAACTAGTTAAGATATAAAAATAAAAACAAATATTTTCCCCAGTATAAGCTATTTGTTTATATTTCAGGGTAGCTTGTAGTGTGCTTATGTGTGTAAAGACTCATTTCTTCGGCTCCATGAGATCTAAGTGGTGCCTGGCACATGGTGTGCCCTGCGTTCCTGAATGCTAGCTGATAAAAGACTACACATAGATTTTGTTTTAGCTTATATAAAAGTACTTTGAGCAATACAATAAAACAAGTGTCAATTCAGTTTGATAGTTACATTATACTTCCTCCAGAAACATTTAAACTCTTTGTGTTTGCCATTATCCCTGAAGTACCATGGCAAATCCACATCACTCTATCAATCTACAGCTAGAGAGAAAACTACATCAATGAATTCAAGACTTTGGATTTCATCAGGTAAAGTGAAAATACATCAAAAGAGCTAAAAACATAGATATGTACCTGTATATATTTTTTTATCTTACGCATCTCATAAAAGAAAGCACCAAAACAAACAATATGAAGGTTCCAGCAGAGCAGAGTACTTAAATGATGACTTATAAGACTTGATGTAAACTTACCAGGTGTTAATATATATTTTAACAATAGGATGCTGGACTCTGACATTCTCCACACCTACAATATCAGGATACATATAAATAGCATATTTACTGGTGGATTTATGACTGTTTTTGAAAGACTACACTATTGTAACAATACGGGGACACCAGTGCGGGAGGGGATCTAGAGAGGAGAAAAGGGGAAATTCCAGAGCTCATGAAAATGCATCATTAAATAAACAAATCAATAAAATTTTTGAAATATATAAAATAAAAAAGCAAACAGAAGTGTTTTAGTTAATAACTGCATTATTTTGCCTACAGAATTAAAAAAAAAAAAAGGTATCATGTTCTATGTCCATAGAGATTTGGTTTAAAGATTTACAAAGGAATTCAAATTCAAATGAAAGATTTCAAATCCCAATGTTCTATCAAGACAAACACGTTTCTATATATTTTAGAACTATGTTCAAGTCTTTTTTTATGCCTACTTGCCTTGGAAAGGTCATTTGTCATATTTTCATTAAACAAAACAGCTTCAAGGCTAGAATTTAGCCAGTTACCATTCATTTTCCCTCTCTGTAATTCTTATTGTTTTCACAATATCTGTAAAAACAATAATTCATGAAAATTATAGCCAGTTTCCAGATTTGAGTTCCAACATTTCTTACTATTTCAAGACTTGTTCAGTTTGCACCAGCATAGAAAGAACCTTAAATTCATGACCCACAAAATCAGTACACAGAGATTTACAGGTGTGTTCTAGTAAATAAAAGGACAGAAAGCCAAGAATGGCTCAGTCCAACAGATTTAGTCATATGGAGCCAATATGAGCTCCATCACTCACTAATCAGATTTAGGACGCAATAACTGCTTTTTAAAAAATTTTATCATTGAAATGGGAATAAGACTCATTATTATTCATGGATAGGGTTTAGAATTTTTGATATCTAGTAAATATTTATAAGCTGATATCATTAGTATTACTTGTAGTAGTAATATTCTGCTTCAACAAAGCAACATTTATATCTTTTGTTTAAAATAAAGGCATTGCTACTATTTATGCACAAGTTGTTGTTGAGTAGAATATATCATATTCTCACAGTGCTTAGACACATTGCCTGATATATGTAATTGTTGAATCTTATTCTTTATCATACTGTGATCTTCTTAAAAGTTTTAAGCTGATTTTTGAAGTTTTTTTTCTTTTGAGCAGAAAAAAATGTTTCATTCAGGCTGTATTAAAATGATGAGGAGGGGATTTCTCTGTGTGATTGATTTGCCTGAGTTCTCCAGAACCCTCCGGGGAAGAAGACCCCGAGCAGAGGCAACAGCATTCTCTCACAACAAACTTGTCACTGGTTCCCCAGCCTCCTTCTTCATGCACAGCTTTCTGCCAACTGCTGCTACTATCTGGTTCATATTCAAGATAAACATTCTTATTGATTCAGAAACCTCTTTCTGATATTTGCAAAGACAGAACGAAGTGTCTCAGTCTTGATTTGTGAGTTTATTATTTCAGAAACAAAATCACTTTCTACTATGTTCTTCCTCATGTAGTTACTTTGAATTTCCAATGATTCCCTCAGTAATCCTTAATTATTTTCATTGATTGATAGGATAGGGATGGAGGTTGCACAATGTTTAGGCTTCCTTTTTGTTGTTTATCTTATCTTCAACAGAAAATGGATGACTTACTCTTCTTCAGGCTAACCATATCCTACCTAAAGTTCTTCCAATGATGAATTATCTTTGTTTTCAGTGTTTCCCTGTTTCCCAGGGCTTTGCAACTGTAAAGTTTTGGATTTGCCTTTGTTATTGATAATTAATAGTACGGGGGGTTGTTTTATTTTTACAGTTATTAAGATAATATAATTTTGTTCTTTGACTTTGTAACCCAAACAAATCTCATGTCCAACATACAATCTCAATGAGTTATTACAATTAATTTCTAATTACTGCTATCATTTTGGTCCCTACAAACAAGAATAATATTTCTGCTTATCCAAGATTCACCTTCCAATTGTGATGTAACACTGAAATGAAATTCCACCTATTTTGGCTTCTAGAAGAAGCCAATAAAGCTCTCACATGATTTATTTAACTTAGGGCATAAAATGTCCACCATTACCACACTGCAATGTGCAGGTCAGCTATCTCATACTCTCATTTCTCATGTGAGTTCCCTAAGCCACTATTTCTGCCAGTTGTCAAAAGCCAGCACTTCCGAACTAAACACAGCCATCTATATTTAGCTATGTAGTAAGCCTAGTCCATCATATCCCATCTTTATTGAAGCACTTAGGTTGACTGCTCTGTGTGTTTGACCCACAAGGTGATCTTTGAAGAAGAAGCCAAGTACTCAATCTGGAGGAGGAACGTATGCCACTCTGTTTTATGCCACACCCAAACCTCTTAAATTCCCAAAAAAAGCTAAGCCCCAGTGATCTCAATCACTGACTTAATTTTCCTTCAACACTTCTCTTGTGGGAGGATAATATTTCAATGTTTTGAAGTTTATTTTTATCTGAAAGGTAGATTTACAGAGAGAGAAACAGAGACACAGAGAAGGAGATCTCCCATCTCCTGTTTCACTCCCCAAAATGCTGCAACGGCCAGAGCCGAGCCTATCCAAACCTAGGAGTCAGTTTCTTTTATTTCTTCCATGTGGGTGCAGAAGCCCAAGGGCTTGAGCCATCCTACACTGCTTTACCAGTCCATAAGCACAGTGCTAGGTTGTAAGTGGGGCATCCAGAACATGAAGAAGTACCCCAATGGCACTCTAGCACTGCAGACCCCTCTAATTGTATACACTTCACAAAATAGGCATTTTTAAAATTTTACAATTATAAATGGTTTGTCTTCATTGAGAAAGATCTACTACTTAAAAACAGCTTCTGTTTGGGGACTGAAAATTTGTAGTTACTAATGTTCTTAAAATATAAAATTAGCTTTGAGAGCAAATACGTAGACTAGACAACCTGTGACATATGGTGTGAGTAAGAGTTATTGTTAGAATATAAACAATCTTTAGAGGTAGAATTCGGCTCTCTCTTCTCAGTAACATTCTCTCAACCATTTATGAATATCACTGAGTGATGAAGAGACTTTCCCTTTGAAATAAAACAAATCCCATCCTCACAAAACATAAGCATTCTCATATTTGCATTCTATTTCTCCTGAATTCTAGACCATGCAAACATTTTTTTTTATAAAAGTGCTACAGTGATGGCTCTTCAAATACTATGACATCCTGGAAACTTCAAAATTGACCTATTTGCAATAAAGGTCTTTGCAACTATAATTAAGAATCTTAAGATGGATATTCAGCTGTCTCATGTATATTTTAATTTTTGTATTTAGCAGCTTATAGCATTGAAGCATGATTTTTACTGTACTTGGCAAATTTAGGATAGTCCAAACAGGCTTATAACTCTAACAAGGCATATGTTAACGATTGGGGCACAGAACAGTTTTAGGAGGAGTGTGCAGAGATGTAGTCACACGATGTGGTTAAGAACTTGCATTTCCTAACATCCTAGTCACCGAATACCATACCAATTAACTCCATAATGTTGTAAATTGTTGTTGATGTTGTGAAGTGAGTTTTCATTTAAGGGTATGATATTCTGCCAGCTCTATTTTCAGACCAGAGATGGTCTCCCAACTGTTGAATTTATCTGGACAATAAGATGCTGGACTGTATGTATGGTACATGCTCGCAATGAGGGAATCATGACTGGATATGAACGGTACTACCTCAACAATGTGGAGAAATCCAAAATGGGGGGAGGGTTTGGGGAATCCCAGAACCTATGAAACTGTGTCACAAAATAAAAAGAAAAAAGAAAGAATCAGAGCTCCAAGAAAAAAAAAAAGAAAGAAAAAAAATCTTAAGATGATTTCATCCTGGTCCCAGTGCGGTGGCCTAGCGGCTAAAGTCCTTGCCTTGAAAGCCCCGGGATCCCATGTGAGCGCCGGTTCTAATCCTGGCAGCCCCACTTCCCATACAGCTCCCTGCTTGTGGCCTGGGAAAGCAGTTGAGGACAGGTCAAGCCTTGGGACCCTGCACCTGTGTGGGAGACCTGGAGGAAGTTTCTGACTCCCAGCTTTGGATAGGCACAGCACTAGTTGTTGCGCTCACTTGGGAAGTGAACCATCGGAAGGAAGATCTTCCTCTCTATCTCTCCTCCTCTCTGTATATCTGCTTTTCCAATAAAAATAAATAAATCTTTTTAAAAAGATGAGTTCATCCTAGTACATTCCCAGCTAATGTACAGGTAATTGTTGGAAAGCACTCAGAGGATAAGCAATACGAAGGCTAGTAAAGAGGATGGAGTGACATCGCCACCAGCCAATGAACACTTCAGCCTCCAGAAGCTGGAAAAGACAGGTAGTGGAACCCTCACCTTGACCCTCTGGAGAGGGCATAATGCTGTCAGTTGTGGATTGTAACCCCCACCACAGTAAGAGAGAAACTGAGAGAGAGAATCTTCCACTCCTTAAAGTCAGGGCTGGGTCAGGAGCTTGGAGTTTCCTCTGGATCTTCCATGTGGTGGCAGGGCCCCAAGCATTTGAAGCAATATCTACTGCCTTTCAGGTATGCTAGTAAGAATGTGGATTAGAAGAGGCATAGCTGGAACTTGGAGCTTGAACAAGCATGCAAATATTGAATATGGGTCTTCCAAGTGGCAGCTTCACTCACAGCACCTACATCTCCCTTTCTTAGTGTGTTTTAACACAGTTAACCTTCTAAATGCTTTTCTTGACTCATGGATTATGCAGAAGTAATTATTAGATTAGATTTGATCTGGAAGTTGTATCTTGAGACCCTTGTCCTGGAAAATAAAATAATGACAGGTGGCACATTAGTCAGGAAGATTCTACCTACTCCAGAATCAATTTGAATGTCTCACTGTTCCGTTTCCTCTCTAGCAATGCCCTATATCACCAGATTCAATTTCTTCAAAAAATATTTTTTTTGAAAATCAGAATTACAAAGAAAAGGAGAGACAGAAAGATCTTCCATCATCTGATTCACTCCCCAAGAGGCCACAGTGGCCAAAGCTAAGCATTCCAAAGTCAGGAGCCAAGAACTACTTCTGGATCTCCCACATGGGAGTTGGGTCCCAAGGCCTTGAACTTTCCTCCATTGTTTTCCAAGGCCATAAGCAGAATCTGGAAGGGAAGTGGAGCAGTCGGGACATGAACTAGTGCCCGAATGGAATCCCAGCGCATGCAAGCTGCAGGCTTACCCAGATTCAATTTCTGATGCATTTAAGAAATTCACATGTGGATATCTGTTATTGATCTTTATCGGAATCGGTAGTACATTGACTATAGTTGGTATATGATGAATCTTGAGACTTGTTTATTTCTTGGAATAGTTGTTCTAAACCTTGAGAGTATATTAAAATAAAATATGAAATCATCACACAACAAATGGTAAAAACACAAGTTAAGATGCTCATATCCCTATCATACTGCTTAGAATTATTATCTTTCTCCCCCTCCTCCTCCTGATCACAGGTTTCTGCTTACTGTAGACCCTGGGATGCAATGCATGATGGCTTCGGTAATTGGCTTTCTGCTTCTGACATGGGACACCTGGGTTAAGTTCCTACTTGCAGCTCCCAGCTTTAGCCGAGCACAATCTTATACACTTCACTCATTTGGGGACAGAACCAGCATGCGAAAGTTCTCTGTTGATCTCTCTCTTTCTCTTAAAAAAATGGTCACATATATTTTTAATGAACTATGATTACATATTGTCAATATTTCAAAAGTTAGGCTTTTGCATCTGTCTATTACAATACCAATAAAAATCAAATACACATTCAACATATACAGACTTGTTGTAATACTGAGAAGATTTAAAGAACACAGGAGAATATAGATAGGTTATATGTAATGCTATTATTTTATATAGGAACTTCAGCATTCAAATATGTGTATGTCTCCATGGATCTTGGAATAAATCTCATGAGAGTACAAAGAAATGATTGCAAATTGTGTGTGTGTGTGTGTGAAACTCCTTCTCACAGATTCTGGTTTTCCTATTCTACGGTTGCCCCTAACCACTGGAATATTTAAGTGTTTTCAAGATATTATAGGCAAGATTTATTTTTTTAGAGATTTATTTATTTTTATTGGAAAGGCAGACTTACAGAGAAAATGAAGATCTTTCTTCTGCTGGTTCAGTTCCCAAGTGACCACAATAGCTGGAGCTGATCCAATTCGAAACCAGAACCAGGAGCTATTTTTGGCTCTCCCATACATGTGCAGGGTCACAAGGTTTGGGCCCATCTTCTACTGCTTTCCTAAAACACAGACAGGGATCTGGACGGGAAGTGGAGCAGCTGGAATACAAACTAGCACACATATGGGATCCTGGCACATGAGAGGCGAGGTGTTTAGTCACTAGGTTACCAAGCAAGGCCTGTTGTTGAACCAATCTTAAGTCAGAAACCAGGAATTTCTTCCAGGTCTCCCACATGAGTATAGGTTCCCAAGGATTTGGCCCATTCTGTGCTGCATTGCCAGGCTACAAGCAGGGAGCTGGATGGGAAGTGGAGCAGTTGGGACACGAACAGGTGCCCATATGGGATCTGAAATTTCAGTGGCAAGTATTTGGTCACTGAGCCATCAAGCCCAGTCCAGGCAAGACTGATCTGACACTGAAAAGTGCTGGGTTACAAAGAGCCTAAACTTTTGCCTTTAGCCATTATCCTTATAACTTGTAGCCGTCGATGTCTTGGATTGTAATACAACTAATATACCGCTGCAATATTCTACCACAGTGTCCTTCCAAGTGTTCCAGAGGAGAAATGTTATAGTTGTCAGAAGCTTGACAGAGTGTTGAAAACATGTGAAATCAGCTATGTAAATTGGGAATTACAAAATGCTAAAGGGATTTTTCCTCTGACAGTGTAGAAATTGCAAACATGTTTATCAGAGTAGAAAATGCAAATAAAGAAACATGCCTAAAACAAATGATGTAGAGATGTACATATATTGCTCAGGAAATCTGGCTTCTCACAACCTGCCCTGCCCTTAGCACTTCATCACTTTACCCACACACCCTCATTTACTGCTCCCACGAGGCTCCCTCTCATGCAAGGAAAGGCATCACAGGGAAAATAAGATTCCACTTCTTGCAAAGTGCACCCATTTACCCGTTTTCTTCTCAATCCTGTTCACTGTTCTTTTCAGATCCCATTTGTGTTTACTATGATGTTGCCCATTTCTGCTAAAGGAGTGTTGGTAGCTCTCCCGACAAATGTCTTCACAAGAATGGTTTAAATAAAATGTGACTTCCATGACTAATATTGTCTTTCAAACTATGGGCGCAGAGTCCTCAAGGCTACTGGTACTCAAATATCTCATATCTGCGAGGAAAATTAGTAGATCTGAATGCAAAGAAGTTAAACCATGTGTCCATGGTAGGGGCCATGTCTGGGGCCACATAAAGTCTGATCCTGCCAAGGCAACCACAGGTAGATTCAAACTTCAACAAATCTTCAGAGGTTTATAGACTTTTTAATTGGCAATTTGATATGGTCGGTGAATGCTGTTGTAAATATCCAAATGACCTGTGGCAGAAGAAAATTCCCCTTTTATGCAAAGATTTGTAAAACCTTCATCTATATGAAAAGTACTCATAACCTTTGATATGCTCCTTCAAATTTATTTCAGAGGTGTTTGCTGAAAGGATACTAAGGAAATACATTGGCTGAAAAAATTTGTTTCTAGAAGTTATGTAAGAGGATACAGCTTATTTTCTGTAGAATTCTAGCTGTCGCTAACAAAAAGAAAGATGTGTTAGCAAAGATACTAACCAGGAAACACTTAACTCCTGTCCGTGACTGTACATTTCACTAGCGACATGAAATAGCACGTGACTGGCATGAAATTCTTGACATATCATCAATAAATGTATTTAAAAGAGGTATTACTTTCTTTATAACATATATCATCTAACACTAATGATTCATGTTTTTAAATAATCTGTAAATATCCCACAATTTAATTACTGGAAGAATTTGTTTTTCTTTCATTGGAACTCTAGCCTTCAGAGCAGGCAAAGGTACTAAAATAGTTTCATAGGTAGACAAGCAGAAATATTCCAGTGCCTGCAACAGCGATAGCTTCTCTATATTGTGCTGAGGAACAAGAACCAAGGTAGCTTCACTTTTGGATCAGAAAGCAAGTGTAGGACAATAAAGGTGTTGAAAAAGGATAGATTTTGAAGTCTGAGAGTAGTAGATTCAAAATCTTGCCTTGCTTTTCTTACGTGTGTGTGTGTATGATGTGGGAAGGGCACATACATAATGGCAAAAAGTTGAAGTCAGGAGCCAGAGCAGTGAATGGAACCCAGGCACTCTGCTCTGGGACACAGATGTTTAAACAAAATGTCCATTTAAAAAGACCAATAATGCAAACTCATTAGAGCATGCAATGGCTCTGATACAAAAATACGTTTTTTAAAGTTTTCTGATGTGTTACTTTCATAAACAAAATTTTAATTTTTAAAAGATTTAGAATTTAATAAGGCAAGCACATACATTAACATCTGTAGCTTTCAATGAATAAAAAAATCACATAATAATGGATTAAAAAACGCTCTGCAGACAGGTGGTGAAACATAGCACTACACACATCAGTTTCAGAAGCCACAGAAACTAGGCGAGACAGATGCAGAATGCACTTTGAGCTTTCCTACTTTCATAATGCTATCCCTATCATCCGTATCCCATAAAATTGAATTAGATGGGTACTGTCATAAGATTTTACACACATATATCCCTAAAGAGACCATTTGTTTTCAAAGTTATCCAATCCAGGAAGTAGATCGCTGGAAAAAACAATAATGTTTTATCAGGCTAAAACATTGCTTTTCAGTGTTCCCCAAGGCATGAGAACAATCTCCAAGTTGGAGATCTTGCCACAACGCCCTGAGCAACAAGAATGTATGACGTTCGTGCATGGATGGTAGCAAGGCAGATTCTTTCTCATGTCAATTAGAGGCTCTGTGATTATAAACTCATGTAAGCTTTATAAGCTTTCATATATATATTTTAAATATTTCGTTATCTGTTGGAAAAGCAGAACTACAGAGAAACAGAGAGAGGGACAGGGAGAAACATCTGCTGTTCCACTCCTCAGATAGCCACAATGGTCCCGGATGGGCTAGGCTGATGTCAGAAGCCACGAGGGTCTTCCAGACAGGTGGCAGGGACTCAGATAAATGGGTTATCTTCCTCTGGATTTTCCCAGGGCATAAGCAGGATATGGATTAGAAATAGAGCAACCAGAACATGAACCAGTGTCCACACTGGATGCACACATCCCAACTGGTATCTTGGCCCATTCAGCCAAGGTAGCTAAATCCTGATGTCTTAATGGTGGAATGATCAGGGGTGGAGGCTGTATCTACCAGCTGAGAGATTTCTAAGTCATTCGGGCAGTGCCCCCAGAAATGATTCCAACAAGGGGAATGGTTTTTACTTGGGTTCCTTCTCTCTACTTCCTGGCTCATCATGTCATTCTTGCTCTCTACCCACTGTAACTAGCCTCTGCCAGACACCAAACTGAGGCACTGCCTGAGCCTGCACCGTACCTCCAAAAACTCTGAGCTGAAGTAAAACTTTTCCTTCACAAAATTTCATCTTGGGAGTTTTGATTATAGTAACACAAAACAAGCTGATACTGTTATCTGGTTGGAAGATGTGCCATCCAGGCATCCTAATGTTGCTATTAACTGTGCTAAAGAGTCAAGAGTGGGGATAAGGACGAGTAATTATTTGGCCTTTCTCTTGACTTCTAATTTATAAATTATTATTTTCCTGGTGGTATGTGAGGTTTTGGAGAGTTTGGGTTAGTTAAAAGCACTGTATCAACTTAGTTTTATAATAACAGTTTGCAACAGAGCTGACATCTGACCTCTTGAGTTCAAAAACTTTTGTCAGCAGTAAAATCAATTAAATACTTGCCAAGGGACTATAACATCTTTTTTGAGAATAGAAACAAATTCAAAAATAGGTATATATCTTAATGTGTCACATACTAAACTTTTTAAAAATATATATTTTCTATTTGCTAAGTGTAATGAAACCTATAAGATTCAATGTGCTTTATCAGATTTAAAGCACTCTTGGCCTCATTGAGCTCTCACAGCAGCCCTGTGGAAAAATATTTCCACCAACTTATTCTTGAGGAAGTTGAGACTCTGAGGGAATTAATTACATGAGAAAACTTGTATTTTTTTTAAGAAATGGAAGCCAGATCCCAAGTATGAATTTCATGTCTTGTATCTTCCGAGTGAACCAATGAATTCTTGATCTTCTTTCCTTTAAATCTCTTGAAGATATATTTCTCATTCTCTCACAGCCATTTTCTTTGGATTTATTCTTACATCTTTTACTCAGTAAGAAGTTTCAAGCTGGTAGGCTTTGATCCATTCATCCCATTCAAGGATGTGGCAGGATGTGTCCCTAGAGGACCAAAAAATAAAGAAGGCAGGTGACCAAATCTAATCACCTTGTCAACTGGACCTTCCAGTAAATTGATTAATGGAATTTGCTAGGAGGAATAGACTTGGGTTGGAAATGCCCTTAGCAGAATTTCTCTTTTTACCTTTAATAAATAAGACAGAGGAGCTATGAGGCATGGCTCCCTAGAGAATGGAGTGTAAGTTGTGCAGCTCTCTTTAAATGTTCCCTGCTGTCTAGGGAACTCGGTGAACTTTGCTTAGGCACCTGTGCTTTCCGACACTGAAAGGAGGGACCTGGAGAACTGCCTCTGAAACTCAAGTTCTCATTCTGCCTTCCTCGAGCCTGAAGGTAACATTCTGTAACTTTTTATCAGAGATAGTACAGCTTTCTGATTTTGTCTGATTAGATATCCAAAACCTGTAAGTTAGCTCAATGAATTCTTGTGTATGTATTTTTATCACTGGTCCAGTGTGCTGAGGGAAAGCTAATAGATTAGGAATTCCAACTGGACAGATTTTACAACTGTGGATGCCCAGTGTGTCTCTGCCCCTGCCATCTCCTGAGACCAAGACTAGATCTCTGGCCATGTCGTGCAGTTCTGGAAGTCAGTTATCACTGGACTGCAGGTGGTAGCCCCAGAAACTAGTGGTCAATCACTATCAACAGATAGCAGCAAGAAATGAGCACTGTGGACTTCAACTCCTAGGGGATTTTAGTCAAACCAGTCAGAGCTACCCAATTACATTGCAGTGGGAATTAGATTCTGCAAATATGATGTGAGTAGACTGTTCACTAGATCATTCACCTTCAACAACTCATTTCTGAAGCTCTGCTTCTCCAATCTATTGCAGAACATGCTCAGATTTCTAAGCCATAGAGGGCAGCAGTTGCCTAGATAATCCGAAAGAGAAATACATATCACATAATAGGATTGAGACTGCTTAAATATCTTTTCTCTGTAACATAAGATTTGTTCATTATTTGATTTTTTTAAAGATTTATTTATGTTACTGCAAAGTCAGATATACAGAGAGGAGGAGAGACAGAGAAGAAGATTTTCTGTCCAATGATTCACTCCCCAAGTGGCTGCAATGGCCAGAGCTGAGATGATTTGAAGCCAGGATCCTGGAGACTTCCAGGCCTCCCACACAGGTGCAGTCTTAAGGCTTTGGGTCCTCCTTGACTGCCCTCCCAGGACACAAGCACAGAGCTGGATGGGAAGCAGGGCTACCGGATTTAGAACTGGTGCCCATATGGGATACCGGCATATGCAAGGTGAGAACTTTAGCTGCTGAGCTACCACGCCAGGTCCCATTATTTCATTTTTAAATACTAATACAAGAATTAGTTTATTATTCTTGGCCCCTTTATACTGGAATCTCTGTAAGCACAGTCTAACTTGAATATTTCTTGAATATTCTTTTTTCTTTGCTTTTCATGCTCAATTTATGTCATTTAGATCTTCTGAAAAACAGATGCTAACATGGGATTAGCTGAACAAGCTACTTGTTGGGGAGATACTTGTAAACAAGCAGGTACAAACAGGGAAAGACTTTAAATTGTAATGAATGTCCAACTCATGTTAATGGAGGAAAGGAAGGATTCTATGAAAACAGACTCAGACTGTAGCACAGTACTGAGAAAACTTCAACCATGGTGATGAGTCTGCTAACATAGAATTTACCCATTTGAAGACCCCTTTATCAGGCAGCAATAGGACTGTGTCACAAACCTGTTGCACCCTGCTTGAACCGCACAAAGTTAGTTATTTGCTTTCTGCTCTTGACAATTTGTTTCACATTTCTGTTCATTTTTTTCTAATTTTTACCTCTTTTTAAAGATTTATTTTATTTGAAAGCCAGATATACAGAGAAATGGAGATACAGAGGAAGAACTTCCATCCGTTGTTTCACTCCCCACGCGTCTACAACGGATGGAGTTGAGCCAATCCAAAGCCAGGAGTCAGGAGCTCCTCCAAATCTCTCATGCAGGTGCAGGGTCCCAAGGCTTTGGGGCAGTCCTTGACTGCTTTCTCAGGCCACAGATAGGGAGCTGGATGGGAAGCAAGGCCACCAGGATTATAACTGGTGCCCATATGGGATCCAGGCATGTGCAAAGTGAGGACTTTAGCCACTAGGCTACTGCACCAGGCCCTTCGATTTTTAATTCTATTTAGATGTATGTGTAAGAGAATTAAAGGTCCTAGAGAAATGTTACTTTGCATGACAAAGTGATTTTATTGTTTCTGTTAAACAAATTTTATGAACTAAATGTTTATGTTCCCTAAAATTCATATATTGAAATCTAATCCTTAGTGTGATGTCATCTGAAGGAAAGGCCTTGGGAAGTAATGAAGTCATGAGAATGAAGTCTTGATAAATAAGAACAATGTCCTTAAAAAGCGATAAGAGAGCTGGCCTGCTCTCCTTGCACTAATCAAGGCATCCCAGCAGTAGAGATTCCACAACATTAGCTATAACCCTGAGCAAAACCAAGCCCTGCTGGCTCCTGGATCTTGGTCAGGAAGCCTGTATAGCTGGGATAAATCAATTTTGTTGTTCATATGGCATCTTGGCTATGACAAGCTGTTTGAGAAGCTCGAACTGAGTAGGACAATGTGTATGGAGATATGCTGGGAAATGAGCTTGCTGGAGTTGAACTATAGTTTGATAAAGATTCTATCTGGGCCCAATATGTTTCAATGGCTAAATCCTTACCTTGTACCTGCCGGGATCCCATAAGGGCAACAGTTCATGTCTTGGATGCTCCGTTTCTGATCCAGCTCCCTGGCTGTGGTCTGGGGAAGCAGTGGAGAATGGCCCCAAACCTTGAGACCCTGTTCCCATGTGGGAGATCCAGAAAAATCTCCTGGTTCCTGGCTTCGGATCAGCTCATCTCCAGCCGTTGCAGCCACTTGCAGAGTGAACCAGTGAATGGAAAATCTTTCTCTTTTTGTTTCTCCTCTCCATAAATCTGTCTTTCCAATAAAAATAATAAATCTTAAAATTAAAAAAAATTAAAATTAAATAAATGAAAAGAAAAATTCTGTTTTCTGCAACTTCTATATTGGGCATGATACTCCAAAATGGTTTTGCTGAATGTGTAAGTTCTTTATCTTTATGCATGACTATTTCCAAAATAAATAATTTTTTAAAATTGTGGTTTAGTATTGAATGTTTTTTTTAAAATGACACCCTTCACTCAACATTTGGTTTCTGCATACAGAGATGTGATTATTTTCATTTTATTGTTCTGTAATATTGATTGTATAAATTTACTACAGTCTGTATAATGTATACTGCTGATACATACCATAATGTTTCCAGTTTGAAAATGTTATGATAAAATGTCACCATAAAAATTTTTATATACATTGCATTAGTAGAAGTAACCATATTGAGTATGCATTTGGGAGCAGAGTTGCTGTGTTACAAACAATGCATTCAAGTTTGGTTATTAAATTCAAATCTATAGATCCTCAAAGTGGTTGTAAAATTAACACTCCCAACCAGCAATATAGGAGAATACTCATTGTCTCACATCTGTTGCAATATTTTGTTTTAATTAATGAAATATAAATCTTAACGCTGAAAGTTGCAGGAGAAATAAAACCCATCCAACAATAAAAAGAATACCTCAAGAATATGTACATTCTAAACAAGTGCATGGACTACAAAATATTTTTGTAGCAAATTAACAATTTTTTAAACATTTGTTATTTATTTAAATGACTGAAAGAGGGCAGCACACAACCACAAGGAGAAAAATGTAGCTATTTTCATCAGCTGCTTTATATCCCAAATGGCCAGAACAGCTAGGTTTGGGTCAGTCCATATCCAGGAACCAGAAACTCCACATTGATCCCTCACACAGTGGCATGGCCCAAGAATCTGGGCCATTGTCCTCTGCCCTCCAAGGTGCATTAGCCAGAAGCTGGGTCAAAAGCAAAGTAGCTGGAACTTGAAGTGAAATTTTGATATGGGATGCCAGGGTCATAATGCCAGCCGGACACACCATATGACACTATTGGCCTGTGAATTGATCTTAGGATTCTTCTTTTTTTTTTTTCACAGAGTTTCTGAAAACCGTTTCATGTTTATCTTACACATGTAATATCCAGCACGTAGCCTGAAGAAGAAAAAAATTGCTCAGAATTAACGCAATTCATTCATTAGCAACTATTTTTTGACATGGTTCTAATAAATGGATAGATATTGAATACTAAAAAGATAAGTAAAAATACAGAAAATCGTACTATCCAGTGATAATACAGAAACCCATACTTACCCAATAGACACATAAAATCCTGCTAGTAAAATGTACACATACATTAGTCTCAAGTACATGTGGAATATTGGCACATGCATTTCAGGCATGATATACTCATGGTGCTGATCTAGGCATTAACTGACCAAACATAACACTGAATGTAATTTTATGTCATTAATCTAAATAAGGCAGAAATGAATACAACATCATCAAAAATATCTCTTTATCCTCAAATTTTATTTCTCCCTTGCCTTTCCTCAAAAATAACAAACACTGTTAATGTGCCCAATATATTATTCCAGATAAATTTGCAAAGAAGAGATAATTTGGGTATGGTAATGTACAATATATTTTTGTTTATTTCTCTCATATTCACATTAATACAATATATTTTAACAAAAATTTATTTAGCCTAAATTTTCTAGTATATTTTGATACTCCATATAATAGTAACAAAATGGAACAATATACATTGCAATTCTTACATCTGATATAAATTAAGTATAAAGATACCAATGTACTCTATGATAGATTTTAGGTTGACAAAAGGAAAGTTGTAAAATGTCTCACATATGTATAGATAAATTTTTTCTATAGAGTCATATAACTAATACATCTACATTATTTTATATAAATATTTACTCAGTAGTACTTAAGGACCAAGAGCTTCTTAGGCACTAAAGACATAGCCATGCATTATTTAACATGGCAGCCAGTGGTCACATGCATTTAAATAAGAAATTCATGCTAAATAACATTATAAATTGAGTTTCTTGGTTTTGCTACATGATTCAAATCTTCAATTAATGCATAAGTTTACCATGTTGGTAAGTGTGGAAATGGAGCATTCATATCCCGAAATTCTTGTTGGGCCTGACTGGAACTTGAGAAAAATCAGAACACTTCCCTGAGCTACAGAAACAGATACTGTTTTGAAGTTTGGAGAGCTGAACAAATGATTTTCTAATAGCAAGGATTATGGGCAGATTGGGTCTGAGTGTTCAACATGCTGCCTCTGCCCACTGCTTTTTGAAATGGAAAGATTTACTCATAATAGTAACCTCATTCTTAGCATTCTGATTCCATATACAGCTCTTCTAAACTACACTAGGGCTAACAAATGGAGAAGTGGCAGGGAGATTTCCATAATACTGTCTGTGAATAAGATTTGGCTCTATGAATTAGACAACAGACAACTACTTAAGACTGAAAATAAAAGAATGCTTGCAAAGGTAACGCAGAAAATAGATGGATGAATTATACCATTCTCTAGCAAAATAAGTATGTTCATATATTAACTCCTGCCATCACATTCTTGGTTTTCATTTCCCTATTGACAGATATCAAGCAAAAACATATTTTGCATTTAGGAGGTATCACTTATTGTTTAAAACCAATAGCCTACATTGTCTATAGGGAGAAATTTGCAAGGGCTCAATAGGAAATTGTGTTCCTACATAGTTTACACCTTTGTCTTCAACGAAAATTAATGATCTAACTGCAAGAACTGCGATTCCAAATGCTTTCCTATCCCTGTGTATCAGTCCTTGGCTTCCCTCACTGCAACCACACCCTCTCCACCAAGGGTAAGATGCCATATAGACACAGTAGCATACTGTTTAATTCTATTGAAGTGTTAGAACTATTACAAAGTCCAAGCTAAAACAAAACAAAACAAACAAAAACCTACAAAGTTCTATTAAGGCTTTCTCATATAAATGGAGGAAGACATTTTGATTGTGTTAAAAGTATTTTGAAAATGGAGATCCTGGGAGAAACACTCTAATGCTTTTTGGTAACCAAAATAAAGGATAGTAGGGCAAACAAAGCTCTCAGGCCACTAGGGCAATTTACTCCTATCTTATCTATATTTTTCTGAATGTTCCCTCGTTTATAATTCTTGACCTCCGAGAAAATGTGGACCTGGTGCATTCTCCTCCCAACTGAAGGTCGTGCTCTGTTCTGTTTGCTGTGTCTGAAATAGCTAAATGCTTTCATCCCAAATCTACGCTTTGGTTCCTGGACTGTCTAAGCATCTGATTAGCTCCATCTTTTATCTCCTATCTCAGTGGCTTTAGACCTTTGGTCTCATGGTTTCTGATGGTTTCTGCACATGCTGGTACAGAGCAGGAAGGGCTGACTTCAGAACTCTAGAGAGGGCAGGACTGACCTCCATGCACTCCACTTAATATCTTGACAAAAGAAATCTGGCTTCAGGAAAACTATCACCCATGTTTTAGAAACAGTTTGTAAGCTTTTCCTGCTTGCCAGCAAATTAATATTTAAAACAGTAACAGCAGCGATTAAATGAAATTTAAAAATCTTAAGCAAATATGAAAGGTAGAGTGAATGATTTTTAGTAATATATTGTATATTTTATGGTGCATGCTTATCTCTTCCCTAATTGTTGATATCTAATAGATATTTTAAAGTCTGAATTTCATGTGGGGTCTTTAAAACTCATTTGTGTCTGCCTTCCCTTTGCTAATTGCCTTAAACACAAAATGACACTCAAACTACATATTTTCACATTTGATGCACCAAAATGCTATGGGTTATATGTACTCCTACAGCTCCTTCATTAAATCCTAAATCTTGTTTCAAAGTCAAACTATGCACTCATCATTCTGAAGCGTTTAAGATTGCCTCAGGCACTCATGATTCTTTCAGTGTTACAAATTGCCATCCTCATCACAGTCAATTCTCTCTAAAACTTTGTTGGTTTATGGCATGGCATCTTAAAGGATGTGAGGTGGGGACAGCTTGAGTAGCAAGGCGTCTGTGTCGCAGGACCAACGATCATTTGGTGAGTTGGTCACGTCCTCAGACTCCCAACTCTCAGTGCCCTGTGTTTCAAGACTGGAAGCTTTTCAGTGTTTTTAAGGATTTCTAATTTATCTTCATGTTCACAGTCTTGTGACTCAACAACAAAAATAGTCAACGCAAACTTGGATTTGAAACACAAGCAAAGAATTTGAAAACATGCTTCTTCCAAAAAGATGCACATATGACTATTGAGAATGTGTAAATTATTTCAACACGATTATTGCTCGGGAAATGGAATTATTACTCGGGAAATCTCCAGCAGATTTCCTGCTAGCAGGCCTCAAGACCACTGAGGGAGTGAGGCAACTGTATTATTTGGCCACAAGAACCACCAGGGACAGACTGGTGAGGCATGTCTGTTTATTGTAAAGCAAGCCTAACTTACACAGGCTAGGAAAGGGGAAGGCAGAAGGGCAATCCCTGACAGTCC
This sequence comes from Ochotona princeps, assembly GCF_030435755.1. NCBI lineage: Eukaryota > Metazoa > Chordata > Mammalia > Lagomorpha > Ochotonidae > Ochotona > Ochotona princeps. The sequence continues at coordinate 24,156,434 of NC_080836.1, forward strand.
TCCCATCCATCAATGACACTGTAATTGGCTAGAAGGCATGTCCATCCCTTAAGGCCCTCCAGTCATGTCACAGGTCATGTTTCTCATGCACAGGTAGAAGCTGTACCTCAGGTCATGGACAGGTAAGCCATGAGTCATGCCCATCAGGCAGTAGGCAGAGATCCAGGGGCAATCTCCCACACCGTATGATAATATTTCACATGTAGTAAAGTGGTTATTACTGTTCTTTTAAAAGTAGCTGAAGGTATGAGGGAATTGAAGCACTCATTCACTCCTGAGATAAGTGTAAAATGTATGTCTTCCGTGGGAAAATGTGGAAATTCCTTTATTACGAATCCACTCATCATATGACGTGGCCATTCCACCTCTAGATATATATCCAAGAGAACTGAAAATGAGGACTCACATAAAAATTTCTTTGCAGATATTCATAGTAACTCTATTCACACTAACATAAGGGTAAACACTACACAAATATCTATCAGTGAAAGAATATCAGTAACGCAGCAAGATAATCCTCTGCCCTGCAGTGCCAGCGTTCTGTAGGGGCAACAGTTGTGTCCTGGCTTCTCCACTTCCCTCCCAGTTCTTGGCTTGTGGCATGGGAAGGCAGCAGATGGCCCATCCTTGGAACCCTGTACCAATGGGGGAGGACCAGAAGAAGTTCCTGACTCCCAGCTATGAATCAGCTCAGTTCTGGCCATTGTGGTTATTCAGGGAATAAACTTGTGGATGAAAGACCTGTTTTTCTACCTCTGCTTCTTCCTATATAAAATCTGCCTTTCAAATAAAATTATATAAAATTATATTTATTATATTTAAGTAATCTTACAAAGAATGATGAGCTATAAATAGTGGTAAAATGGAATATTCTTTAGTAATATTATTTATTATGATCTAAGAAATATCTGTTTATATATTTTAATAGGAACAAATGGTGATCCAGACAGTAATATAGATGAGACTTGAAAAATTACACTGAGTCCCAGAAGCCAGATATGAGATCACGTATTATATGATTCTTTTGATTTAAATAAAAATCCAAAAGTACACTAATACAAAGAGACTGAAAGTATATTATTAGTTCCAAAAGAACCAGAGGCAAGGGAAATGGAGCATCATTTCTTAAAGTAGCTGATTTTCATTTATGATTGTAAGAATTTCTGGCACTAGAATGTGGTGATTGCTATACATTGCAAGGGATTTGGTGCTATTGAGTTTTAGATTTTTACCTAACTTAATGGTAAATTTTATGTTACTTGGATTTCATCAGGAAAAAAACAAAATGTAACTAAATTTATATAAAATAGTGTCCTTTCTCTGGTATAGAAATAAGGTTTATTAGGCATAAAACAGGAAATCCAGTTCTTATCCATCATTGATAGCAGTTGACATGACTTTGTTTTATTTATTTATTATTTTTTGTAACCTAGAGAAGTAACATTTGAAGGTCATAGTAGCACCTCCCTGGATAATTAATTTCAAATTAAGCTTGAGCTGTTAATATTCAGGAACTCAAACCATTATCTTGTAGCTATGTAATATTTTGACTTAATTTTTTTTAAAGATTTATTCATTTTATTACAGTCAGATATACAGAGAGGAGGAGAGACAGAGAGGAAGATCTTCCATCCGATGATTCACTCCCCAGGTGAGCCGCAACGGGCCAGTGCGCGCTGATCCGAAGCCGGGAACCTGGAACCTCTTCCGGGTCTCCCACACGGGTGCAGGGTCCCAATGCATTGGGCCGTCCTCAACTGCCTTCCCAGGCCACAAGCAGGGAGCTGGATGGGAAGTGGAGCTGCCGGGACCAGAACTGGCGCCCATATGGGATCCCGGCGCTTTCAAGGTGAGGACTTAAGCTGCTAGGCAACGCCGCCGGGCCCAATTTTGACTTAATTTTAAAATTTCCTCTTCTTTTTTCTCTTTCATTAAAAGCATCTTGGTTTTCAGATATGGTGTAATGAAAATATAATTAGCTTTCTGTTATAATGTTTTCTCACTTAATTTGGTTCAAGCACTTCCAATTAAAATATCTTTGCACATCGTGAAACCATCCATTTGGACTCCCACACTGCATTCCCATATTTGTGAAAATAATTACATGTACATAGGGCCAGTGTCATGGTACAGTGGATGAAGCTGCAGCCTGCAAGGCCAGCATCCAGATGGGTGCCAGTTTTGAGCCCCGGCTGATTAATTTATGATCCAGCACTCTGCTAACATGTGAAGTATCCTGAGGGAGCTCCTGACTCCTGGCTATCACATGTTCAGTCCCAGCTGCTACAACCAGCTGGGGGTAAACCAGCAGATGGAGAGTAGTTCTCATGTAACTCTTGCCTTTCAAATAAAGAAATGGTTTTATAATTATTGCATGCACAGTGTTGAGTATTACAACATGAACAGATGAATTACACTTAAGGTTTTAATTCATCCACTTCAAAATATAATATTAATGTGTTCACATTTAATAATTGAATCCCAGTGATGAACAACATTGTACTTTTTTAAACTCCCTAACCTGATGCTATGTGCTACCCTATATTGTCAATTTTGTCATTTCTGAGATTGTTCTCTGTATAAGATAGTGATTGATCACTTATTCGTTTCAGGTCTGCAATTCAGGGCCAGTGTGGTTCAGTGTTCCCTGGGTGATACTTTTCTTTCCTTTGTTGCCTCTGCCCCTTGCTTCTGAGTTTCTATGTATCTATTGTTCCGCTCAATGCATCCATGCTGTCCTTCTCTTACCACTGATGTGCTCATCTGTAGCACCTGTGTTAGGTGGAGATAAGCATTTTGAAAACATATCTTCTTAAATTAACGCAAACATGTGGTATCTGACCTTTTGGGATGATGTTATGTAAAACATGTTATTTTATGTATATTATGTTATATGTTGTGTAAATTAAAACTGAATTGACAATGAGGTGATCACAGAAGATGGTTAAGAAATTGCAATTGTTTATAACATATTGGTTACTCAATATTATAACTATTAGTTACACAACGAAGTTAATTGTTGCTGAGGGTATGCTGAAGCCTTTAATTGATCGGGTTGATAATCTGATGGTTCTGCCCTCGGACCGGACAGGGTCTCCCCAGGAAGCCGAGGAACTAGACTGGACTATAAGATGTTGGACTCTATGTTTAGTTTATGCTTGCAAAGAGGGAATCTCAACTGTACTTGATCAGTGGATATGCAACAAGGTGGAATATTCCACATGGGGGGAGAGTGCAGGGGGAGGGGTGGGGTGATTGCCTGTTCCAACGAAACTGTATCACATAATACAAGGTAATCAATGAATAAAAAAAATTAAATTAAAAAAAAAAAAAAGAAAACATATCTACCAGAAAAAGTAGCATCTTCACTCCTGCCTTCACTACTCTACCAGCCTACAGGTTTTGGACACCATATTTGCTTCATTCCATTACCATCTTTTAAGTCTTTCCTTAATATCTTCAGCACCATCAGTGAAGTCACAGAAGCTGTGGTCATGCTTTGGGCCAACTCCATTGCTGTCGGTGAGAGTGGGTTCTGGCTGTACCTTCAGAATAGGGTAAGTGCTTCTGCAAATGTGCTTCATCCAGGAATCGAGGACAAGGAACAAAGTCCAGAGACACAGCCTCTTCTTCCTCAAACTTCTGAGGAGCTCCAGTGTGACTCTAAACTATCGAGATGCTGTAAAATTGAAATAACAGGTAGATGACTTACTCACAAGTATTTGCATATGAATAAGCTAGCTTCTGGAGCTCCACATACCAACACTGCAACTCAACAAATAGGCTGCACACTTCCTTTACCTTGCCTTACTGCTCAGTCTCTGGCTCGCTCTCATTTTTCATTCCTCCCTTTCTGCCTTTCTTTGTTTCTTCCATCTTTCTTGCCTCTCATCCATTTCAATTATACGAAAAAAAAAAAAAAAGAGTTTAGGTCACCGAATAGACCAGAATAAAATAATAGCAGTTCCAATACTGAACATTTTAGTCAAATACAGGTACTTAGATGAAGAAACACAGATGAATTTCTGTGGCTATCTGCTTGTATGTCTTACTCCTACCGTTTTGAGATGAAAGAAAAAATAAAAACCTTTTATTCCAATTCAGTAGAAAGAGGTTGGATCCGCATTTAATATCTTTTTAGGAAAATGTTCAAGTTTGAATGCTATTTCAGAGTTTAGCCCAGTTTGCTGCCTACCTCCTGGTGCTATCTGGGTGCATGAAGCAGGGTGTAGCGACATGAAAGGCACAAGGCAAGACTTTGAAAAGGGAAATATGTGTAGGCTTCCTGGTGTTTCATCACGCTCACTGCATCCTTCACCGAGCTCTGTCTCCATTCCTGCAGTTCCCTACACCAGAGCTGGCTTGGCTTCGTTTCAGAAGTACTGGCTGTGATTATGTGGATATTTCTGGACTCTCATCCTCCAAGTCTTCTGTTAATAATTTTTGCTAAAACCTGCCCCTGGAATGCTCCCTCCTTTTGCCTTAGCAAAGATGCAGTCAGCTTTCCTTGGTTCATCAAACACACCGGCTCTCCATGGCGGCGGGACCTGCAGAGGTCTGAGCAGGGGTCCCTTTCAACCCCAGGGTAAGTGTAGCTGCACCAATCCCTTGCATGCATCCTAACAATGCCCTGGGTGGAACTGTGGATTCAACATGGCCCACGACAGTGGCAATACAGAAATAAATGAAAAATCCATTCTTCACCCCCCTTTGCGCAAAAAGACAGTGCACCCAATTGTCCTCTCTTTGGCTCTTCTTTGTGAGGTTTGGGACTCCTAACTTGCTGGCTCTCTGTGATGCACAAAAAAACCAAAATAAACAAACAAACAAAAAACGGGCAGACTCCCCTGAGGTTTCTGAATTCCCCTAAATAGAATAAATTCATGCCCTAGTTTTGAAGTTCAATTCAAAGAAACAAGATCTACCCGCGTGCCTGCCTTCTCTGCTCTGTTCCCTTCATTCCATTAATCCAGCAGGCCTGAAGGGGATCGTGGATATTACTTCATTTCTCTTCCTTGGCTCTTCCTCAGGTGAAACTCAGCAATCAAATCCTCCAGACCTTTCCTTGATATGTTAAATAAATAGATAAAAGAATTTAGAAAAGTCTTTTCTCTCTTGAAAGAATCATCCTTTCTAAACTTCTTTTTCCTGTCTGTAGTCTCAAAAATGCTATTTAGAGTAAAATTCAAGGCTTGAATATTACTTTTACTCTCATTTATGAGCTATAATGGCAATTATTTTGACAAGTTTTATTAATTTATCTGAAGAGGATGGTGAGAAAGAGAGAGAGAGAGAGAGAGAAAGTTACTGGATGTCCCTTCATCCGTGTAGAGTTCAGAAATGCCTATGACAGAAAACCTAAATTCAGGTTTACCTGATTTTCTAGTGTTGGTTGCTACCTAAATTACCTTTGCATTACTGTAATGAGATTATCTACATAGTTTCCTTCTACAGAACAGTTATTTATCTCATAATCTTGGAGGTTCAAAGAGCCGAGGATAGGACAAGATGCTCTCGGTTTGGCCCCTATTAAGGGAACCATTGGCAGAGGTAGGAGCATATGTCAGAGTGTGTGATCCCTTCTCCAGTCTGCAGCAGAGAGCTGGAGCGGAAGTAGGACTGAATCCAGGCTTTGCAACAGTGACTCAGTGGCTGGCCAAAACACCTCCCAGGAGTTCACCTCCTTTGTCATCATGACCCACTTCCTGAAGTAACATACAGACTTCTGGGACAGTCAATATCCAGACGACAGCAATGGCCTTCCTTAGCTGACATTTTACTGCTATTTAGAGTTTTATGCAGCTCGGTAAGGATACAAGTTAACTGTCAGAAAAAGGACATAAATACAAATGCAACACAGGGATGTTTGTTCAACAACATCATGTACTTATTTGTATCCAGTAGAGTTAAGAAGCTGCAGATGTTACAGTTTATTGGTATATAAGGTGCCAATCAGCTTTGTATCTGTTTTCAGATTTTATTACAGTGACTAGAAGGCTACAGAAATCTTCGCTTTCTGAATTTTGTTTTTAACTTTTTTTTTTAGCATCTTACTTTTTCCCTGAAGTTTATAAACTCCATGAAATCTTTGGTACATTTGCTTCATGCCTTTTGAGACTTGTATTTAAACAACACACACACACACACACACACACACACACACACACACACACACACACTAATCAAGAACAGTTTAAATAAATGATGCATAATTATACCTCTTAAGGAATTTAATTGATCTATAAAAACAACTGATTCAGTTGTTCAGAAATGGCAACATGTCCTGAGAAGTGCATTATTCATTCTGTTGTGTGAACATCAGAGTGCTGTTACACGGGTGTGTGTAGTATTGGCTGTCCTTCGCTGGATTTTCTTGTGTGTGTGTGTGTGTGTGCAGTCAGAGGCCTATTAGATATGGGGTATATGACACTGCTGCTGATGTGACATGACATCCGCTTTCACAATAAACTGACTTTGTAAATAGAAGGAACACATTCAATAGGATGATGAAAAGTATAATACATTGCGTATATACACTAGAATTATACGTATTGTCACTAACTATGTATTATGTACCACATCTAGGGCTGTGCGTTATACTGTTTAAAATAGTTTTATTTATTTATGTATTTGAAAGACAGAGGGACAGAGAAGCAGAAATAGAGTAAGAGATCATTCATTCTCTGGCTTACTCTCCAAATGTCTGTTAGAGCCAGGGATACGTCAGGAGAAAATGAGAAAAGTAGAACTGCATTCAGGTCTCCAATATAGGTGACAGGGGACCAAAGTGCTTGTGTAGTCATCAGCTGCCTTCCAGGCTGCATTGGCATGAATCTGGAGTGGCTGTAGAAGAACTCACATTATCAGCAACACTCTGATAATGCAATGCCAGCTTCTCCAGCTGCAGCCGAACCCACTGTGCCACAATGCCTGCTCCTGTGTTATACTTTCAAAAAGCTGGCAATGCAGTATTTCTACACCAGCATCACACACACACACATGAGTAAATGCATTATACCATGAGGTGAAGACAACCACCACATGGCTAAGCAATGAAATTTTTTCATTTTCATACAATCCTATAGGGCTACCTTCATATATGAGGCCTATGTTTAACCAAGCCCTCCTTATATGGCACATGACAATAAGTGAAAAGATTAAGTTTAAGCTTGTCTAATATTTGTACTATTTTCTTGGGAAATTCTGGAATATTTTGTAGTAACTTCAATTATACCTTTTACAAATAGCAAAGTACTAACTGAGTTATACAAATAGACATCTAAGAATCAAACAATCTAAATTAGTATGATTTACAAATACCTTGAAGCTACTGAAAGTTTACTGAGCTCACTCGGAAGTAAAGGAAATTAACTGGTGTTGTTGGAGGGCTGATGGAGCAGTGATGAGCGAGAACCATTCCTTAGAAGATACACCTTAACACTTTGGCACGAGCAAGTTAAGCTTTCACTCAAATTGCACATAAGAAATGAGTTACAGAAAAGATAAATGACTTTAGGACAAAGTAAAAGCCACACATGAGAGTTCTTTGAAATCTGTGGAAACAGGCCACATTTACCACATGCACAGTTCCCAGGAACCAGAAAGTACCCACCACTATTGCTTGGCATGAAATTCAAAGCAAAACCTTTTGATTCACCCCAATAATACACAACTGGAATTCAACTCTTCATGATATCTTCTACCGAGCTGCGTGGAGTCAATCTGTGAGTTCATCTCTGCTTGAAATCAGTATGCTGAAATGCACTTTCCTCCATAGCATCTGGAGCAGCATTTGGTGGTTCAGGTGGCGGGGATGGGGGGGTGGAGAAGAAATTGTTTTCATGGGAAAAACGGGGTCTTATCTCAAAAATTGTGCTTGTATTGTCACAGCGAGTGTTAAGTCACTGCCTGTGACACTGGCATGCCATATAGGCACTGTGGTTTTGTTTTTGTTTTTGTTTTTAAGATTTATTTGTTTTTACTAGAAAGGGAGCTTTACAGAGAGAAGGACAGAGAGAAAGATCTTTCATCCATTGGTTCACTCCCTAAGATGGCGTCATGGCTGAAGCCGATCTGATCCAAAGACAGGAGCCAGAAGCCTCCTCCAGGTCTCCATGTGGGTACAGGGTCCCAAGACTTTGGGCCTACCTCCACAGGCCACAAGTAGGAAGCTGGAAGTGAATGGAACAGTTGGGTTATGAACTGGCATCCATATGGGATCCTGGCACATTCAAGGTGAGCATTTTAGCCACTAAGCTATAATGCTGGGCCCTAACACTGGTTTTAAACTTAGCTATTCCACTTATGATCCAGCACACAGCTAGTGTACTTGGGGAAGCAGTGGAAGATAATCCAAGTTCTTGGGTTTCCACACCCTCATAGGAGACTTGCAAGAAGCTCCAGGCACAACTTTGGACCAGCAGCTGGAAAAATCTCTCCTGCTCTTTATGTCTCTTCTTTCTCCGTAATTCTTCCTTTTAAATACATTTTTAAAAATTGTGTTTTCCAGAACCATTTCAAATAAAAGAAATAGACATTAATCAGTCATGTGTGGTAGATTTGTCTACAGAAAATCGATACAGATTAAGTAATTATAAATATAGATGCAGAAGCAGATGTATATATAATAATTGCTTTTAATATATTCAAATATTTATTTATATGTTTTAATGTCCTAGATATGTTGATTTTTAAAAAAAGATTTATTTATTTTTATTGGAAAGTCAGATATACAGAGAGGAGGAGAAACAGAGAGAAAGACTGTCTGTCCCCAACTGGCTGCAACAGCCTTTGCTGAGCTGATCTGAAGCCCGGAACCAGTGGTTTCTTTCGGGTCTGCCACACAGAAGCGAGGTTCCAAGACTTTGGGCCATCCTCAACTGCTTTCCCAGGCTGTAAGCCAGGAGCTAGATGAGAAGTGGGTCACTGGGATATGAACCAGTGCCCTTATGGAATCCCGGCATGTGCAAGGCAAGGACTTTAGCCACTAGGCTACTGCGCCCGTCCTGATACATTGGTTTTGAAAATCACTAATAAAATATTTGAGGTTTTTTTTTATCCAATGCAGCATGTATTTTTATTTATAGGATATTCTGAATTTACTGAGATAAAATAAGATAGACATCCAATCTTAGCTAACAAACTCAGAATTGCAAAAATGATACGACTGTTTGTCTTAGATTAAAACCAAATTCCTGTTTTTTAAAACGCCTCAATTGTTTCGAGCAAATGCAATTCTTAAGGATCAGGGGGACTGATGAATGAAAATAAAATGTTTGGTGGGCCACAGTATACAGAAATCATTTTTTTAAAATTATTTTTATTTTTGATGATTTTTCACAGTCAATTAGGGTCATAAGGGTCAGGGTATACAGAAAAATGCGTGAGATCATCATTTCCACATTCTTTTTTTTTCCTTCCTGCATCTGGGGGAGGGGAGAGACAAGGAGAGAAGTCACACCCAACCTCCCAAACAACTCTGCACCCTGGGATGGAGGACAGGCACCTGATACCACCCCAGAGTTCCTGATGCCAATGAGCATTGAAGCCTGGTTCAACCCAACCAGCCCCACTATCCAGTCCACACTGTTGCCAGTGGGTGCCACTCTCTGTCTAGTCATGCCTACTTCAGTCCTGGTTCCATGCTCACCAGCTGGCGTGGCAACCCATGAGGGAGGTGCCAACTGTTTTCCAAATGGACCCACTCCTGGATCCTGCACTCTTGAGAAATGAGGTTTTTGTTGTTGTGGTTTAGTTTAATTATAAGTTATTAGAAATTATTACCCTTGAAATTATTTATAAAACTATATTGGAGTGTCTAGCTTAAACTTGCTATTAACTTATTTTGGTAATGCTGTCATTTGTGATGATAAGAGTCAAGTGTTGGGTGAGCTGTACTCATGCATACCCTTACAACCCATGTGCCTGTGCCACTGTTTTCTCCTTCATTTCTCTGTTCTGTGCCCATTGCCTTGACCCATGACTTCTCTTTATTACTACAAGCAAAATTCTCTGGTTACTTATTTGCTTTTCAACTTTCCCTTAAAATCATTTCCACTTTATATCTACCTAGAATTGGAAGCTGATGGATCAAATGTATAGTTTGTCTCCCTTAAGTCACTGGTGCCTACAAATGGTTTAAAGATTATGATAAATCAAGAATGACACTAAACTCTCTCCTCTCTCTCTCCCACTCTCTCTCTCTCCTCTCTCTCTCCCACTCTCTCTCTATCAGTCACACACACACACACACACGAAACTCATTGGCCTAAAAACTATGAGCGATGCATGCAAATCCAAAACAACAAAGAAAAAGTGAGAGAGAAGGAAATGACTGCTCGCATGATTTCAAGGAAATTATTTTGTTCTAACAAAACACTTGAGTTTGGTAGATTTGCAAAGGAAGAGGAAAGATTTTGAGTTAAGATTTTGAAGATTCTGTAGTTCCAACAATCTGGCAAGGAAATGTGTTGGTGAGGACCTCAGAATGGGTCATAGACAGAAGTGATTGTCATTGCCAGGGGCAATCATAGATGACTCAACGGCAGCTCTAAATGACTTTGCTGGGTAGATGATTGCAACCAATCAAGCCTGTCCTTACACATCAACAATATGTTGTGATCCAGGCAGTAGCTATGAGAGGGTCTAGAATCGGAGAGTGCTACAGCTTGATTTAGATGCCGAGGACGTACAACTCATTTGTTGTTGTTGTTTTTAATTAGTGTGACAGGTATTATATGTGTAGAGTACATGTCTGTATGAAGTAGTGAGATCATATTCCACAGATGATGTATGAAGCCCAATTCTAACTCAAACTGTGTTCCACACACAGAGAAAAGAAAATAGAATTAAATGAAGAAGAAATCAAATTTAGTCTAGCAATTCAAAACCTTGTGTAAGAACCAGACTGTTATTTTTTTCTCTGTTCATTCTGAAAATTTTCTATGGTAGTATAAAATCTATTAAAATTAAACTGGATTATGTATTTCATCGTGATTTTTGAGACTACCTACAAGGATATGCAAGAACCCTAACCTTTTTCCTCTGCAATATTTCTTTATCAGATTTCACAGAAGAGTGTGAGTTTGGTACAGTAACTGCTGCTTGGCATACCTTCATGCCTTTTTGCGTGGAGTCCTTGCTTCTCCATTCATGAACAAGATTCCTGCTAATGTGCTACCTGAGAAGTAAGTGAAGTTTCAAGCATGAGTCCTTTTCACCCACATGGTAGGCCTAGATCAAGTTCACTATGGGCACTTGGGGGAATGAGCCAGTGGATAGTTTTGTCTCTTTGTGTCTCAGTCTCTCTCTCTCTCTCTCTCTCTCTCTCTCTCTCTCTCTTTCTCTCTCTCTCTCTGCCATTCAAATAAAATCTAAATAAATAAAAAGTCTAAAACTTCACAGAACATGTTAAAGCCATGCAATGTCACTTTCACTGAACCTGATCTAAAAGTCAGAAGAGCATTACACACATTGGGAATTAATCAATTCTCCCTTGACGTTCAACTATCACCACTTAAGAATATAGGCAGCTCTCTATGACAGGTAGGTTTTATTGAGACGAGGAAGACCATATAGCTAACCAGAGTTAATCAACAGTCCTTCAAGTTTCCAAATAATCTCTACTATTCTCATTATGTTCTTCTATGGCTCTTGACATGCAAAGCTTATTAATTTTTCCAGAATGTTTTACAAATTTCTGTATTGCTATCAAATATTTGTTGTAGATACTTGAACTGTAGATGTAGAAATATCTATTGTGAGTCAGTAATACCCAATAAATCATGTCCAGTTTTTAGGAGCACTATCTGGAAAATGCATAGAGAAAGTTAAGAGGCGTTTCGCATTCACTTAGCTCACATAAAGAGATGCTGTGCTACTAAGAATCATCTACCAGGGAGGATGGAATTGATATTTATCTTAGAGGTCAGTTTTTCAACTCATGAATAAGTAAGCTGGGATTTACTGTGATTAAGTGATATATGGAGTTCCACTGTCATTTGGTGGCAGAATTAAGACTGAAACTAAGGTTTCCTTTTGCTTAATGTGGTGATTTCTCACTACATTACTCTAAATAACTGCACAAATGTGATTGATGAGTTATGATTATACAATCCAAACTATCCTGGTCTTAAAGCACCAATTCAATATTTTATCTGCATCCCAGCAACTGAAAAAGGCAAGTCAAAACTTAAAAACATTGAAAGGAGTTAGTATGCAATCCATTACGCAGCTAATGAATATTTCTAGACAGTCTACTATATATTTTAAGGTAATTTATCTTCTTTGAAGATGTGAATTTTGCTTGTTGTACTTTCTTTTAATAGTAGGAATGGTGGCAAAGAGAGAAGTGTATGCATATTTTTCTAAAATGTCTAAGTACTGTAGCATTTACTGTATATGTACTGATCACAACTTCTGGTTCTAGTGAAAGTGAAGGTGGTTAATTAAATTGTACTCAGTTTCTCACAGGAATACTGAGGGAGAGTGATATGTAAGGATTTAGGATTAAGGAAAATAATAAATCTGAATCATAGTTGAGAATCCAAGAGACTGATGAGGAGTAAAATTACAAAGACAAGAAAAGAAGTGGTGTAATTATACTTTCTTCAAAGTTTTACTCCAGACTGGCCATGTTAATTACAGTTAATGATCGCTTTGAGGGTGTCTAGATTTTAAGAAGAAAATCGCCAGGAAGTACATTTCATATTGCTTTTCTAAGTCCAGTGAGATCTGGGATCACTTGCAGTCCTAGGCATTCACATCAGGATTGAGAGTTAAAGCTCCTCCATTGGTCTAACTTTATTTTTATTCTTGATAATTCTTCCCAGAAAGAAAAGTGTAAGCCAGTCAATAACTATCTTGTTTGCTTCAAGAGAATCCCAAATCCAATTATCTGAAAGGAGTAGGGACAATGAGCCTTCTTCCAGGTCAATAGCTAGTTTGTGTAGCTAGACAGCAGATTGGTCTAAAGTGCAGAGATCACTTATCTGAAGAAGAGAGCAAGCCAGGAACACTTTGTCTAAGATCCTCAACTTGCTTATTTACACTGATCTTAAACTATCTTATAAAAACCAGTGCTTGGTCCAATCAGATTCAGGGGTTATGCATTTGCCTCCCTCCACTGAAGACTTACATTTTACAAATAACTATTCTAAGCCTTCCTCATCTAGAATACAACAAAGTATCTGTTTTACTTTTTAAAGATTTAATTATTTTACTGGAAAGGCAGATATGCAGAGAGAAAAGGAGAAACAGAGAGAAAGATCTTCCATCTGCTGGCTCACTCCACCAAATGGCCCCAGTGGCCAGAGCTGAGCTGATCCAAAGCCAGGAGCCAGGAACTTCTTCTGTGTCTCCCACTCAGGTTCAAGATCCCAAGGCTTTGAGCCAGGAGCTTCTTCTGGGTCTCCCACTCAGGTTCAAGGACCCAAGGCTTTGGCCATCTTCCAATGCTTTCCCAGGTCACAAGCAGGGAACTGAATGGGAAATGGAGTAGCTGGGACACAAACCAGGGCACATATAGGATCCCAGCACAGGCAAAATGAGGATTTAGCCACTAGGTTATTGCATCGGGTCCAAACAAGTATCTTTTTAAAATTTTTATTATTGTTATTATTATTATCACTTTATGACACAGTTCCATAGACCCTGGAATTTCTCTTACCCCTTCTCCAGTTTCTCTCCACCTCCCACTGAGTTCCCCAATATTATTATAATAGCATAGTTCATCATAAACAGTCATAAGTCCTTCATTGTAGGCATGGACAGTGGCAGAGAGTCCTGCATCCCATTGTCAAGATACATTCAACAGTTGCTTTGGGAGTTCATCTTTGATCTGGAAGTAAAGATGCATACTGCATTCTATCCTCACATCTGGGTAGGATAGCCTCCACTACCCAGTTACTATACATCCTTTTAAATGAAAAACCACAAAAGAAAATCAGCAACAGGAAGAAAAATAGAAGTTTACAACACCATAAAGTTAGTATCATGTTATTGAATGACTAATGTGTCACTGAGAAATGAAAAATAAAATCAAGAACCTTCTTGAAGAAAATGATGCCATTGTATGACCTATAAATCAGTGAAAAACTTACTATGAGAAAGAAAAAGTATCTTTTAAGGCAATATTCCCCATTTCTGTGCTGAGTTAACAAGTCTGTCCTTCTTTCATTATCAGGTGTCTGTTGAGAGAGTTGGCTGCTGACAAAACGAATACAAAAATTTTTCCAATCACAGAAATTAACAATACTCATAAACATCATAATATTCTTGATTGGATTTTAACTTACTTTTCATTGTGTCACTTGTTTGTGAGACTAAATGTAAGGTACTTGTTTATGTCACGTGAACAGTTTGTAATGTTTTACTTTCTGATAAACACTCCCGAGAGATGAGTGTAGTGAAGCTGTTGTGATTCTGACCATGATGTAGCAGCTGCAACGACAACTCAATAGGGCTCACTTCTCCACTCCCCATCCTGCCTAGACATAGCAGAAAGCCTACATAGCCCTCCAGACTAACAACTAAGCTAATCTTCTTGCTTCCTTTAGAGACATGAAGAGGTCCTGTTGACATCACAAGAGCAACAGTTCCACTGAAGCCTTGGTCTGCCTGACCATGCTGTGACTGAGTGCACCTCGATGTGACCTCCCACCCAGTGGTACTGTCAAGAAATGTGAGGCGTATTTCCACCTCCAACTCACCATGGGAAATGTACTTGAGGAAAATGGTCTCTTGACCCTATAGATCTCTGCAACCCACAAAGCAATGCTTAAGGTGGAATTCAAGAGGGAAACAGTGGAGCGCTTCTCACCATCTCCCTCCTCCCCAGATCCTGTAGAGTCAGAGGAGGCATTCCAAGGGATGGCTTCTAGCACATCAGCCTGTGCAATTGTATACACTCCATCTTTGTTTTAGTGGTCTCTTATCACTATCTTGAAATTTGTGATTTCTTCAATGAAAAACATCTATGGTTTCATTTTATATTTGCTTGAATCACATAGCCAACCCTGGGAAAGTTTACGCTTTATCTTTTTTCTCAGTACTATACTTTTTATGAAGAACCCTATAATCCTGTATTAAACATTAATGAAAAAAATATCTAAAACATTTCACAATCTTGCCTGTCCTTCTAGAAAGTATTTCTGTCTATTTTGCTGATGAAACAAAAATCCAAATTTAAAGATCAAGGCTTAAGCAACTCCTCATTTGCATACTCATTTTAAATAATATTTACTTCCCTCCTTACATAAGATATCTAGGGCTTTTTAGGGAGAATGCCTTATCCAGAGATGTCCAAACAGAAATCATATTAGCATAAATTCTGTTTTATACTCCTATTAAAAAAAAGAAAATGATTTGGTTAAATAATTAAAAAAATATAACAAGACTTTGTGCATTTAAATAAATGTTTTCAGATTAATAAAAATATGATAAATGTCATAGCAGAAAAAAAAACCAAAATATACACAAATAGCCAAATAACACATAAAACAGCTCTCAGGTTTGATACAAATACAGTGACTACAAATTAATGCAAGGAAGCATTTCATTTGCTGTTTAGTCATATAATATTTTGAAGTGTAAGTATTCCTTCAACATTGCTAACATTCATCTCCAACCATTCTACTACCAAAGTATATTAAGCATACCTTGAGGCTTCTTGTTATTTATTCCATTTCATTCAATCAGCTCACTTAGAATTAACTTCCTCTAATAAAATAATAGCAGTGCAGTTAATTATTGAAATTATTCACAGCCATGCGGTCAGGATTTACCTAGAATGACATTAGAAATGCAGTTCAAAATGTATGTATAAAGATGTCCATTGCAACTCTGAATAATATAGTTGTTACTTCTATGTGCCATGCCTTCTTAAAAAAACCTATATACATTCCAAGTTGGTAGAAAAATAAGCAGCATTTATACAGAATAAAGGCAACCGACTATTCCATGGGAAACAGATATCATAACCATTAATAAAAATCTTAGGATCGGTCTTGTGACAGAGAGCATGAAGTTGCTGCTTTCCACTCTACTACCCTGTATCAGAATTTGGGAAGTTTTAAGTTCCTACTGCTCCATTTCAAATTTAGCTTCCTGTTAATGCAGCGTAGAAAGCAACGTAGCATGGTCCAAGTGCTTGGGTTCCAGCTACCCACTTGGGAAATCTGAATGGAGGTCTGGTCTCCTGGCTTCAGCCTGATGCAGTTCAAGTTGTTTAAGGAACGAACCAGCATGTGGAAGGTTACTTGCTCTCTCTTCATCTCTCTCTCCCCTGACTCTCTCTCTTTCCTTCCTGTACCCTCCTCTCTTTCTCTCTTTATTTCTCCTTGTTACTCTATCTTTCAAATGAATCTTTAAAAATAAATGCTCATAATACTGTCAAAGTTAAAAGCTCAGTGATATTTTATATGAGAAACCAGGCATTTCCAAACACAATGCTGAATAGAAATATTGTTTTCAGTTGGATTTGGGAACAATACTTATTAACCACTCTGTCTTACTCATTCTTATATGATTTCACGTAATAGAAAAATCCTAAGTGTAAAATGCAGTAAAATCCTCAACTTAGCATATATATTTGAGGAAATGAAATCATATAGCCAACTGTGCTTTCTTCCTATCTGATTTAAATCAATTCTGTATCAGGGAATATACGGCATATTTGTTGAGATTCTGTACTTTAAAATTCAAATGTATTTTATCGAAGATCACCTGTGATTTAAAAACCATACCCTTTGAAGAAATCAATGTAAATTTTCATTCTTATGATTTTAAAATGATTTATTTATGTATCTGCCAGCAGAGTAACAGAAAGATGAGAGAGAAATCTTTCATTCACTGTTTATTTTGCAAATGATTGCAACATCCAAGACTCATCCAAACCAAAAACAGGTTATCAGAACTTTATATATATCTCCCACATGGGTCATGGGTCTCAAATTACTTGAAATAATTTATGATACCTTCCCTGGTACATTATCTGGGATCTGGATTAGAAGTAGAGCAGCTGTAATCCAAACCTTTACTCTGAGATAGTCTATTAGGATTGTAAACTGCGGTTTAACTCACTGTACAATGGCTCTTCCATAGTAAATTTTGGAGTAGGAAAATGATGAATATTTCAGTAGAACGTCTCTTAGATATGTGTTTCATTGTAATGAATGCTCTAGGTGGACAAAATTGTACTTCATGATATTTCTCAAGAGTGAATGTATCCTTGAACAGTTTTTAAAAATTAATTAATTTATTTGAAAGTCAGAGTTCCAGCAGGCTAGTGTGGTGACTAACAGGCTAGTTCTCTGCTTGTAATGCCACCATCCCTTACAGGCACCAGTTCTAGTCCCAGCTGCACCACTTAAAATACAGCTCCGTGCTTATTACCTGAGGTAGCAGAGGTAGATGGCTCAAGACCTTGGCCCCTGTACTCTCATGAAAGACCTGAAAGAAATTCATGGTTCCTGGCCTCAGATTGGCTTGCCTCCGGCTGTTCTAGTCATTGGGGAAATGAACTAGCAGTTAGAAAATCTCTGTCTCTCCTCTCTGTAAATATGCCTTTCAAGTACAAATAAATCAATTTTTTAAAAACAAATAAATCAATTTTTTAAAAACAACAAAAAAGTCAGTATTCCACAGAGAAAGAGATCTTCCACTTACCGATTCACTCCCTTAAGGACTGCAAAGGCCAGAGCTTGGCCAAACTGAAACCAGGAACCTAAAATTCCATGTGAATTTTCCACATGAGTGACAGAAGCCCTAATACTTGGCCATTTTCCACTTCTTTCCACACACCATTAAGATGCAGTTAGATCAGAAGTGGATGAGACAGAATATAATATAAACAGGCACCCAAATAAGATGCTGGTGTTCTAGGTGGCACCTTAACTTGCTATGCCACAATGCCAGCTCCAACCTTACTATTACATATTAAAATTGACACATGAGAAACAGAAGTGAACTGATGTCAGAATGTGGATGGCCAAGGGTTTCCTTCTATCCTGTGGGTAAATGACTCTAGGAATTTTTCTTATGTGGTAAGAGGACAAACAACAACAAAAGTGTTCCTATCTAAAAGATCAGGATGATGTGGACTTTGGCACTCAGTGCCTATTGATTGTCTATTGATATCAGGTTCTGTGCCTTAAATCTAACCAAATCAAAAATCCAGGCTCTTTTTCCAGGGTGTAATACCACAAAAACATGCCAGACTGTCATATAGAGTTTGCTTGTGTGTTATAACTCCATGCTTTCCTCAGCACAGGAGATCTTTTTTGGAACTTAGGATTTGGAATATGGTAATTCTAAGACTCTCGAAGGTCATTAAACAAAGGAACAATGTGACCAAGCAAACATTGTAAGCACGCCAATAAAAAGTATATGTTGGTGTAACATGCTGCTTCTATGAAAATTGGATGGCACTATGTCTACTTTGCAACTTTTAAAACAGATGATCCAATATCTCCACCATCCAGAAGAGACCCTCATTTTATTGGACCGAATTTGTCCTAAGAGCAACAGAATTGTTTAATTGGCATAGTGCTCACATTTGTTATTTTCTGTTTACTTGTTCTTGAGATTCATTGTATTCTTCTCTCCATTTAGAAAAACACATTTATTTATTTTATTTGAATGTCAGAATTACAGAGACAGAGAGAGAGAGAGAGAGATATCTTCCATTTTCTGGTTCACACCCCAAATCTCCTTACAGCCAAAACTGGGCTGACTCAGAGCTGGGAGCAGGAATGTCTTTGAATCTCTTTAGTACAGAGGCCCATGGATTTGAGCTATACTCTTCTGCTCTCCCAGGTGATTAGCTGGGAGCTGGATCAGGAATGGAGTATTGGAACACAAGCTGATACCCAAATGGGATGCTGGAGCTATAGGCAAAGGATTAGTTTAGAAAATAAATCAGAATATGCTATCCCAAAGGGTGTCCCGTTGACATGAGGGTCAGTTAGTGTGGAAAGTCACTGAGAAACAGACACAAGAGCAGCTCCAAGCCCTCTTCCTTTACATACAAAAGTTGGGCACCAATTTACCTTTGCAAAGTTGACATAGATTTGTATTCTTACAAGTATACTATACCCTTTACACATACAAAGAAATAGCATTAATCCTTGCTTTTGTCAACTGGTTAGTAAATCTAGATTTTAGGCTACTCTTACATAATGTGTGTGGTACTTGGCAGCCTGACATCACCCAGGGTGCCCCGTGAAATAGCCAAAGGATTTGGTTACCTGGCATTACATACCAAAAAGAGTTCATGCCAGAACCTCTTTTGACCTCCCTAAGAGGTTTGAAGATGCCACTTGAGGAATCAAGTCACATATAGTATCACCTTGACAGGTTGCTTGCAACAGATGTACCTCTGTCTATTAACAAAGTAAAGGGATTTTTTTTCCTAAGTGACTTCATCTTGAATGAGTGATCCTTGGGTTTCTATGCAAGTTTTCTGATGCCCAAGTAACTCACCAGCAGGAAAGATAAGGTGCCATTGGTTTTCATTGATACTATACCTTTTATTTATCCACCTTCAATAGCAGGTTTACCTGGTGCTCTCATTGACATGGTTGTCTGTGTTATCCAGACATAATCAACGGTCTCATTAGTTAACCTTGGATTTAATAGAGCAATACAGTTTGAAGGAAAACCAGAGGAATGCATGATACATTGAAATAAACAATCTGCAGCTAGCCTTTCAACAAATAAGATAAAAAAAGAGGAAACAATTTGCTGTGAAGTGAGGATAAATTGCAGCATGCATATCTACTGCTGAATAAAAAATAGATTTCCAATGAAACTGTTAAATATATGTTGATAACAGAATTTTGGGCATTCTGCTATTGTCTATACCTACAATGCCATGATACACTAAAACAGGAAATGATGGACTTGTGACAGTTGTTGGACTACACTCTTGTTAGAATGGGAAATAACGGGGTAGGGCTGGAAGGAAGACGAGGAGGATGGAAGGGGAAATCCTTGAGCCTAAGGAACTGTATCAGGAAAAATAAAATAATAAAATTAATGTTCAGAATTTTTCACTTCTCTCTTCTGGAGGATTAAAAAGATACCAATAAAAAAATCAAATGGTAAGGGTGAAGCACCTGGTCTTTAGCCTTGGGAAAGGCTATCGACATCATCTTGTTCTTTGCTTCTGAATTCAGGGATCTGACTCTGGAAATTATTGCTTCGATGTCACTGTGAGGATAGCTTTCCAGGTGTGTCTAGGAAATTACAATTTGGGTCTAGCTTTCTATGGCTCACAGAAGCAGAGGAAGATTTTTTCTTTTACTTGTGGGCATTATGGACCAAGCTCACAGGACAGAAAATGATAGAAGAGGAAATTATTGGTAACTCACAGGAAAATGTGTCCAGATACACACTAATCTGGGACATTAGACTGTTAAGATGTGAACAACAGGTTTGTCAGATATATGCCTGTGTTGTACTCTGTAATTCTCATTTGTATAATGAAGGACACAGAAAGAAAGGACAATTATTTTTATCCCTAGGGAGAAAAATTGACATAAAAAGCAATACCCAAAGAACTAGTTCACACATACATACATACACACACACACACACACACACACAAAGATGTCCTTTATTAATCTAAATCTGAAAGTAAATGACAAGGAAAGTATCCTACTACCTTTTCGTAAGGAGACTCAGAAGGCGAAAGTCTAAGAGGCTTCTTATAAGAATTTTACCTTTTAATGTGGATTTCCCAAGTGTTCTAAGGCTTCATCTGAAGGCTCGGAAGCCAGCGGGGCATCCTCCCATCCACCTTGTCAGAATCACAAGAGAGAAAAAAAGGTTTTTCCACTTTCTTAGAACCTCTTACTGGTCCATGAATTAAAACAGTGAAAGACAGATTAGTAGGATAAAAAATACATATTGTACTCTATAATAATTTTCTTGTATACAACAGAGGATCTTCAGAGAGAAAAGATGAGAATATTAAAATGGCAGTTAAACACAAGGGTTTTATAAAAACTGTTATAACAAAGAGTGACAGAGTGCAGGAGGATGGCTGGAAATACATAGTAAATAAGTAGGAAATGTACAGTAAATACATTTTTTTATGCATGTCAACAACTACTTAGCTTTCAGGCCTTTCACAGAGGGGCATCTTTACAAATTAAGGAGAATTTTATGCTTTGGAAATTTGTTTTTTCCTGTCTTTTGTTCAAATGTGTTAGAGAGGCACAGAAACAGAGAGTTCCCATTTACTGACCCATTTCTCAAATGCCTGCAATGACCAGGACAGGGTTAGGATTAGAGCTGCGAGAAGAAACTCAGTCCACATCTCTTGACTCATCACAGCTTCTTCCCAGGGTCTGCACTGGTGGGAGTCAGAGTTAATCGCCAGGTAAAGCATCTCCATGCCCTGGTTTTAGATAGAAAGGAGGAGAACGGAGGGCTCTTCTGCTTTTCATTTGCCTTCAGTTTCAAATAATCCATCAGTCATACTTTCAGGCAGCATATTCTGATCACCTTTGCTGATTTCATTTCTTAAATATCCCAGCAGTAATCAGGTGGTAGTGATTCTTCTCACTTGATTGGTGTCAGGCTCCAAAAAAGGTTATTATTGCAGGAAATTATTATATATTTTATGTTCCTAAATTTATAACTTTAGTGTGCCTGTTCATTCTTGGTCTTTGCAATACAAAAGAAAAAACTGGATTTACCAATTCCTGAGGCTGGCTGTAGAAGCATTCATTAGATTAATAAATAAAAATGTCCAATATCAGAAATTGTAAATCACCTTCATGAACATATGAAATGAGAAATGATTTGAAAAGAGAGAAATACAATTATACCTCTAAGGTATATTGGCTTATTTTTCTCTTAGTCTTACTATCTTAGTATGCTGAAGTTATTTTTTGAAAATTAAATTTCTTCCAAGTAAAATGCCATTCCAGGCACTGTTCTGTTGGCCTCTGATATTTGCATATAGCTGTCACCCAGTGAGCATGCGTTCTGGTTAGCAGTTGTTAATCAGTGTCAGGACTTCTGCTATTGTAGGGGATAATTCACATGCAGATAGTTATTTTAACTTTTTCATTGAATTTCAAGGGAACTGTAGGAAGCATCTGGATTTTTGACATATCTCTGTTCCAATAACAGAAGTGATAATGTTTTTATTGAAGAGATGTAAAACACCTGGGGTGTTAACATTTAATTGAGGCTTGTTTTTCTGAAAGAGCAGAAATAAATTTGTACTTTCTCATAATCCCATTTCCCCAAAGAAGCAGTTACTCTACAGAAATTATACAATAGAACTGATACCTCATCTGATTGTTAGCCAACATGATCAGACTGCTCATTATCTATGGAATACTAAATGTACTTGTAGTGATAACACTAGAAATAAGAATAAATACCATCATGGGGCCCGGCGGCGTGGCCTAGTGGCTAAAGTCCTCGCCTTGAACATGCCAGGATCCCATATGGGTGCCGGTTCGTATCCCGGCAGCTCCACTTCCCATCCAGCTCCCTGCTTGTGGCCTGGGACAGCAGTAGAGGATGGCCCAAAGATTTGGGACACTGCACCCACGTGGCAGACCCAGAAAAGGTTCCAGGTTCCCAGCTTTGGATCGGCGCAGCACCGGCCATTGCGCTCACTTGGGGAGTGAATCATCGGATGGAAGATCTTCCTCTCTGTCTCTCCTCCTCTCCGTATATCTGACTTTGTAATAAAAGTAAATAAATCTTTAAAAAAAAAAAGAATAAATACCATCTGCGATAAATGTATATTTCATTTCATAAAAAATGTGTGTTGTGAATTTAAGTTTTACTTTTATTCATCTATTAAAAAAAACCTGCCAACATTTGTAGTCAAATGTTACTAGAACAATCATGTCCCATTACACTGAGTGTGAATTCTCTTTTTTTAAAGATTTACTTAGTCTTATTACAAAGTCAAAAATATGGAGAGGAGGAGACAGAGGGGAAGATCTTCTGTCCGATGATTCACTCCCCAAGTGAGCTCAACGGCCGGTGCTATGCCGATCAGGAGCCAGAAGCCAGGAACTTCCTCCGGGTCTCCCACATGGGTGCAGGATCCCAAGACTTTGGGCTGTCCTCAACTGCTTTCCCAGGCCACAAGCAGGGAGCTGGATGGGAAGTGGAGGTGCCAGGATTAGAACCAGCACCCATATGGGATCTTGGTGCATTCAAGGTGAGGACTTTAGCCGCTAGGCCACGCCGCTGGGCCTTTGAGTGTGAATTCTGTTATTCTGTTTTCCTATGATCATGGGAAAGACACAAAGGCAAAGAATGTTGTGATTGACTAAGGGAAGATTTCAGGATGGAATTCTTGGTGCACATTATGATCTTATAGACTGTGTCTTTCATACATTACACTTGAAAAAATATTTTAAAAACTAAAATAATCTATAAAGGTGTTGTAGAGAGAATCACAGTAATTATTTCTTCCATTTCACCTAATATATGCAAATATGAGATTATAATATCAGAGGAAGAACTAGCATTGCTTTCTCTCTAAATCAGTAAAATTAAGTAAGGGCCACAATTACTATGAGTTGTCTTTTAAGAATGATTTACAAAACTTGAGCTGAAAAAAATTGAATAGTTGCTGTCTATTTAGGTCAACAATTATAGTTGACCTTTATCAGGGAAAACCTTAACCTTAGACTCAGGTTTCATGACATGTTACACAGACGATTTGTAATTCTTCATATCATTTTTAAGGTGATATGAAAATACAAGTTGTGTTAAATAAAGAGTAAGTTAAAACAAAGATTCTTTAAAAAGAGGGATGATGGTTTGAATATGTGATAGTTTTTATACAGAGAGTACCACGTGAATGTTTGCCCTGACACCACGTGATGCAATAGACTTAGTATGTCTGAACTCATATTTTGGGGGTAAAAGATTTCATTGGTTTCTTAATGGGATGCCCAATTCCTAAAAGGTTACAATCTTCTATTTCAGAACAGAGTTGCTCTGATCTGCTTGTCTGCCTAATTCTGCTGTTCACTCTTTCAGACTATTTATAGCAGAAAAGACAGTTCAGCTACCACAGAAACTCAAGAATGCTGGTGTGACAAGCAGATGTGACGCTGGGAGCTCACACTGGGTTGTCTGGACACGGAATCTACATCTTCCCACCCAATTATTCCTTATTATAGAAAACCAGGATGTATCACAGTTCAGCCTCTCAGAGAAAAGACAGCTCTACTTTCCTAGCAAGAGGAGGTGCAAATGGCTCTTACTAGACAGCTACTTCATGTTACTTCTACCAAGCCTAGTACTCAATTATTTGATTACTTGTCAACTGCTCTTTATGGAGGAGGAGTACTGGAGTGGGGAAGTTCCCTCCCCAGGATGTAGGTATATATCACACATTCTGTAGGGAATCTTGGCATGTGGTTTGTATTAAAATTTTGAGGGTCAGCAAGGATGCTTCTTCATGTCTATGAAATCTCAGCAGGCAACTACCTCATTAAGTTTATTCCTACTCGTTAACCCCTGCTGTAAGATGCTGTAGACTTTTTCCTTAGCCTAGAGAAATAGAGTAGATTAAGTTCAACATAAATGAATTGAAGATGGGCCCGGTGCAATAATGTAGCAGTTAAAGTCCTCACCTTGAACATGCTGTGATCGCATATGATGCTGGTTCTAATCCCAGCAAGCCCGTTTCCCATCCAGCTCCCTGCCTGTGGCCTGGGAATGCAGTTGAGAACGGCCCAAAGCTTTGGGACCCTGCACCTGCATGGGAGATTTGGAGGAGCTCCTGGCTCCTGGCTTCGGATTGGCTCAGCTCCAGCCATTGCAGCCGCTTGGGGAGTGAATCATCGGATGGAAGATCTTCCTTTCTTTCTCTCCTCTTCTCTGTATATCTGCCTTTCCAATACAAATAAATAAATCATTAAAAATTAAATAAATTGAAGAAAAACATGATCACAAAGAAACAATATTAATGTTAAATTATCTTCATAGTATATAAATATGCATACATGTTATTTGATTTTTATGATGCTTATGAGTTTGTTGAAAAAACAATAATCTGTGAAACTCAAAGGTTTAGAGACCTGTAGAGTATCCGTGGTGAACACAGGAGAGGAGCACATAGATGAGATGGTACACAATGCTTCAAAGCTCTTGAGACACAATCTACAATGTTACAGGACACGGCAACTGGGGTAGATTTGCGGGGATAGGTATGGTAGCTATCGTCTGAACACATCAGTGAATCAGCCAACGTGATTCACTTGTCCAAATTTTGGACAAGACAGGGCTGCCTATAAAAACAGTTGCTCCTAACCTCTGGGATCCAAGTACTTCTGATATGATGCCTCCATAAAAAACAATGGAATATGAAGTGACAGGAAACATGTCCCTAACCAACACTAGAAAATGAAGGTCAAGTTGTGCAGAACATTAAAAGAGAAATGTCAAATGCCTTCCTTTGTGAGAAAAGCAGACTCAGGGAGATCAGTCACAAGATGAAAGGAAGAACAAAAGAGTTCTGAGACTTCACCCGGAGCAGCCCGGGAGCAGCAGTGTGAGCGAGCATGTGGGCCACACAAAACAGGAACAGGCCAACACTTCAAACCAGAGAAGCCAGATATTCTAAGGGCAAAGGCATAATTTAAATACCCAGAAATATTTGGAAGCACTGACGCATAAATTAGATAAAGATGTTTGACATTAAAATTACTATAAATACATTACTATGAATACAAATGGCATGACCCACACTGTTTACAGCAAGCTTTTACCTTTATCCCATGCAGTCAGACTCCAGAATATGCTCTGCAACAATACACTAGGTTAACTTGCAAATACTTGTCCACATATTTGGAACTTAGTGATGTTCATGCTGACACTTTTGCTATTGCATTGCTCTTTTCATGATCACATAGCATTGTATCATATGTGCTACTATTTTGTAAGTTTCCTACTTAATTTTAGAGTTTTATTTACCTACAAAACAGCATGTAATATTTCAGTGGAATCCACATGTCTCTGGGAATCTGGGAAAATATATCCATAAAGTCAATTTCCACAAATATAACTGGTGGATGAGCAATTTCAGTTTTGATAGACTCACTAATTTACACTCCAGGAAGACTATAATACTCTGCATCCACCTAGAATGACTCAGATGTATTCATTGGTCTCTTTAGCTTTTGCTTCTATCATTGCTTCATCATACAAAATGTTCAGAATTTACTATGCAAAATTCACAAGCTCATAACTTTCTTCGCAAATGTAAGACGAGTTGATTATACTGGTCTGAGTATCCTAGCCATTTTATTTGGCTTTGCTATTTTATTTAAGAAATTGTGATGATACAGTTGAACAACGACTCCAAAAGCAAGCCCCTGTATTATGCCTTAATAAAGATATTAATGTCTCAACCACTTAATTGCGAATGCACAAATGATTTTAAAAGCTTCTAATAAATTATACGCTAATCATAACAGTAAATATCTTGTGGAGCTTAGCCTAAAATATTCTGTGAAAAGACCTTCCAGAATGTTCATTATCTGCCATAAATGTACTTTTTAATTTTATATTTCTCACAAAGCACTTAAGCATAGCCATATCTATTTATATATAATATTTATGTCTAAAGCTCTCTTAGGAAGTATGTATGTTCATATGTTTTAGATGGAAGAAATTTCAATTATGTTTGCAGTCTCTGATTCATCAAAGGAAGTAACAGAAACCTTTATATTCCCTTTCAAAAAGAGAAATATTGTTGAAACCTTATATAACTCTAAAACATTTGATAAGTAGTATCATTATAATGAATGTTTCTAACTTGAGTAACATTTGTAAAAGATGATATTTATATAAACACAATATAGAATTTGGCAGTAACTTTAGTGGCTAACACTATACCAGAGAAGTTTTTAAAGATACTTGAAGAGATTTGACAACTTAAGTTATTCAGTTATTTGGAAAGCCTTGTAAAGTATCATTTACAAAGATGATACAAATCAAATAAATATAGACTGTGCTTATTTAATTTCCTCTCTAATTGGCAAATGGAAATATATATGTATTTATACACACAAATAAAAGCATATATGTGTATATATTAATATATAATATATATCTTAGGATTCCAGTAACAGAACATCTGAGATGAGATAAGCAATAAACAATAGAAACTACTGTTCACATTGCTGGTGGTTGGAAGCCTGAGATTAGGGTGTCATTGGATTCAACATGTAATGAAGGCCCAGTGCCTAGTTGCTGCATTCCCACCAAGCAGAAGAAACAGCGCAGTTCCCACCAATTTCTCTCCATATATCTATAGAAGTTAACTTAGTAGGGATACAAGTATATGTTGCTAACCACTTCTGTTTTAATTGAAATAAGAAAAAAAACATGTTTGCTGAAGGACTTCAAATAATGTTTTGCAACATTACAATGCATGGAAAGACTTAAGACAAATACTGACTATGTTTCATGTGAACACAGGCATATTCAGAGAATTGGCAGTACAAGCTTAGCTCCACATGCAGGAAAGGAAGAAAACATCTTTTATGTCATCTCCTGTTCTTCCTCGCCCCTTCTATCCTATTACTTCAACCCCTGATTACTGGTTCTAAGTCAGTTGCACAGGTCTCCACTCTCTTTAAAAAACTACAAAAAGGTTGGATTTACCCATAGAGTAAACAATTCCAGTGAGTAAAAACACAGAATTTAATGTGGGTCATAATCTAAAAGGAACACATATCATAAATGATACACATATATGCATATACATATCTGTATATATACATAATATATACACATACACATATACATCATATACATATATCATATATATAAACACTTATATACCACATTATATGTAAATCACTAAAAGTGTGGTTTTATGCATTAGTTTCCTGGAAGATTCACTTGATAAATTTATACACATTCCATTTTCCTGACATGTATTACTTTGGTATTTCTGATATATATCATTATGTGGAGTTTTTTTTTTAACTGTATGCTCTTTAAACAAAAAAGATTTACTTGGTTTTATTGGAAAGGCAGATTTACAGAGAGAAGGAGAGACAAAGACAGAAAGATCTTTCATCTACTGGTTCACTCCCCAAATGGCCACAATGGTTGGAGCTGAGCTGATCCAAAGCCATGAGCCAGGAGTCTCTTCCAGGTTTCCCATGCTGGTATAAGGTCCCAAAGTTTGGGCCCGTCCTTTACTGCTTACCCAGGCCACAAGCAGGGATCTAGATTGGAAGTTGAGCAGCTGGAACATGAACTGGTACCCAAAATGGATCCTGGCAAGTGCAAGGCGAAGGTTTAGCTACTGAGCTATCGCACTGGACCCTAACTGTGTGGTTCTAAGGACTTTTAGAGTGTAAAAATTCAGAAAAAGAGAATTGACATTTGTTCATATACTATGCATTCATTACCATCCTGAATTAACTTGCAAGCATATACGTAGCAAGCAATGACTGCTGTGTGAAGCCATTGTTGAATATGTGGAAGGGGAGTTCGTTTTGGATACTGAAGTCTTAATTTGTGTAGTGCCATAAAATTGCTTGAAGATAAAATTCAAAGGAGTTTTCAATTTGGCATGGGGTGAGAGGTTTAGACAAGGAGACCTCTTCCAAACAAGAGATAGTTAAGGCTTTCCAGTTATAAAGCTCTCTGATTTACTCTCATCTTCAACAAAATCACTCGCTTTTATCTGTTTTACTTGTTTACGCTCCTGGCTAAGATTCCACGTACAGAGAGGCTTCTGTGATAAAAACAAGTCTGAAAATCACTGTTCCACATTGAAGCTGAGCCGTCGCAAAGCTTCATAAGCCAATATTGGCTAATCTAAGGCATATGCATATGCTTGTTTTATGATGCATCATGTAGTGTGTTGGAAGCATATTGATTTACTTTTCTAACTCACCAACCTGCAGTGGATTTGAAAGTAAACATAGACGCCAGTGCTTTTCTAAAGCTCTAGCCACCTGTCATTATTAGAAGAGTAAAATCCAAACTTTTTAGCAAAGCACTTGCTGAATTCTGGCTCCAGCTTCCCTTTTTCTACTCCATTTCTCCTAATTGCAACCTAGTTGCCCAAAGTATTATCTTGCTATTACATGAGATGTCTAATTTTAATTTCCACTGGAAAAATGAAAAAAAAACACACTATGAAATTCAATGGGGCCAATCACCAGTGTATGAAAAGTTGTTACATAAATTGGTACATTTGTTTCCAAAAGTATGTTTGCCTTAAAAGTGCAATTTTTTTAGTCACTGGTCTCTGAAATGAATGTTATACATATAACCCTTGTCTAATTCACGCCTGTTCAATGAGTAAACAAGTAAATGATTGAATGTACAAGACAAACTTAAAATTGCACCCTAAAAATTAACACTTATCTTGGAAGCATGGAATGACCCTGTCAAAGGTTTTTCTAGTTTTGCTTAAGTCTGAATATGAAACAAAGCATAACATAAATAAAATGTAAAAGGGTATGATTTCCTGGTATTTGATGGCCTTTGAAGATATACATTTACTTCAAAGTGAATTATTAAACTCTAATTGTAATGGTTTGCTTACATTATTTAAAAAAACATTGCAGTTTTAATTATTTCCAGAGTTTTCTAGGATGCTTAAGGATAATGAAGGTAGGAAGAAAAAAAAGGCCTGGAGCATAAATCATGACCTCACAAAAATGCTTTAGTGTGGTATCTATTCAGGCTGTAGCTAATCAAGTGTATTTCCTTATTTAGAGAATAAATTTAGGCAGAGAAAGCTCTTGCCTCTGATTTACATATTTTCTCGTTTTAAAACAAAATCCAATAGATACAATGCCAATTTTACTCAGTCCTCATATTTGCCAATAATACAGGGGCTTGCTTTTGGAGTCGTTGTTCAACTGTATCATCACAATTTCTTAAATAAAATAGCAAAGCCAAATAAAATGGCTAGGATACTCAGACCAGTATAATCAACTTGTCTTACATTTGCGAAGAAAGTTATGAGCTTGTGAATTTTGCATAGTAAATTCTGAACATTTTGTATGATCCCATATGGCCGCTGGTTCTAGTCCCGGCAGCTTCACTTCCTCTCTATCTCTCCTCCTCTCAGTATATCTGACTTTGTAATAAAAATAAAATAAATCTTTAAAAAAAAAAAAAAGAGACTATGTGCCATCTTGCAGCAGCTGTTGTGGTACAGTGTGTTAAGACACTAACTGCAATGTTCACATCAATTCCAGTCAGCTTCCTAATGAGCTTAGGAAGGCAGGGATGATGACCCAAGCATTTGGGCACCTGCCTCTGATGTGAGAGACTTGTTGTGGCCACTTAGGGAATGAAGCAGTAAATGTAAGATCTCTCACTTTCTCTCCTTTTCTCCCCTTCCCTTCCTAGCTTCCTCTGTCATTCTGCCTTTCAAATGAATTAATAAACCTTTAAAAGAGTTTTGGCTTCTCCATCGCTGTATTTAATAAAATGATAATAAAATATATTTCTATTATCAAGGGAGACTGAGTTAGATATATGCGAGGCCTTTCTCCTCAACTCTGTGTGTTTCCCAAACAATAAGGTAAATAAGGAAATTTATCAAAATTCATTATATTTTGTAAGTTAGACAGTCAAAACATGAGAGGACTTTCAATTTATGTAGAATTAGGAAGAAATGAAAGAACTACCACACACACACAGACACACTCCTTGCTTTGTCCCAAGATAACCTAACTTACTCAAGTCTTCCCAGTATCTACTACTAAGTACAATATGTCTATATATTTTATCCTTCTTAAGTAACTTGGGATAAAAAAATAAAAGTACTTGCTTTGCTGTGAAAAGTGAAAACGTCAACTTATCCTTGATGCAAACCTTTGCTTCTGGATGAGGGATGGTTGTACCTTAGCAAAACTAGCAACCCCTCAAAAGGGCTGCGAAAAGCACCCGTGAGATTTGAAAACAAAACGAAGGAGGACATTGCTAGCATAGTGTCCTGCAAACCTTATGGGTAAAAGCTTTGATGTTCAAATGGGAGAACCTCAAATTCCTTTATCTTTTAGCTTTGAAAATTTGCCCATGAATTATTTTTATAAACATTGCATTCTACTTCCTGTATGAAATCACTGCTGCTAGTTTGTATGCAGACTAGATAATAAGTACATTCCATTTGAATGCCAATGTCTCATTACATTTATTTTTCATATCTTCACTGAGGCAGGCTATTTCACGGTGAGTGGAAGTCTTGGGTTTCATTCATTATGTTAGAGAATTTAAATAACCTGGAAAATTTGATACCTAAGAAATATTTACTGACCTGTCCACTAATCCATTACCAATCAACATCCCATTGTCATTTAAAAATAAATGAAATTTAGAAGTCTAGTTTTGTGGTTTTCATAGCTGCTATCAAGCTTTAGAGAATAAATTCATGATATAAAATTATATACAATGCCTGAATTGCCCTACTGTGCTTATTTGTTTATTCATAGAGATGTCTAGAACTCCATAAATCCATACACATACATCACTCATACACGTAAACTACAAGCATTTCCAGATTTACTTGGAAAAGTCATACACATATTCCAAAAAGTAACCCAAATCCCATGGTCACATGATAGCAATGAAGATGAAGTCAGTTATTTACAGGAGGAAAACTGCAATTTCTATCTCACAACATAGGCACCAACTGCAACATATATGCACAATTTTATGTAAAAATAAAAGCCTTAAGACTTTTAGAAGTAGACAGTTGATATTCTCCCAAAAATGAGACTATGTGTAAAAATATTTTATTATCTCTTCTACCTTTTGTATGTATATGACCACATTAAAATACCTTGTCTTTCATTTCTAAACACCCAAGTTAGTCATTGGAGGAAGTCCTCATAGCAGTTGGTATTCTCCTCATAACTGACACTTGTAATTTTTGGCATGTGTCAACTTCCCATGCTAAGTTCCAATGTGTTTGCTTTCATGTCTTGGGCACATGCTCCTGCAGGACACCCAGCAGGTATGCTGTCACTAAGTACAGAGGCAATAACAATAGAAGCAGTTTTTTTCCATTCTTGTGTGGTTCTAGCCAAGGCTCCTAAGAAAACCGGTCTGCAGGTAATCTTCCTTTCCTGACTACCTGCCCACTACACTTCAAGGTCTACCAGCAGGTAAAGAGAAAGTCTTTCTAGAGATGGCTTACACCACATGTGTTAATCTGACTGTAGTCATAGTTTTGTTATTCTCAGAAAGTTCCCTTATCTCCAAATATATTTGATTTTGTTAGGTCTCATACCGTTGAATACTTGACAAGGTATATGTAATGCCTCAACACAGTTGTACAAATAACTGCCATTGCAATATTTCCAACAAATATATTAATATTTTTTGCATTTCTTAAACATGATTTTAATTCTGTTTCGTGAAATATGAAATTTTAATTTATAGTTACATGTCAATAATTAGCAATATAACACAGGAGGCTACTTGTTAAAAATAAATAAATAAAAGACCCTGAGATGTAGCAAAAACAGATCTTGCATTTTGCATGAAGGTTGCCCTATATAGGACTTGTTTCATTGAGCTTAATGGTCTTTAGTTGGGACCATTTGTTACGGATGATAGAATTCCATTTGCTTTAATGGCTGAGTAGTATTCCAGAGAGTAGGCATACCAAAGTTACTTTATCTATTCCTCTTTGGCTGGGTATCTGGGTTGTTTCCATGTCTTTGCTATTGTAGATTTTGCTGCTGTGAATACAGGGTTACAGATCGCTTTCTCATATGCAGATTTCAATTCCTTTGGTTATATTCCCAGAATTGACATAGCTGGATCATACAGCAGGCCAGTTTTCAGTTGTGTTAGCACTCTATACTGATTTCCATAATGATTGTACAAGTCAACATTCCTACCAACTGTGAAGGAGGGTACGTTTCTCCCTACATCCACACCAGTAGGTGTTGTTAGTAGAGATCTGAATGTAGGTCATTTTCACTGAAGTTAGCAGCAACCTCAACATGGTTTTCATTTGTATTTTCATGACAGCTAGCGAGCCTGGGCATTTTTTTATTATGTCTATTAGCCATTTGAATTTGTTCTTTTGAAAAAGTCTATTTATGTCCTTCGCCCATTTCTTCATAAGATTTTGCTTAGTATCCTCATTGACTCATAGGTCATGTAATAGCATCATTTACTTCAGGGAGGTTTTGATTTTTTTTTTCATTTCTTCAACAACACATTGATCATTCAGTAACATGTTACTTAACTTCTCGTTGCTGTGATTTTTTTTTTATTTTTCTCTCGGTTGTTGATTTTGTTTCATGGCTTTTTATTTAAGGCAATGTATAATAACTGTATAGTAGAGACTATCATATACAGATATGAAGATACAATGCAGTATACATCTCTACTTACAAATCAAAGATGGACTCCCAATGAAATTGATGAATGTACCTTGACAATGGGATGCTGGACTCTGCCACTGTCCATGCCTACAATGACAGGATATGCTTAAATAGCAGAATGATGGGCTTATAATTGCTTGCTTATGCAGGACTATACTACTGTAAAAAATACGGGGTAGATCAGTGGAAATTCCAAAGCCTATGGAACTGTATCATAAATAATAAATAATTAAATAAATAAATAAATAAATAAATAAGTTATACTCCTTCATGTCTGAGTCAGCTAACAGTGTCTCTTATTCATTAGTATTGCAATCTGTCTTGTATTTTCTCCATATACTACTTCTGTCTTTGTAAATACCATTTTTATGAAAATTTCCTCAAATTAGGCAGTGTAACTCTGGTACCTATCAGCTTTCAAAAGTCTACTTAAAAATAGTTACTTTTGATCGCCATCATGACTTTCAAAAACGTACTACAATGTCTTTAAAAATATTGTTTTTCTTTGAAGGAAGAGAGAAAAAAGAAAAATCTGGGAATCATTTGCTAAATCCCAAATAAAATCTGGGATTTTATTTGCTCTATGTTGTAGTTTAAGGCAGAAGATGTAAGAGCCGTCAAGGATTTTTCATGAAGCATAACTGAGTTTAGCGAGTGCTGCTGTGTGCAAGGAAAATGCAGACTAATGTGAGGACTGTGTCAGAAATGGATCGATTTGATGCATATTTCATTTCTTGCTTCTTGTGTAAGGGACATGCAGTTGTGGCATTTGGTACAGACGGTGAATAAGCAGATCTTATCTTTTCTCTCAAGGAAGTGTTTTCTGACAGAACAAGGAACATCGACAACATCTAAGGAGAGTGAAGCAGGGACTGGGGCCAAGAATGAGACACACAGGGACCTAGTAATAAAAATAATTAAATACATTTGATGTACTAGATAAATTTGTAAAGATACAAGTGCTGAGAATAAGTATTAATATTGTTCATGATAGAGTGTACTGTGAGCCAAGAAGGAAGGCTGATAAGCACAGGGGAAAGGATATTAGAGCCTGCAGTCAACAAGACGACGTTTCCATTCAGCGCAAATATTGCAAGTTGAACATTCAGGTAGTTCACTGTACCAAAATATAGAGTTAATGATTTAGCTTGGCACAGTCATTATTTTATCTTTCTGCTAAATATTATTTTACATTCTAGTATTTTCTAGATGCAATATGACTGAAGATTTGATTTCCTGATTAATACACTTCAGTTTCCAAGTAAATAAATCTTCAGGGTTTTTTTAAGGAGTTATTGAAGTAAGATTTCACAAGGAAGAATAATTCAGATGAAGGAAATTAATTTTAAAAAGTAAACTGAGAAGCTCATGTTTGGCCTTTAGGTTAAGACACCACTTGGAAATCCCTGGATGCCATAAGGGAGATCCGAGTTTGAGTCCAATTTCTGATCTGATTCTGCTTCAAGCTTCTTGCTCAAGAAAACCCTGGGAGGCAGGGGTGATGACTCAGGTCATGCAGCAGTAGAGCTGAGCTGAGTTTTTGTTTTCCAACTTTGGTCTCTGATGAAGGCTACTGTGGACCTTTGGAGGGGGCGGGGGTGAGCCAATAGATGAAATCTCTCTCCTTCTTTCTTTCTCCTTCTTTCCCTCTCAAACAAATGAATGAAGTTTCTTTATTTTATTTTTGTATTCCTTTACTTTTAAAATTAATTATTTAATCAATTATTATTCTCAGGGGTTTCCTAGGCTGCAGGCCCCGTGGCCAACAACGGCTGAGGCAACGGTGTTCTTTGGCCACAAGCTCCACCAGAGAGAATCTGGTGGAGGATCTCCATTTATACAGCACAAGTTACAGGCTTATAAAGGCTAAGGAAGCATAGGGCTGGTGGGTGCCTCCCGATAGTCCCCTCATCCACCGAAGACACTCTAATTAGTTAGAAGGCACGTCTATTTCCTAGAGTCTCCAGTTAAGTCAGAGGTCTCATTCCGCTTGCAGGACTTGAAGCTGTCCCTCAGGTCATGGGCAAGTAAACTGTAAGCCATGTCCCTCAGGTAGCAACCAGAGACCTTGCGTGATTTCCCACAGATTATGAGGAGAAAAGAGCTGAGCAATGAGACTTGGAGAGTTGATCCAAAGGATTAATGTAAAATATCCAGCAAAGTCATTGATTTTTGTAAATAAAAATGACAAATTTATTTAAGGTTTATAAAATATTTAATGCCTAGTGAGGAAAATTCTAAAAATGTCAATAATTAACCCAGACAATTAACATCACGAATTAAAAAAATAGGAGGTAAGTTTTACTTTTCTTTTTTTTTTTTTAGCTATATACCTCTCTCTTTAGTGAAATAAATTTCCTTTATAGTGTGACATGCCTGTGGTATGAAGCTTTTCTGATATGACTCTCATGAGTTATATGTATCTAACAAACTTGATACAACTGTATTTTTAATTTAATCTCTAATTTGAAAAGATTCTTTCGTATCTCAATCTCCAGTGTAATATATAGGGCATGCGAACTGCATTATTCTGTACTCCAACTTTCCTATATTTGTATTTTAACCTTTTTACTTAGGACATTTTAACTTGATTTGCTGTTGCATAGATAGATAGATCATTTTTAAGGAGGGTGCTTTTTAATCACCTGGAGAACATGCTAAAGCCCATCAGACAAAGCTCCACTATGGTTTCTGATCCAGTCTGGGTGGATTCCACTCATCTGCACTCCAAGCAGTTCCTAAATAATGTCAGTGTCACTGCTTTGGAGGCCAAACTTTGAGGATGCCTGGCTTACAGAATTATAAAGCCCTCTTAATGTCATGCTTTTCCTGTATTTCATAGTCCTGAAAGCCATTTTTTAAAATCATCTTTTATTTGTGTTTTTATAACTTTCTCTAGTTTAAAAGAAGTCTTTGGGGAAAACTAACTACAATAGAACTTTTGAAATGTGACCTTGTGTCATATTCAGAGATTTAAGTTAATTAAAGTAAGGTCATAGTTTGGTGCTACTGTAACAATTCAAACACTAAACACTGTTCAATTTTTGAATTGATAGAAATGGTTGATATACAAGCCCTTCAATATGGTAGCCACCTTCCATATGTGGATATTGAAAACATTAATTGTGTTTAGTGCAACCATAATAACAACAGATATTAAATTGTATTCAATGCGTCTATTATAAATTCCTTTTTAAATACTCAAATATAGTGAGTAGCGGCTCATGTACTTTAATGTATTTGCAGCATACATATTACAGTAGCACAGGAGGTTGGAGTCTGTTATGCCTCCCAAGAAGAGGAGACCTCGAGTAAGTTTTTAAAAAGGAGTTGGTATTTACTGGACACCATGACTGATGGTGCCTGAGGCAAGGCTTCAAAGAGCTACTGTGTTTGCTCACAGCCCTCTTCTCACCCTTACTGTGATTCTCCTTTGGAAGTGGTTCAGAGATGGACAGTTTGAAACACACTGGAATTTTCAGCGTGCAAGGTAATGCCCAAGGTAGCGGTTAGGGAAATATGGGTATGTGGGAAATAAAAAATAGGTTTGAAAAAATGAGAGGTCCCATGTTTGTAAGAAGGGCTGATGTTGCAAAAAAAAAAAAAACCAAAAAAAAAAACAAAAAAAAAACCATAAAACAAAAAACAAAACAATGCCTTCTTCTGCAGCATTGGCATCCTATGCACATACTGGTTCAATTCTTGGCTGTTCTACTTCCTAACCAGTTCTCTGCTTGAAGCCTGGGTAAGCAGCAAGGGTGGCCAAAGTCCTTGGGATCCTGCACCCACTTGGAAAACACAGAAGAAACTTCTGGCTCCTGGCTTTGGACCAGCTCAGCCAACGGACTTTGTTGCAATCAATAAACGAAAGATCTTTCTCTCTGTCTCTCCTTCACTCTCTGTAATTTTGTCTTTACAATAAAAAATAAATATAAAAATGGGGAAAATTAAGAGAAAGTGGTTTTCTGAGCCAAGCAAGGACAAGTGAAAAATGAGTGGAATTTCCAGGAATTTTAGCAAATCAATAAATAGTTAAAACTAAGAGGTCAGCTGACAGTAAAACACTTGTTGGCTACTTTACCTGTAGATTTGAGTAAGGCAATGCTAACTCTTGGGGAGAGATGGGGTTCTTATTATTAATTCATGGATATGAGAGAGTGGCAATTATTTTGAGGAACAGGATGTGAAAAAATAATAAGATGATATCAAGAAAGGAAATGTGTTTTTTTGTCTCATTGGTATAATTACAAGTTCATTTCTCTGTCAACTAATTTTCTTTAAATACATATTTATTTGTTTATTTATTTTTGGTAAGTCAGATACACAGAGAGGAGGAGAGATAGAAAGAGCTACTTGGTTCACAATGGCTGCAGTTGAGCCCACCTGAAGGTAGGAGGCAGGAGTCAATTCTGGATCTCCAATGCAGGTGCAGAGTCTCAAGGCTATGGGCCATCCTTTACTGTTTTCCCAGGTCACAAACAGGGAGCTGGATGGGAAGCGGGGCTGCAAAGAACATGAACTGGTGTCCACATGGGATCCTGGAGAGTGCAAGGTGAGGACTTTAGCCACTAAGCTACCACTCGGGGCCCTGTCAGCTAATTTTTTTTTTTTTTTTTAGATTCGGTGTTGCACAGGAATCATACTGATAATATTTGTTGCACTATTTGAGTTTAACTTTGAATCAGCAGTAAGAGATCACATTGAAATAAAATTTCTAAGTTCCAAGTGCTAATTTTTATTTATAAACAGAGCCCTTGTAAAATGACCTTTTTTCAAACATTTTTAAGAAGCTTCATGAAATTTCCTTGAGGATTGTCAACACTATGAAAATGGAAGTCTCCTGTAAAGTGGGGGAACATCTATCAAGCACATGCCTCCGAGTCTTGCCTACACTTGTTACAGATTTATTGAGCTTTAATTTGCATGACACGCAATTCATCCTGTTAATGTGTATAATTTGATCATTGTGCAAATTGTCATATAACAATGGTCATAATCAACTTTAGAATACTTTTTTATAACCTTTAAAATGAACCCCATATGTTATTAGTCTTAACCTCTTCCTCTCCCCCATTCTAGGCAACCATGGATCAGCTCTTTCAGGTCTCTGTAAATTTGCTTGTCCTGATATCCAGAGCATTTCCTATGAAGGGGTTTATAGCACACTCATTCTTCTGTGACTGGTTTCTCCTACTAAGCATATTTTCAAGGCTGGTACACATAGTATCTGTATCATCCCTCCTGTGTTTGGAAAAGTAAAATTCTGTCATGTGGTTACAGTACTTTTTTTGTCTGTCCATCCACTGATGGACATTTTTTTATTATTACTATGACTAATGTGTTACGGACATGCCTATGCCTGTTTTTGACATGCCTAGGGGTAGAACTGAAGTGTTCTATGGTAAACTCGAACCTTTTGAAAAAATGCTAGACTCTTTTCCAAGGAAACTAGCCAGATTAGTTAAGATTTTCCTCGTTTGAATTTTGGTTTATTGTTGCTTCTCAGCGTGGATAATTTTGAATAAAAAATCCTTCTCTGAGTTATGTTTCCCTCTTTTGTACTTTCACGCATTCTATGAGTGCGTCACATAACATAGGATATAATGCTCCTGTTCATTTGATTTTCTTCCATCTCTGCATACTTTGAGTACTTTTAATCACCCAGCAATTAATGCATAGCAGCTATACCATCAACGATCAGCTATACCATCAGTGATCAGTAACATTTTCATGTCTTTCCTCTTTCCTAAAACTTCTACTTTCATTACAAGCATTCCTTGGGTTTGTTTTATTTTTACAGTCACACTCAATTTTATAATGATTATATATGGTATGTATTTGATAGTTATATAATTATGGATTTTAATTATATATTTTAAATTATTTCTACTGAGCATGTGTAGTTATATTATCTAGAGAATTTAAATTATCAGATGTTCAAAACACATGGTTTTACCTTTTTTAAAAATGTCATGAGTGTTAGCATTTTGTGTGATATAGCTGGATTTTCACTGAGAGATAGCGAAGAAGCAAGTGAGAGAGACAAGAGATGAGAAGAGACTGACCTTTTCCAGAGGTTCATTCCTCCAAATGCTCTCAACAGGTAGGACTAAGCAACGATCCCAGAGACACACCCAGGTCTCCAGTGTCAATGTCAGTGACCGACCTACTTGAGTCACGGTTGGCTGCCTCTGAAAATGAGCATTCGCAGGGGAAAGAATCAGAAACAAGGCCAGTGTCCTCACCTAACACTCCAGGGTCAGATGAAGGCAGGCATTCCAAGTGGTCTCTCCTTTGTGAATTTTATTTTCTCTGAAAGAGTTCCATAGGCTCAGGGATCTCCCCTTCCATCCTCTCCATTCCCCATCTCCCACCGATTCCCCTTGTATTATTACTATAGTATAGCCCTTCTATATTCTAATATTTAATTATATCCTGACATGGTAGATACAGGCAAGGGTAGAAAGTCCAGCATCCTACTGCTAAGATACAGTTAACCATTCATTGGGAGTCCATATTTTATTTGGGAGTAGAGATGCATATTGCAATGTATCTTCACTTCTCAGTACGCTAATCTCTGTTATATAGTTCTTCTAGATGAATATACATATATCCATGTAAATATATATAAATATATGAATATATAAACATATACACACACATATATATATGTCTTATATTTTGCATGTAGGTTTGCCTAGTATCGGAGAGAATATATGATATTTGCCTTTTTGGGATTGGCTTATTTCGCCGAGCATAATGTTCTGTAACTGGAACTATTTTGTTGTAAATGGTAGAATTCCATTCTTTTTTTTTTTATTGTTAATTATTTTGCATTATGTGACAGTTTCATAGGCTCTGGGAATCCCCCCCCCTCCCTCCCCCTCCCCTCCCCCCGGTGGATTCCTCCACCTTGATGCAGTATTACAGTTCAAATTCAATCAAGATTCTTTCATTGCAAACATATACCAAGCATAGAGTCCAGCTACTTATTGTCCAGATGGGTTGAACAGTTTCTTGGGGAGACCTTTTCTGGTCTGAAGTTTGAGCTG
Organism: Ochotona princeps; assembly: GCF_030435755.1. NCBI lineage: Eukaryota > Metazoa > Chordata > Mammalia > Lagomorpha > Ochotonidae > Ochotona > Ochotona princeps. The sequence goes on from NC_080836.1 coordinate 24,196,860, forward strand.
GCAGAATATCATCACAGTCGATTAAGAGTCCCAATATAACATCAACAGCAATTTGCAATGTTATGGAATTGACATGGTTTTGAGTAACCAGTGTATTAAAAAGAAAAAAAAAAGGAAGACAAGTCCTAGCCACAACCTATGATTAGCTCATTGACATTTCAATTTTAGTTCATATACAGGACCGGCTGCTCTATACCTTAAAATGGCCATAAGGCACCATTCAGCTGTTTCGTGTCCATTTCATCTTAGTATTTAGCCAGTTGTTGTGTTGAAGTAAAATTTTGCTGATCTTGGCAGATTTTAGGATAATCCAGACTGGCTTGTAACTCTAACAAGATATATGTCAACATTTTAGGTGCAGGACATTTTTTTTTTTTGGGGGGGGGGGTGTGCAGGAAAATCCTCAACACCATGGTGAGGAGTAACTAATCTTTGTGACCCACCCAGCGAGGCATGAGCCAATCCATGCCAGCTCTTTCCTGTCAGATTTCAAGTTCTACTTTCTGTTGTTTATTTATTTTAGTTTTTTTTTTTTTTTTTTTTTTTTTTTTTAGTTTGTAGGATTGTTTGCTGTGAGGGGTTTTCTAAGCGATCCCGATGGTCATTGCGAGGGAGGGGGGGTCCAGAGGTGGAGCCAGGCTCGGACCAGAGAAAGCTCTCCTCCCTGGTCCCGAAGGACGTTTATTGTTCTTCTGTTTCTGCAGGCTGAGTAGCATTCCACAGTGTAGATATACCGGTTTCCTTATCCATTCCTCTTTCTGAGGGCATCTGCTTTGTTTCCATGCCTTCACTATTGTAGATGATGCCACTGTAAATATAAATTACAGGTCATTTTTATATATGCAGATTTTATTTCTTTTGTATATATACCCAGAAGTGGGATAGCTGGTTCATATGGTAGATCAATTTCAGCTGTCTTAGTACTCTCCATACTGAATTTCATGGTGACTGTACTATCCTACACTCCTTCCAACAGTGAAATAGGTTATCTTTCTCCCTATAACCATGCCAGGAGGTGCTGTTAGAAGAGTTCAGAATGTAGACCACTCACAATGGAGCCAAGTGGTCTCTTAATAGCTGAACAAAACGCTTCAGATATATATTTTCATATTCCTCTTCTCTATAATACAATGGTTTTATATTACATTAATAAGAGATCCATATTTTGGAAAGTGGCTTTCAATTTCTTCCAAACTGAGCTCATGTCCCACAAGAAATATATAAAGTGGTCTCAGTTTCCATGGAACAGCAATGATACAGATCTATACAGAATATACAGATACTGCAATATTTGAAAAGTTGAATATATTGTCCTAATTATACAATGAACACATTCCCACTCTGGAGCTTTATTTTTGTAAATCAGCTGAAGGTAGTCTGAAAAGCTGTGAGTGCCTTAACACAATCAAGTTTTCATACCTGCGGAATTAATAACACATGGTAAGAACTGATATTCCTTTGTGACAAATCTAACTTACTATTTGGAACTTTAGTCAAACATTCATGTGGCCCAGCTAAGTTGAGTCATATGTAGAATTTAAAAAGGGATTTTGAACATCATGAATCTCCATAGGTTAGTCTATGTGACTACACTCAGGCAGCACGCTTGTGAACACAAAATAAAAGAGTAGTCAAGATATGAATTTTGCAGCAGAAAAATCTGAATAGGAATTTTAGTTTTGTATCTCTGGGTTTTTGGACGTATTGTTCACTTAATGTTTGCTTAGTTATAAAATGATTCCACAAATATCTGTCTTATAAAAATTCATGAAAAGACTATAATGTTGATGATAACATAGCAATTATAAGTACAGGGAAAATATCAGATAAAAAGACCATATTAGTTCATTTCAGCCAGTGACTGCACATTTTTAATATCATAATGCATTTCCTTTAAATAATTCTACAATTTAAAAATCTTTGAATTTATTATATTAAATTCTAAAATGGTTAAAATATTAAGACTTCATCTATTTTACAAATCTTCTATTTTCACATTTTAAACCAAGTAGGCTAATGATGCATTGTAAACAAATATTTTATTTACATATTTATTTACATAAATTTTATTAAAAGTATATATACAATTAAAGATTTTATTTATTTTTATTGGAAAGCCAGATATACAGAGAGGAGGAGAGACAGAGAGGAAGATCTTCTGTCCAATGGTTCACTCCCCAAGGGGCCACAACAGCTGGAGCTGAGCCGATCTGAAGTCAGGAGCTTCCTCCAGGTCTCCCACCCGGGTGCAGGGTCCCAAGGCTTTGGGCTGTCCTCGACCACTTTCCCAGGCCACAAGCAAAGAGCTGGATGGGAAGTGGAGCTGCTGGGATTAGAACCAGTGCCCATAAGGGATCCCAGTGCACTAAAGGCGAGGACTTTAACCGTCATGCTATCAAGCCGGACTCTATAAATATATATTTAAAACTATGCTTCTTTTCTTCCTTCCTTTCTTTCTTCCTTTCTTCTTTCTTTTTTCTCTTTCTTTCTTACATGACTAAAAAAGTTATAAAAGCTTATCCTTAACCTATTGAAGTTGAAAAAGTGTTACATTACCTGTAAAAATTGGTATGCTGCATGTACCTCACTTGTTTAATGAAGAGAATATAGTAACAGAATTTTTAAAATGTGTTTCGTTTTTGAATTAAATGTTGAAAACATGGTAACCTCAGATTAAATATGAACAGCCTCTGGTAAAATGAACGAAAGAAGTACTTTAAAAACCACCACTGGGGAATTTAAGGAAATAACTTTAACATTAATAAGTTAAAGCTATCAGTGTTGAGTTTTGTTCAATCTCCCTTGAGCTATTATTACTTGCACAGCTAAGGGAATAGGTATATTAAAGGCCAAGTTTAGATGTTTCTTTTCTTTCCTTTTTTATAAGTAGCACATATTGATCATTCCTTTAATCATTTTTTTTTTAGGTACTGTTGCCTTTAAGGAGCAACAGAATTTAGTGTTCTGCAAAAATGACAAAACGTGGGGGCAGTGAAGTCAAGGCAGGGAAGACCCTGAGCAGTACCTGTGATACACTGGATTGATTTTATAAGAGCATGTCCTCTTTAGGCTACTTATGTGTCATTCTCTGCTTCTATTCCAGGGATCCTCAACCTTTACTACACCTTACAATCAATTTAGAGCTTTTTACAAGTCCAACACCTAAGCTGTTTATCAGGCCAATTTCAAGCACCAGACTCAGCATTGGCACGAAAACAAATGATTACGATCTTCAGAAACTATCAACTAGTATGCTTATCTGTCCCCCTTCCTAATTTTAGCGTGGATTAGTTAAAGCAAATCCTAAACCTTTAGTAAATGAGATCTGAGTGGGGCAATGTTAACGGTGAGAAGTCTGAGAGATGGTATGATAAACTGAGGGAGGTGTCCAGGCACGCAACAAGTACGCGCTTTTCATCTGTGATGTGCACCGAGGGATGCAGGAACGCATCCATCACCAGCTGTATGCAATTCACCTAAACTCAGTGAGCTAACTTAGCCGTTAGCCCAGGAAAAATGGACTGGTGATTTCCCATCCTGTCTTCCCATTAGGCTCCATTTACTGTCGTTTCATCTCCAGAGACAGGAATATTCCAGTGTGGCTTGGAAGGTGAAAGGAGGGTGTTGCAGCCAGCAGGTGTCATTTTAAAATCTTCTCCTGTGACTTGGTAATTTTAATATAGCCATCAAAGCTGAGGAAAAAGTAGCCCAAACAAAATGAAGGAACAACATGAGTGAAGTGGTAATTTAGTGCTATGTTTACATAAAGCTTTTCTGTGAAAGATGCTTCGCAGATTACATACAATTCTTTTTGAATTACCTCGATAAAAATCAGAATGGCATATAGAATGTATAGGGCATTATCACAGAAAGTATATGAGTATCACTATCAGGGAACAGGCTTAGGTGCTCTAATAGGATGAGAGAGATTCTAAGCTGCTTCTCTGCAGGAGAGTAATGCTTTTCTCACCCTGTGTCTGTTCCTCATGGCTCTCTGAGTTATGGCAAAGGAAAATAAAATGGAGCCCTGAAGGAGCCCCGTAGGAAATCCATGAGAAAAATATACCAGGCTTTCTAAGTGCCTGCCGAAGGGGCAGGAGTGGCCGACTGCTTCCTGCACCTGAGGTTTGCTACATTTCAGCATTTTGATCTCAGTCAAAAATTATTCGGGGCAACAAATATTGCTGGGTAATCGATATAACAAAATATTATCATGAATTTAGGACTAATGATTTAACCTAGCGTTAGAGTAGATGCTTCATAAAAATTAACATTTTCTGTCCTTAAAAACTTCTTCCTTCATCATATCATGTAATAAGATTGCCTGGCAGAACCTGAAACAAAACAAAACAAAGCAAAACCTTCTTGCAAATTACTATTTTAGTAAACTTTTTTTGAATGTAGAAATTGTTTGGGCCTGCTGTGATAGCTCAACAGCTAAACACTCACCTTGCAAGGTCTGGGATCCCATATAGGTGTCTGTTCACATCCTGGATGCTCCACTTTCCATTCAGCTGCCCACTTAAGCCCTGGGAAAGCAAAAGATGATGGCCCAGTCCTTGGGATCCTGTACCCATCTGGAAGACCCAAAAGTAACTACTGGCTTTGGATCAACTCAGCTCTAGATACTGCAGCAATTTGGGAATTGAACCAGTGGATGGAAGATCTCTCTGCATGTTTCTCCTTCTCTGTATAAATCTGCCTTTCTAAAACAAATAAATTAATCTTTAAAAAGAAATTTTTTTAAGATTTTTTTTTTTTTTCCCGGACCCGGCGGTGTGGCCTAGCAGCTAAAGTCCTCGCCTTGAACGCCCCGGGATCCCATATGGGCGCCGGTTTGTATCCCGGCAGCTCCACTTCCCATCCAGCTCCCTGCTTGTGGCCTGGGAAAGTAGTCGATGATGGCCCAGAGCTTTGGGACCCTGCACCCGCGTGGGAGACCCGGAAGAGGTTCCTGGTTCTGGCTTCGGATCGGCACAGCACCAGCCGTTGCACTCATTTGGGGAGTGAATCATCGGATGGAAGATCTTCCTCTCTGTCTCTCCTCCTCTCTGTATATCTGACTTTGTAATAAAATAAATAAATCTCCAAAAAAAAAAAAGATTTATTTGTTTTTATTTGAAAGGCAAATGTACAGAGAGGAGGAGAGACAGAGAAGATCTTCGGTCTGATGATTAAATAAAATAACACATATTTAATATTATACAGTTAGCAAATGATTGAGTGGGTATGCAGAAGTATTTTAGAATAAAAAATCCATGCCCTTCAATTCTGTTTAATTACTGTGATGTGTCTAATGTTGTGTCAGGTGCAGGGGAAGAGAATTTATAGAATTATTCTAACTCATCAAGGACTTCTAAATCCTATTTTCTCTCCCCTCCCTAATTCTTTCCAACTAAAGCCCCAAACTGTCTTGAAATATAGCAAGAAACTTCAAGAACTCACAGCAAAGGGAAATAAAATTTGATTTTCTGACCAGACCAACCTGCTGCATATACTTACAAGAAAACGAACCAGGGCTGCGTGTAGGCCTGGTGGGGGTTCCTGGGGGTTGCTCTGACTAGACTGGAGTTCCAGCTACTGTACATGAGGACCAAGCGTGTAGTGGGCTGGGTTGGTATGGGCTGCAGCATCTATTGGTTTGCATAAGACATGGGGCTGGAGACAAAACTGACCCAGTATTTGCAACTACCAGGGTATACATAGGTTAACAGATGGATTCTGGACCTGCACTGGCAAGCACAAACAAGGATCAGGTCTGGGACTACCTCAGAGGAGGTCACTTTGGTGACCCTCCCAACTGAATCGCTGGACTCTGAACCCCAATCATCGGCAGCATGGCAGGATCTATGGACTGACTGTAGAGTGCATATATCAGAACTGGGCTTCCTCAGTGGGAAACACAGAGCAGTGGATGGCATGCCCAGAAGTACATGGAAGATACGGCAGTCCATTAGGGCCTGCAGAGGACATCTGATACTATAGTAGAGGATGGAGGGCAGAAAAAATTGGACAACTAGCCCAGCTAGGCCTTGACAGCATATATCTGGATGAATGGAGACTCTTGGGTGGGTTATGTCAGACAATGGAACTTGGCAGGATTTCCTCATTCTTGGATTGGTAAGATCGATATTATATCAGAGTTTTCAAAACCATTTAAGCAGAACCCTTGGAGCATGCTCCACAGTGGGGACTCTGGTATGATATTGGGTAGCTGCTCCTCATCCCAGGGCCTGGAGATGGTTGGCAGGCTGGGATACGGATTCTCCCTTTATCTTCCCTTTTCCCCCAGATATAGGAGGAAGAAAAAGATAATTTGGAAACAATGCTCTCACCCACTTTCCCCTAACCTAACCCTTGATCCTTCCTACCCTAATCACTTATATAAACATAACCAAAAATAAAAATTAAAAAATATTGTATAAAAAGGGCCATTTTCATGCAAAATTTTTGAAATTAAATATGGAAGATTCTTGAAAATACAGGTGAAGGAATAAACCTTACAAGGATAAATTTTTGTATCAAAATAAATGTCTTTTAATTTCCTTTTTCCAGATTCTTTTGTGCCTTCAGATCTTTCTTGAAAACAACATAAGAAATATGAATGAAGAATCTTAGGCTATAGACATCTCAAAGCACAGTGCAGCCATCACAGCAGAGGTGGATCCGAGTGTGGAGTTAAAGAATAGAGACAGAAAGTTCACACTAGAACGAAAGAAGTGAACTGTCAAGGTGACAGCAACCTCACCAGGTGAAAAACAAATCACCATGGCATGGAGGTGCAGCTGGAATTCCAACAGATTTATCTCTTTGGGCTTTGGATGGCAAACTCAGAGAAAAAAACCCAAACTGCAGCTTATACTAGGATGCCAATGAGACACTTAAAAATGGAAATTTGAAGATGATATAGGGAGGATAGGCCCTTTCACGCCCATGCCTCGCCTGGAGCCACCAATGAGTCATTTTTCTCTCACATGTTATCCTCTGAACAAAACCTACCAGTAGCCTGTAAATAATAGAAGACAGTGTCTGAGAGCCTGTAGCAACAGCTTTGAGAAAACCCACACACGCATATGCCACTCTCCTAACTAGATTTTGTGCTTTTTATGTGTTCAGTCAAGAATGAAAACAATATTATAAATGTTATGCTTTCCAGGCTTGGCAGATGTTCATCTTGGGATAAAGATCCATACACAGATAGAAAATGAGCTGTAACGGGTTCTTTGCAGGGCATAAGTGAGTATTTTTGGAATCTGTGATGAAAACCCATTGCAGCATGTACACAGACATATATATTTTTTCCTTATTACTCAGATTTATTCTGTATAGCCTTATTTCTACCATTTTCAACATCCAACTGACAATTTTCATTGTTCCTGTATTATTACTGCTTACTTGGCGTAAAACAGAAATGATGTTTCAGAGCAGCTCGATGAAGTCCCATGGAGAATTAAATTGCTTTCCTCTCTTCCTCATCATTGTGAATTTGGTGTAGATGAAAGGTGGAAGACTGTCAGCCAGGGACACGAAAGTCTTGCTTTATCTTGGAGATGCACATGATACGGAAAGGGGTAGCCCACACCTCTGTGCTCACTATCAAATCCTGGAGAAAGAGCTCTGTGGGAGAGTGTGCCATTTGTAAAAGATAGGATTTCAAGATAGGATTTCTTGCAAAGACGATTAAAAAAGGAGTTGAGATTTACAGAGCACTAAGAAGGAAAACAGAAAACTAGAGTTGGGGAAGAGATGCACCGAGGGTCCATCTGGGTTCTTGTTTGAGCAGGATGTACTCTGTTGAGTCTGCTCCTCACCTTCCTCTGTGAGTCCTGTTGCCACCCTGCAATTCACTGCCCGTCTTTGTTCTGTCTGTACAGGTTCAGCTCCTGTAACAAACTCCCCTAACAGCAGTAGCCAAGACCTGAGGCTCCTTGTAAGAAGACATAATCTGACCCTGCAGACCAACCTGGATGTCTCCACATGCTGCTTTTCTCACTTCTTTGTTTCCATCTGCCTGTCTTGCCTGTTTGATTTAGTTTCCGCATTGCTTTGCACCTGGTCTCTGCCTCGCAGCTGAGCTTGATTCCAGCTTTATTCCTGGACAACTCTTTTAGCTCCCTGCTTGCAGGCCGGCTGCAGCATCATGCTGTCCAGTACCAAATCTGCCAGTGGAAAACCTGGTGCAAGGCTGAGTAAGTGCTGACAGGGTACCTCCCAGGCAAAGTTTACAGTGGGTTTATTTTCATCCTGTCTGAATCCTCCTCATTCTGCTTTGCATTGATTTCAAAGCGCCTCTAAGCTTCCCAGAGCATGACTGGGAGGGAGCTCACCAGAAGATCAAGTCAAACCTTTCAGTCTTTTTTCCTCCCTAGCCTACCTGCTGTGCTTCAACCTGCAACATTCACCATCCTGTCTTTCCACTGTGAATTTTGTGGGCAGATCCGTTTAGCGTGCTTTATGAAGCTCAGAGTTTTCATAACACTATTTAACAAACATTTGTCACAGTGAGGATGAATGTCCTGACCCCAAGAGGATACTTTGTTTTGCAGATTTAATTGTTTTCCTTGCCAGGGTAAACCAGCTGCTTTTCTTGTGATCCCTAATTTTTTGTCTTTTGCCACCATCTTTCCAGGTTCCCAGCTCCATAGAATAGGGGCGTCATTTCCCCTCCACCCTTCTTTGAGTCTCCTTTTGAATCCCACTGATTCTCCACTGTCCTCAGTATTCTGATCCTACGCCCCTTACTCTGTGTGGGTGGGATACTGAGCATCTCCTAACTTGCCTTCCACCTTGGGTCTGTTTTATTTTCTTAATGGCAGCTGAAACTTTCAGACGTTTTTGAAACTCTCAGCTTTTCAGTTACTAGTATATGCTGCCAGGAAATGTAGTTAATTCCTTTATGTTCCAGTTTCTCATCTATCAGACTTATGATTCTTTTGTTTCCTAGTGTCATACATTGGAACAAAACCTTTACCTAAGTTTATCTGTGCACTTCCTGGCAAAACGCAGTTTTGATAGGTTCGTTTCAGCATCAATTCCCTATCCTCAGCATTTGTTCCGGTTCCTCATCTTCCACCCTCCTCCGGGTGATGCCTGATCATTCAGCTCATTCTTCACTAGGAATCCTACTAGCTTGGTTTGGCTGATATTTCCTCTTAGCAGTTGTCAATTGGGTGAGCACCATCTGTCCTGGCTGTTAATTCCCACTTGTACAGAGACATGAACTCAATTTCTCCTGCTCAGTATAAAATACCATTGCCATGGCACCTATCAAAACGATCCTGATTAAAGCATTCTTTACTTTTTATTAATGAGTGTTATTGAGTTTTTATCCTTTAGCAACAACAAAGAAAAAGGCATAAAGTTCTTATTTAGTCTGGCTTTACTTATTAAATGAATATCTATGATGGCACATGTATTTCTTAATTGTATTTCTTTCTGTGTAAATGGGTTGAAAATGATGATACTGTTAACCTCCAGCATTTGTTCAACATTACTTATTATACAGCAGAACTATTTGAATCACATTTATATGGATTAACTCACTTAAAACGTAGCAAAGAATATTTATATTCTTCCTAAAGCTGGAAATTAAAGCTATATAGAAACCAAAGTAACTTGGACCAAATTTCAGATCCAGAAAGCAAAGGAGGTACAAGTTGAATCCTATTTTTCCTTTGGGGGTTATGTTCTTAGATGGTATTTTGAGTGCTTTGCACAAATCAGCTTATTTTTTTCACATTATTTTTTTTTTTTACTCTGGAATAAAAGAAATGCAAAATGTGGGCAATTGTAGTTCATTAGGTGATCACAAATATAGGACATTACTGGCATACTTATTCGCTTCCATGAGTCCCCCTAAATAGCATATCTTCAATTCACAAACATAGCTACCTATTTCATTTTATGTTTTAAAGAGTACTTATGTTTATTGGGAAGTCAGATTTATGGAGAGAAGGAGATACACAAAGAAAGATCTTCATCTACTGGGTCACTCCCCAAGTGGCCACAATGGCTGGAGCTGAGCCCATCTGAAGGTAGGAGTCGGGAGTCACTTGCAGAACTCCCATGCGGGTTGAGAGTCACAAGGAGGGAGCTGGATTGGAAGTAGACCATCGGGGATACAAACTAGTGCCCATATGAGCTCCTAGGCATGTAAGACAAGGAATTTAGCCACTAAGCTATTATGCTGGGCTCCCTACTTTCTGTTTTTTGGTAAACATCTTCAATGTTTAATTTACAGTTTGGTGGTATTATCAGCCATACACCTGAATCATTGCAGGAGAGTTTTCATGCTTATGACAATATACATATATTTTCAAATATAAAATATGCTTTTTTGTGCTGGGTCCCCTTAACTCCACATTTTATTAGCAAAATTTACCTTTGTGGTTATCTACACCTATAGTTTATTAATTCTCATTCTATATACTTTTGCATTGTGTGATTCTTATACTAATCTTTAACCATTTAATCTTTACTATAGCTTTGAATTTATTCTCCTTTGAATCTCTTGGACCTATCTTTTATGATGCATGTAAACATGCTTGATATAGAATAGGCTTAAAAGTAGAGTTTCTGTATCATGGGAAATGAGTTTATTCACGGTAGATATAAATGTAAATGTTACCATCAATTAAATATGCAAATTTCCCATTGTCTTAGATGTTCATCAGTATTTTGCTTAGTTAAAAAATGGCTCTTCATACCTCTTTCAATATTTCACGTGTCAGGATTTTTTCTTTGCCTTGAAAATTTGCATAATATTGCAATAGTTCTAATGCCTAATAAGGTCAAAGTCATCGTGTGATCTCATTAGTTATTTATATAACTACTGTAGAGAAATCATTATCTTATTATTTGTCCTATTTAAAAATTTTTGAATGTGTATTCTAGTCAATTTGTAGACTTTTCTTGCATATGTATTTTGGATTTTGGACCTACGTAAGGCGTATGTTTTAAAAATAATTTTCCCGGGCCCGGCGGCGTGGCCTAGTGGCTAAAGTCCTTGCCCTGAACGCACCGGGATCCCATATGGGCATCGGTTCTAATCCCGGCAGCTCCACTTCCCATCCAGCTCCCTGCTTGTGGCCTGGGACAGCAGTAGAGGACGGCCCAGAGCTTTGGGATCCTGTACCCTTATGTGGGAGACCTGGAGGAGGTTCCAGGTTCCTGGCTTCAGATCGGCGCAGCACCAGCCGTTGCGCTCACTTGGGGAGTGAATCATCGGATGGAAGATCTTCCTCTCTGTCTCTCCTCCTCTATGTATATCCGCCTTTCCAATAAAAATAATAAATCTTTAAAAAAATAATTTTCCCACCTATGGATAGTTACTCATGCTCTTTATAGTATCTTTTGCTAATTAGAATTTCTCTAAAATCAGAATGGTAATTTAACTTTTCTTCCTATTCTTTTATGGTTATGGTTTTCTGTGTCCTACCAAAATCATTTGGCTACTCAAAATTATAAACATGCTTTTTGCTTTTTATTAGCATAAAGCTTTAATTATTATCTCTATTGCCTAGGCAATCTCAATTTTTGTGCAGAATAATGCTGAGGTTAATTTTTAAATTGAGATTGTTACGTGTTTCATCATGATGTGGTAAGTGAGTTTTCCTTACCCAAGTAGATTGGTCTAGCAATGTCTTGGATATTTGCCAGCATCATTGTGTCTTGACTGATACAGCGCTACAGCAAAACATTATCTTTAAAGATTTCTTTTTTTATTGTAAAGGCAGATTTTGCAGAGAGAAGAAATATAGAGAAAGATCTTCCACCACTGGGTCAGTTCCCAAGTGATTGCAACAACTGGAGCTGAGCTGATCCAAAGCCAGGAGCCAGGATCTCCTTCAGACTCTCCCACGTGTGTGAAGGACCCCAAGGCTTTCGAACATCCTCTACTGCTTTCCCAGTCCACAAGCAGGGAGTTGGGAACAGGGGCAGGCAGGACATGTTTTGGTATGTGACTGATGTGATTTTTCTGGGTACTTACGTGTTGAGTTTCTTGAACAATGTAATGTTATTCACAAAATAAAAAAAATCTCTAAACTATTATTTCTTCAGAGATTTTACTGGCTTTGTTCTTTTTTTTTCACTATTTCCTTAGAAAAATGGCTTGCTAGGTGTTGGTTTCTTTTGACTTTTTCTGGTTGGCTTTTATAGGATTTCTCTTCTGAGATTTGATGTTTATTCATCCACCTCTGAAAGTTCATTGCTGTCTTCTTAGCTCCCAACTGTGTCAAAACCATATTCAGCCTCTCAGCTCATCAACTCCTTCCCCAACATATCCCAGACAGTGTGTATACTTATCTTATTTTCTTGGGGCTTCATTCTTCCTATGTTTTGACAAAGCAGCTGTTCATAATGCTAGCAGATTCCTATGCATTCAACCTCATTTTTAGGAGAAATTTTAAAATGTAGCTTTAGATTCACAGTGAAATTGAGGGGAAACAGCAGAATACTCAAATACCAGCATACTCCACCATCCCTGCCACTCCAGCGTCCCTGATTGTTGACTTCTTGCCTTTCGGTAGCAAGTCCATTACAACTGGCAAACCTGTAATGGCATATTATTCTTAACTATATTTCACAGGTTATCTGAGGGTTCACTCTAAGTACTGTGCATTCTATGGGTTTTAACAAATGTATGATGACATGTACACACCGCAGAGAATAATTTTATTATCCTAAAGTTTTCCTGTGTTTAGCCTGTTTATAGTTTCATCCTTCCCATGAATATCACTCCTAATTTTTCTTCAGTTTGTTCTTGAACTGTTTCCCTTATGATGGTCATAGTTGTAGTCCAATTTAGCCACCCACTAGGAGACTTTGCTTCGCATGTGTCACATGAGACAGAAGAGGAGGCGTTACAACAAACTCATGAGATAACAAAAGTAGTTTAATACTTGGAGCTCTCAGAGAAGAGAATGACACACATCTCACAGAGCCAACAGAAAGGACAAAGTACTCTAGAGCACCCATGCTCAACCAGCAAGTGGGATTCAAGAAAGAAAAGGACATATAGACCAAAGTCTGTGGAATAATGCAAGGTTTCATGCATAAATTATAATTTGTGTGTTTAAAATAAGCAGGCATGTTTCATGAAGTCATCTGAATGCAGAGTTTTGTTAATATGCTGCTTGTTCTCCCATGTGGGTGTGGAGGACAAGTGCTTGGACCATGATCCACTGCTTTTCCAGGAGTATTAGCAGGCAGCTGGATTGTAAGTGGAGTGGTGGGATTTGAGCCAGAGCCCTTATATGGAATGCTAGATTAGAGGTGACAGTTTTACCTGCTAAGCCACAGCATCCGTCCCTGTTTCACAACATTTGAGACTAAAATGGAGGCAATTAACATGAGTTAATATATATGTTTCTTATTACAAGAAACCAGAAAATAACTAAAATAATAACCAATCATTGTTGGGCCCTTTCTGTGTGACAATTTGCAGTGTCAGTATATAAACTCATTTAATCTTATAACTCCATGAGATGCTTACTTTTTCATTGTTGTTGTTCCTACTTCACTTAGTGAGAATTAGAGTTGCTTAAGTAGCCTGTCCAACATTTTAACTAATAATGGAGAAATGGGGACTTAAACCCGGAGAGCTTTGATTCACTGATCTAATGTCAAGAACGGAGAGGTAAAAATATTTAGGAATTTTCTTATACTGGATTGGACAGATGCCCAGTTAATGTGTTTTCAACATGGAAAGGTCTACATCCAACTGTGTGCATCATAATGTGAGGCAGCATGTTCTCAAAACTCCTGAGAGCTCCTAATACTCAACCTAAGCACACATACACAAGCACACAATTTATTCACACTATATTTATTAATGTAATCTAGTATGATAATTTGAATACAGCACCAAAAAGACAATTGTCACTTATTTTAAAACTGTATTTATTTATGGTGAAGAGGATAAGGTCTACCATAAGTGGTGTGGTATCCTATATGAGTGTCAGTTCAAGTTCTGGCTATTTTACTTTCAATCCAACTTCCTGGTAATGTAGCTGGGGAAGAAGTGGAAGATAACCCAAGTCCTTGGGCCTCTGCATCCATGTGGCAAAACTGGAAGAAGCTTCTGATTCCTGGATTCAGCCTGGCTAGCTTTGGCTCTCATAGCTATTTGGGCAGTAAACCAGTAGATGGAAGATGCTCCCTCTCACTCTGTATTTCAAATTAATAAATAAATCCTTTAAAAATATATCTTAACTGTTTTTGTTGTGGATTGAATAAAATGAAAGTCAAAAGAAGCAAAATTATTTGAAATTATAAATTAGCTTTCAACACATTTGAAAATAAAGAAACCACAGAAATATTTAAATCCATGTCTGACTTTGCTGTATGCCAGGGTAAGCTGATACCTAAAATACTATCATCCTATCTCACCTCCAATTTGAGAACTAGCTCAACTTCCCATCCAGCTCCTTGCCGTTGTACCTGGTACAGCAGAGAATGATGGTCCAAGCGCTTGGGTCCCTGACATCCATGAGGGGGATGTAAACGGAGTTATTGGTTCCTGGCCTTGGCTTGACCAAATCCTGGGATTTGCAACCAGTTTAGGAGAGAAGCATCAGATAGATTCTCTCTCTGTGTTTGTCTCCCGCTATCTCCTCTCTCTCTCTCTCTCTCTCTCTCTCTCTCTCTCTCTCTCTCTCTCTTTCTCTCTCTCTCTCTCTCTCTTTCTCTCCCTCTCTCTCTCTCTCTCCCTCTGTCCTCTCTTTTTCTCTCTCTCTCTGTCTCCCTGTCCTCTCTCTCTCTGATATCTCTCTCTCTTTCTCTCCCCCACCCCTTTCTGACTCCCCAACTCTGTCTTTCAAATAAACAAATCATTTTTGAAAAAGAAATATTTAAATCCTATCTTTTATAAGTATAATCACCCCAATATGTCAGTTTCAAAGGTATAGCGAAAAGCCTGTAAAGATACACGACAATGATGTGGGTTAGGGTTAGGGTAATCCTCTAAATCAGAAAGTAAAACGGAAAGGGTTCACATTGTTTGTGTTTACATATTACTCTTTGGGGATTTGATACGTGTATTTGCCCCTAAAAGTCACAGTCATTTTTTTCCTCCTTCTTTTGCCCTCCCATAAAAAGCAAGTAGTCTAAATGAGCTGATTCTAAGTGAATGACTTACTTTTTCTTTTATTTTTCTGTTTTTCACATAAAACAGTCTAATGTTTATATCTAGAGCTTTACAACATATTGAAGATTCTATCAGAAATATGAAGATAAAATATGAGACTTTCTCCTTGAAAAAAGCATCTGAACACCATGATTAGCCATCACGGCCTTAAATACAACTTTCTCAACAATGGTAAGTGCTAAATATTTGAAGACGTACTGATCATTCTTCACTACTTTTAATTTGATAATTTGACTTGGGTCACTGATAATATGTTCTTTCGAAAAAAATAGTTCATGTTAAATAATCAGTGATCTATGTGTACCTCCATACAATCCTCATCATTTGATATGAAAACTGTTTTAAATTTTAGGTGATAATGGGATATATTTAACATAAATTAAAACCAGTAATTATTTCATGTTGAACAAAATTAATTCAAATCTTTTTGCAGTATCTTCAGTTCTTATCTATACATTTAGTAACCTCTTGAGTAAACAGGTAAGCAATTAACAGTTTTAGAGTGTGTTGTGTGTCCATCATTATTTAATTTTTTTATTGGAAACTCAGGAAATGGAGAGGAGGAGAGACAGAGAAGATCTTCCGTCCAATGGTTCACTCCCCAAGTGGCCACAGTGGCTGGAGCTGAGCCAATCTGAAGTCAGGAGCCAGGAGCTCCTCTGGGTCTCCCATGTGGGTGCAGGGTCCCAAGGCTTTGTGCCATCCTCAACTGCTGTCCTAGGCCACAAGCAGGGAGCTGGACGGGAAGCAGGGCTGCCGGGATTAGAACCGGCACCCATATGGGATCCCTGTGTGTGCAAGGCAAGGACTTTAACTACTACGCTATTGTGCCAGGCCCAAAAAATAAATGATTTTTTTTAAAAAGTGTGCATGACCAGTTCATTCAAATTAACAAATCGAACTGATAGTTGACAGTCTAATCACAAGCAGCTTGATTTTGAACTTGTTGATATTCTAAATGGGATTAATTGAGAAAGTTTTCTTGCAAGTGTATACAGTTATAATATTTGTCCCTGGATACTCATGCTAAATCCTCAAATCAAAACATGCATATAATAAAAGGAAAGATCATATTTGTTACCAAAATTCCATCTGATCTAACACCAAAAGGAGATTGAAAGCATTATTTATTGGGTCCAGCGCAATAACCTAATGGCTAAATCCTTACTCTGCATGTACCCCAGAATCCTTTACTGGTGCCGGTTCATATCCTGGCTGCTCTACTACCTTTCTAGCTCCCTGTTGTTGGCCTGAGAAAGTAGTAGAGGATGGCCCAAAGCCTTGGGCTCCTGTACCCATGTGGAAGATCTGTAAGTGGCTCCTGGCCTCTGGCTTCTGATCAGCTCAGCTCTAGCTATTCTGGCCACTTGGGGAGTGAACCAGCAAATGGAAGAGCTTTGTCTCTCTTCTGTCTGTAAATCTACCTTTCCAAGAAAAATAAATAAATAAATAAAATTATTTCTTAATAGACCACATTAACATAAGTTAAGCCAAATATGAACCCAACGTATATAAATGAACTCATCTTATGCATGGTCTTACATTTTACTTTACCTTGTTTCAATTAAACTGGATATTTTCAGTGTTTACAAGGGCATGAAATTGAAGTTGGAATCATAATAATCAAAAGACCAGGTTAGAAATCCAAGTGGTTGGGGGCAGCCAATGTGATTATGCCACCATTTGTAATCACATTGGGGTATCTTTCAGACCCTGGCTACTCTGCTTTTGATTCAGCTTCCTACAGAAGACAGCTGAGGATGGCCTGTGTGCTTCCTCTCTCGCTCATGTAGCAGCCAAGGTTGGAATTTTTGTCTGTTGGCTTCAGTCTAGCAGTTAACAACCATTTGGTGAGTGAACCAACAGATGAAATATATTCCTCTTCCTCTCATTTTTTGTCTCACATTTTCAAATAAATAAATAAATCTTAAAAAAATAAACGAAAGTGAGGCTGGCTAGGCTGGCTAGGCTGGCTAGGCTGTAGTCCCCACCAGTGTAAGTTAGAACCAGGGGCAGGTCGGGCTGTGTCAGGCTATAGCACCCACTGGTAAATGCCAAGCTGAGGTGGGCCTTGCCAGACTGTGCCGTAGTGCCCAACCAGCACACATGAGACCTGGGGAGATTAGGCGAACCTGGTAGAGGGCATACAGAGAGCTCCCCTGCTGGGCCACTATTCCCACTGGTGAGCGTGAGAGCTGGAATGGGGGGGATCAGACCAGGCCAGGCAGGGCTACAATACCTCTTGGCCTGCATGTAAGCTGGATCAGAGACAAGCCAGGCTGGGAGGACTGTACCTACTGATACATGCGTAAGCCAGTGGGGTGAGGGTTGATTGGGCTCTGCTGCAGCATCAGCTGGCAGATGCTGGCACTGGGGGCTAATTCTGTCAAGTTAAACTGCAGAACCACCTCGAGAGTGTATGTTCCAGGAGTGGGAATGGCTCAGTAGGGAAATAGTGGGCACCTCTCTCTTGGGTTATCACTCCCACTGGAGAGCATGAAAACCAGGACTGGGGCAGGCATGGCTGGACAGACAGCACCTGCCAGCATGTGTGTGGACTGGATAGTGGGACTGCTTGGGTTGAACTAGGCTTCAACGCCCATTGCAATGTATGAGAGCTGAATGGAATGTGGGACAGACTGGGCCAGTATGCCGTACATACTGGCAAGCACAGGAACCAGGGCAGAGGGTGGGCCTGGTGGGAATGAAAGGGGGTCACTCCAACTAGGCTACAACTCCCACTGGTTTGTGCGGGGGCTGAGTGTGTGGTGAGCAGGATCAGGCTGGACTGCAACACCCATTAGTTTGCATAGAAGACAGGGCTGGAGAGAGAACTGATCCAGCAATTGCAACTAACAGTGTGCGCATAGGCCGATTTGGGCGACTGACTGTACCGGACTCTGTATTAGCATACACATGCAAGGATCAGGTCTGAGATCACCTCAGATGAAGTTTCTTTGGGAGTCCCTCCAACTGAACTGCTGGATACATAACTCCAACCATGCAGAAAATTGCAGGTTCCATGGTATGATCGTGGAGTGCATGTGTCAGAAATCCAAGTAACCAGAAAACTATGACACTAAATACCCACATTTCTGCACTCTGGAATACAACCACAAAACTTGATTTTGTGTCTCGATTAGGACTCAGATTTGCTAGTATGGACATGGACTTCTAAGCTGTATCTGATGCAGTTAAAAGATATGGGTTGAAATCCCAGGAAGAATAGTGCCCGTTTTTGCTGACTCCTATGGAACCTAAGAATAGAAGACTAAGTTACATTTTCATGAATATTTTAATTTGCCACCACAACAAAACATTCCTTTTGAAGAGAGATTCCCCCATGATCACCAATAGCAGGGAACACATTTTAACAAACATCTTTGCATTGATTTTTTTAATCTACCACCAGAGTTGGTTACTGAGGTGCCCCAAATAACTAAAGCATTGCTTCAACTTAATGGAAAGTGCATGTGAATCACTGATGTTAGGCTACCATCCATCTTGAAATAAATATTTACCCATTCAGACAGACAGAAAGACTTTTCCTCAAAAACAAAGTTTCTAAAAATAATTTGAAATTAACTTTAAAGGGCTGATAAAAATTCAAGAATTTGAGCTAGAGGGACTAGTACTCTTAAAGTGTGAAACCCCCAAAAGAAAGTAACTTGTCAGCACTTGTTACACTAAACGGACACGTTTCTAGAAGGAGCTTTGTGTTTATTAGTTCATGATGAACCACACTATTCATTACTTTCACATTATTTGAAATTGCTAAATTGATCACAGAATCAATGTTTGCCAGACAGTGACAGTGGGAAACCAGGCGATAGAGAAAGTGGGGATATTTCTTTGAGTGGGGTGGGACCAGCTGACTCCCACGTTGCCAAGTAACTTTCTCCTGGTACTAGATTTGACAGAGATAAGAAATGGCCTAAGGGATCCGCGTTAGAGTTAAGGATTAAGCCCTAATACCATTGGGGCTTCAATTGTTCAGCTTTTGCCTTCCAGAAGTCACAAAGTGTGATTGTACTGCTTTTCAACTAAGGCTCCTATCAGCTTCTGTGATGCTGTGAGTGAAGATTTGGAGGAAAACATTGTAAACTCCTCCAGTGGCTCTGTAAAAACGTGTAACTCAGAAGGAGGGCCTTAAGGTCAGCTCCTGGAAGATAATACTTTATAACAAGTTTCCTTTGAAAATTCTCTTTCCTTAATGATCTTCCTTTGTTCCTTGAGAAGAGGTTAATGTTTCAAGACAAGCCACAGAAATACTCAGTTCCATCTGCCTTTCCTTCTGGTGATAATGGCTTTCAAGTGATGGGTGTCTTCGATGATGGTGCTGCAGCCTTTGTAGTTAGAATTATTTCAGGTATAGATTTTATTTTTTTTAAAGGTAAACTGTATAGCCATTATGGCCATTTATAAATTAACTACTAAATAGCATATATGATTTAAGTATTCAGGTGGAATTTGTCAAGTACATTGCACTAATTGGAACAAACATTAAATAGGAACCAAGGATAACTTACACATACATTTTATATACATATTTTTTTCTCTGAAAGCTGGCTTATCTTCCTATTACTCCTGAGCTTTTTCAGGCTTCATTTACAAACTTCAGACTTAAGTGTTTCCACTGATAGTCAGCCACAGTGATTCTACAGCTTTTTAAATGCATGGTTCACTCTTTAGCTCCTCGTGTTGAGGCAGCAAATTCTTTCAAGATTCATGCATTTTGTTCTCGTGTAAATTCTTTCTTCACTCATGTGTTTCCAAAGATGATTTTAGCTTTGTATTTACTTCTTCCACTTTAAAGGAATCCGAATGGTGTTTTTTCTATGGTTATCACAATGTTATCACTTAAGAAATGAGAATGAATAAATAAAAGAATAAATGAATGAAAAATATTTGCCACTCATGAAACGTCTGACAGAAAGAAGAAATACTGAACACTGCAGACATTGCGGCATGTACCTTCATTATAACTGTCATCATTATTATTCTCACTGTTAATGAGAATATGGAAATGAACCAAATTCTCTAACATAAAACAGCTCGTTAGCGGTGTAACTTGAATTTGTGTTGAGATACATCACTCTTTCCCTCCATTTTCTATCTCTAATTCTAAAACTGTCCCCACCATTGGTTTGCGGAAGTCTAAAATCTTTTGTCCATTCTTCATAGTCATAAGTGGTATAGCCAATATCCTCAGCAGATAGATGAATGAATCAACTCTTACTCACTAATTATAGGACTTATCATTAAATCTTTTGATTTCCTAGAGCATTTTTAAAAGGAATCCTGCATGTGTAAGACGTTATTTTGTTATTAAAGGTTAAAACATACTTCTAATGTAATCCAGAGAATAGATATATAGACATAGACCCACGGTTATGTATCATCCATTTTCAAGAATTTCAAGTTTTTGTGTAACCTGACATTAATACTATCAATTTATCTAGTTATTGGCAACTGATGGTGGTGGCCATGTTCTCCTGACAGATACAGTTTTTTAAAATTGATTTACCAATTTGAATGACACAGTTATATAATTATATGTATAAACACAGTTATACACACACACACACACACAAAGAGGGAATGAGAGGGAAAGAGAGATCTTCTGTCTGCTGGTTCACTTCCCAGATGATTTCAATGTCTTGGGCTGAATCAGGTCAAAGATAGGAGCCAGGATCTTCACGTGAGTCTCCCCTGAAAGTGGTTTGGGACCAAGCAGTTGGGTCATCTTCTACTGTTTTCCCAGGCATATAAGCTGTGAGATGAATTTCAAGTGGATTATCTGGGACCCAAACTGAAGCCCAAACTGAAGTCCATTGTTACAGGAGGCAGCAGAACCTGCACCACCACAATACTGCCCCCAACATGCATATTTTTATTTGGCTAAAGGGTGTTTTGACCAGTGTGTATATATTCACAGAATACACTATTAGTCATCAAGATTTTTAAAGTAGTATATTTTGTATGCAAAATCAGATTTTTAACATATTTTAAGACACCAATGTATCTTGTGGATTTGGACACACATTCTTGCAAGATCTTGCAGGATAAGGATTACTCTTCATGTCTGTGTTCCCTAAACATCCATTAGACACTTAGGCAGATGGCCCACCCAGTCTTCTGAAAAGACAATCATGAATTTATCCATGTGTCCAACGAAGTTCATAGTATTCTTCACGGTCAAGTTCTAAGTTATCTCATACACCTTTCCTGATGTCATTTTCTCCACACTCACACCACCTTCTTCCCATTCTTTGCTCTTGGCTTCAGCCTGGCCCAGCCCTTGCGATGCAGCCATCTGAGGAGTGAACTGGCAGATGGAAGATCTCTTTTTCTCCATCTTTTCTGACCTCTGTGTAACACTGCCTTTCAAACAGTAATTTAATCATACCTTAGAATTTTATAACCTGTGAGGCCAGAGCAGGATTAACCGAACAATTGAACAATCCTTATTCCTAAGGCTTTGACTAAGGGTAAAAGACAACTGAACACACAAAATGCATCTGAACACATAAAATGCATCTGTTAGTTGGGGTAGATGAATTAAGCTTATCTCAGGTAACCTGACACCTTGGTGTATGGCAAGATGAGTGGCTGGTCTCATCTGGGGCTGCCTGTACAGAGCTTTCAACTTGGAGAATGTTTTCACAGTTAGACCTGTAATATTGGATCTCCCAGAAATGGTTTCAGCAAACACGAAGACATAACTGTTTCCTTCTGAAAATTTGTTCTCCCAAACTGCACACAGCACCATTTACACCACACGCTAGTGGCAAAGCAGTTGCCGAAACCTGCTCAGATTCACAGCATAGGGAGTGAGAATTTGTACAGGGCTGTTCAGACGGTTCTATGAAGTGAAACAGGAGACTCTCAATCTCTTAAGACTTAGACCTCGAAGCACGCTGAACACTTTAACACTTCAGCACTTTAAAACACAATTCTCATAGGTTAAAAAATATATCCTTTTGATAAAAGGTTTATTTATTTTATTGGAAAGGCAGATATACAGAGAGGAGGAGAGACAGAGAGGAAGATCTTCCATTGATGGTTCACTCCCCAAGCGGCCGCAACAGCTGGAGCTGAGCTGATCTAAAGCCAGGAGCCAGGAGCATTTCCAGGTCTCCCAAGCGGCTACAGGGTCCCAAGGCTTTGGGGCATCCTTGAATGTTTTCCCAGGCCACAAGCAGGGAGCTGGATGGGAAGTGAGGTTGCCGCGATTAGATCCGGCGCCCATATGGGATCCCTGCGCGTGCAAGGCGAGGACTTTAACCACTACGTTATCACGCCGGGCCCTAAAAAAAATATTACCCAATGTTTTAACTTGGACCACTGTGTTGACATACCACAGAATGAGTGGTTTCAACAATAACCATTTATCACTTGAAGTTCTGGAGACTGGGGACTCTAAGATCAAGGTGTTGACTTCTAATGAGACTGTTTCGCCTAGACTGCAGATGGCTATCTTCTTGCTATCCACACAGAGGCTTTGCTTGATTCATCCAAGTTGAAAGAAAGTGAAAGGCATGGGAGTGGGGCATTGTCTGATATCTATTCTTACAAAACAATCACCAATGGACATCATCCTCATTCCCAGCTCTAACCCTAATTCTCTCTCAAAGGGTCTATGTCCAAATACAGTCATATTGGAGACTAGGAATTTTACTATATATGGTATGTTCATAATTTCCAATATTGAGCTTTGCCAGTTGCATCAGGAATGCAGACAATGGAGAGATTTACACAATACATAAAGAAACGTAAGCTATTGAAAGCTCTCCTCAAAATTATTCAGGAATGCACCTGTAATGCATAACAGAAGATGCAGTTTTTGCACATGAGTTGTTCTTGCTAGGAAGCTCCTATCCATGGATTCACTTCTCAAATGGACTCAGTGGTTGGGGCTGGGCTGATCTCAAGCCAGATACCAGGAGCTTTTCTGAGTCTCCCACAAGGATGCAAGGGCCTAAGGACTTGAAGCATGTTTCATTGTTTTCCCAGGCCATTAGCAGCAATCTGGAGCAGAAGTGCAGAACCAGTGCAGGAACCCAGCACCCACAGGGGACACCAGAACTGAAGGCTGAAGCCTAATCTGCTAACCCATGATGGCAGCCAGAAGGTTTTGTTTGTTTGTTTCTTGCAAGTAGGAGTCGAGGCAAGGAGTAAGCTTATTGGTGGTCTATTTGAACAAGAACAGATATTTGCTTTATTTTTCAGCCACATTTATATTGAAAACTCAGTTCTTTGTGAGCTTCGGCATTATGCATTTATTTGATGTTCTACTCTGGACCCTTCTAAACCAAAGCCTTTCCATTATAATTTCAGTGAAAATTCCCATCAATCTGTCTTTGGGTCTCACATTGTGATTTTCCACCGGTGCTTTTCTTACTTTTTTTTACTCAGCTGTACATTTAAATGGCATGCATTGTATTTCCTGCATCACCTGTAACAATTGTGTGTAGCATTCTCTCGTGAGCTCATCTGTATACTGTTTCTAAAGGCTGGTGAGGACTGGGAGAGGGATCCAATTTTATTGCACTGGTGCTTTCGCCTGTCTCACTTTGCCTCGTACTTACGAGGAACATGTAGGGGAAACCATTTTTATCTATTATGTGATTAGATGTGTGTTTTAGAGAAACCATTCTAGAGGTTACTTGAAGAAAAAAGTATGCACCTGCCAAAGCTTTTGGAGAGAATTTCTCTGTTGCTTTATTGCAATACATGGTAAAGCAATTAGTGTAACCTGAAGCTCTGCAGGAAAGGAACAACTCTTTATCAAGCTGAAACTCTATTATTAGATGACATGCTGTGTGTTTAGTTTGCCGGCCTCCCTTTCTATATACCAGATGGTATATTGTCAATGTAGTAATGAAAGAGCAATGATGAGGAAGCCTTCATTCTAAGATAGCTGTAAGATCTGGACACTGGCTTAAAGATGCTCTTTCTCTCATGTCTTCCTAAACATAACAGTCCTGAAACATACAAACAAGATTCGTGCTCATAATTGCTGTTCATTAAAAGTATTTTTGAAGTCGTTGATACACCTGTATTTTCACAGCTGGAGGGAGAAAAAAATCATCTTCTTCAGCAATTCTTCACCCCACTTTGATTTGTGATCAGTGTGTGTGCTTCCTGCTGCACACTGTTCTGTTTTTTGACCTTGTCTAGATCATCTCTCTTTTGGTCAAGTTTTATTGGTTAGCCTTTATTGAGTCTTTCTACCCTAATCTCCTAATATTTGCCACCTTTAACCTTGTTAGCTCAGTACACATCCAGCATCTTCCCAAGCCTCTTGATATGGGCGCATTTTTCTACCCTAGCCTTTGAACTTTTAAGTGAGGGCAGGACCTATTTCTTTGCATGTGCTGCTGCTTGAGCTGTCTTGAAAATAAGAAATCTGAAGTTGTCAGCTCAAGGACAACCCAAGGGAAAAGCCATTTTCTTCCTAACCTTGTAAAGAAAGATCTTTGTGCACAGTGTAGACAGTTCCCCAAGCTTCCCTCCCCACCAAATCTTTTTTTTTTTTCTTTTTGAAAAAGCGTTTGGCTGCAGGAAAGGCACGGATCAAAGCAGGTATTGATTTTTCTTCATAGAATAAATGTTCACCTACTATAAAAACAAAGTAATTAAAAGTCTTGCAACCACAAAACAGAAAGAGACTTGCAGTCAATTTTTTCATCCTTTTTAAAGTTTTTTCAAAATTTATCTGCCATGTACTTCAGAAAGAAAGCCATTAAAAACCCAAATTAAAAATTTGCAAACATATCAGAGAGAATACATTTTTCAGTTTCCTCAGGCGAACAGTATTCACCTAGAATGTTTAATGACTGTACACAAATGATAATTTCTGTGTCTGAGCAATGTTTATTTGAAAACATTCTTTAACATTTTATACTTGAAGCAAATCCACAGCAAGGTGCATTATTACTGACAGTGAAGTCCACTGATCTGTTTTAAGGCTTTTACATGACATAAAATCAGACCATTCTCAGGTGATGACAGGACGGTGGGCACACTTAGATTCTTTTTCCCTTGGTTTATTTCCTCCTGACAAGGAGACTACTGCACTGTTCAGTTGGTTACACATCTTATTGTTTACAGCCTGTAACAAGATATACAGTTACCTGTAAGGAAACTAGTGGTAAGAAAGTGTAGAGATTATTGAGCAGTTATCAAACTCCAGAGCACTAACTCAAAGGAAGAAAAAAAAAAAAGGTCATTGCACTCAGTTATCAGCCACTAGATTTTTTTTTTTTGACAGGAAGCAAGAGCCTCCATAGGATTGTATCATCCACTCACAGGGTTTCTGATCAAAATAAGGAGACAAAACTAAATACTCAGACAACCATAAACCTATGGAGAGAGGTTATTCACTGCATGTTAGAGCAAGCTGGTTAGAGTCGACATGAGGCTCCCACAACATGTTGATAAAACATGAACTGAGTACACACAGGCTAAAGTTACATTGCTGTGATGTTTGTGTGTGCATAGCGCAATGACAAGAGGATAAGCAACACAAAAGAGTCAAAGAGATGGAAAGAGAAATCTCCTATCCTCCAGGTCACTCCTCAAATTTCTGTGACATCAGTACCAGACCATGCCGAAATCAGGAGCCAGAAACTCCATTTTCATTTCCCATGTGAATATCAAGAATCCAGTTTGCTTGAATTATCACCTGCTGCCTTCCAAGGTATGCATCAATAGGAAGTTGGGAGAGTGAGCAAAGCCAGGGCTCAAACTGCGCTCTGACAGGAAAAGTCGATCTTGCAAGTGGTCACTTAACTGCTATAACAAACACTTGTCTCACTACCAAGTGACTAATGTAATGCCAAGAACAAAATTTATTACTGACTAATTGCTTGTGAAAGGGAGTGAAGACGAGGAAAGAATAGGAAGAAAAGACAGATACACAAGGCTGACTGCTGAGTACTAGACAACTGTTACTACCAGGAGAATGCTTTCTAGTTTTCCTTTTATAAATATAAAACATTTTCTATTGTATTAAATAATGTTAGTCAAATATCCTTTTTCTCAAGCTGAACAAAATCATGTCAACTAGAAATCAAATTGGTTTAGGTGAACAAGCTGTCATTTTCTGCAACATACTTTGACAACAAAGGCGTGTTACAACCCTTACATCTTCTTTAAGACAGCTTCTATTGAATTGTATATGTTGTACACTATATATTCATTCTGATTCTTACCATCCTGATTCATATTTTTACTTAGTAAATAAATGTAGATTGTGTTCTTGGAGCTTTTGAAATTTTTTAAATGTCTTTATTATTTGAACAAACAGCATGTGCAAAACAAATCATTATACTCTAAACCATGACATATTTGCCACTATTAATTTCCAAATTTTACTTATTTCATTTTAATTTGAAAAACAGACAAATAGGAAGACAGAGGGGAAGAGATTTTTTTTTTTACTCAAATGCCCCCAACAGCCAACTGTAGATCACACCAAAGCAGGGGCCAAGAATTCAGTCCAGATCTCCTATGTGGCTGTCAGAGACCTGCCTGCTTTCGAAGGTGTCCTGCATTTTGAGGGACCCACGTTGTCACCACTGTCTCCTGTGGTACATCTACATTGGAAGCTGGAATTGGAAGCAGATAGGACATGAACATGAGTACTCAGGTATGGATTATGGCTATTCTCAGTAGACACTTAAGCTCCCTCAGCATACAGATTTCAGGTGGCAGTTGCACTGATGGATTCACATTTGGAAACTAGTTCTTCTTAAAACTGATAGTATATACTGTTGAACTGCTGAGAGTCTCCAATACCCAGGAAAGAAATTAATTTAGTAATACACTGTAACTGTGAAGAATGTGCCAGTCCCCTCTATCCCCTTGAAGAAGTTGATATAAACACACACACACACAGAGAAAAATCTCTGTCAAGTTTTATCTCCCATCTGCTTAACAAACAGTGGCACTTGACAGGCTTTCAAGGGAGTAGAGTGTGGGGTTACAGGCAGCATGTCTTGGATAAGGTGTATGTCCTTGCCTTTAACAGTGCAGCTCCCAGAAAGACAGGTCTAAGGACTTACTTGCTTTAGGCTGCATAATGCCAACTGGTAGAAACAGCTCAAAAATGCCCGAGGGAGAAAATGCCTGCCTTTTGCCAGTCTCCAGTAGGTCCATTCAGTTCTTACTTAAAAGTCAAGGAAGCGGGTACATTTGGAATACCAAGACTGTCAAAGTGAATATTTTTTCCAGTAAAAGGGAAAGGTCACTAGTAAAGAATACTTAAATTAAAATTGAAATATGGGATTTAAGGATCTAAATGTGGCTCTAACCTTTTGTGAAATAACCATAGAATCATCAGACAAGGTTCTCCTTTATAACCTACTCTTCCATCACCACCTGTTCAGTGAAAATGTCAGACGTGATATATACATATTAACTCTTCTTTTTGGTTGCTCTTAGATGGGAGAGCTTTATGCAAATGACTAAGCATGCAAGACATGACCTTAAATAATATCCTGATTTATAGCATGCGGACAGTTGGGAGGGTGAGAGGACATGTCAACCTGTAACCCAAAATGCAGGGGTTTTACAGATAGATTGCATGGAGCCGTAGACTCTGAGCACGAGTGCCAGTGATCCAGATGCTGCTCCTTTAAACACAATCTAATAGTACCAGTGTCTCAGATCAGGGCTCCATTGCATAAATCTCAATATAACCCTGACCCAAAGCTAAACAAATAAATCCTTTTGTCATTTTACCATTGTTTTCAGCTTGGTTCCATGAAGGGACTCTTACAAAATTTCCTTATGTAATTACTCTTAATAATATTATAGTGATTTATTAGTAGTTTATATCCTCCAAGTCTTACTGTTAAGAATACTTCATACAGAAAGTGAACATCGTTACCATTTGAGCATAATTTGAAGCAGTAGAAATTTGCAAGCCAAGACTCTTACACTTTTATATATTTCATTTTGCTGTTGCTATTGTTTAAAATTAATGGAGCAAGAGTTTGGCCCAGCAGTTATGACCTCCTGATCCTGTAACAGACAAGCTGAATTTGACTTGAGGCTCTGACTCTGGCTTAGCGTGTTGTTAATGCAGCTCCTAGAAGATTCAAGTAGTTGCAATCGCATTTCCAGCCTTTGGCGTCATAGCCCCAGCCATTACAAGCATTTGGGAAATAGCTTTCCACCTGCCTCTCTTTCTTTATAAAATCGGATGAATAAAGATTTCTGTAACTAGTGATAGACAACTTAAAACCAATATGACAACTACATTGTATAATTCTGTGTATCAAGCTTGCAAAAAAAGAATTATGATCCAAAAGGCAACAGACTATGAAGTTAGAAGGGAGAAAATGATTACTACATAAGTCTACAAGTTGAGTATGTAACAAAGTAACATATAAAATGCTTTGAGGATTTGAAAAATGTAAAACTACATGTAAGATATATGCTAAAGAGGGGATGACAGGGCATAACGACAAAATTTTTTCATAACATTCCAATAACAAAATCATATGAAAATGACTGTTTTTCCTATGGAAAAATGCACATACATAATTCCACACACAATTATCGACAATTTTATCTGCGGACGCTGCATAAGGACTCAGGTTATTTGCTGGATACCTGTGATGCACCAGAACTTACATTACAGCGGCTAATGGAGCACAGTGGAATTTCAACCCTGCTACATAGAAGACGAAGTAAGATGAAATACTTACAGAGGGCATAACAGAGACACAAGCTTTATATGAACCTTCCAACAATGACACTTCGGAAAGGTAGTTGGTCCCTCCTCCGCCTCTTGGGAGGTTATAGAATGAGACAAGATCAGTACATTGTGTTTTGCAATTGTGGAAAATGCAGATCAGTTTTTTTTTTAAGAAGATACTGTTAAAACTCTTAAAAGATAGCTTTGCAGAGTAAATTGTATTTTCATGCCATAAAATTATTTTAGTGTAATGTCCTTTCTTACTCATTTTCTCTCATGACATTTATCCCTCTGAAGTACAATCGTATTACAGACCTTATAAATACATAGAAAATAGGTCTTGATTAATAATTAAGTCCTTGACTTAAAACAGTCTAGGAGTTCTTGATGCCTTCTGTAATAAACAATCTATGACTTCCCAGAGTAAATGCTCCAATGGAGTTAAAGCACCTTGAGTGAATGTCCCATGCAGCCAGTTATAAAGGAGGGTCTCAGTATATGTTTTCTACATATGAGAATAAAATTGGAAACAAATACTGATCTAAAATAACTGAAGACTATATTAAAATGAATTCCAATTAGATTACTTGACAATTCCACAGTGATCTGGACTCATTTATTCTGAAGGTAGTGCTTTGGAACTAGTTTTCAGTTGCTCAAGTGAGTCAATTAGTAACATTTTAAGACTTTACGTGAACAAGTTGTAACATGATGGTAGCTTGAAATTAGCCATTTTGAAGATATTAAAGTCAAATAAATTAGAAAGTATTAAAAATAGGCTCTCATCTCCACCTATATAGGGATGATACTCTGGTTTGCTGCTTATATAATTATAAATATTTTAACATTGTGATAATGTAATTATATTATCTGATAATATATTCTAACATTGTGTATAACCTATCTACTTCCGCATATATCTTCATATCTAGGTCTATTTATCTAAATTCAATCCCTTGCAAAACTCCTTTCCGTATTTCATGATGAATTAAAATTTTGTCCATAGTTCAGATTTGGAAACCTTAACTCACTGTCTCTTATGTTTTCAAACTTTTTATTTTGTTTTTTTTTTTTTCTCAAGGTGTGATTGTCCAGTCGTTTTGTTGAGGTGATGATTAACTCCCAAACTTCTTATTCTTTTTCCGTTTATAATCCACATGGTAGTCTCAAGCCTGCATATTTCCTGTAAGGCTGTGACTTGGCGCTAGCTCTGTGGTGTATTAGATAAAGCTATTGGTTGCGACTCCTATAGCCCATCTAGGTGCAAGCTCAAGTCCTGGCTGCTTGATTTTCGATCCAGCAACCCATTAATGCATGAGGGAAAACAATGGACAATGGAAGTCATTTGGCCCCAGAACAAAGTGGGAGACCCTGAAGAAGCTCCTGGTTCCAGGTTATGGTCTGGTTGAGCCCTGGCTGTTGTAACCATGTAGGGAGCAAACCAGCAGAAACACTCAGTCTTTTTCTACTTTTTTTCTCTCTCTCTGCTATGTAATTCTGACTTTCAAATAAATTGAATAAATATTAAAAAGAGGGAGGGCCTGGCCCTGTAGCCTAGCAGCTATGGGATACCACATGGGCACTACTTCTAATCCTGGTAGCCCTGCTTCCCATCCAGCTCCCTGCTTTTGCCCTGGGAAAGTAGTTGAGGACAGCTCAAAGCCTTAAGACCCTGCCCCTGCATGGGAGACTTGGAAGAAGTTCCTGGCTCCTGACTTCAGATTGGCATAGCTACAGCTGTTGTGGCCATTTCAGGAGTAAATCAGCGGATGAAAGATCTTTCTCTCTGTTTCTCCTCCTCTCTATGTATCTGACTGTGCAATAAAAACACATATATATGAAAAAAACAGAAAGACTGCATGTTGCCATGCTCTTAATAGCACTTTGTGGACTCAAATGTTTGATCTAGAAACACAACCCTGTGTTAGATCTGGTTTGTTCAGACAATATTTTTGTCTGGAAAAATAACTCATATTCATTTTAAATCTCTGTTATTCTGGCATCCCCTTGTCTGCATCATTTTATTTTCTTTATTTTTTTTACTTGTTTCTATAAGTTGCTTAAAATACAAAAAGACAAAGAGACAGAGTGCTCTTCTATGCAGAATCACTTCCTAAATGCCCACAGTGGTGCCAGTCTGAGGGTGAAGTCTGGAGCCCAGAACACATTAGAAATAATCCATCACACGCGTGTAATAGTAACTCGACCACTAGAACCAGCAGTGTTGCCTCCTAGGCTAAGCATTAGCAGGAAAATGGAATTGAGAGAGGAACCAGGACTTGATGCAGATGGGAAGCCTGACACAGGATTCAGGTGGTCCCAAGTGATACCTGGACCTCTATATCCAACATCTGTCCCTGAGACATTATCACCCAGGGTTAGTGAAAATCCTGCTGAAACTGCCTTCTGCACTTGCACTGCACCTTTGTGGTTCTCCCCACCTCCCCGGACGCGCTGTAACATCTGATTAGCCTCTTTCGCTGCCTGAAAAGTTCATGTGTGGCCAGGGGTTAAATACTTTGATTCGTCAGACCTGTTTTGACATAATTGGAGTGGCAGCATGACCAATTTGGTTGTATCGAACTTGTGAATTCAGGTAGCTCTCGTGTGATTAATTGACAAGATGGACGCTACATGTAAACAAAACTCTGGGCATTCTGCCACATGCAGATATTATCAGATTATATCTGTATCAAACTCTCAAACAGTAATCACTTTGTCTGAGAAGAAATTCTAAAAAGTATTCGTTTGTAACATTTTAAATTTCATTTTCTTTACAGAGACACTAAACTTTGTGTACAGAATTATCTGACTCATTGTATAAAGGTTTGACAGCTATTTATACAAAAGAATAGTAAATTATCCTTAATGGTAATGAAATAAAATTAGGGCACTTGGATCTGTTTGTTAATAATAGACACTAATCTACAAAGCAGTAATCTCTCCATTTAGTTTCACTTGGATATGCATTTGTTTAAGCAGAAGTAGTGCTCCACTAAGCACGATAATGCTCCGCTAGTTCTACCATACCAACCGCTGAGCAAGCCTACAGCTGTAATGGTGTGCCTAGCAAAATAAAATTCACCAAACCAAAAACCCAAGCACTTTTCCCACAAAGTATACTATCTCCAAGCAATTGTTAAAATGTCTTTTAAAGCTTAATGTTGCTTTTTTCTGCTGATTCGCATTGAGCAAAGATCTTTGAAATTCTATAATCAACAAGTGTTTGTATAAAATATATTGTATAAAATATATTGTGCTGATATTGTCGCATAGCAGGCTAACCCATCACATGGAACACCCATATAACACCAATATAAGATATTGAAGTGCTAAGCGTATGCCTAAATACTCCACACTCACACTCAAGCTTCCTACAAAAGCCTCTGAGACGCAGCTAACAGTCGCAGTATTTGGATTCTTGTCCTCCAGGTAAGTGAATCAAATGGAATCCCTAAGTTCTGGTTTGGCCTGGCATAGCTGTTCTGAACCTCTGAGAGTGGACCAGTGGATGTTACATCTCTATCTCTTTCTTCTTCTCTTTACGTCTTTCCATCACACTGCTTCTCAAATAAATACTTAAAATTAAATATACACATTGCAGTAGATTGTAGACATGTAGTAATAATTACAAGTCAAATGCATTTTCTTCTAAATACCCTAGATCATTTGGGAGGTATTGCATGTGAACTGACACAAACTGAAACATAACAGAAGCTTATAACTGTCAGAAATGACTATACTCCTTAAAATGTGGTAGAGCAATGGTCCTAGCTTGAGGCTCATACTGTTTGTCTGGGTATCCTTTAAATTTTCCTACATTTTTTCAATTAATTCAATACTTTTTCAGCAATATTATTACGAATAACTGATGTTAGACTTGCCATTTTAGAACACTCAAAACTACACATCAATAAACAATAACTTGCATGTTGCACAATCCTCTTATGACAGACCAATGATAGTTAACTGGATTATCTGGCTCTTAATTCTGAAACATAATTTTGTATAAAAAATATTTTAGTGATTGTGTCTATTAACACGTATATATATAAGCTTCTCGATTATAATAAAGATTTATTTAGAACATTCAGGTGCAAAGATTAGGCAGAGCCATTTACTCAATGGATCTCATTTTTTACGTAGAAAGAAAACAATTATATGCCCATCAAGTAATGAGAAACAAAAATTGTAGCAAATCAGAATATGGGGTCATCTGTGATTTGCAGCAAAAGTGATATCACTGTACACATTCACATGGAAAAAAAGTTACAAGTTAGATAAAATACAAGAAGTGAGAGAAGAACAGGCGGGTGAGGTCTTGGGGACAAGAGTGACAAACACTTTTGGAGAACCATGAGCAGTGCAGGCAGTAGAGCCAGAGTCTGACCACGTACTTACATGAATTTGACTGGAAAGGTTAATGGAGGCAATAAGGCTTTATGCCTAGGGACAATGAGAACCATAAAATTAGTAGGAATGTTAGGATAATTGACATTGGCTTAAAGGTAACTGTTCAGATAGAAGCCAATGGCTTTCCAAAAATGCCATGATTTATTCTCAACATCTTTGGTTGTGAAATTATCTCAAGCAGAGTATAGTTATATTTGTAAAAGGCTTCAAGTTTGATTTCCACTTACAATGTGTATATCAGTATACTCACTGAAAATACCCAAAATAGGGCCCGGCACAGTAGCCTAGTGGCTAAAGTCGTCACCTTGCACACACATGCATCCCATATGCGTGCCAGTTTGTGTCCTGGCAGCCCCACTTCCCATCAATTTCCCTGCTTGTTGTCTGGGAAAACAATGGAAAATGGTTCAAAGCCTTGGGACCCTACACTTTCATGGGGACTCAGAAGAAGCTCCTGGTTCCTGGCTTTGGATCAGCTTACCTCCAGCTAATGTGACTACTTAGGGAATGAATCAGTGAATTGAAGAACTTTCTCTCTGTATTTCCTCCTGTTTGGAATGAACTTCCTGGCTCTTGACTTTGGTCTGAACCAGCTTTGGTCACTGTGACCATTTGAGGTCTAAACCAGTATATGGAATAGTCTCTCTCTAAATCTTTCTAACTCTTTCAAATAAATAAAATATGTATTTAATGAAATAAAATTACTTATATAATCTATTCCAGTGCATAGTCATCACCATGTACATGTGGAAAAAAATTATCTATTCAGTGAAAAATTCACTTTTCATTTGAATTTATTGCGGCGGTTTGTAGTTTTAGCTTTGAATCCTACAGCAACGATTTCAATTAAGAGCATTAAATATTTGATGATATGTGAAGAGGTAAAAATATTTCAGCAAAGCTAAATCGTGTGTGGATAGCACATAAGGGAAAAATCTTTAAAACACCATGTGTGGGCCCGGCGGCATGGCCTAGCGGCTAAAGTCCTCGCCTTGAAAGCCCTGGGATCCCATATGGGCGCCAGTTCTAATCCCGGCAGCTCCACTTCCCATCCAGCTCCCTGCTTGTGGCCTGGGAAAGCAGTCGAGGACGGCCCAAAGCCTTGGGATCCTGCACCCGTGTGGGAGACCTGGAGGAGGTTCCAAGTTCCTGGCTTTGGATCGGCGCGCATCGGCCCGTTGCGGCTCACTTGGGGAGTGAATCATCGGACGGAAGATCTTCCTCTCTGTCTCTCCTCCTCTGTGTATATCTGGCTGTAATAAAATGAATAAATCTTAAAAAAAAAAAAAAAACACCATGTGTAAAGTAATTTGGACCCAGGGGAAATGGAATATAGGTAAAGGAAGAGTAATTACAAATGAAGCTGTGTGATGAGTGTTGGAGTCTTCATTATACATTTTTCTCTACTATTTTTTATCTTTGATGATAAACATCTTTAAAAATTTACATACTGTTTAGTATTTTCTTTTTCAAGGGATTATTAGGAAAAGCATGAAGTCCTAGTGGGATGTAAAAAAGTCTTACCTCTTTGAAATATTAGGAGTATTTCTGAAATTATTTTTATGATTAAGGGTTAGCCTGGGAACCAGAGTTGTGATGCCACAGGTGGGGCCACTGCCTGCAATGGCAGAATGTTACATGGGAGCCAGTGCATGTCCTGGCTACTCCACTGCTAAACAGGCCATACTGTTGATGGCCTGGGAAAATCAGAAGAAGATGACCCAAACACCAGAGCCCCTGACACCCCTGTGGGGCCCTAGAGGAAGCTCCTGACTCTTAACTTTGACCTGTATCAATGCACTGACCATTTTAGCCACCTGAAGAACTAGCTAGTTGATGTAGCACATCTCTCTCTCTCTCTCTCTCTCTCTCTCTCTCTCTCTCTCTCCCCTCTCTCTTCTTTCTCACTTACTCTCTGTTCTCCCTCTTTCTGTCTCTCCCAGTCTCAGGGCAACTTTTACTTCCAAGTAAGTGAGTCATGAAAAGGCCTATTTGGTATGTCAATTTTTCCTGTATGCAGCATTAGTTTAATCTCAAAAGTTCCAATAATATGTTTTCCTTTGGTGGTAGAGAATTATTTTACAAAGTTCCTAAAAGGAAACAAGAGCCAGGAAAACTGAAAAATTAGGGAATTTGGAACACAAAATTAACCAATTGCAAACATGTTACACAGAATATAGAACCTCTTTAATTAACAGTTTGGTATTAGAGCATTAATTGAAAGAATAACAGAAGATTCTACCAGATAACAACTAATTCAATTTTCTCAAAACAGCATTGTCATTATAGCAAAAATTCTAAGAGAAACATTTGGTGGGAATATTCTGTATGAAAGCAGGTGAAACAGTAATGAAGACCAACATAGTAGATAACCTGAAACTGGATTCTGAGTTTTTAGTGGAACACAATAAATGATGTTTCGGAGGTATTTGAGTAAATTAAATATGAACTGAATACTTTACAATAAGTAAGTGTCATCAATATAATTAGTACATGCTGACAGAGTGGAGGGTGAATTTATTCTGAAGAGATTATGCTGAAGTATTTAAGGGTGAAATTTTACTATGACACAATTTTTTAAAAATGAGAAATGCAGCGTTGTATGACTTAATTAACTCCAGATATGTTGAAACTTTGTGATCATAACTGCCAAATGTTAATGAGACCTGGTGCCCTGGTACACCTGAGGACACAGAAGATGTTCTGAACCACTACGCTTCTCATGAGCCCACTGATGCTTGTTTCTGAGGAAGCCAGAAGCACTAAACTGAGATGCCACCCATTTCTTGTAAAATTCATTATTATTTACCTCAACAATGAGTTAGGGGAGCAGATATTTCATTCTGTGAAAGTCTGGGCTAGGCCATGCCAAAGTTAGGAGCCGGTACTCAACCTAAATGTTTCACAACCTCTCTAATCACCTGCTGCTTCCCAAAGTACACATTAGAAGGAAGCTGGAATCAGAGTCAGAACGCAGAATCAAATCAAGGTAATCCAACATATGGCATGGACATCCCAAAAGACATCCTAAACTCAAGACCGAATGTTGACCCTGTGAACCTGTCTTTGTCATATATGCTTTTCTTACATTTTTTACAAATAAATAATTTTAGATGTTTTCTGAATTACTTTGTTTTCTTCTTTTGAGAGAAGAAAGGGACACACACCCTAGATGCAGATAGCACTAAATCCTAGGGGGGTTAATATGAATGAGCATGTTTGCCACAGCAGCATCTGTTACTAATTCAGACAGGTGGGTGAAGCTGCATCAAAAGGGCAAACTGGAAAAGCTCCAGACCTAGAGGAATTCAAACAACTATCAATGCTGGTAACATGAAGGCTTTGGCAGTGTTGCTTTTCCTATAATGGTGGGAATTACAAAGAATCTAGAAATTGAAGTAGCTGAGTTATGGAGAGCTCTGCAGCCAGTTCAGTCACGATTGTGACAGCATTAAAAGGTGCCTTAATTGTTTACAGGTCACAAAATACTGGAATAATGAGAATGGATGTCTTATAGGCTACTGGGAAGCAGCAAACAGGAACATTTATGTGAAAGATGATGTCAGATGCAGAATTCGAGCAGTAGTATTAGCTCCCTATCTTAATTCCTGAATTTAACAGTACAGAGCAGAAGACAGTAAGACTGATTCAAATGGATGTGCACAATACATCCTTCCAAAGGGCACATAATCAGTTTATTAGTGAAACATGGACTTGCTGGCTGCCCTTATAATAGACTTGGTAAATCTAAGAAGCATGTTTTTTTTTAATTTTACCAAGGTATCATTTGGGTCAAAACTAACCTTGTAAAAAATCTCTATCTTAAGAGTCAAAATAACCAGGATAGAACTGATATCAAACAGTTATAGGTGCAGAAGCAGAAAGCCAAAATTCATCTCTGGACCTAGTTTGTTGTGTCACGGGCAGTTTCCCAGAGGTCACTGTGTGTAGTCCGTTAATGCCTGCCCTCAGAAGAGCTCCGCAATTCATTTAATTTTGACTGTCAGTGTGTTCAATTTTTCGATTATTTTATCTTGATCTGTTTCAGAAGTGAAGCACATTTGGAGCAGGGCTACCAGAAGAGGGAATATATACACATTCCTTCATGTCCCCACTTGAATAAGGCAAATGTGATGCCCTAGAGGGTGGAATTTCAGTAGTCACTGGATATATGGTAGTTCACCAAGATTTCAGATTACAAATTAAGTCTGTTGCTTCTATGTCCTAGTTACAGGTGGTGTTCCCCTGCTACACATCCCATGTGAACCAGAATTTGCCTAGAGCATAGAAAGAAGGCAATGGTGTTCTAAGCAACAAGGAAGACAAGGGAATTCCATCATATTCTATTAATAAGAAAACACTGATGGTAAAAATGACAGAAAAAAAAATGGAAAAATAGTCAACCCATGGTTCTATTTTCTTTCAGTTTTTCCATAAATATCAGTGAGAAGAGGGATATGCTATAAACTAGATGTGCATGTAGAACAATCAGGCTAATTTTGTGCATCATTTCCTCCATTTAAGTAAGATACAATACATATGAATATATGAGCTACAAAATACGAATTGGCAACATATACAATTCCACGTGAAATAAATGCTCATTTTACATTTAAAACTGTAATTGCGCAAAGTGAAAAAATAGACTTTGCATTCATTTATAATTTTGTTTCCTTAGAACATTATATGGAAATCAAAATACAATGACCCACTAAGAGACTACAGAGAACATGATGAGTTTTATCTTTTACTAACGGTATTTTTCCCCATATTTTATGCCATGTGCAAGTTTGCAGTGGCAATGACTGTTGCACTGAGCAAGTCAGCAGTTTCCATACATTGAGTAGCATGAATCTATCTCAAGGGCAAGAACACTGAAGTTTCTCCCAAACTAACGAGAACTCTGAAGATTCTGAAATGAAACAGAGCTATGCCAAAATCACCAACCTGTGATCTCATATACGATCTTATTTTCAGAATGTAGAAACAATAAGACAAGTATATAATCAGCCCTTTAAGGCTGTGAGTAGAGTCTTGAGGGGCAGGGACCATATAGGAGCTTTGCAAATAACATTCCTACTCCAAAACAAACATTAAGGCAAAGCAAAAATATGAAAAACAAAGAAGCAACCACCAAATACTCTCAAAAAATTTAGAAACTAACAAACCTAAGCCAGTTTTGATAGGATAGATAATTTACTACAATTCTATAAGCATGGTTAAAATTTCACCTGATAGTAAAGAATGTGTTCATGAGAAATATCTCAGTAATCCTCCCTAAACAGAACCCAACTTTTAATGATCTAGGAGCACTTGCGATTTGGCTTTCATTTTTTTTTTCTTTTATTGATACCATCACAAGTGGTTGGGCTCCTACCACCCACATCGAATAACTGTATTAAGTTTCTGTCTCCTAAAATTAACCTGGTCTTGTGCTAGCTGTCAAGGGCATTTGGCGATGAAGCAGTGGGAGGAGGTTGCTCTGTCTGGCTCTCTCATTCTGTCTCTCTGATTCTCAAATAAAAGAAAAAGTGCTCTTAGACTGATCATATAGGAGATACTGTACATTAATTGTTACATAACTAGGAAATGTTTCTACACATAATTGAGCACACTGAGGTTATACAATTGAATTGTTCTTTGTCTGGCAAGTGACCTGGAAGACAGCACGGTGTTTCATCGGTTTGAAGTCAGAACCCCTCTCATTTAAATGAGCTCCTGAAGGACGATCACTAGAAACACACATGGGTTCTGATCAATAAAGAAAAATCAAAAAGGGAAAGGAGGAAGAAAACAGAGAGAAAGAGAGAGAGAGAGAGAGAGAGAGAGAGAGAGAGAGACAGAGAGAGAGAGAGACTCCAAGTAACCTCTAGGTTGAAGGATCTCAAAGTTGGAAAGAGTGGGAATTTATAAAACAGAAGGGAAAAGTATTGAGGTCACCTTTTCTGTTGGAAAGAGAGTGAGTGGAAGAATAAGAAATTTACTTCAGAAGAATTAGTGGCACTTATTTGTTTAATCAAATTGGAATAAAACCTTTGGTCAGGTCAAGTTTTCTCCATGCTTCTTTTTCTCTCTTCCTCTATTTCTGCGCTCTGCTATTCTCTCAAATAGATAGCAATTACTGTAGTAGCTGATAGAGCTAAAACGAATAAAATGCAGTCCCAATACTGTAAAAGTTCATAATTTCAAAGAAAATTAAAGATACAAGCAACCAGAATCGTATGATATGGAGAAAAATCTTTAGAGATAGAAGAGAGCAACTCTGGTTTAACAAAAAGATTACAGTGAGAAGAATGACTTTAAAAGAAATAGTATTCAACTTGACCATTCAAACTGAATAACAGATTGTTATTATACAGACAAGCAAAGAACTATATCAGCCAGAGGTAGAACCATAAGATAATTAGTTGATATGTGTTAAAGGATGGTATGTGAGAGAAATGCACACAGCCTCACATGGCTCCATTTTCTTGGGAAGGAGTTAATTACAGGCATGCTGGTGGCATCTATGTCTTTATTATAGAAGACTTTT
Organism: Ochotona princeps; assembly: GCF_030435755.1. Taxonomy (NCBI): domain Eukaryota; kingdom Metazoa; phylum Chordata; class Mammalia; order Lagomorpha; family Ochotonidae; genus Ochotona; species Ochotona princeps. The sequence continues at coordinate 24,236,664 of NC_080836.1, forward strand.
AGGCTGCCATGCTTAGAGAAAGAGTCAATAGGAATGAAATAACTTTTCAAAAATGTTGCATTTATCAAGATGTGTTCCATGTGTTTCTTCTACCCTAAGTTATAATCAGCAGACATTTCATAGGGCATAAGGGAAAGTTGCTATTGCAATCTACGTCTAAATATAGTTACCTCAGGGACCGGTGTGTAATGATTTGTTGTGTTACTAGGGGTTGGAGTGCTTATTATAATTATGGGCTTGACTCAAATGGCTTGGATGGCAAAGTCAATAAAAATTGTAGAGGCCTCTGTTAATATTTGGCCCAAAACACATGTACAAATAACTATGGCCTTTTTAAAAGAGAAATTAAATCTGTACTTCTATAAATTATTTTCAATCTTTATTTACCTCATGGCAAAAACAGAAATACAGAGTGATTTATTTACTTTTTGCAATTAAGTAAGGTATCCGTTTTGTATTTAATTTATTTGCAGTATTTAAGAGGAGATCAGATTAATTCAAAGGAGACATTCCAATGTAATGTTCCAGCAGTATTTCTTTGACTGGCATGGTTAATTTTACTATGTAGGATAAAATTATTTGATAAAATATTGCCATTGCCATTGGAATAAAGACATTGATACTATTTTTGATGCTTCATCATTGATAGTTTTTAGGTGCTCATCCTTTTTCACTGCCTACTCTGAATTTTGGGGCAACCTGAGTAGAAAGAACCACATAGCTCTTCTGTCTCAATAGCTAGAAGGGATTTTAATACTGCAGCTTCCAGCTCACAAAAAAATATCCTTTCTGTCTCCAGTCCTTAAGCTCACTGAAAATCAAGCTAGCTACATCCCATGCTTCAACTATACTTTGATTTGCTTCTTCTTAGAAACCTGCTTGAATTCCTTCCTCCTCAGCATACTGTGAGTGATACACACAGTTGTTAACTATGTTGGGTCATCTGTCTGCACATTCAAACTCTTGGGGAATACTTCTGGACAAACTACTCAAAGCACCCATACCCTAGTTAGCCTTGGATGATTCTGGAGTTTTGTTGCTAATCAGGTACCTGCAAAGGGTTTGACACTTGCATAAATAATCATACTGTACAACAGTATGGCTCCCAATAGAGTGGGAAGAATAAGGGTTTCTTAATATGAAGAGATGGTAGCAACTGTTGCTCATCATACATGATTTCGCCATGTCTTGAAAAAGTTTGCCATGAATTCCTGCAGAAGAATGATTTGTAGTGAGAACAAAATGTTCTTGAGATAGTTCTGAGTGAAAATTAAAAAGACAAACTAAAAGTATTATATTGGAATATATTATTCAAAATACCAAATATATAAAAATGAGACTAGTGATAAAATTATTAATCTTGTTCTTTTGAAATCAGCTAAGCCAATTAAAAGTTGACTTTTAATCTAAGTTCTCAAAATATCATAACAAATTTTTCAGATATTTTCTAAAACTATTTCATGAAGACAAAATCCAACTATTAAATCTTTCAGGACCATAAAAAGAGTGAGAAAAAAGTACAATATAGCCTATCAAGATCAAATCTGGTAATTCATAGATAACAGACTCAAAGCGGCACTAAACAACAATAAAACTACTATACCAATGCATGAGGGGGGAATCGGGTGCGATCCTGACAACCTCTTAACAGAAGGTCATGTGCGTGGAGCAGGGGGGCACTCCAGAGTGGAGCAGGTGGTAAGGAGGAAGCTTGGATCCCAACCATGAAGACTCCCAGACCTTCACCACAAACTATTAATACGAGCAACAAGGACTATATCCCAACTGCCAAGGAGGCCACAGGGAATTGGATGCCCTCGGAGGCCGAGTACTCTGAGGTCACCCACCCCCAACCGGAGCTTCCACAGGGGATGGAAGAAGTCCAAACACTACCGTGCAGAAACCAACGTCATCGGAAAGACAACCAGAAGCCCTGAGTGGTCTGCAGAAACAGAAGAACAATAAACGTCCTTCGGGACCAGGGAGGAGAGCTTTCTCTGGTCCGAGCCTGGCTCCACCTCTGGACCCCCCCTCCCTCGCAATGACCATCGGGATCGCTTCGAAAACCCCTCATAGCAAACAAACAATCATACAAACTAAAAAAAAAAAAAAAAAAAAAAAAAAAAAAAAAAAACCTAAAATAAATAAACAACAGAAAGTAGAACTTGAAATCTGACAGGAAAGAGCTGGCATGGATTGGCTCATGTCTCACTGGGTGGGTCACAAAGATTAGTTACTCCTCGCCATGGTGTTGAGGATTTTCCTGCACACCCCCCCCCCCAAAAAAATGTTCTGCACCTAAAATGTTGACATATATCTTGTTAGAGTTACAAGCCAGTCTGGATTATCCTAAAATCTGCCAAGATCAGCAAAATTTTACTTCAACACAACAACTGGCTAAATACTAAGATGAAATGGACACGAAACAGCTGAATGGTGCCTTATGGCCATTTTAAGGTATAGAGCAGCCGGTCCTGTATATGAACTAAAATTGAAATGTCAATGAGCTAATCATAGGTTGTGGCTAGGACTTGTTTTCCTTTTTTTTTTTTTTTTCTTTTTAATACACTGGTTACTCAAAACCATGTCAATTCCATAACATTGCAAATTGCTGCTGATGTTATATTGGGACTCTTAATTGACTGTGATGATATTCTGCCAGCTCAAACTTCAGACCAGAAAAGGTCTCCCCAAGAAACTGTTCAACCCATCTGGACAATAAGTAGCTGGACTCTATGCTTGGTATATGTTTGCAATGAAAGAATCTTGATTGAATTTGAACTGTAATACTGCATCAAGGTGGAGGAATCCACCGGGGGGAGGGGAAGGGGAGGGAGAGGGGATTCCCAAATAAAAAAGAAAAAAAAAAAAAAAAAAGACATAGGCCAGAACTAGTTGGTCATGAACTGTTTCATATATGAGATGAAGAGAAAGACCAATCAAGCTGTTATTTTCTAGGTCACAAAGTCTTAGAAGAACTTATCTTTGTCCTCTCCTTGCTACAACCGGCTTTGTCATTTGGCCAGCTGGCACCTCAACCATGAGCTCTTTCTCTGACTGAAATAAACTGATTGGTCATGGTGTAGGTTGATTTCATTACAATGTGCTGTCCTACTGCTAATTCAGTGATACTAACCCATAATTCTAGCATTTAGGAAAACACAAAAGTAAAGCAGAAATGAAGTAGGGAGAACCATTTCTGAAGTTTTTGCCACTTTGTAATAAAAACATTCCCAAAACCTTCAAAAAAAATGTTATTTTTATATGTCAGAAAGTTAAGCTTGTCACTGTAAAGCAAATGAATGTTATTTTACTAATTTTAGGAAATTGTAAGGAGGGAGATAAGCAAAGAGAAGAGCGGAGAGAGTTATCTTTAAGCTTCTGAACTCATACCATGAACAATTTGAAATATACTCATTTTATGTCAACTAAAAATGAATTTCTTTTACAAAGAAGAATCTAAAAATGAAAAATTAATAAAAAAGTGCAAGTGGAGCTAGCAAGCAAAGCTGCTGCTTGTAATGCTGAAATACCACGCAGGTGCCAACTCATATTCCCACTGCTCTACTTGCTATCCAGCACCCTACTATGGTCTAACAAATGCAGCAGAAAATGGCTTAAGTACTTGGGCCCCTGCCACCCACATGGATTACCCATACGAAGATGCTGAGTGCTGAGTTCTAGCTTCAGTGTGGTTAACCTTGGCTATTGTAGTCATTTGGGGAGTGGATCAGTGGGTAGAAGATTTCTCTGTGTGTGTATGTGTATGTGTGTGTACTCAAGTCCGACTTCATATAAAGGCAGATCATATTTTATGAAGAGAAGGAAGGACAAAGAAAAAGATCTTCCATCCAGTGCTTCACTTTTAAATGGTCACAACCCCCGTTGCTGAGCCGATCCGAAGCTGGGAGCCAGGAGCTTCTTCTGGGTCTCGCACAGAGGTACAGAGTCCCAAGGCTTTGGGTCATCCTTAACTGCTTTCCCAGGCCATAAGGAAGGGGCTGGATGGGAAGTGGAGCAACCAACGCACGAACGGGTGCCCATATGGGATTCCTGTGTTTGCAAGGTGAGGTTTGGCCTTTGAGCTATCATGTCAGACTCTGATTACATAAATCTTTAAACGAAAGCACAAATAAATTTTTAGTGCATTCACAGCTTTGTGTGTCCATCACCACAATGAAATGTAGGAGAGTATCGCCACCTACTCCCCACCAAGAGTAACTCTGTCCTCTAACAGTGAATTCTGTTTCCTTATTGCTTCCCCAAACCTAAGTAATCATTATTCTATTCTTTTTATTTTTATAAATTTGCCCATTTTGTATGTTTTAACATGTTTTTATTTTTTAAATTATTTCATAGTTTTTGTGGGGCAATTTTTTCACTTAGCATTTTGTTTGCCAAGTTTGGCAATGCTGTAGCTAACTTAGATCTGTATTTTGTTCCTTGTTATTGATAACGTTCCCGTCTAGGAGCATATCAGATCTTGTAAACCCATTTATGAGTGGGTAGACATTTAAATGTTTATCACTTTTGGCTACTCTAAGTAATGTTGTTTGAAATTTGAATGTACTCATGTTTTTTTCAACAATACTGGTCTTCATTATCCTTTGGTCATAGGAGTAGAATTAAAAATTAGAATCATCATCTCCTGCAATGCTAAATGGCAGGGCCATTTTGGAAACTGGCAGTTTCTCCAAAAAAAGCTTTTGTGTATTATTATTTGAATAACAAAAGTATGTTGAAAATTATGCATAAAAATATTTTCTGTTTTGAGAGCTGGATCAAGAACATTCACATTTTATGTCAATTCATATCCACATATCTGTTTCAGAGCTGTGACAGATATTCTGGCTTTTCTCAAAACTTCTTTTGATTTAAGTTTCTCTAAATTGGGCAGCAAACTAAATTATGTGGAATTGTACTTACAGGACTCTTGGAAAATTGTCTTCTGTATGTGATATTTTAATTTGTTTCCTTTAACTTTAATGACTGAATCCTTATTATCTGCTCTGCAATAAAAAGATGACTGGTTGGCCTGTAGAAATGTTGATGAAGAACTCATTTTTCACACTATGCGTATTTTGCTTTCTGAATGCTTGGATGACCATGATAAAATACTGCAGGCTTGGTCATGCAACAGCAATTTATTTTCTCACAGCTCTGAGGTGGAAGTCCAAAATAAAGGTGCTGATAAAGATGATTTTTGATTAGTTTTCTCTTCCTGGTCTGCAGCTGGCTACCTTCATGCTGTGTTTTCACAGGGCCTGTCTTCTGTGCATTCATGCCTTGTTGTTTTCCTCTTTCTATAAGAACAACAGAATAATCATGGCTTCCTATAAATATCAGTGTGTCTTTAAAGGACCTATATCCAGATTATAACATTGACTTTTCAGATTATGAATCCTGGAAATATGCAATGCAGTACATAATATTAATATATCACATTGCCACAATACTAAGATATTATACTTCTATCTTGGAATTGTAAAACATTTGTAATCAACCAAAGAATAGTACTGCGCTCCTCTGAGATGATCACATTACTGCTTACTTTAGGTTTCAGTAAGCATAAAGCTTTCCTAATGATTATTTTTTAGCTTCAAAAAGCCATCATTATAGAGAGACATTTTCTATCTGCTGGTTCAGTCCCCAAATGGCCACTGGGCCAGTCTGCAGTTCCTTCCATGAGGGTGCAAGGACTCAAGTACTTAGGTAAACCTCTGCTGTTTTCCCAGGCTGTTACAAAGGAGAGAATCAAAAGTGAAGAAGCCCGAATACAAACCAGTGTCCATATGAATGCTTGCTGGTATCATAGTCCTACCCACTATGCCACAGCGCTGGTTCCAGCATACTGTTTGTTTAAGGACCAGTAATCACAAACATGTGGCTAATCTAATCTGAATAGATACATGAACTTTGTAGTTTTGTTCTCTTTCACCCCTTATACTTTATCAACTGATCAGTTGTAACCAGCAATAATTATCAACTTCCATTTATATTTTCCTGTAGTTATATTCTTGCTTCTCATTTTCATTAATATCTTATTGTTATTTTTGGCTTTTTGGTACCTCAAATATTTTCTGAGACAAGGCAAAAAATACAGAGAGAAAAGCACGCCAAGTAAATTGTCAATCTAGTCTAAGAACATGAGCCACTTAAGGATCACAACCTAAGTTCATTATATGCTGATAAACCCTGCAGCTCTGCCTGAGTTCTAGTTTACTGTTTTTATCTTCTTCAGATATTCACTTTCCTTTTGATTATTCCCACTACATAGAAAGCTAAAAGATTTTGAGAGAATACATTCCCATTCGTTAGAGTAAAAAGAGGTTGAGAGACTTTTTTTAAAACATATTTTTATTGCATTTCATTTTTTTAAATTAATTACATTGCATTATGTGATACATTTTTTATGCACTGGGATTCTCCCGCCCCTCCCCACACCCTACCCCCACGGCGGATTGCTCCACCTTGTTGCCTTCCCATAGTTCAAATTCAGTTGACATTCTTTCATTGGAGGTATTTACCAAGCATAAAGTCCAGCATCTTATTGTCCTGGTAAGTTCAATGGTTTCTTGGGGAGACCACCTCTGGTCTGAAGGTAGAGCCGGCAGAGTATCATCCCAATCAATTAAAAGCCCCAACATAATATTTCCAACCATTTACAACATTGTGGCATTAATTGACATGGTATTAATTAACCAATATGTTAATAGGAAAATGCAGGTTCTCAACCACAACCTGTGACTTCTTCATAGACATTTCAATTTTGGTTTATATTCAACCGTGTTCTATACACCTTAAAATGGCTTAGATTGCTATTCAGCTGTCTCATGCCTTTTTTAATTTTAGTATTTAGCAGTTTATAGCATTGAAGCATGTTTTCGCTGAACCTGGCTGTTTTTCAGGTGGTCTAACGCTATAATTCTAACAAGATATATGTCAACAGTTTAGGTGAACATGTTTAGGAGGGGTGTGCAGAGAAATCTTCCATACCCCAGTGAGGAGTAACTAATCTTTGTGTCCCACCCATTGAGTTATAAGTGTATCCCCGCTGACCATTTCCTGTCTGTTTCTAAGCTTTCCTTGTTGTTCTCTGTCTATCTATTCTAGTTTTCTTTGTTTGTTTGTTTGTTTGTTTGTTTTGAGGGGTTTCTGGAGCGCTCCTGATGGTTATTACGAGACGGGGTGGGGACCCAAAGTTGGAAGCAGACAAGGACCAGAGAAAGCTCCTCTCCCTAGTCCTGAAGGAAGTTTACTGTTCTTCTGTTTCTGCAGACCGCTGAGGGATCCTGGTTGTTCCAATGACCTTGGATCCTGCAAGGCAGGATTTGGGCTTCTTCCATCCCATGTGGTAGATCCAATTGGGGGTGGGTGACCTCAGAGTTCTTGGTCTCCGAAGGCACTCCATTTCCCTGTGGTCTCCTTGGCAGTAGGGATGTAGTCCTCGGTGCTCATACTGATAGTCTTTGGTGAGGATCTAGGAGTCTTCAGGTTTGGGATAAAAGCCTCCTCCTGTCCGCCTGCATTGAGAGACTTTCATATCCAAGTACCAAAAGATGCACACTAGTGCTAACAACACGGGGTTGCATTATAACGCCGTCTTTGCAGTACTAGCATGCTCTTTCCACTGAAAGAACTAAGAGTTGTTTGGGGCAAGGAGGCAACATACAGATGTCTTTGCAATCCCTTATCTATATTCAGTATTGGGCTTGAAAGCTTGTCTGATTACTGAGGGGGAGATCAGGAATACCACATAAAAATTTTTAAAAATCTCTTAAACTTCATTAACAATATTCCTAAGATATATAGGACAACAATCAAAGGAGAAGGAGAACACAAATAAAAATTAGGACACTCCAAATGGAGCTTGAAGCTCAATAACATGTACATCAGGTGTAACTAAAATTTACTTAAAGAACAAGATATTTAGGGCAGATGATCTCCAACAGATGGGCATGAATGTGGGAGATCAAACATACATTGAAGAACAGTGTGAGATTAGAACTTGTTTTAAGCCTCCCTGGATAAACTCACTTGGCAGTATCTCCAAGAATAAAACACACTCAAAGGAAGTAGAAGAGTGGCCAAGTAATCTATGATTTCTGTACAGATACCAATTGTCTATAGCAGTTACTCAAAACTAAAGCAACTTTCTGCACAAGTGAAATGTATGTTGATAGAACATACAATTTAGGAAAACTGAAACACACATGGCAATTCATTCTGTCTGGGTCACTTAGGAAATTCAGGGACATTTCAGGAGGAGAATTATGAATTCTAACTACAGATTTTATCAATATTATTCATATACAGTCCTTTTAATGCCTAGAAATGCCATGCTGTGTTGAAAAGCACACTAGGATAGAAGGCTGAAATGGATATTGAAGCCAAGGTCTGATTTCTATTTGCTATTTAACCTTAGGTATCTAATTTAATCATTTTCTGAATCTCCAGAAATATTTTTCCAGAAACAATCTGACTCAATCATTTAACAATCAAAGAACAAAGAAGACATATGAGAACATTATATATTTCAAAGATAATTCTGCTGCTATCATTTTATCTTGAACTTTAATTTTTTTTTAAATACTCTATGGCTAGCAGGCTTCGGGAGAAATACAAAACATTCCAATGTATATTGTAAAGCCTGCACAGATCCAACTTTAATAAGTAAGAAGTGAACAGCAAAGAATTCTACTATCAGCAAAGTCAAGTGTAATCTGTGACCTGGGATGGGGGGAGGAAAGCTGTTTCCTCTTTGGGTTCTGATTCTATAAGTCACAGATGAATGAGTACAATAGTAGAAGTCAAGTGAGAAAGCTGCTAGAGAGTTCAGGCATTATGAAGAAACAATCATAGAGTAGTGACAAATTCTATTTATCTATTATTGTCTTACATTTTTAAAGAATGCATTCCCTAGAATATTACAGAACAGGTTTAGGGAAACTATCGCCTATATGTCAAGCGGGTATGTTTCGTTAATAAAGTTTTATTTTCATGTAAATGTGCTCAGTCAGTTACAGATTTCTACGTACCTTTCATGGGCTTCAGCAGAGCTGAGTAGCTATGAAATAGTGTGTTCCTGCCATGATGTGAATGTGGTTTGGATTCCAAATCCATCCAACACTTTACAGTCGTGAGCTAATATTCCTGTGACAGCAGAAGCTTATTCTAATTATGGATTTTGGGAGGTCCTTAGGTTTTCAGGATGTGCCCTTGGAAAGTAAACCTTGTTAGGAGAGGATTTTTATAAACCCTGAGTTGATTCCTCCTGTTCTCTCTCTCTCTCTCTCTCTCTCTCTCTCTCTCTGGTTTCAACCTTGATGTTTGATCCTTCTTCCACACCCACTTTATCATTGCCATCAGCCAACCTGACTAAATATCCAACTGTGAGGTTACACAGTTGTGGACTTGATCTCTTATGGAGTTAGTTTCTTCCTTCTTTTTTGTTTGAAAGGCAGATTTTAAAAGGGAGAGGGGGGAGAGAGAGCGAGCGAGAGAGATCTTCCATTTTCTTTCTTCACTCCCTGAATGGGCACAAATGCTGGAGCTGGCATGGTTTGACACTGAGAGCCAGGAGTCTCCTTCAGGTCTCGCACATGGGTGATGGGGCCCAAGGACTTGAGGTACGCTACACTACTTTCCCAGATCATTATTAGGGAGCTGGATCAGAAGTGGAGCAACCAGGACACACTGGCTGGCTTATGGGATGCTGACACTGCAAGATGATTAAGCTGCTGTGCCACTGTACCAGCTCCATAAAGTGAGTTTCTTCAGGTATTCCACTGCAGCAATGAAAAACTGACAAGTACTGGCCAAAATTGTTAACTATCCATCCTTGTTTCAAAAGGGTGATAATCATAGTCTAGATCATGGTCTCACTGATATTACTGGAAGTCTCCCAAAAGTTGATCAAGAATTAACTAAATCATTAAACCTCTATCTATTCACAGCCTTGGGTGCTGACAAATGGAACACTATCAGCTTTCTCTTTGTCCACTCAATTATTTGTGCAACACAGTAAGTAATTCCCAAGTGTTACTGAGAGTGGAAGGCCAAAAAGGTGATGATATCTTTAAGGAGGAAAGCTGTTCCCACTTTGCCTTCCTGAGACCACAATGTGCCCAGTGAATTTGCTTGAACTTTTGATTATGCCATGCAAGTCTATGGGCCTTTGGATCTTAGGAACTGTGAACACAATTCCCTCCGGAGTTACGTTGGGTGTAATGGGAATAAACAGGAATAAACACAACAACTGCCAAGTTTGTCCTCTCTTTTCTCAAGGAAGTTAGTTGCTTATTTTTATATAAATCTCTCCCAGTTTCAGTCACTTTCATATTGCCTTACAGCTTTTCTATAACAATAGTGCTTACCTAATAGCATTTTCTTCTGCCTCTTCCTATTGAAATACTGTGAAGTGTTCTTTTTAAAGAAGGGTTGTTTTATTTTTCCCATAGAAGGAATCTGCTAAACTGCAGATTCTCCTTAGTAGGTCAGGTGGTACAAAGTATGCAGCATGACTGATACACACTCAGCTGAAGTTATGACTAGCGTTCTGAAATACTACATTCAAAACATTGCATGAAAATAAGAAAAAGACCATTTTCTGAAACAAAATTTTGAATGCTCTGTTCTCATTCACAATCACTAGCAATTTAAAATGCATCTCTTTGGGGTCAAACACATGGTTCTCCATCCCTCACTTCCCGAACCAACTTTAAAAAATGATTTTTTTCACCAACGTCATCGGAAAGACAACCAGAAGCCCTGAGCGGTCCGCAGAAACAGAAGAACAATAAATGTCCTTCGGGACCAGGGAGGAGAGCTTTCTCTGGTCCGAGCCTGGCTCCACCTCTGGACCCCCACCCTCCCTCGCAATGACCATTGGGATCGCTCCAAAAACCCCTCATAGCAAACAAACAATCATACAAACTAAAAAAAACTAAAATAAATAGACAAACAACAAAAAGTAGAACTTGGAATCTGACAGGAAAGAGCTGGCGTGGATTGGCTCATGCCTCGCTGGGTGGGACACAAAGATTAGTCACTCCTCACCATGGTGTTGAGGATTTTCCTGCACAACCCCCCCCCAAAAATGTTCTGCACCTTAATTGTCGACAAATGTCTTGTTAGAGTTACAAGCCAGTCTAGATTATCCTAAAATCTGCCAAGATCAGCAAATCATACTTCAACACATTTTAAGGTATATAGCAGCCGGTCCTGTACATAAACTAAAATTGAAATGTCAATGAGCTAATCATAGGTTGTGGTTAAAAACTTACTTTTTTTTTTTTTTAACATACTGGTTACTCAAAACCATGTCAATTCCATAATATTGCAAATTGCTGTTGATGTTATATTGGGACTCTTAATTGACTGGGATGATATTCTACCAGCTCTAACTTCGGACCAGAAATGGTCTCCCCAAGAAACTGTTCAACCCATTTGGACAATAAGTAGCTGGACTCTATGCTTGGTATACGTTTGCAAGGAAAGAATCTTGATTGAATTTGAACTGTAATACTGCATCAAGGTGGAAGAATCCACCAGGGGGGAGGGGCTTCGGGAGGGGTGGGGGGATACCCAGAGCCTATGAAACTGTCACATAATGCAAAATAATTAATAAAAAAAGTGATTTTTTTCTTTTGCCTTTTTTTTTTAGGATACTGAAGTCTCTGACTGTGGGAGCCTTCCCTTGGTACCATCATATTAGCCCTGTACATGGTAGGCATGACTTTTCCAAATCCTTTGTGAATGACCATACTACCCTGGGGTAAAAGATGACTGTCAGGCAAAATGTTGCTGCTTTGTAGTTCCTCTAAGCCCTTCTACGATCGATGCTGCAGCCTCCTGCTTAGACTCATGTAGGACCCATTCATGACCCGTGATCCTTCCAGAGGAATGCACTTACAACCACAGCCCCTATCCTAATTTATCATAATTGCATCCATTATGGATCTTGGAAATGAACACTGTGAACAATGTACTAAAATATTACGTGATTACTGAACTTTTGATAGCCCCCTGAGTTTTGTAACCAGGCGAAATACCTCTCGCTCACCTCCCTGTGGTACCAGCTGCTTCTCCTCTTCCAGGCTCCTAATGCGTCCCAGTTGCTGAGCTAAGGTGCTGAGTGGGAAACTAACACTCACCATCACTACCTACTCTTGTTTGTGGATTATTTTATTCTGCATTCTTGGCAGTCTGCTTTTTTTGCCTTAAAAAAAAAATCCATTTTCTCATTTGGAAAATTTCTTCCCAAAAACGGGGAATGGGGATCTAACTTGTGAATTACATGTATTGATTTTTTATAACTTGTTTTAAAATATATATTTGCCAATTCAGTGATTTCATTTGATTTATTTTTAACTACATTCACTCCCTTCCTCCGGGGGCATGCTTCTATAAAGACATTATTTTTACATATTCTATAAAAAAGTTAATTTCTCAACAAATTATCATTGGATTACAGTGATAACTAAGACACAGATAGACAAAACAGAAACCTGGGTAGCTGAAGAGTATCTAGCTTCTACAGTGGAGATGAATATATAATAAAGTGACTTTTAGAAGTCAAGAGGATGAAGGATCGACTTGCCTACCAATGCCTGCGACAGCTTGGTTTGGATTTCATGTGTTGGGGAAGGTAGAAGAGAAAGAACAGCACCTGATGAATAGGTATGAGGCACTGACTTACAAACCAATGATGCCATTGTCTGTTCCCCACTCACCTTCTGCTATCTCAAACGAACGGACCAGAATAAGAATTTCAATCATGAGAATATATTTTTCTCCAAACATTTTATGCAAAGGTTATTTTTAAACGTGGGACCAAAAAATATTAAAAGTGAGAAAATTCAGGTCTAGCAATCTTTGGAAATGAAAGGTAAAGTAAAACATTAGTGTGAGGAAAAGGCAAAAAAGGTCAGACAGTGAAAAGAAACTTCAGAATTGACCTAGAAAATACTTAATACACTGGACCAAAGGCATAAAAGTCCTGTCTTGCACAAAACAACCTGCTGGCAGTTCCAGGGGAAAGAGGAACCACGTGCTGCCTGTGACGGGTGTGTGGAAACTATGAGCCAAAGAAAACAGCCCTGCAGGAGGCTGAACATCAGCTGGACTCTTGCTCATGGAGGAAATCAGGATGAAGAATGACGGGGACCTATCCCGCAGTCCCCACTCTGCTCTTCCAATAGTTCGTGGCTCCTTGTTAGGAGAGCCTTGAGACATATTTCCAATGACCATTTATCCAGACAGTGGAGGCTTTTAATGGGATAATATTATCCCTTTGGGAGGAGGACTTGAGAAAAGGGAACGGTCAGACAACTCAGCACGAACAAGCAACCCTCACAGAAGACTGGACAAGTGCTCTGTGCAGAAGCAAACTCCTTTTGCTCACACTGTGACATAAGCCTGAATGATAGGAGTTTGCCTAAAGTATTTTGCCTTGAGTCTAACTTTCCTCTCCTCACCTAAGCATAAATTAGTATAAAAACCAGTTGTTGACAAAGGATAACTAAGATAATAGTGGCAATGTTATAATGACATTGTCGTAGGTATAAATTTAAATGCTATACTATTTCTCAGAGGAAAAAAATGGCATTTCACAAAGTTTGCTTACTATGACCACCTCCATAGGTCATTGGCCTTGTTCTCATATTTCAGGTGGGAGTTTTCACATTTTTTATTCAGATACTCTTCACTGACAGCACGTTCACCATCTTCACCCACTTTGTTTCCTTAACGTGATCAATGAATTCAGGAATGGACAGTAGATGGCGCTATGCATTCAAAGACCATGCACTGCTGAAGCCTTCCAGGAAACAAGGGAAAGAAAAGTATGGAAACTTGTCAGGCAACGTTTTCTGGTTGCAAATGTTATGTTGCGAGAAGTTACTTTTGTAGTGACCTGTCCCTTTTGGGGTAGAAAGCAACAATCATAGCATTACTTGGTAATTAATAACTTCTGACTCCCCAGAAAACACACTCACACATCCACACTTGATTTTCTCCTTGAAGCAGCAGTCGACACAGATGCTGTTGCTCATCTTGACTGCCATTACAGACAGAAAGCAATTCACCAGCACTCAGCACTCAGCAATGCAGAAGACGATATTGGAGTGTAAAGCACACGAATGCAAAGTTATCTTAAAACACTGAGAGAAGATTTTTCTAATATAAAGCAATTTATATGTAAAACATCTGTAATCACAAAAGCACCTTAAATACAATATTCAAATGCAAGCCATAAAAACCCTGTATCTGACAATGATAAATCAACATATTAAAAGCTTGCCTCTCCAGGCAGCAGATGCTCTTTGAAAGAGAATTGGTAACAGATGTGTATCCGAGAGGGTTCACACAGTGGTGACACAGGCAAGGGACTGTGCGCAGTCAAGCCGACATGGCTGGATCATGGAACCTGCCGCTACTCTGCAACTGCCACTGAGGTTCCTGAAGAGCAACAACTACAAGTCGCCTCCGTAATACCCCATTACTCAAGCTTAATGGCCGTGGATGGAAACTCTCTACCTGTCTCAGTGGCGAGGGCTTAGGCTATTCTTATTTCTCATGCCTGAGCAAAGCATATGGTGGCGGGCTGTCTCAGTACGAACCACATTTTCTACATCAATATGCAACACTGTGCACCTAAGTATAAAGAGCTATTTCAACTAAATAACTGGGGAGATTGCGAATCTGGTGGCCAAAAGTGACAGTGGACATATCTGAATAATTACCTTTAGCAAATGCTAGTTTGTACGGTTTTTGCACTGGAGGATTAACTATAGTCTTAAACCTTCTTTTTTAAAGAGCTATCAAGTAATCTTCTATTTGTTAAGCCTTTGCGCTCCTCAGAAGATAATTAGAATTGGAAATGTAGCTGTTAATTTAGTATTTTTGTTACTTCAGCATTGTTTATTTTCCTGTTATTAGATGAGCCTTAATTTTGACTCTCATAGGAAAAAAAAAGTCTCCTCAATCATGAATGCGTTTATGGCTGGGGTTCCTAACAAAAGACACTAATACTAAAAAGATATATTCAAAGGTATCTAACATAAATGTGCGTGATACAGGCCGTACTGAAAGAAAACCCAGAAAAGCCTATTTGGTTTTTTGCTGAGTATGATGAAAAATTGGACAGCTGTAGAGAAGCACAATTGGACAAATTGAGTCTACTCCACTGATAACCAGGGCATGACAGCAAGCACTCCGTGTTCAGATCTGTCTCTGCGTCCGTGTCTTTCTGCAAGGAAAGGATGCTCCTCTCCTCTGGATACTGGGAAGTAGGTCTTAAATGAGGATTTTATGACCTGCTTCAGGGGAAAGCCAGAAAAATGTTTCCTGGGTTTCACAACTTGCTTTAAGAAAGAAGGTATGCAGGAGTGAGCACGACCTGCCTGTTTGTGCTGTTTTCTTGAACATCAAGGTGCCACATCTGCAGAAAATGTGCCCTGAACCTCATCATAACGGTGGAACAGCGTGAACAATATCTAAAATAAGGAGTCTGCAATTTTCATCATCTTGTTGAAAAGATGTGGTACGCTGTTTCTGTTTTTATAGGAAACATGTTTTCTTCTGTTGGGTATCGGGCTACTGCACAGCACAGCCTTAGAAGATTGGCCCTCCTCTCATCGCGGCCCTAGCCTTGACTCTGGGTGACTGATCCGTACAAGGAAGAGGTAATGATGCTGTATGACTGACTTCTGAGACACGGTTAGGAGAAGCCTCAAAACTGCCTTCTTCATCTTTCAGAAGGCCGGCTTATCTTCTCCGGCTCTTGTGCCATAGGCTCATTTTCAGCTCCTAAAGCCCACACTCTGACAAGCCCATGCTGGATACAGAGAGAGGTCCTGCTTCAATTTTATATTCTGATCCATGATCTCATGTGGCAATTGATCACTGCACCCCGGATGCCAGAACTGGGGGAAAAACTTCCAAATAATTAGAATTCGCAAATGTTGAGCCATCCAATAAATCATCCTGCCTGAAGTCCCATTGTGCCTCTTTTGAATATTTAACCACAGCCTCACTGCATGGAACTATGGACACATGTGTTTTATCAGCGATAGATAATTGGAACACAATAGTTCCATTACAAATAAGCAATGTCACTGACAATCATAAGGCGTCAAGATGTTCAAGTAAGCATGCCTAATTATAGACTCTGTGATATCCCAAGGGTCTTAGATGATTTACTCGCCTTACTCCCCCCTCCCTCCATCCAGCCTTTTTGCATAGCTTCTATATGTGCTTGCGCGCACACACACACACACACATCCGCTGACTCAACACTCTGCCCTTTCCCCCATCCCTAAACTTTGTTGCTTTCCTCTGCTTATCGATCATTTTCCTTTGGTGGATCTTTTCTTACTTGAACATTTTTCACCCACATTTTTACATTTATGTCTAAGTAACTCTTCAAATTTTTGACTAAACCCTGTAAATATATGTGCATGAAAGGAACAAAAGGACCCTCTAGGGTCATTGTCGCACTGTTCATCCATGCTGTGAAGTCCTTCCCGAAGAGCCATGGGTTTGATGGCTTACTGGTAATTGACAGGCTTGCACCTATCACTAAACTATGATGAACTTCACATGTTAAATCAAAAGCCTCTCAATAATGACTTCATACACATTGCTTCTCAATGTCGAAGTTTCCTAGTTTCACAAAGTGCAAACCCCAGTGTACCTCCTTTGTTTATCTGCATCAAAATTTCCTGTCCAGCAGTATTTGCTTTCTTCCTCCTTAGTTGAGTTTCCTTAGAAGTAGAGCAGACAATGTTCTTGGGTATCATATTCCTGGATGATTCCTCTTGAATTAAACACAATAGATCATAAAATTACCCCTATTCCTCAAATGCTTTTTTACACCAGTAATTGTAATTGCTGGTGTAAAAAGCATTTGTACAATATTATACCAGTATAATATTTGTACAATATTATACAATATTATAACAATAATATATATTGTACAATATTGTCAATTACAATATCAATACAATACAATATCAAATACAATATCTCACTCTTCTGTTTTTACTTTTCCAGGACTTTGTTTTCTTAAATGTACATGTTGAAAGATATGTCAAGTAAAATACTTTCTTTTCCGTTTTCCTTGATGTTTCTAGATTTTTTTGACAGATTTATTTTATTTACTTAAAAGACAAGTATCAGAGAGAGAAAAGAGATAGAGAGAGAGACAGAGAGATAAATGGATGATAGAATCTTCCATCCACAGCATCACTCCTTCGATGGCTTCAATATCTGAGGATGGGCCCAGCAGAAGCAACGGACGTGGAAGAGCCAGTCTGCCACACTGGTGACGGGGGCACTGGCATTTGAGCCATCTTTCACTGCTTTCACAGGCTCAGTAGTAAGCATCTGGATCAGAAGGAGAACAATTGGGAATGCTCCTCTAAAGGATGCCTGTAGCACAAGTGATAACCCGCAGAAACACGTGACAGCCACTCTAGGACAGCTGCACAGTGAATTCTGCATAATGAATAGCTGATGGCAATTGATAAGGAACAATACAGGTGAAAATTTACTCAGTGTTAACATCTTGTCTATTAGTATTTCTGGAATTTCTCAAACATTGATTATATTCATTACATCAATCAAGATTTATAAACCTTAGTCAAATTTAATTTTCTTACAAATTTGATAATTGCACTGAGACTGTGGACAATTTATTCTCTGGTGGCTGATGTCATTACATGTTAGATAAATATTTTAGTTTTTAATAGAAAATAAGAATATATGTATTTCTTGACTAAAATTGAAGTCAGTGGATATCTAAATTGCTTCGTTGCCTCAAACTCATTACATCTACTTTATATAAGTAACTAATGACACACACTTTGCATGTAAAATCACCACCTTACTTTAGATTTCTGAAAATGTTTAATAAATTTTAATGTACATGATGTGTCTTGGAAATCTGAAAAAAGATAAGAAACTATAAATTCAGAATTAATCACATTTTTATGCAATTTTACTATTCAAATGCATTAAAACTTAAAGATGGCCTTTTTTACTTTTAGAAAATAATATACATTTCAAATGTCTGTATATAATTTTCATATTTAGAATTTCCCAAATTTGGTCTTCCTCATCTCATTTTTCTAATATTCAATGCCATTAATACACAAAATACATTTTCTACATTTCTGTATAATACCAATTTAGTTATTGTCTTATACCTGTAAAACATCCTCAAGAGTTCCATGAGGGACAAAAAGGAAAAAAAAAGTTGGATATGGATATGTTTCAAAAGCCTTGTTTTAATGAGTGAAGAATTTTTAATTTGTTGCAGAAATTAAAGATTAAATGAAATGTGTATTTAAAGAGATGGTTTTAATTGTTATTGAATTCAAAAGGACATGCATGAATGAATCTCATGAATATCTCAATGATAACAATAATAACAATGGGAAGGAGACCTGTGATTTGATAGACAGAAAACAGATAAGCCATGAGGAAGGATGAAGATGATTCTTCCCTGCATTCTTGTAAAGGATAAACATGTGTCTCACTTGAGAACAGAAAAGACTAGAGTGGGCCTTTCCTCTCAGCCACTTATTAACTCATCAAAGAAAAGAATCAAAAACTGTACAAAACTGTCCCAGGGAACAGGGAGGAGGCAAGGCTGAAACATTTCGGGAATGGATTTGACCATCCAACAGACATTTCTTGCTAGACATACAATTTAAATGAATTTTCTTCTCTGGTAAAAACAAACAAAGAAACAAACAAACAAACAAACAAAAAAAAACGTTTTTTTATAAATTCGTCAATAGTTTTCCCCATCTCTTTTGCAAAAATATGCGTCCAGACATACTCCTATTACAGCTATACACAATCATAATTTGACAAAATATCTTGAAGATCTTAGGTAATGCCGTTAGGCTTTATATTTCTTATCACCACATCTGTTTCTACAGATGAGGAAACTGAATGAAACCCTTGCTTCAGTGGTTAAGAAAGTGGTACACACAGAACTCGCATCAGAATGCCTAGATTCAATGCCCAGTTCTAAGCTCCAGTTCAAGCTTTCTGCAAATACAGATGCTGAGGTTCCAAGTTGAAGGACTGGATTGATTTCAATGTGGGATGAAAGTGGATGGAAGTTCTCTCTTTCTTACTCTGATCCTAAAGTAAATAAATAAAAATTTTAAAACTAGAGAAAAATTAGAACCCAGTACCCGTGTTTTTTAAAATGAGTTAATATATAAATTATGTGTCCAACAAAAACATTACAGAAAAACAGTCATATAGTAAGCAGATAATGCCCTCTGTCGAAAAAAAAATTTAAGGAGGGCAAGAATAATCTTTTTTGTTTTTTATTTTAACTACCCAATTATGAGGGAAAAAATGGGATTTCCCAGCTGTGTTGATTTCAGTTAATTATTGTGATGACTATTTGCTGTCTCGATAAATAATGAAAGTCATGTGTGAGGATACATCCAATGATTCATAGAACACGAGTATTATTAAAACTCTCTGTAAGTATTTTTAATATTTTTCACCAAACGAGCTTAATTTTTAATTCCATTTTTCTTAAACTTTTTTACATTGTATTTCTGTGATTAATATGAAATAAATACAGAATTCATTCTAGTGAAACTCAAGAGAGATTGAATTTTCATGACAGAACAGAACTTTTCTCAGAATATAGTGTTATTCATTATATATTTACTACCATTTCAATCTTCTGCTCAGAAAATGCAGAAAACAACTTGCAAAAAAAGTGTATTTTAGGATGTGTGATCTGTTTTATTATAAACCTCAAATACATTAAGGATATAAAATAGAGAAACATTTTGTTATAGATACACATAACCTCTTCAGGTTTCAGTCTCTGAAACTTTCATTTGAACACAGCACATACTGTGCTTGAGAAAAGATTGTGTGAATATCAAAAGGGGTATAACTAGGTTTTATGCTATGGAAAGGTTTAATTATTAAAGACAATGAAAAAAGAATGAGGGGATAAAGTATTTAAGAAAATGATATGAATAAATACAGTAAGACAGAAAAAGAGATGAAATCTGTAACAAACGGTACTTGAATAATTTGGTAACTATCTTTAGGTAAGTGTAAAGGTTTTTGATAACTTCATAAAAGAGATTCTTAAATGCCAGGCTGTGATAATGGAGCTGGCAAAATGATACCAATGAGATACTGCAAATCTAGCTGGGAGTAAAGCCTTGAAGATTTGGACTTGGGAATCATGAAATTAAAAGTGAAAGGTGAAACTCTAAAGTTGGATGACACTTTCAAAATCAAAATACGAAGCAAGTATAGGAAAGGTGGTTATTCAAAAGATAGCTGAACTTACAGTTAATAAGCAACTATGGCAAGAAATAAAAAGGCAGCTCTGAAAGCATAGTCTCTAATAGATATAAGCAGTAAGGGAAACATAGGTTAAAGAAAAAAGAAATGAGAAAGTAAAAGGCAGAAGCTGATATTCGTAATTTTATGAATTAAAACCATGAGTATATCAAATGGAAAGCTGTTAGTTACTTCAAAGGGATTTGGGTAAGTTGAACAGAGCAGTCACACAGATGTGTGATATGACTGGGTATATTTGGAACAGTAATGAAATAAAGACTATTTTTATGCTTAATAATAATTAACAAACAGAGTCAGGAAAGGAAATATTAAAAAGTATAGAGAAGGTTGTGTATCAGGCCATGAGGTCAAGAAAACTGATTAAAATGAAGAAAGGGAGTGCAGCTTTGTAACAAGTACGTCAAGAACAATACGAGGAAATGGAGGAAAATAATCAAGCGGCAAAGAAAAGATAATGCAAGGAGAGCTGCTTAAGAATACAGACACAGTTTTAAGAGAGTAAAATCGAACAGACTTTTGCCTTAAAAAGGGCTTAATTAATGTTATTTTGGAAAACAAAGATAGTAGAAATTAGATTGGGCCTAATAAAGCATGGGAAATATCTGGAATTAGCACTAGGAAGAAGAGATTTGGTCTTAATTTCAGATAAACTCTAGAATTAGCTAAGAACAAGCCTGTCCACCAAAGATCACTCATGACGTGAGTCATAACCTTTGCAGTCTTCTCCACACTCCCTTTTGCAAGCAGATAACAGGAAGACAACCTCATCTGAAAACTAAATCAATAAAGATGCAAATTGGCAAATCAATGCTCATCAATTTTAGATGACAGGTTCAATTAATAATTAGATTTCAGTAGAATAGCAGTGGAAAACCACAGTAAGCCTATTCTAAATTGTTCTGATAACACTGAAATTAACTGATAACAAACACTGCAGGCAAACATTGGATCAACTTTAAAACATTTGGTATTATTACTGGATTTGGACCCATTCATACAAGCAGACACACAGTCAAGTGATGAACAATGCAGAGTTCGGTGAACACCCCTTTGGGTTCTAGCATTATCACTTACTGGTTGTGTACCTGTGAGTAAATTACTGAAACCCTCAACAGTCACCTCTGCAAAACGCAAATAATGAAAGTATAAAACTCACAAGAGATGGTAAGACTTAAATAAAACTCCATTTCATGAGTAATTCATTGGTTGTAGTAATTTCTAAGTAAGCACTGCTTGTTAACAGCATTGCTAATTAAAATAAAGACTATACGTTCTCGATGTACTTTAAGCTATCTATTTGAAAAATTTACAGAGAAAGGAAGAAGAGAGAGGGGAAGGCAAAGAGGAATATGGGGCGAGATGGCAAGGGGAGGGAGAGAGGGAAGGGGAGTTCTTCCGTCCACTAGATCACTCTCCTGATGCCCACAATGTCTGGGGCTGGGTAGGTCTGCAGCCAGAACCCAGGAGCTGCTTTCGACTCTCCTACATGGGGTTGAGGGGCACGAGGACCTGGGCCAATTCCTGCTGCTTTCTCAAGCACATAAGCAGAGAGCAGGAACGGAAGTGGAGCGACTGGGACTGAAACTAGAGCCCACAGAAGATGACCAGTGTGTCACAGATGGTAACTTTACACATTGTACCACAATGCCAATCCTAGCACATTGCAATTTTAATCTCCATTGCTTTCTTAAGATCTGGTACCTTTAGCTTTTAACTTTATCTCCATGTAAGCTAGGCACTAGACATGACACTAAAACGTAAACTTCACAAAGAAAACATTTTTTTTTGTCAGATCTGTTCACTGCTCTGGCATAGAAGTTTAAAACGATATGACAACAAACCTTTGTTTCTTAATTTCCAAATAACTTTACAACATTTTAATACTTTATAATAAAGGTGGGAATGTAATTGGGTCAACACACATGTCCCTTTGTCTCCTTTCATTGACAAAAATGAGTTTATAACTTACAACCACAGCTAGTCAGTTGTTGGGTTTGTTAGTTAGCTAGAACAGATACTTAGGCTAAGATGAAAAATGAAATGAAAAACTAAGACAGGAATAACATTTTTGTTGATTGAATAACCACTAATAAAATGATTTGTTAGACAAATACATATGTATATATACATATGTATTTGCCTAGACACACACATATACATATATGACATATATATGTAGATTAATATGAGCACACCACTTTGTTTTAAAGAGATCGGGAAAGTCTTACCTATGAAAGAAGACGCTACAAAGATAATTCAAAGGAAAAGGAATGGAGTACTGATGTTGTCTATTACCCTGACAGGTTAGGAATACTGACAGGAGCCGTTCTGCACACAGATGTCATTTATGTTAGCATTGAGTGAAAATACGTCTTTATTCTAATGAATAAAGCATTTATACTGACACTGTTTACATTCCTCTGAATTTTCCCAAAACAACTATTGGCCATGTTGTATTTATTCACTGATTAGAAGAACAAACGGAAATTCTGTAAAGTTTCAGTGATTTGGATTAGTGCACATTGGGGTAATCATATTCTGACTGCCTAAAATATTCATGCCATTTTAGATGGAAAAACAATTGTTATCCTATTCTAAAATTTAATAATGTGAGTTTGTGTGGTTTTGTCCTTACCATGTCCCACTCATTGGAAATAATGACTGAACAATTGGCTGAAAAGTAACTTCTAAGAGTATTTTTCTTTCTTCTGCCTTGGCACATTAAAATTCATCCAGATGACAGATGTAAGACAGCTATCATAGTACAAGCTACTGCCTTTGCCTTCAGCTACTGGACTTTTTTTCCCCCTTTCCCCTTGGATTCTTTAAGAAGTGAAGCAGTTATTTTAGTGCAGGAATTTCATTGGAGCAAGGTGAAGCTGTGCAGTAGGATCAATATTAAGGTGACAAAGAAATTAGTCATGTGAATTTTAGTAAAACACATCACCACTGTCAAATCTGCCGGGTGACAGCCCAAGGCGCTCCTTAGAAAGAAGCTCTGGCCCTGACATGTTTTCTTCTTCCTGGATGGGCCTGATGTCCTCAGTCACCATCACTTCAGTATCATCCCCAAATCCCTCATTTCTTCCAGGTGCTCATAGCTGAAACCTGAACACTGATGAAAGAAACACACAGTCTATCAAGATGTGAAATACAACTGAAACCATTTGATTCTTTGAAGAAAGTGACCTATGCAAATATGAAAAGCAAAAATTCAGGGTGAAAACCACACAGGATCTTATCCATTCAATTCAGAGTAAGTTGGATTTCTAAGTGTGGAGTGTTAGATTTAAGAAGGCTCAGGTTCACGCAGAACTTTCCCTTGGGCAATTTGGTAAGAAAAATAACAGAGAACTATATCTAGGTATAGTCACATGCAATTAAGGGAATGCCTTAATTTTATGGAAGACTGAATGAAGATTCATAACTCATGGACAAGCATTGGAGAGAAGGAAACTACACTTCTCAGTGACACCTTGAAAAGAAAAAGCTTAAAAGTCAGCACAGTTATCATTGTTCCTGTCTCTACATTGTACATCCAGATTTAATTGGCTCACATAGGATTTGGATGATTGATTAACCGATTAACTGATTGATTTTAGTGTGTCTCATGTACTGATGGTGTGATGCATTGGCTCAGATAATATTGGCTTACATACAGGTATGTCTAACATATGTAAATTAATCAAATCCATGTACCCTTTTGTGTCATCTACGTTATTCATCTAATGTCAAAAATAAATGTTCAGTGCTTAGATATAAGAGTATTTCAAAATTTTGTGTCAAATCTGCCTTTATAAAAAGACAGGTTTCTGGGCCCGGCAGCGTGGCCTAGTGGCTAAAGTCCTCGCCTTGAAAGCCCGGGGATCCCATATGGGCGCCAGTTCTGGTCGGTCCCGGCAGCTCCACTTCCCATCCAACTCCCTGCTTGTGGCCTGGGAGAGCAGTTGAGGACGGCCCAATGCATTGGGACCCTGCACCTGCATGGGAGACCCGGAAGAGGTTCCAGGTTCCCGGCATCGGATCGGCGCGCATCGGCCTGTTGCAGCTCACTTGGGGAGTGAATCATCGGATGGAAGATCTTCCTCTCTGTCTCTCCTCCTCTCTGTATATCTGGCTTTCCAATAATAATAAATAAATCTTTTTTTAAAAAAATGACAGTTTAGGACATATTAGGTTAAGCCAGCTCCTGTAACACTAATATTCAATATAGTATAGGCTTGTATCCCAGCTGCTTGACTTATAATCCAGCTCCCTGTTGATGGGTCTGTGAAAGCAGATGATGATCCAACTGTTAGGCTGCTGCCCCCAATGTGGAAGAGGTGAAAAAAATTCCTGGCCCCTGGCTTTGGCCTGGCCTAGACCCAGTTACAACGGTTATCCAAAGATCTTAAAGAATTTAAGACTGAATTATGCCTCTGATTTGAAGAATGCATAGGTTAGTTCATTGACAGCATCGAAAAGTCCATTAATACATATTTTATTGTTTACATGGCTTCAATCAGCATTTCACAATCTTATCTGATCTTACACTTTATATTTGTCCTGCGAAACTCCTCCTTTCACATTGTGTAAATAATTTCCCATCAATGAGATTTCTATTTCTTTTTTGGAGTCTGATTGGGGAGATTTGGATACAGATCAACACTTAAAATGCTACACAAAGAACACAAAGAAAGACTACTAAACAAACACAGAGAATTAAGATAATGTAGCAAAGCAGGATTGGTTGAATAATTACTATGCAGTTATATTATCCTCTTGCAAGAAAAGGGAAAGTAAAAATTCCTCTACTCTCTTAGTTCATGATTGGGATCTACAAATTAGAGTGAGAAAGAACAGATCAACAACAAAAAGAGCATGTGATTTATATAATGCTAACACTTTATGGGCACAGAGACATTCTTAGAAAGACATGAAAGCTCAGAGTAGTTATTTTCAGGCATAGATTAGTACATCAAGAAGTTTATGGAAAGCAGAATTACAAACTAAGTTTATTTTGCTGCAAAAATTTTTTAATTTTGTGTATATGAGATATCTTAAAAATGTTCATGGATAGTGCAAAATTTAAAAAAAAACTATGGATTTCAAAATATATTTTAACTCCTGCTTTTACAAACTGAACTATTCTTACATATACTATTTTAATTTTTTTAAAAACATATTCTTTTATTATTATTATTATTACTATTTGTTTTTTGAAGGGCAGAGTTACACAGAGAAAGAAAGAGCTATTCCATCTACTGGTTCATCTCTCAAATGGTTGAAATAGCCAGAGCTGGGCTGATCTGACGTCAAGAGCCTGGAAATTCTTCTGTCAGACAGGTGCTCTGGTCAAAGGATTTGAGTGATTCTCTACTGTTTTCCAGGACTTAAGCAAGAAACTGGATTGGTGTCATAGGTGGAGACAGCCTACTAGACCAAGAAGCCAGCTCCCTGTGTGTATACTATTTTAACAGAAGGCAGTAAGCAATGCAGAAGTGACAAGAAGAAGAAAGAAAAAAAAATTGTTGCTAAGGAATGGACAGAAGTGGTTATTTGGTAAGATTTCAGTTTTACAGATTCTTTTCAATGCTATCTTTCCTCTCTTGGGATAAAGGGGTTTCTTTCTCTTACAAAAGAAGCAGGCACTTAGGCTAGGAAGATTCGGTCTTCCTTTGGGACAGGTAGAAAAAGAAAGAGACTTTCCTATTTCTGCATTTTTCTAATTACCACCATCTTGCAATAATACTTATTCCAAGATGTTGTATTTTAGTATGACAACTTTAGATTCCATTTGCTACATTGTATATATTATCTACAGCATACATTTGGACAATCTACTATCCAAATCTGATGCTTATCTGCCTTCCCATGTATTTCTGTGGTATCTTTTTAGCTCTTTGCTCTGCCCCTTTCCCTTCAGGGTTAAAGGAGAAGCAATTCTTCCTCAAATAAATATTTTCTATGAATCAAGGTAACTTCAAAACGCCAGCACAAAAAGCTGGTATTTCACTGTAGCCTTCATCATTTATTCTTGTTTGTTTTCTTGCCAGTAAGTAGAAAGGGGTCAGGTGGTAATAAGGAAAACCATGGTATAGTCATCAATCACCATGCTGGAAGTGCTCTGGACTGCCCATCTACATCAACTCCAAAAAGGAGCTTATCTCTTCTTTGGCAATTTAACATATGGTCTTATGTGGTATACAACATCCACATGATTCAAATAAAGCGATGTATTATAGCTCCTCCTATGAAACTTATATGATTAGGATGCTGTACTTGACATAAGTTGTCGAAAGAGAACCATCATCTTTTTATAGAAGAAAAATTATTGACTGTCTAGTGCGGTATTCATTAAATTCAATTTCTTATATGAAGAAAAGAAAAACATAATTTAAGGAGTTGACAGAAAAATCCATGCAGTCAAATTCATCACTCAGTACTAAGAAGTTTATCTGGTAAAGATAAATTCTTATATATATCATATAAATTGTGAAGATTCAAGAAACTAAAATATTTTTATTTTTAACTTCTTTTCAGATCATCTGTAAGATAGATGTGTCTGATTCAAGTCAATCAGGTCCCGTGTGTGTATGTGTGTGTCTATGAAAGGCTGCAAAGAAGGGATTGAATGCATGAAATTAATAGTTTTTATGTTGTTTTCTCCTAGCAATTGCAAATGAACAAGTTTCCTTTTATAGGGTCATACATCGAGGGATAAATCTATTTTCTGAATTCCAGAGCTGAACATATAAATATACATAATATAAATATAAATGAATTGTCTCACTTTCACTTCTTCGTCTACCAAATACAAAAGAGAGGGAGGATGTAAGAGATTGGGTCATTGCATGCTATTTGAGCCTTTTCTCTTCAAATTACTGCCACAAGATGCTACAGATACTCGAGATGTTATTAAAGATCATTGATCAGTTCTGACTTCTCAAGGTTTTAAGTTGTGATTACTTTTTATGGCTATTGTTTTTTGGAGTATTTTATTACTGGGTAGGTTTGAGAGTGAACAAAAGATAGTGGGTCTTTGAAAAATCCTTTGGCATGTGGCATCACTGATACAGATGAAATCATGCCAGTGAAGGACCAGCTGAAAGTAGAGGACATAGCTTTATTTTTAAGGTCAACATATCTCTTTGTTAGATCATGTGCCTGATGCTGAATTCTTTAAGAGTGATGGCAGGATCATGCAGAAAGGTCAACATCCAACTGAACCAAGGAGAGAGGTGTAACACACACTAGAGCAGGCAACCTTAGGAAATCTAAATGGCGCGTGGCAAGAGGAAGTAGTTTTTAAAAAGGGAAAGAATAACAGTGTGGAGCACAGCACTATTTAGTCTAAGATTTTAAAGGTACGAGTGCAAAAGGGGTCAAAATCAGAAATATGGCCTTGTTTCAATTAGAAAACCCACATGTGGAGAAGAGTCTGTTAAATCAGATAAGGCACAATAATAAAAAATAAACTGGAGAAGTGAGAATGAAAAAAAAAAACCTATATTGGGATAAGTTTTGTATCATTTGTGAATGCAGGTATGTTGGGTTGCTTGCATTTTTTTCTTGAAAACTAAGGTGAAAGGAAATATTCCTAAATAGTACAGTAGACCTTGATTTCAACTTTCAGCAAACTCCAGTAGAGAACAGATATCACCATGGGATGACTACCTGATTGGAGGTGGAAGGGGAGTTTGCAAACATGAAAGAAGACATATCCAAGGCAGGTGTTGTAACAGCAAGTAAAGGCGCCTCTTCTACTGTTAGCATTCCATGTGCGCACTGGCTCACATGTGTTGTGGGGGATTTGGCGTGAATTATTAACATAACCTCATATGAGAAAATTTTAATGTAGACAACTTCAGTAAGCAAAGCAAGGCTTACTAAAGATACTAAAGATGGGCCCATTGCAGTAGCCTAGAGGCTAAAGTCCTTGCTTTGCACACTCCAGGATCCCATACGGGCAACAGTTCTAATCCCAGCAGCCCTGCTTCCCATCCAGCGCCCTGCTTGTGGCCTGGGAAAGCAGTCGAGGACGACCCAAAGCCTTGGGATCCTGCAATTATGTGGGAGACCCAGAAGATGCTCTGGGTTTCTGCTTTCTGATCAGTTCAGCTCCAGCCATTGCTGCTGCTTGGGGAGTGAATCAACGGATGGAAGATCTTCCTCTCTTTCTTCCTTTCTGTATACAGGACTTTCCAAAAATAAATCTTTAAATATATACTAAAGATGAAAACCACAAAAAGAGGAAGGTTTTCTTTCACTTTTTTTTTAAAGATTTATTCATTTTATTGGAAAGGTATACATACAGAGAGGAGGAGAGACAGAGAGGAAGATCTTCTGTCCGATGGTTCACTCCCCCAAGCGGCCGCAACAGCTGGAGCTGAGCCAATTCAAAGCCAGAAGCCAGGAGCTCTTCTGGGTCTCCCACACGGGTGCAGGGTCCCAAGGCTTTGAGCCATCCTCGACTGCTTTCCCAGGCCACAAGCAGGGAGCTGGATGGGAAGCAGGGCCACTGGGATTAGAACCAGCGCCCATATGGGATCCCGGTGCATGCAAGATGAGGACTTCAACCACTATGCTATTGCGCGGGGCCCAAGAGCAAGGTTTTCAAAAAAGACCAGGGGCTGGCATTGTGGCTCAACAAGTTAATCCTCCACCTGATGACACCAGATCCCACATGGGCAACAGATCATGTCCTAATGTTCCACTTCCGGTGCAGATCCTTGCTTATTGCTTGAGAAATGCAGCAGAGAATGGTTTGGGTCCTGGGTCCCCTGCACCCCTATGGGAGAACCAGAGGCAGTGACCGGCCCAGCTTCTTACTTCAGACTGACTCAGCTCCAGCTGTTGTGGCCATTCAGGGAGTAACCTAGTACAGGGAAGATCTCATCTTGTGTCTCCTCATGCAAATCTGCCTTTCAAATAAAAATAAATAAATTTTAAAAAAAGAAAGATTCAAGAAAACAGTGGAATGTATGTTTTAAGCACAATTTTGGGAGAGGAAAAAAATCTAGAATAGCAGTTAACAGAATTCTGACCCTGTCCAGCTTGCTCAGAGCAAAAAGAGCATTAGAAGGGTGTGACTGGCCGTTCCCAACCCCCATTCTCACGATAAGCTGAACTCCCAGGCACCAACTCTTTGCTGCCTCATGATGAAAATCCAGAGAGATGAAGTTGTACTTTGATTTGGTCAAAGACAGTTTGGAGGAAAGATCCTTTATATTCCCCCTCAAAAAGGCTTCTGACCTTTCTGCTGTTTTGTAACAAAATACGAAGTTCAGGGATGAGGAATTTGCATTTCAATAGGAGCAACATCTGGCTGTCCAGTTGATTTTAATCCTTATGGTAAAACTAGGATCCAGAAGGGGCTTGTCTTTGCCAAGAGTAATAGGGGACAATCAAGATTCTATATTTTTCCTTAAAGTTTTTCTTTTTTTTATTGGAAAGTCAGATATACAGAGAGGAGGAGAGACAGAGAGAAAAATCTTCCTTCCAATGATTCACTCCCCAGGTGGCCACAATGACTGGAGCTGCGTTGATCTGAAGCCAGGAGCCAGGAATCAGGAGTCTCTTCCAGGTCTCCAACACGGGTGCAGGGTCCCAAGGTTTTGGACCATCCTTGACGGCTTTCCTAGGCCACCAGCAGGGAGCTAGATGGGAAACGGGGCTACTGAGATAAGAACCAGGGCCCATATTGGATCCTGGAGCTTGCAAGGCAAGGATTTTAGCCGCTAGGCTACCGTGCTGGGCCCTATATTTTCCAACAAAAGTGACCCTGACCCTAATTATCCTTATACTAGCTCCTCAACTTCGGAAGCAGCTTGCTGTCAATAGCCTGGAGAAAGCAGCAGAAGTGATCCAAATGTTTATACAGTTGTCATGAATGAAGTTTCTGGCTCCTGGTTCTGGACTAGCCCAGCCCTGATCCCAGCAGCCATCTGGAGAGTGAACTTCATCTTCCAAATCAATAAATAAGTAAATATTTCAAAAGAAAGAAAAGAAGTAGCACTTCCTGGCAGTTGGGATAGTAGCATCTAGTTAAGACCCACTGTTCTCTTCACTCCTATGCAAAAGCCACCAGCTATTCTGAATACATTTATTAGATTTTGCTTTCACAACTGATAAATGCATAGGTGTTTTACAAAAAAAAAAAATGGTGTTGTTTCTGCAACCACTGTTAATTATGTTTGCTACTGGCAAAGCTCGGGTTAATACAGCAATAAAAGCCAGAGCTCAGTTGGAGCAGAGAAAGTTTTATTTGTGTAGTGAACAAAAGAACTCGACAGAAGGAGTTAAAGTGAAAGTACCTTGCAAAGGGAGCCCGGAGGCAGGGTGCCTCTTGAAAGGAGATACCAGAGTTCCACGTTTTTCAGAGTTCCTGACCCTTTATCATGTTGCTCAGAGCTACCAAGAGCCCTCTCTTGGATGCCCACCTAGGCAGGAACCTGCAGAAGACTTTCCCTATTGCTGGTCTCTAATCAATTAGAAAATGACTGGGCAATTTCTGTGCTACCCACTTGAAAGTGTTATTTTCCTGGCCACCTGGTGAGACACAAATGGTGAGGTGACTGACAAACTGAGTTTCCATACAAACAGGGAAAATTCCCTTCTATGTGAGCTGTCTGGCTTCTCAAGATTGAAACAACATCCTGTTTGCCAATATGTGCAAACATGGGGAAGAAAGATGATGGTCCAAAGAGAATGGCCTCACAAGGTTTGCTCCTGAACCCGACACAAGACTTTTGTGGGCTTGGATGATCTCAAAACCTACGATGTATGCAGCACAGAGTAAAATGTTTTGAAATAGCACTGCCTAACATACTGTATTGACGCTTAAAACAACAGCCCTTGATATTGGAAACAACAGTCTTAATTTTTCAGTGAGGTAATTTTGCTTCTTTGAAATTAGGTTGTTAGCAGCTGGAAGACAACAAATCTGGTTTGGGTTTTCTGGCTTCAAATTAATGAACTGGCACAGGGGTTATGGTGTGTCTGTGATGGGCCTCAGTGGGTGAAGCCCCCCACCACTTGTACAGCCAGATTCCCAAAAGGGCCCTGATTGTTTCCTGGCTGTTCAACTTCGAATCTATCCTCCCTGCTAAAGAGTGGGAAGCCCCTGATTCCTGGCTTCAACCTGTTTCAGACTGGGTCTTATAAAACAGCTGATAGATTTCTCTGTATGCTTCTCTCACTCTATAACTCTGCTTTTTAAACAAATATAATGAATCTTTTTTGAAACTAATATTTTTCCAACCTTTCCAAATTCAATTCTTCTTTATGGTTAGAATCAATTTATAATGAAGTGCACTTATCACTTTATTCTAGTAGCTCACAAAGAATCATTTCTGGTCCCTATAAAGTATCGGTTTTATTTGTAAAACTGAACCCTCCTCCTCATCCCCCCCCCCCCCCAATGTAAAAGCAGGACCCAGCCTCTCGTCCTTCATCTTAGCACACATTTTCCTTGCCTCTCCCTTATCCAAAAGAATCCATGGACTAAAGGGAGTGATGCAGCTGGCCCTAGAAAGTCTATTCACCATACTCAAGGAGTCATTTTCTTTCTTTCTTTCTTTGTTTCTACAACAGATAAGAATATCAGTGGGCAGTATTTTCTCAGAGAGATTTAGCAAGAGGAGTCCAGGTTTGGGCAGAATGCAACGGCTGCGTTCAAATAAGTCCCAGACCAACTAGAGCTCACCTGGCAATCACACGTTTCTTAAACAGCACAGCATCACTGACCAATCAAAGGAATGTCACCAGCTTCACCAACTAACCAGAAACTTGGACAGGAGTTGATCGTTCACTTCTCAACCCCGATTTCAACCTGTAAGAACCTCTACTCCTAACTCCTTGGGAAGTCCAGGAATTAGGCAATAGTTGCCCAGCTCCTGGCTCTGTGCTTTGCAGTAAATAACTTCTTAAATAAATAAATTTAAGTAAATAAATATCAGAGATTGAATTTCTGAGCAACAGGTGAGCAGACAGCAATATCTCTACCCAGTCTGGGGTGTTGTTTAGCAATACCTGTCAACCTACTGAATCACAGAGTCATAGAATGGGATCCATAAATTTGTTTTTAACCACGTCTTCCAGGTCCAGTGCATGGCAGATTTTAAGAATGTCTGCTTTACCTACAGACTGGACATACTGCTAACTCTGAGTCTTTTCTGTTTCTAAAAAGAATTCAAACAATTGCTCAACTCACTGTAATTCTGAATTTTAACTTCACAGTGAAATCTTAGTAAGAGATACTGTTTGGAAAATGGTCTCTCAGCTTTTTATAGCTGAATTAGAGATACCCCATGCCTCAAAAATCTACCCAGGCAGGGGTCGGGTCTGACAGAATCACAAGTTGACTACATCTTTTGCTACCCTGCCAGGTCTTTCTGATGATATTTCATCCACTCTTTGACCTCTATTTTCAAGTTATTTTCTCTTTCATGCCACCAAAGGCTTAGATCTCTTTCTAGGTTTCTTTCTGCCTAGAGGAAAGGTGTATCCAAGGCTACAGTTTATTTCAGCAATGAGCCTGAGGAAATCTTAACAGAGAAAGGTCATCACGTCATTACTTGCTATCAGATATTGGTGTGCTGATATGAAAGTTTAGGCACTAACTTGATAAGCACTGATATTACTGGCAAACACTCTCTGGAAGATAGCAGTGAACAAATTTATTCTGTGAAATAACTTCACTGAAATAAGTTTTAAAGGTTCTGACCTGAATGATCCAGCATTTAAAAAAAAAATGACCCCATGCTTAGTGTGGAGTGAAGAAGGAATGTGAATTGAATGGATGATGGTATGAACACTTCCCAAATCAGGAATTCATCTTGCATTCTGACAACAGAAACACCAGCCTCATGCTTCTTATGATAGCAGGTTGATATGGAGATGCAATCAAGGCTTTGCAGAAGGAAACATGTTTACAAAATGATTGCTAATCAAAAATAATTGTCTGACAATCAGTAGCCACTAAAGGATTTGTTTATTGCTGATAATAATTAAGAACACATTCTTAGAAAACATTGCTTTTCTTTGAGGATGGAAGTTTCGAGAATTATGTTGGATGAATAGATTCTGTGGAATCCTTTCATTGCTTGTATATGCAACTTACAGAGACTCTTTCCCTGTATGTATAGCATTTATTTTGGAAATGAATTCATTCTTTCGGTTTCCCCAAGATTAACTGAATCATTTGTACACACAAATAATTAATGAAGGTCAATATGCCTATTTACAATAGATCTTATTTTTAATCTACTATGTTAATTATTTTGGGACAGAATTACTTTACCTCCCCGCCCCCCACAAAGAAATAAGATAGCTACCGGAATAAAATGTTAGTTTCTATTTCAGTTTTTGGCTTCTGAGGAAAACTTATACTGAACTTTCCATTTTATAGAAGATCATTTAAAATTTATTTTAATTAAAAATTTAAATTGTGCTACCTGCCTGAGGTGCAGAATATTTACAGATCCCCAGATTAGAAGGTATCCTCTCTCCATAGACAAAAGACAGTGACCCAGCAGGTGGAAGATCTCTAGATCTGAATCTCCTAACTCTGTTTTCCAAGTAAAAATAAGTGTTTAAAAGGGGACAGAGTCATGACATAGCATATTAAGCATCTGTGTAAGGTGCCAGCATCCCGTACGTGTGTTGGATCTCTTCCTGTCTGCTTCACTACTTTTTTGTAAAAACATTTTTAAAATATTTTATTTATTTTTATTGCACAGTCAAATAAACAGAGAGGAGCAGAGACAGAGAGGACGCTCTCCAGTCCGTCGATTCACTCCCCAAGTGGCCGCATTGGCCAGAGCTGAGTCAATCTGAAGCGAGGAGCCTGGAGCCTTTTCAGGGTCTCCCACACAGGCGCAGGGTCCCAAGGCTTTGGGCCTTCCTCGACTGCCTTCCCAGGCCAGAAGCAGTGAACTGGATGGATAGTGGGACCATCGGGATTAGAACTGGTGCCCATATGGGATCCTGGCGCATTCAAGTCTAGGACTTTAGCCGCCAGGCTACCATACTGAGCCCTTTGCTCCACTTCTGATCCAGCTCCCTAATGTGGCCTGGGAAAGCAGTAGATGATGGTCCTAGACCATGGGACCCTGTGCTCATGTGGCTAACCTAGAAGAAGCTTCTGGCTCCAGGTTTCAGACAAGCCAAATTCTGGCCATTGTGTCCATTTGGGGATGAATCAGTGGATGGAAGCTTTCTATTTCTCTTTCTCTCCATGTCTCTCTCTTTCTGTAACCTTGCCATCAATTATAATGTTTCATTTCCTTACCATATTAAGTTGATCAAATGATAAGTACTTACATTCAGCCATTTAGACTTACACAGATTCCAGTATGTGCAATTTTCCCTTGAACACATTCTGACATAGAATCTGTCAAATAGTATCAATTGATCCTTACCCAGTTGGACAGCTCAGTACAAAACAGCAACAGCAAGTTAAACAGTTGCTTAAATAATGCAAACACAATTCATGGGTCAAAGGGTCAAAGTGCCATAAAAATTATTTTTATGGAAAAGCTCTGGGCTAAAAGAAATATATTACTGCATAAATTCAAACGTATAGGTGTATTTATACATGGTTTTTAAATTTTTGCCAGATTTCCATTTATAACTTCATGAGAAGTTGTTGAAAATGATAGAGTCAAGCACAGTACTTTTGACTTACAAAAGATTTTTTTTTACGTATAAAAATCAAGGAGTGATCACATAACAAGTAAACATATACAAATAAAGAGTACTTATTCTCTCAGTCACAAGTGGAATCTAGTCTCACTACAGAAATCTGAATCCTAATTCTATAATCTGAAACAGGCAAGCCATTGATTAAACTTCTATGGCATATAGTGAGCTTAACATTTGTTGATTTTCTAGAATAGAAATTCTACTAGCTATGCTGATAACCAGTTTCACTGTCTAATTTTCCTGCCCATCATGAATTTCTCTGTATATCTTGCAGAAATGTCTTAGTAGGATTCGGGTCTGTTTTTTCCTCGTTTAGCCCTTTGTAAAGCTGTGTCACTATTGATCAACTGTTTCTTCCACTCCCTTTGCTGTCTGAGTGGTGAGATTTAGGGACTGCCACCTCATTACCAAGTGCTATTTAATGTCTGGTTTAAAGAAATCTAAGTTAAACAGGAGGGAAATGTGTTGGTGTTCCAAAGTGATGGAAATAAAAATAACTATGTAGGGATTCTGGTTCAAAAATAGTGTCCTTCATAAGAATTAGTATTATAATTAGTGTCAATGGTGATTGACAACCTTTTAACAAGTAGCTCTAAGAAAAATGTCTGGGAAACAGTGTGGCTGCTGACTGACTGTCAAACACCTGTATTCACTAAACACTGCAATCTGCCTTCGTGAGTGCTTCTGTTCCTCCTGAAACCTGCCGAGCAAACTTGCCTTCCTGCCTTTGCCACCTGCTCTCTGTCTGACCCAACGCGACACATCCTTGAGACGCAGTTTAATACTCTCCCCTTGATGAAGCCTCATGTGATCTTGCTTTTGTTTATAATCTGGATTCCATAATTTGTGGAACTTTCTGATTTCTTTTTTAAGTAATTTGTATAATTCAGTCTCGTCTCTCCAGTTATAGGTAAGCGCCTTCAGGGCAGAAGTGTACATCAGTGAACAGTCCCTGCCAAAGCAACTCACCCTTTAAGTCTTCTAAAGGTAAAACACTTCAGTTCAGTTGTGAAAAGCTAATACATCAGAAACCACTGGAGCCTGAGGCTCGATATTATCAAGCAAGCTGGGCCTTTTCTAGACATACCGCTGCTGGCTTCTGACCTCTCCTTTACTTGACATGAGTCACCCATTTGTGTGATACAATTTTGACATATGACAAACAATCAAGGCATTCTCAAGATACCACAAGTTTGACAATAAACGAGAAATGTCAACTCTCCAAATCCTGGCTCAAACACACACAGAGCAGCTTTTATACTCAACTTCAGACACAGATTTCAACGTATTTTTTTGTACTTTCTCACTGTTTCAAGGAAGTATTCTAAAGTTGAATGCATCTGTTCACCTACATTCCTTTCATTTTTTTAACAAAAAAATTAGACTATCCTATATGCCAGGTACCAAAAATAAAAAAGCATCGAAGTTTAAAGTTCGGAAGCAAATGCTCTTGACTTGACATTATGGAAATTTAGTCGATAACATAATTACAATATGATCAGGGTGCAGGTTACTTAGTCTCCCAGCTTCTTTTTTTCTCATTGCTATATGGGGATAGTAATATCAATACGTCACAGAATGGTATTAGTTAACATTTCAATATATTCCAAGAAATTAATGGGCTGTTGTTGTGGCAGAGCCAGTAAAGCCTCTGGTTGTACCACTTGCGTTTCAGATGGTGCTAGCCTGTGTCCCCAATGTTCTACTTCCAATCTAAATTCTTGTTAATTCACCTGGGATAACAGCCAAAGATGACACATGTGCTTGGGTCCTCATCACCCATGTGGGATATCTGAGTAAAGGTCCTGGCCCTGACTTCTGCCTGGCCCAGCCTTAGTCTTGTAGCTGTTTGAAGATCTGTTTGTCTATCCTTCTTTCTCCATAATGCTTTCCAATGAATGAATCTTTTAAAAACCAAGGTTAAAACAGTTCCTGATATTTATCAGGCACTATATATTAACTATTAGTGCTATGTGAAAATCTAATCCTTTTACTATCATCAAACATTCTATGTTAAAATGATTTAAAACAGTCTCATAAAATTAAGTACTTGCCTGGAACCAGTGTGATGGTTCAACTGGCTAATCATCTACCTGCAAGAACCGACATCTCCAATGGATGCCAGTTTGTGTCTTGGCTGCTCTACTTCCTATCCAGCTCCCTGCTTGTAGCCTGGGAAAGCAGAAGAAGATGGACCAAAGCCCTGGGACCCTGCACCCACGTGGTAGACCTGGAAGAAGCTCCTGGCTCCTGGCTTCGAATCACCTCAGCTCCAGGTGTTGTGGCCATTAGAGGAGTGAACCAAAGGATGAAAGATATTTCTCTCTGTCTCTCTCCTTCTCTCTGTAAATCTGCCTTTCCAATAAACATAAATTCCTGTGGTCACTTTGGCAGCATATTTACTAGTATCAGAATAACACAGAGAAGATTAGCATGGACCCTGTGCAAGGAGACAACACAATTCATAAAGCATTTCATATTTTTAAAATCAAAATGTCAGAGTTGAATGTCTCATTTTAAATGTTTAAATGCTTCTGTTGTGACTTTAATAGAAAAAGTAAGTTTTTTTTAAGTAAGTGCTTGCTCTATGGGGCAATTCAGTTAGGGGTTATACAGGCAATTTGAGGAGGGCTTCCAAGCTGAGGGCTTTGAGGAAATATCATAGAAAAGGAAAATTTTGAGGTAAGAATAGAAGTT
Source organism: Ochotona princeps (assembly GCF_030435755.1). Taxonomy (NCBI): domain Eukaryota; kingdom Metazoa; phylum Chordata; class Mammalia; order Lagomorpha; family Ochotonidae; genus Ochotona; species Ochotona princeps. The sequence goes on from NC_080836.1 coordinate 24,274,407, forward strand.
TTCCACACTTAAGGTGAAAGGAAGCAATTTCCATTCAGAGTAGACTTTGGGGCAGCACAGTTGTACAGTGCACACACATTGTTAGGTCGCACTTCCTTCTCTGGAGCACCCAGAGGAACAGTAAGAAACATAACACACAGCCATTACAGACAGAACGCGAGCAATTTCATATCAGTTACTGATAGCCATGCACTGCCTCTTCCCTGGACGGATTACCTTTACTCCTACGCAGAACAAAGAATTATTTTAAATAATTCCTTCATTTTGCTATTAAAAATTGAGATATAGCAAGGGGAGCGGGAGCCAGTATTATCGTGTACTGAGTTAAGCCCGCATCTGTGATTCTCAAACCTCATCAGAGTACATCTTTGATTCCAGTCTGTTCTGGTTCTGTCCAGTTTGCTACTAATGTGACTGGGAAGGCAGCTGATGCTGTCCCATGTTTACCCATGTGGAGCACCCAGATGGAGAACCTGGCTCCTGACTTCAGTCTGGCTGAGGGTTGGCCATTGTAAACAACTGGAGAAGTAAAGCAGCATATGGAAGATCTCCTTTCTCTATTATCTCTTTCTCAATCCACTCTGCCTTTCAAATAAATTGAATTCATCTTAAGAAAAAAAAGATTTTGGGAAGCAGTACGAAGTCATGCAACCAGTTGGTAGCTGATCGAAAATTTCAACACAAATTAGTCTAATTAATTTTATTAAATTAATTGCAAACTATAGTTATTTACAAAGGGATGATAAACCTTTGTTTAAAGAGCGAATAATCCATATACTAACAATGACTGGAACCTGTACACTGGAAGTTAGTCTTGCAAAGGTGGTGTGAGTTACAGAGTTCTCAACAGTAATGTTTTGAATCGGTAATTAAAGTCATTTTACTCAAAGTACACTTCTCATTAAAAAAAAATCTCTGAAGTGATTCTGTCATAGAATACATACATTTAAGAACAAAGGTTGGTACGTAAACAGACACATATGGATATTTGGAGAAAAAACAAAAGTTTTCCTTCTCATGATGTCAACTGTTTGCATCATATTTACTGTTATTTTCTAAAATTACTTTTGACAGTTATCAGAACAGAATTAAAATCTTAGTAAATATGACAGATTTCCTACCTTATATGTCTTTATGGGCAACTTAGAGAAACAAAGGTATTCTTAAAAATTGATGAAGATGAAAGAATTTGGAAAAAAAATAGGAGTTTTTCTCAATTCCTTTGACATTCTCTTCCGTTTAAGCTGCTCTTCTCAATCCTGTTGTTTTTCATTCTGTGCTGATGCGTTTTTATTTCTGCCCTTTTGCTGATTTTTAGTCCCTGTTGCACTGAAGTTTCAGGACTCTCTGATTGTCTCCCATCCTCATGTGGGTCTTCATACACAAAACCAAGTGGGACCCCTAACTCACTTACCCAAAGAGCTGAGCCAAATACATTACCAATCTGAACCGTCTGTTTGTTTCTCTTTTCATCTCTACTTAAAACATAAGTCCTGTAATGGGGTCAGTTACATCCAGCAGAAGCCATAATTATGCCCCAAAACATTCATTCCTTTCCAACAATCAACTGAACTGATATCTCCCACAACTCAAGTGACTGGTCGGTGAAGTGACAGATTAGCTGCTGCAGTCTTACTGAATAGCCTTTATATGTATCTCACGAAAGCATTTCTGCCAGTTCTGGTGACTCTCTGAAGGTTATGGATCATGTGCAGTTATTAAAGACTCTCTCCATGACTGAGTGGCAGGAAGGCTTTAAAACAATTACAAGCATTTAAAAAGCAATTACCAGAGAATTTCAATGCAAACAAAATATCTATTTTGACTACGACGAACAAGTCTGTACAAACATTTCTCTCTCTTTCTCTCTGTCACAGATGTGGCTATCCATTTCACAGCAGATTTAATTATAAATTTGTCTTCCTTATCTTCTGAGTCCACACTGCTGCTTGAAAAAAAAAACAAAAACCTAGAAATAATAGAGGTAGTGGTGATAGAAGGGTTAGAGTCAAGAGAAGCACAGAATAAAAATTTGAAGTTAGGAGAGTTATTTTTATGTGGAATAACTTGTTGTATTTTAAATATGAATCTAAACGTGTATCTTGTCAGGAATGAACAAACTCAGAAAAGGTCAATACATCACAGAACAAAGCTATTAGTTTTGTTGCCTTATAAGGAATATGTTTTTTAGATAAATGACACGTATAAATTTTTCACTGTATTTCTCTCATATTAAAATAAGTTATACTATTTTGGCATATAGCATTATAAATGTGGACACATATATTTTAGGAATATATATATTTATATATAGTTAACTTGATTACCTTTTTTTAAATCTTAAGTTCTAAGCTTCATAGTATTTTTCCATGGAAGATAAATAAGACATAGGATATTACACACCTGCTAAATTCACGGAAATACCTCTCTCCCCAAATATCACACATTCCATGCCCTCTGCCACTAGACAGAAGTGGCTATTAAATTATTGGAATGTCACTAATGTGAATTGAGATGGATTAAACAGAACTAAAAAAAGATAAAAAGATTGCAGATCACTCTTCAATAATTTTTAATGTTGATTGCCTATTGAAATGACAACATTTGTAATGCATTGGGTTAAACAAAAAATGTATTAAGCTTGATTTTGTATGATTCGCCTTCTTTTTATAATGTGATTGCTAGAGAAGACAAAATTGCCTTGTGGTTGGCTTCACATTTCTGTTTGCTAGCAGTGGCTTCGACAAGGAAGGGGCGTGCCATGAACCTAATGGCACAGAGAGAAGGCACAATTCATCTCAGAAGATTGTGGCCTCTGTGGATGTGGAAGCTGGCACTTCAGGAAGAAATAAAACTGATTACTGACCAGATTCTTAATTAGTCTTAGAGCTAGGAGCTACGTAAGTCCACAATGGTGCCTAGTGATCAGATTTTTGGCTGCAAAATACTGCCATTTCAGCTGCAGAACAAAATGTTAAGGCCATCAAAGAGAATATTTGATTTGAAGAAACAGTGAAAGAAAGAGGGAAGAAATACTAAATTAAAAACAGTCATAGAAAGTGACCAATAAATAGAAAAAGCGGACAATTGACTCTTTCAGTCTTTCTTACGTACAGAAAAAAAGCAAAATAATTTATATAACCTGTATATGTAAGATCAAGAGGAAATCTAGATTTCCATTCATCTTTCAAGTCAATGATTTTCAGAGGCAGTTTTATAATTCAGCAACAGGTAGTGGTTTATTCCTGCAGCGTAATTTTAGGGAGTTCTATTTATAAAGTTGTCCCTCTGTTGATACCGTAATCATCAGGAACACAACTACCACTATATTGCTTCGTTTTTCTTCCCCTCCCCACCCCCCGCCAGTAAGGGACAGTACTATCCTCCATCAGAATATGTTCAACAGCGAATTCTTTCAGTACAGTAGCTAATGAGCTGGAAGAGAGAGTTTAGCATCAGACACTATGATATAAGGTAAATATAGAGTAGAAGATACACACTATATATACATTATAAAGGGAACTGTGCTGTATATATTACTTATCCATATTAATTCATATTATCCATATTAATTATCCATATTAATTCATGCCATTATATTAGCTGTATGTATTAATATGCCATATTATAAAGGAAGTTTGCTATATTAATCACAGAAGTTTGTTTTAGAAGATGTCATTAAAAATAGGCATAAAATTACCATATCCAATCAGTCAAATTGAAAGCCTGGCTTCTGTCTAACAATTCCTTGTTCAGGGACCATCTTCCATTATTGTGAAACACATAGGGACGTGGTTGTCATTAAAATGTAATGCTTCTCCTTGAGATGCTAATCCTTCTTGCCACTTTATCATCTCAATAACCCTTCTAAAGGGAATTTCAATGAAATTAGGGTCTTTTTTGTAGTATTTCAAGAGATGATGTCTTCTGAAATGGGTAAGCTCAAAATCATAATGCCTTGCTATGACTAAAGCAAAGAAAATTGTGGTCAACTTATTCACCACAACAATCAATAACCAGGATCAATGTCACTTTTGTGTGTGTATACTGATACTAACATTATCTGATCAAGATAAATTCCATTAGCAATACTTACATATCATTCACAATCAGTAACATAGGGAACTCTGTCTTTTATCATTTTAAAATGATATTTATCAGTTTACACAACTGAGGAATGGCCAAATATAAGATTTGCAAGCAAAATGGGCATGTGAGGAGATACAGAACTTCCATTCTGACCTACCTGTACCATCGTCAATACAGAAGTTTTAGCAGACACTTAAATTTTTATTTTCATCTTACACAAAAGCCATAGAGACAGAGACAGAAATCTTCCATCTACTAGTTCATTCTCCAAGTACCCACAGCAGACAAGGTTAGGCAAGATTGCAACTAGGAAATCTTCATTTACTTCTTGCACAAGGGGTCTGCTGAGATGGGACAGGACTCTAATCTGTGTTGTGTTTGAAACAAGCTGGCGTGAGTATGGTACTCTGGTAGCACTGACATTACCTTGTGGATATTTGAGGCCACATATATGTGTTATTATTATTGACACACTAGGACAGAGAGGCTTCACCAAATCACAATTAGAGGCATGTTTTCAGACCTACTGTGTTAACCTGACCATTGCTGTTAGTGTTCATGACTCTTTAGCTGGGATTTCCATAAGCCGGCACACTTGTGATCAAGCCCTTCTGACTCTGAGTGTGAAGTAACTTATCACCGGCGATAAAAAAGTGTAAATACAAGGGAATTTTTAATAACTAAGTCAACACCTACACTAATAAAATTGGCTAGAACCCTGACACAGTAGCATTTTGAGACAATTTTTGGGATGGTGACCACATGCTAGAGTCAAGTGATGACTTTCCTTAATTCAATGGATAAAAAGTCATGTGCAAAGATGGCAATACCAGGGGAGCCACATGGGTGAAGAGCTATATAGCATCCTACCACCAACTTGTCCATCTGACAAAACCTTGAATCACTCAACAGGATGTCTGTCAAATTAGTGGCATGGGAACACTTTCTGTAGGCTCAGTGGAGACTGATATTTTCATATGAGGCATGGTGGTCGCCCTTGCTCCAGTTACTGTCACAGAAAGGGCAAAGTTTGTAAAATGCACCATCATACTTAAACTGACACCATTCCTGGAAGATGAGTAACTCAATCTTAAGAATATGTCTGTGAATGGCCATAGAGACCTCATTACTGGTGTGAATAAAAATTAGTACTCCAATGAAAGCAGTTGGATACACTGGTGAAGTGATAATTCTGAAGCATTAAGGCCAAATTAAGGCAAGTTCTTTCCTGTACTATACTGTCACACAGTTCACATGGCATATAAGTTTGCACATCTAGAAGTAAGAAAGTAGAAAATGATCCTGAATTACTGAAATTTGGTGATACTGCCATTGTTGATGCGTTTCCTGAGAAGACAATCTTGGTTAGGAGTTTAAAGGACTGTCCTATTCATTGTTTGTTCCTTATGGTAGGCAAACAGTTACTATTGGTGTCACCAAACATGGAGAAGAAACCTTCTCCAAGTGACACAGCAATGGTGATATATTTTGTCATCAGTAATAATCTTATTATTTCATCTAATTGTTTGTTGTCCTATATTTCTTCTTCTTTATAGCTATGAAATCCACTGAGCAGTTCCCATGTCCATGGTAGTCACTTCTTGCAAAGTCCTATTATGATGACAGAAATTTCCTTAAGTCTGTTGTATAGGTTAAGTAATAATACTTAAGTTGCAAAGGAAAAACTCACATAAATATGTATCTTTTATACATTTCTCCATATTCTTCATAGGACAATTCTTTTCATTGTTTTAAACATAATTTATTTCAATAATTCTGATAACAAATGAATGAGCCAAAATGTAACATTAAATTCATTAACCAATTAAAATATGAAATACATCTTAAGCTCGCCTCTGATTTGTAGATTATGGATCCAAACGAATGATAAAAAACATTATTCTATGTTTCTTGGGAGGAAAAAAAAATCCTTATTTTAAATCTTATGCTACTTATTCAATTCTTTTTTAAGGAAAAGTATCTATTTCTCATTTGTAAAAGGTTAGCATGTTTTTCAAAATTTCAAATTTATCATTTCTGGTAATAACAGATAAATGTATTTTAGGTTGACCATATTTGAACATTGTGAAATTAAATTATATTATACATTATATTTCTGGTGTTGGGTAGTGGTCATTGCAGAGGAATTGAGGATTGATATAAAGTCACAAAGCTGCCTCACTCAAGCCCTAGTAAGGAGTGTTACCTTGAATCTGTATTTCTAAAATTAATGATTAATTAATTTAATTTAGAATAACATCCTCTGCTTTCAAATGTCACCTCTCAGAGAGCCATTTCAGCACAGAAAAAAAAACTACTTAAGATTCAGGTTCATGCAAATTCCCAGTAGCAATCATCTTTTATTTGCAATATTTCTAGTGTACACATTAGTTACTTTCCTATTCCAGAGACATTTTGACATCTTAGTATTATCCATTCCTGAACGTGTGAAATTAACATAACATATTTTCATATCTTTTGGGGGAAAGTTATCTTTCATCTAAAGATCAGAAATAATGAGCATTTATTTGAGTGACATTCTACCTTACAGTCTAAAATGAACCCAATTTGAAGGTCAATTTCTTCCTTTCTTTGGTAATAACAAAATAAGTCATCCAGTTTGTGGTCAGATCACCAGCAGAATCTCAATTATAGTTCCTTCTAATGGTTCAAATTGATAACATCTCATTTTCAAGAATCACCACATGCCGAGGGGTTGTCAGACGCCTCCATTCATGTTCATCAACAGTGCTGATATCTCGATACTGGAGAGAAATGCAGTTCTCTGGTAGAAGCTCATAGAAAGCCAGACTCGGGTGCTAAGAGGTAGTTTCTTTAACACTGGAGATGCACAGTAAGAATTTTAAAATATATAATAGTAGAATCAACATTTTAAATGTTTTCAAGGTGTCCATCAACCACTTTTTATGCACAAAGATAATTTGTAAAGTTAGTGGGTAAATACCCAAGCTTACAAATGTCCACCATAGCAGATGTTATACATGTGACCAAGTGACCATCTATAGGTGAGAGGCCCCACACACAGTTTGGTCAGAAATATCACACTGCAAGGATAAAATTCATATTAATCATCAAGGTGAAATACTCAACACAAGTATACTAACAGCAACACTAACACTACCTGAGGAGAGTGGTGCCTGGTTTAGAAAGTGCAACTCAGGAAAAAAAAATGTTTCTATGGTAAACAGGCCATCACATCCTGAAGCCTTTTTGACAGGGGAAGGATAAGCGAAGGAAAGCATCTGTCGGTGAGGAAGACTCGCACTCTGCATGGAACCTACTCCTGTGGGATTTAGAGAAGTAAAAGCAACGGAGAAACAAAGAACCCAGGAGTAACAGCTCTCTGTGAATCATCTGCCAACACATCACTTCTCCATTGTTTCAGGAAACACTTTCATAGTCCAAAAGCTTGTTTTGAGCTTCTGTGGAATCAGCCTTGTCTAAAACAAGTGAGGTCCTCGGACCAGCAGCACGAACATCAGCTAGTAACAAAGTTCTTTTATCCCTAGAATCTCAGACCATAGTACAGACGGACTGATTCAAACAAGCACATTCATAAGATGCCCCTGTGACTAATGTTTCTAGAAAATTTTCAGAGGCAGGGCCCAGTGTGGCAGCTGAATGGCTAAATCAGCACCTTTTAAGTGCCAGAATCTGTTATGGGCGTTGATTCCTGTTCCAGCTGCTCTTCTTTCTTTCTTTCTTTCTTTTTTTTTTTAAAGATTTATTTTTATTACAAAGTCAGATATACATAGAGGAGGAGAGACAGAGAGGAAGATCTTCCATCCGATGTTTCACTCCCCAAGTGAGCCGCAACGGGCCGGTACGCGCCAATCCGATGCCAGGAACCAGGAACTTCTTTCTGGGTCTTCCACATGGGTGCAGGGTCCCAATGCATTGGGTCGTCCTTGACTGCTTTCCCAGGCCACAAGCAGGGAGCTGGATGAGATGTGGAGCTGCCGGGATTAGAACTGGCACCCATATGGGATCCCTGGGCTTTCAAGGCAAGGACTTTAGCCGCTAGGCCACGCCTCCGGGCCCTGCTCTTCTTTCCATCCAGTTCCCTGCTTGTGGCCTGGGAAACCAGTAGAGGACAGTCCAGATCCTTGGGACCCTGCAGCTGTGTGGGAGACCTGAAAGAAGTTCCTGGGTCCTGGCTTTGGATCAGCTCAGCTCTGGCCATTGAGGCCATTTGGGAGGGTAATCAGCAGATGGAAGATCTTTATCTCTCTCTCTCCTTCTCTCTGCAAATCTGATCTGCCTTAGCAACAAAAATAAGTAATGCCCCCCACCCCAAAAGTTTCAGAGACAGAGCCCTAAAGCATTTCTTTAGTTCATCTATGAGGAAATCACGTTTATATTTCCTACCTTGATTTCTTATTCTTCTGTATTCCAAGAATTCCTCCAAAACCTAATCTCTATTATGGATCCCATCTTGATAGGAAGGTTTCTTAAAGCTTTTTCTAGATAAAATTTTAATTTTATCTTTATTTTATGCTAATTTGTATTTAGAGATTATGGATCAGAAAAGAACTATGTACATTTTATGTACTTGGCATTTAGTCATGTCCTTTTCTTAGAACTGATGATTTATAGGATGATTTAAAAATCCAGTTCATTTAGAAATCAACTACTCTATCAAATACAACAAATTAATCATACTTATAGGATTATGATGACAAAGAGGTCTATTGAAAATACTAACAAAATCAACATTGACATTTAGCAAAATTGTGTACTAATAATGAGCTTGATCTAGCTTCCATTTGCCAATAACAACCATTACTTGCTCACCAATATTTTAAAATAGCATGTGAACTAAAAGCAGAATTCCAGTGAAATTAGGCTACATTTTGGTATAACAGACTATTCCTCTGCCTGCAGTGCCAGCATGTCATATGGGCACTGGTTATAGTCCCAGGAACTCCATCTCTGATCCAGCTCCCTGCTTATCAACTGAAAAAGCAGCAGAGGATGGGTGAAATTCTTGGGTCCCTGCACCCATGTGGGAGACCCAAGAAAGCCTCCTGACTTCTACCTTTGGATCAGCTCAGCTCTGGCCATTGTGGTCATTTGGGAATGAATTAGCAAATGGAAAATTAAATTCTTTCTTTCTTTCTTTCTTTCTTTCTCTGTGCCATCTTCTTTCTGTCTCTCTCTCTTCATCTCTCTCTGTCGCATCTTCTCCCTGAAACACTTCCTTTCAAATAAAAACAGAGCTTTTTAAAAAATTAGGCTGCATTTTAGTTTTTCTGTAGTTTTTACTTCATATGTTTAATGTGAAAACAGGCTTTCAAATGAACAGGTAAATCTATAGATGTTTGAAATTAGAATTATTTGCATTAAAAAACAAATATTGTGCTTCTTATTAGATATCTTTCGTATGTAACCACTGCTTTAATTAACATCTGTCTTCCAAAACTGCATAACAGAACTATAACTAAATGCTTCAATAACTGAAAATTTGTAGGTGAAATAACATATAAGACCAAGAGTATTTCAGTGTCTGCCTAGAGTATTTTAAACTGTCAAATTCCCTCCTTGTAATTCTCAAGAAACAGGTGTTTAAACAATAACACAAAATAGTGGCTTCCAAGAACTAATCATTGAGTTAAAGTAAACTTTATTGTTCTCTTTTTACTTGAACCATTCCAAAATAAACATAATGAATAAACATTTCATGTTAATAACATACTATAAATGAAATGCAGCAAAAATCAATATCTAACTAGCAAGGAATATCTAGCAGATTGTACAACATGCAATAAAGGCATAGATTTAAGCTATGGCTATATAGTTCATGAATGTGATTATGTTCTTCTCTATAATGGCAAATTTATTCACATAAATGACAAATCATTAGACATTTCGGAAATCATGTTAAATGTACCAAGTTTACCAAAATCACTCTTATTGATTTAATTCTAACTGGTTCTGACTGGCAATGTAATGTAGATTGTGAAGTTTTGCTTATAAGCGAGTATTCCATAGAAGCTACAGCGGACCAGCTGTAGCTCTTCCAATCCAGCTCACATCAGATAACCTGAGAAAAGCCGTGGAAAATGGCCCAACTGTTTGAGCCCCTGCCACCCAAGTTGGAGACTCAAAAGAAGTTTTTGGCTTCTGGCTGCCACCTGGCTTAGCCCTGACTATTTATCTGGTAAGTGGAACAACAGATGGAAGATCTCTATTTGCCCTTCTCTATAACTTCTTTCGCAGTCTAATACTTTAAAAACAACTGATCAACATCATTACTGTCTAATTTTTAAAATGGTTTCATTGGGCTAGACACGGCAACCTAATGGCTAAATCCCCACCTTGCATGTGCCAGGATCCCATATCTGTGCTGGTTTATGTCCCAGCTATTCCACTTCCAATCCAGTCCCTGTTTGTGGCCTGGGAAAGCGGTTGAGGACATCCCGAAGTCTTGGGACCCTGCACCTCCATGGAGGACCAGGCTCCTGGCTTCAGAACTGCTCAGCTTTGGCGATTGTTACCACTTGAAGAATGAACCAGCAGATGGAAGATCTTTCTCTCTGCAAATTTTCTGCCTTTCCAATAAAAAGAAACAAATCTTTAAAAAATATATTTCATGTTCAGAGTAAAAAACTTAAATAGTATGAGAGGAATTAAAATACAGATAATTGGTCTCTCCTCAAACTCTTTCCACCAGACCTAACATTATGTCAATGTCTGAAGGTTATTTAAATAAGTTAACAGTTTAAGTTTAAATTGCCTTTTTCTAATCTAGATAAAAATTCTACTACACATGGTGATAATTACTTTGTATGATCTCTTGCCTTCTCTTTCCCATTAGAAAAGTTGTCCATAGCCTTTGCAATTGAACTTTACTTCTTGCTTCATTTATTTTTGATGCTACCACTTGACTCCCTACTATATGTTACCTAACAATATAAGCGCCCTTACATTTCTCTCTGAAGACTGCAAATTTGTTTGTAAGGATTATTTTCATCTGAAGGCAACTGAGAAGAAACATACAAGAACTTCCCTGTGTTTTCTCTCTGCTTAGTCTTACACACTTCCTTACGGCTGCTGTGTCTTACAGAAAAAAATAAGCACCGGACCATTTTAGATCAACTTTAGACCATTCTCAGCCGAGAGCCTCCACCAGAGAGGGCAACATAACAAACTTTACAAACCAGCCTTTGTCTGCCATTAGTTTCCCACATGTGTGTCCTTTTCCTTCGTGCTGTCATTTTTCTAAAAATGGACAATTCTTTGTGAAGGATGCTCTATAAGCCCACAGTATAAGCTACTACTCCGCAATTTAGTTACTCCGGAATTTTGTCCTGTGTACACATATGAAGTGCACTGAGAAATCTCAGTTTGTTTTCCTCAAGCTGGGTGCTTCTTCTCAGTCTCACAAGTTAGTACAGGGGCTCGAGTCCTCTGCTCCTTTCCCTCACCTCATAGGCGGGAGTTATGCAGTGAGCAGTGCTGCTTGGACTCAAAGCAGCGTCCATCTGGCATACCACTGTTACACGCAGCAGTGTAAGCCATTATGTTACAAGGGCAGCTCCTTCTAGATTTGATATTGTAATGTAATTATGTAAGATGATGTAACTATTAGCAGAAAGTGGAAAAAGAGGACATTGGGCCATTTTGTACTTTCTTTACAGCTTCCTGTAAGCCCATAATTACTCATGGTGAGCTAAAATATTTGAAATAAATATTGAAGGATAAAACATACAGTATGTTTTAGAAAAGTATGATTTACTGGAACAAAACGTTTATTTGACACAGCTGCTAGGCAGACAATGTAGCCTACTGCTTAAGAACACAGACTCTCGAGGTAGACGACTGACAAACTCTATAGCTTCGGGAAAAATGCTTAAACTTTATGTCCCTCTAGTTCCTTACCTGTAAAATTTAAGTCATTATGGTACCTATCTCTTAGGGCTCATTAGAAGGATAAAATTTGTGGCAACTTGTAAGATACACACTGCCTATCACATCATAAAGGCTGTGTGAGGCTTTGTTAGATAAAGAAAAATGCAGATGGAATCATTGATACAGTCAATAGGTAGTTCATGCAGTAAATATTTACTGATTGTTTATGGCAGACACTATTCGTACTGTTAGAGATAAAACAGTTAATAAAGTCTTGGGGCTCATCTTGTGGCATACATTCTAGAGACAAAGATGAAAAACTTAACAAATGATGCAATACCAATTAAAGCTAAAGTTAGATAAGGAATAGGCAAAGAAAAGCAGGATCACATTTGGAGAATGGGAGAGGACACAGCTTGTGTGCCGTGGTTAGGGAAGTGTCCTCTATGGATGGGGACATTTCAACTCCAGTGTGAATGAAGTGCCACGAAAACACTGAGGCAGAGACACACCAGATGTGTCTGAGGAGTTGCCTGATGGCCAGCAGGGCTGCAACAGTGTCCATGAGTACGCAGCAATAAGAGTGAATGCTTTCCGTACTGACTTTAGCTTGTGTGTGAAAATGGGCAGTCTTTAGACTGTTCTGAGCAGAGAATGAAACAACTTTAGCTGGATTTTAAAAGGAACATAGCATGTGTTGTCATTGAAAAAAAACTGTGAATGGAAGAATGGAAGAAGGCTACTGTATTTGCCTCCTGTCACCACTATAAAGGTGTCACAGATTAGTGGCTTAGAATAACAAAACTGAACTCACTCACATATCTAGATGCCAGCAGTTCAAAAACAGGTTCGCTGGGCTAGTGCTAAGGTGACCACAGCACTGTTCTCCTGAACAGGTTCAAGAGCAGCACTCTTGTCCATGCCCTTTCTAGCTTCTTGAGATCACTTCCATGTTGGTTTAAGAATGCCCAGGTCACATTAGTCTTCAGTTCACACATGTACTAACTTCTATTCTCATGTTCCTTTTCTTAAAAAAAAAAAGATTTATTTATTTATGATTGTAGGGTAGATTTTATAGAAATAGAGAGAGAGAGAAGGTCTTCCATTCACTGATTCACTCTCCAATTGCCCTCAACAGCCAGAACTGAGCTGATCCAAAGCTGGGAGCCAGCAGCTTTTTCTAGGTCTCCCCTGTGAATAGAAGATCCCAGACTTTAGCAATTTTCTGATGCTTTCTCAGTCCATTAGTAGAGAGCTGGATGGGAAGTGGAGAAGTGAGGACACAAACTGGTGCCCATAACAGGATGCTGGTGCCACAGGATAGCAGATTAACCTGTGGCAACACCGTGCCAGGCCCCTAATCTCATATTTCTAATTCTTCCATTGATTTTCTTGCACCCATTTGATTACATTTTAGTTCCATAAGAATGTTCAAAGTGTCCTTTGCCATATAAGTTAACATTAGCAAACGCTTGTGATTAAAACATGGGTATTTTTGGGAAAGAGTACCATTCTGGCTACTGCAGTAAAATTGCTAGAAATCTTGGGAAGAAAGCCATGTCCAATGTGCATGAGTTGGACAAGAACATGACAAAGAAGATGAGGTATAATCAACAAGATATTTCTGTAGTGTGAAGTTAAGTTGATGGATTGGATATATGTGGATATCTGGAAAATTTTGTAGTAGATGTCTGGCCAGTCATTGAGTTGCATGCATCCAGTATTGGAGTACCTGAGTTCAATGCTCAATAATGGCTCCTGATTCCAGCTTTTGTTCCTGCCTCCCAACTTTGTCACCAGCCCTTTCCTAGTTGTTCTTGGTATGTGGGGTTAGGGTGAAGGAGCAAAAGGGAGCTGTGCCTCTCTCTGCCTATCTGCCTTTCTGTGTGTTTGTCTCAAACATATTAATCACATTTTTTAATATTTGAAAAATAGTTTCTGGAAAGTGGAAATAAAAGATGTATTTTAATGGCAGTTTTTAAAAATCTGCATTCAAGGAACCATCAAAAATTTTATAAAAAGCATATATAGTGAAGAAAACATTCAGGGAATTTCAAAATGCTTTTGCACTAAAATAGATGCTTCATTTTATTTAATTTTACATGGATTTTTTTCATGTTACTTCAGAAATATAGATCCAGAGTTATAGAGGAGTCAAGATGACAACAGTAATGGCCTAAGAAAATGAGTGGTGGGGTCCTGGCTCAGTGGCCTAATGGCTAAACTCCTGGTTTTGTATGCACTGTGGTCTCATATGGGTGCTGGTTCATATTCCAGCTGCTCTACTCCCCATTCAGCTCCCTGCTTGTGGCCTGGGAAAGTAGTAGAGGCAGTCCAAAGCATTGAGACCCTGAATCCTGGATCCTGGATCATGGCTTGGGATCAGTTCAGCTCTGGCCATTGCAGCCATTTGTGAATGAAACAGCAGATGGAAGACCTTCTCTCTGTCTCTCCTTCTCTGTGTAAATCTGATTTTCCAACAAAAATAAATAAATATATTTTAAAAAGAGAGACAGAAAAGAAAATGAGGGTCCGCCAGTGTGGGGCTAGCGGCTAAAGTCCTCGCCTTGAACACGCTGGGAATCCCATATGTGCGCCAGTTCTAATCCCGGCAGCTCCACTTCCCATCCAGCTCCCTGCTTGTGGCCTGGGAAAGCAGTCAAGGATGGCCAAAATCTTTGGGACCCTGCACCCGTGTGGGAGACCCAGAAAGAAGTTCCTGGTTCCTGGCTTCGGATTGGCGCGTACCGGCCCGTTGCGGCTCACTTGGGGAGTGAATCATCGAACGGAAGATCTTCCCCTCTGTCTCTCCTCCTATCCTTATATCTGACTTTCCAATAAAAATAAATAAATCTTTAAAAAAAAAGAGAGAGAATAAAGAGAGAAAAAATGAGTGGTGGTGGATGTCACTAAAAGTAATTGTCTGGTGGAGGAATCTCCGGGAAATGTATTTTCAGTTACTGTTATAGGGTATGTTAGGTGTGAGATTTTTAATGTACATTCAAATGGAGTATGCAGTTGGTTACACAAATCAGGAGTTCAGGGAATGAGTTCTCCGCTAGTGATAATTCACTAGCATGATGTTGATGATATTCTAGTCACAGGACAAGACATAATTATCTTGAACATGAATGCAGTAATGGAAATCAGTCTATTGCATATATTGCTAACCCCAACCCCTATAAGAGTTGAAGAAATCTAAAATCAGAGTGATTACTCATCCATGGTTTTATAGCTGATAAATGTCAGCCAAGGGAACACAAACTAGAAGTGTTTGTGATTTTAAAGGCTATTCCTTTTCAATTATGTCAGACTACTTTTTTTCAAATGGGAGTAGCTAAATCCATCGTTAGATTTCATCTTGTAATTTCTATTCACTTAGTAGAGAAGCATCTAGATTGGACAATTTGCTAATATCGATTTGACTCACCCAGGAAAGTCTATCCTGTAGAATGCAATGTATTTTCAAAATGTTTTTCACTGCTCTGCAACAAATGCCAAAATATCTGAATTAATAGTGAAAAAACACAGTCACAATCCATCATCTCCAGATATTCTTGTGTCATGTAGCTACTGACTTTGACAACTACCAGATCTACTCTTTGCATGGATTCCTCCTCTAATTACATACACAAAGCCAGGAGCTAGCAGTAGTAAATCTTTCACTGCATTCTATTGAAGTGTCTACTCTCCAGTGATTTATCACATATCAATTTTAATTCCTGTTGAGCCAAAACTTGTCATGCACCATTTTACTCTGTTGTACTTTCTACTGGTTGAAAAATGCCTCTAATCACCTTTATTTAACTTAACATACACATTTCTTAGATTAAAGGTGAGATATGCATGTCAGTGATTTCAGGAGCAAAGAACAAAACCCGATTGGAATTTCGACATGGAGTGAGTAACATTGTCTCAAGTGATATATGTGCTGTCATTATTCGAAGTTCACATCTTGCTGTGAATGAGCTATATACTGTCTATGTACACTGTCACTAAAAAAAATAAGTTTTCCTATATTTGGACATATATGGAGTACAAAACAAATAAAAATGATGCTAATAATAAGTGATGGCTAATAAAAGCTGCCTGATAGGCACTTATTAACTTTGTCAAAAATTTATGAATGAAAACCTTGAGGATCATGTACAGTGTTTAACTTAGTGAATTGCTTTTCTTGTGCACTCCAAGGTGAAAAATGATCATCTGTAGTAGTGAAAACACCTAGATAATAAGCTGCAAAATGTAAAGGTCCCACAAACCTATTTAATCAACATTGAAGAAATGATATTGAAAATTATGGAGCGATTAAAATGAATATTGCCTAAAATGACGGAGCATGATTAGAGAGTAAAATATTCTTTTTTTTTTTTTTTACCATTTTTAAAAACTACTTTATGATACCGTTCCACAGGTTTTTGTATTTGCCCTCTCCACAAAACCCCTCACCCACTCCGATTTCCCCTATATTATTACAATGGTACAGTTCTTCATAAATAGTCATAAGTCCATCATTATTCTATTTAAGTGTATCCTGAAATTGTGGGCATGGACAGTGACAGAGAGTCCAGCATCCTATTATCAAGATATATTTAACAGTTTCATTGGGAGTCCATCTTTGATCCGGAAGTAGAGATTCATACTGCTTTGTATCTCCATATCTGGATACGATAGTCTCGATTACATAGTTACTATACATGCCCTTAGACAAAAAAAATCACAAAACAAAATCAACAATATAAAGAAAAATACAAATGTACAATGCCATAAAGTTAAATAACATGCTACTGATTGGCTAGAATGTTGTTGAAGAAATGAAAAAGAAAATCAAAAACCTTCATGAAGAAAAGGATGCTACTGTATGACCTATGGGTCAGTGATGAATTTAATCAGGAAAAAAAAGCTCTTTTGAAGAAAGGGAAATAAAAACAAATACATCAAAATCCATGGGATATAATCTCCACTGATCTTTGTTGGTGAGATGTGTCTTCTGAAGGCAACAGATCGATAGATGGGTTTTGCTTTTTGATCCAGTCCACTACTCTGTTTCATTGATGAGTTTAGGGAATTTGCATTTAGGATTAATATGGCTAGGTGGTAATTTGGTCCTGTCATTTTAGCAATGGCTTGTTCACTGTTTGATTTAATCTTCTGTTTTGATTTTACTTAAATGTGCTTTAAATTGGCCTTTGATTTTGATAGGTACTATTCGTTTTGTTGGTCAAGAGAACATGTGTAGGTATCATTTGTAGGGCATGTCTAGAAGAGGTATATTCTTTGAGTTTTTTTTTTTTTTTTTTTTTTTTCCTGTGGAAAAGTTTTATTTCATTTTCAAAGACAAGGGAAAGCTTTCTTGAGTATGTTGTTCTGGGCAATTTTTTCCTTTGAGATTCTGAAAAATGTCACCCATTCTCTTCTGGCATGTAGAGCTTCCTCTGAGAAACCAGCTCTGAGTTTGATTGGGTTCAAATATATATCAACTGATTTCTTTCACATGCACATTTAAGGATCTTTTCCTTATGTTGAATTGAAGAGAGCTTGATTATCATGTGTCATGATGAAGATTACTTTTGTTCAATCCTGTTGGGAGCTCTGTGCCCCTCCTGGAAGTGTTGTCCCAATTCTTTCTCCATATTAGGGACCGTTTCATTTAATATTTCATTGAATACACCTTTAATCCCAGCTTATCTTTGTGCACCTTCTGTAACTCCCATAACTGTTATATTTGGCCTTTATTGACATCTCTTAATTATTTAATATTTTTTTTTAAGCTTGAACCAGCTCCACTTCTAGCTTTTTGGCTGTTTCCCCATTGTGGCTAGAAATATCTTCTAGTTCTGACATTCTTCTGCCTCATTCATTCTATTGCTGAGGGTTTCCACTGAATTTTTAATGTGCTTCATTATGTCTTTCATTTCTGATACGTCTGCTTGATTTTGTTTCAGTGTTGCTACTTCCTATTTGACATGTTCCTTAAATTTCTGTGTATTCGGCTCACTGTTGATACAGAGCGTTATAACAAGATTTAACCATTTTTTATCCCCGATTTTCGCAGTGTATTCCTCAGTTAACTCTGAGATTGCCAAAGGCTTTTGCTTCTTTGTAGGGGAGTCTTCAGTAATATTCATTGTGACTCTGTCTCCTCTTCTGCTCTTCGTCATTACATTTCTTGCTAGCAAATTCTTCTTTTTTGGGTCGTTTTCTAAGCTGTATTATCCACAGGTCTACAGTTTGATCTTACTGATTGTGTTTGGTTCGCAGTTCTTTTTTGTAGTCACATGTGCCACTCCCTCCAGTGGATTTCAGGTCTGGGCTCTTCTGTTAGGCTTCCACCATGGTCTCTATAGCCCCAGCTCCTGGCTCACCATTCTCCACCTGCTGTGATCCCAAGCTGTGGCTGAACCATTGCCTCTACAACCTTTCTCCCACTTCTGGTTTGAACAGTTCCTAGGATTAAGGAGGCATCAGGTGTTCTAAATATCTGGGCTGTTGGTGGTGCTGATCTTGCTAGAACCTGCTGGCTGTTAAGTCTGAGGCCACTTGAACTTATTTTGGGGGGCACCCATATGATGACAAAGTCAGTATTATTTTTGATGTGGGACCAGTGCAATGTGCTGAGCTGAAAGTGAGTTCACTCCAGTTTAGCACATGCACAGATCACTGCTGTCCTTCCAGTGCCATAGTCTTTACCACACTGTACAAAATGGCATCTGATATGGCACTGATGGGATTTTGGATCTGCTGCCTGTTATATCAGAGTGCTATTTGGATCTATTTTGGGTGGAACCTGTAGGATGTCACATTGGTACTGTTTTCTCTGTGCGGCCAGTGCAATATACTCAGAAGGAAATAAGTTCACTCTCTGCTTCATGCATGCACTATTGCTACCATCCTTCCAATCCCATAGTCTTGGCTTCATTATACAAAATGATGTTCAATGAGGCACTAATGGGGATCTGGGCTATAAAGTCTACCCTGTTTCTGCACGACTTGTTAGGGGTCTGCTGCTCTGTCTCTGCTTCTGGTTGATTCATATAAATCAGCAGGATGAGCAGTTCTTTGTTCATCTCCTGAGCTCCCAGTGAATCTCCCTTTCCACCTGGCTGTGGGTGGAACTCTAGCGGCCTGTGCAATTCAGATTGCCACTTGCTGACTGCTGCTGGGGTATCTAATCACTGCACACCACTCTGTTATCTCTGCTGTTTCTGCATTTGTCAGTCTCCACGTGGTCCTCTGCCATTAGCCTGTCCTCTCCTATTTCCTGGAATCTGTTCTCTTTATTTTATCCTGGCTAATGATTCTCTGTCTGTTTATATACATGTCCTTACCCTATTCCGCCATCTTGATTCTCCCAATGCACTATTCTTAAAAATCATTCAGTGGAGAAAGGTATTTGAAAATGCTTCTCCAACTTGATTGAGATATTTTCACAGTCTACAGTCACTCCTACTCCTGATGTTATTTTCATTAAGTAGCTTGTTAATGATAGTCATGAACATATTTGCAGTTTGCTACATTTGATAAAGATGCTGACCTAGATTGCCTATGATACAGAACAAGAAAATTGCACTATTCACTTCCTGATTTAGATAGCCAAGGTTCGGAAATAGACTTTCTCAACTTTAATCAATAATGTGAGACAAAACACAAATAGTTTGCATTCCTTTAATCCAAATTCTATATTTGCATTTATAATATTGTGTTAATTATAAAAAAGACATTTTGTTAAATGTAATTATTCTTCAGCTACTACATACAAAAAAACTTAGCAAATAATGCTGTCTGATCTGTAGAGTATTTTGTTTTAATTGGCCGATGGTAATAAGCCAATGAAGTATAGGTAAATCTTCAAAGATATAAAGAAAAAGGCACCATAAAGTCATTGCCTGTAGTGATGTATTATCATGATATGTAGTAATAAAACACATGAACTATATATTCATGGTTCACATATTTGTTTTAAACTGCCCAGCAGGAATATAAGAAACTAGGTTTCCTCTTCCTTTACTTTCATTTTGAATATGAAAGGAAGTTTCATAGACACGGCAGATGTATACAGTAATAACGAACATCTGCTCTCAGGGCCAACTTTATGTGAGTTTGAGTACAAAAGTGTGTATATTTCCAAAAGAAATGTCATTAGAGTCTAAGGATAAGTCACATAAAATTTCATTTTACCCCTAAAGTTGTTAAGGGTAGCCCAGAAACAGAAACTCAGATAGCTAACTATTGTTGGGTTAGCATACTCACTTAAATTGAGTCAATATTTAAAACTCACAATATACTACCTAAAATTTGGGCTTAGTTGCTCAGAATACAGAAAAGGCATGCCCCCTAATGCCATCACGAAGCTGGTAATGAGAAGCAGCTATTATATGGGAAACACATTTGCTGTCTTGAAGGCTACTTTCTCTAACTTGCTCTTGTCATTCAAGTGACAAGTACTGTGTCCTCTGACCTGTCTGACCCTTGAAAGCATCTGAGATGTGGATTTATGCCAGAGAATGGAAGTGTTCCTGTCTTGAATCTCAAAAAGGTAAGTCTTATGATAGTAGTTTTTCTCTTAAATAAATGAAACAATTTTTTAAGTGTAAGTGTAATTTTGCTTCATTCTGTCCATTTTAGCTATCTGTTCATTCTAAATTTCACTGGCTTACTATTCCATCCTAGGAAATCAGTACTACTACACGTGAGTTGATCTACATAAAGTACTAGCATTAATAATAATGATGATAATAAATAGTTCAATAATACTTTTTGAAAATACATCTTATAAATATCCTTAAGTTTTCATAAAGACTACTAAAATATACCACAAAAAGTATCAATAATTTCTTTGTTTTCTAGATTTTTTGGCCTTTTAGTTAACAGAATTTCAGCATTGTAGTGATATTTTTATACTTTAACATGTTTATACACAAATGCACATTTCAAATAATTACCAGCTGCTAGCACCGCAAATTGAAGATTTATCTTAGTGCTTCATATTTACGACATTGTTCAATTTGTTTAGTATTTTAATAACAATATTGTATAGAATTCTGAACTTAATACATTTTCTTATGCCTATAAGCAAAATGTAGCTTTGAAATTTTCCTATAGAAAGCAATCCTGTTAGATTTAGCTTACCAAAAGTGTGCAAGTCTTCAAAAGGTATAGTTTTTCATATATCCCACACATAATATCACACATAATATTTTCATTCCTCTTCATATTTTGCTCTCAACATTACAATCACACTGTTTGACTTCTTGTAACCGGTGTCTGTACAACTGAAAAAGGCATGAGCAACAAAAATGTAGTAGTTGACTATAGCAGAGAACCAAGATATATTATGAGGAGTGTGTTCAGAAAATGGGATTGCCACAATATTAAAGAAAAAGTTTATTACAGATAATTGCTTGCTGTTTATGCTGTTTCTGTGGAAGTAGGATAAACAATTTGGGTTCCAGAGATTTATAACAGTGTTCATGATGATGTATGAAATCCCAAACTTGTAAGCTTTTTAAATCCACCTATAAATCATTTTATACATTTAATTTCTTCCTGTATAAATTTTATGGGAGCATATACAGCTGGAAAGTTTAAATTGCTACATGTTTTCTGAAGGAGGAGGTATCAGTTGAATTTTTTCCCCACATGTTTCCGATTTAATATATGACATAAATTCCTACAGTTCAGCTGTAAATAGTTTTAAAATATATACTGATTTATCACACAAACGTCTACAACACTGTAAGGCATATCCAGTACCTACTTCTAAGGCTGAACCACTTCAGCATACACTAAATGAGAGATCATTATTTATTTATTCCATGGTTTTTTTAAGAATCACAGTTACACTTCAGAGCAGTGCGTTGTTCTTATCAGCATTTCATCCAGGAGTGGATCAGGACTGACTTCCAACTGGTGGTGCTTGAACTGTTATGCTTACAGTGCTGTAAACAGCTAGATATAGAAAAAAAATGGTCCCGATTTACTAAAAACTTTTAGACAATTCTCCCTCACTGCTCCTCCAAAAAGAAGTCAGAGGACTCTAGGGTGCTGTAAAGGGTCCCAACTGAGCTTAAGGGTAAATAGTCCCAAAATAGAATTCATTACTGGTAACCTGAGGCATGTGAAAAAAAATTGAAGCCCAGGAAGTTACATTCTTTTTTGACAATGGTACAATTCCAAGGATTTTTGTTTCTTTGAA
This sequence comes from Ochotona princeps, assembly GCF_030435755.1. Taxonomy (NCBI): domain Eukaryota; kingdom Metazoa; phylum Chordata; class Mammalia; order Lagomorpha; family Ochotonidae; genus Ochotona; species Ochotona princeps. Next base: position 24,296,563 of record NC_080836.1, read on the forward strand.
ACAGCCTGACTCATTATCCGACTAGACATAAAACGGGCAAGTCCAGCACCAACACAGCATATAATTTAGCTCATGTCGGTTTGTTAATCGGGATGAGGAGGATGAAGAGATGGTGATAGACTTGATTGAGTACAGCATAGACACATCTGTTTTTCAAGCTGATATTTTACTGCCTTTTTGACTAAAACTATTAATAATCAGGGTAAGAGCTAAAATCAAATTTGAATTCCTTGGGAAACCCCATGAATTTAGCTCATCTTCCTAGGTAATGATTGCAGTATATGCAATTGAGTCCAGACAGACCTATAGAAATGGGACTTTGATTTATTTTGCCTGTGTCTTGTGTTTTCCCCAACAACAGAACCTGCTTTGGAAAATGCAATTTCCTTTTGGCACAATTTCAGCTCTTTATAGGTTATCTGTCTCCATTCATTTCTTCCATGTTTTCTCTTGGGAAACAGAGTTTTTGCAGTGTGAACATTTTAATATCTGAAGAGTATCATGTTTATTCACACAGACACAGAAGTTAGGAAAGTACAGACTAACTCTTGTATTGTGCTAGGGAGAAAAGTTATTATGTACAAATATTAAAATAACTCCATAGCAATTACATTGAAGATTGTTGAAAACAGTCAAGTATTCTAATCTGTGTTAGGTTTAGATAGGTAGGTTTAATCAAATGTCTCTATTGCAATGTAAATCTTTAATTTTAAAGTATATTTTGAGAATGATTTATAGCTTAAGAGATTTTTTTACTCTTTGCCTCGTTTTCTCACATACAAATCATTTATTTCATTTCAATGATATTGACCCAGTTCTTTCTAGAACTATGACATATGTTTTAAACATCAATAGATAATTCTATATCTTACAATATGAAGTAAAATTTATCTGAGTGCTTCATAAAAGTTGCAGAAATTTCTTTTAAAAGTAAGTAGTGCTTCTGTGAGAGGGCACATCTGTTTCTGTGTCCAGTTTTAAATATGCTTCCTAGAATTAGAAACTTGCCCAAGCCCAGAACTTCAGAAATTTGATTTTTTATATTCAGTGTCCTTTAACATGTTTTTTAAACATACTTTATATCATCTAGAAAATGAGAGGTTTTTAAGTTCCATTTGAATTGAATTAAAGGCAGCGGTAGTCTACTTTTAGAATATATCAAAATCAACAAGATGAATTATGCAGCCACAGGTTGCTGCTCCCAGACATGGAAAATCTGACTCACTAAATCTGGAAAGGGACCAAGGAAACTGCATCTTCATCCAGTCCCGAAGTGGTATTGAGGTAATTTTAAGGAACCACATTTAGGAATTGGTACTCTAAGAATTTGACTAAAGAGTTGTAAGACAACAGTTGCACAATTGTGAGATTAATGACAGGTAGATTTTCTTGATTTCACCAAAGATAACGCTTCCAGAAAATTTTTGAATATCCTCAGTATTGACAAATCCACCAACACAATATATCTTGAAGAGGATCTCACACATAGCAAGGTCTGATAGTAAAATCATGGAGTCACCTCTATGTGCTTAATATATGAGTAGAAAATGAAACTGAATTGAAAATAGGTAAATGGGTATATAGGTAAAAAAAAAAACAGACAACAGAATTTTCATATAACTGCTAAGTGTCTTGGGAATTCTAAAACAGTTTTAATGTTTTTAATATATTACCCCAAATGTCTTTATTACTGTAATCGAGGTTACTTGTTGAGGCATTCAAACATAAGTGTCCATCACTAACATGTTGCAGTTGTTGGTTATCAACTTTCATTTTAAAGCAATAATATTATGTTTATTGTTGTCAACAAAATACAACAGAAAGCATTAATCTTTTAGAATTTAATTACAGTTGGATTTTAATTCTACTCCTCATTGCTATATGGATGTATTGGATTTTTTCCCCCTACTTTGTGGAGTTTATGCATGAGGCAATGATATGCTACAGTACTAATGCTATTTTCTAATTGACAGCTTCAGTATCATCCTCTTACTTTTACATATAATAGAAGTTCTATGCTACTGAATTTTGACTTGCTTTAGCAAAAATACGATGGCTGTGGTAATCTGCTAATAAGATTATCAATTCAGCTAGCAGTAATAAGAGATACTACACCAAGAACAAAGAACTTTCTCTTTTTTTATTAATTATTTTGCATTATGTGACAGTTTCATAGGCTCTGGGAATCCCCCCATCCCTCCCCACGCCCCTCCCCCCTGGTGGATTCCTCCACCTTGATGCAGTATTACAGTTCAAATTCAATCAAGATTCTTTCCTTGCAAACATATACCAAGCATAGAGTCCAGCTACTTATTGTCCAGATGGGTTGAACAGTTTCTTGGGGAGACCATTTCTGGTCCGAAGTTAGAGCTGGTAGAATATCATCCCAGTCAATTAAGAGTCCTAATACAACATCAACAGCAATTTGCAATGTTATGGAATTGACATGGTTTTGAGTAACCAGTATGTTAAAAAAAAAAAAAACAGCAAGTCCTAACCACAACCTATGATTAGCTCATTGACATTTCAATTTTAGTTTATATTCAGGACCGGCTGCTATATACCTTAAAATGGCTATAAGGTATCATTCAGCTGTCTCGTGTCTATTTCATTTTAGTATTTTGCCATTTGTTGTGTTGAAGTATAATTTTGCTGATCTTGGCAGATTTTAGGGTAATCTAGATTGGCTTGTAACTCTAACAAGATATTTGTCGACATTTAAGGTGCAGAACACATTTTTTTGGGAGGGGGTGTGCAGGAAAATCCTCAACACCATGGTGAGGAGTAACTAATCTTAAGAACAAAGAACTTTCAAATGAAATTATCTTCTTAGAAAAGTAGCATGAATTCACCTATTTTTAACCCTGAATGATTTTGATAACAGACTATTTAGGATAGAGAATTTAACTGCAGACAGAACTGAATTCTAACAGAATGAGAGTCAGTTTTTAAATGCATAAAAATTATCTTTCAATAGGCAGTTTTATATCAATTCATAAAACATTTACTGAGCATATATATTGTAGCAGACCTTGAAAATACAAAGGTAGTTCTAGTATTCTGATCTAAATTTTAAAAATACATGTACATATATATATTACAATATAAAAGATAAGAGGCACATGCAAAGAAACCTTGAGAGATCAGTGATAATTTTAAGAATGAGAACTTTGTGTACCACGGCAGAGTATATCAGAGAAAGGATTATTGGTTGGTAGTAAAAGTTACATGCTTCACAATAGGAACACTCTGATCTCATTTTGAGGCAAGTGGCAGTTTCAGCAGGAGTTCTAGAAGGGCACTGTAGGGAGAAGAGACATGAAGATCTAGTCACAGTGCTGTGAAAGAAACACAAATGCTCAGGAAACTAAGACGGTGGGTGAGAAGAATGAGCAAGCGACACAGGAGTGTCAAGGTAGAAGTAGGGAACATACCAGGAGGTGCCTTTTCTGCTCTGCAAAGTCCTTTATAAGAAAATCCTTCAACACTGACTTAGGAAAAGCTTATTTCAAAAGATACCAGTACACAGAATACACTGAAGTGAAAGATAATGACCGTGGAGTGAACATGTCTAGGGAGAAGGTTTTTAAGAAACTATTTCAACAAGAATAAATGATTGATTTAATCCTCAAATGGTTGCAGCAGCTTGGGCTTAGAAGGACTGAGCCCAGGGCCCAGCAACACAATTCAGGTCTCCCACAATGAGTGACAAGGACTCAAGCACTGGGGCCATCTGCTGCCTTCCCAGATGTATCAGCAGATGTGAGACGTAAGCATCTCAAGCCATGGTTATCCGGATGCATCACAATACTTGTCCTATGGTTCCAAAATATTAAGAAACATGGCAGCAGATTACTGGCATCTGTACCCACATGGCAAAAGGGAAAGAAACTCCTGGCTCTTGGCTTAAACCTGGCCCACCTTGGCTGTTGGCAGCAATTTGAGAAATAAGCCACCAGAGAGAAAACCTCTGTCTCTGTCTCTGTCTCTGTCTCTGTCTCTGTCTCTCTCTCTCTCTCTCTATATATATATATATATATAATACATATATATTATACACACACATATATCTATCTATGTCTTTCTGTGAATACTGCCTTTCATGAACCAATGCCCATATGGGATCCAGGTGCTTGCAAGGTGAAGAGACAGCCATTGAGCCACCTTTCAAAAAACAATGAAATTAATCCTCAAAAAATAGATCAGTGCATGAAAGCCTAAGTGCTTGAGCCTCTGCCATCCCTATTGGAATCTGCTTGGAATTCCCGATTCTGGTTTGGGCTTAGCTCATGTCTGGACTCTGAAATCATTTGGAAATTGAACCAGTAGATGGGAAAATCTGGCTCTTTCTCCCTGCCCCTCTTCATTATCACTCTGCCCCTCAAATACTTCGAATAAGTAAATAAATAATTTAAAACAGTTAAATGTACTTCAATGGTAACCCATCAACAGTGCATCTGTCCACAATGATTACTAAATTCAACCTAAATTTAATGACAATTACCACATATCAATTCCTGTCAGGACAGCAGTGGTATAAGTAAGTGTGACACCAGACATCATGGAAGTTACAGTGTAATACAAGGGAATATTTAATTAAAAAAATGATAGTGAATTTTTTTTATTAGGACAAGCTCAAGGTATAGACTATGTGCACAGACTGAGTCCCTAACCTACCTTGGGGGTGAGCAGAAAATCCTTCTAGGGAAAACAACTTCTCAGGTAAAATCTTAAAGACACTTTAATGACTAATTCAATAGTAAGGAAAATAATGGACAGATTGAGAACCAGCTGTGAAGTCTCAGAATTGAAGGCGATCACAGCATGATTAGGTATTTAAATCTGTGTTACTGGAAAGTAGCATGAAACATTAAATTGGAATTGAAAGTCTCACTCAATGGAAAGATAAGGTGCCACTCATGCTGGTGACCACCTTGCCCTGAGATGCCATTTCTCTTCAAATCTCTGGTTCCACAATCTCCTCCTCTTCCTTCTAATTGTCTATGTTTTCATTTTCATTCCTATTTGTCACTCTTCCTCCTTCTCAGAGTGCCCAAATCAGTCTTCTGTCAATCCTGTGCACCTAGAGAACCTCACTCATTCCCTGGCTTTCCTTGGCATCTCCATCTCCAACATGTAAGTCACCCTTGTATTTATCTCCAGCCCATACTTGTCTTTCAAGTTTCAGATGTGATTATCTAACTCCCATCATGGCAACTTGCTTGAAAGTTCTCTCACCTTAAGCTGATCATAAGCAGAAAGGAAAAGTTCATCTTTTTTTGCTTAACCTCTTAAGCTCATGACAGAGAACATTCAACCATTCAACCAAACCTGAATCTCTAATAGTTCCTACGAACTCCACAGTTCAGTGTTCTCAGTTTAGTATCCAAGACTAATGGCCTACAGTGAAAGTAGTTTATGTATTTGTCCCTCTGCTTTTCTGCTCTCCCCTTTCTAGCCAGGTCTTTTATAGACAGGGATTTTAACTTCAGTTCTGAAGCAAAAATTTTATCTAAAATGATGGTTCTTTCTTTGATAATAGTCTAGTGATGTGCTTAAAAAAACAGACTAGCTCTTTGGGGATGGGAGAGAGTACAACCAAGGAGGTAGTGTCTTTATGCCTGTTGTGAGAAGGGCCAATCCTGAAAAGGAGTTAGGACCTTGTATGCAGAGTATAAAAGCAAGAGGTTACTCTTGGTGCTTGAACAAATTGGAGAAGATAATGAGATTAGAGACTTGACATTAGAAGTTCCTCTAAACACACATATTTGGTCTTAGTCTCAAACTAGTCTACCAATTAAGCCATTAAGGAAGTCACATTACTATGTTACCATAGCCCCTTGAGTATATGCACTGTGCATATGTTTTCTCAGAGTTACCTCAAAAGGATGAGTCACTTGTGTTGTAACTCCAATATTGGGGAAAAGAGGCCTAATTTCCACATTTTCGTCATACATTCTCAGTTTCAGTACACTCAGTTTTGTCAACGAGTTCTGTTTAAGGTTCTACAAAATAGGGATAGAATAATTATGTGAACCTGAAATGTGGCAGCAAGGATGTCTTATTCTAGGAACGCTCTTGAAAATATCATCTATTAAAGTGAGTTATTGTGCTTTTATTTCCAGTTTCTGAGACTGCTCTACAAAATAAATGGGCCTCAGTGTCTTAGATGAATAAATTTGGTTATGGACCGATAAGGGGAGTTTCCTAATGCAAGAGAAGTGAGGTTATAAAAATATTTTTATCCTCTAATTTGAAGGCCCATATATTATCAGTCTTGAAATATTTATGTTCCCCTAGTAGCTGAGTGACCCAACCATCTGTCACTGAATAAAGTCCTGGAATAGTAATAGACCTACACTGATACAAGAGAACAGGGAAGTGTAAAGGTTTTTAGCCAAGGCATGGTTTCCACTTGAATTTTGGAAAGCTAAAAGTTTTATAATGTGCTATATCCATTTCTCTGTCATTTTCTATCTATATCTGCCTATCATCTTTCCTTCTATTTAGATTAGTATATAACCTTTAGTAACTCAGATTAAAATAAAATTTTGATTTTGCCAATTTCATATCCATACCTCTTGACCTACCTAAGTCACCTAATTATGTAACTTTCTGTTTATGTTTTATGTTAAGTGGTAGATGATTTCAGATATAAACTACTAATTTATGATAAATAATAAATATTTTCCTCTCTGTGTTACTTAGTTTAAATTCTGTATAAATCAGAAGAGTAATTCTGTTTGGTGGAAAAAATTTTTTAAAATTTTTAAAAATTTAAGGATCACATCTGTTTAACAGCCCTCCCATCAATATCTAAGGATATTGATGGGGAGTGCATACTTGTTTTCTTGAACTATCTGGGTCATCAATGTTCTATGCTTTATGCACTCAACCAAATATTAAGTTTGGTGCCTTGTTGTGTTATCTGTGATAAGTCTTATTGAGAGGTAGAATACAGAGGTATCTGGATTTGAGAAGAAATAAGCTTTTCTTTGGGTAAAATATATGAACTAAATAATGATCAATATAAAAGAAAACATAAAGAAGTTAATAACTTAAGTAGTTTTTACACCACTAAAATTTCATCAAAATAATACCATACTAGATTAGACAATTTATTTTCACTAGTATGGCCCAAACCCAGAGTAAAGAAGAAGCTGCATCATAATCTTATTCTCTATTTCTACTCAGTTTATAGAAATGCAGCAGACTACTTTTTGCATTTTAACTAGAACAGTCCTGCTGAGAAGACACTTACCAGACTGGGATTTCATCTTTCATACAGACCCCCAACACTCTGAATCAATAATGCATACATTACTTCAGTGTGGATAGGATGATCCTTCACCTCTAAGGCCACCTCTCCATGAAGTCATTGTCACTACACTTGCAGTCATGCTCTTCTAATTTTTTTATAAGGTTGGCACAGTTTTATTTTTAATAGCCACTTGATCATCGCAGAGATTAACAAGTCATGTTGGAGATATTAGTCAAAAGCCCAGGAATTCATTGTGAGATCTTTATGTCCCCCCAAACTGTGCAGAGACACGTTGGTGGGTATTTTCATGCTGCTCTCTAAATTAGATGCGGGAATTGGAAGGGTATGTTTATTAGGTAGGAACCTATTCGTTTTTAATCAAGTCTGGAGAGATTCAAACACAGCTATCCACCAATCTTTAGCTTTCACTGACAGTAATGGATCTACAGTCCTCCCTGTGGCATTGCTCACAGTGAAGTCCCGTTGTTTTCTTTTATCTTAAGGCTATAGGATGATCTAGGATACCTGTGACTAACTGTGGCAGAGGCAGAGCTTTTGAACTAATAATTGAAGCCACATTGATGCAGAAAAAGGATAAGATGTATTATGGATATGCTAGTGACTCTTTCAGACAGCTACGATTACCATCAATAAACTATGAGATAAATTGACCTCACCTCAGCAAAGCACCACTCTTTCAAGATTCACAACCAAATGAGAATCCTCAGAACCTTCTCACTGCCACTGAGCCTAAATCTATTTCAACTCCTAACATACACCAATGCTTCAATAACTACTACATTCCAGGGTTGGGAAACTACAGGTTGTGGAACAAGTGTAGTCTTCCACCTATTGTCAACAACACTGTATTGGAACACAGCCACACTCACTGGTGTATGCCTCTCTGCTTGGCTGCTTTCATGCTAAAACAGAAGAACCCAGTAGCTGAAACAGAGAATAAATGCACAGCAAACTGTAAAATGTATTTATATTTTTTGTTACAAAGGTATTAGTACCAAGAAAATGACTATATCAAGAAAATAAAATGTTTCTGGAATTGTGACTTTTAAGCTTCTTCTTAATGAAGTGTATTCATCTGTAAATGCCACAGATATGTGTACATTTATGTCTCTAATGTCTTAAAACTGGTAATACATATTTTCATTTAAACAAATTTTCTTGTGATTCTCGCAAAGGCGTACGCAAAATGACTTAGTCTTAACTTGATTATTTAACATTTGATTTTTCATTAGAAAGTGCAAAATTTTGTACTGTTCTAGAAATATTAGAAAGCATACCAGTAAATGAGCACTTATCCTAGAAATAAGCAAGCTCTGGCTTTAAAGCCTAAAGACATAAAATCCTTTGTTTTTAGCTGGGATTTTGTTCACTTGATTTTTTACACCAGAGGTAAAATGAAGGACAAACAACCCTATTTTACTGGAAGTCGCTGTCTTTCCGCAAAGATGAATTTTATAATGAAAGACTGAAGTAGACTTTTCCCAGGTGGCTTTCTCACCCTTCAGGAAATCATTATCATCTTCACAATTTCTGTCTCTATCTTTAGATTTGTCATTGCCATCCAAAACATTGTCTGTGAATGTGACATCAATGGGACAATAAAGATAAGGTACCTCCTTGTCAGCTTGTACCTGTTAAACAATTTCACAAGACGTTCAATGCCATTAAAATATGTGATGGGATATTTTGGCAAAGACTAAATTGTAGAAATGTTCTATAGTGTGATAAGGCAATATTTTTTGTTTGAAATGTATAAAATAGTTATATATAAAGAATAAAATATAAATTTTTTCCTTTAATAAATCTATTGGCATTTATATGTAGAATTACAACAATAAAATGCATTGAAATGCTTACAGTTTGTAAATTTGTCACAGAACCATATGTAGTCACAATTTATTGATTGAATTATACTCTGATTTATAGATAAATAAATGGGGCCAAATTTACAAGGGAAATGATAAAATAAAAATCCTCTGTAATGTCATTTTACAGATTGACTTGCTCAGTAATGAGCTGGCTTTGCCAACTCCTGCTACTGCATGGACAATAATCCTTCATGGATAGAGATAGGAATCTGAAATAATAAATTGTTAATCATAATTTCTCTACATGTACAGAAAAGATCCTCATTAAACATATCTCACATAATTGTTGTCAGTAAAATAATTAAATTCAAGTGGTAGGATGATGCTTGATATATATAAATGGCACAAAATAGATACTACTTTTAGCTTTTTTATTAGTCTTTTGAAGTGGTTATTGGAAAAAAACACAAGATGAAAAGTGCAGCTGAAGTTTTTTTAATATTTCCATAAAAATCTAAAATTTGTATGAATAGAGTACCAAAATATTGAAGAATTTCATCTAAACATTTAAGCATTATGTACAAACTACAGTAATATATGTATAAATAGTTATGCAAATGTAGATAATATATGCATATTTGGAGTTGTCAGTACAGCTCATCAAAGAAAACTGCCTAATATAAAATCATATGTATGGTAATCATTTTCCTCTTTTGTAATCTGCACAAGATCCCATAAAAGACTATTTTTATTACTATTTAAACAAGTGATTAAATTTGGTCTGCTCAGTGAGCAAGATTTCACAAACATTCTTTTATACTGCTGGATTTTGTTGCATAGCATTTAAAATGTTTTGTATGTTTCTTCTTATCTGAATACAGTATGTTCTTGAATAATGTTCATTTGTCAGGAGAACTGTGAGAAATAAACTATGTGGATACTGTCTGTTTATAATAAAAAAAGAAATCACAAAAAATAAGTAACTATCAGTACTTAAAAATTATTCAGGAGCTCAAATATATAAAGTAATATTCTTTGTATCACTGATATACACAGATTAATACATGCTAACAATCTTAAACATGTTGATAGTTACACATACAATAAATGCTACTAAAAATTGTATCTTTACTTTTACAATGAAAGATCAGCATATTTAAAGTACATATTTTTGTTATCTGTATTTTTCAAGTTTACAAAATGAGACAAAAAATTTTTTTGGTAATTTCTGAGAACAAAGAAACAACTATAAAGAAAATTCGTACTTTCCTTTTTGTTTATTTAAGAGGCAGACAGATAGACCTCATACCCACTGACTCATTTTATAGATGCTCTTAGCCTGAAATTGGGTCAGGGACAAAGGTGGGATCAGAAAACTCGATCCAGGTCTCCCATGAGTGACAACAAATCACCTACTTGAGCCACAACTACCCCCATTTGTAGTCTATATTAGCAGTAGTAGCAGCTACATCAACAATGTGGGGTGCAAACCTCTTAACTAATGTCTTATGAACTAGACAACATGCCAACTCCAAAAATCCATCATTTGAAACTTAGCAGTGTAATATTAAATCTGTATAGTTCAATCTGCTAGCTCAATTATAGATGTCAATTATATACTTTTAACCAATAACTATAACATTACTTACACATCTATTATAAATTTTAAAGGTTTATTTGATTTTCAAACAAGCTCACCAAAAATAACTCCCAAGAATATTGTCAGTAAAATGGCATGATAGGATGCTCTAACTCCTCATCACTTCTCCTCATGCAAAAACTAAACAACAAATAAAACATAAAAAAATTTCAAAAAAGCAAACAAATTGAGACATAAAGACAACTGTATGATCAACGGGATAGATTATAGTATTCAGGAGTAAACCATTGTATTCATGATCAAATGACTTCTACAAAGACTTTAAGGCCCATATAGCATGTGCAGTTCTTTCAACAGTGGTAAGAAAACTGAGTATTCACATACCAGAGAATACAAGATTGAAAAATATTACTTACAAGAAATACAGAAAAAAAATATTTATGATACCATGTTTGGAATGGTATGCGAAATCTGTAGCATAAACATCAGAATAAAAATTGGACTTTATAAAAAATTTTAAAAAATATTTTTTGAAGAGATTTTTGGTGTAGCAGTTAAAGTGCTACTTTGGATGCCTGCAAAGCATATCATAGTGCTTGTTTTGATTCTTGGTTACTTGTCTTCTGATATAGCTCCCTGCTACTGTGCGTCCTACAGGGCTTCAGGAAATGGCTCAAGAACACAAGTCTCTGCTGTTTATGTGCGAGGTCCAGGTTCAGGTTGACACTGTGACATAGCAGGTAAACACAGCCTCTGCACTGGCATTCCATATGGATCCCAGTTTGAATTCTGGCTGATTCAGTCTCAATCCAGCTCACTACTAATGGCCTGGCAAAGCAGTGGAGAATGACCCAAGTGCTTCAGCCCCTGAACAATGTGAAAGAAAAGGAAAATGCTCCTGTCTTTGGATCAACCCAGCTCCAGAGTTTGCAGACATTTGTGGAGTGAACCAGCAAGTGCAAGATTTTCTGTCTCTCCCCCTCTGCAGTTTCACCTTTCATATAAATAAATTTTAAAAAGAATTTCAGGGACATGGCACATATGAAATAAGCTTCAAGCATTATTCTTTCAAGTATATAGACATGAAAATAAAAAAAAACTTCATACCATTAATATTTCCATTATCAATAAAAAGGAACTAGCACAGATGTAAAAAAGCTGCCACTCTGAACATTACTAGTAGGACTAAAAGATAGCTTAGCAGCTATGGAAAGCAATACAGCAATGCCTCAAACATTAAATCTGGATTGAAAGCTTATATTTATTGTTATATACCCCTAGAGCACTAGGGAAAAAAGAACTCCAAAAGATACGTAAAATAATGTACTTACAAGAATTATTCACAATAACCAAAAAGTAAAAACAACCAACAAATCGGGTTTTTGGAAAAAACAAAATTGAACCGAAATTTAAGCTGGTGAAAAAAACTGAAAGCTGTGTGCATGACTGGTCTTCAAAAGTTCATGAAAAAGTGTTAGGAGAAAACTAATCTTGGGCCCGCGTGATAGCGTAATGGTTAAGGTCCTCACCTTGGATGCACAGGGATCCCATATGGGTGCTGGTTCTAATCCCAGCAGCTCTACTTCCCATCCAGCTCCCTGCTTGTGGCCTGAAAAAGCAGTCGAGGATGGCAGCCTTGGGACCCTGCACCTGCGTGGGAGACCCAGAAAGAAGTTCCTGGCTCCTGGCTTCAGATCAGCACAGCACCAGCCGCTGCGGCCACTTGGGGAGTGAATCACTGGACAGAAGATCTTCCTCTCTCCGTACATCTGCCTTTCCAATAAAATAAATATATCTTAAAAAAAAAAAAAAAGAAAACTAATCTCAATATAAATGAACCTCGAAGACATGACGCTCAGTGCCATATGCTGGGCACAAATGACAGTGTGATTGCATTTAAAAGTACCAACAGATTCAGAAAGCAAATCATGAAGTTGTCATATAATCAACACTGATTCCTGGTATGAGATGATAAAACAGTTCTGTAAATGATTATACAACAATACTCGTGTATTTAGTAATCCTGAAGTATGCATTTGAACATGGTTAAATGGGAAACTATTATGCACAGTTTTACTGCCGTTAAAACAAAGTAAACTTCCTGATACTTTGCTCTAGACAATATGTCACTTCTGTTGATATTTTTTAGCTAGACATGTAAAACTGCTAAAAAAAATACTCCTAGTACCCAAGTGACCCATGTATATTCATTTAATTTTATGAAAAGCAAGGAAGGGAAACAGCATTCAGTCAGCAAAAGAGGTAGCGCCATGCTTTTCAACCTGCAAATTTTAAGCCTTTCCACTGCAAAAAAAAAAAAAAATCTCAGTTGTAGACATGAGGTTAAGACAGATGAAAACTCCTTCAATCAACAGTACACATCCTTCCTACTGCTTACTCATTCACCCTGTATGGATAGTTGACAAGTTGCATCCTGTCACATGATTCTAGTCTGATTAATCTATTCAGAGTATTGACAAAAATATGCTACCACAAAAACTACGGCATGAAGCTGGAGACATTCCGCAGCATCCAACTCACTTAAACACAGATAATATTAGAAGACAAATCCACAGTCATATTTACAATCTCTGGGTCAGAGGTTTGATTTCCTAGCAGCTGTTCACCCGGTATTTGCAGATGTTATTCCAGATTTTGACTCTGCCATAGGTTGTACCCTCCAATTATAGCACTAAACTCTAATTATAGCCCTTAAAAGATTATTTCACGCTTGATTTTGTAATTATGTCTTAAAAAGTTTTCATTTTTCAGTTAAAATAGCACACAAATAAAAAAGGCTTTGTAAAGTGGACAGGTGCTCCGTGATTGTGCTGTTTGCTAACCAGATGCATTTTAGGTAGGCAACCACAATGAATGATGAGCTGAACAAGAGTGTGTCAGAGAAGACAGCAAAACAACTCGTGGGGTTCATTTTGATGACTCACAGCATTATGGAATGTAAAGAGGCAGGGGTGGCATAGCTTAAGCTTCAATACTAGACATCAGCTAAACGTAGGCTGCTTTGCAATTCTGAAGAAGGCCCTAAGAAGCTCACCTGCCCTTGACAGAGTACCTGCATGAGATGGCTAGCTTACCAAACCCTGATACTCTTGCAATATCTGCAGGTAACAGGAAAATCAGGGAAACGATTTCTAGAACTAGGGCACAAGCCAAAAAGAAGTGAGTCAGTAAGACAATGATTAATAAACTATCTTGCTTTCATATTCCAAATTTTCTTTAGGAAAAAAATTTACTTTTCTATGATAAAGTCAAGAATGATTCTTTTAAAAAATCCAAATAACAGAAATATATGATACTTTCAGAAAAAAAAATCTCATCAGTATGTGACCCTTTTTTGGCTTATCTTATTCTCCCTAAATTTAGCTGCACAATGCATTTGTGAGGGTGTGTGTGTGCGTATCTACATGTACACACATGTGCATAATAAGGAAGCTTATGCTTGTGTTTCTTCTAGAAACACTCTCATTAGCTCCCTGGGGTATGTAACAAATATGACTAAGAGGGACCATTAAAATAATGAACACTAGCTTTTTCATACATTGTTAATTTTGGTAAATGATGCTATGCTGCAATAAGATAGTGTTCCAAAATTTCAATGGGTTGACAAAATAGAAGTTTATTTCTCACTCAGATTTGGTGTAAAAGGCACATTAGTAGAGAACTTTGCTCCATAAGGTTATTCTGGCAGCCATGACTGACAGACATTTTGCTCTTTGTAGTAATACCATAAAGAACACACAACATCATCGTTTACTCTTCCACCAACAAGTGGCAACCTTCATTTTTCCATTGTAGCTTGTTTTCTGTGTTGCGTCACTGTCTGGTCTGGGTGTTGAAGTGATGTCGGCCCTGTAGAAAGAGTTTGGAAGGACTGCCTCTCTTCATTCTTTTGAATAGTTTATAAAGAATCAGCCTGTTCTACTCGGAATACTTTGTAGAATTCAGCAGTGAAGCTGCTTGGGCCTGGGCTTTTCTTTGTTTGGGTGGGGGGGGGGATTTAATTACTAATTCAATCTCTGCCTCAGGGTTACTTAGATTTTCTGGTGCCTCATGACTTAGTTTTTTTATAAGGAATCTATTTCTTGGAAGTCTTCTGATTTGTTGTAGTATAGTTGTTCTATGGAATATTTATTGTCTATGCAAGAAAATACAATATTACTTTTTTTAAAAGAATGATTTAATTAATTTGAAAGAGTTAAAGATACACACACACACAGAGAAAGATTTCCCACCCAGTGTTTCACTCCCCAGATGGTCACAATAATCAGAGTTAGGCATGGAGCTTCGTTCATGTCTCCCACATGGGTGGCGGGGGTCCACACATTTGAGCTATCTTCTGATGCTTTGTCCAGGCCATTGTAGGAAACTGGATCTGAAGTGGCACAGTCAGGACTTGAACCAGCATTCATATTAGGATGATGACATAACAGGTGCCAGCTTTACATTCTAAGCCACAATACTGGACACAACATTTAACTTCTGAAGATAAGGTATCTTATATTTTTCAGGCAATAACTAAGACAAACTATTTATTATTATTTTCTTTCACTACTTTTGAAGACAGATGGCAAATGGTGTTTTGACTCATGAACGACACAGATTTGAAAGAACTGATAAATACCTATTTTTTTAGATTTATTTATTTTTGTTGGAAAGGCAGATGTACAGAGAGGAGGAAGCTCTTCCACCTGATGGCTCACTCCTCAAGTGGCCACAATAGCAGGAGCTGAGCCAATCCGAAGCCCTGAGTTTCTTTCAGGTCTCCCACGCGGGTGTAGGGTCCCAAGGCCCTGGGCCATCCTCAACTGCTTTCCCAGGCCACAAGCAGGTAGCTGGATGGGGCTGCCAGGTTAGAACCAGCGCCTATATGGGAACCCAGCATGTTCTAGGCGAGAACTTTAACCACTACGCTATCGTGCCGGGCCTGATAAATATTTTTATAGTATTGTAATTGTCTTTTTAAATAGCCATATAACAAATTCTCACATTCTCAATGTATAGGGAATATAATCTTGAACTGAGAAGAAACTCATACCTTGAGAGTCACATGCCAAAGGAGTGATGATTTAGACCTCTTATCACATGGAACATATTTCCAGAATCATTGTCATGCATGTGTTACCTGTCTTCAAGTTCTCTGTGTGTTCACTGTGTTCCTCAATGAGTTGACTTGCTTCCATGAAACTTACTTGCTGATTGTTGCACAAAGAGAAAGTATGTACAAGCTGACAAGGCAAGGCAATCCACATGTATTTATGACTATCTAGAATAAATGCAAGCACATAAATCAATCTGTTTAATAAAACACATATTCCTCTAAAAGAAAAAGTGGTCAATAAAATGTTACTTATTCCAACAATGGAATAGATGGTATTCATAATATTAATGAGGTATGCATTGCTGAGTGGAAAAATAGTTGGCAAAACAACTGTGTGGTTCTACATTTATAAAGAGATATGTATCAGTGTGTGTATATATACCCATGTTTACATTTAGAACATAATATGTACATATATAACAAACATGCAAATGTAATGTGAAGTAGAATGTGGTGATTCAAATAGTATCATGAATTTGAGTATTCTGTTGGAAAGTCTCAATTAACATTTTAATGAGGGCAAACAAATAAAATTAATTCGTTTTGTATCTCCAAAGAACTAACAGGAAAAGCACTACACAACGTCACAAGTAATATGTGAGTGCAGTGGAACAGGTTAAATCTCAGTGAGAGTTTAAAATAACCAGAAACATGAGAGCACTAGTGTGACATACAACCAAGGGAAAGACTCTATCAGATTGTTGAGAACACCTGGCAAAGCAGAACATTTGCCACAGTCTTCAAGAGTCTGCTATGAAAACCTTATCATTTCTGAAGACATACCAATAACTTAATGAAAAAAAAAACAATCTAAAGCCAGGAATTTCACTGAGAAATAATACACTGACGAAGTGTCTTGAGCACCTGAGACTGAGACGTGTTGGATATATCCTAATTTTCCAATTTATCTGAAGTCCTTCCACTTTAAGGGAAATTTCCTTTTTAAGAAGTTCATGATGAGGCCTGGCGCGATAGCCTAGTGGTTAAAGTCCTCGCCTTGCATGCCCAAGATCCATATGGGTGTGGATTCTTATCCTGGCGGCCCTGCTTCCCATCCAGCTCCCTGCTTGTGGCCTGGGAAAGCAGTTGAGGACGGCCCAAAGCCTTGGGACCCTGCACCCGCGTGGAAGACGTGGAAGAGCTCCTGGCTTCAGATCGGCTCAGTTTCAGCCATTGCGGCCACTTGGGGAGTGAATCATCAGAGGGAAGATCTTTCTCTCTGTCTCTCCTCCTCTGCATATCTGCCTTTCCAATAAAAATAAAATAAACCTTTAAAAAAAAAGTTCATAATGAAAGCAATACTTTCAAATTGCAGTTTTCCCTGATATCTATCAATGTTTTACTCTTCTACCACAGTACTTTTCAATATCAGTTCTATTTCTGAATTCTGTGTTATTTCTTAATTATGTAGGCACAATAAAATCCATTGCCCCTACCTTCCCAAATAACAGTAATGTGTATTAAGTAGTATCTGTAAACTTTTTTTCACATCTTCCTCATGGTTTTTAAGACAACACTGTATACAATGCTTTTTTTCTGTATATCTGTAAAGAAAATACAATTCTGATTTCATATGATTGAGCAGCAGGAATAAATGAGCTTTCATATTGGGTGCCATGAAAATTATGATTTTATTTTTCACTATAACAATCACTAGAATTTTCACGCAATTAGAAATCTAATTATTTATTATTTAAAAGTCTAATACCAAGGACTATCAGTATGGGCACCAAGTACTACATCCCAACAGAGAAGGAGAACACGGGGAATTGGAGTGCCTTCGGAGGCCGAGAACTCCGAGGTCACCCAGCCCCATCTGGATATACCACATGGGATGGAAGAGGCCCAAATCCTTCCTCTCAGGACCCAAGGTCATCGGAACAACAGCCAGTAGCCCTGAGAGATCTGCAGAAATAGAAGAACAGCAAACTTCCTTTGGGACTAGGGAGAGGAGCTTCTTCTGGTCCTTGCTTGGTTCCAACTTTGGATCCCCACCCTTGATGCAATGACCATCAGGATAGCCCCGGAGCCCCCCCCCACCCTAAAAAAATAGAAAAGATAGTCAGAGCAATACAAGGAAAACTTAGAAACAAACAGGGTACAATCAGCATGGATCCACATATACCTTACTAGATAGGACACAAAGATTAGTTACCCCTCACCAGAGGATGGAGGATTTCTCTGTACACCCCTCCTAAAACTGTTCTGTACCTCAACTGTTAACAAAGGCCTTGTTAGAGTTATAACCCAGTGCACATTATCCTAAAATCTACCAAGTTCAGCAAAATTATGCATCAACACAATAAACTGCTGAATACTGAAATGAAAACAGACACGAGATAGCTGAATAGTACCCTATAGCCGCTTTAAGATGTACAGCAGCCGGTTCTGTGTACAAACAAAAATTGAAGGGTCAATGAAGTAGTTACAGGATGTGGTTAAGAACTTGCACTGTTATAACATATTGATTACTCAGTACCATGTCAATTAATTCCATAGTGTTGGAAATTTTTGTTGATACTATGCTGGAGCTTCTAATTGATCAGGATGATATTCTGCCAGCTCTGCCTTCAGACCAGAGATGGTCTCCCCAAGAAACTGTTGAATTTATCTGGACAATAAGATGCTGGACTCTATGCTTGGTATATGTTTGCAACGAAAGAATCTCGACTTAATTTGAACTGTAATACTGCAACAAGGTGGAGGAATCCACTATGGGGGGAGGGGATGGGGAGGGGATGGGGCAATCCCAGAGCCTATGAAACTGTGTCACATAATGCAATGTAATAAATAATTTTTTAAAAAAAACTCTAATAGCATTAGCATATTCATCTGAATATATTTACATTTTTCAACGTGTCATTTTAATTTGCACAAATCAAGCCTAGATAAAATTTACTAAGGAACGTTTGCAATAAGATAATTATGTCTAGAAAATTCTAAATGTTTCCATTCAATTCTGAGATTTTGAAAAAAGTATTGCATGTGATTTTAACTTTGTTTTTCTTGTTTATTTCCACTAGAAAGTCGTTATAGTTTCCTATCAATGGCAGAAAAATATAACTACCACTATATATTTGCAGAAAGTTATAGTGTAATTAAATAAAATGGAAGTACATTTTTTTTTCCTAAAGCTTAAAATGCTCATAAGACAGATTTATAATTCTGCTAAGGTAATGATCAGAATCAAAGCAATGCAAATTGCTGAGGGCTTTATGTATGCAAATGTCAGTTCCTTACAAATGAATGGAAACCACAAATGAGAAGCAAATAGTTTTAACTCCACTAACTCTTACTCACTTTTAATAACATAATGTAATTTATTGTCTTGGAATTCAGCTCTTAAAAACATATTTAGCAGCCCATACTTTCACTTCCTATTATACTTTGTTACTCTGATTGCTGCCAGATTCAATACTCCCCTTGAGAATAACTGCTCAAAAGAATCACAATGAGATTAGGGTAATTGTACCTAATGGCTCCACAATGATCTGAATTATATCTCTGAGGCAATTTTGCTCTTTGATGCTGGATTTCAATAGCATTTCTTTGGCTCCTAACAGGAATAGTTTTAAAGTGCTTACATTTTCCCACAAGATCTACTGACCTCTAAGTCCAGTTATGGAAGAAGAAGAAAAAAAGCAGTTTCTAACTTTTAACTGCTTAAGACACTGTAAAAGATTTTTGAGGAAAAGTAATCAGCAGTAAAGAAAAAATACCTAATGAGGCTTAGTTTTAAAAATTCTTTATTTCCTAACTGATGTACCTGGTAAAACTTAGTAGTGTTCAATGGAAAATAAGAATGCTTTTTTAAGTCTCTGGACCCACCTCTTATTTCATTTTTATCTGCACTGCCTCAGCATGGTATTAATCCTCTGTGTTAACATGTGCTTTGCATTTACTGTTTCTTTAACTAATGAATCCTAAATGAGTTATCATTTTGTCATCTCTGTTGTGATCCTGTAGGTATATAAGAGAATCAGTCCTCACTCGTTTTTTAAGTGGCCACTCTATTAATTCTTTTTGGCTGAAATACAATGTTATACAGATACATTTCATTCTCTTGTCTCTGCTAGTTTTTCCAGATGCTGCTGTTCTGTCATAAATTTTCATTCTAAGCTGGTTTTTTTCCTTTTTTTTTTAATGTTCTGTGTCCTGATATTTGTTCACAAATATGCTATTGGCAAAGCTCTGTGGATTCTTTCCTCAGCTTAATATAGAAATAAAAAGCCAGGAATCAGCCGCAGACAGAGTTTTGTTTACAAAATGAACAAGTGAAGATGAAAAGGAGGAGCAAGGGGCAAGTCCCTCCTGAGAGAGAGCCGGGAGAGTGTCTTCTGACAGAAGAGAGACAATGAAGTTTCAAGAAGTTCCTTGGGTTTTTCAGGTTTCCCTGACTCCTCCTTCTCAGATCTTCCCGTAGGTGGTATCTAGCCAACTGGGAAATGGGGGGACAATTCCTGTATAGTGGCTTGAAGGCATCATTGGGCAACTGTCAAGGATAAATTTCCCCCAAACAGTGCAAACGTGGGGCAGTGAGGTAGCAGCTCAGGGAGAAGGGCCTGGCGAGGATTCTCACTGGTCACAGGATTTCAGCAGGCATGGACCGTGTTAAAACATGGTCCTTACCACCAAATAAACTGGATAAATACAAAATTAGACTCAAATGAGTGGAATTTAAATCTTAATCAAATCAAAGCCTACTGAAGGAAAGAAAATAACCCAAAAGTATGAAAAATAAATACAAATGCATTTATGTAGAGTGAAAACAAATACAAAAGAGAGAGAGAGAGAGAGGGAGGGAGACAGAGCTCCACAGAAGAGATGAAGGTGGCATACATTCCAGGCAGTATTTCCTCAGGATTTCCCACATATTTCTGAGACTGTCTACCAGTGTTCCATGGAACCATTATTGCAAAAAACAAGTTCTTCTTGTTGCTGGAGGAGTATCCATCATGGATGGTAGGCTTATTCTTAGAGAGTATGTCTACTTTCAGACAACTGGAAATTTCACCAAACCCAAACACTCAACATTCCTGAGCTGAATTTTTAAAACTCTTTAGTCATACAACAAAAATAAGACACAGAAGGACTGCAATATTATAGAAGTTCCTGTAGACACACCAGTAAATTTATCAGATTAGAGAAAAAGTCTTACTTTCATAAATTGGGCAAACAAATGTGACATCTGAATATATTTGTAAGGCTTATTTCAACGTGTGAGAAATGATGTATACAAATTTGTTTTATATATACATGCCTATAAGTATACACCATGTTTTAAGTAGTTGCATTTCAACATTATTTGTATTATCTCATTTCATTTTCTCAACTTGGACATTCTGAAATTATTTTTATTTTAATTATAACAAATCAAAAACTTTGTCAAGTTACACGATCCTTAAAATTTTATAAATGGTAACCAACTAAACCAGGGATTGAGCCAAATATCTCTCTAAAGGCTATCGATATTAAGTTCTTTATAAAGGTGAATTGCAAAAATTACGTGATTTGGCAGCTGATGGCTTCATAAAAACAACAAAGCAACAACAGCGAAAAACGTAAATTCTAAACCTGTCACCAATAGTCTCAGGTGATTCTGATATTAGGGGTAATAAGATCAATACACAGGGAAACATTGATTTGCATCACATTAATCAAATCCTCTCTAATCCTGTAACGTTCACCAGAATAAAAAATTACTCACCTACGTGTTTGGAAACTTCCACTGATAAACCTGATGTAAGATAAAAATTAATCATCACAACTTAGTTCAA
Organism: Ochotona princeps; assembly: GCF_030435755.1. Taxonomy (NCBI): domain Eukaryota; kingdom Metazoa; phylum Chordata; class Mammalia; order Lagomorpha; family Ochotonidae; genus Ochotona; species Ochotona princeps. The sequence continues at coordinate 24,318,149 of NC_080836.1, forward strand.
CTATGGAAAAAAGGCATATATTTATGTATATTTATGTATGATTAGAAAGAGAACCAAAGAAGAATCCAGATTCATATTTTCTAGTAAATATCCAGGATCATATATAATTATATAATATGTATATAAATAGCATATTATATATTATATAACCATATATATATATAATTATATACATATAGTTACATTAGCCTTACTTAGAATGTCATCTCCTTACTGATCTTTTCAGTTCTTCAGTCCTAAATGAAGTGAACTATCCCTATCCTAATCCTTGGAACAAATCTTTCCTTATTTCCATGTCCTGCGGCAGTGGGCATGAAGTTGATTCTAGACAGGAAGGATGATTCTGAGACACAGCGACAAAAGGACAATTACGAAAAGACAAACCGGTAAGATTACCAAAGGGACTTGATAAGTCTGTGAAAAAGAAAAGCTAGGAAATTAACACATGTGAAATTCATGACGGACTAGGCTACAACCTGATTATCTGTATCTTTCTTTTACCTGTACTGTATATAAAATCAGCCACATAGTAAGAATGGAGGGGCTGGTCCCCTCACCGGACAGCTACTCTCACTGGATAGTGTGGGATGGGATGGGGACAGACCAGGCTGGGCAGGGCTGCAACACCTGAGCGCCGCACGTGGACTAGAACAGGGAAAAGCCAGCTTGGGCTGATTATTCCTGCCAGTTCTAGCATAAATTGGAGTGGGTGAACGTTGTTTGGGCTTAACCGCAGACAACTGGCAGAAGCTGGCACTGGGAGCTAATTCTGTCAAGCCAAACCACAGAACCACCCAAAGAGATTATAAACCAGGGCTGAGAGAGACCCAAGAGGGAAGTGGTGGGGTTCCTCCTCTTGGGTCACTACTCCCACGAGAGGGCATGAAAACTAGGACGGGGGCTGGGGTGGCTAGAAGGAGAGGCACTCAGCAATATCCGTGAGGGCTGGAGAGTTGAGTTGGTTGGAGAGAACTAAGCTTCAATGCCCATTGACAGGTACTGGAGCCATATGGGAAGCGGGACAGACTGGACTAGTCTGCTATGTATACTGGCAGGCCAGGGTGAGGGGCGGGCCTGGTGGCGGTTATTGTGGGTCGCCCCGACTGGGTTGCAGCCCCCACTGGTTGATGAAAGAGTCGAGTGCATGCTGGGCAGAACCAGGCTGGACTGCAACACCCTTGGTTCCAGTGCAAGTCGGGACTGAGGACAGAGCCAGCCCAGCGATTGCAACCACCAACTGATTGTGGCGATGGACTGTGCCGGAACCGGTGCTAGCTGGAACATGCGGGAATCTGATCTGGAAATACCTCTAAGTCTCTTTGGTGATCTCCCCAATCGAACTGCTGGACTCAGAGCCCTGGCTAGGAGAGGACGGAGGACGGAACAGGTCAATCAACCACCTCAGCTAAACGTTGGGCAGCGAAATACTGGGCAAACGAAGACTCCACGATGGACTGTGACAATCAGTGGCTTCTTCAATGACCTAATCGAGCTGGGAGGGATGTGACTGGCAGCGATCCATAACTGGAAGACTATTAAGACCACTTGAGCAAGTATCTCAGCATGCCCCACATCTGGGACCTTGGGCGGGTGGGAGACTGGGTGGGGATTCTCCCTCAATATCCCCCTTCACCTCAGATACATAAATAATATAATATAAATATATATATATAAGAATATTTATGATCTCTGTTTTCTTTTATCTGATTTGACACGAAGGAGGAAATGAAGAGTTGGCTTGAGAGTGGAAAGTTCTGGAAACCTTTCTGTACCTATCCAGCTATGATGTTTGCTGGTACAGCAGAAAGTCACCCACAGAATTTGTCTAAAGTACAGGTCGAAACATTCCTTTTTGAAAATCAAGAACGATGATTATCGTGTATTATATTAGTAAAATGCATTTTTATTTTATTTTAATTCTCGCTGCTATTTTTAGAAACTGTCATCGGTAATTTTCCACTCAAAAGTAATAAAACATATGTGGCATATTTTCAATGCATCATGCATGGTGCCTGTGGTAATCTTATCTGTCCACTTAAACATTTGGTACAATGTTCAATACTCACATCCCATACCAAAGTGTGTGCATTCAAGTCCTTGTTTTGTTTCCAATTCCAACTACCTGCACATGCACACTTTATGAAACAGCAGGTGATGTTCCAGCCATTTGATCCCTGCTGCCCATGTGGAAGACCTTGATTGGGTTCCAGGCTACAGGTGTCAACCTTGTCTAGCCTTTATTATTGTGGCCATTTCAGCAGTGGGAAATCTCCCTTCATCTTTTAGTTTCCGAACATTTCAAATATACACATAATGTATGACAGCCCAGAAAATATAAAATGGTGACCATAAGGCAAGGTCTTCTGAAACATTTCTGGGACATGTTCATAACCTGACCTTTGCCATATTTTAGGTTTTTTGGAAGTCCTGAAAAGAAAGGGAAGTAAGCATGCATATCACAAGATGGTATCTCGTTCAAAGGTGAGTTCTGGCCTTTTCTTTCACAGCTCAGGCAGTAAACTGATTGCCTTGAGTTGGTTTTTGTACATGGAATTGGAAGTACCTGTTTGTCTCATTCTGTTTTTCGTTAGCAGGTGGAATGTGACTCTTACTGACTGGATAGTTTAAAGTGTGTGATGCTTAAACTGGGTATCTGTGTTCCTTGCCACTACTGTTGATTTGATAACTTTTTTTTTTGTGCAGTGATTTAAGCTTGGTTGACTGAATGGTTTTTAAAAAAAAAAAAAAAAATATATATATATATATATATATTTGTTTGTTTATTTATTTATTTATTTTTATTGGAAAAGCAGATATACAGAAAGATCTTCAGTCTGATGGTTCACTCCCCAAGCGGCCACAACAGTTGGAGTCAAGCCAATCCAAAGCCAGGATCCAGGAACATGTTCCAGGTTTCCCATGTGGGTATAGGGTCTCAAAGACTTGGACCGTCTTCAGTTGCTTTCCCAGGCCACAAACAGGGAGCTGGATGGGAAGCGGGGCCGCTGGGATTAGAACAATCGCCCATATGGGATCCCGGGCGTGCAAGGCTAGGACTTTAGCCACTATACTATCATGCCGGATTTGACTTAATGATTGTATCGTGTGCCAGTGGTCTCTTAGTTGATTGGATAATTGTTGCTTAAGAACCCCTAAACACAGCAGACTGGGGCTGCCCCCTCTTCTACCATTGGGCCAGCCTGATAGTCAGTGCCAGCTGAGGAACGAAGACTCCTGAGTTTTAAGAGTCTGCCGCTGACTCATTTTTTGGAACAGATATGGTCAACTTATAACAAAACATTTAAAAAGAAATAAAAAAAAGAAATGAAAACACAAAAAGAAATGTTAAAACACATGGTGTTGGTCTCTAAACAGATTTGATTAAGCTACGTGATCTCCCTAATCAGGATAATCTGGCTGTTTTTGTTTATTTCTACTAGTGATAATTTGCATGGAAGTAGCACAGTATGAACACCAACAAAACAGGTCAGAGGTGTTGTATCCCATCTGTCTGGGTATGACAATTTTTACGCGCTATATATACTAAGCTGAGAAATAATGATTCCTTTTCTGCTATGGCATACTGTAATTCTGACAAGCTCCCATTAAGGTTTACATAAGTTGTTGACCCAAAGCCAGTGTGATTCTTGTGAAGAACATTTAAGAAGAAAAAGGAAGAAAACAACCACAGAATATTTGTTGGACCATTTGTCCTCCTTTGGATTTTGGCAAAGTCACTAAGATCCTAGACCAACAAAGGAGTTACAAAGAAAGACTCTTTACAATCATTCTGTAGTTAATATACTGTACTGATGGCCACACCAGGTTCAGTTTTCTATACAACACTGTAAGATAAAAAAGGTTTTGAAAATCCACACAGTTGGTTTTCAAACAACTCCTACTTTGTCAAGTTTAATTTACAGAAGTAAACCCCAAGCATGGACTAGAATTGAACAACACTCTTTTGGCACCAAATTCAACGACAAATGTAGAGGCAAACAGCATGCGCATACATTTCTACAAAGAACAGAAACACCTGCTCACCACCTGTGCAAAATACTTCTTAAAACTCAGGTCAAGTATGCAGTATGTGAGTCACAGCTCACCATAATCATTTAGTGCATTTCTTCCTTGGGAGACAGCTGAGTGCAGTGAAAGTAACATTTCTTTGGTATTCTTAGAAATAGAGTTCTAAGTATCTCTTTCACAATGTCCATCAAATTATTACAATGTAAATCAGGCCGTCAACAAATTCAATCGAATCCTTACTGAAAGAAACCTATATTATGCTCAAATAGGACCTTTTGGGGAAAAACAATTCTTAAGTGATCTTTATCAGAATCTCAGAGCAATTTGAACGATAAGAAAACATAAGATCTTACTATTGAATCAGTTTGAAAACTAAGCACAGACACAAATATACACACTTCAGTTGATTAACTAACCAGTCCCTGTGTAATGATCTTAATTTTAGAAGTTCTTCATATCCTCTCAATACAGGAAGTGATTATGTGAGGTAAGTGTTTTTGCAACAATTTGCTTTATAAAATAATCACTGCCAAATGCCAGTAAGTATTTCAAAAAATAATGAAGTTAATACAGATTTATGGAGTTTTGGAGAAAAACATTGAGAAAAACACTGATTAGACAAACATAGAGAGATTGAGAAAATAAAGGCATTAATAAAACCTAAAGGTGACTGGTGTTGTGCCACTGGAGGACCAACATCACTTCAGGGCACTGAGTCAAGCTCTGGCTGCTCCACTTGTGATTCAGCTCCCTACTAACGTGCCTGGGAAAACAGCAGAAAATGGCCCGAGCACTTGGGTGCCTGCATCCTTGTGGGAGATCCAGAAGAATCTCCTAGCTCCCGGCTTTGGATGGGAGCAGTTCTGGCTGTTCTGGCCATTTGGGGAGTGGATCAGTCTACAGAAGATCTCACCCTCAGTGTAACTCTGCTTTCCACATAAGTCTTTTCAAAAATCTGAAAAAATAAAATGACATTACTTATATGTCATTATACAAAAATATCTCAGAACTTTGATATGCTTATGTCTTTTTATGCTCTTAGAAATGTTTAGTTTCTTAATTAATCTAAGGAACAAAATGGATAAAACCATAGTTATGGAGTTCCAAGAGTTTCTCCCAGGTTTTATACTGCATATTTTTATAACGCACAGTTTTGTGCAATCCCAGGACAGCGATTTAGTTTCATAGGAATTTGCTTGGCCTGGGTTCTGAGTAATCTAATTATGCTCTGCATCAAGGTGAGTCCAAGTGAAATGCAATGACCAATTGATGAACTGGAAGAATTAACACACTTTGAGAAAACAGCCATAATTCTGTTGTACCATTTGTTCCAGTAAAAGTATAAATTAGACTGATTTTTAGACCAACATGCCCCTTTATAACATTCTATCTCTGACATCTCCTTTCTTAGTGTAATCAATCTCAATTGTGTTAAGAAGATTTACATAGGCCAATTTATTTTTTGATGTAAAATACTATAATACTACAGAAAACTGCAACAGCAGAATGCACTTAACACAAACTGATTTTGGTATTAAGCAAAAAGCAAATTTCTACTGTTATACAATGCCACATAAAAATTCAAGAAAATATGATCGATATGTTTATTTTGATGCACAAGAAATTAAATCCACATTTAGATTTTTCATGATACATATTCACGATGAACTTTTTGAAGTTCCCTCCTATTACTCTAATGTTGAAGTCATAGCAGTAGCTACTTTTAAATAAGCTCTAACTCATAAGTTAAATGTTAAAGGTTTCAAAGATGGTGCACTTTTTTTTTTTAATTAAATTGAGAGACAAACTCTCATCTACTGGTTCAGTCCTAATGATGTGACTACAATAGCTTGCTAGCTGAAGCCAAAGTCAGGAGCTGGTTTCTCATGTGGATAGTAGGAACTCAATTACTTGAGTGATTAGCACTGCTTCCCAGAGGCTTAGATGCCGGAGTAGATTGGATCCAAGAACTCTTACAAGGAAAGCAGACTTAGTTCTTAACCACTAACAAATGCCTACTGCATGTTATTATTTTAATATTTCACATATTCTACAAGATAGATATTGACTCTAGTTTATGGCAAAGCTAAGCTTTAGAAATACTAAGTGTTTTTCCAAAGTCATATGGTTAATAGATTTTAGTACAGGTATTTCATACTTAGTTTTTTAATTGTTGCTGTTTATCTTTTTAAAACATATTTATTTATTTATTTACTTCTATTGGAAAGGCAGCTTTACAGAAAGAAGAGACAGAAAGATACTCCATCAACTGGTTCATCACCCTACCCACTCTGCCTCAAGTGGCCATCAAAAGAGTTGAGCTGATCCAAAGCCAGGAGCCAGAAGCTTCCTATGGGTCTCCCACACGGATGCAGAGTCCAAGGCTTTGGGTCATCCTCTACTGCTTTCCCAGGCCACAATCAGGGAGCTGGAAGGGAAGTGGAGCAGCCAGGACATGAACCGGCACTTGTTTGGGATCCTGGAAGATGCAAAGTGAGTATTTAACCACTACACAATTTCCTGCGAACTATTTCTTGATTAAATATTTTATGCTGCAAACACACAATCTTACACATTCAACCAGTTTACATTTTCATTACAATACTTCATGACACGGAGACTTAAATGTTAAAATATTTTCTACAAATGCCTGTACAGTATGATGATATTGTTAAATTTCACTTACCTCAGCCTGAGCCTGAATGTGAAGTTCCTGTCCAACCTATTTACAAATCTACCAACAAATGTGAATAATTTTGAATAATAGGTCTTCTCAACACCTCCTTCTCTAGTTGCTCTTGGCTATCAATGCCTGAGGCTGTTGCCTAAGGTGTTCTGAGTTTCAGAAGATAGAACAGTTGTGTAAACATGGTGGTACAGTGTATTAGCTTCAAATTGGTGTACTTGCAGCCCCTATCTAAGTGCTGGCTGGTGTCTGGTCTATTCTTTCTTTTCAGATCCTACTTTTTGTTAATATATCTGGGAGCTAGGAGGCAACAGGTGATACCTCAAGTAGTATTTGGGTTCCATCTACCCACATAGCAGGCCCGGATGGGTTTTGTGGTTTCAGTCTGCAGTCTGACAAAAACTGGCTGCTGTGGGCATTGAAGGAGTCAACTGAAGAAGTCAACTGAAGAATGGAATCTCTCTCTCTCTCTCTATTCTCTCTTCCTATCACTACACTTCAAAAATAAATAAATAAATAAATAAATAAATAAATAAATATATTCCCGCACTGAGCCAGTTGAGGGGCAGTGGCAGCCCATGGGAGCCTGAGGATGAAGGCGTGGGTGTAGGGGAGGGCTAGGGGTATAGCACCAGTAGGGTATATGGGGTCCTGGAGCCCACCTCTAGGCAGGTGGAGCAAACCTGGGATTTCCCCATGTACTTGGTCCTGGGTGAGGAGAGGAGAGGAAAGAAAAGCCCCAGGTCAGCATGTTGCCCTGGTGTGCTGGTGGACCAGTCCTGGAAAACTTCAATGGACCTGGATCTTGGGTGGGTGGAAGGGTAAGGCACCAGGCCACCACATATGCCAGGAGCTTTGGACTCTGGTGGGTGGGCAGAGTTCCAGACTAGCACATCATCCATGGGGCTTCTGAAGGGTGGGATGGAGAACCCATGGACTCCCAGGCACAAGGATTGTAGACTGATTAGGGAAGGATGCAGGAGGATACGGGGGAGGGAGGACCACTGAGGGAGGCCCACTGAGGGAGTATGTTGCAGGTGAGGAATAACTCCTGAGGGACTACCAATTGCAAGGCCACTATACTTGTGGGTAAGTGAAAGGACTGACACCTGGCAGTTTGGAGGGGAGTTGCCTTGGTTTGGAGTGATTTGAAGGCGGCCTTTATGGGTCAGACCGATTCAGCGGCCCATGTGGGAGACCTGAGCTCGGCTTGTCAGTACGGAAAACTGCTGGTTGCCACACACCAGCCCACATAAAAGCTAGGGCTGGGGGCCTGTCTGGCAAAGCTTGATCCCAGTACCTGACAGTGAGTGTCATAATAGGGGATGGGTGATGTCAGTTTGGGCCATGACACTAACCAGCATGTGAGAGAACAAGATTCTGGGGTGGATTCTGTGGGGGATATGTGGGCCTAACACTATGGAATTACAAACCCCGCTGGTTAGCTTACGAGTTGGGATAATTGTACGCTGAGCTAGGTATGACCGTGGTACCTGCCAACACTCAGGGGCTCTGGTGCTGGGAACAGGCTGGGCAGGTCTAGGCTGCAGCATCCACATGCGCACCCAAAAACAGGGTGTTAGGAGGGCAGGGCTGCAACGTCCACAAGCCCATACAAAAGGCCAGATTGGAACTGGCATGCTATGCTGGGTAAGGGCTTAGCAAGCACTGGCATGTGTGAGATCTAGGTCTGTGAGTGAGCCTGGTGGTTGAACTTGGGAAACTTCCCTTTTGGGTCATCACTTACGCTGGTGAGCATGTGGTTTGTGCCTTGCTGTTGGGCAGGCTGGGCAAGGTAGCTCCACCCATTGGCAAGTATGTCAGTTGGTTTTGGAAGGGGGTGGACAAGGCAGAGCACAGCAAACCTTAGCCCACTGGCAAGCGCAGAAACCATGGTGGAATGCATTTTATGCAAGCCTAGGTTACCACACCTACCAGTTCACACGAGCCATGGACGAGAGCAAACTGAGCAGGGCCAGATTGCAGCACCCACCAGTGAGATTTGGGACTGGGGGTCAGCCGAGTCATGCCAGGCTGCAGCATCTGAAGTCAAATGCCAAGACAGGTGAAGGGCCATGCTAAGCTGGGTCAGACAGCTACTGATATGCACAAGATCTATAGTTGGCAACAGGCCTACTTGGGGAGCAAATAGGTGGTGGTTCCTACTGGTGAGTGCAAGGGCTGGAAGGGAGGCTGTGATCTGCACTGGACATGGCTTTACTGTCCCTTGACATGAGTGTGGATTGGTCCTGATGGGTGCCAGAGTGGGCTAAACTACAGTGCCCACTGGTTCTCGTGAGAACCAGGGTGGGTGTAGGACATGCTGGGGTAGGTCTCTGCCTCTGCTGAGTCATGCATGAACTGTCTCTGAATGTGGACCAGATTGGGCTGGGCCATAGCAACCAACAGTAAGAGCCAGAATAGGTGTGGCCCAGTCAGCAAAGGCCACTGTTTCTGCTAGGACAGGAGGTGGACAAAGCTGTGCTGGGCCATGGACCCACCAGTGTGTGCAAGATCTGGTATAGGGAGAGGTTCTGATTAAGGAGCTTAGGGAACTCTTCTACTGCAGGTAAGCACAAGAACCAAGGCCAGAAATAATCAAGATCAGGCCAGGCTATGGTACCCATTGGCATACATGTGGCTCATGTCTGTTGGGTGCCAGCCTGGGCCAGTTCATATCACCTGCTGGCAGATCCAAGAACAGAATGGGGTAAAGGATAAGCCAGGTTGGGTCACAATAATAACCAGTTCACATGAGGGTCGGGATTGGGGGCTGGCTTGGCTGGACTGTAGCCCCAATCACTGTGAGCTGGAACTGGAGGTGGGGGCCAGGCTCAGCACCCAACCAGCACATCTGACATCCGATGAGGAGGGGGTGCTAACATGGTGGCAAGTGGGTAGAAGGGTTGTGCGGCAGGCTCCCCTGTTGGACCACTACTCCCCCTGCTAAACACGAGAACTGGGATGGAGGCAGACCAAGCTGAACAGGGCTTACAATACCTGTTGGCCTGCATGTGAGCTGTGAGCTGAGATCTGGGTTAGGAGGAAAGTTAGGCTGGGCTGACTATACCTACTGGTGCATGCATAAGCCACAGTGGGTGCTGGCTGGCTGGGCTTTGCCGCAGCATCAGCTAGCACTACTGGCATGGGGGAAAATTCTTTCAAGCTAAACTGCAGAACCACCTGGAGAGTGCAAGATTCAAGAGTGGGAGTAGGCCCATTGGGGGAACTGTGAGCACATCACTCTTGGGTAGCCATTCCCACTAATGCACATGATAACCAGGACTAGAGGAAGGCATGGATAGAGAGACAGTGGCACCTGACATCGAAAGTGTTGGCTGGATGGTGGGGCTGCTGGGGTTGAACTAGGCTTCAATGCCCATTGACATATATGAGAGCCGAATGGGATGTGGGATAGAGTGGCCCAGTCTGCCATACATACTGGCAATCACAGAAAGTAGGGCAGGAAGTGAGCCTGGGGGTGGTTACTGGGGTTCTCCCCGACAAGGCTGCAGTTCCTGTTGGTTTATGTGAAGGCTGAGTGTATGGTGGGCAGGATCAAGCTGGGCTGCAATACCCATTGGCTTGTGTAGGCAACAGGGCTGGAGGCAGAACTGACCTAGCAATCACAACAACCAGTGTGTGCTTTAGGCTGATTTGGGTGACAGACTGTGCCAGACCCTGTATTGGCAAGCATACACAAGAATCAGGTCTGGGATCACCTCAGATAAAGTTTCTTTGGGAACTACCCCCCACCCCCAATTGAACTGCTGGACTCAGAACTCCAACCATGGAGAAAATAGCAAGTGCCATGGTCTGACCATGGAATGCATGTGACAGAGATGGGACTCCTCAGTGGCTTAGATGGAGCAGTGGATAGCATATCCAGATGCGCATGGAGGATATGGCAGTACAACGGAGCCTGCAGAGGATATCTGATACCATTAAAGAGGGCGGAGGACAGAACAAATTGATCAGCTACCTCAGTCAAGTGTTGGTAGTGAATATGTGGGCGAATGGAGACTCTAAGGTGAACTGTGTCAGCCATTGGATTCTGGAGGGATTTCATCATGCTTGCAATAGTGATACTGACTGCAGTTGAGAACTGTTGAACTATCAAAACCACTTCTGTGAGACCCTCACAGCATGCCCCACATAGGGGACCCTGGGAGGGCATCAGTGGCCATCTCCCCATCCCATGGTACAGATGCACTTCCCCCAAATACAGGAAGGAAAAAAGAAAATGTGGAAAAAATGAGTACTTTAAGGTTTATAGCAGCTGGTTGTGTATAAACTAAAATTGAAAGGTCAATCAAGTAGTCACAGGATGTTGTTAAGAACTTGCACTTTCTAACATATTGGTCACTCAATACCATGTCAATTAACTCCATAGTGTTGGAAATTTTTGTTGATGTTATGCTATGGCTTTTCATTGGATGGGATGATATTCTGCCAGCTCTGCTTTCAGACCAGAGATGGTCTCCCCAAGAAACTGTTGAATTTGTCTGGACAATAAGATGCTGGACTCTATGCATGGTATATGCTTGAAATGAAGGAATCATGACTGGATTTGAGCTGTACCACTGTAACAAGGTGGAGGAATACACCATGAGGGGAGGGTAAGGGGAGGGGTTGGGGGAATTCCAGAGCCTATGAAACTATGTCATAAAATGAAATGAATTTTTTAAAAAAAATCATAGATTAGTCAACTAAATTGAAAAAAAAACCCAACTATTTGTTGCCTGCAGGAGACATATCTCGCCAACAAAGATCAGCAGAAACTATATCTCATGGATTTTGATTTTTAATTTTTTTTGCTTTTAGTTCCATCTCTTCAAAACACTCCTTCTCATTAAATTCTTCATTGATTCATAGTTCATACAATAGCATCATTTTCTTGAAGAGAGTTCTTGATTTTATTTTTAATTTTTCAACAACACATTGGTCATTCAGTAGCCTGTTATTTAACTTCAGGCATTTTTAATTTCTTTTTTTCTTCCTGTTGTTGAATTTGTTTTGTGGCTTTTCATTTAAGGGGATGTACAGTAAATGTAATGGAGACGATCATATTCAGATGTGAAGGTACAGTGCAGTATGCATCTCTACTTGAGGACCAAAAATGGACTCCCAATGAAACTGCTAACTATGTTTTGACAATAGGATGTTGGACTCTTTGCAAATGTCCATGCTTGCAATGATGAACACATGACTATCTATGAAGAACTATACTGTAGTAATAATATAGGGCAACTCATTGAGGGAAGGGCTTGGGGAGGGGGTAAGGGAAATCTTAGAATTTATGGAACTGTATCATAAAATGGTAATAGTAACAATAATAAAGAAGTACAAAGAATGAAAGAGAGGTGAGGAGGTAGAGAAAGAGCACACGCACACACATCTTCAATGCAATGATTCATTCCCCATATGCTGCAATGGCCAGCAGTTACTGTAGGATTGCCCATATGGGTGACAGAGCCGAACCACGTGGACGAACTTCCACTGCCTTCCCAGGCTGTTATCACGGAGCTGGATCATTAGTGGAGCAGTTCCCAAATGTACTAGTGTCCATATAAGATGCTGGGATTATAGGTTGTGGCTTTACCATTATGCTACCATGAGAACTTTCAGCTCTGTGATGATACATAAACGTATTTTAATAGGGAATACCAAATAATTATATTTTACAATTACAGACAAGTTATAGGCATTAAATATCTAAATGTAAAGCAAACAGATCAGCTTATTTTTTCCTGAAAGCTAAACATTTCAGCCACCTCTGCATATAAATGATGTGATGTATCCTTTGAATCCTCAGACATTGTGAACCTAGAGACAAAAACATAAGCTTAAGCACCACTGTATTTTATCCAATGTCAGTTGTTTTAACTTAGATGCGTTGAATTTGTGCTGTGCTGTCATTCTTTGGGTAGAGCTGTTTTGAGATTTCTAGGTAATGCTGGAATCTTTAATTTACCATCATTTCCATAAAATCTCAAAGTGAGAGTGCAGGCATATGTGAAAAGCGATCCGCATCCCATCTGGCTCACTTCCCTGCTCAAAGCTTTAAATTAGCAGAATATCCTACAACACAGAAGAATTTCTAAAAATCAGTGTCTGTCAGGGCTATCTAAAAAACTTGTTAGAATTCTGGTTCCCAGGTCCCAGGTTGTGAATGCCGAAGAGTGACTTACGGGATATTGATAGGTATGACAAACATGTGGTAACAAGAGATTTGTTTTTGCATTTGTGCGATATGTTTTGAAAGGCTTATTTTAAAGAGAAATAGTCAAGACAGATAAATCTTCCATCTGTTGGTTTATTCTCCAAATAGCCACAATGACCAGAGGAACCAGGAATCTCTTCCAGGTCTGGATGTAGGCCATGCCCTGCTGCTTTCACAGGCCATGAACAGGGAGCTATATGGGAAGTGGAGCAGTCAGGACATGAACTGGCATCCATATGGAATGCTGGCACCAAAGGGTGAAGATCTGCCTGATGTGGCACCTTATTGGAACCGTCAAGTACTTCAACAAATATTTTAAAAGAGTAAAGCAGTGGAGGGAATCTCCTCCTCAGCTTACTTACCTTTCTCTTTCTGCCTTTCGGATAAATGCAATGGATGGATACAATTTTATAAAAGCAAGTATTCCATATGCTCCTATAGTACTCCATATGCTTGCAACTGTATAATGGAGGCAAGAATACAATGAAGTAGAGATAGATCACAGTATGCATCCCTACTTCTGAATAAAAGATAGGATCCTCTGTCCCCCAAAAAAGTTTTCCATGTAAGACTGTCTAATGCCAGTGAATTAAATATCCCTTTTTATACACACACACACACACACACACACACACACAGTATTCTGGAGATTCAGCAGAGGTATCCAGAGGACCACCTAGGCTTCTAAATGACCACATGAAAGCTACTGTTGATTTTGTACCCAAACGTGATCAAGAAAACGCGTATTGCTAATGACATTCAAACTCCTTCGGTAAGCATTCTCCTGAGTGACTGGATGCCTTTTATTTACCTTATGTAATCCACTTATTGTCTCACAGTGCTCTGCAGCTGGATTTAGTCTGCATTAAACAGCCTCCTTTGCTTCCTGGAAGCACAGTGCCAATTTCAGCATGTTTTACATAGCTTAAATAACAAAACAACCTTTTGGATAAAAGCCAACATTGTTTATGTGGAGGAAAATTACTAGAATTTTTGAAGAGCTAAAAGAAATGTAAATGTCACAGATCTTATGCATATGCTCAAATTATTTCAAGAGACAGTGAAGCATCTGATACTAAGAATTGTGAAAATAAGGATATTTTTATAATATTGGAGACAATAATCACAGTATATAGAATAAAGGATTAAGATGAGAATCTTAGCTGCCAATAAGAATTATAAAAAGGAGACAGAAACAGACATGAAGTTTACGGGTCTTTTTTTGCATTATATGTCAAAGAGAAAACATTAAATGTCAGGTTGAAAAAAAAACACTTTTGGCCATTTTATTTCTTATCAAATTATTTCTCTCCTTTGTATCATAAATAATAGGCAATGACCATCATCTTCAAATATATGTCTCCAGAAAAGAAAATGTTGCCTTTAAAATAGACTAAACAGAAATGAGTATTTATGAAACCCTGACCATATCTTTTACAATGATCATTGCTCCTCAAAATAAATCCCTCCTGTAGTAAATCCCTGTCAAGGTGATGAACATTCAGGCAGTTAAATCACTGCGTGTCTTTCTCAAATCGCTAAAGTACAGAACAAAACTGACCATTAGCTACTTAGTAATACGTTTCTTTGTGAAGAATTGATGAAAAACACAACAGAGGAACACATTATTATATAAACAATTTTTATTCAGTGAAATACACAGTGTGATAATTAAAATGAGTTTAAAAAGCATTATACTAGAGCCCTTTCCTTTGTAGTCTATGAGGAGTACATTGGTTCTATTACCAAGTCTGAAAAAAACATAAAAATATTAAATAAGTCATGTACATTGAGGAATTACTTTCCCATGAATTACTGAAACACTTGATTGCATTAGCAACAAATTCATTTCCTGCTGTATTTCAGGCCCAACGTGAACAAAATCTATGGTGCAGAGATAGTCCTCCTGCAGTTTCACATTTATTAATGCTGATCTAAGAGCTCTCTGCTGTATTCAAATTACCTTATATCCATTTAATGCATTTGCTCTAATTAAAAAGTTAGTCTTCACTATCTTGCAAGGCTCCCCAGAAGTACGATGGGGCCATTTAGCTCAAAAGAGAAAGATCAAGTGACAGATCAAACAAAAATGTTAAAATATAAATTACATACTATAAGTTGCTTTCTTGGAATTTAGAAATGCTATTAGATAAAAGTCGAAATCTTACGGAATCAGTCATGCTGTTCTGTATATTTATTTCATTCCTCAAGTCAATTATACCTTGCTAAGAAATTTTCAAAGCAGATTAACAGACATCTGGGTTTCAATTAGTTCTGATTGAAGGGAAAATAATCCATTGTCAGGGTACTCAACTCATTAGTTGAGTCAAGTGAGACTATGCAACTTTAGTCCATTGCTTTATTTCAAATTCATTTACATCTCAAGTTCAACCTGCAGGTGTCCCAAAATAAGACAGGATGCAATAAATTTTCATTTCAACTTTGAAAACAGCCATAAGAGACTTGGATTTGACCTAATCATGTGGATTGAACATAGATGTACCTAAACAGCTTTCACTATTATGGTTTTTCCTGCCAGATGGGTTCTGATGCATAGCAAGTACCAGATAACTCACTTTCTTTAAGTAGCTCTGCAAAGGAGATTTCTGTTGCCACAGGGAGTTGGGAAACTTTAAGCACATTATACTTTCTCTTAAAACTCCAACTGCTTTAGAGTATTCAAATGTTACAGTTGAGTAGCTCAAGTTATCACTAAGCCTTGATCACCAAAGATCTAGCCAGTTTTACCCAGTCCCACAGGCACCGATTGCATATATTCATTTGTTTTTTTCACCAAGATTTCAAAGTGTGTGTAACAAACTAGATAGGCATTGTGATGATTATTAGTAGTATATTTTCATATGTGAAAAACAAAACATTCCAGAAAGCACAAAAATCACCTCACTTTTTTATGCATAGGGAGCATCAAATCAAACATTGGATTATAGCCAAGGAAGTTTGTCCACATCAAGGCTTTTAAGTATGAAGGACAGGGATAATAAAAAGAAATAAAAGCAGAAACTCTATAATTGCCAGAAAAAATAACTGGTGGGTAGAAGAATCAATGAGGATTACATGACTTACATACTTACTTCTATCTTCTTCTCAATATAATTTTTAAATTTTTTAGGTATTTATTTTATTTGAAAGAAAAAAGCAGAGAAATGAATAGAGAGATATTCTGTCTACTGATATATTCCCCGAACACCCATGAAAGCCGGGGCTGGGCTGGGTTGAACCCAGGTGTCCAGAACTCCACTCAGATCTCCTGTAAGAGAACTGACTTCCTGAACCTGCCGCTTCCCAAGATGCGCATGGCAAGAGAAAAGCCTACTTGGGGCTGGGCATCACACTCCCCTGTGACACAGACATCCTAAACAGGGTTTTAACCACCATTTCAAACTGCTCCAGTGAATGCAATTTCTGAGAAAGATTGGGAAGTCTAGTTTTTCATTAGATTCTGCTTATGTTTTGGGTAAAAATAGTTCAATTCACAAAATAAACAAAATCAAATAATTTGATACGCAAGCATTGTTTGGCTTCGAGATTTGAAGCACTCTAGCACAATTCATCGAAAACTATCAGAAACTGCAAAGAAGGAAAAATTTTGAGACTTCAGATTTTCTAAATTTTTTGAACATTAAGTTTGGTGATTGTCGCATATGCCTCCACAAATAAGAATAAACAGATTTATGGCTTTCTGTTTTTAATACATATAAAGTTTGTGCTTTTTTGGCAAGTTTTATGACTATATTTGACATTCCCATTGGATTTTCATGGTTTTGTTTAGAAAACATAGTTTCATGAACCACATGCCTACTTTTGCCTAAGCCTGTCATATACCTGTTAATTTTTTTAATATTTTGCAGATATGACACATTTGGAATGCTCCTATTGGAATGCTCCTAAATCATTAATTCTTCTGCCATTACTGTTGACTATATATTACTGAATTTTGAATTATAAAATTTTTTATTAAGGCTGCCAAAAACCTCCATAGTATTGTAGCACATGTAAAACACTGCAAATTTCCTCCTTCCAACACTTCTACCATTTTCTTGTAGATTAGTTTCATGTGTTTTATAGCCAACAGCCTAAGTAAGTATCCTTGTATGAGGGCCGCCCTCACAGTGACTGCTTTGCCTGTGCCCATGGAGAGGTACATTCCCAGGGCATTCCACCAGGATATGCAGTCCTTGACTGATAGAATGTAAACAGTCTCTTATGCCTAGTCGAGTCACCCCCAGTGTGCCCTATGTTGTCGTCAGAGTTCCCTTATGGGAATGTAACTAACCCTGCTTGCTTCTCTGTCCCATCATTCAAATGCCTAGCCAGATGATCCTGGAAATATTGTCAAGTATGTCAGCTCCACAAGAACCCTCCATAATGTTTACTTCTTGCACTCATCGAAAGGCAGTTAACTACGGTAACAAGTTCATTTCATTAATTTAAAAAATGTGAAATCCCAAGATTTTAGAAATTTGCTCATTGGTAGAAAGTAAGTGACAACCTCTGCTTTAGCGTTTCTATGAAATAATTCAAACTTTGAGAATAGCTGGATTCAATTAACGTTTGTTACGCAAAAATCCCTCAAGCTCAGCTTTCACTGGTATCCTTATAGGAGTCTATTGCTCCTGCCAGCTTGCTTGGATTGTCAGGGTTTGAGGGAATAAACTGTCTTCTTAATGAGGACTATGAGATGAGCAGAAATTAGATTACTGTTTGAACTGGTTAGGCCGAGGATGATTTTTTTCTGATCCTCCTTTATTTTGTGATACCAGATTAAAGTTGTCAAAGAGAGGAAACTGTAAGGTTTGGAACCTTAGACCAGCATTGTGGAGAGGTGGGTTAGGTTGCCTATAGCCTGTATCCAAGGTGGACATCACTTAGAATACCAGATGCTCTGCCTCCAATCTAGCTCCCAATACACTAAGAAAGTAGATGGCTCTAGCTCTTTGGCACCTACAACCCACATTAGAGACTTTGATAAAGTTCCCGGTTACTGATTTCAGCCTGAACAGGTTGGGCCACTTGGAAATAAACCACAGATGGAAGATTTTTTCCATTCTGCTTGCTTACTCATTTCACTGCTACTCCTTCTCTACCCCGGCTTTCTATAACTTTATCTGTTAAACACATACATACATACACATATTCATACATAACTTAAAAAATATTTAAAGAGTAAAACAGCAGTCACAATTCTTTTTTCATTGTCCAATTTTACCATCAGGATTTTCAATACTTACTTCATGCATCATATCCTTTCAGGACATTTTCCTAAAACTCAGTAGCTATGCTCCCCAATCTAATGACAGATGTGGAAGTGTTCAAAATAAATTAGTTTTTGATAAATATTTTCCCCTAAACACCTTTTAGGGACCAGTGCTGTGGAAAAGCCACCATCTGCAATGCTAACATGTATAAAAAGGCCTCAGAGAGAGGGCTGCTGCCCCTTCTACGTGGGTGCCTTCCAGCTGACTTTCAGTCCATGACTCTGTTATGTGGTGGGAAAGCAGAGGAGGACTTGGCCCAGGTGCTTGGGTGCCTGCACTCCTATGGGACATTGAGAAGAACTGGCTTCTGGCTCTGGACTGGTCAGTCCCACTGGCTGGGATCATTTGGAGAGTGAACCAGAGGACAGAGAGAAGATCTCTCTCTTTCTCTCCCCATGTCTCTCTTTAACTCTGCCTTTCAAGTAAAATGAATTAATCTTCAAAGAATTAGAACACCTGAAATAGCACTGAAATCTTTTTTTTTAGTGTTATTGCACAGTACAGATTTAGGAGCAGAATGATCCTACGCAGCCCCCGCGCTTCTCCCTGCATTCACCATCCCCTCTCCTCCTTCCTTATACCTTTTTTTTTCTAATTTTTTTTTTAAGATTTTTTTATTGTTATTGGAAAACCGGATATACAGAGAGGAGGAGAGACAGAGAGGAAGATTTTCCATCCAATGATTCACTCCCCAAGTGAGCTGCAACGGGCTGGTGCTGCGCCAATCCGATGCCGGGAACCAGGAACCTCTTCCAGGTCTCCCACGCAGGTGCAGGGTCCCAATGCATTGGGCCGTCCTCGACTGCTTTCCCAGGCCACAAGCAGGGAGCTGGATGGGAAGTGGAGCTGCCGGGATTAGAACCGGCACCCATATGGGATCCCGGGGCGTTCAAGGCGAGGACTTTAGCCACGAGGCCACACCACCGGGCCTCTTTTTTCTAATTTTTAAAAATGGCATATTTTCACTTCACTCCATGGAGGCTTAATACTCAATTCGGAAAACAAGTAGAAAAAAATACACTTTAATGTATGAATATCTTAATGTATGAATATTTTTGAAGCTTCTTTCCTAAATATAAAACATATCTTTTCCCAATAAGAGTGATGTGGTTATTCTCTGTTTGAGACACACACAGAAACACGTACTTATACAAACTGTGAAGATACCTAAGGAAATTAGTTTGGCATAAGAACATGCTGCATGTGTTTTTCTCTAGGTTCCTTAGAATATTCTTCTGTTTTGATGGTATTTTACAACTAACCAGACTAGAAAATCATAAAACCATGTCACGTCAGTTCATAAAATTATATTCAAAATAACACAAGTAAGAAAAGGACAAGGAGCTGAGGATTTATTAATAAGTTTCTTTTTACTCATAATGGCACATCAATATTCTTACAAGTTGCCATGTGATTAATTTGTGACATTTAATTTTAGAGTGAAAAAGTAACTTTAGATTTTTGGGGTCCAGCACAGTAGCCTAGTGGCTAAATCCTCACCTTACATACACATGAGTAATGTTCACATCAAGCTGCTCCACCTCCCTTTCCAGCTCCCTGCTTTTCCCCTGGGAAAGTAGTCAAGGTTGGCCCAAAGTCTTGGGACCCTGAACCCACGTGGGAAACCTAGAAGAAGCTGCTGGCTCCTGGCTTCAAATTGGTGCAGCTCTGGCCATTGCAGCTACTTGGGAAGTGAACTGTTAGGTGGAAGATCTTTCTTTCTGTATGTTCTGCTCTCTATATATATCTGACTTTCCAATAAAAACATATATTTTTGCATAAAATTAACTTTAAATTCCTATTTGAGGTATTGCAAAATTTAAACATTTTAATGAGCTGTAGTCAACATTTGAGACATTCATGTAAAAATGAAAAGCTTTAAAATTTACCTGTAATTAAAAATAATAGACTACTCTCCTTAGACTATCCGTTGAAAGCAAACATCTAACTTATTCCAGTAAAGAAGAAACTAACATAACATTTAGGGTGTCAGGAGGCTGGAGAAAAATAACAGATGCACGTGGCATTTTGGTCTCTGTACTGGGTAAATAACTGCAAATGTAAAAGCCCAAAGAGTTTCATTTAAGTCAATTAAAGTCAGGAAAGAAATAAAAAGTGATACAAAAATGGAGAGAAGTGTAGAAGCTTACACAGGAGGGACTCCTAAGAAGGAGATTTATTATAGCGTACAATGGAGCAAGTCACCCAGTGGAGGAAGGCGAGGGACGAACTGATGTCCTTCCTCTCTTCCCACATTCCTGGGAATTCAAATTGATGATAGTTTTCTCTAAAGGTTACAACCAATGAAATCTCATAGCCAGTGATAATTACAGGATAGAGTATTATAACTCTATTGTCTGTATGCAACTTCCCTAAAGAAAATGCAAAATATCTTTGGGTACAAAATGTCGGAAATGGTGAGGGGAGAGGTTGCAACGACAGGAGTTAGTGAGAGAGTGTCAGGATTGACACATCACCATGGGACGAGGCAAGATGAAAGGTCTTGATGGGAGAGGTCAGGGTTGACAGATTGTCTTTCCAATGGGGGAAGAATCTACAGAATAACTCCCCTTTTTCTCTGTGACACAGGGCAGCTTCCTATCTCTTTTATGTCAAAAAATATAGCACTGAGGAAAGGTGGTAAACTTACGATTTCCTTTAAATCTGAGGGCAAAGTACCAGGTGTGGATGAGTTAAGAGAGACTAGTTTGCAAAATTTACATAGACAATTACTCTCAAAGTTGCCAAAGAGCTGATCCAGCACCAGTATGACCCTGAAAGCAAGTTGCCCTGTTAAATTTTGTATAGTGGACTCCACTGTTATTGACCAATACCCCTGGACGGCAGAGGGACAGAAAGCAGGCGGAAATTTGCTTATGAGGCAAGAGCAGGAATTATAGGTAAAGGAGAGAGATTCGTGTAGATAAATAAAAAAGTTTCAGTTTAAGAAAGGAGTTTAGAAAAATGTTCCCCACAACCATCAAATAAAAACAACTAAACTGAGTGGTACTGAATTTACTAATTAAGACTTCACCCATAATAAGGTTGCAGGTTCCATGTTACAAAGTCTCTATGGTGGTCTGAAACTAGAACCTGGGGCACCAAAAAATAGAGGTGCTGCTCAGAGAACATGGTTGTGTTCTGAAAACTTCAGGTCGATCCGTCAGTAGGGTTTTGGCTGACACCCAGAAGATGGTGACTGAGACTCTAGAAAAGTTACACATGGAAATATCATAATTTAGAATCCCAAGCACAGTTCAAAATAAAGGCTAAGCTCTGCCTGTACATAGAGCAATGTCAGGATAAGGCAAGTAATGGTTGTCATGCTCTTAGCTACAACATGAATCATGGGACCAAATTAGGAAAATCAGTGTGAGACATGATGGCTGGATGTGGCTTTGCTAACAAGAGCCAGACAGAAGTTCAGTTGGGAGACGTTTGATTTGATTAAGAAGTATGACTGGAAAAGAATGATGATACCCAACAAACAAACCAGCTAGAGCCAGAGATGAGTCAGAGCTGGACAGGATAACCTGGTTATATTGATTCCTAGCTGAATATACAGATGATTCTAGGAATAGTGAACTGTAGCAGGCAGAGTGGTGGCCTACCCCCAGATATTAATGTCTTAATTCTCTGAATATATGAAAAAGTTAGCTTACGTGGAAAATGCGTTTAAAGTTAACTGATAAAAAGAATTACAGTTGGTGTTCAGCAGACGTGGTGATGCAAATATTAGTCAGCACACTAGAGCTGAAAGGTGGACAGGTAGTGTGAACAGAACACAAAACCCCGGGGAAGGAGCATATGATGAGTGAGTCATGACAGTGGTCATGCAGTGTAGAAGAAACACGGTTGTTTAACAAATTGACATGCACTGAATCTCCAGTCAGTGCCAGGCACCATTTATATAGCAGAGATAAAGCCACTGTTCAGGGCAGGTAACTTAAAAACAATACCAGAAGTACTACGGGAAATTGTGATTTATAAAGCAATGCATTGGTATTACACTTTGCACTAACTGGAACATATTGTATAAATCTTAATACAGCTCTTCAAGATGGGATTATCCCCATCTTTAAAAAAATGTTTATTTGTTTGTTTGAAAGCCAGAATTACAAAGAGACTGATGTTCCATCTGCTGGTGCACTATTCAAATGGCCCAACAGACTGATGTGAGTCTATCTGCAGCCAGAACCCAGGAGCGTCTTCTGGGTCTCCATGTGTTTGCAGGGTCAAAGCATTGGAGCCATTTTCTACTGCATTCCCAGGCACATTAGTAGGGTGCTGGATCAGGAGTGAGACATTCGGGACTCAAATCAGGGTGCAAGTGGAATGCTAAAGCTGCAGGCGGAGGCTTTACCCACTAATGTACTACACTAGTATCTATTATCTCCAATTTAAAGGAGATGCGAAAACCCAGTTACCTTGATTGCCCAAGATTACTCAGTGAACTGAGTGTTACAGTTGAAATTAAAGTCATGTATAGTGTGAATAATAATAAAGATACTCTTCATAGGACTTCATACTATTTATCCAACTGCAGCAAAAATAGCGAAAGGTCATTTTTTCTAAGGATAAAAACATTATTATCAGAGTATACATTACATTATATTTCATTATAACAATATGATATGCACAGACTAAACCCATAAAAACATTTTTTCTACAAATCTGTAGTATTAAAGGGTTATAATGAGAGAAGACACACAGATCGTGGCAGAAGGAAGCAAAATAACAGATTCAATTTTGAAATAATCTAGATCTAAAACTAAAGAGGCAAATATCTTAAATGTGTTTATGGTCATAACTTCCATCTTAGGAAGAGGGTCCCATTGTCTCCCCCCAAGGTCCCTGAGGTCGTGATGGAGGAAGTTCCTGACACTTTGGGGACAGAAACACCTAAAGAAAAGTTGATTTTTATTTGAAAACCTGTGATTATTAAAAAAAAAACACAGAAAGCATGTCATCATAAAAATTAAAATAAGGAAAGAAAGAGAGTGGGAGAGAGGGTGGTGCAGTAGCATAGGATCGTTACATATCTCACTGTCAATGACATATATGAAATCTGTTTCTTTTCTATTTTAAAAAAGTGTAAGGAAAAGGAAATTGACACAAAATTCCAGCAGGAAGGCAAAACTACTTTCTCCTATTTGCATATATTGAAAAACATATTGAATGCTATGTTTAATAATTTTTGTTTTTTTAGGAAGGCAGAGAAAAACAAGAAAGAAACACATAAACATAGTACAAGTTGTACTCTATTGGTTTACTACCAAATGCCAGGAAGAGCCAGGGCATGACTAGGGTTTGAAGGCAGAAGTGGGGAGACCAATCAAGTCTCCCAGATGGGCGTCAATCACTTGATCCACCACTGCTACCTGCAGGGGTCCTGTTTTCTCTGGAAGTGGAATCAGCAGCTTGAGCTGCAATGAAACCCAGATACTCTGACGTGGTGCATGGGCTTTTTCAGCAGCAGTTAAATGCCTGTTCTGTTTCTTTTTCTGTTTTTGCTCAGAGAATTCTTCCATAAAACTTAGGAAAAAAAACATTTCTATTATGCATTTTTCAGTATTATTGCTATATGAATATGACTGAATTGGATATACTTCTTACTCTGTTTTCAGTTTGATTGACAGATGTATCTATTTTAAATATTTTGAAACAGTTGTTGAGAAGCACAGCATTTTCTAGCCCTAGTTTTTCAGATTATTATTATTATTTTTTTTTTTGGTTAGGCACTGTTATTGATTTAATTGAAGGGTCGCTTTATAAAAACATGATTTATGTGGTGTTTATTCAAGAGGATATTTTCCCCCTCCTTCAGAGAACTAGAATTTGAATAAAGGAAGCGTTTGTACTACACTTGTCTTTAGTGTTTATTTTTTAAAGACTTATTCTATTTTTATTTGAAAGACAGTTACAAAGAGGAGACACAAAGTGAGAGATCTTTCATTGCTACTTCACTCCTCAAATGGCCAAAACAGACAAAGCTGAGTCAGTCTGAAGCCAGGAGCCAAGAGGTTCCTCTGGATTTGCCTCATGGGTAAAAGGGAGCAAGGACTTGAACCACCCTCTGCTCTTCTCCCAGGCCACTAGCAGGGAGACAGATGGGAAGCGGAGCAGCCAATACAGGAATTGGTGTCACAGGTACTTAGCCTACTGTGCCATGGAGCTTGCCCTGTATTTCTTGTTTTAGCTCAGAACTACACTTTTTTTTTTTTTTGTTATATATAATGCCATAGACAAAATGCTAAAAAATGGACATAAGTAGCAGTAACTTTGACTGAAGCCTATTATGCTGCAAATTAAGTGTATTTATGGAGTATCTGCTGTAGAGCAATCATTCACATTTCTTCAAAAGAAGTCAAATGAGTTTAGGGGTGGAAATACCAAAGGACAACAAAACTGGTTCATCGTGGGATTCCTTTCCTTGTAACAATTTTATGATGAGACCTTAAGTTAACCATATCCACCCTTCCCTCTTGTCCTAATGACATGAGATACTCTCATTTAAAGAATTTCCTTCTGAGGGCCTTTCCTGTAAAATTCCTTGAACTTACTCTGGCAACTTCTTTGTTAAATCACCATTTGAAACACTCATTGAGAGCTCAGGGTACACCTGCCCAAGGAAGAGTGATTCAGTTTATTTATACCACACAGAGTTACCTTGATTTCAATAGTTTTTTTTTTTCTTTTATCAACAGGTGTTTATTTTTCAGGCCACTAACTCTTTAGCATGATTTGTTTACATAGAAACATACGAAGTTGTAAGTAAGAAATTTACTGCCTCACCTTGAGTGCAACTAATAATTTCCAATCATAATCAAATTTTAAAATCACAGCACACACAAGGTTTCAGAGGTTTTTAACGAGGATTTGAAAGTGTTACAACTACAGGAAAACAACAATTCCAGCAAAAAATTCTTTATTTCCACCTGACATTTAAAAGAAGGCGAGTTGGAGATAAAAACAAATAACATAGAAGAGGGAAGTTAGTTGGGTGGATTATAAATGATGTGCCTATTAGCAGAGTCATAAAACAAGAAAATAAGGTAATTGGACTGACTGCAGGGAGGGGAAATTATGTAAATGGAGGGAGTCTTGTTAGAATAATCAAGACAAAGAGATTCACCAATTTAGAAAGTAGTAGTATTTGAATTGCTGGCATAATTAATTCCTTCCTTTCTGAAACTATTCTTTCCCAGGGTTTGTTTCACTTGAAACAAATTAATGTGGATTAGCGAGTATGAATCAAAAATAGTGTTTTAAAGCAGTACTATAGGATTCCCTTTAATACACTCAGAAAATTCTAGAAGAGCGTAAAACAGTATGACCCGTCCTACCTCCTCATTCTCATCTTTTATGAAGTGCTCTAACATTCTAACTAATGACATGGTATAAGTAAATTTCATTACCTTCATCTGTGGACATACTGCTGACAGTTGAGGTCTCCAATTTACAAGAACATCTAGGGCTTCAAGATAATCAATTCCAACTCAGTGCTAAACCTCCTCTGTCTACCTGCTGGAGTTAATGGCATACCAGAAAATTATACTCTGATTTGAAAAAGGGATCTGGTCCCAATTAATATGCGATTGTAAAATACTAAGCAATAAAATGCAAAATAAATCCATTAAAATTTAAGTATCTAAAAGCAAATATGAAAAAATACATAACACTCCCACAAAGGTATGTATCTATGTATCTATCATTTGTCACATATGAAACAAAATTAACTACACATTTCTCTTTTTTCTTATATTTTTATTTTCAATGTTTGAATTTTATGGTACAATTTCTAATAGACTGGGATGCTCCCCCCCCCCAGACTCCCACCTCCAACAGATTTTCCCCATGTTGCTAAAATAGCATAGTCCTTCATAAGGAGTCATAATTCCATCAGTCTCTTTTTTAACTGTGCCCCGACGTTGCTCGTACAGACAATGTCAATCAGTCTAACATATCATTGTCTACACATTTGCAATAATTTCATTGGGAGTCCATCTTTTGTTTGGAAGCAGGGATGCATGATGCATTATAACCCCACATCTGGATATGGTAGACTCCAGTACTCCATCGCTATACATTTCCATAAATGAGAACCCATGAAACAAAGTCAACAACTGGTATGAATTAGAACAATAGCAGCCACCACCACCACCACCACCACCACAACAACAAATTACAGCACTATGAAAAAACATGCCACTGAGTAACCAACACATGGGTGACAAAAAGGAAACACAAAAGTCTCTTGGGAAAAATGATGCCACCGTGTAAACCATGAGCCAGTGATGAATTCGACAGGAGAAAAGAAAGTATTTGCAATAAATGAAACTGAAATCAAAAATATCAAAACACATGGGATGCAGTAAAAAAAAAAAACCAAATAGAATGGATTGGGTTATTGAAGTTACACTTTCCATGATAGCTTCCTTATATTAGACAGAACATATGTTATTTGTTCTTTTGTGATTGACTCATTTCAATGAGCATAATGATCTCTAGTTGGGACTACCTAGTAGCTACACATTTCTTATATGACAAATGAATCTGTTTCATCTTAGAAAAATAGTTACTTAGTATTAAATAGAACAGATGCCCTCTTCTTACTATATAAATGATCTTGCACTTTTTAAATGAATGTTTCCTTCAGTTACTGAATATGAAAAATATCTGTCTTTGGTTGTTCCTAAGTCTCACCTGTTAAGAAGATTTACCTGCACATATGATGTCTACATTGGATTAAGAAAAAATAGTTCCATGAATAGGAGCCGTTGCTATTGAACACAGGAAACTGTGGCCCAGAAAAATCAGAAAACATAATTGATCTCCAGAGTTACTTTCTTGGAGGAGCTTCACCTTGAACCGTGGTATCAGCTACAACTTCAAAAGATTTTTAGGTAAAACACTAAATTTGATCTTCAGTTATGCAAGAAATTGGATATTTATCTGTTATGTAGTCACTCCTCCCACTCACTTTACTGTTAGATTTGCCGACCTCCCACGATAAGAAACCATCAGTCAGTTGTAAAATGATGCACAGAGACTTTTATTTGAGATCCGTCCTTGGGCCTTTTTATCCCTTGCAGCGGGAAAGAGAAGGGAGAGAGACAGATCTGAGGAACTGCAAGGAAATAAAGGCATGTGAGGGTCCTATACCCCTTCTGACATGAGTGCTGGCATAGGCTCTGCTTGAGCTCTGATAAGGTAAAGAGTCTTGGCCCCAGTCCATAATTCGTGGTCCATTTGAGGTCTGGCTGCCCCGGGGAGCACCACATTCCTGACTGAGGTCAGTGTGATGTGTCCGTCCTGGAGCAAACTCCACCGCATCTTGTATCTGTGGTATCCATCATTTACTTGCTCCTTCTTTGAAGGAACAGTGCATCTGTTAGGAATGACTTATGAAAAAAGAACATTTGAGTGTTCATGCCAAATTATGTGGTGGCATTCAGAAATTTTATTATGTAAATGCAGACTTGGCTAACCATCACTGCCTTAATTATGCATCTGTTTTACTCTGTTAAGCCAATTAACATATTTGAAAAAGTTGGACCTCATCTAGTAACAAAAAATCATGATTCATCATGTATTTTATTCCAAGGATACTTTTTTAAGTGAGAAGAAAGAACAGAGTCATAGATATTTTTTTTAGAACACTGAATTCCATAGAGTTTAAAACATTTCATAAAATTGTGATTGTTAGATATACACATTGCTCTTTCTGTCAGATATTTTTTAATGATATGAAATTGATATTTAAAATTTTGTTAATATAAAACGAACAGATTTCATGTACTGCAGGAGCACAGATCCAGGAAGACAATCACACTTTCCTTATGCACCTTCTCCCTCCCTCTGTTCACTTCATCAGTTTTTGTGAAGATATAATTTTAATCCAGTCTGTATACACAGGCTTAAGTCATCACTAATCATAGTATTAAACAAGTAAAAATAAGGAGACCACAGACAGATCTTTAAATTAAAATTAAAGTTGTTAAGTGTCAGTTGATAAGCACATGGTAACCTACCTTTTGAACCTAACTTAAATAAGTGCCTTAAAACAGTTTCTTCTTTCATTTAAAAATAAGCTTTGCTTTGATTTCAAAATTGACCATTAAAATAACCCTAAACTCATAAAAGGTAAGTATTGAGTTAAATATATAAATGGATAAATTGGGGTACAAAGCACCCTTAACCTTAGTTTCAAGTATAAGGATCTAAAATAATTAGCCCTAATATTATTACTTCAAAGTTAATATAGATAACCCTCAAAACTGTTGAATTTGCAATGAGGATATACGTAATTCTGCAAAATACACAAGGAATTAAATGAATTCTGAATAAATTTTTGTTAAGAAATATGCTGCATAGCCATTAAAATACCTATATATTTATTTTAAGTATGTTGTATAATATTATTTCACAAATGATACAGAAACTATAACCTGAACTCTATAAATTCCATGTGTACACAGGAAAATATGGAAATAATTAAATAAAAGTGAATCTCTCTCATTGATGTACTTATACAATACCTACATAGCTTCTTCATGTTTTGTAAATCTGAGAAAGGACTATACTTCTAAATTGGAATGCAGTGTGTGTGTGTGTGTGTGTGTGTGTGTGTGTGTGTGTGTGTGACCTAGTTTCTGGAGATCTTTGCTAAATCTTGTAATATTTGGCAGAATTTTTGTAACAAAATGTGCTTTCTCTCAATGAGTCTTCTGTCCCACAGGCTCTGAGACCACCGAGGGGTGGGGCTATGGTGTTTTTTGAAGCAAAACCACCAGAGACAAAACTGGTGAGGGAATGTCCATTTATATGAAAGAGTTACAGGTTTATCTAGAGTAGGAAAAGGGGACAGGAACAAGGGGTGTCCCAACAGTACTTCTACCCAACAACAACATTGTGACATGCTAGTAGGTATGTCTATCTCTTTGGACCCTCCACTGAAGTTATAACTCACAAAGCACAGGAAGTCATGTCTCAGGTCAAACTCATTACCTGCTGAAAAGCAGGATGAATGGAACATCTGATTTCCTAGAGTTGTTTACCAAGGAAGTCCTAGCACAGTTTGATAAAAGAGGAGGAGAAGAGAGACTGGGTGCAGCCCATCACTCTTGCTGCACGTCCAGTGAACAGGCCATGTTATGGTCTTAGTCGAGACTCCTGTCAGTGGTTCCCCCCGGGCCACCGTGTGCTGTGTTCCTATGGCCTCCCACACGGGCTAGGCAGGCAGAGTATAGCATCAGGCCACTGGTGTACAGAAAGTTGGCCCATGGTTGGTAGCTAAGGAAGGAACTGAGTTATATTGCTTTGCTGCCAGCTCTACCAGCACCCTGTAGGCCCACGGTATACAACCTTCAACAGGGTTTTACATTTGTAGGGTGATGATTTTGTTTTCTGTCCAAATAACTTCAAATAACTCTCTTAATGATAGTCATACCTCTCTGAATCTCAGGCTGTTATAGGCAAAAACATAAAACTTTTTCTTGTTCATTTTGTTTCCAGGAGAGAAACTTATTTTAGCTAAAATTGAAGGTGGACTATCTGAAAGTCAGGCCACCTAACATTTCTTTATGTCAGTGATTTTCTAAATTTCCTTTTTAATGGAAGAAGAAGCAGTTCTTGAATCATACCAAGAAACCAAAGGAATGCCTGCCCTTACTTCTTTCTTCTTAATCACTTCCCGCTCAGCTCCCTGAAGAAAGGCCCTGTATCTCCTGCAATCTGTAAAATATTGTGCGAAAGCTGCTTGCTCTGGAGAATTCACTTTATCAAAGATACGAGTACAATTCCAAGCACATTTGGGCCACATTTCTGGCTGGTTATGCTTAACATATTGTCTGTGTGATAATGAAGGAGAAATCTCAGGACAAAATGCCTCCTGTGTCTAGGGGGATGTATTTCTGGTCAGAGAAATTTAATCATGGGCCCTTGAAAGAAATTCCTCTTAGATTTAAGTTTTAGGAAAATGGTTGCTTCTTCTGAAATGAATCAGGGGCTGGAATTGTGGTACAGCTTGTTAAGCCACCACCCATGACGTCAGCATCACATATGAACATCGGGTTCATGTAAGTGTTAATTGATAGATGGAAGCTCAGACTGGAACCATGGTTCCCAATCCAGCTCCCTACCTAAATGCCAGGGAAAGTGCTTGGCCCCCTGTAACCCACCTGGGTCTCACAGATGGAGTTCCTGGCTGTCAACTTTGACCTTGGCTTAGCCCTGGCTCACCATGTAGGTTGTTTGGACAGTGAACCAGCAGACAATTTCTCTCTCTCTGGTTCTCTAACCCATCTTACAAATGAATAATCTTAAAATAATTAATATTTTAAAAATAAGGATATCGTCAGGCTTCATCTTCAATGTGTCTCTAGGGAACCTAAAAGAAATGAACAGATTCACAGGCTACCACAGTGCAAACTTCTGAGAATTAAGAGCTTTTTGTTCTGTTGTATCATTTTCCTGCATCCTTGATCACTGACTTTACTGAAAAATAAAACAAATGCTTGATGGTAATGTCCACACAAGTGTGCCTGTCCGTATGCATCTGTATGAGGATACGAAACAGAACTTCAGAAAGGTTGTGGGGTGTGGGCATGTGGCATACTTGTTCTGATCCCTGCCTTCAGTTCCTAGTTTTATCTCCTCATTCCTAAAGACCCGACTGCAGCAGGTAATCACTCAAGCACTTGGTTCCCTGCCACCTGCTTGGGAGATCTACACTGAGCTCCTAGCTTTTCACTTGGGAAGGGAAGAAGCACATGGGAGTTACCTCCATCTCCAATGAACAAGAGAAAGTTTCATGGAAAACTGAATTAAAAGACAAATTCATTTTGATACAAAAATGCTTTGAAATTCATGTCATAGGCTTTTCATCTGTGAGCTTCTTAGAGACTGCTGTTACCTAGGACCACTGAACAAATCAAGGCTACCTCTCTTGCCAATATTTTTATGAAAGTGTTTGCCAGTATTCATTCACTTATTGAGAAAATTTTATAGCATATGAAAGCTGCCCAGTTCTTTGGAGGGGCAGGATCGCAACAGTGAAAGAGCTCTTAACCTTACGTTCTCAGGGAAGTTAATTTACTACAACTGCCAAATATGACGGCAGACCATATTTCACCCTCAAGCTTCAACCTTGGCAATAACCGTGCTCTTTCATAACTTTGAGGCACTCAGTGAATTAAGTCAAAATTGAACTCTATTTAACGCAAATAAGCAAATGATTAAAAAATAAGGCCAGCATAATTTCAAATCAATATAGCTTGTATGCATTTGTCTTGGTCTCTCTTTTAATATACGGTGTGAGTTCATTTTCTCTAATACATTTTGTTAAAAAGCATCCAGTGCAATGTATCTCAAAGTAAATGAGCATGATGGAATATGGTAACCTCTTTTCAAAGGAATGGAAACTTTATCTCTCTTCAATATATTTATGCACAGGTTATCTGATTAATCAAAATAAAAATATTGATAAGTCACAGCAATACGTTTATTTGCTCAGAAATGCTATTAACATCTTGAAAAATAATTACAAACCCATTACTAACTTCTATTCAATTGAAGTGTAAGATAAAAGACAAAGGAGGAGACTGATAGTTAAAAATTTATAAAATGATTGTGACTTGTTCTGCCACAATCAGTTCCTTAATTTTCTCTTTGATAGCCTTTATGTTTTTAAAATATCATATTGTAGAGGCTAAGGAAAATTCTGGGTGGCACATAATAATGGTTTGATTGTGTATAAGATAAAAATAAGATCATAAATTATTTACAGTTAAAAATTTACACTTTCTTCAAATCAATTTTCTCCTTTAAAATGTAATTATCATGGTTTCAGTGCAGTAGCCTAGTAGATAATATCTTCACCGTGCACACGCTGGGATCCCATACGGGCACCGGTTCCCATCCAGCAGCCCTGCTTCCCATCCAGCTCCCTGCTTGTGGCTTGGAACAGCAGTTGAGAGCAGCCCAAAGCCCTGGGACCCTGCAGCCATGTTTGACACCTGGAAGCATTTCTGGCTCCTAGCTCCAGATCAGCACAGCTCTGGACATTGTGACCACTTGGGGGGTGAATCAATGGACAGAAGATCTTCGTCTCTGACTATCCTCCTCTCTGTTTATCTGACTTTGCAATAAAAATGAAATAAATCTTAAAAAAAATTATCAATACTATGACATCCTGTAATTGAGGACTGAAATAAAATGAAAAGATATGTCATTATCGAACAGATATTTTGTACAGTTAATTTCCCATAAATTCAGAAACTTATTTCCTAATAGTATTTATGTCAATTAAATGACTTATTTGAATTTTCTTCAACTGATTCTTTTTTTTTCCCCAGATGCAGTGTTTATTTCCCTATATGCTAGATACAACTTTTGGCCAGTATGGCAGATGGTGAGTAATGGTGCATTTCTTCTCTAAGACTGCTCTTTTATTCATAGACTTTTAACTGATCCTTTGTAAAGATTCTTTTTAAAGACAGACAGATTTATAGACAGAAGGAGACACAGATCTTCTGGTGTAACTCTTCTCTCCGCTGTTTCACTCCCGCACAGCTGGAGCAGAGCCAATCCGAAACCAGGAGCCAGGAGATTCTTTCAGGTCTCCCACACTGATGCAGGGTCCCAAGTCATTGAGTCTTCCTCGTCTGATTTGCCATGCCTCAAGCAGGGGGCTGGAAAGGGAAGTAAAGCAGCCGGGACACAAACTGGGGCCCATATAGTTTCCTGGGCATGCAAAGCAAGGATTTAGCCATTACACTATTGCGCCTTTTCTTACTGATTTCTATTCATTCATTGGTTACAAAGACATGTGTCAATCAAAAACAAAAAAAAAAAAAAAGGAAAGACTGGGGCCCGGCGCGATAGCATAGTGGTTGAAGTCCTCGCCTTGCACACGCCGGGATCCCATACGGGCACCAGTTCTAATCCCAGCAGCCCCGTTTCCCATCCAGCTCCCTGATTATGGCCTGGGAAAGCAGTCGAGGACAGCCCAATGCATTGGGACCCTGCACCTGCATGGGAGACTCAGAAGAGCTCCTGGCTCCTGGCTTCGGATTAGTGTAGTACCGGCTGTTGCGCTCACTTGGGGAGAGAATCATCGGATGGAAGATCTTTCTCTTTATTTCTCCCCTCTCTGTATATCCGCCTTTTCAATAAAAATAAATAAATCTAAAAAAAAAATAGAAAAGACTAAACATGAACTAAACATTTTTCAAAAGAGTAATGTTGTCTTTGACACTATTAACTGTACCCAAAGGTAATGAACAAGGAAAGTATTTGCTTAGAGAAAAACAGATGGAGGTTGGTCCTCAATGTTTCCAAAGCTGAGATGATGAAAATAGTGGAACTTAAAAATTTTTTTTTGCTCAGAAATGCAGGTTGCAGAAAAAGGATCTAAAATGAATAAACAATTAAACTAAAAATACAGTTTAAAGGACTATTAATTATTATAACCATTTATTCCTCTTATTACTTATTTTAGATCTTATTCTAACCACTTCAAATATATTATCCTATTAAAATTCTACAGAGTATATGTGAATGTGCATAGTCAGAAAATCAGGAAAATTTCTAGATTTATACATTGTCAAAATCCTCTAGTATGCTGGCATGTATTGGCAACAAGAAAACAAGATGGAATCCGAAGTGCACATTTAAGACAGAAATGAAAATATGGCTTAGCTGTATAAGAAATAATGTTTTCATGATTCTTCAATATATTGCTAGAACAGAACATCAGTCACGTGTCATCTATTTTAATGCTCAAAATACACCCAGAACGTGTTGTTTGCACATACAATAATTTTCTCATTTCAGATAGTGAAAATGAAGCACAAAGGCCTTTCAAATCTTCCCCAGAAGCATAGATAAGTGATAAAGTTATGCATAAGGTGTAGATAGCCTAACCCTAGTTTCTTTATTTAATCAGAGTCTTCCTAAAAATGTCAATAAATGCAATGAAATATTTGATAAATATTTTTTCTTTTTGTTGTTGAAATGTGTAATTCATACAAGAAGTCTCCTTTGGGATCAATGGTGCTTCCTATTTTTTTTTTTTTTTTTTTGGTGGAGGGGTGGTGGTGGTTAGGCTTTAACAAACACTTCCGAAAGTGTATTATAAGGAAGAAACCAAACTAGACCTGTTGTGGAAAATGAGCGATAGACCACTGTAAGTCCTTTTCTTCTGCCATGTTAGAGAGGCTGTTGTGCAAGAGAGGTCATGATTGTCTTGCACTCTGAGGTTTTGGGGGGGAAGAACTTGGATCAGTGGACAGATGATACTGGGAATGAGACTCAAGCTTACTATAAGGAAGAAGTTTCCAGCAAGTTGGAAAAATGAGGTTGCTGCCACGTTAAAGGAGAAGCACATCTAGAGGCAGAACTGTCTGTTGTCAACACTGCATGTAAAGGGTCAGCTGCCTGCTTTGTGGGCTCCAGACAGCAGGCACTTTAGACTTTAATGAGTGTTTAGCATGGTCACGATCCTTCATTTCCATCCTCACAGTGCAAAAAGAACAGCAGCGACTTGGTAAAATTTTAGTTCAGAATATATTTTTTAAAGATTTGTTTATTTTTATTACAAAGTCAGATATACAAAGAGGAGAAGAGACAGAGAGGAAGATCTTCCATCCGCTGATTCATTCTCCAAGTGACTGCAGCAGCTTGTGCTGCGTTGAACCGAAGCCAGAGCCAGAAACTTCTTCCAGGTCTCCCATGTGGATGCAGGGTCCCAGGACTTTGGGCTGTCCTACACTGCTTTCCAAGCCCACAAGCAGGGAGCTGGATGGGAAGTGGAGCTGCCGGGATTAGAACCGGTGCCGATATGGGATCCCAGCATGTACAAGGTGAGGACTTTAGCTGCTAGGCCACCATGCCGGGCCCTAATATATATATATATATATATATATATATATATATATATATATATATATATGCACAAGAGTACTTTAATAAGTTTAATGGGAAGATGAAATCAAAAGAAAAATTCTTTGGCTCAAAATGTTTTTTGAAATTTTTTCATGAACTTTTGGAAGCATTACATTTTGAACATTTTTGTAAGCAGGACCATGAACATGGTATAGTGGCAAAGATTGGCAGCCGTGATGCTACTTTCCCATGTGGTTTCTGGCTTGAGTTCTAGCTGTTGACTTTGATTCAGATCCTGTTCATGGCTTGGATAAAACGGCAGAATATGGTACTAGAGTTGGTGCTCCTTCACCGAGGCAGGAGGCATAAATTCAGCTTCTGGTTCCTGGCTCCTGGCTTCAGGCTGGCCTAGAATGGCCATTGATATTATGTGGAGATCAAACCAATTGTTGGGAGATCCCTGCAACTCCAGCCCTACCCTGCCCCATGTGTATGTCTCTCTGGTTTGTAACTCTGAATTTCAAAATAAATAAATAAATCCTTAAAAAAATGTGTCAACGTGAATTTGTTATTTTACTTGTAATAGCTGATCCACTGTTCAACAGCCAGCCAGGATGAAGGCAGGGCCCTGGAACTCAATCCAGCATTCCCATGTGGGTAACAAGGATCCAAGTATGTGACTCATCATCTGCTGCCTTCCAAGCTGTCCATAACAGTGCGCTAGAATCAGGAGCAGAACCAGACATCCCATTGCGGGAGACATTATGCCAGGGAGCCTCTGTACTGCTACAGCAAATGCCAAACTCTAAACTTATCTCTTAATTCCATTTTCTGTGAACTCTGAAACGTGAAGATATAACCACTATTATTACAAAACCTTCATTTAAAAAAAATTATTATTGCTACTTTGGGGAAGCAGCATGAAGGTTTATTTTTTAACAAATATACAGTGTACAATCCAAATTTAGGAGTACGGAGGTACTCTGTGCACTGCACTTCTTGCCCTTCCTCACCACCCACCCTCCTCCTTCTTTCATTCTTCTTGTTTCTTAAATGTTTACATTAGTATTTTCCCTCTTTATTTTACAATCACAGGTTTAGCTTTCCATTGGGGGAGATTTTAAGAGATAATAAGTAAGAAAAAAGTAGACACAGGTTATAAATAGTAATCAAATGTCAATATGCCTCTTTAATTTGTATAGGTTACAGTCTTGTAATTTTCTGTATTAGATCAGAGAGAACATTTGATATTGTTTGCTGACTGGCTTATTTCACTAAGCATAACGCTTTCTAGTTGTATTCATTTTGTTTCAAAAGCTGGGCATTTTTTTTTACTGTATGTGACTGAGTAGCATCACACAGACACACACACACTCATACACACACACAAACACCACATTTTCTTTACTTAGTTATTGATTGATGGACATCTGTATAGATTTCACATCTTAGTCATTGTGAATTGAGCTATAATTAACATGGGTGTGCAAATATCTCTCTTGCATGCTAATTTCATTTTGTCTGGTTATATTCCCAGGAGTGGGATGGCTGGATGATTTGATAGCTCTAGTTTCAAATCTCTGAAGAATTTCCAAACTGTCCCCCATAGTGATTGTACCTTTCCCCGCCCCACATCTCCACCAACATTTATTAAAACTTTCAAATTTGGGGCATTCTAGTACCTATAAGCCTATCTGTCCTATAAACTATTCTTCTATGGCTCTTAAGGTTTTAGGTTTTTACTTACTAATTTATTTACAGTTTAGAGGGGGACAGAAGGAAAAGGAAAGAACGGAAGGAGAGGGTTGTAGAAGAAGACGAATAAAGACTGCGGGCTACGAAGCTAAAATATACACAAAAAATTTGTGAATATTTTTTGGAAAAAAATTTTGTGGAGAGAAAAACAACTCTTGGGTGGGGGGCAGGCTGGCACGATGGTGAGTAGGGAACCAGCATCCCCTGTGGGCTCTTGTTTAAATCCTGGTACCTGCACTTCAGCTCAGCTTCCTGCTAACGTGCCAGGAAGCATAGCAGAGGATGGCCCAAGTGCTTGGGCTTTTGAATCTTTGTGAAGACCTGAAAGAAACTTCACCCCGCCCCCTCTCATTCTCTCACTCTCTCTTTAACTCTAATCTTTCAAATAAATAAGTCTTTTAAAAAATGTGCCAACATAGAGAGTTGAGTTTTGCAAGGAAGAGTTCCCCTAAACAGTCTCAGAGATTCAGATATTTTGTAATGCTCTGATCTTTCTATTGGGCTCAAAAATGGACAAAACGTGAAGGAAATAAAGAACATTTGTAGCTCATTCATTCAACAAGTGATACATATTGTTTTGCCTATGTATCTTTAGCTCTCTAATCCCAGTCCGTGCTGAGATGTAGAGAGACTGAAAAGTATTCTCATAATACTTGGTCACGCAATTTTCTCCCAGCTCCTTTAGAGTATGTATGGATAAGGAGCATGCATTATTTCTGTTGCAAATTTCAGCAACCACTACAGAGAAGGACTATGTAGAGGAGGTTGATGCTTGATATAGGAGCCAAAACAGTTTTCTTTAGTTATGAGACAGAATGTTTCTACAAACCCTAAAGTTTTAGAAATATATCTCTGGATTTAATGATGTTGATTCACTCTGGTACACTGTATCACAATGTTTTCTTTTACACTAATTAGAAATGATCTGGGAATTTCCTGAAAACAGCACTTAATGCCTTTACTTTATAACAGTATTATTCATATGTGTATAAAAGATTTCTGAGTATTTCACACTTATGTAAAGTGTAAAATTCTTTACAAGTATAAAATGTTACACTTATGTAAGTGTAAAATACACATACACTGATGTTTGGGTCTCTTGAGGCATGCTGTCAGAAAAATGAGCTATTTAAGAACTATTTGGTCATTTAATCTTACAGTATTGCAATGAAGCCTCTATTTTTTGGTTTTCCCTTCACTTATAACCTGCATCCTTGCACATTCACTACATCAAGTCTTTCGTGATTTATTTTCAGTTGGTAAGTTTCTGAAATTCTTAGTAATGAAAGATTGGAACACAATTTTTCAAAACGGTACTTTTTCATCACATTATTTTTAATTTTCTCTCATAGATTTTTACCAAGAAAGAGGGTAGCAGTACAGGAGGAGGAGGATGAAAGGGACAGGAGAGATCGAAGTGTGAAATAAATCTTGCTATTTGCTATGATATAAACATCATCCAAATGTGATACACTAATTGGCAGAACTTTAAAATTGATTCACTCTTTTTTAAAAAAATGGTTTAATTATTCCAATTATTAAGTGGAAAGAATAGCAGGAGTAATAGAAACGTCTAACAAGAGACCAACAAAATAACCAATAAATCAGACAAAACTCAGAGAATAGAGAAAGGGTAAAATGGTTGATCAAAAAGAAAATGAAATAAATGCAATCTGTGGGATATATTAAGACAAAATATCAATATAACAGAATTGACTGAAGTTACCATAAAGAAACAGGACCAACCAATACCTTGCTTGCACTAACCAACACTGGATTTGTGTGATGCAATAAGAACACTGTTACACGGCACTCTGCCAGGGTAAGCTAAATTCTTTGAAAAACAAAGTGAAAATGAAGTAGAATGAAGATAAATGTAGAAGTAGTCACCAGGAAAGCATTACTGTATTTCTTAATTGCCTTAATGGGAGAGCTGTAATATTTCAGATCTGTACATAAAAGATATCATAGCCATTAAGTGTGGAAAATATTCTTTAGTTAAAGAATTCCCAGTAAAATCTTTGTTAAGGTGGATTATTTTTGTTTCATTCATTTTTTTAATGTGTTATACCCTAGCGATTATAACCAAGCAGTCAAATCCACTCTGTTACAGTAATCATTTTGATATGATGGTGTAAACCTTAGTTTGAATGTTAAATTGGCAGATTCATTTGCTAGAA
Source organism: Ochotona princeps (assembly GCF_030435755.1). Lineage (NCBI taxonomy): Eukaryota > Metazoa > Chordata > Mammalia > Lagomorpha > Ochotonidae > Ochotona > Ochotona princeps. The sequence goes on from NC_080836.1 coordinate 24,357,185, forward strand.
GGAAATGGATAATCAAGTTACTAAATGTGTGCAGTGTTGGAAAATTAAGGAAAATCCTCCATTTCCTTTTAAAGAAATGCTCTCAAAACTGATGAACTAACTGCCACTGTATTACAAGGCAGGATTGCCTGAAGGACCCATAAGCTGCTAAAAATAATTCCTTTAAATTATTATTAGGCCACCCTAGATTCCAGAAACCATGGAAACAATTTGTACGGTTTTCATTAGGTCACATTAGCATATTTTTTAAATTCACTGCCAAATACACAACTTGACTCACCAAGAAAACAGTCAGTTTACCTTCAAGAGTACTGGCAGACAAATATAAGAAGGCCATTTATCTAAGAGAGATGGACCTCTCTATTAGAAGTCTTTGTCATTGCACTGTTTTACTCCACATCCTGTATCTTGTCTAGCCATGATACAGCAACAGGAGAGCATATTTACATTTAGCACAAACCTTCCTTCAACTTCTCTTTGCTCCCTTTGGTGAAAGTTGATTTTGTGCCTATAGCCAGGAGGAAGTCCAGGACATCCATAGGCTTTAAAAATCTTATTTTTGAATCATAGACACTATATAACAAAGCCATTCAACTGGACCTTTAAGTAAGACATTTAGGAACTAAACTATGTGATTAGCAGTGTTGCTGCCATGTCCATATCCTCAGGGTTCACGTGCAGATAGTCCATTTATATGCTCTGGTTTCCCTCATTTATCTAATTGAGAACATTCTTTGATAAACGGATCATGAATACAGAGCAAGGAAAAAAGTGATATGGATTTGTGATGAACCCTATGAGAGGACATGGCAGTCTCACTGTTTTGTGACAGTCTGGATGGTACCTGAAGGGTTTCTGCACTGATGGGTACAAGATACCAAAAGAAAAGAGTCAGATAGCTTGCACTTCGTTTCACTAATTATGCAGTGTCATTTCTGCCACATATTTTCATTTTGTTGGTCAAGACAGTCATAATCTAGTTCACATTTAAGCGCTCATAAAACCAGTGGGTAAGTACCTTCATTTCTCAATGAACAAAGCCTCAAAGAACATGTACTCTTTACCACACAAGGACTACTTTTTGAAGGAAACATGGGAAATCAACTTGACCTTTGTTGAATGTATTAAGAAATAAAAGTGTTCCTCAGTGGTCAATTGTTTCCAAAATCCCATGTTGATTAGTAATTATTTCGAAATATACTCTGGCCATGTATTATTTTCCTTTTTTTCGTTTTAAAGATTTTATTTTTATTCAAAAGTCAGATATACAGAGAGGAGGAGACACAGAGAGGAAGATTGTCTGTCCAATGATTCACTCCACATGTGACCTCAATGGCTGGAACCACACCGATCTGAAACCAGGAGCCAGGAGCTTTTTCTGGGTCTCAAACATGGGTGCAGGATCCGAAGGCTTTGGTCTGTCCTCAACTGCTTTCCCAGGCCACAAGCAGGCAGCTGGATGGGAAGCAGGGCTGAAGGTATTAGAATCGGCACCCAGATGGTATTAACGTGAGGACTTCAGCCTCTAGGCCACCATGCTGGACCCCACATATCATTTTCTTATTTAAAGGACAGTCCTGTTTTTCCAATAATACCTCAGAATCTAGGAACGTCCTTTGAAGCATAATGTACATATTGAAAGGTGTGTGATGCAGGCAAAGCAATCCATAGAAAAATCTTTCAGCCTTAATAGGCTATGAAAGTTCAATGGTGGATAATCAATAGTATGAAAATCATCTTGGTAAGTTAGAAAAAAAATGCCAACCTTGAAAAACCAGAGTAAAGAACTCAGCAGAGTAGCTTAGTGCCTAACGTCCTCACCTTCATGTGCCAGGATATGATACGGGCGCTGGTTTGTGTTACAGCTTCCCTACTCCTCATCCCGTTCCCTGCTTGTGGCCTGGGAAATCAGCTGAGGACAGCCAAAGCCTTAGGGCCCTGCACCTGCGTGGGAGACCTGGAAGAAGCTCCTGGCTCCTGGCTTTGGATTGGCTCAGTTCTAGCCATTGTGACCACTTGGGGAGTAAATCAGCAGATGAATGGAAGACCTTTCTCTCAGTCTTTCCTTCTCCCTGTAAAATCTGTCTAATAATAAATAAATAAACAAACAAATAAACAAATCTTTAAGAAGAAAAATAAAAGGAGAGTAGGATAAAAGAAAAATGAAGATACAAGAATAAAATGTTCTTCAAAGTCTATTTGTGCTGCTACAAATAATCCCATGAAATGGTTTTGTACAAACAACAGAAATTTGTTTCTTGATGTTAGACTAATCTCTAGTGTAATAAATCAAGAAAGAAAAGAAACAGACTAATCAACATCAGGAATAAAAAACTGAAGATTCAGAAAAAAATAACAGATAGGATGTTATGTACTTTAGCTGAAAATCTGAAGGAAAAAAAACTTCTGAAAAATTGGCATTTGTTACTAAAATTTTTTCCACAAAGGAACTCCCTAGTACACAGCAACTCAAAGTTTTAATTTCATCAAAAATATAACAAAGTATGAAAATACTGTTCCAGAGGAAAAGAAAGGCCGGTAACACTTCCATACTTACCAACTTATCTTGTGAGAAACAAACCATTAACAGCAAACTATATGAAAACTTTCACAAAATCCAAAATTGTAGAATAAATCTTTTATAGGAACACAGATACAAAAATATCATTAGCAAAGAAAATGTAGTGTGTTTTAAGCTTTCTAATATTTATGTTTTTAAAAATCTTGGTAGCTATTAGACTTTTTATGCGAACACACATAGATTCAAATTTTTTAAATCAATTTACTGCATTTGTAAACCTTTCTCTATGTTTGTGTATGAGGGATGGATATAGTGTTGTTATTTAGTCAGTTTCATGTTGTAAATTCTGTTTTTGGACTATTAAGTTTGGCTGAAGTGAAAGTGGTCCCCCAGCAAACAAAATCTGTGACTTAAATAAAGTATGTGTTTTATTGACTTGTCGTATATAAATCTTTGTTGTATCGATCATTTGCAAAAACAGCATCAACTCTGGTGATAAAAAGTAAGAAAAGTTTATTAAGGAATATTATACAAAAAGTTCACAATGGAACATTGTATAATAGGGGAGATCTAAAGAATTGGTACCAGTGGAAATTCTAGTAACAATGTTATCTTAGTGTACTATTTGTGCTGCTGTAACAAAATACCACAGAATGGTTAGTGTATAAATAATAAAAACTTATTTCTCAATGTCTTTGACACATAGAAGTTCAAGATCAAAGTACCCCGTGAGACCCAAATTCTATCTGTGAATAATGGGTTGTAATTCTATCCGGAGAAGATTCTACCTCTAAAAACTCATCACCACCCAAGGGTCCCATCTCTGAATATTATCATATTGGCAACTAGGTTTCTTTCTTTCTTTCTTTGTTTCTTTCTTTCTTTCTTTTCACTTTTATAAAAAATTTTGAATTTTATGATACAATTCCATAGGGGCTAGGATTCCCCCCACACCACCACTGCAAATTCTCATCACAGTGGCTGATTTTCCCCATATTATTGCAATAGTATAGTCATTCATAAGGAGTCATAAGTCCACCAGCCTGTTATTTAAGTGTTCCCCAACACTGCTGGTACAGACAATGGCAGGCAGTCCAGCATCCCATTGTATGATATGTCCAACAATGTCACTGGGAGTCCATCTTTGATTTGAAAGTAGGGATGCATAGTGCATTATATCTTCACATCTGGATACGATAGTCTCTATTTTGCCATCACTATATATTCTTATTAATGAGAAGCCAAAAAACAAGATCAAAAACATGGATGAAGTTAAAACAAACAAAAAAATGTATAGCACCATGGAGTTGAAAAACATGACACTGAATAGGTTTTACTATGATTCTGAGGGACAATTTTAGACAATAGTGACCTTCTGAAAGTGCTTGAGTAAAACCAGTGTACTGACTCATGCTTTAAACAACACCATATTGTTGTGATGAGACCACACACTGCCTGCCTTTCCAATCCTAAGAGACCCATCTCCACCAGTGAGCGGCACACTTTTAGGAAACTCTTGTCTAATGTTTCTGTACAAAGTTTAATATTCCCTTTGTTTAAAGACAAAAGGACTAAAAATTGAAACAAAATCAGGCCGTTGTAGCTTGTACTCAGGTAAACAAACAATAATCATCCAAAGACTCAGAAAAACAGTTAAGGCTAATGGTGTTATTATGGCTTAGCAAGCAAACGTGCCACATGCCATGCCTGCATCCCACGTGGCCTTCAGATTGGTTAGATCCCAGGCTGCACCACTTGAAATGCTGCTCTCTGCTAAAGGCATGGGAAAAACAACATAAGATGATCCACCTTTGTGGGCCCCTATAACTCACGTGGGAGATTCAGATAAAATCCCTGGCTCCTGCAGCCATTTGGGGAAAGAACCAACAAATGGAAGACTTTTTTTCTCTCTCTTTCTCTCCCTCTTTCTCTATAACTCTGGCATTCAAATTAGTTAATTAATTTAAAAAAAGCAAGACCACATGCTGAAATTTTTGCCTTATCATTCTTTGCTTCCTTGAACACAGAAAATGTATTGGGATAACTTGAATTTTCTGATGTTCAAGTTTTACATGAATTTGCTAAGGTGTAGACTAAAGTTAGAATTCCAGAAAAGTTTCGTTGGTTTGAAAGACGCATAAAATGGGCAAGAGGTGATTGCTGAAGCAACATCTAGATCATTCAAAGCGGAGACACAAATGCAAACACGTTAATGTTGATGAAAACCTCATCACATTCTGTGAGCCAAAAAGTGAATGTATCACTGCAGAAAGTTCTGACTCCAGTTCATTGATACGTAGAAGATCATGATATGTAAAATAAATGAGAGTTTGGCCAAATATCACAGCTTGCATACTAAGACCTCTAAGCAGATGCTTCCTGTAATATATATACACAGGCTCAGAAAGTGTGACACACCCGCGTTCTCCTTTCAGTCACAGCAAACATGACAGAAATAACCTTAAACAAGTGAACTATGACGAACGAGCACTAACGTGTTAGGGAAACATCCAAGTAGGGTCATCAATTAGTTTTCATCTTTCATAGACTAAACAAACAAATGTTTAAATGTTTTTTTTTCATCTAAAAAACAATGGGAGCAAAAAAGCACCTGGAATTAAAATGTAAGAACAAGAATAAACAGCAAACAGACCTATCCAAAAAATAAAGAGGGCTCACTTCCAGTAAGGCAGAAGATAGCCGAGAAAATGAACAACGTGAAAATTTACTAAAGAGCTTAAATTTGGCTGAAACGTCTCCCCGCAGCTTCTAGAACATAAGCAAGTCTGTCTTGATGAAAAAGCAAATGATATGATTCAGAGAACGTCAAATTGAGGCACGTGGAAGGAGATCACCCCAGGCGTATGAACGTCTGTCCATGCTTGAGGCCTGCGTTCGCTCAGCCAAACCGCAGAGAGGCATTCAGCTCCAAACAACAAAAACAAACAAAAGAAAACCTTTGTCCTGGCTTAGGTGGTAAAAGTAACACCAAGTATGAATTATCAGTTTCTCTGGGACATAAAAAGTGGAGATATAATGCAAATCAGAACCTTACTGGTTTTTGAATGCTCACAGTGCAGATCAATTACTTTCAATATTTCCACTCAGCACAAAATACGTATTTGTGTTGGTAAAACATCTAAAACCTAAAATAAGAGAAAAATACAAGATCGAAGCACTTAGAAGGAATCATAGGAACTGGACTCCATAAAACTTGTGTGATTCCAAGTACAGAAAGTGATGAGTTAAGCCACACAGGACCAGCACAGATGAGTGTCTGTATGACAAGAATCAGGAAATAATGGAAAGGACCCAGACTTCAATGAAGGGCCAATCTGGATTTGAATCTGCTGTGCTACTTTTATAGAGTCAATCTAGGCAGTTTTATTGGTAAGCAAATATACACTAGCTCTAAGGAGCAGTATGTATTAATCTCAAATACCCTTTTTTTTTTTTTTTGCTAAATGGTCTCAATAATCCCTAACTTAAAGTACCAATTTTAAAATCAGAAACAATCATTTTCATAGTTTATATTATTGTCAGTGTTGTTATTATGGTTTCCACCCATAGTAAAAACAAGAAACGCTTTTTCTCTTTTGCCCTTTATGTATCTTCTTTGTTTTCTTTCCTGGTTTGGTAGTTTTTATTCTTTTGGAAAAATCACAACGGTGTTAAGATTGATTACATACTTTGCTTTTCCTTCTGGCCACCATTTGTCAATGTTGTAAGTAAACAGCAAAATAAAATCTCTTATTAAACGAGGCTCCATACAAATCCCATACTGTCTGCACTTGTATGGGGGAAAAAAGAACAGGCAGTTCCTCAGATCCTAGATTTGATCTTTCCGTACAAATCAATAGTTACTTATACAAACCATTCAACAGTCTTAGACATAGAACTTCAGTTACCCAGTGGTGCTAGTGTACAATATACAGCTAACATTTTCAGTAGTCTTCCAATTTCTTATAAAGAAAACCTTCTTATTCTCCCAACTCCTATATTCCTGACATAAATCTAATTAAGACTTTGACAAATACAATTTAGAACTAGAACTCAAAATTATAATTAAAAGCTTTAAAGGCAAAGAAAGTGATTTTGGTATTAAATGTAAATGCCACTTTAATTCTTAGAATTCTTCAATTTGAAAGTTAATGAAATTAATGAAGCAAGAAATCAGATGCAAATCCAGAAGTTTATATTCTTTTGCCTAGTTGGGAGCCCTGGGGAAATCCTAAAGAGGAATTAAAGCTATAAGAAAGAACTTGGAATGTGCTTCTATCATTATATAGATTTGAATAGTCCTAAAAAGAATTTTCTAGAGAACAAACACGTTGAATGTATGTAACTCTACATGGACTTAAGCACAAGTGGATCTGTGATAGAAAGACATAGAATTATTGTAAGCATGAATATAAATATATATGATTTTAGTGGCACGAAAGGCACTATAATGTCCAATTCATGGAATATAATTCTAATACACAGAAAGTTTTGAATACTTGAAAATTCTTGATTTTTGAAACTTACAGTGTTGCTCTTTTAAACCAATGATTACAGCCACATTAACAGCATAAACAACTGTCTGCTTAGATGATATGCATGTTGATCATTCAGGGACTATTGAGCCATTGTAAAGTGATATCCACAGTTGTTTTCCTACCCTATAGTAGTATTTTGCACAATAGGCTGGGTTGCTGTCAAAGGCCGATGTGGTGAAAGGTTCATTCCTGATGTCCTACATTAATGGACTGAACATAGAAGTCAATGCAATCATGATGCCTAAAAGTGGGTCACTACAAAATGAGTAAACTGTTAGGGTACAGTCCTCTGATGGAATCAAGGCTGAGGTAGAAGGAGGTACCACATCGAAGTGCTTGTTTCCTGTCTGTTTTCTAAATTACCCTGTGGTCCTTCCACTGTGCACATTCTGCCCGCCTGTGTTCTCATCAGCTACCAGGACAATGGAATGACCAAATCTTGGACTATGCATCTAAGAAAATGATGAGTAAAAATAAATTTCTTCCTTCCTTCATCAGTTAACTTCTCTCAAGTATTTGAATTATGATGACAAAAAATCGACTAACAATTACCATCAAATAAATACTCTTATGCAAGCATGCATTTAGATGATTTTTACAAATAAGCAGCATAGTTCTACTTCATGTATAGTTTATGTAGTTATCTCCCAAATGATCTGATACTGTGATAGGTAATGTACAATATCTCCCAAATGAGTAATTGTACCTGATAAATATTCACATCTCCATGAATCTCCTTTTCTTCAGTGTCTTCACAATAGAATGGCTGTTTTCAATGATTAGAAAATAGTAAAAAGGCTGGATTGTAATATGTGAATTTAGATTATGAGGAAGCATCCCCTTGCTGTCGCAGGCATTTTCTTATTCTTATGTGCTGGGCTCTGGGGAATCTAGCTGAAGAGGTCTGCATGTCAAGGAGTTGAAGGTGGTCCCTGGCCACTCATGAGCAAATGACAGAACTTTGTCTCCCAAATGCCTGAAAGGAAGCGAATCCTGCCAGCCATGTGGGGAACTTGAACACAGACGGTTCCCTACCAAGCCACTGGATGAGAGAGAATCCTTGGCTGACTTACTGATTGTGGGGCCAGCTCTCAGTTAAGCTATGCCCAGCTATTTCGGCCACAGAGACTATGAAATAAGTGCTGTTGTTTAAAGCCATTAGGTTTGGGGTCAATTTGTAACATAGAAATACATATTTTAAAACATCTGACCCACAGTTTAATGTTGCAGAAATCTCTTACTCAGAAACTTCATGGAGATAAATCCTACACAGGAAGTTGAATGGCCAAGTACCAAAGTGCTATTTGTTGAAAAAATGTTGTTAGTGAAGCCACTTTAAAAGAAAAAGAAATTTAACTTTCTTTCATTTGATACCTGAATTGTTGCTTTGTTCTTTGTGTGGGTTCTTGGAAGATACATTAACTTCACTGTATTAATCTCTGAAAATAAAAAGTGGAAAATGGTTTCAAATGTCAAACTGTGCTTTGAAAGTCTTTTGTAATGTATTGGCTCACTTCTCTGCTTTTACAAATATAACACAGTAAGCTTAGCTATCTTAGGATGGCTTTCATGCAATATCTCAGAGTTACACAGAAAATGAATTCTCACTATAGAGTAATGGTATAGTGCAGTATAGTAATTTGGTTGTAGCATGTGGAAGAAAAGAGAAGTCGACACTCACTTAAAATATCCCCTGAAAAAGTTTTGGAACAGACTATTGGACTTAAATTACTTTTTTGACTTGAATTTTTCACTGATTTCTAGTAGTAGCAGTGATGGTGGTAATCACAATGGTAAATAATAGCAATAACAAAATATTCTTAAGTTTTTTACATTTTGTAGCATTTTTATATTGATTAGTTAAAATCATATTAGTGCTAATTTCTTATTTTTGTCAAGGCTTTTCATGACATTTTCAATAATAACTTTAGGCAGCTAAAACATTCTCTGATTATAATAGTATTGTACCATGACATACAAAAGGATATTAAAGTAAATGTTGTATATTACAACGTACTGATAACTACCTGAGTCAGTCAGGTTATTTTCTTTTTAATAGGGAAATAATGCTACCCCTTCTACTTATGAAAGACACACTGTTTTTCAATTTGAATTACATATTTATATATTTCCAGTTTGGGATTTTATTGAAATTATAAAAATGCTAACCAAAATGACTATGTGAATTCTGAGTGAAGCATTGTAAACATAATTTTTAGAGTGAGAGGAAAGAAAAAAAATCATCCTAACTTTCATATCCCAGATGGAGAATAGTAATCTGAAAATTAAAAAACAAAACCCTTGACAACCATGCTAGAAAATATAGATCTGGATATTATTCTAAGAATTATGATGGAATTCCAATCCATCAATTTTATTTCTATTTCTCCAATTATTACAACATTCAATATACCGCTCCATAATTTTCCTGATACCATTAACAGATTCACTGCGATGTGATGCAACCCATGAATTCCTTACCTTCAACTTCTCTTCACCCTTCTCTATATTCCCCTTGACCTCTCCTTATTTTTATAACAGATTGAGTTAAAAATAATTCAGGCTGCCATTTCTATTATTGAAAGGTCAAGGGAACCTTATACAAAATATATATGAATAAGATCTTACTCTTTGCTTTGTTTTATTTAATTCTCCTCTAGAGTAACTTACTTTCCTTGACTAGGATGTTATTGAGAAGTGCAGACTAACAGCTAGACGCATTCGTTAATGCATCAAGTTGTTCTGGTTGAGGGTCACAACTGTCAACTTAAGCTGAAATTACTCATCCTGTCAACCAGAAAGTTAAACATTAAATTTGGAGTTGCTAAAAGGGTTTGCAGCTGGGATTTATCTGTGAGATATCCACAAGCCTTCAGAAAATGAATTCTGCCTCCAGTTCCTAACTTTAGTCTAGAGGAAACTTCCTGCAGGAAGGAGTCTCCTGATTATTCATGTTTGTGTGATTGGTTGTAGTTACATTAATGCAATGACTCTTATTCATTTTTCACAGTAGAACCATTTATTTGTAACCGATAAACATTATAGTAGCATATTCCACCAGATTTTCTGGAGCTGTATTCAAAACATCTTAATCCAACAACAGAAAAACATAGTGAAAGTGATGTGAGTTTTCTTCAGCAGTCTTTTCTCATCAAGAGTGTGTTTTTTTGATGCTGTGGAGGTACGACGGGTTAAGCTATCTCTCGGGAAGTTTATATTCCATACTGGAGTTCTGGTTGATGTCCAGGCTTCCAATCCAACTTCTTGCCAATGTGCCTGAAGAAACTGAATGTCGAAGTGCTTGGATCCTTAACACCCATATATGAACGTGGATGGAGGTCCTACTTCCTGGCTCCCAAAGGCCTAGCCCAGCTGTTGCAGGGATTTAGGGAGTGAAACAGCAAAGAGAAAAATCTCTCTCCACTCTCTCCCTCTCTCTCCCTCTGCCTTTCAAATACAATCAATAAATCATTAAAAAGTATATTTTATGCCAATGTTTTGAAAATTATGTACTACAGAAATATAGCAAGGACAAGGGCCCTGCAGCATGACCTAGTGGGTAAAGTCCTCGCCTTGAACACGCCAGGATTCCATATGGGTGCCGGTTCTAATCATGATGGCCCCACTTCCCATCCAGCTCTCTACTTGTGGCCTGGGAAAGCAGTCGAGGACGGCCCAATGCTTTGGGATCTTGCACCCGTGTGAGAGACCTGGAGGAAGATCCTGGCTCCGGGCTCCGGATCAGCGCAGCACCAGCCGTTGCGCTCACTTGGGGAGTGAATCATCAGACAGAAGATCTTCCTCTTTAACTCTCCTCCTCTCTGTATACCTGACTTTGTAATGAAAATAAATAAATCTTTAAAAAAAAAGAAATACAGCAAGGACAAATTGTTTTAACTGTTGTGAGAATAGAGAAAAATTGCAAGTATAATCAGTAAGTTTTCTCTCATTAATTTAATATGTAAAAATTCATATGTAGTCCCAGTGTGTATATACAAAAGAGTAATATTAAGCCCATGTGACTTGGTAATCAGAAAAAAAATTGTCTTTTTTGAATGCTCAGCTATTTTCTGTCAGTTAAAGCCTTGCTGAGCACAGGTTTTTCAGTAAGAGAAACCAACAGTCATTGAAAGTATTCTTAACAATTAGTTTAATTCTATTAAAATGTTTAAAAGGCAAGCATATGGGCCCGGCGGCATGACCTAACGGCTAGAGTCCTCGCCTTGAACGCCCAGGGATCCCATTTGGGCGCCGGTTCTAATCCCGGCAGCTCCACTTCCCATCCAGCTCCCTGCTTGTGGCCTAGGAAAGCAGTCGAGGATGGCCCAATGCATTGGGACCCTGCACCCGCGTGGGAGACCCGGAAGAGGTTCCTGGTTCCCGGCTTCAGATCGGCGCGCACCAGCCGGTTGCGGCTCACTTGGGGACTGAATCATCGGACGGAAGATCTTCCTCTCTATCTCTCCTCCTCTCTATATATCTGGCTTTGTAATAAAAGATAAATCTTTAAAAAAAAAAAGGCTAGCATATGGTGGGATTTCATACTGTGTCTAGAAGACATTCAAATAGTCATATTTATGAATTTTAACACCTCTTTAACAGTAACACAAAAAAGCTATATATCCATCACGTTTTTGAAAAATAGAAAATAATGTAATGGGAAAATCTACATTTTACATGATAATTCCAGCTCAAACATAACATAATTTGCTAACTGGCTATTTTTTTGAATCAGGAGAACTGCACCTTTAAATACTGGTTAGTAGAGCTTTAGTCTATATCTGTGTCCTCCAGGGAGATTGCCTTGGAATCTTCATATTTCATTATTTATATTAAATGTTCATGTTTTCTGGACCCAAGTCGCTAAAGAAATTGCTGTTTTTTATTATAGCTCAAAAGTAGGAAACTTACTTTTTAAAGCATGGTTTGGGGAATTAAAAAAAAAATCACCTCACTGTTATTCAGCTATCCAAGTTGTACAGTTCCTCTCAAAAGTTTCAGCCTTGTGTACAATGTGTTACTACAACGAGTGGCTATTTATGACTATGTAGAGTAGAAACCTGAGGTTCTCAGGAGGTGATGTGAAACCTAGTGCAACAGTTGCATCACAGGCAGTTCTAGAAAACAAAACGAACACTAATTTAGTGGCAGGCATTGGGCCTAGGTGTTCAAATTTTGCTTGGGTGCCTGACTGGCACATCAGCCTACCTGGGATTGGTCTCAGCTCTAACTCCAGTTTGTAATTTTGCCTGCCTGGCAATGCAGACCCTGGAAGGTGGTGATGCCGGCTCAGGTACGCCCTGCTTCCTAAGTGGGAGATTCAGGCTGAGTTCTTCAGTTTGGCCTAGCTTTGCCTTTTGGAGACATTTGGGGAGTGAACCAGCAGAAAGACAAATCATATTTTCAAAAAATATCTCATTGAAGTCTTTCCATTGTGTTATTTCTTATGATAATGGGAGACCAATGATAAATTCCTTGTCTTTCTGGAAAGTTGGTATATTGATTTCTCATGCAGAATCTTGCAAAGCTCATTTCTCTTCCATTGCTGTTTTCAAGTGATTGGCCAGAGTGTGGTCATTTCCAAAAGACAGACTAGAATTTACTGGGGAAAAAAGAAGTCTAGTAAATCTGAAAGTCCAGTTTTCATAATTCAAACACGTAAGAGTTTTGTGACTGAAAAGCATTCCATTAGTAGTTATTCTAGAACAGGAGGCTTGAATCAGTTGCATAACAAACACACCCTTGAGTCTTAGAAGGCTAGCCGGCTCATCAGAGCTTTTAAATTATTTCAAAATTATTCCCTAAACATCTGTCTACATGATAAACCTCGTAGGAACACAAGATGGTGGTTTGGAGGCAATGCTTTAAATAATATTTGATATTTAAATATTTAGAGTATATGAACTTTGCTATTACACCAAATTAAAATATTCTATCTTTTTAAACATCAGAATGTTTATTTAACTTACTCATTATTTCTTCATCTATAAAGTGAAAATTATATTTACAAAGTATTTCTTTGTATATGATATATGATCTGTCTTTGTAAATGCCTGATGTGGAATTGAAAAGTGTGTGTTTTGCTGTTGGTGGGTAAAGTGTTCTAGAAATGGTCATCAGGTCCAGTTGGATGATAGTGCTGTTCAAGGCTTTGTGTGCTTACTGATTTTCTGTCCACTAGTTCTATCAATTACTGAGAGGAATGGTGAAATCTCTACCATAATTGTAAATCTGTCAATTTCTGCTTTTCAGCTTTGTTTTTGCTTCATGTAGCTTGAAGCACTTCTTTTATGAGTGTACACATTCCTGGACTGTTCAATTTTCTTGGTAAATTGTATCTTTGTTTATTATGAAAAATCTTACTGTTTCTCTAGACATTTTCTTAAGTCTACTTTGAATGTTTTTAATATATTTACTACTCTCCTTTAATTAAAAGTAATCACAGACAGGAAGCAGTTAATTGTCTATAATCATTCTAAATGTTCCATTTAGCCTTTTCCTTTAATAGTCTGTTTTTATAAAGATTACTTTCATAATTTTTTAAGGTTTCATTTTATCTACTCTGTTGTTCTATTCATTGTAAGTATTTTTAGTACTTGCCCTACTGTAGGCAGATTTAATTTATCCACCCCTACCACCAAATAAAATTATTTTTATATCATAAGCTGTAATGTCACTAGTACACACTTTATTGTACACAATTTATAAACACTATAATTCATGGACACTATTTCCTTTTAGTCATCTTTTTAAAGCACTATACATGGAGGGAAAATGGGTTCTTTTGTTTACTGACATTTTTTTCCATTTCTAGTGTTACTCAATCCACTGTGTGGGTTGCAGTTTCCTTTAGATGATATGTCCTTCAGCCCAAAGCTTGACCTGTTCTTCTCCTGCATGTGTGATACAGTAGATTTTCAGGTTTTGCCTTATTTTTGCGCTGAAATCCTTATTTGAATTTGTATAGCATCTCTGATTTTCTTTTGATTAATGTCGGCATCATATCTTGCTCAAATTTTTGAAATCCATGTATCCTCCTCTTTATGTGCATAAATATAAAAAAATCTCTTTTCTGCAGCAGACTAGTGGGTCTTCATTTTAAAAAATACAATCTGACTTTAATTGGAGCATTTCAACTCTGCTATGTAATGTAATTAGTGACACGACTGGGTTTAATAGTGTCACTTGCCATCTAATTTCTATTAGTACCACATATTTTTGACACACTCCCTTTTTCTTAATTTTTTTAAACTCATTCATTTAATTGAAAGGCAGAGAGAATGAGACAAAGAAACACAGAAAAACAAGAGAGATATAGAAAAAGAGACATCTCCCCAAGTGCCTGTGGCACAGGGGCAGGCACTGTCTGAAGCCAGGGACCTGAGCTCAGTCTGATTCTCTCACACAAGTGGCAAGGATCGTAGCACCTGCGCAATCATCTATTGTGTCTCAGGATGCGCATTAGTAGGAAGCTGGAATCAGAACAGAGTTAGAAAACGAACCAGACATCTTTACTACCAAACATCCAATGGCTTTTTTTAGGCTGCATTTTACATTCTGTTTATCTTTTTTAGAGGTTTATCAACTGAAATTCTATGTAATCTTATACCTATAGATATATATATATACCTATAGATATCTATATATATCTATACCTATAGATATATATAGATATATATTTTCCATTCATTATAGCCTCTTTCAAGAGACTTGCATCACCTCATGAATAAAATACAAAACTTACTTTGGTGTACTTCACAATTTTTTCCTCTCCTAGCTGTGTATTATTATTTCTACACATGTTAATTCATCCTATGATTAACAACCTTAGAATACAGTATTATTATTATTTACTGCTTAAACTGTTGATTATATTTTAGAGAAATGCAAGTACTGAAACTAAAGTGTTTATATTTATCATCTCCTATGTTCTTGATTCCTTGTAGAAACCGAGTATTATGTATTTTTCCTTGAAAAAAAAATCAGTTAACATTTTTCAAGTACAATTGTGGGATGTGATACACTCTTTCAGCATCTGTGTCACTGAAAATTTATTTTGCTTTGCTCCTTGAAATAAGTTTTTGAGGGTAAAGACTTTGTAAGTCATGCTTTCCTTTGTTTCATCTAGTAGTTTAAAGGATTTTTCTCTGCTCTTATAAATCTCCTTTGCCATGATAGGTAACCTACAGTCATCTCTATTATTATCCTGTGTATGCAAGGTTTATTTTTCATCTTTGGATGCCTTAGGTGATTTTTTTTCCTTGTAATTTTATTTACTTATTTTGTTAAGCAATTTACATATAATCTTGGGTGTAATTATCTTTGTATTCTTGTGATTAGGTGTCACTGCAATTTTTGGATTGCGGTTCTGTAGTTTGGCTGTTTAGACATTGTTGAGTTATTTTTTATGTGGTTTTCTATTCTTTCTTTTCTTCTTTGGGAATTTCAGCAATATGTGGATTTGGGCCACTTAAAAAGTTCCCACAGTGCACCTATGCTTTGTTATTTTCTCTATTTTGTACAGCTTCTATTGCTGCTATATGTTCATTCCTTTAATCATTTAATCTGCAGTATCTAGCCTATCATTAATATCTCCTACACTGTATATTTCATCTCAGAATGGTTTTGAACTCTAGAAGCTAGACTTCATTTTTGTTTTATTATTGTCCTTGTTTTTGTTGGACTTCATGACCTTTTGCCTAGATCAGTGAGATGGAGAACTTCCAGCCACTGGTTCACTGTGCAAATGGTCTTAAAGACCAGTTCTGGGACAGGTCAAAGCCAAGAGACAGGAATACCATTGGGGTCTCCCACATGAGTGACAGAGGTCCAAGTACTCAGCCTAAAACAGCGGAACTTACATAACTGTGTGAATGTAATCCTTTTGGCTGATCATGGAATGGAACAGACTTATTGTGACAAGATGGAATATATGACTGATTACTTTAACCAAATAACCTTCTACATGTATGAAGGAACTGCCCCCCGCATCAGGAGTCGTAATAAACCTTCTGACTTTTTTATGTTTAAGTCTGAAGAAATTGTTAGGAACCTCAGTTGTCGAAAACCCAATCAGCATTTCAAGCCCTACGTGACTCCTGATTTGCCCAAACGACTACACTATGCCAACCATATCAGAATTGACAAGGTTCATTTCATGATGGATCAGCAGTGGCTGGCTGTGAGGAACAGAGCAAGTACATACTGTGGCGGAGGCAACCATGGTTATGACAATGGATTTAAGAGCATGGAGACTGTATTTTTGGCGCATGGGCCCAGTTTTAAAGAGAAGACTGAGGTTGAACCATTTGAAAATATTGAAGTCTATAACCTAATATGTGATCTTTTACATATTCAGCCAGCACCGAACAATGGTACCCATGGTAGCTTGAACCATCTTCTAAAGCTGCCTTTTAATGAACCCACGTATGCAGAGGAAGCCACAGAGTTGTTCATTTGTAGCTTTACAACTCCAATGCCCACGGATGATCTACACTGCTCATGCCCCACTCTACAAAACGATGCTCAAACAGAATACGTGAATCAAAGGCTAAATCTCAACCAAGCAGGGATAACAGCTACAGTGAGGGTGAATATGCCCTTTGGGAGGCCTAGAGTTACACAGAAGAATACAGAACACTCTCTCCTTTACCACGAGGAATATGTCAGTGGATTTGGACGAACCATGTGTATGCCCATGTGGTTTTCAAACACAACCCCTAAGCCGGGAGACACATTGCCTCTTCCTCCCACTGTCTCAGACTGTCTGCGGACTGATGTCAGGGTTGCTGCTTCTGAGAGCCAAAAAGGTTCCTTCTATGCAGCAGACATGAATATCACCCATGGCTTCCTCTATCCGCCTGCTAACAACCAAACCTCTGAGAGTCAATATGATGCTTTAATTACAACTAATTCGGTCCCTATGTATGAAGAATTCAAAAAATGTGGGACTACTTTCATAACGTTCTTCTTGTAAAATATGCTGTGGAAAGAAATGGAATAAATGTTACCAGTGGTTCAGTGTTATTACCATTATGACGGTCATTTTGATACTCCTGATGAAATTACAGCCCACGTAGCCAACACCAAAGTTCCCATCCCAACACACTACTTTGTGGTGCTGTCGAGTTGTGCAAACACAATTGAAACACCTAATGACTGCATTTAGTGGCTGGACGTCCTGCCTTTCATCATCCCTCACCAACCCACTGATGTGGAGAGCTGTTCTGGAAACCAAACAGAAGATCTGTGGGTTGAAGAAAGATTCAAAGCACACGTGGCACGGGTCCATGATGTTGAACTTCTTACTGGACTGGACTTTCATCAGGAAAAAGAACAGCCTGTCTCTGAAGTTTGCAACTGAAGACATATTTACCCACATCTGAAACTGATATTTAAATCAATGTGGAAAATAATATTTGCAAAATCTAGATGAACTTTTTTTCTGCCAAAGAATCATGAAGTAAAATTGTTTATTTTTCCTTTAAAAAAATGTACCTTCCAGGCACATTAACAGGGAGCTGAATTTGAAATACAAGAGCAGACAAAACCAAGTAATATGATATGTCAGCATTGCAAGCCACAGCTTACATCAGCATGGAAAACACTGGCCAAAATGGTTCCTACATTGTATTGTGTTTTTATTGTTGTTGTTGTTGTTGTTTGATGGCTGAAACATTTTAATTGGATTTCAGATATTATCAATCTTTCTCTTTAGGTTTGCATTCTTAAAAAGCATTCTTGAGATTTATTCTAGCTTACCAATAAATTACGTGGAAAAGCAGGATTATCATATTTTATTTTTAAATTTTTCTAGATGGGATCTAGTATAGGTGTTTGTTCTTTCACTAGTGAGGTAGTAATTCTCTAAAAACACTCAGTGAATTATGAGCTGTGCTTTGGCACTAGGCAACCGGTTACATTTTTGTTCGTATTTTATATTATGACTGCTCCTTCTAGTTCTTCAAAGGGTCTTTGGCCTTAATTATTTTTATTCTATGCTTATGCTAATAGACAATCACCTGAATACTTTAAGAGGTTCTTGGGCCCCTGAGTTCCTTGCTGTCTGTGCAGTTTAGTACCTTGACCTATTGACTCCAGCTCTTACACCTTCCTTGGGCTCTCAGTGCTAACCATTCAACTAATAGAGCTTCTTTTGAAGCTTCCCTGTATTGTGACCTGGAAACTGTCTCTTAGCAAGGACCATGTTGCTTCTTTTTCACCTTTCAGGGACAATTAGAGTTAACTGCCTGTTGTCAAATATCATGTGAGTTACTCTTTGGATTTTTCTTTTCTTTCCTTTTCTTTTTTTTGCTATTGTGAATAATATTTTAAGTGTTCGATTATTTTCTGTATCATTTTTTAAGGCAGTTAAATTACGAATACATTAACTTGAACTTTTTCAGAAATTTTTATTTTTCCCAAAGTCTATTTCCAGATGTGGTGAGGGATACTTGGAATCACTTTAATTCTAAGGCTAGTTTAGTTCTAATGGTAAACCCTGACTCTGTTATAAACCCTGACTCTGTTTAGTTTAGTTCTAATGGTAAACCCTGACTCTGTTATAAACCCTGACTCTGTTATAAACCCTGACTCTCACATAGCCAGGATGAATTTTTTTAATTTTGCTTAGAACCTCAGTATTTTGCAGTTTTCTGTGAGATTTTGGAAATGTTTATTTTGCTCCTGCTAAGTAATCTTTTTTTTTTTTTTTTCTGGCCTCTCATCCAATGCTTACATAGCTTATTGTTTGTTCAAGCAGGCAAGGATGTTTCTGTACATACTTCCTGAACACTTTTTTTTGGCATGGTTCTTGTCTATACCATATCTTACCCTTAAAAGTATACTTATCTCTTTCTCTTTTAATTATAACTTTGATGCTCAACTTGTAGACACCACCATGCTCTGCTGATGTCTTCTAACTTGAGCTAACTGTCTGGAAGTGCATGAAGGTAGAATCTATGGCAAGTCGTAGTGATTCCTTTTTCCCCATCTCCATTTAGGAACAAAGATAATACTATGTTGTTAGTTGTTCAGCCTAAGAAAATAGTATAGTTTTGGAGTTTTGTGTGTTTTTTAGCTGTTCACAGAGGGAGTGATAAGATCCAGCACTAGTTATTCTATTTCAGTTCACAAACAAAATTAGATTATTGGAGAACTAAACTGTGGGGGCAGTTATTTTGGAGCAGCAGGATAGGAATGCACCTGCTTCTTGAGTCTCATCCAGCTTCCCGCTAATTAATCCTAGGAAGCAGCAGGCCATAGCTCAAGGTCTTGTGCATCTGCTTTCCACATGGGAGACCTGAAAGGGCTTTTGGGCTTCGGAATTTGGCCCGGTTCAGACCTTAGTGTTATGGATATTTTGTGGAATAATCAATTTCTTCTCTCTTTCTCTCACTGGGCTTTGTATGAGAGGAACAAATACACAGAGCAATTGAAACGTAACTGATTGGTAACATCAGGTTAATTAAGGCAGGCTGTGTGTTTGTATGTGTGTGTATGTGTGTTTGTGAGAGAGAGAGAGAGAGAGGAGAAATAAATTAGTAGGTACTTCTACATTATGCTGTCTCATGCAGACCAAATATCGTACTTGATGAGAAAATGGTCCATTTGGGGACAGAGTTTCAGTGTGATTCAGTGGCATTAAACATGAGCAGCTCCATTTTTGCTTTGTTTGAAACCTAGTACAGGATATTGGTCAAAAACACTAGCCTCCCATAATATTGCTTAATATATAATAAATTTATATCCTCGTAGTATCAATACTGAATGTGCCTTCAAGGCTACTTGAATGAAACTTAATTTGCTTAAGGTCAAGAATATTTTATTTGGTTCTTCATTGTGTATAAATTCCTACAAATATCCTAAACACAGTGAATGTGCTCAAGAAATATTTTGCTGAATATAAAACTTCCTGAATTCCTTTTGTGGTTTTTCATGTTTTCTGACAGATTCCCAGAATGAATAAAATAAGTAAAATTTATCATTGTATCATATCTAAAATAAAATTCAGAAAAATAAAATGTACTTCATAATGTCATTTATTACTCTTTAATCCTGTAAATTCTGCAAGTACTTCTTATTTTTTTCTAGCATAGAATGTGTTCCTCAGAGAGTATAATTCCATCATTTCCCAAATGAACCAGGAAACAGCATCAACCAAAAGAAAAACACCAAACCCCAATGAAATGGTTTAAAATAAGTAAGTTCCCAGCTATCGAATAAATACCAAAGGAAATAAGCAAATTCAACTTATTTAATCCCTTACTCCATTTGAACATGTTTCACCTGGGATTGCACTTCAAAGTTAGTTACAAATCTACTTAAATCAACCCATGAAAAATTTACTTCCCCAACTGAATTACATTCTTCTATTTTTACTGCCAAAGCAAGAGTGTCTTTATGGAATACATTTTAACCACACTAGAAAAAGTTTGAAAAAGAAAAGAAAGCACACATGCAAAATTATGGTAACAGAATGAGCAGAGTGCCAAAATCCAACTTTAAAACGTCTGTACATAGTTGGCATGTGCTAAAAATGTGGTAAATTGGAAGAGGACCAAAAGCATTCCCCTTATCCCCTGGCAGGAACTGCAAGAACAACAGCAGCTTTGGAAACTGTGGGATTTACACACTCACAGTTTCTCTTGATAACTGAGATCAGAGCACAATCAACTAACCTGAAACCCAAGCAAAGAGAAATGCTTTCAGGAAGATATTGCAAATAAGTGAAAGACTTAAAAGATGGGAATAATTCAGCGAAGTTTTAATGAATTGGTGAGGACTGTGGACAGAGAGATTACTCTGAGTATAACAAAATTAATCGGGCCCAGCAGCATGGCCTAGCGGCTAAAGTCCTCGCCTTGAATCCGCCCCGGGATCCCATATGGGCACAGGTTCTAATTCCGGCAGCTCCACTTCCCATCCAGCTCCCTGTTTGTGGCCTGGGAAAGCAGTCGAGGACGGCCCAAAGACTTGGGACCCTGTGCCCGTGTGGAAGACCCAGAAGAGGTTCCTGGTTCCCAGCTTCGGATCAGCGCAGCACCGGCCATTGCGGCTCACTTGGGGAGTGAATCATCGGACAGAAGATCTTCCTCTCTATCTCTCCTCCTTTCTGTATATCTAACTTTGTAATAAAAAATAAAATGAATCTTTAAAAAAAAAAAAACAAAATTGACCTTGTATGTTAAATTACCTGAATTCAAACCCTTTGGCCATTTTTTTTCCCCTGAAAATTTCACTCATTGTAACTCATAACACAAAGTAATGCTGTACATACATAGGTTAAAAATGAGGATTTTTTGTCATAATGTTAACAATAAAACATTGAAACAATCTAAACACTTCATAATAAGGGAAAATAAACAGTTACTATAAATTCAAATAATAGAATAATAAATAGTAAAATGGCTCTCGAAAGACTTATGATACTGTTTTCTCAATAGTACATCATACATGTATATGTGCATGTATAGATATGTCTGAAAATATATATGTGATTTTTATAACATGAGAGCAAAAGAAGATTCAGGAGTTGGAACTTGATTTTTTTCTATAGTAAAGATTTATTTATTCATTGATTTATCCGAAAGAGCAACAAAGAGGGAAAGACATCCAGAGAGAGAGAGAAAGAGAGAGAGAGATCTTGCATCTGTTGGTTCATTCTCCAAATAACTAGAACAGCCAGATGTAGGATAGGCAGAAGGCAGTAGCCAGCCACTCCATCAGGTTGTCACGGCTGAGGAGACAGCCACCTCTTTTTTTGCTTTCTCAGATATGTGAGTATGAAGGCACAGTGAAAATCAAATTACAATGAAATTCAAGTTACATTGAAAGTAAAGATACAATGAAAGTTAACAAGGATTCTAACTTCACTTTGATGCAGAATGCTACAGACCTGAGCAATGTAACCCACTGCATACCACCGCTGGCCCTTAGAATTTTTCTCTTCCTTACTTATCTGTGTGTTCTACAAAAAATTTTTTTAATTAGAATGCATCCCATGAGGGTAATCTTGAAGTCAAGACGTCCTAGAAGAGCTGCAGTTTGCAACAGGGTAATTACTAAAAATGTTCCAATTTCCTTTAAAAGTGGTTCTGTTTATATAGTCAATTCAATGTTCCAAGTACAATTTAACATAAAGGACTTAAGAAACCATGGCAACATGGTGTATAAATTGACCATGTGTACTTGCACATGTAATCTGAAGGAATTTCATTATATGGCCAAACTTCTAGCACACAGAAAATCAGATGTTTAATTAAATACAGAGTAAAATTTGCAAGTTGGTATAATGTCTGCAGATAGCACTATCTGTAAGTTTAATACATTCAAAGAATAAAAAAATATTTAGAATAACAGAAATTAGGGGTCTAATACTGAAGTTCAAATACAAATTTTGAGTAAGTGAATTTTTAAAGATTTTTCTCAATCTTTATTTCTGAATTTATTTTTAAGTCTGACAATTCCAACAGCAGGGATCATTAAACTTTTGCTACTGTGCTAAAAGTGGGACATTAGATTAAAATATATTCAAGGACAGGGCCCGGCAGCGTGGCCTAGCGGCTAAAGTCCTCGCCTTGAACGCCCAGGGATCCCATATGGGCGCCGGTTCTAATCCCGGCAGCTCCACTTCCCATTCAGCTCCCTGCTTGTGGCCTGGGAAAGCAGTCGAGGACGGCCCAATGCATTAGGACCCTGCACCCACATGGGAGACCTGGAAGAGGTTCCTGGTTCCTGGCATCGGATTGGCGCGCACTGGCCCGTTGCGGCTCACTTGGGGAATGAATCATCGGATGGAAGATCTTCCTCTCTGTCTCTCCTCCTCTGTGTATATCCGACTTTGTAATAAAAATAAATCATTTTTTTTTTGCTCTCAACTTACTAACCTTTATTTTTATTTTTTTTAGTTCCAACAAAATTCTTACTAGTGTTTAACTTAATATTTTTCATTTAACTCTGGAAAGAAATGTACAAAGGAGACATCATGACTCTTATATTAGGAATCTGTTTGGGATCAAATTCCAGAGTTTTATATGTCATACATTCATTCAAAGCACAAATAAATGTTAAATTTCAAATCCAAGCCCAACTCCAAAGTTTTGTTCCTCGTCTCCCAACTGCTGTACACACACAAGCTCTATGAGCTCCTGAAGACAAAGGTCGACCCAGTTCCCACTTGCATCTGTTTTGAGAGAATTGATGAATTTTGAATGGACTTTTGAGGATTGAACAGATTTTGAGAGAAATCATAGACCTGCCTCATTGATGGCTTAAAGCATAGTAGCAGCATTATATATATATCCTGATGGGTGTGTGTGTGTGTGTATGTACTGTCATTCCCACAAAGAGTATCCAGCTGGAGGCTAAAGTTTCTCATCCGAAGTTTGGCCCAGTTTGAAAAATCAGCAAGACTCCAAAGGTTTAGAAACAGGGGAGAACAGCCCCATGGACTCTCATCCTTGGGCACAAAGGACAGCAGGAGAACCATTCCCATCTTAATTTCTGGCAGACTCCATTCTCTTTCTAGCCCCACATCAGTCACAGACACTGCGGCTAAATTCTGCTAGAGAGAAATGTTATCTTTTCATTAGGGACTTGGTGTAAGCTTTTATTTATTTATTTATTATTTTATTAATTCATTAATTACATTGTATTATGTGACACAGTTTCATAGTTACTTAGATTCTCCCCACCCCTCCCCAAACCCTCCCCCCATGGTGGATTCCTCCACCTTGTTGCATAACCACAGCTCAAGTTCAGTTGAGATTCCCCCATTGCAAGCATATACCAAACATAGAGTCCAGCATCTTATTGTCCAGTCAAGTTCAACGGCTTCTTAGGTATACCCTCTCTGATCTGAAGACAGAGCCAGCAGAGCACCATCCCGATCAATTAAAAGCTCCAACATACCATCAGCAAAAATTTACATCATTATGGAATTAGTTGACATAGTAATGAGTAACCGATATGTTAAAAATAAATGCGAGTTCTTAACCACCTTCTGTGACCACCTCATTGACATTTCAATTTTAGTTTATACACAACATATAACATACATAACATGTTATACATAAAAAAATATATATTCAAGGACAGTGATTTGACTTTCTTTCACCTGAAATTCCTCTGGTATAGAGACTTTTAAACATACAAGCAAATGATTTTTTTAGATTTATTTATTTTTATTGAAAAGGCATATATACAGATAGGAGGAGAGACAGAGAGGAAGATCTTCCATTCAAGGATTCACTCCCCAAGTGGCCACAATGGCAGGGGCTGAGCTGATCTGAACCCAGGAGCCAGGAGCTTCTTCCAGTTCTCCCACGGGAGTGCAGGGTCCCAAGGCTTTGGGCCGTCCTCTACTGCTTTCCCAGGCCACAAGCAGGGAGAGATAAAAGTGGAGCAACCAGGATTAAAACTGGCACCCATATGGGATCTCAGCGAGTGCAAGATGAGGACTACAGTCACTAGGCTGCTGTGCCAGGCCCATATAAACTAATATTTGAAAGATATTTCACAGTACAGTAATTCATTAATCACCTTCCAAGCACCAAAGTTCTCATAAACAGATAATTACAAATTCATGCAACATAAAATATATTTTCTCCACTTTTTATCTCATATCTCTAAAGTGCACTGTACTAGTTCCTGAAATTATTATCTTTTTCTGAGTACCATATGAAACCAAACTAAGTCTAAGCATTTAAATGTAAATAATTTTCATGCTCTAATCTTACACCAGCCAGGCAGAGTCTCTCTCTGAAGAAATTTAAGATAATCAAGTTTCATGTATGTTTGAGTGAAACAATGAGGAGCATAATAATTCAGCATAAACTGTAGCAACTTCCTTGCACTAGAAAGGGGGTGAGCTCTGCACACCAATTGAGACAAATGCTATCTGGAGAGGAAAGCATCTGGTCCATTCACAAAGGGAAGCCACTCAGCAAAACGAGCCCAAGTGTCAGGTGCTGCCTACTAAATAGCATGCAGAGATGATTTTTTCTTAAAAAGATGTATCTATTTTCACTGGGAAGGTAGGTTCACAGAGTGAAGGAGAGACCTAGAAAAAGATCTAGTCCACTCCCCAAGTGGCCACAGGGGCCAGAGCTGAGCCAGGCCAAAAGGAAGCCAGGAGCCAGGAGCCAGGAGCTTCTTTTGGGTTTCCCACGTAGGTGTAGGGTCCCAAGGCTTTGAGTTGTCCTCCACTGCTTCCCAAGTAATAAGCAGCGAGCTAGATGAGAAGTGGGGCCGCCAGGATGCGCTACATTGTCCGTTTGGGATCCTGGCACATGCAAGGGTAGACTGCAGCCACTAGGTTACTGTGCCAGGTCTGGGATGAGTCTTACTTTGCCCTGTGTAGCAGTTACTTTTCTTTCTTAAAACAAACAAATACACTTATTTGAATGGCAGAATTAAAGGAAGTGAGGGGAGAGGGGTCTTCCATGTGCTAGTCCACTCCTTAAATAGCTGAGACAGCAGGAGCTGGATCAGGGGGAAGCTAAATGCCTTGTGAACTCTAGTCTGGTTTCCTGCAGGAGTTGGAAGGGCTGAAGCACTTGGACCATCACCTGCTGCTTTTCCAGGCAAGCTGGCAAAGAACCGGTATGGAGGTGAAGAAGCACTCCCTCCACCCTGCAGTCTTCTGGAATGCTGGCACTAGCAGCAGTGGCTTAACCTGATGTGCCACACGCATACACCTCTACTTTTTTTTTAAATAAAATCATAAACTATTACTATTAGTAATATAATATTACTATTATATCACTTTATTGTATCCGTGCACGTTGCTTTTTGATTGAAAAAGTCAAATGAAGACATAGAATGGAAAAGTGATCCTAAAAAACATCACAAGAAAAAAAATTCCTTAAGAATTCAGGTGATTTTCAGTTCACTACAAGTCAGAAACGTGATGCAACAGCACGACCGAACATTCATCACTGTAAATCCACTGGTGTGTGTAGCAAGAGACGACAAATACTACCTACTGACAGGCCAACCTGAGCTTGTCAGCGCACGTCTGAAATACCCCATCTGCTTTTTAAACCAGGGTTTAGAGGAAAAGTTAAAAAGCAAACTGAAAACAACAATTTGCACAAAATCAATAATAATAATACTAACAAAATCTACATCAGGAGCAGAACGAAGAAAGACTGACCAAGTGTGGCCCAAGGGATGGACCTAAGCCTGTGTGACTCAGAGAAAGGGACCTTCACGGTTTTTCAACAGTATAGAAAGTAGCCATGTGGGGAAGCGGATACTTGAGGCTTTTGGCCTCCAGAGGGCAGGTGCAGAAGCTGTGTAAGCTGAAACCATGAGAAAGCGAAATCTAGCTTTTTAGTGAAAGGGAGAGTGACACAGTTAGAGCAAGTCTGTTTTCAGGGCTATTTTTAATGTTTTATTTATTTTTTTTTTTGCAAACACTTGCTATTTTTTCTCAGGTAGGGAAGCTCAGTGTCCACAGTAGGGCATGTTTTCAAGTTATGCTTTGAAAGTGAATCTAGGATTCTCACAGACTGAACAGGTGAGAAGGAGCAGTGTTTCCTGCAAATGCTCTTGTCGGCTTGTAGTTCCTTCGAAAAGAGAATATAGCCAGGATGGTCACGTGAAATTCTGGGTTTAGGAGGCACATTACCCTCTTGAACCAGACATTTAAAGACAAGATGAGAAATCACTGTAACAGGAAAAGATGTTTGCAACTCAGAGTTTGGATCAGCTCCCACACCAAACAAGCGAGGAATTTGGTCACTAGGCCAAGCCGCTGGGCCATTCCATGATATATCTTACCCAAATAAAATCCTCTGATTTTTTGAGATCAGATACATTGGGCTAATTTATCATGAAGATATTGCTGTGACGTGCTTTCCATAGCTTAATGGAGATTTATCAGTCTATTCATTATAAGAACAACACTTCAATGTTTGGTTCTGCCGTTAAAGGCTACTTTCAGGACAGAAACTCATAATTTTCCAAGTGGTAATATTCAAAATGTTATTTAGGGGGCCTGGCAGCATGGCCTAGTGGCTAAAGTCCTCGCCTTGAACGTGCCGGGATTCCATATGGGCACAGGTTCTAATTCCGGCAGCTCCACTTCCCATCCAGCTCCTTGCTTGTGGCCTGGGAAAGCAGTCGAGGATGGCCCAATGCTTTGGGACACTGCACCCATGTGGGAGACCTGGAAGAAGTTCCTGGCTCCCGGCTTCGGATCGGCGCAGCACCAGCCGTTGCAGCTCACTTGGGGAGTGAACCATCAGACAGAAGATCTTCCTCTCTATCTCTCCTCCTCTCTGTATATCTGACTTTGTAATAAAAATAAATATATATTTTAAAAATATATATTCAAAATGTTATTTAGGAATATATTAGTAAAAGATGAAGATGTGTTGTTCAAGTGTTCTGAACACTGTAAGACAAAGTATGAATTCAATAGGACAGATGCAAGGCTTTTAACCTGATGAAGTATGTATTTTGCTGTACTGGGACAGAGTCCCCTTCAAGATAACTACTGATGAGGCTGTGTGTTGGCATGATTCTGACCTCCTAAGTCGTGGGATTCTATAAATGCTTTCTGAACTCCAGGGAGCTTGTGAAACCATACAGCTGCTAAAAAGTCACTCTTCTCTGAATCATTAACATGTGAGCTGATAAACTCGGTATTATTTAAGTAGGAAATTCAGAATCAACCTGAGAATAGCATATCATGTCACCACATATATCAAAAGATGAGAGATAATGGAAAAAAAACTTGGAGATGAGAGAAAAATGCATTCTTTTTTTTTTTTAACAACTGAGAAGTATTAAGGAAATGAATGAAGGTAGAAAGAAGGTCTAAACATGGAAGCCTTGTAGTAGAAGCAGCGACAGATCTTGATGACCTTATGGAGGGAACAACTTAAAGAGCAAGGCATAATTTTAAATCTCTGATCTTGAATGATAAATGCTCAAAAAAAAGAAAATAGAGAAGTATGGAGAAAGCCGCCAAGGATAAATTTGGATGTGTTTGATTTTGAATATATTGAGTTATAGCTTTAAACAAATTTGAGAGACACAGAAGACATTTAAATAGCTTAAACAGCATTTCATTTAAGATGTTTTATAGAAAAATATGAGTTTAAAAGAGAAAGAAATGAATTTAAATGGTGCAGAGAGTTTACATAAAGAAGGCTTTTTTTTCTGTAGCCGAGTATCCTATGAAAACTGAGAAAGAGTAAACATTAATTTATTGTAATGGTTTATTCAACGGAATGCAATTATAAATTCAACTAAATGTAAGACTACTATCTGATCTCAACCATCCTTACAAATAAGAGAGAGAAGTGGTGTAATTAATTGAAGGCAGTAGCTAACACAGAAGAGCAGCTAGTCAAATAACCTATGTTAGGATACAGATTGATTTTCACCATGGGGATGATTGCTGTTCTGAGATTGCTTTACACATCAAACAGAAGTGAGAAGTCGATAGTGAGGAATTCACAAAGGGGAAGTTAGTGTACTAGTTTGCCTTCATGCAAGGGTTTCTCTAGGAGTTCAGGCCTTGGGATTTGATAGACAGAATCTGAGCTTGCACAGCCTTCATCACACAGAGGCTGATGTCATCACTGAGCAGAGGCAGGCAACACAGGGTGACAAAAGCCCAACCCTCTGGATGTTTGTGACACAATTTCACCATTCCATTGCTTGTGAAGAACATGTGCACATCAAATTTTATTAACTTAAAAAATGATTGAACATTTTAATTAATTATGAACATATCATTTTCCTAAGTTATCTTAGAAAATTAGCTAAATATGGTTACTGTGTTTGAATGGATGCTTCCAGAACAATTCAAGGTTTGAACATAAATCACTAAGGAGTTGTTACTGAGAGGTACAGGCACTCAGGAAAGGATGAAGTACACCTTGCTTATGAATAAGAGTAATGATTTCATGAAAGAGCTGGCAGGAACTCCACAGGCTCTTCCACTATTCTGCCTTCTGCCATGTTCAGATATAATCTTTCTCCCTTTGTTTCTGGAGCCTGTTGGAATTGGCGCCAACTTGGAAGCAGAGACATTTGCTTCGCAAGATACCAAAGTCAAATGTCTTCAACAGGGATTTCCCAGTCTCCAAAATGATGAGAGATTTTTGGTTTTTATTGTTTATGAAATGCATACTGTGTAGTGTTTGTTATTTTAAATAAACCAATTAAGACAACTAGCTACTGGGTCCAGTGTTGTCACACTCTGCATTAAGCCACTATCTGTGACACTGTCATCCCCTATGAGCACTGCTTCCTCTCCTACTGTTCCATTCCCAAGCCAGTACCCTGCTTTTTCACTTAGAAAGCATTGGAAGATGGCTCAAGTGCTTGGGAGACTCAAGTATTTGTGGGAGACTCATATGGAGTTTCGGAATGCTGGCTTCAGCATGGCACAATCCTGGCCGTTGTGGTGTTTTAGGAAGTGAATGACAGGATGGAAGATCTTTGTCTCTGCCTGTCCACTCTACCATTTAAATAAATAATAAAGGCATTTCTATTAAAAGAATTTGACTAGTAACTAGAGATGAGATTTGTTACTTTATTCGAACATGGTAATACAATGTTAACAGGAAAACATGCTATTCAAATTAGTGTATACATTCAAAAGTAACAGTTACATGAAACTTTTCAAGTTCTATATTCAGTTCTTCGTTAATTTTTTTTTTACTAATATCTTAGATACATTAAATTTTAGGTGAAAGATCTTAAGCACTCACAGGATAATGTAGTAACCAAGTATAAATTAATCCCAATTTTACAATGTCTTTTCCAATAGTTGTTCTTAAAAAAAATATAACTCCCTACTCTTCTGAGACTAGGTACAAAGTTGCTTACATGTGCATATTTGCACATGCACACAAACTTCATCCATTTATGTGGATATAAATACATTAGGCAGATCATAGCTCTGGCTATGAGATTAATTTAATAGAATAACTTTTCAAATTGTTGTTAAAAAGGAACACAAAATCTAGGCTCAATCTTTCAGTCACTTACAATGAGTTTCTTCTGCTTTCTCTTTCATAAAAGCTGCTCTGGCTGTTGAAACAATTTGGGGGAGGGACCTAACAATGGAAGACCTCTCTCTCTCTGTCTCTCTTTTTGCACCATCAAGCAAAAAAAATAACTGCACTAAATTTTTAAAAATGCGATAATATAAAAGGAACAGATTTCATAGTTTATATAGATATAATTAATTATTTTTTTATTTTAAAGGCAGATTGTAAAGAAAGAGAATACAGAGTGGTCTTCTATCCATTGGTTCATTCTCCAAATGGCCACATGCTCAGAGCTGTGCTGATCCAAAGCCGGGATCCAGGAGTTCCATTGGGTCTCCCACGTGGGTTCAAGAACCCAAGGACTTGTAATTTGTACATGAACTAGTTGTGCTTAATATGACCAAGGTAAAGCAAGGGATTACATTGAGATAATGTCTGTAACTTCTAGTGAACAAAGTGATACTAAAATATAGAAAAAGGCGGCTTGGACAATATGTTGGAATCCAAGCTATTTGCTCTGTTAGGGCTGCCTACAAATGTTTACAAAAAATTGTTTCATATGGTTAGGTCAGATATCTCACTTCAAATAATCTGTTTCTGAAGTCTTTTCGTGATAATAAGTTATGACTGCAGTTGTCCCCTACCTTCTCATTCTTTTGTCCTGTTAGTTTTAGTAATCAATTTTCATTCTCACTGGACCATGTGAGACTATAAAGCAAATCTCCATCATCAAATTATTAATAGGTATTCACTAGATGTTCTGTTACAGACAGAAGATAAATTAGAAAGAATGCCAGATCACCATAATCTCCAGAGGAGATTGTGACTTGGCCAAAGTCAAACAGTAAGTTACCAGCAGGCTTGCTTAATGTCACCTCACAATACTACGTAATTGTTCTTGCTGTCATGGGAGGGGAAATGCCCTACTCGTCTGTGAACGAGGCAATACGGTTTACTGAGCAGTTAATGGGAGTGAGCATTAGGCTAACTTTTTTCTTTTATAACAAGGCTTGTGAAATAGAGCCCCCTCTCCTGAACCCATCCTATTGAACAAAAATGAATGTAAATTACTTTGCCCTACTTCTAATTCCAGAGGGCAACTTATATTTCCACAGTGGGAGAAGCCATGAGAAGCACTGCCAGGCTTTGAATATTCATTGCACCCAATACAATGACTACTGATTTTCCTAGCACAACTTATCAAAACAGATCACAACATTTGTAGAGAAAATTTCCAGCTTTTATGCTAACTGGTTGTTATTTGATTTTTCTGAGGGAAATAAAAAGACAGACTAAAGAACATGGTGATATCCTCTCCGTGAGTCACCTGTTTAAACCAGGAGAAGAGACACATCACTTTGTAAAATATATGTTCACTTGGATATCAACAATCACCAGTATAAGGCTCTAGTGTTCCGTGGACCAACGATTCACTAAGAGAGGGTAGTATATGACTGGCTTTGCTAAGGAATAGGTAGAATCTGCAATCTAACCTCCCCCCTCTCCTGCTGAGTGCTCTTTCAGCCACAGCACATGTTTCCTAATAAGTACAAGGTTATTTTATATGTCATAAATGCACTAAAAAATACATCAAAATGCAAAGAACTTAATATTACTATTCACTGTTGATTATTTAGAAAATGCTAAGTATTTGATACCATCATTCACTTAGAAACAAAAAACACCTAAAGTCTAACTCTGAAGCCTCTTCAACAATACTAAATTATGAACAAGGAACATCATAACACACAACATAGAACAGCCAGTTTCTTTGGGTCATGAAAATAGTCAGATACAGATCATTTTTACAGAACATGAAATATATCACATTTGAGCCTTTAAGTTAAGAAAATGATCATGTATTCATATGTGGTAATGCAAGGGATCATGAATTATAACTTACAACATTATTTTATTCAATAATATGGAGGAACAAAAGAGTAATATGTAATGATAATAGAGTTATTACACAAAAGGCTAAGGTGGAATCAACTATATGTATACGGATATTTTAGAGACAATAAAATGTAAAGAAACATGACTTTTATCTTACGAATCTGCACATAGAAATACCAAAAATACAAAGGAAAAGATGACTGTGTCTGAGACACTAATTCACTGTTTCTACGTGGAAACATCATTCAGTCCTCATACTGACCCTTGCATTTGATATAAGATTTGTTCCACTTTATAGATTAAAAGGCAAAAAAATATGTTATTAAATAAATTGTTATTAAAGTTTTTCAGATCATCCTCTTTAATAAGAACAATAGTACATTTTATTAGTCATT
The DNA here is from genome assembly GCF_030435755.1 of Ochotona princeps. NCBI lineage: Eukaryota > Metazoa > Chordata > Mammalia > Lagomorpha > Ochotonidae > Ochotona > Ochotona princeps. The sequence goes on from NC_080836.1 coordinate 24,389,550, forward strand.
TGTTTGGTAATTTTAACTCTGATAGTAAAAGAAAGCCTGTCTTTAGCAGGTGAACCATGTAGAAGGGTTAGGCAGTGAACACCCGAAGAAGTCAGTACCTTCAGGGCATGCACAATCTGGTTCAGCATTTCTCCGATTGCCTAAGGTTCCTTCATAATGAAAAAAAAAAGCGTTTTATTGTGTTTTGTGTAAACTAATGTTAGTAAATATGAAAAAAGGTTGGCGTCAACGAACAGAAAATTAAAGCCGAAATTTTGTGTCTTTACAAAATCAAAAAAAGGAGAAAAACTGAACAAGAACTCTTGCATATTTTAGTGTACATTATTTTTCTGCTTCTTTCCCTCAATTTCTGTTTCCCAGGACACAACAAAAGCAGTTAAAATTTAAAAAGAAATAGGGAAAGCTTCAGCTATACACATGAGATATTCAAATCTCTTCATTTAGAAGACTTGGGAATAGGAAGGTTTTGTGAATTTCTCTTTTCTTTTTAACACCACAGACAATTTTTAGCGAGTTGGAGTTAATTAGGTATTGTGCACTACTATTCATGTGGTGTTTGTCAAAAGAAAAAAAGGAAGCACACACACATCAAACTAGTATGTATGGCAGGCTATCACAGAGACTTCCCACAGAATCGGGAGTTCTTTTGCACTAGGGAACATATTCACCAGAGCAGAAAGTATCCTCTTTGTGAATATGCTTCCCAAAATATCTTGGCATAAATGTGCTTCCACTCATTTAGAATACTCTGCTCTCTATGAATACTCCGTGCTTGTCAAGTTCTTCAAATGGTACTGTGAGCTCCCTCTTTACGTGATTATTCTATTTGGTAAAATTCATCTATACCATTCAACATCTCATAACCTAGTCAACACAACAATATTTTTACTTCTAATTAATTCATTTGAGAGAGAGTAAGACCACATCCATATACACCCATATTGTCACTCCTGGAACACTTGTGCTGTCTGAAACTGGGTCAGAGCCAGACCCCAGAGTCAGGATTGAAATCCAGTTTTCCCACATGGGTGATAAGAATCTAAGCATGTCAGCCATGTTTATGGCCCGTTGGAGTATGGGTTAGCATAATGTAGGAATTGTTAACCAACCCACATACTGCAACATGGAATGTGGGCATCTCAATCAATATCTCAAACATTCAACCAAATTCCAGAACTACATCAATCTTTTTAACTTCCATAATCATTTTGAGTTCACTATTTTCCAGTGGATTTATGAATGTTAGTAGTTTGAGAGTCACAACATCTCTGGCAACATACCTTGCATAAATAGATCCCATATGTACTTCAAATTCATCCATTAGTCTTAGTTCCCAAATACAAATTATAACCTCTATTTTACTTACCACCTGGGGATATTTTAGCAGTAAACATTAGCACTGTTGTCCTGTAAGTCATTTTGGGACAAAAACTGACAAGAAATGTGGAAAGCTAAAAATTTTCAACCTCATTTAATTTTGTGCCATCAGGTTTGGCACTACACATGTGTACAAGGAAACAGTGTTTACATCATGAAGGCTACTAATTAATAGAGATGTTCTGGCATAGTGGGTTAAACTGCCACTTGGGATTACTGCATCCCAAATCAGAACCTCTCTCTGAGTTCTGCCTGTTGCACCCTGGCACCAGCTTCCTATCACTGTATCCTAGGAGGCAGAGCAAGGGGGCTCCAGTGCTTGGGCCCTTTCCACTAAGGGAAACCTGAAAGCAGTATTCATTTCTTAGATCAGTCTAGACCAGGCCTAGCTGTTAGGAGCATGTGGGAAGTGAAAATGTGGAGAAGATTATCTTTCTTTCTCAGCCGCTCTATCTTTAAAGTTGACAAAAATAAATGCTCTTAAGAAATAATATATAAGGTTGTACTTTGTGGAAACAAGACTGTTTTGGTGTATATCAGGTATATTTCTGAAAATTCAGAGGAGGAACCTTGAAACCTCAGCTTAACTAGTAATTTGATTAACTTTCTATTACTCTGTATTTAGCCAAGTGATATCTACCATTCATTTGAAAGCTGCCTTCTATCAGAGGTCTTTTATGTTCAGTGATATGTTATTGTCATCTTGTTCTGTAGCTTTAAATTCAAACTGATTAACCATTTCAGCAGCACTTACAATTTTATTTTTACTGTTTCATTATTTATAACTGTGGCATATTTGTTCTTTTAGATTACTTAAAATCATAGCCTTAGGGGAAGATGAAAATATCATAAATAACCCCTATATAAAGCATATAGGTTTTTAGGATGAAATTTTTTGTGAGATTTGATGAACAAATATAAATACAAAATTAAGCATGGGAAGAATGTTAAACTGTTTAAATGGTTTTTTTTATTTTATTTGAATGACAAATACACAGATTAAAATAAACAGAGAGACAGAGGGGAATCATCGTTGTCATTGTCATCTATTGGGATCACTTCCTAAATGCTCAAAATAACCAAGCCTGGCCTAGGCCAAAGTTAGGAGTCTGGAAATCCATTCGAGTGTCCCTACGGATGGTAGAGCTTGAAGTTCCAGAGTGGTTTGTTGCTTCCTAAAATGCACGTTTATGTGAAACTTGATCAGAAGTGATACATTCATAAATCAGAGCAGGCAGTATGAATGAGAACTACGTGTTCCAAATGGCAACTTAAGCTACTGTACTAAATGGCTTCCGTGAGCATACTTATTTATGCAGAATTATAAAATAAATTGCAAAATTTACAAATTTTAAAACTACAACATCCTTAATGTTACAAAAGTTGGAAAATTACCATTTAAAATTGACAATTCTTTACTTGATTTGTATGTGTTTTGGAACTTGCTCCTTGATTGTTTTTTACACAATGCTTGTTTCTATGTAGAGTGAACAACCAGCAGAAGATAATCCAGGTGCCTATGTCACGGTCACAAATGTGGGAGACACAGATGAAGGTAGCAGCTTCCGGTTTTGACCTTATCCATCCCTGTCATTGCAGTCATTTGGGAAATGTGCCAACGGACAGAAGATTCTGTCTCTCTATCTCTACATCTCTCTACTTCTACTAACCAAATTAACATTCTGTTTTTAAGTAAAGGATAGCAAGAATGTTAAGCACTCTACTTTGCAATTAAAATTTCTGTTGCCAACATCATTTAGGAAACAAAAGTTATACCTCAAAAATGATCCAGGAAAGCATAAGGTCTGAAAATGCCCCAAAGCTGAAATTCTTAACAAAAAACCTAGCTTTCTTAACAAAATTTTTGACTATTTCATTAACATTTTTTCCTTAATATAAAATTTTTGCAATGATTAGATAGAGAACATGACATCAGAAAATGGTTGTCTGTCCATTGACATATCTCTTTAGAATTAAAAATGTTTTTCATTCTGTTGTCTGTGGGAAGAGAAATGCACAAAAGTTATTTTTAAATCGCTAAAACAGTATTCCGAGCACTTTATTAATGCAATGTGGAAGTGGGATCATTAGCTTAAAAACTTAAAATTGTACAGATGACATTGATAAATTGAGATCTGGTTAAAAATTTCCTTATTCTTGCTTTACTCTGGCTGTTATTTGTAAATTCCATTAACACACTCTGTTTTTTAAAAAAACCTAGAGTACTAAAGGCAGGCAAAGAAAAATTCTAATTATCTTTTGTTGGAAAGCACCATATGTTCCTGTTTTAATATCAGAAAAGACAATAAAGAATGTCAAGATTTTACAAAAAAACTTTGATAAATCCAGCAGGGGTGAAAAAGTTAAGTTGGTCAACACACTGTGCAGTGACTCAATGTATGACATTTAATCACACCAAAATATGTACTACTCAGTACAAGCACTCATCAATGCAAATGGAAGATGTGATTTATCACTTTAATACTCAATATAATTTTGCATCCAGCTGTGGCCCTCAACAAATTTGACTTTTTTTTTTTTAGTTTGGGAGGAGTGAAGAAGGAGGAGGAAGACATGTGCATCTCCTTACCAAGCAACCAGATGTTTACTCCAGCACTTTGCATAAAAAGTTACGTGAACATTAAAAATACTGTCTGCCTTGATGCACTTTGGATAAATAATTTTTTTAAAGCTCACTTTATGATTTATTTGATTTCTTGCAGGGAAGAAAACATGCTGCTTCTTTAAGATGTTATAGATAAACATGCATCTAATTTTGCTTTGGGAAGTACTGTAATTCCACATAGGAACATTCTGCTCTAAGTAAACAAGGGAAAGCAATCTACTGCTAGGCAGCAATGTTGTTGCATTTGCTATTCTGGGATTTTGAAGGGTGCTGGACCTCTTTTCCCCGTGGAAAACCATTTGAGAACCAATTAGAGATTTGAGATTGCAGGCTTCTAAACCTATAAAGAGAAACCCAGATACCAATACTTGTTCACAAAGAGGCCTTCTTTTCAAATGTTTGAGACTCCTACAAGCATTCTAACGGTAACACTGAGGGATACCCACCTCAGGATTTAGTCTATATGAAGACACGTGCACACCATTTTCCCAAGGCCTCTCAGTGGATCTGTACCTTGTCTTCGGAGGCCTTTCGATCCAAAGATGCAATCAGATAAAAGAACAACAGTTATCTCCAGGTTTTCTGAGCATCACATGTAACTGAGAAAAGTATTGATTTGTTGACAGAATTTATCAATTTTTATTAAGATATTTTGGTACTGTCTAGACTTGCAGCCATGATGAGCACTTTGCTTTGCTGAATAATTCATTAAATTCGACCCAAATTCTGGTTTTCAGTATTTTGGAAAAGTTCTGTCTTTTCCTTAAGTTGCTCGTTCTGTCTTAAACAATTTTTGAGCTTGAATAAATAACAAATAATTAAAAAAAAAGACACAGCCACAAGCAAGCTATTGTGTGATAAATAGTTTCTGAAAAGGTCAACTTCAGTATAAATATTAAGTTATTGAATAATATCTTTGGTTTTTTTTTTGTTTGTTTCATGCTTTGCACTTACTTTATAGCCAGAAGCACCCTCTCCTGCACCTGGCATAAAGCAAATGTATTGTGTTTTCTCTTACTATGGAAAATCCAGCAGATTCTGACCTGGGCAATGTATGCCATGTGCTTCTGGATTATGCTTCTTATCCTATCTTCATTTTTGCCCTACGTCCAGCAAATAGTCTATGTATTTGGTGAAATATTTGCTACCTGATCCAATAAGTGAATCCCATGAAATAGGTAACTCATTCATATTAAAAGAATATTAATAATAAATCTTTGCATTTATATAGGAAAGGAGTTTATCTCTAAATTAAATTTTAATCAGGTCAGTTTTAAAATGCGTTCTTGAATGAAAATCTCTTTCAAAAGATTAAACTTCTAAAGGAAATGGAAAATCTTCAACATTGACTTTAATTTTGGATATAGGCTTCAAACTGATTTCTCTGTGTGGTCTGCTTCTGAATGATATTTTGGATTCTCACTAGGTAGTGTGACTTCTCTTCTTGCTTACTTATGTTTTCATGGGGTTTGGATTTGTTGTTTTCTCTACTTTTTAACTTTGTAAGTGTACGGATACTCTAAGATCCTTGGGTCATCCAGTTTGTTCATAGCCCCTGATGATCATTTTCATATGAGAGATTCTGTGTGTAATCAGTCTACTATTCTGTCTGGGGAGAGTGTGATGGCCAGTGTATGGAAAGTAACCCTACTCCCGCAGCGAGAGCTAAATATGTTTTTCTGGCCCTGAAGAAAAAGATCTAGCACCCTAGGAACTATAGCAAAATTGCAATTAAAAAAAAAACAACTACTACAAAAGGACTACAGTCTCCACTTAGAAAGTTATGAATGCAAAAGATTATTATTCCTAGTCTAATAACGACAAACAAAAATCACATAGCCAACAATTAGTTTTCTAAGTTACTTTCAAATTAATATAAAACTATGTATATAGTTATATTATTATCAATAATATACCAAAATAACACTTTAAAAAAATTACATGTAGACAAAAACATAATATAGAAATCTCAGCAATGTTAAGCTTCTGATGAAATTATTTAAATAAACTATTTTAGCCTTCAAATACATGTATATCGAGCAAAGAAGAGATTTAAGAAATTGGTAAAATTTCTTGGATGACTAAATCCTTGACCTGTATTTGAACAGAATTGTCTTTAGCCATTTTAATTTATTATAAGACCTTGCTACTGAATGGTGATACTTCCTCAGTTTCTTCTGTTACTCGTGATAGAATTCCTCCTTTTCTAGTCAATCAATCTGCCTACAGAATCTTCTATCTCCAACTCAGTTCACACATCAAAGCTTACTAAATGAAAACCAGACCATAAGGTAATAGCAAAGTAACCATTCTCATGGGCTTCCCCACAGATGTGTAAGGCAGCTATACATCAGAGATGCTTGTCTATGCAGCTATTATTGCCATCTATGAACAAGCATCCCATGTTGGAGTGTAATCATGGTGTGACATACAGACATCTTTGACTTGCTGATGTCTAGTTCTAAGATATGTGGGAATAAATTCTATTATGGCAGGAAGGAGAATATAAAACAGAGAAAAAGAAAATTAACATCAAGGACTTGTACAAATTTATTTTAAACAATAATATCGACTTCACCTATTTTGAACAATATTCTATATAATTTTCAAAAATAGCTCTGGTGTCCAATGGTTTTGGTTTAAGAAATGCTTAAGAAATTATCTTAAACACTGGAAAATTATTTCATTTCAGCCATTTAGACTTTTTAAAAAATATTTCATTTATACTTGAAAGGCAGGGAGAGAGTATGAGTGAGCTCTGGGGCTTGCACTATGGCAAACCCCACCAATCCTCTGCCTTGAGTGCCAACACCCTATATGGGCACTAGGTCCTGTCCTGGTTGCTCCACATCTGATCCATCTCCCTGCTGTTGGCCCGGGACAGCAGTCAAGGATAGTCCAAGTGCTTGGGTCCCTGCGAGCATTTGTGAGATTCAGAAAAAAATCTCCTGGGTCCCAACTTCAGATCAGGCTAACTCAGTACGGTGGTCATTTGGGGAGTGAATCAATCGATGGAAGATCTCTATCTCATCCTCTGTGTAATTCTGACTTTCATGTGAAAAAAGTTAGTCTCTTTTAAAAGAGAGAAGAGAGGAGAAAGAGAAAGAGAGAGACAGTGCTCTATCATTTCCCAAACACACAACAGTTGGCCAGTGTCTGGCCAAAGCCAGAGACTGGGGACTCAGCCCAGATCTCGCACGTGGGTGGCAGGGGACAGACAACTGAACCATCCTCTGCTGCCTACCAGGGTGCCTTCCTGCGAAGCTCAGGGCTCAAGCCTGGAAACTCTGCTCTAGGGAACACCCAAGCAATGTTTTATTTACTGTAGCAAACGACCGCCCTTAGTTACACATTTCATAAGGAAAGAAACCATTGTCTTTGAGAAATAATTAGTAGCATCATCTCCAAATAAGTCATTATTTGTTTTAATTAAAGTTGTATGTCTTTGTCTCTTTTAATATTTTTTTCCAGGAAAGGACTTAAAAAAAAATTCAAGTAATTCCAAATGGGAAACCAAATGGGGAGCCCCAGGCTGGGCCATAAAGTGGCCACCCCTCCCCAAGAGAACAGGGGGAGAAGGTAGCCCCAACACCCTTCAGAATCAACACTTATCTGGGACAGGATGTCAGTAACCCAGCAGGGTGCACCCCAGCCTTCTGCTCCTGGGGGAGGGGATGTGGGTAGAACAGAGGAAGGCAATAAGGATGAGTATTGTATGCTGACAGGAATGGCAGTGACAGATATCTAAGAGCAAAACAAGGAACAAAACCAACAACTGCCCAGAGGCAGTTTGTGAACACAGGAAAGATTTAACCAGAACCTTCGGGCGTAGGGGGAGCAGGGTGTAGGCTGGGCAGGGCAAGCTCCTTGTTACTAGCACCCCGTGTGAGGAGTGGAGAACCGGCCAACAGCAGAAGCAGGGAGGTGGGAGGGGCTGCCACAGAGAACATGGGCCTCAGCTGGACGACAGATGGCTCTTATCCCAGGGTGAAGGTAGGCTGGGCTGGGGCTCCCGCACCCAAGTGAGGGCTGCCCAACCTAACTGCGAAAAATGCATGGGAGCCCCATCTGGTGACACAGATTAGGAGCTGGGAGGGGGCACCTGGTGAGCTAGGCATCCTCCTCCACTAGCCATACAATGGAGTGGCACGTGTCAGAATGACATGAGGCCAGGATCCTTTAAGGTGAGAGAAGCCCTCCTAGGGAACTCTCCAGAAAGCAAGAAGGAATGGTAGGGCAGAAAATGGGCCCACAGAGCAGTATTCCCAGTGGCCAGGGAGCGGTACACAGTAGGTGCAGGGTGCGGCCCAGTGGGAATTAGCCGTGTCCAGGAGGAGGACAAGCGTGTGTGCGTGGGAGGGGTGGCTGGGAGCAGAGGCCAGATGGAAGCTGCTCCCTAGGGGACCAGGGTCCCTTACAGTGGTTGGTGTGCTATGTATTGTGCGGTGACGAGGAGGGAGCAGGTGGGGTTGTGGGGGGCAGTGGGAGCGAAGCAAAGCTAAGCTGTCCGGTCCCGGGGGACTGTTTTTGCTCCCCCTTGTTCAGTCCTGCGGTCTCTTGGTACTTCGCTAGGCTCCTTTGGAGGCTGCTTGTGTGTCCTGCATTGGCATTTCTTCTCGGTGCCGTCCCTTTCCTGCTCGGAAGGCCAAGGGCTAACGGGCCTTCAAGCTCTACTCGCTCATCTTCCCTTCTCTACAGGGCATGCGGAACAGCGATGATTGGGAGGCATGAGTCAGTCACCAGCCTGTGATGCGTGTTCAGGGCTGCAGGGCAGCACCAGCCTGGCTCCGGTGCTGCCACAGTTCGTAGCAAATGCAGTTGCCTTCTTGGAACCGCACCAACGCCAGGAATAGCCCCGGCTTGGAGTCCCATTTACAGTTCTCTCTCTTTTTAAATTTTTATGTTTACTGGTGAGGTAAGGTGGTTGTAGGCTATTTGCTGGCCATTTGCATTGTTTAATTTCATCAAGAAATGTCATATCATACAAGAGATATGCACGTAATTTCATTCTTCCTTCTTAAGATGGTATCACACAATTCATGTGAAATTAGAGAAGCAATATGTGTTTGGAAACAAAAAAAATATCATTATGTCTTTGGTTGTGGATATGACCATGCATGTCATCTGGTCTTTATGATGAATTATGCTGGGGAATGTATTCTCACATGACAAGACTAGAACAAGATTAGGGAGAGTGACTGATAGGACAACAGCTGTTTTATCAAGCATGCTTCATGCTATAGTGAAGGTGAAACTCTTGCTACTTGTAATTACAAACAGCACTGAAATGTGCTCCAACTTTCCTTTGATTTAAAAAAAAATTACTTACTTGACATGCAGGGCAACAGAGAAAGAGTTAGATAGAGAGAGAGACTTTCCATCTCCTGATTCATGCCCCAAATGCCAGTAATAGCCAGGGCTGGATTAAGTCAAGCGCCAGGATCTCCATCCTACTCCCGAAGTGGGTGAGAGGAATGCAGGATCTGGAGCTGTCATCACTGCTTGCCAGGATGTGTGTAACAGGATGCTGGACTGGGGAGGGGGTGTGAACACTCTGACAGGGAATGCAGGCTTCCAGGCAGTGCTCTGACCCATACAATACAACATGATGCTCCAGCTGCGTTGTTTTGCCTAATGTAGCTTCTACAGGATGCTTGGTATGTTATAAAAATCTTTTGGGTTTCCTTGGTGTTTGTAACACTGACAAAAATTGAATTTTTATATATGTTATGCGTCAAGCACTTCTATCTACCATATGTCTGTAGAAAGCGAAGATTGTTCCTAATTCCCATGAAACCAGTTCTGCCGAGAGCCAAATCTTCTTCACTTCCTCCTAGGACCTAGAGTTGAATATTGTTCATGGAAAATCCTGAATAAATCCTTCTTATGCGTAATTGAATGATGATGACAGAGGAATTTTAGTTATTTATGACACCTCTCAGGGTTACCTTATGCTACTCCCAATTATATACTTGAAACATGATCCTCAATCTTGAAACGCCTTGAACAGCCGAGAAAATGTCCTATCTGCATTCGTGTGGGGAGAAGGATGATTGGATATGAGAGAAGGAACTCCAGAAAGTGAAGAGCGGGATTGTCCTCTGTGCCTTACACCAATCCTGTGAGCATCGCTCACCCCCTGGAATCACAAATACTGCTGTGATCATAACCTTAAATGAGAGTGCCACATGCTCTAATTTAGAAAGAAACCGCCTTGTACATGTGACAGGCATGCTAGAACTCGGATGGATTTGCAATGTTAATATCTGGTAAATTATGGATATTACACAGAGACTGGAAACTTAGGCCCTTATTTGGTTCACTCTGCAAGTCTAATTAGATGCTTCTCAAATCACTGGCATATAAAATGAGATTTTGCTACTCCAGCTTCTTCTGAGTGAAAATATTCATCATGATTTAGACTGAAGCATCACACAATGTGTAATGTGTAATTAAAATAAGACAGTGTTGGGAATTAATGAAAACTTTTCAGATACTCTATCCATTATTTGTTCTTTTTATTTCTCCTGAAGGGGTGACATGTTATGGATACAGCACTTTCTATAGTTTCATTTAAAACAGGCAGTGATTGAGTATCATGATAGGAGTGATATTTTATTTAAAAATTCAGTAGTATTGCTGTTATATAAATAAACTGAATTGTGGATGATGCGATTTCAAAAGTAAATTTACTCTATAATACCTTTAGGAAATATATACTTGACATCAAAAGTAAAAAAAAGTCTTGAACAAAATATTTGAATTTCTCTCTATGAGTCATATGCCTCAAAATTTTCAAAAAAATCCAGCAAGCAAACAAACATATAAACTAAACAAACATGATGAATACAAGATTAGAATGTAAAAGTCATCTGTATTTCCATATATCAAGAATGAGCACTGAGCTTGAATTTTAATGCAGTTAATATTACAAAATATTGAAAAAAATAACAAAAGAGTATAGCACTTCTTTCTGAAAAAGAAGACACTGCTGAAAAAAATTGTTACTTAACTGTGAAATGCAAATCTAAACTACAATGAGGAGAACTAAGATGGCTGCCCTGACCTCAGTCACAGAGAGATAACAGAAAAACAAAGGCAGCTCCAAGTTCCCAGGGGACTTCCTCAAACAGGTTTTCAACACAGAAGTGACAGAACAGAATGCAGGAAACACACCCCACCACAGCCAGCCATGCTGCCAGCCACCTCCACCCCCATCCATGCAGTCAGCTGCTAGCCAGGAAACATCCTCTTTCCAAGACTGGTTGGAAAAACTGCCACAGATCCCGCAGCTTTAACTGAGAAAGAATAACTGAGAAAGAACTGGCCCATTGACTTCAAGTCCAATCTGGAGAGTTGACTAGAGTCTGGATGACTACTTTGTTTTAATAAAACAGGTCACGTTGCATGCCTCCGCCTCAATTGGCTGTGGGTGAACTGCTGCTGAACTCTGTTCTGCCTCCGTGGACAGCAAATGAGTCCTGCTGCTACCAGAAACAACCAGACTCCGAAGCTGAGTCAGAGCAATACACAGGGCAGGAAGCAGACCCCCTACATCTTGCAGACCTGGGACAGAAACCTGGGACTCATGTTCATTTTTTCTACAAAACAGTTGTGGTAGATAGTACCAACAGCCGACCATGAAAAATACGGACCCAGTTTGAGGAAGTTCCCCTGCACCTCCTAGCTCATAGGTGCAGAGTGCTGGGTACAAGCCAGGGTACAACACCCTTCCATACCACCATAGAAATGGTGACAGCTGAATCTGTGGCATGAGCAACTGTTGATCCTGGGATTATAATCTTGAGAATAATTCATTTGCTGTATCTGGACTGGCCTGCTTATACCTCTCTGCTTTGGACAGTGGCTGCCACCCAACACCAGCAATGGGCTCCACAGTGGTAAATCTGGGTAATGATCCCACCATAACCCACAATAGCACAATTTTAACAATCAATACCAATTTCCACAAACCCACAAAGGTTTAACTGGGTAAACCTTGGAAAAGACCTCTTGGCATTCTACTTCTCTGGACCCATCGCTGGCAGAAAAAAAAAAAAAAAAACTGTATACCTTATAAGCACATTGTAAAACTACAGCAGAAGTCAGTTTACATTGCCCACTCCTGGAACTAGGATGTTTGGTGTTACAAAACCCAGTACCATTTGCATTCTAACAACAGGACCTACAATATCACATAGTCCTATGTTGGTTCCAAACCCAGCATCACTCAGGCTTGCTAGTCGGCTAAGTGGACGGTCTCCTTTGTGTTCCACAGCACACCAAGAATGAGTCCCAGGTTATCACAAAATCTCTAGTGTAATTGAAACTCACTATTGCAAACCGAAGATGCACCTCTAGGGACTGGATATATGTGGGATTTAAACAGCATCTTAGTGAATAACCAATGGCTCCCTGGAAAACTCAAAATTTAAATGAAAATTTTTTCCTAAAATAGATAACAATAAATATCTAACATATCTAAATTTGTGGGACATAGCAAAAGCAGCATTTAGAAGGAAATTTATAACACTAAGTACTTAAATTATAAAAAGCAAAAGCTTTCCAATAGAAGATCTGTTGAAAATGAATCTCAAGGATTTGCAGAAGAATTCACCAAACCCCCAATGATCAGGAAGTAAACAATAATAAACATCAGCGCACACATAAATGAAATAGAAACTCAAAGAAGGCATTCATCAGCAAAATAAGACCAAAAGTTGCTTTTAGAGAAGATACTCAAAATCAGAGAAAAAAACTGATATAAATAAAATTAGAGAGATATTATAAATTGACACCACTAGAAATGAAGGATCCTAAGAAACATGTGCAAACAGCAAATAGGGCTACAAATTTGAAGAGTTTAAAGAAAAGGATAAATTCCTGGCTACATATAACCTACAAAGATTAAATGAAGACGATATAAAAGCAAAACAGAGCCACAAAATGCAACATGGTTGAATTAGTAACTAAAAGTCTCCCTCAATGAAAAGTTCAAGATTCAATGAGTTTACTGCTGACTTCTACAAAACATTTAAAGAGCACTAATTCCAATATTTTCCAAAGTATTTCAAATTATTGAACAGAATGGAACTCTAACACACCTTTTTATGAGACCTGCATCTCTCTGATACCAAAACTGAACAAGACACAGCATGAAAACTCCACATCTATACACTTGATGAACACAGATTCCCCAATTCCTCTAAGAAACACTAGCAACTAAGTCCAGTACCACAACAGAACTATCAAACGGATTTATCTCCACTATGCAATGGTGGGTCAGTATTCACAAATCAGAAATGTTATACATCACGTCAATAGAGCGAAGAGCAAAAGCCATAGGGTCATCTCAACAGTTGCATAAAAAGCATGTATTTGAGAAGATTCAACTAATGACAAAAACCTTTACATATTAGGTACGTAAGGAACATAGTTCAAAATTACAAAGGCTGCATATGAGAAACCAACAATCAATATCATATTGGATGGGGAAGATGGGGAAAAGTAGAAAACATTTTCCCTCAGATGTTGAAAAAACAGAAGGATCTCCACTTTCACTACTGTTCAATGTAATACTAGTACTGTTAGCAAGAACAACGAGGGAAAAGAACAAACCAAGGAACAGTAAACTTGGAATGCATGAAGACAAAATACCCAAAGTAGACAATGTAGCCAGAGATCCTTAGCAAAAGAAATTAAGCTGGAGACATCAAGATACTTGACATAAAGCATATTAAAAAGCTACCGTAAATAAAGTCACATGGTATTGGTATAAAAATCAGGTGCACTCACACACAGAGACAGATACACACCAGATCTGTTTGTTGTGAGGGAAGAAGGTTCTCCTCGCTCATTATAAAATTGTTAATGTTACCCATTCGTCTCATAAATTGTCACAAGTATTTTTATGCACACTACCAATTAAATGTGTCATATTGCTATTATCTTTCCCTCAATCATGGAAAATGAGAGAAATAAAAGACCTTAAACTTACAAGATGAAAAAGTGTTAACAGGCAACAGAATGAAGAAAAGTACAATCTCCATGGAGAAAGTAACAATGGAGAAAATTAAAACCCCTCTGTCTGCAGAAGAGCCGGGAACCACAGAGCTAAAAACATCACAGCACTTGCTGTGAGGAGGCAATAAGCAAGGCCAGGATTAGTTAGCTCATGATATATTCAGCTCTCCAGGAACCTTTCCCATCTCATACTGGATCGGATGTTTCTCCTCTGAGCTGTGGAAGAGACACTATGCATTGCTTCATTAAAAAAAGAAAGAAAGAAAAAAGCAGAGACGTGAAGTCCTCAAGCATAGCTGAAGAAATAGGGATGGCAGGAACTGAAAAAAGAAAAAAGGAAATTTTGGTGAATGTATTCATTACAACTTCTGGACCCCGAGCAGCTTCATACCTGATCCCTACCTCCTTCAAGGAAGATTGCTGTCCAGGGCAATGACAATTCCATTTTCAGTACATTCAGACAAGCGATGGAAGACTCTAGCCTAGAGAAACTAAACAGCCTGGAGAAAAACTCTTCTTGCTGAAACTCCTGTTACGTTTCACTGACCACTAGTAGTATTGAGAAATAACATGTTTCTTAGCATCTCAGATCAACTACACCAAAAACTTACATGACTTCCAGAAGGGAATACTGGCAATGAAGTTGCTGTATACATTGCAGTTGTCTGCCCTGCGGCACCAACACATTACCTTGCTCTCAGTAGGAACTAATAAATATTTTCTGAGTCTATTATAAATTCAGTCATACACTTGTCAAATTCCAGTTATCACAAATCACAAAGTGCACAAAGAAACGTCTGCAGGTCCACTAATATGTTCCCAGAAGCACAATGTTTTTAAACAGTTTTCTGTTGTGTTTCTGTCCAGTGTTAACCTAGAAGTGAACAAACTTTTGAGCTTTTATATTTTTGCTTTGGTGATGCTAAACCAAATTATTTAATAGCTTCAAGCTAATCTATTTTTTTTTTCAAATTTTTAGCATCAGTGGAGTTTTAGACCAGAAACTGGAAAAGTCATGGTCAGTTCGCATATCTATGGAAATGGGAAATGAATACACTTTTTGATAAGAATATGCTATCTTTGGAATAGGTCATAGTGATACCTGGTACAAGGAAATGCAGGACAGAATAGGGCCTCCAGCAAGGCTGTCCTTATTAATTTTATCTCAACTCTATCGCTGTCAGTTGTCATTGGCAGTATAGTCTTCAACCTCCAGCAGCATAAAAAAAAAAAAACCCTCTAAATTTCAGAGTTCTAACTTTCATGGACTTGTTAGATAACTTCCTATTTATTAGAAAGAGTTAAAGAAATCTCATGAAATTAATGTCTTCCATACAGTGGGATCCAAGAGTGATCCCTACAGCCTCTTAACAGGAGGTCATAGGCACAGAGCAGGAGGGGACCCCAGAGTGGAACAGGAGGACAGGAGGAGGCTTGTATCCCAACCCCGGAGACTCCTGGTACTTCACCAAGGACTATCAGTATGGGCACCAAGGACTATATTCCAACTGCCAAGGAGACCACGGGGAATTGGAGTGCCCTTGGAGGCCGAGAACTCTGAGGTCAGCAATTCCCTATTGGATCTCCCACATGGGATGCAAGAAGCCCAGATCCTTCCTCACAGGATCTAATGTCATCGGAACAAAAGCAAGAAGCCCTGAGAGGTCCTCAGAAACAGAACAGTAAACCTCCTTCAGGTCCCGGGAGGGGAGCTTTCTCTGGTTCTTACTTAGTTTCAACTTTGGTTCCCTGCTGGGGTCCGTGCAGTGGGTGTGGATGACATGAAGGTGTGAAGAGAACAGCTCCCCTGTTTGGCAGGGCCCAGGGGAGCTTCCAGCTGTTTGGCAAGGCCTGGCGGAAGTCTCTCTGACCACCCTGACGCTGCTTCACCCCCTGGCTGCATGGACACTCAAGCATCTCACTAAGAATTCTGTAATCTATTGAGGCATTGTTGTTTGGCCCTGTGAGACGGTTTTTGCAACTGATGTGAGCTTGAGAGCTAATGTCACTGATAATGTCTTGGTGAGAGGGCCTTTGACAATTTACACACAGGAGCACAATTAAGCCCATGCCATTTTTGGACACCTTATTGGGTACTTAACCATTGCCTCAGAATTTGGCCGAGACATGTAGCACTCCTTTTGGGAAGGGGCTTGAAAATATCCTAAATATTAATGCAAGTGATGGGAGTGAGAGCTAAAACTGCTACGGCAATAAATATAGTTATTGTTATCTTAAAGGCTAGCCTGTCTTTGCAATTTTTTGGAGCATAGAAAATGTAATTGTTTTAGCTTTTATAATTTTAGCTAGAAGAATTAAAGATGCTTTTATTAACGAAAAATGCTTATGATTATTGTTTCATTGTTTATGGGGTTGTAGAGTCTATAGTTGTAGGGGGATTTAACATTTGAAACTTTTGTTTTAGATTTTACATTTTTCTCTTGTAACCTATTTTCCCATTAAACAATGGGTAAATTGTAGAAATAGAAATGTGGCAGGAATGTACTACTGATTAGCAGGTAGTCACATGTACCTTGGCCTTGGAGTCCTGGCTGTCGCTCCATGGCTACTGTTGAAGAATGAATAATGGCTTGCTTTGAAGAATATGAATACAGTATTTTGCAGAATTATCTTTAGGGGCACCTGCTTAGCCCTGAAGTGCAGACAGAATGACCAAATGACTGTACATGCCCCCTTAGTGTTGAAGTAAAAAATAAAACAATTAGTTACTTGTGCAGAAGCTTGTGAGGTGTCTGAGTAAATAAAAAAGACAGCTTTTTCTTGAGCTGGTGTGAGAGAGAGCACACCAAGTGTCAGTGTCTGTGTCTTTCTTTATCGCCGACTCCACGCACCCTTCCCGAGCTCCGAACTCAGCTGGACTCTGGCAGTTCCCCCCACCTCTTGCAATGATCTTCAGGGTTGCTCCAGAGCCCCCAAAATTAGGTCAGATAGACAGAGACCAATAAGCAAAGCTTAGAACAGACAGGAAAAAGTCAGTATGAACTCCCATATAGCTTACTAGGTAGGACACAAGATTAGTTACTCCACACAATTAAGTTAGAAAAGATTTCTCTGCACACCCCTCCTAAAACTGTTCTGCTTCTCAATTGTTAACATATGGCTTGTTAGAGTTATAAGCCTATTTGGACTATCCTAAAATTTGCGAAGTTCAGTAAAAATCACGTTTGAATACTATAAGCTGCTAATATAAAATGAAAATAGAAACGAGACAGCTGAATAGTACCCTATAACTATTTTAAGGCGTATAGCAGCCGGGTGTGTATAAACTATAATTGAGATGTAAATGCAGTAGTCACAGGATGTGGTTAAGAACCTGCATTTTCTAACATACTGGTCACTCAATACCATATCAATTAACTTCATGATGTTGTAAATTTCCATGTTTCTTCCTGTTGTTGAAGTTGTGCAGTGACTTTTCATTGGAGGGGATGGTAATCTGCCAGCTCTACTTTCAAGCCAAGGATGGTCTCCCAATGAAACTGTTGAATTTATCTGGACAATAAGATGTTGGATTCTCTGCATGGTCCATGCCCGCAATGATGGAATTATGACTGGTGATGAGCTGTACTGCTGTAATGATATGGAGGAAATCAATATGGGAGGAGGGATTTGGAGAGGGGTTAGGGGAATCCCAGAGCCTATGAAACAGTCTCATAAAATGAAATAATAAAAAAAGAAAAAAAGAAATTAATATCTTCATTATAGATAGTCTTGCTATTGACAGAACACATCAATGTGCTTCTGCTGAGTGATTTCCTTACTAGGTAATCATTCTTCTGCAACATTGTTTTATATACCATCTTATTGATAACTGTCAGGATTCAGTAATATAATTTGGGCAAAGCTCTTAGCACAATACCTGATATGAGTAAATGCACTGTAGCAAATTTGGGTTCTTGTATCATGAAAACTACTATTTCTTATACCTCCCATTTGATTTCATTTTCTTTCATATCTGGCTAATGCTAAAATCACATGGAAACATGACAATGAGATGTTTTTCCTTTATTTAAAATTATATTTTTTTTCTCTTTGAGAGGAATTCCGATGTTTTGAAACCATTGTTTTCATTAATTTCAGATCTAATAAACTGGATTTTATTAGGAAATCTTTATATTAAAGTCATATATATTTAATTATTCAGTATGTTGTCTTGATACACACATACACAAGGAAATCATTAGTAAAGTCAAGCTAATTAATGCATCTGTCTGTCCACATAGTTACCATTTATATCTACATGGTGTAAGGACACTAAAAATCTACATTTGCAGCACTCCCAGCATGCAGTGGAACATAAAGTTCATGTAATTTGAATTAAAGCATATGAGGTATTCAAAATTCATGGAAACACACATTGTGATAAAGTAATTATATGTACACATACATGCATATATATTTACGTGCAATTTACACACACATCACAGATTCTACAAAATTACTAAATGTACTTACTGTTCCCAAAATATCACAACAATTTCTGGGGAAACTTGATTAAAATAAATTTATTTGATACAAGCATTTTTTTTTTGCATTCCCTGCATTACTTTTTCATAACATGCATGTTCCATGATCATATTCTGCCATGTTGGCGCAGGATCCCAAGAAGTTGGGCTTTCCTCCTCTGCTTTCCCCAGGAATTTGCAGGAGGTGAATTGTAAGTGGGAATGCCTGAACACAAACTGGGACTCAGAAGAGATGGCAAACTTCTCAGCAGAGGATTACTTTGCTATTTTACTTTTCCATTTCTGGGTTTACTCCTCACACATGCATGTCAAGAATCTACTCACGCAGATTACCTGCCACTGCCTACCCAGCTGCACCTGCAGGCAGGTGGATTAAAAGTGGGGCAGCAGGAACTTGAATTTTGTTGCAGTGGTGGCTTAACCCACTAAGCCGTAATGATGGTCCAGTGATGCAATTTATTTTTCATTGTACATATTTTCCAGAAAATTTTTGAAACATAATCATATGGTTAAATGAAAAGGTCTCATGTGTTCAAGCTTTGGTCTCCAAAGTCTTAGGCTGCTACCACTAACAGGGTTGAAACCTCATCTGCTTTTAGTGTCTGAAGCAGCTGACAGGCTGTAGGAGGCGGCTGGATTGCACTGGGACATTTGCATGAGGCCCTGTGATTGGACTCTGGTGGCTTTATATGTGATCATTTAGAAATAGACGTGTCTGCGCTTCCTTTTGCCTTGGAGTGCTGGGAGATGCTGCTCAGACTCTGCCAGCTGAAAGGTTGTACCCAGCTACTTCCTTCAGTGGGAATACCCACTCTCAGGTTGTGAACCTCTAGAATAAACCTCCTTCCTTCCTAAGTAACCTATCTCCAATGTTTTGTAGTAGTGATGAAAGGTAACTAATGTATCTCTTAACCCAAGTCTGACTTTATCATGCTTCTCCTCAAGTATCTGAGAATATTTCCTTTTTACTCAGAGGATAATCTCAAGTCCCCAGTGAGTCAGAGTCCTACCCGATTCCATTCTACAAGCCTGAAATTTTCAGTTATTCTGTCTTTGACTCATTTTTTTCTAGTCCGTCACCAGTTTTTTTTTTTTCAACTATTTTTAAGTTGTTTTACCTGCTGGGGCTCAGAAAGTGATACCCTAAAGAACCGTGCTGTCACAGATTGAATTTTTTGAACCAAAGGACATCAGAAGGTCTCAAAAACAGCCTGTAACCCACAACATCCCTTGAGGTCTCATGTTTCATGTCTTTCTCCCTTCATCCTTCTCCAAAGTGAGTTCTAGAAATTCATCTTTCTCAAGGGGATTCACAGAAACTAGGACCCTTTTCCTCAAAGCCAACCAAAAAGCTAAAAATACTACTCTAACCTTTGCACACTTTTCTGCTTTAGAGTTAGTCATAAAGAAATTCTAGTCTACCTACTTCAGCTGACAGAACATGATATGACTCATTCCAGAGGGGTCCTGCCCTATCCCAGGGGAAAGAAATGCTACAGAGAGACCAAGATGAATCGGAACAGACAACCCTGTCTGAATTACTCCCTTTGTTCCATTACTATTATTGCTGTTTCTTTCTAGGTACATATCTACACAGCTGTGCATTCTTCATGGAACTTAAGCAGGAAAACCAAAATGGGTAGAGTTCTCTGGGGCACTAGCTTTTCTAAAATCCCTCAGCTGAGCTCCTTTGCTCTCGCCATGTGCACTTGCTTTAGGTAACTCTAACACATTATTGACATAGCTGAGTGCATCGGTGGGCAAGGGAGCTATTCACGGCCCAGGAACACCTGGGTTTGTGACTAACCTTGGATCACTAAACAGCAGACAGAATCTGCTGGTGCTGTCTTTCCATGTGCCTCTCTCTGGTTAAAAATAACAGAGGAGAATGTCCCTGACCTCAATACTATCTTTTCTTCTTGCTTTCCTTGGGTTGTAAATAATGGACTAAAGCACACCAAGACTCTGTGTTAATGTCTTCTCCCTTACCACTTTTAGTTTTGCTAACGTAAGAAAAACTATTCTAAGAACTGCTAGCTTCACATAAGATCAGGATTAATGAAATCTTTTGTGAGACACCTGGGCTCTTTTGGGGTATGAAAGCCTGTGTATTCTTAAACAGACTGTGTCATCCTGAAAGTGTGAATGACGGCCGCAGTGTAGATTACTAAAATCATTTTTCCATTAAGCATTTTTAATTCTGACACATTATAAATTTGGTCACTTAATCATGATGTTTCTCCCTCTCCAGACAGAAGCTATGACTCACAGAGAGTTTTTTTTTCTTTTCCTCACTATTCTGTCATCCCTGCCCAGAACACTGCCTGACACCAGCAGATCACACCACACACCCGGCCTTATTGCACTCTACATGAATAGTACTTTTTTTGAGCACAGAAGACTGCAACTGGACTGTTCGTCTAGAGATGTGCAAAAAGGGTGACCTCATGTACTTTACACCAATTGTAAAACGAATATATTAGGTAAATGAATGACCGCATAAATCAACAATGTAGACTATCAATGTTTTAATGTAGGAGCCATAGAGTTCATTTATTTCACAGCTTTCGTCCTTCCCCCTTGCCCCATCTCAATCCGCCAGTACAGATGCATTATTCCACAAATGCACACTCCACACATGGGCATAAAGAAAGACCCGGAATACTGACTACCTCAGAAAATCACAGATGTATGCTTTGAGATTGCAGTGTACTCATAAGCAAATGGTAACACAATCCTATGAGACAGGGACAAATGGAAGTCTTGTGAAAGTTTTGAGCAAAGTTAAATGGCTAGGTTAATTGAGGAAACAGTGACAAAATTATCAGAAAGCAATGATTCTGGAGAGAAACTACAATATACTGTATGTTTAATCAAAAACAAAACAAAACCCTGGAATAGTGTGGAGGGATGCGAGAGTGTGTTGGAAGCATGTAGGTTTTAATGAATGTGAATATTTGACTGAAGTTTCTGCCCAATGTGCTTTTGTATACTTGTATATTGACAAGTATGGCCCCAGTGAGTCTTAAAATGGCTTCTACACACTATCCACATTTTTTGCAAACAATATAGCCTAGTTTCAGGTGAAAAAGCCATTGAAGAATTATTTTTATCAAAAAATATATTTAGCCCTTGTGAGCATCAGTTTCTTCATGTTAAGGGAACTGAGTGTGGAAATAATACTAAATTATCTTCTACACACTTGAGTGCTGGAAAAAAATAAGCAATGGGACATAAAATTACAAACAAAACAATCACTACTTGGATCATCATGGATTATTGTTTGAATGTATTTTTTCCTTTGGAACTCATGCAGAAATTGAATTCCCAAAGTCATATATTAATGATATCAGAGAGTGGAAAATTAATTCTTTCATGGTATGTAGAGATGGGGACTTTGGAAAAACCATTAGGGCTACATCATGTTGTCAGAAACCTCTTACTGAGTCCTGGTAACATACAGACATGTACGTTTTCTGTCTCTTGATATGATATGCTCTGGTCACCCTAGCATATTACCAGCAGGAATATCATGATTAGACTTGTACTTCCAGAACCATGAGTTCAAATAAGCCTCTTTTCCTAATAAAGTATCACACTTCAGGCATTTTATTGTAGCAGTGAAAAATGGACTAATACATCATTTATCTACCATTGAACTTCAAAATTAATTTAGGGGACTCTCTCTATTGAATGTCGAAAGAGAGCCAAATCCCATTCCAATGATATTTTAACAAACAAAATAACTATTTTTTGGGGCATAATTTTCTCAGAAGTGTTGCGGACTTATACAGGAAACACATATCATTTTGGAAAACAGGTGAGAAAACTCCTCATTTAATTGCTAAGTTAATAGATCACTGAGATGACCAATCCACTGTAGTGCTTTATATGCATTAATCAGTTTTGAACGATAGTTCAGTTATTTGTTCCAAAAATGAATTGGTATTTAAGGAGAAGATATATAAATAACATTGAAACTAACTCAAATTTGTACTATATGTCATAAACATGCAACAACAGAACATTATTTTATTTTCAATCTTGGAAAGTACAACCACATTTACAGTATTCTAAAGAAACTGGTAACATGAGGGTTTCATAAAGGTTGTGGAAACGATCACCAAAGGCATCCATTCTAATAGCAACAGCTACAATGCACACAAATGAAAGAATCTTCACAAGGAAGAAATACGTCATTTATAAAGAAAAAATTTTGATTGGGCTTCAACAGTTTCACACCAAAATAAAGTCTTAATTCTTTGTGGACATTCTGAAAATCACTTGCAGTGATTTGTCAGTTGTTTCGAGGCCAGCCAGAGTGTGTGTTTTCCTCCTTCAGGCACTTTTGCCTGAGGACTCACAGAAATAACATTAAAAAAAACCACAGATTATTTTCAATCAGTTTACATTGTAACTCACAATGTAAAAGGCAATTTAAAATAAATATGTTGCATCTAGGTGGTTGATAAGATACTTCATTTTGAATATTAAGACATAGGACATTACATAGTTTTGCATAAAATTTTTGACAAATTAATTATTTTTAATGAGTTACCAAATAGAATTTGAGTATTAGTCTGTGTAAGGTCAGCTGATATCATCATATTGTGCCTAATCTAACAATTTCATTTTCATATTTACTAAAAAAAATTTACATGGCACTTATTTAATTGAATTTTATGAAATGAAATGCACTATAGATGCCTTTAAGAAAAAAATAACACTTCTGGGCTGTTTAACCTAGTAGTTAAAACATGTAAATCCCATGTTGGAATATCTCAGTTTAATTCCTGTTGCCATTCTCGACTCCAGCTCTCCAGCTTCCTGAAAATGCAGACCCTAAAGGACCACTTAGGAGGGAGTTGGACCAAGACCTTGGTTTCCAGCTTTTCTTTGCCTTGCCACTGTAAGTTGTATGCATTTATAGAGAGAATCACTGAGTAAAAGCTCTTTCTCTGTCCAAATGATACTTAACATACTTAAAAAAATCCCTTTCATTTCATGTTTATTTAAAATGAGTATATCTCTTTGAAAACACTTAATTTGGAAAATGGTACAAGTATTTAAGACCATGCCTACTAATAATTTCATACAAAGCAAAGCAAGTTTGACATGCACAGTGAAGAATGTAACTTTCCAACTGATACGGAAGATAAAAGAAGCAGTGGTTAAGAATGAGTAAATACAATATCTTTAATCAAGTTACACCTATTTATCTCAACTCCGAAAGTCACAGATACTCTCTTAGCTCTAATTCCTTATCTCCAAAATGATTAATATAATAAACTATAAAGGACTTACAGAAAACAGAATTCATGTCAATAATTCGCACAATACTTAAAACATGGAATTGTCAATTCTTGTTTTATCTATATTGTTAAAATCAGTGGAAGATGGGTATCAAATAAATATGTCCCTAGAAAGAATTAAGTACAAATACACTTCCACAAGTTTGCTTTAAATTTAAAGGGTAAGTTTTTATTACATCAACACTTTTTACTAGGATGATCTATAATCCTACTACATGAAAATGAGATGCTAGGGTTTTATAGAGAAAGCAAAAAAAAATACATAAAGCAAAACTAAGGAAATAATTCACATGTGTTTTAAAGCAAATCTCATTTTTTACTACTATAATAAAACCTTTTACAAATAGCATCGGGAGAAATAATAAATTTATAAAACTAATTGGTTCCACACAAGCTGATCTAATGAGTGCCATTTGGGTCAAATCCTCAAATTAGAAATAAATGTTATCGTTTATCAACTGAACACTTCTCTCAATAAATCTTTGCTGTGCTGTTCTTATTTCTCAGGCACATTGTTTGATATTCCTTTCTGATTTAGTAAACCATGTTACCTGTGTCTGAACTCTCACCTTAGTATCAACTTTTGCATTTAAAAGGTCCTTTTTCAAATATCACATCCTGAAAAATGTAATTTGAAAGGTGATCACATTTATTCAGTAGAACGCAACGATTTCTCAACTCACACAAATAGACCTACTGTAGGACACGTGTTTGACCTGCAGGGAACCTCCCAATGCATCCACTTAAAGAAGCAGTTACACATTCTGGGCTTACCAAAGATCACCTCAATGAGGATGACATGTTATCTTTACTGTTTGATTCACGACCCGTTCATATGAATACTTCCTTAGAAATCCAACTGAGTGTATGAACAGTCTGCTCCAGTGAGCCATTAAAGACAGAGTGGTAGTTATTTAGAATACAACTTGGATTTGGGATATCACAGTGCCGTAGCAAACTAATTCTGTGCCTGAGGCACCTGTATGCCGGTACTACTCTCTGCTGCTTCACTTCTGATCCAGCTCCTTGCCAATGGCCTGGAAAAGTTGGGTATAATGGCTCAAGTCCATGGGCCCCTACACCCACGTAGCAAAACCAGAAGAGGCTTCTGGCTTGTGGCTCTTGCCTTTTGACCAGCCCAGCACTGGCCGTTATGGCCACTTGGGAAGTGAGCCAGCACATGGAAGATTTTCTCTAATTTTGACTTCCAAGTAAAATCAATGCATTAAAAAAAAAGGAGGGGGTTAATAATAGCATCCAAATAAAGAATACAGCAAAATTGTTTCTGTGAGGACTTTATCAAAGGGTTAAAATAACTTTAGTAATAAGTTCAACAATAGATGATTTCCTAATTGAAGGTGAGGATAGTAGCAAAGTGCATGCCAAGCTATGAGAAGGAAATTAGGATTTATTGCTTTAGTCAGTGCTTCACCCAATGGTTTTATGTTATTTATTTGGATTCTGTATGTTATTGTACATTTTTATTCTGTGTGAAATAAACCAAGTAAAATAAGCATAAGCGGATGGGCCCGGCGGCGTGGCCTAGCAGCTAAAGTCCTCGCCTTGAAAGCCCCGGGATCCCATATGGGCGCCGGTTCTAATCCTGGCAGCTCCACTTCCCATCCAGCTCCCTGCTTGTGGCCTGGGAAAGCAGTCGAGGACAGCCCAATG
The DNA here is from genome assembly GCF_030435755.1 of Ochotona princeps. Classification (NCBI taxonomy): domain Eukaryota; kingdom Metazoa; phylum Chordata; class Mammalia; order Lagomorpha; family Ochotonidae; genus Ochotona; species Ochotona princeps. The sequence goes on from NC_080836.1 coordinate 24,415,046, forward strand.
CATTGGGACCCTGCACCCGCATGGGAGACCTGGAAGAGGTTCCAGGTTCCCAGCTTCGGATCGGCGCGCACCAGCCATTGCGGCTCACTTGGGGAGTGAATCATCGGACGGAAGATCTTCCTCTCTGTCTCTCCTCCTCTCTGTATATCTGGCTGTAATAAAATGAATAAATCTTTAAAAAAAAATAAGCATAAGCAGATGAAATAAACAATTAATGAATAATGAATGAACAACAATGATAAATGAATGCATGACTAGAAGACTCAGCAAAAATAAAATGTATCATTCCATCAGTGAATTTGCTGGTAAATGTGGAAAAATGAAAAAAAATGGATTAAGGAGACGGTACAACTGAGGCAGAAACAATTGCCCATGATAACTTTTCCAAGGGACTGTCACATATTTTCCATTTTGCATCATTGATTACCCTTGGCTTCTTTCTTACATCTCACTTTTCTTTATTCCATATTAATCAATAGCATATTTAAATACTAAGATATGGAACCATCAAAACAATTTAATGGATTTAACCATTCAGTTCTCTAATATACAGTGATAAAGGCAATTGGTACAAAGTATCCAGCTCCCAAGAAATTTTAAAATGGGGGGCAGGGAAAGAGAGAGACATAGAATGCCAGCTGAGAACCTGCAATGGGTGGGAGGTTTTGAAGAAAACCAATTACTCCTCAAAGGTGCCAGCAGGAGAACTGACATGAACTCACAGCTCCTCACCATAAAAGTGAATAATGACACGGACATTTAGATTTGGACATGAGAAGAGGTGCATGCAAATTTCTCCTATTTATACTTGATTGAGATATGAAAAGAAAAAGACAGGATTTCTAAACAAAAATCTAGACATTTAAGCAGTTTCAGGAATGATTCATTTTGTGATACGGCCATCAATTATTTATAACGGCTAATAAATAGATTTATAAGCAAGAGGTACATAGAAACTAGAAATGCATAAATGCTCTACAAATTATTTACAACCTCAACAAGTCATAACACATGAACTACTGCTGAAAACACCATTAACTTGACTTTAAAATTTGCACCATAAACTATAAATGGGCCAGTTATGGAGCATCAGCCATTTGTAATGTGCTATGCAATATTTAACACCAACCAAATGTGTTTTCACTAGCTGCTGACCACTTCAACTAATTTAATAGGAATTCCTGGAGCCTAATGATTTATTAGAGGTAAAACGATCATAGCTCCTTAATGGTCTTTATACTACAGGTGTAATTCTAAAATCGATTACCATAACTTGAATTTAGCATATGGAGGTGAATATCAACCATCCAAACTTTACAAAAATAAGAATTATATCCAGAAGAAAAACCATACAATTTTTTAAACTGTGTATCCCCATAAGTTCATAGCTTCTTGTAATTGGTATATCTCTTTCATGATTTCGTCTTATCTTTTTAAATTTCATATTCAGGCCACTCCTTGTGAAAGATGAGAAATAGGTTATACCTTTACTCATATTCTCATATTTACTTGAGTATTTTCTCTCCAATTCTATGCATTTCTTTTATAATTCTCCAGTCATTTCCTAGTGTCCTCTTTGTGTTTAAAGAGTATTTTATTTCTATTAATTATGGTAGGAACCAAGTGGAAATATTTCTCAGTTATTCCTCCTGAATGAATAGCTGTGGTTGCTTAATACACAATCAGAAACAGGGTCCATCACTCACCTCAGCCTGACTCTCCTGTTCATTGTGACTAGTGCCACATTAGGTTATTGCTCATTAAGACAGATCCCTGACCTAACTTTAACATCTAGAAATGTGCATCATTTAGTAGAAGAACATTAAAATTTTTAGCTTAACATCTACATTTACTTCATATAATTATTGCAGGAGAAAATAAAGATTTGGAGATTGCAAACAATCCACACACAGTTTGAAGGTGCCCCATTCTAAATTCAAGAGTTGAAAATTAATGACCAATGTGATGATATTAAGAGAGAATACATTTAAAAGATGAGTAGGCCAGGAGAATTTCTCCCTTGTGAATGAGTTTATGGCTCATATAAAAGAGATTATGCAGAGTATTTGGTTCCTTGGCCGTTATACTGTTGGCCATGTAAGAAAACATTGATTCTCCTCAATGAAGGAAATGGCCTCGAGGTGTCACTGTGGAAGCAGAGAGCAGTCCTCACCAGCAAGCCAGATTTCCTAGTGCTCTGATCTTGGACCGCCAATGTTACAGAAACAGAAGAACCATTTCTGTCCTAAGGAAAATATCCTGTGTCATGGAAATACAAATGGGATTAGAAAACAGGACATCACATTCCATTCATACCCTGTTTCATTACTCAACCTAGGCTGGCAGATGATGTGGACACACAAAAGAAAATCTAAGCTATTGACCAAAGCATAACTGTATGAAACAAAGATAAGGAGACAGAGGGCTCTGTTCATTGCTCGCTCAGGGACAGTTTGCTAAACTTTCATGTTCACCCGGGCTTCTAAGGATCTAAAGCAGAGGAAGAGCCATGAGCTTAGCAAAAGCTTTTAGAATCACTCACTTCTGTTTGCGCTCAATTTTTTAAGACATTTATTTATTTTTATTGGAAAGGCAGATACACAGAGAGGAGGAGAGACAGAGAGGAAGATCTTCCATCCGATGATTCACTCCCCAAGCGACCGCAACGGCTGGAGCTGAGCCGATACAAAGCCAGGAGCCAGGAGCTCTTCCAGGTCTTCCACGGGGGTGCAGGGTCCCAAGATTTTGGGTCGTCTTCGACTACTTTCCCAGGCCACAGGTAGAGCTTGATGGGAAGCGGGGCTGCTGGGACTAGTACTGACACCCATATGGGTCCCAGCACACTCAACGTGAGGACTTTGGCTACTAGGCCACGCTGCCAGGCCCAAAAATAAATTAATACTAGAAAATGGAAGTGTTATGTATAAGTGCAACATATAGGAGTTAAGGTGATTAATATATGATGTGCTTCAAAAATTATCAATGATATTGCAAAATAATGCAGAAAGTATTATAAAGTTCCTTTGTTATTATCGATTTGGAATGTGACATTTTTCTTTGACAAATGAAATAATACTTATGTGTGGTTTATTAAAAATGTACACACTTCAGCTTAGATAAAAATCATTGCAATTTACTGAGTTATATTCTATCTTGAGATTTTTAAACCACTAATCATTTCCTTTGAATATGGCTATGGAAAGGAAATTTTAAATGACAGTTCATATAATTCTTACACCAGTCATTCAGTTAAAGGACCTTTACAAGGTTCTTAGATTCTCAAATTAACATAATTTGACAGATGCCTCATTTGATAACCTTTAGTTTGAAAAATGTCTTCTTCACCAGTTGTCTGTTTTATTATTTTAAAATTATGCTTATGTTGCTGGAAATTGCATAAGGATTACTCCAAATTCCTAGACTTAGGATGAGACAATGGAACATAAACGTTTAATTCACTACGGTGAAAATTTCTTGAGGCTGTCTAGAGCCTGAAATTCTTGACGGGAACTAGGTACCATCTGTATTTAGAAAGTGTGCTTTCATGAACAGATTCTGCCCTGTGCAATTAAAAAGAAAAAAAAAGCCTGAGCAATTTTCTTAAAAGTTAATACCAAGGTTCCACAGAAATTCTAATTTAATTAATATGAGATAGGACTTACACAAAGATAGGATTTTAAGTACCCCAGGTAGTTCTAATATGCGATTGTGATGCAGAATTATTATTCTAGCACCTTCATGCTATATGGTTATTCGGTTAACAAAATCTGTCTAATTAATAAGCTGCTGAAAGAGCAGGATCCTAGGATTTACCTCACATTCATTTTTATCAGAATCTAGATTTTGACAAGATCTCTCAGGTGATTTACATGCACATGTGAGCTTGATAAGCACTTTGATCAGTACAAAAGGTATTATAACAAAATGTTGACTCAGATGGTTGTCAGAAGGATGTGATACAACAATTAGTAAATATGGTCCTTCTTGAAAGTCCCAAATTTCTACCAGCTATGCTGTAAGCCAGTACTGATGAGCACGTGGCCTTGTGTACAGGTGCAGAGAATCTGTGTTAGCATTGTTGTAGTTAAAAACAAATTGTTGGGCCCGGCGGCATGGCCTAGTGGCTAAAGTCCTCGCCTTGAACGCACCGGGATCCCATATGGGCACCGGTTCTAATCCCAGCAGCTCCACTTCCCATCCAGCTCACTGCTTGTGGCCTGGGAAAAACAGATGAGGACGGCCCAATACATTGGGACCCTGCACCCGCGTGGGAGACCCGGAAGAGGTTCCTGGTTCCCGGCTTCGGATCGGCGCAACACCGGCCATTGCGGCTCACTTGGGGAGTGAATCATCAGACGGAAGATCTTCCTCTCTGTCTCTCCTCCTCTCTGTATATCTGTCTGTAATAAAAATAAATAAATCTTTAAAAAAATTGTTTTAAATATTTACCCAAGGAAAGTTGGTGGTATCCTATTTGAGGACTATTAATTTGGATGAGCAGAAATTTAAGAACTTCATACCAAAGTAAAAGTAATGGGCACTTAAGTGGCTATTTAAAAGATAAATGAGTCGAGCTTGAAAAATTGAGGCAGAACGTTAAGGACCAAAGAGGTCAGAACAGATTGCCCTGAAACCAGAAATTTGATCTTCAGGTATCAAGAGTTGCTTTTGAGGGCCCGGCACAGTGGCCTAGTGGTTAAAGCTATCACCTTGAAAGCACCAGTATTCCACATGGGCACCAATTCTAATCCCAGCATCCCCGCTTCCCATCCAGCTCCCTGCGAGTGGCCTGGGAAAGCAGTCGAGGATGGTCTAAAGCCATGGGATCCTGCACCCACGTGGGAGACCTGGAAGAAGCTCCTGGCTCCTGGCTTTGTATCAGTGCAGCATCAGCCATTGTGGTCACTTGGGGAGTGAATCATCAGCGGAAGATCTTCCTTTCTGTCTCTCCTCTCTGTATAACTGACTTTGTACTAAAAGTAAAATAAATCTAAAGAGTTGCTTTGATAAGGTACATGACTGTCGTGGCCTTTAAGAATGGCTTTGATGAGAAATATATCCCACATTTTTAGGGTTCTTATTTTGATTGCATTTAAAACATCCAAATATTAACTGAAAGAGTGAATGTTTTCTAAGCTATCTGTGACAAAGTCACTGTTTTATGTGACTACTTCTACTGTACTTTTATGAGAACATTTCATCTATGTGTTTCAAAGAACAACTTCTTCTTTCTGCACTCTTTATTTCGGTCTTACTCGGTTGTCCAGACATTAACTCCTCTTAACTTTTTCTTAAAGATTTATTTATTTTTTTGGAAAGGCAAACTTACAAGTGGAGAGAGAAAAGATGGTATGTCTGCTGGCCTACTTTCCAAATGGCCAGAAAAGCCACTGCTGAGCTGATCCAAAGCCAGGAGTCAGGAGCCTCCTTCCAGTCTCCCACACGGATGCAGGATCCCAAGGAATCGGGCCATCCTCCACTGCTTTCCAGGACACAATATGGGAGCAGAAAGGGGAATTGAGCAGCACCTACATGGCATCCTGGCACTTGCAAGGGGAGGGTTAGCTGATTGAGCCATTGTGCCGGGCCCATTTCTGCTTACTTAATACATTTGCAACCTTTCATGTTCTAGATTTTAATACATGTCTAACTATACCTCAATCAGATTAAATATCGACATCTTTCAAGGTTTTCTTATTTCTCTATTTAGAGGCCATTTCTTGTTGGGTTTATTGATGCTATCATGCAGATAATTTTTCTAATTTACATTGATTTCTGGTTGTTAAAGGTAAATGAGTGAACATATTCTTCGGAAATAACAACTGAATGTGCATAAAACACTAACCACAATTACTCAAAATTGTGAACTCTTGATTCATTCCATTTTTGCTATGTTTATTGATTTATTAGTTGTGAAGCAAAGAGGCAGAGAGAAAAAAGAGACAGACATAGAGTGCCCATCTGTTGAGTCACCCCTAAAATATCCACAACAGCCAGGGATGGGCTAAGCAAAAGGTGGAAGTTAATTACGTAACCTAGGTATTTCATGTGGTTGTAGGGATACAGGTGCCTGAGCTAACAAGGCCAATGCACCAAGGCCTGAATCAGCAGGTACTGCAAATCAGAACTGGAGCCATGTCTGCTCCCATGATTCATTAACTTTTACAAATACCTTAAGAAAGTTAATACTGCCATTTCACTATCTTTTACAATATAAAGTGTAAGGCAGTATAATTTTCCTAATGCTACATGTCAGAACCAAAACTCGAAGGTACTGATTGGAAGTAGAAAATGGAGTTTCTGCGGCAAGCATTGTGATCTAGATGGTTACACTCCAGTGAAGTCAGCATTCAATATAATCACCAATTCAAGTTGCAGTTGTTTCACTTCCAATCTGTATTACTGCTAATGGCCTGGGGAAAGCAGCAAAGACTGATGTAAGCGTTTGCACTCCTGCACACATCAGACAAACTGCATGATGCTCCTGGATCAGGCCTGGCCTAAAACTAGAAATGGGCACCAGATGGCCATTTGGGGAGTGAACCAACCAATGGACAACCTCTCTCTCTCTCTCTCTCTCTCTCTCTCTAACTCTGGTTTTCAAAATAAATAAATAAATCATTTTTGAAAGGATAAGAAATAAAATGGTATTACTTGGCTATTTCCAAATGTCACATTTTTCCTGAAGTAATAGAGACCTTTGCTGAATGCCCAAATCTGAGTTAGAAGTACCAAATAGAATTGAGAGAAAACTCTAATTACTCCGTTTCATCATTCACATTGTGTTTTGTAGAAATTATGACTGAGGATTTCATTCTGGGACTGAAGATAAGAATATTTTCGCCTTTTTTCCCCCTCTGCTTTTATGAGTACTCAACAGGAACCATGAATTAAACATAGTTACTTAGCTACCATTCTACCAATAAGCCTATGAAGAATTGCATTACTCAATTAGCAATTCAGAATATTTTTAAACTGGAATGCTCCTAGTAAAAATAACTTACAAAAATCTCTTTTTAACCTGTGTAAGTATCACTCTAACCATCAATGTGTCTTTCATTTTTCCTTGTTCTATTCTGTTTTTCTAGCATACAAGTTGGATTTTTTTCTATTCTGGTGAAAAAAAAAAAACAAAAACAAAAAACAGTTCAGTGGTTCTCCAGTGATACATAATAAATGAATCACTTACCTGGCAGGTTGTGCCCCTCACGGCTGAACTACTGCCCAAATGTATAACCTATACTCATTCTTTTTTTTAATGATTTATTTTACTTGAAAGCCAGAGTTAGAAACAAACAAACAAAAAAAAAAAAGCGAGACAGAGAAAGACAATGAGAGAGAGAATTTTTTCCTTCCATACTGTGGCTTATTCCCCAATTGGTCACAATGTCTAGAGCTGGACTGGTCTACAATTGGGAGCCAGGCGCTTGTTCTGGGCCTCCCACATGGATGCAGGGGCCCTAGACCTTGGATCATTTTCTGCAGGCTTCCCAGGTCATAAGGAGAGCTGGACTGGAACTGGAACAGCTAGGACTCAAAAGGGTACAGTACAGGATGCCAGAGCCACAGGCGGAGGTTCCAGCCTGCTATATCACTGCCCTGGTGCCTACTCTTTTATTCTTACCCTTTTTCTTTGAGATTCAACAATATTCAACTATTTATGTCTAGCATCATGTTTTGGTCATGCTGTCTGAATGACAATTTTCTTTTCATTTTTTTATTATTATTATCATTTTATGATACAGTTCCATAGGCCTGGGATTTCCTCTACGCCATCCCATAATCACTCTGTCCCCGAATTCTCCCATATTACTACAACAGCTTAGTTCCTATAAACAGTCATAAGTCTATCATTACGGGAAACAATGGCAGAGTCCAGCATCCCATTGTCAAGACACATCCAACAGTTTCACTGGGAGTTCATCCTTGATCCAAAAACGGAGACGTACACAGCACCGTATTCTTACATCTGAACCTGTCATTCTCCACTATATAGTCAGCATAAATCTCTCCACATGAAAAATCACAAAACAAAATCAACAACAGGAAGAAATACAGAAATTTACAATACCATAGAGTTAAACAACATGTCACCAGATATGACAGTCTCCATTACACAGTTACTATACATGTGAACACACTTGAACATACGGGCAAAACAGGGATGACAAACTTTTTATCGCAATTTAGGCTCATAAATATTTCCCCAACCTGGTCTTTGATTTTCAATTTTTTATTCCCACAGTTTTTGTACAAGGTGTCAGCGACAAAAAAAAAAATTCAAGTTATTCACAAAATAAATATGCTTAAGGTATCAGGTACATGCCTGTGTTAAGACACTTCTTCACTATAGATCTTGTTTGAGGAGAGGGGAGCCTCTAAAATACCCACTTTGGGAGAGACTTCCATTGTGTTCTGAACCTGCTTGTTTAAGTCCTGCCTCTGTTCCTTGCCCTGTTTCCTTGACATCTCTCCTTTGTGAGAGTCTTCAAACTTTAACTTGTTCCTCTCTGTTTTTTAAAGTTTTCTCTTTGCCCAGAACTCACCCTACCACCTACAGCCCAGATGCTGCAATCCCTTTGTAGGAAGAATACTAGAAGACAGAGTATAAATGAAAAAAAAAAAAAACCTAAAGATACTTGTATTAAGAGCATTTCCTCTGTTTAATCCGCCTTGAAGGGAGGGATTCCTTCTGCTAGGCATCACAATGTGCACATGGGTACATCTGAGTGAAGACAAAACTAAATCAAATTCTTATTTATACCATGGTAGCTATGAGGCACGTTGACACCATTACCCAACGCAGTTTCTGCTTAGGTCGTTCTGGCCTAGACGAGCACTTAATAAATTGTTCTCTGTGGAGTACTCAGAGGGTGGTGTGGGTGTTCCAGGAATAAGAGATGAAAGACAAGAAGGCGGATCGAGTAGGCAGGACTCAGATTGCTCACATGAATTTCAAGTAGAAAAGATTCCTCTGGTGTGCACTTTATATACTGGACTTCTTCCAAATAGTTCTGTAGAATAAATGTTTCCAAGATTAAACATGTGAAAAAAAAAAATCTCAAACCAGTGATCCAAATCTATCCTAGACAGTAGCAAATAGGAGCTTCCCCAAGTGCTTAAACTTGCTGGTCTTGTCTCTGTTTTACTTTATTATGCTTCCCTGAGCCTCAAACATTTCCAGCAACAGCTGTGCCACAACAAAGCATTATATTCCTGGTGAAGATGTTCCCACATCTTTAATGATGAGGTGCTTTATGAGAATACTTGCTAGGCCACATCTGCATGGGCAAAGGGATTTCTTTACCCGAGTATCTCTTCACATAGGAAGTTCAGTGATTTAACAACTCCACACCACTTGCACATCTCGACATTTGGAATTTGAAGGGACTCCTGCAGAGGAAACAATCATCAACAATGATCGCCTTAGAAAGCAGTAATGAAAAAGGATTTGCGAGCTGGTGCAGACAAAATGAATTATGCTTAGCACTTGGGGGTTTTCTATGGGCAACAGTAGGATAAACGAGGTGTTATTATTTCCGTACATCTTGCGCCAGAGGCAAAATCTGACTCTGTGGTGCTTTATATTACTTGATATGCCAGCCTCCATAGTGTGTACTTCCAAGTTGATGCTGATAGAGCAAAGTAACAGGCAGGCGGGAAATCTTTTTAAGTTCTTCAGTTCTTTGAAATAAAAGAAGATAAAATCAATGCATTATGTTAATTTGAGAATCAAATAAAAATGTACTCTGAATTTTTTTTAATACATCTCCTATGGCTATTAATCCACATCACAAAACCAAAGGGAGTGCTTAATCTGTCAAAAAGAACTTAAAACACTCAAAGACACTTCTGAGTTTCATTTTATTCTTTTCTTATCATGGATGATGTTCATATTTTCAAAGGAAGGGAGCCCCTTAAGGGCTTACAGCGGTGATTTCTCTCAGTGTCAATATCCAAAGCAGAGACAATCAGAAATGGCTTGAGCGTTTAGGATTTCTTTCTGAAAAAGTGGTAAAATATCATTTCTGTTCTTTTTAAAGAGATGACATACTGGTAACAGTAAAGTCATTTGCCAATATTTGCACAGAAGGAATGTCCCGCTTCAGCTCTTGGTGCTGAGGACACAAGGCCGGGGAACAGAATGAAGATGCTGTGTGTGTGAAAACAATGGTCTGTTTCACTGAGGCTTAGATCAATATGTCCAACATGCTATCTTTACTAATGAATGTTATAACTTAAATTTCTGCCAGCAGTTTCACACTATCTTCCATTTTTTTTTTTTTTTAGATTGATTCATTCTTTTTGGCAAGTCACAGTTACAGAGAGAGGGAAGGACAGAGAGAAAGATCTTCCACCCACTAGTTCACTCCCCAAGTGGCCACAATGGCTGGAGCTGAGCTAACAAGAAGTCAGGATCCTGGAGTTTCTTCTCAATCTCCCATGTGGGTGCAGGATCCCAAGGCTTTGGGCCTTCCTTGACTGCTTTCCCAGGCTACAAGCAGGGAGCTAGAAGGGAAGTGGAGCAGTCAGGATATGAGCCGTCACCCATATGGGATCCTGGCACATGCAAGGTGTGGACTTCAGCTGCTAGGTTATGGTGCTAGGCCCATGTCTCTTTCCTTTATAAAATTTAATAAATGAAGATTGCTGTAATTAATAATAAACAACTTTAAACCAATATGAGCATTACATTGTAGATTGTGCTGCCGTAAATATAGGGTTGTAGGTCACTTTCTCATATGCAGATTTCACTTCCTTTGGATATATTCCAGAAGTGGGATAAAGGGGTCATATGGTAGATCCATTTTTAGTTGTCTGAGCACTCTCCGTCCTGACTTCCCTCGTGGCTGCACTCGCCTCCACTCCCACCAACAGTGAACTAGGATATCTTTCTTCACACATCCATGCCAACAGGTTTCTAAGTAGAGTGTAGGCCAATCTCACTGGAGTTAGGTGGACCCTCAATGTGGTGGGTTTTTTTTTTTGTTTGTTTGTTTGTTTGTTTGTTTGTTTGTTTAAGAAGAGATGCACAATTTATTCCACAGCACCCAGGCTGTGACCAAGGACAGGACAAGGGAGAGGAGGGCAAAGTTGGCGCAGTCCTCCTCTTCTCACTCCTTTCGAAGCCCATGCCAGGAGGCCCATCTCCACAAGGCCCAGGGTGGATGGGAGGAAGAGGAAGTCAGGTTAAGAGGGTGCAGTTTGATGCCAGATGTGTATTCCTTTACTGAGAATTCAGGAATTTCTTGTGGTTGCTAGTGGTGTTTGAGATGTTCGAGTCACTCAGGGATTCCTCTACGGAGTTGGGATCACTGCCGCAGGACACGGTGGTGGTAGGGTGGATCCGAATCACTCTCCAGAAACGCTTACAGTTGAAGTAACAAAGTACCGCATAGGTGATGTACAGAACGAACACCAGCCAACCCAGGAGATAGCTCCAGCCAACTGGGATGGATAAATTCTTGTCCAACTCAAAGAGCCAGAGTTGATGGGGAACAACAGGAGGGTGAAGAAAAGGAAGGCAACTTTTTTCAGAGCTGGCGAGCACCTTCGCAGAAGCTCAAGATGCTCCCAATCAAGCCAAAGGCGGGCACTTTGTGGAGACGGGGTAGGTAGGGCAGGTGCAACCTGATGGTGAGGAGGAAGCCCACCCCCACCACCATGGTGAAGATGATTCTGGTCGCCACAAAGACTGGTTGACTCGTCCACAGCTTGGAACTCTCTTTCTCATGGTCTGAGGTGAAACAGCTCCAGGGCTTGTAGGCCTGCAGAAGCCCCCTGGACATGATGTGGATTGCTGTGTGGATTCTATGGCTGACATTGGTGGGCCAGCGCTGGTGGAAGCTTTTGGGCTTTCCTTGACTGCCTTCCCTGGCCACAGCCAGAGAGCTGCACAGGAAGTGGAGCTGCCAGAATTAGAACCACCGCCCACATGGGATCCTGGTGTTTTCAAGACAAGGCCATTTTAGCTACTAGGTCACCATGCCGGGGCCCTGCAGCTGAATTTTTGTGTCATCTTTTTTAGTACCTGTATTCTCACAAAGTGAAGAGTCTGCTAAATCATCATTTTGTGTTAGCAGATAATAAAATATTGCAAGATGAAGCTTTCACTTTTCATTATCATCTCCTAATGTGTGCTGTAACTTGTGTGTTCAATAGAGGAGGTCATTCTATTGGTCGCTTCACAATAAGCAAAATAATTCATTGGTGCATCTATGCATCAATCCTTCAATTAATCTGATGAACTGGGTATGACGGAGAGAGCAACTGAGCTGGGTACTAGTGATTGAGACTTAAACGTCATTGCTTCTGCTCTTCCATGCCCCATGGCACTGTGGGAGTGTTGTATGAAAAATAACACAGACATGACATGTATGATAAGAGCAAAGGCAAAGGTAAGTATTGTAACCTATGACATCAGAATCTAAAGTCAATCTGGTGAGATTTTCCTTTCCAATGGCCAAAGGTTTCCAACAGTCTGGGAGAAAACCACTGCTCCTTTCTGACCACTTGGCTGGAGTTGGAATCCTCCCTAATTCTGACAGTTCCCTTGTCACACACTTTGTGCATTTTGGATTTTATTTTGGCCTGCCCAATAGAACAAAGAAGTCATTGTCAAAGAAAAAAAAAAAAAAACCTTGTCCTGCTCCCTTTATATTATACCTATTTTGTCTGCTCTTTTTCGTTGTCACATTTTCAGAGAGCTTTCCTGAACTGAGCCATAATTTCTGTTCTATGGTCCTTATATAAATGGACATTTACTGCTTTGCTTGTTTTTTGCATTAATCATACTTTTGATTCATTTGTATCTGCTCATTAAACAGAAACAAAAGTGGGGGCAAAATTAGGTGTAGCAGTTAAGACATCACTCAGGAAGTCTGCCTTCCAAATCTGTCCTTCCGAGTCTCTGGGTTCAAGTTCCAGTTTGGTTCTGATTCTGGCTTCCTGCTAACATAGCCTCTGGGAAGAATCAGGTGCTGAATCACATTACTGAGACCCTGCTTGAAGATCCCAAGCTGTAGGTCCAGGTTGAATTCCCTGCACGGGTTTGACTTAGCGCAGCTATAGCTACTGTAGGCATTCTGGGAGAGATAGGTGTCTCACTAATAAATGCTTCCTGTCTATCCCTTTCTCTGCAAACCTACCTTTCAAATAAATTAATCTTTAGACGAGGGTGTGTTTTGATGTACTAAATCTGCTACCTGCTATACTAGCATCTAGCATCCTATATGAGCACTGGTTCATGGGCTGCTTGTTCTACTTCTGATCTTGCTCCCTGTTAACGAACCTCGGGGAATGCATACAAAATGAACCAAGTGTCCGTGGCCCTCTGCATTCGTGTAGAGCCAATCCCAAAAGGTTAAATACCACATGTTTGCCTTAATTTAAGATGATATGATGTTATGTATAACATGTTATGTTTTGAATGTTATATGTTGTGTATAAACTAAAATTGAAGTATAGGTGAGGTGGTCACAGAAGGTGGCTGGGAACCCGCATTTACTTTTAACATATTGGTTACTCATTACTATGTCAATTAATTCCATAATGATGTAAATTTTTGCTGATGGTATGTTGGAGCTTTCAATTGACTGGGATGATACTCTGCTGGCTCTGTCATCAGACCAGAGAGGGTATACCTAAGAAACCGTTGAACTTGACGGGACAATAAGATGCTGGACTCTATGTTTGGTATACGCTTGCAATGGGGAAACCTCAACTGAACTTGAGCTGTGGTTATGCAATAAGGTGGAGGAATCCACCATGGTGGGAGGGTTTGGGGAGGGGTGGGGAGAACCCAAGTATCTATGTAACTGTGTCACATAATACAATGTAATTACTGAAGTTAAATAATAAATAATTAAAAAAAAAATAAAATAAAATAAAATAAAATAAAATATTGCAAGATGAAGCTTTCACTTTTCATTATCATCTCCTAATGTGTGCTGTAACTTGTGTGTTCAATAGAGGAGGTCATTCTATTGGTCGCTTCACAATAAGCAAAATAATTCATTGGTGCATCTATGCATCAATCCTTCAATTAATCTGATGAACTGGGCATGACGGAGAGAGCAACTGAGCTGGGTACTAGTGATTGAGACTTAAACGTCATTGCTTCTGCTCTTCCATGCCCCATGGCACTGTGGGAGTGTTGTATGAAAAATAACACAGACATGACATGTATGATAAGAGCAAAGGCAAAGGTAAGTATTGTAACCTATGACATCAGAATCTAAAGTCAATCTGGTGAGATTTTCCTTTCCAATGGCCAAAGGTTTCCAACAGTCTGGGAGAAAACCACTGCTCCTTTCTGACCACTTGGCTGGAGTTGGAATCCTCCCTAATTCTGACAGTTCCCTTGTCACACACTTTGTGCATTTTGGATTTTATTTTGGCCTGCCCAATAGAACAAAGAAGTCATTGTCAAAGAAAAAAAAAAAAAAACCTTGTCCTGCTCCCTTTATATTATACCTATTTTGTCTGCTCTTTTTCGTTGTCACATTTTCAGAGAGCTTTCCTGAACTGAGCCATAATTTCTGTTCTATGGTCCTTATATAAATGGACATTTACTGCTTTGCTTGTTTTTTGCATTAATCATACTTTTGATTCATTTGTATCTGCTCATTAAACAGAAACAAAAGTGGGGGCAAAATTAGGTGTAGCAGTTAAGACATCACTCAGGAAGTCTGCCTTCCAAATCTGTCCTTCCGAGTCTCTGGGTTCAAGTTCCAGTTTGGTTCTGATTCTGGCTTCCTGCTAACATAGCCTCTGGGAAGAATCAGGTGCTGAATCACATTACTGAGACCCTGCTTGAAGATCCCAAGCTGTAGGTCCAGGTTGAATTCCCTGCACGGGTTTGACTTAGCGCAGCTATAGCTACTGTAGGCATTCTGGGAGAGATAGGTGTCTCACTAATAAATGCTTCCTGTCTATCCCTTTCTCTGCAAACCTACCTTTCAAATAAATTAATCTTTAGACGAGGGTGTGTTTTGATGTACTAAATCTGCTACCTGCTATACTAGCATCTAGCATCCTATATGAGCACTGGTTCATGGGCTGCTTGTTCTACTTCTGATCTTGCTCCCTGTTAATGAACCTCGGGGAATGCATACAAAATGAACCAAGTGTCCGTGGCCCTCTGCATTCGTGTAGAGGACCAGAAAGAAGTTCTTTAGCTCCTGGCTTTACCTAGCCCAGCCTTAACTGTTGCAATCAGTTTGAAAGTGAATCAGCAGATGTGAGACTGCTTTCTGCCTCTCCTGTCTGTGATTCTACTTTAATTAAATAATTTTTAATAAACATTTAAATGTATAAGTTACATGAGTCTTCCATAAAATTCAAGTTATCTCCTAAATTAGTGACATGTCAGTAGCAAAATTTCTAGTAAGCTTTGGTACAGATAGCTGGTCTGGCAGCTAAGATACCCACATCCAATATTAGAATGTCAGACTCCATGGCCTGGCTTTACTCTCGGCCCAAGCTTGCTGTCAATACAGACTCGGAGCAGTGGCAGTGATGACACTAGTCGTGCTCTTCCTGTCTCCCAGGTAGGAGACTTGGACTGAGGTCTGGCTTCCTGCTCTAGCCTGGCTCAGTCTCAGCCATTGGAGGCTTTTAGTGCAGAAGCAGCAGTGTGGGGGTTCTTTTCCTTTCTCTATCTCTCAGATAAATAAAAAAGTTTTGAAACATCCTACTAAATTTTGAGGATGGAATGATATAAGTTCAGATACGTCACTGAAACTACTTGTGCAGCAGACACATGATATCACTGAATAGTATTTTGAGATTGAACTTATCAAAAGCATGAATTCCTAATAGCTCCACCTTGAAATCATCCAACACTTAAAAAAAAATAAAAAAAACTTATGAGCTAGGTTTCCCTACTGTCAATTTGACTGTTGTCCTCCCAGGAAATACCAGCTTTTCTTTGAATAGCACTGTCCATCACTTTCTCAGTGAAAATGTACCTTACCGAACTTAATTATATCCCCCAAATTCCCTGATTTTACAACATGTGGATAAGCATTTATATCCAATAAATCAACAATTTCACCTTAAGCTCATTCACTGTTCAGAAAGTATGTTTTGAGCATTTGCCATGTGTCTGTCGCTATATATATCATAAACATGATTCCTGGCTTGAACAACCTTGAAACTTACAGGGAATGAAATTTTTAAGTAGTCTTACTTGATAATCCTCGATGCAACAGACACCAGCTTCACTTTCCATTCTTGGTGCACCAGATACTTCTTACAAAGTAACAGGAAATATTCTACTGACTTGAGACAGGCACATGCGAACACATTTCTAAGAGTCACAGTCTATTTGCATATTTATAAAACTCAGAGTACTCAAAGGAAAAATACAAGGGAAACAACAGGCATGCACACCTTAAATGGTTCTTATTCTCAAACTATTTGAAATGTACAAAAGGTATAAAAGAAGGTGTTCAAGGGAGAAGTGTTATTACTTGGTTTCATGAATCTAAATGTATCTTTTATTTTTTTTCCAGTTGAGAATTACTGTAACTTCACATTGCATTGTCTCTGGTATCCCAGAATAATTTACTATATTAAGGATTCGGGTGGTACAGGTGTCAGATATTATATTCTGAACCCTCATATTCAAGAGATAGCCACAGGAGTAGGTGGCAATACACTACGGAGTTTTCCTTGCATTCATACATAATGGGGAGGCAAAATTCTGAAATGAGATAAAGAGGAAGAAAATCAATATGGGCAGTTTCCAGAGATGCTTGATAATGAGAAAGTGATGGATAGTGCTAATTGACATACAAGCTAATAAATTATAGTAAAATCTGAGTGATGGTCACTCCTTAAACAGAATCTGAAAATTCTGGATGGACTAGATTAGCTTCAATAAAGAAACTGAGATCTAAAAGATAAATACATTCAGGTGAATATGATCAGAACATCACTGTTCCTCTTAAAATCCTTGCAGCATGTAAAGACCCATGTCTTCCATGGGCTGCTAAACAGACTAAGCTGATAGAGGGACTAAAATTAGCATAAGACAGGTACAAGATCAAGCAGTGTTTCTTCATGTCTTGCAGATAATTTTAACTATTAACAGAAAAAAATAAAGAGAACACTGATTGGCCCTTCAGAGTTTTCAACTTGTAAGTGTCATGATTTTTTTAAGATTTATTTTATTTTTATTGCAAAGTCAGATATACAGAGAAAAGGAGAGACAGAGAGGAAGATCTTCTGTATAGATCCCAGAGTGTGCAGGACGAGCACTTTAGCCGCTAGGCTACCGCACCTAAGTTTCATGATTAAGAGTCCATGTTCACAAATACCTTTTTTAGTGGTTATGTGAATGTGTCAAAAATGCGTCAAAAATCAATGTGGATGGTCATGCAATGTGTCATGTCTACTCCTGAGGAATAGCCCAAAGGAAATTAAAATATATTTGCACAAAGTCTTCCACATATTGCTAGTGTTATTCATATTACACCAAAGTGGAAATGACCAAACTGTCAATCAACTGAAACCAGAGAAACACATGAGGCATGTTCTCTAATGAAATACCATTAATCACTAAGAAGGATTGAAGTACTGGCTCACGTTATACCAAAAAAACCTCAAAAGCATTTACGTCAAGGGAAGGAACAATTTACAAAGAAGACCACATATTGTGTAACTCGATGTCTGCAAGGTATTCAAAAAAGGCAAATAATAGATTAGTGATTTCCAGAAGGACAGTCATGAGAAGAGATTGTATTGGATATGCAGGAGCCAACTGGGGTAATAAAAATATAAAGCCAGATTGTAGTGAGGTATTCTTCATATATTGATTTGTTAGAAAAAAGAAACAAAATGGATGATTTTCATGATAAATTGCACCTGAAAATAGTTACCAAAATAGTTACCAAAAATAGTTATCAAAGCAAAATAAATACAGAAACATGTGAAAGATACTCAGAAACTTCAATGATGTATATGTGATTAAGTATACATCTAAGTATACTTAATCTAAGTATTTTGGGAAATCCTGGCGTTTACATTTCTGGCAAGAGCAATATTGCTGTTTGTGAATCACATTGTGTAGTCAGTGAATAGGTCAGCTGGTTAAGAGTGCATTTTGATGGTTTTGCTTTTGTAAGTTCAGTTAAAGACACCAGTGCTGTCTGCACACAATACTAAGGCTAAAACACAAATCCCGACGCTAAATCTAGCCATACTATTCAACTGCAACTTCTTAAGCACAACAAAGCCTTGCCAAAGATACAGGCTATGGGAGATGCTTTTCACAATCCTGGATGCAACAGACACCAGCTTCACTTTCCATTCTTGGTGCACCAGATACTTCTTACAAAGTAACAGAAATATTCTACTGACTTGAGACAGGCACATGCGAACACATTTCTAAGAGTTACAGTCTATTTGCATATTTATAAAACTCAGAGTACTCAAAGGAAAAATACAAGGGAAACAACAGGCATGCACACCTTAAGTGGTTCTTATTCTCATCACAACGTGTTCTAACAAAAATACATGCTGTATGTGTTTCTTCTATTTTTGTTCATATGTTTTTATTTGTACCCAGAGAGCATGCATATTTGAATTTCCAGGCTTATTAACAATATAATATTTGAAGGTATACTAATAATTATTTACAAACAGTAGTTTCATAATTTTTGATGTGTATGAAATATTTTTCATGATGCATTTTAATTTTCTCTACATTATAATACACACAATTCTACTCCTTTTAGAGTCAAATATAATGTAAACATGTCAGGAAAACAGTCCATAATATGAGATGCAGAGAATCATCTTCCTCAGCTGCAGCAAAAGACATTTATCCTGAACACTGAAAGCCAGTAGTTTTTTACAAGTGGTAGAGTTTATATTTTCTATAGTATCATCACAATCCAATTCACAGACATGCAAAACATGGATTGAGTTCATGTCTTGCCTCTGCAATTATAGTCTTACTTTTTACATGCCAAATAAAAATGTAAAGTTATTTCTCTCTCACATGAACACGTAAAACTTCACTATAGTTGTATGAGGTAAGTAGTGTTATTTTGTTTCACATCAAGTAATCTTGGGCACACAACGTGAAACAATGGCTCAGCTTAAGCACCTAAGTATATGGCCAAGTTAAGATAAAATTCAAGGCTTTAGAAAGGTAGACTTCCCAGAGTTCACAGTAGTTATTTACTACAAGATATCTAAATTAAGTGTTTGCAAAGTTTTCCTCTTTTCCTTTTGATTAAAAAAATTTTTTTTAAATAAAACCTACATCCTTGTTTCTCAGATTGAAATAATCACATATCTGCAATGCTCAAGATGGAGTTTTGTGTTCAGTTACATGACTAAGTGTATAAAACAGAATGCAGATGCATAATAAATGACAGATTTTGCCATGCATATACATCAATAATACATTATTCATGTCTCTTACATATATCTCACATCAATACACATTTTATGCTGGGATCTGACAGAAAAATTGTTGGGGGAATCATATGTCTTAAATTGTTCTTCAGAATACAATCAATAAACAATCCATCAAAAGATCATTTACTGATTACATACTGTATCTACTTGTGTAATACAGATCAAAAAGCTGCTGATGATAGTAGCTCATGAAAAAATAGTTGTAACATTTTTAATTTAATAATACTTAACAATCAACTTAATCATCATTTCTCTCTCTTACAGTCATAAAAGATAAGGTAAAAGACAAAATATGTATGGGTCATATCATGCTAAAATTACAAATTTCATTTCATTCTCAGAAGGATTTTGGGTGTTTCAACATTTGCTAATCGCATTTCAATCATATTTTTAAAGGCAACTTACCTTATATCTTTTACGAAAGTTCCCCAAGGACATTCCCAGTGAATAACAAAAAAATCTAAAATTTAAAATAACTCAATTCCAGTTTGACAGGAATTGGTGGGGTTCAAATGATCCCAAATCAAGAAGTTCTAAAATTCACAGGACTTGTCATTAGGTGATCACTGTAAGATTTTTTCCAACACAAACTTTAACACTGGGGTTGGATATAATAATGAAGGAAAGACAAAAGTAGGTCTTAACGGAATGAATTAACAAAAAAACGTGCTTGTGCTATGTGTGCAGTTCTAACATTTCAGAACTAGAAGGTAAAGTAGCTGTCAGTTTAATTACATCCTAAACCCTATGAAGAAATTGTGGCTATGGGGTCAGGCATAGTTGCCTAGTGGTTAAGGTCCTAGCATTGCACTCACTGGGATCCCACATGGATGCCGGTTCATGTCCTGGCTGCTCCACTTCCCTTCCAGCTCCCTAACTGTGGCCTGGGGAAGCAATCAAGGACAGTCCAAAGCCTTGGAACCCTGTACTCAAGTGGGAGACCCAGAGGGGGCTCCTGGCTCCTGTCTTTGGATCAGCTGAACTCCAGCGTTGTGGCTACTTGGGAAGTGAACCTGCAGACGGAAGATCTCTGTCTCTACTTCTATCTGTAAAATCTGTATTTCCAATAAAAAAATAATAAATCTTAATAAAAAGAAATTGAGGCTATGAAAGGGTGAGATATGTATGCCAAATCATTCAGCAACACAAAATGGAAATAACGGTAAAATCTCATCTGATTTTAGTAATGATAGCCATGTAAATATTATGGATTTTTATGATTATTTTTTTATAAAATAATCTGGCATAAAAGACATCAACAGTTTTTTTGTTTTGGTGTTTTTTTTTTTGTTTTTTTTGGTTTTTTTTTTTTTGCTGATTAGGTTCAGCAGAATTTCCCTTCTGGAAATGTTGAAAGTCACCACAAAATTAAGTGAAACACACAAGAACTCGAGTATGTGATGATGCATTTGTTATCTATGTTGTTATTGCTTACTGTCCATCTCCTTTTGTTCCCAAGATTTTAAAAGATTTCAAGTTCATTCAAGCATTTCAATTTTAGTTGAACAAAGCACAGTGAAACTGTTAACCTCCTTTCACCCATAACTTGTTTAAAACTGGATTTTTATTTTAGATTTTTATATAACTTCAGCTTTAATTTCACTGAAACAGTAAACAAATTAAGTTCCCATGTAACAAAAGCACAGAATCTTTGGAGTATAATGAGAACATAAACCATTACTTCAATCAGCTATTTCTTACATTTCAATCTCCTCTGTAAGTCACTGTCCCTTGCCTATGTTTACATAGTTTGAGTGGCAGGTTGCAGACTCTCTCCCAAGAGAGGGTTTGTTCCATGTTCAAATAGCCCTGGCTGCCAGTGCTTGCTTACTTTGTACTGAAATTCATGTCCTTGTCTAGGAGAAAAAAAAATTTTTTTGATCCTACTTTGCATTCTTGGGGCCATAGAGCCACATGACAATACTGCAAATATTTGCAAACAGCTGTCTTGTTCACTCTGAGTCATTTCTCCCCTAAGCAAAATATTATTATTTCCCTCGATTGTTCTTACATAATAAAGCTTGCAATCTCCTTAACTCTCTTGATTACCTAATTTCTGTTTTCTGCAACAAACTCAATTCGTTCATAACTCATCTCAAGTACTGCATAAAGAATAAAATGTGTTTCTACAGACATATCTGGCTAGTGCTCAATATTCTACATATATATGTCAAGAGAGAAAGGACTAGGCTCAAAATTTATTTCTTGATGCCTACTTCTTCCTGTTGCTTCATTACAAACTTGCAAATTGGCTCAAGTTTCTTCAGTCCTTTATTAGATGTGCTATTCCACGATTCACCTTTACCATCCTGAATCTCTAACATTAGCACCTCAAAACCAAGTGTAGACATCTGTCATTTCACCTTGGGCTTCACTCAATTAATTTTGGATTTTGAATATCATATGTTACAAATTTTGGAGGCAATATCCTGATTTGTTTACTGAGCACATTTATTATTCATTCCATTTTGTTTTGTGAGAATGCAGCATGACTGTTTTTCACTTATTTATTTAATCGTTGATTTAAGAAAAAATAAAATAGAAGGGCTAATTAACTGTCAGCAAACATAGCATGTATTCAGAGATTTCTCTTCATCTGCAATCCTATTCAGGAGTCAGGTGAATCTTGCAATAAATTATTATGTAGCATTAGAATCATTCGGGTAAACAAAGCAGAGCTGATCTGGTTGGAGATCTGTGCATGTAAATGCAGACACACACACACACATACACACACACACACGTCTCCAGCCTCATTCCCTGCTTTGTCTATGTCAAAATCACCCTGCAGGGACTTCCATGATGCCTGAAGGAATATCAAAACATGGCTTGATTTATAGAAATAATATGATTTCAAAATTTTTCTCTTACAAGCAATTATTCCAAAATGTAATATCTAATACATAAAAGCAAATGTAATATTATCCAGTGTCTAGTAGAAAAGAGGGTGTGTTTTATACTTTCCTTGAGTTAGCTTAATAATGGATATAGCTCAGTAAAATTCCAAGTGGATTATAGTTAATAAATGTACAAGTATGTAAAAGAAAAATTGGAGAATAATAACTACAAATTACAACATGAAGAGCAATACTCACCACCTAAAGAGATTATAGAGTCTAGCACTTTGTCCTGTACCGATGCATTATGCATATTTGAATACAGGTAAAGAATAGCAGTTATTTAGTGAATTGTATGCATGTTGAACATCACTTGTTTTTTAAGATTTATTTACTTTTAAAAGAAGGAAAGGTAGATTTACAGAGAAAAGGAGAGACGAGGGAAAGATCTTCAATTTTCCGGTTCACTCCCCAAGTGGCTGTAATGGCCAAAGCTGAGCCAATCTAAAGCCAACAGCCAGGAGCTTTCTCCGAATCTCCCACGAGGGTGCAGGGTCCCAAAGCTTCGAACCAGCCTCTACAGCTTTCCGAGGCCCTAAACAGGGAGCTGGATGGGAAGTGGAGCAGGAGGGACAAACTGGCTCCCATATGGAATCCTGCATTGAAAGATGAGGAGTTAGCCATTGAGCCATTGTGCCAGATTCTGGACACCATTTTTGAAAAATTAACTTTGATATTTCAACAAAATAAATTCCACATATAATTTAATAGGAAAGTAAAAGTTTACAATAGCTAGGCTGAAATATAACTGACTGCTTAGTTACCTTTAATGCATCAATTAAATCATGGAAATTATAAATTATATGAATTTTTAAAAATAATATATGAGTAAATAGAAAACATTATGCAAATTATTTAAAAAAAAAACTTTGGAAAGACAATGAGACATTTTGTGAAGCATGCAACAAAATTATTACAAGGGCATAAACAGGTAAATAATGAAAGCACTACAAAGGAGAAATAAAATCAAGATTAATCAGTCTCCGCTAAATACTAAAACGATGATAGACATGAGACATCTGAATAGTACCCTATAGCCATTTTAAGGTGAATAGAAGCTGGTTATATATAAACCAAAACAAAAATGTTAATGAAGTAGTCACAGGATGAGGCTGAGAGCTTGCATCTTGTAACATATTGGTTACTCAATACCATGACGATTAATACCATAATGTTGTAAATAGTCGTTGATGTTAAGTTGGGGCTTTTTATTGACCAGGATGATATCCTGCCAGCCTTACCTTCAAACCAGACATGATCTCCCCAAGAAACAGTTGAATGTATCTGGACAATTAGATGCTGGACTCTTTGCTTGGTATATACTTGCAATGAAACACTCTCAACTGAATTTGATTTGTAACACTGCAACAAGGTGGAGGAATCCACCATGGGGGGAGGGGAGTGGGAGGGGTTGAGGGAATCCCAGAGCCTATGAAACTGTGTCACATAATACAATGTAATTATTCATGAATCTTCAAAAAAAAATAACACAATGTAATTAATAATAATAAAAAAACTCAATAAAAAGATTGATCAGTCTCTCCTTGAACTGATAAGAAGACAGAAATCTTTTTTTTTATTCAAGTTTTCCTAGATTATTTATTTGTTTGTTTGTTTTATGACACTGTTTAACAGGCTCTGGGGTCTCCCCTCCTCCTCCCCAGGTTTCCTCCCCTTCCCACGAGTCTCACAATGGGTGTCTTCTGTGAATTTTCACAAGCCCATCATGCTGCCACTGAGGTGTGTCCCAACAATGTAGGAGATTATTAGCCGTATGGTTGAGAGTTCATTGTTGTACTTCATGCTTGAGGACATACTTCTCTCTGTTTCCACATATGAATATACTAACTTCTGCTACACTTCCATTATGCATCTCCTTAAGTACAGTCCACCACGAGGCGAAAAAAAAAAAAGAAAAAGTAATATTTCATCCACTTGAGGTTGACCAACATATAGCAAAGGTATCAATGTGACACTAGCGTGGTAAAAAGATTGCGCAGCCTCTTCACATAGGAGCAAACGCCAGCATGTGTCCTGTGTGGCGCTGATGAGAGTACGATAAGGATTAGATAGGTCATCATTACTTATAGACACCAGCAATAACAGTCATAAAAGGGACACTGACAATCTCAGGTGATTATAAGCAATCAGTCTCTTATGGATGATTAATTAATGGATTACATCACAAGGTCTTACTACAAAAGGTGCAAATAATTAGGAAGTGTAATAAGGTAGAATTCACAGGAAAAATCCTTAGATTTGACATCACATTATCTTATATTAGGACAAACATATTCGACCTTTTGGGATTGGCTCATTTCCCTTACCATAATGGTCTTCAGTTCAGTCCATTTGACTATAAACAGAAATTTCTTAAAAGACTACTATTACCAGTATTGACAGGAATTTCAGAGAATGGAAATTTTTTTTCCCTCTGAGAGTAACAAATCAACTTTTTGGTGAGCTGAATTTAGAAATTGTTTGCATACATTTCAGAACAAGCACTCAATTAATAAAGAAAACCTCCAAATGACAAAGAGGACACATAACTACTGTCCTAGAGGTACACTTACAAGAAAAACGAAAGAAGGGTAGAACAAAAGGCATATTGCTTCTTGTATCGGCTTAAAATATTAAAACAAACTACAATCTAGCATCCACTTTTTGCCTGTCTGATGAATCAGTCCTAGGGTTTTAGCAGCTTCTAATACTTGTTGCCCCCCAAAAGCATTCAACATTTTCCCAGTATAATTATAATAATTAAGAAGTATTATTTCAATAAAGGCAAAGTGCTTTAGGAAATTAAAATCTAATTTGGAATCAGGTGTTTGTAAAGTACTGAAATTATTATAATTATATATGAAGCATATTTAGTATTGTTGACATCTGTTGATTTATGACAAACCACAAACTCCGAAATCTGTAGCAAGTCCAGTCTGACTAGCTTTTTTATGCCTGGTGTCAAACACAATAACATTTTGTTTAAAATTTTCCAATATTAGTAGTTGCCATTAATTTTAGCAGTATTCACTCTGAAACTGAAGTTGAAGAATTCAATGGTCCCTTTGTTTTATTATTTATTTTCATAGCTTGCATAATTTTTATAACTAGTTTTCATGGCATATTTGAAAATATATCTCATAATAAGATTATCTGCATATTTTAACCTGATAAGAGGTTTCTAGTGAAACTAAATTTCACAAATTCAATAACAGTCAAACATAAGGTATATCTTCAAGCATACAAAATGGGGCCTGGTGTGAGAGCCTAGTGGCTAAAGTCCTCGCCTTACACATGCTAGGATTCCATATTGGCGCCATTTCAAGTCCTAGCCTAGGGGTCCCACTTTTGTGTCCCATCCAGCTCCCTGCTGTGACCTGGGAAGGCAGTGAAGGAACCCGTGTGAGAAACCTGGAGGAGGCTCCTTGCTTTGAATCAGCTCAGCTCTGGCTGTTGCCCAATTTGGGGAGTAAACCCGTGGAAGGAAGAGCTTTCTGTCTTTCTTCTTCTCTGTATATCTGACTTTTCAATAAAAAAATACATCCTAAAAAAATTTTACCAAATGTGAAGCGCCAGGGTATATAGTTTTCTGTAATCAGGGCTCTTTTTGTCAGCATTGTTACATTGCAAGAAACTTCACGCAAGTAAACCTGTAAAGGAGGGACTTCCAACAGGGACCACTTCTCATACAAATGAAATCACATGAACTCTAAAGAGGTGCTTGGATGAAAGACAGAATAACAAGGACAATTTTTTTTGTTTAAAAATAAATTGTCACTGAGTGACAAAAATTGTCCTGAGTTTCTATCTTAGAAATCAGTGAAACGTATGTTTTCATTATCTAACCAATCCGTGTGAGTAGCAAGCTACTTGGATGAGAAGTACTGAAATGAGTACCAACAGTGTTGTCCTGTTCTTTTTCTTGTCTGTGAGGTCCCAGACAAAAACTTGAACTTTAAGTTCCAAAGTAAACAAGATGGTATTAATCTTTAACTAGGAGTCTTCTATAATAACTGAGTCACATTTTGAATCCAGTAGGAAATATTCTGTACCTTAAATTCATGAACAAAGTTATGTCTATCATGGTTTTATATTGGTCTTTCATGGAATAACTGCCATTTGGTCAAAAATTGCAATGTCATGATTAAGAGCATGCGATTTAGCAGCTACAGATCTAATTTAAGCATTAAATCCACTCATTATTCAATGTAGAGAACAATATCCATGGATTATAAACTAAACAGAGCAGGTCCAAATCTATATACTTTGTCAGTGGTTACTAGGGACTAGCATACTCCTTCTAAACTGGTGATCAACAAAAGAGAAAGTATTGAAAAAACGAATTTAATTCGTTAAACCAAAATATGTCTAACAATACCCGTATTGTTCAGTTGAAATAATATATGTCAAGTATTACTTCACAAATTTCGTTTCAGATAACTAAATAGAAAGTATCTGCAAGTTAATCATGCAGCTCATCATAACCAGTGGTATTCAAAATTCTCAAACAAACGAAAGATTCTTAAAAAGATTATGAGGGAGCTCTATCCGTGATTCATATTTTGTAAATGTGTTGTCTCTAAATCACTGATGTTTTCCTTCTTTCACTTCTCAACAACAAGATCTTAGAATTGTCGCCACACACACAGAATGCCAAATATCACAGCTCCTTTCCAGAATCTGCACTCACTTAAGCAGTTTAATAGTCCACTTCCGCATTTTCATAATGCATGTGCGTGAGAGCCACAGGAGTGCACACACCTACTGTGTCTTTGCATTCTTGTCAACTGACATCTTGCTCTGCCAGCAAATTCCTTGTAATTCGTTCTGTCATTTAAAGAAACAAAACAGCACAAAATACAAAAGCACCCAAATATATTCATCATCGTTTTCTTTCTTCCTAAGAAGACTCACAATGTGAAAACTATAAAGGAAATCTCTCTACCTTCAACCCCAGGTAATTTACAGGTAACTACATATGTAATTTCTTTCTCATTTAATTTCTAAAGACTCCAAATAAGAGTTTCATATCAATAGACAGCTGATCAAAGCAGCATGCTCTGTTAAGTTCTATGAATATTATGGTAGGTGCAAGTGCAATTGCAACTTCAATTTTATGAGAGAGCAGTCATGCTGATTAGAAAGCATTGCTGCCACTGTTCTTTGTTCACTGGAAATAAGTATACAATAGTGATATGTGTGTATGTGTGTCTCTATTTCTCTGTCTCTCTCTCTCTCTGTCTCTCTCTCACGCACTTGTCTCTTTCACACACACTTTGAATCACAGAAATGTGAGAGGGTGACAGGGATCTCAGAATAATAGTCTGTTTTATAGGCATTTGGGTTGGATGCCTCAGAGGAAGCATTTTGGACCAATTAGCAGGTGCAGCAAGTGGTGACAGAAGAAATGCTATCTGTGAAGATTAAAAAGGAAATGGAAAACTAGGATAAGGATGAAACCAAGAAAGCTACCATTGAATGTACCAGTCTTGACTGGGCAGAAAGGGGCCTCTGGAATACAGGTGCTGTCTCAGGGCCTGTTCCACTTATGCCTTTCTTCATGTTGTCTGGCTAAGGGACACCTTGGAAGACACATAAATTCCCTTAACTATCAAGTGCATGTTCTACAAAATATGTTCTGTTGCACAAAAAGAGGCAGCAATGTAAGTCATCAGAAAAATAAGAATGTAGAAGGTAGAAAAGTTGTAGACAGGAACAGAAAATATGCAAACTAATCCGGGCTGAACACTCAGTATCCAATACAATAAGTAGAGAAATTGGGTCTTTAAATACTCAAGTAAAAAACATAAACACATAACTATTTATGTCCTATAAACTAACATATAAATCTCTTGATTCCTAATCTGAGACATGATTGTGTTGCCTTGAAGCAACTTATAAATAATTACAGTTAATTTAAAAAACTGACTTATCACTTCATGACTTTTATTGTAATCCTCCATATGACAATCGTTGGCTGGGCTGATTATTCCTACTGATGCAAGCATAAATTAGAGTGGGTGAGGGTTGTTTGGGCTTAGCCGCAGCATCAGCTGGCAGAACCTGGCACTGAGGGCTAATTCTGTCAAGTCAAATCACAGAACCACCTAAAGAGTGCATAAACCGGGATTGAGAGAGACCTGGAGGGAAACAGTGGGCTCTTCCCTCTTGGATTACTACTCCCGCGGGAGGGCATGAAAATTAGGACAGGGGCTGGGGTGGCTAGACAGAGAGGCACTCAACAGCATCCGTGAGGGCTGGATAGCTGAGCTAAGTTAGATGGAACTAAGCTTCAATACCCATTGACATGTACGAGAGCCAAACGGGATGTGGGACAGACTGGACTAGTCTGCCACACATACTGGCAAGCCAGGGTAGGGGGCGGGCCTGGTGGGGGTTATTGTGGGTCGCTCTGACTAGGCTGCAGCTCCCACTGGTGTATGTGCTAGGCAGAACCAGGCTGGACTGCAACACCCATTCATTCCAGTGGAAGTCGGGACTGAAAGCAGAACCAACCCAGCAACTGCAACCACCAGCTGATTGTGGTGATGAACTGTGGCGGGCCCTGTGCTTGCTAGAACATACAAGAATCTGGTCTGGGAATACCTCAAAGTTGCTTTGGGGATCTCCCCAATCAAAATGCCAGACTCAGAACCCTAGCCAAGGAAAGACAGAAGACAGAACAAGTCAATCAACCACCTCAGCTATATGTTGGCAGTGAAATACCAGGCAAATGGAGACTCTATGATGGACTATGTCAATCAGTGGATTCTTCAATGACCTCATCGTGCTTGGAGTGGCGAGACTGGCAGTGATTCATAACTGGTGAACTATCAAAACCACTTGAGTAAGTATCTCAGAGCATGCCCCACATCCGGGACTTGGGGTGGGTGGGAAACTGGTGGGGCTTCTCCCTCAATATCCCCCTTTACCTCAGATGCATGAACGAAACAATATGGAAATAATAGCCTTACCCACTTCCCAATAGTCCTTGAACCTTTTTACCATAATTAACTATGTAAAGATTGCCAAAAATATAATAAAAAATAAATTTTGTAAAAAAAAATGATTTATGCTGACCTTTCTATTTCTTAAGACATTTACAATTATAAGTCCCTTTAAATTCAAGAACTCGATACACTCAATTGTGTAGACATTCTAATTTCTGTTGTACGAAACTCTTGTTCATTAAAATTGATGGGTGTGGCCTGGTATGATGGCTTAGCAGCTAAATTCTCACCTTGCATGTGCCAGAATCCCATATGGACATTGGTTCAAGTCCTAGCTGCTCAATTCCCATTCAACTCCCTGCTTGTGGCCTAGCAAGGCAGTAGAGGATGGTCTGGAGCCTTGGGACCCTGCATCCAAGTAGGACACCCAGAAGAAGCTCCTGGTTTCAGGCTACAGATCGGCTCAGTTCTAGCCATTGCAGCTACTTGGGGAGTGGGCCAGCAGACAGAAGATCATTCTGTCTCTGCTTTCTGTAATTTGAATTCCCAATGAAAATAAAGAAATCTTTTTTAAAAATGGAGGAGCAGCAGTTATGACTTCAGTAATTGTGTTACTGCCAGCAACGTAACAGAGCAGAAATGAATTCCTAGCTTCTAGCATCTTCCCTGGCCAGCTCTAGCCTTGCGGGCATTTAGAAAGTGAACCAGTGGGTTAGGAGCTTCCCTCTAACTGACCTTCTCTCTGTTTCTCTCTTGTTTAAATACACTGCTAAAACATTTCAGTGGGAACAGTAAAAGTTGTATGAATCTTCTAATGGAAATTTTTATCTGTACACAGGTCTCAAAATTGTTGCTATGTTCACAATATAACACACTTACCAAAATATTACTACAAGTTGGTTTTCCATTCAGTACCCCTTAAAAGTGGAATTGTTGCACACAATAGTCCCTGTCCAAATGGTTGAAAGTTAAAGTATTTTTTAAAATATTATTTATGTTTTTGTATGTTTGAAAGAGAAAGTAGAGAGAGACAAACATACAGGCGTATAGACAAAGCACACACACACTCACACATGCAGAGAGAGACATCTGAACTTCTAGAAGACTCATGAAAGACTTTCAACAGTCAGAATCGGGACAAATGGATGTGAGGAGATGTCAGTTTCCTCAGTGTTAGTCTCCCATGAGGGCAGCAAAGACCAGAGCACATTAACCATCCTCTGTTGCCTTCGAGGATGCAACGTAGCAGGAAACTGTGTTAGAAGCACAGTCGCTGACACTGAAACCGGGATGCAGCTGTTTCAGGTGGTGGCTTGACTGCTGTGCCAAATCCTATCCCTGGACCTCCTTTAAAGACGTATTTATACAGTAAAGATTGACTTGAAGCAGCATAACAGAGGTGGGAGAGACTGCGAAAGATCTTTTATCCGCTGAGTCACACTCAATAACACAGCAATAGCCAGCATTGGGGTGGGCTAAAGCCAGGAGTCAGGAACTCGAGGTGAGTTCCAATGTGAGTGCATCCAAAAAGTTTCCAGGTGCATTTGCAAGAGCTTGTCTGGAAGCAAAGCAACTGGGACAAGAATTGGCACCCTGATAAAGGATCCTTGCATTTCAAGTCATGATTGAAGTCTGTACCACAACGCTGGCCCTAAAAACTACTTTTAAGTAATTTACTCCAAGAAAATGATGGTACTATAATGAAGCAAATGTGTAAGTAATTTAATAAATTAATAAGCTTAAAGTTAAAAATTAACATCTAGGATGGAGCTCACATGAGATAAAAAGGTTTACCACCATATTTCTTGGATTCAAATTATGGATCACTGGGTAGTCATGTAGACTAGTCATTAGGATGCTTGCATCCTGTTTCAGAGTGCTGGGTTACATCACACACTCCTGATGCTGGTTTATGCTCCTGGCTAAGGTATGGCTCAGGATCGCAGCCATTGCTCAAGAAAATGGGGCCCTGCAACTATCACTGGAGCCCCAGATAAAATCCCTGGCTCTGCTTTAATTCAATCCATACTTCTGGCTGTTCTGACCAGAATGAATCACTGCAAGAGAGTTTTCTGCCTCTCCCTCTCTGCCTTCATAAATAAACATGAGAACTGCATATCCTCCAAATTTCCACCTGCATGTTCTTGATGATGTCAATTTTTTCATGTCTTAATTTTTACTGACAAAAATAACAATATATTCTTGAAGATAATTGTGTAAAACTTTCATTTAAAACTACAAAGATACAAGCCATTAGAATGGTAATTATTACATACATAACCATCAACAAACGGTCACAACTTATTTTTGCTATATATTAACCTTTGTGAATGAAGGCTCTAGGGAATATTTATCCAAAACAGTGACTTATGCTTTACATGTAATGTCTGCTCCGGGACAGCTGTTCTTTAGGCTTGTGCATAATTTCCACTGCAGGATTTGGTCGTGTGCTTTATTCACAGATAATAATAATAATAATAATGAGAGCAATACAATTATTTTCAGCTTTTCTTCAAAAGATAATCATTAAGATAGATATATTTTTTTCTCAATCAGGGGAGAATGACCAGGAACATTACAGAAGTGTACAGTAGGATGCTTAATAGACCTAGTCACTTAGTCACCCTGGCAGCAGATTTTTACTGATCTATACTTAAATAAAATGTGGGTGTACACCTTGTTTCTATACACCCTGTGTTTCATTTGGGCATGCATAGAGCCAGAGTAGAAATGAATGAAAACAACTGCAATGAGGGCATATATCATACAATGGGGTAGCTCTCCTTACCTGGAGGTTGGGAGCTGGTTGGACAATAACCAATGTAATTTATTTTCATAGCATACAGGAACACAAAGAAATATTTTCAAGTTCACCCAGCTAAGTTTTGTATGAGCCTTATGAGAGCTATTTGAATGAAATGTGAAACATATAAAATTATAGTTAGCACCTGGCAGAGCACTTTTGCTCTGTGGGTACTTAAGTATATTGAATCTGCAAATGTTTCCCCTTCACAAACATAAATGCAAAATCAATCCTTGGTAACATGTACTAAATATTGTTCCCAGACTGTTTTCCCATGCTGCTGCCCTTGGATGTCTCTGACACGTCAGCTGGCTATTTTTCTTTGCTTTAAGCTTTTTAATTTTATTTTCTTTTTTGCCAGCAGTGGACCTTAGCAACCCAAACGCTTAATCAGTCCTCTCTCCTCCCTGTTGCCTGTGGAAAGTGTGACGGCAGCTCACTGCTTAGAGGATGGAGATCCATTCAGCACTTGTCCGTGCCATCCCTCCTCCATCTTCCACATTGTTGATTTCTGTATACTCTATCACCTCCCTCGCTCTGGTCTTCCCCTCTGCCCTCTTCCATCCCTACTTTCTTTCCAAATTTTAGCTTAGGATTTAGTTTTCACTTTTTTTCTCAGTCATGAGTCTGTTGTTAACCTTTATGGAAATGAAAAGAAGGAACAAGGAAATCTCATTTTTTTTTTCATTTAGCACTACCTATTCCTCAATGATTGATTTAAACTAAGGTGAAAAGTCAGGATTCGAACACAGGTATAACAAAGAATCAAAATCCTTTTCTAAAATCTTGTAAAAAAATTGAACTTGTACTCATGTGCTTTCCGAGATATTTCATGTTATCCCTTTCCTACTTAGTATTAATAATATATATTTTACAGGGTACTTCCTGGGGAGTGTCTTTCAAAGAATTAAAATATTCTGCAACAATCACTTGAGAGATACTATACAAATGGGAAATAAGTTTCTGCTATACTTTGTTTAATCAGTGCTGAAGACATCAGATGACGAATAGTGGTTTCTTTTGGGATACACTATTGTTTAATAATGAATTTGAACATAATTTTGTTTTCGTTAAATAAAGAAGAACTATGCTATTTTTTATTTTGATAGCCTAAAGATAAATATTTTTAATCTTTTGGGATGTCTATGCTTTTTATCTCTAAATACATATATACATAAAAGAGTCTTTCAGCTTTATGTCAGAAATTCATTTGTATGATTTTTCTCTCAAGACACTAGTTTGTTTTGAGAGCAGTCTATTTGACATAATTACATGATTTGTGTAAAAAATTTGAATGTTTCATCATGCAGAAATAAAAGCAATGATATCATTTTGAGGTATTAAGAAGTGAACTCTAGTTCTAAAAAAGATTGAAGATTGAAATCCATTCACAGTAGTCCAAAACAATATATCTGTCAGGAATCTTGGGCCCGGCACAGTAACCTAGTGGCTAAGGTCCTCACCTTGAACGTGCCGGGATCCCATATAGGTTCAGGTTCTAATCCTAGTGGCCCTGCTTCCCATCCAGCTCTCTGCCTGCAGTCTGGGAAAGCAGTTGAGGACGACCCAAAGCCTTGGGACCCTGCAACATGTGCGAGACCCGGAAGAATTTCCTGGCTCCTGGATTCAGATATGCACAGCTCCTGCTGTTGCAATCACTTGGGGAATGAAACATCAGTCGGAAGATCTTCCTCTCTAACTCTCCTCCCCTCTGTATTTCTGCCTTTACAAAAATAAATAAGTCTTAAGAAAAAAAAGTATCAAGGATTACTACTTGTTTTAAAAGTTCTTTTAAAGAAGGAAGTTGGATAAGAAGGAATGAAGTAAAATCATGATTAAAAATGTATAATTTATAGGAGAGTGGCCGCAGAGGTCATAAAAGTTGTGAAAGGGTTACTTTGGTTTCTTTTTAAGATTTATTTATTTTTATTACAAAGTCAGATATACAGAGAGGAGGAGAGACAGAGAGGAAGATCTTCCGTCCGATGATTCACTCCCCAAGTGAGCCACAACGGCCGGTGCTGCGCCAATCCGAAGCCAGGAACCTGGAACCTCTTCCGGGTCTCCCACGCGGGTGCAGGGTCCCAAAGCATTGGGCCGTCCTCAACTGCTTTTGCAGGCCACAAGCAGGGAGCTGGATGGGAAGTGGAGCTGCCGGGACTAGAACCGGTGCCCACATGGGATCCTGGTGCGCCCAAGGCGAGGACTTTAGCTGCCAGGCCATGCCGCCTGGCCCCAGAAAGGGTTACTTTGTTGACCTGTTACTGGAATATCCTGCATCACTCTATTTGCAGACTCTCCCCCAAAACCCACAATGGCTGCAATTGTCCATTTTAGAAAAACTGCAATGCCACAGTATTCTCATAATAATCTTATTATCATACTATATAATTACAGATGATTCTAAACAAATTTATAGCCAGCAACATAAGGGAGGTGTTTTTTTGTTTTCTTTACATTTACATTGCTTTCATTTAATATTTAATAGCTTAAGCCTTTCAGATAATGGATTATTTCAACTGCTTATATTGACTTTAGTCATATATATATACACTGCAATTCGCAAAGATTATGGCTGTCTGGAAACAATTTTTACATCCTCTAAGAGTCATTCTGTGCTGTGCTAATGATGATAATTACAACTCCACACCTGCAAACATGGACTTTTGCAGTTGTACTCATCTTGAGATCTTGAGTCATTCCTAACAACTGAAGTCTGTCACAGCACAATCATTAACACTTGATAACATTTTCTCGCAGGTGGTAGCCAGAACTGTGCCAACCTTACACAATTTCTTGATGAAACTTTACTTAGTCCATGTATCATTAAAGTGATGCTGCATCACCTATGTGGAAGGTATGGGAACAAAGTGCCAGGATACAAAGGATTTGACACTCATATAGTTTGTTTAAATGAATAGCAGTAGCATTATATCAAGTGATGGAAGCTTGTGGATAAAGGAAACTAGTATAATAACCATGATAGAAATTTAAAAAAAACAGGAAATATTCTAGGTCACCTACATTACTAGGGACGCAAATTATGCCATCTGTGATACAGTCCACAATTTACTTATAATTATATAACACAACCTTTGGCAACCACTAAAACTAAAATTACAAGATAGGGGTGAAATAGCTCCTTCTTTTGCCCTTCATCAACTCTATCTAACTCACCTCTCTGTACCCAGACTTAGTGATTAGGCTTGATTATTCAGGCTTGGCTATAGCTTATTGGTGAAAAGATTTATTCCACAATCTTCAATAATTTCAGAAGAATGAAAAAAAAATCTGACCTCTGAAACTTCATGCATGCAATGTGTATTTTAATTCAATTTAATCAGAGTAAGAAACCCAGGGACACAAAATAACTCAGAGTTGAACACATAAATTTATAAAAGATGATTTTCCTACTTATACTATGATATACTATGATAATTTTACTACTTATACCACTGTGCAATATGAATATGCAACTTAGAAATGTTGCTTCAGAGGAAGAAAGCTGATTAAGCAAAAGTTCATGATGTTTGCCATTTTCAATTATAACTACAAGAGAACCAGTGAGTTTAAAGAAGTACATACTAAAGTAGTTAAAGGAATCAGTACATTATTACACAATGTTTCATTAAATCTTTATGGCCATCTTTTCATGTCTTTTCATAGTTTAAGATATCCACTAACTCTACAATATGATTTTGAAAAATTAAAAAAAGATGATTGCAACATAAATTTACAATGACACCATCTATCAATTTGAGAAGTGGAAACACAAACTGCCCCACATGTAGAACAAACTACATGTCCATGACTTATTTGTTTTGTAGCCCAATAAAATGTGGATGGAACTGATTTATACATGTTAAGCTATTGGTATTAAAATGAGTATTTCAATTATCATTTTTTCCCTGATATCTAATCAGAAATCCAATCTGTTCCTTGAGAAAAAGCTCCTGGCTTAAAATTTGTTAATCTCTACAAAACTGTTTTACATCCACATTGTTTTCTTTAATGGCTCCATCCTCTTAACTGCCAGAGTTTTATGTGTATTTATGTAAGGCATGGAGTGCATTATGCATTATGCTCCTTGCTGTTCGCTTCAGGGAATGTGAGTAGTGCTCTGTGAATGCAATGGCATACACTGAAAGTTTATGCATGATTCTGCATCCTTGCTCCAAATTGGTATTGATTTTTTAAGTTTAAAAAAAATAGATTGGGACATGGAAAAGCATTATAAACGTGGGAAAATGTAAGCCCTTTCCCATCCCTTTTATTCCCAGATACAACACAAGTATTTTATATTACCTTTGAGATTTTAGTGTAGCCAGTGTCTAAACATCATTTTGACAGGCCCACCTATTAAATAAGCTTGACAATGTGCACTCTTACCAATCTTCCTACCTCTCCTCTGCCAGATACGTTTATTCTGCAAAGGCCTTCTGACTTGTTCTCCATTTTCCCTTCCCACTTACAGGTTATACTTAGAACCTTGATAACACATAGATGAATCATCTGATTCCTGCTCAGAACCTTCCACAGTCCCCCTGCTTCTCAGGAACCCATTCAAGGCTTTCCAAAAACCTTGGGTAGTCTTCCTTATTCTACACTTGTTTTCCTGTCCTTTTCTCTCTCCCTTGGATCTCTTTGTGTGCTCTTATTCACTCATACTGGCCCTATCATGATCTCTGTGTAGCACATGTGGCTGACTTCTATCTCAAGGTCTTGGTTCTGTGTATGCTTCAGAGGTAAAGCTGTTCACCTGCATAGCTCACATGATTAACTTCTTCATTCCTTTACAGTTATTTTCACAAATGCCATCATCCTTAGGATCCTAATCATAAAGTCTTGATTTAAAGTATCCTCTCAGGGTAGTTTGTATTTAGAGGAGGGATAAAGCTGTTTTGAGGACACCCCTGTTCCGTATCTGAGAGCTTGGCTCTTCCACTTCCAGTCCTCCTCCTCCTTCTTCTTCAACTGTTGGTTGTTTTCTGTCTCCATGGTTACAAGGTGAAACTCTCAAAGCAAGAATCTTTGGATTTGGTAGCTAGTATCCTTGTCGTTGATAACAGTTCCCAGTGCACCTTCAGCACACAAAACAATTGATGAATCAAATGACTGAATTTTTAAAGATTTACATATTTTTATTTGAGAGACAGATTTGCAGAGAGAGACAGAGAGAGAGAGACCTTCCATCTAATGCTTCATGTCCCTAACTTGCTGAAATAATTGTGGTTGAGCGGATCCGATGACAAGAGCCAGGACCTTCTTCTGAGTGTCCTATGTGGATACAAGGACCCAAAAATTTGAGCCATTCTCTGCTGCCTTCTCAGATCATAAAAGGGAGCTGGACTGGAAATGGAACAGCAGGAACATACACCGATGACCATGTAAAATACTGGCACCACAGTTGGAAGATTAGCTTGCTATACCACTGTGCTGGCACCACATGGCTGAAATTTTGGCACTATCCTCACAAGCCTATTCTCCATTATTACTCCTACCTTATACACAGAATTTGTCCAGGACATAGTCAAATATGTTTTTAAAATGTCCTTTTGATCCTTATTGAATGCTGTGATTCTAAGAAATTGTAACTTTTCAGACTAGCGTGCATTATAGTAGGTAACACAAACAACACATTTATTTTTTTTCCAAATGAGAAACTGAGTGATATGCTAAAGGAAAATTCTCATCATTTGTATTACTGCACACCAAATTTGTTCTGGTAAGGACAAGAAATCAGCAATCCTTTAAAATTGTGGAATCATTCATCAACTGGGCCCTTAGAAAAACGTGCATCAAACAGAATGTTGTCAGCAAGATTTGTCTTCCTGTATATTTAAATGTTTCATTAATGTCCAAGATATAACAAATTTTTGATTCTGAAAGAAATGTGGTATTGAGTTATGTTGGTCTTTACAAGGTGACAGCCTTTTTTCATTGTCATCAGCTCTCAGAGATCTGTCACTCTTGTAATACTGGATGACAGACTTGCATTCTTTTCTTCCTCTAGGCATGTCAGTTTTGTTTTCACATATTGCTGATTGCCTAATTTTCATCAGTACACATATTGGAGAGGTTGTGACTGGGGTGATGTGCAGCATGTCAAAACCGAACTCGTTACATGTTTGCATATCTGAAAGTACTGAAACAAACAATGTGGAGCTTTCCAGAATCTTTGTTAATGTCCAGGAGATCCAATCTCTGCCACATGCTATCAAGACAATATTCACGTTAAGAAACAAAAGAAAAAATACCTTCTCTCAGCCTACAAATTCAGGATTTTGCTCCTCGACAAAAGGCCCCTGACTCTCAGCATGACATCATTCTCTCAACCTCTACAAGCAAATAATAAGGCATTATTGGGTACGAGCTGGAGTTTTTCATGTCTCTCTTCAGTTGTCAACTTGAGAATAATCACACCTCACATGCTTTATGCTGTTTCAAAGCCTTCTACACTTCTTTCTTTGTGGAGCTATCCAGTGGCCCTATAGAAATTCCTTAACAGTTACATGAAGAGAAACAAATCCTCAGAGAGGGCAGGTGGTTTTCATAAGGTTCACACTGAAGAACTAACGTGCTAGGGAGAAAGGATGCCCTGTCTTTTGGTCCAATATTTTCAGTCTTATTGTCTTTGTTTTCGAGTACACAAGCAGTCACATCTTTGGCAAATGCTTCAATGAGAAGTCTATGATGCTCTTTCTGTCACTGTCGGCACATGTGCAAGCCTGCCTCTTACACATCACCAGGATTACCTCTAGTCATCCTTAGAAGTTTTTCATATATTCCTGTATACGGATCTGTATTTGCCATCCAGAGGTGGAGAGGGACTGGTAGAGTGGGGGCTTTTCTGCTAACAAGTAGTAGGGCAGCTCAGCCATACTGAGTAGGACCTGGTCTTATGTATGCTTAACAAACGGTTACCTACTGAGCCTGCTGTCTCCCCAACTCGCAATCTGCCATTTATTTTGCTTCAAATGAGGTCAGTTCTCTCTGCAGAAAACTGGAAGCAAGTTGATCCTAATTCTCCTATGCTATGGCCACATACTAACTGCCTGGCTTCCAAAAAGGTGTGCACTTGTACAGATGTACTGTGCTCTTTCAGTCTTCATAGGCTTTGTGCTGCAACAGCTTCGTCGTGTTTTAAAATACATTAACTTAGTTAAACCTTGATGTGCTAGAAGAGCCGTACTCATGCTTTTTTTTAATTGCCTTGAGTATTCTTTTTTTTTTTTAAGATTTATTTCCTTTTATTGGAAAGGCAGATATACAGAGAGGAAGATCTTCCATCCGATGGTTCACTCCCCAAGTGAGTGCAACCACTGGAGCTGAGCCAATCAGAAGCCAGGAACTAGGAGCTCTTCCAGTCTCCCACGTGGGTGCAGGATCCCAAGGCTTTGGGCCATCCTCAACTGCTTTCCCAGGCCACAAGCAGGGAGCTGGATGTAAAGTGGAGCAGCCAGGATTAGAACCAGCACCGATATGGGATCCCGGGGCGTTCAAGGCGAGGACATTAGCCGCTACTCTAGCACACCAGGCCCATTGCCTTGACTATTCTTATTTTTTATTCTTTTTGGGAATTTTGAGACACATTTCTACTTACGTGATGTCTTGCATTTTTTATACCAGATTCCAGATAGCTTTAACCTTTGCTTATAATCTAATTACTAAATAATTATTATTTTAGCTAATGTCTTTATTTTGTAAATAAAATTTTAAAAATCTTTAAAATTACTGAATGTCAATTTTAGTATTTTCCCTTTCACTCCCTAAACTTTTTTCTTTCCTTATTCCAGTTTCTCAATATTTCAATAAAATGATGACTTAAAGAGATGCATTTCTTGCCACTGATTCTAAAAGAATGTAACTAATATTTATCTATTAGGTATACTATTCTGCCAGTTTTGACTAGTTGTCAATTATCAAATAAAAAAATCTGCTCTAGTATTATATTTACTATCAGTGCATTTTATAAATAGAGTTTTACACTGGTGTTTTTCCTCTTATTTAATAATGTAATGAATTGCTATTCAGAATTCTCAAAGAAATGAGATAATCCTTGCAGTCTGTGATAAATCTTGGATTTTTACTATAGTTCTAAATAAAACTGTCCTCCAATTATACACACACATACTTGTTTTTGAAACAATCTGTTTTGGCAACTTGGATTTTGCTGCTTGGTTTTAAATAAGAACTGTATGAACATTAGAAAAGAATGTTGAATATAGCACAGGATTCTCTGTTTTCTGATAGTTTCATAAAATTGCTTGAGTCTGATGAGTATATCTGAGTATATCTGAGAGCAGAGGGATAGGAAAAGTGTGATGTATTCAACTACTTTATGATTTTTTTAAAGCTTTGGTTTTCTGTTACTTGTTATTGTGTCCAAAACTTCTTCTTCTCAGTAGGCATGAATTGAAAGCCTCCATCTTTCTTTCCCCTGTGTCAGCACTGCCTGCAGCTGGTCAGCCTGCTCACCAGTCTCCAGGCTCCACTCTCTGTCTGCTGTGCCATCTCTTTGCTCTGAGACCTCTGCTCAGGTCCTCCTCGTCTACCCAACTCCTTTGCGTCCAATGTCACAGTAATCAGCTCGTGCATGCTTTTGGTCTACGTTCACGCATAGGTGGTTTCATTTGGTTTCATGATTTTATACCTGAAGGTCAAGTTTCTTGCTTAAGACTCAGAATCATATGTCGAATTGGCTACTTGAAATCCCCAATGAACACTCCACTCACATCCCCAAGCTAAAAAGCTCATGCTATGCAATGATTCTGGCCCTTAATGGCTCTTTCCTCTGGTTTATAAAAATTCCACCTTGATTACAGTCTCAAGAGACACTTTGCATGAGGGCCTTCAGCGAACCTGCCCTGGATTCCTGACCTGTAGAGACTAGGGACTGAGGAACGGTAGTTGTTCTAAGCTCCTATACAAAGTTTTCTATATCAATAGAAAACAAATATGAAAATGTATTCACTTGTTCTGCACTGTTTGGAAAAACTTGCATGTTATTTATTCTTGAACAGCTTAAAAGAAGTTAAGTGTAAAACATCTGCCCTGGAGCTTTCTTTGTGGGAAGATTTATAATTACAATTTCACTATTTCTGGAGCAGCCGTGTTTACTAGTTGCCTAGTGATATGTCTGATGAATTCTGTTTTGTCATGTGATTCATGTGCTTAGAAAATGTAGCTCTAGAAAAAAATGTAGAAAATGAGACACTGATTGAAAAGATAGTATTGTAAATAATGTTTACTCTTTTAAGGGCATTATATAACACACACAAAGAAAATATGAATAAATATCCTGGTTTTTAAAATTCCCTTAACTCTGGTTTTATTTTTTCTGCTAATCAAAAATCTATTCCAAATACATGTAGCTGTTTGTAACTTCCACTTCAGCTCGGTGGGTCTTATACCAAAAAGGAAATATAAACCATGTTGGTGGGCAGAATCCAGGTTAGTCGGCTCAGAGGTGCAACTATCTGAATCTCTCGGTCACATGGCTATGGCTGGGAGAACTGTACTGTGCCACACTTCCTGCTAGGAATCCTTGCTCCCCATCCATTGCTGCCAAGTGGTGGGCAAATACTGGGCTTGCTGGCAGCCAGAGCATCAATGCAGCCAGGTTTTACCCACTGGCTGCCTAGCAGTGAGCTCTGGAGTCTTGGGGGTCTGGGATTACTGCCTAGGTGCATCCATGGATAACGTCACAGTATGTGTAGCAGAGGAACGAATCATGAGGAACACTCAATGACAAGGCCACTGTACTTGCAGGTAATCAAGGGGACAGACCTGGTGCTTTGGAGGGGAGAGGCTAGAAGACATTTATGGGACATACCGATGTCCCAGCCAATGTGGGAATGTGGGAGATGGGCTTGTTAGCATGGAACACTGCTGACCACCACATGCCAGTTCCATGCAAAAGTTAGGCCTACAGGTCTGACTAGCAGGACTAGATCCCAGTACCTGACTGTCAGAACAGGGAATAGGTAACATTAGGCAGGGTGATGACAATAACCAGCACGTGAGAGAACCAGGTTTGGGAGTAGATTCTGTGGGGGATTTGTCGTCCAAACCCTGTGAAAATGCAAGTCCTGCTGGTTAGCTCAAGAGTTGGGTGGGTGATGGGATGGGTGAGGGACAGAGAATTGCCTGGACAGGTCCAGGCTGCAGCACCCACATGTGCATCCTAAAACAGGGTGTGGAGTGGGCCGGGCCATAAGATTCACCAACTCATACTAGGCAAAGATGGAGGAGCAGGCTATGCCAGGCAAGGACCTAGCACCCACTGGCGTGCGTGAGATCTGGGTCTAGTTGTGGGCCAAGTAGGGGAGCTTAGGAAACTCCACTAGTGGGTCATAGCTCCTGATGGTAAGCACATGACCCAGGCCTGGGTGTTGGGCAGGCTGGGCAAGGTAGTTTCAACTGTTGGCTAACGTGTGGGTTGGTTTTGGAAGAGGGCAGACTGGGCAGGGTGGCATAAACCTTAGCTCACCAGCAAGTGCAGAAACCAGACTGGAGCACAGGTCATGCCAGGGTAGGTTATCAAACCTACTGGTTTGCATGAGCCAGGGATGGAAACAAACTGAGCATGGCCAGGTTCTAGCACCTGCCAGTGAGTGTTGGGATTGGGGGGCAGTACGGGTCAGGCCAGGCTACAGTATTCAAAGGCAAAGGCCAAGACAGGTGAGGGATTATGCCAAGCTAGGTCATAGCAACCACTGGCACACGAAAGATCGACGGCTGGTAACAGGCCTGGTTGTGGAGCAAAGGGGACACCCTGGCTGTGTTGTAGTTCTGACTGGTGAGTGAAAAGGCCAGAGTGGGTGCTGCTATATAGCCCGGATATGGCTGCAGTGTCCCTTGGCACAAGTGTGAACTTGGACTGGGAGCATCAAGCCGAGCTAGACTCCAGGACCCATTGGACTAGAGCAGGTGTAGGACAGACTAGTCTAGGTACATGCCCCTGCTGAGTCATCTGTGAGCTGTGTCTGGGTGCGGACCAGGCTTGGCTTGGCTGGGCTGTAACACCCAACAGTAAACACCAGAATGGGTTAAGGCCAGTCAGGAAAGGCCACTGTAGGACAGGAGGTGGACTAAATTGTGCTGGTCCATCGACCCACCAATGTGTGCACAAGATCTGGCACTGGGAGAGGTTCTGATGGAGGAGCTTGGGCAACTCCTCTGTCGGGACAGTCTCTGCAGATGAGCACAAGAACCATTGATTTGTGTAAAAGACAAGGCTGGAAACAGAACTGACTCAGCAATTACAACCACCAGCATGTGTGTAAGCTGACTGGGTGACAAACTGTGCCACACCCTATGTTGGCAAGCACACACAGAATCAGTCCTGAGATCACCTCAGATGATGTTTCTATGGGGATCCCCCCAACTGAATCACTGGACTCGGAACCCAAACCATGCAGAGAATTGCACTTTCCAAGGTCTGACTGTGGAATGTATATGTCAGAACTTGGTCTCCTTAGTAGCTTAGGTGGAGCAGTGGACAGCATATCCTGATGTACATGGAGGATACGGCAGTACACTGGAGCCTACAGAGGACACCTAGTACCATAACAGAGGACTGAGGACAGAACTAATTGATCAACTACCCTGGTAGTTGAAGACTGTAAGGTGGATTTTGTCAATTAGTGGATTCTAGAGAGATTTCACCTCGCTTGGAGTGGCAATAACTCAGAACTATTGAACTATTGAAACCTCATGAACAGGCCCTCAGAGAATCCCCCACATCAGGGACCGTGGGATGGTGTGAGGTGGCTTTCCTCCATCCCAGGGTACAAAGGCATTTCAGAGACGGGGTGTGGCTTCTCTCCTTGTCACCTTCCTTCCTCCAGTTACAGGAAGGAAAAAAAGGAATATGGAAGTGGTGCTCTCACCCGCCTTCCTGTAGTCCTTGACCCTTATCACCCTAACCAACTATGTAAAAATCACCAGAAATAAAAAAACTAATAATTTTAAAAATGGAAATACTCCGAAGTTCAAAATGATTTTGTTTGCTATCACTTTTATTGTGGTTTTTTATCTTCTCAAAATTTTCCAGGGTATTTTAATTGAATATATGCCTTGGAATACTATGTAATTCCCATCGTAACCAGAAGTCTGAGTAGATAATTGAATATTTTTTCATTTTTCAATGTGTATCATTTTTAATAAAATGTATCATTTTAATAAAAATTAATGTAGGAAGTAAACATTTATGATGTAGACT
Source organism: Ochotona princeps (assembly GCF_030435755.1). Lineage (NCBI taxonomy): Eukaryota > Metazoa > Chordata > Mammalia > Lagomorpha > Ochotonidae > Ochotona > Ochotona princeps. The sequence goes on from NC_080836.1 coordinate 24,459,356, forward strand.
TTAATATAGGGTGCTTCCGTCTAAATGGCTTCCAAATTGTATGTAATTTATCAAAAGGGTCAAAGCAAAAAAAAAATATTTACAAAATGACTCATTTTTAGTAAGGTGAGCTCTATTATAGAAAGTATGTCACTTTGTAATTGTTATTGTATCTCTCTAGTAGGACAAAAATATTTGTATTTAATTCAACTCTCAATCTTATTATTAGTAGGAACTTTGGCACCAAAGAAACTTGAAAAAGCCTATTGTAAACCTGAATGGTTAGTTCTCTTAGACTTGGCTCTCAACTCAGTATCCTTGAAACTTTAGTTAGTAAATACTTCAGAACCTGAGGAGTTCTATAAATGTCTAGCACATTTTTTATCTCAGCTTCCCAAGCTCAATTTCAGTAATGTAAAACAGAAAGTCACACATGAAGATCTGACTGAGACCAGGGACATGGCAGTTAACTTTAATAGTTATTTCCCTCAATATACATATATGTTTTTGTTTTATGAACAAGTTACCACTCTTATTGTCTGCCAAACTTGTTCACCTAAGTTTGGTGTTTTGTGGAATGAAAAGATACACCCAACTCTCTTCTGCACACACATTGACTCTTATAAAATGGCAACATTTATACAGAAGATTTATTTATTTTTATCTAAGACAAGAAAAGAGAGTGAGAGAGAGAGAGAGAGAAATATCCAGTTTCTGATTCATTCCTCAAATAGCTACAATGACTGGAGTGGAGCTGAGCCGAAGCCAGGAACCAGGAGCTTCGTTTGGTCATCCCATGTGCATACGGGGACCCAAGGACTTGAACGGCTTCCAATGCCATGCCAGGCCACGAACAAAAGGCTAGATCAGAAGCGGAACAGCCAAGAGAATATACGCCATGGAACTAGTCTCCCTATGGGATGCTGGCACCACAGGTGGAAGATCAACTTGTATGCCACTGTGCAGGTCCTAAAATGCAACATTTTGCATTTACTATCCTGGATAACATGACACAGGTCTTATTATTTTACTTCTTGGAATACCATATGAGATCAAACTTACTTAACATAACACATTTCTGTATGCCAGTCATCCTTTTCTGAACTGACACCTACAAAATAGATAATTGAAGCGGGGAGGGGTCAATGTTGTGATTAAGTGGATTAGGCCACCACTTGCAAATTTGACATCTTATATGGGTACTAGGTTGAGTCCTGTCTGCTCTATTTGTGGCCCAGCTTCCTGCTCATGTGCCTGAGAAAGCAGTAGAGGAAAACGAAATACTGAATTTGAATTGAATATACCTCAAATATTCGAATTTTCAAACCTTCTACCCAGACACATGTTCTTACATGTGGAGATTCTTTTTTTTTTTTTGGGGGTAAAAGTCAAGCTGCATTACAAAAGCAAATATATATCAAGTTTCTAATAAAGATCAGCCATGCGATCATAGGACCGGTTGGTTTCATACAGTTGACAATGCAAATTTTAGAAAATAAGGACAGATGGTGGATTCCTGTGACCTTCAAACCAGAAATATGTGTTATTTCAAAAGTTTAAAAAACTGATCATAATAATATGGGATGATATTCTGCCAGCTCTAACAACAGACCAGAAATGGTCTCCCCAAGAGACTGTTCAACCCATCTGGACAATAAATAGCTGGACTTTATACTTGGTATATGTTTACAAGGAAAGAATCTTGATTGAATTTGAACTATAATACTGCATCAAAGTGGAGGAAGCCACCAGGGGGGAAGGGCATGGGGGGGGGGATTCCCAGAGCCTATGAAACTGTAACATAATGCAAAATAATTAATAAAAAAAACTGATCATAATAAAGATAAATTTACATATACTATGTATGCTATTTTGTTTTCCAAAGAAACTCTATGCATTAAGAGACAAACTGAGTCACAGAAAATACTTAGAATATACATAAAAACATAGAAGTCATAAGGGCCAACAGCGTGTTACAGCAGGTAAAAGCTGACTCCTGCAGCCACTGACATTCCATATGGCTGTAGGTTTGAGGCCCAGATGTTACACTTCAATCCAGCTCCCTGCTAATGTGCCTGGGAATGCAGTAGAAGCTGGCCCAAAGGCATGGGGGCCTGTATCAGGAGGGAACCGAAAGACACCTCCTAACTTCAGACTGATCCAGCTCTGGTCATTGCTGCCATCTGGGACGGAAATTTGTGGATGGAAGACCTCTCTGTCTTTGTCTCTTTCTTTTGCTCTCTTTCTTTCAAATAAATATTTAAATCTTAAAAGAAACAAACTAAGCAACCTGAAAGTCATTAAGGAGAAGAAATGTGCAAAATAGATGGAATAGATGAAGAAATTCTTAATTTTAAAAAGAAAATAAAGAGAGGAGGAAGAGAAAATAAAGAATAACAAACAGTAGTACCTGGGAAAATCATATAAACCCATAATGATAGGAATTGCTCACATACAAAATAGAGAAATGGAGAAAAGTCTTGGTAAGAACAATGAGAAAATGAGCTGTAAATCATTTGGAAAAGCACTGAAGTTATTTACCAAAGCTATCCTGTAACTCAGCAATTCTATCCTATGTACATGCTAGACATAGTTACTTTCTTTAATAGGCATATAGTCAATGCTAACAACAGTTACCTGTCCTAACCTGAGACTACTCAAAAATTCATTTAGAATGAATTATTTTAAAACTATGGTACAGCTACATGATACATCTTCCTGAAACTACATGTAATACTACAGATAAACTGCTCAAGTTTCACACTGAATAAAAAGAATCCGGAAACAAAACATTATGTTCTACGTGATTCCACGAATGTACATTACATAAATGGTATAAAAGGTATAGCAAAATCAGAATTCATCTAATCTTAAGTCTTACTACCCATGTCCCACACTGCACAGGCTGAGTTTAGCATTCGCATCTGGCTCTTGATTTCAGCTTCCTGTTTAACTAATTCTGGGATGCCTAAGTTACTGAGATCATGACACTCACATGGGGTGCCTGGACTGAGTTCCCAGATTCCAGGTAAGGGCCGACATTTTGGAATTGAACCAGCAGATGAGATTCTCTCTGCCTGAAATTGTTTAATTAAATGTTTAATTAATTGTTAATCCTTCTGATCTGCAAACCTGAGAGTTAATACTGCAACAAAATACCCATTGAAGATTTTAACATACCTTATCATAATACTCACTGATATTCATATAAAAACAAACAACATGCAGCAGATAGTTAAGAAATATTTGCTAAATGAAACAATGATATCTGGAAGAGTGTCTAGCTGAAGTAATTGTTCTGTGTCCACAGACATAATGAAAGTCTCTGACTCTAAATTAAGAGACTTTGGTGGTGTTGTACAAATGAAAACACAAAGTCTAGCTTTCATATCTTTCCAGCTCTACATTGTTTAACATGGATAAAGAGATCCAAATCACCTCTAGGAGCAAACTAAGCTCTGTGGTTATGAGTTAACAAGCATTGTTTTCCCTGTGAGCCAAGTGCCTTCATTTTGCAACTCCTTCTAAGCCATTCATTTCTTTGGGATTGCCTTCATCACAGACAGGAGCCCTTTCCCCCCAGATAAACAGGAGCATATTTCATTTAAGAATCTATGAAATAGCAGCTATAAAGGATGAATTTTAATTTCCATAGTACTTGATTTTCCTAAGGTAACAAGATCACTTTAAATTTACATTCATGCAGAATATCATCCCAATTAGAAGAAAAAAAAATTACATTCGTACAAAAAATGCAAAAAACAAAAAACCCCTAACTTGCCAGATTTCCCATTTCTCACAAAAGCAAACACTTCATAAAAACATCTCCTTAAAAATGGTAAAAACAAACAAACAGTAGCCGGTGCTGTGACATAGTGGGTCAAGTCACTACTTGTGACACCAGCATGCCATACAGCTGCTCCACCTCTGGCCTCGCTCCCTCACACTCTCCCTAGGAAAGCAGCAGAAGACAAATCAAGGGCTTCAGCTCCTGCCCCGGAGGGGACGGGGAGGTCTAGAAGAGGTTCCTGGCTCAAGGCTTTGTGCTGGCCGAATTCCAGATGTGTTGGCCATTTGGGGAGGATATCAGCAGAAGGAATCTCATTCTCCCTCTTTCCCTTTCAAATAGATAATATAAATCTTTTAAAATGTTAATGCTTCTGGGAAGTATTTGCGTAGCAGTTTATTCATGCATCAGGTAGTTCTGGAATTTTGAACTATGGGAATGAGTTACCGGCTCTTCATATTAACTATGAATACTTATCAAAAAGTTCAGTACTGCAGTGCCTCATTCTACTTCCTGCATATGTGTCTTATTGTAGCTCTCACACACATGAACAATTTATATGATCGTCCACAAACATTATTTAACAGGTTTAATAGGCCAAATATGTGATTGAAGTTTCAGAACTCTCAACTGAAAGTATTTAAGATGCCTTGACTGTACCACATAATATTTATATGTGAGTGACATCTGAAATTACTAAAAATCATGGTGTAGTTGGAACCCACTGTAAACACTCTTGCCAGTACAAATCAAAATAATGAAAAGAGATGCAGCATTCATTATGCAAAATTAAGTCCTAAGTTTTAAAATTCCTTTGGCTAGTTTGAAAATAGAAATATGTATACTCAATTAAATATCGGGACAGGTGTTTGGCTTAACAGTTAAGTCACTAATTTAGTTACCAATTTGGGGAGAAAAACAGCAAATGGTAGATTTTCTTTTTTTCTCTCTCATTTTGCATATGTGTCTGCTTTTCAAATAAATGAATTCAATTAATAGCAATTTTAAAATCTTATGTATTATTCTTATGTTAAAAACAAATACCTGGAATTTAACATTTGGTTTCAATGCACTTGCTTTTCATTCATATTGATACATGGCAAGTTAACTTTGATAAGAGATCTAGGAGATGATCATTTTGAGTATATTAAAAAGCAGTATTTGTACTGATGGCAGGAAGTTTTCTCAACAATGACTGATAAATGGAATTTACCTTCTGCCTTACATGCAATCCGTTTGACAGTAGAAATGCTTAGTTTGTGTTTTATATCTCTAAAACATGAGAAGTCTAAAGCAATTATTAAAATAATTTTTAACATTTATTTTTAATTGAAAGACAGACTTACAGAGAGAAGGAGAGACAGAAAAATCTTCCATCTTCTAGTTCAATCCCCAAATGGCCACAACAGCCAGAGCTGAACTGATCTGGAGTCAGGAGCTTCCTCTGGGTCTCCCATGTGGCTACACGGGCTCAAAGATGTGGACCATTCTCCATAGCTTTCCCAGGCCATAAGCAAGGAGCTGGATTGGAAGTGGGGCAGTTGGGAGTAGAACTGGTTCCCATACGGGATGCCAGCACTGCAGAAGGAGGACTAGCATGAAATGCTACCACACTGGCACCATCAATATGACTTTTCAATTTTGGCTTCTGTATGCATAAGATTTTCAGTTTCCGGCCTGGTGCCTAGTTTTTAAAGTCCTTGCTTTGCATGTGCCAAGATCATGTCCAGCTATCTACTTGTGTCCTGGAAAAGCAGTCCAGATGGCTCAAACTCTTGGGACCCTGCACCCACGTGGGAGACCTCAAAGAAGCTCCTGCCTTCAGATCAGTTCATCTCTGGCCACTTGGGTAGTGAACCAGAGGATAGAAGACCTTTCTGTCTCTCCTTTTATCTAGGGATCTGACTTCCAAATAAAAATAAATTTAAAAAAAAGCACATTTCCAGGTCTATCACTACCCAATATATTATGCGCATTGAATCAAAATAATTGTTCTGGGACCCGGCGGCATGGCCTAGCTGCTAAAGTCCTCGCCTTGAACGCACCGGGATCCCATATGGGCGCCGGTTCTAATCCTGGCAGCTCCACTTTCCATCCAGCTCCCTGCTTCTGGACTGGGAAAGCAGCCAAGGACGGCCCAAAGCCTTGGGACCCTGCACCAGTGTGGGAGACCCGGAAGAGGTTCCTGGTTCCCGGCTTCAGATCAGCACAGCACCGGCCATTGGGGTCACTTGGGGAGTGAATCATCGGACGGAGGATCTTCCTTTCTGTCTCTCCTCCTCTCTGTATATCTGACTTTGTAATAAAAATAAATAAATCTTTAAATAATAATAATAATTGTTCTTAAGTGTGTGTTTGGTTAAACTATAGCCATTGTTCATACCCTTCTCACTTCCCTTAGGCAGAAATCCCCAGCCACTTTCAAAGCTTCTCTCTACAATCTACCTGCCCTTGACTTCACTCTGGAGGACGATCTCCCTCACCTTTTTTGGATTTTCTTCTTTTATTATTCTCTCCATGGTCTTCAGAGTTCTCAGTCATCCTGACCCCTAGCTACTCCCAAAGCATGGACTTCCAAATTTCCACTCATTTTTCCCATATGTATTTGCTAACTTTTGAAGACAAAGTTTATATGCTCTCCAAGGGCTCCCATAGTGTTGGTACTGACAGAAATGTTTACAGTTCTCTCCAAGGTGATTGTTTACTTGTCTTTCTGCCTTTTCTCCAGAAAGTTCCTATTGACAACAGAGATTTCCTTTTCTCTGCAATCATTTACAAAACATTTAGCACAATGTGTAGCTCCCAATAAGTTCTCAATACTTATTGAAATGACAGGTGAACTCATTATGAAAGACAATGTTATCTTTGGCCTCAACTCTGAAAACATAGTTCAAAGTCTCAAATATGTGTCTTCCTACAGTTAAAGAATTGTCCTTTTGCAGACAAGGCATACATCTCCAAGAGAGAAACGTTCATTTCTCCAGATTTCTTCCAGAATTTTGCATATTATTATTCTTAGTATTAATATTATACAATCTGGTTCCACTTATTCCTCTCCCCCATTAACAAATCCCCTTACCTCACTGATTTCCCCCATATTATTGCAGCAGTATACTCCTTCACAAACACTCACATGTTCATCATTCTACCATTAAATTGGGTTTTTGTTTTTGTTTTTGTTTTTGTATCTTAGGAGGTTTATTCCAACGGGGCAGGAACAGGGTAGAGGTGGTGAAAATCAGGAAAGAAGGGGAGAGAAGAGAAGGGAAACAGAGAGAGACCAGAGAGAGAGCAGAGAGACAGAGACCAGAGAAGGAGGGATAAGAGAGACCAGAGAGAGAGCAGAGAGACAGAGACCAAAGAAGGAGGAATAAGAGAGAGAGCCGCACCTGGGGGGGGCCTTTTTGTCTGCCAGGTGTAGGGGGTGGGGATTGGGAGGGATTGAGGCCAGGCCCCCAGGGGATTGGCACCTGCAGGTGAATGCCTAATTGTAACCTTACTCTGTAGATATGGACAATGGCAGAGTCCAGCATCCCAATGTCAAGGCATATTTAATAGTTTCTTTAGGAATTCATCTTTGGTTTGGAAATAGAGATGCATCCTGTGTTGCATTTTCACTTCTGGTTAGGATAGTTCTGTTACACAGTTACTCTGCTTCCCCTTAGATGAAAAACCATAAACCAAAATCAACAACAGGACAGTAATAAAAAATTTTACAACACGAAGTTATATAACATGCTACCCAATGACCAATGTCACTGAAAATATGAATAAGAAAATCAAGAACCTTTCTGAGGAAAGTGATGCTACTGTATGACCTATTTGTCACTAAAAAAAATTAGAAATAAACAACCAAAACTTTTTTCAATTAATACTATTAAATACAAAACTACAAAATTTTATGAAATATAACAAAAACAATATTAAGAATACTTGTATAATGTCTCTCCTCCATTGTCCCCTGTGCTTTGTAGTGAAATAGCCTATCAAGTATAGTCTTATCTTGAACTTTCTGCTCTTTATGTGGGTCTAACATTTGCTTTTAAATGTATTTCTTTCTTCCCACCATACTAAACTAGTTTTTCAACTTTTGTAAAGATTAATTGAAAGGCACAAAGCAGGCAGGTAAGAGGAAAGAGAGATGGAAAGAGAGAGAGAATCTTCTATGTACTGGTTCACTCTGCAAATGGTCAAATGGTAAGGGCTGGGTCAGCCTCAAGCCAAAAGACTGGAACTCCATCCATGTCTCTCACATAGGAGTTGGGAACCCACATTTTCTGGCCGTTCATTACTTTCCCAGACACATTAGCAAGGACCTGATGGGAAACTGAGCAGCCAAGATTGGAATTAGTGGCATATTAGATGCAGGCATTAACAGGCTGCAGGTTAGCCCACTATATTATAATTTCAGCACTGCTGGGAAGGTGACTCAATTAGCTATCCTCTGCCTATAAGTGCCAGCATCCCATATGGGTGCCACTTTGTGTCCCAACTGCTCTGTTTCTCATTCAACTCCCTGTTTATGGCCTGAGTAAGCAGCAGAGGATTGCCCAACACCTTGGGCTCCAGCATCCACATGAGAGACCCAGAGTAAGCTTGGGATCCTGACTCCCAGCTCCTAGCTCTGAATCAGCTCAGCTCTGGCCATTGCAGCCATCGATGGAGTGAAATCAGTGGATTGAAGATCTATCTCTTCTCTTTGCAAATCCTTTCTAATAAAAAATAAATAAATCTTAAAAAGAAAAAAATTATTTATCTGGACAACAGAGCACTTCTGAAAATTCTCCATTAAAGAGAAAATAACACGGACTGTCTGATCAATCAAGGTTAAGTTTAAAAAAAAAATGAATGATCCACCAAATTATCTAGCTGGCTTTGTTCTCCTGTTCCAACTTGCATGAGTTATTTGCCACCTAAGTATTTGTAATTTTAGTTTCATGTTTTCAAAGGCCAAACACAACTTGGACCTCAGACCAGCAAATAATTTATGCTTGAAGACTCTGTAGATAGAAAAACTCCCTCCTGTGTATAGCTGGCGGTACCAATTATAATAAGTAACCAATTCTGAACAAAAACAAACAATCACCAGAAAGTTCCTGTCAGAACTAGTACAATGAGCAGAAAATAGCTTATACAGCAGCGGAGGGCATTCAAGCATCAATGAAATGAATTTGTCACAGGCAAAGTATTGTCTGTATTACTGTTATCCAAAGTATGCTCCCTGACAACAACCAATTGTGTTAAAAAAAAAAAAAAAAAGTAAGCGTGCTTAAACTCAAGGACACAAAGAAAGCTAGAAATTATCCAGGCAGATTTCTGCATAGAATAATCTTGTCTGAGCTTGTGAGAAAGCACCTCAGAGTGCTCAATCCCTGTCCGTGATCTTTTATCCATTCATCTATCTCAGTTGTCATTAAGGCAACATTCCCTGTCTAGAATAGGGGCAACATTTTACTCTGGAAATAAAACTATTTTGGCTTTGAAATGAAGATATTTAAAAAGGAAAGAAAAATTAAAGATAGAAAGGAAGGAAGAAAAGAAGAGCGACTTCCACAACCTGCTCATCTAACGCACAGGATTCTTCAGAACATGCATCCTACACACCTTTGTTTCCTCATCCGATGCTCTTTAACTACATTGCTATAGTTTTACTCTTTCCCATTCTTGTGTTACAAAGTAACTCCTATGCTAGGTGTTTGACAGCTGACACCTGTAAATCGCCCCAGGCCTCTCTTCAGCTCCACATAAGGGCAAGGTCATAAGATGTCTGACAGAATTCTCTGCTGTCAGTGGGACTGGAAAGTACCTGAGACTCTGACCATAAAACAGAAACTGCACTCCACATAATCATTATAGAAACTCCTAGCCAGTTTGTTTTCTGAGTTTTCACAAGCCCTTTGAGACCTGCTTGCCAGGGTTGCCTTCCCCTACTAACCCCTGGAAGCCTCCTTACTGGTGTATTGAATGTTTTCATTCTCTCTTAAGCATGTGTGTAACTTCTTGAGTCTCAACATTCAAAGTAACATTTGTGTAGCACACAATTTCATATACTGTATGAGAATGGAAGGTAAAATGATTTTAAATAATTATTTATCTCCAACTCTTGAAATTCCCACAACACCTAGAGCTACACAATGTCAAAATTAGAAAACAAGAACTCCACTCAGGTCTCCCACATGAGCAGCGAGAACTCATGTATGTGAGCCACCATCAGTTGCCTGCTAGTCACAGCATCAGCATCAGCAACAGACTGTACTGGAAACATAGAAAAGCGGAACTCAAACTAGGAAAAACAATACGGGATGCAGAGATCCAAAGCTGTAGTTTAACCTGCTGTGACACCTGCCCGCTCCTAAGCCAAAGCATGAACACATTAGAAAACAATGATATGCATTGGCAGAATATATTTTTGGATGGGTGACAAAGAACCAGAATGAGCTTAAAAAGATTTTATAATCGGGCTAAATTCACCAAAGGAAAATCATGTGTCACAGAGCACCAAGAAATAATATCTCTTCATCACCAGATAATCTGAGTAATAAGGAAGACTATTATTCAGGACTGATTGTTAATCAATTTAGCAATTTCAAGGCAAAAATGTAAGTCCTGTAAAAACATCTACATTATTTCATAGCATGTTGATGGCAGAAAACATATTAAGATCAAACAAATACAGCTCATGGGACTAATATAGAGGTGCAGCCAGATGAGCCATAGCAGCTGGCACACATATGAATGCCAATTCAACTCCTAGCTGCTAAATTTGGCTTCCTACTAATGCACTTGAGAAAGCAGCAGTCACCCAAGCACTCCGGCCCCTGCCACCACTAAAAGCAATCCAAAGTAGACTTACAAGCTTGGGCTGATCCAGCCCAAGCCACTGCGTCCACCTGAAGTATGAATCACCAGGTGGAATCTCTCTCTCTCTCTCTCTCTTTCTCTCTGTCTCTTTCTCTTTCTCTCTGTAACTCTGCCTTTCAAATCAATAAAAGTAAATCCTTAGTATATATGAATACATGTGTATAATATATTTAGCAATGTGCACATATATTACTAAAAAATAACTAATACAATAAGACAGAGTATATTGCCACGTTTGTCATTGTTTCCCATTTCTGTCATGGAAGGAAAATGACAAACTTATTTCAAAATTATTTTAAAATAAGTAATTCAAAATGAAGGGAGAGTAAATAACTTTTGCAAGCTAACACAAAATAAACAAATTTGGGTTGCAACGTGCAGAAAAGAGAATGTACATATTTTGAAGGAAGAGTCTGCAAAGTATGCTCCCTTTGCAGTTGATATTTACATTAATTTATACCCAGAAATCAGATTATGTACTTTAAAATTTATTTTAACTTATTTCAAGGGCAGAAAGAGAGAGAGAGGAGGCAGAAATCCCATTCACTGGACTGTTCATAATTACTCATGATAACCAGGGCTATGTCAGGTCAATGTTGGGAGTCAGGAGCCCCACTCAGGTATCCTGCATGTATAGCAAATACCCAGGTCTTTGCTTCTCTAGATGTGCATTAGCAATAGGAAATAAAACTGAGACTTGAATTCAGGGATTCTGAAATGGCTTTCCAAGCAACTGCTTAGCTCACTGCACCACAATGCCTGCCCCCAATTATAATTTGAATTATTGGGCTTAAACATATTGCATAATATTCCTTGTAGCAAACTTTCAACTATGGTAACCTTAGGACAAGATTTTGTTGAACAGAATACTTAAATAGTTGTTCTGGTTTGTTGTTGTTGCTGCTGTTGTTGTTTGCTATCAACATATTTTCTAAAATCCTTATGTAGCATTTATTTGGAAGTTACAGTAATGGGGGTGTGGGATGACAGAGAGAGGTAGAGGAGAGAGAGAAAAAATATCTTCACATGCCTTTTTACATTTACTCCCCACATTTACTTAGGATGCCTGCATCTCACATGGAAGTGCCTGTGTTGGAGACCTACCTCTGCTTCTGATCTACCTTCCTGTTTACGTTCTCCAATGGAGGTGCTAGATGAGACTCCAAATCCTTGGATCCTCAGCACTCCTGTGGGAGACTTGAGTTCTTGGCTCCTGATTGTAGCCTGACCCAGTCCTGTTTTTAAAGGAATCCAGAAAGTGATGGAAGAACACTTTCTGTCTCTAACCCTCCTCCCCACTCTCTTTGTGGCTCAGCTGTTCAAACAAAATTAAATAAACTTTGAAAAGGGAATATTAGAGCACCTTAAATAAACATGAAAAGGAATTTGGGACTGAATTATATCTCAATTTTTTAAAAAGTGCTTTTATTTATTTATTTATTTATTTATTTATGTGGAAAGGCATTTTCCCAGAGTGAAGGAAAGAGAGAGAGAGAGAGAGATCTTCAATTCACTGATTCACTCTAAAAATGGTCACAATGGCTACAGCTGAGCCAATTAGAAGCCAGGAGCCTCCTCAGGTCTCCCACATGGGTACAGGGTCCCAAGAACTTGGGCCATCATTGGGAGAGGTTCTGATGGAGGAGCCTGGGCAACTCCTCTGGCAGGACACAGTCCCTGCAGGTAAGCGCAAGAAGCATGATAGGAAACAGCCCAGAATAGGCCATGGAAAGTTTCCCACTGGCATACATCTGGCATAAGTCAGGGGCAGACCGGACTGAGTCGGTTCATGTCATACACTAGTAAATCCGAACACCAGAACAGAGTGTGGGTCGAGCCGGGACTGGTCGCGACAAAACCAGGGCACACTATGGAACGCTAGGGTGAGGTTGCCTGTACTGGATTTGACTGCAGCACCCAACCAGCACACGCGAGATCCAGGAAGGGAGGGTCAGAGCTGGTGGGGGGATTAAGGGGCTTGTCCCCTCGCCAGACAGCTACTCCCACTGGAGAGCTTGGGCTGGGAAGGGGACAGACCAGACTAAGCAGGGCTGCAACACCTGTGCACTGCACGTGGACTAGATCAGGGAACAGCCAGGCTGGGCAGATTATTCCTGCTGGTGCAGGCATAAATTGGAGTGGGTGAGGGATGTTTGGGCCTAGCCACAGCATCAACTGGCGGAAGCTGGCACTGGGGACTAATTCTGTCAAGTCAAATCACAGAACCACCCGAAGAGTGCATAAACCAGGAGTGAGAGAGACCTGGGAGGGAAATAGTGGGTTCCCCCCTCTTGGGTCACTACTCCCGCAGGAGGGCATGAAAACTAAGACGGGGGCTGGGGTGGCTAGACAGAGAGGCACTCAACAACATCCGTGAGGGCTGGAGAGTTGAGTTGGTTAGATGGAACCAAGCTTTAATACCCACTGACAAGTACAAGAGCCAAATAGGATGTGGGACAGACTGGACTAGTCTGCTATACACACTGGCAAGCCAGGGTAGGAGGCGGGCCTGGTGGGGGTTATTGTGGGTCGCCCCGACTAGGCTGCAGCTCTCACTGGTTGATGCGGGAGCTGAGTGTGTGCTGGGCAGAAACAGACTGGACTACAACACCCATTGGTTCCAGGGGAAATCAGGACTGAAAACAGAACCAACCCAGCAACTGAAACCACCAGCTGATCGGGGTAATGGACTGTGCCGGGCCCTGTGCTTGCTAGAACATACAAGAATCTGGTCTGGGAATACCTCAAAGTTTCTTTGGAGATCTCCCCAATCGAACTGCTGGACTCAGAACCCTAGCCAAGAAAAGACAGAGGACAGAGCAAGTCAATCAACCATCTCAGCTATATGTTGGCAGCGAAATACTGGGCAAATGAAGACTCTATGATGGACTGTGTCAATCAGTGGACAACCTCACCGAGTGAAACTGGCAGCGATTCATAACTGGAGAACTATTAAAACCATCTGAACAAGGATCTCAGAGCATACCCCACATCCGGGACTTGGGGTGGGTGGGAAACTGGGTGGGGCTTCTCCGTCAATACCCCCCTTTACCTCAGATACATGATGGAAACAATACGGACATAATATTATTACCCACTTCCCTATACCCCCTGAACCTTTTTTTTTTACCGTAATTAACTATGTAAATATTGTCAACAAAAATACAATAAAAAAAAAATTAAAAAAAAAAAAAAAAGAACTTGGGCCATCCTCTACTGCCTTCCCACACCACAAAGAACTGAATGGAAAGTAGGGAAGATGGGGCCCAAACAGTGCCCATATAGGATGCTGGGGCTTGCATGTGGAGGATTAGTCCATAGAGCCATGGCAGCAACCCCATGGATCTTATTTGTATTAAATGGAAATAGTTTCCCCTGGTTCCATTAGGCTTAACCACATAAGAAGGCACCGCACAAAGTCAAACAATAATGTACATTATTTGTCAATTGGGTTAACAGAATTTCTCAAATTATAATCAAGAGAAAAATCAATCCCAGAGCATCTTTTGTAGTTGCAGGTTTAATCTCAGTTGAATTTTAACTGCTACAGAAGTCTCAGCAGGGCCTAAGCCAAAATCTATCTAAGCCTCTTCGTAACACTCGCTGGATGGTTTATTCATAAAAGGAGGAGTATTTCTGCTTTTGTCACTACTTCAAACATCTTTTTCAAGTAAGAAATGTAAGAGGAATGAAAAAGGGATCTTATATTGTCAGAGACTAAAAAATTTTCTAAAAAAAATGCAGCTTTAGCCTAAAATAGTTTGTATTGACAAAAAAAAAAAAAAGATACAAAGAAAGAGGAGAGAGGTTCTGCCTGAACTGCCATAGCAAGAATGGAGATGTGACCTTCCAACATTCTTCCAGCAGGAGAGGTTATTATGCAAATTGATGTGTCCAGCTGTTGTTCTTTTCCATGGTGGCTAAAATAAAAGGAAATAGGCTCAAATTGCAGCATGGGGGACTTCGATTTGGCAGCTCTGCAAATGGCCCTTTGCCTACCAGCCTGAGAAAAGTGACAACTGATTGCGGGAGGGTATTAAGGAATACTGATTTCAAAGCTGACTCCTAGTTTCTTTACTCCCCTCATCAGTAGTCAGTATTCAGAGCAGCTTGCACTCGTACTGTATTGTATTCTATTTAACAAGTAAGCCACAACTTGTATAAAGTTTTCGGAGAAAATTTCATAGATTTTTAAATAGATTCTACCACAAGAAAGCTTTCCTTATTTTTATAAGTAGTGTAGCTTATGTGTAAACATGAATTAAGAAGCTCTAAAAGCATGTCTGCAATTTAACTTCATGCATCACGTGGATGTGCTTACTCACATTTTGCAGGAGGGTTACCAGGGGTCAACAGATTGACTTGGGAATACTTGACTACTATGTGTGTGTAGTTATGAATGAAGTATTCATACATCTAAAATCAGGAAATGAGAAGGTTCGTTTTACAATGTGTCTTTTCTCTCCTTTATCACCTAAGACTCTTTATATTTGTATTTCTAGAGTAAAGGTCCTTTGAGGTAAAGATTTCGTCTCATTTTCTTTGTGCCCCTCCACAGGACGTAATCTATATCATGCTCTGAAACAACTGCAATGTTGTCCTTTTGGATGATGTATTCACTAACCACCTAAAAGATAACTATTTTTGACTGGTTACTATAGGCACAGGACAAGGTACTTTATGCTCCTTAGTATTTTATTTGATATTCCTAAGAGACTTAGTAATCATGTGTTACTGTTTGTGGGAACACCATTCTCTTGGAATGACCAGCTAACACAATTCTGAAGGGATAGAGTGCAAATTAGAAGTCAGCATCTCTGGGCCCGGCGGCATGGCCTAGCAGCTAAAGTCCTCGCCTTGAAAGCCCCGGGATCCCATATGGGCGCCGGTTCTGGTCCCGGCAGCTCCACTTCCCATCCAGCTCCCTGCTTGTGGCCTGGGAAAGCAGTTGAGGACGGCCCAATGCATTGGGACACTGCACCCGCGTGGGAGACCCGGAAGAGGTTCCAGGTTGCCGGCTTCGGATCAGCGCAGCACCGGCCCGTTGCAGTCACTTGGGGAGTGAATCATCGGATGGAAGATCTTCCTCTCTGTCTCTCCTCTTCTGTGTATATCTGGCTGTAATAAAATGAATAAATCTTTAAAAAAAAAAAAAAAAAAGAAGTCACCATCTCTAATTTAGTTGCCGTTGACATTTTGCTTCCTAATATTTGACTCCACCTTTTCATCCTTTCCTTCATTCAACAGAAATTTTGTACTAAGGATGATTCTGTGCTGGGCTCTGGTCTTAGGGATGACGATGCAGGACTGAATCAGGACAACCTATACTAGCCTTCCTGCTATGCCAAAGCTTCTCTATGGATTCTTTCACCTTTATAACTCATAAACTCTGCTCCCTTGCTCTTCTGTCTTCTTCCACTTCCTTTGCTTCCTTTTTCTCTCACTTTTCACTCACTGCATTATTTAATAAACACCCCACTCTGAAGAACATTAAAAGAATGTCCACAAGGTGCAGAACATTTCCTCCTGGTCCATGTCCTGTAACACATAAAATGTGTAAACTGATGGATCTGTCTTGCAGCAACGTTGCTGCTCTCATTAGAAGATGCTGAAGCATCTGCCTCATTGGTCCTCTGGCATACTTATGTCTTCAATGACATGCAATCTCTTTCCTTCTGAGAATGAGTACAACACACTGCATGCCATTAGCAAGGCGCAGAACCTGTGAATATGTGGGTGCTTACCAGTAAGGGGCGGACAAAACATTTTTGTTGTCAATACTCAACTCCAGGACTAATCACATTTTGCCTCTCCTAGAAGCACTGGGCCTCTTCAGCAAGTATTTTCTTCTTCACTGAATTACACTTCCCTGCTGGCTATGCAAATAAACTAGCTCAGAGCATCCTTCCTGAAAACCTTTTCTTAAGGAAACACTTGGTTTTACGCAACTGAAAAGAAACACTTGTCACTGAAATTTTCTTTCTGTAAACATCTCAGCTTGTAACTTTTTCCTGATTTCTTTAGCTTTTAATGCCAAGAACAATGAAGAACCAAGGAAGCAGCAAAGATGTTAGAGACCCTACTGATTTTGCTAAACTAATGCAGCTTTTTTAAAAGATTTATTTATTTATTTATTTAGAAAGTCAGATATACAGAAAGTTGGACAGACAGAGAGGAAGATCTTCCACCCGATGGTTCACTCCCCAACTGGCTGCAACCACTAGAGCTGAGCAAATCTGAAGACGGGAACCTGTAGCATCTTCTGAGTCTCACATGGGTGCAGGGCCCCAAAGCTTTGGGCTGTCTTCAACTGCTTTTCCAGGCCACAAGCAGGGAGCTGGATGGGAACCAGGGCCACCGGGGCATGACCAGGCATTCATGGGGGATCCCAGCATGTGCAAGGTGAGGACTTTAGCCACTAGGCTACTGTGCTGGGCCCAGGTTAATGCAGCTTTAAATATATAGCAAATATTCCAAAACAGGAACAAATGGCATGTTACTATAAAAATACGCGCCACCCTGTGTTCTGGTCTGGATATGGCTGCAGTCTCCCTTGGCACAAGTGTGGACTGGAACTGGACACATCAAGCCAGGCTAGATTCCAGCACCATCTGGTGCTCTGGAGGACCAAGGTAGATGTAGGATGGACTAGGCTAGGTCTCTGCCCCTACTGAGCCATGTGTGAGCCATATGTGGGTATGGACAAGCCTTGGCTGGGCTGAAACATCCAACAGTATGAACCAGAATGGGTTGAAGGCCAGTCAGGAGAGGCCACTGTTTCTGCAAGGACAGGAGGTGGACTAAATAGGGCTGGTTCATGGACCCACCACTATGCGCGAGATTTGGCATTGGGAGAAGTTCTGATGGAGGAGCCTGGGCAACTCCTCTGACAGGACACAGTCCCTGCAGGTGAGTGCAAGAACCACAATAGGGAGCAGCCCAGACCAGGTCAGGGAAAGGTACCCACTGGTATACATTTGGCATAGGTCAGGAGCAGACCAGACTGAACCAGTTCACATCACCTGCTGGTGAATCCAAGCACGAGAAGAGAGTGTGTGTCAGGCCAGGTATGGTCGCAACACATACCAGTACATACCATTGCTGGGATTGGTGCCTGCTGGGCTGGGCTAGGATATAACCCTCAACAGTATCAGCTGGAATTGGGGGAGGACCGGGCAGGTTCAGGTTACAGCTCCCACTGGCAAATGCCAAGGCAAGGGGGGCCATGCAAGACCAGGCAGCAGCACCCAACCAGAAGTGAGAACCAGGGAGGGAGGGGGCAGACCACTAGGGGGAATGCGGAGGGCTTCCCTGCTGATGCCATTCCCACTGGAGAGCAAGAGTTAGGATAGAGGCAGAACAGATCAGGCAGGGCTACAACACCTGTGGGCCTCTTGTGAGCTAGATCAGGGAAAAGCCAGGCTGGGCTTACTGTTCCTACTACTGCAAGCATTAATTAGAGTGGGTGAGGGTTGATTGGGCTTTGCTGCAGCAACAGCTGGCAGATGCTGGCACTGGGGGCTAAATCTGTCAACTTAAACTGCAGAACCACCTGTAGAGTGCATAATCTGGAAGTGGGAGTGACCTAGGAGCGAAATAGTGGGCACCTCTCTCCTGGGTTACTCCCATTGCATGCACTCCCACTGGAGAGCATGACAACCAGGATTGAGGCAGGGGTGGCTAGACAGAAAGGCACCTGCCAGTATGTGCGTTGGCTGGAATGTGGGGCCCGGTTGGGCTGCACTAAGCCTTAATGCCCATTATTGACATGTATGAAAGCTGAACGGGATGTGGGACAGACTGAACAAGCCTGCACTACATACCGGCAAGCACAGGAACCAGGGTGTGGGCCAGGCCTGGTAGGGATTATGGGGAGTGACCCGGAATAGGCTGCAGCTCCCACTGGTTTGTGTGAGGACTAAGTATGAAGTGTGCAGGATCAGGTTGAACTGCAACACCCACTGGTTCATGTGGAACACAGGGCTGGAAACAAAACTGACCTAGCAATCGCAACGACCAGCATGTGCATAAGCGGATTGGGACGATGGACTGTGCTGGACCCTGTACTGGCAAGCACAGACAAGAATCAGGTCTGAGATCACCGCAAACAAACTTTCCCTGGGGATCCCTCCAACTGAACTGCTGATCTCAGAACCCCAACCATTAAGAGACTATGTCAGATCCCTCAAAACAAATAACCAACCAAACAAAAAATCTAGAATAGATAGAGAACAACAAGGAAAGCTTAAACGGTCAGCGTGGATTCACTTATACCTTACTAGGTGGGACACAAACATTAGTTACTCCTCACCAGGGTATTGAGGATTTCTTTGCACACCCCTCCTAAAACTGTACTGCATCGAAACTGTTGACATATGTCTTGTTAGAGTTATAAGCCAGTCTAGACTACTCGAAAAAAAGCCAGTTCAGCAAAATTATGCTTCAACACTATAAAATGCTAAATATTATAATGAAAATAGACACAAGACAGCTGAATAGTAATCTATAGCCATTTTAAGATGTATAGAACCCAGTTGTATATAAACTAAAATTGAAATGTCAATGAAGTAGTCACAGGATGTGATTAAGAACTTGCATTTTTTTTTAACATATTGGTTACTCAATACTATGTCCACTAATTCCATAACGTTATAAATTGTTGCTGATGGTATGTTGGGGCTTTTAATTGACTGGGATGATACTCTGCTGGCTCTACCTTCAGACCAGAGAAGGTCTCCCCAACAAGCCATTGAACTTACCTGGACAATAAGATGCTGGACTCTGCTTGGTATTTGCTTGCAATGAAAGAATCTCAACTGAACTTGAACTGTGGTTATGCAACAAGGTGGAGGAATCCACCATGGGGGTTGGCTTTGGGGAGGGGTAGGGGGAATCCCAGTACCTATAAAACTGTGTCACATAATGCAATGTAATTAATAAAAATTTAAAATAAAATAAAAAAAGAGACTATGTCAGTCAGTGGTTTCTTAAGAGATTTCATTGCACTTGGAGCAGCGAGATGGGCAGCAAAGCAGACCTGTTGAACTATCAAAACTGCTTGAGCAGGACCCTGGGAGCATGCCCTATGTTAGAGACCTGGGATGACAGGGAGGCTAGGTGGGGCTTTTCCCTTTATCTCTTCCCTTACCAGGAACATAGAACAAAAAAAATAATAACAACATAAATGTGGAAACAATGGTCTTACCCAGTTTCCTGTAACCCTTGACTCTTTGTGCCCTAATCAACTATGTAAAGATTACCAAAATAATAGAAAAATACGTGCCACTGAACCAATAATTATAATGTGTTTCTATTGCTTCTAGTAACTGTGATAGAGTAAGTATCTACTGCATTTTCCTAAAGAGTTTTCAGTCCAGTGCGAGAAGCAGACTTGCATACACAGTCTAACCTTCTGCACAAATCTTATACCATTTAAGCTGGGACATGCTGAGAAACTGCAGACTCTGAAGTTACATTGTGTGACTTCAGTTCTGGCTCAACTGCTCATTAAGGTTCGACACTGAGCATGCTACTAAAACTTTCAAAGATTTAGTATTTTCACTACTAAGTTTCCAAGTCACTCAGAACATTACAAGCATATACAGAGTCCAGCATTTGGACACGAGCATCTCCTATTAGAGTCCTGGTTTGAGGACTGGCTACAGTTCTTGATCCTCCTCCCTGCTAAAATGCCAAGGAGAGCAACAGCAGATGACCTAAGAACCTGACCCATATCACCCACATGGGAGACCTGGATGGAGCTGCTGGCTGCTGACTTTGACCTGGCTCAGACCTGACTGGGGTAGCCATGGAAAATCCATGAACATGGATTTCTGAAATATGGAAAATCTCTCTTTCATCTTTCTTACCATTTCTCTTTCTATGTTATCATGGAAACTGTCTATCACACACACAAAAAATTTTTTTACAGCACAGTTGTGAGTCCCGGCATGGTGGCCTAGTGGCTAAAGTCCTCACCTTGAACACAACAGGATCCCATATGGGCACCGGTTTTAACTCCAGCAGCCCAATTTCCATCCAGCTCCCTGCTTGTGGCCTGGGAAAGCAGTTGGGGACGGCCCAAAGCTTTGGAACCCTGCACCCACATGGGAGACCCAGAAGATGCTCCAGCCATTGCAGCCACTTGGGGAGTGGATTAACAGATGGAAGATCTTCCACTCCGCCTGTCCTCCTCTCTGTATACATGATTTTCCAAATAAAAATAAAAATAAATCTTAAAAAAAAAATCACAGTTCTGAAGAATACTAGGCTTTCATTCCATTAGTGAGAAAAAAACTATACAAAAGGATTGAATTAAACTAGCTTGTCCTAATTGGAATGTTGGTGTGGAATATTAACAATCTGGAAGCTATTCAGCTTCAGCTGTGCCGAGTATCCTTGCAAATCTGTTTGACTCTCTCCACAGAGACCAACTAGACATAATAACAAAAAGAAGGGGTGGGAGAGAGAACCACAGGGCAAATGAAACAATGACTTTAAAAGAGGCAATGCCATTCCAACCACCTGTCCTCACCCCTTCTCTCGAGCCATCAGCAGCTGCTCCTCAGAGAGCACTATCCGTGTCACAGGCAGCAATTACTTGGATGGTGTTCTGCAGGGAGTTGCTATTTTCTGTTGACAAGGCATGTTGAATTGATCACTTGGCATTACATCATATTCAATTTACTGTCTCGTAACACTTTGTTTTATATAAGGAATTGTGTGCCAGAGGGCTCTGCTCCTGCTGAAAGCATATCAGTTCAGTCACTCACCTCCACTGCTAATGGCTCTGTTGCCAACATTGTAAACTTGAATTAATTTGGTGACTCAGTGTGCATGTAGAAAGAGAAAAATCCACTTTTCCACATAGTTGAAGCCAATTAGAGGCTGAGGACAGAGAGAAGAGAATGCCCCTCATTGGGTTTCTGATACCAGAATTTTACCAAAGGTGACGTAAACTTTTGGAAAATTAACCTTTTTGTTTTTACCTTGAATAGATTTACATTTACAGAAAACTTCCAAGTTAGTTCAGACAATTCCATATAACACTTGATTTCCTCTTTATAAGCTGTATGATGAATATGACATGTTTGAGGCAAATATTGAATCAATTTTGACACGTCTTGCAGCTGAAATCCATACTTTTTACTAAAATTTCTAATGTTGGTTATTTTTTTTCTTCTGGTTTTAACTGAAGACATTCACTACATCATTACTTCTGGCTTCTGTGTTTCCTTCGGTTCCCCTGGGATGTCATACTTCCTCTGAATTTCTGTTTTTAAAGATTATGACAATTTTTAATAGTCCTAGTCATGTATGTGGTAGAATATCCCTGTTTTTAAATATGTCTTTGCTCATTATTAGACAGACTTGATAGGGTTCTGCAAATGTGAAGTTCTGCTACGACATCACATCAAGGGTGCATGTTACCGAGAGACCATGCTCATCTTGATTCCCCACTTGCAAAGGAGTCTTTCACTTGTGAAGTTCCTCTTTCTCTCTCTCTGCTCCTTGGAAGGAAGTCATTTTAGGGGTGAGAAGCTCTGTTTCATGTCACCAAGAGCTACATAAATTATTTGGGATTTTTCTATGCTTATAGTTAGTTTACCCTTACACATTTGTTTATTTACTCAATTATTTATAGCAACATAAACACATGGATATTAATTTTTTACTTTTTAAACTTTTTTTTACTAGTGACAATCTAATGTTACCCAATTTTTGAGGTTTAAATCATTCTAACTTTGGACATTGAATCTCTTTTAGTTGGCTCCTGCATTCTTTTTTTTTTTTAGAAATTTGTTTATTTTTAATACAAAGTCAGATATACAGAGAGCAGGAGAGACAGAGAGGAAGATCTTCTGTCCAGTGATTAATTTCCCAAGTGACCCCAATGGCCAGTACTGCGCCGATCTGAAGCCGGGAACCAGGAATCTCTTCCAGGTCTCCCACACGGGTGCAGGGTCCCAATGCATTGGGCCGTCCTCGACTGCTTTCCCAGGCCACAAGCAGGGAGCTGGATGGGAAGTGGAGCTGCCGGGATTAGAACCGGCGCCCATATGGGATCCTGGCCTGTTCAAGGCGAGGGCTTTGGCTGGTAAACCACGCCGCCGGGCGGGCCCTCCTGCTCATTCTTTTTATATCCTATTACTCTAGGTTTTGCTTCGGGATTCTTTTTATACATTTTCTTATTTTCTGACACTTCGAGACTCTCCAGGATAATCTCCTTTAGCCATACAATCATCCATTTCTTCCTTCAATGCAGAGGAAGTCTGGACACTGAGGCCCTGGAGAGTCTTTGCTTCTTACACCATTTTTTTTTTCTAACACATGCTTTTCCACATTATTGCCTAGGATCACAGAGGACCCTGACTGTCTAGGACAACCCCAGGGTGGCTCTTTAACAGCCAGACAGTGGATGCTCTTCTGCCATAAAGTTTTCTATCTGGATTGATTCTTCATTTCTTCTGCAATCAGCTCATATGATACTTTGTTGTTTGGCCCTTGCATACAATCTCACAACTGATTTTGGATAAATGTTTGTTACATTGGACTGAATCTGAAAATCTGATTCTCATTAAGTTGTCAAAAACTGCTAATGTATTATAAAGTGTCACTTTTCGCACAAGATAATTGAATTATTGCTGTTATTTCTGATGACATACACATAGCCCAAGGTAATGCCACTGAAAGTCACATATGCCTGTGAGGATGTATGCAAACAAGTTAACCTCAATTTAATGAGTCCGGCCCCACATTTTGAAAAATTAATAAAAACTGTGAGAACTGCCGTGATGCTGCAAACATAATCAGGGCACACACTGTTTTGTGAAGCTTGTGTATGTGTCCACACATGTTTGTCCTCGCATGCTGGCCATCACAATTCACAGAATACAGAAGGTTATTTTCCTGTGTTTTATGTAAGAATAATGGGAGTATTACAATTGTGAAAGATTTCTACACCAAATCCATAATTTGGTTAAGCAATCACTTTTAGGACCCTGTCTCTGTCATGATTTTGAAACTACTGATGCTGATGACATGGTCAGAGACATGCCATTCTGCTCTGTTTGGGTACTCTGTAGCCCGCTCTTGTGAGCTGAAATGATAGGATTCACATATGAGGGAAACCACACCTTTCTCTTCACCCCCATCTGTTGGAACATTCAGGTGAGCAGTACAGCAATTAATTGTGCTACCTTTGCTTTATTCATTGTGCAATCTTTCTTCAGTTCTGTTTTGTGTATCTTTAGCACAGTAATATCAGTGGACCCATTTATAAAATGAGACTAACAATATTTTAGACCTCACTGGGTTGTTTTGACAGCACCATACCTTTAATAGGATGGGTTTTTAATGTATATTGTCAGCAAGTGAGTCAGTGCTTGACAGACTGTAGATCACAACTCCTGAGTGGGTAATAACACCCACTTAATGGACTGCCTTCAACACTTAAACAGTAAATTATAACACGATAGCATACCTGGAAGCAGAACAAATTGACAAAATCTCTTTTTCTAATTCCATATACGTGTGTATGCATACATGTGGATCTGTATATATGAGTATTGGAGTCTTAGGTTAAATGTATTTCTTATTGATCATTGCAATCTGAAATATCATATGTTTCTACACCAATAATCAAATTAACCCTCATTAATCCTCAACATTAGGTTTATTAGTCCCTCTTTCACATAACTTCCCTTTCCCATCCTCTAATGTTTAACTCTTATGAACCCTCATGGAGCCCTAAATTATGATGCCAGTTGTCACAGCTGTAACTTCACATGTGTTTGTGTGACTGATTGGTCAATAAGTGCATCTATTATTAGATAGGAAGCTTTCTGACATTCAAAACCAGTCATTTCTGTTCACCTTCTACATTCCAGAACCTGGGACACAGAAGATGCTCAACAAATACTGAATGAATGAATGAATGCATGACTGTGTCCCCCCAAGCCACTCACACTACCAAGAGAATAATCACCACTAAATTCTGTGAATTATTTCTACTTAACATCTTTCAGATTTGTTCATTTCACTGCATTATTTAGGGATCTTAATTTTTCTAGCTTGCATCTCAGCAATATTTGCCTAACTGGGCTCCTTTATCTACGCCCCGCTGCTTTTCCTCCCACTCCAATCCAATTAATTTTCTCCCTAAGTGATTTTTTGCTAAAATAAAAATCTGATCATTCCACCTCTCAGCTTAGTATCTCTCAGTGACATCTAATTCCCCTCAGGAAGATAATCAAACCCTTCATTATGTAGTGAGTACAGACATTCACAGGCGCAAATGCATTGCACAAAATGTTGACTTCATTTTCTTACAGCTCAGTAAAACTCTTGCAACTATCTTTGCCTGATTCAGAATCACTTTAATTTTGTGCATGTAGAGTAGTCCAACCTTGTGATTTCTCACTCAGTTTAGGTTTGTATTTCTGTCACAGAAGGGGTTATATTTGTCCTCATTTTCATTTTTGCTCCCTTTCTCCTAGGACTGAGTCTAATTATTACACGTCAGAATTACTTACACCATCGGCACCATCATGTGGTTAAAGGGGAAGACTTCTACTTCTCTGTCTCCATCTACTTTAGATTGACACCCGGATTTGGATTATGGAAGTGGCCCATGATTGTTGGCTGGAAGCCAGCAATCCCTTCTGAGGTGATTTGAAAAGCCTAGGGATTCCGAGTTAGCTCATCTATATGCATGGTGCTCTACAGAGAGATCAGTCATGAACTCACACACTGCAGTGGCAGTGTCCACCTCACAGCCTCATTTCATGTTGGATGCTGGTACCACCACGTTAGTTTTTCCAGCCATTCCCTAATAATTGTGGTCTGCATCTTCCCTTTCGGCTTGTGTATCTGCATATACCTCCTTTTCCTCTCCCTCTGCGTGCTCACTCTCTCTCTCTCTCTTGCTTCCCTCTCTTTGCCTCTCTCTGGAATACGATCCTTCTTCCGAACCTTCTGGAAACTGCTTTGTGCCATGTATTTTAGAAACTGGAGCATACTACTGGGCTATCGTTCTACCACTAAACATATCGGGCATTTGAATTTCAGAAACACACAGTTTTGATCATGCCCTGCTATGATTTTCTTTTTAACTGCTCAAAGCCTTCAAGGTCTCATGAAGATAATTCTATCTGGTGACTCAACAATATTTTTTTCAGTTTATGATTTAACTAGTTTTTCTTCAAAATGTTTAGATGTTTCTGTATTACAAGTACAAGAACAAATAAACTATGCCTCACTCCTGAATGGTGACTTTGAAATTCGTCATCACAAATTTGGCTCTATACAGTTGCTTTTTTTTCTTACAATTGGGAAGCTTTTCTATGAAGTTAATGGCAATCAAGGAATTCCCATAGAAATTGCCTGGCTAGAGCTGGAGGTGGTGGTATTTATTTTGCTTTTTTTAAGTTACTATTATAAGCACTTTATTATTTATTTTAATTCTCCCAAAAATCTCTGAAGGAAATTAGAATTACTTTCCTTATTTTATTTAGGAGGAAACTAAAAAGAAAATAAAGTCACATAAGGCTGTGCAACACGTGATAGGACTAAACACAGGATAAGACTAAAATTCTAACTCAGCGAGGCATTATATTTGTACTGCATAATGTTCTCATAGAGTTTAGATTTAACTTATTTTATCTACAAATTAAGCTTATTACATGTATTCAAGGTCTGTAATATAATATTGCAAAACACATAGAGATTTGTATAAAGTAGTGATTTCTTCTATATATCTAGAAATGGGATTCCTGG
Organism: Ochotona princeps; assembly: GCF_030435755.1. Lineage (NCBI taxonomy): Eukaryota > Metazoa > Chordata > Mammalia > Lagomorpha > Ochotonidae > Ochotona > Ochotona princeps. The sequence continues at coordinate 24,485,760 of NC_080836.1, forward strand.
TCCAAAGGATTGTCTCATTTTGAATTTCTTTAGGATATTCATCATATTGCTTTCCATCATGACATCTCCAACAACAGAGTATTTGCTTTGCCTTTGCTCTGACCACTTGAAATCTCTTATTTATCACAACAGTTATTTTAAGAAGAGTGAAGCAATGTCTTACTGGGGTCTTCATTCACACTTCCTGATAGTGGGGATGTTGAGTACAACTTTATGTATCTACTGAGCATTTCTGTCTCTCTTCTCTGAGTAAATGTATGCTTGGGTCCTTTGTCTAATTTTGGTTGTATTTCAGAGAATCTTAATCTGGATTTCTTGAAGCTCTGGGTGGAATGTACTTTGCAGGTCTTCTTCCATTTTGTTTTTAAAAATAAATAGCTACAACATTATCCAAGTGGAGGAGGTTTTTTTTTTCTTTCTCTTTATCACTTATCTCTTCCTCTAGTCTGAATGCGCACGCATCTCCTGGTAAGTCTTGGCAGGCACTCCAGTACGACACTGCACATGTCACTGCACTGTAATAGGTGACTTAACAACTCATGTCCCGAACAGATCATGAGTTTATAGAAAATATAAACCATGCTCTATTGATATCTGCACCTCAGTGTCTAGCACATAAAAATAATTCAGAATAATGTAATCACTGACATAGTGATGAATGAGTAAGTTTGCAGGCTGCAGATACTCTGCAATGCTTCTATAGCAATGTGACAATTTTAAAAATGGGAACCATGATAACCTTAAATATGCCCACTTAATAGAAATATAAAATCCTCTTTTCCGATCACTGCGACTTAGGTTAAGTGATCAGCTCTCTTGGGGCTAATGAGTCTTGTTACCTTTGTAACTTCCTCTTGCTGCCTCAGCTTTGAAGAAAACATTAAAAATGTCATGTCTTCCCAAAGTTATCTAGCGTGTAAGGATTCTGAACTTACAGAAATACCAGTAGAAGTATATTCTCTCTCTTCTGTTTATTGAGTTATTTGTGATCATTCTGAAGTTAATCTTCAGAATCTGAAAAGGTATGCTGCTATTATTATGAGAAACATGATGGATCTGCTTTTTATCCTTAGCTGTGGAGAGAATGGTATGGGCAGTAGCCTGTCAGTTCTACAAAAATGAGACTGCCACATCACTGGACTACTTGCTTAGGGGAAGCAAATAGCACTTAATGGTCCAAAACACCTGGAATCTTGGCAGGTTTCCCAACTATGTTACCTACCAGAAATATCAGCAATGGGTGGGTGAAGGTGGAAATGTAAGTCATGCCTACTAAAACTAACATGTTCTCTAGCCAAATGGCTGATTTTCAAGGCTACCCACAGGAATTGCTCAAGCCTAAAACTCCTGCCAAAACTTGTTACTAGTCCACTTAGAGAAAACAAATGTGTCCGGTTCTTTATATTCCCCCAAAGGAGTACCTATTAAGGCTCACCATTTGATCTGTTAAGGAAGCATACATCTGGGATCCAAACAAAATGCTTTTAGAATGTCTGCAACACAAAGTCTGAACTAATTACTTGAAAATCAGTGCTAGGGATTTGATGAAGAATCACCTCATTAGCATTCAGCACTGTCATTTTTACATAAAGAAAGAAAACAAAACATGCCAAAAAGAATGAAAATTTTCTGGGAGTGAATAAAAAAAAACACATTTTAAGAGGAAAACTGCATAATATTATATACTTTAGGTGCAATTCTCAAATGTAGATATGCTATTCAGCCTGCTAATTGCATTTCTGAGTTCAATATGTGAAATATTGAAGGCATTTAAACACAACAGTAGCAGGGAAAGGTTGCCAGATGTTAATAGATAATGCTCTAGTGGTTTGAAGTTTGACGAATGCTACTGAATTTTGTAATCAGACGTAAATACCTCCAAAAATGTGAACAAGGAGTCATGTATTTGTAGATCCATTCATCCTCAGTCTTTATGTTAGCAACCTCTACATGAAAGTCAATGGTTCACTGCTCAATTAGATTGTTTTTTTTTTTAACGAAAGATCCATTTTAGAATAATAAATCATGCTGTTTAATAAGATGTGTTTGGTAAACTTTATTTTTAACGATATGTTTATATATTATCCCATTTTTCTTTTGGTTCTTCCCTTACTTGGAGGTGGAGAGCTCTAAGTAAAGTTTTAGCAAGCATCTCCAGCATCAAAATTTTGTCTCTTCAATAGTAATGTTAACACTTGATTGCACACAAACACGCATTGTTGACGTGTTCCCACACTTTAAAGACCAGTATGGCGTACCTATTTCTCTTGTGTCTCCAAAAACACAAAGCAAATAATGATTGCACTGGAAACAGTACATTTATAACTGAATTTAGGTTACCAATATTACTCCTAGAACACTAAAAGAATTTAGCCTCTTTCCTGGTATCACAATACATATTTCCGTGTGTGTGTGTGTGTGTGGTTTTGCTTCTAGGTGCCATTCACTTAAAACTAACAAATCTTTAAATCAGTTAAGTAGTAGCACTGGTTTTGTTTCTTTTTCACTGATATAAGCCAGTTTCCAAATATTTAATAAGCCTCATTTCAAGATGTAATACATGGCAAGGGGTAATGAGAATTGTTATGTGTTGTAATATGGATATTAATGATCATCTGGGAAAGCTGATAGCCCAAGGAAATATCCTATGGTGACTTTATGATTTCTATTATACCTCATTTGTTTTATTTTAATTAGGTAAGGAAAAAAAGGAAATCTCCTCCCCCACTGTGGCTGTCTGAAGGAATTCATATCGCCCTGGGCAATAGGTATGGTCACTTTTAATACATTGATAACAAAAATAGAATTCAATTTCTTAAAACTGATTAACCCATGGGGAAGGAATATATTAAAAGCATCATGCAATCACTGTCTTGCCTTCTAGTCTGTGTACACACACACAGAGAGACTCACAAATGAACTATTTGTTTACAAAGACATTTGCACAAGTGATTTTTAAAAATGTTTTAAAATTTATAAGGAATGCTTTCAGAATAAAACAATACACTTTCTGACACAATGTATAACATATTTTCTTTCTTGGATTATAAAACAAAATGCTATCTTTCAGAGAGTAGCCAAAGATTATTTATTTTCAATGTTAAGTAGATTATGTATGTTCAATACTAATCAGTTACAAAATACACAGGTTTTTAGTCTTGTTATTTAGTTGGTGAATTTAAAATAAATTAATACTACAAATTCATTTATCTCAAAAATTTTTATTATTTATTATCTCATAAGCAGAGATGCAACATTTCAAAACATGCATTACAAAGCAAGTTCCTTTGCTTTACAAAATGTCAAATGCAAACTAGAAGTAAATAAATTGTTCACTAATGAGAATCAAAAAATATTTTTCATTTCTTGTTATAGCAGAGAGAGATCAAGGAAAGACATAACAGGCAAAAGACAAAATAGTTTGAAGCAGACACTCAGCAGAGTATTTTGTAAAAACAAGACAGAAAGGGCCCGGCGGTGTGGCCTAGCAGCTAAAGTCCTCGCCTTGAAAGCCCCGGGATCCCATATGGGCGCTGGTTCTAATCCCGGCAGCTCCACTTCCCATCCAGCTCCCTGCTTGTGGCATGGGAAAGCAGTTGAGGACGGCCCAAAGCATTGGGACACTGCACCCGTGTGGGAGACCTGGAAGAGGTTCCTGGTTCCCGGCATTGGATCGGCGCGCACCGGCCCGTTGTGGCTCACTTGGGGAGTGAAACATCGGATGGAAGATCTTCCTCTCTGTATATCTGACTTTGTAATAAAATAAATAAATCTTTTTTAAAAAAAAACAAGACAGAAAAAAATGGGAAGATAACAAAAGGAAGGCACTGAATGTGGAAGAAGGGAAATAGTAGATTGCTATCCTAACAATGTCTCAATGATGAGAGGAAAAAATAGAAAAATCAGTTCCTTCATTGAAATGTTCATTTCCCCAAGTAGCCCCAAAGGCAGGAACCAGGAACTTCTTCCAGGTCTCCTACGTGGGTGCAGGGTCCCAAGGCCTTGGGTCATCCCTGACTACTTTCCCAGGCCACAAGCATGATGCTGGATGGGAAGTGGGGCTGCGCGAATAAGAACCGGCATCCATATGGGATCCTGGTGCATGTAAGGCGAAGACTTTAGCGGCTAGGCTACCATGCTGGACTCAAAATGCCAATCTTTTTTTATCTGAAATGTGGAGATACACAAAAACACATCCTGGTAACTGATTCAGTATCCAAAGCCCACAATGACAAGCCTCAGCCAAGGCAGAACCATGAACTCAAACCAGGTTTTCAGTGGAGTGTCAGGAACCACATGATCCCGGCAGGGAGGCAAGCATGAGCAGGACAATTACATCGAAAGCGGCACTAGAATTCAAATCAATGTACCTCAAGATCAAGATTTATTTATCTATTTTTATTGCAAGGGTAGATTTACAGAGAGCAGGACAGACAGAAAGATCTTCCATCTGCTGGTTCACTCCACAAGTGCCCACAACAGCTGGAGCTGAACTGACCCAAAGCCAGGAGCCAGGAGCTTCTTCTGGGTCTCTCATGCAGGTACAGGGTTCCAAAGCTTTGAGACATCCTAGACAAGCAGGGAACTGGGTGGCAAGTGGAGCAGCCAGGATCCCAGTGCATGCAAGGTGAGGATTTAGCCATGGGGCCAAGTCTCCTCTCTCTTTTCTCTCTCTCTCTCAATCTGTCTCTAACTCTCTCTCTCTCTCTAAATCTCTCTCATTCTCCCCTTCCTCCTCCTCATCTTGGGCACGCACGTACACACACACACACACACACACACACATACACACACACAATTCTTTCTGCCTTTCAAATAAAATAAATAATTAAAATTCACAATCAAAACATGCAGATATCAAAGAAAACAGAAGCCAACTTCATGAACTATTTATTGTTCATTTCCAGAAATTCTGAGATTGCTTATAAACTTCACTAAAACAAATACTGATACCTTCAAATAAATAAATGTAGAAAAATGGAAAATTTTGCAAAAATAAATGTGACTCTAAAAACAATCTTTGTTCCAGAAAGTTAGACACCAGCCTGACCATGTGATAACATTTCACATCACAACCCACAGAACACATCTACATCACAGAGGTTCTGATAGAATGCACAAAGAAGAAAGAAAAGAAAATCATGTATACGGTACCCCTGTGGGAAAACTCTGAACACGGCTTCAAGAAAAGGTCAGACACAACTTGAAAAAATACACACACACACACACACACATAAATGTGCTTCAAGAAAAGGTCATACACAACTTAAAAAGAATACACACTCACATATGCTTCCATGAGCGCTTGTCTAATAATATTAGACAAGCGCTCATGGAAGATGTGGAGACTGGCAGAACTGTTACTGTCTGAAAAAAAACAAAATGAAACAACAGCAAAAAATTCATACATATAAAATCTAAGGTCTGGCACAGTGGTGTAGTAGGTCAATTCCCAGTCTGTGGTGCTAATATTCCATTTGGATTCTGTTTTGAGTCTCAGCTGCTCCACTTTTGATCCAGTTCTTTGCTAATGGCCTGTGAAAGCAGTGGAGAATGGCCCAAAGCCATTGGAATCTTAACAGAAGCTTCTGATTCCCAACTTCAGACAGACCCAGCTCTGGCCACGGCAGCCGCTGGGGAGTGAAGCAGCGGACAGAAGAAATTCTTTCTCTCTCTCTCTAATTCTTATTTTGAACAAAAATAAACAAATATTAACAAAAAAGCTGATGGAATGTTACAAGTGGGTGATATTGATTTAATTCCAGCAAGAAGAAAAGACATTAATTATGATGGCCTATACTCTTAAGGAATAGTGACTTTTTTTCCACTTACTGATTGTTGAGTTCTTTGTTTGGTGAAAGGTTAAGCTGTGGTTACAAAGTAAATTGAAAACATTCTATTATAGAACGTAAAAGAAAAATAAGAGGAAAGATGGAGAACATAATTACTGTGTACATTAGGGAAGCAAACCACCACATAGGACATACGAGTTTCTCTCTCTCTCTCCTTCCCTCTCCTTACCCTCTCTCCCCTTCTCTTTTACTTTCCAAAGAAGTAAAACAGACAAAAATTCACAGTGAGACTATTCAGTTTGAAGATATGAAAGGAGAACAGAACTTCTGAATTGCTAGCTCTCCACAAGAACAGCAGAAGGTCTGGCTGGGAGTTCCATCATCATAAAAACAAAAACTCTGAGCACACACGTTTGCATGAAGAAGACTTCCAACTACGTTTTAAATCAGCATCTTTTCATGTCAGGAATGGAAACAAACACTGTTCATATTTGTTTGCCCCCACAGATATTTGTCAAATTTGACAATACTCAAATGCAAAGCATAATGATCTGTTAGTGTTAAAACGACCCACATAATGTGCTGGTTTACACTGAGACACAGGACCTGAGGGGTGCATTTTTGCACAACACATTAAAAGATTTTAGAAAAAAAAAAAAAAACCCTGTCTGTTCTTGGCAATTACTGGACAAAGCAGAATGGGCAAAGTTGGCCATCAGAGTTGAAATAATTCTCAGTTTGAAAGAAATACTTTAAGTCAATCTTCGGACAGGAGAAGTAAAAAAATACTTGAAAAATACATACTTGAATTCTAAAGAACTCCAGAAATTGGCAACATAAACGGAGTTACTTTTATTTATTTGATGGAGAGGAATCAGTGGGAAAATTAGTGTCTCCAGTGAAGATCCACAAGACATGGTTAAGCAAATATGCACGATGCTCAGAAATAGAAGCCCCAAAAGGAAGAAGAGTGTCCCAATCCACTTGAGTTACAGGAGGAAATAATACAACTTCTGTTTCCCTTGCTATGTTTTCTCAGATTAAGTGTTTATGTTTAGAGATTTTTTATGATGAATGTTATATAAGTCCTTGTATAAGTGGATTTGCATAAATGGAACTGACAGAAAATGTGTGGCCTGGTAAGAGTAAGATTTAAAAATAAATGTTTAGAATTTTGTTTATTTTTCTTCTGTTAGTAGTTTACTAGTATTTTCCACTTGTCATTTACTGATACTACCCAAAAGAATGTTCAACATGTGGGAAGACAAATACATGAAAGAAAAACAACACTTGCATTGATAGAATGCTCTTTTCCTTATTCTACTTGGTGAACTGTTTATAACAACAGTTTGACATTGACATGTGGTTTACATTTTGATTACAGAAAGGAGAAACGTCTGCAATCATTTTGGTTTACAAATTCGCCAAATCAGACATGGCTCTGATCAGACTATGAAGGGCAGTGATTGCCAATGTACTTTTGGCTGTCTTAGATGGCTGGTCAGGTCTGATCTCTCCCTGCCCAAGGCACACAGAACTCTGTACACTGTGTACGAATGAGAAACATAAGCAGCAGTTCTGGTGAACTGATCTGTAACCTCTGGCCTCTGGCCTAGGATAATGTTCCACACTAGTTGAAAGCAGAATTGAGGCTGCTAGTGACAATCCTGACAAGAAATAGGATGACCAACTGAGTGGTGAACCTTGTTCCTTGATAGGTAGGGTCAAAGAAACAAAGCAGACCACAGGAATGTTAATCAGAAAATATTTATCTCTCTGGTTGCAGAAGTTACAGGAAATATGTTCACACCTAGCCTTTACTTAAATGAAAATGCATTCTGAAGTGACCACCTGGATAGCGACCAGTGAGGAATGGCTTCTTCTTAAAATCATTTAGGTTCAGCAACCTCTATGTCTGCAGCATTAATCTCTGGCTTTGAGACCATATCTGTTAAACAGAAATCCATGCAATGTAGGGGAAAAAAGCCTTTCACCTCAGCAAGATTGAGGATTCAGAGATGGTGCCTGCCACTTCTGCTTCCGACCCATCAATTCAGTGAAAATAACTTACAAAACCATACTTGCCCATTTTCTAGTAATCATCTGTGGGCAGGAAAAATCCAAAGACAACAGGTGAGAGGTCCCCTGAAGATTCAGGGAAGCCCTGAAGCAAAACTGAAGAAATAACCTCCACTCTCAGGAAGGAAAGTTGAAACAACCCCAGAAATCAGCCTCCCTTTTAAGGAAAGCAGCCATAGGGCTCTACAAAGAGTGAAAAGGCACATGAAGCTGTCTACAGCCCAGTGCTAGTCCATTTCCATCAGTCTCTCAGCTCGGCAAGACTACCGTCTCTCCCAAAAAGTACTTTTCAAAAAGTCATGGGCAACATCATTGCCTGAATATTTCTTTCATCTCTAAGACATCCAAAGACAATAGAAATTTTTAAACAACAACATTTAAAGATCTAAATTGTTACATCATCTCCCTAAATTGTGTATGCAGAATATTTGGCAAGTTGATGCTTCAAAGTTGAGATGCAGATGAGATTCTGTTGACACAGTTGTGACGTCACACGGGAAGTCTTCAAAGACTCAATGTGGCTGGCAGCCTCAGTGTGCATTAGCAATCCTTCCACATGATCTTCACCCCTGAAAACTCAGGAGAATAGCCTACATACAGAAATCAACTAACAACAACTGTGACAAGAATGTGGAGCAAAGGTACCTTAATACACTGCTGCTTGGAGTGCAGAATAGTGCAGCTGCTAAGGAAGTCAATATGAACAGTGTTCAGACAACTGAAAATTGATCTACCATTTGACCCAACTGCCCCACTCCTAGAATATACTAAAATGAGGTGAAGTCCTTATATGAGAAAATGACCTGTATCCCTATATTTATAGCAGCACAATCCACATTACTAAAGACATATAAATAACCCAGACGCCCACTGAAAGAATAGGCAATGAAACTGTGGTACAACTATTCTATGGATATTAAAAAGTTATTAAAATACACACACACACCAAAATCCTACCGTTTGCAACAAAATAGTCCCATCTAGAGATCATTATGCTCCATGAAATAAACCAATCCCAAAAGGGCAAATATTACATGTTCCCTCTGATATAAAGCAAACTTCACACAAAATACAAAAATAGACATGCTTGTAAACAAGTATATATATGCATATTTACTCTCATAGATGAACTGTGTAATGAAAAGTACCATATCAAGATGTAAAGAGGCTGCCTGGGGCCTCGGGACGGGGGGGCATCTCAAGCCTGGAACACACACGCCAGCTACCACATGCATGCGAGCTGCTCCGGGGCATGCCGGAGCCCCGCCGGCTGCCCTCTTTGGGGGTGAGTCTCGGGGCTTTGTGAAGCGGGTCTGGGCCCTCCCACTGCTCGCCATGAGGCTTGAGCTGGGGACGGGACGAGGAGGGGCTGGACCTGGGCCTAAGGAGTTAAACCTCCGGCAGGCGCCCGGCTACCTGGGGCCTCGGGACAGGGAGCATCTCAAACCTGGAACACACACAGGCCTGCTACCACGTGCACGTGGTGAGCTGCTCCCAGGCGGCCAGTGCGTCATTTGGAGCCAGGCTCTGCCTGCTGGCCGCCCAGCCAGGGAGTTCTGGGATTTTGGTGCTTTGATTTGCTGCTTGGGTAGCTCCATGCTGAATCCACAGTGCTTTGGGGACGTGAATCAGTCCTAAAGTTTCTCAATGGCAGTAAATCTTCCTCTGAAGAACCTGTAATTACTTAATAATGCAGATTACCGAACACCAGTTCATTCAAGAGCTAAGATTCTGGGCTTGTCCAGCAGGATGTCTCCACTGCCTAACATGATGATGGATCAGCAGAGGGTTCACAGTAGGCAGGACCATGACATTGACCGGCATTCGAGAACCATATCCGGGGGTAGAATGTGTAGGGGATGTGTGGGCCAAACACTGTGGAAATTCTAACCTCACTGGATGGCTTAGGAGGGAGGGTGCTGACAAGGTAAGAGTTGCAACAGGCTATGGGATGTGCTGAGCTGAGCTGAGCCAGAGCAACCACTGGCTGGGAACAGGCCCGGTTGGGGAGCTAGGGGGAGGCCCTGGCTGGGTGGAGTTTCCCACTAAAGGGCACAGGAGCTGGAAGGGGCTGCGATCTGGTTGGGACACAGTTGTAGTCTCCCTTGGCACAAGTGTGGACTAGGACTTGACGCACCCAATCAGGTTAGACTGCAGCACAATTTGGTGTTCTGGAGGACCAGGGTAGATGTGGGACAGATTAGGCTGGGTTTCAACCCCAACTGAGCCATGTATGAGCTATATGTGGGTATGGACGAGCCGTGGCTGGGCTGGAACTTCCAACAGCAGATACCAGAATGGGCTGAAGGCCAGTTAAGAAAGGCCGCTGCTCCTGCTGGGACAGGAGGTAAACTGAGTGGTGCTGGCCCACAGAACTGCTGGTATGCACGAAACCTGACACCAGGAGGGGTTCTGATGGAGGAACCTGAGCAGCTCCTCTGACAGGACACTGACCCTACAAATAAGCGCAGGAAGCATGGAAGTAAACAACCCAGAAGAGGTTATGGAAAGTGTCCCACTGGCATACATTTGGCATGGGTTGGGGCGGGCCAGGCTGAGTCAGTTTGTGTCATCCACTGGCAAGTCCGAGCACTGGAGCAGTGTCGGTCGGGCCAGGTTCGGTTGTGACAAAAGCAGTACACAACACAAAATAGCAAGGTGAGGCTGCCTGTGCCGGATGGGACCGCAGTACCAAACCAGCACACATGAGTATCAGGAAGGGAGGGGCAGAACCGACAGCGGAATAAGGGGTGGTTCCCTTGCTGGATAGCTGCTCCCACTGGAGAGTGTGAGCAGGGATGGGGACAGACCAGAATAGGCAGGACTGCCGCACCTGTGCACTTCATGTGGACTGGGTCAGGGAAGAGCCAGGATGGGCGGACTATTCCTACTGGTGCAAACAAAATTAGAGTGGGTGAGAGCTGTCTGGGCTTACCTGTAGCAGGCACTAGGGGCTAATGCTGTCAAGTCTAACCACAGAGCCACCCGGAGAGTGCATAATCTGGGAATGACATAGACCTGGGAGGGTAACAGTGGGCGCCTCCCTCTTGGGATATCACTCCCATGGGAGGGCACTAAATAACTAAGATGGGAACTGGGATGGCTATACAGAGAGACACTCAACAACATCCGTGAGGGCTAGATTGTTGCACTGGTTTGAAGCCCTGCGACACATATAAGAACCAGATGGGATATGGGGCAGACTAGCACTAGTCAGCTACACATATAGGCAAACCAGGGCAGGGAGCGGGCCAGGTGGGGGTTATTGTGAGTCGCTCTGACTGGGCCGCAGCTCCCACTGGTTTAGGTGAGGGCCGAGTATGTGATGGGCAGAGCCAGGATGGACTGCAACACTCATTGGTTCTGGTGGAGGACAGGGCTGAGAATAGAACCAACCCAGCAGTTGCAACCACCAGCTGATCAGGGTGATAGACTGTGGCGGGCACTGTGCTTGCTAGTACATATAGGAATCTGGTCTGGGAACACCTCAAAGTTTCTTTGGGGATCCCCTCAATCGAAATGGAGGAATCAGAGCATTGACCAAGAAAAGATGGAAGATGGAGTAGGTTAATCAACCACCTCAGCTATATGTTGGCAGCAAAATACTGGACAAGGGGAGACTCTATGATGGACTATGTCAATCAGTGGACTCTGCAACAGCCTCATCGTGCCTGGAATGGCAAGACTGGCAGTGACTTATGATTGGTGAACTATCAGAACCACTTGGGCAAGGATCTCGGAGCGTGCCCTACATCTGGGACCTGGGGTAGGTGGGAGTCTTCGTGGGGCTTCTCCCTCAATATTCCCTTTACCTCAGATATATGAAGGAAACAATAGGAAAATGGTGGTCTTACCCACTTTCCCATAGCCCTTGCACCGTTTTACCCTAATTAACAAAGTAAAGATTGCCAAAATATATATATATAAAAAAAAGAAAATGAAATACCGAAAAATAAAAAAAAATGCAAAGATATGGTGTAGTATGTATCTCTACTACAGAATAAAAGGAGTCTCAATGAATCACTTAAATGTTTATTGAAGGAAGGCCCAGCGCAGTGGCCTAGAGGCTGAAGTCCTGGCCTTCAACCCAACAGGATTCCACATGGGCGTGGGTTCTAATCCCAGCAGTCCCGCTTCCCATCCAGCTCCCTGCTTGTGGCCTGGGAAAGCAGTCGAGGATGGCCCAAAGCCTTGGGACCCTGCTCCCACGTAGGAGAACTAGAGGAAGTTCCTGGCTTCAGGCTTCGGACTGGCACAGAACCGGCCGTTGTGGCCGCTTGGGGAGTAAATCAGTGGACGGAAGATCTTCCTCTCTGTCTCTCCTGCTTTCAGTGTATCTGATTTTGCAATAAAAATAAATAAATCTTTAATATGCATATATATATATATATACACATACACACACACACACACACATAGAAGGATTTTTTTTCCTGTACTGACAATGCTGTGATACTCTTAAATAGTAGAATCTTAAACCTGTAACTGGTTACTGAAAGGCTGTATTTCTGTGATAACATGGAGAAAAATGGAAAGAGTGGAAGGGGAGTGAAGGGAGGAATTCCTTTAACTGCAAAATTATATCATAGAAAATAATAAGTAAATAAATAAATTCAAGGGTGCCCACCTGTTACAAGTTGCTCCTAATTTTGGGCTGTGAAGACTTGGGAAGATTGGTATCTTCCACCATTTGGATGCTTACTGACTGAACTTTTTTCTGACTGCTGACCTCATCATCTAGCCTCCATTGCTACTTCTGCTGACCTCTTCCTTTTCCCCATTGCATACCCTCAACCGTCACTTTTTCTGATCTCAAAGACCAAAAGTACAGAAAAGTTGAGCTCCTATTGCTTAGTTCCATCATAATGTTTGCTTCTTTAAAGAACCTTTTGAAGATTACTGTAACATGCATAAATTTCAAAAATGTTTCCACCAAAATAAACTTATCTTTTAATTTTATTTTAAATGAACCTTTATCTTTGCATATATTTCTTAACAAGGAAATGTCCTTGTTATTTTAATTTTAAAATTTTCAGATACTTACAATATCTAGCTTTGGGAAATGGTAGCTATGAGTTGGTGTTGGGGCACATTTTTTAAAGAAATGTTGTTTAAAAGAAAACAGAGAAAGGAGTTCATTTGAAAATTGAATTGATTTCAGCTTACACTGAATAATCATACAACTTGTTTCAGTAACAGATCAGAAAAAATTAAAGTAATAACTAACTTGGGTGTCTTCATGAAGCATGTCTAATACATTTCTGGGCAGTGCCCAAGAGTCCTAGAAACAATGGTAAGATTTTACTTACATCTATGTATATATGAATCAGTTCACACTTGTGCCAAGGGAGACTGCAGCCATATCCAGACCAGAACATAATGTGGCCCACTCTACCCCCACACTCACCACTGGGAACTCCAATCCAGTTAGGGTGTCTGCTTAGCTCTCCAGCTGGGCCTGTTTCCACTCATAGGTCACACGGTTGCCAGTGGTTGCTCTGACCCAGCTTGGCATAGCCCCTATCCATAGTGATTCTTAATGATTGTACATCTGTGGTGTCTGTTGTTGTGAACTGTTGTTTCCAAAGCTGGAGGTGTCGAGTACGCCCCTAAGATGGTATTCATAAACAGCCTCTTATTAAGCATCTCAGAATATGACCCAATGAGCTTGAACAATAACTTGTGCTTGGTACCAAATGTTGACTCTTGAATCGTTCCTTCTGGTATATAGTATTCTTTCTCCCTTGGCTTTACCCCTTCTGATTTCTGAATCACATGTAGTGTAAAAAAAAAAAAAAAACCATATTGTTATTTATGTATTTAATTTAGAGTTACAGTAAAAGGGGGAGGAGAGGACAGATAAGGAAAGAGAAAGAGAGCGATGTGGGAAGCTCCCTCCTGGGCCAGGTTGAAACCAAATGTTAGGAGATTCATTTGGATCCCTCACATGGGTGACAGAGTACAAGGCACTTTACTCAGGTCATTAGCAGGAAACGGGTTCAGAAGTGGAGCACCCAAGACACACCGCTGTTCCCATATGGGATGTCAGCATAGCAGATGGTTACTTTATCCACTACACCAAAATTCTGACCCCAGCAGCAGATTTTAAGAATGTGTTCACAGTATTTCTCCCGAAATTTTATCTAAGAGGTACACTACAAAGAAAATGAGATTTCCAGGAGTTACCTGTATCCAGTCTGCCAACACTGGACAGCAAATGAGGAAGAATGATGAGGTGAGAGTCTTGTCTCACCTGACTATTCACCAAATTAGTGTCAGAAGATTAAATACTCTATAATGGCTCTTCCTCCCATCATACATGTCCTTCCCACTGATCTGAGTAAGCTCTTCAATTGTAAATTTCTCCTTCTGATCGTCCCCCAGTAATTTGAACATAACTGCATCTTTTGAAATGTTACTTCATGTTGTAATTTAGATCTGCAATAGACAGAATGAGTTTAGGGGAAAATCTAGCAAAGCTGCTTTCAAAAAAGGTCAAGTCTGTTATCTCTTCAGCTCTATATTGGAGATCCTGTGAACCGGAAGGACTGAAGTTAGTTCAGCAGCTTTAACAGAGTGGCAAAAGCTTGGCATGGCCAATCTTCCCCATTCTGTGTTTCCTTGTCTCAGGAAGGCTGAAGGTGTCAGTGTGAGGGAATAGTGACTACTCACTCTTGAAGAAGTAAATTACCATAGTACTTTAAGTGATAAGGAGACTACTAAATTCTTGAAAGCGCTGAAGTCTGGTTCAAGGAACTGAATCACCTACTTAGATGTTTAATTGCCATAAATTTCCCTTTCACATGTTTTATTATTATCAGAGTAATTTTAGCAACATTTTGAAAACTCAACATTGCTGAAGTAGAAACTTGCTCAAGTAGATAACTGGCTGAAGTTATCTACTATGAGCAAATTCTAAATTAGTCTCTTGTAAAGAAGAGAGACAAGGCTACAAGTGATCACAAATCCATATTTCAGACCACTTAAGAATGTTCAACATGACCGTTATTCTGCTACATAAGACCAGATGTTTCTGGAAAGTTCTGTCCAATATTTCAAATAAAATTAAAAGTTTTCCATGCCTCCTTATTGGTCTTTTTGGTTGGTTGTTGAGGAAAAAGGATTAAAAATCTAAGGTGGGCTAAGAAATAAGTACAGTCATGGATTACATAGGAACGTCAGACCACTTATACCACAATAGTCCTGTAACGTGATTTCTCAGCCACCTTGGGCCCTATGAGTATCTTCCATGATTTCCATACAATAACCAAGGAATGCATTGTTCAGAACATGTTCCTACTGAAAAGTGACACACATATAAAGTTTTGCAAAGATTGATAAACTGGCTATTTAGTTTCATGGTTTGGGTAGAGAAGTCTACCAGTGCACAAAATTTGGGAAACAATAGAATATACTCTTCCTTTCTTAAAGCAAATTCCATTTGCAATTATTCTTTTTCCAATTATACTTACCCTGATTCATAAATTTGCTTCAGAACTTCATAAATTCTCAAAGTAATGACTATGCAGGGATTAAAATCACTGACAGTGTCTGGTGAAAATCCTCTTGCTGATGAGATGGAACTATTTGACAAAATAAGAAGAGATTTCTAGACTCAGAATGGACAGGGACTGCAGCTCTGATCAGAAGGAAATAGATACAGATGACAGATCGTCACTATTGTGCAATCTCTGAGCATGAAGGATTAAAAATCTTGTGCTAGGTATCAAATATACCTAGGTGAAAAGGAGAGGAGACAGGCAGGTGGTTTAGGCACGCAAAATTGGAAGTAGCTGCCAAGCCACCATCCACTACCCCATGCATGATATTATCCCACTTGTCAATCAAAACACTTTTTGAGGATTCATGTTTCATCCCGGAGTTGGGGCAGGGTGGGGTGAGGTACTACGAATATGTGTATAACAGTATATAAGTTTTATAGATGTATCATAAAACCCCCAAGTGGCTTTGTGTATGTAGAGGTTGTCTGTTCCACTGTCTCATCCAAGGAAGCACTTGGAGGTGCTCGTTTTGTCTTCTGCCACAGACTATGCCTGGGACAGGTGCTCTTTGCCCTGCCTGTTTCCCCTCCACTACCACTCCTTCTTCTGGGTCTCTGCCCAGTAAGAATGTATATCTTCCTGTGTGGGGCAACCTATAATACGTGTGTGTGTGTGTGTGTGTGTGTGTGTGTGTGTGTGTGTGTGTTTGCTGTCTCACTTTAAAATAAAACTTTACGTATGTTCAGAAAAAAGAAAAATAAAGTGGCATATGATTATATACAGAAGAAACCCTCATCCCACCCTCTCTGTAGCTACTATCTCTCTCTCCATCCTCCTAGGCAGGACCGTGACTTTACGGCCACCTACTGACCCTCTGCCACTTTCTTATGTCTGGGGAAAGCCAATGTTCAAAGAAAATGTGCGTCTTTCTCTCTGCTTGGTTTGAATTTTCTCCTAGTCTCTACCTGTTATTTCTATCCCATCACTGAATCCTAGGCATAGACTATTCCACAGTTCTAATTATCTAAGGTCTTAATCACATGAGATTTTTTTTTAAACTAAGCTCCTTGAAGAATGCCAAAAGTCTCATCTTCATATGGCCATGATAAGCAATGGAACCTTATCACATTATTTTCTAACATGAAAAAAGACAGTTGAGAAAGGCAGAGTCTTAAACAGCAATGTATCTCCAGAGAAACTAGAGTTACTGTTTTCATTTAATGCAGTACTCATTCAAAAATTTTATTTGAAAGGCAGAATTACACAGAAAGAAACAGTGAGAAAAAAAATCTTTCACCCACTGATTTATCTGCAAACAGCCGCACACAAAAAATGGGTGGATTGAAAGGAGAAGCCAGGACTTCATCAGAATCAACCACTGGGGACATCTTCCACTGCTTACCCAGGTTCTTCCGCAGGGAGCTGGATTGTGAGTGGAGCAGCCAGGACTGGAACCAGTACCCATGTACAATGTAAGCATTAAAATCAGTGGCTTTACTCGTAATGCTGCAATGCCGCTCTCTTAACACTGCATTCTGATTCTTCCCTTCAATACTCTTCTGTGTTCTAAAGTGTTGATTCTATTGAAGCATTTGTTTCCAAATATGTTGAAATTTTATTTTGTTCACTAAAATAAGATTTTATTGTATATGGATAATGTGAAACATAAAATTTCATCTTATGAGTACATCTTAAAATGTGAAAATCTTGATTATTGTACCAAATGGTAAATTCCAAAGATATAACTTAACTCCTCCCTTACTCAAATGTCCTTGCTAAATGTCTTTGGAGATTTTACTTAATTAACATTTGGCCATCTCTTCTTTTTATTCATACTCAATTTTAGTTCAGTTTGCACTTATTCAAGGATGTTAAACATACATTTGCATTATTTAAAGTACATAATTTGAAGTAGGAAGGAAGGATCTTCCTTGTAAATTATACAATCTGTCATGAGTAATATTCTCAATTTACCTGGTAGGATCGGCCCATGTCTCAGACAGGTGCCAGATGTCTAACTTATTTTAGATCAAGAAAAGCTATCTAGACACTAACACATGAGTCAGAAAAGATTCTTCTTTTATTGCTTAATAAAGTGTTTTATTTAATGTATGTCAATAAATACAGTTTACATCTAGCTTTGTTAACCACTCTTTTGGGGGAAGGTGGGGGAGTCAAACTAATTCTTTGTTTTAAAACAAAGTTGAACATTGTTTTAGTAAATGCTTCATTTAAAGATGTGGGTAGGGAGAATTTAGAATAGTATGAAATGTCCAAGTAATAAAGAATATTCTCTTACTTGGGAAAGTTAAAAAGTCAATGCAACAGTGTTGGGTTTTTTTTATAATTCAATTTTTAGTATTGCTCACATGGCTGAGAAGGATGCATGACCACATGGGTGGGGAGGGTACAGGCATGGAAGAAAGTAGTCAGGACAAATGCTTCCAATCTTCCTCTCTATCTGCAGTGAGAAGGAGAGATGGAAGAAGGGCAAAGCATGGGGGGGACCACTTCTTGTTGCCATACTATATCAGCACCTGGGGATGGAGAACGGTCACCTGATGTCATCCTAGAGACCCCAATGTGGGGAAGAATGCTCCAATAGTGTCACCCGAGTGATTTTGATAATTAACCTTTTTTTTTCATTTTAGTAGAGCTCAAACAGCTGAATATAGCACACAAATATTCTTTCAGGCATTGTAACAAAATCTTTAACCTAAAAGGATAAAATAAGCTATCAGGCCTTTCAAGGCATATGGCAATAATGGTACCAATTATAAACAAGGTCAATTCTGCAGAGGTGAGGAATGTGTACAGACGGATCATTTATAGGCATCAAGATAAAAAGGGACATTCACAAAGTAGTTGGAATCCACAGGAAATATTTTTTACACTTTATACTTGTGAAGGAAACTGCAAAATAAACTATTGAATCTAGATAATATAATGTGTCAACAGGATAAATGAACATGAAATTAATACGAAGGTGTTTTTCCTATAAAGATGGAGACATTGTGTAAGAAACTGTATCAGTGATACTTATGAACCTGTCACAGTGTGAATTCAGGTGTTGAGCTGATTAGCTACGTCCTGCCATGGAAAAGTCAAGTAACCTATGATCTTTGATTTCTCCCTTTGTAAAATGTAAAAGATTCTAGGATTAAGCACATTAAGCACATTACAAAATTTAGCTGGATTAAAGCTTCTAGTTCATTAAAAATCTATTTTAGAGTCATTTTTTATGTCAAGCTAGTACAGATGATTTTGGTCTATTCTTCATCTAATTTCCCCCACTATTATCTTCCAAGGGCAAAGGATATTTGTCAATTAATGAACCTACTTTGTGGAACCATGTATTAACTCCATACTCTATTCAGATCCCCTTTCTTGACATTCAGTGCAATAGTCTGTTGCAGTTGCCCTATGAAAGACGACACTTGTGTGGTTGCCAAGTATCCCAAGGCTTCCTCCTCTGTTACTGTTCCTCTGGCTTTGTCTCCTGTGGCTTTTACGTTTTCAGAAATACTAACCAGTTATTTTGGCAGAATGGCCTTCAGTGAGTGCACCTAGCTTATATTAAAGTGACCTTTATTTTAGAAGGGGAGACAAACACCAGAGAGAGTTCCTGTGTGTTGGGTCATCCCCTCAAAATAGCTGGGACTGTGCCAGTCCAAAGTCAAGAACTAGGAATGCAGTACAGCTTGCCTACACTGATGTTAGGCTCTACATTATCAGGGAGCATGAGTGAGGAGCTGGAGCTCTGAATGGGTTTGGGTTGGCATCTTTTTGTTAAGATTAATTTATTTTTATTGCAAAGTCAGATACACACAGAGGAAGATCTTCTGTTTGCTGCTTAACTCCTCAATTGGCTGAAATGGCTAGAGTTGAGCTGCTCTGAAACCAGAAGCCAGGAGCTCCTTCTGGGTCTCCCATGTGGGTGCAGGGTCCCAAGGCTTTGTGCTGTTCTAAACTGTCTTCCCAGGCCACAAGCAGGGGCTTGTGGATGGGAAGCGGGGCTGCTGGGAAGTGGGGCTGCTGGGATTAGAGCCCATGTTGACACTGGATCCTGGCATGTGCAAGGCAAGGACTTTAGCCACTAGGCTACAGTGCTGGGCACTCATGCTGGCATCTTAATCAGTAAGTTTGTCCATGCAATCAGCTTTTGAAGAAGAAAACAAACTTTAGGGATCATTGTTAAATTATGTTTTCCAAGTAGCTGCTGATATAGAGCACATGAATGAATGCATGAATGGATAAGTGAAAGTAGCTGTTTCCTAAGGAGGCACAACGTAACATATTAATATTAAACAAGACGCAAGTCTTTTGTATGAATTTTGTGCCACAGTGGCACTGGGTTTGAAAAACCAAATTTTATTTATTTCTTTTCCTGAGTCATTTAGATTTCATTTTAGGAAAAAAAATAATTTGGAAGTTTCATGTGAAAGAATAAAATATTTGGGGGGGATATGTCATGGAAATGGAAACATGGCAATGTAACAGACATTTTAGAATACATTAACCTTATATCATGACATTCGTATCACATTTACCCAAAACAATAAACAAAGAATGCAAATATTGATATGGGAAGTTAAAAAATACATAGAAAGATCGAGGGGTATCCTACTGGCATTAGACAAGTGAGATTAGATTATTCTGCCTGAATTGTAATGATTTGTTGAAAATGTAGCCATGCTAAACATGGACTGCCCGCACTACTAAAATAGTAGTTGGAAATTCCTTTTACACATTATTTCATCATGCACACGATTACCAAGAAAAAAAGACAACCAATACTAGCTTGACAGGCAGTGAAACCCTTAGAAGTAGCCCTTTCCACAATCGAAACATCTACCCAGATAGATCTTCTAAGAATCCTTTGCATTTTTTGTAGAATTATTTGATAAGAATGTAGCATTCTTTGACAAGAAAATGAATAGTTGCTTCGCAGGTTTGCAAAGTATTGATGAACAGAATTTCCCCTAATTTGGAAAAAGATTAGCTGCCTCCAGAGCATTTGGTTACAACGTGATTTCAATTTTAATCTTAGCTGGGCAATAAGACAATAAATGCACAGTTTGAGAGTTTTTCTTCAGTGAGTGACTTCTTAGTTTGTGAAATTCAAATATTTTTTGAAGAGAAAGGCATTCGCTATCTTTCAGTTCTTTCAGGTTTCTTCTATATTTTACCCTAACAGAGCAAACTAATAATTACCAATCCTTAAATGCATTTTTTTCCAAATTAGTTTCCAAGAAGCAATTTAAAACCCTTTCATTCTTCTCAGCACAGCATAAGATAATATTTTTCCATTTCTGGGATTGAGGTGTCGGATGCTTTTCTTCTTAAGTACAACACAGTGTTTTTTTTGTAGGCTTTATTCCATTTCGTACTTTTCAAGAGAGATTTCATTGCTACTCCATTTCAGATAAATTAAGTAACACCTATTCTGATTCATTCAACAAACATCATTGAGTGCTCTCTTTGTACCAGGATCAAAGTGCTTGTTACAAATACAAAAGAGTAAGAGGTACATCTCCTAATCCTACAATTGGGATTTCACATGTTCATGGTGCAAGATAATTTGCACCAGAGAAAACAGCCTCTCTTGCTGTATTGTATATGTGTAGCTTTCTATGCATGCATGTAGCCAATGATCCTTAAAACATACAGAAAAAAAGACATGGTGAAAATCTACATTAATTCTTAATGTAAGTAAATTTGGCAGAAACAAACACATGTTTGGGAGACACTCCAGCAGCAGCATGCTGAACTTGGGAAAATTCACGAAAGACACACATTGTGAACCTGGAAGAACAGAAGGGAGGGGAGGGAACTTGAGAGGGGGAAGGCAGAGCCCAGAACCAACTAAATTGTATCAAAAAACAATAAAAAAGAAATCTAAAAAAAAAAAATCACTGTTCTTTAAAAACATAAAATGAAATATAAAGGCATGATTGGGAGCTTTAAAGGTCTGTTTTCTGGTCAGCTAAATTTTCATTTATTTGAAAATACAAAAGACAAAACCAGAATTCAATTTGAACTAGGAGATGGGTGATACCTCACTACCCCAGGCTTGGGAGAGGACTTCCCTAGAGGCAGTGATGCAACTCTGGGGTGTTCTAATGGGACACAATTAGCATGAATGTACAGAGATGCCTTGTCTTCTCGCACTCACAAGTGAACCGTTTTCATGAAGAAATGGGTCGAGTAATTCAGGAACATTATAGTAAAGTACCCTAGGTCAGAGTTATCTGATAATATGGGTCAAGACTAAGGAAGACTTGATATTGGAAAGCTTTGAAAGTGGTAAAATTGGATTGAGAAAGAATGATCAAAATTGTCATGCAATTCACAACTAAATGTTCATACAAAGGCATTATGTTGAGGATAGTGTGGAAACGTGGGTAGGGGTCTAATTGAGACCATTGTGGGATAAAGGGTAAATGACATAAAGGAGAACTTGGAAGATAGGATGGAATAAGAGGTCAGTGATAGTGACGTGACCAAGAACAGCATTTTGCTGTTCAGTATTGCTAGAGCTGGCAGTGTGCCCACTCACACACACACATAATTAAAATCCACTCGTGTAGCAGATAAATTAAACAATTAACAGAAAATAAAATTAACACCATTTCAATCGGGCCCGGCGGCCAAGGCCTAGCAGCTAAAGTCCTCGCCTTGAACACACCAGGATCCCATATGGGCGCCGGTTCTAATCCCGGCATCTCCACCTCCCATCCAGCTCCCTGCTTGTGGCCTGGGAAAGCAGTTGAGGACGGCCCAATGCATTGGGACACTGCACCCGCGTGGGAGACCCGGAAGAGGTTCCAGGTTCCCGGCATTGGATTGGCGCAGCACTGGCCATTGGGGTCACTTGGGGAGTGAATCATCGGATAGAAGATCTTCCTCTCTGTCTCTCCTCTTCTGTGTATATCTGGCTGTAATAAAATGAATAAGTCTTTTAAAAAAAAACTCCATTTCAATCACTGGTCTTTAGTGAAATCCTGACATGCAAGTGTTCTCAGTTCTCAGTCCCACTGGGTACCCACAACTGCAATGATTCACAATGGCAGCAGATTGACTGTGGCCACACAATTTTAATCACCAGACAGCTCTGTGATGTCACTTGTGTGGACCTAACCTAATGGTTCTTATTCTCACGAAGATAACTTATCAGCCATAAAAAGTGGGACAGAATCTGATCAATGTGATACAAACCAAAATCAAGGGATGGTACATAGGGAGGAAAGCAGAAAGTATCATGGGAGACCCGGAAGGGGTTTGCTGGCACAGGAAAAGCTCAGAACCTTCCAGCAGGCAAAGCAGCAACTTAGGGTTCAAAGGCCAACTGCTTTATTTACTGCAATATGATATTGGAGGAATGCTATTTATCCCTGTGCATCTCTGTTTTCTCCTATGAAAATAAGATTAACAAGATTATTCATTTTGTTTGAAATGCACTGCATTAGTGTAGGTGTATGATAAACAGGCGAGAAATCATTCTGATTTTTCCATGTACTCATAGTTTCTAGATTTCTAAAAGCTGTCTTTTTATTTTATATTCTTGAAGAGCAGAGACTGAGGGAAGAAGAGAGATCTTCCATCTGCTGGTTAACTCTCCAAGCGCCAGGATAGCATGAGCTGGGATAGACTGAAGACAGCACCCAGAAACTTCATCAGGGTCACGCAAGTGGACCATCAGTCTCTAAGTATTTGAGCCACCACAGCTGCTTCCCTAACTAACATTAGAGGGAGGTCAGACCAGAAACAGAAGCTTTTATTAAGACCAGGCACATCCAAATTCACTGCAAAACAACTTTTACCCCTATTTCCCATATTTTTTAGGTATTACATTATATTTATCAATAAAGTACTGTATGTGTTTTAGGACAGGTCTTAGTAGTTACATATGTATTTGTATTGTTTTGTTCTATGAGAGGTAGAAAGAGACAGATATTGAGATACGCAGTGCTCCCATCTGTTGGTTTATTCCTCAAACAGCCTTAATGGCAGAGATTGGACTGAGATGAATCCAGAAGGCTGGAGCTCAGCCCAGGTCTCTTACATGTTGGGGAGGAATCCTGTTACTTGATTCATCACCACTGCCTCCAAGATTCTTCCTTAGCAGGAATTTGGGGTCAAAAGACAGAGTCAGACGGAGTCAAAGTAAGGTATTCAAAGTGGAATGCATGGTTATGCAACAAGGTGGAGGAATCCACCATGGTGGGAGGGTTTGGGGAGGGGTGGGGAGAACCCAAGTATCTATGTAATTGTGTCACATAATACAATGTAATTACTGAAGTTAAATAATAAATATATAAAAAAAAAAAAAGTGGAATGCAGATATTTAAGCCAGTGTTTTACCACATATTTAACATATATCCCATATTTCTTTACTTCTTACACAGCCTGTACCCATCTTTTAATCTCTCTAGCATAAGTACCTTAAATATCAATTTCATAAAACATACTTATGTGTGGATCTCTTCACTTGATTGGCCTCAAGTTTCTATGCCTTTGGCTTCTCTGAATTAGCTTTAATAACATTTTTGTTAGTGCATTTAAGCCTGTAAATAATCTTTTGATTCAAAAGACATGCACCAGTAACTACTTCTAATTGCACTTAAGTTTTATTCAAACAGATATTTCCCCAAACTCAGCCTTCAACAGAGGTTTTAGAATACTTTGAATGTACTCACGAGACTACAAAATCTCAAAAAATTATGAATGCAAAAACTCTCAATGTCTCAAAAATTTGGATGACATTTATGCTCTTGTGATCTGATTCTGCCCATCAAGAGTACTCAAAATCAGAAACATTTACACACACACACACACACACAAATTGCATAAAAGGCAGAGAGAGAGAGAGAATTTTTCATCTATTATTTAACTCCCCAAATAGTAAAAATGGCCAGGGTTGAACTAGGGTAAAGCAAAAATGGGAAATTCTGAGTTACCCCCACATATGGCAGGGGTCCAACAACTGGGGCATCTTCTGGTGTCTCCGCAGGGGCATTACCAGGAAACAAGATTAAGACCTGAGGAAGACTGTATGCAAATCAGCACTCAAATATGGGATGCCAGTATAACTGGTCACTTAACCCAATGCGTCCCAGTGTCAGTCCCATTATATGCAGCATTTGTAATTAAAACCATAGTAATGTTTTATTAAGCCTAATAATGTGCATATATTTTAAAGCAAAAAAAATGTAGCATGAACGATGAATAGAAACTGTGAATCAAAGCGTATGTTAGGTGCCAAGTCACAAACACAGTTAAACCATAAAATTTCTTCAGCCCATTGATTGAAAGAATGTATTCAATATCCTCCCTAAAAATAATGAATGTGATCCTTAACTTTCTTGTAAAGCTTACTTAACTTTTGATCATTAGAAAGGAAGAGAAATTCTTAACTTTTCTAAAGTTCAAAATAAGCCATCATTACTGATTAGGTAGCTGCTTGGGTGACATTTATCTGACATTTTTGCCCATATAAAAAGCTATCTTATGAAAAAAAATTTTAAGCAGTGAAATTAAGATGCCAATCACATCAGCAAAATTATTCATGATTATGCTTTTCTGTGAAAAATATCCTTCAGGGCTTATAAGATATGAGAAATCTATTCTGATTTTTGGTAATATATACATTTAAATATGATATCTTTATATTCCTACACAATTAAAAGCATGATGCAATATAGAACTTTTTCCCAATCTCTAGTTTTGATAAAGGAAATTGCTGAAAAAGTTGTGAATATGTATGTATTACTGATCTATCAGTTTAGACATCGTACCTGTATTTCATTACTTTCAACATTAATTAGAGCACACATGTAAAATATAAAACCTAAGAAAATATTGTCAAAACTTTTACAAAGCTAGTGTAAGTCATAACAGAAGCATGACTTAGCTATTCAGAAGAAAAATACAGCTCATTGTTAGATAAGAACAAGTAAAAAATAACAATTGAATAAAAGCAATATGCTTAATAATATTTTCTTATGAAAGAGGCATGAATGAATATTTTGTAAAAGTGAATATATATCTAATGCTAGTGAATAAATCAATACATCAATGCAAGTATAAATGGCAAAGGAGAGGCGAAAAGAACACATTATCCATATAGACATGCAAAATCAAGGTCATGAACTGGGTGCTGGGAGAGCCAGTACTAGTGGTTTGTTGGTATCTATTTTAACGCTTTTTAAAAATTTAACAATTAAGAAAAGCATGGACACTTGTGTGAATATTTAGAACCTCATTTAAATTAACTGAGTGGAACTACTTAGAAGTGAAGGTTTTTAACACATCTAATTATCGACAGCATTTTAAAGGCCATAAAGTTACAGACATAGAAAGGTAACCCTTATAAAAGCAAATTTGATCTCTCTGGCCTGGATAATGTTTCATGATGACTGATTTTTTTTTTCTGTGAAATTTATAAATATTGTCAAATGGAGTAAGTTTTGCATCCATTTTCAAAAGCTATATAACCCAGGAAAAATTTAAAAGGGAAAAATTCATGTTCAGATGAAGCCCAATGTGTCACTCAGTTACAAATGAGTATAAAAACACAGAAAGAAAAATAATAAGAATCCATCTATCATCTAACTGTGTGTTCTTATGTTTTGATCTTTCTAATTGAAAAAGCAAATCAGAAATGCACAGCTGCTCAAATCAGTTGGAATTTTTAATTTAATTTACTAATAAGCCATCAGAGATAGTAGATAGAGACTTCAGCAAATTTGAACATGACAATGAAGGTTGTTCATTTAACTCTAGTTCACATCAATCTCATTAAAATATTCACTATTTATACTAAATCAGGCCAATCAAACCCAATCATTCTCAGTATTTGTTCATATGAAGAAATGACATTAAATAAATTTTCATTCTTTCAGAAGAACTTGAGTCCCGCTTTCTTTCTAAAACAGTAATATTTACAGAAAAATCATCCTCCAACTCCAAAAAATGACACATTTGTTGACACTGTCAGTTGATTTACTTTTATCAAAAACATCATCATGAAAGTGTTCTTTGAACACTGAACACAGAGAGACAAATACTACACCATCTCACAAGTTTTGAATCTAAAAAAATGATCTCATTAAAGTAGAAAACAGATTGCTGCTTTCGACAGGCTGGGGAGATGGAAGGAAAGGATAGGATAGTATTGGTCAATGGATATAAAGTTCCATTTACAGCGGGCAAATATGATTTGCTATTCTTTGCACAGTAGGGTATAGAATGTTGACAATAATCTGATACTTACTTCTAAATATCTGAAATAAAGCACTGTTTCATGATTCACAACAAAGAATAGCTGAGGTGGCAGATATATTAATCATATGGATTTACTCATTTCACCAGGCATACATGTCCAAAACATATATATCCACAAATTTCTACAAATGCTATTTGTCAATTAAACAATTAGCTTTGATCAATGTCAATTATACGGTAGAAGTTGCCACAGTTCAAGAATAAGTAGTCATGGGCCCGGCGGCGTGGCCTAGCAGCTAAAGTCCTCGCCTTGAAAGCCCCGGGATCCCATATGGGCACAGGTTCTGGTCCCGGCAGCTCCACTTCCCATCCAGCTCCCTGCTTGTGGCCTGGGAGAGCAGTGGAGGACGGCCCAAAGCTTTGGGACCCTGCACCCGCGTGGGAGACCCGGAGGAGGTTCCTGGTTCCCGGCTTCGGATCTGCGCGCGCCGGCCGTTGCGGCTCACTTGGGGAGTGAATCATCGGATGGAAGATCTTCCTCTCTGTCTCTCCTCTCTGTATATCTGACTTTGTAATAAAATGAATAAATCTTAAAAAAAATTTAAAAAAAAAAAAAAAGAATAAGTAGTCATTTGGAAAGGGTACAGAAGTTAAAAAGTAATTTACAAATTCACATTTTCATACTCCTAATTTTATTACTAGAAATTAGTATTTGTTTATGTGAGAGACATCCCTTTTGAGCTGTTTAATATCACTAAGGCTGATCCTTGCAGGCTGAGCCTGCTGATGGGTGTTAAAACAAATTCTGGAATACTGACATAATTAAAGCAACTTATTGTAGTTCTTGGGAAACAAAACTAAATCATAACAGCAAATTTCTGATACTGAATGAGATTTAGGTATCTTACAACAAAAATGAGAAACAGGAGAAAATTTTATTTTTGTATCCATGTAGCTACCCCCAAATAACTGATTTCATCATAATAAATTAGAATAAAGGGCTTTATATTTGCAAATCACTGAAGTTAATAGGAAAACATTCTTTCAATTTTTTTTTTTATTGGAAAGGCAGATTTTGAGAGAAAAGGAGAGACAGAGAAATCTTTCATCTGTTGGCACTCTGCAAGTGGCCACAATGGTAGAACTGAGCCCATCTGAAACCAGGCACCATGAGCTTTTTCTAGGTCTCTCATGCAGGTGTAGGGTCCCAAGGCTTTGGGTCCTTGTCTGTTGCTTTTGCAGGCCAGAAACAGAGAGCTGGATGGGATGTAGAGCAGCCAGGACATGAATCTGTGCCCATATGGGATTCCGGTGCTTGAAGGGGGATGATCAAGCAATTGAACCATTGTACCAGTCTTAAGAAAATTTTAGTAGTTTCAGAAGCACTTCTAAAATATTTCATTCTACTTTAATCAACTGAACATTTGAGAATTCTGTGACTTTGAATAGATGATATTCCAGTTTTGCTATTCTTCAAAATTAATTTACTTTTGCAGACATTGCTTTTGTTTCATTCTTATTGGAATTTTAAGAATTTGCTGTTTCCTTTCTATCCCTTGAAAGACCCCTTAAAGCTTTTCAGTCTCATTTAATAATGTTTCAACAATCACAATCACTTACGTTAATGTATCAACCTGTAGCACTTAGTACAGGAGTATGGCAAATAGTATTCAATCAGCACTCACACATCACAGCTAGAAACACTAATAAGGAAACTGCATGTGCATGTACAAACATAAGTACACATGCCCTCCCCCCACACACTTCCAATAATGTAGCCCATATTTGTTTTAAATATTTCCAATTCCAGGCAATGCCGCTGCTGACTGAATTGAAACCTCAAGAACTCTAGCTGAAAGGGAGTCTGACAGAATTTTTACTTCTCACTAGAGGAAGGCACACTTAAACAAGTCATAATTACCCTGAAAAAACATTCTCTGTGTTTGTGGCACTGTGCTATACATCATCTACACCCGGCTTTAGTCACAAGGCTCAGAAACCTTTGAAAGCATTTTTATTTACACAGGAAAAACTGGATTCATTCGATGGAACTGCTTTATACTTCACATCATAGGTTGGCCTTTCCAGTCAAAATACTAACACTGTTCTGAATAAATTACATCTAAGTACATTGATTTATTGTTTTTACAATGAGGCCCGAGTTAAGTCATTATTCAGATTGCAGCATATTAGTAGGATCATGTTAAAAACACAGTCCTTATCATGATCACAGCATAAATCAGTATGTCCAAAATATACTGACATGACTTAGGTGCAGAGAGATATGGGAAGTGTAATAACAAATGTATCAAGGTGTATAGTATGCAACTAGTCCACAAAAGACCTAGAGGAGGCTCCAGGCTCCTGGCACAGCTCCGGCCGTTGCGGCTCACTTGGGGAGTGAATCATCGGATGGAAGATCTTCCTCTCTGTATATCTGACTTTCTAATAAAAATAAATACATCTTAAAAAAAAAAACCTAATGACTTGGTTAGAAAAAGGACATCTGAATACTCAGTCACATACAGAAGGCAAACAGATACACACAGAAGACTAGGTGACAATGAAAACACAAGTGTTGAGGGTACAGGAAAAACCACACCAAGGACAGCTGGCAAATACCAGTGGACAGAAAGAGGCCAGAAAAGATCCTCTTCTAGTGCCTGCAGAAAGAAGTCCTGCTAGCAGAGTACAGAGTTCTAGCTTTGATGAGATAAGACAATTCTATCATTTCAATGGTGTGTATATAAGTTACACAGCAGTAAATAAATATATACAGTTGAAAATAATCCGTGGAAATAAAAATATTGCCATATTAATGATAGAAATACTGGCATCTAATTAGTGCAATTTTAGAATGCACTGTTGGGCCCGGCGCCGTGGCCTAGCAGCTAAAGTCTTCGCCTTGAACACAACAGGATCCCATATGGGCACAGGTTCTAATCCCGGCAGCTCCACTTCCCATCCAGCTCCCTGCTTGTGGCCTGCAAAAGCAGTTGAGGACGGCCCAATGCTTTGGGACCCTGCACCCGCGTGGGAGACCTGGAGGAGGTTCCTGGTTCTCGGCTTCAGATCGGTGCAGCACTGGCCATTGGGGTCACTTAGGGAATGAATCATCGGATGGAAGATCTTCCTCTCTGCCTCTCCTCCTCTCTGTACATCTGACTTTGGAATAAAAGTAAAATATATCTTTAAAAAAAATAGAATGCATTGTTTTTTCAATAAAATATTTTTCAATCAGCTTATATAAAAAATCTATAGAAATATATTTACCATAAATAAGTAATTCAAAAGGTTTTACCACTTATTTTTAAATTTTATGAAATGGGAAAAGCAGTTCATATGTTAAAATCCACAGTTAAATTAAGTAAGTCAATCCTAACTTCTTGATACCCTTAATTCTTACACATATTTCTCACTATAAATGATTAATTTTTCTTATTTAATTTCTTGAAAATATATTATGCATTAAATGTAGCTTCAAAATAAAACCTAGAAAATGTAGTGACTCTACAATAGGAATGTAGCATTAAAGGATTTGTAACTTGATTCCTGACTTAACATATCTATCCAACTTTAAAGACCTTAGAAAGTCAGAAACTAGAAGTCAGGAACCATATAGGTTTTAACATAAAGAAATGCCTTTTGTGAAATGAAAAATTTAGTAGATAATTAATCATGCCAATTGTTTTTGGATGAAGATTCATTTTAAATGCATAATTTAAGTGAAAACTACCAAATTACAGAAATAACACATGAAATCTTTGGCTTATGAGCATTTGGGGAAAGATAAAGGATAGTAATAAACATAAAACTTCCAGGAGAGATCACTTAAAATGCCTTTTCCTCTCCTATTAGAAGATATTTTCTTACTCCAAACTTCTTTATTTTCAACTGGGAAAAAAAATCTATCTAAAAATAAGAAAACGAGAACACAAGACTAGAGTGTTGTGACAAAATAGCCATGATATTTTCTGAATCTCTCAAGAATTGAGGTGAGAAACAGAGCGGGATAATTTGCAGTGATTAGTAAGAATGAAACTATGAAAGTATTATGCATTATTAGTGTATTTTTCCTGTTGCTTAGCATATTTTTGTCGATGCCTTTTTATTAAGAATGTTTTCATCTTATTTTTACCTGACTTGGAGCACTGATAATGTGAGCATGAACACGGAGGACTTTGAAATGAGTCTGTAACTATACTCACGCTGTGGCCAACTTTCTAGAAAACAAAACATGGAGAACACATAGATAGAAACCCAGATGATCTTAGTAAGGGTTAAACCACAAAAGGCTGGAATCAGATTTATCAATGTCAGTTTCATTCACAAAGAAAAGCCCCAAAAGAATTGTCTTTATTACAGGGTCCACTTCTTAATACATGTGGCCACTTCTGTCTTACAGTTTGCCCGCAAAAGTCTAAACCAACTCTTACACTAAACTGAATCATAAAGACTCTTATACGTACACAGTACTGTCCAACAAACTGGGTGCGTCAGGGAGGGCTAGGTCATATCATTACCTTTAACATATTTCTGTCATGTAATTATCAGAGTCTGTAAATCTTGCCAAACTGCCTCCATGAAGTGTGATGTGAGCCAACATTACCAGTAACATTTACTTGTAATGCTTTTCCAGCCCCCTTTCCTCTGGCACGTAAATGTTTTGAGTTCAATATTAAAAAAAAAAAAAAAAAGCATCTATGTAGTTGAATGGCAGAGTAATAGAGACAGAGACAGACAGAAATATCTTAAATTCTTTTGTTTACTTCTCAAATGTCCAAAACAGATGGGGCTGGGCTAGGTCATTGATGGAATGTCAAGTCCCAAAAACCCTTTATTCCATCTGAGATTCCCAGTGCAGGGGGCGCAAGAATTTGGGTCATTTCCTACTATATTCTCAGGTACATTAGCAGAGCACTGGACAGAAAATAGCAACACTGAAACAAAATCAAGCTGAATTATTAGAAATGAAGGACACAATGCAGCAGATTGAAAGTTCAATTGAAAGTCTCAATAATAGAATGAGCAAAGCAAAAGAAAGTACCTCAGAATTGGACGATATTTCTTTCAACAATGGGGGAAAAATGTTGGAAGAGAAACTGAGTCAAGTGAAGAAAACTAAGCGAGACTATTGAATGGCTGAAAGTAAGAGTCGGGAGCTCCAGGTAGCACAGAAAGAGAAACTGAACTGAAAAATGTGTTCAATACAGAAAAACTTCCCTAATTTGGAGAAAGAATTGGAAAGCAAAAGATAGGAGAAGCACAGAACTCCCAATAGTTGACCAAAAGCAATTTTTAGCATGACACATGATAATCAAGCTCCTTTCAGTTGAACACAGGACAAACATCCTTAAATAAGCACATAAAAATGTATTACCACATAGAAGAACCCCAATCAGGCGCACTGCTAAGGTCAGAGGAAACTACAGGCCAGAAGAGAGTGGAGTAATATAGTAATACAGTCCAGATTCTTAAGAAAAAAAAAAAAATCCCAGAATAACTCACCAAAAGTTTTCCTTTGTCTCTGAAGAAATAAAATTCTTCAACAGTTAAAAAAAAAACTCAAAGAATTGATGTTTTCCAGACTTACCCTAAAAAGATAAAGATGTTCTATTGGTAGAAAAAAGGAATAGCACCTGTCAAAAACAAAGGCATATCTGGAGAACAATAAAACAACAAAAGACTAAATGAAATAATGAACACTCCATTGCTAAATTAACCTTGAATGTAAATGGCTTAAACTCATCATTCAAGTGTGATAGATTAGCAAACTGGATCAAAAAGCAAAACCCATCTATCTGTTGCCCACAGGGAGATATATTTCACCAACAAAAATATGTGCTGTGAATGGATGGAAAAAGACATTCCAGGCTAATGGAAAAAAAAAGCCAACTGGTAACATATAACATCAGATAACATAGATTTAACATAAAAATGTTTAAAAAGTTGGAGAAGAACACCATACAATGACCAAAGGATCTATTCAGCAAGAAGAGTTGACCTTACTAGTTTCTATGATGTTTTCTTTTACATCTCCAATTCTCGGGGTTTAAACCTGCCAACAGACCCCAGCATCACCGAGGGTGAGGCAGACTGTGGCCTTTGGCCACAAGAACCACTGGAGACAAGCTGGTGAAGAATGTCTACACAGGTTACAGGCTTTTTTAAAGGGTAAGGAAGCTCCCTTCTGGCACAGCCCACACCCACCAAAGACACTTGTAATTGGCTGTATGACACTTCTGTCTCCCTAGATCTTCCGGTGATGTCAGAGGTCATGTTCAGGTATACTTCCCTTGATCTTCTAGCCATGTTGGAGGTCACACTCAATGTGTAGGCCTGAAAGCTATCCCTCAGGCCAAGACTTAAGCCACGCCCCCTAGGCAGCAGGGCAGGGCCTGGGGCAATCCTGCACATCTTCCCCCCTCTGCCTTGGAACAAATTATACCACAAAAACTTCCACCATAATGGCAGTCATTAGTCCTGTGATTCTAGGATGTTGGCACAGACATTTGGGGGCAAATTTTAACATATAGCATCACATTGCAGACAGAATGCCTATCACAGCAACGTTGAATGTCCTTGATATTAAGTCCAATACACCTTGGAAATTAAAAGGTAACTTCATCAGGGACCAGAGATCCTAACTATTACCCATCTGGCTCCTTATCTCTCCCCAGGAAAATGGACCCTAGCTGCTGCCAGGGACATAGGACAATGACCACTCTGGCTACTTCATGCTGAAAAGCGGGTGTAGAAAGGCCAAGGACAGCAGCAGGGCACTCTCCAGGGGTTCATTTCTAGAGTTCCCTGATAGAAGGTAGAAGTCATCTGGTGTCTGACATACTCATTGGAGCTTGGAGGCTTCTCTTGCTGACTTTTGAGCATTAAGATGCTAAGGCCATTTTGCATCTAGGCAGGACAGGCAATATTAGATTCTCTAAAGCAATTACAGTATCCTAGAACATACTACAATAACAATAAGCACTTGTTATAGACTTATGTGAATCATATAGTAGCTTGCAAAGGATATGCACAACAATCCAGCAGTTATTAGCACTCTAGTAAGATTTTGCAGAATTTTATATACTTATGGCAAAGACAAGCGATTAAATGGTTCTAAGAGAACAAGCTATATAGACAAACATAGAAATCCTCCATACTTGAACAGATGAAGAAGACATGGACTCTGCATCAGAGCAATAAAGGTATCCCACACCTCCATGGGTCTAGCAAAAATCTTAAAGGGAGGCTGGCAAATAGTCCTTTAAGGCCCTGGCCAATGGAACAGACTGGGAAGTTATAGGCCAGCCAACTTTCCTGGATATTATAATCCTCAATATTAGTTTCTGTCTCTGTTCTAAAAGAGAATAGAGGTCATTATCTGAGCTAAGCTGGGCTCTGAGAGATCACTCCAACCATGGCCACTCAAACAGGAAAGGATACTAAAGCTAGAGTTAAGGAAAGAGAAAGCTGCTCTTCCGTGTCCAGAGGGAAAACTTTGTGTTTCCCTTTACCATGAAGACCACCCGGAGCTCCTGGGTTCTGACCTGGTGTGGCACCCAGAGTCTGCGGGGAATTTTGGGCTGCTTCAGTCCTGAGTGGGAGATTCAATGGGGAGTAGCTGCCCCAAAACTCTCAGCCTTCAGGGGCAGTCAAACCTCCATTGATCTCTATGGCAGCTGGGACACGGTCCTGGGTATCCTTCTTGATAGCCCTTGGCGAAGAAGTC
This sequence comes from Ochotona princeps, assembly GCF_030435755.1. Classification (NCBI taxonomy): domain Eukaryota; kingdom Metazoa; phylum Chordata; class Mammalia; order Lagomorpha; family Ochotonidae; genus Ochotona; species Ochotona princeps. Next base: position 24,520,091 of record NC_080836.1, read on the forward strand.
TGCAGCTGCGTCTGCAGCAAAAGCTCTTGGGAGGCCTCCGAGGGGCTACTGAGACTGGGATTACAAACCTCCTCTTGTTCTCCTGCTCTGCTAAAGGATCACTTCCTGGTCTGTAAGAGACCGTGTAACCACCTTTATGAGATAATAAGGATGCTCAAAGGTCCTACTGTAAGTCTCCACAGCTTTTCTTAATGTCCACATCAGTTAAGAATCTGTCACTTGGGCCCGGCGGCACAGCCTAGCAGCTTAAGTCCTCGCCTTGAATGCACCAGGATCCCATATGGGTGCCGGTTCTAATCAAGGCAGCTCCACTTCCCATCCAGCTCCCTGCTTGTGGCCTGGTAAAGCAGTTGAGGACGGCCCAATGCATTGGGACACTGCACCCGCGTGGGAGACCCGGAAGAGGTTACAGGTTCCCGGCATCGGATAGGTGCGCATCGGCCCGTTGCGGCTCACTTGGGGAGTGAATCATCGGATGGAAGATCTTCCTCTCTGTCTCTCCTCCTCTGTGTATATCTGGCTGTAATAAAATGAATAAATCTTAAAAAAAAAAAAAGGATCTGTCACTTATAAATCACTTGTTTCTCACAGAGTTAGGATCTAGCTGAGGATTTTTAAGACATTAAACATTTTAAGGTGGAAGATTTCTCTGTGGCCCTGATCTATTAGGGATTGGAATAATTCATGTGGCCAGGGACAGTTGCTGTGCTTGCTCTACCAATCCCCTAAGATCCTGGCCTCCTCCTCCATTGTCTCCTCGATGGTGATAGATCTTTCAGTATGAGGTCGTGAAGTTGTCTTGCTAGAGGGGTATCCTCCAGTGGATGGGGTCCAGGGCTTGACATTACAACATGTACCCACACAGGCTACTGCTCAGTTTCTGGGAAAACACAAACAAACCCTTTTCCCACAGTTAGCAAGGGGTCAGGACCTCTCCACTTTTGGGTGGCGGGGGTCCCTCCATCGAACCAGAGGCATCTGTTGGGTTTGCAAGCAGCCTCTAGTGATGCACAGCTGGTGATTCTCCAGAACGCAAAATATGAAGGAAATTTAGGGTGAATAAGGCCAAGTTAAGACGTTCACAAGGGGTAGATTATTCCCCCTTCTGCTTTTCAAGCATGTTCTTGAATTCTTGGTGTCTTTTTCTAACTATGTGCTTGCCTTGAGGATATTAAGCGGGGGCCTTAGATCTGAGCTACCAGGTTGCTTACTCATATAGGGAACAGTGTAAAGTGAAAACTGTCAACTAATAGCTTTAAAAAACATTTATCCCAAAGACCTATTGCATGTTATAAATGAGACAGGTGTACAAGTTAATAATAAATGTAAATATAAATGTATCAATGATATAACATATTTTGAAAACAGCCTATTAGTAATTTAAATTACACAAATCAAAGAGATCTGTGTTAACTAGTAATCTTATTGCTGGACAAAGTTAACAAGTTTTTTGGCAACGTTTTAAAATCATTTAGATACTTTAACAATCCCATCGGAAAGCTCTGGGAGTGGCTGCAGAATCCAGGCACTGCCACAGTCCCAAGGCAACCTACTCGTCGCCGATACGCAAACTATGTGCCCTGCATTTGCAGCTGAGGATGCAGGTAGCTGATGAGACAAACAGATGAACAAAACTCACCCGCTTTAAACTTAAATCACAACAGCTAGAACATCTTCCGACCAATAAACAGACAGTAACACATGAAAGCAATGTTAAGCATCTTCTACAAAAGACAAACCTTAAGGCACACATGTGCGCGTCTGCACACACACACACACACACACACACACACACACATTTGGAGACTTAAAAAAATTATTCTCAACCAAGCTTAGTAATAGTAATGTTCACCAGAAACCAATACGTGAAAAACCATCAATTCAACAGTCTTGAACCAAGATCATGAGAGAAAAGTCACCGCTATGAAATCCCTCCATCAATGCAAAAATCTGAATTTCAGTCTTCCCAGTAATATAGCTATCCTAGGAATACATAGTGAACAACCATATACAACTGTGGAGCTAAATCATTAAAAGCACGCAAATTAAAATTAAACGTTCACAACTCCATGAATGCATACAACATTTTGACATGACAGAATTTTACTCCATTTGGCAAAAACCTTAATATAATCCAATCAGCATGATCTACTGTCTCCACAAAAACGTAAGATAAATCCATTGGCATTCTTGAGGCCTTGTAAGAATACCTAGGGAAGCCCTAGAATTTGAAACTTTCAGATTCTTGGATGCTTTTTTTTTTTAAGGATGGCTAAAACATCTGAAACCAGATTCTTTGCTGTTGAAGTTAGCATAACACATTATAGATGAGACTGTTGTTGACATGCAAGCATCACTTGAATACCTTTAAAACAAATACAAAACCTTGCCCAATTAAAGACAGTGAGAAATTTGATAATCAGCTGAAAACACAAGAATTAATTTAATATATAAAAACACTTTGTAGACAATGAATAGCACATTTTAACTTACACCTTGAACTAATTCAATAGTGTGTTAAAGTTTAATTCTATGCCAAATTATTTATGATAGGATCCGGCGCCATGGCCTAGCAGTCCTCACCTTGAAAGCCCCGGGATCCCGTATGTGCACTGGTTCGTATCCCGGCAGCTCCACTTCCCATCCAGCTCCCTGCTTCTGGACTTGCAAAGCAGTCAAGGACAGCCCAAACCCTTAGGACCCATGTGGGAGACCTGGAAGAAGATCCTGGTTCCTGGCTTCAGATCGGCACAGCACCGGCCGTTGCGGCTCACTTGGGGAGTGAATCATCGGATGGAAGATCTTCCTCTCTGTCTCTCCTCCTCTCTGTATATCTGACTTTGTAATAAAAATAAATAAATCTTAAAAAAAAATTATTCACAATAAAATTTTATATTTTTGAAAATACTACAAATAAAACCTTAAGAGTTACAAGGGGCAAATATCTTCTTTGAGTTCTAAAGTTCCCAAAGTTGCCATGGACATGCAGATAAAGTCAGTCAGTTTTCTTTTTTTTTTTTTTTTAAGATTTTTATTTATTATTATTGGAAAGCCGGATATACAGATAGGAGGAGAACAGAGAGGAAGATTTTCCATCCGATGATTCACTCCCCAAGTGACCACAACGGCCGGTGCTGTGCCGATCCGAAGCCGGGAGCCAGGAACCTCTTCCAGGTCTCCCACGCGGGTGCAGGATCCCAAATCTTTGGGCCATCCTCGACTGCTTTCCCAGGCCACAAGCAGGGAGCTGGATGGGAAGTGGAGCTGCCAGGATTAGAACCGGCGCCCATATGGGATCCCGGGGCGTTCAAGGTGAGGATTTTTTAGCCGCTAGGCCACGCCGCCGGGCCCTGTTTTCTAAGTTTATTACAACAAAAAACCTTTCAAGGTAGAATTCACAAGCCCAGGGAACAAGTTCTATAAAATTGTTCCTTTTCCCTTGATTTTTTTCTTCTTTATCATTTTATAAAGATATTTAATAAGTGAGCGACCAAGTAACAAAATACTTAGGGTAATGTAATGGAAGTCTGGAAGAATCAAACGCTGTGGCAACAGAAGGCCGGGCTAACACAATCAGCATTCCAAGAACTGCCATCAGAGCAAAGCTTTCAGCCAAGCTTCCAATCGGTGGAGTCTCACCTTGCTCCCATTCAAATTCAAAACGTGCGGCTAGGCAAGGCACTTCGGATTCTGACACTCTGGAAATCCTCTGCCTCCTGGCCACATAGAAGCAAACAGTACCCGTGCTAGAAGCTGCACACAAACGCAAACATCCTCTAACGCAGAAACCAAACCACAGAGTATAAATCTCAAGAAAACAAATTGGGGTTGCCTGCCTCTAGGCAAAGTCTGAACCCACAAATCAGGGCGAAAAATCTCAGAGCCCACTGATTAGGGTGGAAACTCAGTGCCTACCTGGTCAAGGCGGAAAATCAGAGCCCACTGATAAGGCACAAAATCTCACCCACAAACCGAGGCTGGGCCCTCACGCAATCTTACCTGAGGTCCTGCAGTCGCGAGGTTTTGAACTTCTGATGTCTCTGTTCTAAAGTCCTGAGGTTTTGTGTCATGAAGTTCTGGGGTCCCTGTTCCCGGCGCCAGCTCTCCGGGGTTTGGACCTGCCAGCAGGTTCCGGGGTCACCGACGGTGAGGCCGACACTGGAGACAAGCTGCTGAGGACTGTCCGCTTTATTACGCACAGGTGACAGGCTTTAAAGGGTAAGGAAGGGGAGGGCAGGAGGGAACCTTCCGGCACAGCCCACTCCCACCAAAGACTGCAATTGGCTGTATGACACGTCTATCTCCCCAGATCTTCCGGTGATGTCAGAGGTCATGTTCCAAGTGTACTTCCCTTGACCTTCTAGCCATGTTGGAGGTCACACTCTATGAGCGGGCCTGAAGGCTGTGCCTCAGGCCAAGGGGAGGGTTAGGCTTAAGCCACGCCCCCTAGGCAGAGGGCGGGGCCTGGGGTGATCGCCCTCATCCAATTTTACTTGGTTTTTCTCTCTTGCTTTCTTTGCTAGCCTAGCTGAAAGTTTCTCATCTTCTTAAAAATGGATTTTCCTTTTTTAGCTTCAATTCCATTTATTTTGGCTGTGCTTTTTGTCATTGTCTGCATCCTGTTCATTGTTTAATAAGTGCTTGAGATGAATTGTTAGATCATTTGTTAAAAATACTTTGCGGGCCGGGCGCGATAGTATAGTGGCTAAAGTCCTCACCTTGAACAGGCCAGGATCCCATATGGGCGCCGGTTCTAATCCCGGCAGCTCCACTTCCCATCCAGCTCCCTGCTTGTGGCCTGGGAAAGCAGTGGAGGATGGCCCAAAGCTTTGGGACCCTGCACCCGCGTGGGAGACCTGGAAGAGGTTCCTGGCTCCCGGCAACGGATCAGCGCAGCACCAGCCATTGTGGTCACTTAGGGAAATGAATCATTAGATGGAAGATCCTCCTCTTTGTGTCTTCTCTGTTATCCACGTTTCAATAAAAATAAATAAATCTTGGGAAAAAAATGAGAACTTCGCCTTAAAAAAAAAAGGCTTCGCGTTTTTGTAACTACCTCACGTTATAAATGACCCTCTTAATACTGTTTTCACTACATCTACTGGATTTTGATATTTTTGTTTTTATTGTTATTTTTTAAAACAAAAGTTTGTTTTGTTCTAATTAATTCTTCAGTCACACATAGATCATATAGGTAGCATCATTCTTCTTCAAGAATGTTTTTTATTTTATTTTTCATTTCTTCAGTGACACATTGGTCACTCAATAGCATCCTATTTTTCTTCATATTGTTGTAAATTCTTTTATTGCTGTTCATATTGTTGATTTTTGTTTTATGGCTTTTCATTTAAGAAGATATATAGTAACTGTGTAATAGAGACTATCATCTCCAGGTGTGAAGACACAATGCAGTATGCATCTCTACTCTCAAATCAAAGATGGACTCCCAATGAACTGTTGAATGTTTCTTGACAATAAGATCTGATCTCTCTGCCATTGTCCATACCTACAATATTAGGAAACACTTTTATGACAGAATGATGGACATATGATTGCTTATGAAAAACTATACTACTATAATAATATGGAGGACATCCTGGGAGGGGGAGGAGGTTGAAGACGGGGAGGGGAAATGCAAGAGCCTATGGAACTGTATCATAAAACAATTAAATAGAAAAAGAAAATGAAAAAGACCAATAAAAAAAAAAGATGCAGAGCAGAGAATAGTGAAAGGAGCACTTCAGTACTACACTAGGGGTGGCTGACCTTCACACGAGGACCAGCTTTGCTACTTTTGAAAATCACAGCTTGTGGCCCGGAGCCATGGCCTAACAGGTAAAGTCCTCGCCTTGAATGCCCCGGGATCCCATATGGGCGCCGGTTCTAATCCCAGCAGCTCCACTTCCCATCCAGCTCCCTGTTTGTGCCTGGGAAAGCAGTCGAGGACGGCCCAATGCTTTGGGACCCTGCACCCGTGTGGGAGACCTGGAAAGAAGTCCCTGGCTCCTAGCTTTGGATTGGTGCAGCACCGGCCATTGCGCTCACTTGGGGAGTGAATCATCAGATGGAAGATCTTCCTCTCTGTCTCTTCTCCTCTCTGTATATCTGACTTTGTAATAAAGTAAATAAATCTTAAAAAAAAAAAGAAAGAAAATCACAGCTTGGTTTACTTTTTAAGGGTTTATTTATTTTGAAGGTCACAGTTACAGAGCCAGAGAGAGAGAGATTGGAAAGGAGAGAGAGAGAAAGGAGAGAGAAATTTTCCATCGGCTGGTTACTGCCAAATTGGTCACAACCACTGTGCCAGACGGAAGGCAGACGCCAGGGGCTTCTTTCAGGTTTTCCACTGGGATGGCAGAGGCCCAAACACGTGGGAGCTTCCACTGCTTTTCTCGGGCTTGGTACTGGGGAACTGGACAAAAAACTGAACAGCTGGTGCATAAAGTGGTGCCCATATGCAGTGTCAAAATCTCAGGCAGTGCCCTTTGCTCGCCGTGCCACAATGCTGGCTTGTATGAGTCACTTACGTTTGGAATACTTTTTCAACTGTAATTTGCCTGACATTAACTAGACTCAGAGTTGTCTCTCTGGCAGGAATGCCATCAAAGTACCTTCATATTTTTCCTATGACATCCAGTCAAATGGAATGCTGCCTGGAGCTCTTCAATTATTGATAACAATTAAACTCTCATTTATCTTTGTAATTCTTTGTCTTCACAATCAGATAACTTTGCTTTCCTTTGTAATTACAGATTTTTAAGAAGACGATTTGAAACTGTGTATCCCACTGTTCATCAAAATTTCAATTTACATTTTAATGTCTATGATCTCATGATTCCTGTTTTATTTACTGGATCAAAATCCATTTCTCTCATTTATTTGACCCTCAAATTGATGAATGTTTTCTTGAAACTATTGATTTATACCTGCTTTTGTATTCGTTTGTAATACTTCATCTTCCATAGAGAATTTTATTACTTAATGCTATTAGATTTCCTAGATTCATTTTGTGTGTTCAATTCTTAAGCAATGAATTTTGTGATTTCTGCATTTCTGTTGCTTCGGTGGAAAATTATACTTTAAATACGTACTACGTGAGCTCATCATGCTTGTATAAACTATTGTCACCAAGATTATAAGGAGTAGGGTTTAGAAATCTGCTTATGTGTCTGTGTGTGTACATGTTTTTGAACTGTTTAGAAGCTGAACAGGGTATCTGGCCTGTAATTTCTTCCAGGCCCATCAACTGTGAGAAAATTCTCCTGACTCTCCTTAGGTTCCAAAATTCCACACTAATGTGTCCGTCCAAGTGCCATTTAGTGTTGGGAAGAGTAGAGATTGTTTATGGAAGTGATCTGCTCTTTTGATAACAATTTTAAGTGTATATTTCTTTGAACACTTTCAATTGCTAGGATTACTATCTCTGTAACACTCTCAGTTATATTTGGATTTGAGTATAACTTGAAATTACATGATACTTGAAAGTCTTTGATAGCAAGGAGCAAGTCACACACACACACACACACACACACACACCTCAGGGGGGGTTCTGATCAACAAGCCCCTGCAACCACCAAGGGCATTGGGTGGCGACAGTGTTCCTCAGCACGAAACCACCAGAGACAGTGTGCTCAAGCACATTTGCTTATTTTAAAGCAAGCATAAACATACAAGACTAAAAAGGGGGAAGGTATGGGCCTGGTGCCGTAGCCTAGTGGGTAGTCTTCACCTTGCCTGCACCAGGATCTTGTATGGATACTAGTTCATATCTGGGCTGCTCCGCTTCCCTTCCAGCTTCCTACCTGTGGTTTTGGGAAAGCAGTTGTGGATGGCCCAAAGCCTTGGGATCCTGCGCTTGTGTCGGAGACTTGGAGGAGCCTCCTGGCTCCTGGCTCTGGATCGGCTCAGGTTGAGGTTTTGGTGAGCCAAGACTATTGTCAGGGACTTCCCCCAGAGACACGGTATGATAGGTGCCTATGATGTCCCACATAGGCAGGACACGCAGTTAGAGATCCAGGGGCTATCTCTGCCCCCCCACACACACACACTTACAAACTCACACAAACTTACACACACATTTCAGTTGACCCTAAGTACATGGTAAGCAAATTTCTTTTTTTTAAGATTTACTTATTTTTATTGGAAAGGCGGATGTATAGAGAGGAGGTGAGACAGAGAGGAAGATCTTCCATCCGATGGTTCACTCCCCAAGTGAGTGCAACAACTGGAGCTGAGCCAATCAGAAACCAGGAGCCAGGAGCTCTTCTGGGTCTCCCATGCAGGTGCAGGGTCCTAAGGCTTTGGGCCATCCTCAACTGCTTTCCAAGGCCTCAGGTAGGGAGCTGGATGGGAAGCAGGGCCTCCAGGATTAGAACCGGTGCCCATATAGGATCCTGGCACGTGCAAGACGAGGACCTTAACCACTACGCTATTGCGTCGGGCCCTCACATTAAGCTAATTGTAAAGAAAAGATACTCTAGTTGTAAGTTAAATGAAGCAGAATAACTATATAAAAAATGACAGCTACTGAAAAATAAACAAACAAACACATAAACAAAACCTATACAAGAGAGAATGAATGAAGTGACCAAACTGAAAATAATCTGTCTTTAGAAAATACTCTCACACCATGCAGGATATTGCAGATAACACATAAGGCACCTGTATACTTTGTCAAAGCGAGGTCCTTACAGCTTTTCCCCAACTCTCAGCCATGGGCTGTCTCTCACTGCTCAGCCCTGAACACCACAGCTTCTCCTCTATCCTAGGCTCAACTGCTCCATCCCCAACCCAGCACGGCGCCCCATGGCCATTTCTCCATTTGGCAGAGCATATTACCAGGACATTGACTTCAGATTTCTTGCTCAACCTGAAAATATTGAGATGTAAACAAATATTCTATGTGAATTATTTCTTTAAAAAAAAAATTACCTAATACAGTAACTAACGAGCATGTACTGACACAAGAAGATTACTTTTATCAGTTTATATATAAGATCCTATAAACAGTTTACATATACCTTTACAGTATATTTACTGTCCCAACCTGCAGGACACGATGCTCATACCCTGAGGGTGGACTGGGAATGCCGGGCTGCTAGCCCCGGGAGGCTGGCCCAAGAAACACATGGACACTCGTACTTGGTGGAAAAGAGTGCCTCTCTCTTTATTTTTTCTCCTCATATATATACCTTCTTCTCTAGGGGAGGGGGAGAAAGGGAGGGATTTCCTGGGAGTAATTATCTTCATTGAAGCAGGGAAGGAACTAATCAGCTATATTGAAACAGGGGAGGAACTAATTATTTGAACAGGAACAAGGGTGGAGGTTGTATTCTGCTTGCTCTACAGAGGATATTTTGGCCTAATATCCTGCTTGCTGTAGCCCTGCTTGCAGGCTTTTGCAATGCAACAGGCTGTCAGGTAGGCCAAGTCTAAGGCCCATAAGTCTGTGGCTCCTAACAATTTACCTTTTTTTAAAAAGGTTTATTTATTTTTATTGGAAAGGCAGATATCCAGAAAGGAGGAGAGACAGAGAGGAAGATCTTCCATCCGATGATTCACTCCCCAAGTGAGCCGTAACGGCCAGTGCTGTGCCGATCTGAAGCCAGGGACCTGGAACTTCTTCCGGGTCTCCCATGCGGGTGCAGGGTCCCAAAGCTTTGGGCCATCCTCAACTGCTTTCCCGGGCCACAAGCAGGGAGCTGGATGGGAAGTGGAGCTGCCAGCATTAGAACCGGCGCTCATATGGGTTCCCGGTGTGTTCAAGGCGAGGACTTCAGCTGCTAGGCTGCGTTGCCGGGCCCGTATATTTACCTTTTTTTTTTTTTTTTTTTAATAAAGATTTACTTATTTAACTTGAAATTCAGAGTTACAGAGACAGAGAGAGAGAGACCTTCCACCAGCTTGTTCACTCCCCAAAGGATCACAATGACCAGAACTGAGCTGATCCAAAGCCAGGAGTGAGGAGCTTCTTCCAGCTCTTTCAACTGAGTGTAGGGGCCCAAGGGCCGGAGCCATTCTCTGCTTTCTCAAGCTAGAAGCAAGAATCTGGGTTGAAACTGGAGCATCCAGACCTAAACTGGCATCCATAGGCAATACCAACACCGCAGGCTGCGGATTAGCTTGCCTGCCATAGTGCTGGCCCTGATCAGTTTGCCTTTAAACACGCCCCCTCCTCAATGGCAAGGGCAGTGCAATTGTCAGAGAGTACCCTAACTACCTTTAGATTCTCTTGTTCTGGTAGCACTTCATCTTGGTTTGCTGTGCTGTGTGGGGTAAGCTCATAAGGCATGTGCGTAAACCAAACGACAGCACAAGTGTCCAGCAAAATGCATTGCATGTAATACCTTACACCTGTTTCTTCTTTGGCATGTGCTAAGCACTTGTATCCTAAGCATTAGTAGCCCGGCAACTTGAAAAGCTTGTATTTTGATGGGTGTCACATTCCATTATAACTTTTCATGCTGCAAGTTTTAAAATACAAAGTAACGGCCCCTATGGAAATCTTGGCCAGATGCAAAGTGTAAAATCTTTATTCTAGTCTGCAATCTTCTCATTCACTGTTCTTTCTCGTTCCTTGAGCAAATAGCAGCATCTGCTTTCCATTCAGCAGGACCTAATACTACAACCATAGTTTTAGCAATTTGAAGAAATAACTCCACTCGTGTCTCTGAAACAGAATAGATAGTTTAAATCCCTCATTCTTCCCACTGGAGAAAATTCACATGAGACATTCAGGTAAATATCAGTCATTTAAAGTCGTTTCTTTCTTCTACACAAGGACATGATTATTTAACCGTTAGCTTAGAACAGGAGTGAGACATTTGATCAGTTTTTGAGGGGAAAAGTGTCTCCTTTAATTCATGGCCACCCTCAGTTAAAGCATACACAGAAACCATCTCAACTCCATCTATTGCATCATTGTTGTCCAAGCCAGTCAGTTACAGCTCATGATATGTTCTAATGAAGAAAAAGATAAAAAAAAATCATTGCCAGATACCTCTTACCTCTCAGAATGCGAAAGACAAATGACACCATGAGTATTTGAAGTCTATGCCAAGCCATATTGCTAAAACTATTAACTATCCTATTTAACTTTTTGGAAGAGCAAAGCCATGGAATATGAGGAACTTGTTCCTCTGACTCTCAGGTATCCAAAATTTATCTGGATTTTCTGTTTTACATCAATATAACATTGGTAAGGAAAAAGAGCATAATAGTCTATTTCCATCATCATAAATGAAAATTCAATTATATATGTCCTTTTATTCTTTCTCCAGATGATGACATTTTTAACTGGTTTGGAGAATGAGGAATAGACCTTGTATGATATTTGACATACAACTCTCAATCAATTGGTCAGTTGGTAACCCTGAGTGTTAGGCTTGGGAAACACGGAGTCCAGACGTAATTATATGTCATTCAAAGCCTTTCTTTCCCTGGATAATAAGTAATATCCCTTGCAGGAAGGATAACTCAATGACTGAAGAGGAAAATTCCAACAGATAAGTTATGAAACTTATTGCACACATAAAGTATCCAATAGCAAATCTCCCTCCTTGGTTGCACTTGTGAATAGATTTATGCTCATTCTCAAAGCTACTTCAATAAAAAAAAAAAAAAAGTAACCAAAAGAACTAGAAATGTAACAGAATCTTCAAGCCGAATACGCCACAGATAAGGACAAGATTGGGTCTGGTTCTGATCCTAAAACATCCTTGAAACAATCCTAAAACAATCCTAAAACATCTTGAAGATAGATTCCTGTCTTTCAACAAACAGTCTTCTCCAATCCATAAAATCTACAACAAAGGGGTAGTGGTAATTTTATTTTCTACTTCTGTAAGATGAAAATGTTAAGCTTTACACTTAAGTGACATCTTGAGTGAGCCAACATCGATTTTTGCTCACCCTATCTCTAACTATAATTTCCTGTATCAGATTCTTTCCTTGTTGTGGTTGATGCTTTTCTCACCAGCATGTAGTCTCACTGGGGAGACAATGTCAAACAAGAAGAAAAATACATATAATTCTGTATTTTTAAGTTGAAAAAAGGAAAGAGAATTTAAAAAAGGGGGGGTCTGCTTTGGGTCAGGGTAGGATCTGAACGTATTGGTGACAAAAAGCTCATTTATCGTTCCGTTTTCTCTGAATTCTAATTGACTTGACAGACCCTCTCTTCAGCTAATGATTCCCAAAGTTTCATTTCTCTTTATTTCTTTCTTGGTATTGTTGCCTGCTTCTATATCAAACTCAGCATGTTTAAAACATCTTACAGCTTCTTTTTTTTTTTTTTAAGATTTATTTATTTTTATTGGAAAGGCAGATATACAGAAAGGAGGAGAGACAGAGAGGAAGATCTTCCTTCCAATGGTTCACTCCCCAAGTGGCCGCAATGGCTGGAGCTGAGCCAAACCGATGCCAGGAACCAGAAATCTCTTTCGGGTCTCCCACGCGGGTGCAGGGTCCCAAGGTTTTGGGCCATCCTCGACTGCTTTCCCAGGCCACAAGCAGGGAGCCGGGATGGGAAGTAGGCTGCCGGGACTAGAACCAGCGCCCATATGGGATCCCGGTGCATTCAAGGAGAGGACTTTAACCACTATGCTATAACGCCGGGCCCCAAAATCTTACAACTTCTTGAGAAGCTTTCTTATTTACTCAGAGACAGACATACTTAGAGGAGAGAGAAATATCTTCCATCTGCTGCTTCACCTAACCCCACCCCGACCCCACCCAGATGACCACAACAGATGTATATGGGTCAAAGCCTGGATCTCCTTCCAGGTCTCCAACGTGGGTGCAGGGTCCCAACGATTAACCCATGCTCTATTGCTTTCCCAGACACATTAGAAGGGAGCTTGATCATATGTGGAGCAGTTAGGACTCAAACTGGTACCCTCATGGCACAGCAGTGCCAAAACCAGAGGCTGAATCTAACATGCACACTACCAGTTCCAAAAGTCTTAATACTATTACAGTGGAAGCCAAAATTAATTTAACTTTTAAAAGATTTATGCATTTATAGAAAGACAGACATTAAACTTCCATCTGCTGGTTCATCCCCCAAGCGGCCCAAACAGGCAAAACATGGCCAAGTCAGGGGAAACTCCATCCAGGTCCCCAGTGTGGTGGGAGGGGCTGAGATACTAGTGCCATCCTCCACTGTCTTCCCAGGTACATCACTAGGTGTGGCTGGGAAGCATGGCCGCACTGGGACTAGAGCCGTTGTTCTGATATGAGATGTCTGCATCACTGGCAGACTTAATATTGTGTCCTCAGCATTAATTTTCAACAGAAGTTTTGGAAGAGACAAGGATGTAAATCATGGGGCTCTACAAATTTTTTCCTCTCGATCCCATTTTGACACAACAGCAATCTCAATATTGTTTTGGAAAGCCAAAATCTTGATTTTTTTTCTTATCATTCCAATTATTTGGGGTGAACGTTATTGCTACACACTGCAATATATCTCTCGGCTTCTAACACTCCCAGGTCTGTTCATCTTAAATATTCTGCTGAGTAAATCTTTAAACATCGTTCTGACTGTATTCCTCCCTGCTCCAATTTTTCAGAAGCTATCCCATATCAACTAACACTGACATCCAAGATCATCTATGAGCTACCTATCACCATGTATTAATATTTAATTCCACAACTCCTCTGTGATATAACAACATCGGATTCTTGTAGTTTATATGTGCTCTCGAAGCTTCTTGCCTGCTTGATGCTTATTCTGCCTCTTCTCCCCAAAGAACATGCCCTACTTTTTACTTTTTCTGCTTTCTTTAGCCATTTTCTACCACTATTTTCGACTTTGTATCTCTAGAAAGGAATTCCAATGCTTGATTAATATCGCTTCTCTGTTAAAATCTCTTACGCTGTCATCATTCTTCATACACTGATGCCAAGTTTGCAGTTTTAACACTCTCCTTTCTTAATGTTTGGCACTCCAATACTCATTTGTGTATTCCAGAGTGCATGTGTTGATCCTCAGCTTGGCATCAAAACCCCCTAAGAAAGTTTTAAGAATGCATGCCGCACCTCTATCAATGGCAGCATCCAAAAAGTAACAAATCACAAATTTACCTCTAGGTAGAGAAATCTTAGATTGACAGCGTTAATTGGACATCATCCTGATGTGGTGAAACTTGTGAACTGTTTTTCTCCCGGAACAGAATTCATGACCAGGTGCTTTACACTTCAGAATGGCATCAATGCAAATGCTGGAACTAAGCCAGGCGATCAGCTAAGCAAGACCGTTAATGTAACCTTGCTAGTCTCTCTTTGCAAGACTGAACTTCTTTGACAAATTAGTGTACTGAAACATGTCACTTCAGGGCGGGGGTGGGGGGAGGGCATCGGCTAGCAGCAGACCAATACTCTTGCTGCAACACTGGCATCCCAAATGGGCGTTGTTTTAGGGCCCAGGTGCTCCACTTGTGATTCAGCTCTCTGCTTACAGCCTGGGACAGAATCTTGGGCTAGCTCAAGTACTTTGGCCCCTGCATGCACATGGCAAACCCAGAAGCTCCTGTGTCACAGTTTCGGATGATCTCAGTACTGGCCATTGAAGCCATTTGGAGAGTGAACCAGGAAGACATTTCTCTGTGTCTCTCCTTCTCTGTAAAATATGCATTTAAGTGCTCGCTTCGGCAGCACATATACTAAAATTGGAACGATACAGAGAAGATTAGCATGGCCCCTGCGCAAGGATGACACGCAAATTCGTGAAGCGTTCCATATTTTTGGGAACTAAGCTTCAATGCCCATTGACAGGTACTGGAGCCATATGGGAAGCGGGACAGACTGGACTAGTCTGCTATGTATACTTGCAGACCAGGGTGAGGGGCGGGCCTGGTGGCGGTTATTGTGGGTCGCCCCGACTGGGCTGCAGACCCCACTGGTTGATGAAAGAGTCGAGTGCATGCTGGGCAGAACCAGGCTGGACTGCAACACCCTTGGCTCCAGTGCAAGTCGGGACTGAGAACGGAGCCAGCCCAGTGATTGCAACCACCAACTGATTGTGGCGACGGACTGTGCTGGAACCGGTGCTAGCTGGAACATGCGGGAATCTGATCTGGGAATACCTCTAAGTCTCTTTGGTGATCTCCCCAATCGAACTGCTGGACTCAGAGCCCTGGCTAGGAGAGGACGGAGGACGGAACAGGTCAATCAATCACCTCAGCTAAACGTTGGGCAGCGAAATACTGGGCAAACGAAGACTCAATGATGGACTGTGACAATCAGTGGCTTCTTCAATGACCTAATCGAGCTGGGAGGGATATGACTGGCAGCGATCCATAACTGGAAGACTATTAAGACCACCTGAGCAAGTATCTCAGCATGCCCCACATCTGGGACCTTGGGCGGGTGGGAGACTAGGTGGGGATTCTCCCTCAATATCCCCCTTCACCTCAGATACATAAATAATATAATAAAAATCTATATTTAAAAAATCAATAAATAAATCTTTAAAATAAAAAAGAGTAACACAACCAAAAAAAAAAAAAAACAGACACCTCATAATAAATGTAAGTAATTAAAAAAATCAAAAAAATATGCATTTAAAATAAAAATAACCCATTAAAAAGGATATTCTTCATCCTAATATTTTTCATAATAAGTAGATAGGAATTTCTAAGTGCTGTAATTAGCACAAAAAGGATAAAAAAAACTGCTGCTGTTGATGCTTCTCTGTTAGGGAGAGCTTGCTGGATTTAGGGAGCACTCTTACTGATGTCAGAGCATTTCATCAGTTGGAAAAATTGGGTAAAATCTGTCTTAATTCTTCTAGGAAGAGGTGGCATAATTCAACTATCCCAGCTCCTTAGACCATCTGTCTTCCACAGACTGGATGTTCTGACTAGAAAGGTAGGGTGCAACATGCAATAGTTTTAAACACCACTGTAGTTGGCTTTCATACAATGTTTTATGAAATCATGGCTATTCCTTAGATTTTAATGCACCATATAAAAATTATCTTGGCAAGAACTACAGAACAGAGACTCTGCATCAAGCCCTTTCAATCCATTTCTAAAACTGATGATCTGTCTAGTTTGTCTCACATAGTATATGGGAGAAAAAAGAAACAAAAAGAAAATTATTTTCTTTTATAATAATTACCCAGAGGGAGTTGGCAACATGGTGCAGTGAATGAAGCAACCATTTATCAGATCACCCCTTCAAGCCCCAGATGCTCTGCTTCTAATTCAGCTCCCTGCTCATGTGTTTGAAAAGGCAGTTGAAGAGGCCCCACAGGCTTGGACTCCTGTCGCTGGACCCAAATAGAGTTTCTTTTTCTTTCTTTTTTTTTTTTTAAGATTTATTTATTTTTATTGTAAAGGCATATATCCAGAAAGGAGGAAAGACAGAGAGGACGATCTTCCGTTCGATGGTTCACTCCTCAAGCAGCCACAACAGCCGGAGCTGAACCAATCCAAAGCCAGGAGCCAGGAGCTTCTTCTGGGTCTCCCACGCAGGTGCAGGGTCCTAAGGCTTTGGGCCATCCTCAACTGCTTTCCCAGGCCACAAGCAGGGCGCTGGATGGGAAGTGGTGCTGCTGGGGTTAGAACCAGCGACCATATGGGATCCTGGCGCGTGCAAGACGAGGACTTTAACCACTACGCTGTTGCTCCAGGCCCCCAGATAGAGTTTCAAGCACCTGTTTGAGCGACCAGTCAGCTCTCATGAAAATGAGAGACTGGCTCAGGCCTGCTTTCATTTCATCTCGTTAGTGTATCTACATTAAAAAGATAATCCTGGTCCTATTCCCCGAGTGGCTCAGTTTTTACCTCATTAGCACACATAGCAGCTGATGCAACAGGGACAAAAGCCTGAGAACCATTTTGACCTCTCCCTTCCGTAAGGGCAAGCGGGCCTTGCATTTCTCTGCCATGCAAATATAGTTCCATCCTGGCTTGTCCAGCCCTGTCCCTTCTGGCCTTTAGGACACACTGCTGTCTGAAGAATCCAGCCATCAGCCTTGTTGCTCTCCACTCTTCCCAAGCCTTCTACCCTTGCATCTTGGCAGCAGCTTTAGCTCATACACCCCAAACCAGTTGCTACCACTTTGTGCTATATAAACCACTCGTCTATAACTGCTGTGTGTTCACTTGCAATTCTGTGGAATTCAGTGGAAAGAAAAATGTACAACAGGATTGCTGTGTGAGAAATGGCTTTTTAGTTCCTGTTCCAGATCCTTGCCTTCTCCCTAGAGATGCCTTGTAAGTACAGATACTTATACCATGAACAAAGAGGTAGCTTATTTAAAAGGTCAGAAACAGAACATACAAGCAAGTGAACACACACACACACACACACACACACACACACACACACACACGAGGGGAAAGCTAGAAAGAGAAACAGATATGAAAGAGAAATGGAGAGAAGGCAACTCAACACTACTTCCCATCCAGCTCTTTGATAAAGGAAGTGAACTTCTCCAGTTTACATAAGATCAAAAAGGGAGTGACTACATGGTATCTCCTACCCCAAGGCCCTGGGGAAGGTGCACCCGAGGAGGGGGGTTTATAGCACCAACAAGCAGATCGAATTAGGTAGGGTGTGACTTCCAGCATGTGACCTTTAGGTAGCTCACTGCCTTATCCTATTTCAAGATGATTGCAACTTTCTGGGTTGCTACACACAAACTGAAGTCCAATGTAAACAGTAAAACAAAATGTAAATATAACCAATTAAAAACCTGCTTCTAAGATCACAGTGAAATAAGATAAAGACTTAGCTGCAAATAATCAGGTGATTATTTAGCTTTTGCCATCAGCCCTGAAAACCTGCTTCTTATACCACTAATGGGGGGCTTGCAGTTGTGAGCGCTGCAAGATGTATAAATCTTTTGAAGTTTAAATAAACTCTGTTAAACTTCTTGTGTCTGAGATTTCCTTTTAATACTCTGTATTATACTGTATAAACTCAAAATCTATCTTACCTATTTCCTAGAATACTATCTCCAAGTAGGAAAATTAACCTTCATCCAAACTCTTTTTCCAGTTACCTGCTAGTTTTACTATCTAAATATAGTCCAAACATAGCCATTTTCCCAGAATCCTCAAGAGTTGCCTGCTGCCATGGCTAATGTTGAAATGATAATCCTTTGACAGCCCTTCTGTTAGTTATTTAGACTTTACATTATGAGGCAGCCATTCAGGTGGAATGAGATTCTGAATGAGATCAGCCACTTTGAACTCACTAGGCATTTCCTCAGAGATCCCCTCACCTTAGCAATATATCCACTCCTAGGAAGAAAGGAATATAAAACTTGCCACACAGTAAGTAAGCAAATAGAATCAGCATGCCAGAAAAGAAAAGGTTAAACTCAAAGACAAAAGAAGTTCAAAAAAGAAGCAAGCTAATTAGTCTAATTAGCATTTCAATGGTACCTGGACAGTCTTCTGGAGAGGGTGGGGGCATATTCCACCAAGTGTCATTGGAAATGAACACTCCGGCACTTTTGACAGCTACGGAAGGTAGTAATTTTACTTAATTTGTTTTTTAGGTTCACTCATGTAAAAGAACTAACAGTCTCCTCACTCTTGGCAGAACATGACTGTGATGGCAGCTCTTTATTCAGCGCACTGGCAACATCAGTGAATGCCTCCAGCTGAGAGTGAGAACGTTGTTTTTCTACATATTATGTGCTAATCCGTATTGTTTATCTACCCCAACCTCAGATAGTTCAATTTTAATAAAACGTTTTAAGAAGTACTCAAATAATATAATCATCTAAGTAACCATCTCAAAAGGATATACATGCAAATAAATCTATTAATTCAACAATCCCATCATTTGATAAGTTGCAGTAATCATGCCAGTGAGTACTCACTGGGGTAAATATTAAAAACAGCAGGATTGAAACATATAAACTTTTAGAGCTACACCATTGTGTGCATGGAGCTGTTTGGGCATGAAAACAACAAATTATGTATTCCTTCTGTGATACTTTGTTTCTCTTCCCCAAATATCTACCCTCTTTACTTGGAATACTTTAAAAATCAAAGACTTGGTTAATTAAGTTGTTACGCAGTAGAGCCAGGGAATTGAATTCCATTCCCATTGTGTCATAAGAACTCAAATACTATAAATCACATCTGTACAAGTGTTACGAGAGATGGCTAGATCAGAGGTCCTTGTTTTCCCGCAAGAAAAAAGATTTCTGACATGTGACACAGTTAGTACCAGTAAGAATGCTGGTCAGTTTTAATGATGAGGGCCCACCTGACAGACCAGGGAGCCACCTCCCTCAAGAACTCAGAGCCTAGGCCTGTCATTTCTCTTCTCCCCCCCTGCACACCCCCTCTTTTTTTCCCTCTGAAATATTGCTGGGTGGAGGGTTTTTTGGATGTAACATTTCTGAAATTCTTCCCGACTTTAAAAAAAAAGTAGTTGTTTTTATTTGAAAGGCAGATTTAGGCCCAGCATGATGGCTCAGTGTCTAAATCCTTACCTTGCAGGTGCCAGGATCCCATTTGGGTGCAAATTTTCGCTGTTCCACTTCCCATGTGGCAGAAAGATGGCCCAAAGCCTTGAGACCCTGTACCCATGTGGGAGGTTTAGAGGAAGCTCCTAGCTTCAGATAAGGTCAGCTCTGGGCGATGCTGCCGCTTGGAGAATGAAGCAGGGGACAGAGGATCTTTTTTTCCTTTTTTCCTTCTCTCTGTAAAATCTGCCTTTCCAATAGAAATAAGTAAATTTTTAAAAAGGAGATTTTACAGAGAGAAGGAGAGACAGAGAGAGGCAGAAAGCTCTTACATCTAACAGTTTATTCCAAAAATGGTTGCAGCAGCCCGCCCTGAACTGATTTGAAGCCAGGAGTCCCTTCACGGTCTGTTATGCAGGTTGAGGGTCCCCAGGACTCAAGCTATCTTCCACTGCTTTCCCAGGCCACAAGCAGGAAGCTAAATGGAGGCAGAGCAGCTAGAACAAGAACCGGTGCCCACACGGAATGCTGGTGCTTGCAGGAAGAGGATTAGCCAGTTGAGCTATCATGCTGGCTTCCCTCTGAGGACTTTTAATTAACAGTGGTATTGGATCCACTAGTCCTATGCATTAGGACTGGAAAGACCCCTCTAAGCTACCCCTAGAGGAGATCTTGGACCATCCAGCTAGTTTATTGGATTCCGACAGGACTTTAACTTTCCAAATGGTGTTCTGCCTCCTGGGAATGTTTCTATACTTTTCCCTCATTCAGCCACAAGAAATTCCCAATTTCATTCTTTGGCTCCTCTCTCTCTGACACACAACACCAGTGTTTACCTTCCAACTCAACTTAATAATCCAGAGATGAATTTTCTATAAACATTTTTATATTATTTTTGAATAAGCAGTCAATGCATTCTCATATTTTGAACTATTGCAAAGATTTTTTTTTCCCCTTGATTTGGGGAATTTTAAAAGATCAGAATGAAGAACTTGAGTCACAGGACACAACAATTACAGAATGAATTCATAGTTTTGTCTCCTCATTCTGAGGCTTTTTTTTTTAAAGGAAGTAGAACACAGTATGGCAAAAGGATTAGTAATGACATAACACTACTGAAGTCCACACTAAACTTTTATTGAAAGTTATAAATCAGTATAAATGTTTTGCTTAGGAATTCTGCATATCAATGTGGTTTAAAACTAAATATTTTTGTGTTTAAAAACTAGAAGATGAAGAAAAGGGATGAAAACTGAAGCACTGGGGTTATGCATGATTCGAAGGTGTCTACTCATGGTTGAAAGAAGAAAAACGATGTTTCAGATCTGATAAAGTCTGCAACACCCTCCTTAGGTCCTGAATGTTTGTGATGCTATTACTTCTATCAGTAATCATTCAGTAAAACTTTGACTGGGCATCTAGTATGGTATGTGATGTTGTAGGGCATAGGACAACACAAAATGCCCTTAGAAAGCAGAAATGCACTTTGTGCTACAAGCACGGATCCCTGTCATGGCACACAGCTGCTACACATACTGCTAGGGAGTACAAAGCCCACCACATGCACATACGTATTCAATTACTCAAATCAGGATGTAATAATCAGTAGCATTAGGCTCAATCTCCTGTATTCTTTACTGCCTCATACTGTTCCTACAGAACAACTATTGCTGATTTAATATTTTGCGTTATATGCTTGTTATCTTTTAATAGTGTGCACCATGGCCCCTATAACTTAATTGCTTGGGATCAAATTCAAGCTAAACTCCCTGGTACTGGTGGATTGTTAGCTAAGATACTTACTTACTAGTTATCCTATGTGTTAAACACGTCAATGAGGATCAAACACTTGGTCAATTCAAGTGCTTTCAAATTTTATTGTATTTATACAAAATACCTTCAGAAAGTGATGCAAGTGTTTCCACGTTCATATCAGCAAAGCTATAGATCATTGTTAGATCTTACATGATGTTTGTGCAGTGAGCTCTTGTACACAGCTGTTACATTTGTTTTAAAATTTGACTTGATGTATTTATTTTTTTAAAGGATTTATTTATTTTTATTACAAAGTCAGATATACAGAGAGGAGGAGAGACAGAGAGAAGAGCTTCTGTCCGATGATTTACTCCCCAAGTGAACACAATGGCCTGTGCTGCGTCAGTCTGAAGCCAGGAACCAGGAACCAGGAACCTCCTCCAGGTCTCCCACACAGGTGCAGGGTCCCAAGGCTTTGGGCTGTCCTTGACTGCTTTCCCAGGCCACAAGCAGGGAGCTGGATGAGAAGTGGAGCTGCTGGGATTAGAACCGGCACCCATATGGGATCCTGGAGCATTCAAGGAAAGGACTTTAGCCACTAGGCCTTGGCGCTGGACCCAGATATATTTATTTTTGCAATGAGTTTGTCAATACATGTGGGCAATCGCCCCAGGTCCCTGCCCCATGCCTTGCAGGCCTGGCCTAAAGTTCACTCCTCCATGGCCTGAGGCACAGCCATCGTAGCTACGCAGTGTGATCTCCAACGGGGCTAGAAGATCCAGGGGAGTACCTGTGCAGCAGAACCTCTGCCACCGCCAGAAGATCCAGGGAAATAGACGTGCCATACAGCCAATTGCAGTGTCTTTGGTGGGCGTGGGCTCTGCCGGAAGGCTCCCTCCTGCCCGCCCCTTCCTTATCCTTTAAAAGCTGGAACCTGTGGGTAATAAAGCAGACATTCCTCACCAGCTCGTCCCCGGTGTTTCTTGTGGCCAAAGAGCACCATGGCCTCAACCTCGGTGACTCGAGGGCCTGCTGGCAGGCCTAAACCCTGAGAACTGGCACCTGAATAGGGACAACAGAACTTCAAGACGTTAGACATCAGGTAAGATTGGGTGAGGCTGCCGCCCCGGTCTGTGGGCTCCAGATTTTCGCCTGGTTTGGGGCTCTCGCCCTGGCGTGTGGGCTCAGAACGCGCAAGGTGTCTGCAGGCCCTGTTTGTGGGCTTTGGTTTAGCCCGGTGGTGGGCACCCCCAGTTTGTGCTCTGAGATTTTCACCCTTTGGTCTCTGTGTGAGAGGATACGTGTCTTTTGCGGAGCTCCTAGTTCTGGTGCTGTTAGCTTGCGGTCAGAGGCACAGGATTTCTCAAGTGTAGACTCAAGCCGCCCATTTTGAATTTGAAAGGGAGGAAGGGGAGACCCCACCCACTGAAAGCTTGGCTGAAAGCTTTGCTCAGGTGGCAGTTCTTGGGATGATGATTGTTAGCCCGGCCTTCTATTGCCAACAGCTGGCCGCTCTTGAGCCCTCGAGACCTCCATTGCCTGACCCTAAATTTGCTGTTGCCTTGTCACTCACTTTTTGAATCTTTATAAAAAGAAAAAAAAAAAAGAAAAAAACTAATTGGTAGAATTTGTTCTCTAGGCTCGTAAGTTCTAACTTGGAAGGTCTTTTGTTGTGATTAATGTCTAACAAGCTGACTACATCTGCATGTCCGTGGGAACCTAGGGAACTTGGAATTCAAAGAAGATGCTAGGTTCTTGTAAATCTTGAAGTTTCATTTGTGACATTTTCAAAAATGTGAAATTTTATCGTAAATAACTTGGCACAGAATTAAACTATTAAATTATTTCAAGGTATAAGTGAAATTAATGTGCTATTGTCTGCAAAGTATCTTCATATTCTTGTGCTTTAGACCATCATTCATCAAATTTCTCGCTGCTTTTAGCTGGTAAGTGTTTTGTATTTGTTCTAAAGGCATTTGAGTGATTTTATGTTAATAACAGAGTCGAATCTAAAATGTGTTATAACAACAAAATATTTTGTTTCAGATATTTTTAGCCATCCTTGAAAAAGCATCCAAGAATTCAAAGGTTTTGAATTTTGGGGTTTCCTTCTTATGAGGAATATAAGCAGAGAAAGATAATTTTCAGAAACACAATTATTCTCTTGAAATCTGAGAATCTTTCCGAGGACGAATGAGGAACTAGGGACTTCTAGATCTTGGCACATGGTCACACATTGAAGAAGTTACTCTGGAGACAGAAAATACAACTGAAAGGACCTGAGAGAGTGAGTGAGGTTAGGGAAGTGAAAGAGACTGACCACCTACGGATAGACTCTTGCCTGTATTTATCCAGGGGACCTGTATAATGGAGACTAGCATACTGAGAAATGAAAATACATTACAGCATACATCTCTGCTCCTGAATAAAAGATGAACTCCCAATAAAACTGTTAAGAGTATCTTGACAGTACAATGCTGGCTTTTCTACCATTGTCTATTCTATAATATTGTTATGAGGTGCAGGCAGTGATACCCAGCACCCATTGACATTGGGCAAATGAAATGTGGCTGTGTCCCCTACCTTCTCCTGAAAGTGGGTCCTGACAGCAATGGAATGTTAACTCCATCCTCAGCCACTCCCCCCCACCACCTAGGCATTTGCTCCTGTTCACCTGTGACTCACCTATCAACTGAGAGGGGACAGTATTGCATTGTTGTGTAACCACTCCCCTCACAAGCCCCTTTAAAGGGCCCATGAAGCAGGTGTGGGCTCGCTCTCTCTTTCTGGTCAGGTGCTTCCGTTACTCTGGCACCTCTGCTCTTGGCTGACCCAGGACAGGTAATCCCCTGAGCATGGTCCCTGTGTAGTGCTTAGATTGGACAATGGATGTAGTAATGTTGTTTTTGGTTTGTGTGCTATCAGGAGTTCCAGGAGAGGTGAGGCCTAGCATTGATGGAATGTGGGCAGAGAAGCCAGGGAAAGGTGAATGTCTGCAGCTTTGTGTGTCCAGGTTATTCATTGCATGTCTCTTAGGATAGCTTATGTTGTTGGGGAAACTGGGACATGGGTCTTCAGCTTAACTGATGGATTTAAGGATAATGACCATTTGTTCCTCTTTGGATTTTATTTGGTTGGATTATGATTGGTTGGGTTGCCATATGGACTTGTGATTTGCTATTTCTAGTATGTTCTATTATCACCAAACTTGGTTAATAAGGACTCCTTAATAAACCTTAAACATGTCTGGTGTGATCTCGCTCGCATCCCGTAACGATATCAGGACACATTTATTTAACAGAATGATGGACTTGTGATTGTTATTGAGCACAGTACTGTTGAAATGACACAGAAGAATCAGTGTATGGGGTGGGTGAAAGGGGAAATCTGTGAGCCTACAGAACTATATTATGAAAAAAAATTACTAATCTGAGGCAAACTCTATGTGGACTTTGACAATGTGATATGAAAAAAAATGTTACATTGTCTTGTTTTCTTTTTTCTTTTTTTTTTTTTTTTTTTTACATTGTCTTGTTTTCAATGTTTTATTCTCAACTTTCAAAGCTTTCAGACACGACAAGGCAATTTGCCCAGTGTGCCTTTCAGGATCAGTAGTAAGAGGCTGAAGAGCATAGAAACTGCTAGAAACCAGGGAAAATCAAGTGGCCCAATAGTGTCAGCCTGAACTTTTGAGTTCTGATGTCAATAAAACTGATTGTCATTGTATGACTTGAACATTCTTTCCCCTCTTGGCAATTCTTTGTTTGGTATGTCAATAAACCCAATAAAAAGCAAGCTTACTATTAAGAATTTATTGCATAATTTAAGGAAAGACATGCTGAGGCTCATCAGCTTTGTCTTTACTAGAAATGTGATTGTGAATGACAGATACCTAAACTACTGAGAAGGCAAATCAAGTGAAATGCAGAATTTGCTCTAAAAGATTTCAGAGAGAAAACGATGGTAAATAAGGTGAAACAATAATGATAAAGTATTGGTAGTTATTCATTGCAGATAGATTCTTCCAACATCTGTCTTTTCTTTCCATAATAAACACAACAAATTAATGAACAATTATAACATGAGCAACAGAGAAATTCAGTCAGGATTTTCACTCTACATCCACTCCCACACATCTAGTCTTTTTGCTTATTAATTTGTCTATTCACTTATAGCTACACATCTCTAACCACTCTGACTAGGTCATGACAAACTTAAATTATTTTGCCTAATGCATGTGTATACATATTTGTAATTTTGGCTAAATGCTATGCTAAATCTGTTCAAAAGCAAAATTCTTTCATGAATATTTTGCTTTAAACTGGCATTTTCTCTTTTGTGCTCACTTTTGTAGAAATAATATTCACCCCTTTATTTGATGTATTGATACTAAAGTTTCACATTATGTATAAAGCAATACATCGGGGGGGAAATTGAGCTGTGTTTCAGAAACAAGATTGTAAGTCCTTGGTAAGCTATTTTTCTCAACAGTCTTAAGTTGAGGAGGATTTAAGGATTTATTCTGCCTTTCAGCATTAGCTTCATAAATACTTGTCCGCTCTTTTTATAAGTAAAGAAAGAAGTCCTTTAAGTGGATAACTCAGCACCTGGAGTGCCCTAGATTCTGCAAAACATTTAGAAGAAATACAGCAATTCTGTCCCTGAAGCTTCTCATTTTAGGTTCACACAATTCAAACAATTCACATTCAGTTTTCTTCAATTAATAGGAAGGAAGACTTTTGGAAATCTTTTGATCTGAGACAACTTACTTTAAAGTTAGAAATCAAAAAAGGAGGAAAAAACTTTTGAAAAGTTAAATGGGAGGATCGGTGATAGGGGATATGTATTTAAAGTAGGACTATACAAAATTTTACCACATAGTTCAAAATCCAAAATAAAAATATATAGTAAAAGAAAAGTAGGAGCTATCAGTGCTAAGCAAATAAAAACTAGGGCAGAATGAAAGTGAACCTGTACAAAGAGAACACAGTGTCTGTGCACTGGGTCAAGGATACTGAAGCACACAGCTGCCACCATAGCCAAGAGGAAGGATACTGCAGGGCTGAAGTGCTGAGCTAACTCTTTCCCTGTTCATTGGTGCATGTTAAAACAGCTCAGTTTTGGTAGAGCATTTTCAGATTATCTTTACTATGAATAAAAAAATGAACATTTAAAAAAATAAAGTTTAAGGGGTGAACTTTTGCTTTAACCATTAAGAGACTGGTTGGGATGCCTGTACTGTCTCCAGTCCGGTCCTGATTCCAGCTTCCTGATAATCCCAGCACCCACACGGGGAGACCTGGATTGGATTCCTGACTCTTAGCTTTAACCAGGGACGCCCAGGAAGGAGTAAACTTGCAGTGGGTACCCACTCTTTGTCTCTATCTGCCTCATGCGCTCTCGCTCTCCTGCTCTCACTCTTGTCTTCAAACTCCTCATGTTAAATATAATAGATAAACATAGGAAGATTTTAAATAAACTTTGAGATTCTTTCCTGCATGCATGTATATTTTACAATTAGCATGAATGAGTAGTGCTTTCATTTGAAACATACTGAATCGAACTATTTATAGTAAATTTTACAGCAATTGATTTGTATAAATAGCAAAAATGAATTAGAGTTGCTAAACTCCTCTGAAAATACTTTTGCTCCAAGCTCACCTAGGAGGCATAAATTGCACAGTGAACCCATTTTGGGGTAGATAGGGATTTACTAATCCTTCATATCAAATGGACACTTTGGTATGAGCTAAACAAAATACCAACTAGAATGAAACAGTGAATATTTTATTTCTTATTAAAATATTTTGGTTCTTCATTGATAAAATTTCTTCCAAATCTTCACATGAATATTTGTTCACTAAAACAGTATGCAATGAGTGACAAAAATACTTGTAGAGATATTCTAAGTATAGACAAAACTATTACTTTTAGGCTTTGCTCAATAATTTTACTTATATGTTCTGAGTTCTTCTATATAGTAAAATTACAGAACTATGTAGGCTTTGAAATAAAGGGGAACAACAAATGATTCATTCAAAATAATTCATGGGCAAAATCCATGGACCAGAAAACAAAATTCTAGGCAGGCTTTTGGCTCCATCTGTCTAATGAGGGCCTGGATGTATTTTTTTAATGCATTTTAGTGATAGCTTGGCAAGATATAACAAAGCCTAGAAATGCTTCCAATTATCCATGTAGAGTGCCAGTCATATTTCATTTGTGACGCAGCACACCACAAGCTGTAATACCCCAGGAAAGCATTCAAAGATAAAGTGCTCTTTCTGTTTATTGAATTAAATCTCAGACTCTAAATATTTAAAGGTTTTAAACTTTTCTGGGGCTTATTTGAGCACCAAGCTCTTTTTCTTTTCATTTTCGTGCAAGTACCACCTGAGTTAATGCTCAGTAATTTTTGTTCTAACATTTTTTTCTCAGAAAAAATGTGAGATTCATTAAAAAACATGTAAAACTAATTGGTATACATAAATTATATATCACTTGTATGGTTTCTCCGTATCCAAAGCTCATCTGACATAATTAGAATTAAATTATTTAATTGCTAATTGGAATTCAATTATTCTGGTCTGAAGATGATACATGGGAAATGCAGAATGTAATGTCATTCTTGTTTCCAGATTTTGATGTTTATAATGTGAAGAATATATTACATAAGAATTGTGTGAATGAGGCCTGTGCAGACCAGGGCCAGACTACTATTGACACCTCTGAGTAGCTTACACATCCAGCCACTTGATGTCTTGTTAAAATTATTTTCATGGAAGATACTGCACATTCTTCATAAGCCTGTAATTATTCAAAACCATTTTGTAATTCCTATTTTTCTCACCCACAAAGATAAAATCACGTTTTATTCTTTAGCAGAATATCTTGTTTCTGACCAAAATTAGTACTGGCCAGTTTAGTGTATGTGATGCCGAAGCGAGCACAGTATTTGGGCAGTTTAATTAAGTAAATTTCTCACTAGGGGATGGCATCTGAATTGCATTTTTTTTTTTTTTTTTTTTGCTACCTCAAAAAAGAAAATTCACCCTCTAAGCACCAAGAGTTAGGTACTTCAAGGGTGTTCTATGTTCCAACTGACGTCAGTAAGCCAAAGCCAGGAATGCAGAACTTCATCAAGGTCTCCCACACTGATGAAGGGACCTAAACAGCTGAATTATCCTCCAGTTGTTTTCCAGACACATTAGCCAGAAGCTGGATTTGAAAAAGGAGTAGGGACTTTGACCTGTATTTCAATATGGGATGCTGGCATCAAGGCACTATCTTAGCTTAAACACCACAGTCCTGGCCCTTAAAGCTGACTTTGAAATCAGAGTGAATAGGTACTTTCTAAGCATACGCTTTCATGGGTAAATGATGATTATTCTCATTTTAATTTTCAGAGGCTTTTATCTTCAATAAACAGAATCTTCACCAAAAAATTAAAATAGTTTCGCCACTACTAAAAATGATGATATACATCAGGATAAGGATGTTTTTCCTTCAGTAAAATTGCCATGTGTTCTAATTAATGGAATGTTGCCATATAACATAAACAATAATTTCTCAAAATGGGAAATGTGTATGTAAATTTTAGTTTAAATTGAATAATTTGAAGTGTTCAGTCATTTATTCAAAATAGGTTTAGAGCAGATAGGTTTGTGCCAAGTAGAATACAAATCTCAATCCTTTAGGAACTCATTTTATTAAGCCAGTAGCTGGAAACTCAAGGTACTGACATGTTTTGAATGCTGTATTAGAGGAACCAAATTCGATCCAGGTACTGTGAGTATATTTCCAAATATTTTCTGTTCCATTATTGAGTAATCTTCTGTGAAATGTATTTATTTCATCAGCAAATATGCTCTTAAATCAACAAAACTTAAATTGTAAGATCTCCCCACCCTTTTTAATAAAAGATTTATTTTATTTTTATTGGAAAATCAGATATACAGAGAGGAGAGACAGAGAGGAAGATCTTCCATCCGATGATTCACTCCCCAAGTGAGTGCAACCGCTGGTGCTGTGCCGATCCAGAGCCAGGAGCCAGGAACTTCCTTCCAGGTCTCCCACACAGGTGCAGGGTCCCAAGGCTTTGAGCCGTCCTCAACTGCTTTCCCAGGCCACAAGCAGGGAGCTGGATAGGAAGTGGAGCTGCCGGGATTAGAACCAGTGCCCATATGGGATTCCGGAGTGTTCAAGGCGAGGACTTTAGCCACTAGGCCTTGGCTGCCAGGCCCAAGACCTCTCTTTTGCCTGGTATACTTGGGCATATGAGTTATGTTAGGCAGGTATTAAAACATTATGTTCACTGTCAGGCCTGGCGTGGTAGCCTAGTGGCTAGTGTTCTCGCCTTGCATCCACCAGGACCCGATATTCATATCCTGGCTGCTCCACTTCTCTTCTAGCTTCCTCGCTGTGGCCTGGGAAAGCAATAGAGGATGGCCAAAGCTTTGGGAGACCAGAAGCAGCTCTTGGTTCCTGGCTCCTAGCTTTGGATCAGCTCAGCTGTGGCTGTTGTGGCCAGTTGGGGAGGAACCAGCAGATGGAAGAGCTATCTGTGTAAATCTGACTTTCCAATGTAAAAAAAAATCTTTTTCAAAAAAAGCAGATTATGTTCTTTGTCTAAAAATTTAGTGATTTTTGTGGTACCTAACTCTTCATAAAATATATAATTTTTCTGGTTTAATTTTTACTCTAAACAGATTTTTGCACTTGCACATAAGCAATTTTGTGTATTAAGTTTTCTTAGCTTCAGAGCCATAGACGTGACTCCAGTGCACAGCAGCTTCTTTCCCAAACTTCCTTGCCTTGAGTCTAAATTATGAGATTTTTTGTCCAACTTTCCTTTCCCAGGTATTACTCATCTCTGAAATAATTTTTAAAATGTTCATGAATTTATCTTATGTAAAAGGTAGAAACAGAAAAGAACAGAGTGATGAAGGGAGGGAGAGAGAGAGAAATCTTACATCCTTAAATTGAGTTCATTCACCAAATACCAGCAAAGGCAGGCTCAGGTCTGTCCATATTCGAAGGCGAGTGTTTGGAACCGGGACGTGCTTCAGGGGAGACACAGGGAAAGCTCATTGTTCTTGGCTTTGTGCTGGGCATTCTCGCCATCTGAGAAGTGGGTCAGCATATAGAAGAACTCTTTCTTTCTCTGTTTAAATCTTTCAAAATAAGCAAATCTTTAAAAGAACCCCCTACATTGCCTGTCGCTCAGTTCTTTCACTCCTTATGTCCACAAGTCCTAACAATGAACTTCTCAGTAGATTTCCTTCCTTCTACAAGCTTAAAGGAAGAATCGGATCTCCTGCCTTCTCTGCCTGCACCTGCTGATCATGGCTCTTCCCATCGCTCTCCGTGCCAGTAAACACCTTCAATCCTTTTCTGTGACTTCTGCTTTCATCACACTATCTGATTTTCACTCTCCGCCTCCTTCTTCCCCTACTAACTTTTCAACTACGTTCATCACTATGTTATCCACTATGGTCTCCTCAACTCAAAATCATTAACTTATCCATCTCCACAGTATACTTTTGGCCACACAGACCTATTTATTTATAGCTTGTGGGAATTAGGACATGGGCACCCACTCGGGACTAATTAATCGAATGAGTATGGGATGCCTAGCCTTTAACCTGCATATATCTACCTTTAAAAAGAAGAGAGATTTATTTCTTTTCACTGCAAAGTCAGATATGCAGAAAGGAGGTGAGACAGAGAGCAAGGTCTTCCATCCGATGATTCACTCCCCAAGTGACCGCAGTGGCCAGTGCTGTGCCGATCCAAAGCCAGGTGCCAGGGACTTCCTCCAGGTCTCCCATGTGGCTGCAGGATCCTGAGGCTTTGGGATGTCCTTGAGTGCTTTCCCAGACCACAAGCATGGAGCTGGATAGAAAGCAGGGCTGCCAGAAAACAAATCGATGCCCATATTGGATCTTGGCATGGTCAAAGAGAGGACTTTAGCCGCTAGGCCAATATGTTGAGCCCTGTCTACCCTTCTAACAATACACCTCATCACAGACTATCCCCTCACTAGTACAATCATGTCCACAATGTCATAAACAAAAGTAGCAACAAAAACACCTCTATTTGTGAGCTGTCATGTTATCTTAAGATCATGGCTTTGAATGTTCTCAATTAATTTTATGACATGGTGAAAGATGTTTTCTCTGCTTTCAAAGGTGAAGAACTTGAGTATGAGACAGGTTTGGGGATTTACACAGGGAATGTCCAGCTGCAAAGTTGAAATCCACATTCAAACTTGTGTCCCCAAACCTGCACTGTTAACTGCTAAGCAGTATTCACTTATGTTTGTAGTTCCTCCAAACATTTTACTAGTGACACAAATATTTTGCAGTTATGCCTGTTTCTTCATAGATTTATCCACCCTTAGCTCTCCTGTAAGTCTCAGTTCAGTTACTATGCCCTTGAATCTGTTTCAAAATCTGTTTAGCATTTCAGAATATTCTCTGCCCTCCTTTGCATGCCCTGCCCACTTCTTCTGCATCCATCACACTATCTCTGAGCATTTATTTAACAGCACGTCTTCCTGAGACTTCACAGCTTCTGATGAATAACACTGTACTTTTAGTGCTCGCGTTTCCCAAAACCTTGTGCTGTAAATGCAACTTAGCAGGGGCTCACTCCATGTTTGTCAAATAACTAAGGAATAGAGTGTTATGAAGGGAAGTGGTACACAGTGGCTGAGTTGTTAGACAACAAAGGGATGAACCAGGACAGTTTGGGGATGCTATTGTAGAACAGCTTCAGCTGCTTCTTGCAATCTGCCCATCTCACATCAGCATGACAGTTTGACTCCTTGGTGCTCCACTTCTGAATCACCTTCTTGATTCCTGTGCCTGGGGAGGCAGTGGAGGATAGCTTGATTGCTGCTGTTACTTCTACCCATGTATAGAACCAGAATAGAGACCTGGATGGCTGCCTTTAGCGTGATGCTTCCCTGGACGTTGCAGTCATTTGGAGAGTGAACCAATGGATGGAAGATAGTTCGTGTTTTCTCTCTCTCTCTCTCTCTTTCTCTCTCTCTTTACCTTTTTCCCATTCTTCTCTGCCTCTCATTTTCCTCTTCAACCTCTGTGTTTTCATCTCACTGTATCTTTGCTTTTAAATAAATATATCTAATAATTGCAAATTATGTGACAGGTATGCCAGCATGGCTGAAGCGTGGCACAAAAGGGGAATGAAAGTTGAAAAGCCATATTATCTACATAAGAAAGGGGCAAATCACAGGAAGGCCCCTGCCCCTAAGACTTCCAACACAAATATCTAACATTTTTCTTTCTATGTGCCACAGGTCCTAATTGTTACATTCAGGAAGTAGGAAGTAACAAAGTTTCAAAGTTGAATCTTTTGAAATATATATATTTAGTTATTTTCATTTATTTGCTGAAGGAAAGTGAGAGTGAAAGCAAGAGCAAGTGGGCTTGGCAGCGTGGCCTAGTGGCTAAGGTCCTTGCCTTGAACCCATATGGCTGCTGGTTCTAATCCCGGCAGCTCCACTTCCTCTCTGTCTCTCCTCCTCTCAATCTCTTTAATTGCCCTGTCCATTCCCCAGATGCCTACAACTAGGAATCTAGAACTCAAAACAGATCTCTTATGCAAATCTAAGGACCCAGGCTGAACCAGAACACTTACCCGTCAATATTGCTTATTAAGAACTAATAATTGTCTTCTTTGTTAACATTTATTTTACTTTCAATTGTAAGGGCTACAGAGACAAGAGATAGGGAAGGGGAAAGAGAGGGGGAGGGAGAGAGAGATCTGCCATCAGCAGGTTCACTCTTCAAATGCCTGCAAAAACTGGAGCCTAAGCCAGGAGCCTGGAGCCCTTTCCTGGTCTCCCACATGGGGGAAGGGGCATTCTCCACTGTTTTCCCGGGCCATAAGCTGGATCGGAAGTGCAGCAGGCACCAAGACACAAATCAGTAACCATATGGAATACTGCATGGCAGAAAAGGCTTAGCCTACTACACCCTGGGGCTAGTCCCTAGAACTAATGATTTTCACAAGTGATACTTAGGTATGTTGCATAAATAATGCTTTTCAATGTGAAAAAAATGATGAAGTTTAGCAATTTTAATTTTCTATTAAAGCTGGACTAGGTTTGCAGACATTAACAGATTTTAATTACTTAGATGAGTCTGTATTTGTTAATGTCTGCAATGTGTTAACTGTTACGCTAGGCACCAGAGTGGCAGTGGCAAGCCATCAACACTGACCTTGCCCTCTAAGAAAATGAATAATTTAATAAAGAATCACAGTTGAGTGTGTTAAGTGCTGTGAAGATATGTTTCAGCAGCTTTTAACCTAATATGGAGTGATCAGGGAACGTTTCCATGTGGAAGAGATGTTTAAGTTGACACTAAAACAAACAAACAAACAAACAAAAAAACGAGTAAGAATCGAGGAGAAGGGGAGGGTGATGCCAAAATGTAAATCATTGGCAGCTGGCCTCCATGTGCTGAAACGATACGACTTCCAGAAATGAAACTGTAAAGGAAAGGGAAGGTAATGGCCAGTCATATTGAAGGTCCTGCCTCTCAATGTTCGCTATTCAATGTCAGGAAATAAAAGACACCAGAAATGTGATAGAAGATAAGGTATTTCAAGTTACAACAGTCCACTTAACAGAGGTGTAAAAAATACAATTTTTTCTGACTTAATTTTTGAGCTTCTGTCTGATGACTTACTGTATATGCTTTCGAGTAAATTTAATTCCAATGAGCAGATTTTTAGGCCGCTTCTTAAGAGTGTAGCCACATTAGGGCTTTTGGTGACTCTGCAAGGAGCACCATTCATGGCCTTATTTCTGAAATAAAGAGCATTCCTCATTTTTTTCTTTCATGTCCTATTTTTGAACTTGTGAATGTTTGTGTCAATTTCTGATAGAAGTGGGTTGCACAGAATGTATGTGGTGGTGTGGGAAAGAGAGGGCTCGGTTGTACTTTGTGTTGTACCAACACCACATACGATATGATCTATAACAGAAATCTCATTCACTGAAGTCCCGGAGAGCTTCAGAGAGCCCCAGGCTGCTATAGCAGGATCAATCCTGTTGAGGGTTTCTCTCTACTTCTGGGTGCCACCTGAGTGTCAGGTCCTCCAGAGTGGTGTGTGCTGTGTCCTTACCTGGCACCTGCAACAGAAGGGCTCTGAAGGCTGCCTTCAACCCACAACCCTTTTCCAAAGGTGTGAATCCTAGACGTTGTGAAGGAGCCCTCATGGCTTAGTCACCTGACAGTTGCTGCTGGTTTACCTCCGTGTTACTTTGATTGTGTCTTGGCCAGCAGTCGGTCATGTCTCAGCTTTTCATGGGCAGTGCATGTATATGCATCAGCAGTGACCCCTCTCTGCCTTTGGTGATGCTTTTTGAGGTGGTTTCTCTGCTGTCTCCCAGTTCCCTATTGGCCTTTGGGAAGCATGGCTTATCTCCATCCTACCCTCAGAAATGTAGCACTGTAATGGAGTACCTGAGTGCTTCTTCGGTCTGTACTGCCTGTTCTTAGGACAAATCCGTAGGGCTTCATGTCTAGTGCTGAAATCGAAAGCTAGTCATAGTCCACCCCTTACATTTGCTGTTTTCCTGCATGAAACACGACTGTTGTATCCTTACCTTTCTCTGGAGTTGCTTTG
Source organism: Ochotona princeps (assembly GCF_030435755.1). Classification (NCBI taxonomy): domain Eukaryota; kingdom Metazoa; phylum Chordata; class Mammalia; order Lagomorpha; family Ochotonidae; genus Ochotona; species Ochotona princeps. The sequence continues at coordinate 24,554,943 of NC_080836.1, forward strand.
GGGGAAGGGATGTAGATACTAGTTTTTCTATGTAACATCCATCTCTTCTTGTGGCGCCCATCCTTTGCTCATGGTTTTCCAGCTTTGGCACTGTTGATAGTTTGCACCTTGGAATTGTGAGCACTTTTTATGCTGGGGACTGTCACCTATCCTCACAGATGGTAGGAGACATTTTGTCTTCTACCTGTTAGATTTCTAGTGCACAGTCACAGTTGCAACCAAAATGTTCCCAGACATTGCTAAATGTCTTATGATAGGAAATAGCAATAATTTTTTTTAGATTTATTTATTTTTATTACAAAGTCAGATATATACAGAGGAGGAGAGACAGAGAGGAAGATCTTTCGTGTGGTGATTCACTCCCAAGTGAGCCACACGGCCAGTGCTGCACCGATCCAAAGCTGGGAACTAGGAACCTCTTCCGGGTCTGCCACGCAGGTGCAGGGTCCCAAGGAGCTGGATGGGAAGTGGAGCTGCCGGGATTAGAACTGGCGCCCATATGGGATCCTGGGGCATTCAAGACAAGGACTTGAGCAGCTAGGCCATGCCGCCGGGCCCAGCAATAATTTTGTTTACTCTAGGACATAGTGGATAAATTGACAAAATGAGTAAAGTTTAAATACTTGCACTTTCATACCTGAAACTAGGTTTACTCTTGTGTTTTCTCTCTAATCTCAAGGATATTACAAATTGGCATCTTATATTTGCTGAACAGCTAAACGTGACCTTTTACCTTTGAGTAATGGTCCATTTGACACCATTGATGCTTCCATGACACAAATCAATATTTTCCACATTGTCTGCTGTAATAGTTTCATCAAACAGGTAAAGAGGATTGATGTTACAACTTTCTCATCAGCATGCTTATTTAAAATTTTATTTAAATGTAATGAAGCCCTTAGGAGTTATGTAACTGCCACTAATAAATGTATTGATTTGCTTACTTTTTGGCTCTCTCACCTTGAGCTCATTAATCATCAGACTTTGGGTTTAGAATCCCAAGGTGGCCTTATTCCTCTGTACTGCGAATGTGTCCTGTCTTCTACCCTCTGCCTCCTCTCCTCTGCCCTTTCTATTGTAGCAAAGGCAAAGTGGTTCTCAGAGTAAGCCTCTGAGAATCCTTGTTCAGATTAAGCTGCCTTTTTTTTGTTGAAATACACAACCCAGTATACAAACTAACTTCAAGGAACCTAATGCATCATGTTGATCTGTCTTAAAGCAGTGGAATTCCATCTACAGCCAAGCTCTCAGTAGTTTTACAATTAATTTATGGGACATCTGGGAATAGCGGGGGGGCGGGCAACTACTGAAAGGGGAATACAACTTTAAGTTTAATGCAAACTAATGTACAATCAATCAGTTGTATTGAAAAAAGAGATAACTGAAGCTGTTATGAATATATACTGGTCTAGTTTATTTTACTGTTCTTACCATAAATGTCTGGATTTCTGCATTATTATAAACAGGGATCTAAAGCATTGCAGCCAGTTTTATGGGGTAAACAAAGCATTAATAGGAGCCACAAAATTAGGTGCAATAACGAAATTTCAATAGAAGGTATTTATCCTAGCTCATTCTGAAAATCCAACACACAGCTAACCTGGTAGCATAATTGAAGTGCACATAACACAAAAATTATTTTGTATAAAAGCCCTCAGACAGGATGAAGACGTAAAAGGTCACTTCTAGAGTAAATTGAAGTTAATTAAAATCATACTTAAAATTGGCAGAAATTATGTTTTTCCTCAAGGCTTGATTTACTTTGGAAATACCAAAGGACTACGATTTTCCATGTATAGTGGGCATTTAATAAGCATACTTTGAATATGTTTGTGTTTTTCTGGCATAATAAGTACACAGAAGCGAAAACAAAATTTGTTACAGCTTAATGTAAGATCATACAAATTACGTTTGTAGTAAAAGCACATGATTCAGCTATTAAATGTAATCATGGTTGAAGTTGAAGAGAAAGCTGTGGCATGTTCACAAATGGTTACTGCACGTGGAATAGGTTCTTGATGAAATTCTCCTGCTGGTGTACATACCATTGTAGAATCCATTCTGTGTAAATATGGAGTGGACTATAAGACTCAATTTATAAGGCATAAGATATGGACGACATGAAGGAATATCATACCTGATCTCACATTGCAAGGGTTCGCCATTTCCCTCCTGCTAATATTCCCTCTAGTTCTTCTTTTCCTTGTTCTGTGAAGCTAGCTGCCATGTTTCAGGTGCTTTATGGAGAGTCTTTTTTTTTTTTTTTTTTTTTTTAAGATATCTTTATTTTTAGTAGAAAGGTGGATATAGAGAGAGGAGGAGAGACAGAGAGGAAGAGCTTCCATCCGATGGTTCACTCCCCAAGCGGTGGCAACGGCTGGAACTGAGCCAATCCAAAGTCAGGAGCCAGGAGCTCTTCCAGGTCTCCTACGCGGATGCAGGGTCCCCAAGGCTTTGGGCCGGCCTTAACTGCTTTCCCAGGCCACAGGCAGGGAGCTGGATGGGAAGCGGGCCTGCCGGAATACGAACCGGCGTCCATATGAGATCCCGGAGCACTCAAGGTGAGGATGTTAACTGCTACGCTGTCGTGCCAGGCCCAGTGGAGAGTCCTGTATGGCCGTGATCTGAGAGTGGACTCTGGTAGCAACAAAGGAGGAACTGAGACCCTCCGGTCACAGGCCTAGACCAAGTGGAATCCTGGCGACTAGCCTGTCTTACGTGCTGCTTCTCCCAGTACAGTGTCGGTTTGATCTGATGGCCAGGCAGGTGTTTTTCCTTTGAGCAATAGGAAGTCAAAAGATGAGGGAAGCCATGCCACGTTCTTGCTGCTACCCCCCCCCCCGCCCTGCCAAAAAAAGATAAGGATTAGATGAAGAGGCAGCAGAAGCAGAAAGAAGAGGAAAAAAAAACCTGGGAACTAATAAGTTTTTTTTTTTTCACACTATTTGATATAATTTATATGTAATAATACATTTGAAAAGAAAAAACTCAGAATATGATTCCTCCTTTTTTTTTTTTTTTTACAAAACTGCTACAACTTTCAAATCTGCTCACTAGATAACTCACTAAACCTGAAGTCTACACCCTTAGAAATGATTTCATAACAATAAATACTGTTTTTGTCCCATCACTAACATCACTTTTGTCTAATGTCTTGCCAAGAGGTAGAGTGACAGAAAATTCAACTCTGGGATTTAGAAAATAGATATGAAGTTGTTGCAATAAAAATAATGCATGATAAGAGGTTAAGATGGTAGCTTAGAAAAATAACAGAAGAGGGCCCAGCGCAGTAGCCTAGTGGCTAAAGTCCTCACCTTGTATGTACTGGGGTCCCGTATGGGCACCGGTTCTAATCCTGGCAGCCCTGCTTCCCATGCAGCTCCCTGCTTGTTGCCTGGGAAAGCAGTCAAGGATGGCCCAAAGCCTTGGGACCCTGCACCTGTGTGGGAGACCTGGAAGAGCTCCTGACTCCTGGCTTCAGATTGGTGCAGCTCTGGCCATTGTGGTCACTTGGGGAGTGAACCATCAGATGAAAGATCTTCTCTGTTTCTCCTCTCTCTATATATCTGACTTTTCAATAAAATAATAAACACATTAAAAAAAGACAAGAAAGCAAAACAATTCCCCTGCCTTCGAAGAATTATGTCACATAAGCCACCACTGAGCACTTACTGTGTCCCACACATTGCATAAAGTTCTGTGACCGAAAAATGAGTGAAACTTGAACTTTCCTTCTAAAAGTATAATGTAGGAAGGGACCTTTTTTCCCACATACACACCAGCAGGTGTTGTTAGCAGAGTTCTGAATGTAGGCCAATCTCACTGGAGTTAGGTGGAAATTCAATGTGGTTTTCATTTGTATTTCCCTGACAGCTGGGGAGGCTGAGCAATTTTTTCGTGTCTATTAGCCATTTGAATTTGTTTTTTTTGAAAAATGTCTATTCATTTTCTTTACACATTTCTTCACAGGATTGATGGTTTTGCTGTCATTTACTTTCTGAAGCTCTCTGTAAATCCTGGATATTAGTTCCCTGTCTTTTGTGTAGCGTGCAAAGATTTTCTCCTATTTAGTTGTTTGTTTCGGTTGGTCATCTCCTTTGCTGTATAGAAGCTTCTCAGATTGACTGTTGTCCCATTTGTTCATTTTGGCTTTGAGTGCCTGTACTTTTAGTGACTTTTCTAAGAAGTTTTTCCTAATTCCTATTTCATGCAGATTGCTTTTTATCTTTTCTGCTAATAGTTTGATGGTTTCTGGGTGCAAAATCAGATCCCTGATCCAGTTGGAGCTGATGTTTTTTTCACGAAGTGACAGATGGGGGTCTTGCTTCTTACATTTGCAGGCTGCTAAACAGTCTTCCCAGTAGTATTTGTTGAAGAGACCAGGATGTTCTGTTGGTGGAGTGCAGACTAGTTCAACCACTACGAAATCAGTATGGAGATTGCTAAGAGAACTGAAAATTGACCTGCTGTATGATGCAGTTATCCCACATCTGGGAATATATCAAAAGGAAATGAAATCTTCATATGAGAAAGGGACCTGTAATCCTATATTTATAGCACACAACATGCAAAAGCCAAGACATGGAACCAACTTTTTTTTTTTTTTAATTATTTATTATTTAACTTCATTAATTACATTGTATTATGTGACACAGTTACATAGATACTTGGGTTCTCCCACCCCTCCCCAAACCCTCCCACCATGGGACTTTTTTTTTTTTTTTTTTTAAGATTTTATTATTATTGGAAAGCCGGATATACAGAGAGGAGGAGAGACAGAGAGGAAGATCTTCCGTCCGATGATTCACTCCCCAAGTGAGCCGCAACGGCCGGTGTTGCGCCGATCCGATGCCGGGAACCTGGAACCTGGAACCTCTTCCGGGTCTCCCACGCGGGTGCAGTGTCCCAAAGCTTTGGGCCGTCCTCGACTGCTTTCCCAGGCCACAAGCAGGGAGCTGGATGGGAAGTGGAGCTGCTGGGATTAGAACCGGCGCCCATATGGGATCCCGGGGCAGATTCAAGGCGAGGACTTTAGCCGCTAGGCCACTGCAGGAGTCCAGCTCCAGCCGAGGTTCGAAACCCGTGAAGTGTGCGTGGAGTCGGCGCAAAGAAAGAGACGGACCACCAGAATTCCTTGGAGATAGTGGACACGGCAATAAAGCCGTCCGTTTTATTTATACAGAATCAGTTAAACTTTGGCTCAGACCTTTTACGTCATGATTAAATGGGTGTTGCTAAAGATAATTCTGCCATTTGTCTCACCTAAGGCAGGCTCATACCTCTTGAATCAACTAAGAGAGGAAATGTGAAACAGGAGGCGAGATCCAAAGATCAGAGAAGGGAAAGAATGGGTTTCCCCCACACCTGGGAAGTTAGCGCCCTTGATTAGCATACCGTCAATAGGACAGGAAAAGCTGTAAACAAGTCCCCGGCACCTGGGGACAGGACACCTTTGATTAATACATCAATGGGAGAGGAAAGGCTGTAAACAAGTCCCCGGCCACCTGGGGACGGGACACCTTTGATTAACATAGCAATGGTGGCAGCCGTAGCAGTAGTAGGTAAAAACCTTTATGCTAGAAGCAAATATCAATAACATCAGCTTCCAAGCTCGCACAGATACCACACGTCAACTGTTAACTCCGCAGGGGCAGACAGTGCCTAGGCAGATTACTGAAAACTCAGTGGGGAAGTCCGGTGTCGGGCAATGGAAAGCGGGCCGCATTCAGGTGATCAAAACAACGTCCCGCAGAGCCCTGCTCGGCGGGGGGCTCCTTCGTGGCCCTGCCTGCAATGGAAGCAATGTCTCTCACACCTTCCTGTTTCCCTACATCCATCACAGGGACCCCGGCAGGCCACGGCGCCGGGCCCGACATGGAACCAAGTTTGATGCTCATGCGAAGAGGAGATAAAGAAACTGTGGTACAACTGTGGAATACTACTCAGGCATTAAAGAGAATGAAATGCTGCCATGTACAACAAGATGGTCCCAACTAGATGCTATTAGGCTCAGTGAAATAAATCAACCCCAAAAGGACAAATATCATATATTTTCTCTGATATATGGCAACCTTCATCCAAGATATAAGATTAATACCAATTTCAGTATTCTTTTTGCTAAATCTCATGGGTTGTGACATTTTTGTTTTTTTTATTTTCATTCCTTAAAAAAGTGGTTTTTTTCTTATTTTCTCACTAACTCACAGGTCACACAGTAGCATCATTTGCTTCAACAAGGTTTTTTGAATTTCTTTTTCATTTCTTCAGTGACACATTGTTCATTGAGTAACAGGTTATTTAACTTCATGCATGTTGTAAATTTCAGATTTTTCTTCTTGTTAACTTTGTTTTGTGGCTTTCCATGTAAGGGAATATGTAGTAACTGTGTGGTAGAGATTATCCTAAACAGTTGTGTAGATGCAATGCAGAATGCATCTCTACTTCCAAATCAAAGATAGACTCCCAATGAGGCTATTAAAAATATCTTGACAATAGGATGCTGGACCTTCTGTCATTGTCCATACGTACAATCTCAGAATTAGCAGAATGATTGGTTTATGACAGTTTATAAAGTACTATGCTATTGTAAAAATATGCGGGAAAGCAGTTGGAATCCCATAGTCTATGGAATTGCATCATAAATAGATAGATTGATCGATCGATCGGAAATTTCTCTGGGTCACCTTCATATCTCCCTCCCTCCAGCCTCTCCCTCTCCCTCTCCCAAAACCATTTCATCTTTTTGCTCTGATGAGAATAGTTGTGTCTCAGTTGTTGTATGAATATCCTACAAAATCAGGAACTGAAGAGTGACCTAGTCAACATTCAGCAAAGACAGATTCTTCCCCAGTTGAGCCTTCAGGTTAGACTCCTAATCTTTTTTCTTGCCACCATATACACATTTTAAAACAGGACATTCTGAGATTTTCTCATCAGAAAAATGTGATCTTTGGATGTGTTGCAAAAACAGCATCTTAACTCTAAAATATGTATTACAATTCTTTGATTTAGTTTGCACTCCATTTAATATCCATGTTGTTCCAACCTTTCACTTTCTGCTCTTTGAAGTTCTGCAGAAAACAAAAACAAAATGGAACAAACAAAAAACTAGACTCACTAATTCATTTTACATTACATAAAAGGGGCTTTAAATAAAAGGGGCTTTTTAAGCATATACAGAAGATTGGTTAATTTCCTGCTATAATTTTTTCAAGAATTTAAGCAGAAAAAAATAATACCTTATTCAGCAACACATGTTACTTTGACCTGTACTTATCCTGTCAGCTGCAACACACTTCACCTTTTTTCTTCTTATCTCAGATTAAAAAAAATGATATAGCTTAAGGAAATTTCACTGGTTATATTTCCTTGGTCCTCATGCTATATGATGTGTTTTCCATCTCTTAGTTGGTTTTCCATCATTATTTTTTCTTTCTTTTTTTTTTAAAGATTTATTTATTTTATTACAAAGTCAGATATACAGAGAGGAGGAGAGACAGAGCGGAAGATCTTCCGTCCGATGATTCATTCCCCAAGTCAGCTGCAACGGCCGGTGTTGCGCCGATCTGAAGCCGGGAACAAGGAATCCCTTCTGGGTCTCCCACATGGGTGCAGGGTCCCAAAGCATTGGTCCGTCCTCGACTGCTTTCCCAGGCCACAAGCAGGGAGCTGGATGGGAAGTGGAGCTGCTGGGATTAGAACCTGTGCCCATATGGGATCCCTGGGCGTTTAAGGCGAGGACTTTAGCCACCAGGCCCCGCCGCCGGGCCCCATCATTATTTTTTCATATTCATTACGATTTAAGCTTTGGAAGTGCACGTTATCTCTTTTTCTATCCACAAAGGGTAGTATCAGTGCATATAAAATGGGCACTGAATAAATATTTGATAAAAAGAATAGGTACAGCTGAGCTTTGTACAATATTACAACCTTAATTTTAGGTTTCATTAAATGATATTGTGACTTGCCCAGACAAAATCTAGAAATCTATCCAAAGCATTTTAGGCTCCATCAGCTAATACTCTTCATTCAGTAGCTGCCCAAATCACCCCCCATCCCATTCTTGGCAACTTGTTCAATAACTTACTAATATCAGCTACACTTATGCCATAAATGTTTCTGAACCCATCACCCAATTCCCTTTTAGTGGAAAACAATGGTGTTTAATTAGACTCTTATTCATTATAATTTTCTGAACGAAAATAACAGTAGTTTCTTACCTGTTTTAAAAATTTAGACGAATAAATGTATGTGGAATTAGTGTATTTAGTTAATATAATTTACAAGTTACAATAACACTTTAGTGGAAAGTAAACAGATTTTAATACTATTTTATAGATAAACTTATTAAGGCAGTGATTTTCAAAAAGCCAGAAAATTTACAAATGAGGGTTACTTGTAGAATTGAACATAATGAGAGATTTGTGACTAATAGGAATAATGTAACTAAGGAGAAAATCTGATCTTAAGTTATGTACAATTTCAATTTCCCAAGTATTTAATATGACCATCATTCATGAAAAATCTATCCTTTGACTATTTAACATTACTGTCTTTCTAAAGTATATGTGTGGCTCTGCACTCCTGCTCTGTCATCATTGACTCTCGGATCAAGACATGCTTTTCAGTGTGGAATACAAACCTACCTGTATTCTCCAATCTTCTCATTTCCTCTTCCTCATCTGGTTTTCCCTTGACCTTCTGATCTTATACCATTGGTCACATGTTCTCACAGTAATTTTTAGGACTTTGTATATTTGCTTATAATGTTTTTTCTCTAGATAATTTTTTACCAATTCCAGAGCTTGGGTATGTATAAGGCATTCTCTAAGATTTAGTTTCTTGCTTTTGAACCATATGCTTTTATTAAATCCATTTTTTTATTATCCCCATTATTTGAGGGCAGTTTTTTGCTATGTAGATATCTCCCCAGTGAACTATATACATTGCAAAAGTAGGAAGAATAGTAAGTTGTGTATTGATATCCAGTGACAAACTAGTGACCAGCACAAGGTAGATATTCCAAACATAATATGCAGAAACACTGAAGGCTATGGATAGGAAACTGGAAAAAAAGTTTTAATTTAGAGAAAGTCCATTATTTCATTCAGTATTTGTAAAAAAAAAAATGTATATATATGACCTGTTTAGTGTTCTTAGATCTACCTAAAGATTTAGAAAATTACAACGTATAAAAGCTGAATTAGTAAAATTTAAATGATTGTTTTACTCATGACGCTTACACAAGAAAGTACATATAATTGAGGTTTCTGAAATGAATTTATGATTCTAGTAATTGCCATCATTTCTGGTACAATTACAATGACCAATATATACTTCAGAGAACATTCCTTCATTATTTCATATTCACTCAAATAAACAGTTATTATGCTTTGCAACTACCAGTAAATAGTTTAACAATTGGCAATATTACAGTAAATAAAGCACAAATTATACCCCCGTACATACTCAACAGTAAAAAGCAAGATCACAAGTGAATAAATTAGTAGAATGCTAATCCTGTTGACACGTACCCTATAGAATAGTGATTTATGAATGCAGTAAAGAGTTAAGAAGCAAGTGAGCTGACTGTATTTGTAAATATGGTGGTAAGCAAGGCTGTATTACAGCATCATTTAATTGGGACCTACAGGAAATACCAGCTGGGTGCTTGGCATTTATACATCCAGCCAAATTATGCAGCATGGAGGCCAGGGATTCTTGAAAGAACCTAAGGGCGGTGATAAGGCCTGGGGTTCAAGGTGCAGATAAATAGAGCCCAGGTTGGCAATTCAATAGCCTTAATTAATCTATTAGTTAGAAAACTGTTGAGCAAAGAAGTGACATGATCTGACATTCTTTTTAAAAATCTCTCTGGCTATTGCACTGAGAATGCAATATGGAGATACTTCAACATTTTATGGAAAATTGAGTTAAAATGCATTTATTCAGATGCAGAGTATCTGAAATATTTTTTTTTTTTTTTTGAAAAGTCAGATTTTACAGAACAGAGAGTGAAAGATCTTTCATCTGCTGGTTCACTCGAATGCTGTGATTGCTGGAGCTGAGCCAATCTGAAACCAGGAATAAGGAGCCTCTTCCAGGTCTCCCACAGTGGTGCAGGGCCCCACGGCCCTGGACCATCCTCTACTGCTTTTCCAGACCTGCTGCAGGAGTTGGATGGGACATGGAGCAGCCAGGACATGAACTGGTCCCCATACAGGATGATGGCACTTGGAGGTGGAGCATTGCGGGGGGGGGGGGGGGGGGGGGGAGGGGTCTCCCCCACAGATTCCTCTAGTACTCCATTGCCGGAGGGGATGAGCCTGCTGGCCGCCACCCAGCCTCCTGGCTCCTGAGAGACAGACCACAGGGGTTCTAAGTAGGGCAGGGGTTCTAAGTAGTTCCGATTTACTGGGTGAAGGATAGCCTTAGGCCAGGAATTCCAGGAGGCGAGAAAGTAGGAGCCAATTTCTAGGAGAATGACACCTCCCATAGGCCGGGATAGGTGAGTGCAATGGCCCTGGCCAATCAGTCTTTCTTTGAAGTGGCGTGACTCCTGCCCTGGTTCACTCCCAGGGCTCTGTCCTTGGCTGCCATCTTGCCTGTGAGTGACCTGGACTGTTAGTGGACATCTTGCTGACTTAGTGACCTCTTTTCCCCTGAGCCCCAGAGAGCATTAGCCAGTTGAGCCATTGTGCCAGTCCCTGATGCAAAATTCTGAAATGCATGCATAAAAAGGTGTTCAGAAATTCATAGAAAATAAATATTATGAAGAAAACAGCTTATTGTTTTCCATAAAAATGGCTTATTTTTAAAATTTCATTTGGAAGTATTTATATACCAACAAAATTGTCAATTGAATGAGTTTATTACTAAAATATAGTCTTAGGGGATATTAAGCCATGTGGTGAGCATCGTACTGAGGAAATATAACACTTGTAGAGTTACTATGTGGTGGGAGAGGCAAATATTGTCAAATTTCTTTATTACAAACTTATTATACAGAATGAATATAAAAAATAAAACCCAACAGTACAAAATCGTATCTAAAAATTGTCACTATAGGCAAAAATTTTGGATATCATTTAAAAATAAATACATTTTAGGTTTTAGTTATTAAAATGTTATTTCAGAAAATTAATATTACTATTTCAAAGCATCTAAAATGGTTATCCTATTTTCCCAGCTTTTTAGTTATAGATTACTGTTATTTGTTCTGATTGCACTTAGGAAATACAGCATTTCTTATGAGAATTTGGACTCAGAGAGGGTTTTTTTTTTTCCTTCAAATTTTAATCCAAAGTCAATGAGATGTCCCATGGCCAGCAGCGGCCAGCAGGCACAGCGCCTCTCATGTGCTTCCCAGGAAGCTGCATCCATGGCCTATGAAAGGTGGTACATATCATGTTTATTGTCTGAGAAGACCTTCCGCTCTTTTTATCCACTATGCATATATAAAATTAAAGTTTCAACCGAGGCTGTTGAGCCGTGATTTAAAAATAATCAAGGGCACGACCACTTCCTGAGATGCAAGTGTCTTTGTATGACTGTAAAAATGATATAATAAGGCAATCCAGTGTGAAACTAGAGAGGAGGAAAGAATGGAAAGCACAGTGAATCTAGTTGTAAGAGGGTGTCATTAAGGCCACAGAAGTAGAGGAAGTAAGTTTTTTTTGCCTGGACCTAAATGTCTGCAAAGGCACTCAGTTAGACATCAATAGCAAGGCTTTCCTGGTTATGCTTATTAGTTGGTCCTATTTTAGATTCTTAACTATTGGCATCACAAGGGAAGAAATGTCAGCAGACCATAATGCTATTGATTTGACATTTACTCACAAGATTATCATCCAACTATGTTGCTGAGGCATCCCATTACTACCTTTATTTTTTCCACTGTGCACAGAAAAGTAAGCTCAGTGCATCTCTGATGTTAGAAATAGTGAGGGAATCTGGCATGAACTCTGGTGGCTGTTTCAAACATCCACAAAGCCTTAGTTTAGGTAAGGCGATGGGAGAGACAATGACTATAAATGGAATTGATTGTTTCTCAGAAGATAAGAGAGAAAGGTTCCACAGCAATAAATAGGGTTTTCTCCGCCTGGAAGTCACTGTCTGGCAGTATATAAAGTACACTTGAAAGTTTAATGAAGATTCTCACTACTGCATAACCCTTTATTAAATAGCGTAAAAGAGTATTTAAAGTTGCAAGAAACGATGACTTAAAACAAGAACTATGTTAGTAGTCAAGTGAACATTACATACCAAATGGTAATTTATTGATAATATATATTAACTGAATATATAGCTGTCATTGATTTTTTAAAAAGTTTTAGAGTTATATATTTTTTAAGGTCTTACTAATCAGTTTGCTACCTGTTCAAGAAAGTGAGGAAGCTAGATAGACAATTCAAATGGAAAGATCACCAGGAAAAGAAAACAAGGGTGACGTCAGATAAGGCACATATCCTCAAGTATGTCTTTTGCATGAAGAATTATCAGTTTCAGCCTTTTTCCCTTCCCCTTTAATCCAGCACTTCCTAGTCTTTGTGAAATGAAATAATTAGGGAAATGATCACAGCGGTGTAGGGGAAAGATGGAGTCAAAAGCCAAGTTAGTGGTTTTCGCTTTGTTAGAATGACTAAGTCTTACTAAAAAGCTCTCCACACTCAGCTCTGCTAGAATGATTCCCAGTGAGTCATCAACCCAGAGTGACCAACAGCTCAAATGTTGTCCTTTTAAGAAATTCATAGGAAATCAAATGGTCTTAAAATTAGTTCATGCAGAGAGTTTGAATACAGGCAAACTTTCAGCAGAAGTGCTGATATATTTTTGATGGTGAGGGGAAAGCAAGCTGATTTAACCTCTGCAAAGAGGTTAAGGAAAATACCACTTCTGATTCTAACAATGTGTAAGCAATAGCTTATGTTTGTTACTTTCCAATACAGCTGATTGTCAGCATAGTTGAGTGTTTTGAGACAGAATATATTTCAAGTATGTCTTGGTTTCCAAGTGCTGTGAGTGCATTGACTTTGTACTATGCACTTACCAGTATCGTAAAGTCTGAACATAGTAAAAGATGAGCATCCCTGCTACACAAACACACACACAGAGCAAACAAATACCTATTTGAGAGTTCACTGAAGAAGTGAGAAAAATCAAAGCAGCTGCATTACCTTGAATCACTAGCATTTTAGAGTGGATTGTGGCACATGATAACATCCTGAGTAGGTGCTGATGCAATTTTGATGGTGAGGGGAAAGCAAACTGATTTAATTCATTTGGAACAAAAAACGAGCCCTGGCAGGTGTTTTACTGCATTAAGCATATGGGCCTCAAAGTGTCGAAGACACCCCTACTGCTTTCATTTTTAAAGTCAGCCTATTAATAACACCTGACAGCTGGGTCAAAAGCATATGCTATTTAGCCTTTTTGTGACATTTTGTCTCTTCGGAACACCACCAGTGATTCTTCAAACTTGAAAGTTGTTATCTTGTGTCTTTTTAAATTATGACTTCTCAGCAGCCTAAAACCATGTGTAAATTTCAGCTACAAAACTTTATAAGATTATCTGCATACTGTAACTGAATTTTCTAGGCCAAATAGTCAATGCCTTTTACATGTAAAGCAACAGCAGCCTTTAGAAAAATGGAGAGATGGGGTCTATAATACTGTGATTCAAATGGTCCTGGTATGAAATGCTCTTCAATATACAAATCCACAGGGAGGGCAAGCACTGTGGCAAATCAAGTTAGGTATCTTCTTGGGACACCACATCCCACACTGGAATGCAGGTAGGAGGCCCAGCCACTCTACATCTCCAGTCCAGTTTTTTGTTAATGACTCTTGAAGGCAGTGGATTACAGACCAAGGACTTGGATTCCTGCCATTCATATGGTGAGGTCAGATGGAGCTCCCAGTTAATGGACATGTTTTTCTGTCATTTTGCCTTTCAATAAATACTTACATCAGTTACTGCAATTTACCAATATAATTAAAAGTGACTCACAATTGGTTGGGGTCGGAACAAAAATCATAGAAAGGCAAGGTCATTACAAAATGAGCATTAAACAAGGTATAGTGATTTTTTGATGAACATGGTTGGCATTATGGAAAAAAATCTAGTATTTTTCTAGTACTTACTATGTATACTGTTCTATGAGCTGCACCTCAGAGGATCCATTTTCTCTTCACAACCACAGGACATTAAATACTAAACATTAAATGTACAACACACAATTTCCAGCAATCGAGCCTGGCAAAGAATCAAACACCTGGGCTACAAAAACAAGAGGAATATCAAAAGTCAACATTCATCCCTTGGAATTGATCTTGAAACCAGAAAGCTCAGGAAAAGACAGAAAGGAGAACACTTCCTGTGAGCAGGAATACATTCCCACCCTCGGGACAAACAGCCCCGAGCCTGATTGGATTCCACAATGTCAAAACACATCAACATCTCACTACAAGCAAACAATAAACAAACATTTCTAGGCATTATTATTTACCCCTTTAGTTGTTTCCATCTCTTACTCATTTCTAAATGAACCTGAAATACATAGACTGAGTAGGCAGAAGTAGCACCAGAGAGGTTGGATGCTGAGGCAACACTTAAAGCCATGTCATTAGGAGCTGTTGTGTGATTCTGCCAAACACACTTTAAAATCCCCCACCACACAGGCTCCGGCTGAGCATGTAAGTTTCTTATTATAGAAAAGCAAGTGATAAAAGTTGAATTTTACACAATATTTTGGTGCTCAGGCCAAACTTCCTGCCAAGAAGCTTCCTGAAGGGGCTTTCTGAAATCAGTTTTGAGGACTGCATAATCTTGGCACACCCTGACCATCAAGGAGTAGGAACAATGCCAGGACTGAAATGACTAAAGCTTCAAACTGGAAGCAACAACTTTGCACTTTTTTAAATTAAGTTGAAGGCTGTATCAGAGACCCAGCACCAAGGCTGAAACTGAAATTATGGCTGTGCATCAGGTCAAGTAACTGTGGAAGACACTCCTTTAAAGAAAGTGCCAGATTGCTGGCACAATGCCAGGGAAACAGACCATTTCTCAAGCAGTAATACCGGTTGAAACCTGTGTGTGTGTGTGTGTGTGTGTGTGTGTGTGTCTGTAGAGAAGATTAATTCATTGAAATTAAATTATCAAATTCAGCATTAAACACCACAAGAAATGTTGCAGTTTATCATTAAATCAAAAGAAGATCTTGCTCACTTCCAATCTGATTATTGACTAGAATGTGTTAAAATGTGGTGTTTACCTCTAGGGACCCCTTACCCAAATGACGACCCAAATTCAGCAGGAAGTAGCCAGAAGTCCTCGTCACCCCTTACCCCTACAGAAGTAGGATGTGGGATTTCAAGAGGGGGGTCTGAGACCATCCAGGCCTGCTGAGGTCTTGGCCACACCTTCAGGTGGGCGGCACCAGCATTGCCCACCCATTTTACAATTAATTAAGAGACCACCAATGGGAAACATCTTACCTGTAGGTTTCCCGCCCAACAAGGAGGGATCCAGGAATGCTTAAAATCCCAAGACCCTTCCTCAAACCTTTGGTGTCTCTCTCGCTCCCCTTTCGAGAGGCACCCCACCTTCCGGCTTTTCGGAGGTGCTTCCCCTTCCCTCCCTTCCCTGCTCACCTGGTCCCTTCGCAAACAAACTTTTCTGTCTGCAACAGAAAAAAAAAATGTGGTGGTTAATTTTATTGACTGAAGCAAACACATAGAAAACCGTCTTTTCATTGACACTCTACAATCATGTTATTATTAGAAGTCAAAGTGTGAATGACAGCAACAAATACTGTTTTACGCAGAACACCTTATAACTGGTCCTCTGAGGTGTGCATTGTAATCGTTTTTTGTTGTTTTAGAATAGGCAGTTATGTAATTTGTCAGTCAAGCAGCATTTCCTCTCCCAAGAGCATCTGTTCTCCATGCAGTGAAAATTCACAATGAATGTCTGGTAGAAATGTGGCTCCCACTGATAGGTTTTGAGTACTCAATGAAAACAAAATATGATCTCTTAAAGTTTTAATAATCCCTGGAGGATGCAGAATTTGAAACACAATGCCACGTTAGTAGCAGCAATGATTTTGGCAATGGTTTCTTTCTCACTGGCATTTGAAAAGAGAAAGTGGGTCCCCATTCCTAAATCAAAGATGGGGGAAACATTCACTTTTTTTTTCATTTGTCTTAATCTTATTTTCAATATTGTTAACATAGTTGAGAGGAATATATGCCCATATTGACCGCTGATTAGGGTGGGGAGGTTAGGTATGGAAGAAGGTAGGTGGGACACATGTTTCAGTCTTTTTTTCCTTTTTTCCTCCTGTCTTCCCAGGGGAGGACGGGGAGGGAGCTACTCCTTGCTGTCAAACTACACCAGCACAGGGATGCGGGATGTGGTGATACTCCAGAGACCCTGATATGGGGAAGAGTGTTTCGAAGTTGCTGTTGGAGTGGTCTCAATAGCCTTGGGGTCTTCTCTTTTGTTGCTTCAGGATTGAGACAATGTTTTCAAGGTCTGCTGGTTGATAGATCAGCTTCTGAGGCCTCTGTTGCAACCTGGTCCAGCCCAAATACCATCCGACTCTCATGCACATTCATGGGTGCTTTACCTCAGCTCAGCCCTACCCAACTCCAGACCTGTGTGCCAATAGGTACTTCTGCTTGTCCAGCCTGGACTGCCTCCAGCACTGCTTCTTGTGCTCACCAGCATTAGGTACATCCTAGCAGCAGCAGAGTGCCAACATTTCCCCTGCCAGGCATGTTTCCATCCCCGGGTCTGGTACCTGCCAGAAGGTATCGCAGTTCAGCCTGACATGACTCGCACCCAGTCCTGGCACTTGCCAGTTGGTGCTGTTGCCTACCTTGTCTGGCCCATACCCAATCTGGCTCTCATGCATGGCAGTGTGTGTAACAGACTAGCCCAGCTTGGCCTGCTCCCAGATCAGTCCAACCCCAGTCCCAGCTCTCATGGTTAACAGTGGAAGCAGCAGCAGCAGCCAAGCAAGAGTCCCCAAAGTGCCCTTGCTAGGCCTACTCTTTGCCTTGGGTTGTGCAGGTACATCAAGTGCTGCAGCTCAGTTTCAGATGACCCATCTTTAGTATTGTCACTCACCAGCAGGTGCTACTGCCTGCCTCAACCTGGACCACCCCCAGTCCCAGCTTTTATTGGATACAACAGCTTAGCCTAGCTTGGCACACTTCCAGCCCTCATGTGAATTGGCAGATGGTGCAGCCCAACCCGGTCTGGCCTAATTGTGCCATTGTGCTATGGACCAACCCTGCCCAGCCTGCTCCCAGACCCAACCCCCACTTGTGTTAATGGGTGCTACAACCCAACCTGGTCTAGTCTGTGCCCAGACTCGCTTCTCATGCTCACAACCAGGAGATGTGCCTAGCATGGGAGTTTCCCAATTCTTTGCCAGGCCCATTCCCAGCAATATATTTTGTGTGTGTCATAGGGTGATACTGCCCAGATTGACATGGGTGGACTCCATCCTGGCACTCACCCGTGAGTATTGTGGCCTAGCCCAAGTGGCCTACACCCTTTCTGGCTCTCACTGATGATGCTACAGCCTATCCCAACCTAGTCCCCCAGACCTGACTCTTGTGAGACCCAGCGTGTGCTGCAGCCTACCCTAATCTGTCCTACACTGATTCTGGCTTTTATGAGAATCAGCAGGTGCTGGAACCTAGCCCATTTTGGCTCACCTCCAGACCCAGGCCACATGCATGCCAGTGGGTGCTGCAGCCTTGCCCAGCCTGGTCTGCTCACATCCCTGGCTCTCACACTCAACAGTGGGAGCTACAGCCCAGCACAGAAGTCCTCTGGGTTCTCCTACAAGCCTCTTTCCTAGCCCTGGGCCTTGTATGTGCTCTTGCGTGCTTTGTTTCAGCCTGGCATGACCTACCTGCAGTCTCATCTCTTGCTGGCAGGCATTGCAGCCCAGTCAAGCCAGGCATGGCCCACACTGTCTTGACTCTGATGCATGCCAGAGGCTTGGCCCAGCCCTGCCGTTCCCTATGCCCAGCTCATGTAAATGCTGAGGAAGGCTGCAGCCATGCCTGGCCTGACCCACTCACAGGCCTCACTCGCATACTCCCTAGAGGGAGTTGTGGCCTTGTAGGGGAGCCCTCCAAGTTCCCCCACCAGGCCTGTTCCCAGCCCAAGATTTCACAAATGCCAGCAGGAGCAGAAGCCCTACTTGGCATGATGTGCTTTCAGTCTGCTGTAGCATGGCCCCACCCAGTGTCTGGTGACTGTCTGGTCCAACTTGGCTCTACCTGTCACTGTCCCAGCTCTCTGAAATGTTTCAGTCCCACAGAAGTGAACCCAAGATTCCCCTGCAGAATCTTCCTCCAGATCTGGTTCTTTCATGTTCTAGTGGTTGCTGCAGCACAGCTTGATCTGGCTCACCCCCTGCTTCAACACTCAGAGGCAGATACTGCAACCTGTCCCAGGCAGACCTGTCCCCCAGCCCCAGCTTTTATGAGTGCCAGTTGCAGCAAGTGATTATATTTAGCCCAGCCCAAGATTCCCGTGGCAGGGTGCATTGGCCTGACACAGACATGCCCTCCAGCTTCCCCATTCTAACCACTCCATTTCAGCTCCCTTGCCTACCTGCAAGTGCAGTGACCCAATCTATGGAAGTCCCCAGAAGTCATTCCTTCCCTAGGGAAGCATGCATTTCTTATCTCACTCCATGTTTTGCATCCTTTTTAACTATATTGATGCAAGCTGGGAAACCATGTACTTAAATAGTTAAAGGAATGACAGTTTTTGAAATTCTCTTATTTTTTTATTTTTTTTAATGTTTTGTTATTCTTCCTTGCAAAAGAAGTTTGGTAACATAGATCAGTCTTCCAAATAAACATAGCACCCTGCTAATATGAAAATGCAAGCAGTTGGTGTCATTAGAATTAAGTACCTCATGAGAAAAGGTGCAATCTCCTGGTGGGGTTCTTACCACCTCCTGTGAAATGCAGCATTCCCCAGAAGAGAGGATTATGCACACGGGTGTGAATCATGCCACTCCTTTCAGTGCTCCTAGCTAGTGAGCATGTATTTGCTGGGTGTCCTACCAACAGAAGCTTGTGTGAACTCAGACAGAAACTTTTTAAAAATTATCTTGGGACTCTAGCGTACACCATTTCTTTGTGTCAAGACTGGGTACATGATAGAAATGATTGTTATTATCTCCCCCAAATACTCCCAAATAAATCTAGGGTGTCTCAACCCCATGCACATTGCCGCAGTCTGTGGAAGCTGAGCAGTGTTATCCACCAGCCCAAGGATGGATATGAAGGGGAAAATCTGTGCTTATTGCTGTGAATGGAGACCGCAACAAAAGCCAACACCCACTTCTTAGCTTGCTCACAGTCTCTCAAATGGCTCTGTCGTTCCGTTGATTCAGAACAATCAGCTGCTTTACAAACAGGAAGACTATCCTGGGGAAAGACTGGATTCTGGCAGTGACTCAGAATCCAGGCTTTCAAAGAAATGTTACAAAATGTGTTTAGATGCAATATGTGTTGTCCCTGACCATCAGTAACCTCTTTGACAAGAAGACACACTGAGATTACATCCTGAATTAATACACTATACTCTTATATTTTATCTTTCTAGGTTCTTACGAAATGGCACCAGTGGATCTGGTAGTAAAACTTATGTTTACAAAACCCTGATCCCTGGAGCCACAAAATGAAACAGACACATGATTTTCTGACCCTTCAGTACTCCCTGTGCGCCTCAGCTAACTGATTGTAGAGACATGCTCTGCAGTGTGTGATTCGGGCTTTGCCATTTAGTAGCTTCAAGAATAGACAAATCTCAGCTTTCCTTTGATATGGTCACACTTCATGCAAAATGAAAACAGTTATTATGACTCTCATATTTTTAATCATTATCAAATTAAAATACAATCTAAAAACTTTTATTGTAACTGAACTGATAATAAGTGGCCAGTAAACTAATACAAGTTAGTTACTATCTTTATTCTAGAGGCTGTATCTCACTCTGCCCTCCACACCAACACATATTTCCCTTGGCATCTCTTTTTTGTGTTCAATTATTTTTCTTACGTTTTTTCAGTCTTCTCTAATTCCAACACTAATACAGGTAACGCCTCACATAGCTTGTGGCTTGGCTACCCCTTTTTAGCTAAGCCATCTTTGAGTGAAATCATATTTTTGTCGAGGTTTTCCTCCTCCTCCTTTCTTTAATTTGAAACTTCATTACCGAGCAAGAGAGGGAGAAACAAATATCTTCCATCTGCTAGTTTACTTCCCAAGTGGCTGCAACATCAAGGATTGAACATGGTCAAATCCAGAGGCCAGGAGCTTCATCCAGATCTCTCATGTGAGCAGCAGGGTCCCAAGTCATTGTACCATCTTCCACTGCTTTCCCAAGTGCATTAACAGGGAGCTGTACCGAAAGAGGTACAGCCAGGACACAAACTGGCACTATCGGCGATGCCAGTGTCTCAGGTGTCAGATGTATCCACTAGGCTAAAACACTGGACCATCCATTCAAGAATCTTTTTTTACTCTATTTTTGAATATATTGTATTTCTTCTTAGTAAAATCTCTGTGTTTCTTCAATGTATAGATTTTTCATGCAAAAATGTTAGATTCTGTGAGAACTAGAAGATTGCATTTCCTTGTTCACCATCTTCTTTCCAACGCTTGGAAAACTGCTCAATTCACAGCAGGATTTGTGTACAAATATGAGTGAGAGAAACAATAAGTGCTATGTGCCGCATGCCTTCCTTTATTTTCTTCCTTTATTTTCAAGAGCCTCTACTTGCTTAAAAAAATTATGATGGTCACTTACACAGTTTTGACTGTATTGTCAAGTTACTTTTGTAAATATTAGAGTATTGTATCAACTTCTATTAAATCAGCACCTATCTCAGTATTTTTATTTCTATTTTATTCCTCCCATCTTCCTTCATGATGTAAAATGTTCAGCTGGTGATTTTGATCATTCTTTCACTTAAAAAGAGGTCTACCCTGTGGCATTAATGTCTCACTTGTGACAATATATTCAAGTCATTTTTTACTTAAAATTTACACAATAATTGAAAGTATACATTTCTTAATTCTATCGGGCTTACTCCCATTCACTCAAAATGTGCGTTCGAGCATTACAACCATCAGGAGTCCTCTTTTGTGATGAAACTCCCAGCCTAGGGAGTAGCTCCAACTGCCGTAATAGTTGATTAAGAGTTCAAGTCCTAGGAAAACACTGGCCATACATACACACAAGTTTTGGATATAAAGAATTTCTTAGCTTATGAAGGAAAATATGGTGTTTACCTTCTTGAGGCTCCTATGTGAACTTACCTATTTTTTCCATTTATTATTGTTTTTGTTCATTTATGTGCTTATTCAGTTATGTATTCATGTTCATCTCAATCGAAAATGTTTTTTTTTTGAGACTTATTTATTTTTATTGGAAAACCAGCGAAACCGAGAGGAGGATAGAAGAGAAGAGAGGGAGATCTTCTGACTGATGATTCATACCCCAATGGCTGGAATGGCTGGAGCTAAGGCAATCCAAACCTAGGAGCCCAGGGACTCTTCCTCCAGGTCTCTGACACAGCTGCAGGGCCCCAAGGCCTTAGGCCAGCCTCAACTGCTTTCCCAGGCCACAAACAAGGAGCTGGATTGGAAGCAGGGCCGCTAGGACTAGAACCGGTGCCCATATGGGATCCTGGTGTGCTCAAGGCGAGGACTTTAGCCATTAGGCTACCACGCCGGTGCCAAAATATCTGTGTGTTTTAAAGGCAGAGTGGAGAGAGAGAGGAAGTGAGACAAGAAGGAAATGGAGAGAAAGAGAGAGAGAGAGAGAGAAAGAGAAAGTAAGATTCCATTATCTGGCTCACTATTAAATGCTTGCAGCAACTATTTTTAGCCAGCCCAAAGCCAGAATCCAGGAACTCCATGCAACTCTCCCTCATGGAAAAAATGAACTCAGATGCTACCTTATGTTCCCATCACAGGTGCATTTGTAGGGAGCTAGACAGGACTGGCACTTGCTGTTCCTGAGTTTCTGAGACTCTTTAAAGTCCCCTATCTGTTGTGTAGTGTGCAAAGATTTCTCCCATTCTGTTGGTTACTTCTCTACTTTGCTGATTATTCCCTTTGCTGTACAGAAGCTTCTAAGTTGTGTTGGAGTCTCATTTGTTAATTTTGGCTTCAATTGCCTGTACTTTTCTGGGAGGTGTTTGCATATACCCATATCCTATAGAGTGCTTCCTATGTTTTCTTCTAATCCTTTGAGAGTTTTGGGTGAATATTTAGGTTCTTGATTCATATAGAGCTGATTTTTGTACAAGGTTACAGGTGGGGGTCTTGCTTCTTGCTTACACATGCTGTTATTGTCCTAAGCAGCCTGTTTTGATTACTATTACCCTGTAGTATGTCTTGAGGTCTGGAATTGTGATTCCTTCAGCTTTATTTTTATTCTGCATGATAGCTTTGGCTGGCCATGGTCTCTAACTGGCTGGTTTCACTGCTGAATTGTATGAAATGTTTAAAGAAGAACTTCCTCTAATCCTCCACAAACTATTCAATATTATAGCAATGCAGGCAATCCCTGCATACTCTTTCTATGACACCAATATCACCTTAAAAGCAAAGCCAGAAACAGACACAACCACGAAACAGACTGATATCACGATGAACATAGATACAAAAATCCTCAGCAAAATACTTGCCAACAGAATACAATAATACATCAGACATAACATTCACCCAGACCACGTGGGAATGATTCCTGGCATGCAGGGATGATTTAACATATGCATATCAATAAATGTGATACAGCACACCAATAAATATGAAATCATTAGCATTTTTAAATCTGTACTTCATAGTTTTAAAAATGATCAAGGAGAAGAAATATAGAAAGGTTTAGAGTCATTGTTAGGCTTTTTTTTTTTGCTTATCTAAATGTTAATTCAATATGTGATTATAATTTATCATAAAGTTTATTACAATTAGTGTGCCTGGGTTCTACGACTTCCAAAGAGATTGTTTTAGGAATTGAAACAGAGATGACTAAGTTGCTTTCAAATATAATTTTAAAATAAGTATATTTCACTGAAACATTAAATAATAAAAAGAATTTTGAAAACTTTCTGTACAATATTTAAAACTCAATTTTGGTATACTTATGTTCATTTAGTCCTCACAATGATGTAAAATAGCCAATATAACATGATTGCAAGTAAATAAGGAAGACTAGAAATCTAGAGAATGAGAGCCTTTGCTATCAGCCATAGAGAAATAAGTGGCTACAAGGAAAATCACAATAAATGTGGTCCAGACTTGGAATGCATGTGTCAGGACAAGGCCTCCTGAATTGCTGATGCTGTGCAGTGGACAGCATGCCAGGTGCATACTTGGAACATGAAAGCAGCTCATCTAAACCAGCAGAGGAGGAGAGTGAGGGCTTGGAGATGCAATAAGGTGGTCCTGGTCAATAAACAGGCCTTGGAAAGATTTTCACGACCCTGGTACAGCAAAGCCAATGACGTATTAGACCTAGCAAAACCATTCAAATAATTTCTGAGTCATCACCAAATGATTGTCCATGTGTTCCCGAATGATGATGTATTGTCCCATCTCCTTCCCCCACAGTGGACACAGGAGAATAAAAACTGAAACATTTGTCACCAACACCTTTCTGCTTACCTTGATCCTCCCTACCCTGATTCTCTCCAACCTAATTGGAGACCTGCATGGGTGTGCATCCCCTTAACTATGTAAGCAATATTAAAGGGCCCAGCATGGTGACTTAATGGCTAAATCCTCACCTTGCACCCACCAGGTTCTCATATGGGCATCAGTTTATGTCCTGCCTGTTGCTATCCACCTACCTATTTGTGGCTTGGCAAAGCAGTGGAGATAGCCCAAAGCCTTGGGATCCTGCTTCTGTGGGAGACTCGGAAGAGACTCCTTGCTTCAGATAGGCTCAGCTCCTTCCATTGTAGCCTCTTGGTGAGTGAACCAATAGATGAAAAGTTTTTTTCTCTTTCTCTCTGTATAAACGCCTTTCCAATACAAATAGATGATTCTTTTAAAAAAATCTTTGAAAAAGTAATATCATCAAAATGTCCATATTACCAAAAGTAATACACATATTAAATGTGATCCCAATCAAAATGATGTTTTAAAATGCATATATACTACAGTGCTATTTATGCCTAATTCAACCTGATTTTATATCAGAGAGACAAGCTGTGTTCTGCAAATAATAATTTCATGATCATTTCCAACAGAAGGATATGAATTAAATGTTAAAATGAAATAAAGATATATATAGGTAAGAAAAATCGATATGTTTCTTCTTATGTTACAAATCTGCAAAGTTAAAGCCACAAGGGGAAAGGGAAAGTAAATTATGAACGGGCTAAAAGTACAAACCCTAAAAACATTTCATCTCTTGCTGATACTTTTATTTGGAATTTTTCCCAACTTACTGTTCAATGCCCAAAATCACAGATATAATAAAATGGAAGAAAATAAAAATTGCTCAGACACAGGAAATTTCTCTGAGGTCTAATTTTTAATGTTTTGCACAGATTTGTGGAAACAATAATTACTGTGTCTATTGGAAGATAGCAGAAGAAATTATTTCTTTTAAAGATTTATTTTATTTTTATTACAAAGAGATAGAGAGGAGGAGAGACAAAGAGAAAGATCTTCTATCTGATCATTCACTCCCCAAGTGACTGCAACAGCTGGTGCTGTGCTGATCCGAAGCTAGGATCCAGGAACCTCCTCCAGGTCTCACATATGAGTGCACAGTCCCAGGACTTTGGGCTGTCCTTGACTGCTTTCCCAGGCCACAAGCAGGGAGCTGGATGGGAAGTGGAGCTGCTGGGATTAGAAGCGGTGCTCACATGGGATCTGCTGCATCCAGGGAGAGGACTTTAGCAGCTAGGCCACCATACTGGGTCCAGAAGAAATTATCTTTTGTACTTAGTGGAAAATTTTGAAGGAATAAGGAAGTAAAGTGATTGAGAACATTTGTGTAGGGTGAAGGGAAATCATTGGTTCAGTGGATGTGTTTGAAGAACTGTGATCTTTGCAATCCCCTTCTTGTTGAGTCTCTCAATGGACCTACGTCCATTACCAGCTCTTGTGATTTTTGTTCATTTTTTCTCCTGAGTAAGTAAAAATAGAGTTCCAGTATATGAATGGGATAATTTGATTGTAGCCGATAAACACGATGGTATATTATAGACTCACAAAGTGACTTCAATTATGGACATACCTTACAAGTGAAAGAAACCAGGAAAGAGAGCATATGTTGTATGTTCCATTTCCATGAGCCTGAGTATCTATAATTGGTCACGTGGTCATGCCATAGAGAAAATGTGGATGGATGTTTCTAGGAACTAGGTGAGAGAAAAGTGGAGAGGAACTGCTTACAGAACTCAGCTTTCTTTCTCTCTTCAAGATTTATTTATTTTTATTGCAAAGTCAGATATGAAGAGAGGAGAAGAGACAGAGAGGAAGATCTGCTGTCCGATGATTCACTCCCCAAGTGACCACAACGGCCGGTGCTGTGCTGATCTGAAGCCAGGAGCCAGGGACTTCCTCCAGGTCTCCCACATGGGTGCAGGGTCCCAAAGCTTTGGGCCGTCCTTGACTGCCTACCCAGGCCACAAGCAGGGAGCTGGATGGGAAGTGGGGCCATTAGGACTAGAACCTGTACCCATATGGGATCCTGGTGGGTTCAAGGTGAGGACTTTAGCTGCTAGGCCTTGGCGCCGGGCCCTCGGCTTTCTTTTAAGCAATGAAAAATATTTTGGAACCAGATAGATGAGGTGGTTGAATTACATTGTGATTACTGCACTATTTATCATAACATCATTCACCTTAAAGCGTTAATTTTGTATTGTGGGAATTTACTTCAATGAATAATTGCAAAAAATGGCTGGGTTAAGCATATTGCTTCTTAAGAATTTTGTTCTGAAGATAGCCTCAATCCTAATTTGGATATAACCCCATTCCTCATTTATGTTGATTGCCACCAAAATATCGTTGTGTTCTTGGCATTTGTATTTCTCTTTCTTGCTTCTTAAGTGAAACACACAGCTTATACAAATTGTACCCTTCCTGTTTAGAAAGCAAATATTAAGTTATACTAGTAACAATATTGCAAAATTAAGATGAAATAGAATTAAATATATTGTTCATTTTCTTCTATTTCTCTCCTAATGGAAACTTACAATAAAATGACGAATAATAATGAGTAGCCAGGAACTTTAGGTTGAGAGCATGCCTGTAACAAATATCTCTCACTCAAAAGGTCTTAGATGTATAGGGTAGACATCTATAGGGTGCAGGTAGAGTCACATAGGGTTCTGGAAGATTCTTCTGGCAAGGGAGGAAAGAAGAAACGGGACTATCCAGGCTGCTGTGAAACTAGTAACTCATTAGCTTGGTATGAGCACTCTAATGAAGGCATGAAATGTTTTCTGAAGAAAAATCCATTTCCACTTTCAAAATTGCGCATCAACTCTATTGATTTTTTTTCATTTTTTATTGCTTTAAATTTCCTAATTTATTGTTATAACATTTTATAAGATTGTCTCATAATTTTTACCATCAAATGTTTAAATAATATAAAAAGCCATAGGGGGAATTATATGCGTATTCCTATAAACACTGTCTCAGTTTGTCAAACACTAATGATTTTTATTTATTTGCTTCAGTTTTCTAAAATCGAAATAGTCAAGATACTCTTGATTTTTTTTGATTACCATTTCTGATGCCATTTTTTCTCTTTCCCTGAGGTGATCACTGTCTGCAAAATGATCTTTCCTTCCCCACAGATACTTTCACATTTTTAGAACATCGTATCAATGCGTCATCCCATCCAAAGTTCATGGTTTTATGACTCAACAGACAGGCATCTCAGTTCAAGTTGCCACCATTCTGGTATGCAGACATTGACTTGCCTTTTTAACCTATTTATTCACTCATGCGCTGTCTCTTATTGCACCCTCACCCCCACAGGGGCTGCCCAAGATCACTGGCTTACTATGTACACTTTGTGGTACGTGATGTTTTTTATAAAGTGGAAGAAATCCCTTGTCAGATGTCATTTGTCCTTTTCCATTTTTTATGATACATATATATATGAGTATTCATATACATATATATGTATGTATATATAAATGCACATATATATGTTTATAAAATGTTCATGGCAATTTTCTCGACAAGCAGTCGTGATCATTATTAAAACCCAGGCGAAGAGCCTAGATATGATTTATTTGCTTTTTATTTATTTTGGGAAACTAGGTACTTCTTAGCAAAGCAGCATCAAGCAGTCTATTAAAAATCACATTTTTTTTTAGCTTTGCATGGTGATTTGAATACAATCGTAAGCACAGAAATAGATAAATAATGTGTACAAAAGCTCTGCTCCCATCCTACTGTGAGAAATCAATTCCTCCCATGCTGGGCAGTTTTAATGGAGGGTTCTCTCTGCAGTTTTAGATATGAATGTGCTAAGGAAGAAGTTCACGACTTGATAAGTGAATGTTGCTCCTGGGTTTATTGACAGTTTCTGCAGAGGAGCCAGCTTTGTATGACCTGGTATGCATTTCCCCATGGAGACAATGCTTGGTTCCTACGCATTTATCCCTGTGCTAATCCCTGCAACTTATTAATGACTCTTGTAACTGGGAAATAATAGTTCTGGTAATCTTAGGACTTCAGTAAATAGTAATAGGCATTATGTGAGAATGAAATGTGGTAGTAGATATATTTCCTGCTCTCTGCCTTCTTGCAGTCTTTAGTCTTTGTCATGGCCTGGTCCTTGGTGAACAGAAACCCCATGATCCTGAAATTGCTTCCACTTTTCTCATTTCCCTGCTTTAACTTCTCATCAGAGTGGTACCCAGTGCTGCCTTGTCTTATTCCACATTTGCATCATTCACTTAATACCACGTCTGCAAGTCAACAAGTGCTTATCATAGTTTCTGCTTTTGAGGAGCTCCGGCATCTACTCTCTTCAGGTTTCTGGTTGGCAGTGTAACTGGGATATGGTATGTTTACAACATTTTTCTGCTTCACATCCAATAAGTTAGGAAGCCAGGCCACTGTATTTTTACAAATATGGCAAATCCAGCTTCTTTTCATATTCTGATCCTTTTCCTGTGCTATTCGTTAGTCCATCTCTGCATGCAGCAACCTTAGTCATCCTTTCAAAAAGGGCGAGTCTGTTACCACTGTTTGACTCTGAAATCTTCATGCTCTTCTCAACGCAGGTAGAGAAAAATCCAAAGCTTCCCGTGATGCAGTCCTTCACTTGCTCCTTTACCTCATCTGCATGCTGCCTTGAGTGCCTCACCAGAGCCAAGTTCTGCAGTGGAATGCATTCCTTCAGGCCCTCTGCCCCGCTGCCTTCTGCATAGTGGTTGCATGGCTGTGTCCTGCAGTTAATTTAGGCTTCTACTCCTGCTTAATCCCATAAAGGCCTCCCTCTGTGTGCCTCTTTCCATCAATTATTGCACCTTATCTTGCTTAGGTTTTCTTTTTGCATGCATTATTTGCAATAAAATTTTATTTACTATTAGATAGTTTAACACAAAATGTCAGAGATCCATATTCATCTTTTAATAGCGGCACCTAAAACCCTACTTGATTATAAAAAGCAACAGGAATTTTCTGTGAAAGATATGATTAAATCCATTTGGATACCACTATTTCAGTAGCATCTAAGAAGAACAATATGCTGCATGGTTCACTTCTTGAATTTAAATAAGTTTAGCATTTAAGATGCAGGAAAGTAACTGTAAAATATAAAACAAAGAAGGTGATGAAGATTACAAGAGAGGAAACCTGTCAAACACAGAGTAAAATGAAAAAAATTGTCTTTATATGGAAAATAAAGAGCAGGATAAAATCAGAAAATTCCAAAAGTAGAAATTACTTGACAAGTGGAAAATGCATATGGAATTACATAAATGTGGATAGTAGAGTAAGTTAATAAAGAATACCAAAAATGATCTTATTTGAATAATCACTTTCTATTGCTAATGGACATTGTTTTAACAGAGAATGTCAGGATGTAATAAGAAACTTCTGTTTTGTTTACAGCAAGCGAAAATATTTTCCACTGAAACCCAAGTTCATTTCGCTCAGTTTTGATTGTTATCATGGCCTCACCTAACATGAATTAAATAAGCAGACCTCAAAGATCTGTTTTACTATTATTGTTTTTAATCTGCTTGCAACCTTACCATGAGTAGGGAACTGAGATAACATTTACATGCTCTTCTGAGATTTTTTGTGAAGTATACTTGTCTCATTTACTGCTAAAATATTAATTTAAGTATGATCTACCAAAAACTGAATGCTTAATAATTATAATGGGATAGTAATGAAAAAAATCATTTGTATGACAAGCCTTTATAATTTAGTAAGTAATAATAACTCAAAATTCAGAGTTAAATAACAAAAGGAATGCAAAACATACTGTATAATTGTTAACACCTAAGCTTCCAAATGCATAGTGTTCTTTTTAAATCACAGCATGGAGTGAATATACACATGATTTATGTGCTGCTTTAAGCATATAAATGACATAAGGGTCATTGAAAGGCATTATGGGAAACAGAAATGCCTACTGCAGAGTCTCTACTCAAAAAAAACACAAAATCGTGTAAATTGTAGTCCGAGGTTATATGGTTTATCACAAAGACTAACATATAAATAGTTAGCAAGGAAAATGTTCAAGTAAGTGGCGCAATCAAATTTTTATTATCTGGTGGGGTAGCAGAATCTAATTTCAGGGTCAGACTATCTGGGTTAGTTCATAACCCTGCCCTTCTGGCTGTTGTCACTGCTGTACGCTCCAGTGTCCTGCTCTATGAACAGATGATTGAAACAACTGAATATGGTAATTCTTTATAAATGATCTAGCAGAACACCTGGTACCTAGGCAGTGCTGCATAAATATCATTGTTCTCTGTGTAATGAATCCAATATTTGAATTGCCTTGATGCTGACAATGTGTCCATGGCTTGTGCCTAATGGAAAAAGTCTGCTTTCCCTGAGCAGCTCAGGGAGTAGAATAGAATAATAATATAGAGTATTAAAGGCTCAGGGCCCGGCGGCGTGGCCTAGCAGCTAAAGTCCTCGCATTGAACGCCCCGGGATCCCATATGGGCACCGGTTCTAATCCTGGCAGCTCCACTTCCCATCCAGCTCCCTGCTGTGGCCTGGGAAAGGAGTTGAGGACGGCCCAAAGCTTTGGGACCCTGCAACCCGTGTGGGAGCCCTGGAAGCGGTTCCAGGTTCCCGGCATCGGATCGGCGCGCACAGGCCCGTTGCGGCTCACTTGGGGAGTGAAACATCGGATGGAAGATCTTCCTCTCTGTGTCTCCTCCTCTCTGTATATCCGGCTTTCCAATAATAATAAATCTTAAAAAAAAAAAAGAATATTAAAGGCTCAGTTTTAGTCATGGTAGGCTGATTTTGTTCTTTTTTTTTTTTTTTATTACATTGCATTTTGTGACACAGTGTCATAGGCTCTATGATTTTGTTCTCTTTTCTATCCTTGTGAAATGAGGAAAACCAACACAGTCAAGGGAAATTTTGTAGGCAGAGGTCACTTTACTGTCATTAAGTCTAACTACTTTTTATTTTTACTTTTTCAAGAACACAATGCTTAAACTATCTATGTTAGCCTCATACTATCCTTATTCTTTAATAACAGAATTTACAAGACCTTTTAATAGACCAATAAGGCATTATTTCCTAAAGGAGAATTCATGATTTTCCTTTTGATAAATGTCATTTGTTTGAGAATCCTGCCACTGACCAAAATGATAATCCTGACTATTCTGTTCATCAACATGTTTATAATTTATGTAGCAGGTAATGATTATAAAACATCTGATGATGACAAGGAATTAGAACAATTAAAATTTTTATTTTATATGCAGAATAGTATCTGGGATATGCAACAGTGTATGGCTACTGAAGTATTTTATAACTTTTATGAAGTTGAGAATTGCATTTCTTATTCAAAAAATTACAAAAGGTTTCATTTCTCTTGTGTTGATCTTAAATGTGTCTTCCTTATGTGTATATATATCTATTGTTCTTCCAATGATTATTTCAAGGAAAAAGGCGAGAGTCAGACAAGTGTCAGAAATGAGGATATATGTTTCACCCTGTGTCCCTGGTAAGGGAAGAGATAAAGGGAAAAGCCCCATCCAGCCTCCCACCCATTCCAGGTACCCAATGTGAGGCACGCTCCCAGGGTCCTGCTCAAGCAGTTTTGATAGTTCAATAGGTCTGAATTGCTGCCAATCTCGCCTTTCCAATCGCGATGAAACCTATTCAGAATCCACTGGCTGACATAGTCTCTTCATGGTTGGGGTTCTGAGATCAGCAGTTCAGTTGGAGGGATCTCCAAAGAAACTTCATCTGAGATGATTCCCAAACCTGATTCTTGTGTGAGTTTGCCAGTACAGGGTCTGGCACAGTCCGTTGCCCCAATCAGCTTATGCACAAGCTGGTCATTGCAATTGCTAGGTCAGTTCTGTTTCCAGCCCTGTCATCCACTTGAACCAATGGGTGTTGTAGTCCAGCTCGATCTTACCCACTTCATACTTGGTCCTCACGCAAACCAGTTGGACTGCAGCCTAGTTGGGGCGACTCCCCATAACCCCCACCATGCCTGCTCCCTACCCTGGTTCCCATGCATGCCAGTATGTTGCAGACTTGTTCAGTCTGTCCCACCTCCGCTTAAGCTCTGGTACTTGTCAATGGGCATTGAAGCCTAGTGCAACCCAACCAACATACTATCCAGCACACACACATACTGGGAGGTGCCTTTCTGTCTAGCCACCCCTGCCCCTGTCCTGGTTTTCATGTTCTCCAGTGGGAGTGGTAACCCACGAGGGAGGTGCCCACTATTTCCCTACTAGGCCACTCCCACTCCCAAGTATGCACTCTACAGATGGTTATATAGTTTAACTTGACAGAATTGCCCCCTAGTGCCAACCTCTGCAATCTGATGCTGCGGCAAAGCCCAACCAACCCTCATCCACTCTAATTTTTGCTTGCACCAGTCAGAACAGTCAGCCCAATCTGGCCCTTCCATAATCTAGCTCACATGAGGCCCACTTCCCCCTGTAACTTTTACATAGGTACTTGTATTTACACTGGGATAGGTAGTACTTGGGTGTGTGGCAAGGAGAGACACACAAATACCACACTCTATGAAGATACTACAAAGTCATTTTTACATTACCTCATGAAAGTGTTGATTCAAAGAGACTTTATAAAATGAAGAATTTGTAGAGAAAACAAAGGGAAAAAGTGGAGGTAGGTGGTACTATAGAAGCATTTTTTTATATTATTGATTATGTTTTCACTGTTAACCACATATCACACTTTATAGTAATGTAAATGCCTGTGTGAACAAAAGGCTCACCTATAATAACCTTGGGATCATATTCAGAAGACTGCTGGTCTTTTTTCTGACATAGGATGACTTTTGGTTTTATGCCAGGGGTGGGCTTCACAATAGAAAAATATCCGGATGCCTTCTGTATTTTTTAATATCCATAGACTGCAATAAATAGTGCTTTCCCCTTTCATAGATCTCCGGCCGTGGAGAAAGCCTCTGTTTCCCAGAAAGTCTTCCTTGGCAGATTTCTGTCCACCTTGGCTTCTTCTATTTTCAGACCATTGTGGAGAAGTACTGTCAATGGCGACATTAAATTGGGCCACATCTAGTATTGTTCGTTGATTGTCTTATATAGACAAGTCTCAAAGGAAGGACTTCCTAAGAAAATGCTACTAGCACCTGAATCAGGAGTTAAATTAGGCGTGCAGGAGCAGAGCAGGGAGAGAGAGGAGCTGTTTCTGGCTGGTGCTAAGGAAACAGTAACAAAGGCACATACTTTCACTAGAAAAGTTGCTGATAGTTGGTAACATATTTGTCAGAATTTGAGTCCATGGAATCTTCAGGTTAGAAGTTAAAGAATTTCTTATTTATGTAAGGCTGGCATTTAACACATCCCATGTCCAGGGTAAGGTATAATCCTTCTGATAACAAAAGTCATTTTTCTGTGAGATATTTAGAGGAGCGATTTCTCTTTAAAGACTAACTGGCATTTCTTTATGTAAGACCAGGCAAGGCCAAGAATATCGATTTTGGATGACTTATGCAGTTTTTTTAGTAGCCCCAATGTCTGGAATATTTCTGTTCGTTTAACTGAAGGGGGAGAAAAACAGCACCTGCTTTTGGGAGAAAATCCGTATTTACCTTGTGGTTCTGTGGGAGCAAGATATCTGCCTGTATTTACAGAGCTTGTATGTTAGACTGTTTTAAGTAGTAGAAAATTATACCAGAGGAGCAAAGGGGAAAATGTTTGCCGTCTAATAAGCTGAATACATTTAATTTTTCCATAAATTGCCTCTTTGTTGCCCAACTCTTTTTCAGTTCTCTGAAGGTTAATGCTCACTAAAAATGTGAGCACAAATATTTATTTTTGTTTTCTTTGGATGAAGGACATAGTCTCTAAAGGGCATTTCAAATGTATTCTCTATTCAAATATAATGCTGCCTGTGACCTTAAGAAATACCCCAGTCCAGAGGTTTTCTTTGTATTCATTCCCATTCACTGCTCATCATGTTGCTAGTTTTTCTGCCTTAACAACATCCAATGAGGATAGTTAAGAAGAATGGTGATACTCTGCATATGTTGTGTATAAAATACATAAAATCTTGTCATTATGTAAAACTGTAAGTATAAAAAAAATAACTTCAGTGTTTAATTTTTACCTTTACATTCTTGGAGGTTTTGAAATGTACTATTTTTATAATCATAAAAATATATTTTGCCCATTTGTGACATACTATTTGTCAGTTTCAAAGACAATTAAACTATTTACAGGACCTCAGGGATTTGTGAGAAGTGTCCCAGAACACCCACCTCTCAGTTCTTCCACTTCTTCCACTTACTCACTCTATTACAGCCAAATTAGCCTTCACTGTCCAAGTACACAAGCACATCTCTGCTTTGTTTTCACCTTGCCTGTCATTTAGCATTAAGCATTCATTCATTCCCCACCAACACGCACACACACACACACACATCCCTATATGACCCATTAACTTATAGGATACACATCTCTTTTCAAATGTCACTTTTGCAAAGATGCTTCCCATGATCACCTCATATCATATAGCCCTCATCAGTATTTGCTAATGTGCTTCACCTTTCATTTTAATTTATTGCCTATGTTCTCCACTTGTGTGTCGAGAGGAAAGAAATGTTCCACTTGGTCTGCATACTCAGCAATAGGTGTCCTGCTGACAGACACATGTATTTGATAATACACACTAAATAAAACAGAGTAGCTA
Source organism: Ochotona princeps (assembly GCF_030435755.1). Lineage (NCBI taxonomy): Eukaryota > Metazoa > Chordata > Mammalia > Lagomorpha > Ochotonidae > Ochotona > Ochotona princeps. Next base: position 24,589,371 of record NC_080836.1, read on the forward strand.
CCTGGGGTGCTGGAGATACTACTGTGTTAGCACACTAATGTGTTAGTGCATAGCAGGCTGACAAAGATGCATTAACAAATGCACAAGGAGGAACAAGGAATGGTGCCTTGCCTGCGACTGAGAAATGTACAACCACTTGTGAATTCATTCTTTGTTTTCCATTCTGATGTCACAGAAGTTGGAGGAACAGGCATGGAACATTACTGAACAAATGAAATCCGTTACTAGAATCATAGAAAGAGGAACAATCGGTTCAAAAAATGACTGTTTCTGGGGCTGGGTTTGTGAGGAGCAGCTAACCCAGCAGCCTATGAGGCTGGCATCCCATAGGGGCACTGACTTGAGGTCTGGGTCCTCCATCTCTGATCCAGATTCCTGCCAAGGCTTGGGAAAAGCAGGGAAGATGGTACAAATACCTGGAATCCTGCCAACATGATGAAGCTTCTGGTTTAGGGCTTTGATGTGCCCAGTGTTGGATATTGAGGCAACCAACCTGAGAAGTGTAAACTCACAAACGATGATCTCTCTATCTCTCCTTGTCTCTCCATAATGTTAACGTTAAAAACAAATAGATAAATCTTCTTGAGAAAAGATGTTTCTAAGCTAAAAACTAAAAACTACCTCTCCCACTACTGAGATAGACAGCCTGTACTCAAGATCATTGAAACATTTCCAGACATGTGGACAAGTGCTAACGTTTGGCTTGAGGCACTCTAAAACCTGCCAAATGACATATTCAAATGCACAGCTCATGTGTCTCTTGTACTAAAGAAGGGAAAAGTGTTTTAAAATAGAATGAACTGTAGGATTTTAAAAAAGCAAAAAAAAAAAAAAAGAGCCTATACACAGGAAATTTGGAGAAATTGAGCAGTTTTGAAATTGCAAAAGAGAGGACACTCTAGGTGAATTCCCCATCCTTTTACTGGGAGAAAAAAATCCTCCTTTTGTATAACTCAATACCAATTTTAAAGCCTCCACAACACTTTTCAGAATTCCATAGGCAATGGATGAAAATGTGTTTTGGTGAAAAGAATTAGGGAAGTGTCGAACCATTCCATCATAGTACTTCTACACATTTCCCTGTTTTCCCTATAATTGCCCTATTATATTTTCAAAATGCATGAGCAGCTAGCTGAGGAATATTAAAAATGCTATGGGGACTACTGCCATGTCTCATGAGTGCTTTCTATGCACTTTGATCATTCATTACTAACTCTTTTTCTCAAGAGTCTTCATATAGTTAGCAGCAGGTTTACATTTTTACCCAATAAGAGATATTTCAGGGGGAATTTATAACATGCTGATTACAAATGGTTATATAAAGCAATAAGGGTTGATTGGAACCAATATAGGCAAAGAAATAATTAATTGGAGAAATAGCCTTTAAAGAATGGATGTGTTGGGCCCGGCGGCGTGGTCTAGCGGCTAAAGTCCTCGCCTTGAAAGCCCCGGGATCCCATATGGGCGCCGGTTCTAATCCCGGCAGCTCCACTTCCCATCCAGCTCCCTGCTTGTGGCCTGGGAAAGCAGTCGAGGACGGGCCAATGCCTTGGGACCCTGCACCCGCATGGGAGACCCGGAAGAGGTTCCAGGTTCCCGGCATCGGATCAGCGCGCATCGGCCCGTTGCGGCTCACTTGGGGAGTGAATCATCGGACGGAAGATCTTCCTCTCTGTCTCTCCTCCTCTGTGTATATCTGGCTGTAATAAAAAAATGAATAAATCTTTAAAAAAAAAAAAAGAATGGATGTGTTGCAAATGAGGCTTCAAGATTAGAATCACCAGCAAATCATGCCCCATTAGAGTCTTGTTGAAAAACTGGAGGCTGTATCACAGACCCTGGTGTTTTTTTCAGGCAGCACTGCTACCTCCACCAATAGGGGAGACTCAAGCTTGTTTCCTATATTTTTGAATTACTCCCCCAAATCAGTCCCATATGGCAACATGTAAGTCTCTTAAGTTTCTATTACCTGGTGATGAGGGGTGAGGAAGAGGAGGTATCTGAGTTACTTTGCTTCAGCATTATGAAGAAGAACATGTCTTCTCACTGAGCCATGTGTGCAGGAAGGAGTTGAGGTGCTTAATAATTGGGGAACATGTCGAAGTTGTCTACAGAATGCAGTGTTTTAGGATGGAGGAACAGATACCTGGAGGAAAACAGTGGCAGTGTGAATGGATGCCCTGCTTCTGTGTCCACCCATACCCTCCTGCAGTGTCAATGGTGGTAGGTCTTTTCTATGTCATGTTCACTGTAGGGAACAATCAGTACTTTGAGTGAACTAGAAGTGTATCGTTATTCATAATAGGATACCATTAACCTGGACAGACCAAGTGGAAAATTACAGGTAATTCTGGAATAAGAATGGGGTCAAAACATTAGTCAAGATAATTTTTTTTTCCAGAGACAGTAACGCAATGAAACTGAGAAAGTTTTAGAAACAAAGAAACAAAGACAAAAAGAAAAGTAAAAATGTATACTCTACCATCCAACCAAATGCAGTTTTGATTCAGCATCAAAGTGGTAGTGCTTTGGCCTGTGTTCATGTGACATCTGTAAGATTCATTCGAAGTCAGTGTTCTGTTACCGAGTGAGCTTACACAGTGTGCACAGAGTTCAAAGCAGTACTGTACTGAAGTTCCTCACTCTTTTTCTCTAATTACCAATTCAATAAGTGAAAAGAAAAAGGGATATGTTAAGCAATACACCACTAAAATTGCTCTTTGGACTCATTTATACCTTGAGGTATGTATCTCATTCTTTGAAGATAGAATGAGATAATTAACCTTTTGCAACTCAATTCTGTAGTCCTGTATTTTAATCCCCAAGGCTAATGACGTTTTAATGCAGATTTTATCAGTGTGTGTTCTATTTATTGTGAGTGGCCAATAACATTTACCAATTAGTGTATTTATTTACTCATGGTAGGAAATAACAACAGAATATGTTTGTGGGTTTCTATATCAATAGATAGCTCAGTGGCTTGTAATAATGGTACCCACTAACTTCCAATTTGATAATGGACCATTGTGGATGAAGGGCACAATATTCTTTCTCAAAAGTCCTGCTGTGGTTTGGAACTAATGTTCAAATCCAGTTTCTCTGTTTGAATTCAGCTTCCTGCTAATGTACCTGGCAGTGCAGCAGTGGATGGCCCACATAGTTGAGCCAAAACACTGATGTGGGAAAAAAGGGTAGATATTCTTAACTCCAGATCAGGCCAACTCCAGCTGTTGCAGCCAACCAGAGTAAACAGGTAGATGAGAGTTGTATTGTGCTCTGCAATTCCGCCTTTGAAATATATTTTTAAAAAATGGCTGCACAAGCTATTGTGGGGGACAAACTGAACCAGACCCCCATTTTGGCAAGCACACATGAGAGTCAGGTCTTGCATCACTCAGATGAAGTCTCTTTGGGTATCTGTCCCCTTCCTGACACCTCTCCCCACCTCCCATCGCAACAGACAGACAGACAGACAGACACACACACACACACTGAACTGCTAGACTTCAACCTTGGGGAGAATTGTAGGATTGGTGGACTGTCTGTAGAGTGCTTGTGTCAAAACTGGGCCTCCTCAGTGGAAAAAGGCAGAACAGTTGATGGCATGCAGTGGAAGATATGGCAGTCATCCTATAGAGGATCTCTGGTACCATAGCAGAGGGTAAAGCAAATTGGACAAGCAACACAGCCAAGTGAATACAGCAAACTTCTGGGTGAATGGAGAGTTTAGGGTTGACGGTGTCAGCCAATGGACCTTGAAAGGATTTCTTCATCCTTGTAGTGGTGAGATTGACAGCATTTCAGAAGTATCAAAACCACTTGAACAGAACCCTCAGAACATGCTCCATATCGTGGAACCGGGGTTGATGTCAGGTGGCCATCCCCAGGTGCTGGGGTTGTTGGGAGGCTGGGTGCAGCTTCTCCACTTGTCTCCCCTTTCCCCCCAGACATAGGAGAAGGAAAAAGTAAATTTAGAGGCAGTGGTACCACTCACTTTCCCCTAACCCTTGATCCTTCTTATCCTAATGGGCTATGTAAACATCAGAAAGAAAGAGCGAGCTCTTTTTGCTGTTCGAACATAGCAATAGGTCTAAAGTGAATAATGTTTATGTAAATTAAGAAATATAAACTTGAAGTTTAATGATTTCCTATAGGCTTAGTAGCTAAATAGAAACCTCCTCAAACTGAGAGAAAATCTTATTTCCATGAACACATGTACATTTGACTGTTTATTTCTGGAGAATAATGTTAGGACTATTAGGATCAATTAAAACAATTTGTATACTTACCAGCCCAATGGACACTATGACTCACTGTAGTGCTGATTAAAACAAAGGGTTAATTAAGAAACAAAGGATCATGAATCAACCAAGACTTTAAGAATGTTCAGTATTTATAGCCCCTAAAACTGGTCACTCAAAGCTCCTGGAGTTTCACATCTTCTAACATTTCAGCAAAGCTATTGTGAATTCTAACTCTGCACAATTTTTTATGTAATTACACTTAATATCCTCACCACTGCCCTGAACTCTCCTCCCTTGAGAGATTCATTGTTACCAGTTGTTATCAAGATATTCCTATTTTTTCCTGGGAGTTGAGCCCAAAAATGGCATCAATTTCACCTGTATCTAGCATTGAAGTATTGCCAAATGCAGGTTTTGTTTTACTTGCAGTGCATTTGAATGACAGTGTTGGACTAAATATTTCCACCAATCTCACAGCAGAGTAGTTGGTTCATTTGCTTTGAACACTTGTTTATGGAGGATGACATTTTTAAGAACTCAGATTTTGATAAGCAAAAACTCATGAATAATTCTTCTATTAGCAGATTTCACAAAATAACCCACGGGAGATCTTTTTCTTGCATTACAGAGCCTGGAGTATCAGACTTTTTTCTTAATTGTTCTTCCTCTTAAATGATGTCCATGAGGAACTGAAAATACTTATTTTCCACTATGCTTTTAGGAACTCAAATATATATATACACAAACATACATATATATGTATGTGTACATATATATATATATACACTAAAAGTATGTATCTTAAAAGTATAAAATTTTATATATATATGTTCATTATGGAAATGTCATTGTAGAATATAGCAGCGTGACTTTTTTTTATTTTTTAAAATTTTTTTCAATTTTGACAATCTTTATAAACATAGTTAATTATGGTAAAAAGGTTCAGGGGCTACAGGGAAGTGGGTAAGACAATTAATTCCATATTGTTTCCTTCATGTATCTGAGGTAAAGGGGGTTATTGAGGGAGAGGCCCCACCCAGCTTCCCACCCACCCCAAGTCCCAGATGTGGGGCATGCTCTGAGATCCTTGCTTAAGTAGTTTTGATAGTTCACCAGTTAGGAATTGCTAGCGTGACTTATCTTGTTCTATGCAAATCAAGACTTGGATACTTAAGAATTTTAATCTGTATTTTTCCAAAATACAAAAACTCAAGTTTCTTGTTTTTTTTTTTTTTCAGTTATTACAATAAAATCTAGACAAATGTAGTACATGCTTCATGGCTTACAGCGAGCAAAATGCCTGGTATATATTTACTATTCTAACCGTTAAATGAAGAATAGACTGAGACTGAAATATGGTACAAGCTTACTTCCAAACTCGGGATGTCAACTTTTAGAATTTCTTAATAAAACAAATGGTTAAGAACTTGCATTTAAAAAAAACATATTGGTTACTCAATACTATGTCCACTAATTCCATAACGTTATAAATTGTTGCTGATGTTATGTTGGGGCTTTTAATTGATCGGGATGATACTCTGCCGGCTCTACTTTCAGACCAGAGATGGTCTCCCCAACAAGCCATTGAACTTATCTGGATAATAAGATGCTGGACTCTATGCTTGGTATATGCTTGCAATGAAAGAATCTCAACTGAGCTTGAACTGTGGCAATGCAGCAAGGTGGAGGAATCCACCATGTGGGGAAGGGTTGGGGAGGGGTGGGGGGGACTATTAGGATCAATTAAAACAATTTGTATACTTACCAGCCCAATGGACACAACCCAGGAACACCAGTGCAGTGTGCAGTGTATTGGCTAAATGCACGAAGCCCAGTATGTCTGTCAATCAACTACATGAATGAAACATAACTGAGAAATAATGTCGTCATATTCTCCATCCCCAAACCCACCAGGGATACCACATGAATACCACACACATTAAATTCACTGAGGCTAATTGAATTTCCTCTCCCCTTTGAATGTGTTAATATTTGATATTTTAAAAGCCCAATACAAGAAAGATGTCTAAGATGCAATAGTGACTCAGCATCAGAATTGCACACTGTGGCCTGATTCTTTTTTTCTCCACCACAAACTGCCTGTGACCTATCATTTTGGTATTTTCTAGATCATTAAGAAAACAAAGATTTAATAGTAGTGATGTAATCCAAATTCTAGTTAAAACTGATGCATTTAAATGCCACTTAGATTTTTTTTCTTACCTTGACACTGTACTTTATCGTCTTTTAACAGGATAACACACATCATGTCTATGATTTATTTATTCCAAACAATTTGGCTTAAATAGTCTATTCAAAACATGCATCCATTTTCATTTAAGGTAGTATACAGCTACTTTCTAAATTACTTGCAGAGTACAAGTACAAATTCTTGCAGAGTATACAATGAATGCATATCATGTCATATAATATCCACAACTATTTTATAGTATGGCAAAGCATCAGTCACTTTGTATGTATTTGCCCTCAGCCCACTTCTATCGAAACCCTTGAATGCACAGTTTATATTTGGCATTTCCTTTTTTTTTAATGAGTTACTTCTCTGCTGGATCAGTTTCTATAAAAAGAAAAGCTAATGAGCTCCCAGATGGAAATTATGACATAAACTGCACAATAATAATGCATATATTAGTTATTTTGTAGTTTATATTCAGAATTTGAGAGGTAATTTGCAAACTCCTTGTAACAAACCCTGAACTAAAATATCCGATTGTTAAATTGTCCTTTCATTTTGGTTTCTGTGGTATGCAGATGTTCAATTTCAAATTTGTCACTTTTTAATACCTTTTTAATACTACTTTTCTTTGATTTCTTTCAAAGAAATAGGTGAAAAACTTAAAATCCATAGCAATGAAATGGGTATGGCAGACATTATTGTTCCTCTTTTCTACCTATACCAAAGTTCTGCTTTCCAATGAATAAATTTTCAAATATTTTTTCTGTGTGTAAATGATTAAACATTAGGGATATATTTATTAAGCTTCAACTTATCTCTTAAGATTAAATATCACTATTCCTGCCACTATGTGACATTCTGATCCGATTTGCAAATCCGTAATATCACAACCTGAATAATTCTTTACCCCAATTTCGTATTTCTGCTTAAAACATACCAATACAACATGAATTTGAATTTTTAGTCACTGATGCTCTACATCCAGTCACTCACTGAATTTTTCAGTTTTGTTTCACAGCACATGTGGCTATTACCCTTGAATATTAACTGTTTGCTGGACCATTGCAATTATTTTACCTTCAGCCCTTAAATTCTGTTTTATCACTATCACATGGTTCAGCTTCATGAAAAACTAAATTTGTGTATTTATTTGTTTGTTAAAGATTTCCCAGAGCTCCATATTTTTCAGGATGTCAAATACAAATTAATTGTGGAACTTAATTTATTATTTTTTTTAGTATTTTATTAGTATCATTATTATTATGCATTATGTGACACAGCTTTATAGGTACTGGGATTCCCCCCTCCCCACATGGTGGATTCCCCCACCTTGTTGCATAACCACAGTTCAAGTTCAGTTGAGATTCTCTCATTGCAAGCATATACCAAGCATAGCATCCAGTATCTTATTGTGCAGATAAGTTCAACAGCTTGTTGGGGAGGCCATCTCTGGTCTGAAGGTAGAACCGGCATAGTATCATCCCAATCAATTAAAAGCCCCGACATAACATCAGCAACAATTTATATCGTTATGGAGTTAATTGACATACTATAGAGTAACCAATATGTTAAAAAAATGCAGGAACTTAAGTTATTTTGTAATAACTTAATTCTATTCCTAGATCCTTTATTCATTTTTTGTTTTTTTTGTATTCCAAACACTCTGCTTCATGAAATCTTCCTTCCACCTCTGTTATTTTTTAAGTGTGATCAATAAGTTTAAATAATTTCTCCTGTCTGGCAAATGTTGGTCTCATTTTTCCTCTTGGGAATATTTGGTTTATGTTTATGTGTTTGCTTCACATCCTTGTATTCTGTGAAGTCCTTGCTGATTACCTTTTAGTCACAAACTCTCTCAGCTCTTAGCCATAACCTTTTCCAATTCATTTATGATGCTTGCCTCATATATTTCTCAGATTTTATGTAACATATGTCACAGCCAGTGGAATTGTTCCATCTTTCATCAAACTCAACTAAATTTTCCCATGACAGTTAAGCAGGTTTCCAAGAAAATGGGCAGAAAATTGCAATGGCACCTAATTTACATAGTTGGCACCGTTATTTCACCCCTCCTGTCCCACTCTTTTCACAGGAGGAGCTATGAGACCACATTGCACAGGGGAGTGGACTGCTTCATAGGGCTCTTAGTGTCAATTAATATTTAGTTAGCCCCAAACAAACAGGAGTTCCACATCCACCTCTCCTAACTTCAGCTCAGACTTCACAGGGAGATTTCCAGCTCAGCATTTAGTATCAAAGGGAGGGACTCGATTCCCTGATGAGCTTCCCCTAAGGTGTTCATACAAGCAGGATGAATGAATTACTTTCATTGCTTCATTTACTGCTAGATATCTTGGGAGAGATTTTTAAGCCAGATGGCATGAAGGAGATAAATCATTTTGTCATTTTGCCAGAGCAAAGATAGGTAATCAAAAGTATAATGGGAAGATTCTGTGTTTACCTGTGTAATTAGACAAAACTTCCAGCTATTGGGCAGACACAATTTTAAGTTAAAGTGAATTTTTCTCTGGGATAGTTAGCCTGTGACAAAGACAATGATTGGTGTCTGGGCCTATCTTTTTTTTTTTTTTTTTTCTGCTCAACAGTGGATTCCTCTTAAAAAGATTTTGTTGGGCCAGCACTGGATTAAACAGGTTAGGCAGTGGCCTATTATGCCAGCATCAGACCTGAATAAAAGTTCCTGTGGTAGTTGCAACAGTTCTAATCCAGCTCTGATCATCGCCCCTGGGTAAACAGTGGGAGATTGTCCAGTGTTTGGACCCACGCTACCCATGTGGCACTCGGATGGAGCCCTGGGTTCCTGACTCCAGCCTGGCTCAGCCTTGGCTGCCGTGATCATTTGGGTAGTTAACCAGCCGACGAATTGTTTCTTTCTCTATTTCTGTAACTCTGTCCCTCAAATAAATAAATATTTTATAAATTAGATCATTTGACTTACGAACTCTGTTGACCTGACAGAGTTTTAAAAATGTAGTTATCACTGTTTAAAGGTTTGCTTTGTCAGTTCCTTTTCATCACTTTCTCGTAGGCATTACTCACCAATAAATTTTCATTCCTAGCTCAGTCTCAAAATATGCTACCAAGGCAAAATATCTACTGAGAAAATACTTACACAAGTTTGTTGTGTCTGCAAGCTTTAGGCAAAATCTTTCTTTAGACTTCTAATTTTGGAGCCCTTGATGAAGATGCTATATTAACTTCTGCATCACCATGTTGTTAATTGCTTTAGTTTGGGTCATTTATGATTTTAATCATTATGTTATAAAGTGGATTTTATTTTGGTCTTTTTAATCATTGGGAGAAAGAATAGAAACACAAGATAAATTTATAAGGACATTTGAAAAACAGCACTATCAATTAATTTTGGGACCCTTTATTATTATTTTAATAGGATTATCAAGACCGTTGATTATTTGTAATTATAAAAAGTACAAATTCCAAAACCAAGATGTAATACAAATCTCCATGTTAATTTCTATGACCCATCTGCTATTCTATATTTTTTTCTAGGCATGTATCAAAATATTTTAACTATTTCATGTTTTATTTTCAGCACATAGTAGCATTATTTCTCTGATAAATAGGAGAAAACCTAAAGTGGAGACCATATGAGTAATTTATAAGCAGACAAAATAAATGTTTAGTCATAATGTTTTAATAGAATCCCTAAATAAAATAAACAAAGTGATTATGAATATTCATGATGGAAAATAGCAAACTGGCAAAGTGGAAAGCAAAGGAATGGAAAGTAGTAGTGAAAGTTGAAACATTTAGAAAGTAAATACTCAGAATAAGCTTTTTACACTTTTTAAAAATTTTAGTAAGATTCATTTATATAAGTTTCTTTAAAGACTTATGTACTTGAAAGGCAGAAGTTACACACACACACAGAGAATGAGGCAGAGAGAGAGGACGGTAAGGGAAAGAGATGTATTTTCTAGCTACAAGTTCACGCCTCAAATGGCTGCAGCACTCGCTCCGAAGCCAGGATCTCAGGACCACATATGGTCCTTCTGCATGGTGGCAGGTGGCCAGCAGCTTGGGCTATGTTATGCTGCTTTCCCAGGCACATTGGCAGGAAGCTGATTTGGAGACTGGATGGCTAGATATAAAACCAGTTGCCACATGGAATACTGGTATTGCATCAGTGCCTTAACCCACTGCTCCACACATGGCCAGCCCCAGATAAAGTTTTTTAATTTGTCAGGTGCTGATTGGAGTTAGGATAATGTCTATTTTATTATTTATGAAAAGTGAATTTTACTATGTTTTGTTATGAAAGATGAATTTTCCCTAGATATGATGATGGTGGTATTAAGTATCGTTTTTATTATGATACACACTGGCACCTTTAACTTTGTCATTCTTCAGCATCTACATGTGTCTTGGTACATGGCAGGGATAAAAGTCACAGTTATGTGGTCACCTAAAATAGATATGCCTTAGGCTTTTACTGCAAAGTGTAATAAATCGGGTGGCTTATAAACAGTACATTTATATGTCACAGTTATACAGACAGAAAGTTAAAATCAGGAAGCTGCTCATCGGGTTCTTGTAAGGACTCTGTTCTGGGTTGCTGCTGTGATTTCATCTTCCTGTGGCGGAAAGAGTAAGGACACTCCCTAAGCTCCGTTTTGTAAAATACTAATCTCATTCATGAGTATTCCTTCCTCTGGTTCTAACTACATTCCAAATGTTCCTTTACCTAAAAGCATAATATGGGGACTAAGACATTGATCTACAAATGTAATGGTAGGGGGTGTAAACATTCATTCCATTATAACAATTAAAAGATATCCTGGGAGTCTTAAATCATGGCATTGCCATGATTTCATACGTTGTTATTTATATATATCTAGAAGGATTATCCATCCATTCATATTTGAAATTCATTTTTGCATGGAAACAAAGTGCAAATTTTATGTTCATAGCTATTAATATAACTTGTATGAAATCAAATATTATCAATCATTTTAATCTGGCATAAAGCTGGTCCAACACAGAATGATTCTGGAATTGACTATACTTCTTAAGACCAAAGCTGTATTTTATGTGTAAGTTTTATTTATATATATATGTGTGTGTGTGTGTGTGTGTGTGAGTGTGCGTGTGTATGCTAAAAATGTTTGAAAATAGCTATATTATCAGGCACACAGTTAATACGTTAATCAATACTTGACTCAGCATCAATTTACCCTCATATATTAGAAAAGCATAAAATTAGTTGCTCTGGGATTCTTACAAGACAACATTATGTATTCAAAGACAGTTAAAGCTGTCATCAGATACTCTGTATCTTGATGCTTGAACACATCTCTGAGACATTGATTTTGAGATGAGGGATTGCTATGCTTAAATTTCTTTTTGATTTATTTTGATTCAGAAGACAGATTTTGAGAGAGAGCGAGCTAGTGCTTCCATCTGCTGGTTCATTTCCCAAATCCCTGCAAGAACAGGGAATGAGCCTACCCAAAGCCGGAGCCACGTGCCTCCTCTCTATCTCCCAGGTAGATGAGGGGCCCAAGGACTTGAACATTTTCTGCTGCTTTCCCAAAACATTAGCAGGTAGCTGGATCAGAAGTGAAATAGCCACACCATGAACCAGTGCCCATATGGGATGTTGGAGCTACAGGTGAAGATTTGGCCTATGATATCATGGCACTGGCCCTGTGTTTAGCTTTGAATGATGCTTTGTTACAAACTTGATTGGGTAGAATTAGAATCCCAAAGGATCACTGAATTGAAAAACACAGCCTTCTCTGAGTTTCAGGGGGAAAAATTAAGTTTTAAATTCAGTTATATATTGTGTAAGTATACAATACAACTATTATGGTGTGCAAAAATATATGGTCGATATAAGATCCAGGCATTGTATATAATATTTTGAAAATATGTTATTGGAAAATTATATATATTGATTATATTTATTGGGATGGATTATTTGAAGCAAATAAAGTAAAATAAGGACCTTGTTTATAAGACCAGTAGATATCAAGGGCTTCATTAATGCCCCCTGTTCTTAATAAGGAACCTAAGCCTGAGATCTTTATTGCTTTGAGCAGAGTTTCAATACACAGGCTACATATTTTTGTAAGTACTAGATATGATTTGGCAGAGAACACAAGTTTTGAATATGTGAAACTGTGTGTTCTTTGGCTGATGTGTATACAAGAGGATGAATTGAATTGAACATGGCACATTCTTCCTGCCGTATGATGAACTAGACAGAGAAATAACCCTGAACCATCTCAGTCAAAAATCTCTAATGGGAAAACTAAACCGATATAAATCCATTCACATGAAAGTGACAATGTGAAGCTCTTGTTGGAATCCAGACTGTCATCTCTGCTTCAGATATAGCCATCAAAAGGAGCAGAGAAGCACTCTTGTTTTTCATCTGTGTCATGATAGCATCACCGAGATATGCTGAGTATTTAGCATTTTAGGTGTAAACCTTTTATCAATGTCTCTTCAATATATGACTTAATGCATGAACTGTTTCTTAAAATTCAACTGGGGCTGCTCATCAAAAGGATCCTCTATTTTAATACAACTAAATTGAGGAAGCTGTCTTAAATACATGAGTGTGGTAAAGCTTTCTATTATGGTTCAACATGGCTTTTACTCATAGATCAATTTAGGCAGATATTCTAACTTGGGACTCATGAAAACAAAGTCATCTTAGAAAAAATGCATTCTGGTTTACAAAGGTAATAGTTAAAGTAAAAATGGAGCAATCGGTTTAAGAGACTATTGGAGAATATAGTCCAAAAAAAGGGAGGGCCTATAATTTGACTGCTTTATTAATCATTCAATTTCAGAATTGTATGGGATGTAAGCCATTCAGTTGGATTAACTCATTTAGAAATGCTTTGAGATATCATAAATCTCTTCATTTTAAGTACATCATTAACTTTATGATAAGATTAACCTGATAGCATTTTTGCAATAGGTAAATCATGACATATTCTTTTTTTATCCTCAGACTGCTCTAGTTGATACTTAACAAAGTCCACAAACAATTTTAACAGTTCAATAGGTTTTAACCTCGAGCCTACAAACGTTGATGGGATTAGTGTTGCTCTAGTCTTGTTGGTGCAGTGGATGAATATAAAGAGTGAAACCTTTGCTTACCACAAAGAACCACCTTTAATATGATCACGGCAAAAGGGAAAAATTACTTAGGTTTTTGTACTTGCAGTGTTCTGATAACCTTGCATATTTAATTATAATTGAGAGTCAAGTGACTTCTACAAGGCATGCATTTTAATTAGCTATCAAATTAACAGGGAAGCTGTTTGTCTAGATTTTCTTACTTTGTACTAATTAATTTTGAGTCAAGGGTCAGGATCTTGTCTTGCAGAGTCCATTGAAAACATTAATTTCAAGTGTTTATATATACCTACTTACAAGCAAGGGATTCACAGTTAATTTTATATTTTCACAGAGACTGAAAAATAGCATTTAATTAATGTGTATTCTTAATTCTCAAAAGTTAAAAATGATAATAAAAATATTCAAAAAAGTTTTCCTTGCCACTCCATATAATGAATAAAAACATTATTTTTATAATCATTAAGCAGGAATTATGGAAATCTATACTCAATGATTATGTTTGAGTTGAATTTGAATTAAAATTTAAAGTAGGCAAATAATGTTTGAAAAGTATCATTTTCTAGTGACAAAAACTAATGAAAATTTGGGCAGCATTCTGAATACCCCAAATTCTTTTGAGTTTAATAATATGAAATAAAGTGATTAAGGCAAAAACTTTCTATTTTACATCTCGGCCTATGTCTGGAGTTATAGTGCAACCAAAACAGTCATCTACAATAAGGCCAAACTTGTAATAATTTCAAATGCAGAAAACTAAATATTATAATATAAACTTAAAAGCTTGATTTGCCATACCTATCCAATAGTATTTCAAAAAGTTCAAGAAAGCAGAATTAAATGATGAGTTTAAATATGTTAAAACATTTTGAATTCCATGTATACTTTTTTTCATAGCCCATATTCCACATGGATTTTTTGGTGGGGGGGGTAAAATTTCAAGTAATACCCTAGTTGCCAACCATCTGCTTTGACACATGGAAACACTATGTTCTATCAGCTATTGCATCCTGCTTGCCTTTGCTTTAAGTTTTAAGGAGCCATCCCAGCAATAAAAAAGAGTAAGTTCTGGATACCTTTGCCATGACATTCAACAAATTCTCTCCTAATTTTCTTCTTTTCTATCCCATTATTTCATAAGCTAGTCTTGAATGCTTTCCATCTAACACTAACTGTGTCTCCTAATTCTTCCTGAAAAGGATCTTAATTCTCTCCTTGAGCTGCTCGCTTTGTTGAGTTTGGTCAATGAAATGAAAATAATTTGATGAGGATAGACTGTTGGAAGAGCATGTACAACTTTGCAAGGTATCTTCCTGGAGTGTAGTCCTGGCATTTTCCAGGTATACAGACTATTGGCTGAAGCAGATGGAAAGATGTTCCTTCTTTCAACATGAAGTACTAAGGAAATTCACAGGTTTCAAATTCTTGTATTTTTGTATCCTAGTATGTCCTTTCCTGTCTCTGTTTTAGATCATTATCTAACCATGAGACTAGCCAAGGACATGACAAAGTTTCTCTTTGGTACTTCCTTTTCACCAAAACTCCACACCTTGCTTTCCATACATTCTGCAAAGGCATTGGCAACATCCATCTTTTGCCTGCTTCCAACATGTTTTGTTGTTGTTGTTGTTGTTGTTTTGCTTTTTAAATTGGAAAGGCGGGTATACAAAGAGAAGGAGATCAAGAGAAAGATCTTCTGTCTGCTGGCTCACTCCTGAAGTAGCACAACAACCAGAGCTAAACCAATGCGAAGCCAAGAGCCACGATCTTCCTCTGTGGGTACATAGTACCAAGGCCTTGGGCCATTCCCTACTGCCACAAACAGGGAGTTGGATGGGAAGTGGAGTAGCTGGGATATGAATCAGTGCCCTTATGGGATACTGGTGGATGCAAGGTGAGGATTTAATCATGAGGTTATCACACCGGGCCCCCAACTTGGCTTTTGACCTGCACATTTATATTAAATTGATCGTTCCTAACCACTCTCTTATTTCATTTTATAAAGATTGACTAAATCATCCCACAATTAAATATTTCCATAATTATATTCTCTATATTCTGCTGTGGTTACAGTAACCATTAAGTCAATGCTTCATCTTCTACCTGTACCTCATTTCAATTCATATCCAGTGAGACTCAGCAATTACAACACTACATGTTGGGATAATCACTGCCCAATTTATTAAATCCTTGTTTTACCTGATGAGTGAAGCCATGTTATAATTCTCAGCTTGATTTCTTTTATTCACAGAGCTGGTGCTGTGACATAGCAACAGTAACTGTCTGTGGTGCCAGCATCCTACATGAGTGCTGTTTTGAGTCCTGGTTGCTCCATTCCCAAACTTGCTCCCTTCTGTTGTGCCCAGGAAGGCAGTTGAACATAGCATAAGTCCTTGGGCTCTGCAGCTATGTGCAGGATCCTGGCTCCTGGCTAACAGCTTTGAACTTGCCTGGGCTCTGAGCTTCACAGCCATTTGTGAACAATGAATGTATGATCTCGCTTTGTCTCTTTCCTGCTCTCTTTGTCACAATAAAAGTCTTCAGAGCATTATTTGTTTACTTGGAAGGCAAACTCACATAGAAAAATGGAAAGAGGAATAGAGAGATCTTCCATGTGCTGATTCACTTCCTGAATGACTTTAACTAGATCTGGGGCATGCAGATGCTGGCCCCATCCTGACTTCCCACGTGAGTGGCTGGAACCCTAGTATTTCTGCCACCTATTGCTGCCTTTTCATGTGCATGTAGCAGTAAGTTAAATCACACAGTTGACTAGCCAAATTGTACGTTGGCATTGCTGTGCCATGACACTGATCCCCATATTCTATAACTGTTGTAGGTGCTTTATTTGGAAAGGACAGTTCTTAATTTTCCAGTATTTAAGAGGATTTTCATGTAAAGAGTTTATATTAGCTAATGATCTGGTGAATAAGTGTGAAACCAGGAACAATCATATACAAATGTATAGCATCTAATTAAGCACTATAATGTTTAGTCTGACTCCTTTCTCAAAGATTTTCAAAGGAGGTAGGAAGAATTTAAACATGTAATTAGTTAATAAAAAGACTGAGAAGGAGGCGTTTCACATTAGTTTATATTTACTCTATTTTGCTGTTGAGGGCTTCACATCTCCAGACTGCACACACATGACTCAAGTGCCTTAATATAGATGGCTTTGTCTTTCTCCTACTTTGTCTTCACCTCACTATTTTGGAAGAAATAATCAGTGTCAACTAAAAGTGTAGCTTGAGGCAGAGCAAACTGTGAAAGCTGAATAACATGAGGACAAACACGTGCAAAAATAGATCATGAAGATGTTGGACCACAAACAAAGAACATAAGAGGAGAATCAGTTTAAGATCAGGGTATTATGAGTCACTCCTTTTGCTCTGACTTAAATTTGTCCCAGGGCAGAAAGTAAGGGCATCTCATCCATCGGTATCATCCTCCACCTCTCCATATCTGAATCCCTCGAGAGGTAAATGTCCTATCTCATGGACTTCGTAGTTGCAGTTAAGGTCATAGATCTTCAAATAGGGAGGTTATCCTGGTTGGGCTGACGTAGATTCATGTTCTAAAACACAGAGAATTCTCTGGAAGAAGGAAATAAGGGATGAAGCACAAGGAAGATGACAAGTATAAAGCAGATGCAAAACACTGCTCTGAGGGGCCTGGCACAAAGGCTCGACTGGTTAACCCTCTGCCTCAAACACTAGGATCCCATGTAGGTGTTAGCTTGAGTCCTCATTGTTCCATATCTCATCTAGCAACCTACTTGTGACCTGGGTAAACAGTGAAACATAATCCAAAGTCTTGGGACACTGCACCCATATGGGATACCTAGAGGAAGCCCCGGGCTCCTGGCTTTGGATCAGCTCAACTCTGGCCATTTTGAAGAATGAACCAGTGGATCTGCCTTTCCAATAAAAATAAATAACTCTTTAAAATAGTTTTGCTAAGATGTAGGGTCCTTTGTGGTAGGGCCACAGAGACGCCTTCGAAAGTTAATGGTAGGGCCCGGCGCCGTGGCCTAGAGGCTAAAGTCCTCGCCTTGAACGCACTAGGATCCCACATGGGTGCCGGTTCTAATCCCGGCAGCTCCACTTCCCATCCAGCTCCCTGCTTGTGGCTTGGGAAAGCAGTCGAGGACG
This sequence comes from Ochotona princeps, assembly GCF_030435755.1. Taxonomy (NCBI): domain Eukaryota; kingdom Metazoa; phylum Chordata; class Mammalia; order Lagomorpha; family Ochotonidae; genus Ochotona; species Ochotona princeps. The sequence goes on from NC_080836.1 coordinate 24,607,097, forward strand.
GCCCAAGGCTTTGGGACCCTGCACCCGTGTGGGAGACCCGGAGGAGGTTCCTGGTTCCTGGCATCGGATTGGCGCAGCTCTGGCCGTTGTGGTCACTTGCGGAGTGAATCATCGAATGGAAGATCTTCCTCTCTGTCTCTCCTCCTCTCTGTATATCCGGCTTTCCAATAAAAATGAATAAATCTTTAAAAAAAAAGAAAGTTAATGGCAGACATAGATGACCTCCAGACCATGACATCACACCTTCAAGAGACAGACTTCCTCCGTCACCCTAAATGAGACCAGAAGCATGTCTCTTTCAATGCTTTGTGTGGAGTGCTCAGGCTGTTGAAAACTTGATTCCTGCCTTGTGAAACCTGGAGTTGAAAATTTAGCCAATCTGCCCCAAACTTCAAGATAACTGCAAGATAACATATAGGCATTGTTCTAAGATTCTGCATTTATAGTGATTTGTTATGCCAGCAGGAGAAAGCTAATATGTGGAAAGCTTAGGTACATCTGGGCCCAAGAATTCTCAAGCTGTACTCATGCCAAACTAATGACTACAGCATGGTATTTGTGAGCATGCATGGAAGGAGGCAAGACATGCCTGGTGGCTGTTGTAGGGCAGCATCTGGGAGAGAGATGGAGCTGCTCATTTCCATGCGTGCATTTCAGGGAGCGTAACCTGAGCTGAGGTTAGCAGAGAGGAAGAAATACTCTGGAATACCATACCAAGTACATTAGCAGCAGTTAAGGAGGAAATCAGCCTTAAAAAGCATCTCACGAAAAAGCTATGACTTAGTTTTATTTTTTTCTAAGATGCTTTAGAAGAATAAAAATATATTGATTCAATATGATGGACACACCAATGGGAGCTGTTAGGTAAAACAGGGCTTCTATGAAACCAAAACCAGTGGTGATTTAAGAATATTTTTTTTTAAGATTGATTTTAACTACAAAGTCAGATACAGAGAGAGGAGGAGAGAGAGGAAGATCTTCCATCCGATGATTCACTCCTCAAGTGAGCCGCAACGGGCCAGTGCGCGCCGATCCAATGCCGGGAACCAGGAACCTCCTCTGGGTCTCCCACATGGGTGCAGGGTCCCAATGCATTGGGCTGTCCTCGACTGCTTTCCTAGGCCACAAGCAGGGAGCTGGATGGGAAGTCGGGCTGCTGGGATTAGAACCGGCGCCCATATGGGATCCCGGGGCGTTCAAGGCAAGGACCTTAGCCGGTAGGCCATGGCGCCGGGCCCTGATTTAAGAATATTTTCCCTGATTTAAAACAAAAAAGATTTGTGTTTCCTTTATACTCTACATCCAGATGCAAATTCCTAAGATCTATTTGAAAAGGAGGAGGGGGTTGTCTATCTTCTGAACTAACAGAGACCATGATTCAAGATTCCACATTCTCAGAGAGTCATATCAGAGAATATGGCATAACTCTAAGACAATTTTCAAAGAAGGGAAGTGCCCCTGCTGCAATAAAGGAGCCTACTGCTGTCTTACTGAATACACAGGCATTTATGCAACAACAATAGGACAGGTATGTGGAGTGTAGGGTGGGCATGGATTCCAGGAAGAACCCTGCTACCATGGCACACAGGAATGTTGACATTTTGATGCACCTGGTCATTTCATCACTCTGTTAAATATGAGTATAATATGGAGATAAGAATACATGAACTAGATGCTGTAGGAGACTGACTCGGATGCAGTGAGGGAGAAGAGGACCTAGCAAGGGAGTTAAATTCATATACAACATAGGAAATGAGTGCAAACAAATATGATGTATCTTATCTGTTTAACAGCTTTGTAACTATAATTCCTCGGGACATGTTGTCAAAATATTTCATCTGAGAGGAAATGAAGGCATTATAGCCTACAAAATTACTGTCAACTCTCCTACCCCTGCTTAAAAAAAGCTATTGAAAACTGGTTGAAATTGGAAATAAGAAACAGGAAACAGATACCATGAAATCTCAGAGACTAATCCTGAGAAGAAAATATTCTAGAGAGAAAAAGAAAAAGCTGTAAATTAAAAAGCTGAATTAGACTATTTCACAAATACAAAATTACATTTTTTTTTTTGTAAAATGATTGCATTTGTGCACACACAGACACACCCAGTTATTGGGTCTGCAGGGGAAAAATACAGCAGGAATACAGACCAGAAACTTAGTATGTCTTCAAGAATAAAGGGGGAGGGCCCGGCGGCGTGGCCTAGCGGCTAAAGTCCTTGCCTTGAAAGCCCCTGGATCCCATATGGGTGCCGGTTCTAATCCCGGCAGCTCCACTTCCCATCCAGCTCCCTGCTTGTGGCCTGGGAAAGCAGTTGAGGACGGCCCAATGCATTGGGACCCTGCACCCGCGTGGGAGACCCGGAAGAGGTTCCAGGTTCCCGGCATCGGATCGGCGCGCACTGGCCCGTTGTGGCTCACTTGGGGAGTGAATCATCAGATGGAAGAGCTTCCTCTCTGTCTCTCCTCTGTATATATCTGGCTGTAATAAAATGAATAAATCTTTAAAAAAAAAAAAGAATAAAGGGGGAAATGAGAGAAGCACTATTAAGGCAACATAAATGATAAAGGAAAAGAGAGTTGTCACTGGAGTCTAGGTGTTTCTATGTACTAAAAGAAAACAATTGAGAAAGAGTAACAAAGACAGACTTGGAAATAACTAATCTTGGCTGAAAACGAATTGCAGTAAGCAGACTGAATGAATATGTGCACATTTGGTGAAGTGTTTTGATTATCAGTAATTGTTTTGGGTCTGGTGAGAAATGATACAAAGAAATAGAAGTCCATTCGGCCTTGAGTGAATCCTTAGCAACACCGACTGTCTCATAGCAGTGGCCAGGCTCAATTTAATTTTGGTAGAAAAGGTTATAGCTCTTGAGATGTAGATCCAGCTGAGCTGACATTCAAATTTGAAAGCCTCAGAGAGATATTTGTATATATGTGATAGCTTGGCAAATTTGCCACAGCTTTGAAGACTTTCAGTAAGTGTATTTGATGGAATTACTAATACAATAAAACCAAAGAAAATTAAGAATGAAGAAATCATACAGCAAAGATAATGGTGAATTTGAAATGAATAAAACAAAGAATAGAATCTATTGTAAATAATTGATGGGGAAAGGCAAATAAAAAAAATAAAGCTTTAGTGAAGTATTTTGAAATATAAAACCACAAAATGTAAAATAAAGACTCTGCAGAGAAGTTGGACTAAGGGAATCTAAGAATGTTAAATGATTCATTTTAAAGCAGTAAGCAAATCTGTTTCTAAATATGAGATTTCATTATTAGAGAGTCTTTGTATTTCATGTGTATTATCCTAAATTTTCTAAGAAATACATATTTAAAACAATCATCAGGGCAGGATATGACAAAATATAATAAGCAGTGCTGGCATTGGGGGGAGGTGGTGAGCAGGTTAAACGGCCACTTGTTGGCACAACACATACATCTCATATGAGTGCAGTTCAAGTCCCTTTTGCTTCACTTTTGATCAGTTCCTTACTAATGCACCTGAAAAGGAGCAGAAGGTGGTCAAAATGCTTGGGCTCCTGCCACCTACATGCACATTTGGATGGACATTCAGGCTCCTTGCTTTGGCCAGGCTTGGCTCTGGCTGTTGTGTCCAGTTGGCAAGTGAATCCAAGGATGGAAGATCTCAGTGTCTCTCTCTCTGTCTTTCTCTCCCCATCTCTCTCACTCTGTCTCTGTTTTCTCCCCTCTCTCTGTGACTCAGTCTTACACAAATATAAAAGATGCTAGCCCCAATAAATAAATCTTTTAAAAACACCAGAATAGAAATAACAGCTTTCTTTAATGTCATTTGAGATGGAAGAGTACCTATAAATGAAAAGAGAGATCATAATTTAAAAAAATAGCAGTTGACTACTATTATGGATAATCACGATGATTTCTGAAGCCAGAGAAGGTAAATATGTTAGAATCTTACGTAAAATGGCAGAGAAATGTGACTTTAACAGTTAATGAGTTATCAAAGCCAATCTTTGAAAGGGCACACGTCTGTATGAGTGGTTCCATGCTTGTATAAATTTCACAACTATAATGATCAACTTGTGGGTTATAGAAATGAAACCTCCATTTTGAAATCCCAATATTCAATTGTTTCCTAACAACCTTTTACATTATTCATTGAGACGTTACGTTTCTTCAGGTAAGGCAATCTGAATTTACACTCTGAATACTGGTTTAAGTATTTTTTCTAAATAGCTTTGTCATTTAATTCACTAAATTTAGTCTCAACTATATATCTGTTATTCTGTATATAAAAAGTACTTTCTCACTCAGGTATTTTAGATTACTGATATGACTAGTGTGCGGTTTTTACTATCACCATTGTACAATAACAATTCAGGAAGGTTGTGCTATTGTCAATCCAGGTCATCGATGCATTAATAAGATATAAAACAAGTTGCAACAGGTTTTTCCTCATTAAATGTTTAGAAGAAACTGCAGATGAGAAAATTCATCTTAGAATGAATAACAGTCTGAAGTGTCTGAATTCCATTGCTTAACTTCACCGATATCTTCCAGACTATGCTACAGAGGCATACTCTCCATCGCAGAGAATATAATCTAAGCATTACATTTTTATGAAAACAGGCCTATCCTTTCTAGCAATTTTTCTTTTGATTTTTGATCACTTTGGGTATGAAACATGATGGCATTCACTAGAAACTGTTTTTGAGAATAAACTGCAGTCATATAGGAATAATATCTATTAGAGCAAAGTTAAAGAATTCAGTTAATTGATTTTTCTTTCTGTAGACCAGATACGGGCAGAGCACTGAATCAAATATATGTTGCGAAGCATTTGGAAATAACATCACAAACAAAAAGCAATGCTGGCTAAAACTGTTTCTGAGTAGTTTATAATTATATTTTTCTTAGTGTGTTCACTTTTGAATATATTATTAGTAATGGGTATAGTAACTATAGAAAATGATTCTTTTGTTTTGCTCACATTTGTCATATATGGGAGAATTATTTCTGTATTACCTTACAGCCTTTTTCATATAGCAATGCTCAAATCTTTCTTTCAAGGTACATTCCCAGCATTCCTTTATAGATAGTAATTCTAAATTTACATTACACTGTGTATTATTTAGTTGTAAGAAAGTGATTGTAAAATCAACTACTGGAAACTATAACGGGACATATTGGGAAGTATAATATTTTCAACAAATGATCATAATTAACTCTGCAGACTTCTTATTCTCTTGAATTTTATCTTTAAATAAAATGACAAAGAGTTGAATCAGACAATAGTTGTGATACTCTTAAAGAAGAGTAAGATTTACATCCATATGATTTGTTTGGAAATAGATATTAAATGCTAAAAAATAAGCAATATTCTTTCTATTTCCTTCATCACATGTAGTAATTTTCCCCATTAGGGATTTTGAAATGGCAGGCATTTTGTATACTACAGTTCATTTTATAAAAGCCATTAACTTTCATTTACTATTGAACTTCATGTTTGAGTCTCCATAAAATGGAAAGTAACACTCCTAGAAGGAAAGTACAAGCTTAAATCTCAACCATTATCAAAAGAACCACACAAATAGTTACGCAGTAAAAAAATTTTATGTGTAATATTAGAATAAGAAACATCTTAACAAATGAAAATTGTCCAGTTGAATAAGATGATAAAACTTTTTTTCCCTACATAATGACTTTTTAAAAAAAATTAGTACACAGGCACTTTAGTTTTCTTTAACTGCAATTTATGCATCTTCTGCATTAAAGAATTGAAATCAAATCAAGGGAATGTCCTGATTTTGTTGATGAAGGTCTATTTTTGCCTCAGCTATTCTAGCTGAGAGTCATTTAATAGCAGGAAAGTGAATACAGCCAGCTTAGCAGTTCCTAACAAGCAAAGCTGGATGCCAGGACATGTGGCAAATTTGTAGACACTTTTGTTTGCTGAGACTTAAATAGGTGCAACTATCCTTGTCCAAATGAACAGAGGGCAGAGATCTGATGTTCTCAAGAACAATGAAAAATTTCCTGACCCAAAAGGTCAAGAGGTTGAATATCCTTGCTCCAGAGGAGAGAACACTCTGGAACAAAACTTTAACTGAAAGTATATTATTTATTTACTTATTTATTTTGCAAAGTATCTCCATCCAAACCTTGAAGGGATGGTGTATAAAGTGTTTTCTTGATGGCATTGGTAAAGAATTATTGTGAACGAGATTAATTTGTAACATATGTGACCTTTTGTAATTAAAAATGGTAAAGATAGAGCATAGGATAAGTGAATAATTGAATAATTCTTTCTGTTATAAATATTGTGTGAAGGTAGCAGGAAATAGTCTATGGAGCCTTGAGGCAATTGTTTAAAATGCTGGCATTCCATATTGCATTTCTCTTTTGAGTCTCAACTACTTTGCTGCCAACCCAGCTTGCTGCTAATCTGCCTGGGAAAGTAGAATAAAGTGACTCAAGTACCTGGACCCTGTTGCTGCTTTGGAGAACAGGATGGATATCCAGGCTCTGGGCTTCAGCCTGGACTTTGCAACCCTGTAGGTAACAACCCAGGAAAGAAGATCCTGTCTCTGCTTTTTGAGTAAATAAGTGTATGTTTAAAAACAAACAAAAACCAAACTATAGGTTCTGCTGTGAACTCACATGAACCAGAACTGGATGGTGAATCATAACGTACAAACTGGAGCTGTGAAAATATGACTTTTTTAGGCTGGAGATGTAAAAATCACACACTGGTATCTTCTGTCTATGGCTTTCAAAATTCAGCGTCTTAGAAGAAAAGCTTTCAATGTTGGGTCCCTGGTATTATTTGGTGTGTTAGATATTTGTATTAATGTTAACTCTTCAAGAATATTTGTGGAAAATTGAATGGGAATATAAGTTTATCTTGCTCCCCCCAAAGTTTTCAAAGTCCTGAGGTAATTTTATATTAATATACTCAAGCCATGAACTTTTGGAAGAACACTCTCTTCAAGACTATACCCATTTGTGGGTTCGGTTTGCTTCATAGGCTAATTTCAGATTCATCCATAATTCAACCAAACAAATTCAATTTAAAGTGATTTAATTTGTTAGATTTAAAATATAAATTTTCATTTAATTTAAGATATTGATACTGAAATGGTATCTAAAGGAATCCAGACCTTTCTGTATTTACAGTTTGCGGGCTGATGCTCCATGCAGTTACATTTACAAAACAATGTCTAAGTAGTAATTGGTGGAATCTGTTTTCAATAAACTAGAATTGATCAGAGTGGGAGAGAGCAGGAGGTGCTTTGGCTGATTGCAATGCACTGGTCAGACTTCTATCACTCTTCTATAATGTAATTTCTGTGACACGCACAGTGAGGCATGCAAAAGAAAATAAAAGAAGGGTTTCTGCTTCAAGATGAAAGGGAATTCCTTCATACAATGATGCAATGAACTTAATCTTCCCCAGGAGAGTTGTAAATATATATATATATATATATACACACATATATATATTTATATAGTTTTATATATATATAAAACTATTCACTAAAATAGATTTGTAAGAATATTTCAAATACATTACTAACTGTTCTTACTTTCAAAAACTACCCAACACAAGAACTTAAATACATAGAATTTCATTTAAATAAGTCAGTCAACAATTTTTATAAAGTATTTAACACTTCATTGTAGAAACATAGGCAAAATGACTATTATAACCAAACTGAAAAATACTGTTCAATTTAAAAAGTGTACTTAAACAAGAACCTGAAAAAGTTTATGGTATGCATAACATTATCCAAGCAAAATTGCACTAGTATTACATAAATCAATAGTTTATAAAGGCCTCAATATGGCAAAGTTTAGAAATAGGTAGTATGCATGCACATAGTACAACAAAAAGTCTTAGAAAACAGCAGGTTTTTTTAATGCTTGTACAAAGGGATAAAGAGCAACCACAAACATATTTCATCTGTAAGGTTAATACATTATGACAGCTAAAAGTCAGTCATGTCTATCAGAGGAACAAAAAGCCCTCCAAAGCTTGTGAATAAATCTTTTGTGCCTTTAAAGATATTTGTATAAAAATGTTATCTTTTTATAGAACTGAAATACATTTTATTGGTTTCAATCAATATTTGAAAACAAAATAAATGACCAAAAATGTCAGTGGATTTCTAATCACACACACGCACACACAAAGACCAAAGTACCGGGGTGGTTGGTGCAGCATTTATACTCTTCCTCTTTGATTATGGCCTGACTCCTCTTCTCTCTTAGTGGGTGCTTGAACACTACATGTTTGTTGTTAGTAAAAACAATGCATTGATCATTCTGTATCTTGAAAGTATTCATCAATTCTACACCAAAAGGATTCTTTGGTCTTTTCAGTTTGACCCAGCAAAGGGAATCTGTAGTTTCATAAACAATTTATGTGCTTTTCCATTATTTTTACTCTTTAATGTGGTAAGGGGTTGAGTTTATCTTCTAATTAACTTGTTCTAATTGGTTGTAACTGGGAAGAGACACAAAGACCTGAGTACACAGTACCCTGTTGTGCTCTAGGCTGACAATTTGCCTCAGAACTAAGAGAGAAGAAAAAGTATTATTCAATAGTAAGTGTGGTCTGTTCACTTCTGGTTACATTTTTGCTATGTTCTACCACCTAAATAGAACAATTGCATACAAGTATATATCATATAGTCTATAAAGCTTTGGAAAATGTAGCCAACTTTGTTCATGCAATTACTAGTTTTATATATTTTAAGTGTTTTTTTTTTTCCTTAAATTCTCATCTACCACTTGGCAACCTAAGGCTGACTTCAAAACAGGTAATGCTGAACTTGTGGGGGAAGTATTTGTGACAGAACCATTCTTTGTGGGCACAAAGAAGAGAGCTGACCATCCAATCATTCTAGAAGCAATTTAAACAGAACAATAAAATATTGTATTATAGCTCTCAGACCCTATCATGAAAAAAGTTTAGAGGTTCTCTTCGTTGACTAAGAAGAACCCAAAAAGTTCATATAAAATAGATTGCTCATATTCACACTACAAAGTAATATGTTGTGTTTGATTTTAACAAATCCAAAGGTGTATCATATCAGCAGCATTGTTGTAAATTGTACTGTAGTGCAGTTGTTTTTCATAAAAATACCATACAAATGGTCAATAGTCATCAGCTAAAAAAAAAAAAAAACTTATAATAAAACCCAAGAAACTCAGAAAATAATTAACCAGGAAAAAAGATAAAGAGGTAATGCTGATGCCAAAACAATTATAATACTGTTGGAACATACAAAAGTAATCCTTATATTTTATACATTTTTACAGCATATAAAAGTATCACGACTATGCCACCGTCTCTCTTATGCCAATTTCTATTTTCTTTGGAAGCAGTTCTTTCCTTTCATCCACACTTGCTAAGGAGTTTCGACAGTTTTGTCCATCCATATACAATTTCGCGTATACTGGATTGGAATAATTTGTTGGCTAAGGAGAAAAAAAACACATAATTTTGTGATCAGTTCACTAAAGTAATTATTTTCAAGCACATCTATATTTTCGTGTTAAGAACATTACTATTCAATGCAGTTTACTTGCTAAATAAATACTGCAATGCAATTTAAACCCTAAGTTTACAGTCTTTAGTTGATGTTAACGTGCTATTGGACATAGATGTTATTTTATGTCTTTTTAGTAAACTGTAAAACCTAAGGAGAGCTTTCACATGATATAAAAATCATAAGTAATCTATGTGAAAGCTATGCTCACTTGGCTCCATTGTAGAAGCACAATATTTTCCATCAATTTTTTCAATCCACCTCTTTCCCCAATTGTTGCTTTTGTAACTCTGTCAGTATCAGGTGGGACAAGTTTATAGAAAAACATCCAATTAATTGGTGCTTGGCATTTTCAATATGAAATTAAAACAAGTGAGTAAAGTAAAATCAGTAAAAAAAAATACAGTAGAATACATTTTACCTACTATTTTGGCTTCAAAGAACAAACATATTTATAACTGAAAATATTTTTTGGGCTCCTCCAATAATTGTGAACACAGACATCTAAAGTATTACATGTACAGTGATTTAAAGGAAAATTGGAGCACGGGATTGCTTTTTTTTAGTTAAAAATATACACGATGTTCTTTATTTAACAAATTATGTCTTAACCCAAAAACAATTGCCTAGTTTTTGTGTTGATCATTTTTTGCTTTGTTTTGATGTCACCAAATGCAGCCCATTAGGTCTTATTTACAAAAAGAAAACATTATAATCTTTGAGTCATGCAGCCACAAAGAGAAGACAGACATGACAGAAAATGAGAATGAAAGCAATTGCCGGGGCAGTGCTACAAGGCAGCAGATACTCCTAAGCTCTCCCACTTCTGTTTAAAATGAGCAGTGTAAGCTTAGACAACGCAGCTAAAAAACTGTTTCCTAAACAACAGTTACTTGATTTAAACCATTTATAATTTTAAATGACAGCACATACTAAAGTATACAAGTATTTTTATTTAACTGCAAACCCAATTTGTATACATCAAATAATCTTACTTGGATATGAATAAATCCAAATCTAAACTCAAGTTGTGCAGCTTAAGTTTGACTAGAGATTTTCGCTGACAGCAAATCCTCAGGTTCATTATTAAGGGACCACAGTATTTTTCAAATACAGTGGAAGAGGTATTTCTACTTAAGAGATTACAGCATGTTTTATTTGTAATCCTGCAAGAGCGGAGCACATAATATAAGCTCCCAACTCTAATACTGTTGTAAAATCTCTTGTGAATTAAAAACTTAATTAAGGACGAGCCTCCCTCCAAGTCTGCTAATCAGTCTTTGATTGTGAGGAGTTCTGAGATGGAATGGATATGGAATGATGAGCTTTCTTCTCTCACCCCAGCAGTTAGTGGTCCTTTCAAATCAGAGTTTAGGTAGATGGGCGGCGCTGTGTGTGGAAGCTTGAAAGCACTGGGCCCTCCCCCTCTATACCTGGCCTGTATATAAACAGAGAATTTCAGTTTCTGATCTAATATCATAGAATAATATTCACCAATATAAATCAAGTTAACTCAAATACAGAACATATGTTAGGAACTGTACCAGGGACTATGTCTTCACGTTAGCTTACCAACTTCAGAAGGAAATAGTGACATCACAATTTGTTTCCCAGGTAGACATTTCTCTTGTGTTCAGTTTCTTGGCAATGATGTGCTTCTGGAAACCACCTATGGATTTCTATGTTTCCTCCAAGGAAATACCATCCTTAACAACTAACTCTGGAAAAATGAACTAATCTTCCTCATTTATGGTTTTGCAACATTGAGAAGTTCTGCAAGTGGCCTATTCGAGACAGTCAAAGACCGGCTGGCGTCTAATGAGAGATCAATGCGACTCCTTATTGTTTTTTAGGGTGGCGGTAGGAATTTAATTTCAAGCTTAAAACATTAAATTATCTCTAATTTTTAAAATCTGATTTTAAACCTAAAATTTGTAAATAAAATGATTCATTAGTCGGTCTGTGAGGGTACTGAGGGTAGACACTTTTTAGGTTGAATGACCAAATTAAGTAACCTGAAACACTATTCAAAATACAGAATCTACTGAGGGTCTTCAAAAATTTCATGGGAATTATGCATTATGAAAATATATATGCATTTCAAAACTGTTTTATATCAAAATAAACTTGTATCTCAGTTTGGTTTTTCATGATATTTTGGTAGCACATATAGATCAATATTCCAAAATGCTTACAAGTATACAAAAATCATAAATATGAAATATTTCTGGATCTATATTTTATATAAAGGTTAATTGATAAGCAACGGGTTTGGTCCAAGGAGCAGCTTCAAAAGTATTTTTACATAAAATTAAGTCACTATTACCTTTTATATTTTCTCTCCCAAGAGTCTTACACAGAAAATATTCAAGAATCCAAGTAAGGATGGAGGTGAATTTAGAGATAAAATCCAGAAATTTGAATTCCCCTATTCTGAGTTCTTATTAGAAATCACTGCTGCCAGGCCCAAATGTGGGAAATTTTAAAAATGCAATACTGGGGCCTGGTGCTGTGGCCTAGCGGCTAAAGTCCTCTCCTGGAACACACCAGGATCCCGTATCGGTGCCGGTTCTAATCCTGGCAGCTCCACTTCCCATTCAGCTCCCTGCTTGTGGCCTGGGACAGCAGTCGAGGACAGCCCAAAGCCTTGGGACCCTGCACCCGAATGGGAGACCTGGAAAAAGTTCCTGGCTCCTGGTTTCAGATTGGCATAGCACCAGCCGTTGCAGCTCACTTGGGGAGTGAATCATTGGACGGAAGATCTTCCTCTCTGTCTCTCCTCCTCTCTGTATATCTGGCTTTGTAATAAAAAATAAATAAATCTTTAAAAAAATGCAGTACTGGATTATGACTCTTAAATACCAAAACCAGATTAGCTCTGTCACTAAAGTAAAAATGAGAGAGAAATGATGAGTCACCCTCATAGAAACAGGGTTTATGATGTGTTAGTATATGTCCTCATCAATTCCCATTACATTCCTGGGTACTGTATTGTTTCCAGTGGAAAAAAAGATCTGTTATTTAAGATGCATTTATCTATCATAGATAAATCATCAAATAACTGTGCAAACAGAACTTACAGTCTTGAATTTCAGGTAGTAACTATTAAAACTGATATAGTGATTTATTGCAGGGAAAACTTAAGATGTAGCAGTGAATGATGATAAAGAAAATTATCTCTAATTAGCAGAAGAAAAGCACTGAAATATTTTGTTACTGCAGAGTTAATCCAGATAGGAATGAGTGATTAGTTTGCAGAGACACAAATGTTTGACCATCAATTTGAGTCTTAGAAAATTCAATTTGGAATCATATCTGGACTCAATATATGAGACCATATATAGCTTCTTCAGCAATGGCTGTCTTCTTGAATGCAAAATTTCATTATTCACAATAAAAAGGTATTCATCAAAATTTCCCCCAATAAATCAGAATATAAGCAAATATTCAACACAGGAATAAATAATTGAAGGGAAAATATTTCATTATATCAAATATGAATTCATAATTCACAGAATAAATATTCTAAAAAATATTACACAAAATACTAGATATAGTGAAGCGAATACTTCAGAGTTTAATTTGCCTAATTTTGTAATTCATCTATTTCTCAAGTTTTCAGCTGGACCACATAGTAACAGGAGCCCTTATAGACCATGTGTATCAATGATATTTCAAATCAGTAAAGATATCATAGCAGACAGAAAAATATTTCTCAAAAGTCATATAATAACAAATCCATAATTGGCTCCTCAATGAAATGTTATCTAAAATACTAAAATTGAGCACAAAGTACTACAATTCTTATGGAAAAATTTTATCTGGCCAATAATTTTATAGCACACTACATATTTAGATGTACTAGCATCTCAACACATCTGAATAGGATAGTATTTCAATAAATTATACATACCCAAAACTGTATGAAAAAAAAAGTTCATGGACAAAAGGGATGAAAACTTTGAGTTCAGTTTGATACAAATTAGTTTGTTTCATTACACTTGGAAAATGCTTACTATAAAATTCTGCATCAAAATAACACAACTTTTTATTCCATTTCTTACGAAATTTGTGAGGAATGCTGTGTGTACTCTAAAACATGTTATAACACACATGCTTTGGTGGCCTACAGGCCATACTGTATTAGTTTCTACAGAAGCAGCAGAATCACTAAATGCATGCTGAAATTCTTCACTGTGACTTCAGAGACGAGGAGAGCCGACGGACATTCACCATTGTGTAAGAGATTTTTAGAGGGCATCCACGGGTCATTCTCCATAAACTTACAGATCATTACCTTTGTTGTGTCTATCATGAAGCCGCGATCTAAGAGACCTCCATCATTGTGATCATGATCTACTTCATACATGTTATAAGAGGGATTGCCAATTTCTACATTTATTCCTCCATTAATAATAGGTTGCCTTCTGATAGTTTTCGTCCTAGAATATATGGACATTAATACAACTATAAGTTGTGTGTGTAATCAAGGTATAAAAACACTCATAGATATTTTAGTTGAGACTGCAAAGTGTATAGATACACTGACATAAACCAATAAAATCTCTTAACTTTCAGAGTCATACTGTAGTTGTTTTTGGTTATTTTTTCCAGTTGTTTTGACTTAGTAAAAGTACACTAGAAATAAATTTCTTCTAAATTGCTAATACCACATTGGCAGAAACTTAATATTCACCTTTTAAAAATTTTATTTTCTTCCATCATCATGAAAAATAATCTCAAAGAAAATAAGAAATGTAATATAGATGACATTCAATTTCCAAAATGCATATTAGAATCCTGCTTTACATAATTCAAAAACTGTTTCACAAACTCACTCTTCCTAGTTAATAACCTCAGAGACTATCATATCTCCCTATTTCTCCATTTCCACATACATTGAAAGACTGAATAGTATCTGGTGGGATATAAAATAAACCAATGCACTATCTGTGAATGAAATGCATAATTTATGACATATACATAAACTCAGTAACACTATACTGACATTACCAATCATACAAGTTATTCATATAATAAGTTATTCTGTGGAGATTATTGCTGTTTCAGGAAGTACTACTGAAAATGTAAAATTTGACAGAAAATTTAAATAATATGGCCTCCTGATGTTTTGTTAGGACATATAAATGGAGCCATCCTGAAAACACTGGAAGAATTTTCCAAATAACCACTTTGAGAGTGGTTGGTTGGCCTACTGGTCCAGACACGTAAAGTCCATACTAGGCATGTCTGATTTTGATAGCCGTCTTTGGCTCCTTCTTCCAACATCCTGCTCACAGGATGAGAGGCAGCACAGTGGCCTGAGTGATCAGATTCTTGTCATTCACATGGGTGACTTAGAGTTCGGGCTCCTGGCAATGACCCCAGCCTATCCCCAAGCTGACTCGGTCATTTGAGAATGCAGCAGAAAACTGGGGTTTCTCTTTCTCTCTCTCTAATAAAATAAACAAGCACATAGTTTATAACTGAATAAAACGTTTCTTAAATTGGGCCCCGCGCAATAGCGTAGTGCTTAAGGTCCTTTCCTTGCACGCGCCAGAATCCCATATGGGCGCCGGTTCTTATGCTGGTGGTCCTCCCTCCCATCCAGCTCCCTGCTTGTGGCCTGGGAAAGCAGTCGAGGATGGCTCAAAGCCTTGGGACCCTGCACCCACGTGGGAGACCTAGAAGAGCTCCTGGCTCCTGGCTTCGGATTGGCTCAGCTCCAGCCGTTCCAGTCACTTGGGGAGTGAAATGTCAGAAGGAAGATCTTCCTCTCTGTCTCTCCTCCTCTCTGTATATCCGCCGTTCCAATAAAATAAATAGATCTTTAAAATAAAAGTTTCTTATGATAGGCAAAAAATAATCTGAAAAATAATATTTTACAGTTATAATTATTAAATCATATTTCAAACATCTCTGTGTCTGTAACTGTTTGATTCACTAATCATTAGTGAACAACATTGCATCTTACCTTCTTTTTCTTCTGCAAAGCACAAGCCCAATCACTAACGTGGTAATCAGTGTCACCAGGAGGACAAGAGGCACGATGATAGCAATGCTTCCTGGAAAAAAAAGATAAATGAGCCAATGAACAAATATCAAGATGAATATGATTGAGTACTCCAATGCATCAAATCTTATGATCCTTGATGTAACAAATGAAGCATTGTGGCAATGTCTATGTTCCTTTCTTCTAACTACATTAATGAAAAATCAGTCTCTTATTAAATGCTTCAAA
Organism: Ochotona princeps; assembly: GCF_030435755.1. Taxonomy (NCBI): domain Eukaryota; kingdom Metazoa; phylum Chordata; class Mammalia; order Lagomorpha; family Ochotonidae; genus Ochotona; species Ochotona princeps. The sequence goes on from NC_080836.1 coordinate 24,622,882, forward strand.
AATATGGATTAACAATTTTAACCACTTGGTAAATTCAGTGAGTTCTAAATTATATTATCCCTTTGGTCTGTTTGCAAAAGTGAACTTCATATAAATGTGTAATTTATTAGCAATTAATGGAAGTAGGAAATCTGGCACCTCGGGTGGTAATTAACATTTGTTCACAAATTTTTAAATACCAAGGAACAGCTTGCTTTCTCCATAAACTATGACTTCTACTGATTGATCGTGACTTTATAAATATCCTTTATTTTTGCTGCTAAAGTTTGTGTAAAATCAGTATGCGTAAAATGCTTACCAATACCAATTTTAAGGTCTATAATATTTCTTTATACTCAATGTAATTATAAATTATTTAGAAAATGAGATTTTACTTTTTTACATATTTTCTGTCATTCTTCTAGAGAGAAACACTATTAGTTGTACATACTTGGAAACAAATTATTCCTTATTTCTATTTTACCTCCATCACAGAAGGCATTTTGCAACACTGTATGTTACAGCTCTCTTATTAAGAGTCCATTACTACTGAGATGTTTATGTAACCAAACAAGGTAATGGCATTCATGTTTAGTGTGGCCAATAAATAATGCTCAGAATAGCAGTTTTCAAAACAGTGTTTTTCTTTTTTTAAAGATTTATTTTTATTACAAAGTCAGATATGTACAGAGAAGGAGAAACAAAGAGGAAGAACTTCCATTTGATGATTCATTGTCCAAGTGACCGCAATAGTCAGAGCTGTGCCAATCTGAAACCAGGAGCCCAGTGACTTTTCTGAGTCTGCCACATGGGTGCAGGGTCCCAAGGCTTTGGGCCATCCTTGACTGCTTTCCCAGTCCAGAAGCAGGGAGCTGGATGGGAAGTGGGGCCACTGGAATTACAACTGGCAGCTATATGAGGTCTTTAGCTGCTAAGCTACCATGCTGGACCCTTTTTTTAAAAAGCGGTTTATATTGATGGAAATAACTGGAACACATTTTAAAATTTATAACAATATTTTTAAAAAGTACAATATACGGCAGTAAACATCAAAGCATAACACATAATAGTGAAACCCTGTTGCAGGTAATTTTGCAAGCAGTACATTATTGATGGATTACCATACACAGAGATTTTTAAAGTGCACAGCTGAAAGGGAGTACAGCAACTTGCTGACATATGAGAGAGCAAGCTTTTCAGTAACTGCAGTTCTAATCCCACTGCATAACACTTTTTCCATTGCCAGGAAGAATTTAACACCAAATGAGAGTGATGGGCCACTTCCATGGCGAGTGGCTAACAACCCTAGGTTCAGGATTCCTCTGTTCCTGCCCCAGTTCTTCTATGAGTAGCAACATTTCCTTGAGTAAAAAAATGCTTTGGCCTGTTTCAGTTTACTCAGAAACAGCACCTATTTTATCATGACTGTCTTTCTCATTCTAATGAAAGCAGTATTGTATCAAGCACATGGAGGGGGTCAAATACATTCTTTTTTTTTTTTTAAGATTTATTTTTTTTATTACAGAGTCAGATATACAGAGAGGAGGAGAGACAGAGAGGAAGATCTTCCATCTGATGATTCACTCCCCAAGTGAGCCGCAACGGGCCGGTACGTGCCAATCCGAAGCCGGGAGCCAGGAACTTTTTCCAGGTCTCCCATTCGGGTGCAGGGTCCCAATGCATTGGGCCGTCCTCAACTGCTTTCCCAGGCCACAAGCAGGGAGCTGGATGGGAAGTGGAGCTGCCGGGATTAGAACCGGTGCCCATATGGGATCCCGGGGCTTTCAAGGCGAGGACTTTAGCCGCTAGGCCACGCCGCCGGGCCCAAATACATTCTTAATCGTTAAAACCTAACATTCTGTATAGGGTTCTGTTCTTCACTTTTCACAAGGTATTGTAAGCATGTATTTTAAGCCCCTTGCGGTTACCAACTGTTTAACTCTTATTATGCAGCTAGTGCAGTTCTTGCTGTGTTATGAGAGTTACAGCTTTAATTCTCATTTAGGAAAAACTTAAGTTCTTACTTTAATCCCAGACATTCTACATATAGGATAAATGAGTTAAGTTTTATATTGCTTGGTACATATCAGACAATGAAACAGAAATGAATTCTAGTTAACATGATATCTCAGAGGAAGGAAGCATGCAACTAGATCTGGGCACAGGAACACTGATACTTGCAGAATATGTATTGTTCAGTGTTTTGACGAGAGTGAAAGACCTGGAAGATGAAAATCAAGGAAGAACAGTCAGGTTGGAGTGCAGAACATGCTGTAACTGATGGAGATGTGAGTGCAGAGTCAATAGCAGAGGTCACAATGTGAGGGACTGGGTGGGTCCTATAAATGGGTGGCGTTATTGTGTTCCATCAGAGTTCCAGCTTCAGGCAAAGAGACCCTGTCTTATTCCCAGACCTCTCTTGGGGATCCTGTAAAGTTCCTGACACTCCGCAGAGAGTGATGAACCTCTGTCAGGAAATCACAGCAAAGGCAAAGCTTTGTGTATTTTTCAGATCCATCTTCTTTATTTGCATATTTCAGCTATATCTCTTTGTTAGAGATTTTAGTTGAAAGATAATCAGGTATTTTTTTTCTGTGTTGAAGTATTTTGATTCTGGTTTTGGTGCAATAGCTCAGTGGCTAAGTATTTACCTTGCATGTGCCAGGATCCCAGTGGTCTGGGAAAGCAGTTTAGGATGACCCAAAGCCTTGGGAACCTACACCCACATGGGAGATTTGGAAGAAGCTGCTGGCTTCACATTATCTCAGCTCTGCTTGATGCGACCATTTGGGGGAGAGAATCAGTGGATGAAATATCTTTCTCTGTCTCTCCTTCCCTTTGTAAATCTGATCTGTCTTTCCAATAAAAATAAATTAAAATTATTTTGATTCTTAGGTAATTTTTTAGCTTCTAGGGAAAATCCAGGTACATGGCCTGGCATTGTAGCACAGTGGGTTAAGCTGCTATTTATGATGTCCATATGGACATCATTTAGTTGTCCTGGATGCTCTGCTATTCCAGCCTAACACTTATGTGCCTGTGGAAAGCAGTAGAATACTGCCCAAATACCTGGGGTCCTTCCCATCACATGAGCGAGCCAGTTGAAGCTTCTGGCTTTTGATTTCAGCCTGGCACAGTTCTGACCATTGCAACATTTGGGAAGTGAGACTGTGGATTAAATCTCTTTCTCTATCCCTTTCTGTAATTATGCTTCTCAAATACATACATACTTAAAAAAAATGAAGTATCAGAAAACATATTTATCAATTCTTAGAAATGATTAATAATGCTGTGTCTAAATTGGAAAGGTAGATTTCATGATAGGTTCAAAGTAATTTGGAAGATATAGAGACAGGTTTTTTCCACCATATCACCATCCAGTGATGATGGAATATTTGTCACATTTGGAATCAAAGATTTGAGAACTTATCTATCATATGCATCTGCATTGGAGCAACAGATGTGTAATTTGGGGGGCACCTGAAGGTCATTCACAAACCAGTAGATTTGACTCCCCCAAAATCAAAGTAATCCTCTTCTCTTAGGATAGAGAATTCTGACTACTACTTTACTCTTTCTAGAGCTGTAAGGCAAGTTTTTCTAAGGAGCAATGTCCAATGATAAATACCTCATAACAGTTATTACCTGGCCGACTTTGCTCAAGTCTCTGATAATTTGACATTTATGTAGCTAACAGCCCTTTCACAGTGTATTGATACTTCCATTAAATTTAATGGTTCTAAAACATTGATGGAAGGTAGAGCCTCAAAATCTCTTGAAAGGCTTGTGACCATTTGCAGCTACTTTTGCTCACTTTTTCTCTTTTACTTCTGCAACATGTAAATTGGAGGCATATTCTTATAAGGGAGTTTGCGCATTATGGAAATGGTCAGAAGGTCCATTCCTCCAGTAAAGGCCATCCTGCTAGAAACCAGTGCTCAAACACCATGAACCTTAAACAGAATTTGAGAAGACCATTGGTACTCTACTCTTTTTCCTTTATTTTCAGAAATTTCATGGATAATTAAAATTATTTTTAACTGTCTAAATGGCTAGGTGTCTTACATATATTTTTATTTAAAAATTGCCAGTAAGTAAAAGTTAAACTAACTTATCTTGGAAATGTCATATACAATTGGTGCATCTTACAGCATCGTAACTTCAAATAGATTTTCCATTTACAAATGCTTTTAGAAATTGCTACATTTTATAACTTGTTCACAAAATATCATTCAAAATTCAAATGTGCCCTAGATCCTAAGTGAGAGTCAAGGAATTACATTTTCTCTTTCTGTTCCTTGGCTTCTGTAAATCATACTAGCCACAGCATATTAGTCTCATCTCTTAATTTTTTTGGTCCATAGCTTCCCTAAGGCTATCTCTCTTCTATGACATAAGGGAAACATATCCATTCAGTGTTGAAACCAAAGGGCTATGTAGCCAACTGTTGCTGACCTCATCCCTACAAATTCAGATGTTAGTGTCCAGATTATTTATCCTAGACATATGAGACAATTTCAGAAATTTGGAGAAAGTGAAATGTAAACACAATTGTATTTTGGTGTGAAAAATCTCAACATCCAACCGTTGATGTCTCCCATTATCCATGAATTTTTGATCACACTTACCTGCTGTTTCTCAAAAAAGTTCATACTGACTTACCTGATTTCATTTTCAAACGTTAGAAGCTAAAGATACGAAAACTCTTCTGAGGGGAAGGAGAAAGCTCATGTGGACGAATGAACACTGGGAATATGTGGCATACAGAAACTGTACATTTAAGACTCTGGTAGTGTTGGTTCTTTGTCACTCAAGAACAGTGTGCTTTCTGGTTTATGTTTATGAAATGTTTCTTACCGAGTAGTAAAGGACTAGGAAAAGAAATGCTAAGTTTTAAGTAATGTATTTTGGTATACTGGGTTAAGCCTCTGTGCAATGTTGGAATTCCTAAGGGTACCAATTCTAGTGGCTGTCTTCAGTTTCTACTCTAGTCCCCTACTAATGTGCTTTGCGAAAGCCCGAGGAAAAAGGCCTTAGTCCACGGGGACCTGCTCCCCCATTGGAGACCCTGATGAATCTCCTGACTCCAAGCTTCAGTCTGGGCATTATGTCAACTTAGGGAGTAAACCAGGGTATGGGAGATTTCTGCCTATACGTCTTTTTCCTCACAGATTTTCTATAACTTTACCGCTCAAACAAAAAAATAAACAAAAGAAATCTTTAAAAAAAAAACATAGAAATGTATTTACCACTCAATAAACACTACAAATCTTTCAAATGTTCTCCATTGATTGTAAAGTTAAAAATACTAATGGTAATTGGAACTTTAGTTTATTGTCTTACTTTGAAAATCTTTGTGACATCATTTAAATTGATTAGAGAATATAACACAGAGGTAATATAACATAGATAGTTCTGCAGTTATGGCTGCACAAAAGAGACTTACTTGCATGAAAAAGAAATACTGAACTGTACTTTACATTAAAACATGCACATTAAAGACAAAGAAACAATAAGTTAACTTGATACTTGTAAGAATTAAGTGTTAAGTTACTTCTCCTTGAGGGTAACTGATCAATTCTGAATCTTTCTTCCACAACGCACTGACAAGCACTACAAGGCAGTACACTCTGCTCTAATTAAAGGATGGCATTATTTTTCTTCCTGGAGCATCTGCACAGCAGTTGTGCTGTTTGAAGGCTTCATAGCTGATGGACACTTCATAAAAAGCTCATGATAAGTTTGCAGTTATGTGTGTTTTTTTTTTAAAACAGCTTATTTCCAAGTGGTTAATATTTTTATAGCAACAATTATTAGTTCAGATTATAAGGAGTTTCTATATACTGCTGACTCCATTTTCCCTACTATTTTCTCATTTAGTATGTCTGTCATAATTAGGGGATCACATCTAAATTCCACTATTTTTTAAATCAGAGCTCCCTTTATCCCTTCAACTGGTAACTTGCCAGGCTTGAGATGAACTCTCCCTGCTTCCAAAAGCAAATAAATGCTAGCCTCTGTCTCCAGATTAGAGCTCAGGGCACAATTTTTCAAAAGCTCTTGATCCTGCTACAGTAGATCTCATATGAAAAGCAGGGTCAAAGATTTCCTAAGACTCATCTCCATTAATAATGATACAACAAGAAGAAGAAAATAAAGTTTCTATACTTAGAGGAGACCATCCGTACTTAGGAGACCACTCAACATGCTCATCTTGGGAACTTACGTGTGCTGATATGGTCAGACTTGCTGCTCTTTGGGGCTGGCCTCTCGCACTGGGTGCCTGACCAGTTGGTGGAACACCTAGAACAGCCAAGCAACAACAGAAAAGATCAGTGAACAGCCACATCCACAAGGCTGCTAAAGCATTAACATCAACCCAATGAAATGATAAGGGAACCATCATCCAAAATTCACAAATAGGTGTAGAGATTTCTGCTAATGTCTTGTGTATTAGCAGTATGCTGAGTGTAACTTCAAGTGGACCTCACTTAACAAAAAAACTTCGAGATCTTACATTTATACTTTTTTTGGTTTATTGTAGTTTAAACTTAAAAGTGAAGCCCTAATTAAGAATTAGAAATCAACTTGAGGTATTAAAAATTACTCATAAAACATGAATTTGTATTGAAACAAGTCCTTTTGCAATAAATTCCCATGATTTTTTTTTGTTCTACATCCCAAGTGAAATTAGACGCCAAACAGCAAGTCGTCGTTAATCTCACAGCTCAAGCTATAGATTGTACTTTCCTCATTATATAAAGGGAAGTACAGTGCTTTCTTGCTTAAAATCGTATGTCTGTATGCGTGATTTAAAAACAAAAAACATGCCAAGTTTGTTATAAGAGTTGCTTTCCCAATATAGGTACCATGACATTAATATGAGAAGTTCACAGGGCATAGAAATAATATATTTGCAAAAAACAATATTCTTTGAACACAAATAACAAATACATAATTAGCTGGTTGCATCAGAATGAAAGTTGGGACAGTTGTAATGTGAACAGTGTCTCTTATTGGCTAACACTGGATGCCTCTATGCATCTGTCAGAGGAAATTCATAGAGAAACAATTTAATCAACTTCTGTTATTACTTAAAATGGCTGTCAAATAGCAGCACATGAAGAATAGTTGTGCACAATAAAAGAACAGCTTCCACAACCATTCCAAATGGATCTCTCTAGGCACTGTAGGCCAAACGAAATAACTGCAATTTCAAGCTCACTGCCAATTCTGTCAGAGCCAATTCAGACAGCTGAAGCTGTTTTCTGAACAAGGTCTGTGATGCCATGAGCATCATGTGTGATACTCATGAAGCTGGTCCTGGTAGCTGCTTTTGTGTCATAAAATACAACTTCTCATACAATCATCAATACAGATAAGCTCACATTGTGAGCACATTCATTTAAAAAGAAATATATCAACTTTAGTATAACTTAACAATCATGTTACTATTAAAAATGATAAATTATAAAACTATGACTATGGAACATGACTTAGATGAAAATTAATATCATTTATGTTATGACTCAAGTAAGCACTCATGCATTAAACTAGATTTTTGATCAGTTAACATAAAACCTCTGATTTTCTATGTTTCATATTATAAATTCTGCAAGTAAATTATTTATACATAAATACATTTTAATTCAATCTCTGACTATTACTGAAGAGAGAGAGTGAAATGAACACATCATGCAACTATAATAAAGTGAATACACAAGGATATAATTGACTTTTTAAAATAAATTCTTTTCTTCCTAAATTGTTGGTTTTTTTTCTTTTGCAAATGAATGATCTGATAGTTATAACACTTTCAACACCTCACAGAGAGAACACCAATAATCCAAAGAAAGATGTTTAGGAACATTTTGGGAACTTGTTTTCAGAATGAATTTTGATGACTTCAAATTTATTTTTGTTTTTGTCTGCCAAATCTTACGGTCCAATGAAAACATAATATTTGTATAATTGATGTGTGAAGGTGACATGTATTTGGTTACATTGAATTATTGATAAAATTTCAAAATGTACTCTTTAGGTTACCTTGTTCAAAACAAACTAAATCAAGATTCATCTTAAATAAGTGCAATGATCAGAGAGAGGTTTTTATTGTTACATTTGAGAAAAAAAAAGCCTTTGGTCTCATTGTTATACAGAAATGCTTTGAAAACTGAAAGTTGTTATGCTCAGGAAATGGGCTGACATCCTAATTGATCAGATTATATATTAAACATTATATGTGTTACATGCTTAAGCTACAGAAAACATGCTTTTAAAATTCCAGATGATAAAGCAAGATTTCTAAACAAAAAGGAGAGGCAGCATGTAGTAATGTATTAAAGTAGGACAAGTGGTATTTGTCAACTCTGTGGTATGCTTTTCTAGTTTATCTATGGTTTGAAACCTAGTTTCTGAAACATACTGATGCCACATTCTCATAAGTATAACCCTTTTCTCTTTTAAAGTTTGGAAGCATATTTAATTGCTAATATCCAGGGACTATATGACTTATTATACATGTAAGGGAGAAATAATTAATTATAACAGTTATACACCTTAATCAGATGATGATCACCTTGCAATTCTGCTTATCCTCCTGATACAATGTTTTATAGCCAAAGATAATATATGTTCTACTGTTCTGCATTTGTTACAGTCTTAAAAATAATCTCTTCTGAGATATTAAATCAAATAGAAATCATCATTCTTGTTGCCTACCTTACAAAATTACAATTTAAGGCATTTGCTGCTCCACAAGTTCTTTCAATGGTTGATTTAAGATCAAGTAATTTTTTTTGCCAACTTAATAGAAATTCATAAATCCTCACACTATAAGTAGACTACAATAATCAAAGTCATTAATGGCCAAGCATTTAAGAATTGGAATATGTGCGGATCATCAAAATTTCCTGTCCGATTTTTCACTGAATTATTTGCATAACCATGCTGACTATAATTTCTCTGGCATCTGTCTCATTTTCATTATTCCTGAAGGAAAATCCATAGCCCACATTCTGGTTCGTCTTTAATCTGCTCCCTTGCGATCCACTTTCCCTACCTTTCATCCAGGAACAATTACCTTCAAGTTAGGCCCGTAGAAAAGTTTTCCCTTTTAAAATCATCCACATATCATTTATTTAAAAATCATCCTCTAGCTGCTTTCCAATGACCTTTAGGTTAAAACGATAAAAGTATTTTGTCTTAATGTGCTGATTGCTACACCATTCTAAAATATTTAATTATTCAGTCTGTGGGTTTTAACTAAACATTGTTGGATCAGGGATGGACAACTAGTTATCTTTTTGTTAGCTTACATGAAGTGCAGAATGACAGAGACAGAAAAAGACACAGAGAACATCCACTTCCTCCTGTGGGTTCACTTTCAAATTACCTACACCAGCCAGGGATGGGCATGGCTTAAACTAGGAGCCCAGAATTCCATTCAGTTCTACAATCTGTGTTTCAGGGATCCAAGCACAACACCATCTGCTGTCTCACAGGTGCATTAGCAGGAAGCTGGAGAGGAAGCAGAGGGCTTACTCCATTCCAGGTACTGCATGAATGGGAGCCAGGCATCTTAAGAAATGACTTAACTCACTGAGCCACACTGCTGATCCCTATTTTTTTAATCCTATTTCTTATATTATCATCTGGACGTACTGCCCTTATAGCTTCATACAGAAATTAGCCGCCTTGCAAAGGCTATTGCACTAACATACGTTGACTTTCCCGTTAGGCTGAGAGGGAAAAAATGCTGCATTTTATTCTTAATCTTCTATTTCCATACTAACAATGTACATAAAATGCTCTTGATTGTAGCAATTTTTACAACAGTTCCTTTATGCTCTAGGATAGAAAAATTATCAGGCTGACAATTTATGACAATTCAAGGTCCGGGGTCCTCTGTAATAGAGACTTCATTAACCACCTTGGACTCTTGGCCAGAAGTTCACACTTTAACAATGTAAATCTGATGCAAGTAATTCACAAAAAGCACTTTAAGAAATAATTAAGATAAGTTATTAAGATAAGTTATTATCATATTTCCCACAGAGTTTGTTCTTATGCCAAATATTATTCATTATTTTTGTTCTTAAACGGAAAATAATAACCATGCTGAGCAAGAAGGTTCAAAAGATTAAATAGATGTGGTGGACGTTATTAGAAGGTTCTGACTATCTGATGGGCATCTTTGTTTATTTAATGTAATTAATTTTCATTTGAAACACATGATTAGTTCATTTATTTTAGTCTCAGCCATTATTATGGAACTATAATTATTTTCTCAAACTGTGATTTTCAGCAGTGCAGAATAAAATCCCATGCAAAGGCAGTAGTGTGCAGGTGTTATTAGGCAAGCACAATAAACACTTTTACAATATCAAAATAATACTGGCATAGATAATGAGACAAGAAACCTTTAACACAAAAGTTACTATCCTTAATAGCACAAAAATGACATATAATTAAATTGTCTAAAGTAATGATAGCTATGTAGAAGTAAAATGGTTATTACAAAGAGAATTAAAATCACATATAACACCCTTAACATGTGTTAAAATCTTAGTTACTATCCTCCAAAGTAATAATGATCAATTTCCATGAGCTTGCCTCATTTCACAGAAACATGGTCCTGAGCTGTTCACTTTGGGAGGACTTAAAATAGTAAGGTTAGTCGCTGGACCTTTTTTTTTTTTTTCATAAAATTTAAAGGTCGTGAGACTCTTCTGACCACAGTGAAGTTCAAAGATAAAGCATAAAACAATTTGAAATTGAGCTGCTTCTCTTACATATGTATGTGAGACTGCCTTTAATAATAATGATGATGGGGCATTAAAAAAATCTTATAAGAAATCATTTTCTTTCTCCACACAGGGAAAAAAAATGAGAAAAAGAAGTTAGAGAAACCATGAGAAGATTGTGTTTGATACCACGTGGGTCTCAGGCTCCAAATTTCTCATCTCATGACTACATATTGTGCATCAAATTTTGCAAAGGTAGTTTCTTATATTAAAAAAAATGAAAGCCAAATGCAACTCCAAATATATTAATTTTACAAATTTCACACATCACGAGTTCAGAACATGTTTACATTTATCTGACTCTGAACTTGTAATGTCAACCCTCTCTCTCCCCTTGTACCTTTCAAACCCTTTCAAACCCTTTCCTATACAGGTAGCAAGATGGCAAACTGCAAAATGTTCCTTGTATTTCTGAACAGATAATTTATATATTTATTCATTCGCCTACTCAATTTATATGAAATGCTTCTTTAACTGCTACAATTCTGTAGCCTTCCAAGAAAAATTCACTTCATTCTTAATTTTTAAAATCATTTAATGTTTTCTGCCTCATGAGAAATTTTAAATAATGGTCAATTAAGCAATGCTGATGTCTGTGTCTGATCCTAAGACAGGTGCTTTCTTACAAAACTACACCCTTTCTTCAAATTTTTTTAGGAGTAGGAATTTCCCATTGCTGAAATGAGAAAATTCACTTTCAAATCAGCTGCCCAAATAAGCACAATCAGTGAGTGGTAAATGAAAAATATGAGATCAGACAATATGTATACCTGTTTATTTTAACAAGGCCATGATTCGTTAAGTGTAAGAGTGGATAAAAATGCTTTTTTCACTTGCTCATGTCCAGGTGAGGACCATGCTCTGAATATTAAAGTCAAATATTATTTGGTCAAATGCAAATAAATACATTCTTTACCTTTTAGGATGGTAAAAATCACCATATTGTTTCAGTCCTATGGTAAATACCATGGTTAACTCTCTAGTAGAGACACTGAGGGATATTTTGGAGGATAGTAATAGCCTTCTTATTAGAAATTTCTCATTTTCTGGTGATTCCAAAATACTGTACTTGTGCGTAACAAAACTGGGAAGAATGGCCACTTACATATTTGTCCAAAGTATAAAAACAATACATACAACCTTATTTTTATTCCACTAACACAATTTAGAACTTTCACAATTTGCTCTACATTTTACACACAAGATGATTTTTAAAAATTACTTGAGATTATGATTTCTATATATTTGGCAGTGTTCATAAGCCCCATTCACCTGCTACTTCTTACACAGCAGTAATCAGATGTTATTCATTTTTATCAAAGACCTTAAGGAAATACCTTGCATTTATGTTCATTATACTAACCAGACTTACCCAGGTCTATACCATGTTAATAATGCCATGTGGAAAAACATTAAACTACTTTTTAATGTGTTAACTAACCAAGCCAATCCCACATTAACATCAAGAAAATGTGATCAGAAATAGTTCATTTCTGAAAAGTGTTATTGTCATAAATTAAAGATAGATTGTTACATTTAATAAGTTGTAACCAACAGTTATTCAGGAAAGGTACATATTACTAAGATTTTTCATTTGCAGATATGGTCATGAAAGAAAAAAATCAATAAAATGGAATGGTTAACATTATTCACTTTAATAAACAGGAAAAATACAAAGGAAAAATTGAAATAATTTAATGAGAAATTATCCATAGAATGAAATTTAAAAAGTGGGTTTAAATTGAAAATATTTAAGCATTAAATTCTACACAGTTCACTTACGCAGAAATAACCAATGGAATATAAAATGATTACTGAAAAGTACTAAAAGAATAGAACATCTAGCAATGGGAAAATTTGGCCATCTAGACATCCTACAGGAAGTTTTGTTGAAAGCAATCACAAAGAAATCAGGTAGTTTTAGAGTGAGAAGATGAATTCTGTTTAAATATATTACATGCATCAACTAAAAAGAAACAAGTGTAAAATTCGTATTAAGTAATGTGGAAGAAATCTGAGACATAAAAGTAGGATATTATGTTACAAACAGTGGCTAATATTCTATTACTATAACTAGAATACAAAACTCAGTGTAGGCTGCAACACTTGCATGAATCTTCCAAGTAAAATGGTCAAATGTGAAAGTGGTTTAGAAACACAATGAGCATACTCAGTGCTATAGCCTAGTGACTAAATCCTCGCTTTGCATGTGCTAGGATCACATATGGCCACCGATTCATATCCTGGCTGCTCCTCTTCCCATTCTGCTCCTTGCTTGTAGCCTGGAAGAGCACCATATGATGGCTCAAAGCCACGGAACCCTGCACTCACCTGGGAGACCTGAAATTCCTGCCTCCTGGTTTCCGGCTACTTGGGGAGCAAACCAGTGGATGAAAGACCCATCTCTCTGTCTCTCCTTGTCTCTGTAAATATACCTTTCCAATAAACATATGTAAATCTTTTTTTTAAAATAAATCTACAGTACACACTGCATCTAAAGTCAGCAATAGAAAAAAAATGTTTGTTTAAAAACACAATGATGTAGAAAAAACTCAGTGCTCACTACCACACACACCAATTGGTTTGGTAACTGAATACTTCATATTTTAGCACAATTTTCAGTGAAAATTCAGCAGAAATTCTTCATAGTCTTAAGGCTTCTGAAGTGCAAAAGGTCAAGATTGAAACTGGTATGGATATGCAGCAATATCCAACTGCAACTGTTAAATATTATTTAAGCCAATCCTGTGTGGATCTGTGACAATGGTAGGATAGCAAAAGTGTTGGAACGAAATTTTGAGTGAGTGACTATGTTTGAGGTTCCACTTGTAATTCTATTTATTTTTGTAAAAGATTTAAACAGCAGAGTTATAGAGAGGGAAGGGAAGAGACAGAGGGAGAGAGAAATCTTCAATCCACTGTTTCACTTTCCAAATGACTGTATTAGCCACAATTGGAACCATCTGAAGCCAGAATCCAGGAGCCACACTACTCTGTCTCCCACGAGTGTACAGGACTTCAAGGACTTAGGCCATTCTCTGCTACTTTCCCAAGTACAACAGAGGGAACTGCTTTCCAAGTGCATTTGAAATGGAGCAGCTGGGACTTGAACCAGAGACTGTAAGGGTTTTAGCTGCCTCATCCACTATACCAATAGCACGGACCCCTACGATTTTCTAAAATATTCAGTTCACTTTCATATAATAGTATTCAACTCATTCATCTGATAAAATAGTGATGCTTACATTAGCCACTTGGTTAATTTGTAGTCTGAAACACTGAGAAATAAATTCCACTTACTGAAAACAACTTTCCTTTTGACATATAATCATAATCTTTCTTCTAGTTACAAGATTTTGTTTTTGGTGATTCCCATATGTTTATAAAAATGCAACATGCAACTTTTGGGGCACAAAAGCAATTTCTAATGGTTAAAGGTATGTTGAAATTTTGAATTAGTGTCACACTGTATTCTAATTAACACTACTTGAACATCATCAAAAGCTAGGACTAGTATTTTCAAAAGATTTTTCAAAAATGTTAATTGTTGGGCCCGGCGGCGTGGCCTAGCGGCTAAAGTCCTCCCCTTGAACGCCCCTGGATCCCATATGGGCGCCGGTTCTAATCCTGGCAGCTCCACTTCCCATCCAGCTCCCTGCTTGTGGCCTGGGAAAGCAGTCGAGGACGGCCCAGTGCATTGGGACCCTGCATCTGCGTGGGAAACCTGGAGGAGGTCCCTGGTTCCCGGCATCGGATTGGTGCGTACCGGCCCTTTGCGGCTCACTTGGGGAGTGAATCATCGGACGGATGATCTTCCTCTCTGTATATCTGACTTTGTAATAAAAATAAATCTTTAAAAAAAATGTTAATTGTTGGGGCCAATGCTGTGGCGTAGCAGTCCAAGTGTCCCACCTGTGGCGCCAGCATCCTGATGTACCTCCCTATTTATGGTCTGGAAAAGCAGCAAAGAATGGCTCAAATCCTTGCACCCTGAACCAATGTGAGGACTCCTGTGGCTTCTGGATTTCAATTGGTCCAGCTCCGGCTGCTGTGGCCATTTAAGGAGTGATCCAGCTGTGGGTGTTCCATCTCTCTCTCCCTATCTCTCCTTTTCCCTGTACCTCTGCCATTTGAAAAGAAAGTTTAATGTTTTTTAGAAATATGTTGTTTCAAAACAGAAATGACAATAAAAAGAAACAGGATAGCTCATGATAAAAGAAAAAATTCTTTGCAATTTAGTTTCAGTATGAATTGTGGTTTATCCTATTTAAACGTTAATGTCATAAACATTCATCAGATTGTATAACATAGGAATATGTTGCAGACAGAAACATCTCAAAGTTTATGAAAATGATGTTTACTCATATTTCTTAATTGTGTTAGGTTACTTTTCTTAGCTTCAAGGTGAGAAGAATCATATGGCAGGTAATGATACAACAATTAAATTCAGAAGTAGAGACAAATGTATAAGTAAATCTAAAAGGGTTTAAAATATTACAGTGGTATTTTACATAACAGAGCAATTAAAGTTTGAGATCAGTTATAAATATCTTTATGTATTTGTTCAACATATAGTCACAGCCATGTAAAACATCATTTGTACTTTGTGTATTTAAATATGTCAATATATATTTTGCAGTTACTGGATTATAATTGACTTAAAGTTAGAAATTATTCACATTTTCATTTGCAGTTGTTTGAGCAGTTCTCAGGACATAGTGTAAATATATCGTGTCAGTGTTTACTGGTTGACAGAAATGAGTGGATGGATTCAGGTACGGGAAGAACGCTGTTCATACACACGCACTCTGTGCTTTCCAGCTTATCACTCATCGGTCATTTCTCATCAAAAGGAATGTCAATTAGCTACAAAAATGTTTCACATATTAGAACTTGATCAACCCTTTTTATTTTCATTCATTTACCTGTTAATTCTTCCATTTATGGAATTGGGATAATTATGTTCTAGCAACTCAGATAAACTCAAATTTATTAAACCAGTGTTGTAAATTGTATGCTGTTCAGTTTGATGCAGCAAACTATGAAACTGATGTTCTTGCCATGACAAGAAAAGTCTAACCTAAGTGCGTTTGTTAAAAACATTTAGAATTGGGAATTGTCTGTGGTAGCATAGAAAGGAATTTAAATGATTAAAGAGTTAACAGTTGTACAATGCAAAAACATTCTTGTATTTGGTTTCTTTGGTTATGCTTATGTACTGATTATATGAAAACCCATGAATATTTTTCATATCAAGGGAAAATAGCATAACTTATCCTACATAACAATGGCTGTCCAATCTGTATGTGTGTAATAATTAAACAATGTTACTTGTTCTCCATAATCACATACTTGAGTTCAATCTTGTACAGAAAAGCAATCTATCGATGTTGCATTTTTTCCCTATAGCATGAATAGCACAATGAAAGTGAGAATAAACTACAGTTTGTTATGGATCATGAAGAACAGATATTGATGTGACAGGTTTCTTAGCTTTCCTGTTCCAAACTGCACACACATTTCACGTTTTGTGCTTTGAAAATATGCCAAGTGGTAGAAAGCAAATTGGGAACATGCAATGACCTGACTCTTGAAATGTGGACAACACAGGTGGCTAAAGTTGAACTGCTCAATACCCCTGCTGAAACTTATGAGCTGTTTGAAAATCACTCATGACAACTGCCTTGGTTCTTCTCCGGTATCCTGTATGGGGCCACAAGGTCACCGGTCCATGTGGAAGAGAGCTGCTCAGCCTGACAGCAGGACCAGTGATGAACAAATTGCACGGTCCCCTCTCAACAAGGCCGAGAGTTTGAGAAATCAAGGCCTTAATTAGCTGTCACCATGTAGAGGATTAATTCTTACCGTTTAAAGAGCTGTCACAGAAACAGAACTCATTATCTTCCTCCCAAAAGCCTCAACAAAGGTTTCTGTAATACCTGTACTTTTCCTCATGTATTTCTTACTCTAAGGACTTGAAAAATAATGCTGAACTTTCAATAAAATAACTAGATTGGAGCAATCACAAAACCAAAGGAAATGACAAAGTGCCAAATTCAGTTGAGTCTCATAATGACTGTTCCTTTGGTACTTACATACACACTCGATATCCTGCAGTATAGAGGTCTCGTTAAAACACGTTTATATAGCTGTTTTCTGGGTCTGATCTTTAAGATTACTGATGATGGTAATCCTCTTCTTAATTTGTTATCACTCAATAGATTTGAGCCATTCCTTTCTTGCAGTTTCCAATGGCTGTTACTGCCACTGTCATAGCACCATCGGAACTAGCTTACTTTGAATTTTGTCTAATTTTCAATAACAAGCAATTTTTGAATGTTTTGAAAATCCTTAGTTTGCTTTTCATTTGCAGATTTCTGGGATCTCAAATTAAACCAGCTTCTGACTGTTTCATTTCTGGTCTACAGTGGCTTTCACAGGTGTTCATTGTGGTTAAAACAATATGGTATGTACTTTACACACTGCACTCTTTAATCTGCAAAACAGCTGTAAGAAATGGGCACCACTAACATTTCTACAGCAAGATAAAAAGGAGAGGCACAGAAAAAAATGATCAATCAACATGAGTGGCAGTCCAGAGATGTATGTGGCAACTCCTCTACACTCTTTGCTGAATCTTATTTACAGAAATATTTGACCTCCTTTATATTGCAAACTGACATTCATTGTGATATCACTTTTCTCCAAACACAGAGACTCCTCTTATTACATTACATGTTGGTACATATCTAAGATGTGACAAGGCTGTGCCCATTACACACAAATATCTTGTGCTTGTAGAATAAATTTTAAACTGCCACCTAAGCATACACGGTCCTGAGAGTCAATTCATGGTTTCACACTATTGCTCAGTAGTATCATTTGCTTTATGTCACTCCCATCCGCAATGTACTTGCAATCTCCCCTCTTGTCTGACATACTCAGGCCCTTCAAAGGCAAGGCCTATATCTGACTTTTTCCTTTTTTTCATGTTTATTTTGAGAAGCAATCCATACCTATATATTACAATCAACAAATAAAAGTGAGGGAAAGAACAAATGGACTAAATTAAGTATTCTAGTTAAGATGGACTATTAAGCCTATCAGGTTCTTTATTTAGAAATATTTATAATGAGTTGCAGGACAGCAGGAAATATTAGACTATAGTTTTAGTGGGCTTCATATAAATAAGAAATTATTTCCAAAGTAATAGTAAAATATATGAGTTTTCCTAGTTTCCTAGTTTTTCAGTCTTTCAAAGTGCATTATTGAAGTATTATATTCTAAAAATGATAACCCAGGTGTTATCCTTTTTGAAGATGTATTTATCTAATTGAAAGTCATATTGAGAGACGCAGAGAGAGAGAGAGAGAAAATGAATCAAGGTTTTATCTTCTAAATCTCTGTCCAAACAGTCCCAACAACCAGGGTTGAGCCAAGCTGAAGCCAAAAGCCAGAAGTTTCTTCTGCGTCACCTTCAAGGGTAGCAGGGCCCCAAGCACTCTGGACATTTTTCACCATTTTCCTAGACCATTATTATGAAGTGGCATCAAATGGGGAGAAGTGGGGACATGAATTAGTGCCTATACGGGTTGCTGGCCTCACAGGTGGCAACTTGACTCTATGCCAAAATGCTGGCCTCAAATATCATTACCTTTTAAGATATCACATTTCATGGGCCCGGCGGCGTGGCCTAGCTGTCAAAGTCCTCGCCTTGAACACCCCTGGATCCCATATGGGCGCCGGTTCTAATCCTGGCAGCTCCACTTCCCATCCAGCTCCCTGCTTGTGGCCTGGGAAAGCAGTCGAGGACGGCCCAAAGCTTTGGGACCCTGCACCCGCGTGGGAGACCCGGAAGAGGGTCCCCAGCATCGGATTGGCGCGTACTGGCCCGTGTGGCTCACTTGGGGAGTGAAACATTGGATGGAAGATCTTCCTCTCTGTCTCTCCTCCTCTCTGTATATCCGGCTTTCCAATAACAATAAATCTTTTAAAAAAAAAAAAGAGATCACATATCACAACACAATATGGGCATCAACTGTTGAGGTAGAACCAATACATTAGAATATCCTTTTTTTTTAAAAAAAAAGATTTATTTATTTTTATTACAAAGTCAGATATACAGAGAGGAGGAGAGATAGAGAGGAAGATCTTCCATCCGATGATTCACTCCGCAATTGACTGCAACGGCTGGTGCTGCGCCGATCAGGAGCCAGGAACCTGGAACTTCTTCTGGGTCTCCCATACGGGTGCAGTGTCCCAAAGCATTGGGCCATCCTCGACTGCTGTCCCAGGCCAGAAGCAGGGAGCTGGATGGGAAGTGGAGCTGCTGGGATTAGAACTGGCGCCCATATGGTATCCCGGCATGTTCAAGGCGAGGAGTTTAGCTGCTAGGCCACGCTGCAAGGCCCAACAATTAGAATATCCTACTTGCAGGATTTTATAACATTACTGCTGAGAAATAGACTTATATATAAAGGAGCCATGCAGTAGAAAAAGCAGCACTTCCAGGCCAGTTCTTTAGAAATATGTTTCATGTCAGGCCCAGCACAGTGGCCTAGTGGCTAAAGTCCTCATCTTGAACACACCGGGATCCCATATGGGCGCTTGTTCTAATCCCTGCAGCCCTGCTTCCCATTCAGGTCCATGCTTGTGGCCTGGGAAAGCAGTCAGGGATGGGTCAAATCCTTGGGACCCTATACCTGTGAGGAACACCCAGAAGAAGCTCCTAACTCCTGGCCTCAGATCGGCGCAGCTCCAGCTGTTGTGGTCTCTTGGGGAGTGAATCATCAGATGGAAGATCTTCCTCTCTCTCTCTCTCTCCTCTCTCTCCTCTCTCTCCTGTCTCTTCTCTCTGTATGTCTATCCAATAAATCTTTTTTTTAAAGGAAATATGTTTCATGTCAAAAGTCTAAGCACAGATCAGAGGTCAATTATAGAGACAAAAACCAGAGTATTAAAGAATATGAGAAATATAAATGCATACTCACACAGATAATGAAAGAAGGGATACTTTTTTCTCTTAAACCATTTTCTCTTAAACAAAAAAACCTAAATAAATCAAAACTAAGAAAAAAAGATGCAGGCAAAATGTTCACAATCAGTTATTTTAGCTTATGTTTGAAATGAAGAAATTAAAACCCAAAACTAATAGTGCTATCTTGTGTTTGACCACATGGAGACGTGTTCTTGCATTGGGCAAGAAGCAATAACATCTATGCTGAGAAACGTCGTGGAGCTTCGCCAACCACTATTTTCAAAACAGTGAGTGTCTAAGTTAATACTTCAGGGATAATGTAATGTAAGAGATTTAGTTTTTGGTTTTCTCTTTTCAAGTAATTCAAATATCTTTTAAAATTTTTATTTCATTTTTGAAAGAATATGAATCATGTAGAAAATGATCTTAAAAATACTACCACATCATAGGTACCTATCAGTGCCATTTTGATTCACATTTAACAATTCTCTATGTATAACTACACATAGTTAAATACATAGTTCATATAATTTGCATATTCATGTATGTATGTGTGCACATTGTAGACACATGCAAATATATACATTTACATGTGTTATATGCAATCCTATGTACATGTCTGTGTAAATAAGTGTTATGTTTCCATATGCAAAAATGTACATGTTTGTAATTTCCACAAACTTGGATTATATGTTAACACACACATTTACCAAATTCAAACACAATGCCTGTTCTCATTTTTGTGTTTGGGTATTAACTTAGCCTCTCTCTGTGACTGGAATGAACATTGTCCAATTAAACTCTTAACTCACATACCATCATCTCAGAGAGGTTGTCCATAACTATTTTACTTTGGATTGTAAATCTCCCTTCAAAATTCTGTATCCCTTTTCTCTGTTCTTGTTTACAAGGCAAAGCATGACTCAGATGAAAATGCATAACAATATCAGCATATTTACAGCTAACTTTCACTTAGCTTCTCCATGTCTCTGTCCTTCCTCTTAGGCTTTTAACTCCACAAAGTCAAACTCTGTTATCATTTTGTTCCCTGATACATTCTCTAGTGCCTAGGATAGCGACTGATGTAGTGAAAATGATAAATCAATATGACAGGAGAAGATTGGGGACTCTGCTGTCAACTCAAAGGTAAATTATAAATAAATCAAGGGAGAGACACCTGGGATTGTAACTGTTACGTACTAGATCTACTGGACAAGGGATTCAGAACAAGAAAGATACATGGCCTAGTTGTTCTTAGTTTAGGCACAGATACTTTTATGCCTAAATTTACCTTTGCGTAATATTCTATATTTGCAGGGTAATATAATCATAGAAATTACAGAGAAATTAAAGAGAATTATTTACTTTCAATCCATACGAAACCATCAATTCTGCCACTATGTTAACAATTTTTCTGTTATTCCTTATTCTTGCTGAGATGATAATACCTTTTCAGATCTTGAGAGATATTTTAGACACATTTTAAAAGAATCTGTATCTGGAACTATGTTACTCTTCATCTTAATCTGTTTCAAGATGAAATCTGAGTTGGACAGTTGAACACATTGTAATTCATAATTTCATAGTGCAATAGTGAATAATCAGTCCAAATATATTAGCTTATAAACAAAAATATACAGAAAGCTAATGTAACTTTCTCAAAATATCTGTATATTAGGATTTAGTATTTCTAAGTTAAATATTAATCACTTGCATGATTTGCATTCTACAAAACACTAAGTCACAAATCAGACTACTGCTACAAAGATAGTCCATTCTTCTTAAGTGTTTATTAATATAGAATTCTACCACCTGATACCAAAATCTGTCTTGCTTTGCTCTGGCTACTGTAATGAAATACAACAAATTGGTGACTTGAAAAACAAATTTATTTTCACTAAGGCTTGAGGGCTGAGATCAAATCTGAAACCATTCTCTTTGACTTACAGAAAGATGCCTTCTTGCTGATTGCCACACGTTCTCTCTGTGTGTCCAGCACATAGGGATGGGCTTCTCTGTCCTAACCTTCTTTCTAATAAGACCAATGCTCAGACTGGATTAGGGCCTATTCTAATGACTAAATTTCCTAAATCATCTCTTCATAGCACTGTCTCTAGCTATAATCCTATGTTTAGGTATTGAGTACTGGGGCTTCAAGATTGGAATTTGAAGGAATGGAGGCACTTCAATGATGGAGTATGGCTGAAAGAGCATATAAGGCCCATGAAATCATTTAGTCTAGAATTGCCAAGCCAATCACAGGTGGAACACAAAATTCAATAATTCAATATCAGGCTATTTTTTAAACCGATAGCTTTTTATGACCTGTGAATGATGTTATAAGTATCCAGATGGATTCTGGCAGAAAAAAGTATTTCCCATCTCTGCTAGCCAATAAGTTGACAAAACAAAAAGTTACAACTGTGTTTTTTTAAAGTTGATTCTTTTCTTTTAGAAGCTTCAGTTAATTCCAATTCTACCAATATTTGCTACTTGTTTGCAATGTGCTTCCCACAAAGAGATTGTGCCTTATTTGACACTAGCAAGATAATACATTTATTAGGAAAAAAAAAAGGTAGAGATGCATTTGGGTCTAATAATGTATTGACAAAAAACATCCATGTGTGCGCCAGTATACAGGTTGGTAGGGCAGGTCTTCCATTGATGGGAAGGTAGCTGTAAATATGTCTTTATTATTGGAAGGTAATTGATACTGTGGGTATTTCTTGGAAGTAATGCCATGGACAGAGGCATTGGTTACAAAAAAATCTATATAAATTAAGTTGTGATCCTGGGTGAAATCTTACAAATAGGAAAGCATGGTTAATTTGCTATTGACTTCAATAATTCTTCACAGTATTAATAGTGTCTATAATATACCATAAAATATAACAATATACTGTCAGATTTTCCTTAAAATATGGCTTTACCATTTTTCAATATCCCCTTGTAACAAATGTCAAAACTCCTTCTAAATAAATGTTTAAAAAGAACAGATTTCCATCCCCTTTTCTATTATTTCCTTTGCAGGTTTTTAATTTTCTGTCCAGTTCATATGTAAGTGAAAATGGCCCCCAAGAGACAGAAGCAAAAGCTGTCCGTGGCTTCTCTTGAAAGTCACAATAATAAAATTTCTACATAGAAAACTATCACCCAGGTCTATCTGAGTAGTTGCAGAATTCCCAAAGGAGCATAAGTTCTATACAATTCAATTTTAAAGTGAAGAGAAATATAGTACAAGCAAGTTTTAGGTAAGCAGTATTCTGTATCTCTTAAAGAAGTTTTGTTTTTCTACCAAGGCATTTGAATGAACCAGTACCTGTGATGAGTACCTGAAGGTGTGTGATTACTTACCACTGAGATCATATCACTGGTACCTATTTTCCAAAAATCTTCCCTAGTGAAAAGAATTAACTGCCTGAATGAGTTTCAGAGAGCCTCATCAGTTTTTAGCTGAAACATTTGGTATAACTCATGGTCTTACATATTATATTTTAAGTTCTATTTGTATTTATTTATATTTATGTGTTAGTACCTCATCAATTATAAATATCTTAGGGAAATCTGGACATGTTTCCATATCACAGAAATTTTAAATATAGGGAGTATCAGCATGAAATTCGCATCTGAAAAATCCTTTTTATTTTTCAAAGTTGCTAACAGTAGGCCTTTAGTTAATCATGTAAGGAAAGGGGTTGGTTTCTTGGGCAGCAAGTGAAACCATCACCTGCTAAGCCAGCTCAGAGAGCCAATTCTAGTCCCTGCTGATTCATATTTGATCCAGCCTGTTGACAATGTGCCTGGGAAAGCAGTGAAGGATCGATCCTGGCATGGGAGACAAGTTCCAGGCTCCTAGCTATAGCCTGGCCTGGACATTTTAGCTATCTGGATAACGAAACCAGCCCATGAAAGTTTCAATCTCTATCTCCCTCTCTCTCTTTCCCTGTCTGTAACTCTGCCTTTAAAATGAATAAATAAAACTTTAAAATATATATCTATTGAAAGAATAATCCTCTTGAATGGGTAAGTTTACCTGGTTCCAAAACTTGTTATAAAAACAATGTTTCTTAGATTGTAGCTATTTTAGTTCCTTCATTTGATCCATACTTAAACATCAGAAAGGAATCTGCATTTTTCCATATTTTATCATCTTTCAATTAACCAGTCATTGTGTGATTTCTGTCTGCACAGGGACCTTCACATTACTGCCATAGTGGCCATCAAACTGCAAAATCAAATCAACCATTTATAATGCTGATGGTCTATGAAGCTCTCTGGAGTTGACATCATTTGACATTATCTTTTGACTTGGAAGAATCTAATCTTCTCCCAACATCTATTTTTCCTCATTTACTTTTACTGATTCCACATTTACACTGTACCAAAACAATGAGATTTTCTAGGATTCTGCTTTAATATTGTACTCTTTTTCTAAATCCACTCAGCAACATGGCATAAAACACACCTTGTCAGTGGATACAAATCACTTTAGATTTGACTTTCACCTCTTGCTTTCATATCCATTCTCACTTGACTGACATTCTCCACTTTGCAAAACATTGTCAGGAGAAGACAATGAGCTTAGGTATCAAGACACCAACTATGATACTGAGCTCAGCATACGACTCCGTTTCTCACTTGGGCCATGTGCTAATGCAGATTCTGAGATCAGCAATCATGACTCAAGTAATTGAGCCCCTCTTTAATTATGTGGAAGATTTGGATTCAGTTTCTGGGTTCCAGATCTGGCTCTGGTCCCATGCCTCTCAAACAAACCAACAACTAAATAAATGGATAAAAATCGAGCTATATTTTTAAAAGCTATTTTTCTCATGTATCATGGCAATAGATTTTTAAAAAAATGCTATGAGAATGTCACTTCATCTACAAAGTCTTCTATTATTAGGAATCATTGATTGATCCATATTTAGGTTTCTCACAGTACTCTGCCCATATTTATATCATAAAAATTAAAAATTATATTTTTGTTTTTAAAAGCCAGCCATCTACTCAAGATGAACTTTAACTTTTTAAGATGTAAAGCCATGAGTGCATCATTTGAAAGAGCAGTAGACCCTAACAGTCATTAACAGGGCATGGGCAATACACTGTTGTCTCCAGAGCTACCATGTGTGAAACAATGATAATCATTAGATCATAATGATAATCACTGTATCATCTAACATTACATATAAATTAATATGTGAATAATATTGCATTTGGCATAATGTGTCTTATAAGTCAATTTTAGCTTTCATTAATTCTTCTAAATTGACACAAGGCCTCATGCACCATAGATGATCAATATTTGGTTAAAGATTTAATGAATGATAACACAGTGTAATTCTTACATGCTTGTTTGATGATTTTAATGTTTGAGAAGTGTAATAATAAATATTATTCTCCTCTGAGATTGGAGTTTAAGACTCAAAAACTAATCTCTTCACAACATACCCACAATACCAAATGAAGGCAGAGTCAGAGGTAAAACAAAGCTTCTCTAAATCTCTGAAATGAACTTATTTTTCCTGGCTGTTTCATCTGATGTGCTGATCTTCATTTTCATAGATGGTGTCTCTCCTGAGGTTTGTTAAGACTGAGGAGTGTAAGAGAACATCATTGTTGATTTCCTGCCCCAAGAGAAATTTTATCCTGAGGACACAAGATGTGAAGTGATTCTACGATCAGTTTGTGAGTCTTACCCTTTTTAGTATTACTCTGGAACAGGAACACAGTGGCAGGATAAACAAAGACTGGGACCCAGAGTAGAAATTGCTGGTGTTCTTGGGGTACTCTAAAAAATGCACTGAAATTAGTGCCTCCCTCAGTATTTGATCAAGGATTATTCTAAACTTACTAAAATATCCATGAATCTACTGTTCTCTCTATTCTCTGTTTACAGTGCCTGAATTCAAGCACTCACTTCCCTGCTCCTGAAGCATGACCAAAAACTTTCACATGGAATCCTTTAGGTAATCTCCACTGCTTTCTCTACTTGCTTAGAAGTACCACCTGCAAAACCGTTGGTGCAAGATTCTGCCTCATATCTGTAGCAACTGAACATGAGTAAGGCAATAATGTTTACATTATGAAGTGCCTTAGTTTTAATGCATTTGTGGGTTGTACACATTCCTAATTACTTTCCTACCCCAACCAATGCATCAATTATGAGGTGCCAATTATTGATGTTTACTAGGCATTGCTTACTTAAGGACGATGGCAGAGTTGACCTATCACCACAACTTAAATCCATATGGCATAACCTTTTCCATGGCCACAGACACTTTAGAGGTAACCTCTGAAATTCCTCAGGGGAAATATGAGTTTGTTTTTCACAAATTTTCTAAGCACCTCAAATTGAATCAAGAAAGAATGAGTTGAACTATTCATAAAAGAAGTTTCTGGAAATTGCCAGCATATACTTTTACTCCCTCTGTAAAAAAAAAAAAAAAAACAAAAAAAACAAAAAAAAACCTAGCTAGAAAAAGTGTGTTCAGCTACATTTTGCTGTGGCGGTGGAGGGAATAAATGGGTTCCTCCATCAGTGCTTGAAACATAGTCAGTTACTAACTAAAAAAGCACCATTCCAAAATTATCCTACAGTAATAGAGTCTTAAAACCACTGTTTCCTCACTTCTCTAATGACTTGCTCCTAGTCTAGCGAATGTATTTTTTATTAGACGGTTTCACAAGGCTTTACATTCATTCCATTACCTTTGCAGATACTCTGGCAGTCTGTAATGCACATACTTGTCGGTGAGCGAAGCAGAGGTTAAGTGTGTATGACACAGATGAGCCCTGAGATTAAATATACACTGTGAAATGCATGTGGATGTTCATGATTTAAACCAATGAACTGTGGCCTGAGATGATGTCACATGAAGCGCAGTGGTAAGTGGAAGGTTAAACCTACTTGCATCTCGGCTCATTAAACGCAGTTAAAGTGCAAATCCCCTCATTCTGACAGTAGTGATCACAAGGGTTTTCTTTCTGGTCACAGCGCTGACTTTTAAACCCCACAGAGCATCTGCAGAATTTCAGTAAAATACAGCTAAATAAGGTGACGGACTTTTTTTCTTCTTTGCCAAATATGCTTCATATTTACTTTATAAAGAGATAGCAACAGTGAAAAAATGGCTTCCAGATATGTTTACTTCTCTCTCATACACAGTCATTGCATGCTGCTCTCACAGGTTTGGGAGCCAGATCAATTACCCCTTCACATCAAAGGATGAGAAAGCGAAAGTCAAGGTAGTTACCACAGGAGCTTAGTGGTTTCATTTCAAGTAGTCTGTTTGCACAGAGAATGCACAAGGAAATATTAAATTCCATGTTTTCTCAGAAATTTTGAGAATCTCCAGTACTTTTCTTTGGGTGGTTAGAAACCAAGACTAAAGTACAGATATCCTCCCACCCTCCAAAAAGAAATTTCAGGGCCTAACAGGCTTATAGAATACAGTACTGTAAATGTAATACAGAAATTAAAAAAAAATCAATCAGCAGTACATATTTGAAAAACCCCAAGTTCCTCCAAAAATGATGACCATAGATATTAATGTACTCATAGAAGTGATGATCTCTATGCTTTATGTATCTTAATTATGTCAGGAAAATTGGGACAGATTTCCCTTAAAATTCCAAGTTCAAAGATCTATATGTGCTTGAAATGATGTAATGCTAAGAACTGAATGAGCTCATTC
Organism: Ochotona princeps; assembly: GCF_030435755.1. Classification (NCBI taxonomy): domain Eukaryota; kingdom Metazoa; phylum Chordata; class Mammalia; order Lagomorpha; family Ochotonidae; genus Ochotona; species Ochotona princeps. The sequence continues at coordinate 24,650,343 of NC_080836.1, forward strand.
TCATGAAATTATTAGCAAATTGATGGAGATTCTCTAACACATGAGCCAATGAGGGACAATACTTGATCAGAGATGTGCATGAAACACTCATTCAAGATGTCTTTCCCCCAGAAAGGAGAGGCAGGGGAAATATATGTACATACAAAGTCCTATCATAAAATGCCCACGATGCTGTAAAAATACTCACAGACACACAGGCACACTTGTCTCCGGGTCCAGCTGGCACGTGCCACCATTGTAACAGTAGCCATCACATAGTTGACAGCTAGAGGCGATCTTCCCATTAGTGCAGCTGTAGCAAAAACAACAAATCCCATTGTTACTGGCATCATTAAGGTTGGAAGCTGACACACCATCTCTGAGTATAAGATTATTCATCCCACAACAGTAATGGTTTGGCTGCCTAAAAGAGACATGCTGGAAAAGAGACATGCTGTAGGCTAAATAATTCATTTTTATTTGGACATATGACATAAAAAATTTTTGTAATTTTCAGATTTTCAAATGACTAGCTTAATGCAGAAATTTCAACTTTTCTACATGTATGTTTAGCGAAATGTACTTATGTTCCAATGGCTTTCATTTACATGTCAGAGAGACCTTGGCATCAGCATATTGTTCCTTTGTTATAAAACTAGGATCTGGTGACATCTGTGTGAATTGAAAATCATAGGTTCAAATAATAATCGGGAAGAAAATGTTTCAGCTTTTCATTCTAAACTGGAAATCTCATCCAAAAAAAATGACTAAGAGTTTTAGATGTCGCATTTTCTAAGATAGTGCGGAGTTTCCCATAATCATGTTGGTTTTACTGTTTATCTTTGAATATGTGTTATAACTAATGTCAAACCCTTCATTCTCATAGAAGAAATGGAGGAACTCACTGAAAAGCTAAGTAGCAGGCTTTTAGGGACAATGTGCATCATGTCAACAAAATAATGAGGCGGTCTTTAAAATCTTGGGAAAATAATTCTATTTACCAGTGATACTACATGGCTGAGATAATAGTAAATACTTTGTTTATTGAAATACTCAACAATGAGCATAAACATAGGAAATTATAGTAATCTTTTATATGCTATTTACATTCCTAAGCACACATAAACAGAGCGCACAATGGAAACTGCTGGGAATATAGAGACGGTCAATTAGTGTTCCAAATTATTGAGAAATCTATAGGATTGAAATAATACAATCAGAGCCAAAATCAGAATTAATAGCAGATCCTGTTGTTTGGAACATGTGGTCATGCTAACATTTGGTGCTCTGAAACAACTGAGCATATCATGCTATATCTTGAAATAATTTCACAAACAATTCAGGCTGCTGTGTCCTTAATGTCCACAGTGGGTAACTACTATGATACATCCGCCATAGGCTAATGTCCCGTAACAAGTCAGGTGCCTGGAAATAACTGATTTGTGATGCTGTCCTTCACTTTCTTCTATGCATATTCATTTGACATCACGTGTTTAATTTGAAAATATTTCTAATGGGTCCAGCTGAAAAACTGGATTTCTGTAAAAGATTGAAAAAAATCAGTGCATAAACTATGTATAGGATTTGAAATCTTTATGGAAAAAGGAGTCATTCCAGGGCAAGTCTGGGTTTTCTAAAGTTTCTAAGGTGATATCCTTTACAACCTACATAGTTATCTCAATATGGACACAGCATATATCACGCAAGCTCACTGACACTGGTGTCTAATAAGTTATGTGGATTTGACGGAATGCTGATCTGTACCCAGTATCTTGGAAAACTAGAGAGTAAAAAACTGTGATTTCTTGTTTGATCAAGCAGACATAAGATGGGAAAAATCATTCATTCTATATTAAAATGACTCTACAAAAGTTAGCTGTATGCTAAACTTTATATTCTACAACAGAGAAATGCTTTGATTGTATTTAAATTTCTGACTCCACCAGCTATGAGACATGTTACCCCTTTTCCTTCTAAAGATTTTGTGTGAATCTAAAACTCAAGATGAAATCTGCAAAGTTTTAAACGTGAAATACATATTATACAAGTTATAATGTTCCAAAGAGCATAGCACATATTTTAATGTAAGCTTTCATAATACTTTTCCTTTTTACATATATTCTCACTCACATGCCAAGTTTATAATGTGTCACTTTCAAAAATCAATTATCAGTTATACACTAAACAAGAATCCTCAAAACAGTTGATAGCAAAAGGGTATTATTGAGGTTACTGAAGAGCATGCTGAAGATTTTTTCACTGATACTTTGATTTCCAGAAGACACAAAAATATGCAATTAGGACTGCTTAAAAGACAATACACATATATACTTGATAGAGTACCTATTCAGGTTGACAGCTGCTAAGATGTGTATTAGAAACACAACTATATATTTGTCATCACAAGACCCATGGTGGCTTGAATTTTTCTAATTAAAAACAAAAAATGTACTTTCACCGCTGTAATTTTATTTTCTTTTACCTATGAAGCAGAATTCCAGAGTAACTGTCAACTTCATTTTAATGCTAACTGGAAAACATCTTAGAAATGACAATGCTTTGATCATCTAACGTGTTTCAGAATATACAAAGAATTTCACTTCTATTGCCATTGTCAAATATTATTTAACTTACCTGGTAAGTCATTTGTTATTATACTCTTACTTGAAAAGTTGTACTAAATATTCATGGTTACCTTATGCAATTTGCTCATTCTTGAACATGGAGTTCGAAAAAAAAAAAACGAAAAAGAGTTTTTGTAGATAAGGATTATAAGGTTGGATGTCAGCATCCTTCTGGATTGTACAAAATAGGTTTTTCTACTCTAGAAAATCCAGTTTTTCCTGAAGAACAGGAAAAAACTGAGATGTCCAAAGAATATTGTCCTTTCTTCCTTAAGTCAGATTTCCTTTTAAAATGTAATAGGGTGTGTGCCTTTGATTTTTTTTTTTTCAAGGTAAGTTCAGTAGGAAATGTTGGCTCTGGATCTTTTTTATGTACTAGTCACGGTTCCCTGGGTATGAGAAATGGAACTGCAAGAATGACCGTAACCCGTTCTGATGTGGTACACTGGACACTGAGTGGAACGTACGCCCACTAATTGAACTAGAGTTCATTCATGCTGAAGTTTCATTGCAAGAAATCATGAGCAAATATGTTTTGGTAGTTTATGAATGTGTGCTTTGCATTTATGTCCTTATAAAAGGCACATGTTTATAGTTTAGTCATATTTCCAATTACTTTGCTTTGAAAATAATGTACTTGCAAATGACCTAATTTGCAGGTTTGAGTAAATGTCATTCATAATGATAACACAAATCATGTTTAGAGTAAATTCTAAGAGGAGCGTAAATAAAGAAAAAAACAACTGTCACGCTGTCTGAAACGAAATGTCATTGGGTCTTTTGTGACAGAGTGACATTCTTCATTCGGCACTCGCCTGGAGAGCTCAGGGGAAGTTGAGGCATGGGCAGTTAGTTGGCAGGCATAATTTTTCTAATGTTATATGCTCACTTATTACATTACTAAGCAAGGCAAGGTAGCAAATCTATTTCTAAATAAACCCTCTCCCACATTTTAAAGCCTGTTAACAGAAGCTTATAGTGAGAATTGCTCCCTAACCTCAGTGGGATACATTTATTACATATGACGAACCAGTATTTCCCTTTAGCTACAGTCTTTTTATTTTCCATTCACTTAATTTAAAAGTAAAAATGCACCATGGCAAAAGTCAAACTTGAAAAAAACAAGTCAAAATTGTACACTTTTTGTACATTTAATGTGCAGAATTTATTATCCCTTCTATTTATTTGGGGCCCTAATATTCACAGCTAATTAAGAAAATGAATTGATGTCATTTCCATTAGAGAAGCTTTTGGCTCCCCCTCAGTGGATCAGTTTGTCAAAACAAAGATCAACCCACTAACTACACAAATTCTGAACGAACAACACTGCACATAGTTTTGTTTTTGAAAATACCTGGCATTTCACAAGTTCTTGCTTGTTGTAGGAATATTCTAGCGGGAATAATTTGACCATGTCATTATACAACATCTACGTGTTCCTCAGATATTAATGAAAGATGTAGCGTAAGTTTATGCCCATTGAAACGAATTTAAATTTACCTATAAACACACACAAATGTGGTGACTGCTATCAAATACACATAAGAGAAATAATTTGCACAGTTCTTGCTGTTTGTCCCTGTTATTTACATACTTTTATAAGAAAATTTTTATATAAATAACACTGGATTTTGACTTACTTGCAAAGGATATCTTCATTGTCTTTATTTATAATGCAGTGACCCCCATGGCACCTGATGCATTTGTCCACCTCACATTTTGGTCCTTCATAGCGTGTTGGACAGACACATTGAACACTGCCATCATCCCTGAAGGTACACGATTCAGAATTCACACAATAGTGGTGACACACATCTGGGAAGATACACAACCACAAATTGAAATCACGTGACATTTTTCTTCAATCATAATAAACAGTACCATTGAATATTCAAATGAGCAACCAATAACTAACGTTCATTTTTCAAAACAGCTTTTAATTACAAAGAAAGCTAGCATTTTCTAATTATGCTGCTGACTTTTCTTTTACTCTTGAGTTAGCTCTCATTTCACCTTACTATAAGGAGAGCAGTTATGCAAAGAATACAATTTTACAAAGTCATATCTCTGTATTTCATTTTTGAAAAGATGTTTTAATATACTTGAAAAGTATTGGAGAGAAAGAGAGCTGACATTTCATCTACTAACTCATTCTGCAATTGCCTGAATCAAACATCTGGGGTGAAGCCAGGACCTCCCTGTGGGTTTCCTGAATGCGTAAGAGGAACACACATGCATGTTTGTACCATCAGTAACTGCCTGCAAACACACGAACAGGCGGCTGGAACAGAAGATCGGAAGGGTAATGTACAGGACTCTACAACCAGGTACTCTAATACAGGATGTGGATGTCCTAAGCAGAAGCTTAACCCGCTGAGTAACAATGTGACTACATTTCAACATGAGCAACAATGCTCAAGTTGACTTAGCTGTCAGGTATCTTTGCTCCTCATCACACCTCTTTCATATGGAGAAAATGCAAGGTGTGGTTTGCCTAGACAACACTTTCTGAAGCAGCTGTGGGAGCTGTAGAAAGAAATCTGCCTGAACAGGTGTCAAGCAACCCTACTTACTTTCCCAATACACACAGAAGTAAGCAAGCAAGGAAGTTTCCTTTGCACAGAATGCCAACAGCATTGTGTTGCTGCTCCATTTGATATGGGAAGTGAAATCACCAATCTGGACTGTGACCCACCTCCTGCCTCCCGACACGACCAAGGTAAGAGCATGACCTCCACCTCAATCATAGAGAAAATCCTCCTGTGTTTGCAGGCTTTTATTTTGAAAGATCTATCTGACTAAGCACCACAGGCAATTTTCTCAACTACAAAGGAAGTTTGTTCTCCAAATGATTCTGTATCTCTTGAACATCCTTAATAAAACAGAGGCAATTAAATAATATAATAGCTACTCTAATTTTAGATTTAGACATTGTTTCAATATTTTACAAAGCAGAGAGGTCCACATGAGTATTTACATAAATAAATCTTAATTTAGCATATTCAAAACATTAAAATTCATAGTTTAAATAAGTATATGCTGATTAAATCGATCTTCAATTTTTTTTTTCTTTAGGAGCTGCAATTTCGTTTTAACTATCTGATTATGAATCAACTTAGCTGAGACAGAAATCACGACCTGTAAACTTCACCTCCTATGACAATGTGAGGAAAATTAAAATATAATTTATAATTCTCATGTCTGTTTATCTAGCCTTTATTAAATCAGACATAAATTAAATTTATTGACTGGCTTGCGTCGCATCTATGGAAATTCATTTCAAGCAATCTTGTACTTGTTGTAGCATTATGCCAAGTATCCTCATTGAGATTCAATGCTTAATCCAATTTAAGTGGGCAGTTTCAAATGTGAGAGATTGAGGTTTAAAATTAATTCATAGCTAGTATGTGCCCTTAAAGATGTCTGTTTCCACTTGTTTGAGACTTACATGGTACACATGACAAAAATTTTGTCTTTGTTCACACACACGAAAAAAACCTATTAACATATTTCTTGAAGAACAACCTTCCATTGACAGGTTGGTATTTCCTTATTTTGACAGAGACCTTAAGAATTGTGGTCCTGGTTCAGCTGCCGGAGAGACTGGAGAAGGTTGCTGGTCAACTTCTCTCATTTCTCAGAAGGTGCCATGGTGAATTATTCATCAGGTAAATTCTTGCTCTTTTCCTTGTCACCCAAATCCCTTGAGGGACACATTTAAGAATTTTGAACTCATTGAACATGGGATACACTAAAGTGGAACCCATTGAGCCTAGAGCTCAGTAGAGAACTTGGGAGTCAGGAGAATGACGGAAATGAATTAGGGGCAATTTCGTTGGATGGCAAAAGAACTAAACTGTCAAAAATAGCTGTACATGAATTAATTTGAAATACTTTATTATTTTTAATTCTTTTTAGAGATTTCTTTGTTTTTTGGAAAGTCAGATATACAGAGAGGAGGAGAGACAGAGAGGAAGATCTTCTGTCTGATGATTCACTCCCCAATTGGCCACGATGGCCAGAGATGAGCCAATCCAAAACCAGGATCCAGGAGTCTCTTCTGGGTCTCCCACATGGTCCCAAAGCTTTGGTCCATCTTCAGCTGCCTTCCAAGGCCACAAGCAGGGAGCTGGATAGTAACTTGCTCTGCTGGGATATGAACCAGTGCCCATATGGGATCCTGGCGCATGCAAGGGAAGGACTTTTGCCACTAGGCTACTGTGTAAGATCCCGAAATACTTTTTTTGACTAACACTGAGAGCCATAGTTAAAACATAAGTTTTAATCTCAATTTTTGACACATTCTGCTTTAACCACACCAATAGAGAAACCTGTAAAACTAGAAAAAAAAAAGTGCTAAAATTCTGAAGGTCACTACTGTCCAAAGGTACACAGCTATAATGAATGTTTACCTTCATCACACAGTGTGAAAGTCTTCCTGGTAAAACTCTGGTTATAAGTAATTTTGATAAATAAATTAAAGCAACCTTAGACTAAGAATAAGAGGTTATGAAAATTCATACAACTCCCTTGTAATCAAAGAAATGCAATTTAAAAATGTACCACACTGGTAACAAATAATAGTGCAACCTCCAAAACAATAGCTGTAGAAGTGGAAGAGGCTCAACCACTTTGGGAAACAACTGGCTATTTGTACTGGATTTGAACATCCTTACACCTTACACTTAGTATGCTCACTTGCAGCAAATGCCCAAGAGAAATCACACACCAGTGCACCGAACAGGTAAATGTAATATGCATTGCAGCAACTTTAGAAAGAGCCCAGAACTGAAGATAATCTAATGTCCACCACAAAACAAATGGGTGAACTGTGAATATGATAAAATGTTACACTATACAAATACAAAACGAAAACTTTACAATTTTTTTTTTTTTAAAGATTTTTATTATTATTGGAAAGCCGGATATACAGAGAGGAGAGACAGAGAGGAAGATCTTCCATCCGATGTTTCACTCCCCAAGTGAGCCGCAACGGGCCGGTGCGCGCCGATCCGATGCCAGGAACCAGGAACCTCTTCCAGGTCTCCCACGCGGGTGCAGGGTCCCAAAGCTTTGGGCCGTCCTCGACTGCTTTCCCAGGCCACAAGCAGGGAGCTGGATGGGAAGTGGAGCTGCCGGGATTAGAACCGGCGCCCATATGGGATCCCGGGGCTTTCAAGGCGAGGACTTTAGCCGCTAGGCCACGCTGCCGGGCCCAAACTTTACAATTTTAAACCACAAAATGTGAGTCTCACAAATAAACTTCTGAAAGGAAAATTTGCCCAGAAAATAAACACAGCCTTTAAAAGGAATTCATACTATATTTAAAAGCAAAACTAATCCATGGTTTTGTTAATATATTATCTTGATGTGAATGTTAATTTATATTATTGTATATACCTATCAATAAGTCAAAACAAACTTATGCGTATATATTTCAGTGGAAAATATTTTTTATTTAAAGGCGTATAGGCTATGTTAGAATAGAAAATCTAGCTTAATTTGCTAATAAGACCAAACAGTTTTCTCATTATACATATTTTTTAAACATTTTTATTAAGATGCAACACTTGCATATCTTGTGAGATACAGTTGAATTATTTCAACACATTTAAACTAAATAAATGTGGCAAGCAGATCTTAAATTTCCTTCTTTTTTCCTTGTAAACATTATTTTTAAAAAGAATTAGTGGTTCAGGCTTTATGCTTTAAAGGAAATTCTTCATTCTCCAAAGTCATAGCATCTTGAAAACATGTCAAAGTATATGCTATTCAGTGCAGCTGATTGACCTCAAGACACAAATATGGAATTGAAAAAATGTACAATAAATGTTTATTTATGATAACATAGTAGAATAAAAGATACTAGAATTTCCACTTTAAGAGGAATTGTAAGTAGTATGTTGTTCAGATATGCCAGTACTCCCCTCCAAAGAAGACAGCAATCCTTTTATCTGTGAACTCTCTACTGATATTCAAATGAAGAGGCACTGCATTCTTCCCAGGGCACATGCTTAATATTCTATACTGAGTTGAAGTTCAGAAGCAGAGCTGTTCATTAGACTCCAGATCTGGCAGAATCTCCTTTTGGTGCCTTTCTATGATATTTTTCTGATCATCTTCTATTAGGCTTAAGATGTGAAGATGTGGAACCTGCTGAGTACCGTGTGGGTGGGTTGTTTTCTGTATTTCCATTAGGATTCCAGCAATTATCCTTTCTTCATTTAATCTTCATCTTTTCTACTTGTCTCTCCCTTCTTGTCCCTTTTAATTTGTTCTCCCTCCTGACCCACCCCCTCCTTCTTACTCCTTCCTTCTTTCATCTTAAAGGCACTAACTCATTTACAATTCCAAGATTCTTGAAAAGAGTAAAATTCATATCTTAAGAAATTGATTGATGAGTTTAAGGCAACTATATTAAGGTTTAATATGAATGGTGGTAATTTGGTCCTGTCAGTTTTGCAATGGATTTAGTCTTCTGTTGTTATTTATATAAGAAATTGATCTACTATTTAAGCTACCACGCAAACATAGGATTACCAATTTGTTAATCTTAAAATGATCCCTTCATGTTGTTACATTATGAAGAAATTGAGAGAGTTTTTTAGTATGAGAAAAGAGTTTTATTAATTGGGGAAAGAGTCTGATGGCTTACTGTCTGGTGGGAGATGTCCTGGGACCACTTCCACTTAGCAGAGTGACCACATGAGAAAAATGGTATCCAGCACTGGTCCTTTATACATTTTAGGTACAGCTGATGGGAGAAGGCAACAGTTCCTCAGTTTGCACATGCTTGTCACTTATAACTTGGGCAGTCATCATGGTGTTTGTTGACCTTCTGTACAGAGACAAGGCTAGGATGATTCAGTACTCCAGATATTCCTGTATGGGAGTGTCAACTTGACTTCAGCATGGTGCTGGTCACTTCTGCTCCACCCAACCTAACATTTCATCCTTTTTGCTTTATGGTATCAGTATGCACTGTTTGGAGCTAAAAAAGGCATGTTGTAGGGAGAATAACAGAACATTGTGGGGAGAATGTGTTTTCTATCACTCTAAGTGCTAGCATGACACCTACTACGTAAGTGTAGGAAAACCGCCTGAGATACATAATGTTTTTTGTGGTATTGAAATTGGGTGAGGCAACTGAAGTCCAGGTTTTGTGTAATTCTTGACATGATGACTGCATTGCTTCATGAATCATAGGAATGGCACTTCAGTTCTTCAGTTTGTCTCTCAGCAGCAGCTCTGAGCTAGAAACATCTAAGCAAAACTGTGTAAACATTTACTGCATTTTTCATCAGTGCCTCCTCTCTACTCTCAAATAATTACTACACATTCATATGCAAATTCTAAGGATCACTTCAGCGATTTATTTCAAGAAAGGAACACTTCATTAGTACTATCATACCCAGCAGAAATTGGTTTACTAACTTAGCGAAGTGTGAAGAAAAAATAACATAAGAGATAGCATCCTTTAGGCTTTAATGGTTCACTGTGATTCTAAGGGACGTGCTCCTGCCCCTATCTTATCCTAGCATCATGAAGTGTAGGGAGGTTATCATATTAGTCCTTACAATGTTTTAAAGCCATTTTGAAGGTATTCTAAAATATATATATATATATATGATCTTGTAAATACTGATATTTTGTATTAATAACTCCTTTATCCTTATGAGTATCAAATATTTATATGAACTTACCATTACAGAAACTTTGATAGTCTTCTGGGTTATTTTCATAGTTGACTTTTGTTAAGTAAAATGTTACTGAATACGAAACAGTAGACAGAAAATGAAGACAGCCTTAATAATTCCTTTAAAATTGATAGTAATATTGGTGTTTAACATCAAGATGAGCAGCAAAAAGATTTTGTTGACCTTTGTGATGCAGATGAACCCCCCAACAAACTGACAGCTCCCTTTCACACACAAAGAGAGATTATTTACCTTCCAACTTGGAAAAAAAATAACAAAAACCTCAATAGATACTGACACTCAAAATATCTTTTAAAAATGTTAGGCTTAAAATGGGTAGAATAAAAATAATACATAGGATATAAAGGATGCTTTTGTTAATGGATAGAATAAAGAATTAGAGAGAAAGAATGATGGAAGATTATAAAGATAGAAGATTCTTGTTAGAGTGGTCAGTAAGCATTAAGTAGGAGCAGTCTGAATTTATAGAAGAGTAAATCCAACACAACAGTGCAGTGGATCTCCGTTTAAACCCACCAGAGTAATTTTACCATGTGGATAAAATGGAAGTGGTGGATCTGTGATTGGTTATTTGCTGAGAACATGCATGTATCATACTGCATTCTAGGAGTTGCAGACAGTTCCACAGAATACTGAATAGGGAATCTGCTTTCAGAGTTCTGACAGCCTTATTGTACCATTGAGACATGAAAAAACAGAAGCCAAATCGATCTGAACAGCAACTGTGGTAAGAAACTGCACATCTCACTTCCTACATAAAGTCTATCACATGAATTCTGAGCATGTTACTGACATGAACTGCACAGCTTTTGAAATGTTCTTCATATGACAAGGAACAATACTAAAATGAAATTCATCTGTGCTAAGAAACTTAGAGATTCCAATGAAGTTATATCATAACCCTTTATAGTCACAATATAAAAATTGTTATAACCTCTGTAGGGTAATTACACTAAGAACTACCTTACAGCACCAAACACAATCATGCAATAGAAAGGACAATGATGAATATATAATTACAGAGTATTCATATGGTAATTAGGTAGATAGGAACTGATGAGTAAGTGAATGGCTATTTTCTACCACAGAAATGAAGTAATTCTCAAGGGAGATCATTATTACATTCTGTCTTTCCCTTTGTCTCTCAATCTTGTTTTTTCATGAGCACAGAAATGCAAAGAAATATTTCTTTTCCTTTAATCTTTCATAGTTACAGACCACATAAAAATGTATGCATGTATGGGCATGGACATAGGTTTATGAATATTCATGGTGAGTCATGTACCCATACAATCTTTAATAACTGTATTTCATTTTCTTCTCAAGCATTTTCTTTTGAATGAAAAGTAATTGCCAAGGAACTTAATTATTAACTCATATTTTCTACCGGTCTATTCACATTGCAGGAGTTACTGAACTGTGAAATTTAAACAGGAGCAAACCAAACTACATAATACCACCTAAGCAAGAGAGGAAGATGTTTCTTAAGCCTAATAGGGGGAACTTGCAGTGCCTTTAATGTGTTAAATGGTGGAAGCTCAATAGTACAACTACCAGAATGCACACTAATTACACTTACTGGAGTTTGATCTGGATTTTTTAATCAGTGTGAACTATTTTTCCTATTCATCATTTAGGTAAGTCCTTGACAATTTAAGTGTGCATACACAAAGACACATAGGATAATACTAATAATAACAAATTAAAGAAGGATTGGATTACTTTCACAAAGATTTGGAGAAGTTTCATGTGCAAGTCTTCAAGATTTTTATAACTGAGGTCATTTTCATTGCAATTCACATTCTACTTTCAGTTTTGTTGTGTTCTAGGAGGAGTAGAATCTGATTTCTGCTAACAAACATATTGTATGTAGACTTAGGCATATTTCCATACATATTTGAAGTATTTCTAGGACACTAGCAATAATATTTAATATACTTTTTGGTGAGTACCTACAACAAGCTGACTGAAGAAAAAGAAACACACACACCCCTGGGGCAGAATATGAGGGAAACGCAATTCTTCCTTGGGCTGATAGTGTTTTGTCATCTTAGCCACCTGATTATTGTCTCCAAGATAACCTGTGATTATCTTTCAAGGAGTCACTGATTTAAGTCAGCCTGGAAATGATGTCCATGTTGTCACTACACTCACCAATCTCCCATCATGCGCTTTGTACGCTTTGTACTCCCATGCCAGAGCCAGTTGCAAGTGAAAGTAAGAAAACAGTAATCATGACAATAACGCATACTCCATTTGGGCATCTGCTACATAATAGACACATGTGTTTGTTATAGATGGCATCATTCTATCTTGACAGGGGAATAAAACAAGTCACAGAAATATTAAGCAACTTAAAAGATTGTATACAAATCATTGGGAGAACAGGTTTTTAAGCCTAAATAGGACTAACTCTTACAATAAACACTTACTTTTTAGTGTATGTTCAACAGTTCATATATTGGCTCAGGAAAAGGAGTATGCAAAACATTGTTCAATGCCTCTAGTACTCCCTTTCCCTTCAGCAGATGTAAAATGGAAGTGCCCCATCTCCATGGCTGTCACAGGACCTACCACCCATCGGAAGGAAAGTGCCCTGCAGCAGCAAGAGGGGCTGATCTGGGACGTCTCAAATGATGCCACCAGAGCTTGCACTTATTAGAGCCCATAGACACCATGCAGCACTCTTTCTTCTTACTAAAGCCAAATGTTCCCCCTTCTGTTGTCTTTCTCCAGCATCCAAGCAGGGTATTTATCACTCATTACATTGGTGATTATTTCCATAATGGAGTCTCTTACTTCAAGAGAACACAGAATCATCAATGTGATCTATTCTTACTTTACCTAATAATCATTATGCATATTAATTATTAGGTATAATCAGGTTTTAATCCTTCCAGACAAATAAGAAACAAAGTAACAGCCATGAGGCTCAACATAAGACAAGCTTAAAACATCACTGTTCACATTTTACATAGGGTCATGCACTTAGAAGGTTTTCTAAAAATGCGTTGAGAAACTAACGATGTCAACAAGACTAAAAATGGCCCGTTTCCTAGAGACATACAGCATTAACAGAGTCAATTTTCCTTATTACCTAATTTAGGGTGCAAAAAAATGGTGATTTGCATAAATTCACTTAAAGTTTTGTGGTTGCTGTCTTTAAAACAATAAACCAGAGAGGAGAAAAATATGTTTAAGAAATTTTAGAATTGTTTACAATCCTTAAATGTTTTATGTGTCCTAAGATATTTTAATAATTAGACTTACTGTGTAGAAGTAAGCATATCTTTAAAATTCAGAAGTCAGTCAACCTCTTAACAGGAGGTCATATGCACAGAGCAGGGGGGACCCTGGAGTGGAGCAGGAGGGCAGGGGAGACTTGTAGCCCAACCCTGGAGACTCCCGAATTCTCACCAAGGACTATCAGAATGGGCACCAAGGACTACATCCCAACTGCCAAGGAGACCATGGAGAATTGGAGTGCCCTTATAGCTGAGAACTCTGAGGTTACCCACCCCCGTTTGGATCTCCCACACGGTATGGAAGAAGCCAAATCCTTCCTCACAGGATCTAATGTCATCAGAATAACAGCCAGGAGCCCTGAGCTGTCTGCAGAAACAGAAGAACAGTAAACTTCCTTCGGGACTTGGGAGGGGAGCTTTCTCTGGTCCTTACTTAGTTCCAACTTTGGCTCCCACCCTCGCTTGCAATGACCATCAGGGTCACTCCGGAGGCCCCCACCCCACAAAAAGTAGATAGACAGATCAATAAGGAAAGCATAGAACCGGAGAGAAAATGGACAGGTTTGACTCCCATATACCTTACTAGGTAGACACAAAAATTAGTTACTCCTCACTAAGGTATTGAAGATTTCTCTCCACTCCCCTCCAAAACTGTTCTGCACCTCAACTGTTGACATATGCCTTGTTAGAGTTATAAGCCAGTCTAGACTATCCTAAAATCTGCCAAGTTCAGCAAAATTATGCTTCAACACTATAAACTGTTAAAGGCTAAAATGAAAATAGAAGACACGAGACAGCTGAATAGTTCCCTATAGCCATTTTAAGGTGTATAGCAGCAGGTTCTGTATAAACTAAAATTGAAATGTCAATGAAGTAGTTACAGGATGTTGTTAAGAACTTGTATTTTTTAACATATTGGTTACTCAATACTGTCAATTAACTCCATAGTGTTGTAAATTGTTGTTGATGTTGTATTGTGGCTTTAAATTGATCAGGATGATATTCTGCCAGCTCTACTTTCAGACCAAAGAGGGTCTTCCCTAGAAACTGTTGAATTTATCTGGACAATAAGATGGTGGACTCTATGCATGGTATATGTTTGCAAAGAAAGAATCTTGATTGAATTTGAACTGTAATACTGCAACAAGGTGGAGGAATCCACCGGGGTGGGGGGAGGGCATGTGGAGGGGTTAAGGGAATCCCTGAGCCTATAAAACCGTGTCATAAAATGAAATGGAATTAAAAAAAAAGTGGAAAAAAAAACATAATTGAAAAAAATTCAGAAGTCAGTTTAAGAAAGTAAGCAAATATTGAATCTATGTATGTTAATTAAATATTCATTAGGGAAAACATGTGCAAAACTGATTAGAACGGAAAGATTTTTATCAGGAAAGCATATATAAGAAAATTAGCATTTCATAACTTATTCCTAAAATAGTGACATATGCAAAGCAGTTCTGAAGAGAATACTATAAATTGTTCTTTTTTTTAAGATTTTATTATTATTGGAAAGCCGGATATACAGAGAAGAGGAGAGACAGAGAGGAAGATCTTCCATACGATGTTTCACTCCCCAAGTGAGCCGCAACGGGCCGGTACGGGCCAATTCGATGCTGGGAACCTGGAACCTCTTCCAGGTCTCCCATGCGGGTGCAGGGTCCCAAAGCTTTGGGCCATCCTTGACTGCTTTCCCAGGCCACAAGCAGGGAGCTGGATGGGAAGTGGAGCTGCGGGGATTAGAACCGGCGCCCATATGGGATCCCGGGGCTTTCAAGGCGAGGACTTTAGGCGCTAAGCCACGCCGCCGGGCCCGAGAATACTATAAATTGTTAAAGAATAAAATTTTGATAAATCTTTGCTGTGCCTGAGTATTTACACAGAAGGAAACTATAAAATCCAGGAAGATAAATTATCAAAAATTTGAGTGTGTTAATAGTGTGGAGTGAGATTTCAAATGTACCCATAGCATTTATATTTTTGAAAGACTTGTAAAATTCATGTTAACACTGATAGCACCAGTACTTTTAGAAACAGTGAACAATTAGTGTAACTTTTATGACCGTGTCTTTTCAGGTGAAAGAACCTTGCATGCAATATAGTCACAATTTTATTTGTAAGTTCTGTGTTAAAAATTTCTCTATTTTAAATTATCCTAATTTTAAAAGGTTTTCTTTTTCAAGATTCACTTATTTATTTCAAAGGTCATTACAGAGAAGCCTTAGTCAAAGAGAGAATCTGATTCCTTGGTTCACTCCTCACGTGGCCTGGGGTTGAGACTCTAGGCGTATCTCTCACATGGGTACAGTGACAAGCAATTGGGCCTTCTGGGGAAATCTTCCTCTGCTGTTTGAAGTATATTAGCAGGGCACTGGATAGGAAGGAAAGTAGCTGGAACTCAAACCAGCAGCAAGATGGGAAACTAGGTTTACAGGCAGTGGTTTCACTTGCTGTGCCACAAAAGCAGTCTTATAAACAATTTAAAGAAGAAGCTCTTAATACAAAGTTGTCATTTCAGACTGGGTATGCTGAGTGCCAGATGATGGCTAAATATGATTCATCAGATGAGGTTAATTAAAAAATAAATGAATGAATATATGTTAGCTTAAAAAATGACAATTTTGTATGCATACCTCTGTGACTATAAACAACTCATTTGTCATACTTAGGCCCAAGTTCATTATCAGATGCAATTAATTTGGGCCTTATAAAATTCATTAACATAAACTGTGTTAATGGAGCCTATGTGCCAGAATGCTTGAATCTATGAAGGAACAACATTATTATGTTTAAAGTGTGATAAATTTGTATTATTACAAAACCAACAGAATTGAAGAAAATCAAGAATAATGAAAGACTGTATTCATGCAACAGAAAGAATTATTATTGCTATATACATGTAATGAAGAGAAAAAAAAAAACAACTACTTATTCTAGTTGGATGTGGCTGGAAGATGTCCATTAGAGTTCACCTGTAGGAGGCCTGGGACAATAGTGTGGTGACAATTAAAAGGTGATGTGGATCTTTAAAAAGGTAGAGCCTACTGTGAGATGCTTAGATACAGAAGGAGCTTGTAAGAGCAAGCTTACAGGACCTGGAACCATAACCTAGTGGCTAAAGTCCTCACCTTCAACGTGCCAGGACCCCATATGGGCGCCGGTTCTAATCCCACCAGCCTTGCTTCCCATCCAGCTCCCTGCTTGTGGTCTGGGACAGCAGTGTAGGCCGGCCCAAAGCCTTGGGACCCTGCACCCACGTGGGAGACCCAGAAGCAGCTCTGAGCTCCTGGCTTTGGATTGGCTCGGCTCTAGCTGTTATGGCCACTTGGGGAGTGATTCAACGGATGGAAGATCTTCCTCTCTCTCCCTCTCTGTGTATTTCTGCCTTTCGAATAAAAAATAAATAAATCTTAAAAAAAAAGAGAGCAAACATTCAACCTGCAACACATTCTGGCTGTTCCAGGGAGAGTGAGCCCAGGACAGCCAGCACTCTTTCTTGGTTCAGGACTCAAATAGCTTCAGTGTCCCAGCCTGAAATGCAGTCAGGGCCATCCACGTCTCCCATAGGGGAGGTGGAAACTCAAATACATTTGCCATCCCTTCTGCCTCCAAAGGTTTGCATTAGCAGCAAGTGGGAGTCAGGAGCTAGATCTGGAACTTGAGTTAGGCAATCTGATGAGAGATGCAAATATCTCAACTAATAACCATCTCTCCCCATCATGATGTTTTATGATACAAGTTTTTTCTACACACACACACACACACACACACTCTCTCTCTCTCCCTCTCCTACAGTTGTGTTGCCACTGTGGCTTAAGGCAGTGAATATCACTGGAGCCTTCCCAACTCCTCTGTCCATTCTTGGGCTATGAACTTCCAGAATGTAAACTAAGTTTTTTTTTTTCAATAAAGTTTGTCCCTCTTAAGCAGTCTGTAATGGTAATGAAAAATGACTTAGGAAATTCATTTACAGAAAATTGCAAAAGGATTTCATGTAGAAATGGAAAAAGAAAATAGATAGGAGGTCACCAGGAAAAGACCAGTTCAGATGGGCACATTGTGAATAAAAGTATTGATATCAAGTTGTAGTCTAACTTGAAGTAAGGGAAAACTTAACATCAGCAGAGTGTGAGAATGAGGTCATCGTATAGGCATCCATCACGTTTCCATGGACACATTTTCCCCTCTCTGTCTTTATTTTCTCCCTTCCTTCCCCATTTTCCATTGTTTTTCCCATTTCTCTTCTACCTTGCATCATTCCTGTCGTCTTTCAATCTACCCATTTCAAATCTAGATGCTAAATGCTTCATGATTACTTATACCTTCCTGCCAGCTGTTCTTTAATATCTTTCTTTAAACAGGTAACAACAATGTAGGGCCTTGCACAGTAGCCTAGTGGCTAAAATCCTTGCCTTGCATGCACTGGGATTTCATAAAGGCGCCAGTTCTAATCCTGGTGACCCCACTTCCCATCCAGCTCCCTGCTTGTGGGCTGAGAAAGCAATTGAGGAAGGCCCAAAGCCTTGGGACCCTGCATCTGCATGGGAAACCCAGAAGAGGCTCCGGGCCCTTGGCTTCGGATCGGTGTAACTCCGACCATTACAGTCGCTTGGGGAATGATCACCGGACAGAAGATCTTTCTCCCTCTGTCTCTCCTCCTCTCTGTCTATTTCAGTTTCTACTACAAATAAAATAAATCTTAACAAAAACCCCAGATAACAATAATGTAAGGTCAAATAGTCACTGGATAATTAGCCAGCTACTTGCATTAACTTGAAAGCCAAAAGAGAAATAACAATTCATGCAGTTACTGCTTGATCAGAATTCACTAAAATATCAAGAAAGTCACCTTGGAAAGACCACCTGGCAAAGTAATATGTAACTAAAATGATCCTCTGGACCTATGTGTGAATCAAAGTAAGTTGCCTAGAGATAAAAACAATTTGCTACATAATAGCATCACTCTTCACTAAGACTCATAAAAATTCAAGGATTACTGAAAAGTTTCAATTGAATTATTAGTAGCCTTTAACCTTTAGAATGATTATAATATATATATGTATCTCATTACTGTAATTTGTCAATAAAAATTACACCAGGATATCTTACTTAGGTAGATTATCCCTGGAAAACATCACTGTAAATTGTTTTAACATGAAGGAGATGAGGTTTAGTCAATACAAGCTTATGTGTATAATACATGAGTATATAGTCTATCAACAAGCTATTTGGCACAATAAGTATGTGTTTTTGTTTCTGTAACCCCCTGAACTCTCCAGTCACACAGTGGTTACACTCTTCATTTACCCTGCTTTATTTTCCATCACATATGATGTTCTACATGGTGATATAACATGTGTACATTTTATTTATCAATAAAACTATTTGATAACAGTTTAGGTTTTATCATAAATTGGATATTTTAGACACTGAATTAGTACTTGTTGAGTTCCTAATGAGCACTGTCTCTTGGAAAACAGGTTACCTCAGAGGACAAAGAATCTGTTACACTGTTAATATCTTAAATTTTAAAAACTGTGAAAGCCCATTGTAAATGCACATAAATATGACCAGGCAAGGACACCTTTTACTGCTCCAGAAATGAACTGAACCTGTGTATGTGAGATGTCAGATGGAGAAAGGAAAGTTGGAGAGGAAGATGAGCAGAAAATGAGAGGGCAGACCAGATGGCATTCAGTGAGTGTAAGATCTTCAGCACCCAGTACTCCCTGGAAAAACTCACTGCGCTATGGGAGCAGTGAACCAGTTACTGACTACTCCAGCGACATGACAGGAATGAAACAGACCTATACATTTTCAGACATGTGACATAGAATTGGACTAATTTTTTCCTTTCAGACTCAAATAGGTTGCATTTTGTGGTGGTAATTAACTTATCTGTGGAAGTAAACCTGTTCAGGGAACTACTGGTATACACAATCTGATCTAATTTTCAATGGTTCATTACAGATTTCTATTATACATGGATTATACATGCATACATGGACATGCATGGATTATTTCAGAAAACAAAGTTTCTCATACCATGCCAATTAATGCTATAACATTAAAACATACATTATTCAAATGATTCAGTGCATAAACATGATTGCATGTATATATACAATTATATCATAATTGTATGAAAATTATGTAGTATACCACAGATATAAATTGAATGCATCTTATATATACTTAAATCAGATTTATGATAGGTATATTTTTGCATCTGTGAGAATGACACTGAATGCATTATTAAATAGGCCTGCTATCTATTCTATATTCTTCATTTGTTGGATTTCATAACCACAGAGTAAATTATAAATCTTTCCTCTTATGTTTGATCTACATTCTAGGTCTTAGAAGCTATAATTTAATATTTGCAAAAGGCATTTTGTTTGTTTTAAATTGTATTTCATTCTATTTATAACCTACCTACTCATTCTCCTTAGTTAGCAGTTTAATTACAAAATAATTCTAATAGCATATTCACTTCCAAAAGACAGCCATTCTTTTATCTAGAGCAAACTAGCTAATACTAATTACTAATACAAAATACTAATTTGTTGCCAACAAAAAGAAAAACTCTTATAGTGTTAACCATGACTATCATATAAGAATTTCCTTTTTTTTTATATCATTGGAAGATCTTTGGCACACTGCTGTTTGTGAAAAGGTGATAGAAGATATCTGAAATTTCACACACAGAAACATGAGAAGAATCATTCTTAAATTTATATTTGAATATCCATAGATGTTATTAGGAGGTAACAGTACCTAGAGAATATATATATATTTTTTTATATAGATATACAGTTTTTAAGTGTCTGTTAGACAAGATTCATGTGTTCCCATAGATCTAGTTCTATTTGTAGGAAATTGCGAGCCCATGTGATTCCCATGAAGGACAGCACGATCAAGTGACTGCCTCAATTCATGAAATGCCTTGCACTTATGAGTGTGGTGGTGCGTTCCTAATAGGGCATGGTCAGATTATTCAGATACAACCCACTTAGAAGGTTATTTCTGTGTCACAAATTATTTTTATCCTTTAATTACATATTTTCAAGTTTGCCTGGCATTATCTTTTTGTAAGTGGATATATGTACTGCTTTTAGAGTTGGGAAAACATTCAGTACTTGCCAAGGGGCTGCCTAGCATAGAAGATGACTTTATCTTGGCAAGCTTAATGGGGGTGGCATTTAGTTCACCCCTCTACTATCCTGAGAATTTTTGTGAATGCAGTTATCTCAAAATCAAGTTAAATTCACATGCAGAAAAACTGCTGAAAATTAAACATTAGTAAATTTTTTTTTCAGAAAAGTGCATTATGGTGCAACTGGCTAAGCAACTGATGACCACACCTGCATTCCACATCAGAATGCAGATTCAAGTTTAGTTTCCAATTCATATAATTCAGTTTCTGGCTAATGCATCCTGGAAGGTACCAGACAACAGCTCAAGTACTTGGGCTCCTGCTACTCATATTGAAGATCTGGATGGAGTTTTAGGCTCTTTGCTTCACCTGGGTGAGTTTTGGCTGTTGTGCCCATTCGGGAGAGAACCAGCAAAAGGAAGCTACTGCTGTGTCTCTCTGCTTCCTTCTCTCTCTTCCAAGCAGATGAAAACTAAATTATTTAAAACAAAATTTTCATCCAAATTTAAAGAATTGTTTCAGTAATATTAATGAAATTACTAGACATAATAAAATTCCACACACAACTGAGAAAGAGAATTTTAGCAAGTTAATCATATATATATATGTGCTTTTCAAATGTGCTAAACTGCATAAACACTCAGAAATAAAATACATGTATCATCTTTGACTCATCTATCATGAGACACAAGTCAAAGCTGTAGCCTTTTCTAATTTAAAGTTGTATTGCATCTGACAACCATCTCAGAAAAAATTACGTGAGCAATTGTCTTCATAAAAGTTTTTGTAGAGGCATCCATAATTCCCTAACATCATATCCATAAGCATTCAACATATTTCAGTGGCATAAGTTACAGTATTTTTTTTAAGATTTATTTATTTTATTACAAAGTCAGATATACAGAGAGGAGGAGAGACAGAGAGGAAGATCTTCCGTCCAATGATTCACTCCCCAAGTGAGCTGCAACGGGCCGGTGCACGCAGATCCGAAGCTGGGAACCAGGAACCTCCTCTGGGTCTCCCACGCGGGTGCAGGGTCCCAATGCATTGGGCCATCCTCAACTGCTTTCCCAGGCCACAAGCAGGGAGCTGGATGGGAAGTGGAGCTGCCGGGATTAGAACCGGCGCCCATATGGGCTCCCGCGGCGTTCAAGGCGAGGACTTTAGCAGCTAGGCCACGCCACCGGGCCCAGTTACAGTATTTTTTAAAAAATTGGTTTTTGACTGACATATGCCTATTTTGGGGGAAGTTGTACTTCATTGTCTGATAATTTTGCTTTTGTATGGGCACATTTGTCTTATATAATTTTTTCTTTTTTTTACTTTCAAGATTAATAATTTTATAGCACAAGGTTTTTCTTTTTTTTTTAAGTAATATCTTTGTTATTAGATCAAATTTATCTTTATTCTTATAAACCAGAAAGTTAATGTACATGATTTGGACTAAAATGATAATTAAAATAATTAGATTACCTAATCCTTAGCTCCTCATCTTCTGTTATAATCACATGATAAATCTATGTTTTTTTTCACATGCACTAAGATAGTAATTGATTGAAATCTATTTCTATTTTTGTACTGTGTGGTGGTTTTTTAAACTGAGGATGCATGCACCAATCTCTCTTAACCATAGATGCGCAGTGGCCTGCTTGGAAAGACTGCACATATTTCTGACCCTGTCTTCAGATGAACTCTTTACTAGATCTCAATAAAAAGCAGAATAGACGTAAGGTCCTTATAGTTTGTCTCCACACATCCAAACACCCACATTTTAGTTGCTCAGTACAACCGTAAGTGATGAGCTTTGCAGAACATCAGGACTTGGTGATCTGATCCTGGGATAGAAGGTTGAGAAGCTGAATGGTAAAACTACAGCAGTAACACTGCCAAAGAGAAGAGCTGAGATTCTGGCACAAGGGGGAGTTAAGAAGGTAAGTATGAGGATTTAAGGGGCATGGCAGATAATGACTTTGGATGCCAATAAAAGAAGGTATGGAAAATGAGAGGGATATTTGCTGGAAGTAATAAACAGGCTTTCAAGGTTAGAGGAAAGAGCCATGCAAAATAATGTGCTATACTCATCCAGGAGAGAGATGGCAACAACGTGAAGAAAGGCCATGTTACCTTCTCACCAGCAGCACGAGGTCTGGAGGGCACAAGGTGAACAGGGCTCCACAACATTTAGTCATCTAGCTGCAGAGGCTCTCAAGAATTTCTAAAATCTGTGTATTGATTAAATAGCCCGTCCTTACTGATAGTTCTGCTTTCCAAATCACGAATCTGCCAACTCTGGGCACTGAGTTGACTTTCATACGTTAACAAGAGCCACTGAAAAACCCCTATTTTATTCTACTCTCCTTTTGTTATTTCAAAAGTACTTTGGTTTCCTCTACCTGGATTTGCCATAAGCTGCATTAGTTCAGTAAAAGTCCTATTAATACCGCTTATCAATGAAGCAGAAGGTCAGAAGACTGTGTAAGTCATTTTGCCACACTCAGTTTTGTTTTCTACTAGGGATTTGGTACACACACACACACACACACACACACACACCAGCAGCAGCAAATGGACAGGATATTAGCAGCAGTAAAACACTCCAGAAGGAGTCCAATCCACAACATTGCGGATGTTAGTTCTTATGTTGACTAATGTATATTACAAAGAACTGTATCATTTCATTTACTGGCATCTGCAGGACTTTGCTAGCCTGCCTGCAAATCTCAAAAGGTTGCGTGAACATTTATAAAAATGCTATGTCGTCATGTATTAGATAAAATAATGTGTCGCAGCACACATCTCTGATTAATACATTGTGTAGGAGACAATCAATTCACTGAATGGTGCATCACCTGGCAGCCCTCCCCTGTAGAGATCGAATAGACATAGGAGAGGTGAATTTCAAAAGGAGTTTCTGTCTGTGCTTTTGCATGTGTTTTTCTTCAGTGTTTTTTCTTTTCTCTGTGTTAGCTTCTCTTTCTTCTGGACCCAGCTTAGACACCACTTCCTGCAAGACATCTTTCTATAGGCTAACCCTCCATATTCCTTCTGTGGATTCTGATAGCCCTTCGGTTTCATTAAACTGCCCCTTAATAATTGGTTTTCTCTTCTGAATGTGAAGTTAGAGAGTTTTCTGAGAACCAGAATTATCTTTGGTACACTGTTTGCCTCAGTGACTCCCTGTAACATGCTCACTGGCAGATACTTCACTACCAGAAACCTAAAATATATTCACTACCGGACAGGCCAAAACGACACTAGAGGACAAATGATAAAAACAAACCATAACATCACCAAATATAAGAGGTTTCTATTTATAGTGCTTGTTCCAGAAGTTACTTAATAGGTTGTATTTCTAATGCCATTTACAACTTATGGCATCTCTGGGTTATTGCCAGTTACTTCTAGTTATAAAGTGGAGACATCACTTCATGCATATAACTATTTGTTAACCAGTGAGAGCAAGTGTTGCCAGTGTACTTCTATTAAAGTTGAGTTCTAATTGAAATTATGATAACTATGCAAATAGACCACTAGTAGATTGAAAATATTGATAAGAGGAGAAGTAGGTTATAATTTCACTACCTGATTTTTAGTCTTCAACTCAATTCCAATTGACCTTTCTGCGCTGATGTTAATTTCAAACAACCTCAGATCCTGTTGACTTCACATTTAACTGTTAAGTGCAAAATGACATGTTTACTTAATTTAAAAAAGTTATATTAGAAATCTTTGCTCTAGGATAGCATGAAATGCATGCTGTTCTTGAACAACTTGCTTAAAGAACACTTAATTTGACTCTTGTCATTATTTATCTCTGTCTCCCCTCCTTGGGACTGCTGCTGTTAGAATTAATTTGCATTTCAGACCTCAGGATTTTATATTGCTATTAAGAGTTGTGAAATGTTTTTAGTCAGCACAAATAAGAACGGATGTTTTACCTCCCACTAATGGACCTTTAATTAGGCACCGTAATGAACCATTCTGCCATTCCTTCAGTTAGAGAGAGATGATTTTGTGTTTCCTAGATACAATTTTGACAGAACACCAGGTCCACTGAACCCTGGCGACTCACATCTAATGGATCTTGAATTGATTTTGCTTTTGTCAGCTGTTGGGTTTGTCATCTTAATGACACTGTCCACAGACTTATTATGCTACCCAAGAACAGCATCCCTGCACTGCCAGAATATTTGTTATCATGTTGATCAACAACTCCTGGGGTCTATTTCTGTCCATAATATTAGCACTTCGGGACCTTAAGCAAGTTATTTAACCTCTGTTTAAGGATTAATTGGTTAATTTTAATAAGTGCTTTGCAGTAAAAGGTGGGAAGTGCTCTGCTGATAGTGATAAAATTATAACACATCATTTTGTAAAGCATCAGGCTACTTCAGACTGCAATTGTATGAAGCTGACAATTAAGATAAAAGCTGAGAGAATTTATTTATAGAAGAAACAAAATTACTATAATGATGGCCACATTGTGCTTTTTCTAACTTAGTTTAAGAATAATTTTTAGGACTTGACGCAGTAGCCTAGTGTCTAAAGTCCTTGCCTTGAACGCACTGGGATTCCATATGGGTGCTGGTTCTAATCCCAGCAGCTCCACTTCCCATCCAGCTCCCTGCTTGTGGCCTGGGAAAGCAGTTGAGGACGGCCCAAAGCCTTGGGACTCTGTGCCTGCATGAGAGACCTGGAGGAAGTTCCTGGCTCCTGGCAGAGGAAATTGAATGTTCAAGTGTTATCATAGAGGAAGAGATAAACAGAGACTGCAAGGTTAATTAAAACTGAGGGTACATGATTGAGTTTAAGAAGAAAATGGTATTGAATCTGGGTTGCATCACAATGCCAGGGAAGTTGGCATTTATTTTGGACAGATGTGATCAGGGTGGTTTTTCAGGGAGAAGGGAAAAATGGGGAGCTTAGTATGGATAGTAATGAGGCTTTCTTTTACAAGGAAATCATTTGGAATTGTGAAGATCATACAGCAACATGATAATAAAAACATAAGTTAGTGGAGGAAGTTGAAAAAGTACTATATGAGGGGAAGTGAGAGTGATGGTTATACAAACAACATGTAAGTAGGAATATATAAGTAACTGGATTACATCCTCAGATAAACCACTGGCCTGTGAAACACACTGTTAAGAGAGAATTTGGACAAATCACATGAAAAGTGGCACTGGCTTTGGCAGTAGCATCTTCATGTCAAAACGTGGTTGGTCTAAATGAAGAGAACAGACACTTGGGATGTTAAACAGCAGTTTAAAGCAATTACTCCCACTGGAGCATTGGAAGAAAGAGACATAGTTTTATGCTTGATTCTCAAATAAACCACTGAGGACACCTTGACTGTGTGAAATGAGCAGAGGCAAATACCAATTTCCAGAGGTCCTTGATGGTGTTAAACAAAGTTAATACAATTTTAAGGACATGTGCTTTGAAAGCAGTGTTGCCTGGATTTGAGTCCCAGGCCTTTTCATTTTTAACTTGATGATGTTAAGAGGATTATTTGTTTTCTTGGTGCCCATCTATACAATTGAGTATAATAGCTACACGTAAATAATTAGTAATATCAAATAAAGGAATAATTCCAATAATCTCTCAAGGTGAAAAAAAAAACTCAAAAAATGTGACTGAGATGGAATTCAATCTTATACTGAAAAGAGTACAACTATAACTTGTCTTTTGAGAACAAATACTAGTGTCAAAGCAGAGGGTCACTTAGTAATATTGTCCCAGAGTTGCTGGTGGCATGCATGAGCGGCGCGAGTGAAACTCAGACTGTCTTCTTATTTTAATGGTAAACAGGGAATAAACAGAGATATTTAAAATAGAAATCAGAAAATAGTTTAAGATTTTTTTCCTGTAAAACAAGCAGAAGTTTTTCCTTTAGACAGAAATGATTTTATTAGAATTTTGGTGTGAGAAATTCAGATTTAGGGCAGAGTCAAGATGGTAAGTAGATGAGGTTATAAAAATCTGAAATTGATGACTAGTTTAAGATGATATTTAAGTTTGCAATTCTTCACATTGAAGAGTATCAACAACAAAATTGAGTGAATAAGGAGTGGATATTTATTTTGCTCATATCTATAAGATATCTGAAAAAGCCTTTTAAACTAATATAAATATTCCAACATAGGCTAGTGGAATTCAAGTTTCCTAAAGTGACATGCAAAAGTGTATTTTATAGATCTTGAAGTCACTTTAACATGCAGAATTGAATGAGAATCACTGATTTAATGCATGGCTTGCAGAGAATAAAAGGGAACTGAAGACAGCATTGCCTGCCTATCCCTATACTGTGTAAAATCAGAGAGAAGCAGGAACCAGCAAAGAGCTTCCATGAGAAGCAACCAATAACCAGAAATGAAAGCAAGGGGAAGTGACTCCACAAAGACAAGCAAAGAAGATATTTTAAGAATGGAGTGATGGACTGCTGGTAGTGGATGCTAAATATCAATTGAGAATTGATCATTAGATGTGGTAGCATACAGGATGTTAAACAAAATGAATTGACTTTGATAAACACGTCCAGCAACACTGATTTGAACAAACATAGAAGGGAATTAAAAATTGTAACAGTCTCTAAAAGTAATGTTTCTAATACAGAAAGAGGGATAACATGGCAGATGAGATAACCAGAAAAAGATGTGGAAACATAGAAAGTTTTAGAGAAAGAATTTATGGAGGGAAATATCCCCGAGGCAAGAGAAAAAGGAGATGACTGCATGACCAATGTTCATGAATCTTTAGTAGAGAATAGCACATGTTTGGATAGTATGGGGTTGGATGCAATATGGACATTTTGGACCCGGTGCGAAGGCATAGTAGCTAAATCCTTGCCAGGATCCCACATTGGCTGCCTTTCTTGTCCTACTTCCCATACAGCTTCCTGCTTGTGGCTTGGGAAAGCAGTAGAGTATGGCCTAAATCTTTGGGAACTTGCACCCGGGGGGTTGGGGTGGGGGTGGGGGAACCTGAAGGAAATTTTTGGTTTCTAGTTTTGGATTGGCTCAGCTCTGGCTGTGGTGGTCATTTGGGGAATGAATCAGTGGAAGAAAGATCTTTTTCTCTGTCTCTCCTTCTCTCTGTATATCTGCTGCTCCAATAAAAATAGCAAATAAACATTTCTATATAAAGATTTGCTAATATATATTATACTATATATCATATACCATACATTATGTATTATATATGATATATGTATTTAATGTTTCCAGTAACAAGAAAGAAGACTAGTATATAGGGCAGGATTAGGGTAAGGGTTGTGATAGTGGGAGCTTGACACAGCTTCTTTATGCTGTTCCTACTTGCATCAAGGCAACAGGAAGCAGTGTCAGCTGACAGCAAAGTTGTGGAACAGGAAATGGATGTTTGCTGAGAAAGTTTAAGTCATGAGTTAGTGAACTGTACAAAGTTGTAAGAAGTGTCTATTTGAGGTGAATGATGCCAGCGGGTGTGACTACATGGTTCTCATCCTCTGAGTTCAGCTGGGTGGTGTCATTTCAGGAAAGGTGAGTTGGGTTTATCCATGGTTATGTTTTACAAGAAAAGTTTGGTAGAGGAGAAGAAAAGAGAGTTAAGAATATATACAATGGAATGATTTATGATAATGAATAATAGATATAAGCAGGGGGGAAAAGTAGTGTTTAAAATAAGAGAAGAATGAGGCAAATTTTATGGAATGGTTATAATGAGTGTGAGATTAGACTTCAGAAATAGCAGTAACTGAAATCTAGGCAGTGGAGGAAGTACATATAAACTATAACCATCAAAACCACCTGAGCAAGAACCTCAGAGCATGCCCCACATCCGGGACCTGGGGTGGGTGGGAAACTGGGTGGGCCTTCTCCCTCAATACCCCTCTTTAAATATGAAGGAAACAATACGGAAATAATAGTCTTACCCACTTCCCTATAGCCCTTGAACCTTTTTTACCCTAATTAACTATGTAAAGATTATAAAAAATATAATTTAAAAAAGCTTATAAAAAATAAACTATAGTTAACAAGATTCCTTAGTGTAAACATCAACCTCTGCTTTGCTGTGATTTCTAGGGTTGTGGTCACTTACAGTATTGACACCTGTCTCCTGTGTATTCAGGTAGGCAGTGGCAGTGCGGCTGATTCCCAGCAGTGACAACGCAAGTTCCTCCATTCTGACAAAAGGCCTCACAGACTGTTTTACCACAGCTGGGTCCAGTGTACCCCAGGGCACAGGTGCAGGTGGGTCTCCCTGTGGAAGGGAAAAAAAGATGAAAATCATTAGACTTAATTCTTTATGTTAATGAAATTGCGACTGCGTAAGTATTGCGATGACAATATCTCATCAATATCTGTTTACATTTAATTCTGTGATTGTATGCAGCCATATTGGTTGTTGGGGTCACTTGTTTTTCCAAAGCAGCTTTACCCTTAGACTGAATTAGATCAAGTAATCAGAGACCATCTTATGCGCAATTATATTTTCATGCATGCTGTTATTGTTGATGCTTTTCCTTTTATAACAAGTTTTCAATTATTGTTCTACTTACGTAGTACCATAGATTGTACTTCTATTCAAATGTAAAATACAATCACATTTTCTATTGTTCAATCATCAACTAATCAATGCTGAATCTACACAAAGCATTAAATACTCTCTACAACTAAATATTTAATAAATTTAAGATACAATATAACTTATTGTTAGGCTTATAAACATCAGCCATTTTAATTTTATTGAATCGACACGTTTTGACCACAGTACTTATTCTGTCTTAGTTTGTGTAATTTTGATGGTTTTTACACATGACCGGGGTTGTTACCTGTAGTCTAGTAGGTAAGATTATTTAGAAGTTTTAAGTGAGGAAAAGAGATTGTAAATCTTTTTTAAAATTAGTGTCAGAG
Source organism: Ochotona princeps (assembly GCF_030435755.1). Lineage (NCBI taxonomy): Eukaryota > Metazoa > Chordata > Mammalia > Lagomorpha > Ochotonidae > Ochotona > Ochotona princeps. The sequence continues at coordinate 24,679,956 of NC_080836.1, forward strand.
AAAGAAAATTAAAGATCGAGGGAGCCCCCTCACCTTTAATCTCTCTCAATCTCCCAATGTACTGGGGTTGGGCCAAAGCTGGAACTGAAATTTGGGAAATCTATCCAGGTGGGAAATCTATCCAGAAGAGTGGCAAGGACCCAAGCGACTGAGATCACCAGCGGCCCCCAGGGATGCCCTAGAGGGAGCTGGAAGCAGCAGCAGAGACGCAGCCTCATTGCAGGCACTCCAGCAGGGGATGTGGGAGTCCACACGGTGCAGCATCCTTCTTGCTCTACTTTTCACATCTTTTCCTCCCTCCCTCTTTCCTTTCCATTTTCCTTTCTTCCTCCCTTTCTGCTCCTGCCTTTCTTGATTTTCATTCTCTCTCTTCCTTCCTTCTTCCTCCTGCTTCTCCTCTGCCTTTTTTTCTTGTTTCCCCACCCCTTCTTGCTTTTGAGAGAGAGAGAGAGAGAGAGAGAGAGAGAGAAATGGTAACAAAGAAAGAGAAAATGTATAAATCAGAAGCATCTACCATTTTTGAACCTTTTTATTTATTTCTTCCATGGGAACTAACATCAGAATAAAAGGTAAGCTATTCTTTTGGGTGTTTTGAGCATAATATAGTTGACTTCTCTCTGTGACAGCTCGATCTTTCTAGGACTGAGAGGAAAATGATATAAGGCACTAGGTCTATTAGAGTGAAACAAAAGTAATAGACATCATTTATACGGAGAAAGAGCTATTATTAAGTATTGCAAAAATATAACCTGTAAAAAACAGGAAGTTTGATTATTGATTTTAATTAAGCAGAATTCTCATCATTAGAATGGTCAGAGTAATATATGAGTATAAGGCTTACTTAGACTTGGGGTGTGAAATGATTGGTATTTTATCTCACCACATATTCTTCACTAAAGATTTCTACAGTTTGAGCATTCTTACACGCATAAAATATCTTTAAACTAAATCTACATATCCTAGAGAAGGAAACATTTGAGGTTCCGTAAATTTATTTTTTTATTTTGCTTTGAAAGAAAACTACACACTCAAAAATGCTAGAACCTGTTGTTCCAAAGGTCCAAAGTGGTAAATGTTTACATAGTGAGTAACAATTCTTCCAGGCCTGCCATTTATAAATACTGATACTTTCATGGTATATAGATGCCTATCAAGAGGGACCAGAAGTGTATCATAGAAGTAAAGCCAATGACGGGGGGACCCCGGAGTGGAGCAGGTGGACAGGAGGAGGTTTGTCTCCCAACCTTGGAGACTCCTGAATTCTCACCAAGGACTAGCAGAATGGGCACCAAGGACTACATCCCAACTACCAAGACGACCACAGGGAATTGGAGTGCCTTCAGAGGCCAAGAACTCTGAGGTCACCCACCCCCGTCTGGATCTACCACATGGGATGGAAGAAGCCCAGATCCTTCCTCACAGGATCTAATGTCATCAGAACAACAGCCAGGAGCCCTCAGCGGTCCTCAGAAATAGAAGAACAGTAAACTTACTTCGCGACTCGGGAGAGGAGCTTTTTCTGGTCCTTACTTAGTTCCAACTTTGGCTCCCACCCTCGCTTGCAATGACCATCAGGGTTGCTCCAGAAGTCCCCCCACCGCCCCCCAAAAAGCAAACAAACAAAAAAATTAGGATAGACAGAGAACAACAAGGAAAGCTTGGAACAAGAGAGGAAATGGTCAGCGTGGATTCACATATACCTTACTAGGTACGATAGAAAAATTAGTTACTCCTCACTAAGGTATTGAAGATTTCTCTCCACTCCCCTCCAAAACTGTTCTGCACCTCAACTGTTGACATATGCCTTGTTAGATTTATAAGCCAGTCTAGACTATCCTAAAATCTGCCAAGTTCAGCAAAATTATGCTTCAACACTATAAACTGTTAAAGGCTAAAATGAAAATAGAAGACACAAGACAGCTGAATAGTTCCCTATAGTCATTTTAAGGTGTATAGCAGCAGGTTCTGTATAAACTAAAATTGGAATGTCAATGAAGTAGTTACAGGATGTTGTTAAGAACTTGCATTTTTTAACATATTGGTTACTCAATACTATGTCAATTAACTCCATAGTGTTGTAAATTGTTGCTGATGTTATGTTGTGGCTTTAAATTGATCAGGATGATATTCTGCCAGCTCTACTTTCAGACCAGAGATGGTCTTCCCAAGAAACCGTTGAATTTATCTGGACAATAAGATGGTGGACTCTATGCATGGTATATGTTTGCAAAGAAAGAATCTTGATTGAATTTGAACTGTAATACTGCAACAAGGTGGAGGAATCCACCGGGGTGGGGGGAATCCCAGAGCCTATGAAACCATGTCACATAATACAATGGAATTAAAAAAAAAAAAAGTAAAGCCAAAGCCTGTGGAATTAGGATCCCATAAAAGTGCCAATTGGTATCACAGCTGTTTCACTTCCCAGCCAGCTCCCTGTTAAGTGCCTGGGAAAAAAGAGGGAAGACAACCCCTGTGCTTGAACCCTGCCACTCACATGGGAGACAGGGAAGAAGCTCCTGTCTCCTGGTTTTGGAATGACCTAGCCTGAGTCAATGTAGCCATCTGGGGATTGAACCATCTGATGGAAGCTTGCTCTCTGGCTCTCTTTCTCTCTCCCTGTGTGTGTGTCCTTCTCTCTGTGAAACTTTCAAAATAAGTAAATCAAGCTTCAAATACAAAAAAAAAAAAAAAAAAAACCAGCTTGAGAAACAAGGTTAGATTTTATTTATGTTAAAAAAAACTAGTAACCATATGTTGCCCGGAAACTTTTTACTGAACTTTTTATGGGATATGTTCCCTGTACTGTTGACAAATGTTTCCACTTGTTGCTGACAGGGAAACAGAACATTCTCTGACACACTGGTAGGTGAAAAATAAGACACAAAACAAAACAAATAGTGATAGCAGCAAAGGGGCTGATCATTGTTGCAACACTGCTGCTGAGGAAAACCAGAGGCGGGAACAAATGAAGTAATTCCTCCTCTTCAGTAGATGCCCATGAATGAATTACAAACAGAACATGTGAAGTGTAACACAAACCAACTGGTGCAGCACATCAAACAGTGCCTAAGGACAGGCAAAATCATAAAAGCGGTAGAACAATCAGAAAAAAAAATCACCTGGAGGCTGACTGTAAGCTATATAGATACATGGTTTCCTATGTTACTTCCTGTTTTGTTTCAAAATTATGCCTGGCAAAAAGGACTGAAGTCTGAAACGCACAGAACCTGCTGAGGTATCAAAGTTTCTCTGCATCATTCAGAGAAATGCCTCTGTCTTCAGGACTTGTGTCTCATCTACAGCTGTGTTGGAAATACAGCAAAGCAACCAATGTGCTTCCCAAGTGAACAGACACTTCAGAACATTTTAATTTCAGTTTTTATTTTTCAAAAGCTCTTAATTTGCTTTCTTTAAAGAAAATATCTTTTTAACCAGCAGAATTCTTCGTATTCAGAAAAATATTATCTAAACGCACCTGTATGGTGATGCAGCGAATCTTTTGTTTGCTCAAGGGAAATGAACCATCTGTACAAAATTGGGTGAGGTAATGGATCTAATATTTTCAGGAATGTCCTTGGGTGCAGCCTAGCAAGTTGCACTGGATGCATGTATCAAGATTGTGTAGGTAAGAGAATATGAATTTGATACTTGCATAGGAAACAACACTGCTGTGATGATTTAAGTATAGATTTATAGCAGTCAGAGATGGGAACTAATTGCCTACAATGACTGCACCACTCAATGAGCATCACTGGCCTGAGGTGGGAGGGAGAGGGATTTTTTTCCTGGCTGTCTATCAGTTTAGTTTCCATGGTACCCTCAGCTCACCCATGAAGAGTGCAGCCTTACAGAATTATAGACTACCGGAGCGAGTTACTGGCTTATATTTCCACTGACCAAGAACCTTCCAGCTTGTTTGCTCATTTATAAATGTAGAAATATTAGTAACACCTAACCTATATAATTGCTGTGAATAATTACACATAATAGATGATGCCATTTAAGAGAAATATTTCTTACTGCTGTTTTACCTCTGATTATTTTGTTTTCTCCTGCGATTCTTCTAACATAGTTATGACTTACTCTGATTTTTTTTGGTTAATTTTTGGTCCTGATTTTCTATTTTCCTGAGTCTGAATTACCCATCCTAAATATCGGACCTCCCTGTACAGTCCTGCTTGGGTATTCTTGTATGAATATATCTCCAACAGCTCAATAATTTGTCAACTTTTCTACTCCCCGAAAGACAAATTTCTTCCAGGAGATCTTATCCTCTGTGTCATGTTTGTTTGTCCTACATTGTAACCTTTTCTCAGTACTAGGTCTGCTCCATATTCATATTTCACTATGTATATTAGTTATCCAGGCACCTTGCCAAATGCATGCTGTGATGGTTATTTTCATGTGTCAACCTTAAAAGGAATGCCCAGATAGCAGGTAAAACATTATTTCTCAACTAGTCTGTAAGGATGTTTCTAGAATAAATTAGCATTGAAATTAGTATAGTAAGTGATAAAAGATCCATTTTCACTAATATGTGCATACATCAGCTAACTCACTGAAGGCTAGGTAGGACAAAAGTTTGCAAAGAGGAGTGTGACTGATTTAGCATAAGCCTCCAGCTGAGCTGCTTATGTCCCATTTAAGAGTGCCTAGGGCTGGTAGAATATCATCCCAGTCAATTAAGAGTCCCAATATAACATCAACAGCAATTTGCAACATTATGGAATTGACATGGTTTTGAGTAACCAGTATGTTAAAAAAAAAAAAAAAAAAGCAAGTTCTTAACCACAACCTATGATTAGCTCATTGACATTTCAATTTTAGTTTATATACAGGACCGGCTGCTATATACCTTAAAATGGCTATAAGGTACCATTTAGCTGTCTCGTGTCTATTTCATTTTAGTATTTAGCCATTTGTTGTGATGAAGTATAATTTTGCTGATCTTGGCAGATTTTAGAATAATCTAGATATTCTACCAGCTCTAACTTCGAACCAGAAATGGTCTCCCCAAGAAACCGTTCAACCCATCTGGACAATAAGTAGCTGGACTCTATGCTTGGTATACGTTTGCAAGGAAAGAATCTTGATTGAATTTGAACTGTAATACTGCATCAAGGTGGAGGAATCCACCGGGGGGAGGGGTGGGGGGATTCCCAGAGCCTATGAAACTGTCACATAATGCAAAATAATTAATAAAAAAAAAAGAGTGCCTAGGATTGAGTCTTGTCCCTGTTCCGAATTCCAACTTCTTGTTAAAGCACTGTAAGATGCACCAGGGGACAGCTGAACTGGTTGCTCTCTGCTGCCCATTTAGGAGGTCTAAACTAAGATTCCTGTTCCTAGTTTTCTACAAGCTCATCCCTCGCTACTGGGGGCATATAAATTGTGAACCAACAGATTTAACTTTTTCTCTTTCACTCTGCCTCTCTTCTTTTAAATAAATAACAATAGCATATTGTTTTCATTGAGTTCCTGCTTTCACTTCCCCTTGAAGCCTGGGACTATATTCTTTATGCCGGGACTTCAAGACGTATGCTAAAATTCCCTCCTCCCAACCCCTTGCCTGCTCCATTGGTCTTATAGTTGGAGATACTGGATACCAGTTTTCAGACCTTTGCCATTGACTGAATGAGCACATTTAAAATTTTTTCCTGCAGTTTGCAGACAGGGCATGTTCACAAAATTTTTGGGTTCCATAAGGAAATAAATGTCAACTCCAAGTATCATACTTCTCTACATATGTTTTTGTTTCTTTTTCTCTCAGTGGTCCTAAAATACAAGGATGCTACAAAAAGTTCATGGAGAATTCATTCTGTGAAAAGACTATTTATGATTTTCAAAATTATTGTACCCAAATAAACTGATCTTCTAATTTCATTTTTTCACAAATTTTGAAACACCCTTATATTTGCATATAACCAGTGGAACTTTTGTGTGTATATATATATATATGTATGTATATATACACACACATGTTTATTTTATTATTGCTGTACATAAAACTATTGTCTCTTCTAATAGTTCCAGCAAATTTTCATATCATGAAACAAATTGATCATAAACATTTGTATTTCTACTGGAAAATCATTAATAGATGTAGACAAATATGAGGATCTATATTTGTCTGATCTATAACCAATTATAAGTATTTTAACGAATATACAGTGACAATAAACATGTCATAATACCTATCATTAGTTCCTGCTAAATGAACATGGTTTTGTCTATAGTTTATCTCACAGGTAATTAACATATTAACAGTGTTTATTCATTATAGTCATAAAGCGCATAGTTCTCTGTCACTGGCAAACAATGTGACACCACTGATTTTTCAGTGACAATAGGCAATCTCTTTGAGCACTGGTTTGGGAATAATCTAGCTTTTCAGAACTGGTCATGTTGCTCACCTTAACTCACTATAAACTGTCCCAATATAGACATCAGATAATGCGGAAAATTAAATTACATATCCAGTGAATTGTAATTTACTTAAGCATTCGAAACATATCATTACCAGAAATAAAGAAAGCAATAATTATGCTTATTAAATTTTTGAACATAATATTATGCTCAGCTTAAGTACCTACTTGCTAATAATTGCACAGTAAAACTTTTAGATATTTTAGAATTAAATAACATGTTAACTAATATTGATCCTTATCTTCTTGAGACCAACATATTTTTATTAAAATACAGGTTCTTCAAAAAGTTTATGAAAAATTCATTATCCTTGGCCTAATTTAGCTAATGCATACTTCTTTTACTTTTGTAACATTTTGTTTCATAACAATTTTAAATTTACAAATAAAATAAAAATTTCCAGGTAGCAATGCAAAGTGTTCCCATGAACCCCTCATCTCAATTCTATTAATGTCATTTTAGTATATTTGTCCCAATTAAAGAGTCACACCCATTCTTTTCCCTATTCTTTTTATCCAAGCTTCTTTTTTTTTTTTTAAATTTCATTTTATGACACAGTTCCATAGGCTCTGGGATTTGCCCTAACCCCTCCCCAACCCCTCCCCAACCGATTTCCTCCATATTATTACTGTAGTACAGCCCATAAATGGTCAGAATTACACCATTGTGGGCATGGACCATGCAGAGAGTCCAGCATCTTATTGTCAAGATAAATTCAACAGTTTCATTGGAAGACCATTTTTGATCTGAGAGTAATGGCAGAATATTATCCCCTCAAATAAAAAGTCACAACACAAATTTGACAACAGGAAGAAAAATGTAAACTTACAAGATCAAATTAACTAACATGCTACTGAATGACCAATGTGTTAGAAAATGCAAGTTCTTAACCACATCACGGACATCTCAATTTTAGTTTATACATAACCCACTGCTGTAATCTTAATGGTTGTAGGGTAGTATTTAACTGTCTTGTGTCTTTTTTTATATTTATATTTAGCAGGTTATAGTATTCAAGCGAGATTTTATTGAATTTCATTAATTTTAGGATAATCCAAACAGGTTTATAACTCTAACAAGCCATATATTAATGATTGAGGAGCAGAACAGTTTGAGGAGGGTGTGCAGAGAAATCTTCTCTTACTGAGGAGTAACTGATCTTTGTGTCCTACCTAGTGAGGTATATGACAGTTCAAGCTGACTTTTTCTCGTCTGTTCTAAGCTTTCCTGTTGGTCTCTCTTTGTCTATCTGTTCTAATTTTTTTTGGCTCTGGAGCCACCCTTGATGGTCATTGCAAGAGAGGATGGGGAGCCAAAGTTGGAACTAAGTAAGGACCAGAGAAAGCTCCTCTTCTGAGTCCAGAAGGAAGTTTACTGTTCTTCTGTTTCTGAGGGCTGCCCAGGGCTCCTGGCTGTTGTTCCAATGTCATTAGACTCTGGGAGGAGGGATCTGGGCTTCTTCCATCCCATGTGGGAGATCCGATAGGGAATAGATGACCTCGGAGTTCTCGGCCTATCAGGGCACTCAAATTCCCTGTTTATCCAAACTTCTTCTTATCTCTTCTATCTAGGCTTTAGGAACCGCTGATATTTGCTCATGCTGTTTGTTTTGAATTTTAGCTCCCACATATACTAGAGAACATGCAATATTTGTCCTCCTGTATCTGGTTTATTTCAGTCCACTTCATGTCCTTGATTCCATGAACATTTTGAAGTGCATTTACATTATACAGTTACATCATGCTGATGTGTTTTTATAATTTTTCAGTCACATGGGTATATATTGTAGTTTGCTATCATGTTGATCTTTCTTTGAAAGCTAGATTTATTTGGCAAATTTTTTTAGCTATGATAATGTCCAATGTGATATAAAGCAGACAAAACATAATCTCTTGGGTTTATGTCAGAACAAAATGACTATTTTTATATACCCACATTCTTTAAACTGTATGATTAATTAGAAGAAAGTCAGTGGAAATAATTCCATCTGAGCATCGTATGAGACTGATCATGGTTTCTGTGTCTTTGATGTAGATACATATACTGAACACTCTCTCTCGTCTCTCTTTTAAGGGAGATTTCCAAATTATACTTACCTAAGTGTAGCACGCCACTTACTCAGCTAAGGAGACACTCTAGCAGTCTTAAACTTTTATCTTTGGTTATTACATTTTATACCTGATGGATCATATATGTGTGTAGCTATTATTTGATTTCAGTTATCTGACAGACATATTTAGTATACATAATGGCAGCATTTTAAGGGCATTTAAACAGCAGAATATGTTTGTAAAGGCTCCTTACTTGACAATACACTTAAAGGTGATACACTTCCTAAACATATTTATAGTATTTGGACAACAGCAAAATAGTTAGTGTTCTTTTCATAGATAATATAGAAACAATAAACTGAGATCACAGCATCAGTCAGTTACAGCAGAGTAATCTGAAAGCTGATCTCATCTTTCGCTCCCAAGATCACCCTTTGTGAAATCTGTCTTGTCTTCACACTTAGATGCAAGCAATGAAAGTTCCAAATGCTTTAAAAATTGCAAGTCTTTTTGATAAGGAGATTTGACATTCTACTTTCCCATTTAATATAATGTTTTCCTTGACTGAAAGTGAGTGCCTATTTCTAAATAATTTTAGCAAGTTGACTGGGGCTGTCGGGTTGTCTTAAGTATCACAAAGATTACAGAGAAGTACTCAGAAATACTGACAAAGAAGAGGGAAAAATCGTGAGCTTTATCTAGTGTTCTCCTAGGTACCACTTAATATATTCTGACATGTTTCAAATTATAGGTCACAGTCTATTTATACATCTGGAAAGTTCATTTTTCAGTCAGCATTGTAAAAATGAGACTGAAACATTTTGTCTTTTCTGTGGATAAAAGTAAGCTAACTCCAGTCTTTCTGACATTAGCCTGGAGAGCTCCAGGATTGAACAGTTGAATGTTACTCCCACCATATGGTCCAAATGAGCCAGGAACTGTGACTCATGGAGCCAGCACAAAGTTAGAGAGGATTTCAGTTTTTTTCCCTCATAGATTTATTGTAAGGATTCAAGGAGAGTGAACTTTATCTTTTCATAGTGAGTAGCCTATAAATGTGTGTGTGTATACGCATTTCATGATCCTGACAAAAATAATTGATGACAATTTTAATTCCCAATTATTCTGTTATTATTTTTACTGTAATAATAGTAATTTATGTTGGCTGTGGGACAATTTAGAGAAATGCCTACAGTTTCTTATGCATATTTTATGTATATTTTTTCCTACTGGGCTCTCATGAGACAACACTATTATATCCTACTCTTCATATATTTAAAATAAAATGTGAACCATTTATTTTATATTATGAGGTAATCTATACATATGGTTGTATTTATCAAACATTCACCTTTTACATATACTGTATTTTATAAGTTTAGTCTTTGAATTCAGGCTTTCATTTTTAATTTTATATTGTAAATAACACATTCCTAAATTTTGAGCTTTTTGTTATGTGAGGCTTAGAAAACATTTTTCAGAGTGACATTATTTCAAGGACATGGACACTATGCAAACATTTTGCTTCATTTTTCAAAATTGTTACAAGGATTGTACCATTCACACATTCTCTGCTTGATTAACCATGTCCATGTTTGTTCCTCCACTTACTGCTTCCCAAATTTCTCCACACATGCACAATGTTTGTCTTCTCCCCACTTTTAATTATGCTTTCTCTGTTTTTTTTTATTATGTTATGTATATAAGGTAAATATATTTCATGTGTTTCACAATACAAGTTTAGGTCCATCCTACTCTCCCTCCATCCCCTGCTACCTACCCCCTTCCCCTTTCTTATTTGTTTTATTTCTACAATGGTATACTTTCAGTTCACTTTACAGTCATAGGCTTAGCACTCCTGTTAGCTGAAGAATTCAACTAACAGCAAGTCATTGAACCAGTATGACTGAGTATAGACAAAGGTTGTAAACAATAATCAAATCTCAAAATGTTAACTTTGCACAAATATATTACTGTGTTTTTTTTTTTTTTTACTTTCTGTATTAGTTACCACAGATCAGGGAACATTTCTCTTTTTGGGCCTGGTTGGTTTCACTAAGCATAATGGTTTCCTATTGCATTCATCTTTTTACAATACATAGGATTTCATTTTTTTTTTTTTTACTTTTCTACTTATCAGTTTTTTTTCTATTTCACTTACTTTTTAAATTATAACCACTACATTGCATTTCCAATTTTAACATCTTGCTTGTATTCTCAGAAACCAAGTAGAGCCAAATATCTAGCTCTAGGCACTTTGTTAAGTATAAGCAATATCTGTGTTAAGAAAACTAGAGCATCAAGCTTAATTTAAGTGAAAAACAGTTGTTCTCATTTAAATAAAAAAGTGAAATAAAAGCAAAGATGAGCAATTTAAGCATATGTTCACCATTTGCCCAGATATGAATCTGATGAGTGTGTGCTTATGGACTGAGCATCGTGGAAGGACATGTGCCCCGGCAGCCCTCACTGCTCATGCTCCGTCATCCACTTCCTGGTATCCAAATGTGCCCTCAAACAGCTACTCTTCATCTTGAACAAATCTAATATCTGATTTTGGATATGTGCCTGGGCAGAAGAATCTTGAGTAACTGAGAAGGAGACATGCTTTCCACCCACAGGACTCCAATTGCAAGGGCTTTTCTCATTACAGGGAGGCGTTTTTTTTTTTTTTTTTTTTCACTTCTTCTTTTCACAGTAGAGGTCGCTTTCACTGTTGCTCCACTTTTGGCAACAAAACTTTCAGTGTAAAACTCCGCAGATGTGATAGCAGGAAGAGCCACAATGACAGCATCCACTTTTCCCCTTTATATTCAGTAATACAAATGTACTGCAAAGCCAAATGCACGATCACCCTCTAGCTACAACCTGGATAATTGTATAACTGTCTAATTTTTAAAATTTATTATTATTATTTTTTTAAATAATCTTACTTAGTTGATTAGAGTACAAAGGGTCAAGGGCTACAGGAAAGTGGGTAAGACCATTGTTTCCACACTAATATCATCATTTTTTTCCCCTTGTATCTGAGGTCAGAGGAGAAAAAAATATGGAATGCTTCATGAATTTGCGTGTCATCCTCGCGCAGGGGCCATGCTAATCTTCTCTGTATCGTTCCAGTTTTAGTATATGGCTGCCAAAGCGAGCACAATTATGTAATTTTCAAATTTCCTAAGGTGGCATGAGTTTTCTCCTTTTCATAACCACTGACTTTGGAAGTAAGGTTACATATTTGATTTCTGCTCCCAAATTTACAAGTCTCTCGATAGATTCCTCTAAATCTATGCAGGAAATTCTAATTCACATTGAACTACTCCTATTAAAACATATTGAACTTCTCATATTAAAATTTTAAATAGTAGACTTACAGGAGTAAAGAGATTGCCAAATACATGAACATAGCTTAGAGAATATTCACAAAAGCAAGATTAGTGGTAAATATGTTCAATTGTATATTTTAAACATATACAATAAATAAAACCTATATAAATTATTCTCTATCTTTATTAAAAATGGTTAGTATTATGCTTTATTCTGAGTTCCAATTGTTTTCTCCAAGGCAAATGTTATCTTAAATACTACCCATGAATAGACCATGAATGTGAACAGCATGGATCCTTGATGATTACAGCTCTGCAAAATAACTGATTATAGAGAATATTCCTATATAAACAACTTTTTAATGTTCATTATAAAAACCTTAAGGAATGGGAAAACCTAGTTCCCACATTCAAAATTTTAATTATGCCTCTCACATATATGCTTTAATTAACTGATGACATTTTCTTTAATTATTATTGTCCTATACAACTGCCATAAACTTATAAATTTTAATTAAGCCTGGCCCAAACTCTAGTTAAAGAAATTCCACAAAGGACTATACCAAAAGGCCTAATTTTAAGTAAATCAACAGTGAATAAATACATGCATTGCCCACTGGGATCTGTTTAACAAGTTAGCATTTGTGAGTAGATAATAAGGTTCTATAGTCTAGAGTAATAAACTGTTTTTATAAAACTGCATTTATAAAAATGAAAAAAGCTTTCTAAATTACTTTGTCAAATACCTTACTATTATTATCATTATCATTATTATTATTATTATTATTAGGTGGTCCAGTATATACCTTATATTGCTATTACTAATTAGAATTATAAATTTTCCTAAATATAGTATCTATACAAATAAAGAGATAATAATTTTAGTGAATAGATGATACACTATACATCAGAGAATGCACCAGATGCAGGCAAATAATTAGAGTGAAGCATTAAAAGTTGTTCTGTATCTGTATATAGTTTAGGACCCATTAGCAGGATATCAAATTAAGCATTCTTTAAAAATTTATCCCTGGAGATCCACTGAAGATGGAAACGATAGCCGTTGTTTTGAAAGTCAAATGGTCTCCTTGGGCTAAATATATCTGAAGACAAATCTTAGTAAGTTATATAGCTATAATTCAATGATTTTCATTATCACAGTGAGAAAATTTAGTAATTGATAAAGTCATAAAATTTCCAAACAATTTATTTGGCAAGAAAAGTTTGCTCTCTAAGGGAAATAGCATCTGTGTTACTAAAATGCAATCATACACACATTCATTGAATTTCAATTCTCACTTGCTTATACAGTAAAAGATTCACTATTATAATTTCGCCTGTGGTAATGGAATATACTGTGCTGTGTGCACTAGGTTCCCTTGAGTATAATAAAACTAGGTAGTAATATTCCTAGTGCCATTTATATTTCCATTAATCAGCTGAATATTTTTCAGGATGCTAGGAAGTAATCAGAATACCATAATGATAACCAATCATAAGGCATAATATTAATAGTGGCAGGCACTGAGGTGCAGTGTGTTAAGTTGCTGCTTGGGCCATCTACATTCCAGATTGGAGTGCCAATTTGAGTTCTGGCTAGTCTAGATTTTTCCTTTTTATTAAGATTGATTATGTATTTTACTTGGAAAGTCAAACAGAGAGAGAGAAAGAGAGAGAGAGAGAGAGAGAGGAGAGAACAAACTTCTATCTGCTGATTCACTTCCCAAAAGGCTGGCCAGAGTTGGGCTGTTTGAAGCCAGAGGCCAGGAGCCTCTTTCAGGTCTCCTACATGTATGCAGGAGCCCAAGGGCTTATGTCATCCTCTACTACTTTTCCAGGCTATAAACAGGGACCTGAATCGGGAAGTGGATCAGCCAGGAAAGGAACCAATGCCCATACGGAATGCTAGTGATACTAGGACACAGTGCTGGTGCCCTCGTCCAGCCAGCCAAATCAGCTTCCTGTAAATTTGCCTGGGGAGTATAACATGATAATTCCTGCTTCCTGTTAGGCAATTAGCACAGAACACAGGGTACCACATGTTGGCAAAGAGGCACAGAAACAAGGAGAAGAAAAAAGGAATAAACTCACAGCCAAAGTGGTTTTATCAGAGATAAATTCTAAGAGGGTGGTTATTTGCACAAGTATAGATGGAGTGCCTCATGACAGAGGCCTAGTCATTCTAAAGGCTGAGATTTTCAGAGTTTGGGCACCCTTGTGGTGTTCCTAGAGGTGGGGGAATTACAAGAAATAGAGGAGAGTGTGGGAACCCAGACTAGCTTTTCTCAGGGATTTCAACCTTGGTAAGGCTTGCTCCCTAAGGGCAATGTAGTTTTTTTTTTTTTAATATATTTTTATTTTGAATTTTGAGTTATGTGGTACAATTTTGTATAGGTTGGGATCTGCCCCCCAAACTCCCACCAGAGACTCTGGTGGGGGCAGGCTTGACTGGTGTTTTGAAATGCAGGGTAAGAGTCCCCCCCCCCCCCGGTGGGAAATTCTACATTTACTGTTCAGAGGGCATAAGGCACAAACTTGTGTTCTTGCTCCATTCACTACCCACTTGAGAGACCAAGAAGAGTTTGTGGTCTGGAGTTTCATCCTGGCCGTTGCAGCTATTCATGGAGTGACTGAGCAGAGAGAGGCTATCTCTTTCAATTACTCTGCCTTTCAAATAAATAAATCTTCAGAACATATTTAGACATGTAAAGTAAACCGGCAAACGTTTCCTATTAGAATGCAAAGTAGGAAGAACTTGATTTTTCTGAATTACATCTAATATTTTTCCATATGATGCTTTGGATAATATTATGCTAATTGCTTCAAATAACAGCAATGTACAATAGAAATGAGAACTTCTGGCTTGATAGTAATTAAACATACAAGGGACGTGAAGATCATATAATCTGCTTTACTATGTCAATGTAACATTAAACAGGTATGGATGCTTATCATATGGTAATATATGTCTATGTTTACATGAAACTAAATATGTATAGATGGCCTATAACAGCTTTTTAACATTGATGCAATGAATATTAAAATTTGGATATTATACTTCTATTGTGTACTGATATGATTTGTGTGTGTGTTTGTGGTAGCATCTTAAACACTGGATGGAAAATATATTCCATGATTTACTTATATGTTGTAAAGAATATTCTTTGCAAACATGGGTGTTGCATAAAGTCATAAAAATTTCAAATATAATTTATGCTGCTGTTATCTTGTATTTTCAAAGCATATTATATACTACATTGTGATGTCAACAGAATGGCTATATTCTTGTTTGGGAAACAAGATGCTATCTGATGATCTGGTGGGGCTTATTTATATTTTTAAGGAGCCTAATTTTCAATAATGGTTGATGTTAATATTTAATATTTAAGGCAAATATTTCTACAATTTAACAATACAGGATGTGGATTCAATATATAAAGCTTGGCTAACGGGCTAATTATTCCAAGCCATGGTCAAACTGCCCCATTAGCTCTGGATCTATCACATGGTATGTGCTCAACACAATGTAAATGACCATCTTCATTAGATTTTGGTACTTGATTTTGATATGCTGAATTCAGAACAAATGCCATTGATTATGTTGAATTGCTAAATATAAACTATATATTAGTATACTATTTGTTTATATTCAGAACATCACATGTAAGGAAATGCAAATTACTTCAATATGCAATGATATTCAAACATTTACCCAGGGTCGATGGTGTACAAGTTCCTCCATTCTGACAGTAGTTGCTACAATGATTGACTTCACAGCGTTCTCCAGAGTAACTAGGCCAGCAGTGACACCTCAAATCTCCCTTCTCATTTAAAATGCATCTTCCTCCATTTTCACAAGTCAATTTGCATGAATCATCTGGTCATTAGAAGAAGTGTTCAAATTAGCACGTTAGTCAACGGGTGACTAAATATGAATATTTAAAAATATTTACCTACTAGGATCATTCCTACTCTTCATAAAATATACTTGCAAGTACAAAAGAGAAGAAAATTCAATACTGTAAACACTGATAGATTTGAGTTATTGAATAATGAGTAAATATGAAATTACCTTTTACTCTTCTGACAACTTGAAATAATATTAATGATTTCTTTGCTAAATACCAACCAATAAAGATAACTGCACTTTTCTAAAATGTATTATGTATTTTTCATAAAATGTTCTTGAAGGTAGAAGTGAACAAAGTGTCTTTTTAGGAATGCTTGACCTTAAATTAAATTAAAACATGCAGAATATGCCTATAGAATATGTATGTTTATATACTTATACTTATGTATACATACACACATATACATACACTACACACACACACCACTGTATTAAGTGTATCTGTGTTTGCTTTGTACAGTTGTATATACTGTCAACTCTAGAAATGTTTGGATAAATGATTCCAGAATCACCTGCAAGTGTCAAAATTTCTGGCTGTTCAAGTCTATTACATAAAATGGTATAAAATTTGCAAATAACATACATATACAACTTGTATACTTTAAATCATTTGTGGATATTTTTCAATATCTAACAAAATGTAAATGTTATACAAATCACTATCAAACTGAACTGTTTGGAGAATAATAACATAAAAAATGATAGGTATATATTTTTAAATTTTTCCTAATCACAGTTGTTTGAATGGGGTGGAGATACAGACAGCTATTTGTGTGTGTTTAACTTATAGCACAGAAAAATATTTGAAGAGAGATCCTTTTTTATTAGTACTCATTTTGTACCAACATAAATTTACCTTTTAATTTCATTGCTACACAATTTTTGATAGACTCTTACATAAAGTAAATGGCCCAGGTTTAATAAGACCTATATTTAGGTTTTGGTTCTGCCACTTGCTAGGCATGCAAGGTAGACTACCTGAGATTTCTATTTTCCTAAAAATGATTTTCATGAAAAATACTGAGCTTAGTTCATATTAGTCTGAATACTAAATGAGATAATAAATTCTAAAGATAAATTAAAAATTCTAAAACTTTGTAATATGAAATACTTTGTTAATATAAAGTATATGACATTCACACTTATCCATAAAAGAGAACTTAACTTTCTTTCACATATATCATATCTGGAATAGGAGAAACATGAGGACAAAATGCATTGTATGGTTTCCACAAGCAACTGATGCACTGATCTAGTTAAATCATTAAGTGCCATTCTGACTTATCATTATTTCCTGAGTGCCCTGAAGGTACCCTAGGGAGAGCATATGTGGAATATGAGATGATGTGCCCTGGAAGAACTAAATAAAAACAATGGCAGATGGATTTAGATGAGAAAATGAGAGGGATGGAAGCACAAGCAGGAAGCATTTTTGAGCAGCGAAGAGAAGAGTAAGGGAAGAGCCCTGGGTGTTGGACTTTACCCTGCAAGTAAGGTGGATTCTTTGAAAGATACACTGTTTGAAGTTGACAGAGTTAAAACATAGCAATGAAATATTAAATGAATTATTCTAAAGGTAACTGGGAGGTAAAAGCACAAATTAGCCTTTATAAAGTGAATAAGAAAAAAGTAAGGACCAGGACAGTTAAATGAAAAACACAGGGCAATAGAAAACAGAGGTGTGATTTAGCATTGGTCTTATTAACTTGGAGATACACCTTTGCAATATAAATGAGAAATTCCAGCAAAGGGTCAGTTCCTAAGGGAAATACCCAGGATGAAGATAAGTTTCCTTCAGTTAGAATTTACCAACACATTTTTTAGTCATTCAGAATGATGTGTTTCAATGAAGCCTCAGACTGGGAACAGAGAAACACCTCAGGCATCGTCATCACACTTGGGGTGATTTTGAGGGTATTATTTTCACCTGCCGATGTTCTGCTAAAACATATAGGTATCCAAAACTCCTACATGTTGGAACTTGTGCATTTCTACAATATGCTTCAAGTGGAAATTTAGATGCACAGCACTGCCCAATGAGATGAAAGTGGAGTTACATTTTTTCAAAACCTACCCTAATAATTCTATAATGAAAAAGAAGGCTGCTTTTTGTCAATGGCTAAATCATCTCCAGAAGTCAAGCTCCAGCAATTATAATCAACTTTTGGAAAGAGCAGGTGAATACTTCCCCAAGAATGAGTACTATTTGAATTTCAAATTTCTTACACGAAGATTAAAAACATTCACCATGCTCATCATTTAACAATAACAGCTTAGAGAAAGGCAAGCAATTATAAAGAACTGAACAACCTTAGCGATATCAAATGTTAATGTCAGGAAAAATTAACTGGCATTTATCTATGTCCATCAATAATTCTGAAATCTACTTATTTCTGCTCCTTAGTAAAGTGATTCAAGCCACTCATTATCAAGGCCTGGGTGTGTAGAGACAGATTTCAACCCTTCCATACAATTTAAAATGTTCTTTTAAATTATAATAATGAGCCTTGAAGGGATTTCTGGATTCCTACATTTAAGCAGGATTGATTGAAATAGTGAAGCAAATTTCTTAAAAAAAAAAAAAGATGCTTTTATTGACTTGAAGGTCAGAATCATAGGGAAGAGAGACTTAGAAAGAATGGTATCTCATCTGCTTGGTCACTCCCCACAAGTGGCTAAAATAGTCAGTATTAGATCACATTATTGCCAGCAGTCAGAAGCTTCAACTGTGTCTCCCACCTGGGTGACAGGGCCCCAAACATTGAACCATCATATACTGCCAATACCAGGCCGTGAGCTAGGAGCTGAATCAGAAATGGAGAAACTGGAATACAAACTGGAGCCCATTTGGAAATATGGGTGTTAAGGGTGGCAGCTTTGCCTGCTGTGCCTAAACATCAGTAAACACCAGTAAAACAAACTTCTACAACCAAACTCTTTCTTTCAAGAAGAAAAACAATGTAATTTGCAGATTAAATGCAACCAAAATCTTGTTGCACTATCTTATCAACTTTATGACAGTAATGACAGTAGAGATTATGGGTCACATTTTGCAAGACGTTGTGCTATTAGGAATTGTATCTACATTAATTCTGGTATTTCTGAGAACCCTGGAAATGGGTACAGCAGGTGATGTGGAGGTCATGTGGATTGGAATGCATTGTTTAATAGATGTGAGAATGGATCACTTATGTTCACAGCAAGGTAAAGCCAATTACTATCAAATGCTAGACAATCCAATGAGCCCTATGGTGGCACACTAAAGTGCCCATCCAGCAACAACAATGATATAGTTACTGCTCTGATAAAGTCTCAACTTTGTCATTCTCAACAGTGTTGTGCATTCTATATACAAAATGCAATGACTGACTCATTTTCTTTACATACTGTGTTTCCATGTTTTTTTCAGATAATTCGTTCTGTTTCAATGCTCTGTTTCTTCATTTGCACTCAACTTAATTTGTTTTTGCAGATCATAGAAAGTCATTTCCTAAAGGAAATTCTAACTTGTCCTCAGTTGGATAATTACACTGTTTTTTACTCTTTCTCCATTGTGACTTACGCCATTGACCACAGAAACAGCAATTCAGATTTGCATGTTAAATGCTTAAAAAGAGATGTGCTAAAAGGTATTTGCCATGAATTTTACAAACTATGACAGTTACATTCTGAGTATGTTTTAAAAGGCAAGAGTCTTTTTTTTAAAGGTTTATTTATTTTTATTGGAAAGTCAGATATACAGAAAGGAGAGACAGAGAGGAAGGTCTTCCGTCCGATGTTTCACTCCCTAAGTGACTGCAACGGCTGGTGCTGTGCCAATCCGAAGCCAGGAGCCAGGAACTTCCTCCAGGTCTCCCACATGGATGCAGGGTCCCAAAGCTTTTGGCCATCCTCAACTGCTTTCCCAGGCCACAAGCAGGGAGCTGGATGGGAAGTGGAGCTGCCAGGATTAGAACCGGTGCCCATATGGGATCCCGGTGCGTTCAAGGCGAGGACTTTATCCGCTAGGCCATGCTGCCAGGCCCAAAAGGCAAGAGTCTTGAACCAGCACACAACAATCAACAGAGAATAAAAAGAATACATCATGAAGTGGAGACACTGATTGACAGCAAAGACCCACTATTGATGTGAGGAGTTCCTTCCAACCAAGGGGAAAACAACATGAAGGAGAATTCGGCAATGAACTATTCCTAACCATGTATTTTGGTGGGGCCTGGTGTGATAACGTAGTGGTTAAGGTTCATGCCTTGCACATGCCATGATCCCACATGGTCGCCGGTTCTAATCCCGGTGTCCCTGCTTTCCATCCAGCTCCCTGCTTGTGGCCTGGGAAAGCAGTCGAGGACGGGCAAAGCCATAGGACCCTGCACCCATGTGGGAGGCCTGGAAGAACTCCATGCTTTGGATCAGCTCAGCTCCAGCCACTGTGGTCACTTGGAGAGCGAATCATCAGCTGGAAGATCTTCCTCTCTGTCTCACCTCCTCTCTGTATATCCACTTTTCCAATAAGAATAAATCTTAATTAAAAAAACCATGTATGTTGGTGGAAAAAGAGTTGCCTACAATCCCAACATAATTTGGAGGACTTAAGTTTTGTCTGTGACATAAAAGCTACTAGGTACATATTTTCATTTTCCTTATTAGTGTATTGACGCATGCTTACTTGTTCTGAATATGTGGAAATTTACTGTGAGTCTGTGTGGATATTCAAGAGAAAGCTCTGTGATTCCCATGAGACAACTTTTCTTTGTTTACTTTGTTTTTATTTAAGCATTCATCATTTAACACCTAGAAGTGAAAATGTATTTCAATTTTTAATTAATCACTTGGTTTCTAAAATGTACACTGTATTAAAAATCTTGTGTATTCAGCTTGCTTATTGCGATCCTGTGAAACATGTATGTGCATTGTTAATTATATTTTCCTCAAAAAAAACTGAGATGCAATTCCTAAGTTAGTTTTTGGAATACAGGATATATCAAGTAAGGACATGTTAAATGAATAACTGGATTTTTTGGATCAGCATCCTCAAAAACATAATTTGCTGTTCTGATACAAAAGCCATAGCAAAATGCCTTTTGATTCTGTGAGTTATTTCAAAGATCTTAAACTATTGCTCAGTACTTCACAGGTATCTGATGCTCATTTATGGACAAATGGAAGTGAATTGATGGGCAATGCTCTGCAGACAGATTTTACACACTTCAGAACCATGACTATCAAGGCATCTAACTTGTCTGGAGTTGGTGTTCTGCAGTTTTAATATTGCAAAAATTTACCATAATCATGAACTTTGAAAATAATAATGAAGCACACCTACCTAACAGGTTGGCATCCCTGCAGGTCCCGTTACTCCAGTGTTTTCCTTCTGGACAAACACAGGTGGCACCAGAAGGATTCAGCAAGCAGAGGAATTCACACGCTAAATCCAAGCAAGGGTTTGGTACTGAGGAAAATAAACAAAGAAAAATAAACAGATGTGCAAGTAGAGATAAGCTTCAGGGGTACAATGTTCAGTAAGGTGAAATTCAGTAAATTGACAAACTACATTATTATCATTCTTGATTATAGATGAAGAGAAATTTCATTAGTAAGAAATTTGCCCTAATTACACTTCCCAAAAGGAAAAAGAAATTATTCAGATCTATAGCTGACCACTCTTTATTGCGGTTTGTAATTGCATTTTGGAAAAAAAAATGGTTTTTGGACTCAAAGTGCAGTTTGTTTAAAAGCAAGGCCAACTGACATCTTCAGGAATGCAGTCCTTCTTTCCGATCTTCAGAAGACTGTACTAACAGCAGAAATGACCTCCCCCCGGTATTTACAAAGACTGAAAATCTGTATGTGTCAGTTCAAAACACAGACAAGCAAAAGATATGACTTTTGTTTTTCTAAAACCCCTGTTAAAAATGCTTTTCTTTTGATCAGGCAAGGAGTTTGTGTGCATGTGTAAATGTTTGCTATGATGATTTTGGTGTAGAGGTTTATCTAATTAGCATTCTTTACAGTCATAGCTGATTTCTGAGACATCCCTGGAGATTAGTTGCAATGGGATAGGAATGATAAAAAGGTAACTGAACTGATGACTCAAAATTTCTTTCTGTGTAAATACCTCTTTCATTCAGAAGAAAGTTTTATATTTTATTGAATATAGCAATAATTGATTACAACTCTGAATTGAGTAGAACTAAAAAATAACACAGAATTCCTCATGTTAACTTTAAATGACTGGTTAGTGGCAGAAAAACCATGGTGTAACAGAAAGATTTTAGGAAACCATGATTTTTTTTTCATTTGTAACAAACTAATTTACATACACATTCAGATAACTGTATTGAACAAAATGCAATTTCTACTTATTTAGCATAAACAGGTGATGAATTTAAACAGTTTCAGATACATGAAGACATTGCTAGAATTTCAACCATTTGTTTTACCCTAATCTTCAATGATTTCGCTGTCTACATTTGCAGCATATATTTTACAATTACTTTATCTACATACCTCTTTCTAAGGGAGATAGCACCAAGAATAAATAAGATAAGCAATCTTGGAAAATACCCGCACAACACTTGGGAGGGGTTGTCCTTTCATATTTTTAAAGATCAAATGTTAGCATAGTGCACTGATAACTACTTGGCTATTAGTGAAATGACTCAAAATGCCTAAGATTAAATTTTACTTCCACAGTTCATCCATAGACTCTGGCTTTTAATAGTATATGGGGAAAAAGGAAAATAGATTGTTTTAATGCAAGGTCATTTCATTTTTTCATGAAAAGAGCCAAATCCTGAAAGTTTCACACATCAAATAATGACAGAAATGGAAACTTCTACATTATCTTAACTTTGACTTTGTTCTGATGACATGGGCATTAATGTCATTTACTGGGATAAAGACAATGAAATCGTAAAGATATCTTAACATATATTATTTTGAGAGATACTAGAGAAAACAATTCAGTGGTAGAAAACTTTATAAAATATTATACTTACAGTCTAGTTGTTTATAGCGGTGAGATATCAAAACACCTTTTGTTTTATCAACATCTAAAGCTAGGAACTCTACTGAGCCATGACCAAATTTTTGAACTCGAAATACACCACTTTTAGGTCCTGCTCCGTATATGTAATCTTCAAAGATATCAATTCTATGTGGATGTAACAAACCTAGAAGTTTTAAAAGATGAGGATATAAAAATTATAAGGTATGTATAAAGACATGAGACTTAACTGAGTTTTTTCAAGATTACATAAAATTGGAATATTTTTAATATTAGCTATGAAGCAGGTACAAGTAATTTCCTGGCAGTTGGGATTTGCAAGTTACTAAACATGTCACTCACAATTAAAAGTAATAATCTTTACTTTAATCTTCCTCATCATCACACAGCATTTTGTGGGTTTATTACAATGAAGAATGACATTCTCTGTGGTGCACTTAACAAAAGAAAAGCCTAACAATGAACTCATAATGCATAGAATAACTTTTATGTTAATACAGTTTCTTCAACCTATCTGAAAACAATGAAATGTATACTTAGCCTTTAAAAAAAAAGACCAATATCAACTACTGCATGTGTATGTCTTCCCATCTACGGTCCTTGATAGAATTTTCATTCATATTAATCAAGGGCACAATACAATGTTCATTTATTTTTCTCTTTTCTCTTTTTGAAAAAAATAATAGAGGGATAGGCATTCGGTCTGATGGGAGAAATATAGGAAAAGGGTTGGTGTATTAAAGGGAAAAAAAGATAAATAACAGAAACTCAATTTAGCAAAAAAGAAAGGAAGGCAAGAGCTGTGGGATGGGCTGAGAGGTAGAGACAGACAAGGATGCAGCAACACAGGAAAACAAGTGCATTCTGTGGTCAGGTGCGGGAAAAGTCAATTGCCATTTTCTACACTCTACTTTTCTCGTGTGATAAGGGTTTTGTCAGTAACCATAATTGTTCCTGTTATGTTTTACCACTTATTGTTACTTGAATTTGAAGCAAAAGTTAGTGTTCACAGGCGCTCATCTTGACCACTTGGAGTACCTTGCTCAGAATGGATTAACCACAGAAAGCAACATGATGAAATGATTTTCTAAATGAAGGCAGTAAAAACTGATATGTGTCTAAATCAAGTTCTTCTACCCTGACTTTACTGTTATCATTGAATGAATAAAAATGTTTATATCATTTTCAGATCTGAAAGTGGAAAAATTTTAAGAAAATTCAGAATACAAATTTTCATACTTGTATTTTTGTAGTATTGTATAATGCTCCCCAAAAGAATTAAAAACAAAGCCAAAGGCACTTCACAAACCTTGCTTGCTGCTGACAGAGATCACTGAATCAGAACCATCATAGAAAACACTGCCAATAACGGAGAGTTCAAAGTCAGCCCAGTAGATGCGTTCACTGAAATGATCCACTGCCAGACCTGCAAAACAATATGCCTCAACACACCAGGAAAATCATCTGCAGTTGTTCCAAATTAAATTCTGTTTCTTCCTGTATGTTTATGATTCATGCTTATCTTCCAGTATCACAGAAATTACCCAGTTTATACCATTAAATTTACATGTTAGGAAAATTTCATCAAGTCACACAATTCTTTTCTCCAACTAATGTATTGAGGTTACATAGTATTTATTTAATAAACTATGCCACATGAAGAAATCTGTACCAAATAAATTTCCTTCCTGTACTTATTGACTTATTTTGGATTGAAAACTTGAGATTTACTTATTTACTTGAAAGGCAGATATATAGAGGGAGAGACAAAGAGACAGGGAGAGAGAGATTCCCTTATTCCCCTTGCCAATACCCTACAATAGCAAAGGCTGGACCAACTGAAGATAGGAGCCAGAAACATCAATATGGATGTCAATCCTAGTGTCGAGAACTTAGTGTTCTGATGGCCATTTGTTGCAAGAAGCTGGTTTGGAACGGCAGAGTTAGCTGAGATTTGAACTGACACTCCTATATGGGATGAGGGCATTCCAGGTAAATTTTCTTTACATACTGG
This sequence comes from Ochotona princeps, assembly GCF_030435755.1. Taxonomy (NCBI): domain Eukaryota; kingdom Metazoa; phylum Chordata; class Mammalia; order Lagomorpha; family Ochotonidae; genus Ochotona; species Ochotona princeps. The sequence continues at coordinate 24,704,683 of NC_080836.1, forward strand.
GTTCCCGAGCAAAGCTATTTCCTGTTATACTTGTAGTGATATTTCAAATTTTATAGTATACACTGCATGAGTTCATTGGTTGAAACATCTATCTACCATCATTTAAATTACTTGGGGTCATTGGGTATATTTTAAATTACATTACAAAGATATAGCTTTCAGAATATAAAAAGTTCATTGATCTAATTATGAGGTAGTTTATCTGTGTGAACATGGTATATAGTGCCTTGAAGCACCTTTGTGTGTGCATGCTGAAGATGAATGTTTACAGTGGGGAAAAATAGTAAAGCCCTTAATTAAGCTTCTAATGATGCTTCAATTTTTCCAGTAATTATTTATTGGAAGTTCACTTGTCTTCATTTGCAATAGGCAACTATAAGTAAATAACAATGGCCTTAATGGTTGGGTAAAAACATTATTTTCCTATGTATTTAATATTCTATTTGCATTTTGTTAACTTGACAAGAGCCTCACTTTTATTTTCTTGCTAAAATACCATCAATACATAGAAATTACATTTCCATTAACATAGAATAAGATCTTTGACAGATAAATCTATATACTAAGTCTTCATAGCAATGTAAGTTTAACTCTTGTGACAGAGTGTCTTTGGGTATGACATATTGCATACTTATAACACAAAATGATTAAAATGAATCTGGGAGCTATATGGTAATAATTTTCAAAACTAGAATGCTTATTAAACTGAAGGACATTTCAAAGACAACATGACAGAATGGAAAATATTGTTGTTTTTATGATATACATGCATTCTGTGAATACTGAGCAAGACCTTGCTATCCAAAGAACTAAAAAAGCTATGATGAAAATAAAATTGTGTATATAGATTTTAGCCAAATGTAATTAAACTAAGCACAAATATTACCCCCTGGATAAAATGAAAAGACAAACCATGACCAACCAGCCGCTGAGAAATGGCTTAGCAATTAAAGCAAGTGGGCCATGTTTTAATGGTTCTGCTCAATGATTAATTTGCTATTTGTAGTAATGTTAAGAGTTATGGTTTGGCTTCTTCATGGATAATTATAAGTAACATGAACCATAAAATGATCCAATTTTCTGCTTCTACCAATATAGTTCAAAAAGAGTCATCCAGAAAGAGTTGAAAGTTTTTTTTTCCTTTTTGTGTGAATATAGTTCAATAAGAAAATAGATAAAGCAAATGCCTATCCCCAATAAAATTGGTTTTATAAAGGCAGTAAATTTGCTAATCATGTAAAATAATAATAAATGATGGTATAATCCACTTTAATGAATAGTACTGTTTTTCAGACTTAGCAGTTCTAAAAGATCCTCAGAAGTGTCATATATTGTATTATTTTGGTCTAGGCTTGTCTAACACAAACTCATCCTTACCAGTTGTGGTCACACACTGTACTATTGAGTACAATTACATCTAGATAAAAATTATATAACAAATTCTTTAGGAGTGGGATTCATATTCCAAAATACACTAAAATCCATGACTTTGATTTTTTCCTTAAGCTCTTTAATAAAAGAGATAGTCTCTTAAATTAAAAATTTAATAAAGGAATCAAGTAACTTCCTGTTACATTGATGAGAATCATGTTGATATAAAAGAACAAGTTTGTATCTGTCTTTAAAAATATCACATCTCCTTTTGATCTTTAATAAAGAACCAATAATAAAGTAAAAAAAAATCAGTTCTGAGAAAACTCTTATCTGAACTAGGAATGACAGAGTAAGAACTAACTTAGTAAAAATACAGAAAATTTGAAGTAAATCACAAAGTTACTTGCATCAAACATATAATTTGACAGGTTCATACAAGATAATGCAAAATTACTAAATATAAGTGATAAATGATAACTGCACTAAACATACTAATTTTCTTAATCCTTTATCTCACATAATTATGACTATTATTATATCCTTGAGGTTATTTGTTCTCACATTTACTGTATGCTTAAACACCCCAAAATCTTTTTACTAGTTCCCCTATTTTTATTATAGTATGTAAAAATAAGAAAATGAGAATCAAGATCTTGAGAGGATTTGCCAGAGTATTTTAGAGAAAATATTTGCGGAGTTCAACAAATTTAAATGACTGACTTTCCAGAAACAGAAAGATTGTATGCATCAGGTTTTCAGGGAAAATCATAATGAATAAGTAATAAACAGCAAGTGTGCACTACCATATTCTTGCATTAATAGGGAATAATTGGACCTAAAATAAATGAAGACATCTGGCACTAAACAAAATTTGTTTTTAAAATGCATTAACATTATGCATGGGATAGGTCATCTATTGGTCTTGGATTTCAAAATACATAACATTTTTTCTTGTTACGTATGTACATAGGTATTTAAAATAGTGCCACAAAAATAATACCTTAAGGAACAGTTAGAGTCAAAAATTTTATTCATTCTTTATAACTGGATTGTCTTTTTTTGTTAAACCAATAAAAATCAATGTGCTTGTCTCAAGAAGCCACTATGACATGTCCAGAGGCAATCATTCTTTATTCTCTCTGAAATAACAATTTCTGGAAGATATGTGGTGCACTGACAGGCTTCCAGATAAGGATGGAAAATGTATTTAGTCAATGTCATGGAATAATATATATCCTTCCATGTAAGAAAAAACAGAAAGCTTCCTTTATCTGATCAAACATTCATTAACTCAACACATATTCCTGAGGTACCTTGTTTCAACCATACACTGCCAAAGTAACCTTCACAAAACCAACCAGTTCCTATTGCTGCTCACATGGTGCACACCACTGATTTACCACATGACAGAAATGGCTTGAAACTAGACCATGGTGCCTGCGTTTAATAAGTGCTTAGTAGAAATAATATTGTGTTTGTTAAAGAAATCTTATAAACCATCTCATGGTTCAGAGTAAGGTGTAAGAATTCATCACCTCATTCAACACATTTTTTTAAATGGTAAACAGCCAAAGTTATTAACAGGAGCAGACTTTTAAGGACTAAGAGTCCTGTAGGCACAAGGGAGGAGGTTTTGGGGCATTTAAATTTCAACAGTAAGAGGGAGTCTCCTTCCCTTGGTCTGCTAGATCCTGGTTCCCTTCCTAGGAAGGAAGCACCTTTCTTTGTTTTGTATATATAATCAATTGTTCTCATTCAAATATATCAATCTACTGTCTTCATGCAAATGGATCCAATCAATTATTCTCATGTAAATATTATCCAATCAGTTGTCCTACAAATCCCCCTTTTTCTGTTTTGTTAATTAGACCTAAATAATATGGAGACCATGCTCATGGAAGGTAGGAAATGGAAAGAAGCATTTTAAAAAATATATTATTTAACACATGCTTTTAAAATTATTTATTTTATTTATTTGAAAGGCAGAGTTACAGACAAGCAGAGAGAGGAAAAGATAGATTGTCCATTCGTTAGTTCATTCCCCAAATGGGACTCATATACTCAAAGCATTGACCCCGAGTTGATTCAGAATTGGAGTAGCCAGAACTTGAACTGGTGCCCTTGCAGGCTATGGCTTAACCTGATATACCACAATACTGACCACAGAAGCATCTTTTTTTTTAAAGCATACTTTTTTATCAAACAATGTTCATTAAACAATTGTACACTGACTCATTAAAACCCGTAGATTAAGTGCCATATATGGAACAAATGAGCACTAAAAAACTCAGAGGTTGTCATGATTTTAGCAAATGTGCAGTGACAGTAGCTCCTCTGAATTACTTGATCAGACAGTAGAATTCCAACGCTAGAATTCACTGATTGTTATCTGATGGGATAGGAATGAATTCAAAGCTATTCCTGTTTCATCCATCTAAGCATATATCATCAATAGAGTGTATACCAAATAAACTTCAACTCAGGGGATGTGTCATTTGTGGATTGATTAAGGCACTATCTTATTCAAACTTAAAATGTAAGAAACAGGATTTTATATTTTCAGGAAATGAGGTTTGTTATGGTCCCTGGTTTTAAATGCATGGTTTTAGGACGACACCTTGACAACAGAGTGCATATTTATATACACTAAAATTAAACTAAAATTGGCATAAAGAAGCTAAGGCTTGGGAACTCAACTAAATCTTTCACATGGGTATCAGGGACACAACTTCCTGAGCTTATGCTCCTATGCCTCTCAGGGTTTGCATTCACTTGAGGATGGAATTGGAGAAGAGCTGGAATCAGTCCCAGACACTGGACAACATGCTAAGGACAACCCAAGAGGTATCTTAACTGCTGTCCAAATTACTGTCTGCCTAAATGACATGTTAAAATGTAGATAAATATAATTGTTACTGTTAGGGAGTTATGGCAGACATTATCTGAAATATTTATGTAAGACTTTAATGGTATATGGCACACTATTCTTATAATTATTATTGGCCCCAAGAGATTCAGTAATTACACTAACGAGTCTAATTGAATTATGATTAAATTAATTTAAATGAATTATTGCAAATTCCCTCTAAGGTCAACATTTTCATTTGCATTTCACTAATAAGTAAGCTGATGCTTAACCATTTATAAAATTTACTCAGTTTTAACTCAAGCCAAATTGAAAGGCTTATGATCTTTCTACTGGCAAATATTTTTTCTATTTAAGGCATTATTCTATACCTAACAGTGTATACCCTCTTCATTTTGAATCTCTTCTTTTAGGTATTACAATACTGACTTTACTGTGATTTTCTCATGCTGCAGATTCTTTGGAGTATTCACTTAAAAAAAATGATTATTTATTTAAAAGACAGAGTTAAAGAGAAATAGTAAGATGGATAGGGAAAGGGAGGGGAGAAGAGGAGAAAAATAGAGTGGGAGGGAGGGGACAGGAAGACAGAGAAAAAGAGAGAAATCTACCTGCTCCCTGAAAGGTCACATGGCTGTGACTGAGCCAATATGCAGCCAGGAGCTTGGGATGCTGTCTGGGTTGTGTACATGAGTAGCAAGGGCCCAAGGGCCTGGGCTATCTGTTGCTGCTTCCTAGGCATATTAACGATTGCAACTGGAGCAGCTAGGACTTGAACTGGCACTCCCATGGGACCCTAGACTCCTAAATAAAAGCATCTCAGAAAATATGTACTCTCTGTTGCTAATTCTCTAAGGCAAATTTCAAGTTCCACTTTGAGTTCGAGAACTAAAATTTTGAACTAAGACTGGCAGAACTTCATCTAACTGATTCAGCTTGCTCACAGCATCGGGCTTCGCATAAGTTAACATTAAATAACTGTGCTTGAGTGCCACCTTCTCCACTTGGTTTCTCTGATATCGTGAAAATATGACATTGTAAGCTTCCCTTCCCAATTACAATTCTAAATTTTCTTTTAATCTTTTGTTTCTATCATGAAACATTTAATAACTTACTTTAAAACAGACTTCCTTTTAAAAAATATTTATATATTTTTATGGGAAAGGCAGATATACTGTGAGGAGGAGAGACAGAGAAGATCTTCTATCCAATGACTCATTTCCCAAGTGGCTGCCATGGCTGGCACTGCACTGATCTGAAGCCAGGAGACTCTTCCAGGTCTCCCATGAGGGTCAGAGTCCCAAGGCTTTGGGCCGTCGTTGACTGCTTTCCCAGGCCACAAGCAGGGAGCAGGAGGAGAAGCACGTCTGCCCATATGGGATCCAGAAGCCACTAGAGAACTGTACCAGTCCCAAAACAGACTTCTTAAATATAGTTTTCTGCTCCTTCCCTATCCTTTTATCGTTCCTGAAAATGTACATATCAGTACAACACGAAAAAGTGAGCAATCTCAATGCCAGGTATCATACTCACAACATGCTAAACGCGCAATAAATATTGGTTGAATGAAATAATGAATTTTTTTAAGAGTTGATTCCTGTATGTGGAAAAGTTCTAGGAACAGAGTTGATGGCGATGAACCACTTATGGAACCATCATTTTTGTGTAAATGGCTCCAGTACTGCCTCTGATGTAATCAGTCCGTATGGGTGCCAGTTCTTGGATGCATCTGCTAATCCAGCTTCCTAGTCACTGCTTGGGAGCAGAAGATGGCACAAGGGCTTGGAATCCTGTACCCAAGAAGGAGACCTGGAAAAAGCTCCTGCTCCTATCCTTTGTTTTGTCCAGCCCTGATTGCCATGACACTGTGGGGAATGAATTAGAAGTTGGAAGAGCTTTTTCCTCTCTGTCTAGTCCTCTCTTTGTGTAACTTTGAATTTCAAATGAAAAATAAGTCTTATCAAAAGATACATATATACACAGCCTCTATGGGCTTGGTAGCTTCATACTAATCAACTTCTTGACCTGTGCACAGGGATGACCAAGTCATTTGTATTAACTACTTAAGACAAATGAGTCAAAAGTGATTGAACAAGTCTCTAAGACTCAGGAGATGATCCCTGCCCACCTTTGCTAGCCTCATCTCTTGTCACTCTCCAGTTTGTTTCTATGTTCTTGGACTTGTTTACAATTCCATGTCTTATATCTATACGTTTTGCTTCATTCTTCACTTTGAGTCACAGAATCACTTCCCATCCTACTCTTCCACATGACTCAGCAGATTAATCTGAACAGTGAATTTTTGAGACTTTATTTCTCTTAAAATATTGATACACCAATGCCATGTGCACACAAATATATATATAAATATGCACATATATATTTCTGTACACATCCAACTTATATTTTGTTTCTGTTTTTAGCTGTTGTTCCTTACATAACTGTTCCTCTTTCATCTCAGTTATTATTTCAGTCATGATACCCCCCTACACTTAACTAGACCACTAATGACAACTGACTTATGCCTTTGTCTCTTCTACTTAGCTCACTGTCCCAGGGCTGCTAAGTCAGTATGCCGTTATTCATATCTCTCCATGAATCACAATGCATATAAGCTAGTAACGGTTCAATACTACATTTAAAAAGTCATGATGAAACACCTTGACATTTAAGATCATCTATTTCCATCTTACGTTACTTTGCCCTACCTGTCCTTTCTGCGTATACCCTGAACTGAAACACTAGCAGAATTCTCCATTTGCTCTATTTTGAGGCCCTTGGCTCAGAATACTACCTCATATTAGCAGATACATCATCATTTTAAGTCAGTTATTATGTTTTGGCTTGATAATGTAAAACTTAAGTTTGAAGTTAAGTTCATCCCAGAATATTCAGAAAAGTTATTCTCGTGGGACTCACAACTAGATGTATCTAACTTGAAATTATACCTTTACAAAAAATGCCCTCATGATGGATTGATTATCTGATCACCTTTTAAATGACTACTTAGCCTCTAAGCACTTCCTTAAGTGACACTTTTCACATAGCTTTTCTGCATTAGAGATAACCTTTGTCATCTCTGAACTCTGAAGGTATCATAAAGCATTAAACCTTCCTCACATTTGACAAAGTCTACACTTTTTTGCAAGCCTCAGATTTTTCTTTCTTGAATGTAAACTTCCTGATAAAAGGGACTGTGTCTAAGGTCATTTCTAAGCTCCTCATAGCATAAAGCAGCATGATTTTCACCTTGAAGATGATCCTAACATACATCTTCAGCTTGGGCCATTGTAGAGAATGCTGTGGTGTGTGGCTGGATCTCTTTTGCAAGATGAAAAGCTGCTCGTTTCAGAATTGCTGTTTTCACAGTAGAGGGTTGGCCCTTGCTCTCCTACTCAGAGATTTGCACTCGACTGATTGGAATACTGCTGCTTTGAAGTTACAGTTGGAAGTCCATCTGACGGGCTCAAATAAAAGGTTACCTTCTTCCCTCCCACATGGGTTTTGTGCCGAGTTGTACATCCTCAAGAGCTCAAGTCTTGACTAGTTTGGACCTGAAGCAAGACTTTACTGGGACTTCCCCCGTTCCACCTTTTACGGGATTCACCAGGAGAACTTTCATATCTATCTTTTACACAGAATCTCAATATCAGGCTCCTTTTAAAGCATGATCCTGTAGGCAGTTCCACAAACTTGTGCCAGAGTCACTCTTTAAAAATAAAAACGTGTTACATGCACCATGGGTTTGTAAAATGTTAAGGTATTACTAATTTTGTGACTATTCAGTAGTAGCCATTAAATAAATGAAGGCATACAAGGAACGGTGAGAATTATTTGAGCAAGTCATGTCACTTATTCTCCCCTGCAAAACTCTTCAAGGGCACCCCGTGACCTACAATGGAATCCAGTTCTTACAAGTGGTTCCAAGCATTTCAGGGTGCCACCCTCATGTCTGCCTTCTTGCTGAATGGTTTATGTAGTTCTACGTAGTTGTTTTTGACACATGCTAAACTGGATCCTAACATATGCATTACTAGTATCTCTTCTTGGAAATTTTTCCCCTCAAATTCACACAGACTACCTTATTTTTATTCATTGGTTCTTCAATATTACGTTTCAAGAGTTGACATCTCTCATAGTCTTACCACCAACATTATCGCCCTAAATTGTACTTCCTGCACTATACTTTTTTTCTACATGGTACTTTGACATTGTATATAAATATACATTTTGTCCTCTTCACACAGATAAGCTTCTTGAAGAAGGGACTTACTTCATAAGGGCACCAAAATGTTTTTTTTGCATTTGGAATATTTTCCAGCACATTGCTGGCATGCAATCCATACTTACCAAATTACTGAATGGGGGGGAATACACATACATAACTATAATAAATTCTAAACACTACTTTTTCCCAAAATGAGTAACAACAATCTTACTAAATGCAAGGCATAGATGCAGTAAAAATACGAATATATGTATGTCTATTTATACATACATTCTACACTATGAATAAAAACCTAAGTATTACATGGTATGTTTTATGGATAATGCATCCCATATTTTTGGTAAGAGTCAGTGGGTGGGATGGGTGGCACAGAGTGCTTTAGGCTCCTGAAACCTGAACTATTTCTTTGAAGTGCTAAAGTTAGGACTTATTCAGCTAGCTTGAGAAAAGTAATGAGGGAATTTTTGAAAGGGGAGCTTGGAGGAAATAACATAGGAGAGAGACAATGAGCTCAAACAGGCTTGAGCCCATGAAAGGTCCTGAGAGTAAAGAATAAAAATTTGGGTGGCACACTTGAGAGGGAAACAGGAGCCAGACTGTGATGAGCTCTCTGCTAAGGGCTTATAAAACCTGTTTTCCACAAAATTTATTTTTAATTGATCACTTTTTTGTGTTATTATCCTTTAGGAATATTATCATTCACTGCAGCAACATTAACTTATATGTGTAAAATATCCTAAAATAGCCATATGCTATAATTTCATATACTTGAAATCCTACTAATAATCTTGTAATTGGGGTAATTTTCCATTTTACCCCCTATAATAGTGTGTTATGGCAGTGCGATAATGACCTGATTTTCAACTTGGGAAAATAGAACACGAAATGATAGTGACTTCTTTAAAATCATGTTTTTTTTCCACTGGTAAAAATGATTATATTGCCCACGAATCTAAAAATGAATTGCTAATGCTAATGGGATTAGGCACTGGTTTACATTTTAGAGTGTGCTAGAAAGAAAGCATACCTGTGGGTCTCTGTAAGTTCTTTTGCACTAAAATTCTTCTTAGTGTACCATCCATGGCTGCTTCCTCTATATGGGAGTGGTCTCCAATGACTGTCCAGTACATCATCCTGAAGAGAAACCATGGAGAGTAACATGGATATGGTGCTGATACTAACAGACTCTGTTCTGTTAGAAATATCTCTCTAGGTTGCATTTATGTAATGTTCCCGAGAAGTCAAAAGAAGGTTCAGGACTCTACTCAAAACCTACACCATGGGAACTTACAATAGATGGTTCTGAACATCAACTCTTTCTAATTGCACTTATCCCATCTACACTCACATTAGAAGATTGCTATTTATTAGAATAGACCACAGCTTATCATTTGATATCCAAAGTTCAATTTTGAACTTTCATTAAAATCTTAAGAGAAAACAACTTCTATCACTTCAGGATCTTTTTCTGAGAATATTCAGATACTGAATCCATGTGTTTTGATGTTTTCACTACTGAAGTCATTAGTTTCTCAACCAGAAAGTATTTTGTGCTTTAAAAGGCAACACACTGTATCATTTCAAAAGCCAAAGAAAGTTTCCTTTTTTTGTTGTTTTTTTTTTTACTGAGAATGTAGTCATCCACTTTCTACTTTCTGAGTGATAAAGAGGATAATTTAATTTCCTTATTTCCTTTTTGGATATTTTTCAGGTGTCACATCTTCATATAAAAGAATAAAAATGCTTGTATCAAACTGTTTAGCACATTATTTTATTGATTATGATCTCAATTATCCAGAAACATTAACAATCTACATATAATATTTTGGCAATTAAAGTTAAAGCTAACAATAACAGTCATACGTTTATCATCTAATTTTTCTGTGATACAACATGTAAGAATGTTCACATATAGATACTCATGCTCACTAAACAAATAATGTAATAACAAGTTAGGGGAAAATATAATTTGTGTCACCATTTAATATATATCCTTTGCATGAAGCATAAAGACATTTTTCAATGTCTTGTGAATCTGTTATATGCTGAGCACTCATCACAGAAATACAAGTCATACTATAATCACTAAAATTAGAGCTCATATCAAGAAATATAAAAATTATGTCATTAACCTACCCTCTCTTAGGATTGACAGCAATGGCATATGGTTCTCCAGCCATGTTGGTCAATAGTCGTGTGCAGTTGGGGCCATTCACCTGCCCGACATTGATAGAATACCTCAGACTTGTCCAGTGAGTGGTGTAATAACTGAACCAGTGCATTCTAGAATGGTCAGTCCAATATATATTTCCAGCAACCCAGTCAACTGCAATATCTCTGGGCCTTTTAAATTCAGGACACTGAAAGAAAAAAACACATCACAGCAGTTTCAAGAATGAGTTTTGTAATTTATAGAGTAAACAGTTGTAGAATCACACATTGAGTCATTAAGAGTTATATAATTTCCAAACACTAATTTCAATCAATAGTCGTATAAATTATTAATTTAGTTTCTTGATAACTACTTAAACGTATTTTGAGAATCATCAGCTTCTCTGAAGACCTTAGTCATTATTCTACTGAGAGTGACAGTTCTAGAAATACCACTGAGTAATTCATGCAAATCTATATAAACAGAATCATACTGGACTGCCCCTGATTTTATTGCCATCCCAGTTAAACTACACTATTACGTTATGTGTCAGCTATTTTCATTTATTCATATCAAAAGGAGACTGGAGACTGGGCAAGAGAAAGAGAAGGGAAAAGAGAGAGCTCCTATGTAGTGCTTCACGCCCAAAATGCTTGTAATGTCCAAAACCAATTTGAGGTTAAAGCTAGGAGACTAGAAGCCAGTCCAGGTAGTCTTGCTTGGCAGAAACCAACTGTCATCACAGTTCATCCTGCAGAGCTTGAACGAGCAGGAAGCTCAAGGAAGTTTTGCAGCTGGACTTGAACCAAGCAATCTATCATGAGATATGAACATGCTAAGCAGTTTTGCCAAACATCCATTTTGTTATTAAAATTTTTATAGCTGGACAGTATTAGAATTCGCTCACAGATCATGTGTACTTGGTTTGTTTATATTTGTTATCATTGCAAGCAGAATTATAAATGTTTCTGTGCATGTTTTTTGTTTCACAGCACCACTAAGTTCTGTTGAGTCATCAGGAGTCAAATCACTGAGTCATAAAGTATATATGTTGAGTTAAAAAGTATAATATATGTATGTAATTTTCTAAACATACATCCTTAGAATGAAGAACAATGGGTAGAAAATGTTTCAAAGAAATTTTGTTAACATACCTAAAAGTTGTGAAAAACTAAAATTATATTTGAAATACCAGTAAAATTTTTTACGCATTACACATTTTCATGGTCTTTATAAATTCACTTCATATGCATGGGTTTCACATTTTTATATTGCTTTTAGCAATGTTAGGAAGCTCTGAATAAACTGCATCCTATCACATACAATTTGATTCTAATATTGAAAGAAAAAATGCAGTATAGATATCGTATCTAACATTTTTATGAGGAAAACTCCAGTCTGTCATTGATATTACATCTGATTCATTGAGTATTTTGCTTAACACACTGTTTTACTGAATTACCATGAGGCAAAATCAGGAGAGTTGACTAGGAATAAACAGCAAAGAAAATAATGCATGATCTGTAGTCTTCAATAAACTCGATCACCTCAAGCAGGACCCAGTAGAGTAATTAATTTGACATGATGAGATTTATTGTGCATAACGAAAATTGAGATGGAATTCCCAGGAGTAGGATATCAAGAACAGAAATAATCATCTGAAGGTGATTACAACTAGATAGGTAGTCAATAGGAGAAAGCTTCATTAGGATCTGACAAGCAGTGGAAATATGAGTTTTAAACATGTGACAGCTTCTTTGGTGATTTATTGGTCAACAGAACTCATTAATTTGTTTGAACACAGAAGCAAATGCACACAAGTGCACGAAATGCTAAGAATCAGGAATTGCAGGTTGTTTTCTGTTGTGTGATTACAAGGATTTCACAGACAGGACATCCAGCTTCCATAAGCAGAAAACAAGCAAACAATCCCTAGTATGCTTTATTGGTGTTTTGAAACTTGTGTTTCAAAACCAAAAATAAGAAATTGTATTACATCCTATTTTTCAACTCTAACAATATATATATATTCATATAGTTGGTAGAAATCTCACCTAACAAGTGAATGTAAAGCATTGTTATTTTACAGCCTGCTCCAGAAGTGTCACACAAATAACATTCACAGAGGCTTAGAGTACAAAGGTTTATCTTAGCCAAATCAAACAAAAAAACAAGTTTTAATTGCTGCAGTATCACTTAAATTGACTGTACCTCTTTTTTTTTTTACTTCATTGAGAAGTAAATATTTCGCCAAATGTCAAGTGCATGTCAATGCGTGTCATAAATTTATAAACATGAAAGATAATGGGCCAAATCACTACTATAAGCTGTTTAGAGACTGTTTAAACATGTTCATGATTTGCAGTGGTAAACAACCTTTACAGTGCAAACATTATGATTGTTGTTGTCTAGCCTGTCAGAAAAAAATACATTTTCCCTTTACTAGATGCAAATTATATACACCTGACTTTCTATCCTAACGATATCTGACAAAATAGGACATATTCATGCAAAGACACTTTTTTAGTTTAGTATTTTCATTTTTATTTCATGCACGATTTGAAAATGAGCTTAATATCTTTCCATTCTAAAAATTTTAACTTGGTCTACTAACAAGAACCTTTTTTTTATTTCAGAGAGACTGTGAAGTTCTATTAGGAGGCATTTTTAAGATGAATAAATCAGTGAAGATTCTAGTATTGACACACTTTGGAAGGACAATGCAAATTTATGTTTCCTTTCTAGTGTCAAAGTACAAATTAGAAAAAAGCCAAATGGTATTTTCATGTTAAATGCAAACTGATGGCTTGCAAAAATATTTAATTCTATGTATTTATTCTCTTCTTTCTTGCTCAAAGAATTTCTTCTGTGATTCTAGTAACAACTGAAGTCATCTGAATATGAAGTAAAGGATAGTCACACCCAATAATTCAGCCTAAATCACAGTATCATCAGTAACCAGGTCACTCTTAGAGAATGATGGTAGTAGGGTGACAATGTTCTTGTCAATGACACAACACTCTGAATGCTTGTGGATCTTTAGTACTGAAGGAAAAAGAACAGAATAGCAAAAGAATGAAGAAAGGAAAGGAAGCACAGGAAAAGGAAGGAATGAACCCCCCAAGGAAAAGGTAGTGACACGGTTTTCACTGAAGCAGTTGTTAAGAGGTTGTGGCCACACTACGGAAGCAGCACACATACTGAGTCCTGTGAATTGGAAATGACCCTTCGTAGTACTCATAACAACCAGAATGCTACGTAAGACTGGGGTTCTTACATTGAATGGATGTCGGCAGGAGAATATAAGCCATAGATCATTTTTTAATTCAAACAGCATGAAAAATTATGGGCACTTACTGAATCAACTGGGTAAATACAACATTTGGAAAACACAGGCAGCATCCAAAGAGGCTCAAACACTATACTTGAAGACTGATACAGGAGTAGAAAACAGCAACAGTAAACCATGTGCTTTCAAGCAGCTGAAAACAACACAAACACTCCAGATTGCTACAAGAAAAATATAAAACTTTGCTCCTTTGGGTAGCTCCTCAGAGAGACCATATGATCTAGAGGCACTAAATACATGTGGTATGTTGGAAACATTTGGTTACCCTGACAACAAAGGCATTGCTCATACTGTTGCAAAAAGTAGGAGACCCGTTTTAAGCTGTTTCACCAGACAGATGATTTCTTTAGCAACAAGCTGAATAGAGAGCTGAAGTTTAAGGGCCCGAAACATTTTTCCTTGCAGACATTTTAGAATCAAATGAATAAAACACTAAAATCTTAAAGAACAAAAAAAGTGATGACTTGATTTTGACAAAAATTGAGATTAAGGTTTAAGTCGTTGGTGCTTCTATCTGTCTATTGTAAGGTATACCTTAACAATTCCAACATCAGTAATCACTGGGAGATAATTTATTTTGGAATAGAAAAGAGGAAAGATTATGGAGCGAGCATTCAAATGATTTGAGCTATGTAAAAATATCTTCTTTTAAGCAAAATCGTATAGTCAGCAAAATACTTTAAGATTTAGCTATCATACAATAGATCAAATTGGAGTCACATGTATGAGGATTTTTTTTTTTCATTTTCATGTGCAACAAGGAGTTGAAATTTGGGCTTATTTAATTATCTCCTAATATAATTCCATGGAAATGCAGTTGTAATGCACTCTCAAGTAATTGTGTATGTGCTACCCACACATGAGACACCACAGTGCCACACAAAATGGAAAGGTTATTTTCTTGTGGCCCACAAAATCATGTCAGTTTAAATATCTACAAATGGTGAAATGAAGATAAAATTAACAACTACACAAACTTTAAGTGTCATTAAACTCCATTGGTTGAATGATTTTAGAAAATGATCCAAATATTTACAATTTAATCAAGGCATCCACAGCAATTGAGAAATTCAAAAAGAACCAGGAAACTATTTCATTTAGAGCTAGAATGTTTAACAAATGAATTTTTAATAAAGCTATTTCAAGAGGGCTGGCACAGTTGCTCAACAGGCTGGTCCTCCACCTTTCAATACTGATATTCCACATGAGTGCTGGTTCTAGACCTGGCTGCTCCACTTCCTGTCCAGCTCCATGCTTTTGGCTGGCGAAAACAGTGGAGAATGGCTTGAAACTCTGGGCCCCTGACTGGGAATCAGCTCAGCTCCTGCCATTGTAGCCATTTGGGGAATTAATTGAATAGAAGATCTCTTGTACTATTTGTAAATCAACATTTCCAATAAAAACTAATTAATTTTAAAATTTCCATAATGAAACTCTTGATTTCTGTTTATGATTTGTCCTGAAAATATGTCATTTTATTCTGAGCAAAATGACACTGTATCCCTAGAATCATTAGGTGACTATTTATATGAGATTTTGTTGCATTGGTAGCAAATATATACACGGTATATTGCATAAATAAGGTTCTTATATCCTAGCGTCTCTCATTTATTATTTTTTCAGAATGCTAATATATATGTGTGTATATGTGCATAAATATAGGAAATATTGGTTTTGAATAATTTTTTTTAAAGATTTATCTATTTTATTACAAAGTCAGATATACAGAGAGGAGGAGAGACAGAGAGGAAGATCTTCTGTCCAATGATTCACTCCCCAAGTGAGCCGTAACGGGCCGATGTGCGCCAATCAGGAGCCGGGAACCAGGAACCTCTTCCAGGTCTCCCACGCGGGTGCAGGGTCCCAAAGCTTTGGGCCGTCCTCGACTGCTTTCCCAGGCCACAAGCAGGGAGCTGAATGGGAAGTGGAACTGCTGAGATTAGAACCGGCGCTCATATGGGATCCCGGGGCTTTCAAGGCGAGGACTTTAGCCGCTAGCCCATGCCGCCGGGCCCAGTTTTGTATAATATTTTACTTCCAGATTTATGATACTATCCCACTATTATCACTTCACAAACTGACAAGTTAAAACAACATGGAGTAACAAAGGGCAAAGTTGACATTATCAGATGACACTCCACCTTTCTAGGAAAATGTTCGCTTAAGTCCTCAGTGTTACTTTCAGTATGCTCTTTGGGAGATTTGAAAATACACTTTGTGGCATTGATCTCCAACACATAAAAAACACCAAAACTATTCTCAGTGATAAAAGTGATAAATTGGTATCAGTTTTATTACTAAAGGCATTTTTGTTTATTGGGATGGATAAAGGAGGCAGAGGAAATAGCATTTGGAGAACTTATGAAATAAAGAGAAACTTGCACTCTTGGAAATAAAATATGTTGTGTGTGTATGGAACAAACATTTGATTTTTTTAAAAGATTTACTTATGTTTATTGGAAAGTCAGATTTACAGAGAGAAGGAGAGAGAGGGAGAGAAGGAACATCTGTCTATACTGGTTCACTCCCCAAGTGGCTGCAATGGCCAGAGCTGAGCCCATCCAAAGCCAGGAGCCAGGAGTTTCTTCTGGACCCCATGTACGGGTGCAGTCCCAAGGCTTTGGTCCATCGGGTATTGCTTTCTTGGCCATGGGCAGGGAGTTGGTAGGGAAGTAGAATAGCTGGGATATGAATTGGTGCATGCAAGGCAAGGATTTAGCCACTAGGCTATCGTGCTGTGCCCCAAACACTTAATTTTATGTGTCTATGCATATGACCACAGGTGCAAAGGCACAGGTTTCCATGCAGTGAATGAGGCCGAAAATTGTGGAGAGGTTTGAAAGCCACTGATTTTTAGTAGAAATCTATAACTTATATACATAGGCATACAATATCCAGATTAAATTTTTAAATAATTTTAAATATTGTTTTCTCTGTATTTTAAAGAATCTATTCAGACTAACAACAAAAATGGATATAGGGGCCTTTCTAATCAATCTCTGGGAGAATATTGTGCAATTTTTACCCAGGTTATTTTATGTGTGAAATGAGAATTGGATGGTATATATTTAGAGGCAAAAATATTTAAGTTCATGATGAAATTAAGATTGAGAATAATAAGAGTAAGTGTGAAAGCTAATTCTCAGGATCTGGTTTGCCAAAAAATTGTGGACACAGGACCATCCACTGAGATGAAGACAATTCTATTTAACTAATGCATTTAAACATTGAATACTTATTATAATTATATACACTAAACGTTTTATATGCATTTATACTTTAGTTCTCCCAACAGTCCTATAAAATAGAACAAGCTATATAAGAAAATGTTCTCTAGCCAAGTACTAAAGACAAGGTCTCAGAAAAAAAAAGTATTACATTCCATTATTAAAGCCAATTTCTGTACAATACTAGAGGAACTAGTTAGACCAGTGGAAATATGTACAGCAAGAGAATCACACCATAAAATGTTTAATTATAAATTTTCTCATAACTGACTCTTCTGCTACAATAACGAAAGCATTACAAGCAATGATTTTAATGTTTAGATAAACTGTGAATGAAGTTTCAAGTAACAGATTATCTACTTTCATCCTTGTCTTAGTAAATTATTCACCATTATCTTTTGCTTAAATTATAGAATTGTAAAATTCATAACTGATGAGAGAAATAATTCTTATTTTTCATATTGTTTGCAAATATCAAATTGTATTAATTTTCTTCTGATAAACCTTTGTATCACATTTTCCCCATACATCATATTTTTCACACACAGAACAAGTAATTTCAAATCACACTGATTTTGTTAACTTAAAAAGAAGTTGTAAGAGACTATTTTTCATTAAAATAAAATGATATAATCAAATCAACAGGAAATAAAAAGTATTCTTATTTTCTGTCATGAGATTCATAATATTCCTTTTCAGAAAAATATGAGATATTTTTAGGTTGTGGAAAATAAAACAAGTGTAATAAAATATACCTCATATGCATCCATGGTTATAAAATGTACATGCTTACAAAAACTATAAAGGTTAATTAAAAAGGTAGTGAAAAAATAAAATTAAATGTTAAGTTTATCTTGACAAAAAAATCTTTGCAACCCACACATTTGAAGGAGTCTTAGAAAGGTAGTAGAAAATGCATATTATCAGAATTTTATGTATAAATTTGAAGCCTTTTGTATGAAACTAAACTTATATTTTAATCCATGTCCAGGAACTTTTAAAATTTACCCTCAGTTATTTAGTACTATATAGTACATGCTGATTGCATTTTAGTGAATTAAGAGATTAGTAAATATACTTGATTAGTATTTAATATTTTGTTAGAAGTGTGTGTATACATTTAGATTTCAATATTCTGAAAATAATATAGCAATGTAAAATATAATTTCCTTAAATAATTGGCTGAGATTTATTGTATAAAAATTGTTGCATATGGCGTGGATCAATTGGGAAAAAGTAATTGTTTTATGACCTTTGAAAAGTAAGAGGAGCACCATCTGTCCATTCTGCCAAAGTGCTAACCTGAAGTATAATCAGTTATAGTTCACTAGGTTAGAAAGATTCGGAAATGTTCTAGTTTCATGTTGGGAGATATGTTAGTACACCTCCATTAGAAAAGAAGGTTTTACTTGCAGCAGTACAAATTTCCAGTACAGTAGTTACTGCATACATTAAGGGGGAGAAAACACTCAAGTACCAGTATACTCACTGAAAAACACCAACCCAGTTCATGAATATATATGCACAGGCATCATATACATACTTATTAGTAAAACTGTTTTTCCACTTACAATTCATACTTTGCTTTTAACTCTCAGAGTTCTGAAGACAATTTCATTTTTTAAGATTTTGAGGGAGAAGCTTATGCATAGTTTTCTAGTAGGCTTTCTTTGTTGCCTAATAGTATCACAAAGTTATTTTCAAAGTGTAGACTTCATAAAAAAACATATTTTTAATATGGCTGTTAAACAATTATTACTTAGGTAAGCCTAAGAAGGTATGAAATGTTACTGCCCAGAATATAAGAATGAACACAAGGATGATTCATTATAAGGAAATCTATAGCTTCTCACAAATTAATCTATAAATGTAATCTCAAGTTTGAATATTGATATACTTAGAAATATACCAGCATACATATATAGAAATATGATCAAAGTCATATCCTTAAAAAGCTTAGAAATTTAAATATGGGGCCCAGGGCATAGCCTAGTGAGACCAGGAAGAAGCTCCTGGCTTTGCATTGGATCAGCTCAGCTCCAGCCATTGTGGCCACTTGGGGAGTGACCAGCAGACAGAAGATCTTTCTCTCTGTCTCTCCTTCTCTCTGTAAATCTGACTTTGCAATAAAAACAAATAAATATTAAACAAAGAAATTTAAATATGTAAACATATAAGGATTTTAAAAAAAACTGAAGACATATTACTGAAATTTATATGACTAACAAAGTTTTAAAATATGTGAATGATGTTCAGATTCCAGAAAGATCAAAAGGCAGAATAGAAACTCTATTCATGTACATGTTTTTGAGAGTTTAGTACCCCAGAACATTATGGATGACTTCTCAACCACTGAAAAAACAGTATTCTAATATTCAAAGTGGAAGTTGGACACTCACACATATTCATAGCTCAAATACTGAAATCTAAAACAAGAGTTAACAACAACTATCAGAATCAAGAACATACTTGCTAAGCTGTGATATTCAGAAGCGTGGAAAGACATTTTGATAGGATTACATAAACTGAAACCTGTGCATTGTAGAATCAGAAACAGTAAACATACTCGAATAAAATGTGCGTGTGTCTTACAAAAGCTCAATAATGTCAAAGCAGAAGTCGTACAGAATGTTACAAAAATCAAGAGTTTAATGATAATGAGCCTAAGTCATAAAGAGATAGGAGAAATATAATTTTGAATGATCAGTGAAACATGTAAATAGATGTTCAGATCTTATACCTGTTACACAAAATACATCAGAATCAGGAAAAATTCACTGCTTTGCATTACGTAAAAAGACAAAAACTTGAAAGGATATCAATATTACGGTGCTAGTTTTGGCAACAATGTCCAAAAATGAGATTCCCTATATTGTTATGACTTAAAACTGTAATCTCCATGACAATTTTCTGAAGTAACTTATTCTAAATTACCATGAATGTTTTTTAGTTTCAATTTTCAAAATATTTCAAATGTTGAAATATAAAATCTATCCAAACAAATGTTGTCAACTATCCTATCTAGGTTTTGATATGTGTCTGCTTGAAGCTGATCTTTATAGTATAAAGACATGAATTAGCTATTAGAGGAGAAACGGAAATAATGAAACAATCACTATTTCAATACGGCTAGTAAGACATGAAGTCTTATTTCTCAGAAAACAATGTGCTCCCCTTCTTGTTGTACAGTTGTTTCTTCTCTCCCGCCCTCCCTCCCTCCCTCATTACCTTCCTCCGTCTCCCCCTCCCTTTCTCCTTTCCTCTCTCTCTCTGCCCCAGGACTCTTTCACAAGAACCTCTGAAACCTGTTCCTTCTCAGAACAAGATCTGTTTCACTCTAATCCAGGTAATTTCCATTCCGGGTGATACAAAACTTTCCCTGGTTGGCACGCGTATCTATGAAGACAGAACACTGCTACTCAGTCTATCTAATGTAACCACCAGCTTCTGGGAAGGGGAATAGAATGTTTAAATCCTTCCATCAAGTCCTTTTACAGCAGCTGCTTCTGGAAGCACAGCCCTTCACAGTCCTCCTTCTACAAAGTCAAATTGTCTCTCTTCCCTTCTCTCCCCTCCTCTCTTCTTCCTTCCATCCCTTCTTTCCTCCAGCTTCTTTGGGATCTGTTTCTTCTTAAAGCACAACCTGTCCTTCACAAACTATACTCTAAGCCATGTATCTTGACCCAATGGAAACCTAACAATAACCAGATTGTGGAAGCAATAATTAAACAGAATGATGTAGATAAATTCACAGAAATGGTAACATCTCTCCACATGTTCAGTAAACCAAATAATATACAGCACTGTTTTTTTCTAATCTGACCCTATTATGTCTTAAAAAAAACTCTTAATGATGTGCTAGGCATATGCATTCATAAGAATGTGAATAGATTATCAGGGTGCATTCACATAACAGTGTGTTGCTCAATAAAATAGGAAATCTTACTGATACTAATAACAATGTGGAACAGTCTCACAAGTGATATGTTGAGTGAGGAATTAAGGAAAATGTGAAACACATCATATGTCTAAGAGTAAAAATTGTAATTGGATGTTGAGAATCTCAGTACGAGGCAATAATTGTAGTTATTAACAAATTACATATTTAGGACCCGGTGCAGTAGCCTACAGTCCTCACCTTGAGATCCCATATGGGCACCAGTTCTAATCTCAGCAGCCCTGCTTCCCATTCAGCTCCTTGCTTGTGGCCTGGGAAAGCAGTTGAGGATGGACCAAAGTGCTGGGACCCTGCACCCGTGTGGGAGACCTAGAAGAGCTCCTGGCTCCTGGCTTCAGATTGGCTCAGCTCCAGCCATTGTGGCTGGTTGGTGAGTGAATCATTGGACGTATTTCCTCTCTGCTTGTCCTCCTCTCTGTATATCTGACTTTGCAATAAAAATAAATAAATCTTTAAAAATTACATGTTTAAATGATGGCATTTGAGCACCACAGACTCTAAGGTGATAGAAATAGAGCCTTACAGCACGTGTGTGTATAATCTCCAGCCAAAAAGAACATTTCAGTCAACACCTTAAATCAGAGGCTGATGAGTTTTAGAAACTGTACACCTCTGGTGAGGAAAAATAAGTCTAGGGATACTTAACAGGAGATGAAATCAGGGAAGTGACATGAAGCCAGCTCTCTTAAGGCTTTTTAAGACATTCTGAGGGCTGTGTCTTTTGCAATGGGAAATCACAGCATACTTGAGATGGCGCCAAGTGACCTAATTTATGTTTTACAAAGAGCACTGTGGCTTCTTTGTTCTGAAAAATAAGGAAAGTAACACAAACTGATTAGAAGGCTGTGTAATTGAATGATAAAGTGCTGCTACACAGGTTATGCTGAATCTACACTGCAGCCCTCACAGCTGACCACTACCCCGCGTCAGAGCTGCTGCTCTCGCTCTCCAGCTCACTCCAACGCCCTGCAGGGCAGCAGAACATGGATGGTCTCAGGGCTAGGGGCGCTGCCACCAATATGGGAAGCCCAAATGGAATTCTTCTCTGTCTCTTGACTTGGGCTTCACCCAGCCCTTTCATTCCATCCACTTGAGGAGTGAAATACTTCTGTCTCTAATCATCTTTCATATAAATATATAAATATGTTTAAAGTGACAGCCGTTCACACCTACGTAGTTTCAGGAAAGCTGATTTAAGTAACCATGCCCCAGACACCATTAAAAAAGAAACAACTGTCTAATTTTTAAGTGAGAAGAAGAGTGAAAAGAGTCTGTGAGTCAGATGTTACACCCACAGAAACAAAATCTCCACTAAATGACACTGAGGAAACAGGTTTTGGGGATTAAATAATAATTTGATTTTGACATATGCTACTATGGGGATATTTGCTGCCATTCTAAAGGAAAGTGAAGGAAGCAGCAGGATACAGGCAACTGATAGTATGTGAATATTTATTAAAGCATCAAATGATATGAACTCAGCATGCAAGAGAAGAAAGAAAACAGTATGCATCTGGAGGTCGTTCACATGAAAAAGAAAAAAAGGAGCATTCAAGAGACAGAGGAGGAAAAAAAAAAGGAGAGATTTAAACACCAATAAGGAATATATCCATGAGTGTTTCAACCTTAGAAAAAAGTTTGCATTTCAGACTTTTTTTTTTTTTACATAAAATTAGATAACAGGCAAACATGTACTTAAGCCTGGACTGGGGAACAGACATTGCTGTCATGTAAACAAATGATCAAGTCTAGTACTGTTGCCATTTTGTTGTTGTTGTGTAAGGTAGGGTATTAAGAAGAAATATTGGCCTTCTTTTTTAAGGCCAGAAATACTCTCCTAATTGTTACAGTAAACAAATACGTCAAGACATAACCAAAAATCCAACGGATCTGACATGGTTCCCTGAGAAGATAAGGAAGTACTGTAGAACCTGCAAGAGCTCCCTCCTGATGGCTTCCTTTCTTCATCTGTTCGTTTAATAGCTTTCACCAGTACTCTTCAAAATCTGCCCTTATCATTGGCCTCATCTGTCTTATCCTTTCACTAATCCTATAGATAAAATTTTGGATCTTTCTAAAATACTCTGGATTTTGTGATCTATTATTTTGTTTCTCTCAATGTGTTGGTCATTCTTTGTCATCATTTAAATAGCATTGTAAAGCTTAGTTCTAATCATTCCTTCCTTTCCCACTCTTTCCCTGGTATTCTAACCTTGATTCATGGCGTTAGACGCCATCTTCATTCTTTTATTCTTCAATGTGTACCTTTAACTCAGACATCGAAGATCTAGCTTGAATACATTACTGGCAACACCTCTTATGGATGTCTAGGTCATCTCAGACTTACCATGACTAAAACTGTACTTACCCTACAGCTTATTATATTAGTGTCCTTCTATTAGTACAAGACAGAAATCCAGATATCAGTCTAGTCTTTTCTATTCTAACTTTCATGTTTACTCTCTCTGAAAAACCTTTAGTTGCACTTGTCCTCAATGTTTCTGGTCCCTCCTCGGCTCATTTCAAGTCTTTTTTTCATGTTTAGTCTGTCTTAAAACCTTGTTTAGCTATACTTGTGCCCAATATGTTTCTGGTCCCTTGACGCTTCACTAGTGCAGTGTTGAACCATCATCCTATCTACACAAGAATTACAACATGTGGATTTTTTTATTCTCACTGCATATTAATTTTTTTGAATAAGCTTTTCAAAGAACATATTGCATTTATTAACCTAGGTTTGCTCAAATTTATCTTTCTTCTATAGAATACAAATTTCAAGGGACTATAATTCTGTGTATCTTATAATTATAGCGTACTGATTCAATAGTAAAACTAACATGCAGAAGTTTAAATAAACTTTGGAGTATAAATGAATAAATCGTTGCTGGTTCAATTTGTAGCATACACAGAGTGACAGTTTCCTCAGCAGTATTAATTACAGAATCACATATTTTGCATAATTTTATATGATTATGTTAAATAACATTTTGAACACTATAATTATTATAAAACAATTTAGGTTTACTCAGTATGTATTGTTTAGTTCCTGGATTATACCTTATACCACAATCCAGTCATAAAATTGAAATAATGTAATGTCATTTGATAGTTTTGCATTTTTTAGGATGATTATAAATTTGAAGAAACTCTAATAGTTTAAAAATTAATTTGTTAACTGAGAATGATTTAGCAATGTGACTCAATTTGAACAGTCAGTGTTGTAAAAGAAGATTATGAAGTGCACATAAACACCAGCTTCCTCATGGATGCACTGGTACGTCCAGCTGTCTATGTGCTTATGTGGTAAACACAGATGCTTTTTCAGTAATAGATTTATACCTAAGAATTCCATTGAAAGACAATTGAAGACAACATTAGTGAATATTTTACTAAAATATTTCCAGTAGAAAATGGCCTGCCCAACATTTTTGGAATATATATGATTAATGAATAAAATTCCAAGCATCGTCATACTAAATGTCCTCTGTGACATAAAAGAAAACATGCCAAAATTATGCCTCACGTTCATTTTTTTCAAAATAAAGAGATTAAATGACAATGATTGTGCTTAGGAGTATTTACCTCCTTATTTGTAAATACTTAATCTGCAATTTGACATCTATGTGCACTTTTTAAAACTTTGACTTCCTTTATTTTACTTTTCATAATATAACTATCTATGCAGCATTCCTTAATAGAAATGAGAAATTATCAGAAAATATGTTCAGGTGTTACACGATGACAACATATTGTGACTGACTGCTACCATTCGAATTTAGACATTTCATTATGCTGCACATTCAGATTGGATCGTGTGTTTTAAGTGTTTAAATTATTTAACTTTCTTAGAGGGAAAAAGTAATCCAGTTTGTATAGTCCAGGGGGCTCAGAAAATCAAGCACTTCTAACCATAAATAATACTCTTCATTTGAAATGTAAATTTATAACCTTAATTAGTATTCCAAGCTGTTTCACAGGTTATTCCCTTCAGAGTTTCAAAAAGTTCTATTAAGAAAGATCTTGATTTGAATTGGACTTCAGTTAACATTTTGTTTTCTTGATAATACTATGATGACTTATTCTTATTTTAATCTTTATTTATTTTACTTTAAAATCAGAGTTACAGAGCAAGTGAGAGATGTTCCAATCTCCCATGTGCTGGATCTCTGCAAGTGTCTTGATAATCAGAGCAAGTACAAAGCCAGCAGCTTCCTCTGGTTCTCCCACATGGGTGCATGGGCCTAAGGCCTCAAGCCAACCTTTGCTGCTTGCCCAGTTCATAAGCAGCAAGCTGGGTTGGAAGTGGAAC
Source organism: Ochotona princeps (assembly GCF_030435755.1). Lineage (NCBI taxonomy): Eukaryota > Metazoa > Chordata > Mammalia > Lagomorpha > Ochotonidae > Ochotona > Ochotona princeps. The sequence continues at coordinate 24,730,146 of NC_080836.1, forward strand.
ACCCAGGACTAGAAATAGCATTCATATGGCTTGTGCGGAACACTGGTGTAAGATTGCTATGCCACCATGCTAGCTCCTCTGCTTTTAAACCAATATATATTATGCCCTTAACAATGCTGACACTACTTTTTATTTTCATTTTGGTGTTATGCTGCCAAAATCTTCTACTATCACATGCCCAACACTTTCCATTCAGCTTCTTGATGATGAAGTGTTTTAACTTATTTGCCTATTTTCTCTCCTTTGTGCACTAATCAGTGATAGTAATCACAATGTAGCAATCAGCTTAGGAAAGAAAATTGAGACAAAATTGAAGTTTTTTTTTCCTTTTTTCTACAAGGAGTGGGGAAATCTTAGTCATTATCATTTAACATTTATGTCAAAATTCAGTAGCTGCAAATATTGTATACTCATTGAACTAACGGGTGGTTATCTGGCGACTGTTAAAAGAATAAATGCTTTACATGGCAGAGTAATTTATAAGGTGAGAAAATCAATTCTTCGTACACAAGATGGATCTCAGAGGAGTAAATACAAATCATCCAGGTGTTAACAGGATAATATACAATATGTCACACAACTTTCAGAATTATTTCACATTTCTCATCTTAAGGACTTCACAAGTAGTCTGCTTCAACATTGTAGTTTTTTTTTTTTCCTCAAAAGCTGAGACTCAGAAATGTGATATATTTCCCAAGTAGATTGCACTAGAGATCATATTTCTCATTAAGGTGAGGTGGTAAGGATACATTTACTTAATCTTGGTTATGGAGATGCCAAAACTATAAGAATGTTTAGAAAGTGAAGTTAGTTGCCTTATTAGTTCAGGCTTAAAGTGTTTTAAGTAATGCATTCTCTGGAGTTTCTAGGAATTTGGCATAGATCATGATACTAGAAATCTTGGCTCAGATGTTCCATCCTTAAAATCATGACACTGAGTGGCTATGATGGCTTCTCAGTAGAATTTGTATTCCTACTGTCACCTACATTTTTTTCCTTGCAACTATTGTTTTAGTCATAGTCTATGAAAAAGAAAAAAATCTACATGATACAACACAAATCAGCACTCTCATTAAGAGTGTAAACATTTTCATTTTTTTCAGAACAGACTACTCAAAGTTTTATAAGTGGCAATGAAAGATGCAATTATATATTAACTTAAAATGTATATATCTATGATGCTACAAAAATATTCAAATAAAATGTATGCACATATAGAATTATGCAGATAAAATAAGAACTAAGACAAAATATCCTACCATAAGAACAAAATAAAACAATAAAATCATTTTCAAAGCACAATTGCTCTTATAATTTGCAAAAGTATATAGTAGGGAGAAAAACCTTTGCAGTTATGATCATCATCATAACTTTTGCAAACAGTAACCTTCTATATATAACTTACTAGGTTATATACGTATGATGTATATCTATATAAAATATAGATGAAAGAATATCTACATAGCATATATATGAAATCTAGCATAGTTAATATGTTCAAATGCTAATATATACAGTACCTAGAATTACTGACATATTAGCAATGTAAAGTTAAAACTAACTATAAATATAATTAGTATCCTTATATTTGTTCTCATTAAAACCTCATGGAGTAGAATTTAGAGAAGCTTAGAAGCTACTAAGCAACAGGATCATGATTCAAACCAGGATTCTAACTTCACAGAACAGACTCTGATTTTAATTCACAGATGGGAGCAATGATTTGCCAAAGTGGACTTCTGTTTTAGAGTTAAGGAAAGTTAATGCTAGCCAAGACTCTCAGCCCTTTGGTCCAACGATGAGGAAGGAGATTATTTGAGAGCTAAAGTACAGAGTGAAACACTAAATTTCTTGGCTTTGTTACAAAACTGTTCCCAAGATTACTAAAACAATTCCGTGGTGCTGTGCTTATATCAGGAGGAGTTGAACAAATCACTCTGGTTTGCATAAATTTTTACTTGCAGTGAATTAATCTAAACCTGAACTGAAAAGATAATACAGCTTTCTTTGAAACCAGCTTATTGCTATCTACTGCTGATAAAATTAAAATATGCTGCATAGTTGCAGCAAACAGTATTCGCATAGATGAAAATTGCATGATAGATGCCATAATAAAATGTAGTGAGGACTTACAGATAAGTGCATTGATTTTTTTAAATACAAAGCTTCAATTACATCCCGCTCTGATACCACTTGACTTTTCATGTATATGGGAATTGATCAAGTCCAGTAAAAATAGTATTTATGTGTCATTTTCCTCCCAGGTTGTTTAAAAATATAGAACACACAATAACATGACATGCCCTAACACAATAAAACGGATAACCTGCAACCATAAATATAAATACAAGTTCTGGCTTATTTTTTAAAAAGGGAACAGCTGTGCTAATCAACATGTCCATCATACAGCACCAGGCAGTAGTGCTCTGATTTGAATGCTCCCTGAAATACAGTTATCAGGAATCATAAGTAGTTCCACTACTGAGTGGCTCTCTTGCCCTGGAATAGAAATATGTATTTCAGATGTATTAAAATTTTTCCTGCATCATATTTTTTCTAAAGTGAAAATAAAAAGATTTCTCAATCTCATATCATCATGAATGAAAGGCCTTCCATAACAATATGTGGCAAAAATTATAAATTTAAAAATCTTCCAGAATGTTACTATTCATACATAATGAAGTCAAGTACACTAGAACAAAAACATACATCATGCAGTAAAATTAAAGCATCTGCTTTCATGATAATAAATAAAAAGGAAATGTTTTATTTTGCTATGGAGAAAACATCGAAGAGATAACTTAATATATTAATGCCTGCTTGGGAACTATGATTGTTTTTCAAACAGTGTGTATGTGGAAGGTATAGCCTTCCAACATTTAATGTTTAATATTTACTTACTATCAAGCCACTGTTCACTTGTCTTTTTTCTCTGCCGTGGATTCTTTTGTAGAAAATTCCGCCTGGATTAAACTGAGTACTCCAAATAATCATATCTCTTTGATAATACACATCCATCCCTGTTATCCTTGAATTATGTTCAATATGAGAAATTTGTTGATGATCACCACTGTAGTTGAATGGATATATAAAACCCAGGATATCAGTGTCATTAGCAATGTAGAGAACTTGATCTTCAGAGCCTGGAGATTATTATAATAAAATACAAAAATAAAATAAATTTCAACTAAAGCAAAAGCCATAAGTTTACTTTATAATTATCTTGATTTGCTAGTACAGTTTTTTAGAATAAAACCAACCAACCTTATATGATCTTTACTCTTCATAATATGATTCTGATACTTACTAAACATTTATAAGAAGGAATCAATGTACATATTTCTACTGAAAAGCTTAACTTACGAGGAAAACTAGAAATTTAAAACTTGTAAAAGATATCTTACTTATGAACAGGTTTATTTGGTAAGTCTCACTATTTATATAACTATATATTAAGTATTTATTGATACCATATTGTGCTCTCAGGAAGGCTGGACATCTCTGAGTATTTGTTTAGCTCATATATTTCAATGATTGCTACTTTATTATAAGAATTGACAAGTAAAGTACAAAGAATTCTTTTGGTATTCATGTCTTGAATTTGTTTCTATTTTTATTAGACAAGAATATAAACAACGAGCATATAGCTTACTGATTTAAATGCTATCCCAAGTCTGGTTTCTGACTTCTACTTCTCACCCGTATCGATCCTTGGAGGATCCATTGGGGTTCAGGAAATTTTTGCCCCACTCAAGTTAAATACCAGGATTGAGTTCCCATTGTTACATTCTGTACGGACCAGCCTCGACCAATGGGAGTATTTGTGGAGTAAATCTGTGAATGGAAGCTATTTCTCTCTTTGTGTTTGCCTCTTTCCCTATCTTCTGTCCAATAAAATAGTGCACACACACATAAATTAATTTCATGCTACTCAAATTGTCTGGAATCCTGCCAAGTGAAACATTAGCCTAAAAACCCACAACACAATATTAGTGACATTTTCATAGACTTGTAAAAGTCTAAAGTGAATCTGAAAATATTTAGAATCAATTAAAACCCGAATGCATATGAAGTTTCTATAAGCAAATAACATTAATAATACACCCTATTTTTAGTTAACACCTACAGAGCTCTTCTGAATGAACATTTCATCTACCAGGCTGTTATGTTAAACCTTTAACATTGCCATAGCATGTCTTAGAACCACCAATGGAAAATAGATGTCACTACACTGCAGATGGAGAACTGAAGTTCACATAGTCTAAAGACTTCTTTAAAATAAAAAAGATACAGCGCTGGGGTTCAAATGCAAACACTGTTCTCTCCACAGCTCACTCTTCATATACCACATTGTGGTGTTTTACTGTTATAATTAGCATCTTATTAGCAATTATCCATCACACTCTGTAACTATCAATGTTGAAGTTACAATATTTTTTAGTAAAACATATGTGCATTAAAAACCCATATGAGTAAGCCCTAGGCTCATGCCTTTTATTTAGTTTTTAAAAATTATGATATTGGTGAGGAAAAATGAAATTTAAAACATAACTTTGTTTTATAGTTTTAAAAATATTTATTTAAAGTAATATTCTCATTGCGATGCTAAATTTTGAGCTTTTAGCTTTATCCATGTGGTGCAATATAACTTCTTAAATACACTGACATTATAATCATTTATAATTTATAACACTGGCTTTTAAACTTCACCCTTTATATAAAAAATGTTTCCAACACCATTGTTTCATATCACAATGGTGATTTAATCAGTATTCAAGTATTTCATGGCCATTTCTATAAATTACTGTAGGCTACATTTTTAAGAATGACAACATATCAAAGCATAAATAGGTAGGAGGGATGAGTTATAGAATTCTACATAATAATAAGCTAACTACAGTTTCAAAATTCATTATGTATTTTGAAAAGAACCAGAAGAGAGTAATTCAAAAATTCTCAACACAAAGAAGTGATAAATGTTTGAGGAGATGTTAATTAACTTTGTTTGACAATCACATGTGCTATACATGTATTGAATTATTACAGCGTCCATAAAATACTAAGTACATACTTGTTAATTAAACATTTTAACAGTTTTAAGAAATGAATAACTGAATAAATTAGTCAACGTTAAAATATATTTATTTTATATTATATGGAATGAAAAGTTAAAATCCAACATGAACGTTCCCCCTCATTAATAATTAGTATGTATTAGATTTTTCAATAAGGTTATAATCTCACCTTTTGCTATGCAGGTGTTGTTTTTTTCTTGAAAATTGTGGTCACACACACATTTATATGATCCTTCTGTATTTATGCATAGGTGGGAACATGTGCCAAACACCAAACATTCATTAAAGTCTAGGAAAGAAGAACTTATAATAGCACCATCACACTCTAAATGTAAACTTCCGTTGTTTTAATGCTTCAGAATACCAGTTTGTTTCTTCTTTTAATTTTGTATTGCTACCTCATTTTCATTTCAACTGACTTAGTATGTAACATCATACAGGCCATGAGACATTTTTCATGGTACTATGAAAGGTCATTACTGTTACACTGCTCGTTGGCACTGCTAATATATTCACTTTGAGCTTCTCCATTGGTATCATTTTTCTAGTATCCTTAGATATTTCTTTTCAAGCACACTTCTGATTACCAACCGGCATGTCTCTGCACAGGCTATCTGCTGCGCCTTTGTCCTGTAATATCACAATTACAAAATTTCAACCCATTTCTCAACATTCACCTGAAACACAGTAATCCTCTGTTTCCACCAATATATGAAGGCGATGCTTGCTCCTTCCTTCTCTACTTTTTAGTACAGTCTCTCTTATATCATTGCTCACAGTTTATCTCAGAAAATGAATCTTCTTCTTGACTGTCAGGCTTTTGAGGCCCTAAGTTAGCATGCATACATTTTTTGCTACATTTTGCAGAATGAGCAACAGATTAAAAATATTCGTAGTGTGCTCCTAACACACGTTTACGTCCATCTATCTGAACGAACTAAATAACAAGACAGAATGTCCTGCAACCACGCAAATTAAACAACTAAACAAAACAAATTAGCAAAAACACTTGAATTCACATATGTAAACAAATATATCTACAGCATTAACAATGAAAAATATGTCATTGTAATAATCTGTGGCTTGCCACTTATGTATAATACTAATGGTTAAAAGAGTCTGGCTTGTATTCAGGTGATTTCAGGAGGATCATTCATTTTTCTTTCTTTTTCTTTGCTTTTGCTTTGATGTATGAAAATTCCTCTACCACTTTTAGGATAGTCCCATTGTGTGAGAAATATGTGATATAAATCCATTCCCATCTCTTGAATTAGAGAACTTAAATATCAACACATTATTAAAAACGACCTTTAGTTTACTGCTCAACAATATTCTAAGCCCTCAATAACAGAGAAGGACTTCTTTAGTGACACATGAACAAGCATGCCAAGGCAGAACCTATCACAAGCTGATGGGTTCTTTTGTCTCTACAATAATACCTCGCCCATGAAAAATTAAGCATTCCAATGATAGCTCATTTCCTCATAGGTAGAGACAGGGATGTCTATTTACATGTTTTCATGAATATTAGGAATGAAATGAAATGTAGTCATCAATACAGAAGCAGGAGAATTACAACAAATATTTTTTCAGTAGTTTAGCATATGTAAATTTGAACAGGGATATATTTGCTACTTCGATTTCCCTGTGCCAGAGAATCAAAAAGTCTCGATTGTTTTGTATAGTCTTGGCTTTCAAGCTTTGCCATGTTACTAGCCCAGATTTTCTCTTCATCTCCATAATAAGACCTAAATCTAAAGCTCCTGAGAGGGCGTTCGGAGAATGTGAATCCCCTTATATAACTGTTCTTCCATTCCCTTTGATTGTCTCTTCCTCTGGCTAATTCATCAAAATCATTTCGGCTTTCAAGTAAACAGAAATACCGTTTATGGGATACAATAGTGAAAGGCATCGAGTTAGCCAATTCGAAAAACTTGAACTACAGAAGGAATGTGATATTTTTCTGCCTCCATACCAAGCTGAAATTTGTTTTTAATTAAAAGATTTATTTATTAAATGAAGGTACTAATTAGATTTCAAAAGTTACTAACAACAAAATCACATTCAATGGTAGATCTGTAGCAACTTAGAATTGAGAGCGTATCTTGCAGATTATATCTGGCAGGAATATAAAAGTTAAGAAACTTAAATTTAGAAATTATATACTATACAGGTAACAGTCAATTATTCTCAAAGAAATATTAGAAAATCAGTGCTATTAGGCTTAAGCTATTGATGAGATAGTGTGTGTCTTTATATTCACATGAGAGTGTACAACAGAGAGGCCATAATTTAGTTTTGAGAAATTATTTAAATAGGGAAAGCACAAGCTGTCACAGTTCAGTTTTCACATTAATTTGAAATAAAATGTAATGAATATTTCAGACAAGGAAATAACTGAAAACATCCATAAATACATTATTTGTCCTCATTTTAGTGAGTACATTAAGTTATTTCAATAATTTCATGTTGATTTGCACAATGTAAATCACTTTCCACAAGAATATTGTGAAAAGACAGTACAGAAACAAACTAGTAGGTGAAAGGATGTTAGGATTAGAAGTTATCTCCTATGGAATCATAACTCCTTATGAAGCACTATACTATTGTAGCAATGTGGGAAAAATTTGTTGGGGGATGGGACTTTGGGGGGATCTCAGTCTCTACAAAATTATACTGTAATAAAATTAAAAATTCAAAATAAAAATTTAGCCAAAATTTAAAAAAAATTATCTTGTACCCTGGGTAACCCAGATTTACATGTTTTAAGATTGGCTCTTGAGAGTGTCATAATCATAGTTAAATGTAGACATGAAGATTGATTTTATTGGAGAGAGTTGCAGAAAGAGGATAAATGTCCTGATCTTATAGTTTTAGACTTTGTGCTATGATACAAATTATATATTTGTGTAATATACTACTTGAATCCAATCCCAATTGTTCCATTTTTAAGTAATTTCAAATAAATCAATATGGATTTACTTAACCCTTACATGGGTTAAGTAGCATAATGTAATGTTCTTTATAAACATGGCTTTAGGACAGAAATACAATTTTCTAAATATGATTTTACTATCACAGCATTGCTAATGCTATATTTAAAGGCAATGTGTCATATAATTTTTTTCAGGAAGTGAGTATAATTTACTAACAGTTTCAGAACTAGCAATTTTACTAGTTGTATTTCAGAACAAAGTTGTACCAATGCAATGGAAATTCCTGCAGGTCTGGTTTTGCTATCGAAATTCCTGTAGCCTCGGTGATGTTTAGTTTAGCTCCGTAAACAAACAGGCTCTTGACCCGAGAGACAAGGCCTCTTATAAGCGAATTGGTATCCCATAGATACACACCATTTTGATGAAAATCAGTCCCCTGTCATCTCACAATTTAGCAGCCTTGGGAGTCCTTTTATAACTCAAAGATTTAAGAGCAAGCTGTTGCAGAAATGTACACTACCTTCACACTGTCTGTTTTTCATGTTTCTCTGAAATCCAGGCTTACAGCGACAAAAAACAGATGTTTTTATTTGATTACAATATGCATCATCTCCACATGGATTCATATTATCTTCACAGGTATATTCAGTAGGAGCTAGGATTTAAAAAATATGATCAAAATGAATATAATTCTGGTGTCCACAGCAGGAGTTAATTTTTTAATTCAAAATGATATTTATTATTCTATGGATAATTCTTTGTGGAAGTTAAAGATTATGATTTTCTCTCCACTTAAGCTCCCATTTGTTACAAAGGAATAGAAGTAGATTAATAGCTAAACGAATTTACGTTAAACACAGCTTACACGACGTTGCTGACAGGATATTTACAGCTGCTGTCATGCTGCATTGCTTTCTATAATGATGTACAAATTTCATCCTGACGACAGCCTGTGTCTAGAATGGTCACCATACGTGAAAGCTCGAGTTTTCTCTGACAACAACACTTCCTACAAGCTACCCATCCAGGGAAGTGGACACTGACTGGCAACCAAACTCAGCATTTGTGCATTTAACTACAAATACTTCTAAGTATCTCAAACAAATACAAAGTCAGCGAAAAAAAAATCTCAGCCAGGGCCCATGTGAAAGGATCACTATCTGAATGCGGGGTGTGCTCTGAAGATCATGGGCTACGATGCCCTCAGGAAACAAACACTGATAACAGCAGTTGAGACTTCTCTGCTTCATCATCCACTCAGGTAAACACTTTATAATGCAAACAAACAAGAAACTATTAAAGGGATATCATTTTATTTTGTCTAAGTTGCCTAAGTAGATTAAATTTATGAAAATTATAATTTCAATATTAGAATTTCAGCTGCTATTCAATCCCAATGATTCTTTTTTTAAAAAAAAGATGTGCGACAGTTTATTCTTTAATTTACTTTCCAGAATGGAACCAAAAGGTATTACTGTTAAATAAGAAAAGAATAAATGAAATAAAGAAGGAAATATACATGTGTGTGTACTTTTTTATTTATGCGAGCAGAAAAACATGCACAGTTATAAGTTACTTATCAGATGTTTTTGTATATGTCTTCTCTGAGTCTATAACTTATCATTCCATTTTTGTAATGCTTAAAACACATTTAAAAAATGATATTTACTTGAAAGGTTTGTGAATTCCTTTTAGTATCCATTTAGTACCCTGAGAATTGTTCTGCCACAGTGTAAAATATACCACAAGTGAGTATCTCCCTGGCATTTAAATTCAGCAAGCTAAATAACAGCTTTCAGCAGAATCATGGGCTGATGGAGATGGAAGGGATCTTGCAACTAACCTGATCCTCTTCTGATTTTACAAGTAATCCCAATGATTCTTGACTGCTTTACAAGTACTTAAACACATCAGCGGAATGGCACCATAGAATGCTGAAGGAAATTTCATCTGTTATTAAGTTATTGTTTAAAGAAGACATCATTGCACTCAAGTTGAACGAAATAAACATGTCCTTGTAGACAATCACTCAATAACAAATAATTTTCATTGTCTATATTATTATTACTAAGATCACTGATGTTATTCCAGCAAATATTACTTCTTGTGAAATTCAAAAATACTAAATTTATTTTCTTTTTGTGAAATAAATTATTAAAGGCTATGGGATTCTTTGCTGACATGAAGCATGAATTAGCATATTTGGGTTCTTGGTTGCAAAACAAAATAACTATGTCTTTCAAAATAAATGTTTCCATTTCACACTTTGTAAAACTTAAGCAAATGCCCATGTTCTAAAGTTGGGTTTTTTTTTTGTTTGTTTGTTTGTTTTTGGTAAAGACTGCAGAAAAGGAGAACTTAAGTGTGTTTTAGAAGCAATTCCAAGTCTGCAAAGCTTTAATTCAGCTTGCAATATAAGGCAAGCTCCTCAGAAATGGGATTGAATACTGCTGTCCTGTAACACCACGGCCACTTACTAAGTCTGCAGCTCTCCTCATCAGAGCCGTCACCACAGTCATCAAGACGATCGCACTGGAAGTCCATGGGGATGCATTTCTTATTTCTGCATGTAAACTCGTCCTTCTTACAGGGCTTTGCTTTAGATGTCAGCTTACCTGTAGGGTTATTAAAAAAACATTGCTTCACAGACAATGAAAAACATTTAAGAGTTTAGTAACCACTGGGAAAAAGCTTGAGTTCATAATGCTTTATTGAAGTTATTAAATATAATTAAATACAAATAAAAATTGAGTAGAATTTAGAAAAGTGATCAGATGTTTGCTGCATGGCAAACAATAATGTTGCTAAGGAAACTGAGTATTCACCCTGAGTTAGACTGTTCCTTAAAAATGATATAAACTGCCTCAGATTGATAACTCAGGCCAGATTTTTCTTCCAAATGATTTTCTGATGCATACTGAAGAGACACCTTCCATGTTAGAAGCTTTTAAAACTTCTTATTGTGAAAAAGAAGTAATGTACACACGCGCGTAACCTATACAAACCCTGTCCCATCAAAGAACATTTAAACAAGGAACATTTTTGAAAAGCTGTTGCTTCTCTGACAGTAAGTGTTTTCCGGAACAAAGTGCCAAGTGTGGACATTGGGTGAAGAAACCATACAGCTTTACTGTGCAAATGCAATGTTGGTGTATTTGTTTCATGCTCCATCAGTAGAGGTAATGGCTATAAAATAAAAAATACTTTCAGAGAAAGAATTATTTCACATTAAACTGCCTTACCACTGCAGTGATCTTCATCTGAGTTGTCCCCACATTCGTCAATACCATTGCACATGTGTTCAGACTGCAGGCATATTCTGTTATTTCCGCATCTGTGCGGCCGGGTGGCTGGGCAAAGAAACTTCACTGAAAAATAAAAATAAAAATAAATAAAAAAGCAACTCCTTTTGGTATGCTGACTTAGAAAGAACATCCTTTTTCTCTTTTTCAAATTTGTAATCCAGTTTTTATAAATACCTTTTTCTTTTGTGAAAATTGCCTACTAGAGGAAATTAGAAAAATGTGTGCTAATAGAAGCTAAAGACTTCAGTTGCTTATATTTGCCTCAGTGTGTAGCTGAGGGTCCTGCATGAAATAGGAAAAAGAAAAAGGCAAGCATCATGGTGTCATTTTCAGGTGCCTTATGTTAGCTGACTTCACTTGATGGATCAAATTAATTTATGCCTACAATTTATACAACACATAGGACACTTGGCTATCTTGAAGAGCTATGTCACACCGCATAAAGGTTAAGTAAGCGTAAGCTGCACTCCCCAAACTGAAAGTAGGTCATTCACTGGAAAAAATATATCAACAATACTACAGAGGGTTTCTTCTTCTAAACATAAAAAATGTTCAGACATATTTTTGAGACATGTAGTGTGATTAGTTTTTCATTGTGTAAGAGTGAAAATGAGAGAACAGCGATTTACCAAGACATCAGTAAAATCAAGAGAACTCTGCGCTCTCTCTCTCTTTCTCTCTCCTTCCCTCCCTCCATCTATCTGTCTCCTCCCCCCACCCCCCCAGAAGAATCCCAGCCCTAAAGCGGAAATCGCTTCTGGTTAGTGTTCACCCTTATATATTATAGAACTGTTCTGGGCTCTGGCTTTGGTTGCCTTTCTTTTCATTCTTAGAACATTTGCTCTGCTGATCTCATTCATGTTCGCTGATGTACATATAATTTCATCTTGAACACTTTAAATCGTCAACTCTAGCATCTCACAGGAGATAAGACAAGCCCTTGTGAACTTTGCACAAGTTCATTGCTTGGTTCTTCATGATTTCTTATGTCCTGCTTCTCTTCACCTTGAATGTTGTCTTATTTCTATAATTTAGCTAGTGGCACATCATAAATAGACATCTGGGATTACTCTAAACCAATTCTTTCAATAATAATCAGCCCTGAATGTAACCATGTCCTGTTGATATTTGTAATGAACTTGTCCTCTTCTGTCTATCACAATAGGTAGGTTTTTCATTATATCTCATAGATGACTATTTTCTTCATGTAACAGTATATTTTACGTTCCAGGTGTCTCATCATACCTCTGTTTCATTGTTATTTTCTGACCAGTATAAACATCATTTCATCTTCAATTCACTGAATGCCGCAGCACTTTCTGTAATAGCTCCCTTTGTTTCCACTCAAATTCTTTGCAAAATCCTAGATGATAGCATTCAGATAAGCACAACAAACAATGGCTGGCTCTTCATTCCCTGAGTTTTGAGTCAGTGTTTCTTACTCTAATCTCTTTAGGTAATCACTGTCCCAAAAGGTTATGAATATTAGTGGATTCAATAATTTTTTTTTACTTCAACTAGAACAATTTCTATTGCTTCCTACTGCACATAATCTCACCCTGGACTTACATTTCTTATAATTGCTTCATTATATAAACATAAATTCAATATATAACCACTAATGTTAATGATTCAAATTCTGATCATAATTTATCTTTCAAGATTTTTTGAATTTGACAGTCTCTGTGTCTTAGCTCTCTTCTTTTCTAGTCTAGTGATATATCTACTATTTTGCTTTTTACCAATATATTTTTGTCTTCATATAAGTACTTATTGATAATGTATACTTGGTACTTGTTAATAAAGTAGATTATGCCAGCCATTATTCTAACTTGACTTTCAAAAACTCACTTTCTTGCTAATACAATATTATATCAATTTGAACTTTAGAAATTCTACTATCCACTATTGTCTACAGAGTCCAAATACTATCACCTTTCATGCTGATTTGACATGGCTGAAGAAGGCAAAACCAATTCTTATCACATGGCTAAGCTTTATTTCCCATCAGGCACCAGGTGCCATGGTAGCTTATTGGGTATCACCATGTATGTTTGCTCCCTAACACCAAAGTCACCCCCTATGGCTCTTCAGTCAAACCCAACTCAAGCACTACCCTGCATTAGAGAAAGAATGGCCCAGCCTGAGTGAAGCAATCTCCCTTAAGATTGTCCCTCTTATGTCTATCTGTCCAGTCCGTAGCCTTTCAATAAATTTTGCTTTTCCGCTCACTTCTATTAACCTCTCCTGGTTGATTTCTTACATTCAATAAGACAATTACCTCGAGTAAGATTGTCTGGGCATCTCTTTAATTGCAGTTATGGCTCTTAATGCCCATAAATTAATTTGGCATTCCCCTTCCCTACAGCAGGAGAATCTATATTCAAATGCTTTCCAGCTAAATAAAAAAACCCACCAAGGCCCACAAAGATCTAGACATCTCTGTTGCTTCTTTCGATGCATCCTAAGCCAGTTTCTGCCTTGCTCTGTGTATCGCAGGAACATAGATTGTTTTCATTTCCTCCTGGATGTTCTGGTTGCTCTGTCCCAGAGTAATTACATTTTTTTTTTTTTACTTCTCCTCAACATTGTGTAACAATCCACTTATTTTCATTTTGTTTTGTTTTGTTAGTCTACTTGGTCACTGCATATATTTCAAACTTAAACTCAATGATGTATCTTTGTGTTTCTAACTATCCCTCTTTCATTAGATTTAAGTTCTGTAAGGTCAAAGTGCATGTTTGTTTCTCTCATTATTATAACATGCTTATCAAAACTCCTAGCTTAATAAATATATACTGAACGAATGAATAAATAACTTTTTTAATGCTACTTATTCTGTCTGTATTGACTTTTAGTCAAGATTCCTAAAATTGGCTACTACATGAATTTCCCCTCAAGCAAAGTTCATTGCTGTCTTGTTTAAAAGTTTCACTTAATTCTTTTATGTTATCATATATTATGACTCAAAAAATAGCAATATCATACCTGATGATTTTCTGATATCTAATTTTAATATTATGCAAAGAAAAATTAAATCTCCACTTGATTACATTGGCTGTATTTATAGACAAACATCACGAAGTTCTTTGTCTTTTAAAATTTTAAATACTTTTGAAACTAAAAATATGCACTCATTTCATATTTTTTATTTTCTTTTTAAAGATTTATTTATTTTTCTTGGAAATTCAGATCTGCAGAGGGAAGGAGAGACAGAAACAAAGATCTTCCTTCCACTGGTTCACTTCCCAAGTACCACCACAGCTGGAGTTGAGCCTATCTGAACGCAAGAGCCAGGAGTGTCTTTCTGGTCTTTTGTGTGGTTACAGGGTCCCAAGGCCTTGAGCAATCCTCCACTGCTTTCCCAGATCACAAGCAGAGAACTGGATGGGAAGTGGAGTAGCCAGGGCAAGAGTCAGCACCAATATGGGATCCCAGCACATGCAAGATAAGGATTTAGCCACTGAGCCATTGCATTGGGCCTTTCATGCTTTTTCACAATTGTAAAATCAATAGCCACATATCTTCATTTATCAGAAAAACTGTTATATGCTCTAACACCAGTAAAAATTTAAATATTTATTCATGTAAGAATCAACAAGAAAGAATGAGAGTTAGAGAAACAGCAATCTTCCGTCCTCTAGCTCTTGTCTCAACTGGCCACTATGTCCAAGGTTGGGCCAGCCCAAAACAAGGAGTCAGAGTTAATCAAATCTCCTACATGTCAGGCAGGGCACAAGAACATGGCCCATCCTCTGCTTCCTTTTCAGGCACAATAACTCTGTGAATGAAAAGTGAAACTCTCATATTAAAAATCAGAAAAAAAGGGGAAGTGGGACTATAAAAATGTTTTGGTTAAAAGTTTACTTGAATTTGGGGGAAATAATCATTTTCTAAAGTTTTCAGGTTTAAATATTAAACAGTTTCTCATTTCAGTTCTCTAACATCTGTGAGAAAAATATATATGGTCTACTATATGGCTGACAGACATTCATATAGCGTCACAATCTACTGCTTCCAGGCTGTACATTAACAAGCTGAAGTGAGTCTATTCCTTGCATTTCATTACGGTATGCAGGTATCCCAAAAGAAGGATTAACACATGATACCACTACACATACCCACAACTTATTTTAAATTCCAATTTTCTCTTGATATTTTGAAGTCTAAGTAGTGGAAGCATGGAGATTATATGCCGTATTTCTGAACAACTTTCATATTGAATTGACCTGTATGATTTTTTTATTAATTCTATTGCATTATGTGACACATTTTTGACCTGTATGATTATTTACATTTTTTTGCCACTTGCCTTTCTGTCAAAAAATTAGCCTAAATACCAATTAGATACAAATTTTAAAAATCCTATTAATCATTTTGTGCAATTCAAAAATTCATCTGTTCTAAATCCTTCCAAATAGATCCTAGTCTTCTTCATAGTGTTGGCAGGTACAGGCTCAGAGATAGGTGGGTTCTCATGGAGTTTGCACAGGGAAATCCCTTTGCTAACTGAAGAAATCAATAACTGTGGTTATCCTTTATCTACCCAACCCTACAGGAGAAGAGCTTGTGGCTCACCACACCACTTCATTGCATCATGCCAGTGCATTGGATCAGGAGAGTGCAATGTAGAGCCATGGGAAATGCCATACCGCACATATCAGGATCTTCATCAGAGTTGTCTCCGCAGTCATCCTGTCCATCACACACCCAGAAATGCAGTTTGCAAAGTGAGTTATTGCAAAGGAATTCATCTGTTCTACAAATATTTCCACCTTCATATTAAAACAAAACAAAACAACAAAAGAAGCAGAGATTCAGTATTACTAATGCGGGTCAACAGGGCACAAAATCAATTAGTCCATTTTTATTTCTTTCTGAGTGTGTGTTCCCTCCATAATACTAACAGCAAGTAATGTTGAAAGCTTTTCAGAAGGTTTTTATCATCCACCTTTCACTAAATTTCACTATTATCCTCACAGATGTCTAATTCCCTTAGGGCAGAATATTAGAAGAAAACATATCAAATCTTATTTTTTAATATTTATTTTTATTGGAAAGGCAGATTTACAGAGAGGAGGAGAGACAGAGGGACAGATTTTTTGTCCTCTGGCCCACTCCCCAAGTGGAGACTGAGGCCACAGCTGGATCAGTCTGAAGTCAGGGGCCAGGAACTTCTTCCTGGTCTTCTGTGTGGATGCAGGGTCCCAAGGCTTGGAGTCAACCTTCACTGCCTTCCCAGGCCATAAGCAGGGAGCTCAATGGTAAGTGGAGCAGCCTGACACTAACTGGCACCCAACTGGGATCTCCACACACGCACAATAAAGACTTAGCCACTGAGGCATTGCACTGTACCCTCAAATCTTAACCTTCTTCTATTGTATATAACTTTGTTACTAGATGTGAAGATTTTTAAGAATATTAGATTTGTTACTAAAATTGCATTGTTTTAGTATGAAAAGAAATTCAGAATTATTAGCTAACTCAACTACATCGGAAAATGAACTGACTCATTAAAAAGAACTGACTCACTAAAAATTTGGAATAACAAGTCACAGGGAAACAATTTTTTGTCACTGTAATAAGATTTTAATCGTGTATTTATATTAGGCAACATTCTAATTTTCTTTCAAAAATGTACAGTAAGGTTTCTTTAATTAGCTGTATTTTTCTTCTAAAATAAATTAAAGTATCAGGGATATGTGTATATAAGTACATAAAATTATAAGTGTATTTACCACACATAATAGAAACCAAGAAATAATAAATTTGAGTTATATAGCAAAATGTAATGGAAAGCCCAGTGTCTGGGGTTTTAAAACTGTAGGCTCTTTTCTTGCTCTGAATAAACCTATTAATTTGTCTCAAACTCAATATCTTCATTTGTTACAAAAGAAATGTTATAGTGATTTATTTATTTATTTATTTATTTTTTAAATAATCTTACTTAGTTGATTAGGGTACAAGGGGTCAAGGGCTACAGGAAAGTGAGTAATACCATTGTTTCCACACTAATATCATCATTTTCCCCCCTGTATCTGGGTCAGGGGAGAAACAAAGGGAAAAGCCCCACCCAGCCTCCCACCCATCCCGGGTCCCCGATGTGAGGCACGCTCCGTAAAGTGATTTATAAGGTCATATTTGCAAGCACAAATACCAGTATTTAGGATTAGTAGAAACAAGACTTTTCACCGAGTAGTGCATGATTTGCTTAAGCCTCATAGATTAGAGCTATGGGTCTTGCAT
The DNA here is from genome assembly GCF_030435755.1 of Ochotona princeps. Lineage (NCBI taxonomy): Eukaryota > Metazoa > Chordata > Mammalia > Lagomorpha > Ochotonidae > Ochotona > Ochotona princeps. The sequence continues at coordinate 24,747,708 of NC_080836.1, forward strand.
TGTGTATATATATTACTGTATTTAATTTAAATATATTAAGGTATTTAAAGATAGATATACTTGTTAGAACACAGAGTGAGGGATTATTGGTGGCCATCTGCATAAGTCTAGAAATGCCTAAAAAAGCCATATTCTGAAGAAAATTTAAAGGGAATAATGAACCCAATCTTACAAGGGTCAAATAACTTCTTGGTCTGAGTTTTGACTTTCCCCACAAATCCCTCAAAGTAATCCACTTCCAGTAGCAAAGATGGATCCTAAGTAAATAATGAGTTAGATGTGGATTTTAGGATGCAAACACTTTCCTGAATGAGGGGTACTTGGAAAGGGAGACAAGGAAGATAAAGCCATGGCTGGAGAAAGAATGAGTTCAAAAGGGCTTTCCAGGAATTCAGCAAGCAATTGATGGTAATTGATTTACAGGGGCTACACTTTAGAGCATTTCAGAAGGTAAAAATTCCCTGGATTTGATGACTAAACAAAGTTGCGAAAGAGAATGAGCTGAAAAGCAGCTACTCTTTTAGTTTGTTTGAAAATGTGTTACATGTTCAAAATGAGAAAAATCTGACGGGGTGGGAGTTTGGGGGGAAATCCCAGCCTATACACAATTGTATCACATAATTCAAAATTCAAAAAAATATATATTAAAAGAAGAAAATGTTTTACATGTTAATGTTTAATAGGAAGGGCAAGGTAAGAACATTACATAGAAAGGGCAGTAATTGCATTAAAGGCATTGATAGACATTCATGTGGAAACATAACACATTATTGGATGACTACACATGAAACTTGGGGTAGGTTTTTGAGCTGTACATGTACATCTGAGGATGAAAAGAACATAGCTACTGTTGAATTGAAGTTTAGAAGAAAACAAAAGGCAAACTAGCATTGGTTTAGAAAGATCAGATTTGGGAGCTATCTACAGGAGACTAAGAAATAGTAAATAGAACACAAGGACAAATTCATAAAAATGAGTATCAAACAATATGTGAAAATGTGTTTTAATAAGAATATTAATATACTGCAGGAGAATAGATGTGTAGATTGGTGATGGGCTTAGTGACATGACTGCAGTTTGTTATGGAGTAACATGAAGAAGACAAAGGATGGGAACATTTCTTTCCACAAGTTTGGCCACAAAGGACAGGAAAAAAGGAGACCAGGCTGATAACACACCAAAAACATGTTATTATTAACAACTAATAGTCTGGCTGAAAATAATAGAAAAATATCCTACTGCTTTCATAGGAGAAAACAGATTCCTGAAGACAAATAAATGATACTGTGAATAATTCAACAGGTAAAAAAATGCCAGAGGGGTAGACAATAATCAGGATAAAGGATTTGTTAAGAATCAAGATCTGATGGGATACTTCAAATTCAGAAAAATATAAGAGCTACTAATTGCCTTGAGATTTTTAGATATAAATGAAAAGTCTGAAATTCATAGGTAGATTTCTTAATTTGGTCACCAGATGTTGAAAAAATTATAAACAGTTTGCTTACTTTTATTTGAAAGGCAGAGTCACTGAGAAAGAATGAGAGAGAGAGAGAGAGAGAGGAAGAGAGAGAGAGAATGCTTAAATCCACTAGATCACTACCCAAATGACTGCAGCAGCCTTCAGAGGTTAAGGAGATCAAATCCAGGAGAGTATCATTTAAGTTTCCCACTTGAAGTACTTGGGACATCTTCTGCTGTTTTCCCAGACATATCAGCAAGGAGCTGTTTCAGAACTGAATCAACCTGAACTCAAACCAGTACTTGTATGGGATGTCAGTTTTCCAAATTTTACCTGTTATGCAAAACACTGGTCCCAAATACCACCATTTTTCTGATGGCTTTGAAGTAGAAAGTAAAGTCATTAATTGAGAAGGATAAAGAGATAGCCTGGTAACATATTTGATAATAAAGCCATATTTTTCAAAGCCTGATATAGCATAGGAAGACATGATTATGACCAACCTAGCTTTGAATCTGGAGAGATGAAGATGAGATTTCACAGTGGTATTATTTTTCTAGTTGCAATACTCTCTGGAATAATACTTAGCTAAACTGCTGAAGAACATTTTGAATCCCTGAAATTCTAAGCTACTGCAGGAGGCAGGGGTTCGGGTAGTACATCGAGATGAATATCACCATGTGAGTCTTCTGACGACCCTACATCTGACAGTATGCTATTCAAATATCCTACACGTTGAGCTCTACAATCCCTAATTTAAAAAATATCCAATCCACCCATACACATGCAAGAAAACATAATATCACTTAATAATTCCATCCCTGAAAACAAGAGATAATATGTGTATATGTGCACATGTGAACACTTTCATACTAAACAAAGGATTTACATATCAATGGAATACATTTGCCTTAGTTTAACACTGAAATCTATTTAATTGTACTCTTTCAGGTTGAGTTCTAGTCTTTCAGGTTGCAATTGCAAATGATTAAATCTTACTGCATATTCCATTTCACACTGGTTTAAAATCAAAAAGTGTCAACTCCCGACATCAGATTGTTTTAGAAGAGTTAATTTGTTTCACATCCGTCTTATAAAAGGAAAAATCAGTTCCTTAAAGTATTGCTTTAGGTAACACCATAATTTCCTCATTGTTGTTGTATAAAGGAGAAATATAAACACAATTATAGCAGAAAGCGGAAGATTTTGTGATCAACTGCTGAAGACTTCATCTTGTACAACAGGAAATTTGCATTTCAAACATACGCATCAAGGAGCTACCGTGGTATTCTGGGTCTGACTGAAAATGCTGTTATGTTATACTGGCATGAGAGGTATAATTTAAAGAGATTGGTTGGATTAAAATTCCAGTTTCTTAGTCACATTCTTAATCAGATCAACAGATTACTAGAAAAAACATAAACTACATATTAATTAAAAATAACATACTTAAATGACTACTGAACTCTTGATAGGTTTATAGAATCTAGCCAAGAGCATCACCATAACCAGCCAGCATCTAGCATTCTCATTTTAACTTAGATTGAGAGACGCTTTCATAAATGATAATACTTTTTAATTCACATAAGGAGTTAATATAAAGTGTGAGCAATGTTTAATAAAAAGAGCAATTCTCATTTTTTCCCCACCAAAGTTGTCACAGTGAAAAAAAAAAAAGTAAGTTTGGGAGCTCAGGGCCAAAGGACAAAGCTTCTTCAAGGCCATATGTTTTAAATGTAAAAAGGTAAATGCTGCCCCAGTGCGATAGCCTAGCTGCTAAAGTCCTTGCCTTGAATGCACCAGGATCCTATATGGGCACCAGTTCCAACCCTGACAGCCCTGCTTCCCATCCAGCTCCCTGCTTGCGGCCTGGGAAACCAGTCAAGGATGGCAAAAAGCCTTGGGACCCTGCACCTGTGTGGCAGACCTGGAGGAAGTTCCTGGCTCCTGGCTCTGGATCAGCGCAGCTCCGGCAGTTGTGGTCACTTGGGTTGAGAATCATAGGATGGAAGATCTTCCTCTCTGTCTTTCCTCCTGTCTCTCTCTATGTATATGACTTTGCAAATAAATCAATAAATCTTCAAAAAAATGTAAATGCTGCTTTTCATGCGAGACTGCTTTGAGTGTTAGTCTTCTAAAGTAAACCAATAACACTGACTCACAGCTAAAATGTGCCTCTTGCAGCTTGCAATTTTATTACCTTCCAAGATCCCATCAAACTATACTTTTTAGCTCATAAGTCCAGATTCAAGGTGAATGGAAGTGACATTTACTAGAACAGGTGTTTACTCTGGGATTCCTTTTCCTCAGTGTCATGAAATATGTTTTCCCAACATCTGAGCCACTTTCAGAGCATAAATTAAATACTAGAAATCCAGGCTTGGCCCTGTCTTAAGGTGCCTCCATACAGGCTCAAATTCCTTTTTTTTTTTTAAAGATTTTTTATTATTATTGGAAAGCCGGATATACAGAGAGGAAGAGAGACAGAGAGGAAGATTTTCCGTCCGATGTTTCACTCCCCAAGTGAGCCGCAACGAGCCAGTGCGCGCCGATCCGATGCCAGGAACCAGGAACCTCTTCCGGGTCTCCCATACGGGTGCAGGGTCCCAATGCATTGGGCCGTCCTCAACTGCTTTCCCAAGCCACAAGCAGGGAGCTGAATGGGAAGTGGAGCTGCTGGGATTAGAACCGGCGCCCATATGGGATCCCGGGGCTTTCAAGGCAAGGACTTTAGCCGCTAGGCCACGCCGCCGGGCCCAGGCTCAAATTCTTTAACAGCAAAGTTAGTCCACTGGAACTTCACTAGGTAAAACAAAGAAACTCAAGCGAAGTTCGAATGTGGGTGAGAGAGGGCTTTGTAAATTTAAAGACTGTCAGCTCTTTTTCAGCCAATTATAATAATAAAAATAATAACAATAAACGTTTAGAACAATAGACTTAGGGGATGAACGATTTCCTAGTCTGCGAGGATCTGAAGCATGGAATGGAAAGCTAAGAAGATTGAACAGGATTCTTCTCTCAGGACCCTGACCTCCAGATCAGCTTCCTTCTGTATTATTAGCTAAAGAGTGCACTGTGGAGTCTTTATTCCATAATGTTGAGTTTTGCCATATTTAGAGTTGCACAGAAATAATATGAGCCCAATAGCAGTGTGTTGAATGTGTTGGAGACCAGACAAGTTGTGTTGCACAAGTTCAGGTAAACAACAGTGACAGAATGAGTCTGACTAGGTGGTAGTAAGTTGGGGGATGTTGTTATGAGCCTGGGTAATTTAAGCGGCATCCCAAAGTCTTTGAAAACAAGAGCACAAGTGGGATTTGTTTTCAAACTATTCATAATGCTTGTTGCCTCTGAAATAATTATTTGCAGAAAGGGAGTGTGAGAACCTAGAAACAATTGATAGGGACATTTAACCTTTTACGGTTAATGCATTATAGGTTAGAAGAGAAATTATTACTTATTTTTTCAATGTAGCACATTATCAGGCTTGGATGGAGAGATTATCACTAGTTCCTGCTGTAACCCTAAAGAGAGTAGAATACATATTTTACAGGAACAAATATGTTATATTTATACGGCATAAACCATGAGTATATATTCAAATGCCTGACCTTACCTAACAACATCTAGAATCAGTTCCATTAACAATGAACCAAATGTTCTAAAATGTGAAGTTCATAAGAGACTTCTGTAAGAATGCCATGAGAAATTTCACATTTAAATAGCATTTAACAATATAAAAGAAGGATTTTGAAATAGGAGATCATCTTAAGCTTCAGCACACAATCCTTTGCTTTCATTTAATTCTTATTAACTGAACAGAGTAGCCATTCCTTCTTTGATGAGGTGATTTATAATTTAAATACTGCTATCTGTCAAGACATAGTCTTCACACAGCCATAAGATAATACATAATGAAACTAAACAATGTCTTCCAGACTGACACAAAATGTAGGCCATTTCTCAATGACATGGCAAGATGGAAATCTGGGATATATATAAAATCTACAAAATATAAAGCATATGGATATGAGCAATCTATTGATCTTATTATTTCACAGTAAGGTAGATGAAGTGTAGGAGAAAGAAATATAGAAAAAGCAAATACAGTGATTATGTGTTCTATATTCTTCACATCACCTCAGCCCTGACATAGCATCTCATTTTAAGACATAGTGTGGAAGGCACTCAATGAGCTGCGATTTGGTGGTCTTGTCATACACACATAGATACTCTGTTTTGAAAACCCTAAAGTTTTCTTATTTAGAATAAGCTATTCTCTAACAATACTAGAAAGACCAAGGAAGTTTTTTTTAATGATCCACTCCATTGTCTCTAGCACGCACACTGTATTCTGCACAGTTCCTTAACCTCCCTTGTCTTAATCACAGACACACCCACAAACCACCTTACCTCTGTCACAGTTCTCTTCATCACTACCATCCACACAGTCATGAATTCCATCACACAGCCATCTAATTGGAATACAGTGCGCTTTATTTTTGCATCGAAACTGATCCTCATGACATTCGGTCACACAGTCCATCTGTTCAAACACAAACGGTCACTGTCATTTACATTAATGATAATGACACAATCTCAGGCAAAATAAACAAGTGGCTTATAATACAGCACACGTAGGACGCTGAGGGATTTCTTCTGTTTTGGCTTAATGAATATAACCTCTATAAATGGCAAAGGATTTTAGCATACAGGCAGCATGAAAATGAAGGTGTTTGCTGAACTGATTGTATTTGATGCATTTGTCTAACAGTTTAGAAAGGGCTTAGAATTGAGATCCTGTCTTTTATTTTCATTATATTTGCCTTCCCAAATCGAATTCAAAGATTTTAATCAAATGATAAATTTTACCTCATCTGAACCGTCAGCACAATCATATTCTCCATTACACTTCAAAGATGCTGAAATACATCCGCCACTGGCACATATGTATTCACTTGAAGAGCAAGTAGGAGAAGCTGAACAAAGTATAAAATCAAGATTTAGTAATAACAAAAAGAATGGCTGGTTTGTGAGATACAATCCTATACAAAGCTATGAAATGTGAATTCATCACAAGTAATATAAATATCACTTGAAGTTTATTGAAGAGTTAATATTAAAATTCATTTTAAAAGATACTTTTCAATATAATTAGCATTATATTAAATATGTTTCAACGATATAATAAACTGTAGCAAGAATTTAGCTTACCAGACTAAGGAAAAAAAAGTTAAATATATCATGGCCCCTGTTTCTTTGAATTTGAAGCTTAATGGGCTTCATTAGAATTTTAGGTCTTTTTAAAACATAAAACCTTCAAAATGTTTTCAAAATCACAATTAGTAATCTGAAGCATTAATAAGTACTATCAATTCATTTGTATATTGTATAAAGAAGTAGAAATCTTGATCTGGTGTCAAAGATTCAGTGAACTCATTTAACACTTGATATCAATGCAGAGTTCAAAAATATTCTAAGGTGTGTTTTAAGAGGGTTTAAGAACGTGTGTGTGTAATTTACAGAGCCCATTGGATTTTTAATATTCCTTTATGATAAGGAAATATTTTCAATACTTTATGATTCATTTATGAACAACTAAATTAAAAACACTACCCACTCTAACTGGCATGGAAATTATGATTTCTCTATGGGTTTCAGTTTTCTAGGCTTGGATTCACACCTTTGAGTTTCTGTCCTTATATTAGACTACTGTGCATCAAAAGAGCTATCATAATGAATTATTCAGATCAAGATGCTAAAAACTTTTTCCTTGAGCTTTAGTTTCTTTTAATTTGGAAGTGTTGGCTGAGGGATCTGCATTAATTATTAGTTTAAGAATATGTCTGTATTCAGTATGGAAGAAAGATGTGATTAATTTGCAATGCAGGCCATGAGTACCATATTAGGACTCTGTAATGTGCATGCCTTGTGATGGCTACTCTGTCACAGTCTCTCAAGATTAAGTTGTCATGATTAAACATAGATTACAGCGTGGTGTTTTATTAAGTTTTTTTGGTATAAGAGTGCTATTAGAAATATTGAAGTAAAATGCTTTAATGACATTTAGAGAATCAAATTTAAGGATTAGAAGGTCAAACATTTGATTGTTTTTGTTTTTCATATTGTCATCAATAAAGTAAAATGGCCCAGGTTATAGTTATAATCATCTCTGCTTCTTTTTGACTGACATAACTGAAATGATTGTATTTTATAATCTGAAGTTCTCTTACTGAAGAGCTGACTTTCATCATACTTAGAGTTGTAACATTTCATTTTGTTGTCACATGCAAACAATTCCAAAGTGATAAAATACAGAAATAAAACTCTCAAATTTGGAAGAACAATATCTTAATATTTAGGTAATGACTTTACCTTCCAAAACACTTTAAAACATACGCAGGGAACACAATTTGATTCATAGATATTTCGGATTATGTCTTTAAACACAGGCATGTGCATGAATTTACAACAACTTTAAGAATATTGCTGCTTAATTTAAGATTCTCTAAAGCCAAAATGCAAGTGAAATTAATACCATCTCAATTCTTTTACCTGGCTCACAGTTTTTCTCATCTTCCCCATATTTACAATCTTCATGCCGATCACATTTCCATTGTGCTGATATACATTGACCATTTGAGCACTGAAACTGATCTTTGGAACAACTTGTTTCACAATTTCTCTGTCAAAAGCAACACATTTGTAATAAAAATCAAATTATTAAAAAATGTCTACAAATCACACTACTAGAATATTTACGTCTAGACACCTAAAATATGGGCTTCCCATATGGTATACGCACATGGTGCTGGCATATGTTAAGCATATGAGTGTGTAATATAATTTTTGCCACTTTCTACTTTCATCCATCTCTGTGGGCTGTAATAAAACAAAGTAATGGAATGAAAACATACATTCCATAGATTTACCATACTAATGAAATTGTTTAGTAGATAATCCTAAAATAGTTTTAGATAATCTAATTTTTTAGTAATTACTAATTTTAATTTGTAATTGTGGGTGATAATGAATATATTGGAATATAATAGTTAAAAAAAAGAATTCTAGGGCCCAGAGCTATGGCCTAATGGCTGGGTCCTCAGCTTGTAAGTGCCAGGATTCCATAAGGCCACCAGTTTGTGTCCTGGATGTTCCACTTCCCATCCTAATTCCTGCTTGTAGCCTCAGAAAACAGTAGAAGGTGGTCTAAAGTGACCCAGAGCTTATGTAGGAGAACTAGCAGAAGCTCCTCGCTTCTGGCCTTGGATCAGCTCATCTCCAGCCATTGTGGCCACTTGGAGAGTGATCCAGCAGACGGAAGATCTTTCTGTATATCTTTATCTCTGTAAATCTGGTTTTTGATAAAAATTAAGAAATTAAAAAAATAATTCTAAACAGCAACATTTAGCTCTTTGGAGGTAAGACAATAGAATCTGAAACATGAGAATGTTAAGGCTAATCTATATTTTACTGGAAAAACCTCCCCTGAAGTTCTTTCTTTCCATTTTTTCCCATGTCTTTTCTTCTACACTTAACCTTCTGCTGTTTAGAGAGTGGTCATAAATCTCCCTCTCTTGTCTTCCGACATTTGTTCCCAAGGAACTGTGAAATGAACTTATAATTTATTAGTCCACATATGTTTGTTACTAGATGTCAATTAAGATATCTTTCAGTTGTTTGTGTGTGTTAAACAGAAAAGATCACAAGCAATTTGTCTTTCCTGGGTTACTGTATGATTGAAACAGGATGTTCCCATGAAATGGCTTGGTGGGGTGATACTTCTGATCAAACAATCTCTATTCCGGGTTAGATGTACTTGTCAGCTTCTTCCACAAAAGATGAGGCACTTTCATTACTTGCATAACTCCCAGGGAGTGGAGTATGACAAGCACCGTGTTTCACCCCAATTTTATTCCCAGGCAAGGACACAAAATATACTTGGTATATTTCCATGTCTTTTTTCCCTTGCTGATAAAAGTTTAATCAAATCCCTAGCTTTAATAATTTAGTTTTTTCTTACCTTCTTTTCTTAAATATAGAAATTTAACCACTTCAAGAAATTTTCTTAAGGTTTCAGAAAACAAAGTTTTATGATATATTGTTAGTAAACTAATGGCATGAAGGATCAACATTTTCTGTATTATCTGCCAAATCAAAAGTACTGGGGTTGTTATAAGGGATTCACATAGCAGCGGTTTCCAGAAATATAATTATCTAAGGCTTTTTATATGTAAGGATAAATATTGATGTAGGAGTCAGAAGAATGCTTTAGTAATGGTGAATGGTGAATAGTAATTAAAATGGTGAATAAAAACCAGTGGAGAGATATTTCATAACTTTGTTTACATCTGTCTTACTAATGCTCTATCAGTGTTTGTCACAGAGTAATCACACGGTAGAACATGCTGAATGAATGAAGTGACAAATGTAGAAAATAGAATAGAAAGTAGAAAATAACATCTCGTGCAAGTAAGTTGAATTATGAATTGTCCATCTATGAACCAATATCTAATCCTGTGCCAGATTATAATTTTTTTGAAAATAATGAAATTATCTCAAGTTTGTTTAAATAAAACATTTCAATAGTCCCTGATTCCTCTAGCTATAGTGTTTGGGGAAAGAAGCAAAGATGTGCTTTCTAGATATATTTCCTGTCACAGGAAAATATTGATTCTATACTACAAAGCAGTTGTATATGTGCAAGTATGTGTAAAGGAGTACTCCCAAAAGTTCATGAAAAAATAAGAAACAAAATTTTAATGATAAAATTTTCAGAGTTATACTCATGAGGTATTCTCATGGGGAGAATCAAGATGGTAGAAAAGGGTAAGGGCACATTTAAACAGACAATCATTAGCCACGGTGAAGCCAGAGATGACAGATTCCAGAAAATAGGAGAGGACTCTCCAACAGCAGAGGGTTACCTGGAGACCCGTGGACAAAGGAAAGCAGTAGAGACAACAAAGTTGTGTGCTGTGACTAGTTATCCCAGCAGTGATCAACAAGCCATGATAGGAGCTCCACTGTGCTGGTAGCCACAGCTCTACCAGAAGCCCGGTTTGAAGAGGGAGTTCATTGGGAGCTCAGGAGATGAACCCAGGCCAAAAAACAAAAATTACATGTCTTGCTGATTTGTTTGATTCAACCAGGAGCAAACAGAGCAGCAAACCCTAAGCAGGTAGTGAAATGGCATGAATTTCTCAGCCAAGACCACCAGTAGTGCCACATCAGATGCCATTTTGTGTAGTGTGACAAACATTATGGGACTGGAAAGACAACAGCAAGCTGTGCACGCGTAAACCAGGAACAAACTCATTTCTGGCTCAGCACACTGAACTGGTCCCAAAGGCAAAATAGGACTTAATGGCATCCTACTGTTTCCACCCAAAACAGGTCTGGGTAGCCCCCAGACCTAATAGCCAGCAGATACAGAACTCAAGCAGTGCCATATCATTGGCCATTTTCTACAGTGTGGCAAAGACTGTGGAACTGGAGGGACAACAGTGAGCTGCATATCCACCAATCTGGGAGCGATGTTAGCTCCAGCTCAGAGCATTGCACTGGTTCCACTGGGAGATAGTACCAACTTTGGCAGCCTAAGGGTCCCATACAAAATAGATTTGTGTGGCCTTAAGATCTACTGGTGAGCAGATTTCAGCAACATCAGCACCACCAACAACCTAGTTATTTAGGATATCTGGTGTCTTGCTAATCTTGGGAAATGTTTGAACTGGAAGTGCGAAAAAGTTTGTACAGGTAATGATGCAGCCACAGCACATATCACAAGAGGAAGAGAGTGGTGAGCCAGGAGCTGGGGTTATGGAGAACACGGTGGACGTGTAACACGAGAGCCCAAGTCTGAAATTCACTCAAGTAAGTAGCACAAGTGACTACAAAAACTGGGTACCAAACACAATAAGTAAAATTGAACTGTAGAGCTGTGTGTCTTAGGTCCTGCACTAAGGAGAAGAATTTGCTAACAAGAAGTACAATGACCAACAGCAAAGAAGAGACAGGGGCACAATGAATATTACTGAAGATTCCCCTGCAAAGGAGTGAAAGCCTTTGCCAAACTCAGAGTTAACTGAGGAATACATTGAGGAAATGGAGGATACAGAATTCAGAAAAGTCATTATAAAGCTTCTTATCAACAACAAGAAGCACATACAAGAGTTCAAGGAATTTAAGGGATATGTCACACAGGAAATAGCAACACTGAAACACAATCAAACCAAATTATTAGAAATGAAGGATACAATGGAGTAAATTAAAAATTCCATGGAAAGTCTTCATAACAAAATGAATGAGGGAGAAGAAAGAATCTCAGAATTGGACGATATTTCTTGCCACAGTACTGAAACAAAAAGCTGGAAGAGGATCTGAGAAAAACTTAGAAAAGTATTCAAAAATTAAAAAACTTAGAAAAAACTTAGAAAAGTATTCAAAAATTAAGGGAAACTGTTAAAAAACTCAGTATTAGAGTCATGGAAGTGCCAGAAGGCACAGAAAGAGAAGCTGGATTTAAAGATACATTCAGTGAAATGTTAAACAAAAACTTCCCTAATATGGAAAAAGAATTGGGAAACAACATCCAGGATGGGCACAGAACTCTCAACAGGGATGACCAAAACACATGACACATGATAATTGAGCTCTCTTCAATTGAACATAAGGAAAAAATTCTGAAACATGCACATTAAAAAAATCAGTTAACATTTAGAGAAGCCCCAATCAGACTCACAGCTGACCTCTCAGAGGAAACTCTATAGGCCAGAAGAGAATGGAGTGACATATTCCAAATTTTAATGACGAAAATTTGTCAGCCCACAATAATGTATCCAGCAAAGCTTTCCTTTGTCTTCAAAACTGAAATAAAATTCCTCCACAGTAAAGAAAAGCTCAAAGAATATACTGCTTCCAGACCTGCCCTAAAAATGATGGTGAAAGATGTTTTCTAGACAGATAAAAAGAATAGAATCCACCAGAACCAGACAAATGTGGAGAAATTCCCAGTAAAATTATAACAGAAGACTAAAATCAAACAATGAACAACCCATTGCTAAAATGACAAGACTGAATTACGACCTATTCATATTAACCCTGAATGTAAACGGCTTAAACAAATCAATCAAATATCAGAGCTCAGTAGATTGGACCAAAAAGCAAAACCCATCTATCTTTGTCTATAGGAGACATGGCCCACTAATAAAAATCAGCAGAAACTGTATCTCAGGGATTTTGACATTTTTGTTTCTGCTTTCATTTCTTCAAAAAAAGGTTTTTTCCCTCATAATCTTCATTGACTAAAACGTCATAGAGTAGCAATATTTTCATTAAGAAGGTTCTTGATTTTCTTTTTCATTTCATCAGCGACATATAAGTCATTTAGTAGCATATTATTTAACTTCATGGTGTTGTAAATTTCTATTTTTCTTCCCATTTTGTGGCTTTTCATTTAAGGGGATGTATAGTAGCTCCGTAACGGAAACTATCATATCCAGATGTAAGAACATAATGCAGTATGCATCTCTACCTCCAGATCAAAGATGGACTAAAAATTAAACTGTCAGATTTATCTTTGCAATAGAATGCTGGACTCTCTGCCATTGTCCATGCCTGCAAAATCAGGATACAGTTAAAAAACAGAACCAGACACTTATGACTGTTTGTGAAGACTCCTCCTATTGTAATAATGTAGGAGAAATCATTGTGGGGGGAAGTAGAGTTGGAGATGAGAGAAAGGAAAGTCCAGAGCTTATGAAATTGTATCACAAAATAGTAACAAAATGAAAAAAAGATAATATGATGATGAAAAAAACCTTCTTGGAAATAATGCATACTTTTTAACTGATGTTATTACATGGAAACAACATAATTGATAGGAACTTTGATTGAGCTTTTCCCTGGTGTTGAGAAGTCACAGTTTGGGGATCATTGTAGATTTAATTTTAAAATATTTACATTCATAAGGACATTTTTATTTCTATAAAGAGAACATATTCCCCACAGGCTACAGACACAGCTTCATGAAGAAAAACCACACTCCCCTCATTCCCTTGCTTCTTTCCATAACCCTCTCACCCTTCCTACCATCATAATGTGAAAGCACCATGCTGTGATTAATATTTGAAACATGTGCACAAAAACATCCAAGTGCTACGTAATACAAAAGGTTATATATGTAAGTACAATCTAGGCTTACAGAATCATCCAAAGAAATTCTAAACATTTTACTTTCAGCTGTGTTTACCAAAGCCTTATTACATATGAGTTGTGATTCATTATCTAAGTAAAGCTCAACCTGTGGTTTCATGAAAATTGATGACCCACATCCAAGTCTATAAAACTGCATGTATTGAAGAGATTACAAAAAAGAAACTGTTTAAAATGCATAAAAATACCAGTTGTGACTATAAATACTACAGTAAATTTATGAACAAATTCACAGATGGCAAGGGCATCAACTGTAGGGAACACAACTTCCAGCATCCTGTTCCCGATGCAGCGTTCATTAGTTGAGGCAACAAAGTGTATAAAATTAACTATCAATGGTAGCACAGGGCTGTGTCCTGTGCTAGGAATGTGCAGCACAGCACATGTACGTCATACTTGTCTCACTCTGCCAGGAGACAAGGATAATTCAGAGTTGAGCTTGTTGCATGTATTTGCATTGGCTAATAATTATAACTGTGATTATAAAGCAATGTTTTCTTTAGGAAAGAAGCCTACCTCATCGGAGCCATCTGCACAGTCAAAATCTCCATCACACCAAAACCTTGAAGAAACACAGTCGCCATTGGCACAGAGAAAATCTTTCAATGTACAGGTCTGTGGTTCTAAGGAGAAAAAACAGCACAGAGTTATTCCAACATATAATGGCACTCTGAAATTTATACGGCATGAAACACAAGGAAACATAACAGAAAAAATAAGGGAGTTAGCAAAGCATAATCAATAAATTGTTTAGGAAAATGTCTCATGAAGCATCTATGGTACATAATATAATGATTTTTCAAATTTATTTCTAAAGTCATGAATAGAAAATGGCATTACAGTAACAAATGGGAAAAAGACAAAAGATAAATAGCCTACTGTTGAATAAAAATATAGCTGCAGAGTGAAATGAAATGCAAAAAAACTTACATATTTTCACACCATAACAATGATCTTTTCCAGTTGTGGGAATTTCAAGTCATTTTATGCATTTACTTTAAATAAAGTCCATCAGGCTGTTTATTTACTGAGAAATGAGTCTAGCCTTTGGTTCGTTACTTTTTATTAGATAGTCTAATGACTTTATTACTCAATTTTGTCCTCAAAAAATCCAAAATTTATAGAATGAGAATTCAGAAGGCTACCACTGGAACCCACTGCGTGAGTAACGACTTGAAAGCCAGCAGGAAGACATTCCGGACAGGCGTTTTGGCACAGCAGCTTCAGCTGCTTCTTAAAATGGCCATATTTCATGGCAGCATGCTTGAGTTCCATTCCCACTTCTATTTCTAATCTACCTTTCTGGTAATGGTCACCCTGGAAGGTAGTAGATAATGACTTACTTATGTGAGTTCTGGTCCGTCTTTGGGAAGACCCCAAAGAAGTTTCTATCTCCCGATTTAGACATGGTCCCAGCTAGCAGTTGCTATTACAATGATTAGGGGGTGAATCCATGAACAGGAGAACTCTCATTCTCTATCTTTTTCTAGCCCCCATGCTCACACTAGGCTTTTTCTGTTTCTCCCCACTTCAGTTGAATAAAAACAAATTAACCTTACTTTTAGAAGGAGGCTGTTATCTCTGAAAACTGTTTATTTGCTTATGTGATTGTTTGCTTATGCCCTATATCATTTACTTCCCGATCCAGATAATGTTCCAGTTATTGATTTAATCATGCTTTGCTGTTTTCCACACAGGAAATAAGCCAAATACAATCACTTAAGGCTTGGTTTAACTCTTTTGTGCAACATGCTTTGTTTTGATAATGCAGTAGGGTTACAGAAATTTATCCCTGCAAGTCATCAGTGTAATTCTTGAAGATCACAACCTGCTTAGCTCTTGTGCTGTAAACCTGCATGACACTTTGATGATAAAGACTGTCTCTTTTCTGTTTTACCAATCATCACTTACAACTTATGTGGTAATTTGTTTATGCAAATTATGGAGGAATAAGAAACAGATATTACATTTAAGGAACATTCATATGAAACTAAATTTTCTGTAGAGAATTTGTGAATAACTCACTCTGAATTTTCATATTACTGTACATAATAACTAAGTATCTAGGATTAGGTGTTATTCTGCCTTGCATCACGTAGGCTCCTAAATGTTTGTATAAGAGCCACTCCACAGAATTTGTTCTGCTCGATGACTTTAAAATATGACTTTCAGACTATGAATAAGACAATGTATACTGTAGAGTGGGAAATTACATCGGGGTTCTTCCTCGAACAATAACAGGTCATGCCATTTCTATCCACATACACTGTGCTTTACTCTTAAAAATTAATGTAAATATTAATGTTGATAACATTCCTAATGATTATCAGCTGCTGATTATTTCTTGTTAAGAAGTAGGTGTAATTCATGTGCAGGACTTCAGTCATTCATGAAGTGATACAAGCACTCTATAGGGAATATGCCATTTGCATTTTAGATGAGTAAACCAAGGCACAGAAACACAGGGAACATAGTCTCAGTCATTCAGCATATAGAACAGCTGATGTTGCACTTGAGCCAACGCAATCTGATACAAGCATTGCTTTTTTAACTCTTGGTTACATTATTGCAGCTCATACATTTGATAAAGCAATAAGTTTCCGTTTTGTCATCTTCATTACAGAGATGAGTGTGATAGCCCTGAGACTCCAAGTTGCTTTTCTAAGGTACACGGTCAGAAAGGCCTGTTTTCCTCAACAAAAAAGAAAGAAATAGCTCTTTTGCTCTTATCAGCATCCCATACCAAAGAGATTTTACCCTCCTGTTTGAAGAAACATGTAATTTTACTCGTAGGGAAATAAAATTATGATGAATTATGTTCAATTTATCTAGCAATGAAAAATATCAACCAAAAAGGTTTTCATTGAAAGAATAGCAGGAGAGAGAGAGAACGAGAGAAAAAGAGAAAGAAAACTTAAAACGTATTCATTTAGATGCTTAAGAAGAGCAAAGGAAATACTTAATTGTGTATAATCATAAGTTACATAAATAGAAGTTTTTTTTTAAATTTGATTTTACCCTATTTAAATACAAGGGCATTCATCATAGCCTGGAGAGCTAAGGCCTCAACATACTTTGTAACGTGGTGGGTTCAAAATTGCCCCTGAAACAAGTTCGCAAAAGTCAAACAGCTGGTAGTCACAATATTTGCCCAACATTGCCATACAACACATGTTTAACCTGATTTTACTCTAATATAACTAATTATGCTGTTGTATATTATGCTGTGGGGAGCCTAACTGATTTACTGATTTTCTGCGAGAAGCTTTTCAGTGAATTTTTATAAAAATACCAACAAATCATTTTTCTTTTCTTTTTCTGATTTAAAGATTTACTTAGTTTTATTGGAAAGGCAGTTCAGATTCAAAGAGAGAAGCAGAAACAGAGAGAAAGATTTGTCATCACCTGCTTCACTCCCCAAATGGCTGCAATGACTAGAGCTGAGTGAATCTAAAGTCAGGAAACTTCTGTGCGTCTCCCAACTGGATGCAGGGTCCTAAGGCTGGGGATCATATTCTATTGCTTTCCTAAGCCATAAACAGGGAGCAGGATGGGAAGAGGAACAGCTGAGACAGGAACCAGCTCCCATATGGGATCCCAGCAGTTGAAAGGTGAGGGTTTTTAGCCATTGAACCATCATGCTGGACCCCAAATGTCAACAGATCTATATCTCAAAAAGAAATACTGTATTTATGCTTGTACATATTACATATACCAACAACAAATCAGGTAACCAATCTTTTTTTTTGCCATAAACTATATATGTCATACTTGGCTGCACTTAACAGCTCAAAAATTTTTTCCCAAGATAATTATGAAAGTCCTCAGGAGATTTATTTCTTCTTATTGCTTATATTACATTTATTCTTATAAAGTAAATAAATGGTATTCAGATGTGCATGATGGCTAATTTTCTGAAAAACAACAATGAAGTAACTGTACAACAATGAAGTAACTGTACAACAATGAAGTAACTGCACAACATGAAGCTAACCTGTCTTCAAAGAAAGCTTGAATGTCCTAGTTCCTCCCTCACCCGTGGTATTTCTAACATATAGCCCTTGAGCTCATTTTATCTCATTAATACCTCTATCATTGAACCAAGAGGAAAAAGGGAACCCCAGGCATGTGTCCTATAAACCTCATGCAGTCCTGTCAGGCTGCCATTCCAGGAACTTTTATAGGACCGGTGCTCCAGGTTTTGGAAGGTCATTCTGGATTTTATAATAAGAGTAATCTAGGGGCCTCACCCAGACCACTCAGCCTGTTTACTACCAAAGGAAAACATGCAACTTAGGTATTTAAGAGACCTCTTGCACATAATGGGAGGACTAAAATTCAGAAAATAAGAGTAACTTTTAAAGTCCCTGGATTAATGGCAAAACAGAAAGACTGCCACACCAGTGTCTTGGCTGATTTTTTTTTTTTTAATCACAGACCTTTCTTGAGCAGTTCAAGTTATATGAATGTGGATGTTAGCATCTGAGCATTTTTAGAACATAATTAATAAAACTGACATCATAAAAATATCTGATAAGAACTCATTATGGAAGTACCAGAATTTCCAACCAGGTTGAAAAAAAACCCAACTAGTCTAATTTAAACCTTACACTAGTTGACCAAATTACTTAGTGTTTTTAAATATATCGCATTGACAGTTACTTCTCAATAATGCAAATAAGAAATTATTTACTTTCAATTCTATTACCTAGTATATACTTACACCGAGGTAAAAAGTTTTATTCTTACGATAGAGAAAGTATACATAAGCTGAAACATTAGATAATACCCCCCCAAATGTGTGAAATTTTATATGTCAAACTTTTAAGGAATGTTTGAAAGGAGGTCAGCATTATGGTATAGCTAGTTAAGCAAATGCTTTCAGCCCAGAATTTCCTAAGAAGGCTGTTTGAGTCCTGGCTGCTCCACTAGTGATCCAGCTCCCTGATCACGTACCTGGGAAAGCAGTGGAAGATGGTCTATATACCCTGGATTTTTGTCAGTCAAGTAGAAGACCCAGATGGAACTGTGACTATTTATGGACTGAAACAGTGGGTGGAGGATTCTGTCTTTCTCAGGCTTCCTTTCTCTCAGTAACTCTGCCTTTCAAATAAATAAAATCTTTGAAGATATTTAAAAAGATATTATTGAAGATCAAAATTTTCAAGTATATCCAAGATTTTGATCTGAATATAAACTGACCCTAATATCAAATATATTTTTCTATTTCTAAGAGCAGAAATCATTGCTGAGGCATTGCTGAGGCTGAGGCATTCCTAATCAATACGTAATGGAGGAAATGGTTAGTAGATGATGTAATGACAACAGAGTAATTATCCCATGTTAACAGAAAATGCAGAAATGATAATAAGTTTAAGGCATAGTTGGTACGCAGTTGAAATTTTAATTCTTCCCATATATTTGGTCAAGTATTTGGTATAATTTAAAAAATTCACTAAATCAAAGTCAGTAACATGTGCAAAGTAACTTTAAACAACATTATTATTGATCTTTCATATTGTAAATGTGATTTATTATCTGAGGCATTTAGTGTTGATACTAGTATCTAGTGGTTACTCTGCAATATGAATTAAAATTCATAAAATAAGCACTGATACTTAGAAAAATGACAATATGGTATTTATCAATATCTATATATGATGCCTACATATACATACATACATGCATAAAAATTTATATACACACCTATTTAGGACATTTTAAGTCTTTTAAACACATTACTATACATATATATGTTTGGATATAGGTGCATATTTATGTGTGTGAGCACATAAAATAACACCTATTAAAGTTTCAGCAAACTAGGAGAATTAGAAATATTTTCATAATACTTTAATGTCACAGCATTTCCACTGAGCCTGGCTTCTAGAAGAGTAATTTTGGAGGGTTCTTAGAGGTATATTATATTTTATTTTCAATCTTCATTGTCTAAACTTCTTCCAAGGTGGAAATGCTAGCATACCTAGTGCCTTATTTTCCCATTCTGTCCTATTCATGAGAGTATCTTCAAATACTACCCAATCATCTAGAACCCTGGATTTTTTCTCATGTAAATGTGATATGTGCAACATGTTAATATGTTGCCAGAATATTGCTACTTTTGCTTTACATATTATTCTTAGCTTATCATATATACCTTCTTATATTCCATGTCACAACTGAAATATATTTCGTTCTTCACTTTACTATCTCCTTTACCACTTCATTAATATTACTGGTCCTAAGTATCAAGCTCACAGTGAATGAAAGCTAAAAGGAAACCACAAGAAAACAGATATTTCAGAGAGCTAAGGTACAGCCTCCAGCTCTTTTCTGAACTTTTCCTGTGGCTCTGTGGCTACAGTGAATTACCACTGAGTTTCCACCATGAAAAATAAGCGTCCATGTTCTTTCTTTCTGCCATTTGTACCTAAGGTTGATATGGGATGTCAGAACAGCAAAAGCTTAGCCAATTAGGAAGCCCCAGTGAACCTGGAAGTATGCTTTGTAACCCTTCATGTGCATTACAAACAGTAGCTTAACTTCTAACATAATTTCAACTGTTGCTTGAATAAAGTTGCTCCAAGATAGAAGCCTTCAGTGTTTCTCAGAAATCCTCTATTATTCTCAGTATTTTTCAGACCTAGGATATCTGTTCCCAGTTATCTCATTGTCAGTCAACATTGATTATACAAAAAGATAAATGGGGCCCGGCGGCGTGGTCTAGTGGCTAAAGTCCTCGCCTTGAAAGCCCCGGGATCCCATATGGGCGCCGGTTCTAATCCCGGCAGCTCCACTTCCCATCCAGCTCCCTGCTTGTGGCCTGGGAAAGCAGGAGAGGACGGCCCAAAGCTTTGGGACCCTGCACCCGCGTGGGAGACCTGGAAGAGGTTCCTGGTCCCGGCATCGGTTTGGCGTGTACCGGCCCGTTGCGGCTCACTTGGGGAGTGAATCATCGGATGGAAGATCTTCCTCTCTGTCTCTCCTCCTCTCTGTATATCTGGCTTTTCAGTAATAATAAAATCTTTAAAAAAAAAAAGATAAATGAAGTAATATTTTGATATTTTAGTTTGAACATACAGATGAACAAAAAGTACATAAAGACTGAATACACTATACAAATGTAATTATTTAACAGAATCATTTCTCTTATATTTGTTAATAATTGAACAAATTCAGAATCTGCTGCCCAAGTTTTTCCACAATAACTGATGAAGGGAATCCAAAATGCTCTCTTTCCATGACATTCTTTCCATTATCCTTTACCTTTCTAAATATTGTGAGCACTTGGGAGATACTGATGTGGAGAGTTACAAAGATGACATAGTCTGAGTTTTCGATAATCATAATGCTTCAGGGGTTTTTATATTGCATGCACTTGTTCTCAAACATACACCATTTTGAAATTTGAAAGTATTTTATATTTTGAAAGCCAAATTTCCAAGTTGTTTATTAAAATGTTCACTGTAATAATTATTTACTTTGAATAATATGTTTCCATGTTACGGCGTTCTTTCCCCTGCAAAATAAAAGCTCTTAATCCAGTGTGGGGTATATAAGAACAGATATTATTGCTATTAATTCTTCCAAAAGTTTGAAGGTTTCTGGATGCAGGTTTAGATCTTTTATCCATTTAGATTTGATCTTAGCATATGGATGGTGAGAGATGTGGGTCTATCTTTTGGTTTCTACAGGCTATCAACCAGTTGTCCCAACAGCATTTATTGAACAGACCTTCCCATTTGCCTGGATTATCGTTTGTCCTTTTGTCAAAGATTATTTGGCTGTATCTGTGTGGGTTCCCATCTGGTGTTTCTATTCTGCTCCATTGATCTTCCTCTCTATCTTTGTGCCAGTACCGGGCTGTTTTGATAACCACTGCCCTATAGTATGTCCAGAGGTCTGGGACTGTGATTCCCCCTGCTAACTTCCTGTTCTTCAGGATAGTTCTAGCTATTCGTGGTTTTTTGTGTTTCCAGATGAACCTTTGGATCATGTTTCCAGTTCCGTGAAGAATGTTTTTGGCAATTTGATTGGAATGACGTTGAATGTATATATTGCTTTTGGTAGTATAGACATTTTAATGATATTGATTTTACCTATCCAGGAGCATGGGATGTTACTCCATCTTTCGAGGTCTTGTTCAATTTCTTTTTTAAGTAGCTTGTAGTTTTCCTCAAATAGGTCTCCTACATTTTTGGTTAGGTTTATTCCCAGATACTTCATGCTTTTCTCTGTTGTTTTGAATGGTTATCTTGCTGGTTAGATCTTTTTCCAGCTTGGGGCTGTTTGCATACACTATGGCTGTTGATTTTTGTTCATTAATTTTGTACCCTGCCACTCTACAGAACTCTCGTATAAGTTCTAGTAGTCTCTGTGTTGAGCCTCTTGGCTCTTCCATATAAAGAATCATGTCATCTGCATATAGTGAAACCTTGACTTCTTCATTTCCCATTTGGATTCCTTTGATTTCTTTTTCTTGTCTTACGGCCTCAGCGAGTACCTCTAGAACTATGTTGAATAGCAGTGGAGAAAGCGGACATCCCTGTCTTGTTCCAGATCTCAGTGGGAAGGGTTCCAGTTTTTCTCCATTCAGTATGATGCTGGCGTTGGGTTTTTCATATATTGCTTTGATTATGTTGTGGATTTTTCCATCTATGCCTACCGTGGTTAGGGTCTTAAGCAGGAAGTTGTGCTGGATTTTGTCGAAAGCTTTTTCTGTGTCTATTGATACTATCATGTGATTCTTGTTTTTCAGTTTTTGGATGTGGTGTATCACATTGATGGATTTCCTTATGTTGAACCACCCCTGCATTCCAGGGATGAATCCAGATATTATTGCTATTAATTCTAACCATATCTTTTTTAGAAGCAGCAGATTACAAATACTTAAAAAATAATTTTATTATCTTACTTTAAATATTGTTATGATGCTTTCATTGTTTATATAGCATTGTATAAACCTGATATTAAATTATTCTAAAATTAATGGCCAGCTATGGAGAAGTTGTTACATTTTTCCTGTCAATTTTTAGCCAATAAAATCCTTGGATAATTATCATTTTTAAATGAATCACATACAAATGCAGAAGGCAGATGATGATAATAACGCCACTGCATTTTTCACAGAAAAGCCTCCTGGATACACATACTGTTCACCACTTCAGAGAGAATGAATGATATTTCACTGAAAGAGGTTGTTTGGTGAATTCTTAGTACAAAAGAATTTCAGAATGAAATGAAATGAATATTATTCATTAAAGAATGAGATGTTTTGAGCTTTCTACACATCATTCAGCTCATTGTGTGAACTTGTATCAAGGGCTTCCTTCATTGCATACTAATGGATCGCATTAAACCTCATGACACTCTCACACCAATTCTGAGAACTCTAAGAAAATAACTCCCAGGGCAAGCATTTCAATAAATCTAGCCTTTGAGACTCAGGTCAATTTATTCTGCATAACTCTTGTCCAAACGTGATTATATGTATG
This sequence comes from Ochotona princeps, assembly GCF_030435755.1. Taxonomy (NCBI): domain Eukaryota; kingdom Metazoa; phylum Chordata; class Mammalia; order Lagomorpha; family Ochotonidae; genus Ochotona; species Ochotona princeps. The sequence goes on from NC_080836.1 coordinate 24,770,880, forward strand.
AAAATGTGAGCTTCGGCATAGTTTCAAATTTATAGTTTGCATGAACTAAAAATTGTCATCTTGCTTATTGAATGGGTTGCAAAGCTTGCAAAGTTACCAGGCTAGAGTTACTTACTACAGTTTTCTTCATCTGAATTATCACTGCAGTCATTTTGGCTATCACACCGCCAGTGGTCTGGAATACAGTTGTTGTTTTTACACTGGAACTCATGAGGCCCACAAGTCTTTTTATCTGTAACGGAAAGACCCAGAGTCTGCATCATTGATTTCCATAAAGACATCACTTGCAATATCCTATGCCAGGTGAAATCCATGCAGATCACGTTTCTTGAGACTCTCATTTGGTTATGGACTTAGAAGCAACCCTAGGAACCACTGGAGGCAAATGCCGAGTCTAATTTCTCCTTTTTCTTGTTTTAGATTGTTCTTGGTCATCTTTTCATGATAGGTGCATTTCAGAGCAATGGATCAGGCCATCAAACAAAGGCAACTCCAGTTAGTCAACACAAAAGGGAAATTATAAACAAATGGCAGGGGTAGACATTTGGCACAGTGGTAAGATGACACTTGGGGAACCTATTTGTTATATCTGGATGCCTAGGTTTGATCTCCAGTTCAGGTTTCCACTTTGACTTCCTACTGAGACACACCTGGGAAGGCAGCTGAAGTACAGGTTCTCTGTATAATGTCTGGTGTTAAAGACCTGGATTACATTTTAGATCCTGACTTCAGCCTGGACCGGCATTGCCATTTGAGGACATTAAGGGATTGAACCTGCAGAGCAAAGACCTCTCTATTTCTCTTTCTGCATTTCAATAAATAACTTAAAAATAAAACAATCCAACCTATCATTCCCCTTAGGATGGGCGCTTCCTAAATTATCCTCTGGTCCTGTAATGAAGAGACAAAAGTAAGTGGTTCCTGATCAAACTCTGAAGCTCTCATCTTCCTGGTTGTTTTTAATAACTCCTAGTCCTTGACTACTCAGGAATTTATAGATTATATAATTGGAATAGCACTTACCTAAAATTCATGGGACTTAAATTGCGTAATATTTCAGAGTTTTCAGATTTTGTAATTAATATTTGCACATAATTGGGGATGGGGCTAAATTTAAATTTAACATTCATTTACATTTGATGTACTTGTTTCACACAGAGACTAACATATTTCTATGCAAATTGTGTAGTGTCCTCATTGTTACCACAATGTGCAATCAGATAAAATGTTAAATTAAATTTAACATTTAAATTAAATTTAACAATTTTCTATTTGTGAAGTGAATTGAATAAGGAACAGAGTAAGATACTTGGTGATCATTGATACCATTTCCTCAAAAATATACTGGGTTCAGACTGATTCAGACTCAGGTAAGATTGTGAAAGCAAATAAATGTAAGTATAATTATGAAACTTAAAAACTACTATCTACTGAGAACCCAACCCAGACATTTGGTAAGTATTTTCATAAACATGATAATGTCCGTCTTCTCACAACATCCTTATGAAGCATCATTGCATTTACTTAAATAAATGAAGAAAATAAGTTCCAAAGAGATCAAGCAAATCCAGTAATCTTCCACAACTCTTGAGTGGCAGGAGATGGATTTCATTCAGTTACAATTCCACCAACATTTTATTGAAGAAAATTCCCTGATAACTTCTTAATGTTTTTTACAAATGTATACTGCCACGACTTCCTTCTCTTCCTCTCTTACCTGCCGGTCTACCAATGATTATTCAGACCTTAACTTGTGGGTGCTATGTGATTTGCAATACATCTTTTTTTTTTTAAATCTATGCTAATTCTAACTTTAGATTTAAAATTTGGCTGAAAATCTTCAGATGTTAATTGTAGTGTTCTGTATACCTTAGTTAATCAAGAAATGATTTAGAATGAGATTCAATTAATGTCAACTGAACATGAAAGATTTTGAGGGGAAAAGACTGAGTAATTTTTCATTTTGTCCAATAAAATATATTCATCTAAAATGAATGCTTCAATATTATTCTTCCTTAGGGATTAGATATGTTGTTAATAATTTTGTTTTAATTTCTAGACTATAACAAAGTAAAAAAAAAAATCCCATTGGGCCATACAGACAATCTGATCTAACATTAGAACCTCAGCTATAGGCAAATAATTCTCACAAGTGACACTATATTTATAATTAAGTAGGCAATTTCAAGTTGCTTTTTTATAAATAGATTTAGCATTTTATTTCTATATTTAACGATGTTCCATAATTCATGTTTGAAAAATCTGCACCTATTTTTGGACAAGAAGTGTTCACCACTGTGATTTACATTTGAAATCACCACTAAAATTTTTATTTGAGGCATGCTGAAACTGTACTGGGGAAGATCTAATTGCCTTATGTGAAGTCATGCAGATTTTTCTTCTAGATCATTTCCTTTTTATTCATGAAATTCCTTGTTAACAATTATAAATATAAGCTGCATAATGTTGCTCTGCATTTATAATGTCCTTTGAAGAGACTGCCAAGATGGTCACTGCCTGAGATCCTGCTGAGAACAGCTCTCCTCAGAGGAATGGGTGTGAACAGCTATACACACATCAAGTAACCTTCACAAGCACTATGCAAGCCAGCCAGGAGCCCGAAGTATCTCATCTTATTGTCACAGGAAAAGTAGCATTTGATAAATCCAGAAAAAAAGTGGCCAGTGTCCCCCCTCCTCCAGCTCCACACAGTCAATGTCAAGTCCACCACACAAACGTGCACAAATCAGCTCTGCCAAATCCAAGTAGCTACTCTGCCAACTTTCTGCCAACTGCCTGCAAAAAAAAGGAAACTCCAGTAAAGTGGGATGCCAGGAGAGAAGACTTCAGATCATTCTATGGAACTCAAAGTAGGATTACTACTCTGCACCTGGCAATTCCCAAAGGCACCTCTTACTCAGCCAGGATTCAGAGACTGAGTCTGTAGATGCCATTTGGTTTCAGGGAGAACACTTACCTCCTAGCAGAATAATTTTAATGTATGCCACTGCCACTGTCAGGTGGGCCCGAAGGCTCTCCTGGGACTTCGTGGGTACCAGGGACTGTGGAATCCAGGGGTGAACAGTGTAGTACCAACACTGTGAGGTATGGTCTGCTTTTATCTCTCTCTTTCAGTCTTGAGCAGCCAGTAAGGAACCCAGGGACTGCATTTTGGAAAACCCTGCTGGGCTAGTAAAGTCTGATGTTGGATAGATTCTAACACCTTCCATCCTCAGGGAAGTGACTGTGCATAGAGTTTCTGGCCTTGCTATAACAGTGAGCTTTTACTGTGAAGAGTCATTAGATCTTTATGGATTGGTAATGCACTTTCAGCATTGTGGCATCTGGAGCTATTGAAACTCATGTGTAACCTACACAGGGCTGGTCTAATGGAGGTGTTGCCTATTCCATAGGTCCTGTACCCTTAGTTAAACATTACAGTATTAATTGCTTTGAATCCCAATAACAGGACAGTATAACACAGCATGGTATGCTTTAATGTCCTCAAGTTCTCAGGCCAATGTCTGCACACACAGTCTTTGGATGTACTTTAGAGCCCAGTCAGGCTCTGTGCTGTTGCTTGAGCAGTCTCCAATACTGGTAGCTGATAGGTGCATCATCAGGCAACGAGTCCAATGCAGCAGCAAACAGAACACAGCCCACAGCCGTAGCCAGCAAACTGCTCAGAATATCTAAAAGCTATATACCTGTTGATCCTGTATTTTGCATGAAGGTTCCCCTAAATCTGAGCAAACTCATATTTGTCCTTTTCGGATTAGCTTACTTTACCAGACTGAAGGATTAGTGACAGTAGTTGGACTATGCTATTGTTGCAATACAGGGGGAAACAATGTGGAGAGGGTAGAAAGGGAAATACCTGAGCCTATGCAACTGAATCATGAGCTTTAAAAAATATTTTTTTTCTAAAAGCCTCTTTTACTTATTACTTATTAGTGAAACTAATTACTTATTTACTTTTACTTATTACTTATTACTGAAACTAATCTCAATGCAGACAGCAGCATACTCCAACAAGCAACAGGGACTTCCATGTAGCCATGACATCAATCTGATCATCTAAGAATTGAAAATTCCAAAAAACAAAGAAGATTTCCAAATACCTAACAACAGAAACTCAACAAAATTCAAGAGAACACTGAGAAACGTTTTAACATTTTAACAAAGAGACTTGACAGAAGTAACTAAGCAAAATCAAGAGGAAATACTTCCACTTTGAAGTGGTATTACCAAGATACAGAAGGCATCGATAAAAGTAAAATTCTTAAATAAAATTAAAAAAATAAAAATAGAAGTAGCTTAGGATAGATGAAAGGCTACAGGTTAAGGCCCAGAACTCTGAAGTTGCTGGAAGAAAATACAAGGGAAACACTCTAAGACTTGGTGTAGGGAATCACTTCTAGGACAACACTGGCAAAACACAGGGAAATAAAACCAAATAAATGAATACGATTGTATCAAACTCAGAAGCTTCTGCAGAAGAACTGCTTAATAGAATGAAGAGGTGACCAACAGCATGGGAAAAGATATATGAAAGCTGCCTACCCGACAAACAAGTAATACACAGAATATATCAGCAATTTAAACATTCCGCAACACCGATCCAATAAGAAATGAATAAATGATATAAACTTGCAATTCTCACAAAGAAGAAATACAAATTGCCAATAAATGCATGAAAAAATACTCAGTGTCTCTGGCCATCAGGAAAACTAAAATAAAAACACATTATCTCATCTCTTTCAGAGTAACTAAAATCCAAAATGCAAAGAGTAGCTAGTTCTGGAGAGAATGTGGAGGAAGGCAAATACTTATTGACTGATGGTAGGAATGTAATTTAGTATAATCATTGTGGAAAAATATGGAGATTTCTTAGAAAACTAAAAATAGACTTACCATATGATCTGTTAATTCCCAAACTCAGTATATACCAAAACTAAATGAAGACATTGTATCAAAGAGACATCTACACCACAATATTTATAACAGCGTTGTTCACAACAACCAAAATATGAAATTAACCATGTTGCCCCACATCAAATGAAGGAATAAAAGAAGAGGTGGCATATGTATATACACAACAAAGTGTATATTCAGTTATCAAAATGGATGCAACTAAAGGAAATATCATGGTGAGTTAACTAGGCCAGACATAGGAGGACAAATATCGCATTTTCGATCTTTAATGTGAAAGCTAAATTTAGAATAAGAAGGAAAAGAAAAAAAGAAGAAATCACCATGTTTATCAATACTGTTGCAATATAGTTTTGTGTCTTTGTTTTATAACTTTGTAAAACAATGTTAAGAAAGCTATACTAATATAGGTGTAATGATTTGTGGTTACTTTTTTAGAATGTATTGTGTGTGTGAAATCAACATCTTTCACTTCATTATTGTTTAGAACTTTGCTTGTATTTCCACTAAACTAGGGATTTTTATTACTTGTTGTCTTATTTGTGAAGCATTAACCCCTTGACCATAATGCAAGCAAAAATGAGCTGTATTAAAAACATTTTTAAAACAGAAGAATGAAAGGGGAGGGGAGTGGACAGGGAGAAAGGAGGAGGGAGGAAAGGACAGAAGAAGGGTGAGCTGAAGGGAAAGGGGGCGAGGAGGGAACAGGGAATATTAACGTTTTATCAGAGCTCTTTGTCTCAAAACTACATTTAATCTATTAAGAACATTCTTGGGCCTGATGCCGTGGCCTAGCGGCTAAGGTCCTCGCCTTGAATGTGCCAGGATTCCATACGGGCACTGGTTCTAATCCCGGCAGCTCCACTTCCCATCCAGCTCCCTGCTTGTGGCCTGGGAAAGCAGTTGAGGACGGACCAAAGCCTTGGGACCCTGCACCCGTGTGGGAGACCTGGAGGAAGTCTGGCTCCTGGCTTTGGATTGGCACAGCATCGGCCGTTGTGGTCACTTGGGGAGTGAGTCATTGGACAGAAGATCTTCCTGTCTCTCCTCCTCTTCTCTGTATATCTGACTTTGTAATACAAATAAATAAATCTTTAAAAAAATGAATATTCTTTAAAAAACAAATACAGTTATGCTGAAAAATAAACCTGAAAGTAGAAGAGCTGAAAATAAAACCAAAAAGTATATAACATCACACTTTTTACTTGAGTATGGCATAGCCCTAATTTTTGTTAATATAAACTCTGATTTCACAATATACTGAAATTTTTTTCTCTTTTTTCTAAAGATAGCTGTTATTATACAAACTCTTCATATCGCTAGAAGATCTTAATTAATTTTATAGCTATTCAACTCATTTTCACTTTCCACTAAACTATGTTTCAATAAATGATATGAAACACACAGAAAAGAAGGCATCAAAAGCTACTATCCAGATAATAGAATGGCAAAGTTCACTCCTCAGATTTAACACAGCCAAGTCTTCCCAAGACATATTATAATCAAGTTCCTCAAGGACAAAGGTAAACAGAGGCTTATCAAAACCACAAGAGAAAAGAAGCAAATAACACAGAAAAGGACTCCAAGCTTTTTGACCAAATAATTCTCAACAGAAACTTCACAGGCCTAATCTTAAACAAACAAACAAACAAACAAACATCAAAATAAATCTGTGCCTGGGATTAACTGAACCTAACACTCATCTACATAAATTTTTACTCAGCAGCTGTAGAAGGCAGACTCTAACAGCCTCTGAACATTTTCTTTAATAGATTACATGGTAGACCATAAAACAAGTCTCAAAGTATTTAAAAGTCAAACAGTGAAGCTGTTAAGCATATCTCGAGAATACGATGCTGGACTCTGCCATTGTTCAAATGAACAATGTTAGGATACACTTAAAAAGCAGAATGATGGACTTCAGACTGATTGTGAAGGGCTACACGATGGCAATAATACAGGGGAAATTGGTGAGTGGGAGGGCTTTTGGAAGGGAGGAGAGGAGGTCCCAGAGCCTATGGAATTATAAATAATAATAGCAATAATGATAGTATAAAAAACACAATTATGTCACAAAACTAGAAATGAGCAAGACTCAATGTTGGAAATCATGGAAATATGTGGAAACTAAGCAGATCATTTATTAACAATCTTTGGACCAATAAAGAACTCAAGGAGAGAAAGAGCAAAATTCTTTAAACATGTAAAATGAAAATATATCATACCAAAATCTATGATTTGTGGTGAAATCTGTATTAATATGTTAATTTATAGTATGCAATGTATGCATTAAAAAATTCACAATGATGTCAAATAAACAATTTATGACAGTATCTCACAAAACTGCAGGAAACTAAAATGTTGCCAAAAGAGGTGAATAACATGTAATATATGAAGATTCATATCACACACATTACACATTGATTGGAAATCTCAAGATTGCCATTTCCCTAAATAACATAAAATTAGTGTATTCATTAAAAATTTCTCATGATTTTTATGAAGAAATACATAACAAAACTTCAAGGTTACAGAATTACCAAAAAAGTATGAAAATAAATATAAAGAACAGAAAGTACGGTATTTGCTTCTAAGAGTTACTATACAGTTATAGCAGTACAGATGGTCAGATGATAGCCATTAAATAATCCCAGAAATACAAGCATATACATGTAACCAGTTTTTAAACAAAGTCTCAATTTACAAGTACTGCCTGAGTTAATAATTCTCCATACATGAATCATAATCAACCTCATTTTTATCAGACATGATAACAGTCTGAGATTAAAATAAATTTAATGTAAAACTTTCAGAATATGGGACATTTTCATAACCAGAGTAGGAAAGGATTATTCAGGCAGACTTCTAAAAGCACTGACAATAAAAGAAAATTTGGTAAATTAGACTTAAAGTGAATTAAAAATGCTTTACTTTGTAAAAGACAACATCTAAATAATGTATAGACAACATAATAAGAAGAAACAGACTTATAACACAGCTTACTGGGGAAGGGTTTAAATAGAGAGTTTAAATGCAAACCACTTGAACAAGAAACATTTAAAAAAAGTCATTTCAGCAGAAAACAAAATAAAAAAATAAACACATTAGTCCTCAGGTCAGTGCAGAGGGAAACAATAAAGAAATACTACTACATGCCTAGCAGAATTCTCAAATCAAAAGTCCATACTGCTTTTGGAGGACTACATTATTGTAATAAATTGGAGGTGGGAGACAGTTGAGGGGTTCAGGGAGAGAGGAAGGGGAAATCCCTGTGCCTATGGAACCATATCATGGAAAATAAACAAACAAACAAATAAATAAGATCAGAACATTTTCAAGACATGGAAGAGGATCTACATTTTCTATTGCTATTTTTTATAAAGATAAGCATGTATCTGCTTTTTGACTAAACAACTGTATTTATTCATCCAAGAAAAATAAGATTAGTTGTAAAGATGAGAAGTCTGTATAAGAATGGTAGCAATAGCTTTATTTATCATAACTAATCACCAAAATAATCGAAATTGATTTATTTTTACAAATTCTACCTATTGTAGAATAGAAATATGCTAAAATTTTAATACATTAAAATCTGAAAACAATTTGACAATATCATGCAAATGAAAATCCACACAAAAACGTAAACTATATGAGTCTATAAATTTTATGAGCAAATACATTTAGTAGTAATAGAGAAGAGTTAATGGTTGTAGAGAGAAACATTAGAGGAATTGATTAAAAGGTGCATTTTCTGGGGGGAGAAACTATTCTATATCTTATTTTATTGTTAGCAAAAGTCATCCAAAAGAACATTTAAAAGCTGTACAGTTCATTTTAATTTAATCAAATGACCTTAGCATTCATATTTCAAGGAGTTTGGAGAAAAAAATATACCCTATTCCATATTCAGTCTCTTTAAATAATATTTGGACATTTAGGACTTACATGTTTCATACTAATCAACTGCAAACAATGCATCTCTCTCTCCCTCTCAACTGTCTTTCTCATGACAATTATTTGCCAATTGATGTTGCCAGTTTTCATTTGTTTATTGGTTAAATGAACAGAATTATTATGCTTATCAGTCTTATCAAATTAATGATATGCCTAAGATTTTACATGTATCAGGAAGGAATGGAAAACCATCACAGCTTGAATCAGAATGCCCAGATTCAAGTTTTTGCATTGCTAATATTCCATGTGGCACTGAACAAATCACTAAGAATTCTTATATACTACATATGCTTATCGTACATATCAAAAGCAAAACAAAGCATGTAGCCATTAGAAAAAACTGTGATCCCTAGTGAATCTTGAACCATGGTGAATGTATTTGATTTTGAACAACACATGACCTAAGTTGAGGATTTGCCCTACAATGTTATCATCAATATACTCTTTAGATTATCTAATGAAAAGAAATACAGTGATTTTTCTTTCTGGAGAAATAGAATAATGGATAATGTTTTTAGGGCCTATCTTTTTTCAATTAAAGAAATATTTACTGAATGGTGCTACTATAATTCTGGTTTTCTATTGTTGTAGAACAAGTACTAGTGTCTGAAAACAGTAATGATTTTATTATGTTTCACAATATTGCTGATTTGGAATTCAGTTATCAAGTCGTTCCGCCATGGCTCCCCTGCTGTTTCTCAGTTCACTTGCTGACATTCAGCTGGTGGCTGATGCCTACTAATGATTTTTAGGGTTGTTTTTACAGAAGTGAAGCATTTTGTATCCCACAGCAGAGCTCCTGGTTTTGAATCCTGATCCACTTCTAATCTCTGCTCCCTGCTAATGTATACTCCTAGAGCAGCAGTGATGACTCAAGCATTTGTGTCCATACTACCAGCACAAGACACTCAGATTGCATTATGGATGCCCTGTTTCGGCTTGGCCCACACATGGATGTTGGGACCACTTGAAAGGCAAACCAATGAGGGAAAGTTTGTCTCAACCCATCTCTCTCTCCTCCTATCTTGTTAATTAAATGAGGGAAAAAAATCATTTAAACTATCCTAATAACAACCTTAATACTCTTTCTTTGTTCTTTTTTTAAAAATCCATTTAGTTCTTTGATGACAAGAACCTGGATTGACATATTGGTGTTGGTCAACTGTTGCCAATATGTATACTATAGGGGCATGTGTTGTGACTTTGCACTTTAAGTCACGGCCTATGATAACAGCATACCATATGGACATTGGTTTGAGACCCCATTACTCCACTTCCAATCCAATTCACTGTTGAGGCACTTGGGAAGGCAGTGGAAAATGACACATGTGTCTGGGACCATGTACCTACATGGGAAACCCGGAGGAAGTTCCAAGATGCTGGTAGAGGCCCAGCTATTTTAGCCATTTAGACAGCGAGACAATGGATGGAACTTTCTCCCCTCTCTGTAATTCTGCCTTTCAAAAATGTGTAAAATAATATATCTTCAATGTCATGAGTGATGTTTGAAATATTTACAAGGACAGTGAATCTCCTAAAGCATACAACATAATTATCAAATTTCCTTTATCGCCTGTTAGACACAAAGATTTAAATTTTGCTATACTTTAAAAAAGAATTTTGAAAGTTAAACCAGTATTTTCATACATATCCTAACCACAACTTATGGGGTTCAAAGTACAGAATATATACCAGAATGTTGAAAGTCTGTATTTTACTCAGGGGTGCAAAAGGTTTTATTTTAACTTGTGAACTAAAAGATGTTTGCATATTTTCTCTATCATATTTTTCTGCAGAAAACAACCTAAAGAAACATTTTCTATTAAAGTGTTACCAGAAATGTTTAACTGCTAAAATGTGTTAGAAATATGTCTTTTGTGGATAACAAATTTCTTTTCTTGTTATCTTTGGGGCCTATGTCAAAGCAAATACGTTACATTATTGAAAAAAAATCAATCTTGAATGAATATGTGAAATATTATCTGTTGCATATATATTTTTATATATCAACACTTTACAATATTACTATTTCAATGAATCAATATATATAAGCAAATTGAAATTATATAGTATTTTCAGCATTAATTGATATTTTAGTTGTCACCTACAAAACAAAATGCCACTTATAAACTGGACATGTTTTATTCAACTGACTAGAACATGACTTGAAAAATTTATATCTTGAGGTTAGAGAACTCAGCTTATCAGTTTCAAAAAAAATGAAACCATACTAGAGAATTACAAATAATATGTTAGCTTGTTCTAAGTATAGTGATTGTGCTATTTTTGTTAATATAATATTTTTTTAGTTAACACTCCCCATCTTCTAGCTGTGGAAACGTAAACTTTAAAAATATTTGGGTTACATACATCATGTTTGGTTACCAAATAATAAACATAGTCATAGGAACACAGAGGTAAATAAAGCTGTGAAAACAATGAAATTGAACTGTAATTATGGCAGCTCCTTCTTTCCTCCGGTTCTAAATAAGACTTGGGGCTGGAGTATATTTTTTCTAGAAGACCTCATTTTCTTTTGGGTACAGAGTAACCATCTGTTAAGGCTCACAGCATGGCATCTGTATGTAGAAGTCATTAGCTGCTCCTTGAAAAATCAATGTTATGCAGTTTCCATATTTCACCCTCGCTTCCTCCCAACATCACTTGTCATTTCGTATGAAAATGAATATCTGGGCCTGGTGGCGTGGCCTAGTGGCTAAAGTCCTCTCCTTGAAAGCCCCGGGATCCCATATGGGCGCTGGTTCTAATCCCGGCAGCTCCACTTCCCATCCAGCTCCCTGCTTGTGGCCTGGGAAAGCAGTTGAGGACGGCCCAATGCATTGGGACACTGCACCCACGTTGGAGACCCGGAAGAGGTTCCAGGTTCCCGGCATCGGATCGGCGCGCACCGGCCCGTTGCGGCTCACTTGGGGAGTGAATCATCGGACGGAAGATCTTCCTCTCTTGTCTCTCCTCCTCTCTGTATGTCTGACTTTGTAATAAACTGAATAAATCTTAAAAAAAAATGAATATCTATGTACAGTTTTCAGAAACACTCTAGATCTTGACTGGTGAAAAGTCTCTCAAACCAGCAATAGAATTTGTAAGAACCTATTCTCTTCCTTATTTTATAGCAAATATGATTTACACTCATTTTCTTTTTTGGAATATTGCAAGTAGTGAATATACAATGCATTGTTTAAATATGTTTCCTTAGCAGTTTTTAAATTTCTTTTATTTGTCTGTTTCCCAAAATCGCTAATCTGATGCATAGCAATTCACTGCTTTTACTGTAAAATCCTGAAGCTGAAGGGTCTGTGTCAGAGAGGGAGATAAATGATACTCCTCATCTGAACATAATTTACACTCTGAGGTAGGTATGAACAACATGGCAAACTTTCAGTGAAAACATTGTTCTTTCTTAACTGTGGTGTTTCATTCTCTGTAATCTGGCATTCTTTACATTTTGGGACATCTATGTCAGAATCATTAAAAGACCTCTACTTGCTTTTATTTCTTGCCAAGTTATTGTGTTTTTGTTTTGCTATCTCTGTATCTCTCATAATCAAACAGCATAGAACATAGCCTTTACCTGACTTACAGTTCAGTCAGGTGCCACATATCAACAAATTGATCAATTAGCATTTATCTTATCACTCTCTCATTGGCTGAATAGTCAGCAAGCTATTGATTTTTTTTCCTTCTTTTCAGAATCTGCTTATAGTACATGAATGGTCACTTGGCTTTATTCCCAAACGTCTTTTAAAAATCCTAATAGTGCTATTCCCTGTTAGATGTCTTTATTCACTTTTTAACAAGCTTTCCTCCTTTTATAATATTGCATAAGTTGTGGAATCATATTTATCACTGGGACTGCAGACCACGAAGGAAATACACACAATAAATACTTGAGCTGAATTTAATATGAGAATTCAAATAAAGGTGCCAATATAATCCATATTTAATATAAGCATCAGACACACAGAGAAAACAGAATATATCAATGCAGAATATAAATCATCATTAAACTTCCATTAATTTAGAACTCCCACATGTCCTTTAATTCCTAGATGAATCACTACAAACAATGAAGAAACAGATTTATTCCTCATATTCTAGCCTTATGGGTCCAAAAAATAAATTTGAAACCTTAAATCATACAGCTGATGATGTGTCTTCATCACTACAAAAACGAATGACTACAGAGAAAGCTGGTTGCAAGCATTTCTGCAGGACTGACTAACCTGTGACTAGTAGCAGCAACTAGGCAGAGAAAAAAATACGAGTGAGTACCCTGGTTACTTCAGTTGAGCCCTACTTTCCGGTTCACTCATCTACATACAGACGGAACATCACTAATCCAAAAATCTTCAAATTCAAGATACTCCAAAATTTGAAGGTTAGCTCCAGCATGATATCTCAAGTACAAAATGCCCCCTCTTATTGCATGTGGATTATAATCAAAATGTATGTACATTAAAAATGTCTAAAACTGGGCCCGGCAGCGTGGCCTAGTGGTTAAAGTCCTCGCCTTGAAGGCCACGGGATCCCATATGGGTGCCAGTTCTAATCCCGGCAGCTCCACTTCCCATCCAGCTCCCTGCTTGTGGCCTGGGAAAGCAGTCGAGGACGGCCCAATGCATTGAGACCCTGCACCCGTGTGGGAGACCCGGAAGAGGTTCCAGGTTCCCGGCATCGGATCGGCGCGCACCGGCTGTTGCAGCTCACTTGGGGAGTGAGTCATTGGACGGATCTTCCTCTCTGTCTCTCCTCCTCTGTGTATATCTGGCTGTAATAAAATGAATAAATCTTTAAAAAAATGTCTAAAACTGCCATCAGGTTACATGCATAAAGTATATATGACACATAGTTCCTTGGATCCTGCTCAACTCACCTACATAAAATACCAAGACAGAGTTCCTTGTTCTTGGCTACCACCAGGCCAAGCTCTCTCTGTTGCAGGCATCTGGGGATTCAACAAGGAGGTGGAAGATCTGTTCTGGGAAAGTCTCACTCTGCCTTCAAACAAATAATAAATAAATATATACATCTGGAGGGGAGAGAAGCCTGAACAAATTATTGGTAGCTAATATGACAATAGTAGAGCGATTCCCTGGCTTTAGCTTTAGAGAAAACAAATGTAATACATTTATACATAAACACACATAAATCTACCATGGTGGATCTAAAATACTGGACTGACATCCCCAGGATATTATATGGAAACCTAAAGAAAAAAATGTCATCTTAATCCTTTATCTTCAGTCTTACACTTCTACAAGTCAGATGCAGTAACACTGGTATTCTTTTCTCTGCCAATGTTTAATCATATTTGCTTTAGAGAAAAATCCCCAAGGAAACAAATCAGCACCAAGGTTTTCAACAGAAAAGCTGTGGGTATGAACCCCTGCGGCTGCCTGCTGAGACGCTACGCTGAAATGAGGAAGGCAGTTCTTCCCTGCCCTGACTGACACACAACTACCCAGCCAGACTAATCTTTCCTCTGAACTAAAAGCATCTAAACAAGGAGACACTCACCACTTCAGAAATAAAATTGCACATACCATTAAGAAACATTTTTCAAGGAAAAAGACAAACCTTAAAACTGCATGCTCTTGGCAGATCTTCACATACTAGGAGCCATGCTAGTTAGAGTGTCATTTGCAAAGCTATTTGTTCCACATAAAGCAAAACATCATCTCCACCTCAGCAGGAGATGCTAGCACATAATTAAGCTGCTTCTTTTTCAGAAACTTTGTAATGTTTTTGTCTGTTTATTAATAAAAAAGGGAATCTCATTTCTAAAGATACCTAAACCCAAGTAAGTTGTATTCATATTCTCTTAAAAATAGCTCATATTTTTCCTGAAATTTCCTCATGCCCATTCCATTTTTTATTAGTAACTATGGAAAAAATAAAACCACTTCTATATTGAAGACTTCTTTTATCAGTGAAGATAATTAAATCAAACTGATTTAATTTCAAATTCATCTTTCATTTTCACAGCTCAATTTCTGGGCCAAAGCCTCTCAAATTAGAGTAAAATTAAAGAAGGGACATTACCTCTATTACTTCAACCTGGCTGGTTTGAAGCCGCTAAACCATCAACATTTTCAGAAGGCAAACTGCATCTCAAAGTAAACTAGCTGATAAAAAAAATGCTTGGGTGAGGCAATGTGCGTATGGGAATCAATATGGGGAAGAGGTGGAGTTACCTAAACAACAGCACAGGGATGCTTTAAGTTCTCTTCTCCATATTTCTCGTTTCTCTGCTGAAGCCTGGCTTCAGGTTTCAGCAGAAGATCACATATTGCTTATCATCCTGTTCCTGATTTTGGCCTCCTACTGTAGCATCCTATTGTATGTTAATAATAAACAAAATAAACACTTGGAGACTCCAATACTAACATTCCAAAAATGGTAAATTGAGTCGCTTCATTTGGATAAAAGCAATTCTAAGCATTGGCACACAAAGGGTTTTAAAATACATGAACCAAAAACTAGTAAAATTTTAAAGAATACAGATGTAAAATTATAGTCAGATATTTTGTATCAGCTTTATAATAAATGTTGATATAAATGCATAAACAACAAAGACTCAGAGTGTACAGCCCTATCTTCTACCTTGATGTTAATGTAAAGTATAGCATTTCCAACACCCCAACAGCAGAAAAACTACTTTTAAAGTACAGATGGACAGTGAAAAATATCCAGGACAGGAACAAACACTGCTATATTAAAAGGATTAGAGCTTTTAAAAATATGAATTCTAGACCTAAGTCAAATTAAATCAGTGACAAATACCTGGGTTAGTCATAATTTGGGAAGTATAAAATCATACACTTCAAAGTAATTCAGGATTAGGAGAAAAAATAAAAACTGAATCCAGAAATTAAAAGTGTCTAAATGTGAACTTTTAGTAATCTTAGGCGGAAGTTTGTAGAGATAAAAGCCTAGATCAGAAAAGATGCTTCAGAAAGCCTTTCAGCTCTAGTAGTAATAAACTGAGACAAGATTAGAAAATTCATGTAAAGCACGAAGAAAAGAGTGAAAATACAGGCACAGTCAGTGAGGGAATATTTGTAAAAAAAACGTGGAAAAGTTGAATAAAAACAACGTGGAATGTTCAATAACACAAAAATAATTCAGAAAAAAAATGGGCAAACAACTCGAACAGATTCTACACTTCATCAAAGATCTACAGATTCCAGATAAGCACGTAAAATCAGGTACAGCACCTTTAGTAAAAATTACAATTAGAACTAAAATGTAATGTATCTGAATATTTATTACATTGAAAAATTATAAAAATCTCAACATTGGTAAGTATGTAGAGAAAATAAAATAGCACTGGTTTCACTGGATAAGCTTCTAGCTCTAAGCGCGACATCCTATACTGGCACTGGTTCCTGTCCTGGCTACTCTGCATCTGATCCAGCTCCCTGCTTGTGGCCTGGGAAAACAGTGGAAGATGGCTCGGGTTCTTGGAATGCTCCATGCACATGGGACAGCAGGGAGAAGCTCCTGGCTCCTGGCTTTGGATTGGCTCAGTTTTGGCTATTGTGGCCATTTAGGGAGTGAACCAGTGGTTGAAAGATCTATCTGTTCTCTGTAAATTTGCCTTTCCAACAAAAATAAATAAATCCCTAAAAAATTACAAAGTAGTAGCACTGCATCAGAAATAAATGTGATATTAAATTTAAAAAAGGTGGGGACTTTGGGGAGTGTGCAAAGTCATATCAAAAGAATCTGCAACTTATAATGTTTCATAGTACAGTAGGGTGACAAAAGTTCATACTAACAGATTCATAGTATATTAAGTGATAAAAAAACAAACTTATAGAAAGTTGAGTGAAGAAGTTTTAAGGTTATGACTACTACAATGGCATGAAAAGAAGTAGACACAAAAATTTCCCTGATCTGATAACTAAATACTTACATATATGTCATATATCACACTTTGCCCTATCAATATTCATGATCATTTCATTTAATGAAAAAGAAAAATAATTAACTTTAAAACAAACCAAAATGTTGCACATATGATGTACTCCACATCAGGGACCCTTGAAAAAACAAGTGTTAAACATATCGGATTCACAATATAGTACATACACAGAATTGCAATGTTAAGATTTTTCTGGAGATTTTATAATATAAACAAAGTTATACAATTACTTGTCATTTAAATATTATTATTTAAAGATTTATTGGGGCTTGGCGGTGTGGCCTAGTGGCTAAGGTCCTCGCCTTGATCCCATATGGCCGCTGGTTCTAATCCCGGCAGCTCCACTTCCTCTCTATCTCTCCTCCTCTCAGTATATCTGACTTTGTAATAAAAAAATAAAAATAAATCTTTAAAAAAAAGATTTATTGATTTTTATTGGAAAGTCAAGAATACAGACAGGAGAAACAGAGAGGAAGAAGCTTTATCCGCTGATTCACTATTCCAGTAGCCGCTGCAATGGCCAGAGCTGATGGCACTCCCACCTGAGAATAGGGTTCCAAGGCTTTGGGCCATTAAACAGGGCTTACAGAGTATGTCTGAACTTAGAACACTGAAAACTTCTCATAATTTAGATCAATTTTGCCATGAAAAAAGCCAAAATCACTGAATTAATCAAAAGGGAAGACAATATTTACACAATAATGAAAATACATATGACCATCCACACACACACAAAGGGAAATTAAGAGTACCCTAAAGTTAAAGGGCAAATCTCTTATATTTTTCTGGGCCAAAGAAACATACATCTATTTTATTTACACATTTCAAATATTTACATTATCCTACAGTATGGAACAGAAGATAGAATAGTCTTTTAGAACTCACAACTTGGTAAAGGCGATCTTAGCTTTCTTTCTACCATTTGAAAATGACAATATAGAGGCAGTTGATAAACAAAAGGGGGCACAAGATCTGACAGAATATAAACAAAACACCTACAACTGAGTGTGGGCCATAGAATTTGGCCCCAGATCAGCACTATCAACTCTGGATGTGTATGCTTTTTAGTAAAATGCAGTATTGCAGTGCAAAACCAAGCATACTGGAACAGAAAACAATGATGTAGTCATCATATTTTCTGGCTACAAGTGCTATATATTTTTTGCTTGCCCAACGTAAACAAAGCAGATAATTTTGGAAGGCTTCAGTGGAAAGATACGAGCCTGATAAACAAACAGAAAATATAATTCATGCAGACAGATGGTCTAAACGTAGAATTATTTCATGAGGAAGGTGGCCAAAATATTTGAGAATTCTTACATTATTTCTGTACACATGGAAGTGCTAACCTATTAGCAATTTCTATTGGAAAAATGAGCAAACATTTAATTTTCTAGAATATGGATTTTATCTAGTATTAATGGGATGTTTTTTGGCTAGTGTTAGTTTGTTAAGAAGGACAGAGCATATGTGGTCCTGTGTTGTCGAAACCTGTTGACCTTTGAATATGAAGATTTAATAAACTTTATAACAATGTAGGTCTGGTATAAAGAACTTTGTGTACTTGACATTTGCAGCACTCGCATCTATTTCGATTTACAAGAGAATTCCATCTTATTTCAACAGCATAGTTAGTGAGCACTTTTCCTCTGTCCATAAAATGCTGAAAATTACATAGTCATAGCATTGAGCCAAAAACTGAAACCAGCGGATGTAGACGATTTTGCGCTACCAGGAAACATGAATTGCTGCTCTGAAATGTAAAATCACGAAAAAAAAAAAAAAATCTTTGGAAGTTTAGGTTAGCATTCCCTCCTCACCATCACCTAGCACAACAATCTCTTGAATAATAGGTATATCTTTTTTTATTAATTATTTTGCATTATGTGACAGTTTCATAGGCTCTGGGAATCCCCGCACCCCTCCCTCTCCCCCTCCCCTTCCCCCGGTGGATTCCTCCACCTTGATGTAGTATTACAGTTCAAATTCAATCAAGATTCTTTCCTTGCAAACATATACCAAGCATAGAGTCCAGCTACTTATTGTCCAGATGGGTTGAACAGTTTCTTGGGGAGACCATTTCTGGTCCGAAGTTAGAGCTGGTAGAATATCATCACAGTCAATTAAGAGTAATAGGTATATCTTTTGCCAACTGTCACATGCCTTGGCTTTAACTACTTTAACTAGAATTTTTCAGCTTGTTCATTTCTTACATTTGAGCTTTTAGTGCCAAGTCTTGATAATATCATCTTAAAGAATATTTTTGTATTTTTGGAGCTCAGGAGTCAATCACCAAAATTTTAAAATTAAGAAAAGCAAATAAGAATCCGTTGTTTAATTTTTTAGTAAATTAAAAAAAAAACAGTTTTGATCAATTTCTTTTATAAAAAACATTTCCAAAGCATCCAAAGAGGAAGAGGAAGTAACATAGGATAAACAATCATTCCTTTCTCAATATCCACTCATATTTTAATCGACTTATCTATTTATTATAGTTAATAAGAATAATATGACACTAATTCTAGAATTGATTCTGTGACTAGATCACTAAAATCAAGAGTAATTTTTGAACAATTGCACAAAGCAGACATCATTTTTAGCAACATTTAGGGCAGACATTTGATATGGGGTTAAGATGCTAGCAAACATTCAGTATAGGAGTGCCTATGTTTGATTCCCAGCTCCACATTCAATTCCAGTTTCTGACCAATGTGAATGCTGGGAAGCAGCGGGTGATGGCTTCGGTAACTGTGTCCCTGCCTTGGCCAGGGAAGGCCAGATGGAGTTGCCAGCTTCAAGATTCCTCTTTGTGTGCCCCTAGCTCTTGCAGTCACTTTAAAAGCAGAAGACAGAGAATCTCTCTCTCTCTTCTTTTATCTTTCAAATAAAACAAAGACACTGATGCATGAAAATTTTAAATCAACATCACAATGTCTTAAATGACTTCTACAATGCATGCAGTTATAATGACTATATTCCCTGCCTTAACTCTAAGCATGTAGCTAAAAAGGGAAGAATTTTGTATATTTTAAACACTACCAGGAAGTGCAATAGAAATCTTCACAACTGAGAATAAGGCATGCAGCACAGCATTCATTTAAATATGTTGGTGACATAAAGACTTCCTATAACATACAGGAACTGAAAGAAGGTACTACTACACATTCACTCTTACAAATGATAGCTAAGCATGTGACACAGAGAGAGAGAAGAATAACTACAATGAAATAATGCGAATCTAGAAATTCTCCAAATAAAAGCACAAAATAAACTAAAGCAAGGAATAAAAATGTTTATGAAAAATGGTAGGACCAAGTTGTTATTTTCAACAATATCCCGGAATAGCCTAAACTTTCTGATCAAAATATATACACTAGCTTAATGGATAAAAACAACAACAACAGCAAAGCAAAGCAAAACAAAAAAACCTAAGATCCATATGTTTACTGAACAGAAAAATTACATGCCACCAAAATGATTCACACATAGTACACATATTGAAAGTAACTGGAGTCACAGCATGTGGTAAAGAACTTGCATTTTTTTAACATGTTGGTTACTCATAACATTATAAATTGTTGCTGATGTTATGTCAGGGCTTTTACTTCATAGGGATGATACTCTGCCGGCTCTACCTTCAGACCAGAGATGGTCTCCCCAACAAGCCGTTGAATTTATACGGACAATAAGATGCTGGACTCTACGCTAGGAATATGCTTGCAATGAAAGAATCTCAACTGATCTTGAACTGTGGTAACGCAACAAAGTGGAGGAATCCACCATGGGGGGAGGGTTTGGAGAGGGGTGGAGGGAATCGCAGTACCTATAAAACCATGTCACATAATGCAATGCAATTAATAAAACAAACAAACAAACAAAAACAAAAAAAGAAAGTAACTGGAAGGAGAAGAAATATGTTCTGAAGTATAAAACAAGACCCATACTTAACAATGTATGAAAAACCAACAATAACTATACTAAGGATATAAATCTGTAACCTGATACCATCAAATTACTAGAAGAATATATCAAGGACACAGTACAAGATTTAGGAGTATATGAAGCCTTTTTGGAATAGATCCCAGATGCACAAGTAATTACAGCAAACATAAACAGATAGATTACACTGAACTATACGTATTCACTGAAAAGGGAATCCTCTATGTGAAGAGGTAGCCAATAGAATGGGAGACGATATTTGAAAACTCTGCAACTGATATAGTACTAATGTCCACTACATACAATGAGTTCAAGAAACTCAACAGCAACAACAACAACAACAATTCAGTTGAGCAAACTGTCAAATGATGAAATACAGTGGTCAACTAACACAAGAAAAAAATGCTTAGGATTACTCATCACTAGTAAAATGCAAAATAAAAAAAATTAGGATGGAATGCCTACAACACCAAAATAAAAAAAAAAAAGAGTAGTAAATGTGACATGGAGGTGGGGGAAGATACCCTAATTGACTACCGATAGGAATGAAAAACACCAAAACCTACATAAACAAGGCAGATCTCTACGCCCTTGTGATTCTTTAAAAGCTAGATAACATGTATTTGACTGCAGAATCTTCAATTTTCCCAGAATACTTAAAGCTCATTGAAAATTGAATTCAAAGGCATATTTACTTTGATACCAAAATACTTTCAAACCCATGCCTACAAGTGTTCTTCAAAAAGTTCCTGGAAACAAATATTATAGAACTAATACTGAACTATATTTTCCATGAAATTTTTAACATTTCATCAAATGGATATTGTGTTTTTGGATATTACAAGAAACACATATGAAGAAATGGTCAATTGTTCCAAAGAATTCTCTTCTTGAAAAGCGGTGATCATAGTGGAACAGGGTGCTGGCAAAGCAATAGCTCTTGGGTGCACACACAGAACTTGTGGAATTACTGCTCGCAAATTGACATAACAATCCACCATGCATGGAGAATTTTTTCAAGCATTAATAAATGTTCCTATGATGTACCTAACACAGAGATAGTTATCACTATATGAAAAGTCAATCTTATTTTAAAAAACTAACATTAATTGGATTATGTAATTCATGAGATTTTTATGGCTATATATTGGGTATTCAGAAGTTAATCAAAAAAGATAAACAGCATTTGACTTAAAATGTTTAATGTTATGCAAATTTCAGGATGACGTTTCTAAAGCCCTATGTTATACTGTCATCTGAAATATTTTTTCCAGTAGAAATTATCTGGCAACAGAAGTAACTGGATTAAAACTTTATACATGTCTTCAGCATAGAGCCAGAGTTGTGACATAAGGAGTAGTGCTGCCACCTGTAATGCTAGCATTCCATATGGGTGCCAGTTCATGTGCCATCTGCTCTACTTCCAGTGCAGCTCCTCCTTAATGAAAAGCAGTAGAGGATGGCCTAAGCATTTTGACTCCTATGATCTGTGTAGGAGACTAACATGAAGGCCTTGCTTGGGGCCATTGGCTTAACCTAGCCTTTGCAGTTAGAGTCACGTGGGGGGAAACCAGTGGATAGATGATTTCTCTCTCTCTTCCTCTCTCTCTTTCATTATCTTTCTCTCTCCCCCCACTCTCTAACTTCAGATAAATAAATAAAAATCTTTTTTTAAAAGGCTGCAGCAATTTGAAACAGGTTAGATGCTATACATCCAATAGCTAAATTAATTTGTCATATAATGGATAATATACAACATTAAAAATAAATTTCCAAAATGTTGCTAGTGAATTCTCAGGTCTGCCACTCAGCATTTCATAACTGTTACAACAATCAATTCCTAAAGAATTGATTTTAAGCAGCTAAAAATTGATGATGATTTGTCTACTTAAAATGACAGTGTTGGTTACCAAAAATGTCTGCTAAAATATGATTGCAGAAGTACGCAGTGGCTTTTATTAACTCAGATTATGCATTATATACATGTATCAGTAAAAACCATATATAAATGTAAATTAACAATGTCTATCTTAGTAAGATACACAGTTTAAGATTAAATATTAACCAAGAAGTTTTTAGAACAGAACTTTTTGAATAATGATTATCAGTATAACTTCATATTTCTTCATTTTTATCTCTGTATCAGTAAAACATCCTTGAAAAAAATCAAATGACAAGCTTTTACATACCAGGAATAAGTCTCCACCTTAGAACCTAGGACCGGGAAAACCAGCAGTACTGTCATACATAACAGAATCCATGATTGAGAAATCACCCCCAGGAAAGATTTGTTCTCTATTCTATAGTGTGACCTTGAATCTTATTATTCTAGCCAATTTTACTTTAAGACAAAGAAAATTCCTTATAGACAGTTCTTGTGGGTACTATTTTTATAATCATTACTAATATCAAGATTTTGAGAATTTGAAATATGAGTTACAGAGTTAATATTTCAACAAACAATGAGTAAACAAATATATACTGACACCTCTAACTCAATATAAGCTGGCAATTTTCTCCAACTACACAACCACACAAGTGTTCATCTAGCTCTGTCCACATCTAGACTATTTAATATGACTCATCATGAGGGTTCCTTTTAAGTTCTGTGCAACAACATCTTTATCTCACAAGTCCCCCTTATTAAGAGGAAATAAAAAATAACTTCAACAAATCAAGGCACATCCTTTGACACGAGTGAAAGTTGCTGAAATCAATGTATGAAAGCTATAAAAAGACTAAATTTATTCATTCCACAGAGTACTTAATAATTTACACACAGCAATTCATTTCTTTGCATATTTGATAGAAGACAACATCCTAATCTTATCCAAGGGCTCGACTGAATATTCTAAAACATTCTAACAAAGAACAGTTTCTATTGGGCCCGGCACAGTAGCCTCGTGGCTAAAGTTCTCACATTCCATGCACCGTATGCACTCTAATCCTATATGGGTGCTGGTTCTAGTCTTGGTTGCCCTGCTTCTTATCCAGCTCCTTGTTTGTGGTCTGGGAAAGCAACTGAGGATGACCTAAAGCCTTGTGTCCCTGTACCCATGTGGGAGAACCAAAGAGGCTCTGGGTTCCTGGCTTTGGATTGGCTCAGGTCTGACCTTGCTGGTCACTTGGGTAGTGAGCCAGTGGATAAAAGATCTTCCCGTCTGTCTCTCTTTCTCTCTGTGAATTTAACTTTCCAATAAGAACAAATAAATCTTTAAAAAAGAGAGAGAGATCCTATTGTGCTTGGCCTCAAATCATCAGAGTAATATATTTTGTTTCCTTGCAGAAATATAACTTTTTTAATATCTTGATTGATCCAGGGCATATTAAAAATACTGGGAAGACATTGTCTTGGGCTTATCTTGAGAAGAGCCTTTAGTGCTCACTTCAGCAGCACATATACTAAAATTGGAACAATACAGAGAAGAGGTTGTGCTTCTAGGAAAAACAACTAATAAAATTTAGGGGGAATTCAAGGACATTAAAGTTGGCGACAGTTATACTGAGAAGCATGGAGCACTAATCCTGGCTCCTTACAAGACACGGGGGTCACAAAAAGTTTCATGTGCTTCTCTGTGGTTCTTCATGCGGGAGATTTCTTGTGTTAACAGGAATGAAAGATGATCGGAATGAAGCACGCCAGAAATAGCAAACCCTGCATGCTGACCATAAGAGATGATGCTTGACTCTCATAGCAAAGGTGGCACTATAGGACTCAGAATATAGCAGCAATGTTCCAGAGAATGTGTTGGCAGATTTCAGCATAAAGCAGCAAAATTATAGGGAACTTGTGAGCAAAAGGCTGCTTTCATTTGTTGACTCCTACATGAACGCAGAATCCCAGTCCTCTGAACAGCTTCAACAGTGTACCATATGTGATAATGTTTAAATATGTTTCCCAGCAATCTTCCCAATAGTCTTCTTGTCACACTAGTTACTCTGCAAGCCATAGTTACACAGAAAGTAGAAGAACTTGAAGATGCTCATATAATTGGCTTGCTAGTGAAAATATAGCACACAAACTTGAAATGTACATTGAAATCCAGAGAACACTGATTAAAAATACTACATAGATTCCCTAGTATTTGTTTTCATTTTTAAGATTCAAAATTAAATACATTTTCCTTGTGAATAAGATTTCAGAACATTCCCCAATGGCTTGCCTTGAAAACACAGAAATATGTGCTACCTGCTATTTCAAGGTAAGCTGAACAAATTTCCAAAATAACTAAATGTATAAATAACTACATCCTAATATTATGAGTTATATTCCTGGAGCTATTGCCCTCAATATTGGAGCTTCTGTTGTCAGCTGCTTCCCAGGTTATCCATCCTCAATATAATTTAATGTAGTACTGACTCTGGGATTAGCAAATTCCAGTCTCTTGATAATGCCACATCTGCTTCAAATGAACTTGCATGATCAAAGGAACTAAGGGTCTAAATTACAAAACTGACAGGGCAAAAATAATGAAAAAACTTGGAATCTGGAAATAGATTAGAAGAATCAAACTGCAGGAAATTTCAGCTGAGTAGCATGCTAAGTAGGTATGCACCAAGCAGAGGTTTCTCAAATCCTTCCATTCACAATTAGGTAAAATGGAAAACGGTAGGCAGAAGCTGAAGAATATTTGAGGTTGCACTTTCAAATGATATCCTGGAGCTGTCACAACTGAGGAATTTCCCTTGCTACGGTGAAGGCTCAAAATCGAATGCCTGTTCAAGACTGCAAAAATGGGGCAGCAGCCAGAACAGACCACTCAGCATCTACAATCTGATAAAAGTATACATACTCATAAAACTTGTTTTTCTCTGAAAGAGTTTAAAATCAGGTTCAATAAAGTAATTTTAAAAGAACTGTAACAGTTGCACAACTAAATTTGGACTACCATATTTAGGTACCTGTATTTCTATGTAGCTAATACAACCTACTTCAGTATGTAAACAAACTGAAACACAAATTAGTCAATAGTATCGTTATGTAACAAGTAGCTGTGTCTTGGTCAACCACAGCAGCCAAACTTCACCAGTCACAGCCTGACAACTGATCAGGTACTTTAGAGTAAATGTCTCCTCAAATCACTCCCAGATTGGACCCGACTCAGTAGCCTAGCAGCTAAGGGCCTCGCCTGGGATCCCACATGGGTGCCGGATCTAATTCTGACTGCCCATCCAGTTCCCTGCTTGTGGCCTGGGACAAGCCTTGGGACCTTGCACCCTCGTTGGAGACCTGAAAAAGGTTCCTGGCTCCTGGGTTTGAATCAGCTCAGCTCCAGCTGTTGTGGATGCTTGGGCAGTGAATCATCAGATGGAAGATCTTCCTCTCTGTCTCTCCTCTCTGTATATCTGACTGTCCAATAAAAATTAATCTTAAACACACACACACACACACACACACACACACCCAGATTAAGGAAAAGGCCAAGCCGTAACCAATCGAGCCTCTTTGTGTGTGTGGACTAAGTACAGAAGGAAACAAAATGCAAGTGTATTTCAAATTAAGGTTTTGTAAAAGAGAACAGACAAGTCACAAGTAACATTTAACATCAGTCTACTCTCTCTTTGCCTAGAATCTGAAAACATAAGACCTGTGGAATCATGAAACATTCCATTTTTTAGATGAATATCCTCCCCACTGGACAAGATGTTCTGGCATGGTCAACTTAATTAATGTTGAAGATACGTTATTTTTCTTTATCATCAATAAAAGAAGAAAAAGAATAAGTATTTCATCAGGTACTAACAGAATTAGCACATGTATGTGACAAATGTTTATTTACTGAATAAGGGAAAATGTAGCATCCTACAGCCTTTAAAAAAGGACTGCGTAATGCTGTATTAAGATATAATGTAGAAAGTTTCTTTTATTAAGTCACATCTTCCCATAATAACAATCCACACTGAACTTAATTCAAGTAAATGACAATTCCTATTCTTTTGTGTGTGTGTGTGTGTGTGTGAGAGAGAGAGAGAGAGAGAGACAGAGAGAGAGAGAGAGAGAGAGAGAGAGAGAGAGAGAGAGAGAGGGAGAGGGAGAACTCAGAGGAATTCACATGTGGGTGAGAGAACTCTGTATAATTTCATTACTAACAATATTGAAATGTTGTTATCTGCACAGAAATAATGAAAGGTATTCATGCGGTATTCGCAAAGTTCAAAGTAGAGGTTTCAATGTTAAGCAAACTTGTTCCTAGAACTCAGGTTCCAAATCCAGTCACAACTTGGATGCTTTTGAGCTTCAGGCAAGTTATGTATCCTCTCTGTGCCTCATTTTCCTTATACAGTAGGGATAATACAGTGGTTATATAAGGAAATCATGGGAAAGTACATAACATATATCCTGGTCCTTATGATTAATATCTAATGAAGGTTAGGAACTGTCATTATAGCAATTGTTGGTTGAACTGAATAATCTATCCCAAAATAGTGACAATACCCCAAAAGGAATAGGTGGAGGACTGAAAAACATAGAAATAACACAACCAACAAATTATTCAGAGTTAATAAGTTACTGTTCTACTTTGCTTTGGTAAACAAAAATTCAAGAGAACCAAGTATCCAGTAATGCAAACCGTGCTGCACACACCTCCCATGATTGCTGTGGTAAATGATGATGAATGCAGTTTGAAGCTTTGTGAATTACTGCAAAGACCACTAACACAAAGGGTAAACACAAGTTTTAAAATGCTGTGATAGGCCATACCGCTTCCATGCTCCAAAGACATGATTGCAGGAAGGGCACTGTTATATAAATAACCTCAAGATACATTTTTATTGCCAGGAATCTTATGTGGAGCCCTTAAGTGCTGCCTCATAACAATGGAATTTTATATCAGCTGTAGGTTTCTCATTTTACATCCCAAGAAAGTTAGATGAGTGTAGTGAGTGTGGGGTTTAGCTAATGCAATTAGCACAGACCTGACAAATGCACCTGAAGTCTCAAGTTAGTTTGAACAAAGAAATTTTTCTCAGTCAACTACTAGTTAACACACTTTTTATGTTCAACACTTGGTACTTGTGCCAACGAGCCCAAACTAATAAACGGTTGGAAAATTGATTGCATATACCAAGCACCTCTTCACTTCCATATCACT
Source organism: Ochotona princeps (assembly GCF_030435755.1). Lineage (NCBI taxonomy): Eukaryota > Metazoa > Chordata > Mammalia > Lagomorpha > Ochotonidae > Ochotona > Ochotona princeps. The sequence continues at coordinate 24,798,747 of NC_080836.1, forward strand.
GTTGACATTTTTCAAAGTAAAATAAAATGAATTAAAGCAAGTATACATCCCTTTCTCTGCAGTGTTAAGGAAAATTTAACAGAAATAAAATACTGTACTTTAGAAGTATTATTTCTGAAACCAACACCAAATAAATGACCACAGTAATTTAATCAGACAGATGCTTTGTTTTCCCTTAATCACCATCTTTTAAAATAAAATAATAAATTGATACATATATTTAATAAAAATGGATAATAGAATAATATGAAAGCAATTTCGTTTTGTTTGTATTTAGTACATGCTATTATCAAGTACACTGTGCTATAAGGTCAATCACGCTACGTTTTTGATCTGCCTTCCATAAACAGTATTGGCTTATACTAACAAGCACTTGCTATTTCATCTTACCCTTCCACGCTTTTTGTAAATAGTTCATCTAAGTTTGCTCTGCCTGCAGAGATGAAATCTTGTGATGTGAGACATCAGAAAGGAGGACTGTATTCAAACAAGTTTCACTATGGCCACTCAGACCATGTTACAAATGCAACAGATGTGGTCTATCATTACAAACACTCACCACAGTTGGCTTCGTCTGAGGCGTCTGCACAGTCTGGATCCTCATCACAGACCCACAGCTTGGAGATGCAATGCTTGGTAGTTTTACATTGGAAATAGTCTGGAGAACAGCTGTTTTCAGCTTAAGAGGAAAACATCTATTAAAAATTGGCTTTGGAGAAGAATAGAAATTTACAGAAATGTTATTACACAGATGAAGACAGTGTATTGAAAACGCATTCTTTTTTTAATAGGGCTCTCCATCTGAGGATGTTAAACTTTTATTTACCTATGATATACGTTCACATCCTTAGTAGTACAAATAAATAAGACAAACATTTCTGTGATTACACCTGGATGAACACTAGTTTTTTTTTGAACTCTTAAACAGGTAACAGGCATATAGTCTCAGAAATGAAGAATTCAGATTCTTTCAGAGTGTTTTGGAACATAAGTTAAAAATGCATATTAGGCATTTTTATATACTGTAAGAAGGTTGAAACAAGAATCATTAAATGAATGAGAAAATAAACAAAAAAGTTTATCAAAATCTCCAGGACTTATATTGAGTTTTTGAGGTAAGTGGTGAGCATCAGATTCTGATTGTAAAACACATCACAATGCGAGTGAGTTTCATGGATGAGCTTCTAGAAGGGCTAACCATAAGTAACTGGTACTGACTTCATTCTGAATGGACCATCTCAATCAAATTGCTGGAAGACTGCACATTATCTCTTGATAAAAGTTGTAAAGAAATAAAATAAAACTTCAACAAGTCAGAGTACTGACAGCAGACAATACTGTCCCACTGATCCTGGAACAAACTGGAGTGCCTTCTATTTAATAACAATTAGAGTTTGGGGGGGATGCAAATACAAAGACAAACAGAATAAATGTTTTCTCTGATATTCTATCAAAGTAGTAGTGTGCTAGATATACTAGCTGAAAAATAACCCTTTAAGCTTATTTTCCAAGATTTTGTGTTTCACCTTACAGGCTCAACAAATATTTTAAGGAAGCTAAAACAATTGTGTTAGTATAAGGGAGTTGAATGTAAGTGCTTAGGTAATCGATAGAAATAAATTACCTACATCATATTCTAGTAGGTATAAAATAAGAAATTTGTGGAAAAGCAATTAATTACAATATTTATACCTCTCTTAAGTAGGATGTGTGTGAATACTGTCCATTGAGAGAGTGAATGTTTGCCATAGTTGCCACATACTTTTGGAAGAAAAATCACCCTTAATGTTCTCTATTTTTTTGTGTGTGATTTTTCCTTAGATAATCTGTCATAATGGTCATCTAATTATAATGACTCAGTCGTGATCATTCCTGTTTTATTTTTCTAACTGTATGAACTTCTGGTGATGATTTTCAGCCCAATTTCAGTTGGGAGGCAAAAGCATGAAAAAAGTAGGACATGTTGCGGTGACTTACGACAGTCTCTTTCGTCTTCCTCGTCACCACAGTCATCTTGTCCATTACATCTGAGATTTACGGGGATACATTTTTGGTTCTTGGTACACTTGAACTGGCCTGACAGGCAGATATGCGTATCTAAAAGATGCAATGAGTAATAATATTAAAAAAAAATGGGTTTGAGATCTATGTTTGAATTTAAGTCTGTCTGCCCTTAATAACAAGGCCACGCTCCTGAGGAGTGTAATCACCTACCACAGTTGAGCTCATCCGAATTGTCTCCACAGTCATTCTCTCCATCACAGATGAAAGCAGGCAGCGCACAGAGTCCTGTCCCACACTGAAACCGGCCTGGCTGACATTTAAACTCAGCTGGGAAGAAACACAGAGCTGTTTTGCAATGGCAGTCTCAGTGCATCACTTCCCAAACAGGGCATTACTGACAGCCATTATATGATGACATCATTTTATGAAACGTTTCCTAGAGCACAATGTGAATGTCTGACATTTAATGTGAACGTGCTATAGCTGTTAGATTCAGATGTGAATCTGCACTGTGAACAACCAAGATGACCTCCGGATTATATTTCAAAAGTAACCATAAGGTAAAGAATTAACTGCACTAGTAGAAAATACATATTTTTAAAAAACATAGAATCATTTCTATTTCAATGACACTGCATTGTCAGGTTAAGTTGCAGAATAAAATTTAGTGTAACAAAAATTGCTATTTCAATGTCATTTTTAAAAGTATCATTCTCCTGATCACTTTACGGTCTTTCATGTTGTATGATGTGCGTGATGCATCTTCAGTCTTCCTATGTCTAACTGTAACTATTTATTAATTTGAAAGGCAGATGAACAGAGGGAGCCCAGGAATACACACAGAGATATCTTACATGTTCTCGTTCCTTCCCAAACAGGCCACAGTGAACAAGGCTGGGCCAGAACAGACTGGGGAGCCTGAAACTCCACCAGGGACTGCCCAACCTGCTGCTTTTCCAGATACATCAACATGAGCTGGCTTGGTAGTGAGCAGCAGTAACTCAAGCCAGCACACTGATACAGCCTGCCCATGCTGCCCATACAACTCTGCAAGCCAGCCCTCTGATACAGCCTGCCCATGCTGCCAGGGGAGCATTGTTCTCCCACAGTGCTAACTCCTTTATCTCTCTGAATCATATTTACTGATAGGAATTTCTATAACCTTTTACATAATAGGGAAATTTCTTTTAAATGGTATGCTATTTTAATCAATAATCCCAAATGATGAGACATTTTCTTTTCTGTATTCCTTGAACTTAATACAAAGAAGTAATAATGATAAAGTAGAAATTATTGAAGACCTCATTATCAGTAATCAGCATAGATGCCTTCACACACAGCTATTAATTTAATCTCATCATAACCTTCTGAATAGGATCATGTTACAAATGAGGAAATCAAGTTGCATGAATATTAATAGCTCACCCAAAATGTAACATTTTTTGCTGAGACATTGGGAATTCAAATCTACATCTGACTGTGGTATCCTCCAATAACTTATGTTGATTCCAATAAAACGCTTTGTTTTAACAAATGTTCCTAATGTATATTATCCCTCTCTGATTTTTAGTTTAATAATATGTTCTTTATTAAATTAAATACACAGATGAATCAAACAGTAACAAATGACATTTTAAACTTTCGTTAGGAAACAGATGATGTTCCTGTAATTACATGATTGATTAATATTTAAATGTTCTTTTAGAAAGAACACACCGTATATTTTACCTTCATAAAAGGGAGTTTCAAAAATGTTGACCCATATAGTGCTGATAAGTAATATTTGTTAATCTAGTAAGCATTTTAAATTGTAGTGTTCTTAATTTTCTTGTACCTTTAGCATGTGCATTTCCAATTTCTTCTTGTTTAATGCATCACAACCCTTAATAATCCTCTTCTTCCAAAACAACCATCCCTTAAACAACTGCGACTATTAAAGGGATGCCTCGGGATAACTTGAAAGCCAATCTGACATTTCTATTTGTTTCAAGAATGACCTTTGGTATCTTAGAGCATCACACAAAGCACAATTGCAGATTCATATGTCAAACAATTCTTGATATTCTAGATGAATCACTCTTAACCCTATTTACATGACAACTGTAGGTGAGTATTTATAGATTGGGCCCAGATGAATTTATGGGTGCTTTTAGCAATCATTATTTTCTGCGAATGTTGATGATGCAGCAACACAGGATGAAATCTGAACACTTTGTACTCATTTGTTTTAAAAAGATTTATTAATTTTTATTGGAAAGCCAGATTTACAGAGAAAAGGAGAGACAGAGAGAAAGATCTTCCGTCTGTTGATTTACTCTAAAAGTGGCCACAATGCCCAGAGCTGAGCCAAACTGAAGCAAGTAGCCAGGAGCTTCTTCCTGGTCTCCCACATGGGTGCAGGGTCCCAAGGCTTTGGGCTGACCTCCACTGCTTTCCCAGGCCACAAGCAGGGAGCTGGATGGGAAGTGGAGCTGCCGGGATTAGAACCGGCACCCATATGGGATCCCGGCACATGCAAGGCAAGGACTTTAGCCACTAGGTTACTGTGCTGGGCCCTGCACTCATTTTTTACCTCAACGTGGAACTCAATTTGAAGTATCATGTTTACTGTTACTCAAAGATGTTAGTCATCAAGAATAAACAAAGTTACTTGCTGAAGGGCGGGAAGGCCTACTATAAAATGCATGGGTTGGAGTTATGGCATAACATTTTAATCAGTATTGGCATCCCATATCAGAATGCCAGTTTGCATCCAGCTATTTTTATTCTGATATAGTGTCACATTAACCCACTTAACGGGGTTGTAGAAGATGCGCCATATATTCTTGGCCTCTTATGCATATGGGAAAACTAAGGGTGTTTTCGTTTGTTTGTTTTAGGGGGGAGCAGAGATTCTTGGTTTCAGTCAGGTCTAGACCTGGATGTTGTGGTTACTTGGAGAGTGGATGAAAGATTTCTCTCTCTTTTGTCATTCTGCATTAAAAAAAAAAAAATTTAAATGAAGACACTCTTGGGTCAGACTTTTGGCACAGTATGCAAAATGCAACCTTACCTATTTTCATCTCTTCACAGTGTCCCAAAAAGATAACCACTACCCTTTCTCTTTTCTCTGCCTCTGTCTTTCAATAAATAAATAAGCATTAAAACTAACTAAGGAAAATTTGAATGCAACTGGTCTGGGCAAAGATATTTTGGATACATTTCCCAAATAGACAAAAAGAAACAAGGGAGAAGGTATACAACTAAAAATTTCTGCATCAAAAGAAATAACAGAATAAAGAGAGTAGCTATAAAATGGAAAAACATTCACAAAATAGGCTAACAATGATTTAATGTCCCAAATATACAAAAAATTCTCATCACCAGTGGGAAAAAAACTAGAATGCATTTTACGGAGTATAAAATAGACATTTTATATGTCTGATAATCTCTATAATAGTATATAAATTTATCACTATTTCGAGAGACATTGCTCCAAAAGAATCCATATAATGTCCAACTGCTACAGGAAAGAATATTCAACATTACTAAGCATCACAGGATGTAAATTTAAATAGCAATGAAATATTGTCTCACACATGTTACAATGCATGTTATGAAAATGATGAATGAAAAATCTTGGAATATAGAGAAAAAGCCTTGTACACTACTAATAGGTACTGAAAATGACAGAACCTTTACGAGCAGCTGTATGCAGCTCCTAAAAAAACCAAAAAACTGGAAGTAGAATAATCAAGCAATCCCACAGTTTCACTTCTAATATAAAGATGTATACATATGTGTGAAATCTGTATATTAGAAAGTTGTCTGCATTTCCATATTTCCTAACACATTGTTCATAACAGCTAAGAAATTAAATCAATCTATTTTCCAGTAATTTGTGAATAGAAAAATAAAACTTTTTATTTATGTGCAAAATAAAATATTAACCATTTTAACTTGTTACAATAAGGATTAATTTAGGCACCTTTCTGTCACGGAAAAATATCCAGGTATAGAAAGGCAAATGCAGTGAGATCTCACTTATATGAGGAATATAAAAAGTTAAACTCAGAAACATATGATGAAATTATGAGTACATGTGACTATTCATTACACTAAATCTATAGTTTATTTTCCAAGCCACCATACTGCCACAAGGGAGTTTCAGTGAAGATTCAAAGTAGTATTCAGGATATGTGAATATTTTAAATGGAAGAGTGTTTCAGGGCTAATGACCTATGGCATAGGTCACAAAAAGAAGCTGTATAGCCTTTATTTCTTCTGTCATACAAAAACTACTTGGTTGACAGAAAAGGGTAACTTTATTTTAATAAGCAAATCTCACTGAAGCCAGAAAAATAATTTGGGCTGCTTGATTTTCACTTTAATTTAGTAACTAAAAAGAATTTTCTTGGAATAAGAGAATAAGACTACACATTCTGACATAGGTTGTTCTCTCTATATTTTCTATCATAGTGAAAACACAAATTATATTTAAAAATAGCTAGGAGGAGTGAATTTTTGAAAACCATATATTGGAGAACGACACCTTTTAAAACCACTTCTTCCTCACTGAATTTATCACATATTGCTTTCCAACATGAAAGTGAATCAGGTGAAAACATTTCAAATGTGTACTAGACTTGATACTGATCACACAGCTGGAAAGTATATAACTATCTAGAGACACTAACTTTTAAACAGCCTTATAATTAGGTGCTGGAAAATAGCTAACTTTCACTAAAATTGGACATTCCTTTCAGTGCAAAAACTAAGGACCTTGTACTAAACTGCCAACGCCAAATCCAGGCAACCATTTACTGGGACGTTGAGGGAATTATCATGATTGACTAGAAGTGTCTTCGGCTTGACAGGACAGTATTGGAATGACCTGTGGAATGAACTATAAAAGGCTCTCAAGAAAAAATGTGCTGATGATTCGTTACAACCAAAATTACCAAAGATCGTTACTACCCATTCATGTGCCTACAAAAAAAAGTGAGTAAACCACCCTGTCCATGTTCAGATATGAAGACGTAAGTACAGTCACTGTAGAACATTTGTCAAGAACATAGGACACTAACAACAACAAAAACCTAATGATTTGTACCAGAAAAACGTGTCTTGGAATTTTCAACATTTTAATAGTGACAGAAAATTTATATTTGTATATATTCTTGATTTCAGTCTTTTAGTACCATTCTGAAAACTTCCCCATTCTTGCTTCCAGTTTTATGACAAATAAATTCAAAATCATGCAAATACTAATTTATTGATTACTAAATTAAGCGAGGTAGTTATAACCATGTAATTAAATTTGAAAAAGGCAAAAAACATTGACACTAATTGTTAAGGTGTCACTCTGTCATTCAATATCAAAAAATACAATGATTTTTGTTGTCCTTTTAAAGGCTGATATATGAAAGTTTTCTATTTAAATTTGGGGAGAGTCTTAGACGGCAACACTTTATATATATAACTACATTCTTCCATGTCTTGGATGCTAGAAGCTTTACAATCTAAATGCCACCATTGGCTGATATACTCACGACAATCATCTGGTTCATCAGATCCATCACCGCAGTCATCCACAGTGTCACATTTCCACCAGAATGGGATGCACTTATCAGTTTTACAACGGAACTTAAAAAAAAAAAAGACAGAAAAGTAAAAGAACTGAAGAACCCATTGCATGTAATCGTTCTTGGATATTTAAAAACTCACCAGGACTTTTAATATTTTTTGCCTTAAATGTGAGTAATGAAGTCCTTAAAGGATTCCTTGATAGCAAATAAAGTATAATAAGCATTGGAAATTTTCTGCCAGAAAAGCACATTATTCAGGATAACCTCTGGACATTTTCTGTGCACAAAGACCAGACCACTGATTTACATGGTGTGTAAGAGTTACTAGTACACTACAATAACAGAAGGTCAGTAAGAATTGCAGACTCCACATATGAAAAAGCCTAAAATGCACTATCTCTTTACAGAAGAAGTTTACCAAACACAATATAGCCAAACAGCATAAGGAATATCAGGAAGGGATGCCAAGTGGAATTAATTTTGTTAATAATCTGAAGCATTCTTGTCATCTATATTTTTTCCTAATTTCCTCAACATTGCCAATGCTGATTTCACCTGTAATGTGTATTGGCTGCACATGAATTTTAAGACAGTTGAGAATAGTACAGTTCTTTTTGGTTTTTAGAATATCTAATAAACACACACTATCCATTAGGACAATTAAGGCAAATTGTGATTTTTCGAGAATATGTAAAAATATGCCACAATAAGTATTCTTCTTTATTTTACAATTTAAAATCAGAGAATAAGACTGTTGAAATAAAACCTATTGATATTATATAAAATCCTGTTGAAATTATGCTTTGATTATCTTCTATTTGTTTTATTATTCTTTCCATTTAAAGCAGCAGATTATATAGTCACACAGCACAGGTAACAATTACATTATCACAAGGATATAATTTTTAGGGACCCCTATCTGTTTAATATTAACCACAGAATAGAAGATTAACTTTGGGTATATTAGTTGGATTTTTTTTTTTTTGCATTTCAACACTAGCTTTAGTATATTTAACACAGAGATGAGTTTTTATTGTATAACAACTTTAAGAAATTATTGGTACATTGTATTTTTTAAGCAAGATGATCTGAAGCAAAATCCATCTGATCAGAACATGGGATTTCTGCTCCTAACACCTGACTACTTGGTACACAGTAACCAGAAAAGTCCAGTTTCCTCATGAGTGATCTCTGACCACAAGCTCACTCCCTTTCAACAGCATTTACACAAACTACAGAAAACCACACTCTCCTTACAGAAAGCACATTCATCAGAAGCGAATACCAGAAAAAAATCCCCTTAAATTATTAAAAACTAACAAGTTATAAAGTTTAGTCAATAACTCTTGAAACTACAAAATCACTTTTTTCTCTATTTAAGGAGAAAATCAGTGAAAACTTTACATCTCGGGCTTGGCAGCGTAGCCTAGTGGCTAAGTTCCTCGCCTTGATCCCATATGGCCGCTGGTTCTAATCCTGGCAGCTCCACTTCCTCTCTATCTCTCCTACTCTCAGTATATCTGACTTTGTAATAATAAAAAAAAAATCTTTAATAAATAAATTGAATTGTTTACCTTTAAAAAAAAAAAAAAAAAAAAAAAAAAAGAAAACTTTACATCTCAATATTCAACTGGAACTGAAAACATTGCTTACTAAAAGCTATTCATTTACCTTTTGAATTATTTATTGTATCTTGTATATGAGTGATGAATAGCAAGTTGGCATTTATATCAGTACCTTACAAAAGAATAGATTGTGATAGTAAAACTATACCCTAAGTTCAGTTATCTTCAATGAAAATGGATTACCGATATAAAATCCTAGCTCTCTAAAATACATTTACATTACTCAAACAAAATCCAAAATCCATTGTTAGCTTAATTTGATCCTCAGTGCACATCATGTGATTGACTTAGGGTAGATTTGCAATTCCTATTTCTACATATTGGCATGACTTTTCATCTAGCAGCAATAGGGGAGGGAAGAAGACACCAGGAATTCATTAGGAGTTCTGATTGTTTAACTGATTTTCTCATATTTGCTCAGTCTGTATTCATGTCTGTTTTGGTTTTCCATAAATTATCAGAGAGAAAAAAATTACCTTTTTAGAGAGTGATTGTCTAGGGAAAACAGGCTAACTCTGAAAGCAATTGCCCTGAACATTAAATATTTCCAGTCATAACAGCACATCAAAGCACATTAGTAAGAGGGTTTCAGGTCTCGTGAGTATCTTCAAAATCTTTCCATTCACGATTGGAAAAAGACCTAATCCATGTTTTAAAATTCACCAAATACGTCTGATTTAAATGAATACCAACTGTTGGAATTGTATGTGGAATGATGATTTCAGTTTCCATTTCATTTTAATAAGAACATAAAAGAAATTTCAGTTGAGAAAAGGCCAGAATGAGAGCCAAATATCCTTTGCTGTTCTCATGGTAATCAACACTTTATTCTCCAAAGAAAATCTCTTCTGTTTCTTTCCTGTGCTTCATTTTTTTCATATTTAAATTCAGTAACTTAAAAATATTAATGCTAACCATAAATACAAAACATTCTTCATGGCAAATGTTCTGCAAGACTAATATCTTCATAAAATAAATTATAGACTCTAATTACCACCCATAAAATAAAGCTATAAACTGCATGCCTACTGATATAAATGTACAGCTAAAATAAAAAATTCTCTAATTGGGGAACTTCAGGTGAAACCAGGAGAAAGCTCACTTAAAAGATAAAGACCCTTAAAATACATTTTTTTCTAATTAATATGATTTTAAATTTTGAAATGATTAGTGTTACAAGAATTTGACTGATGGCCAAGCACGATAGCCTAGTGGCTAAATTCTTGCCTTGCATGTTCCAAGATCCCATATGGGTTCCAATTCATGTTGCGGCTGCTCTAGTTCCCATCCAGCTCCCTCCTTGTGGCCTGGGAAAACAGAGGATGGCCTAAAGTCTTGGGACCCTGCACTTGCATGGGAGACTAGGAAGAAGCTCCTGGCTCCTAGCTTCATATTGGCTCAGCTCTGGCCATTGGAGCCACTTGGAGAGTGAACCAAAAGAGAGATAATCTTTGTGTCTATCCTTTTCTCTCTAAATTTGATTTTCCAATAAAATAAATATTTTTAATTTGATTTTTTAAATCAGAGACTTAGATACTACTTTTACTTCTAACTGAGTCCTTATGTATGGTATGTATTTTGTTCCCTAAAAATTAATACTATTTGGAAGACATGTTATGTTTAGTAATCATGAGATAGTAACAAGCTGAAATTAATCCACAATAGTAAAATAAAATGTAAATTATTTTGTCAAAATCCTTAATTTGGTACGATTCAGAATTACCTGGAATATGTTTTACTTAATTTTCTGTTTCACTGAAAACTGTCTTTATCAACTAATTTTTAAGCAAGAAATGTCTAAATGTCTGCCAGATAAGTTTTTTCACATTAGATTAGAAAAGCATCAGAGATAAATTGGTGCCATAAACCAGAATATTTACATGGGTAAACACTGATGAGTTAAGTTAGCTGTAAATCATTCACATTTTTTTTCTTGAAAATCAAAGCAATTAAGTTACACTTTTTGTTTCTAGAAAGTACAGCTGAATACTGAGATAGCAGATGCTATTCAAATTTTGAAAGCAATGAAATCAAGTCCAAGCAAATACCATTAAGCAAAAACACTTCTGGGATAGTTTCACTGGAATTAATCAATTTTGGAAAAAAAAATCTTATTAGGAAAATACTGATTATATTCCAAAAAAATAAATCCAGAGAATTATTCTTCCAATTCATCTTTCCTGTATCCTTATCTCTGAAGTGTGTGAGAAGTTAGAAATGGTGATATAGAACAGACAACCTAGGAATATTTCTTGGTTTGTTTGAACTGTAGAAGTTTGCTAAAGCTTGAATGTCAATCATTATCCTTCCCAAGCTGTTTAAAGTCACTGATACATCTCTTACTCTTTTTACTCTCTATGACTATCCATAGTGTGTACACGATGACCCTTCAATACTACACTAAATAAAACAGTGATGTTTCAAAAATATTGTATACCCATGTACACATGTAAGCTTTTTGTAACAATGTGTCAATGTGTTCAATGAGGTAATTCCCAGGTCTCTACTCACCTGACTGGCTGTGCAATTGGATAAGCAAGTCCTGTTATCGGCAGCAAGATAGAAGTTGGTGGGACATGCACAGGTATGTGTCTTCCCAGGGGCTACAAGGCACAAATGACTGCAACCACCATTGTTGATCATGCAGAGCTGTTTAGAGACTGCAGATAAGAAAAACAACAGTAAAACAGAATAATCAAGACAGACATTAAAAACTAGAATTGGAGATAAGATCTTTCAGCTTCAAAACATAATTTTGAACCAATCTTTTAATCAAATGCTCCTCAAGACAATAAATATGTTATTTTGTTACAAATATGCCACGAACTAGCCAATGACGTTAATTTTACAATTAAATTATCCTAAGGATACTTTACACAAAAAAGGAACTGTGGACAAAATATCCATCAGAAAATAAAGAGTAGTACTTTGGATTTAGACATATGTATGTTCATAACTATAAATGTAAAATAAAACAATGGAATAATGACCCATGAACAATAGTGTTGTGACTTCTTTCTAGGTCAGGTAATGTTTTTAGTCAAATGATCAAACCTTTATTTTACAAGGCCTGATAGTGTTTCTACCAGAACTAATCTGAAACAGATTTGCAATATTTGTCAGTTTTATAAACCTGTAGTTACTTAAATAACCTTTGTCTAACATTGCATAAACTAGGGAATCTTAGAATATTTTGAAAATAATCATTTCAAATTTGTAGTCTTCACTTCTCTGACTATATTATTGTCATTTCAGCTTACCATGATTTAATCATCAATAAATCCTGTGCTATCATTGAGCTGCTAATCATATCCCTAAATTGCATTATTTGATGTCAAATGAATTTGTTCCACAAAAACGATGCAACAATATAAAATTGGCAATCTTTTTAAAAAAACAAAATTGCACTTAACCTTGAAAGAATAAAGATGAAATGTTACTGAAAGATGTTGATGCCTTTATGGAAATCATGGAAAGAATAATTACCATCGGGTTGTCTATAAGAATGATACACCTGGATATCTGTGATGGCATGCCATGAGTTAATCAGTGAGAGTCTGTCTGCTCCAGAGGTTTTATGGGCACGGCTGAGTGACTTGGTTTTCCCATCAGTCCAGTAGATGTAGTCTTCAAACAATGTTAGTGCAATCACCCCTTGAATATCTTGATTAGGGACTGTAATAGGAGATGGTAAGATTAATGTTCAGTCTTGGAAGACTGCCAGTTAAAATATTCAATACTACATGGGCTGACAGATACAACTGCTACAGAACTTCATGTGAATAATTGCTGTGACAACCTGTCAGGCTGGCAAGGTTTTTTATTACCAGTTAAGAGAATACAGGGTTGAATGCAGAAGTTCGTTTTGCTCAGATTTAACTTAGTTCACACACTGAGAAGATCAGGGTGATCCTGACCACCACTGGAGAATGAAAGGCGGCTTATCAGAAACAAATATCAACAGACATTGAAAAATTCACAACTACAAGCTATTTACATATCTCAACTTTAAGGGCCATTGCTCATTTGCTCATTATTCTCTTGCTCATTTATAATAATTATATATTCAGGACGACTTGTGTCTACTACCAGGAAATGGACTATGAAGCTACCATAAACCATTTGAGCCACTGAGATTTTGTGAGAATTTTCACTTGTAAGTTTAAATGCGATAGGTTAAAGGTTAAAGGTGAAAGGATAGTCAATGTGGTAGATTAGCAGTATATTATGCAGACTTATCAGTCATAAAACTATTTAATTGAAATATATTGTTTCATAAATTACTTCATGATAAGAGTAGGGTTAAATTTAGAGTAGAATGAATATTAAAAATGTGAATCTTTCATTCAAGAGATTCCAGTGTCCTATCAGAAAAATAAAACACCGGGCCCGGCGGCGTGGCCTAGCGGCTAAAGTCCTCGCCTTGAACGCCCCGGGATCCCATATGGGCGCCGGTTCTAATCCCGGCAGCTCCACTTCCCATCCAGCTCCCTGCTTGTGGCCTGGGAAAGCAGTTGAGGACGGCCCAATGCATTGGGACCCTGCACCCGCGTGGGAGACCCGGAAGAGGTTCCTGGTTCCTGGCATCGGATCGGCACAGCACTGGCCCGTTGCGGCTCACTTGGGGAGTGAATCATTGGATGGAAGATCTTCCTCTCTGTCTCTCCTCCTCTGTGTATATCTGACTTTGTAATAAAAATAAATCTTTAAAAAAAAAAATAAAACACCATTCCTATTTAGTGGTTTCAGGGTACTAAGCAATGACAGAGATTTCTTTGTGATTCTAGTTTCTCAAAAACATTGAGAAAAATGTAAAATTTAATTTCAAAAAACCTTTACATATATTTCCACACATTGATTTTTTTCTGATCACATTTTAAAAAGTTCTCAGGAAAAAGTTGATCAACAAAAAATGTACCATAACACTTGTTGTATGAATTTTTTATATTAGCTAGATTTTCATTATTGATCTTTAACATTTTATATGTTGCATGTTAAATAGTAACCAAAAAATGATGACAATGTCAAATATGATTGATACTTGCGTAGCAATTTGAAGCTTACTTACAAAATGCTAGGTAATATTAAACTATCAATTAAAAAGACATTTAAATCTACTGATTTGCTGTTTTATTAAGATGAACCAAAGTTATCAGAAAATTCATAGGACAATGACCAGTAGAAATAACAAAAAAAAAAGAGAGAAAATTCAAGCTAGGCATGTATTACGTAGTATACTACAATTGGTAATATGGGTTCTAATCAGAAATCCATCTCAAACACTATGCATGTGAAGGATGTGTAAATCAAAAAAACTCATAAAATGAAAATTTAGATGCTTAGAATTTTGATGTCAAAATCTTTATGTGTACATAGCTTAAATATCTGTGTAGTCTCATGAGTCTTATCACTAAAATGAAAAATGGCACTGGAAGAAGAAAGAACACAAAGGCACATTATGATCGTCACACTATGTGAGCTATTGATACAATCTAATCTTTTCTCATCCCTACAGCTGTACAAATTCATTACAGCAAGACAAATGCGCAACTTCTTAGCAATTGGGCAAATCTTGCTAATTAAGAATCTTTCATCTTATTTATGCATTGTGAAAATTTTGAGCTCAAAAATCTTCATAAAATGTTGACTGTCTCAGAAACAGGCAATTCACATTTCTTCAAATGCAAGGCAATTAAGTCAGCCAACAGTCATTCAGAAATTCAATCATTGCTTAAAAATCTCAATCCACAAGTTCGTTGATTTTTTGTGAACATGTGAAAATATTGTAATATTTGCCTATTAACATTTCAGAAATAATGCAGCCATTTAACTCTGCAGCATTAACAATGTCACTTAAGGGTTTCAGAACTGAGTTAATGGTTCTCAGTGAGTGGGAGAGACAATGTCTCCCTCCAACACAAAGAGCGGTCAGGTGCAGTGGACAGTTCGGAGACTAAGAAGCTGTGCCTGGGCTGTCCACTTCACACATCTGAGTCACATTTACTATTCCTAACAGCAATATTGTGCAGCTGGAAAAGTTACTTTATAGATACAGCAATTCCACCAGAAAAAGCTGAAGTAATTTCACAACCAAAGTGTGAGAAACTATAGGAATGAAGATGCTGGTCTATTCCAACTGGCTATCGAGTTCTCAGCCACCTGACCATCCGAGCCTTGCTTTCAGGGCAGGTAGTTGCATATGTGAGGTTTTTAAGCAGTGAGGTTGTTTTTTGTTTTTATTTTTTGTTTTTAAAATAAATGCCATCTAAGTTTACTACATTATGTGATTTCAATTGCCTTGTTTATTTTCCAGCAACCAGACCATTTTAGTACTTGACAAGTTCTTAGGAAGTGGACACCTATGAGCAGTTTTTTTTTCTTTCAAATGTTACAAAAAGCAAATGAGGATCAGAAAAGTGAAATCTAAATTCAGCAGGATGAGACACAGATGAATTTCAAAGCACGTAGGAAGTTCAGATTAAGCAAATAAAATAGTTCTTTAGTCCAAAATGACCATCTGTTTGAGTCAAGCCCTTGTGTGATATTGTCAGTAAAGAATGGGGCAGTCATTACTTCTTGTATGCATTCACTCTGGACCCGCTCACTGGCAAATGTTCTTATTTCCAAAACAACATCGAACACAACCTCAGGAGAATATGTTCTAGAGAAAAAACAATGATGGAAGAATATGTTCTAGAAAAACACACATGTATGAACTACTTTGTGTTAATAGGATCAAACCATAGCCCATACATCTAACATTACACTGGCTGCATCAATCTGATCTTCTATGAAATAGTGCAACCAATTTTTTTTATCAATGAAAATCATGCCAAATCAAATAAATCAAAACAACTGGGAAATCTTAATGGATTTGGGAAATTCAACTCATATTAATATGCTTCATTTCCTGGCTAAGATTTAAATTCTTGCAGAATTTATTGCCTGTTTAATAATAAGTGAAAATGTAATATATTAACTGCTAACTAAAATATGCATAAGCATTGTGTTTATTTTTCTATTAATATATTAAGAGTCTAACTAAAATTGAGATAATATGATAAGAGCTTGTATTTTTTAAAGAAATTTCTCTTATTCTAAATGAGGAAATGAATTGTTCATTTCTTGTCTATGCATATGTATGTATCATGTATTTGTGTAAGATATATGGCATATGTACACAGAAAAGCAACAAGAAAGATGTATTGATATTTAATATGTCCCAAGTAGAGTTGACAAAATATAGTCCTGAAATGTAATGCTTATGAGAAGATTATTGAACAAACAAATAAGAGACAAATTCCACTAGTTGCCCTATATAGGACAAACATGTTTAATTAAGAGACATACAAAAACTAAATGTAAAAAATCTTTCATCTATCTGAATTCATAGACACACCTCCCCCAACAACAACAAAAAAACCCAAACAGATTGACTGTGGTTTGAAGCGTAAAAGATGCTTATTATATATGTGAAGTATGGTGAAAGCCGCTTGTTGTAGTTAGGTCTCTGTTCCTGTAACAGCATTATTTATTGTACTGCTTCTAGCATCATGCACTAGGTGCCTAATTTTTATTTCATAGACTGTATATTCCAGAAAAAAAATTGACCAATCATTCCTTTGCTGAGCGTTTTTCCCCCTCCTAGACAATTGGATGCTATACTGCGAAGTCTCAGTGATTATGGGAAACAGAAAAAGTAGAAATTCAGGCATTCTTGCTCGAATTGTTGCCTCCCAGCTAGATAAATCCTATCACAATTCTCCTGATCATTTATCTCTTTGGATACCACTTGTCATCCTGAATAAGTATAATTCTGGAAAATATCTAATTTCAAATGTCTGATTGTTCTTGCTAAAATAATGAAGAATAAATGCACCAGAGCAGTTATAATTTTTGGTTTGTTTTGTTTCTTACATTTAGAAATATTTTACTCTGTTTAATGAAATAGTTCCATAGGCTGCTTGTGCCCTTCCCCAAGGTCCTTCCCCAACCTCATTGATTTCCCTTCTACTTTTACAATGGATCTTCTTCAAGAACAGTCACAAGCCCATCATGCTGTTATTGAAGTGTTTCCCAACAGTGTAGGCATGGGTATTGTCAGAGAGTCCATCATCTTACTGTTAGGATGTATTCAATTGAAAATATTAAATCTTAACAAAACAGGCAAGAGTGAGGGGTGGCACTTTGATGCAGTAGGTTAAGTGGCTGCCTACAGTGCTGGTTGGCATCCCATTTCAGTGCTGGTGCAAGTCCCTTGCCCAGGCCTGGCAGGTTTCTCTCTCTCTTTCTCTCTCTCTCCCTCACACACACACACACTCTCTCTCTCTGTCTCTCTAACTCTGCCATTCAACTAATAATAAGAAGAAAAAAATTTAAAGAAACATTTCATACTTGCTGTTAAGGAAGGATCTGGCATGAGGACACTAGCGGATCGTACATGGTTTGGTACTGTTACTCAGTACTTGGAAACTGAGCTAATATTGATTCGGTGTTTCTTTTCTTATTTGTTCTCCAAGATGTATGTTATAGACCAAATACAATTTTAAAATACTAGTTTTTTTTAATTACTCTCTGCAATTGGTTATTTTTAACTGACTAGAATAATACTGCAAATTCTATAACTAGTTTTATAAAGGAATCAAGGTAAGAGAGGAAATTAAGTTTAGCATAGATTTATTTGAATTACAAAGAGTTTTATATTATTTGGAAGAAATACATATTCAGTAACCAATCAAGATCAGTTTGCCCTTAACCCTACAACCATATTTGGAAGAATGATCTTCTACAACTGTAAACTTGCCAGTCATTAAAACTCACTGTCTTTTGCCATTCATATACATTACTATTTCGTTTTTTTGTTAGTCAAAGTAGAGTCTCACATCTTTTCACATTAGAAATAGCCCCAATTTATTCTAAGTTTTTAAACTCTGTCTTTCTTATCCATTAGACTTCCTGCAATAAACACAAAATACTCTGGGATGGCACTGTGGCACTGCTTGCTAAGCCATCACTTGCAAAGATGGCATTCCATGTGAGCATCGTTTCCTGCCTCAGCTGTTATGCTTTCTTTCTTCAAATATTTATTTATTTATTTTATTGGAAAGCAGATATACTGGGAGAAAGACACAGACAAAGATCTTCTGCCTGTTGATTCAGTCCCCAAGTAGCTGCAAGGGCCAGAGTTAAGCCCATCTGAAGCCAGGAACTTCCTCTAGATCTGCCACATGGCCACAGGGTCTCAAGGGTTTTGGCTGTCCTCCACTGCATTCCCAGACCACAAGCATGGAGCTGGATGGGAAGTAGTGCAGCCTGGACACAAACTGGCACTCATATGGGATTTTGGTGCATATAAGGCAAGGATCCAGCTACTAGGTCATAGTGCCTGGCCCAGCTGTTCTAATTCTAATTCTGCTCCCTCCTAATGTATCTTTGAAAACTATGGAAGATGGCCCAGGGACCTGCATTAATGTCAGAGATCCAATTGAGTCTCCTGTCCACGGCTATGGTCTGGCTCAGCCAGGGGCATTTTTGCCACAACGGGAATGAACCAGTGGATGAAACATTTTTATCTGTCTATAATTGTATTTCCCTCTCTGTATAATGCTAATTTCTCTAACAAATACATACATCTTTTAAAATATAAGAGAAAACACTTTTAAATAACAATTATAAGATAGCATAATATAAGAGATCTAGACAGAAATCTAGACATAGCTAAGACGTCCTAGATACGTTATCAAAATGCAATAAAAATATAGCTAAAGGAAAGAAAAAGTCATCCAAAAAGAGAAATGGGCACTGGAAGAGATGATTTTGGCCATAGCTAAATGAACATGGCTAGATGGTTGGCTATGAATGGAAAGAAGAATACATATGTCAACTTTCTCCCCTGCAACCCAATCATGCCATGGCAATATATTCTGTGGAGTAAATCCAACCTGTGGCCAGAATATAAAAGTGTTTTAAGGACAATTTCTCCAGAAATCAACTTTCGCCATTTGCCTCAGGGAAAAGAGAAAAAAAATAAATGTGACCTAACAGGTTTAACAATGAAAACTATAAATAACTGATGGAAGAATTTGAAGTGGACTCAAGTAAATGAATAGGAATTCCAGATTATGAACTGTAAAAAATCAATATCATTAAAATGCACAATATACTCAAAACAATTTACAGATTCAATGCATTCCCTATCAAAGTATAAATGATGGGTTGAACGGAACAACAACAAAAGGAAACTTACATAACAAGAGATCCGAAATAATCGAACAGATGCTGAGCAAAACAGCAACAACGAAAAGGCAGAGATATTTATACTAACTTCACAATACCAGACTTCAAGACATAATATAGGGAAAATGAAATCTCAACAGTGCAGTAATGGCAGGAAAATAAACATGCAGATTAGTTTTTCAGAATAGAAATATCAGAAATTAACCTGCACATCTACAGCAAAATGATTTTTTATAGGTGCCCTTAAAACAATCTTGGGTAAAGAGATTGTATCTTCAACAAATGGTCCTAGGAGAAATAGAACATATATGTGTATTGAAATATGGAATAGATTCCTAACTTACAACTTATATAAACATAAACTCTAATTGGACCAAGCACCTAAATTGATGATTTGATATTTTCAAATTACTAGATAGCAACTTTGGAAGAATTTTTCAAGAATCAGGCATGGGCAAAGACTTCTTGGAAAAGACACCAGAGGTACTGGCAAATTAAAGCAAAATAAACAAATTACAATTCTTCTGTGCTGCAAGTGAAATCTTCAACAAAGAGGCCGCCAATAGAATATGAGAAAAAATGTTACAGTTAATAAAAGGGCACTATACATGATGCATAAAGAGCTCCAGAAATTCAAGAACAGCCAAACAAACATCCCAGTTAAGGAATGGGCAAAAGACATATATGGGCAATTTTGAAAGGATAAAATATACTGGCCAACAGAAACATGAATAAAATGCTCAGGAGACATGAGGGAAATGCAAATATCCTATTAGGTTTCAGATCACTCAAATTAGAATACCTATCACTCAAAGTTGAAAAAAAAATGCTGACATGAGTATTATGAAAAAGGTACACTAATCCATGGACAGTGGGAACATAAAGGAGTTCAACAATAATGGAAAACAATATTGAGATTCCTCAGAGACCTGAAAATAGATCTACCAAATGACACAGCTAATAACTCCAGAGAATTTACACAAAGAAAATGAAATCAACATACAAGCTGGCTATTTGTATGCTTGTGTTCACTGGAGCTCTATTCACAATAGCTAAGCTATGGAACCAATCCAGATGCTGATAAAAAAATGATTAGAAAGAAAGAAATATGGTATACACTATGGAATCATCAGCCATAAAAAGAAGGGCATCCTATTGTGGGCGATCTCCTCAGGACCCTGCCCTGCTCAGTCTGGTGGGCGTGGCCTAAAGCTTACTCCCCCATGGACTGAGGCAGAGCTTTTAGGCCTACACGGTGGAGTGTGATCTCCAACATGGCTAGAAGGTCAAGGGGAGTACCTATGGAACATGACCTCTGACATAACCAGAAGATCTAGGGAAACAGGCGTGTCATACAGCCAATTACAGTGTCTTTGGTGGGCGTGGGGTCTGCCAGAAGGCTCCGTTCTGCCTTCCCCTTCCTTACCCATTAAAGTCTGGAACCTGTGCACAATGAAGTGGACATTCCTCACCAGCTTGTCTCCAGTGCTTCTTTTGGCCAAAGAATACTGTGGTCTCACCCTTGGTGAACATGGGGCCTGCTGGCAGTTCTGAATCGCGAGATTCTATATTTTGCCATACAATGGATACAGCTAGGTATGATTACTAAGCTCAGTGAAATAAGCCAGTCTCAAAAAGACAAATATTAGATGTTTTCTCTGATATATGCCAGATGATTTAGGAAACAGAAAGTTTAGGAAAAATGAACACTCTGGAATATGATTGTGTTTTTAACTGTTTACACTGCATTAGAAATGTGGTCTTGTAGTCTTTTTAGTTGTTCAATATCATTATTAGTGGCAAATTAAGACTATGAATATAGTGGTTTAAATTGTGTCTGTGAAATATGGTTGAAGAGAAGGGAGGAGGAAGAGATATTTGATGGGATCAGAGATGTGGGGGAAATGCGTTTGTCCTTTTGGAATGCTGCATATGGAACCCACAAATCTGTTCTCTTTACATTCAAAAATAGCTAAAAAGTAAATGTATTTGTAAAGTACAGTAATTAAAACAGCATGATATTGATAAAAAAATGGATACATAGATTGATGGATAATAGAGACCTCAGAAATAAACCCTTTGTACCCAACTGATCTTTGACAAAGTGTTAAGAACATGCACTGAGGGCCCAGCCTAGTAGCCTAGTGGCTAAAATCCTAGCCTTGAGCATGCCAGAATCTCATATGGGCTCTAGTTCTAATCCTGGCATCCCCACTTCCCATCCAGCTCCCTGCTTGTGACCTGGGTAAGCAGTGGAGGATGGCCCAAAGTGTTAGGACCCTGCAACTGCGTGGGAGACCCAGAAGAGGCTCCGGGCTTCAGGTTTCGAATCGACACAACTTTGGCCATTGCAGGTGCTTGGGGAATGAATCAACAGATGGAAAATCTTTCTCTCTTTCTCTCCTCCTCTCTGTATATCTAACTTTCCAACAAAAATAAAATAAATCTTCAAAAATGAGTATGACTGGTTAAAAGGATAGCATTTTCAATAAATATACTAGGCAAATTAAATATCTCCATAGAGAATAGGAAACTACATGTTTTTCTCTCATAATATTCTAAATGACCACAAGATAAGTTACAGATCTCGGGCCCGGCACGATGGCGTAGTGGTTAAGGTCCTCGCCTTGCATGCGCCGGGATCCCATGTGGGCGCTGGTTTGTATTCCGGCAGCTCCACTTCCCATCCAGCTCCTTGCCTGTAGCCTGGGAAAGCAGTTGAGGACGGCCCAAAGGTTTGGGACCCTGCACCCGCGTGGGAGACCCGGAAGAGGTTCCAGGTTCCTGGCTTCGGAGTGGCGCAGCACCAGCCGTTGCAGCTCACTTGGAGAGTGAATCATCTCCTCTCTATATATCTGCCGTTCCAATTAAAAAAAAAAAGATTTATTTTAAAAGATAAGTTACAGATCTCAAACTGATACTGAGAAATTTAGGACTGGACAATAACTTCATGAGAACATAGCAGGACATGGGAAGGGACAGGGGTTTCCTATATACAAGTGCAGAAGCCCAGGAAACAGACAAGCCATTGACAAATAAGATTTAACCAGATTAAAGAACTTGGAGAGGAATGATACAATAGAGCAAGCAACCTACATAATGAGCAAACAATATCCACAAGCTGTATTTCTTACAAGGAGTTAACCACAGTATTCAATGGACTCAAACACCTCAACAATAAAATAAAAGCACAAATAATTTTCAATGGGTAGCTGATATATGCAGGCTTTGTTTAAGGGGGGACATACAAATGGTCAACAGATACATAAAAAATGTGAATTATTTCTGCTCACAGATGTGTACGCATATCAAATCAACAACAGAATCCCACATCTCTCAGACTGACATTTTACTTTTTAAAATCAAGTGTAGATAAGAATATGGGAAAAAAGTATCTTTTTATATGTTGAGAGGCAGCAAATTACATGATCCATTTAAAAAAATTGCATGACCCAGCAACACCATGTTTGATATTTATTAACAGGAACTGAAATCACTTTGTAAAACAAAAATCTACACTGTTGTGTTTTTTGCAATTCTACTCACATTAGTCAAAAATAAATAAACCTAAGCTTATGGGCACTGACAAGTGGATAAAGAACATGAGATAGATATAGACAAGGGACTGCTACTCAGCCATGAAAAGTATGAAATCCAGTCAGTCACAACAACATAAGTAGAACCTGAAGTCACCATGGCAAACTGAACAACTCCAGCAAAAAAGCAAAAGCATTTCCCTATCATATTCACATACAGAGCCTTAAAAAGTGGCGGATCTATCTCGATTGGAGGCAAGGGAAGAAAGAGGAATAGAAGGAACGAACAAAGGCTGATTGACAGGTATGAAGTTACAATTAGATAAGAAGAAATCTGGGGGGATTCTTTACAAAATAGGGTGATTACAGATAATATAGTGTGCATTTCTCTATTGGACAGAACCTACATGATAGGATTCCTGTAGATAACGACGCTGCTCTTCAGTCTTTGACATAAAGCAACATTACTTCATTTGGTATGGGTCTGTGCCTATTGTTTCAGAGCTGCTCAGATATTTTGGAGACACAAGCCTTCAGAGGCCCTTGGAAGCGTATTTTCTAGGAGTAACTATGAGTAATATCCTGCCCTGTGGGTGCTGGGTCTGTAAGCTCCAGTGATGGCAGTCCGTTTGAGCCCAGGTTGCCAGACATGAGTCCTTGGGTGGGCCTGCAAGGTGGGTGTCAGCTCCGTGAGCCCCGTGGGTGGGGGTCTGGTGGGGCCCAGGTTGACTGGCTTTTGATTCTTGGTCTAACCATGAGAACTGGTCCTCCTCAGTAGAAAAGACCGAGTAGTGGATGGCTAGCCCAGATCCACATGGAGGATATGTCAGTCCATTGATGCCTGTGGAATCATCTGTACCATCCCAGAGGAAGAAGGACAGAACAAATTGGACCACTACCTCAGCCAAAAATTACAGCAAATATCTGGACGAACCCAGACTCTGAGGTCGCTATGTCAGCCAATGAACATTGAAAGGGTTCCCTCTCCTTGGATCGCTGAGATTGACATGTCAGATCTATAGAAACCATTTGGGTAGAACCCTCAGAGTGTGTGCCATATTGTGACCCTGTGTTGATACTGGTGGCCATCCACCATCGCTGGGTACCTCCCAAAACAGGAAGGAGAAATAGAACATATGGTAACAATGATCAATCCTACTTTTCCCTAACCCTTGATCCATCCTACTCTGATCAACTATGTTAACATCATCTAAAATCTAAAAAATGAAAATAGACAAAAAAATAACCAAAAAGAAGTTTCTTCTATACACATATGCAACAGGAATATAACTTCTAGTAACCCTAATGAAAGCTGGGAACTTTAAAACATTCTCTAGCATTGGGACAGATATCAAGTATTGTCAACAGCATGAATTTAGTGTCCTTTCTTACAGTTATGCAAATATAAATATGCCTCTAGAACAAAAATTGAGGAGAATGCAACATATTATTGTCTTTTTCAAGTGTGCCTAGGTAGACCCAGTTAAACAGTAGAGGTAAGTGTGGGAATTGACAGAACCATCTCCCTGGCTCTAGTTCTAACTTCTGTCAAATACTTAAGGAATGGCAGAATATTAGTGGATAATTACGAGTCTATTTTATGGATAAGAATACTGAATGCAAATGTGGTAAAAGTAACCTGTTAAATGAGAGAATAAACAGTCCTGACATATATCTGCTGGTCCCTAATGTATATCCTTCACTATCTCACATTTGATATGGAAGCTTTTTATTTTTTTAAATGACTATATAATTAGGATAATATCTAAAATCCACCTGTTTAAAAAAAGGTGAGAAAACATGTGACACAAAAATTAATCTATTTAAACATATATGCAATTTAAGCAGCATGTCCTATTCAAGGGACACAAAAAAGGCATAATTAAAAATATAAGACTTTTTTGTAACAACAGTTAATTGCAATTTATTTTACTGGTTGGGAACACTTCTGTAGTAACTTAGTCACATTTTGCTCTCTTCCATTAATTTTTACTGTTTCATAAACAACAGTATATCAGAACCAATAGTATAAAATAGGGGGCCCGGCGGCGTGGCCTAGCTGCTAAAGTCCTTGCCTTGAACGCACCGGGATCCCATATGGGAGCCGGTTCTTATCCCGGCAGCTCCACTTCCCATCCAGCTCCCTGCTTGTGGCCTGGGAAGGCAGTTGAGGACGGCCCAAAGCTTTGGGACCCTGCACCCGCGTGGGAGACCAGGAAGAGGTTCCAGGTTCCCGGCTTCGGATCGGAACAGCACCAGCCGTTGCGGCTCACTTGGGGAGTGGATCATCGGACAGAAGATCTTCCTGTCTCTCCTCCTCTCTGTATATCTGACTTTTTAGTAAAATAAATCTTTAAAAAAAATAGCCTGTGAAATCTGCTATCTGTAGTGGGCTGTGAATGACAGGGATTTTTTTTTATCCTGATAGTAATAAAGTACAAGCACTTTAGATTATGATATACTGGATGGGGAGTGGTATTTAACAGATATCTTCCCTTTGTTGGCTGACTTCAGTGGATTCTTATTTTCTAAAGATTCAGATGTCCTAGCCACCTGATACTGCATATATAAGCAAACAACATTCCCATTGTCTTCTTTGGGCTTTTCTTTTTTGCTTTCAGGTGAAACACCTACAAATACATTTTATGCTATTTTTCACCAGTAACATGTTATAATTAAGATTTTTGTTTGAACAGTAATTAGATGATGCTGAATGGGTCATGATTTGGATTGATACAGCAAAACAAGAATTTGTCCTCTCAAAACATACACTGAATTTCCAGACCAATAGAACACAAATAGTGTTAGATTGCAATATAGGGACATTAATATTGAATCGCTCTTGTTTAAGATCATAGGAACTGTTACTATTTAAATCAAAAGCCACAACCATACAACTGCATAAAATTTTAAATAACTTCCATATAATAAGAAGATGGTTCAATGATATATTTATAATCACACCTAGCTATAACACTTCAGAAAAATTAGCAGCTGTAAGTATGTATTATTCTGCTATTTTGGGTAAAATATGCACATTACCAACTAGTTTAACACAAGGTTAAATCATTTAGTGATACACAAAGGAGTCTTACAAAGAAATTTGATTTAGAATTTTCTTAGTATAATTCAATTGAATTTTTACACTTGATCTTAGCCAAAAGGCCGAGAAGCGATAGACAATTGAATTTTTAGCTTCCCAAGATACTACCTAATTGCAAAGATATCTCACATACAATCAACAACAGAAAATGAGAATAATCAAATCTGAATTTATGTATTTTAAAACAAGTATACAGAATGAACTTTAATTATAAGAGAATTTTCTGGGATTTAATTTCTTTTATATTAAATAAAAAGCAGAGTCTCCAATTTGAGGTAGAAATGCAAAGCTATTGCCATTTTTTTTTGAAGTAGCTATTTGTAATTTATATTTTATATGCTATCAATTCAGAAAAATGTACTACATGAAAGGCAAACACAATGGCAAATTAGCTCACATTTCAAAAATTATGTGACATGATTTTCTTAATGAGTTTTAAAAGTTTTCAATAAGACAGGATGTAGTTTGCTTAGAATAACCAAATTTTATACCAACAATTCCACTGAGGCAGGGTATTATAGCCTGAATTGCAGTGCTTCCTAAATTATTCAGACATTCTAATCTGATATCATTTATGCCAGCATGAAAGATGCAGTCAAGAGTGTGGATTGTGTCTAGTGGATGCTCGGTCAACATCCCATACTGGAGCGCACAGGCTCATACCCATCTCCCATTTCTGTTACTGAAGATTCTTAGAGGTGGTGATAATGTCTCATGCAATTTTATCCTGGTCGTCCCCCATGCATCTTGTGGGCTGAGTTTCTGACTCCTGGCTTTAACTCCAACAAGAGGCCACTGCAGGCATTTGGAGAGTAAACCAGTATGTTCCCTCTCTCTCTCCCTCTGGCTCTTAAAGCAGCTAAAAATAAGATGACATTTTTAGAAATCATTTTAATAATCAGGTTGATCACCATGAATGGAATCAGTATATCTATAAAAGAACTAAAAGTGTGGTGTTCCTTTTCTGCTACGTAGTGACAATGCAGCAAGCAGGTAGCATTATGGAAGCTGACACATCTCTTACCACTCATGAAATCTGCATCTGGGATTTCCCAGCTTCCAGAACTTCACTTTCTGTTGTTTATAAATCACCCAGTCTCAGGTATGTTATTACAGCAGCCCAAGTGGACTGCTGTATATATTAAGCAACATTACTTCGTCCTTATAGAAAAGGACAAATTGGCTTGATGAGGTATATGTTTTCTTTTATAGTCTTTATATTGTAGTAGCTTAGTTTTTATTTGTTTCTGATATGCTATCTATCTATGTTTACATTTTAAATCAAAACTACCACACTAGTACTAATAGGACCACACTACTCTGCTTCTGATCCTGCTTCCTACTAATTTTCATGGGAAAGCAGTCAAAGTACTGGTATCTCTGCCTCCTGGGAGAGAACTTCAGATGGGTTTCCCAGTTCCCGACTTGGGCCTCATCCAGATCTGACTGTCTCGGCCATTTGCAGATAATTATTTTCCTTTTTCTAAAAAACGTTTCGACCTTCCTTGTTGATCATTAGAAGTGACTGACTTTATAAGGTTTTAATGACTTTTATAATACTTAGCATTAATTTACTATAGATTTTCAAATTCTCAGGCTTAAAACGAAGATGAGAAATCTGAGAGTGAACATGAAGAATTGGAAAAGACTCAGACTGTGGACTGATCCAACTAACTGGGGTCTTAGAACTTGACTTCTGGAATTACTCTTGATGACATGTTTATGTAACACTGATCTTCCTATAGATGAGATTACTGAGGCCAACTAAATCACATGCATTGTTTGGGGCAAACAAGTTGCCATTAATAGAATATACCCCAAACAGCTCTGCATTCTTAGGTTCACCTTTTTTTTCTACTATGATCCTAAAGATTTGCTTTCTCTATGATGAAGTCATTCTTTCACTTAAAGATCATTACCTCAGCAGGAATGACTATTTCTCATTCAAAATCTAAATTAAAATTCACTGAGGAGTGATATGATTTGATGGTGGAGGCCATTACTTCCAATGTAAATATCAATACAAGGAATACTATTCATCATATATTTAGGATCATTCTACTTTTATATAAGAACATTTATAAAAATTGAACGTCCTCAGGCCCTGGACAGTAACCACTGGCTACAGTCCTTGCCTTGCTTGCACCAGGGGCCCTTGTGGATGTCGGTTCATGTCTTGGCTGCCCTGCTTCCCATCCAGCTCCCTGCTTGTGGCACAGGCAAGCAGTACAGGATGGACCAAAGCTAGACTCATGTGGGGGACCCAGAGGAGACTCCTGGTTCAGGAATGGATCAGCTCTGGCCATTGTGGACACTTGGGGGTGAACCTGTACATGGAGGATCTTTCCATGTCTCTCCTCTCTGTGGATGTGACTTTCTAATCCATCAATCCATAAAAAAATTCTAAAAAAAATCTTGAACCTCCTCAAAATACCAAGTTCATCGCTGAAACTATTTCATATATCAAGATAAAGTAAGAGAAAATAGTTGACCTCAATTTCAATCTTTAATCTAGTGTTCTGAAATACTTGTCAGGGGAGACAAAATAAAGGAAACTTAAATATACTTTCAGGGAAGAAAAAAACCATTTTGCTCACCATGATGTTAAAATTAATGTATTTCTAATCAAAACAGATATTTTAAAATTATATTTTATTATTGAAATTTTGTTTTTATTTAATATATAAACAAACTACCTGAAATAAATAGCTAACAAAATACGAATAATTTTTTTCTACCTAACTGTATAATAAAACACTTCATTTCCTTGCTATTTATTACTTAGCTACCAATATGTCTGCTATTTTAAGCTTACAGATCTCTCCTACTTTATCTGCCGATTCTCCACTGAATCTAACATTGCATCTCCATTCCCACAGCTATAATCACTTCAAGCATTTTCTCCTAAAATACTTTAGCAGTCTCTAAATTGGTTGCCCTTCCAGGGTCTTTCATTTTCCATGCTGTTGTCAAATCTAATAACAGCACTCTATCAACTAAATACCATCAATGGCTCACTATGACCTCAAGGATAAATTCCAAATTATGCAGCATACCAGGCTTGTCACAATCTGGCCCCAATTTGCTCTTGTTCATCTAGTGTCATTATCTCTCTCTTGTAAGACTTCCAGTCATCGCCAAATTGTGTAAACCCCAAGCTGTTTCAAGACTCTGTTACATCTTTGCCCATGCTGTTCCCTCTGCATGAAGAATCCTTCATACATAGCCCTCTATGGAAAGATTTACTCTTACAGACTTTGAGAAGTCTGTAAAATCTTTGCTTTAGCAAAGGTGTTATTTTCACAACATTTTGCATATACTTCTACCTCAATCCCATGTCTTTACACATGCACCAGTGTTTCTCATTGTACCGTGATAAAAACAGGAATGTAGGCCTCTTAGTAGTCCAGAATTGAGTACAATTCATAGACCCAAAAGAGGGATCAACACCTGTTTTTTGAATGAATGAACAGATGAGTGGTTAGAGCTAAAAGGAAGAAGTCAGACAAATTAAAATAACAAATCAATGAATCTGCCATTTAAAATAAAATGTCTTAATTCAATAGCATTCATGACTTATTAATTGTATTCTAGTATAGTTAATAGTACATGATTTATTTATATTATCAATATTAGTAATATTGTTGTTGTCTTGGAAACATGTAAACTAGTACAATCAGATATTGGGGAGGTATTAGTGTGATTTAACTTGTGTCTTAATGTCCCTAAGCTAAATATCTAATATTGGTTTTGTTTTGCTTCTGTTTTGGCTTAATTTTGCACCATGGTATTTGAGTTAAACTAGAGGCTGTAGCCGAAAGATAGGGATAAAATTCACAAACAAGATGCCAGACACATGTATT
Organism: Ochotona princeps; assembly: GCF_030435755.1. Taxonomy (NCBI): domain Eukaryota; kingdom Metazoa; phylum Chordata; class Mammalia; order Lagomorpha; family Ochotonidae; genus Ochotona; species Ochotona princeps. Next base: position 24,828,681 of record NC_080836.1, read on the forward strand.
AACTGTCTTCATTTAAGGCAAAACATTTAGAAATTTCAGAGGCTCTTAATTGGGAAAGAACATTTTGATTTTTTTTCTCGTTTATGAAGTTACAGTGTGGTTTAAATCAAAGTATATTTTGGGATAACCCCTCCCCATAATGATGAGAAACCTACTCAGTGGTTAACTGGTTCATTATTAAAATTGACTTATGAAAAACAGCCATTATTCTGAAATGTCTCATAAACTCTTCACACTTTCAGTTTAAGTCAGCACAATTGGTAAGTTCTACCTCTGTGATTAGCTCTGGCTCAGTTTATTAATAAAATAAGAGTGATAATATTGGTCTGATGAAAAGAAAAACGAGGTTACTAACTTAACTAACATAAAAATTGCTAGCACAATTAACTAACATGGAAATGTATTAAAAAGTCTGAGTTTCCAATGAATGGCAAATATTCAGCCAGGAAACCAGCCATAATCCTTAGCTTTCATAGGATAAATGCAAGAAGGAGAATAATCCGATTCCTTTTTTCAAACTTGGAAAATGAATGGCTCTCTTTCACTGGTTCTGGAGATGGCATAATTCAGGTTGGCTGCAATTAGTATCTCATTAGTGACTACCAGGTAATTATTGGCCTGCACTCAGGTATTGGCAGATGTCTGATAAAGTCCTTAATGGATTTTTTCATTAGTCTTTTTGAGCCTTTAGGAAAAAATATTTCTGGAAATAGCAAAACTATTACATTTTTTTTCTTTCACTTGAACCTCAAGGTATTTTCAAATTCAAATTTAGGAATTTTAATATGAGCATGTTACAGTACTATTCAGCCAAATATTTCACTCTGCAAAATACTGAGTACATTTTCTCCCCTACTGTACTTTTTCCTGGACCAAAAGTTATCATTAGTAACAGAATTGAAGGGCATTTATTCAAATGCAATTTATTTTCTATTGTTTTTGGAAGCATTAGTTATCCACATTAAATAGTATAATTTTAACAGTAAGTAGAGGATGAAGTCAAAACTAGTCGACCTAATGTTTCTTAACTATAATGCTTGTTATTCAAACACCATAGATGAAATGAACGTTTTGTGTTATGTATTTTATATGTATTTTAAATTCTCACTTTTCTATCCTTAATTTATAAAAATTCAACTGAACATGAAGCATTTAGCACCAATTAATACATCCAGAAAAACCCAGTGCTTTATAAACTAAAAATGAACAGAATGATGGTATATAGCATAAACGCAACTGAAACATCTAATTTATCAAAAAATAATGTATAATATTACATTATTGATTGCTTGGAGGAAATAGAACTTCTGAATGTTTTTAGTGATTCTGATCTGTCAACAGTGCCTTTGAAGTAATTAAAAGCTTAAAGTGATAATTTTTCATTCAAACGGGGTACGGACAATTTTTTTAGCTCTCTAACTGAAATTTCAATGCTGAAATAAGTCATTCATCCAACTATCTATTATACATCAGTATTCTAACCATTCAGAAAAAACCAGTCTTTTGGCCTAGCAGGCAAGGTGTTGCATGGACACATCCACACCCTACATCAAGCATGCCTTTAAGTACCAACTTCACTCAGATTTCTGGTAACACACACCCTTTGGACAGCTAATTAGGATGCAGAGTTGGAATCCTGCCAACTGCATGGAGACTGAAAAGTTCTTGCTCCAAGTTTTGACCCGGTCAAATGCCAGAAATAACAGGCAATTTGTGTTACCTGTTTGTCTCTCTATGTCCCTCTGCTCTCAAATACATAAAATAGTAATTTTTAAAGCACCTTCAAGTTATTCCTTACAACTTCTTTCATTTTAAACACTATATTTATTTCAGTAACAAATGGAAGAGGTTAGGCAGCAGTAAAAGATGTGTGATTGAAGGGCCTTTTCATTCATTTTTCTTTTTTAACTCAGTGACTTCATCTTTCTTAAGACATCACATGTGCACACATTTTGAGGGTCCCACCTGTCAGGGAATAATAATTTCTTTTCTACTATTTCACTTCCTTTCCTTCTGCAAACCAGCTGTCCTAAACATAATTCCAGAGAAGGAAGAATTCTGATAACAGAGATGGCATTAACAAGTAGGCAAAATATAAGACCTTACCCTAAAACTTGTCTTTTAGGAGGTGACTGGAAATGAAAACTCTTAACAATGAAGATGACAGAGACCAAAAAATAGCAACAAAACTATTTTAATTTTTTTTGATAAAGGAAAAGCCTAATCATCAAAAAATAAACCTGCATCTAAAATATTTTAAAGTCATTTGAATCATTGGAGTTCTATTAAATTCATGTTATTTTTACTTTATTTTTTCTGAATTATATCCTTTACTCTTAAATTTCTTCAACTTCAACTATTATTTTGTGCATTCAATTTTTTCTTCCACCCTCAAATCCCAGTGTTACCTCCCACTATATCCTATTTTACAGATTTTCTATACTGCTGGTATTAAAAAAATAGAAATAAAATGTCTTATATTCAGTCATATTCATACTATCTTCTGAACACTATGCTAAGTCAAAATTGTTGATGTTTTTTGCCCTATACACCACAGAACAATTTTAACTATGTACATAGCTTGATAGCCAATAATTTTTAAATTACTTTCCAGTTTCATTTTTCAAAAAACTGAAATCCCAATAACAGCTTCATTATTATAAGGAAATATCTTTCTATTCTAATTGCATTAGAATATCCATATATGTTAATTTGTACAACATTGCTCATGCACAACAAAAATTATTTACAAAAATACTATTAAATAAAATGTTGGCATTATCAAAATGATTTTATACATGAATTAACCACTGAAGAAATACATCCAATTCTAACTTACCAGCATGTCACCAAGAAGTATAAAAATGTAATCTTAAACTAAACAATGTGTTTAATTAGAAAACATATACAAAATAACTGTATAGTCTTCAAATGGAAGTTTTCTACAGAAAATACTAGGTCATTTATTCTAGTAGACCAACCTTTGTGTCTGTGAGACCCATCCATGCTGCTAAATTCAATGTGATTTTCATCTGCCCAGTAGAGTCTATGGTTGACATAATCTATTGTTAGTGCCATAGGTCTAGAAATCTTGGTTTCTATGACAACACTTTGATTGGTTCCATCCATTCCAACACGGCCAATGTGAGGATACTCACAGCAATCAATCCAATACAAATATCTAGAAAGGAAAATCAATGGTCAATTTCTTCAGACACTTCAGGCGTTAAACATCACACATTTCACTTCTTTGCTCAACTGTTACCAAACCAACTCTGAGTTGTCGTTTTAAGGAACCCAACTTCAAAGCAAACATATGCTTTTTACTCATTATGGCTTGAACTATTATTTTAATATACAAAATAAGTTACGTATATGTATATATGTGTGTGTGTTAACAAAATCTGTCCAAAAGAACAGATGCAAGGCTTCTAAATACATTTATTACTAAACTAAGGCAATGGATGTATTTTTTTTTGAGTTATATGTACAAATCTCAGAGGAGTTGTGGAATTCTATATCTCATTTGTTTGAATGTGTATTTTGCAATGTAGAAGCCACTAGCCAAGTGTAATAAGTTTAAAATAATCAAAATCAAAATAAATTGGATTATCCTGATTGCTTCTTAGTTTGACATGTCAAGTATACAATAACAGCACGAGTCTAGCCGCCATAGTAAACTCAACATGAACACAAAGGACTTCCTTAGAACAAGTTTTACTGAATGGAACTTTATTATTATTATTATTATATTATTGTCTCAAATCAGATCACAACAACACAAGGAAAATGTAAAATTATACCAATGAGATTTCATCAAACTAAAGTACTACTGTACAGCAATAAAGGCAACCGTTTGTCTGAAGGTAGGCCCTACCGAATGGCAGACAATATCTGCAAGCTATATACCTGCCAAGAGGTTACTAACAAGGATATGTAAAGAACTGAAACAAAAGCAAATCATGTGAAATATAACCCAATTAAAATGATCAGTAGATTTAACAGGACATTTTTCAAAAAAAGACATGGGAGACTAACATGGACATTAAAAAATGTTCAACAACACTTGTCATCAGAAAAATGCAAATTAAAACAATATTGGGAAAAATGATGGGAAGGACAAAGAGGGAGGTAGAGGCAGGGAGTGGAGAGTAAGGAGGGATATCTATACCCACAAAATTGTATCCTGGAAAATTGTAGGAGGACATTGTGACCCTAGAAGGTCAGTGAGCACAGGATTACAGTTGATTGGATGATATCTGCATGAGAACATATCTAATCAGGTATACCTTTTGTATACCTGATTAGATATCATTTGCATAATAAACAAGACAAAAGGAGTTCCAAACAAAAGCACTGATGGTTTTGTTGATAAGCTCAATACTTCCTCCCTTATCCCATATGACCCTCAGTGTATAAAGTCTGATGCCACTAATAAACTACGGCTTTTGACCATCAGTCAGAGTCCACGCGTGTTAATATCGGCTCCTTGCACCAAGTCCATTGCTGCGGGACAGCGACAGAAAATAATCATAATAGTAATAATAATAAATTTAAAATGAAATAAAGTCTAAGGAAATATAAACAAACACGTTTCATGAGCTATTATCTCACTTTAGTTAGCGGGTTTACTGTCAAAACACCAAAAGAGAAAGAGTAAAGACAAATGTCTGGATCAAATGCAAGAATTCAACAGTGTTCAAGGGAACTCGTGCCATCACTGTGTTAAGCAGTATGGAGATTCCTCAAAATACTGAGCCAGAACTACCAGTCATACAGCATTTCCACTACTCTAGATATATCCAAGCTGAATGAGAAAGCTTATTGCAGCATTTTTTTTTCATAATAGGTGGAATACATAAATTTCCATCGACTTATCAATTGATAAAGAAAATATGATATTCAGGCAAAATGAATAATATCCAGCAATTTAAAATGATGAATTTTTGTCATTTGTAACAACACAGGAGGTCGTTAGAGTGAAGTAAGTCCAAAACAGCATGACAGCTGTGTTGATCCCGCTTATCTGTGGAGTCCAAGAAGTGGTCCTCAGAGTAGTCACATGTATTATGGTGATTAATTGAAACAGGAGAGTATGCTGGAAGGAGGGAGGGGGAAAGGCTGCTTATAGTTTATTTAAAAATATTTAGAAAATATTATTATTTTATAAAATATTATTATTTTATTCAATATTTAGAAAAGGTGAAGAAGTTTACTTAAAAATATTTAGAAAAGGTGCAGAACTTCCAGTGTTTTATTGCAAAGTAGGGTTACTATAGAAAATGATGATGCACTATGTATTTTTTGAAAATCAAAAGTGAAAAAATAATTCTGAATAATTTTAAGCCAAAGAATTATATTTATGAAGAAAATTCGCATATTAAGCTTGTACATTGCACAATGATCAATGATAACAAAACATGACATTTTACCTCATCAATATGGAATTTTTATGTCAATTTAAAACATCTTGTAGGAAGTTATTTTATGTAAAAAAAAAAAAAAGACATAAGAGAAAAAAAAAGAGAACAGGATATAGCAGAAATGACCAGGGTGGGGGAGTAAAATGGCAGTGATATTAACATTAAATAGGTTCAGGATAAGCAGTATGCTCCATGAAATACAAGTAATGTTCAATTGACAGACTAGTAAGATCTTCCCTTAATTAAGCCTCTTTTCTTCTGATGTGTATCATTAGTTGCATATCTGAAGACGGAGTTAGAGGACCTCTGATGCCCTTTGACATTCCAGCTCTGAAATGAAAATCTTTTATCTCAATTAGGTTCTTCTGGAATTTACCTTTTTTCTGGCTAAGCATAAACTTTGACAGTTATCTGTTTTGGTTTGCAAGATGTATAATTAAAATAATATAACATAAATGATTTATATAGTTTGAAAACTAGTATATTTGACATAAACTTAAAATGCCCATTAGGAAATTATTATTTTCATAAAATCTGTCAGAGATAATTATGTTCAAGTATTTTAATGGCATGCTCAAAAGAAACAGTGATTTATGTAAAAAATATTTATTCAATTTGGCATCATATAATTATTTTTGCACAATCCATTTTGAATATATATAAAAATCATGAGCACAAGTAAATTATTGTAAATAAATGAAAAATTCTATAATCACCTGAGATGGTCAATGTCCCCTTTATCACTGTTATTGCTACTCCCCGAAAATAATGAAGATCTAATCCTCATTGCACCTACTTTAGGGCTCCAGGATACAAGAATGAACCCACAAGAAAATGACAGTCTCCTACATGGTCGGGACACAACTCCAGTGGCAGCATGAGGGACTTGGGAAAATTCATGAAAGACACATATTGTGAACCTGGAGGGGAGAATGGAGGGGAGGTGCGGGGGAAGGGAGAGCCCAATGCCAACCAAACTGTATCAAAAACAGTTAATTAAAAAAAAGAAAAATTCTTTGATGACCAAAAATGTGATGGAAGTTCAATTAACTATGATACTTGAAGAAAGATATCATTGATAAAAACTTAAAATATAAATTTTGTGAAAAAATTCACACAGGGTTTTAGAATTCCCAAATTAACAGTAATTTTAAAATTACCAAGTCAGTCAGTGTTCCATGGGCTAATGCTGAAATTGCCACGTACTATATCTACATAGTATTAATTCTGAATATATTTCAAAAATATGAAATAATAATATATGCCAAGTTTCTTGCAAAGTGATGCTTTCTTTAAAGCATGAAATTTTTGCACATTTTTCTTTTGAATAACTAAAATGTCAGTTAAATGTGGTTAAATATATTTTAACCTAAATCAGAGATCAGGTTAAAATTCCAGAGTGCTGGCTTTTAATTTGACTCAAGCAGATGGGACGACAATCTCTCAAACTCTCCTTTTTCTTGCTTTCTTGCTCTCTATCTTGCACTGATATTCATATAATTTAAAAAAAGCAAATAAATTTGAAAAATTGAGTATTTAAAATTACTAGATATGAATATTTTTATAATTGAAAATTAAAACTTCAGAGAGAATAGGAGAATTGTAAATAGCCCCTTGATGATATTTACTAGGAAGACATGTACGAATCTGTAGTTTCAAACAGTATATACCACATATGTTATAATCAGGAAAATACATAATTAATAGTTTTCTTGTAGGCAAAATAATGATCTTTTGTGAGTATAAAGATGTTTTTTATATTATAATATGGTACATTGTATTTCCCTGCATTAATTAAGTAGACATCTTCTCTTAGTTTTTAGTATGTTTCCTAATTTCAGGTAATTGATTTGGAGAAATTTCTTCCACCTTCACTTATTTCTGATTTTGAAATATAAAATGGATTATCTATATTTTTCAGATCTTCTTTTCTTTCTTGCCTAAATTTATAAACATGGAAGTCAACTTTTGCCTAGATTTAAAATCAGTAGGGAAAGTTTTTTTTTTTTTTAATGGGAGTGTGTAACTCAATAAACTATCTTTGCTCACAGAAAACTACATTTTCAACCTGACACATTTTTCATTCCTTTAAGACTCTTCTCTGAAACATGGAGTTATGTGATTTACATAACAATGTCTTAGTTTGTGCATTTGAACAAGTATAATACTTCCATAATGATTCTGCATACTCTGGGTACATTTAGTTAACCACCTATTACCTGATTCAACAGTCTTCACATTGTTTTTGTATTAGGTGCAAAGAGATTAAGTAATAGTGTTTTTATTAAAGAAGTTCACTTTCTATATGGAGCTAGAGAGATACTTATACTAAACAGTCAAATGTTACAACTTCAAAAGACAGTGAACACTTACAATGTTTTACACTGCAAGGGATATATTTATGGTTATATGAAATAGGTGTATACTGCAACTAGAAAAATGGCAAAGGAACATTCTAAAAATAAGCGCCAATATAGGCCAATATACAGAAACATAAAATACATTTTTCTAAATTTTCTACATTATTATCCATTCTGGCAATAGTGAATATAATCACTCAGTACATTTAAAATGTCTCTCAACTGTTTTCAATTATATCTTTAAAGCTGAAAATTCTACTTATTCTTATGTTTCTTGTGAATTTACTAACATCAAGAAAAATAAATGAAAATTTAAAGATAAGCATTTTAGTAATGATATCACCTTACTTCTTCATTTTTCAAAAGGCTCATATTATGTACTAAATGTGCAGGTTTTTGGTAGTCGTTGGCTAAAACACAAAAGTTAAAGATTTGTGGTTTTTTTTTTCCCTCATAGCACTTGCTTGGATGACTCCTAAGAAACACATTTGTAATTCAACATCATTGTGTTACAAGTAACCTTATTGTGATACAAAAAGAATAAGAATAAAAAAGATGAAAAATTTGGTTAAATACATAAATTAATATATTACTATCAAAATGGTTTTTAAAAATCACTTAGTTTGAGGCCAAATGTTCCTTTTCCTTAACATATAGTTATTACTATTACTATTATTATTATTATTAATCAGAAAGGCAAATTTACAGAAGGAAGGAGAGAGAAAAAGATTTTCCATCTGCTGGTTAACTCCCCAAGTGGCTGTAAGAGCCAGAATTGGGCTGATACAAAGCCAGGAACCAGGAGCTTCCTCCAGTTCTCCACAAGGGTGCAGGGTCCCAAGGATTTGGGCCATCCTCTTCTGCTTCCCAGGCCACAAGTAGGGAGTTGGAAGCGAAGTGGAGCACCCTGGACATGTGCTGACACCCATATGGGATGCTGGTGCCTTTGCAAGGCAAGGATTTAAGCACTAAGCCATTGCACCAAGACCCAAATGTTCTTATATATAATACAGAGACTGGATAAATACTATAGGTATCTGAGTTGCTGAAACTATAATGATGCTTTCTAATCTACAAGTACTGTAGAAATTGCATTTTCTTCATCATAATTGATGTTATATGAGAATTAAGCATCCCAATAGGTATTCAAATTAACAATTTCCGTTTTATCATATTCTGGGTAAAATTATGTGTCTATTTATGCTTTCTTAAGTTAGAAGCCTTATAAGATTTGTTCACTTTTGTTTGATTTATGTTGAGTTTTGACTTACTCTTAGTTCTTTTCATCTCTGCAAAGTGAATTTATTCATCACTCACATGTCGATATTTTCCTGTCATTTTAGTACCTGGCAATTCATTAGAAGCCACACTATTACGTTTCTATGCTTTCCCAGAAAGCCTGCTTATTTTGCCAGAAAGATACGCCACACAGAAATGCATGGCAGCATCTTGCTACCTTGAACCCTATGAGTTTTGTCCAGGATGATGCCAGTTGAGATGGACATATTTTCTATTTTTTCTGTCAGAAGCGATTTTATACTGTAATTATTTATATATCTGCCAACATGGATTATGAAATACTTGGAAACAGATACTGCATCTTTTATTTTTTTTACTCCTATCTAGAAGAGTGTCATATATTCAAAAATGCTGCAGAAATATGAGTAGAATAAATAAGTAAATGAATCAATTTTCTGCTTACTCAAGCACATCACACGTTCACATTAACATCATTATGAACCTTGTTGTGATAGCCTAAAATGGCATATCAGTTATAAAAAGGATAAAGTTATTCTCAGCACAATTTTCACATTGGTTTGGTTTTCTACTGATATATTTATATAAGATTTGTATTAATGATTATTTTAATATTATTAACTAGAATATATTTTAATTATCCAAATTTTATGATCATTTAGAACCCTAATTTTGAGACTGTATCAGATAACAAATTGGGAAGTAATTGAAATAAGGGGCAGTGTTTGATATTGTTAAAACGCAGGACATCAGTAATTCCTGGGTTTAAGTTCCTGCTCTACTTTCATTTTCAGCATCCCATTTGCTCCCATTCTAGGAGACAGGGGGTGACGCTCAAACCTACCACCCTGTGGAAGATCTAAATCTAGTTCTAGCTCATTGGCTTTAGCTGGAGAAGTTACAATTATTACGGGCATTCAGCAAGTACATCAGAAGGGTGAAGAGTGTCCTCTTCTTCTCTGCTTTCAAAAAAAAAATGAACACATAAAACTTCTATTGATGCTGGAAAAATTAAAATTTTAACTGAGCTTAAATGCAATAGCCAGAAAGATGATTTGTCCACTATATCTTCTTTATCACTCTTACTAACTACCAGATAAAAACAGACATTATAATTAACACACTGTTATTAAAATATAGACATTCTCTGTCCATGTTACTTTTTTAAAATTTGGAAGTTTCAGTATTATTGGCAATAAAATGATTTTTATTTTTTATTTTACTTTGTCCCTTCCCATATATTAAGATAAAAAAACACCCAGAATTGAAAAAGAAATATGAGTTAAGTATGGCATACTCAGAATATATCCTAATCATGGTGATCTGATGAAGATAAAATGCATTTTTTATTAAATAATCTTACAATGTAAACTGTCAATTTTGGGGCATGATTGTACCATTTTTTTTTTTTTTTTTGCAGTTACAAACTAAAGTTCATCTCATAAAAGCTAGAACTCTAAGTTGCCTACTGGCCTATTCAGGGAAGCAAGGAAGGAGTAAGAATGCAGAAGAGCCACCAGATTTTATCTACTAAGATGGTGGCTTCAATTGCTTCACTAAAAAGAATTAGTTTTTATGTTTCTTTTTTTTTAATATGCCATATTCATACCAGAATCCTAATATTAATTTAAAAGGAAATCAAGTCTTAAAAACATCTACAATAATCGGTTGCTTTGAAGTTTTAATCAACATTTGCAGTGTAAGGATTTTTATGTGCGGAATAACTTATGCATGCTTGCAATCAATCAGGGTGATAACCATGACATAAGGAAATACTCAGCTACAATATAGCCTTTGCAAAATCCCCCAAAATCTTTGCTAGCAAATATGCTGGTCTGTCATTGCAAAGCAAAGTATCTCAAGTAGAAGAAATGAGAATTTGAGTCAGTTATGTTGATTTGGAAGAAAAGGACAATTGTTTAAACACTAAAAACACTTTCTGAAGAATAACAAATATTTAGAATAGCTGCATGCGAATACATGAAAGTGGCAGCTAAATTTAGTGCAGTTTGTCATTATTTCCTTAAATTTCTATAGTAACAAACTCTCTCGTTAGCACTATTTTCATTAAAATATAATAGGTGCTACTTTAGGACTATTTTGTAATGGCATAGAAAAATAAAGAAAATGTAATGATTATATAATTATATAGTAAAATGATTAGATGTGCACTTATCCTGTAAACAAAAATTCATTCTTAGTGGAAGTCTCCTTAGGTACTACTTTAAACAAATTAATGTTTAAAATTAGGCTCCAAACTATATTTTGACATGATGACTTCACTAATTTTAAACATGGGAGATTCAGCCAGAGTAAAACAGTTATCCTATACCTGCAACAGTGAGATGTCTTATTTTAAAGATAAAACTTTTCTAAATCTTTCAATTTAACAAACATGTTGCATAGATTTGACTTATATAAACATATTTTGAGAATATGTAATCATTATAGATAGCATAAAAGGATGAAAGGGCATAATTTATCAACTAGAACAACATAATTGAAAGTGAGGCAGCTTTGCCACCTTGCTATGTGTTTATTCTCATTTAAATCTCCCAGTTTTCATTAAACCTGGTGAAGACTTTTCCAGATTCTCTTAATGAAATATTCACAAAACACAGTGAAACATGAAAGTTTTCCCATATCTTCACTTTTTTTTCCTCTTCAATTCCTGTGATAATAAACCTTACCATACATGATCCAAAGCTTCTCCTCACATCTTCTGTTGAAAGTGTTGTGAAATAACTTTATCATACACACCCATAATTGTCACTACAATAAACATTGTAAAACACGATCTGAAACTTCGCTCTTAATCTGCCTTATCTCCAAAATTTAAAAGCATCAAAATCAGTGACATTTAAGGTATGTATTCATTGCACCAAGAGTCGTTTTGGAACTTTGTAGAGAGTTACAATGTACTGATTTTAGTTTATGTCTTTCCATGTGATAGTCATATTATTGGTCTGGGTTTCTCAGAACTTCGATTCATTTAATCATTACACTAGATTTCCACATGAACCACCTTTCGAACTAGATTTACCACACTGAATGCAAGCTGAAGCCTCAATTGTTTTGAGTTTGTCATATTTGTTACGCACCCAGCTTGAGGATCTAAAGACAGGTCCCTGGGAAACTTTAGCCGTTTGCTGACAAGGACAGTGGGGTACAAGCCATTGAGCTTGGATACTTCGATGATCCTTTTCTCTGTATCAGACCAGTACAGATTTTTTCCAATCCAATCGACAGCAAGTGCATTAGGGACAGCTGTATTATGGACTACCTACCAAAATTTTAAAAGAAATTAAGAATTAATTATTGTGAATATCACACAAAAAATGAGCAATTCCTCACTCTGCAGACTACTGAACACAAGTTAAATATCATAAATGAATTTAAATAAGAACACTGTCAACCACAATATTAATGCATATTTGTGATAAAATGACTAACATGTGCAATCCCCTATATGTGACCCACACATTTAAGAAAAAATACCTAAAAATCAAAGTTCTTGGATAGCCATACAGTAATGAGCACTTTTTCACTAATGTTTTTTTACTTGTGTTAGAATTTGTGGTGAATTTCTGTGTAACAATTGTCCACAGAATAAATTACTGATCTTAGGTACTGGAAAATCGCCAAAGCATCCACCACACTCCCAACTATTCCTGCCATATTAAGGTAACTGGAATGAGAGAAGAAAATGCAAATAATAAGAATATACTATGTATTTTAAATCAAGACAAAGGGAAGTAAAGATATATAACAGCTATTAGTAATTAGCAATTCTCATCCATCAGTATGAAATGTAATTAACTGTACAAATATGATAGGGATAAAATGATGATTATTCTTTATTTATGAGACAGGTTTCTGAGTTCTTATAGCTTTTAAGACTATGTGAGACAAATATTGAAAACTGAAAACAGCTGAGAATCCAACAGACTGTTTTGTAACTATTATTTCTGTGTTTTCTTTGCAATTTTTGTTTTTAATTGACACATAGTAATTGTACAAATTGACAGGGTACAGCATCTTAGTGCTCCAACACGATGTGAAATAATCAGAGCATGATAACTGCTATATCGAGACACCTTACAGTGTTCAATTTCTCTGTGATGGGAACATTCAAAACCCTCTCTACTGGGTATTTGGAAACACAAATTAACAATTGTTTGTTATGTATACCTTGCTGGGCTATAGGATTTTATTGCTTCACTTTATAATTTATTTTATTAGGTCAGAAGATTATCCTAATGCCCAATGTTCTGGCCTTGTTCTTGCCTATTTTTTTAACTTTTAATTTTTTTTTTAAATTTTTATGATACAGTTCCACAGGCTCAGTGATTTCTCATCTCACTACCCCATTTCCCCTCTTCCTACTGATTTGTGCATATATTCACTTACAGAAACTGTATAAGAAGTGAAGATACATTGCAGTATGTATCTTTTCTTCTAAATAAAAGATGGATTCCCAATGAAACTGCTAAATATATCTTGACACTAGGATGCAGGACTTTCTACATACAATGCAAGGATACAGTTACATAGCAGAATGATCGACTTGTGACTGTTTTTGAAGTACTATACAATTCTAACATAGTTATACAATTATTTATAAGGAACTAAATAAAATTTCATACTTATAATTTCCTTAATAGTTATATAATATAAATATTGGCATAATTATATTAAGCTACTATGTGGAGTTACATCACATTCACTTCTTTTATACTGAAATTCTAAATGTAGAAAATTAGCATGAATGACGGCATAAATGAAAATCAGTTAATTAATAATGCAAGGGAAGGAAATATGCACTTTGTTGTGCCATGATTTCAACAATAGAGCAGTAACAGTAATTCAATAGAAACAGCATGCACTAAAAATATTAGAGTACCTTCTAAATACATAAAGTTAAGCAAAAATATATATCAAGTCTGTTACTTTCACATTTTTAAAATAAATTGTCATAGAGTTACATCATTCATGAAAAACTGCTTATTCTATCAAGCTATTGGATTAATACAAATCGTTCTGTGTATTACTGCTACAAACTGATACGGCATTGCTCAGACGATTATTAAAATAATTTTGAGTCAGCTGAATCTAACTCAGTCTTATTCTTGTAATATACAGGTACATGCTAAGATTTCATAATATTTCAAAATGGATAGCTCCTCCCCACCCCCAAATCTGTATGTTATTTTAAATGACTATGGAAAGTTATTTGATTTTAAAATGTTTTATAATACATGCTACTGGATATATCCAGTATAAATAAATTCATTAAAAATTAAAAACAGCTCATACTAAAAGGTAAAATGTATTTAATTGTGATGCTATCTTACCAGGACATTCAAGGTTTTAAACAAATTCACTCAATTATTTTCATCTGCAAGAGGTTAAATTTAGTAGTGCTATAATGTCAATCTATGCCCTGAAATTTTTTATTCTCAATTATAAATTCTCATAACCAATTTTCCCTTCTGCTTGAATGAATAAAATTGGATCTCAAAAATTAATATTCAACCTGAAAAAACCTATCACATCTTTTTATGGTTGAGAAAAAGGTTTCAAATTTACTAACTTAAAGTTTCTTACTGCAAGCATTAGTGGCTACAATGAAACTTAGTGATAAAAATCCTTAAATGGCATACTTCAAGCAGTTATTAGCTTACACAATACAACCGCAACTTTGAAAGCAAGCCATTGTAGTCTTGCACTATTACCACTCTCATCAAATAATATTTTCTGTTCTATTCAATTACACCAATAATATATTCAATCATCCCATCACTGCATTAATAATTACCTTAACATCACTTCCATTTAAATACATCCTATTTATGCGACTACCATTGGGTCTGCTGGAATCAATCCAATAGACGAATTCTTCTCTGTAATCAAAGTCTATAGCAATGACATTGTTTAATCCCTAAAAACAGAAAGAATATATTCTCAACAGCAGTTAAAAAATCTATTTTTAAATATTTAGGGATCCATGAGAACCATTATCCCCCTTAAATGTAAATAGTTAATATTATTACACTCTCTTAATATTTATGAATTGCATAAAAAGCATTTAGGATTACTTCTTTTCAAATGTCAATTGCTATTATTTGCATTTATTAATGAATATTTTTAAATCCTCCTATGTTCACATTTGTTCCACATTTATACTTAACATTATGCATAATTTATTATAAACTATGTTCTTCAAGTAGGCCACAATAGTCTTCAAATGCTTACAGTGGTATTAATAAAAGCCCAGTAAAGTAAAAAACACAAATATCTTACAAAGAAAATAGTTAAGGAATACCAGGTTAGATAAAACAGAATATACATTTTTTGCTATAACATTTTACTCTTGAAAGTAGTAAACAGAATACATTTAACTTATAGCATTGGGAAATACTCAGTGACTTCAGGTAAGTTCTACAAAACTATCTAACGATTTTATTGAAGTTTGGAAATAATTCTCCTACTGTTCTTTTCCCAACAACATCAATGAGTTTCCCTTCATGTGCCCTTCTGATAAAAGTGTCATATTCGATATTTAAGATTTCTTTTTATTTTTTAATTTGAAAGATAAAGCTAAAGAGAGAAAAGGAGAGAACATTGAGAAAAATAGGGAGAGAAGGAGAGGGGGAGAGAGAGAGAGCAATCTTCTCCTCACTGGTTCACTATGCAAATGGAGGCAACTGCCATAGCTGGGCTGGTCCAAAGTTGGGAGTCAGAAGCTACTTCCAGGTCTCCCACATTGGGCCATCTTTTATTGCTTTCCCTGGCCATTAGCAGAGAAGCTGGGACTCAAACCCATGCCCATACTGGATGCTGTAACTGCAGGCAGAGGATTAACCCACTATACTATATTACCAGCCCCTACACTGGCATTTAAACATTACAACCTTAGATAAAGAATTTATTAAAGGGTAACTGAGTAATCAACATCTTTCTATTTCACATGCTGGCTGTTTGAAGGAATGCTTCCCTCCAGATTCCCTCCAGATTCACTGCTTTTTAGCAGTTAACAAGTACAGCACAAATCTAGTTGGTGTGCTTTGGATGTTTTATACACATATATGTATGTAAATACATTTATTTATTTTCATCTGTTAGGCCTGTGGTTTAGTTTGAGCCTATATATATAGGATTTGGGAATTTTCTTAGCTGTGGAGTTGCTCAAATGATTTATTAGTAGATAGATTACTTCTGACTTTTTTCAGGGTTCATACATTTACTATTTAAACACCAACAACACTTGCTGGCGAGGTTGCGGTGAAAAAGGAACCCTACTCCACTGCTGGTGGGGCTGCAGATTGGTACAGCCTCTATGGAAATCAGTATGGAGAATATTCAAACAACTCAAAATCGACATACCATATGACCCAGCTATAGCACTCCTAGGAATATATCCAGAACACTTGTTTTATGAGAAACCAACATGCACTCCTATGTTCATAGCAGCACAATCAGTAATTGCAAAAACATGGAAACAGCCAAAATGTCCATCAGCAGAGGATTGGATAAGAAAGCTATGGTTCATCTACTCCATGGAATACTACTCAGCTATTAAAAAAAACAAAATGCAGTTCTTTGTGGCCAAATGGGCCAAACTGGAAACCATAATGCTAAGGGAAATGAACCAATCCCAAAAGGTTAGATACCACATGTTTGCCTTAATTTAATATGATATGATGTTAAGCATATCATGTTATGTTATGGATATTATGTCATTTGTAGTATATAAACTAAAATTGAACTGTGAATGGGGGGGTCACAGAAAGTGGTTAAGAAATCGCATTTATTTTTAACATGTTGACTGCTCAATATCATGTCAATTAATTCCATAACGATGTTAATTGTTGCAGATGGTATATTAGTGCTTTTATTTGACCGGGAAGATACTCTGCTGACTCTGCCCTCAGACCAGAGAGGGTCTACCCAATAAGTAGTTGGACTTGTCTGGACTATGGGATGTTGGACTCCATGCTTGGCAGATTCTTGCAGGGAGGGAATTTCAACTAAACTTGAACTATGGTTATGCAGCGGGGTGGAGGAACCCACCATGGGGGGAGTGTAGGGGGGAGAATCCCAGATTCTATGTAATTACAACACAATGTAATTAATGAATAAATTTAATAAAAAAAACAGACTAAAAACTTTGGGATCACAATTACAATTGTGTTAACTCATTGAACACAGGAGTAGTGCACGAACATATTGGTTCTTGTGAGTTAGGAAATAATTGATATTATAGACATTAGACAAAGCCCGAAGATGCCTGTGTCATATATTTTTATCTATGAATTTTTGGCTTCTATCAACATGCACCCGGGCATTAAGGCTCAAGCTGTAGAGCACCACTGTCCTATGCATGAAGGTTAGCCTTTTGAAGGAGCCAGGTGCTTTTATTTGCATTGATCAGGTTTGGGAGAGAGAAAGCAAAAGGAAAATCAGTAATTCCCAGGCCTGAGTTTATTCCCCACATCTATTTTCAAAACTCAGGATTTAACAGTAATAAAAGTAACACTGTTGTAGGTTCACCATTTTTTATAAGATTGCAGCAATAGCTAAATGATTATTGTTTAAATTGTATGTCTTACTGAGGATCTACTAGGCAAAGAAAAGCCTGGGTATAAAAGCAAGTTACTTATATTGGTTACTCATTGTTATGTCAATTAATTCCATAACCATGTAAATTTTTGCTGATGGTATATTGGAAGGGTCTCCCTAAGAAGCCATTGAACTAGGCTGGACAGTAAGATGCTGGACTCTATGTTTGGTATATGCTTGCAGTGAGGGAATCTCAACTGAACTTAAACTGTGGTCATGTAACAAAGTGGAGCAATCCACCATGGGAGGAGGGTGTGGGGAGGGGTGGGGGAAATCCCAGTACCTATGAAACAAATACAATGTAATTAATGAATTAAAAAATATATATATATATATAAAATAAAAAAAGCAAGTTACTTAAGGTCCTGGAAAATTCTGTTGCTTCATTGACTTTTTTCCTTTTTCATTCAGTAGGGCCAAAGTTTAGCATTAAATGGTGTTAGCACTGTAGGTTTAAAACTCACACTTCTTTTTAACTTAATATTTTCAATCTCTTGAGTTCTGGAATATCAAAGTAATCTAAAATAGTTCGATTCCACCAAATTCTATGCCACTGATTATAAACAGGAGACACAAGGCAAGAAACATGACTCGCTATGATTTATTCACTAACCTCAAATTAACAAATGAAAGTATGCTTCTTATTGACATTATTAATAAAGAAAAATGACTATTAATATTTTGAAAAGGCAACTGAGAATCAGATTGTTTAAAAAGCTGCATTAAATATTTCTTCACATGAAAGTTACAGAATATCTTAAGTACAATTAACTGTACATCTCAAGGAAGTTTTCTATGCAAAATAAATCAAATTAAATCAACCTAAAATATAAGTTGAATGCATTCCAGACAAGTTATGTAGAGAGCTGAGTAAATTCATTTTAATACTAGTCTACAATATTCTTTCTGTTCAAATGCTTTTCTCTCCAGAGGAATAATGTAAATGGGCTAAGATTCTGTGATGGTTTTGCAATTCAGATGGTTACATTTGAAAGTTTTATAGGGAAAAGGCAGGCAGAAATGTTTCTCCAACTTTAGTTATGATTTCCCCACAATCCCTAGGCCTGGCAGAATTACCCTGTTCCTTTCATAACAATAATCAATTTAGATAATGAAAATCAAACCCCAAATTTAGCAAGTCACCTACAACAAATGAAAGCTCTAAAGGCAGTGGAATTGAGGTACCAAAGTCTGATATATCCATCTAGCCAAGCTGGTGGTTTTCAAAAGCTTTACGCTTAATCCCAACAGAAAACAGTGCAATGCTCTCTTTACAGATTCATGCAAGGAACATTAAAACAGCCAGGAGCAGGGTAAAAATAATGTCTGAAAAGTAGAGCCATCCCAGTGGTTTTAGAGTTGAAAATGGGTTTCATCAAAATACTATTTCCTTCAT
This sequence comes from Ochotona princeps, assembly GCF_030435755.1. Classification (NCBI taxonomy): domain Eukaryota; kingdom Metazoa; phylum Chordata; class Mammalia; order Lagomorpha; family Ochotonidae; genus Ochotona; species Ochotona princeps. Next base: position 24,847,739 of record NC_080836.1, read on the forward strand.
TTTTGTGGCTGAAGTTTTCCAATCTTTTTATCTAGGTGATTAATTTGGGAAATTGTGGGATTCTTTTCCCTCTGTTCAATTTTGCTGGACTAAAAGCATGGCTAAAATTGACTTGGATAAGCTATTTGAGAACTACTTCATTAATTATCATTCCTAAAACTTGTGGTATTATAGCACATTTTCTAAATGTGGTCCAAGATTTGATTTATGGGTAGCCTAGCTATCCCCACAGTTTCAGATATACTGGGTAAGAAAACAATATCCAACCATTATTACGCTTTTTTTTTTTTTTTACAATGAAGCTTCATGAGATTACTGCTGAATAAAACAAAGAAAAGATTCATGACATCAGGGCAAATCGTCTTTTCTAATGAGCTGTATGAAAACATGAAAAATGAGGACAAGGGTGCAATCTTTTCATTTATTTTTGAGGAGAGAACATGTGGAAAGATAATAACTTATATGGTCTACCTCATTTTACTTATGTAAATAGACTCTTGAAGGGGAAAACGGTTTAACTCCTTAAAACTTCTATAATGCTATGATGAAATATTATGCTTATAAACATGTTCATTGAGAGGCACTGTATGTTCTAAACATTTCACCAGCAGAACAGGATATAAAGCTAGTATTTAGTACTCTGTGTTTCTAATTCCGCAATCAGTGGTCACCATTTTCAAGTGTCATACAAACACAAAAGTGCTCAGGTTTTCATGAACTTCCACGTTTTTCTCTCCCTTTCTTCCCTTCCATAGACACAATGTTCCTGTGAAAATCATCTGAAATTCTTCCCCTACAAATAGGGCAGGCATTTGGCCTAATGCTTAAGGCTCCAGTTAACATCCTGGAGTTCTAGTTTTTATATCTGACTGCTGCTGCTGGCTCCAGCCTTCTCCTGCAGACTCTGCAGCAGCACGCAGTGGTTGCTACCCATATGGCAGACCTGGATTCAGTTTCTGGCTCTCAGGTTTGGCCTGGACCAACCCTGGGCATGGCAGGCATTTTAAATCTACACATGACAGCTTGTGCTCTTTCTTTCTCCAGGTTGTGCCAGGGTGAAGCAGGAAACTCTCTAGATCTCTATGGGGGAGAGGGGGAGCCAGGACCTGAGCATTAGGGTCATTCTCTGTTGCTTTCCCAGGTGCATTAATAGGAGGTAGGGTTAGAAGCAGTGTAGTCAGCACTGAAACCTACACCCTGAGATTTAGATGTCGGGTTAGCAAGACAGGTTTCAACCTGCTACATGACAACAGACTCTCATAATACTATTACTATATATGCAGAAAAAATGGAATAGAGCAGGTGCAATAAATATTGAAACAGATGTTTCTCCTGACAACTAATAACACACTACAACTAATTGTGTGATTTTTCTAGTCCAGGGAATAATCAGTCTAGTTAAACTGATTTGGTGTTAGGCTGTTTGCAACACAGGCAGAAAGAAAAAAGTTTACAAAGCGTTTCATAGATTTTTTAACCTAATGAAAAATGGAAGTCATAATATTTTAAACAAATCACATATTTTGGGCTCAGCCCACAGGCTGGATTTGTTAATCCTCTCCTTTCAAAAATCAGGATCCCATATGGATGCCAGTTCACGTCCGCTACTGCTCCACTTCCCATCCAGCTCTTTGCTTGTGTCCTGGAAAAGCAGTGGAGGATGCCCCACAGCCATGGGACCCTGCATCCACATGAAAGAACTGGAAAAAAAAACTCCTGACTTGAAGCTTTGGATTGACTCAGCTCTGGCTTGTTATGGCCACTTGGGGGAGTGAAACAGTGAACTGAAGAGTTCTCACTCTGTCTCTTCTTTCTTTAAATCTACCTTTCCAAGAATAAATAAGTCTTCACATCTGACACCATATCCCAAACACCAGAATAATCCCCCTACATGCTATCAAAGTAGACGCGACTAATGCAGGAAACACATACAGTGGACCACATGTTACCTTACAGCCTCAAACCCTTCCGGGGTCCCAATTACTGTGTCACTCTCTTGCTAATTCTTTAATCCTGGCTTAGTTCCTGAGTCTATGGATAAGAAATTGGAATTTTTGAGAAGGAATGGCACTGAAATGAAAGTGCAGGAGGTGGAGATACAATTCGGCCAATCTACAAAACACATTAAAAGAGAATTTTATTCTTTCTATATAAAATCATATTTCTTAAGATAATTATCTCTTTGCACTTATTTTTTTCATTTTTATAGGACAATTGAGGAGTAGTGTTGCCTCATCTTTAACAAAAGCTATTGTGATGCTAAACATGTGTAAGTCTGTTTTCATAAATACATGTTTCCATAAATTTTAATTGTTGGGTATTTCTGAAATGATAATGCTTACTTGGCATTGCCATGCTAAACGGTATGAAATCATCCACGGTTTGCCATACCTGTTTTAAAAGTGTGTAGTTGGAGCCATCAGTGCTAATTTTCCGGATCTCATGATGATCAGCAAGAATTAGAAATGGTTCTTCATCTAAACATCAAGACATAAGAAATAGTAGGCTTAATATTCATGGTATCTTAGTTGGCTTAGCTTCAGATTAACATAACAGTGATGTAAATTTATGTATGAAAGTTCATATTGAGCAGCATGGTTTTAGAATGAAAAGGCAGCACTCATGTAGAAAGAATAGGAACATTTAAATAATTCTAAATGCATCTTTCCTTTATTTTGAGGGATCTTGGAAATTCAGATTATTTGTTTGGAATTAATGAAGCATATTTGCTTTTACCATCAGCTTGTTCACATAATCTAAACCAATCAAAAGGATAGCTAAATAGTCATACAGTCAGGAAATCTTTTTTGGTGACCAACCAGCTAAAGCTCTCAGTGATCTGAATGAAACCCTAGGTCTCATTTTAGGTCGATCATCCGGCCACCTGTTTCAGGATTCTCTGAAGAATTTTTGAACTCCAGCTTCTAAAGTCTTTATTAGTTTCCATTTTTTCAAATCTCACAATATTCTTTTTATCGTCTTCATTTTTCATGATGCAGTTCCTTAGGCTCAAGAATTTCCCCTTCCACCCTTCCGCCTCTGCTGTTTTCTCATATACTGTCACAATACTTCAGTCCCTCAATGACAGTTTATCATGCTCTATACACTTGCGGAATGTGTTTTAGTACCTCTTTTGTCAAGAAGCTAGAAAATAGTTTGGTAAAGGCCTTATCATCCTCAGTGTATTGGAAGAGCCTCCAAACCTTTCATTAGGATTTCTCTTCAGAATTCACTTGCATGCAAAATGAACTCTTAATGAGAACATAGCTAAATATTTTGGCAAAATCAACTTATTTCTATAAACAGGTATTTGATTACTTACATATGGTAATACTTACAGTAACATTTAGTTATACCCTCAAATGGTGTACTCTTGGTTAAATTCAGTACAATTTGCTCATTTTGTAAAAAAAAAATTTTTTTTTGAAAGGTAGATTTTACAGAGGGAGATACAAAACCAAAGATGTTTTGTCTACTGATTCACTCTCCAAGTGGCCACAAAGACCAGAGCCAGAGCTGACCCACTGCCAGGAGCCAGAAGCCTCTCCCACGGTTCCCTCGGGAGCAGGGTCTCAAGACTTTGAGCCATTCTCTGCTACTTACCCAGGCCCAAAGCAGGGAGCTGGAAGGGAAGCGGAGCAGCTGGGACATGAACCAATGCCTATATAGTATCCTGGCTCATTTACAAGGCAAAGATTTAAACACTGAGCCTTCATGCCAGCTCATTTTTAGATTTAGTCCTTTGCTCATTTAGTGTTTTGTTCATTTTTAAACCAACTTTGTTTCTAATGCACATTCATATACTCATCTTCTAAGTAAGCAAATTTAATCTTGTTGGAACTGATTCAAATACATTAAAATTTACTATGTAATATGATATTATTATAAATGATTTATTGTAAATCTACATTTTGTACTTAATTTTTATTTTATGCAATTACCTTATTCTCCTTGTCTTTCAATTTCAAAGTTAATATGTAATACAAGTACATATAACATTCAATTATCTTTTATCATATGAAAGATGTTTGACTCCATGTTTCATCATTCATGGCAAAATCTCTAATGAATCATTACGAATTTCTGTTGGGACAAAATGGAGACTTGAGCTTTCCTCAATGTAGAACTGGCTGCAAGTTTAAGGGTTCTCAACATCCCTGTCAATATAGCCCTACATTTATACGCATAAATTTAATCATAATCTTCCTCAATACGTATACAATTCTTTTCTTTAAAAATTTTTCAGTTCAGAATCTTAGTGTCTTTTGCAAAAATATTTATGCTTGTATTGAAATTATTATCAGTTCTCCATTTCTTTGGAAAATGGAAAAACTACAGACTGTAAACAGTTACATTCATCTCAACAGTATAATCACTTATAAAATTTTTAAACTATGTAGCAAATGACTGTTTTTGAGATTTCACATCTTATCCAATCTCACCTTTCTAAAGTTATTAAGAAAAATCCAACCAGGGAACTGGCCAAAACAAGTACATTGGGAGAAAACATAAGGATCTCCAAACAAGTATCAATATTTTTAGTATTTCATGAAAAAAATGCCAGGGAAATGGAAAATTGAAAGAAACTAAATTTCCTATACATAAGGTATACATTTTTAAAAAGGTTGAAAAAATTCATATTAATGGTTCAATTACGGAGAGCATGGAGAAGCAGGGAAATGTCCTGACACCTGCTTCACTCAAACGATGACAACATCCATGGCTGGCCAGACCAATGCAAAGACCTGAAGCATCCTGCAATTCGGTCACATGTGTGCAGGGCTCCCAAAACTTGGGCCATCTTGTGTGGTCCTCTCAAACACATTGTCAGGGAGCTTGATTTGAAATGCTGCAGTCGGGGAAACTTGAGCCAGTGTCCAAGGGATTCCATCACTGCAGGCAGTGGTTTCACTTGCTATGCCACAATGCTGGCCCTAAAATTTGTACTTCTGACATTTGTTTAATAGAAATAGATGAGAAAACAAATGCAATGCTTTAAATATTTTCATTGCCATATATTCACATGAGAAATTGGCAATTATATTTGATCTATTTTTAAAAACAGCTGAAGAAAATAAAGATCCCCTTGCCCACTGACTTCGTTCCATTTTAATAGTTATTACCATATACTGTCTTTCATCACTTTTAATGCTTAATTTTCCCCAGGTGGATTACAATATTTTTGTTGTGGGCCATGCTTCATTAAAATTCTTATTTACAGAATGAAGCACTACTTATAATAAACACAACTTCACTAATTTTGGAATAATTCAAAAGGCTTAGAGGGCTTATTCTTGTTTGCTGTTGTTGCTCAGTATTATTATAGACCTCTTGGGTTTGTTGGTATGCAAATGAATGTGCCTTAGAGAAGAAACAATATTACAACACTCTCATAATAGAACCTGTGACTGGCCAACTGGCTGTCAAGAATATTTGTTTAAGCAGGAAGTAGTACTACAGATAGTTCATTTACCTCTGAGTTATCTCAAAAAATTACAGAAACCCATAGTAGTCTAAAATAGTACCCACAACCTTATTATTAAGAGAATGATATGTACACCATTTATGAAATCAGAGTGAGACATTCCCATATCATTAGGAATAAGGAGGAGTATTGTGTTCTCAGAAAGAGCAAGAAGGAGTAAATTCAGGGAGAAGGGTATGAACTCCTGGATCCATAAGAGTAACTGAGGTGGGGCCGGCACAGTCCTCCCCTTGCACACACCAGGATCCCACATGGGTGCTGGTTCATATCCCAGTGGCCCTGCTTCTCATCCAGCTCCCTGCTTGTGGCCTCGGAAAGTAGATAAGGACCAGCTGAGGCCTTCATATTCTGCCCCCATGTGGGAGACCAGGAAGAACTCCTAGCTTCAGATCAGCGCAGCTCTGGCCGTTGCCATCACTTGGGGAGTGAATTAGTGGACGGAAGATCTCTCTTTGTCTCTCCTCCTCTTTGTATACCTGACTTTCAAATAAAAAAAAAAAATAAATCTTTACGCCTCCCCCAAAAAGGAGTAACTGAGGTGAGAGATTTGATACCTGCGAGTGATTTGCAGCCATTTGGGTTATCAGGTTGTGCGGCATACCCATCTGTACAGAGGCACTTGTAGGTCCCATATGTATTGATGCATTGCTGGCTACAGGGAAAGCCTGTGGAGCATTCATCAATGTCTACACATGTTCTACCATCATCCTTCAGTTGGAATCCAGGCCAGCATTTGCACTGGGGAAAGAACAACAAGGATATGAAAACAGGAATCCATTCATATCATCATCACTACCTTTTATTATTGAATAGCCTTTTTTTAAATTAACTTTATTCTTTATTTTATGGCACTGTTTAATAGGCATTGGGGTTTCCCCTGCCCTCTCACCACCACCCCCTGAATAGCCTTTTAAGAAGGCCTAAAGAAGAAACATACTTAAGAATAGATAATGGCAAGTCTTTTTGTTAACTAACTTCCAAGAACAATTTCATATACTATGTAAAGTTAAATGTATAAAATTATTCTCCCAAGTATCTTCATTTTATCTTCTGACATTGGCAAGATTGCAAACATGAATGGAGATCACTAAAGTCACGTGGCTAAAGAACAGCCATGTGAAACAGAAGCAAGTGTTCAATTTCTTTTTTTCCTTTATCTAGTATTTAATACCACCTTTTTAGAAGACTTTAACAATAATATAAATTACTTTTTATGTGGATCTTTCAAGGTTTCAAACATTGTTAATTGCTATTTCGCTAGAGCTGTTGGCATTTTTATTTTTACTTAACTGAATAGAAATCTGGAAACAGGAAGGTGAAGATGTCTAGATAAAGCCCACAGTAGAGCTGGGACTCACTGCGACTGTTAAAACACAGTAATCTGCAACCACTGCTTATTGACTGTATTTGGTGCCATGTTTAAGTATAGTGGTGTTTGGAGACAAAGTAACTTCAAGACAGCTTTTATTCCCTTCTCAATAATTAAATCACTTTTCATAGGTGGATACTATCTCTGCATTTTATCACAGTCTATGCACCCCTTTTCCTAGCTTGTCTCTGCCAAGTAGCATATGAGGATCACTATTATAGAAAGTGAACCTATTTTCTGATTAGATGATGATAATCACACTAATCTTTGCCATCAATACTTAGCGACCTTTTAATTAGGGATTTTTTGAGTATTGAGTAGTAATGGTGAGTTAAGAAGCTCAACAATTAAAAACAATCAATGCTCGAGATATACATACTAATCATTTCATAATCTGTGATTGAATAGTTTTGTGTTTATTGAGAATTATATTAGAACGATTTAAGACCATATTACTAAATCATCAGTGGAAAATATGCCAAGTTGTAATTATTATTATTTTGTTTGGGCACAAGAAGTTTTTTAAAGATCTGGAATGTGATCCATGCAATAACATCAACTTCATCTAAAAGCGCTCAAAAGAGAAATAAATATCTTTTCCTAGATAATTTTATAGGAAACTTGTTTGTTACATTCTCATGATTTTGTTTCAGTTGGTAAATTTGTTACTTTTTATCCCATAGTTCTCAAGTAGTTACAATAAACTTAAAAAATTTCTCAAACTCACTAGTATGCCCATAAATGAAAGTAAAAAGCACACTCTTATTTCCCCAAATCTGTTTGTAACAACATAACTCCCAAAGAGAATATCCATCCTGACATACTATGAAGGCAAGTGAAGTTGGTGTTTACACTTTAACCCCTGAAATAAGATGCTTAATATCATTGGACTGTATACAAAACCATTGCTGAAAAGCAATTTATATGCTATAATTTTTAAATAGTTTAAAAGAGGAGAGGCAGAGAGGAAGATCTTCCATCTCATGATTATGCCCCAGGGGCTGCAATGAGCAAAGCTGCTCAGATCTGAAGCCAGAAGTCAGGAGTTTCTTCCTTTGTCTCCCATATGGTTGCAGGATCCCAAGGCTTTGGGCTGTCCTCGACTGCTTTCGTAGGCCACAAGCAGGGAGCTGGATGGGAAGCGGGGCCTCCAGGATTAGAATCAGTGCTTGTATGGTGTGTGCAAGGGTAGGACTTCAGCCACTAGGCTTCTGTGCCAAGAACTAAATAGTTTCTAAAATAAATAAAATATGTAAATAATGAGAAAAAATATTTTTAAATGAAAATGGGAATTCTCACAGGATATGAGAAGGCATTATTGGAGAGGCTGAACATGTGTTCAGATGATCATATATGTTCTGGAATTCAGAAATTTGAATGCTAGACACAGAGCTATGTTGAGGTAAAGGAATGTTTTGGGACATACAAAGGAAAATTTTATGAACTGTGCCTTTCATCTGAAACAGTCTTGTAAAAGGAATATAAGGTACTTCAGTTTTCATGGTATTTGTGAAAGTGCAGAGGAATGTCTTGTGACAGTCTTATAGAAGTACTATAAAAGTCAGTGACTTGAATGTAAGTATATGTAAGAGAAATTACGGTTTTATACACAAGGTGACTATTATATATATTACATATGTGTGTATATACACATATATATACTTCCATGAATTTTTTGAAGATCACTTGCATACATGGGTTTCAAAATTTTGCAGATTTGTCTTTTCATTCAACTTTCCATAAGCATTTTGAAGGATCACTACTAATAAATATAACTACTTAAACTTTTTCTATTACTGCCAAGAAAATTTCAATTAGCTTTTAAGTGTACTTGGTTAATTTTAGTTTATTTATATTTATTTGTTGAAACGTTTTCCACTTTCAGAAATACGCTTGTTTGAACAGCAAAACCTATTCTTCCCTCAGAATAACAGACTTTGTTCAGTTCAATGCTATTACTCCCCTCTGAATAGTTGGATTCATATTTGTTTCGCAGAAAATGTGCCAATGGTTCACAGCACATAAGGCCTATATTTTGCTTTTTAAAGCAATTTCCATTTTATTGCTGAATTTGAAGGATTGTTTCTTGCCCTTTTCTGTTGAGATGCAAGCAAAACAGGCTGTGGATCATTTTCTTGTGGAATAGAGAAATCCATTAGTTGACATTTTCCCCAGGTGTGTTTAAGTGATACTTGACAGAATTTCTAGGAATAATGTTTGTAAAACTGTACAGCACAGATCAAAGCTAATGAATATAATAATGCATCCTTGGGGGAAACAATGCTGGAGTGCACAATAGCACAAAGCTGGTATTACAAGCAGAGAATAGACTCCAGTCCAGGCACTCTGGTAAGCCATGTGGGCATCTCAAGCAATGCCTCAACTGCTGCACCAAACATCCATTCTCTGTATCTCTTTTCATGTAATAGCAAGGTGTGAACATTATTTATTTTATACCTTCATGTTTGCTTTGAGACATATTAACTATACAGGTTAAGCAATACTGGATCTATGTTGAAGTTGATTTGAAATTAATACACACACATACATATATATACACCACATATATAATACACACATGTAAATGTTATATATAAATATATAATACAAATATATAATACAAATATAACTATATATAATATATAAATATATATACGCATCAATACATATTTACGCATGTTGTAGAACTAATAAATTATCTGTCAATGGCTTAAAATTTAAGATTTTCTATAATAATTGTATAATATATATATCTTGATTTATTTAAAAATCATTTCTAAATGTGTTATACATTAGTCATCATAATACCTTTTTAACTTCTACTGGATTTTAAATATTTAATGCCCCCAATAATTATCTGACACACGCTCATTTCATTTAGAGCTGTTCTGCCACATGTTTTGTTATTTCTGCCTAGACGCAGTGTTTATGAATGAATACACATGCGTTTCAGACAGGGTTAATTCCTTGTCTTAACTCAATGACTTGTTTAAATATTTTGGCAAATATTTCCATACAGAGAAAATAACTGTTGTAGTTATTAGATTACATGTACATATAGTATAATCTTGATCAACGTATTTACATTAATCTAAATACCAGACTTTTGATGACTAACAGTAGCAAATTTGTTGGCTATTCTAGTCAAATTCATCATTAAATAAAACTGGGCTGTCACAGAAAATGATCCAGAAACCTTTGACAGGCACAATTCCTCTATACACCAATATTTAGTAAGCTGCTAGTGACTCATTTTGGTAATCTGTAAAGTATTTCCTACAATATAAAGATTTGTGACATTAAAACAGTCTTTTTATTTTCAACATCCCAACTCCTAAATGCAATCTTTAAATCAACCCAGTTCAGAGTCAGAAACGGGACACCTGGGTTTCCTTCCTGAGTACTCACTGACTTTCCCAGAATGGGTTGAAGGCTGTGGGGACTGCAGGCTCTTCCTGCAGTTAGGACTGTTGATCTGTGGCAATAAGGAGTGTCACAGAGCTTTGTGCCTCTTCTTCAAGGAAAATGGGCTTCCGCTTAACAAGGAGCTGTTGCAGTGGCCACAGCAGGGTCTATTCTCTTTCTTTGTTTTTGTGGGCCTCTCTACATTGTAGCTCAGGAACTTCTGGGTACATTCCCCAGAGCTGCACTTGGCTTTGTGCCATCTAGGGAGGCTCCCCTCTGCTTCTTGGGGCTTGGTATTGATAGCAATTAATGAACATTATTGATGTCAAATATATACTTTCTTTAAAATTACTAATATAAAGAAACATATTTCATGCATTCCTTAGGCACAGTTCTGAGAAGGCAGTCATGCTTAGTCATATGGGGGAAGTGGTGACCTGCTAGGCTTTTGTGCTGCACTGTTACTTCAGTGTTTGCCCTTTTTTTCATATTCTATGTGTCAGAAACAAGTCACTCATTCTATTCTGACTCCAGAGAAAGAAAAATAGGCATCACCTCTCAGAGAGAGAAAGATCATAGGCAAAAGTTAAGACTGATCAAAATAATTTTAAAAGTTTTTTGGCAGGAGGTATTTTGGGGATCTGAAATTTTCCTCAACTGCTTTCCCAGGCCACAAGCAGATTCTGGTGCATGCAACGTGAAAACTTCAGCCAGGGTACAGTGCCGAGACCTAACCTGGTGTTTTTAACAATAATTTTTCATTTTCTTCATTTATTTTACATACTATGTTATTTTATAAATGTTACTTGGAACTTGTCTGAAAATGTACCTTTCCGCCACATTTAATTTATTTATTAATTAAAAAAAAATAGACTGGGGCCTGAACAGTGCCGTAACAGGCTAATCTGCCTCCTACAAGCACCACCATCCCATATGGGCACCAGTTTGTGTCCTGGCTGTACCACTTGTGATCCAGTTCCCTGTATACGGCCTGAGAAAGCAGTGGAACATGACCCAAGTCCTCCACCCACATGGTAGACTTGGAAGAAGCTCCTTGCTCTTGGGTTTGAAACAGCTCAGCTCTGGCCACTGGGACTATTTAGGGAGAGAACCAGCAAATGGAAGATCTGTCTTTCCTTCCTTCTATGCAAAATATGCCTTTAAAAAAATAAAAATAAATGAATAAAACAACTCAGGCTAGGTATGCTCCTTATTGTACCTGGTACTTCATTTACCTTGATTTGAGTACAGAGAACTAATCATTTATCTAGGCAGAAACACAAGTCCTTAAAATCTGCTACACTTCTGGAAGTAAAAATTTGGATACATGGCAATTTTTTTTAATATTCCTCTTAAAAAGCCCCATATTCAGGATGATTCGGTCCTAGGTTTATGCAGAAAGCTATCCCTTGAAAGGCCCATGTGACATGAACCTGCCTCTGTTTTACGCAAAGGACATCCTATTACTGTTTTGCATAAATCGGTTGCTCACTTCAAAACACTAATTATATTGCATGCCTGAAAATGGGTTTTCCATATATTTAAATAACGAATCTTAAACCTAATTTACAACAATGCATTTTGGTTTTGTATTAGATTCTACATATTTCCAATACACTGGAATAGAGTTGTTTTAGAAATGATTTTGGTCAATCAGTTTTGTCAATAAAGTAGTTGTTTTTTTCAGGCAAGTGTACTGCCAAGCTACTAAGCTGTTTAGCAGCTAGCAATTAAAACACTAATCATGAATTATTCTTAAGTGTCTCCCAACTCAGGTCTAATAATTCATGCTGTTTTCATTCCTTGTTGTTGATGTGTAAAAATGGTACTCTCCAGTGATGTGGCAAATGAACTGTTACCTCATTCCACTAAAAAGATATACTTACAATACATAGAGTGAAGCAGGAAATGGACATTTTAATGTCATATATGTAATTATGAAGGTTTTAAATTTCAGTATCATCCCTGAATGTTATTCCTTTGCTTACTTTGTTTCTTACGTTGTGAATATGTTCAAAAATTATTTGAGCTTCCATTTTCCGATCTGTGCTCTACAGCTTATACATAACATGCTCATGATGGTTTCCTTATACAAACACTCTCCATTGAAATAGTTTTACTTATCATGTATACCTTTTAGTTATTATGATACCTTTTACCTTTTACAATTATGTTAGAATAGACAATTTTCATAATCCCCAATTGTATTACATGATTTGCTGTTTTAGGAGTACGCACCTTGTAGCTAACTGGGAGGTCTTGGCAATCTTGAGAACATCCACTGATTTTCTTACTCAAACATTCATTTACATGGCAGTTTCTCTCATCTGAACCATCACCACAGTCATCCTTATTGTCACAAAGAGCTCCACTGGGAATGCACCTGCCATTTTTGCACATAAAAAATGAACTGTTGCATGACTGTTCTGGAAAAAGAGAATAAAACAAATGGAACATAAAGAGCATGCCATTGTTTTCAACTACAATTGTTGGAAATATTTGCAAATTTGGAATTAATCTGTCAAATTAATAAATAATGTGTACATTGATGTTTTATTTTTTTTTTCAAAGATTTATTCACTTTATTACAGTCAGATATACAGAGAGGAGGAGAGACGGAGAGGAAGATCTTCCATCCAATGTTTCACTCCCCAGGTGAGCCGCAACAGGCTGATGCGTGCAGATTCGATGCCGGGAACCTGGAACCTCCTCCAGGTCTCCCACACGGGTGCAGGGTCCCAAGTCCTTGGGCCATCCTCAACTGCCTTCCCAGGCCACAAGCAGGGAGCTGGATGGGAAGTGGAGCTGCTGGGATTAGAACCGGCGCCCATATGGGATCCCGGGGCGTTCAAGGCGAGGACTTTAGCCACTAGGCCACGCCGCCGGGCCCAGATGTTTTATATTTAGTATACCATTTTATACATAAATGAAAGAAAACCGAAGGCAAATTGCATATTAGTGTTCAGCATTCATTGTGCATTGAGCTTTTTAATATGGAAATTAACAATTGAAATAAGCATCTACTGTAAAATTAATGGACTGTTTCTGTCTCATACATATTTGGAAGAATTAGTTCAAAAGAATAATAGTTTGACATTTCCCTCAGGCCATAGGTCTCCGAGAAAACACATGTCACTAAAAATTAAGAATCTGGAATAGGAAGATATTCCTGAATTTTTTTCTTCTTGGTGATAAAATGGTGACATTTTTAAGTCAGGGCATAAAAAGGACTTTGTCGGTAAATTATAGTTGATCCAAATATAGCTAGAAAAGGAGTTCAGATTTTGTAGCTATTCAAACTACAGGACTTGAAAAGTACTCATTATTACACATGCTAAAAGAAAGCCTATTAGCATGTGAACTATAGAAGAAAAATGTTACTGAGTATATTCTAACATAGATGGCAATTCATATTTACCAACAATGAACAGAGCAAGCTAGCAAACACAGCCTCTGTGTGTGTGTGTGTGCCTGCACGCATGTTTGTATGTTTGTAGCTTATGTATCAGTTCAAATGATATGTAATTTCATTTTGGCCATGCATAGATGGCAGTAAATCTCAACTTGTTTTAAATTTAAAATTTCAATTTTGGTCCTCACAGGGAAATTGTCTACATATAAAATATTAGGTTGAGAATAATGAGTTTTAAGGCATATACTGGGTCACAGATTCATTGCAATCAGTTCTCTAAATCTTCACATTTTTTGCATAGGCTCATATTTCTAAAACTAGCCCCCACACATGCATGATTAGTAGGTTCCTATATAGAAATATCACATTGATTAATACATTTGTGTTTCCATTTACTAATGTCACACTAGATAGAAAATGAATCCCGGCTTTGCCATAAAGAAACACTTATTTTTTTTTAATTTAATTAATTAGTTTGCATTATGTGACAGTTTCATAGGCTCTGGGAATCCCCCCACTACTCCCCCTCCCCTCCCCCCTGGTGGATTCCTCCACCTTGATGCAGTATTACAGTTCAAATTCAATCAAGATTCTTTCCTTGCAAACATATACCAAGCATAGAGTCCAGCTACTTATTGTCCAGATGGGTTGAACAGTTTCTTGGGGAGACCATTTCTGGTCCAAAGTTAGAGCTGGCAGAATATCATCACAGTCAATTAAGAGTCCCAATATAACATCAACAGCAATTTGCAACATTATGGAATTGACATGGTTTTGAGTAACCAGAATGTTAAAAAAAAAAAAAAAAAAAAGCAAGTCCTAACCACAACCTATGATTAGCTCATTGACATTTCAATTTTAGTTTATATTCAGGACCGGCTGCTATATACCTTAAAATGGCTATAAGGTACCATTCAGCTGTCTCGTGTCTATTTCATTTTAGTATTTAGCCATTTGTTGTGTTGAAGTATAATTTTGCTGATCTTGGCACATTTTAGGATAATCTAGACTGACTTGTAACTCTAACAAGACATTTGTCGACATTTAAGGTGCAGAATATTTCCTTTTTTTGGGGTGTGTGTGTGTGCAGGAAAATCCTCAACACCATGGCGAGGAGTAACTAATCTTTGTGTCTCACCCAGCGAGGCTTGAGCCAATCCACACCAGCTCTTTCCTGTCAGATTCCAAGCTCTACTTTTTGTTGTTTGTCTATTTATTTTAGGTTTTTTTAGTTTGTATGATTGTTTGCTGTGAGGGGTTTTCGAATCAATCCCGATGGTCATTGCGAGGGAGGGCGGGGGTCGAGAGGTGGAGTCAGGCTCGGACCAGAGAAAGCTCTCCTCCCTGGTCCCGAAGGATATTTGTTGTTCTTCTGAAGAAACACTTATTTTTTTAAAACAAGAAATTAAAAAAAAAAGAAACACTTTCGTAGAAACATAGTATTACATATATTTCTTTACCTGCACTGTTACATTTTGGGTTTAAAGGTGCTTCATCAGAGTGATCAGGACAGTCGAAGTCTCCATCACACTGCCATTGGCTATTTAAAAGACATCGCCCATCCGCACAACTAAATTCTTCAGCACTACACTGTCGGTACCCTACAGACAAAAAGAAACAACCCAAAAACTGTAATAATGTGGGGGAAAAACAATAGGGACAGGGACGGTTGGGGATGGTGGCAGGGGAAATCCCTGCGCCTATGCAACTGTATCATGAAAAATAAAAATTTCTAAAAAATACAAATAAAATCTGCAAAAGTAAAATAAAAGGTATTCAGTGATACTGCATCAATTCAGCACACACTTAGAGCTAATTAATCATGCAGGCTGCTATGCCTCCCAATGGGAAAGAATCTTCAGTTCTTTCTGGTTCAGTGGTCTTTTTGCATCAAATCTTGATGATGTGGAAATGGGTCTAACCTGCAGAAAATAAAACTGGAAACAAAGTCACTTCATTTCTTCATCGTGAGAAAACAAGAAGGCAATCCACTTGATTATATCACCTCTCTTGATCTATTATTTATGTTCTAAAATTTTCTCTTCAAATGAAAGCAAAACTAAAAGCTGTTAGGATATATTTTTAAAGACCGGGTTTTGTGAGATACAGTGCCAGGATCTACGGATGGAATGTTTCTGAACTGAGATGACAATTGTAATAAGCTGTAATGCTATGCTTAGTTTTTACCAGCAGGATTCAAGTGTAAATATGCTAAAATGAGAAAGATTTAAAAGTCAATTTACAGAATAAGCCTCCGAATTATCATAGTAATCCTATATATTGATTTTTAGAATCATTAAAAAGCTTTATTTAAATCACAAAATAATCCCATCTTTTGTTAATGGCCATGACTTTGTAAGTAAAACTCATTTTATGTTCAATAATTACTTCTGGAATGGATCTTCTTTAAGTTAATCAACAACAACAATAAAAAACATTTCTATTATAACTTCCTGATAAGTTCTGGCAAATATTTTACTTTTGGGAGAAGTGGGCTTTTTTTTTTTAAACATTTATTCTTATTGGAAAGGCAGATATACAGAGAAAAGGAGATGTAGAGAAACAAATGTTCCATCCACTAGCTCACTTTCCAAGTGGCTGCCTGCAGTGGCCAGAGTCATTCTAAAGCCAGGAGCTTCTTCTGGGCCTCCCACATGGGTGCAGGGTCCCAAGACCTTGGGCCTTGCTCAACTGCTTTTCCAGGACAGAGTCAGGCAGCTGGGAAGGGAAGTAGAGCAGCCAGGACAGGAACCAGCACCCATATGGGATCCTGGCACGTGAAAGGCGAGGATTTTAGCCACTAGGATACTGTCCTGGGGCACAGATGTGGTATTCTATGAGCATCGCTGACAATGTGTATAGTGGGTAGAATCATGTCTTTGAATACATGCATCCTATCTGAGTGTCAGTTTGTGTTCAGGCAGTTCCATTTCTGATCCAACTTCTTGTGTGCAGCCTGGGAAAAACAGCATAAGTTGGGCTTAGTGCTTGTGCCCGAGCACCCACATGGGAAACCTGCAAGTTCCTGTCTCTTGGCTGCAGCCTGGCTGAATCTCAGCTTGAGTGAACCAGCGGATGCCAGATATATCTCTCCTTCTTTTTCTGTCTCTCTAGCTGTAGCTTTGACTTTTGAATAAATAAATACGCTTTAAAAAATTTATTACAGCTAAAATTTCAACAAAAAAGCAATTTAAAACCATATACTTAATTGAAATTTTTGGCATATTTGAATATCTCCTCCTTCTTGGAAACTTACTTTTTCTTAGAAAATGTATTTAAGTCCATCCACTCCAGTAGAACAGACTTTACCTACATACTGTTCTGCAACACAGTTCATTCTTTTCTTTATTGTCTAAGCTTCTGTCCCTTTTCTTATCACCAGCTGGTCTTGGATCAATCACTTTTCTGCATCATCTACAGAATCAATTTCCTTTTGGAGATAACAAATACCAAATGACAAGTGTCAGATTCAATGATGTCGCATATTGATATCCATGTCACGTTTTTTATAGCACTTGATGATGCCAGCCGGGCTACCCTTTTAAAGATAATTCTTGACACTGATAGTCCAATTTGCAGGGTCCAATCTTTGCTTACTGTTCCCTTTTTTTCCCTTTTTCTTTAAGAATTTCACTTTTACATTACTTGAAAATGTTCAAGTCCTCACTTCAGTTCCTCAGTATGTCTTATTTTATTCTCTTCCTTTCTACTCCATGTAGGAATTATCATGCCTCATTACAGCTTGAATGTGACCTTTATGCAATGGCCACCAAATTAATTTGATTTACTCATATGGTACTTCAAGTCTCTAAGATCAAATTTTAAAAATTACTTTAAAACTTCATGAACTTAACATGTTGACATTCCAGAAGTCCCAAACAAGTTCTTCATTACCTGCCTCTCCTCTCCCCTCATTCTCTCACATCAGAATTGGTCCTTTTTTTTTTTCTTTCAAGATTTATTTGTTTTTATTGGAAAGGCAGATATACAGAAAGGAGGCAAGACAGAGAGGAAGATCTTCATCTGTTGATTCAGCCCTCAGGAGGGAGGCTTCAATGGGTGGAGCTCAGCCAATCCAGAGCCAGAATCCAGGAGCTTCTTTCAGGCCTCCCACTCAGGTATAGGGTCCCAGGGCTTTGGACTGTCCTCCTCTGCTTTCCAAGACACAAGCAGGGAGCTGAATAGGAAGTGGTGCCGCTGGGATTAAAAAATGTGCCTATATGGGTTCTGGGCATGCAAGGCGAGGATATTATACACTAGGCTACCGCACCAGGCCTTCAGAACCGGTCCTTAACTGCCAGCCTCCAAGAGCAGCAAAGCCATCCACCAAGTCATCAAAGAAAGAACTTCTCTTTTAACTTACACAGCCAAATGTTCTTGAATTCTGACACATTCTTTAACTTCCATTACGCCATTCCCAAACTTGTTCAGAATTGCATTATTAATCATCACAACTCTCATAGCAACATTCTATGTTATTCTCCCTTAGGGCAGTATTTTTTTTCTATCCTACTGAAATGCATAGATCTAAGCATATATTTGACTGTCATATTTCATTCTCTTATTTCAGAATGTACAAATTCAGGCTTTTGGAAATCTGGTTGTAACTTAACTTTAAAAAAAGAAGAAGAAAAAAAGACTGATCCTATATATTTGAAACGCAGAGTTAAGAGAGAACAAGAGACATGGCGCAAACTAACTCATCACTACTCAGCCACCACATTGACTTAGAAATATTTGGATGTATTTGTTTACACAGCTAATAAGGGGCAGAGACAGGATTCTGACTCCAGAGCTTATGCTAGTAGACACCACACCAGGTCTCTAGCATTGAAATACTATTTCCTCTAATATCGTTTTTTGATATTCCTAATTGCCTCCCATCCACCCTTCTCCAAATTAGCTTCTTAAGTCTAATCCCACACATAGCATTTCTTATTCCTGTGTAACATGTTAGTATGCCCTTTTTTTCCAACAAGATGGCACTGATGGCGAAGAAGGAAACTCCTGCCTCTCCCAAAGCCAATGAAAAAGTCCTGAAGGCCAAGCAGGCATTGTTGAAAGGCGCCCACAGCCACAATAAGACCCGTAGATTACCCACCTTCCTGCGGCCCATGAGATTGTGCTGCAGCGGCAGCCCAAATACCCTCAGAAGAGTGCCTGCATGAGACAATAACTTGACCACTATGCCATTGTCAATATTTTCCTGATCATAGAATCTGCTATGAAGGAGGTACAAGGAAATAGCATGCTCCTGTCCATTGTGGATGTCAAGGTCAGACACCAGATCAAACAAGCCATGACACGGTTTTATGACATTGATATGGCTGAAGTCAACACCTTGATCAGAGTTGACAGAAAAAAGAAGGCATACATATTGCTGCCTCCTGATTTTGATGCTCTGGATGTCACCAAAAAAACTGGGACCACTTAAACTGCATCCAGCTTTCTAATTCTAAATATATGATTTTCACCATAAAAATATATATATATATCTTGATCTCTCTATATATATTTTATGTATCTATATATATATACCTATATATTAGCCAAATAAAGTTTTACCTGAGAGGAGTGTTATCTGAGGGGCAGGCATAACTTTGCCTCCAATTTAGATCTTACGATGTAGCCTTTTACAGTAAGCCACATTGAATACACATCATGCTGGTGAAATAGTCATAACAAAAACTGGTAATCACTGGGATTCGTATCAGAGACCAAAGCCACAGACAGGATATAGAAGACAAATACAAGTATGTCCTCCCATGCACATGTGAAGTACACAATTATTCTATAAAAAACATTAGGTCCACAAAAATTTCAATTTCATTCTGTAAGTGTTGTAACACTGCTGCTTGCAAAATTAGCACATCGCTTAGCACCCCATATGGTCGCTGGTTCTCATCCCAGATTTTCCACTGCTGCTCCAGCTCTCTGCTAATGGCCAGAGAAAAGGAGAGGATGAATGTCCAAATGTTTGGGGCAGTTGCTGGACACAAGGGAGTCCTTAACTGAGCTCCTGGCCCCTGGCTTCAGTGTGGCCTAGCACTGGGCACTGTGGCCATCCGTGAAGTGAACCATCAGATAAAAGATCCCTCTTTCTCATCCTTTGTGTTTCTCCCACTCTTTGTAAAGCTAATTTTTAAAATAAATAAGTAGATCTTTTTGATAAGAAATTTTTAACATTTCAACCTCAACATGGCATGTTTAATACATTAATATTTATTCAAAAATTATGTATCTATTTGCAATGTGATTATTGGGGAAATAACACTTGGAATTTCATGATACCTTGTGATAATATTAATTTAACTTGTCAGTATATATGTACAATAAAATGTAGTTTTCTTGTGATTTCTGAATTATACTTTTGTCTCAAATATTTTATTTGGCTATGAGATTGAAGAAGTTAGGAATATGTTGTCTTTAAATTTGAAAATACCTCAAGCCAAAGAAACTTTTATAAATGTTTTCCAATATCACTACGGACAAAATTATTACAAATAGACACAATTTCCATATAATGATACATTTCAAAAAGATTTGTTTTTTACTGGAAGGGCAGATTCACAGAGAGGAAGAGAGAAAGAATGAGGGAGAGATTGTTCATTCACTGTTTCACTCCTCAAATAGCCTCAACGCTGGAAGTTGAGCCATTCCAAATCCTGGAATCTGGGTTTCCCATGTGGATATAGAAGCCTGAGGCTTTGGACCATCTTCCACTGTTTTTCCATGACATAAGCAGGTAGCTGGATCAGAAGTGGAGCACCTAAGACGTAAACTGATGTTTACACAGGATGCTGGCACTTGTAGACAGAGGATTAGCCATATGAGCCACTGTGCTGGCCCCAAATAATGGTGCATTTACAATAGAGCTTAAAACAATCTCAGGTGGTATGACTGTGTATTCTGGAATCCATTACCTTTTAGTGACATTGAGAGAGGTCTTTGCTGTATTAGTTAATCTCTTGAGTCCATGTAAATGATTATGAGTCTAAGAGTACATGTCACATGAAGCTGAGTGGTACTCACCACACTGCAGGGACTCATCAGAGCCATCGCCACAGTCATCATCATGGTCACAGACAAATTGCTTGGGAATACATACTTTATTACGGCACATGAAAGTATTCTCATTGCATGTATTATTGGGAGCTAAGAAAAACATTGCAAAAAAATAAAAGTTACATGAGCATTCATTTTATCTCTATCCTATTAGCCATTTTGAGGATGGGTTATATTACATAGAATAATTTATTTTCTTAATGTTCACTGCAACAGATAACATATATCTATCTATATCTATAACTACCTATCTAGTTAGCTAGCTAGCTAACTATCTATCTTTATAAATTCAACTATTCCAAAGTGGTCCTGAAACTGCAAGTTGTGTAACAATTGACATGTTGGATGAACGATGTTTTGAAATAACCATATGAAAAAATGATTTATTTAAAACTATAGCTCAATTTTCTTCCTCCACACATGCCTATAATATTGCCTATAGCAATAAGAATTTTTGTTACTTATGAAAAATAGAGTAAAAAAAGCTATGAAGTGGTAAGATTTATCATGAAAATGACACCATGGGTGCTATCAAAATAATTATTTCCAAACAAACATAAAGCTTTAGGGTGAGTTCAAGACAGGGGCATTAGGCAAAGGTCAAAATCATGAAACATTGCAGTGCACTCCACTGTAACTCTTACACAGACATTAAGCATTGATTAATGAAGTTGACCATCCTTCCTTAAGGAAAACTGATCAATGACAATGGTACTGCACTGAGTCCCTTTAACAGTGGGGAAAATGTCTAACCCAAATGAGTCAGAAAGCATGACCAGAAAGATGACTCTCAACACTACACACACAGAAGTCAATGGCTTAAGAGGATAATTTTAAGCTTTTCAGTTTACTTTTTTGACATTTAAATAGCAAATGTTGTGGTAAGACCAAACTCTAGCATATTATAAGTTTAATAGTTTACTATATGTTCTGTAGAATATTGGAAACAGGAAGACATTGCAGTGACTACTACTTCATATTTTTATTCTGAAGAAGCCATATATCTCCTCGGAGCACCTGTTTCTTTATTTGTTTAATATACTTAATAACATTTATCTGTTCCCATTTCTTAACTAGATAATATGAAGCAGATCTTTTCATCTTAAGTATACAGAAAATTCAAAATGGTATTTTTAATCCATACATTCATACACTAATTAGTACATCCAGATACTAATTCTTTCTGGAGGCTCCTCCAAAACACTTCACTGCAGCACTATTGGATTCCAAGAATGTAAACAAAAAAAATCTTTAACAAAAATAATGCACAGTGGGCTCTTGAGGAAAATGTAGATGCCCTGAATTTTTCCCACCTCCATGTCTTTCTAAAAATGTCTCTTTATTCTCTGTGATCTTCAACACTTCAATAGCATTTCTGCTTTTCTTTTTAAAAACTTTCAATGAGATTTCTAGAATTTCTCACCATTCTTTGCAATGACCTAATACACACCCCTGCTTGAGTTGTCCATAAGCTTTTTGAAGCCCCTCGTAAATATATTCCAATATTTAAGAGATTATACTTATTATCGGCCAGGCTTATTAGCCCTTAGACAAACTGTCTCTGAATCTATGAGCTAAACAATCTTTGGTTTTGTTTCAGTAGTTATGGGCATAGAGCTTTAAGTATGTAAAACAGATAGTGTTCTTTTATTTTAATTAAATATAATTTATTTTCAGCATACTGTTTTGTTCGAGTATATGGAAGGCACCTGAAACATGAAAATTTGTGGTATGAAAATATGTCTATTATAACAAAAGCAATACTCTAAGTTACTAATAATGCCTCTAACTTCAGATACCATAAGAGCTTGTGCAAGTCAAATGAATTATAACAATGCCAAATCTGAATTATTCTTTAAAGCACTAGGTAACAGCAATTTATTTAACATTAACACTTTCAGGTCATTTGAGTACAACTTGCTGCACTTTAGCATAATTTGCTTAATGTTACCCATGTGGTCCAAAAGTGCTAATATGCTTCCCAGAGTGTTAACTTGCTACAATAGCAAAACCATACTGGGACCATCTGGCTCCTTTTATTGAAGGATAATCTTTTATTACACAGCTCTCTATGGCCCCATTGACCTCTACAGACAGACATCAGTTTTAAGTTCAAAGTGAATAATTCTACAACAGTATGAGTTCTTTGTGAAAAAGGTGCAGCAAGGTTTTCTGTTTACTTTTCACCTGCTATAATATTAGTGAATACACACCCACATATGTTTACACACACACTACAGCTGCAAACATGGAGATTGAAAGGCATGAGGGTGGGCCGCTTGGGAAATAGCTGGCAGAATTCCTTTCATCAAGAAGTCACAGCAGTATTTCTGACACATTGCTCAGTCGAACAGGTACCTTATGTGACCTTGGGATCTGCTTTCAAATATTCTGCGTCTTCATCCTCCTGATCATGCAGAGGAATTTATCTCCATTTTTACTACTGAGTAATCCTCTGAAAATTTCTTGAGAACCAGTGTCAGAAATTTAGCAAATTGCCTGACCTTTAAAGGTGTCCTCTGATCCCTCAGCTTCATTGAACTAGATGCCGTACTATTTTTACTTGACCCGTAGGTTAATACTCTATCTGTAGGACTAATAGGTGTTTACTGACCTCCTGATCAGTAGTTATCTAGGATCAAAGCAGTCATTTACAGAGTATCTGGAATAGGCAATCAAAAGCCTTCAAGGGGCCTGGGCTTGGAGTTAGAGGTAGAGTTGGAAAATACAAATCTGCTGCACTCTCACACATGCTGTGTGGATCTACTATCTACTAACAGTGAAGTGATAAATTAGTGGTCATCCAGGTGGTTTTAAATGGGTAATCCCATTCTGCACATTTAAAACACTCTGAACAATGGCTACAGGGGCTGAACTCCTCAGATAACAACATTCCACCTGATCAAATCTAGTACTGTGTATGAGAATCGGGATTGGAAAAATAAAGAAAAATGTGATATTATGAGTAAAGGAACAAGTGAGACATGCTATAGCAGTTTTCTTTGACACACAGACCCAGCACGTGCACGTGTCCATACCGCAGCCTGCTGTCGAGAGCTCATCACTTCCATTGGGACAATCCCTTTCACCATCGCAAAGCCACTGTCGGGGCACACAGGCATGGGAGCCCTGGCAGTTAAACATGTCAGCAGCACATGTTATAGCACCTAAAACCAAAGGAAAAACTCCATGAAGACCGCTCGGCATCTGCCAGACAGTATCAGCACTTCCTAACTAAAGGAAAGCAAGCAGAGGAATGTGGCTTACCAGGAAGACACTGAAATTATTTGGAGCCACTAAACATGATCCTTTACTTATTGATGTCTATACATTTCCCTCTAAGAATGCATTCTGTCCTATTTCAAGTGTTATATATAATAAAGCTCTATGTAAGAAAAATCTTAAAATGTTGCAAGGCATAAGAATTTCATAGAATGATGAGAAAATGGAGATAATATTTTCAAGACTTAAACCTACGATCATTAAAAACATAGCAATAAAGATGATAAATGCCTCCTTTTAAAGAAAGATTTATTTGAAAGAGTTACAGACACATAGGGAGACATCTTTTACCCACTTTCTTACTCAGCATGTAGCTGTAAAGACCAGGGCTAAGCCAAACAGAAGCCAGAAGTTACATGCCTCACCTGGATCTGCCATGTGGGTGGCAGAGACCCAAGCCTGTGGACCATCTTTCACTACATTTACCAGGCCATGGGCAGGGAGCTGGTTGGTAAGTGGAGCAGCTGGAAATGGACCAGAGCCTAGAGCTGCAGGTGGTCGTTTTACTTGCTATATAGAAATGCTGAAGCTGAAACTACACTGATTGTTGCTTCATGTGTGCTGAGCACTTAGTAGATTGACTTATTTAATTCTTGCAATGATCCCATTAGAGAGAATTAGTTTTATTTTACAGAAAATTCAACTGAAGCTCAGAGGAAGTGAAAAGCTTAGAACACCACAGACTGTACAAGATGCACCTGCTGAGCTGGGAGCTCAAAACCCTTCTGACTTCGAAGCAGCTTTATTATTATTATTTCACACCTTCTGTTGCTGCAAAGAATATGTTTATGCATGTTCCCCTGGCTTTTGTATAATTAAACCACAGAATCTACCCCTTCTTTGATATACTAGTTCAATGTCCCTTTAGTCATAGAAAGAGGTTTTCAAAAGCATAAAACAAAAAAAATCTTGTTCACTCTGTAAATTCAAATAGTTATAAGTAGTCCATATTTTCTTTACATAAGATGAGCATAATTGTATGTCCATTTGATTGTATTACCTAATGCCATGACGTTTCCCTAGCCTTTGTATATAGACACAAAATGTTTTGCTGGGATTGGGGGGTGGAAGAGCCTTGACTTATTTGTTTATAGATAATATTTGTTGAGGGACACAGTCACAGGGTCCACTATGCACCATCTTAAATATGTTGCATTCTGGGCGCAGTGCACTGGCCTAAAGGCTCAAGTCCTCACCTTGAATATGCTGGGATCCCATATGGGCGCCGGATCTAATTACGGTGGCTCTACTTCCCATCTAGCTCCCTGCTTGTGGCCTGGGAAGCAGTTGAAGATGGCTCAAAGCCTTGGGACCCTGCACCCATGTGGGAGACCTGGAGGAAGTTCCTGGCTCCTGGCTTTGGATCAGCTCAGCACTGGCCGATGTGGTCACTTAGGGAATAAATCATTGGACGGAAGATCTTCCTCTCTGTCTCTCCTACTCTGCATATCTGACTTTGAAATAAAAATAAATAAATCTTTTTAAAAAATTTGCTTTCTAATATCCATGAACAATCCAGAACTGATGTCCAGAAAATGTATATAACAGATCAATATGTCAAGGTGAAAAATATGGCTGACTAGATTGATGGAAGGTATCAGTTTCCAATCACTTACTCTCCCATGCATAGAGATGTTCTGAGCAGAAAACAATTTCATTGCAATGTTTTCTATTTGGGCAGTCTGTAATGATAAACTGAAATCTGTTAGTGATCTTTTCCAACATTAGTAGGCCTGTTCTTGATATACACTTCAACCTAAAGTCCAGGATGGCAGACAAATGTGGAAAAGTCCTTGTGATAATCCAAATTTGCTTATTTGATTGACTTTTAGTGGAAATATGTCTATTCCTGAAAGAAATGTGACAATAATTAGATAAATGTTGATTTTATTTAAAATTTATTCATAGCTCTTTATTATATATTAGTATATAATATGCCATTAATATACTCAACGACAAAATTGCTTTCACAGAAATTATTTAGTATTTCTTATCTCTCTACTAGGTGATGAGGTATCACTTCAGTATTCTCAATTCAATGTCGAATTCCTATAATATTTTTATTGCTTGAATTGAGGTTCTTCAAAAACAATAGCATTATTCCCATCAAATTATGATTGGTATAAATCTTGTCTATGCTCATATTATCGCTTGAATTTTTTCTCAACATTGCACATTAGAAACAGCACTGATCTGGCAATGCATAGATGTAGTTCTGTGTGACCTTGGAAAGACTAGTGTGTGGATTTCATGAACTCTAAAATGAGGCTGTGACTGGGAAATTCAAATATAACTCTAGCAATGAAATGACACAAGGCTCTTTTCAGCTAATTGTCTGTCACTCTTAATTATACTCCCCAGAATCTATATTAAGGATGTGCCAAAACATTATAATCAATTTTGAAAGAAAATGGCCAAAGAAAAAACCACTTCATAATTGGCACTGTTGTTTGAGGACACATTATCTTCTTGTGGTAAAAGAATGCCGAGGGAGAAAGAAGATACCCTGATTGGATTACATATCATATTTGCAATTTCAGGAAATCAATTCAGGTTCTATTTTTGCGGTCACTAATTAGCTGAGTGACATTAGGTAAGTTTATCAATCTCTTGAATTTTGAGTTTTTCATCTATTAAATGGAGCATTTGGACAAGAATTAAGTCTAGAGAGTAAGACGCCAATTAACATCTCCACATCCCATCCTGGAACACCGAGCTTCACATCCTGGTTCAACCTCTCATCTCTAGCTTTCTTCTAATGCAAAGCTTTGAAGGAAACAGATGATGGATAAGATGACCAAGTCTACTTACATGGGAGGCCTGGACTTCACTTTGGGTTCCTGTGGTTTTGGCAGGGATCAATTGATTCTCTCTCTCTCTCTCTCACTCACTCTCTTGCTTTCTCTATTTCTCAAACAAGTAATAAAAGTTGAAGCTGAACTAGTCTATTGAGATCCCTGATATCTTAGGGAAGAATCTGCCTTTATAAAGAATGAATGCTTTGTAGCTAAGATCAGGGTATTTTTGAGGTGTAAAAATAGAGAAAGAACATCAATAAACGTCTGAGTAAGATGTTTGTGTCATAAAGTTTGGAAACCACAGAGATAAATTATTTGTGAATTTATTTTCTTGCGTTAACATATTCGGATCAGGTAACAGCTAATATTTGGCCTAAGGGAGTATATGCTTGTATTACAAGCTGAATATTATATAAAATACAGACTAAAGTTAAGTTAAATAATCAGTGTTTTGATACCAAGGGAACAGATATTTTATGATCTTAATCTTTTTATTAATATCACAACACTGATTCTTAGAAACAGGATTTCCATAAAAGGAGAAAAGCAAGAAAAATAAAGCACAAATAATTGGAAATAAACTCACAGATAGAGCACACATCGATTAAATTGGGTAAGCACAATAATTATCTAAAGAAATGTTCTCAAACCCACTTAATAAAGAATAGAGAAGTAAGGAATAAAGTGAAGCTGTCTATGACTAAAGAATTGGAAAAACGCACATACGAGGAACTCAACTCTCGAGGATATCAGTCTATGCCTTTTATGCAATCTTCTCCTGGAAATTATAATGGATACATAGCAATTCACTTCCTCACTTTTCTCACTCCGTTGGAAATTCAGTTAATAATCTCTTGTACACTATCTGATAAATATTTGAAAAGGAATCACTTGACACACTGAAAAATTAACTGAGAGAATGGGAGAAAATATTTGAAAACTATCTAACTATCTGATACAGGATTAAAATCTAAGCTCTATAAAGAGAACAAGAAACTCAACAACAGCAAAATGAACAATCCAATCAAGAAATTGTCAAAGGAAATGAACAGATCATTTTCAAAAGATGAAATTGAATGGCTAACAGACATGAAAAATTTCTCAGGCTCACCAACAATGGGAAAAATGCAAATAAAAACCACAATGTGATTTCATTTCACCCCAGGTAGAATGTCTAGCACCAAAAAGGAAAAAATTAAAAACAGACAATAAATGCTGACAACAATGTTGGGGAAAGGTACACTAATCCATGGACACTGGGAATGTAAATTATAGCAACCATTATGGAAGGTAATATAGAGATCCCTCAGAAATCTGAAAATAGATGTACCATATGACATGGGCATGTCACTCCCGGGGGGAAAAAAAGTACTCAAATTTCAGCATCTGAAATTCGTATGCTCATTATAGATCGACTCTTAGCAGTAAGAACTATGTGTATCAACTGATGACTTGATAAAGAAAATATGATGTATATACACTAAGTCATACTACTTAGCTGTAAAAAAAACATAAATAAGTAAGAAAGAAAGGAAGGAAGAAATGAACAAATGAAAGAAGGAAGGAAGGAAAGAGGAAAGGAAGAGTAAAGGAAGGAAAGAAGTAACGAGGGAATGGAGGGAACCTGTCTTTTGATACAAAGAATACAATCAGGCATTTCCCAAAGTACCATATTCAAATATCCCACAGACATATGAATAAATGCTCAGGTTTACTAGCCATCAAGGCATGCAAAATAAAAGCAAAAAGAGGTTTCACCTCAACTCAGTTTGAATAGCTATTATCCAAACCCAAATACAATAGCACTGAGGATGTGAGAGAAAAAGTACTCTCATCCACTGCTGGTGGAAATGTGATCTAGTGCAGCCAGTATGAAAGGCTGTGTGGAGATTCCTCAGATGTTTGAAAACAGATCCAGCACATGACACAGCCATGCCATCGCTTTTGTAAACTATTTCAGTGAAATTAAATGAAATCCACGTATGAAAAATTTATCTGTACCCATGATTATAACACTCAGATCAGAGTAGGTAAGAAATGGAATCAACCCAGACAATTGACCATCAGTGAATGGCTGGATAAACCAGAGATTTTATACATACACTGTGGAATACTACTGCACCATAATAAATGAAATCCCATCTTTTGCAACAAAATGGATGCAGTTGGACACTATTACGCTCAGATGAGTAAGCCATTTTGCAGAACACAAATATATAGATTCCCTAACCTGTGGTGACTGATATATGATATATAAAAAATGTGATATATAGGTGCAAGAATGACCATCTGATATAGGGTTACAGTGTATAGCTTTTGTTTATACTGCTGTGGAACACTAGGATTTCTTTGCTTTTTTTATTTGCTTGCTTATTTTCTTATGTTCTTTATTATTATCATTATTTCCTACTTTCCATGGGTTAATAGTATTACAGAATGAAATGTAAAACATGCAAATTAAATAAAAAATGAAAATGGAAACATAAGTCAACTTTATCCTTTTATAAAATAAATATTTCAGCAAGATAAAAAGTTTTTTTTCACAAAAGTCAAAGAAAAATAGAAGGAATGAAAGAATGGAGGAAGGTGATAGAGGAAAAGAAAGACGATAGGAGGGATGCATTATCTGCTTTGGAACTGTAGCTACAAAATACATAAAATTTGTTCTCTTCATTTCAGTGAAAAATTTTAAAAGCCAAGCAAATTGACTTTATAGATTGCATGTAACAGGTAAAAAGACGTTTTAAACATACTTTCAAACTTACAAAACTGAATTTAAAATTCATTTTAAATTACATAAAATAGACATTTTAGTCTACATGTTATTTAAGACAATTCAGTAAAAAGAATCCCTACAAAAGACACACATGCATAAAACAGCCATAAGTAACTGGTGGCATTTTAAAGCCACATATGAGTTTTGAAAGATAAGGTTATTCTACATGTGAAGGGTCAAAAGCTGCAGGGTCCGGTCTCCCAAGGGTTATCTCCACACCTTAGCTTGTTTTTCAAGGGGTAACAGGATGCGCAATCTTGGCCTGATACATTTAGCTCTTGCCTTAAACACAAGTTCCTGCTTCCCCTTTATCAAGATGCCCCTGGGGATCTTAGGAGCTGCTTCAGCATAGAAAAAATACTGGGAGGAACCAGAGAGTATAAAAAGCAGACTGCAGTTCAATAAAGCGGCATTCTCTTTGCACGAATGGCCCAGTGTGTGTTGTCTTCTTTGTAACCCTAGTCCCTCTGCTCGACTCGGGGTATACAGCGACGTGGGCGTTGCTGACAAAAAGCAGTTTCCCCTTCTGACTTGGTAATCTTAATCACTGAGGCTTATTCTAATGCCATAGAAAACTATAAATAAAACACAGAATGCATTCATTATGACAGAAAATGGAATCATAAGTATAAAAAGTAGAATATGATACTATGAAAGTAATTAAAGCTGCTACTTCAAATGTACATGTAAAGGTAAAATGTGGCTTAATAAATTAGAGGTCCAAATTATTTATGTCCACTAAAATGAGCACACACAGTGTCTACAAGGGGATGGAATACAATTGAGCAACTCACCACAAATGTTATCATTTTCATCTAACCCATCCTCACAGTCATTCTCTCCATCACAAATCCAGTGTTTAGAGATACATTTATGTGCAGAACAAGCAAACTGGTTCCAAGAGCAAGAAGAATCTAGAGAAAACAAGGCTTGTTTTAAGTACAAAAGAAAAAGTAATCAGTATTAATCATCTTCAGAGAGACATGATTGTAAAATCAACCATACTTGAACAGAGCAGATGGGCTATATGGAATGTGAAGGACAGTTTGTACTAATTCTTGGTGCTGCTGACTATTCCTTCAGCTGTTTCTTCAAAATGAATCTCATAGGAGTTGCCTTTGATCCGTTCTGCTGTCACTGTTCTAAGTATGCACCAGATTGTCATTCTTTAAGAACACGTAGTGCAGATATAAAGTGAGAATTTCATGGAAGACCATTTAGCACAACAGTTACAGAAATTACTTGGAATGTCTGCATTTCATGTTAAAGCGTCTGGGTTTGCTTGCTGACTCCAGTGTGACTTCTGCCTTCTGCCAACATAGACTGTGGGAGATATCTGTGATGGGTAGAGATGTAGGAGCAGAGCTACCCATGTGGGAAATGAGGGATGAGTCCCAGTCAAGTGCAGGGAAGTGGGGAATGAGGGAAGCCCACTGGGATGAGTCCCAGCCAAGTGCAGTCCCAGCCACTGTAGATATTTGGGGGATGAACCAGAAGATGAGAATTTTCTCTATCTCACTCTCTTTCTAGTTTACAAATAAATAGAACAAAATATCTAATTTAGGTATCCATCATCTTAATTTTATTATTGCTACTTTTATTCCAATGAATAGCAAAAAAATTATATCCTAAGCAAGGTGTAAATGGGGTGGACTGACCTGTAAATATATTTTTTCAAGGTTAGATGACTAAGGAGTTTTGAGCATAATTACAAAACAAGACTTTTGCACTTATGTGTACATAGTGCATTGATGTTTTTAAGTCAGTTTTGGGGAATATTAGAAATTATTAAACATCATATGAGTGTCTCTTTTTTCTGCTACATTATGTGCTTGTAATCATAGCATATTGATATTATTTTCAAAACTGGCTTTGTATTTGTGCACTTTGCTCAGCATATTTATTATAAGGAAGCAATCCATTTACTAAATTAAAATGTTCAATATATAAATTATTATATAACATTTTGATACATTCCATAGCCATATTAAAACTCTGTTGATTATGTGACCCTCAAAAAGATAGCAAATTATAAAACTTGAGTTTGGAAGAGAGCAAAAATAAGCAAGACACAATCAAATTAAGCCTTTTAGTTCAGAAATCAGAAATCAGCATAAATTACTTGTTTTTTGCTCATGTTGGTCAAAATCTGGCACTAATAAAAAAAGATAATGTATTAATCAAACAAAACACACATGCACATTTCATAATCAGATTTACTTTTAGGAGGGCTTGACATTTCATAGGGCTTGACATTTCATTTCAATGTTTAATTATTTTTATTCTCTTTATTTGCCCCATAAGTGTTATTTGTATTAAAACGGTTAATAGAACCTATATTTTTCGCTATAGGTTATTTCTTTACCTACAAATCACAAAATCAATTTCATAAAATAAATTTTGATGGAAAAATAAAAAAATAAATTTTGAGGAGCTTTTCGACATGAAATAAAATGTGCACATACTGAAATTTTAATTTAGAAGGTAAGAAATATATAACTTCAAGAGACAGAAGTTTAGCTATAGTATTTTAGGATGTACATGTTACAAGTACACAGTTTAAAATAATTATGAAAAACCAGTAAGAGGAAGTATAAGATCAGTAGGGCATATTTTTTGTTTTTATAGCATAATATATTAGATGTCAACCGATGTTAATAGATCAAAAAATGAAATTACAATGCTATCTTTTAGCTTGATAGAAAAAAAAATTGGTCAGATTAATGAAAAATCTCAAAAAACATCCCAGGAGATCATTTTCTTCTTTCTCAGTTCTCCTATTTTGATTTTATATCACTTAGCAATATCATATAAAACTTGACATTAAAATTCATCAATATTTTAGATATGATCCTCATGCAGGAAGAACTGATAAAATAAGTAATATGCTTTATATAAATAAAACAAAAAATCTCACCACAGTGGAGTTCATCAAGTCCGTCCTCGCAATCTTTTTGACCATCACATAACCAGGTGTTCAGTATGCATCTTCCACTAGGACAACCAAAATAATTTTCCTCACATTTGTGTTTGTTTTGAACTGTGATAAAATATAGAACATAACATCAAATAATTTAATCTGAGACTTCTACAAAGTTGGCAGAAAAGATACAAATACTCCTGGCACTGTAAGAGGTAACGAGCAAGCAAACGTAAATAAACATAGCTGAGAATTTGTCCTCAAGAACATTGAAAACAAAGAAAACCAGAGAGCAGAGAGCCCTGGGCTCTGATCCAATCTACTATTCTATTTGAACAAAAGGAGGACTCTAATGAGAGCAGTTTTTAAACAAGATGGAAACACATGTTGTGGTCAATGATTAATTTGTTAAATGCCAAATTCATGTTATCTAATTCAAGATGAAAAGTATATTTGTGGCTGAAATCACCTTTAATCAAAAAAGGTATAAGTGTGCTTTGTATTTAAGCATTTCTTTCAATGTTGACTTAGGGGACAAGGGTGTGCATGGTGGTGTAACAGGGTAAGCCATCATCTGCAATGTTGTATACCAATTGAGTGCTAATTTCTCTCTCAGTTGCTCCAATTATGATCCAGCTGCATGCTAATGGCCCCAGAAAGCAGCAAAGATAATCTTACAGATTGGGGGATACCTGAATGTGAAGTACCTGGCTCCTGGCTTCAACCTGACACAGCTCTTGCAGTTGTGGTCTTTAAAAGAGAGTGAATTAGGGTCAAGTGCAGCAGCCTAGTGGCAAGGGTCCTTGCCTTATAACTGCCAAGACCCCATGTTGGTGCTGGTGGCCCAACTTCGCATCCAACTCCCTGCTTGTTGCCTAGGAAAGCCATCAAGGACAGGCCAAAGCCTCGGGACCCTGCACCCGCGCAGGAGACCTGGAGGAAGCTCCTGGTTCCCAGCTTCAAATCGACGCAGCTTCAGCTGCTGTGGCCACTTGGGTAGTGAATCATCGGACAGAAGATCTTCCTCTCTGTCTCTCCTTCTCTCTGCATATTTGACTTCCCAATAAAAATAAATAAAAGAGAAAGAGAGAGAACTAGAAGATGCAAGATTCTAGCTCTCTTTCCTCTTTCTGTGTCTTTTTCCTCTTTCTCTCTCCCTCTGTTTCTTTCTGTTTATCCTTTCTGTCTCACTGTCTTTCTTTCCATCTTCTTTCTCTCCCTCCATCTATCTCTGTCTTTCCTCTCTTTCTTTCTCTTTTCAATCAGTAACTCTGACTTTGAAATTTCAAAAAATTAATGTTGAACTATTATGTGTTATGGTCGATACAAAGGTCTCATAAACATACACAAATCTCCTTTCCTCCTTTCCCATATTGGGATATAGCTCTCTATTAGTGCTGAAAGTCAAACTGTAAAATAATTTGGTCATTCAAAACTGTTTAAAATCCACAGAAGTACGTAAATAGTTTTAATAAATTTCTCTTACTAAGCATAGTCATAATTTGTTAGAAGATATGCTGTGAAACAAGTTTACAGTGAGGATATGGACCCCAACTACGTCCAATGAATCTAAAATATTATTTCCTTTAAATACAATCTACGTGAACAAAGTACATTTGTCCTTAATCGTGAAGGAGCTGCCGGGAGCTATAGTCAAGGAAGTCCACGGAAGCTTTCCACTTCTACTTCTTAGTTGTTGTAACGTGAGAAAAACTAAAATGACATCTTAAACTGTTAGATATATTGGAACAGAAAATAACTGAATAAACTATTGCCCAATTAATTGATAAACCATGAATTACTAGAAATATCAATTTTTCATATCTGATTTTGTGTCTTCGTATAAAGTGTGGAAAATACTCAGAAATGTAACTTTTAAAATATTTCAAAAAATACTGCATGCCACAAAAAATTCACACATTTCTGGTTTTTGTTTTTGTTTGTTTTGTTTTTTAAACTTGCTGTGTTCAAATAAAAGCAGTTACAAACTTGCCATGAAGATATTGTTATAGGAATGCAGAAGATATTTTATGAGCACATTATGGTAGGCTGTGAATAGTGACATATGAATCTAGTTTTTTTTACTTTACCTAATAATAATAATAACCATTACCTAAACTACAAAGCCAAAATGTTATATAAACTGCACTAATAGCCTACTATTGCATAAAAACCTTGACTAAAATCCACAGTGAGAAATATAGTTGCTTCTTTGCTTTAGTCTATAAATATTTTAAGGTATATAAAGCATCTGCTGTATCTTTACAAAAACTGTTAACCATTTTAAAGAATAATGAAAATTAGAACATTAAATGGTGACATGAATATGAAAAAGATATTGAGAATATTTTAGGATAGACTTCTTAAATATAATTTGAGAAGTAATCAAAAAGGATCAAAAGGAATGCTTAGAATGAGCAGGTTACTTTTTAGTTGATATAATTTATTGCATTTAAATTTTAATCTTGATCATTTAATATAAAAGATAAAAATAAAAAGTAGCAAATGTCTTGTAAGCCAGCCTCTAAATCTTTATGGCAAATATTGTTACTCTTTCTACACTTACCTGGACACTTTAGTTCATCTGAATAGTCTCCACAGTCATTAGACCCATCACATATCCAGGTTGGCAGAATACACAGTGAGGTAGAATTACATTTTATGAAGCCTGAGGTTTTCACTCCAAGTTTATAGAAATGTGTACAGTCTGTATTATCTGAAAAGATGTAAACAGAACATAAAAAACAACTCATTTGCATTGACTATGAGTCTTCTATGAAGGTCATAGGCACAGGGAAAGTTAACTTCATTTGAAGAAATAAATACGCAATTATCCCACACTACAGAGGTTAATTACATATCAATTGTCTGTGAGGTTCAAAAAGAAATTGGACAATGTTCAATGCAATGCCAAAAATGTCCAGGCAGGAACAAACAAAAGGTACTGCGATATCTTACTGCAGTTCTTTTCATCAGAAGCATCTGCACAATCTATGTTCTGGTTACATCTTGCTGATCTTGGAATGCAAGTCCCATCTGCACAGCGAAATTCAACAGTGGCGCAGGTGGAAACTAGAAAAACAAGCAAATCAATAATGGAATGATGAGACAAAAAGTGACTCCATGAATTTACATCTAGAATATTTGAGTAATTCATATATTTTTGTCTGCTTCTGATTTTTTTTAACCTCTGGAAAGTCAACTTGACCTCTTTGTTGTCATCCCCAAGCTTCTGTTAGATGCTTGTTAAATGTCTTTCCTATCAAATAAATCTCCCATGTTTTGAGCAGTTATCATGTTCTTTGCAGCTTTCTGCTTATGAACAGGAAGTCACACTGAATTGTAAGCCCCATGAGAAGAGGGGATGTGCTTGTTCACTAAAGTAATACCAATCCAGCAGTCGTTAAAAATTAAAAAAACTAAAGATGGCTAGAAACGTCACTGTCCTTCCAACTCCAACAATATAAGGCTATGGCTTTAAGCACACAAAATATTAGATGTCGCCTGAGAAACTGGAATCTGATCTCTAAGAGCAAAGAGTGTGCTCTGCTGAAAGAAAGAGGAAGAGGGGATAAAGCAACTGAATATTTGCTTTATTTGGCAGAAAAAAACAGCTAAGCAATACTGTTAGTCCACCTTACTATGCATTCTCCTTAACATGGCCATAACATTAATGGCACAAAATATACAAATGTTTCATACCAAGGAAATAGAAATGTGGCATTTTTTATCCCTACAATTTTGAAAGTATCACTTTCCACTCCTCTGCTTAGATGAAAATCAGTTTCAATATGCTACTTTCACACTTTGTGGAAAACAGCTTATTCTTCATCATGCATTCCTTTCTAGGTTGCTTACCCATTCTTTATCACATAATAGTTTCTAGCAATATGTTGGGAACAGGTGCATGGAATGCTATGTATGTTGGAGTGATAGGAGAGATTTTCACTCCAAATGCAAGTTTCAACAAGTTGATTACGTTAAATTACAACCTGAAGGGCTCTCTGACTATGCCACCTTTGCCAGTGTTGATATTTTAAGCAGCCTATTTAATTATAAATAGAAATTATATCAATTGTAAATGGCTGAAATGCTTTTGCAAAATATGCAAATTTTACCCAAGGGTGTGTAAGTCATTTGTATTTTATAATGCAGTGCTCTTATTATATTTAACTGTTACTTTGCAATTGCATACTTATTCATGCTTAAATGATGATTAGAATAAATGGCTTATTTACAATTCGCAACTGTAATTGTTTCATAGTTTCCTTCATTAAAAATAACATCTTTAGCATATGAAAAAGATAATGCTATTACAAGCACAGATAAATGAAGTTGTTCTTCAAAAAATTAGCTGTTTCTTTTATATTAAAGAAAAAAGAAAAAACAACATAAAATTATGGCTCGGTGCGGTAGCCTAGAGGCTAAAGTCCTCGCCTTGCACACACCGGGATCCCATATGGGCACTGGTTCTAATCCCGGCAGTACAGCCTCGTATCCAGCTCCATGCTTGTGGCCTGGGAAAGCATCTGAGGATGGCCCAAAGCCTTGGGACCCTGCATCTGTGTGGGAGACCTGAAAAAGGCTCCTGGCCCCTGGCTTCGGATAGGAGCAGCTCCAGCCATTGTGGCTTCTTGGGGAGTGAATCAATGAATGAAAGACCTTCCTGTCTTATCTCCTCTCTGCATATCTGACTTTTCAATAAAAATAAATCTTATAAAAAAGGTTTGCACTGAACTCCTTTTAAAAAATACGAAATTATCTCTATATTCCTTTACATTTCATCATTTTTTCCTGTGAAGAATAAATTTCTTGAAGATTATCATCCCAATCATATTCAATGTGTTTTGACTTCCTTATCCATAAGCAGCCTCCTACTTTCCATGCACTGTTGAAACAGCAATTCAGATACCTGTGATGCTTCTAGCTACCTTTCTAAAGTTTTAGGTAAAAATTCATATGTTACAATTGAAGTTACAGTTTAAAGACCAGAAAGGATGATAGCAGGTCATTCCACTTTATCCATCTCCTTCCAGGCTTCTGCAAAGAATTCTCTAAGACACAGGGAGTACAGGTGGGTTGATGGTAGTGAGAGATGGAAAAGGAGGCAAATTATGGCTCCTTGAACATCATATATGTTATTGAAAACTGCAGACAGGAAAACTAGAAATATCTGATTTCATTTCAGAAGGAAGCAGAAGTAAGGAAGAATTTATGGGAAGGGTAGAAATGTCAGTCATGTCGCATACTTTTATACTAAATTCTTGGATAAGAAAAACGACCAAAAATAATTCTTATTGGATGAAAAAGTTATAACTTTGAAATCAAGAAACCTGTTTAGAAGATAGTATTTATGTGTCTATATGTTTATTTATCATTTTATTTTATTTTTCAAGACACAATTCCATAGATTCAGGAATTTCTTCTTATACATCCTCAGCCCCTTTCCCTATAATGTTTTCCTCCATGTTAATACAGTAGTATGGTCCTTCAACAACTATTGAAAGTCCATTATGATATTTTAGGTGTAGCCAGTGTTAGGAAGTCCAGCACTTATCATCAAGTTACATTTAACAGTTTCATTATGAATCCTTCTTTTATTCGGATATAAGGATGCATACTGCAATGTAACTACTTCTCAGAATGCAGTATCTATTATACAGTTCCTCAAGGTGAATAGGCATATATCCATGTGACGGTGATCTGCCTGTGACACCTGTCACCCCTTTGATTACCAGGCTTGATTCAGCTGATTTGGCTGGCTACAAGTGTGTCCCTGCCCCCATCATCGCTCCATGAACGTCCATCCCAAAGCTGCTTTCTGTCAATGAAGATGACCATCCCAGCTGCAGGATGACTGTGCCTCCATCGAAGATATACCGGTAGCTGCACTCTAGTATTAGGTCCTCCACACAAGCTCTCAAAGAGACAGTATTTAAAATCATTACAAAGTTAATGATAACCGTACAGCATAAAACCAGAAGGAAAGATGTTCTATGGACCATTGTTTTAGTTTGCTTCTGCGTGTGGCAGTTTTAAGCTTTTTGTTTGTATTTTTTTAAATTGGTACTTTTTCATGGAAACAGCTTGATCAAAAATCTGTCACAGAATTTTGAGACCCAGGAAGACAAAGTTTCATGAAGGAAACAAAAAAGAACTACATTGGAAGGAAATGATATAGGACAATAGAAGTTGGGTAAAGA
Organism: Ochotona princeps; assembly: GCF_030435755.1. Classification (NCBI taxonomy): domain Eukaryota; kingdom Metazoa; phylum Chordata; class Mammalia; order Lagomorpha; family Ochotonidae; genus Ochotona; species Ochotona princeps. Next base: position 24,886,454 of record NC_080836.1, read on the forward strand.
ATACGAAATTATTATTTTTTCATCTTCTTCACATTTTCTCCAACAAATCATGATGTCAATCTTGGGAAGGCATACTAGAGAGACAGATTAGAGGGTACGAGTTGTGGAGTGGACACAGTGCAGAGTGCCCTTGTTTGACTGGTCATGTCTCCCCAGATAACGCTATTTGGTAAATGTTTGAGAACCAACAATGCCTTAGATAGAATGATGAATGACAGTGGAATCGGATATATTTATTGGTTATAGAATTATAGGCCAAAGGAAAAAGGTGGTTCTTGGAGTTAACATATTTTGCATTGGTAGCCAAGAAATGAGGTTTTAAAGATGGAAGAAGTTCATAGAAACAGCAGAAAATTCATTCAGCAGACAAATGCCACCTCATCCTAAATCTCAACCTCCCTATTACCTCAACCATGTTCCTTCACTTTGTTTCACTCAGTGAAACACTAGAATCGGTTACCCTTGGGGTGATTTTTGAGGGAGAAACACATTGGAATCTCTAATGTGTCAAGTGGATATGAAAGTTTTTTGATCAATTTGCCCCAGGTTAAAAACCCAGAGAGAAAGAGAGAGAAAGAGAGAGAGAGAGAAAAGGAAACAATGTAATTTAAATAAAGATAAGCCAAGTGAGAAATGCTAGAATTATATTTCCCTCCAGATAATGCAAAAGAAAAAGTAGGACTGTGGAATGTGAGTCAAAATGTAGCCCAGCCACACCAGGAGCAGCATTGAGAGATGAGAAAGAAGAGGACAGGATAAGGTCGCGGATCAAAAGATAGAATCAAGTAAAGCTCTCCTGTGCTATCCTAATGTTTGTATTTCTTCTACTTTCTTTCTCTCAGCTCAAATATACAATGAGATAAAAACGATATACAATCAATTCTCCTTTTTGTGGTTTCCAATGTTTCTTACAGATTAAGTCTATTGTCCCTTCCAACTCTGTGTATCCAGATTACAGGAAAGGGAAGCTGAAAATAAGAAGTGCATTATATATACTCTTTGCCATATCTCTTTTCTCATTGTCTTCAAAACAATCTTTTCCTTTAATTATTTAATTTGATGCCTTAGTTCTAAATGTATGCAACCCCAGCAATAACGATGGTCTCTTTCCAATCATATTTATCTTTAGCTTCAGCTTGTTATTTGGAGAAGTTGGTGAATATGTCAAACGTTTTCTATGAACTGAGAGAAAAGCAAACATCAGGTTCCACTCCTTTGGTGAAATAATTTATGTTCATCTCAATGGGGAGGAAGCACTTCATTCTCTTTCCAAACTGGTTCCTTCTAGCTGTAGCACAACCAGAGGACAAATTCACATAATAAATGATTTAACAACTATATATTCATATCATCCCTAGACAACTTGACATCTAAAGTCCTCAATCATACAAAGAATTCTTATAAAGTGACAATATATTCCTCCAAGTTTCAAGAAGCAAATATTTTCTGATAGCCTTTTTTGACACTGGAAACACATTCATTGCTCTTGCGGAAAGAAAAAAATATATATAGTCACAATTACTTCAGACATTGAGATGAAACAAACAAGATAATCACACAAGTAGTTTATGCAGGGTTCCTCCAGCACCTCACTGCAGTCTATAAAACTTCCTGTACATATTGATTTCTAATCATAATAATTTATTACCTTAATTTAAAAGTAATAGGTGACTACGTTTGGGCCTACTTATGCAAAACACACACACACATACACACACACACACACACACACTCCCAAGTTAGACTAACAAGAGAAAATAACTGGAAAGAAGATTTTTGGAGAGAGAGAACTTATTTTTCCTTTTCTCTGAGCCTTTACATATGCCTTCTCCTTCATCATCCTTTATGTGTGTTGGGATGTTTGGTGGTGACACGTCTGATAGGTTGGCTTACAGCAAATATACCCAGGAATCTTCCCTGTATGGCTGAAAGTGGCCTGTGAGTTTATTATGTGAAACAACCTAAAATGATAGGAAAGTCAGTCCTGAAAGATGTAACAAGAGATGACAAATCCTTCTAAAAATGTACTCATGTAACTATTCTAAAGGAGATAGTATATTTAATCGCATCTACTAATTTGTGCCAAATGAAAAGAATATATGCTTCCATTTTATAATCAATTATAAATTCCACACACAGTACAGGAAACACTTCAAAACTCCTAGCCATTACTTTGCTAGTTTTAAAGATACCCAATGCTAAGACTTATTATTGTGGTTATAGTATCGGAAATTGAATTTTAAGAAAAACACTTGGTTCACAAGTGGAGCATTCTGTGTCCAGCAATGTGCTGACATAGTTATAACACAGAAATACATATTTTACATTAAAACACAACTATAATAGAATTACTTTTATTTAATTCAGCTTGGATATTATTAGGTATAATATAATCTATGCTTTAAGAAGTCTTATTGCTTCACCAACCCCTTCAGATGATGATAAACACCTAACAGTAAATATAATTCATAGACCCAAATGCTTATAGAAATAAAAAAACATCCCTGCAAAACCACTATGTGCTTTATCATAATTTGCACTAGTCAAAGAAAACTTATTTTTTTAAAAAAATATTTATTTAGATTTATTTGTTTTTATTGGAAAGGCAGCACTGGTTCTCCCCCTAAGCGGCCGCAATGGACAGAGATAAGCTGATCCAAAGCCAGGATCCAGGAGCCTCTCCCAGGTCTCCCATGCAGGTTCAGGGTCCCAAGGTCTTTGCCCATTCCCTACTACTTTCCCAGGCCTCAAGCAGGGAGCTAGATAGAAAGTGGAGCAGCTGAGACACAAACTGGTGCCCATAAGAGATCCTGCGGTATGTGCAATGCAAAGATTTAGCCACTAGGATATCATGCTGGGTCAAGAGGAAACTTTATACCACTGTATTTGCTATTGATATTATAAAATTTTAATACAACTTTAGATTTCTTACAAAAAAACCCCAACCTTTTATAAGTAACTTCATAAAAAAAAGTCATCTCTAAATGGATCAAGGACCTAAATCTACATCTATAAACCATCAAAAAATTACAGGAAAACAGCAAGCACTCTCCAAGATATATGGATGCAGAAAAACTTCTTGAAAAAGACACCAAAAGCACAGGTAATCAAAGCCAAAAAAAAATTATCAAATGGACTACATCTACTAAAAAGCTTCTGTACAGCAAAGGAAACGATCAACAATGTGAAGAAGCAACCAACAGAATGGAAGATCTTTGCATACTACACAACTGATAGGGGACTAATATCCAGGATTTACAAAGATCTTCAGAAACTCAGTAAGACAAGCAATGCTGTGAAGAAAAGGGCAGAGGAAATGAGCAGGCAATTTTCAAAAACACAAATTCAAATGACTAATAGACATGGAAAATGCTCAGGATCCCCAGCTGTCAGGCAAATATATCTGTATTTTCATCTAAAAACCACATTGATGTTCCATCTAATAGCAGTGAGATTGGCCTACATTCAGAACTCAACTAACAACACCTGCTGGCCTGGATGTGGAGAGAAAGAAATCTTCCTTCACTGTTGATATTAGTGTAGGCTAGCAGAACCACTATGGAAGTCACTATGGAGAGTTCTTCGAGAACTTCAAATACAACTGTCATATAACCCAGCTATGCCACTGCTGGGAATATATCCAAAGGAAATGAGGTTTGCATATGAGAAAGGGATCTGAAAACCAGTATTTATAGCAGCATTGTCTACAATAGCAAAGTCATGGAAACAAACCAATGCCCATCCAAATAAGAGTGGAGAAGAAACTAATTCATCTATTCCATGGAATACTACTTAGCCATTAAAAATAATGAAATCATATCATTTGCAATCAAACAGCCCCAACAACAGACTATTATACTTAGTGAAATAAGTCAATCCCAAAAGGACAAATATCATATGGCCTCCCTGCTATAAGGCAACCTTCATAAAAAAATATAAAATCAATAGCCCTTTCAATACTATTATTGCTGCAACCATGGATTTTGACATTTTTGTTATTACTTTCACTTCTTCAAAATAGTTTCTTTTCTCTCATTAAATTCTCCATTGACTCATAAATCATACAGTGGCATCATTTTCTCCAAGAAGGCTTTTTATTTTCTTTCATTTCTGCAGCAACACATTGGTCATTTAGTAGAGTGTTATTAACTTCATGGTGTCACAATTTTTTTTAACTTTATTCCTGTTATTGATTTTGTTTTATGGCTTTTCACTTAAGGAAATGTATATCAACTGTGTAATAGGGACTATCACATCTAGATGTGATGATACAATGCAGTGTGTATCTCTAATTCCACGTCAAAGATGGACTCCCAATGAAACAGTTAAATATATCTTGACAATAGGATCCTGGACTAAATGCCATTTTCCATACCCATAATGTCAGGATACATTTAAGCAGCAGAATGATGAATTTATGACTGCTGATGAAGAACTATGCATTGTAATAATATGCGGGAAATCAGTGGAGAGGAAGGAATTTGGGGAATGGGGGAGGGAAAAATCCAGGAGCCAATGGAATTGTATCATAAAAAATATCTTAATTTTCTAAAAGTATTGTTTACAAACATATACACATGCTATACACACACACACATACATATATATATATATATACACACACACCAGATTTTTGTTATCCACAGAATGGATAACAGAGTTATTTCTTACCTTGGTTACTGTGAATAAATGCTGTAATAAACATAGCAATGCAGGTGCGCATATCACAAACTGACGTGAGTTCTTTCGGATGTGTTCCCCGAAGTGGGAGAGCTGGGTCTTATGGTAGATTTTTTTAGTTTTGTGAAGAACCTGCATGCTTGCCTCCATAATTGCTAGACTAATTTTCATTCTTACCAACAGAGTATGAATGTTTCATTTTCTACAAATCATTCCTGGGATACTTTCTTTTTATTTTATTTTGGATAACAGTCTTTCTATCTGAAATGAGATAAAACCTCAGTGTGGTTTCATGTGTATTTCACTGTTGGTTGGAAGCACTGAACAGTTTTTAAAGTAAATTTGTTCACCATGTATTTTTTTTTTAAAGATTTTGAGAAATTTCTAGTCGGAATCTTGGCAAATATGCAGAATAAGAGGAACTGACAAAAAACACAACAACAAAAAAAGGTATTCACTTATGACACCTTTTAAAATGTTTCGTTTCTATCCTCTGCCTCTTAACTTTGGTGCTGTGGTAGCCTCCTGTTGTTGTGATCTCATATTGCAGTTTCATTCACACAGTTGTAGAATTTATAATTTAAATTGTATTTTTCCCACTTTAAAATTTGATTGACTTTTCAATTGCTGAAGACAAAGTGTAAGTTACTAAACCAAAAGCACCTTCCTGTCATCCCCTCTAACTTATGTGAATTTTTTCCCCTTGATTTTGGCATCCTGGCCCAAACTGTATCCAGTTATGTGGAGATTTCAGTGTTACTTTCTTTGCTTAAAGTTTTCCTAGGGTTCGTTTGGCCCTTATTATTGACACTTTAACAGTCAGCTTCAATTTTATCTGTTACGTGACACTTTAGAGGATACTTCCAAGGGGAAACAAAAATCAAAAGAAGTAATGCATTTCTATGTACACAAAGATAATATTTGTACACACCTTCATCTATTTTCATGATTATCTTTCACTTAGTGTTTGAACTTGTTGAGGTCATTCACCTGTGACATTAATTTATGTGTCTCAGTTATTAATGCAGTATGATCAATAACATATATCCAGATAATGAGAAGAATTTAGAACAAATAGTTTTGGTATTGTCTATGAGGTCAATAATTTAAGCCTTAAGTGTCAAGCTAAGAGATTTGTAATTTATTATGACAGTGATTGTTGTCTGGTACATACTGTCAAGTTTGGTTAGTATTAATATTTCATCTGATTATTATTCCTAGCTTGTTTGAAACATAGCTACAGATGGTTCATTGTATTGGCATGATTTAGGTAGTTTGGTAAGTGCTGGGATTGGGTTTCTAACTCAGTAGTCCTAGGTTTGCGACATTCTCTAGCCACTCTGTGATCATACTGAACAGCCTCACTAACAACACTGGCAAATGTATATGCATGGAAATCAGCCCAAAGTACATTTTAAAAATTCACTCTTGAAGGAGATTTCCATGACAATATTATTTAAAGGCCTGGAGATTTGTTAATGATTGACAATGTTGTGACAAAATAAGCTCAATAGAGAAACCAAGGCTAATATCAAGCTTTTCCATGTGGTGCTTCAGAAAATAGGAACATATACAAATCAGATGAATTAAAAAGATGGAAATTTTTGAATCAGTCAATTCAATATTGAATATTACATTAGAATGGCCAATATCAAGAACGTATAACTGGAGAAAGACGAAAATGAATTTTTTAAAGTAAGCAAAAAAGTAGAAACCTTAGAAAACATAATCATAATTTTAAATGTGTTATAACAACTCCACTTCAATATACATGTGTATACATACAAATGTATACACATATATGCATACATACATACCTTTAGAGTGCAGCTTTTCGGTGCTATGGGCTAACTTGCTGCATGTGATAATGGCATTTCATACAACACAATTCCCTGATAATGTGCTTAAAGTTAGCAAGGAATGGGCAGCTTTTTGGGCCCCTGTCTCTGAAGTGGGAAACCCAGATGTAGTTCCTGGCTCCTGGCTTTGGCATACTTTAGCTGTAACCATGGAAGTCATTTGCCAAATGAACCAGTAGATGCCAAGATCTCTTTTTCTGTCTCTCTTCTCCCACTGTATTACTCTGCCTTTAAAATAAATTAAAAAGTCAATCATTTTAAAAAGAGGAGTACTCACCTTTACAATCTAGCTCATCAGAGTTGTCACCACAGTCGTTTTCACCATCACATAACTTGCTATGAGATATGCACTTGCGATTATAGCAGGGCTTGAATCCTCTTCTACAGCTTCTGTTTTCTTATAAGTAGAAGCAGAGACTTAAAACTGGAGGTTACATACAAAAATTTTTATACAATAAAAACACAGATAAGGTTTCATTCACACTGGCTGGATGGAGGAAGTGCTAAAAACTATGAGTCTGTTGGATTGAATGCTCATGTCTTGCCAGGAAGTGGTTCATTCAGCAAACAGTCTTTGCTACTTTTTTTTTTTTTTAACTTCAGTGATTCATACCTGAAAGGTTAGAGTGACACCCACAATACTGTTTCTGGCACTGTGTCAAGTAACACAGAATTAAACAGATAAAACATATTCAATTCTAAAGAAATAAATTTCTACCTGAAAAGTAAGAAAAACATTTTACCATCCATCTGTTTCATCCTGAATCCAAATATACTTTATAATAAGAAAAATAAATATCCCTCAAAGTATCTAAAATTTTCTATAAATCTTCAGAAGAAGAAAAAAATGACTTCTCAATTCTATTTGCTTTGCATTCATTGTTGTGGGCCAGAAGCTACCATTTGCAATAATATGAGGAGACTTCAAAATGTTTATATGAGATGGAATTAAATAAGATAGCTTTGATGCAAAGATTTTTTGAAAACCATATATAATATTCTCACAGTTGATATTGTTTTGAACTTTCTGGAGATCCCTCATGTTTATATTTCTGTAACAAAATAAGCAAACTTTATATTCCCCTTTCGATGATTTTTTTTTTCCTTGTCTTTGAATGGCAAATATACTGAGACAGAAAAAGACAGCAGACTGCTCTCTACTGGCTCATTCCCCAAATGCCTGCAACATCCAGGGCTGGGGCAGGCTGAAGCCAATGAGCCTAAAACTTAGCTTCAATGTCCCAGATATATGGAAGAGGTCCAACTACTTTCGTGTCCCCTGCCTCCTGTGGTGCTTAGCACAAGCTGAGGATCCTTAGCTATCAGGCAAATACAGGTGGCCCTTGTACTTAGGCACTCTGATGGGGCATGAGGGCATCCCCAGAAGCATATTAACTGTTCATTCCCTTTCATCACTAACTTTTTAAAGTCCCTTATCATTGTAATCATCTGTTGAACACTAACTGAATCACTTCTATATAAATACATATTTGCTTTTATAGTGTTTTCAATCAACATTAGAGATAAGTGTTTTACAGTCAGAAGTAAAAACATACACAGGCACATTACGTTGGTCACACTGGTCACATGCCACCAGCTTTGGGAACAAAGATTTAATCTCAGATGTGATTCCAAAACCAATGGTGTCTACCTATAGTTGGCAATTGTTGCCGATGGGCCAAATCTAGTCTGGAGCAGTTTTTGGTTTGGCTTTTGAGATATTTTACACTTTTAAGGAATTACAGTAAATAAAAATTACGAACACATTTAGCAAGACAAAAATGCTGCCTCTTGCGTATTTTCTGATAATGGTTTTAATCTAATTCACTATGAATACTTACAAACTTATTGCTATACCATATTATTGCTTTAACATCTTCAAATTGTATAGGATACAGATATTCATTAAAATGCACTGAAGTAAATTTGCTATGGTATTGGTTAAATATCAATCATGGAAAAATCAAATTCACTATAATTTAACTGTGGATATGTTAGTTTGTAATGTAGACTGCCTATAGACTTCCCCAAATCAACCTTTCTTTTGTCAACTTTCAAAAAAGTTATTTACCACAATTATTGAACAAAGACTGCAGAAAACAGAAAAAACAATAGAAATGAAATACAGCATTTTCACATACAAATTTTTAGATTGTGCATAGTGTATAATCCCAGTGCTGTAGAAGGCATTGGGGAAAACAGTCAGAAAAGTTCAAAATAATCTGGATCAATTATAAGGTAACTATTGATGATTGTATTAAGACAAAATTCCAGGAAGAAATATTAATTCATTGAAAGTATCTCTCAGCTGACTTGTAGGATATAAAAACAAATGTCTACTTCCAAGAGATAAGCAGAAGGCACCTATCATATGTGGCTCTGAAACCAACAGAGCTACAGTTGGTGGGATTCCTAAGGCTAAAGCAATTAGCCTTTGAAGCAAAGGGCATTGGTCTTCTTCCTTATGTTGCAGAAAGAAATAGAATAGAAAAGAATCTGGTTCAAATCCAGGAACAAGTGATTGAAGGATGTTGGGTATTTGATGCCAGCAGCATTGACAGATTGCTGATGCTTATGAACTGCAGTTTAAGAAATGTAAGCCTTAAATCTGCTTTCAAAGATAAGTAGGTAGACAGCTAAAAAGGTAAAAGCCTGCTTTATTTTACTATGCATTTCTTTTTAAAAAAAATATTTACTTATTTTTATTGGAAAAGCAGATTCACAGAAAAGAGACTGAAAAATGATCCTCTATCTGCTGGTTCACTCCTCAGATGGCCACAATGACTAGAGTCAACCTGAAGCCAGGAGCCAGGATCCTCTTCCATGTTTTCCACATGGATGCAGGTACCAGGGCTTAGGGCCATCCATGGCTGCCTCCCCAGGTCACAAGCAGGGAGCTAGATGGGAAATAGAGAGGCTGGGACACAAACTGGCACCCATTTAGGATCCTGGGACTTGCAGGCTGAAGATTGGCCAGTTAAGCCATCATGCTGGCCTCTTACTTCGGATTTCAAGAGTGAAAAACAAATAGGAGATTTTTAAAGCAATATCCTAGTTAGGAGATGTTAAAGAAGGTGTTTCATTTTAACATGAGTACATCCACTTTAGTCTCCTCGGCTCTGCATGCTAATAATAATCATTAAAGAAACCATTCATAGCAATCATAAGGACAAACACACAGACCACACCCCCTCCTAATGAGCCTGACACACACCTGCAAAATGAGTCAATGCCATTTTGGACACTTACCACAGTAGAGCAGTTTTTCATCAGATTTATCCTTACAGTGAGGAGCACCATCACATGTGAGCTGGTAGTCTATGCACTCTCCATTCCCACACTCAAACTCTGAATACACATTGCAGGAAGAATTTTTAACTGAAAAAACAAAAGGTCAATATATCATAAGGGCATCTTCTGATACCATAGCAATTGTTTTGTTTGATTTAGAAAAAAAAGCTGAAGTTTATATAATAGTGGTGCTTAATATTTTTTTGTGATGAAAATTTGGTGGTGAAGGGAGTAGTATGACTACTTTTCTCGCATGCCTCTAGATGTGTTTTATTAATTATTCAGCTATTGTGTGTATGGAGGAAGAGTAACTGAAATCTAGATGGAATTATTCATGAACTGAGACTTAGCAGACTATCTTTAAAAAAATCAATTTTTACGAAGAACTAGTAAATAAAATTGTACATATTGAGAGTGCTTTGTTTGCTCACTGCAGTCTATTATATATTATTCAATGCATTTTCATTTTCTAGCACATAGATTACCTATTTTTGATTATCTGATATAAAATCATCTTAATAACATGAATGGTCCCTTTATGCTCCACTTCAAAATTAATATTCTGTTTCAACTTCTGTAGTAGCAAATTTTATTGGGCAGAATCACTAGAATTATAAAATTATAAACAGTTACCTTGTTCTCTATCCATGTGTAATAGATAATAGGGAATGAACCCTATGTTCCTGCAACATAAGACAGCTATTCCATGCAGCACACCCGAGTCTACATGGAACTGGTGGTAGACAGTGGTGAGCTAGAATGTGTATATACTGCTGTATAGACCACTGCATTATTGAACAATTTTTAGATCAAAGGATATTCAGAAAAATAAAACCAGTGTTTTTTCCATGATTTGCCTTAATTTGCTAAGCATAGGTCAAGATTTACAAAGCCTTCAAAGTTTTATTTTTTATTATTTTCAAAGATAATTTTTATCAGAATGTAGATAGATAAGTATAACTAGATTCAGTTAAATGTAGTCTGTACAGAAGTGTGACAAGCATAGCAGTAGTATTTTGCAAAGATTTTTTTCCCTAATACTGTGTAACCACCACTGGTCAGTTAGTATATAAGGTAGAATATTATTTTAGACAAGCTGGCAAATAATTTGAAACCTAAAATTATTATTACATTTATTACAAGGGCAGGTATTAATAAAGATGATTCTGTTACAAGATACAATAACTTTAGATCATGGAGGGAATAAAATTTGGCTGCTGATTGAAAGTCCTTGTATATTTCCAGTCTGTTTTTTTAATTATATACATATTTTTTGCTTTAAGTATGTCCTATGTGCTTTATTCTTTCCAATGAAAAAACTGTTATGATAGCAAATATCTTATTTCATGTTTTATAACCATGATGCCTTTGAGAAAAATACTGTTCATTTTTCTACAATATTTAAAAAAAACTGTGCAAGCAAGACTGTTGCTCTGTTACATTTACTTGATAACATACTACTGAAAGCTTTGTGCTAGAAACAACAAGATGGTTCATCTGCCCTTTCTTCCTTACCTACTTACATTTTCCTTTCCTATTTCTTTAAGCATGATGATAAGGTTAACACTATTGTGAACAATGGAATTGCCTAATCCTTTAGTCAACAGTTATGACAACAAATGACTTTTCTTCCTTTGCCCTCAGGTGGAAGTTAATAAATAACCTTTTCCCCTGTTAATGCTCCCATTAACATTTATGAACAGCTCTGGGTGAACTCCTTCAGATGTGGACACAGACATTCCAGAAAACATTTTTATTTCCTAAAGATGGATTTGACAAGAAGAAATCAAGGGAAGCAATTCAATCTCTCTGTTAGACCACAGGATTTCAATATAAATGCACAAGGGACACAGTCAGCCTTTGTAACCCTGTGTCACCTGGGAGAACTCCACTGTCACTCTACAGTCACATGTTAATACAATGCTTCTTATTTAGAATGATAGTTTTCTGTTTGATTCATTTGCTCTCATCAGAAGAGGAAAGCAGGTGGTAGTGTAGGGGCAGTGATATCTAATATATTTTACAACAAGGACAGGTCTCCACTGTACACAAATAAGGCTTGCTGTTTTGATTTAAGTCACTGCTTTCCTACTGGCTGGTAGTGACCTGTGCAAGAAACAGGAGTGATTCCAATGCCCAGTTAACACTCCAGACTTACAGATGGCATCAGATGCAGATCTTTACAGCTGAAACCACAGAGGCAAAAGAAGAGAGAGAATTCAAACAAATTCTCTAGTAAGTAGGGAAAGTGTTAAGCGATAAAGAAACATGGGAATTTGTGGTCCAAATTATTGAAATTGGCTCTTGGCACTTATAATTACTACACAGTTGCATCATTCCTTTGTTTGCTTTTGAAAGCCTATTGTAACACAACTTTTACTCTTGGGTAAAAGGCACCTTTGATGTGATAATTTGCAAAGTAAGGAAACATGCCTCTGTTCTTAAAATTTGCATGTATAGATATTTTATATATATATATATATATATATATATATATATAAAATGTGTGTCTGTCTGAATTTGTGCTCACAAAAGACTAAAGATAAAAGTAAAATCTCCACTTTCTACAATAAGACATGCCCAACATCACAGTCTACAATGAAAAGATAACAAAGGAGGATATAAATAAGGAGAGAGAAATTATTAAAAATTAAAACATTCTGAATCTGTTTATCAAGTTTCGACGTGTTACTTCTTTCCACCTTTTTCATATGCAGATAATCTTAATGTCAAAATGAAATTAACCTGTTACATGTTGCTTTCTCATTTTTCATGGCAATACTGGAATATTTGATTCTTTATTTTGAAAACGGTTTAAAAACCTAACTGTTATTAAGTGTATATTGTAATGGTACTAATTAGAGATTGTGATGCCTTTGGGAGGCATGAACATCATGCAAGACTGCAATGTTACATTCTTAATTAACAGTTTGGAAATGATTACAAATAAGCTGCACGAGCCATTCACTCTCATTTACATTCCGTGATGGACTGAGAGTGGTTTTACTGCAAGACTACTGATCTACTGCCTGCGTAATGGTTTATTTCAGCTTTAATTATTTTTGTAATTGAGTGGATTCTTTAAGTCACAGCTACAAATTTTCAGATGATCACTGTATTCAAATATTTCACTATCTGATACCAACCCTTCTATATGTCAGTTGTTGGGGAAAATATTTGGCACAAATTTGGTTATCATTATCTGTCAAATAGTGCCGTATTTCAGAAAAACAGCACATTGAGGTTTTTATTATTTGTTTTAAATAGGAAAGAGACATAAGCCAACTGAGCTACCAATAGTGAACAGAAGTATAACTTCATAAGTAATGAAAACATTTCAATAGAACATTTTGTACAGTGATATGTCACATTTCAGTTGTCTTTACTTACTCACACATCTGTTGTCATCTAGCAATATTCGGTCCCCCCTGCAAGAACAATTCACTCTCCCATCAGGAGTTAAAAGACACAGGTCATGGCAACCTCCATTCAACAAAGCACATGGAGAAAGTTCACCTGCAATGAAAAACTTTATTGGATGATTTCATATTCAATCCTTGATCTCTGTTACATATTGATTCATAGTGGGGTGGAATAGAATTCCAGACACAAAAAAAATTAAAATGAATTGCTTCTGAGGTGATAAACTATGCATGACAACCTGTGTCTGGTATTTTCATAGGCCTGTCTTAAAAATCTATCTCCAAGAACTATGAGAAAAACAGTAAGTAAATAATCAAGCATTTCTGGAAAGCATGGAAAACATACTTCTACATTACATAATTAATACATATATTTGGGTTCCTATCTAAACTTACAGCTGTTGGTGTCATTGGCAACAGCTATGATTCCCATTGGTTGATGTGGGATATCAGAACGAAGAATCTTCGTGTCTCCTCCCGTGTACTTGTTGGAACGCAGGATAGCTCTTCTTCCCCAGTCCGACCAGAAGATATAGTTGTCATAAACAGCAAGACTAAGGAAAGTCCCTGGCCCAGATTTAACAATCACCTGGAAAACAAATTTTATATTTTTACAATGAAGGTTATCTTTATATACCCACATATGTATTTGTTTCAAAAATAAAGGCTTGAGATTAATTTACATTTAAGGAATAATAATGAAGACACCTTACTACTTAGATGACCATAATGGGACTTAAAAATTTTTTTCATTAGCATATGCAGTATGTTTAAAGTAACAAAAAATAGTTGAACACCCCTTATCTGAGATGCTTGGGTCCAGGAGTATTTCAGATGTTGGTGGGTTTTCAGCATATTTGCATACGCATAATGAGATTTCTTGGGGATAAGACAACTCTATGCGTGAAATTTTTCTACAATGTTTCATATACATCCTATACATATAGCCTGAAGTTATTTTTCGACATTATTTGTAGTATGTCTGCCTTTTGACTGGATACTGTCACATGAGATCCAGAGAATGTAGACCGGAGGTCTTCTGTGCAAACTGTTTCTAGTTTGGAATCATTTTAGATTTTGTATTTTTAAATGAAAGATGTTTGTGCTAGACTTCTACTTTATCATTTGATTTTCATAAATGATTCAAAACTATTAGTATTGTAAGTGAAAACCACGAAGTCGGAGACATTATGACCATCAGCAAATGATTTCTCTTTTTTATCAACAAATTATAAGATTTATAACAGATAATACTAAACTCTCAAAAAATAGGTAGGGGGCATAAAGATCTTGAAGATTCAGGTATTTTCTTTAGAAAGGTTATAACATGAGTGACAAAATCAAATGCAGACAGCACATTTTTACAAACGTACAAAGGATTAAATGCACAAATAAATATAGGAATAATGAAGAGTTTATCTTTGTTTCTTTTATTCATTATTTTGGAGTTTCTTATGGGCAAAATAAAAGATGAAATAAAATAAAATGCATTTATAAAAATCTGCTGTGTCAAAACAAAAACAATCTCCTGGAACTAAATGAAATACTAATTATGTGTGATGTATGATTAATATAAAAATCTGTTATATTTTTTACAGTCCCATATACTAACAATAAATAGCCTATAAGTAAAACTTTAAAAAAAATCATAATAGCAGCAATGAAATGAAATACTTAGCAGCAACCACAAAAATCTGTTTTAGAAACCCAAAAATGCAAAACATTTCTAGGAGATGTTAACAAAGCATGAACAGAGATACATTCTTTTCATGGTTTGCAAAATTAGCTACTGTTAAACTGACATTTCTCCCCATTTTCTAACTTATATCTACTACTCTACTTTCCACAAAGCTCCCTGTAAATGGTATGGGAGATGGCCCAAGCATTTAGAGCTCTGCACCTACATGGGGGATTTACAAGCAGGTCCCAGCTCCTGGCCTGTTGTGACCACGTGGGTTGGGGAGTGAACCAGTAAAGGAAAGATTCAAATTCTCTCTCTCTCTCTTTCTCTCTTACCTTAATTCTTGGCAGCCTTGCCTTTCAGATGAATAAATAAAGCCTTTTTCTTTAACAGACAATGTGAGTTAAAAAAATACGATACAGGAAATGTGTTTCATTTCTTTAACTAAAAATAAATATTTTTTTGGAGTGATAAACAATAAGAAACCTTTTTGTCAAAAAATTAAATTAAAAATTAACCTGAAGGTTTAGCAGAAATTGAAAATCTACTTCTAGCACTTACATGAAAGTGTAAAAGACACGAAAAGCCAAACATTAAAGAAGGTATTAAACCCCCCAAAATGGGTAGAAATTCTGAAAAGACAATTTACTCAAGTAGATAACACATGCATGCAAATAAGCATGTAAAACGATGGTTAACATTATTATACATTAGGGAAAATCAAATTATAATAATATACTCTCTTTTACATATATGTATGTTCATGTATATGAACATAAGTTTAATACTTAACTCTGGATCCTGACTCTAGCTTAACATTCATGCAGATCCTGGAATACAGCAGCTAAGGCTCAAGGCTCAGTGTTCTGTTTGGATTGAGTTTATGATGCACGGTTTATATTTTGTCTTGCCCAATATATATGTGTGTGTGTGTGTGGGTGGGTGGGTGGGTGAGTGGTGTGGGTGGTGTGGGTGGTGTGTGTGTGTGTGTGTGTGTGTGTGTGTGTGTGTGTGTTTGGATGGCTATATGACAGAGAGAGAAACAAGATAGAGGTCTTCCAATCCCCTGGTTCACTCCTTAAATGGCACCAACAGCCTGGGCTGGGCCAGGTCAAATCTAGGAAGCCAATATTCAAATTGATCTACCATGTGGTGCCAGGGGCCAAAGCAGGACCGGAATGGTGTCCATATGGGTTGTTGCTGTAACAGTCATGGTTAACATGTTGCACTACTGCACTCATCCCTGCATACTATCTCTTGATAAGTTTCAGAGTGAATAAAACCAAAGTCTTACCACATAACAGGTTTCATGGATCTGAAAGAATTTACAGGAGCTTCATGGTATATAAACAATTTTTAAAAACAAATTTCATGTTCTCTCAAAATTTACAATTTCAGCCAGCATCTACCTGTTTATTGTCAGACATTTTAGTTTACTGAAGGAAATGAAACTATGCAGCTATCCAGGGACTTGTAAATAAATGCTAACAACAGCTTTATTTATAATAGGCACACACTGAAAAATATTCCAACATCTGTACGGTTGAGTGCACAAACAAATGGCATGTATTCAACTAACAAAGCTGCTCTCACTAACCAAAACTGACACTGAATCCTCCAAGGTCATGATAACCATACCTTGTCTGTGTGCATGTCCTTAGAAGGACAATTTAAGTCAGCTCAGAATCTCTCATTCTTACTACCTGATCATTCTAAGTTTCAGAACAAATTCTTCAGGTAGTGTTTTCCTCCAGAGGAAATCTGGTCACCACCAACTTATAGCAAAATCCTATTAGGTCAGATCTGTCATTTTCCTCAGATGGTCTTTGGGGGTAGTGGGGGAAGCTTGCAAATCCATTTGATCATCATGAGATTTAACACTGAATATAGGATCCATCCGCACCACAGCTACACATGAACTCCTCTAGGCTATGGCAAAACACACTGTAAACCCTCTCTGCCCATTTGAGTTCCTTGGGGCTCCATTTATTAACAAAATATCAGAACCGCAGGTCCCTCCCTGGATAGAATTAATGGGAAACTGTGAATCTGAAATACAAAGCCCCTTTCCCCGCTGCCAGATCCTTCAGAGTAGCTGATTATGTTCCTGCCTCTAGCAGCGCCTGCTCCTCCAGCTACAATCCTGATCCTGGTCACTAGCTACAATTTTCCTGCAGTCTTCTTTTTATTCAGGGTGAAGATTATTCTCTGCTATTAAAAGCTCCATTGCATGGTAAGAAGTTTAACCAGACAGTCAACACGCTGATGACACAGTTGATGTTCAGTAGTTAATTCTGGATCCAGACTCTAGCTTATTTAACATTAACGCAGATCCTGGAACAAAGCAGTTAAGGCTTTGTGTTGTGTCTCCCACATGGCAGCCCTTGACTGAGTTTCTGATTTGTGGCTTATACTTTGCCTTGCCGCAATCATTTCAGGAATTTGGGGCAACAACAATGAACCAAATTGCTGTTGCTGCTTCTACATGTGTGCATCTTCCTTCTCTCTGTGTCAGAAAGTAAGCTTTAATGTTTCAAGTTCATTTTAGTGGTTCTCATACCTTTTGAATCTTTCCTGAATAAAATCTCTTCTACTATTTAGCCAGTATCATCATTTTTAAAAAAACATATCCAATGGGAATACTACTAAGCAAAAGCAAATGGATTCATTTCTGATGTATGTAACAGCATGGACAATCTTCAAAGAAACTGTTGTAAGAGAAAGAAACCAGGGAAAATGTATGCATCCTAAAAGGTGCTATTCATTCAAAAAAATTTACAAACATGGGCCTGGTACAATAGCCTGGAGAATAAATCCTTGCCTTGCATATACAGGATCCCATATGGGCGCTGGTTCATGTCACAGCAGCTCAACTTCCCATCCAGCTCTCTTCATGCGGCCCAGGAAAGCAATAGAGGATGGCCCAAAGCCTTGGGACCCTGCCCTCATGTGCAAGACCCAGAAAAAGCTCCTGGCTCCTGGATTTGGCCCAGCGCAGCTCCGGCCATTGGAACCCCTTGGGGAATCAAACAGCAGACAGAAGATTTTTCTCTCTGTCTCTCCTTCTCTCTGCAAGTCTGCCTTTCCAATAAAAATAAAATAAATCTTAAAAATTCACAATAATGGAAACTAATATAGAGTAAACAATAAATAAGATTTTCTGGGGTTGGAGTACATCAGCGCATAGTAGAAAGAGCTGAGAGGACAAGAAAAAACTTGAAACAGTCATAGACGGGTTCATTCTTTGCAGGATATGATAGACTCATCGCTAGTGAGTGTTTGTGTATGCATATGTATGAAAATCTAGGACATGTAAGAAAATAAATGGATTATAGAATAATTAAATTTGTTTTGTTCATCTAAATCTAAATCATAATTATGCTAACCAGATAGTTCTCAACTCTTCAGAAAAACAGTGAATAAAGTTTATCTTAAATTTAAATACAGGGCCCAGTATCGTAGCCTAGTAGCTAAAGTCCGCACTTTGCACTGGATCCCATGTGGGCTCCGGTTCATGTCCTGGCGGCCCTGCTTCCCATGCAGCTCCCTGCTTGTGGCCTGGGAAAGCAGTCAAGGATGGACCAAATCCTTGGGACCCTGCACCTGTGTGGGAGACCCAGAAGAAGCTCTTGGCTTCGGATTTGCGCAGCTCTGAAAGTTAGTGTCACTTCGGGAGTGAATCATTGGACAGAAAATCTTCCTCTCTGTCCCTCCTCCTCTCTGTGTGTCTACCTAATAAAAATAAATTATTTTAAAAAGAAAAGAAAATCTATCACAGATATACACAATGGAATATTATTTTTCTATGTAAAAGAAAGAGATTCCAATATTTTTCCAGAAATTTTAGGTTTCGGTCTGAAGGTTTAGTGACTAAATCCATGCTTTGCACATGCTGGGATTCCATATCAGCACCAGTTCTGTCCCAGTTGCTCCACTTCCCATCCAGCTCCCTGCTTGTGGCCTGGAAAAGCAGTCGAAGATTGTCCAAAGCCTTGGGACCCTGCACCTGCATGGGAGACCAGGAGGCGGCTCCTGTTCCTGGCTTCAGAGCAGCTCAACCCCAGCCATTGCAGCCACTCAGGGAGTGAACCAGAGTACAGGAGATATTTCTCTCTGTATCTCCCTGTCTCTCTAAATCTGCTTTTCCAATAAAAATAAATCAACCATAGGAAAAAAAATATTAAACCAGTGAGAAAAGGAGAGGAAAACACCTGAAATTCTTTCTCACATTTGATAGTTAAAAAATATCCAACTGGATTTTCAATAATGATTACTAGAGATTGGAAATTGCAGAAGATGGAAATACAGAAGGTAGTTGGATAATTGACTCCAAACTAGAGTCTGACAGCATAACAGATTCTAGTGTTGCAAAAGAACATGGGCAGCTGAAGACAAGGATGTGTGACACACTGTATAATGACCTGGAAGAAAGGAGTTGTGGCTTCAAACTCAAAGAAAACCATGGCAAATAGAAAGGCTAGTTGCTTGGTTTGATTGGCTTTTTTTGTAAATGTGATGGATACCGCATTATGCCCCATTTAAATTTACAGAATTACATGCAAATCAGAATTTTTAAAAACAATACATAAAAAATAAAAAGAAATGAAGTAAATGTAAAATTTTAGCCAGAATGGAGCAAGACCACAGCAATCCAGCATTTCCTCTGAAAGCAATTTCCCAATGGAAGTATACAGAGCCGACTACGATAGCAAGAAAAAGAGTGGACAGAGGGAGATAAAACATTATTTTTTATATCACTGATTTGTTTTTTCCTACTTTACTTTTGGCACCACCCACTAATCGAAAGAGCATGATCTTTATAAACTGCTATGAAAGGATACAAGTTAAATGTCCTTCATATTTCCTAATTGTTCCCTCAATTCTCAAAGAGAACAGCTGATCTGAAAGCTGTCCTTACTTAGGTCTATAATCAAGGTGTAAGAAGCAGCCAAATTCGGGACATAGCCTACGTGCTTTTAGTGTTGAGGCTTTAGTGTTGCACTGCCCCAGATGCCTGGCCTCTTAGGCTTACCGAACTAAAAGTTTTCCAAACCTCTGGCTTGAAAATCAGAAGCCAACAGAAGTATTGTGGCATAGAATTCTGAGCTTTTTCATCTATTTATTCCACCTCTCTACTCATGCCTAAGAAGATAACTTGCCAGTTTCATTTCCTTCCAAAAAGGAGAAGGCACCATAGAGTCAAAGTGTCTGAATACTCAAGCTCTTTGAATCACGGATAAAATCAAATTTTAAATGTAAGGGGGCAACTATCTCCAAAGAGGATAAGAAAGTGGCAGTTTTGATTTATAGTGTAACACCTTATTTCACAAAATGACTTGAGACTTCTTCTTATGTTCTTTTTTGCTTCAGAAAAGTCACCATTATCCATGCATGGCACAATGTTGTAGCATTATGGTTTTCACATAATTTCTATGCTTCCAAACATACAAATAAACATAAATGTGCTCAAATGCGTAAGAAACTTGGAAAACTAGAGCTAAAACACATTTCTTAAATTATTGGAAATCTGAAAAAAATTACAAATATACAGTAAGTTTATTGGCTTAATTGAAAGCATTCATGTTTAGTATTTCTTTTGAAATAGTATACTCTTTCCGAGAAGATATTTTATGAATATAAAGAACACCTAAAAAGAGCACTTGGTATTATAGACTGAATTTCATGCTGCAAACATTCTCTCCTTACATCCTCCACCAAGTGATATATTCTGAATCAGCCCATCCTGTCTATTGGTACTTGGAAACAGGGCCTAGAGGTAACCAACATCAAATCACATGGATTGGACCCCCAGGATATAGAAAAGAGAAAAAATGATGACAGCTCTCTTCATATTGTGTGACAATGTAATACAAAGTCCATCATTTGGCATGATGAAGACCCTCACCAGAACCCCATTTTGTTGACAGCTTGAGCTCAGATTTTCAAGCAGTCTCAAGAGTTTTTAGAAGTAAATGAGCATTACTTAAGCCTTCTAGGCAATGGGATTTTGTAATAGCAGCTGGAATTAAGACAATGTTTTCTCCTCCCTCTTAGAAGGGACAACTTTCAAATTTGTATCTGCTTTGAAATTTAATGGGTATTTTTAAACGGTTCAGCACCAGAAGGTGCAGATGGCTTGCCATGAGACTGTAAAAATGATAACCTCTCCAGTATGCCATCTGGAAAGATTGTCTTGGGGAAGAAATGCATGAATAAACAAGTAGAAAAAAAAGGAAGTTGGAGCTGAGTGGATATAAGGTGTATATGTGTGGAAGTCAGGAGCAAGTGGGAGCATGGAGACCGGGGATATCCCAAGTGTAACTGTGGCTCAGACACTGGGGAGAAATCTTCCCATGAGCCTGGAAGGAGTTGAGAAACGCACATTGTTCTTTACATGACAAGCAGAGCAATCTGTTTGAAAAATAACAGACATTTACTAATGCACATTAGGTTCATAATCTCAGTAATGTTTTGAAATATCAAAGACTATTGTGCTGCTAGTACAGAGACTATAATAGACAAGAATCAAGAGTATTGCACCTTGGGGCTCGGCAGCGTGGCCTAGTGGCTAAGGTCCTTGCCTTGATCCCATATGGCCGCTGGTTCTAATCCCGGCAGCTCCACTTCCTCTCTGTCTCTCCTCCTCTCAGTATACCTGACTTTGTAATGGAAACAAAATAAATCTTAAAAAAAAAAAAAGAGTATTGGGCCGACTCAATGGTAGTAGGGTTAAGCCTCTGCTTATGGTGCTGGCATCCAGTATAGATGCTGATTGGAGTCCTGGATGCTCTATTTCCAATCCAGTTCTTTGCCAATATGCCTAGAAAGCAGCAAGCAGATGGTTCAACCCTTAGGTATCTATACCCAAGTGAGAAATCCAGAAAAGGTTTCTGATTCCTGACTTTAAACTGGCCCACTTCTGGCTACTGCAGCCATTTCGGGAGTAAAATAAAAGAGCAAAAGTAAAATAGCAAAAAAAAAAAAAAAAAAAAAGTAAAAAAAATAAAATAGTTTCTTAAAAAAAAACCCACCTAAGAATACCAAAGATAACAATCAAAATGAATTATGTTGCTCTAGTAAAATGATTACACCTTTTCTATTTCTAGTGAGAAGAAAGGAAGAAGCAAGACACTTAGAAGAGCAGTATTTATAAAAGGACTTCTTAATTTATTTTTATCAGCACCCACAGGGTTTTCATTAATTAATTTACCTTTGCAGTATTTGAAACTCACCAGTTAACACTTCAGACATTTATAAGGCATATGACTTCCAGAACTTTATAATGTATGATTTAAACTTCATATTAATCAGTGTGAGAGATATTTTCAAAATTGTACTTATTTGGGAAACAGATAGAAAACAACATGAAAGACTTAAGAGTTCTCATTTACTGAATCACTATCTAAGGACCCACGATAGCCAGAGTTGAGTTAAGCTGAAGCCAGTCTAAAACTCAGTCTAGACCCTCTAAGTTGGTGGACATCACCTAACTATTCGACCCATCATTCAGGGAGCTCATTAATAGGAAGCTGAAACTGAAACCAGAGCGTGGGATGAATCCAAGCAATTCCATATGGGATGCATGTGCCTTAGCCTGCATTTTGATAGGCCAATTAGCTTCTTCCATAATGTTATTTTATTTTGTACTTTACTGAGAGACATTGAATGTTGAAGAATTTATATAATGAGCACAATGTTGCACATTTCTAGGTAATTTGAAATTATTTTACACTCAATATCTGAATAAGTCTTTTGAAAATTATTTATTTATTTGAAAGGCAGACACATGGGCTTGGTTCAGTGGCCTAGTGGCTGGGGTCCTCGCCTTGAACGCACCAGGATCCCATATAGGCACCGGATCTAATCCTGGTAGCCCCACTTGCCATCCAACTCCCTGCTTGTGGCCTGGGAAAGCAGTCGAGGACAGCTGAAAGTCTTGGGACCCTGCACCTACTTGGGAGACCTGGAGGAGGTTTCTGGTTCCTGGCTTCAGATCGGCACAGCTCTGGCTGTTTTGGTCACTTGGCGTGTGAATCATTGGATGGAAGACCTTCCTCTCTGTCGTTCCTCCTCTCTGTATATGTGACTTTGCAATAAAAATAAATAAATCTTTAAAAAAAAGGAAGACACAGAGAATGGATATCCTATACACTGGCTGAATCTCCTAATACAGCAGAAGCTCCTAATAGCAGAAGAAGCTAAGCCATAAGAAAGCCTGTAGCCAGGCTAAAGCTGGAAGTCAGGAACTTAATCCATGTCTCACACATGCTGACATACATCCAAATACTTGAGCCATCACCTGCTGCAGCTCAGGGTGTGCATTAGCAGCAGCTGGAATCAGGAGCAGAGATGAGTTACTTCATACGCCTTATATGCTTCCCAAGTATCAACTCATAGGCCAATGCTTACCTCTGAATTCATTTCTTATATATAAGACATTATATACTGTATTTATATTGAATTCTCCTTAGTAAAATCACAAATCATGCTCATTTCTTCGATTTTTCAACTGTCACTATCAATAGATATTCAAACATTGTTGAGTTAATTAGAATGAATCATTTAGTAGATACAATCACTAAAGTCGTCTACATGGAGAATCATAAACATCAAAGTTTTACTATGTTGTCATCTAGAGCTCACAACAACCGTTTTGGTAAAATTTATTTTCTAACTGTGCTGACATCAGGGAAGCGGGAAAACCAGTTTTAGACTCAATCTCTAACTACTCATATTAGTTTTGTGGAGTACAATAGGGTCCATTAGTACTTGAGCTACCTCCAGACATATCTTTTGTGATCAAATCCATATGGAACATAGAAGAGAAATCCATCTATTTATAAATGTTTATTTCCATGTTAAAATAATTTTATCTTAAGTCCACAAACGCTGCACCTTGAATGCCTCATTGGAATTTTATTTACAGTGTAGAAGTTTTGTCATCATAACTTAACTGTACTAAGTTGTATGGAAATGCAACATCAAGGAATAATTTTCAAGCACTTTGACCTGGAATTGTATAAATAGGTTCATGCTCAAAACAACAATCCACATTCCCTCAAAAAATATATTTCCTAACACACTGAATCTCACATGTGTCTACATACAGGCAATGAAGTCACTTTCTCTGTGGTTCCATTCAGTTAAATTTAAGTGCCCCTGTCACTCATCATGTGCCTTTTACATCTTGCAACTTCACTCACACCTCACCAAAATCAACCAAAAACACAAAAATATTCAGTTTTACAAACCAGAAGAAGTCTTTCCTACCCCTAGAAATCAATTAGTTTCAAAGACAGGAATACGGGACTCTTTCAAACATGCTAGTTGATTGTCTAATTGACAATCGCAGACAGTGATCATTATGATAAAGAACAAATTGTCCCTGATGTGGCTGCCCCTGGCTGAGCGCTACACATTTCAGAGAAATAACTGAATTTGCTTTGGACTTGGGAGAATGATGAAGTGATAAGTCAATAACTCAAAAATTAGACATATTGAAAATAATAGATGATGATTATATTTGATTTCTTCCAAGGAAGTTAATGGATACATACAAAATGCCCAAATTCCTTTGGCATCTGACCAATTTTGAAATGAATAAACTTCACAGTAATCATCAAGAAGTCTTCCCTTAGCTAAAAACAGAAACAACAAAATCTGAAGACAGAACTGCCATTAATACAGGCTACGAGGATTGTAACAGAGATACAATGATTTTGCATAATTCATACCACATCAGAGTTAGACCAAAGGAGTAAGTTCACAGTGTTAAAGCAGTACAGAGTGCAGGTCTCAGCTTATAGCAAATTGATGATCGAATGGAAGAAAGAAGCTTCAAGAATCCAAACATGAAGTAATGTCCAAGAACTGGAAATACTGATTTTTTGTCAGAGATATATTAACATGGTACAATGTATCTCAAATGTGCACTATTATAATGAAAAAAAACCTGAAAATCTTATCCTATTTTGTTTAAATGAAATGTATGTAGCTCTTAACACAATAAAGCTTTTCAGCAGTGAGTGTTTTATTAGCCTTATTAGAAGGACAATTGAGCGAATGGTTGAAATGCCATCAGGACTCTTGATTTCCATATTGGATCACCTGACTCAGCTCTCAATAGCAGTATTTCTGGAATGAGCCCACAGGGAAGCAGTAGATGGTGGCTCAGGATGTGCAGACCAGGGACCAGCTTTGTGATGCAGGAGGCAAAGCCACTGTCTGTGTCACTGATTAGGGTAACTCGGTAGTGGGGGGATTAGGGAGAGCATAAAGGAAATCCCAGGGGCCTATGGAACTGTATCATAAAATGATGATAATGATAATAATACATAAAAGATTTAAAAAATAAAAAACAACAACAAAACAAAAACAACAAAAAGATGATTGGCTCTTATTTTAATTTTTAAAAAATTATAAACTATAAACAATCAACTAAAGTATTTTCAAATTTAATGTTAGATCATTTTCTTAGTAAACTTAGTGTCTACTTGGATGAAATCTTTAAATTTCATTGATTTAGGCTAACATATCAGCCAAGAGTCCCATGAGCTGAACGAGTTATATCTGTTTTCCAATTTTGTCATACCATTTAATATCAGTTTTTGAATCCAGCAAGTCAAATGACCCGGACAGTGGCACTTCAGAAACTTCTATCTGCCTTTGCTGCACTGCTGCTGTTGCAAGCACATGGGGCTACCCTCAGCAGGAGCATTGCTCACAATTCTGGATATCAGATTCTGTGTGTCTTCAATTCTTTCATGAGAGTGAGGGGTAGGTCTCTAACGAGGAGCAGGACACACCTTCCCCAAAATTGTCATGTCAGTGTTTGAGGAAAACCTGACATTTGTGCAAACCTAAAGTCCCTTGAGGTAGGACAGAAAAAATAACTTTGATGGAGAGAGAGTCTCAGAAATACCAATAATACCTATTTCTCTTATTTGAAAAAGCTAATATATAGGAAGTATATGAAAATTGTGTGGATATCATATAATTTTGTTTCTCTGAACCAATGCATTCCTCTTTCTCCACATTAAAAATATGGAGATGGAGGGGTACTGAGGACTCTTTGAGTACTAATAATATTTTGTTCTTAATTTGGGTGCTGTTTATGAAGGCATTCAGAGGAGAAAAAACTCATTTAACTGTACATTCTTGCACATTTCTTAGAAGGCATACTGTATTTCAATAACATGCTTAAATCAAAACAAGAATTGTCATACTTCTTGTAGCATAACAACAAAAATAACTACTCTCCCCAAATTTACAAACTAAAGGAAATTATGTCTGGTCAGATTCATCTGTACGTGTAAATGAACTTCTATAGCCTGCTAAGTTCTTCTGTTGTTCCAGGTTGTCTATTTAGGTTGCATAGGGTTCACTTCCTAGAAGAATTTGGAGATACCTCTCCACTTTTTGTCAACCATGGTTAAAAATAAAACTGACCCCAAATTCTGCCAAAAAGCTACAAACCCAGTGCTTTCTAAGTTAAAGTGTATTTGTAAGGTCCAATTCATAATCAGTTTCTTCTAATAAAATCTTGTCCAGTATACTAGGATTCGCTCCCACAATTTTTCACTTAAAATATAGTAATTTACTCTCTCTCTACATGTCAATATGCATTAGCTGCATCCCAAACTCTGACATGTCACATCTACTTTCCTGCAATTGATATAAGGCTTATTATAATACATGACATTCAAATATTGCATAAATGTCATGCTCTGCTTAAATTTAACACTGTCACAAGTCTTCTTCTTTATTTTAATGTAATTTCCTACACATTTAAACTGCTTTATACAATTCATATTAAAGATAAACGATTGGAGATACACTGTTTAGGAAGGTAGGAAAAAACTGCTTTTGCACTTGCTGAGTTATTTGTACTACACTTGGCTATTTGTTTAAGGTATTAGTGGCATGTTGACTACTGCCACTAATATGGCTTAAATGGCATGATACATAAACATAGCTACTCTTTCAATTTGTTCAGAAAAAAATACCAGTAATTTAGTAATGAGAATGTCAATGAAAGGAGGTAATATAATCAACTTCTTTATACAAAGCAGGGACTTGTTTCACTTATCTGAGTCATTAAATATCAGAATTTTACAGCTGTCAGAATAAGATCAAAAATAGGCAGTTACAATTGTATAAGGAATGTTTCTCTTTTTTAAAGGATTTATTTATTTTCATTGGAAAGTCAGATAATACATAAAGGAAGGACAGAGAGAAAGATCTTCCATCTTCTGGCCCACTCCCGTAGTGTTCGCAACTGCTGGAGCTGAGCCCATCTGAAGCCGGGAGCAAGAAGCTTCCTCCAGGCCTCCCACGTGGGAGTACAGTCCCAAGGCTTTGGGCCAACTTCTACTGTTTTCCCAAGCCACAAGCAGGGAACTGGAGAGAAGTGGAGGATCTGAGGCACAAATCAGTGCCCATATTGGAAGCTGGTACTTGAAGGTAGGGGATTGCCAACTGAGCCATCTGCCTGGCCCCAAATATTATTGTCAATGACAATCTGAACTTAGAAGTTTTCAAATAGAGTATAACAAGCAGGGGAAATCTTTAGTACTGTTAGAAATGATTTCATGGTGGGTGGCAATTTCACATAGATGAAATAAAAGTTTCTCCAAATATTTCAGGCAAATGATTGTGCTGTTATCCTTCGTAACAACGTCCAGCCCCTTTCCTTAGCCCATATACTTAGTTATGACTGGAGAAGTCATTTATTTGACCCTGTGGTTGTTTTCATGAAAAAGCAGATACTAATCCAGTGTTGAACACAAAAGGGTCTGGAACTAAATGCATACATTATAGGGAGTGCTTGTAGGTGCAGAAATCTGCTTTATAATGATGAGCAAACTATGAATTCCTGAAATGAGAAAATTCATCAGGCTGGTTTCTAAAAGCCATCTGGCTACAACAGCCTAATTACCCAAGCTAAATTCTAACTCCCTGTAGGAACAAATGGAGATTTGTGACGTTTTCCACATTTCTCAAATATCCTAATGTTTTAAAAAAAACTTCATCCCTTTACTTTTCTAAAATGCAGACTGACAGACAAAAACAGGGAAGGGAGGGATGGGAGGGAAGAATAGAGGGGAAGAGAGAGAGAGAGAAAAAGAGAGAGAGAACGAGAGAGAGAGAGAGAGAGAAAACGAGAGAGAGAGAGAGAGAATGAGAGAATGAGAGAGAATAATTATGCTCTACAGGGGGCCACTCTGCCAATTCGCACAACAGCCAAGGCTGGACCAGGCTGAAGCCAGGATCTCTGAAGTCCAATGAGACCTCCACTGTGAGAGCCTCGAGGACTTGAACCATGCCAGTGTGAGTAGTAGCGACTCCATCATGTGTTGTGTCACAGGTGCATTATCAGAGAGCTGGATGGGAAGCAGAGCTGGGGCTTGATCTCAAACCCTCTGGTTCATTATTCAGGCACTGCACACAGCAGCATGAGTCACTGTACCACAATGCTATTCCTTACTTGTAGACAACTAATTAAAGATTAACAATCTGTACATGTGTATATTATATAAGAGGCTTATGAAAGATGTTTCCAATAAAGTTACCTGCATTACTGTTAGCTATGTCATAAATTCTCATATTCAATTGTAATGTACATTTAGTTTGCACTATGTAATAATTGGTTACTTTCAATATCCTGTGTGAATTTAGGAAGAAAAAAAAAGGACACAGTTTGGGAACAGCTTTAGCTCAGTGGAAAAGCTAAAACAAATAAAATAGCATGTTCCACAAACCAGAAATTGGGTATTGGGAAAGCATTACTAGAGTGAACACGGCTTGATTTTCGTACTGCAGATCACAACCAGGAAAATGCCCCTGTCATACTGGAATCCACAATTTGAAACCTACTGGCTTGTGTTTGTCATCACTTAAGAATTTGTGATAGAAGATCTACTCCAGATACTTATCACAACTCCTGTTCTATGTTTTACTCCAAAAAATAATTACGCTATAATTTTTGCAATTAATTTGACTCCCAAACCTTTCATTTTTAATCTCCTTGGAAAAAACTATCAGTGAAAGAAAATAAGGTAGACCAATAGCACCATGCTAATACTGCAA
The DNA here is from genome assembly GCF_030435755.1 of Ochotona princeps. NCBI lineage: Eukaryota > Metazoa > Chordata > Mammalia > Lagomorpha > Ochotonidae > Ochotona > Ochotona princeps. The sequence continues at coordinate 24,915,475 of NC_080836.1, forward strand.
GTCAACCAAAATTGTCAAATGGAAGTATTTCATTTCCAAATTATAATTGCTCCCACTGGGATGTTTGGGGATTCACCATGTACGCCACATCAGCAAAAGAAAGAACCATCAAAATCCAGTCATTCATAAAGTCATTTGTTCAGAACAAGTCTTATCATTTGTATTCTAAGATGAGCTTCCACGATTACAGTTTCCATTAATCAAGTCCTCACACTCCCTGAACTGAAATTCTCCAGGCAGAACTAGCCAATAGGCACATGAACAATCCCTGATCACTGTTACTCCACTTGTTTTAGCTCTTACTAGTATGTGTTTAATCTGAAGCTGGTCTATAACTAATTATCACCTCACTACTTTCAAAACACACACATTACAGCCTCTCCTTCCTTCCTTCCTGCTTCCCATTACTGGTCGCTTCCTCTTGTTGGGTTACATATTCCACACAATTTGAGTATTTTTTTCTTAACATTACTAATCTTATTTTTAAAAAAGTTTCGGTGATTGGGTTTTCTGTTTCAAATAATATCAATGTAATTAGTACTGACTACAAAACAAGTCACATACAAATAAAAGCATCACCACACAGCTTCAGTTTCATGTTCTATCATATCCAATCATGACCTACATGAGAAGTCAACGTTCTGGTTGTGGCTCTTAATGTTTTAAGCCCCTAATGTCATTTTTTTCAAGATTTATATTTTATTTTTATTGGAAAGTTAGATAAACAGAGAGGAGGAGTGACAGGAAGATCTCTTGTCAGATAATTCACTCCCCAAGTGGCCGCAACAGCTGGAGCTGAGCCAATCTGAAACCAGGAGCCAGGAGCTCTTCCAGGTCTCTCAGGTGGGTGCAGGGTCCCAAGGCTTTGGGACCTTCTCGACTGCTTTCCCTGGCCATAAGCAGGGAGCAAGATGGGAAGTGGGGCTGCTGGGACATGAACTGGTATCCATATAGGATCCCAGCGCATGCAAAGCGAGGGCTTTAGCTGCTAGGCTATTGTGTTGGGCCCATAATGTCGTATTTTTATAATTCTGTAAAATTGTCCTTTTATTTCCAGTATAACATCTCCTTTACTCTAGACTTTAGAATTTGTTGACTTTGTCAATATATATTTATCTCATTTAATTTCTTATGTATAAGATTTTGACAAAATGCAGCTTTTATGACACAGTTTAGCATAATTATAGTAATACATGTATTTACTTAAATTGAATATTTAGCAGAAAATAAATGTAAGTAATTATGCTGTAAATATTTAACCTTCCTTTAGAATTTCACTCAAAACAATGTTTAATACTTTAAGTATGAAAAAATCTCTTCAGTAATGAAAATATTAAAACATTTTAAATTATAAAAATGATACAGTTACATCAGCTGACATATTCATGAGGAGTTCTTTTAAATGATTTTTTTTCTTATTTATTGCAGGTCAGTTAACAGAGAGAAGAGTGTTCGGTTGGGCAGAGCAGAAGCGATTGCACCACCTTGCCATAGCCAAGTAAATACTCCCAACCTGGCAACTTCTGGGATGCCAAATCGCCCTATCCTTGCCTCTGCTCAGAAGGTCAGTTCCCACCATGTTGAGTATCGGTGCTACACATCATGAGGATGTGCAAACTGAGGAGCTGCTGTTTTGTCCCTTCCCCCACAACTACAATGTCTATAAGCCCAGTGCAGTAGACCCTGACTGGCCATTTCCCTCACGCAATCACTCTGCCATGCAGAAGTGCTCCCACACCATCTCCCACCAAGGAACAATACATCAGATTCTCTTTCCTGAAAAATAAAACTCCACCTGAACTAAAACCCTCTCTGTCACACTGTTAACTGCCTCTAACCCTAACATTTTGGTGCCAAATGCAGGATGAGGTGAGGTCCCAGCCTCTAGCCTGAATCAGGTCTCTGGTTAAGAGACAAGACCCACCCTCCTCCAAATTCCTCCTCTTCCTCCAAGCTCTCTGGGTGAAGGTAACAGGAGATGAAGGTAACAGGGTGACACCCACACACTGAGTCCCTGCAGGCCATCCTCTGCGCCGGGACACTGCCTACCACCTTGTCCCTTCTTTTTCCTTTCTTTTGTCTCCCTCTTTCTGGAGGTCTCCAGTTTGCTCTCCTAGCGTGGGGATCTGAGCTGCCATAATCATGTTTTGCGACCCTAACTTGGACTAACTTGCAAAGAAAACCCAAAATCTCTCAACCATTGCTAACTTTACATACTATACCAATCAGGTTGTCAGCCTACTACTTATTGCATGTGATAGGTGAGTGTAACAGGTTCCTATCCACACTTCTTCTCTTGGACTTTGCCCTCTATGCCCTGCATGCTAAATTGAAATCCCTCTGGTTATGACTCAAAGAAATTAATAGATTAAAAAAATCAGCCTGTTTTCCTGAAGATAACAGAATTTTCTAAGTTGTTGGCACTGTGTAACTTACAAGATATTTACTTAATGATCTTGCTTAAGATCTCTCTGTCCATAAGAATATTATCATCCATAAAGGGTGGGGGGAGGCTTTTTGCTGTGTTCAAGGCTCTGCTTTGCCAGAAGTCAAATATAAGAATGGGAATTGGCTAGGGCAAAGAGAAAGAAAGGAAGAAAGAATATACAGACAAGGAGAAAGAGAAATCCTAAATTAGCATAAAATATGCATAACATGGCACTAGGAAAATAATATTTCCTTGGATTTCTCAGTGCTCCTGAACAAAGATCTAGCCTCATGAGTCACAGGACTCTTTCTAATTTAATCAGGCAGAAGATTTGATTTCACGATCCCAAGAAAGAGCAGTCTTCAAATATTGTGAAAACTCAACTATAACTATTCTCTAACTTCTTGGAGTCAAAAGAATAATTCAAGTGATTTCTCCACAAAGGTCAGTTATAACAGAAATAGATCCCTCTGTTGAGCTCCAAGGTATCAGCAAGAATTCACCACTATGTCAAAAGGTCCAAAGCAAGGAATCTCATGTTTTGAAACATTTGGGGGTCTGAAACTAGGAGACACCTAGTACATAATTTTAGTTCTTAGAAAGACATATTTGCACTTGCAGGACGTGGGGAGAGGACATTATGGCACAGCATTTAAGGTAAAACTGGGGCTGCCGGCTTCCCATTTAGAGAGCCTGGCTTCAGGTCCCCACTCTGTTTTCAATTCAGCTTCCTGCAAATGTGCCTAAGAAACAGTCATCGAAGGCTCAAGCACCTAGGTCCTTCTCACACAGTGGGAGGAAGACTCAGCGCTTTTCCTGGGATCATGGCTTTGGCTTGGTCCATCCCTGGATTTTGCAAGAATTGGGGAGAAAATAACACATGGAAGGTTCTCTTGCACTCTCGCTTGCTCTATTTCTCTGCATTACCTTTCTAACAAAAAAATTAATAAAATTGAAGATAAATTTAGAGTGAGGAATCAGAACTATATGCATCCAGTCCTTTTTTTTTCCTTTAAGAAAAGTGGACATCCATCTCTGCTTTTGTAAAAATAGCAGAGAATTGGTTGTTTTTAAAATCTGTCCATGTGATGTAACCTACCGCCCACTTGGAAAACTCTACCAGCTGTCACCTCATTGCTGCAGAACTAGATGTGGAAGATCAGTGCCTCCTTGCCATCCTAGTTATCCATTTGTGGGAGAGTCTGAATGAATTGGCTTTTCCTTGACACAGCATCTGTGACTTGTGTGGGGCAGAGCTCATAGCTTTGCAAGCGTTCTTCATATCTCTTGACAAAACAAAGTCTAGAAATATTAATTATTAATGAAGGACAAATTCTTATGATCAAATGAAGTGATACACTTCACACGGCTCCCTAGGTATGCACACAGAAGATAAGGAACACACCACATATTTGTTTGAGGCCTTGTGTTCCAGACTGCAGACACATTTTCAGGAGGCACAGGGGAGTCCAATTTAACCACAAAAGAAGAGATCATTTATAGCTCAGCATAAATCGGAAGCTTGAGAATGATTGGACTTGTGACAGAATAACTGCTTTCTTTTTAAAGTAGGGATATAACAGGCTATTAGGTAATTACTTTGATTTTAAATGGCTGTAATTCTAATTCCCATGATAGCTCATAATAGCTCAGAGAAAGAATGAGGAAATGCAGATGAAGTTTGTCATTTTGTATTTACATAGACAAAAAAAATGAAAAAGAAAGAAAAAAAAAGCTAACTACAGCCTGAATTCACAAAACCTAATTCACATGAGTTAATTCGTTTTATCTTTTTAAAACAGTCTTTTGGGAAGCACTGGAAATAGAGCAGAGCATTGGGACTTCTCAATTTAAACGTTATTACTTCCACAGTCTACGGGGAGGGCTACTCCCAAAATATCCTCCTGGAGTTGTCAATTTATATTCTTTCTCTGTTTCCAAAGCTAAGCACTTGAAAATGAGCAAAGAGAAATAAAATATCGTGCAGCCCAGCTGTCTGTGGGACACAAGTTTATGTCAGTCATCTTGCTCATGATGTATTGCAGTAATAAATCAAAGGAACCACACTAGTTGTGTAATTTATTACAGTAGTATATCAGCAGGGAGGCCTCCGGGAGCATGAGTTATAGACACGAACCTTGCATCCTTGTTTTATTTACTTCCTCTGAGCCTGATAGAAGAAGACAGCATGGGAGGAGTTGAAGTCAAAACTGAAAGTCTATTGTGCATAATTGTTAACATGACATTAAACACTCATTCCAGGGTAACATAATTGAAAATTCTAAACCTTTGATTTGTTATCTCTGTGCTACTAAACCAAAAAGTAATAAATCCTGAAATATGATGGCCTTAAATGTTAATACCGATGATTTGCTTTTCTCCATCTAAATGTTTCCCTTCTACTTCTTAATGATAGCATTAGTCATAATGTGCCTGAGCTATGCTAACATTAATTACACGTATTTTATACTGCTTAAGTGATACTTTCCCTACTTTAATATTTTAACAGCTTGAGAGATCTAAGAAATATACAACATCTATTCCTCTTTAGTATTTTAGTTTTCAAACATCACAAATTTTTATCATGATTTAAAAAGGTCAGCTATTATCCCATGATTAAGTCTTCCCCAGCAAATATTGCTAATTAAAATCATTTCTTCTTTTCATTTAATAAACATTTGTTGTGATGGATAAAATTACTTCATTGGTTAAATTGCTCTCATCACAAACTGAGCCTATTGAATAACCTAGCACTATTTTTAACAATACTGTTGTCTGCAATTATCCATTAACCACCATCTGCTACAACATCACCACTAGTTCCTCCTGGTGCAAACAAATTTTTAATACGCATATGTCACACAATGTGGAGATATTTATAATGGAATAAACAATTTCGTAGTTAACAACATTCATATCCTTCCAAACAAAGGGTATGTGGATCTTCTTAGTGATGTACGATCTCTCGTTGTAAAGTGAGCCTTTTATTAAACATGAATTTTAGCAGCCATTACTATAGCGTAACAGGTAAAACTACTGCCTGTGAACCTAGCATCCCATATGGACACCTGTTTTTGTCCCAAATGTTTCACTTCTGTTCAAGCTCTTGACTAAAGGCCTAAAAAAAGTATCAGAAGTTAGTAAAAGTGGGACACCTGAAAAATGCACCTGCCTCCTAGCTTCTGCCTGGCCCAGTGCTAGCCGTGGCAGCCATCTGTGCAGTGAACCAGCAGATGTAAAATGTTTCTCTTGCTGTCTGATTTTCACCCAAATTAAATAAATATAAATCATTAAAACAGAAAAATAGAATTTTAAATTAGATCCCCAGTCAATTCATAAGTTTATTAGAGTTTGAAAAGCACCGTCTTGTTCAGTAATACCTTCTTGAAATTTTAGGTCTATAGAGCATATCTTCAAGTCCAAGAAAAATGAGATACATATTTAAGCTTCAATAAGGTATGCTAATTGTTCCCTAGTGACAATTAATAGTAGCTATTTACTAAATGACAACTATCATTAAAAACCTTTGATGAGGCAGCATAAATAGCAGAGGGAGCTGCTAGAAACATCAGATATTTGCAAGAACAGAATAAAGGCAGTATGCTCCTGGGGCTTCTTGGTCATGAAAATCAGCTCTTAGTGTGCCAATTTTTCCAGTCTTCGCTCACCAACAAGTTGTTGGATTAGACATGTCACAGAATGGCCACTTCAGATCATCTCAGCCATAATGCCCCATAAGGACAATAGTCTACGTGGCCTTCCAGAAGATGTTCTCTGAAAATGAGATCATCCGTTGTAATTCCTACCACAACACAGCATACCACTCCCTCTCAGGTGGTCTTCCCACTTACTCACTAGCGTTTTCTGGGATTGTGTATCTCATCAAAAAACAGAACCTAAGCTCTCTCTCCAGGCTTATTTCTGCACAAATCTGTTCTGAGACAAATGTTTGCATTTTTTGACTGAAATGTAATATTTACTATCGTTTGAGTTTTTCTTTGAATTAGAAGAAAACCCAGTATCAGGTGGAAAAAACAGAAAGCAACTCTAGCTGAAACATTATCAAATTATAAATAAAAACCTTTGGTTATCAAGTTAGCCTAAGCCTTCTCTCTGCTCAGTCTTCTCATTTTCTCTGCCAATATCTCTCCACCTTCCATGCAATAGAGGATATTAAATATGTACTTATAATAAATGTAAATTTCTTTCTGGATGGATCAGATGACTGTAGAGAATTAACAACAGTATTGTCTTCCATGCAAAGTTCTGAGTTACACGGGAAACTATCGTGGCACCTATGTTTTTTTCTATATTATATCTGGTTCAGCCTTCTAAAATGTAACTTAAAAAATACCACATATTTTGTTGCACTTTGCGTAAATTCTCCTTATATGAATAGCAGCTTAATGGATCCTAATTTTGACCATTCTTAAAAATCAACAGTGAAGCTGTAAAAACAGATATATGGGGCCCGGCGGCGTGGCCTAGCGGCTAAAGTCCTCGCCTTGAAAGCCCCGGGATCCCATATGGGCGCCGGTTCTAATCCCCGCAGCTCCACTTCCCATCCAGCTCCCTGCTGTGGCCTGGGAAAGCAGTTGAGGATGGCCCAATGCATTGGGACACTGCACCCGCGTGGGAGACCCGGAAGAGGTTCCAGGTTCCTGGGTTCAGATCGGTGCAGCACTGGCCATTGCGGCTCACTTGGGGAGTGAATCATCGAATGGAAGATCTTCCTCTCTGTCTCTCCTCCTCTCTGTATATCTGGCTGTAATATAATGAATAAATCTTAAACAAACAAACAAACAAACAAACAAACAAACAAAAACAGATATATGCCACAACCAGACGTCTGATTCAAAAGTTCTTGGCTAACAGAATGATGACTTAATTGTTCTTCACGATGACAGAAAATCTCCCAAAGATGATAATGTGCATTTGATATTAAGAAACAGTATGACAAAAGACTCATCAAGGATAAAAGAGAACATTTAAACACTGTTGGTGGAAATGGCAATTGGACATTGTGGAAGAGTGCAACAGGTTCTTCAAAGTTAAAAAACTGAATTACTGCATGACAGCAATCTCACTGGTAGATATATTCATAACTTAAAGGAAATTCTTATCTACACAGCCATGCTTACTGTAGCACTGCTCACAGTAGACAGCAAAAGGAATCAACTGAAGGATCACTCACAGATTAATATAAAAAGGAAAGATAGTAAATGCATGCAATGAAATAGCATTAAGCCAGTAAAAAAGGTTTAGTATAATTAGGAGCAACACAGATGATCCTGTAGAACATTATACGATATAAAATAAAGCCAGATACAAACAAACAAGCCAGAAGTCATGATCTCTCTGAGTAGCAGAAGTTAATAAGGTTGCTCTCATGCAAGTAGAAAGAAGCATATGGAGAAGCTATGGAGAGTTGTGGTGGCATGGATGTCACACCAGGAGAGATTGTCAACGGATTTAAAGTTGCTACAGAGGAGCAGTCAGCTATACTGCACAGGAAAGTGATTTTAATAAAGGATATTATACTGTGTATTTTAAACTACCTATATAGGATTCTTAATGCTTCACTATAAAGAACCGATAAATGAGAGGATGGATATGCTAATTAAGCTATTTGTCATTGCACAACCTGTACATATATACTGAAACGTCACATTGCAATCCATAAAACTGTGCGTTATTTTAAATTTATAAATAAATTTTTGCACTTCTTGTAATACATCCGTGACATACTTAAAAATATATATCCAAAATAGGTTTACACTGGGTCATTAGTTTTCATTCGACTAGTAAGCTCCTTGCATCACTGTCAGCAGCCCCAGGTACAGCGGGGCTGGTCAGCTGTACAGGCTCAGCCTTCTTGGGTCACCTATTTCATTGATCCCCACTTGTGTTCCAGCTCCCAGTACTGGAAATAAAACTCCTGGATGCTTGAGCTCCCAACTGAACAACTGTAGAAGGAAAAACCACTAATCCTATCAATTTGTGGTTACATTGGTGGCCACAAGTATTTGTTTTTATACATTTTTTACAAGATCTATTTATTCTTATTGGAAGGTCAGATATACAGTGAGGAGGAAAATCAGAAAGGAAGATCTTCTCTCTGATGATTCACTCCCCAAATGACTGCAATGGCCGGAGCTGAACTGATCTGAAGCCAGGAGCCTCTTCCAGGTCATCCACGCAGGTGCAGGGTCCCAAGGCCTTGGGTCTTTCTTGACTGCTTTCTCAGGATACAAGCAGGTTGCTGGATGGAAGTAGGGCTGCCAGGATATGAATCTATATGCGATCCCGGTGCACGCAAGGCAAGGACTTTATCTGCTAGGCTACCGTTCTGGACCTGGCCATGGGTACTTGTTTAAATTTTTGTCAAGATACTGCCTTAAGAGAGCAATATGATTTGTTTTTAACAGTTATTCTTTACAATGTATGTGGTTATTACGTTTGATTTCCAGGACAACAACATTTTTTACATTTTCATCTATTTTCTTTCACTACATGGGATGTCATAATTATGTGATAACTGCTCATACAGCCTATTTTATTTTATTTTATTTTGTATTTGGGAAGGAGACAGAAAAAGGAATTTTTATTTGCTACTTTAGTCCCTGAATGCCTAGAGTAATCTCCAATTGGGGCTAAAACCAGAAGTCATGAACTCAATTTGAGCGATCACCTCTGTCTCCCCAGGCACGCCTTGGCAGGAAGCTGGAGTGAGGTAGACTTGAATACCAGATTTAAACTCTCCAACATGAGATGGGCCATCTTAACTGATATACCAAACTCCTGTCCCTGTTTAGCTTAAAAAATTGTTATTTCATTCATTTCACATCACATAGGAAACTCTTGATACTATATTATGTGTTTGTGTTCACTGCATATATTCAGCACTTTGAATGTCATTCGCTTTTCCATATTCTCTAAACTCCCATGCAAACAAGAGACTTTCTATTTGTATTTAGAGTTAAAGGTAAAAGAGGAGACAGAGTGATCTTCCATCTGCTGGTTCACACCCCAAAAGGCCACAGTGGTCAGAGTCTGTGCAGTTTGAATGCAGAAGCCAGGAGTTCCATAGCATTCTTCCCTGTGGGTGCGGGGGCCCAAGCCCTGGACCATGCTGTGCTGCCTTCTCAGGCCATCAGCAGGGAGGTCGATTTGAACTAGGGTAGCCAGGTCATGAACTGCTGCACAGACAGGATGCTGGAACCCAGGCAGAGGTTCAGCCTGCTATGCCAAGACGCAGGGTACAAGGACATCTTAAAACAGATTCATGTATATATGAGATATAGGAGGCCAGAGCAGTGGTTTCACAAGGTAAGAGCTATGGGAAACACTTTTTTTTCCCTACCAAGCAGTTATGTGGCCTTCCACCAACTCAAGTATTTTAGAATTTAAGATTGTCCTGAATATCTTGAATGGTCGGAACCTGCGAACAAAATTTATGAATTTTGGCTTCTGTCAATTATTTGCAATCATGCTCCATCTGAGCTTTCTATTGTGACATAGTTTATTTTTTGAGAAAAATAAATATTGAGGGTTGCATTGATGTGTACTTGATTAAACCACTGTCTGCCACTCAAAAAACCCCGTATTGTGCCTATTCAAATTCTGGCTGATCCACTCCAGATTTTACACATGACTAATGTGCCTTGGAAAGCAGTGGAGAATGACCCAAGGCCAGGCCCCTCTACTGCTGCGGGAAATGCTGATAAAGCTCTGGCCCCTGCCCTGAGCCTGCCTACCAGCCTAGCTGTAATGGTTGTGGACATTTGGGGAGTTAATCAGCAGATTCAAGATTTCTCTCTGCCCCCACTCCCGCTTGCTCCCTTTCCCTGTAACTCTGGCTTTTAGATGAATAAAATAAATCTTTAAATTAAAAAGGAAAGAAATAGTAAAACTAAATGAAAACAACTGTAGTGAGTTTGCTTGAATCCTGAATATTCTGAGGCATCAAACATGGAGAGGTATTATCCTGAGCTTAAAAAAAACTCATATGGCCAGTTTTACAAGTGAAACAAAGAAGAAATATATTAAGATCAACTTGAGGGTAATGCAAAAATTGCCCAAAAATTCAGAGGAAACAAAAATGTGATTTATAATGAAAAATTTCCTGAATTTGAATATGAGATTCACAAGTTTTAGTTTTTTCTCTGCACTACTAATACCACTGTCGTGGAAAATAATTTTAAACACACTTATATGTTTATCCGTTTGTTATGCTTGTGAGCACATTAAATTGGTGAAAAAAGTTGTATGTATCTACATGTGTTTATATGCAATCAGGGTGGCACTTGTTAGTTGTTTATTCTTTTCATCTTTCTGTGTGTATTTCTACGAAGAGTCATGCAGGCCAAGTGACTGCTGATGTTTGGGAAATTCCATCTGATGCCAAACAAATTGAAAGCCACCAAGAAATACAAAATCAATACCCCGGTCTCAGTATCTCCTGCTGAAGGAACACCAGTTATTTTCTGGGTGAATACACTAGTTGTCCTGGATACTGAGCATTATTCTTCTTCAGGAACACATCTCTTTTGAGAGAGTTCAGCCTCAGTAATACTTTAATTTGCACACCTAACCAAGCTGAACCATCACTCAAATGCATGTGGATTTAAATCAAAAGGATTGTGGTAGGAATAAACACCAATAACCCGACTGTAATATCATTCTTATCATATGAAATAGGACTATGAGCTGCACAGACTTCAGTAAATTGCTCTGAAATCAGCTGAAACCTTCGAAACTGCTATGTTTTGATTTTTGGATTTGTTTTCTAAACGCTGCTTACTTCCCCTCCTTTTACTAAGAGAAAGTTTTAAATCATTCTAATTCATTCATTTCTTCATTGCTTCAGCAAATAGTTGTTGAATAATATATTGCAACAGACAAGCATATTTTCTTTTAGGGACTTAAAACGAAAACTGTCTTCATTCAGACTACAGGAATTACATAGAGGAGCGAATGAGGTAATTGATACATTATCCTGGTTGGTGTAACTTCTACAAATGCAAGTATGTAAAGCAAATAGAGTTACAAAATTTTCAACTTGGTTTATTTTAAAGTTTGTAAATTCAGTGGGGATTTATAAATGATAGCGTTTAATACTAACTACTGTGAGAGCAGGTTATATAAAATAGTTCTTTTTAACTACATTTACATGGTTAAGGGCTGTGATTCAGCAAGTAGAGCCAGTACCTGAGACAATGGCAACCCATAGAGATGATGGCTCAAGTCCTGCTTGTTTCACTTTACATTTGCTAATTGTGTGGGAAAAGCAGAGGTGATTTATGTGTTTGGGTTCCAAAAACGCCTGAAACAGGCTCAGATGAAGCTTCTGGTGTTTGGCATTGGTCCAGCCCAGCCACGGCTACTGTGACCACCTAGCGAGTGAACCCTGTAATGGAAGATCTTTCTCTCTCTGACTTTCTCCCTCTCTGTATCTCTTTAACAACAATAATAATAATATTTCTATATCACTGTAACTCTTTCCATAATAACAATAACTTTCCAAAGATACATCTTTTCTGACATAGACTATTAGTGATATTTCAAATAAGAAATTAAGCCATAGAAAGATGAATACATACAAATTAATTAAATGATAGGTCATGAATTCAAGTATCAAATCCACATCTATCCCCACAATTCAAGTTTGCTAATATATGCCACATCATACAGATTCTATAGGATATAGAATGCAAAATATTCTGTTTGTCTAATAAGATGAGAGAAGCATAATCAAGATGAAGCACCTCACATTATGCAAATTAGAATGTAAAACATTGCATTCAATAACTAACATTCCCAAGTCACATATAATCGTTAATTGTAACATTAGGACTGAAAGCTCATTTTAAACATAGCTCCAAATATTAAGTTGCGTATTCAAAAAATTTAGTTAATTGCTAAAGTCCACACCGCTCTTTAGAAACCTAGTCACTATTAGCACTAATAAATTCAGCAAAATTTCAAAACATAAAATCAATATAAAAAAGTAGAACTAAGTATGGTAATAACAAACTATCTGAAAATGAAATCAAGAAACAACTTCAACTAAAATAGCCACCAAAAAAATCTATGACTATTTTCAATATAAAAAGTGAAAAATAAATTTAAAAATGACTAAAAAAATGAAATGGAAATAAGTAACTACAAATATATTCCAATTTAATTAATTAGGAAAATGATAATGTTGAAATGTCTAAAAGATTTGAACCTGTTTGTTGATGCAGTATAACCCCTATGAAAACACTAATAACATTCTTCACAAAGAAAAAAATCATAAAACTGCCTTTCAAATAAAAATGAGTGAATCTTCAAAAAAGAAATAAATAAAAGTAGATACAACGAAAAGCTTTTATTATAGAGTATTAATGGAGATTTACCATTTTTTTTTACCAGATTTACCATTTTTAAAAACATAAAGAACAGTGACTTTAACAGAGATTTATAAGCCATAAATGCAACTAAACATTAGGCTTGGAAGTATAAAAACATTAACATACTACATTTGTGCTTCACTTTCTCTGAAGTAATAATTACTGTACCAGTTAATGGATGAAAGGTTTTTCAGTTTCTTAGATTTCTTATGATAGTTATGAGTGTGATTTCCATATATCTAAAAATATTTAAAACAGAAAAGATTGATTACTTTTATTTTGAAAAACAAATTTTCCCTGTGTTAACTTGGAGATAACACTTTTTAAAAATTTTAGTGTTTAGTCAAAGGTTTAATGTGGCACTAAATAAAGTGTTCAACATTATTAAAACTGTCGGGGCCCTGTGCAACAGCATAGTAGCCAAAGTCCTCGCCTTGAACATGCTGAAATCCTATGTGGGTGCTGGTTCTAATCCTGGAGGCCCTGCTTCCCATCCAGCTCCATGACTGTGGCCTGGGAAAGCAGTTGAGAATGGCCCAAAGCCTTGGGATCCTGCATCTGCATGGCAGACCCAGAAGAAGCTCCTGACTCCTGGCTTCGGATTGGCTCAGCTCCAGCCGTTGTGGCAGCTTGGGGAGTGAACCATCAGATTGAAGATCTTCCTCTCTGTCTCTCCTTCTCTCTATATATCTGCCTTTCCTATAAAAAAAAAAAAATCTTTAAAACAAACACCCAACACTGTTATTGGTTCAGCAGATGCAGACAAGTACTATAAAAGCAAGAATTAAATGATACCTATCACTCTTACAGTACAAATTTTAAAAGTTTTAGACAACTGACATAATAGGACATTTAATAAAAACATTGTAATTTAAATTGAAGCTACTTTACTGCCCTCTCCATTCCCCCATCACCTCTCAATGATATGGAAGTTTTACCTAAGTACTTTCTATACATTAAAACCTATTCTGTAAGTTTCATAGTTTAAACCTATGAAAATTTCATAGAATAATTATATTACTAATAAAAGAGTAGATGGTATAGAAATAGATTCACTATAATGAATATGATACATTTTTCAACAGCTGCTTTTGTAAGTAGAAAGAGGAAGTTTGTCATAAAGGGTATCTCATATACTATGACTGGTCTTATTTACATTTGGTTAGTTTTTTTAAGAATTCCTTTTCTATTTAAAAAATGTATTTATTTATTTATTTATTTATTTATTTATTTATTTATTTATTTATTTAAAAGATAGATTTACAGAAAGTAAATGGCCACAATGACTGAAGATAAGTAAATCCAAAGCAGGGAACTTCTTTTGGGTCTCCCACCAGAGTCCAGCCTTAGATCTGAGCCATCCTCCCCTGCTTTCCCAGGTCATAAGCAGAGAGCTGGATTTGAAGGGGAGCAACCAGCACATCAAATCAAACCCAAATCCAGTGCCAGTGCCACAAACACAGGGATTAGCAAGCCATACTATCACCTCCCAGGTCCCTCTCCCATTGTTACTCAAAGGATTTCATTTCTTCAGAGGGTGTTAGTCTAGGAGACAGATTATCTTGCGACCTTTTCCCTCTGAAGTCAGGATTTAGTGTTTCTGTCTGGAAACACACTCTGAATTTTCCCTGGATTACCCTACAAGAGGTAAGAAACAATAGTAATTGCAATTTCTGGGAGCTTATGCAAGGGTTTGTATCATTCAGGGAGCAGACAGATGCCATAGAATGCTTAACATTTACAAAACTGCTGGGATCGAAGATAGAAGATCCCCACCTTTCACCATACACAAAGATCAAATCTTTATAGCTACGTCCAGAAACCACCAAACTTTTAGAAAAAAAAGTTGGAAGTACTCTACAAAATATATGTGCATGCAAAGACTTCCTAAAAAATCTTCAAAAGCAAAGGTAGTCAAAACCAAAATAAACAAATGGGACTATATCAGGCTAAGAAGCTTTTGCACAGCAAAGTAAATGATCAAGAATGTAAAAAAGCAACCAAAGTCGGAGAATATCTTTGCACACTAAACAGAAGACGGAGGGGGCTAATACCCAGAATAACCATAGCAACAAAATGAACAACTCAGACAAGAAATGAGCGAAGGATTTGAGAAGACACTTTTTAAAGGAAGAAATCCTCATGGTTAACGAGCATATGAAAAACTGCTCAAGCTCCCTAGTAATAAGGGAAATCCAAATAAAAACAGCTCTGTTTCCACTTACTGCCAGTGGGAATGGCCCTCATAGAGAAAACTACCAACAACACTTGCTGGCAAGGATGCGGGGAGAAAGGAAGTCTACTCCACTGCTAGTGCATGCAGGCTGGTACAGCCACTATGGAAGTTGGTATGGAGAAAACTCAGGCAACTGAAAATTCATCTACCATATGACCCATCAATTCCCGTGCTGGAAATATATCCAAAGGATTTGATACATGAGAAAGTAAATTTGCACCCCTGTATTCTTTGAATCATAATCAACAATTGCAAAAACATGGAAATAACCTAGATATCCATTGAAGGAGCACTAGATAAAGAAAATGTGGAACATCTACTCCATGAATACCACTCAGCTCTTAAAAAGAATGAAATTCTATCATTTGCATCCAAATGGGCCCTTATGTTAAATGAAATGAGCCAATCCCAAAAGGACAGATATCACATGTTTACTCCAATATACAACACCTTCCATCAAAAATACATAACAACAACAAAAAACAGACATGTAACCCTACAAAAAAGGGATGTGATAGAGACCAGATTACCAGGAATCAAGGAAAATGAAGAGAAGGTATCTCTACTAAGGAATGAAGGTAGACTCACAATGAAACTAAGAATACTGAGACAACAAAAAATTACAACCCCTACTACTGATCATGCCAACAGTGTCATGATTCACATAAACAGCAAAAAGTTGGAACCACTCCCCTTTCATCTGTAATTTTAAGTAGCTGTCCCCTGGTGATGCTCAGTGCTCATATGGTTGAGGAGTTGTTTTGTTCACCTTAGGGAAAAGTTCTTTCTTGTTTCAATTTACAGGGTTTTTTTTGTGGCAAACTTAATTATTTTTGCTGTGGATTTTACCTTTTTGCACATCCTAGTTCTTTATATTCTTTTCAATAAGTTCTTCTGATTCATTACTTGATCATCCATAAGAGACTTTTTGAATACTTGTAAGCACCTGAGGTTGTAAATGTCCCCTTCAACACTATTTTTGCCACACCTCATGGGTAATGATGTTCTTGCTTCTGTTGTAATTTCTTCAGTACCAATTTCTGCAAGGAGGTTTTTTACTGTCTTTTTCATCACTCAAGTGACACACTGACATTTTTGTAGGATGTTCTTTAAGTTCATGTTGATAAATTTTTTCTTTTTTTCCCTGTTGTAGACTGTGTTCACTGGTTCTGTATTTAATGGGTGCACAACAGAAGTGTAGCAGAGACTAACATGTGCAGATATGGAGACACAGTGCAGTATGTTTCTCTGCACCCAGACCAAAGATGGACTGCCAGTGAAACAGCTGAATATAGCCTGACAGTAGGACACTGGACTCATTGACATCATCCATGCCTACAATGTTTAGAAACACTTAACTAGCAGCACGATGGACTTACTATTTGTGAAGGACCACTGATTGTAATACTGGAGGGGAAATCAATGGGACAGGGAGAGGAAACGTGGTGAAGGGGATGGAAAACTCCAGAGCCTATAAAACTAAAACACAAAACAATAATAAAAAATAATTTAAAAAATTCATGGAGAAAGGTTACATTCACATTGCCTTAGTCAGTGTGCCATTCTTTATACTACTATAACAGAAAAGAGATACTAGTCAGAAATTAAAATGAAAAAAAGCGTGAAATTTCTTTGTCATTTTCTGTTTTTCATTAAATGACTAGATTACTCAAGAGTATTCTGCTGTGTTTCACCAAATAAGAAATGGATCTTTCAGGAAAAAAAATAAAACTTTATGTGGAGACACTACACAAATCGATGTATTTCTACATGTAGACAAAACCACAACATTATTACATTTTTATCAATAATGCCAGATTTAAACACTATGGGTTATGATTCCTTTACTTCTATAACCTAAGACAAAATAAAATCATAATCATAAGTTTTGAATTTGATGGAAATTAAATATATAAATTGGACTGTTAAACTTTAGATAAGAAGAAAAAATATGTTTTTATAAACACAGAATGCTTTCTGATTTCTTTTTGCTGTATGAAAAGATGTTTCCCTGCCCAACTAATCAACAGTATTTTGTATCAATTTGATATGATAAACTTATTGATCTATACATAACGTATCAACATTTCTCACATCTCTAGAAACACTTCAATTCATGACAGGCCATATTAAAAGAATTTGATTTAGAACAAGCTAAATCTACAATCTTGTTCAGTTCTTAGCTCTACAATATCCAAGAGCACACTCAAGGTCTTAATATATAATACAATAAGCAAAACAATCAACCTTTGCCTATATTGATTTAGAAATATACCACCTGAAGTTGCATATTTCCGGATATTCAAGTTAAGCTTTCAGACACACTTTAGGAGAAGCAAGGTACAGTGCTGAGTTTGCAGAAGCACGGTGTCTAATTTTATAAGAATCTCCACACTTTTAAATCAATGAACAGAAATACAGATTGCTTTCTGTTCATTAAAGACATGCTCTTTTAAATATTCTAGACTGTAATGTCTATTATTTCTAATGAACACACTTCCCTGGGGATATTTGATCTCCCAATGCCTCTAGTTATTTTCTGCTCTTACCTGCTTTGTACAAAGTTTTAAAAATGCCACCATGCAAGACAAATAATGTTCTCTGACACTGATATTGCTTGAATTACTCTTTAGATTTTGTTCTGACAACTTTTTCAAGATTTTATATGCCGAATTTTGTTTTACATATTTCAGTATCTTAAATTTAACAGACTTTTATAATCTTCACCATTATAAAATCGACTTTTTAATTCCATTTTTAGCCTTGTACTTACACTGTCTCATATTTCTGCAGTTCCTTATATAGCATGCAAAAACAAAATTCCAAGATGGGCATTTAGCATAGAGAAGAGGCATATGTCCCATATCAGAGCACCTGGTTTGGATATGTAACCGCATTTCCTCACTTAACATCCTGTCATTCAGGTCCTTGGGGTCAATTTGTGATGGCTCCAGCAACTTGACTCCTGCCACCTATGTGGGAGACCTGGATTGAGTTACCAACTCCTAGGTATCACATGGTAATTGCAAGAATTTGGGGTGTAAACCAACTGATAGAAGTACATATTACCTCCTTGTTTCTCTCTCTTCTCTCACCTCATCTCATCTTATCTCATCTCACTCCACCTCATCTTATCTTTTTCTCTCTCAATAAAGATTAGCTTAATGGAAAATGAAAACAGAAGTTGCAGCATGCATCTCTACCCCTGAATATAAGGACTTCTAAACAAACCATTAAATATGCCTTGACAATTTGATACTAGATTTTCTACCGTTGCTTCTATCTACAACGCCACGAAACACTTAAATAGTAGAATGCTAGACATGATTATTATTAAACGACTATAGTAGAATGTAGGAAAATGGTGGGAGGGGAAAAACAGGGAAGAAAAAGAGGAGGGAGAAATCCCTATATGACAATACTGTAGCATGGAAAATAATTTTTAAAAATTCACTATATGAGTATATTAATCTATAATTATGTATATATGAATAAAATACTTATATCAATTGCATTACTATGTTCATATGGAAGTGGTATTTTGTTACATTCACATAAGGTACTAAGACAACTGGCAATTCTTTCCATTAAGAAGAGTAAATGGAAGTCACCAAGTTTCTCTGAAAACTGGCATGTTGGTGAAAGAATTCTCTCCTTTCAATGCTACACTGACTGTTGAGTTTCAAGATAAATATACAGTCAAGTACTAACTGGCAACTCTTTTTATGAAAGTTTTTACAAATGAATACTCTGTGTCTGAATTTAAGGTTCTGAATTATAAGGAATGAATGGGGATTAAAATTTCTAATGGTAGTTCCCTATATTTACTTGAGAAGCATAGTAGGTGAGAGAAAGTCAATGTTATCTGCTATTCACTGGTTTACTCCCCCAAAAGACCCAAACAGCTTGTACTGGGCCAGGCTGAAGCCAGGCATTTGAAAATCCATCTAAGTTGAACAAGTGGGTGGCATGAGACCGAGTATCTGGAAAATATTCTCCTGTTTCTCCAGGATTATCAGCATGCAACTGGAATGAAAGTGGACTGGCCAGAACTCAAACCAGTGCCTGTAGCAGATGCAGGCACTGCAGGAAGCAGCTTAAACCACTGTGCAGTAACACCAGCCCCAGGAATTCTCTTTCAAGTATTTGACCTCAAAAGATTGGGTCTTGAAACAGAAATGCAAATAATTTTATTTGATGATTATTAGTTATCTTTAAATAAGTATATGCTTAATTTTTTTCAATTGAGTTTTAGGGTAAGGAATATGATACCCATGCCTTTAATTTCACAAGGATTTGCAGCATTTTTCTATATATATATACGTATATTGATTTAATTTATTATATTATGCTAATGACAAATTTGAAAACTAAATCAAGAAAACCCCTTCTTGTAAAATAGTTACCAAACAAGTCCATGAATCTTTTAATAAATAAAATTAAAATTTCTACACTATAAACTGACCAAAAGTTATAGAGAAGATAAGTAATAGAAATGTATCCAATTTCATGAATGAGAAAAATTGACATTGTTGCAAAGTCTAAATGATCAGGCGGTCTACAGATGCAGTATAATCCCTGTCAAACACCGGTAACATTCTTCACAAAGAAAAATACATCAGAAAATTCATCTTGAACTAGAAAAGACGAATAGTCAAAGCTATCCAGAGACAAAGACAAACCTAGGAGCATCATCCCACCAGGTTGCACAACAATGCAAAGGTAGAATAACAAAACTCAGGGGTACAGCCACACACTCAGTTAAGTGATTTTCACCTGCAGTACCAAAAATGCACTATGACAAAAGAATAGTCTCCCCAATAAATCGCGCTTGGAAAATCAAATGTCTACAAATAGACTTCTAAAT
Organism: Ochotona princeps; assembly: GCF_030435755.1. Taxonomy (NCBI): domain Eukaryota; kingdom Metazoa; phylum Chordata; class Mammalia; order Lagomorpha; family Ochotonidae; genus Ochotona; species Ochotona princeps. Next base: position 24,935,400 of record NC_080836.1, read on the forward strand.
CCCCCACTCCTACCATAAACAAAAAATTGATTTAATAGATTGAATGCTAAAATATACTCATCTTTTAAGGCAGGGTTAAAACTATGAAAGGCTTAAAACTATAAAAATACTCAGTTCACCAAAGCAGAATGTACAATGATATGTTTAGCTAAGAATGCTACACAAATTAAATGAATACAAAAATCCAAATGGAAAACAAAAAAAATATATATGATTGCATTAAACAAAAAGAGATACGATACAGGAGAAAAACTGAGCATACTACAGAATGGAAAAAATATTTGCAAAGTATCAGTGTGAAAAAGTAGCAATGTTAATAATCTACAAAGGTCTCAAATTGGAAAAAAAAGATAAGAATGGCCATTATCACTAAGTATCAATGAAATAAAAACAAAAACAATCATCTCATATCACTTAAAATGACTATTAGGCAAAATATGAAATGCTAGCAAGGATGTGGAAAAATGAAAGCACTTATAGGCATTATCTGTAGAAATGTGAATTATTGAAATTATCACTGAAAATAATATGGAAATCTTCATAGAAATTAAAAAGAGAACTATTTAATGATCCAGCATTCCAACAATAGGAGACTAAAACCAAAATGTCAGAAAACCAGAAATACTCAGCTGCTCTAATGTTTACTGCAGTATTACCCATATCACTCAAGATACAGAACTATTTACAAATTGAATACTACTCCATCTTAAAATCAAAATAAATTCTGTCATTTGCAGAAACATAAATGAACCTGGAGTTCATTTTTAAATAAAATAGGTTGGATAGAAATTCTAGTACCACAGAGTTTCATTCATTTGTGGATTATCAGAAAAAAAAGTATTGATCTTAAAGAAATGCAAAGAACAGAAGCCATCAGTGGCTGAGGATGAGGGGACAAGGGAAGCAAGACTGGTTACAACATCCAGAATTACAAACAGAAGGAAGAGTGTGGTGGTCTCACAACCAGTCGGGTAAGCACAATTGAATATATTATAGATTTCCAAATAATCAAGGAATATGATTTCAATATTCTCATACAAATGATTAATGACTGAGGTGCTGCATGTCACAAATACCCTGACTGGATCATCAGATAATACTTACATATAAAGCACCACAGTGAACAATTACAAGTAATTTAAAATTCAAACTCTACCAAAAATAACATGCAATAGTCCTTAAAATATTTTCCCAATTCTGGGACTCCAGCAAAAGTTACTTTCTTTGGAACGAGAATGGAAAATTGAGTGATTGAATCCTAAAAGAGCAGAGTTTTAAGTGCTAAGCTGAACCCTTTCAAATACATTTATAATATCTTATTACTACAATATCTATTTCTTCCACACAGAAAATTATATGGGGAGTGGGAAGCAAAAAAGATGTATGGAGTGAAGTGTTTTCAAGAGGATATAAAACACATAGTCTGGATCAAAAGAAGAGAACGCCACACTTAGGAAATAATCACCTGACTGGCTTTTGAAAAGCTCAGTATTTTTATGCTTTTTGAGAGACAAGTAAAAAGACAACTATCATTAGCTGGTTCACATTGCAATGCCTACAATGCACTGAGTCCACATGGGTGTCAGGGACCCACCTGTTGCTCCCAGAGGGTTCATGAGCAGGAAGGCAGAATCCAGAGCAAAGCTGAGACTGGAATTCAGGACTTCTAAATTGAAAAACAGACATCCCAACTGGTCTTTCAGCTACTAAGCCAAACACTTGCTCACTACTATCTTTTCAAAAGATTAACGACTGGGATAATTTAGAATTTCTACGTTGCATTTTTGAGTTTTGTAGGTTTAAACTTTATCCTTATCAAGATCCTTAAAATTTAGGTCAAGAATTCATATCAGAATGCTAAAATTAATGGTGCTTAACTATTTTGCCCAAGGTCACAGTCTTTAATTAACAGACAGAAGCAAAAAAAAAAAAAAAAAAAAAAAAAAAAAAACAAAAAAACAACGTTTCTAGCACAAACTACTGAATTTCATCCAGCCCAGACCTTATGATTTCAGAGCTGCTTACGCAGTCCACTGCTTTATGTTAGCACTCTTCAAAAGTCATTCCACAATGAGGTGAAGTTCCTGTACTAGATTATACCTCAATGTACTTCAAGAAACTGAAATCTACACACATACACACACAGTGCATAAAGGTGAGGTTAGTTAGCACAGCCACTGCATATAGCACTTGTATCCCATATGAGAGGTTGGTTCAAAACTATGCTGATCCATTTCCAATCAAGTTCCCTGCTAATAGCAGTAGAAGATCACCACAGTGTTTGGGCCCCTGTTACCTCAGTGGGAGATTTGGATGCAACTCCAGGCTCCTGACTTGGACCTGACTCAACTGTGGTTGCTATGGCTACTTTAAGAATGGACCAGTAAATGGAGGACCCCTGATTCCCCACCAGCCTCCTTCTGTCTCACTTTCTTTCTTTTTTTTTAAAAAAAAAGATTTTATTATTATTGGAAAGCCGGATATACAGAGAGGAGGAGAGACAGAGAGGAAGATCTTCCATCCGCTGTTTCACTCCCTAAGTGAGCCGCAACGGGTTGGTGCTGCACCGATCCGAAGCTGGGAACCAGGAACCTCTTCCGGGTCTCCCACACGGGTTCAGGGTCCCAATGCATTGGGCCGTCCTCAACTGCTTTCCCAGGCCACAAGCAGGGAGCTGGATGGGAAGTGGAGCTGCTGGGATTAGAACCTGCGTCCATATGGGATCCTGGGGCTTTCAAGGCGAGGACTTTAGCAGCTAGGCCACGCCACCGGGCCCTGTCTCACTTTCTATGTAACCTGGATTTTCAAATACATACATACACACATACATCCATGGATTCATATAGCTAGTTAGATAAATCATTTTAGCAAAGAAAGTTCCAGGAAACAGCCTACTGCTTGACACCCTATTTCTATGAATAAAATTTGGGACACCATCACATTATTTGCAAGCCAAACACAAACAAAAACAAAACAGAAAGTGATGATCATGTGCTTCATGAAACTTCAAAAAGTCACTGTCTGGCCCTTGAAGAAGAGTTGCCTCTCTCTCCAGAGAAGGTGCCTGGGGAGCATTCTGTCCTTCAATAAGGTTAATTGGGCTGGATAGGGATAAAGAACTCTCCAAAGGCATAGCACCCTCTCACACTCCACTAAACCTGAGTTTCCCCAGTCACCAGGTCAGCTGCCCTCCCAGGACAAAGGGGTGTGTGAGATTCACCGCGCTTCAGGCCACAAAGAATTGCAGGAAAAGTTCTCCTGGAGAAACTTGGTGATTGCCCCACTAGTTCACCTGGAAGCCAGATAAACGAGGCAAAGAAGCCAGAGGATATAACTGGTCTTCCTGTTAAAAAAAAAAAAAAAACAAAACCCATTCTCTTCAGAAAATTTCAGGTAGCAAATGATGACACAAGTATGGATGAACATGTCTTTTCTGATTGTCTTTTGTCCTAGGGCAACTAACAAATTTCATTTCACAATCTAAAAAAATACAGCGATTGCAATGAAAGAGATGCAAATCACTCAATTTCAATTAAACTAATGAGTGGGAAAAAATCAGTTATTGTTTCTCCAGACTAAAGTTTGCAAGAGAGATGAGCTGTCTCCATGGCAGCCGATGGACTTGAGGAAAGTTTCCAAAATATTATCCTCATTCTCTTGAGTGAATGGATGAACTATTCAAAAACATTGGTTGCAGTAATTAACTATTTAAAAATTCTTAGTAAGAATATTTTAGGAAAGAATAAAGCATCCCATAATTTTCAAAACTATCAATCTACAACCTAGCATTGTGTTAACTTACATGTCTCTGGGAGCCATCGTATTCACACCTTTCTATTTTTCCTAGGCTGCCGTCTGAGAAATACAGCTTCTCCGTGCGGTGGTCGATGGTGAGTCCGTTGGGAGTGAGAATGTCTGTACTGATCACCACTTGTGCATTTTTCCCACTCAGGGTCGATCTCATGATACTCGGATACTGTTCATTCCAGTTGGTCCAAAACATTAAACTAATGAAAATGAAAAATGCACTCATAAGTAAAATTATAACATAGTAAAAGTAAAAGTAAAACATGGCAATGACAATCTGTTTAAAAAGAAGCAACATATCTGTTCCCCTTGCAAAAGTCTCAGAAGGTGACATATATCATGATATACGTGTGTGTGTGTATGGAGAAAACATAAGTACACATGATAGATACATATGTATGATACTTATGTTTTTCTTCAGGTTTTAAGTAGAATCCTGGAATCTATTTGTCAGGTTTCTCTTTTCTGCGAATTCCTTCAAACAACAGGTAGTTAAATTGAATCAATTTGGTGCACAATGAAAGCTGATTTTAATCTGAAAAAAGAAGTGATTTTAAATTTCTAAGGATTCAAATATACCCTAACTTTTTAATATTGTGTTTTAGCAAGCCCAATATGATCATTTAGGACATAGTCATGCTGACTATATTTCTCTTCTTCGCGATTCAAAGCCAAATTCTCTCTCCTTTCAAGTTTGTATTTTAAATTTTTGTACTTTCTTTTCTATATATTATATACTTAAAATTATTTTTATTGGAAAGGCAGATATACAGAGAGGAGGGGAGACAGAGACGAAGATCTTCCATCCACTGGTTCACTCTTCAGATGGCCACAATGGCTGAAGCTCAGTCAATCTGAAGCCAGGAGCCAGGAACTTCCTCTGGGTCTCCCAAATGGTTGCAGGGTCCCAAGACTTTGGGTTGTCTCTATTTCTTTCCCAGGCCAGAAGCATGGAGCTGGATGGGAAGCATGGCTGCTGCGACACGAAACAGTGCCCATATAGGATCTCAGTGCATGCAAAGTGATGACATTAGCCACTAGGCTACCATGCCATACCATATATGCTATATTTTCAAAAAAAGAGAGATGCAGAGCTGGTCTTCCATATGTTGGTTCATTCCTCGAATGGCAGCAAGGACCAGTCCTGAACTGATTCCAAAGCAGGGAGCCAGAGCTTCTTGGGCTCTCCCATATGGGTTCAGGATCTCAAGGATTTAGGCCATCTTCTGCTGCTTTCCCAGGCCATAAGCACAGAACTGGGTCAGACTTGGTACAGCTGGGACTCGAACCAATGACCATACAGATGTTGGCAACACAGGAGAAGGATTAGCAACCCTGGCCACTATATTGATTTCCCCTTTTTAAGTGTCTGTGTGTGTGTGTGTGTGTGTGTGTGTGTGCGCACGCGCGTGCGTGTGTGTAGGCATATATACATATTCATTTTATTTGAAAGAATTACTGAGAGACAGGAGAGAGAGAAAGAGAAGATCCTTTCATCAACGGTCATATGTGTGTTTTAAAGAATAAAATGATTTAGCATACATATTTCCATAATTTTTATTTTTAGTCCATTCCTTATTAAGAATGAATTTCACTGTTGTTTCTGCAATACTAGGCTGACTCTTAAAACCCTAAATGTGGTATCTATTATTCATAAATTGTTCAGATTGCTTTAAATGTGTGTTACTCAATTGGACTCTTAGAATGTCCTAGGATAATACACAAAAGCCTAAAATATGCTGGGAAGGCTAGAAAGACCATTGTGTTCCAAATTCCAAGTCACTCCCCAGGATTATTATTATTTTTTAAATTTATTTAACAGAAGCAGTTCTTTTCTTGTTTATCTGTACTGCAAGCTAAATTTATTTGATGATGGGTAAAGGATACTGCCAGGTAAGTCAGGTCTGTTCTAATCCAACTGTCAGCCAATGCACCCTGGAAGAGGGTGGATGATGGCCAATGTTAGTGTTCCCCAGCACTCACCCAATGGGAGATGTATATTGTTCCTGTCTTCAATGTAGGCTCTGGTTCCTGTCCTGGTTGATCCACTTCAAACCCAGTTCTCTGCTCATGGCCTGGGAAAAGTAGTGGGAGATGGCCCAAGTGCTTGGCATCCTACCACCAAGCTGGGAGACCCAACAGAAGCTCCTGGCTTCTGGCTTTGGTCGAAACAGACCTGGGTGTTGTGGTCACCTGGATACTGAAAAACTAGATAGAATATCTCCCACTGTCTCTCCCTCTATACATAGAAATATTTCAAATAAACAAAAAAAAAATACATTTAAAACCTGTAACCACTGAAGAGGGTCGTCATTTTATTATATTCTGGAGAACCACAACAAAAGTACTCTTTGTGACAAAGTACTAAGAATATTCTGTCTTATGAATCGGTAAATTTTTTTAAGAATCAATTTTTATAAATACACTTTTACTTGTAAAACAAGTAAACAACAGAAGACAAATAAAAAAGCAGCGAATGCTGCAGGTTGAGGAGACGGGGTTTGGGTTCCAACCATACACACAGAAATCTGGATTGAGTTCCAGAATCCTCCTGCTTCTCGCCCTGTTAAGTCTTGTTTTATGCATCTGGGGAAGGAACCAGAGGTTTTGAGCGCCGTGGTTTTCTTTCACTATCTTCATGTCTTTATTTCACACATGGGGAAAATGAGAAGCCAGAGAGCTTGAGTTCTCACAGTTTTACAAATTGCTAATAACTGTGACAGATTATTGCAATTTTATTTTGAATTCAGAATATTATCTCAAAATAATGTTAGTTAATATAGAAGAGTTATTAAATATTTGCCTTCATAAGCATAATGGGAAAAATACCTTTTCTTTATTCTTTAGTTACATACAATCTTCTAATGAAAGCATGGCTGGTGTGTTTAATCCTAAATTTCAGTTCAGCATATACAGGAAAACACTGCAGATTTTCACTTATATAATTAAGGGATACATATATTATGTATAATGACCCTATGTAACTCACAATTGACTTACAAGCTCCTTTGATCAAATTCTCAGTGTAGGACATCTGTTTTTATCCTGACTCTTGGGTAACTGTTGAATGCAGGAAGCTGAACATTGCAATGTATGCTCTCCTGGCACGGGGCTCTCTGCAAGGGCAGACTAAGGCCTGTGTCACTCTGAGCTAACAAACACCGGAAAGAACTACATCCTCAGCTCTCAGTGTCTTCACGCATTACACATTGTTCAACCGAACAGATTACATACACTTAATCTCAAGGATTATTATTTTTATTCTTAGTTTTCAAATTCATGATTATTTGCACAATGAGTAATAAATACTGTAGTCATTTCTCCTAAAGAGAAAAAAAAGGCCACTTTTTCAGTCATTTTGTCTTTGCTTTATGTTCTTTAGTTTTCCTTTCCCACCTTTGTACAATGAAGGGCAAATTAGGTTTTTGTTTATTTGTTTCATTTAAGCACAAAAAGATTCTCTGATGAATAATTTTACTATATTGTATGATAGTGTAAGATCACAGAGCCATATTTCACTTTTTTGTTGTTGTTTATCTAATCTGTGCTTTCAGTTCTTCCTATAATGGCATCCCCTAAAAACTGCAATGTTTAAAAATATTTGGTTGTGTTTTTTATTCTTTCAGTTTTACAACACAGCATATATCTGTACGATGTATAAGCAAACAGAAGCATACTACTTGGAACGTCTTTGTTTCTCATGATGAAAATGTAGCTGCACACAAAAATATTTTGGTTGTTTCTTTTCTCTGTATTTCAATTGTAGAACTCTCACTGAAATAACTGCAGTAAAGTAAAACTGTATCTTTTAAGTGACAAATTAATACTGGATTTTATATGTATAATTAAACCCTTTATGCATCAATGTCCTTGTTATTTGGCTTTTTTAGCATTCAAATATCCCTGTCTATTTTTCATTGAATCATTTTACTTTGTGTTTATTTGATGTACCATGGAGATGACACTTGGCATTTAAAGAATCTTGACTGGAATTATTCACATCTACAAAAGTCTCATTTAAGAGCATGATTTCATTACTTGTGAAGAGAGAACTTAAAATTAATGCCTTTTTAAAATCTGACATTAATCTGTTTCAAAGTTAACACAACTCTGCTTGAGCAATGCTTAACTGACTATTCATGCACCTGCAAGTGCCTGTATCCCATTTGACCATCAGTTCATGGCCTGAGTTCTTTACTTTTGATCCAGCTCCATGCCTATGGCCTGGGCGAGCAGTGGAGGCTGGCCCAAAGCCTTGGGATCCAGTATCCACGAAGGAGACTAAAAGCTCCTGACTTCGGACTGGTTCAGCTCAGGCCATGGTGTCCATTTGGTCAGTGAGGCAGCAGTTGCAAGATATTTATTTATCTGTCTCTCCTTCATTCTGCAAAATGTGCCTTTCCAATAAAAATAAGTAAATCATAAAACACACACACACACACACACACACACACACACTCTCTCTCTCTCTCTCTCTCACTCTCTCTCTCTCTCTGATAATTTTCTGGCAGAGAACGTAAGATCAAATGTTTTTTCTTACTTCTGACATTCATCCAAGGCCAGCACGTGTGGGTGGTCGTCTTCTGACATGGAGATGACGGCTTCCCTGTCAAATGCTCCAGGTCGACTCTGATCCACTGAGTGTCGAGTAATGGATGAGGTAGTGGAACTGGTCCAGTACAGAGTATCCCAGGCTCGGTGATAGGCAAGTCCTTCGACAGAACCCACATCTGATGGGGGGAGGTAGGGATAAAGAGAGTTAATTTACATTATTTATCCAGGTACTTCAGGACAGAGAAGCATATAAATAAATATTCATGCAATTATTATTTCATCTATTGCTTCTCCCAAAAATCCACAAAATAAAAATGTAAAATTTGTTATGCCTCTGATATCTGGCAACACACAAGAAAACACAGCTCTGAATTAGTATAGCTGTGATGGCCGCATTTTTGCAAGAACAGGTCATTACGTATTCCCTTTGTCCTCAGTCTGAGAAGCAAAACTAAAGAATTTTCTTTTAGAATATGACAGCATTCTCTCTGCCTCTCCTAACATACTATTAATTTTGAAGACATATCCAAAATGCTACAAATTAGAGATGGTTTTGAATATTATGTGTTAGCAGCACCAGATAGTGAAATAATGAGTTTTTCCTCAATATCATTGGGATGAAAATATTAAAAAGAAAACAAACACATTAAAACAAATCTCTCAAAAAGCTGAAATCCAAATTCCAACTCCAACTTCACATCAAAAAATGATATATCATATTTTTATAACTTAATGTGATAAACTCTTTGATTCCAGTCAACTAATGTGATAGAAAAACTAAAACAAAAAAATGAAATTAATTTTATGTAAGTGTGCTTTAAATGTTGTTATAAAAAGATAAAAGGCAGTGCAGAAATCATAATGTACAAAAATGACAGTGGAAAACAAAGTGATTATTCTTTAAAATGTTTTCTTAATCCTATAGTAGAATATCACATAGTACTGCTTAATTTTTCAGATGTGTTTTGAATCCATATTTAATTATAACAAATTATCATAGTCTCTCCTTCATGTTATCTTATATTCTCAGTTATAGCTCTTTGCCAGTTTAATTAAAGCATACGCTCACAAACATACACACACACACACACACACACACATTGTGGACTCAAACTAATAAACATGACAAGCAAATATTTTATATTACTTTTGCCTTGATATGTCTCTAAAATTTAGAAATTAATCAATACTGTGCAAATAGCCAAATAAAATATCATTTTAGTTGGGTAAATATTTGATTTATAGATTAGTAGGATTTTGTTGGCAGGCAAATAACAATAATTAAAGATTCTGAAGTTTTTTCTTTTTATTATTACTATTATCATTTTATGATATAGTTCCATAGGCTCCTCACATTTCCCTTATCCCAGCCCCAAATCCCCCCTGCTCCGCTTAGTTCCTTTATATCATTACTAAAGTATAGTTCTTCAAACACAGTCATATGTCCATCATTGCGGGCATGGACAATGGCAGAAAATCCAGAATCCTATTGTCAAGATATAGTAAACAGTTTCATTATAAGTCCATCTTTGTCTGGAATTTGTGTTACTTCTTTTTTTTGTACATATACCACAAAAATCCAATAACTATGTCACTAAAACTACTGTTTTAAAATCAAATAATAGTAAAATAAATAGCTGCTGTCTTCTAAATTGTGTTGCCCACATCATTATATTTCACATATAAATCTAATTTGAAGTTTATCTTGTGCTTTGTTTCCTTGGAAGGGAATTGACATGTAAGGTCACAGGCCTGAACACATCAATGCAAAATCTTTATCCCATACCATGTACTTTCAAAATCCTTTGTAATAACACCACAATTTGGAGATGGGATTAGCAGTTATTACTTGTTTTCAATATGTATCAAGCTGGAATTCAATTAATGATTCATCAGTTTCAACTTGTCTGACTTTGAAATAGCTTCCTATTTGTACTGAGTACCTAGGAATTTGATAATGATTAAAGATATTTCAGTAATAAACAAATGACCCAATCTGCTAAATTATTCTGTCCTTCAAATCATTCCAGCAATGCAGTTGACTCTATTATCAATAGTGGAACATGACACTCCCTCATCATTCATAAACAGAATGAGAAACAGCATTAGCCTAAAAAATCCAAGCACATGTCTGCATTGTGTCCTTCCCTCAGTGACAGATCTTTGTCTTGGACACTTTTTCTTGCCAATCAGGAAAAAAAAGTTTGTTATCAACCCTGAGATGAACTCAATCCTTTCATTTTTTTCAATTGGTTGATATAATTCCATGGCTATTTCAGTGCACATTACATATCAATGTCAAGATACAATCTCTTTTTTCTTTGGAATTAAATGAAAGTCTGGTGCTTCATAATAACCAGTTGTATGTTTAAATATGTCAGCAATGTATTTCTTCCTATAATTTCATATAAAACTGCTTTTTTGTCAATAAAACATTACAAACTTAAAAATTATGAAATACACTTTAGTTCACACAACATAAGGCATCTTTGTCCATTTTGTAGTGTTTCACAATAGTGTGTGGGGACTTGGCAGTGTGGTATGCATGAAAGAGTATGTGTATTTGAACAGGGAGATTCCCAAATTGGTTCCACAGTTCAAGAAACAACTTTAAGATATTAGTATTTTGACAACAAAAACACATTTTGATAATTGAGGTAGAGCATCATTCATCCAGTCCATCATACCTATATTTAGCAGAGTACATTTATACAGTTAACCATCTTGGAAGTTCAGTATATAGAACAGACAATTAAGAAAGTAACTAAAACAATGCCATTTAATCAGTTCCACACTTGCCTCCTCTCCATGGAGGCACTGGAAATACGAAGCATAAGTAGTTAAAAACAGCACCTCTTCTTACCCCAGGAAGCATCTCTGTTTGCAGCTGAGAAATTCATGTCTCTCTGTGTGTAATCTTTAATAGTTCAATGAAATTTACAGGGTAGAGTAGCAGCATGCAAACTTACTTGTATTTCAATACAATAGCAGCAAACAATGCAAAAATGTAATTTAGAAGACACTTCTGTTTATAATAAATAGAGAGGAAGGGAGAGAAGGAAGGAGGGAGGGGAGATGGGGGAAGAGAGAGACGAGGGATGGAGAGAGAAGAGAGAAGATAAAGAGAATGAATGAATGAGAGATTGATGGAGGAATTGATCTTCCATTGCTCGTTTATTCTCCAAATATCTGTTACAGGCTTGACCAAGCCAGGCCAGACGCACTAGTAAGGAACACCTAACTGGGTGGCAGGGTTCCAAATACACAAGCCATCATCTGCTGATGCCAGCGAGTACCTCTGTAGAAAGCTGGAGTGCAAATGGAGGTGGAACACTATTTCAGCCAATGTGTACTGGTTGGGGACATCCTAAGTGGAAGCTTCACAGGCTGCTCCACAATGTTCAGCCCAGAACAGATGAATGTTTCAAAAAAGATAGTAGAATCACTAAGGGTAATACAGAATAAGTAAACGTGAATTCATGTGGGTTTTAAGAAGGAAGGGAATGATGGAAACATTCTTAGGTCAAGGTGGCAATGCCTATAGAACACAGAGAACACCTTCCGCACACTGAACTGTGTACTAGAAATGGGTGGATTCCATTGCCTGTGAAATATATCTTAATAAATAAATCTGGAAATGGCTTGAAGAAAATGATGTGGGATTAACCATCAGTTGAATTTAGCAAATTTGAATTCTAAACTGATTTTTTAAAAAATAGCATTTCTACTATGGATCCAGTCACAGAGTTATGATATCTAAATCACTTATCACAACTTAAACATCAGTCGAGTGTGCTAACAAGGTACTGTCTGAGGTATCTGATGCTGGTATGATTATGGATGCAGCAATATTCACTGTCATATATTTGAAGTCTCAAATCAGATCACACCTCAAAGACAGCAATGTCCTTATACCTGCACCTTGTATCTTGCACCAGTATCTCTTGTTCTTAATTATTTTAACTGGTTCAGAGCTAAAATAATTCCTGGCAGTCCAATTTACTGAAAAAAATACATTACAAACTAAAATTAATTTAAAGAACAATTCTATTAGAAATAAACATTATTTATTTTTGCAAGCAAACAACTGAAAAACACAGGCTATCCACTGAAATCTGGTATGTTTGATAAGGGTAGCAGTCAACAAAATAAGACGGAATCAAGTTCTATTGCACACACCATCAGCTAGAATGTACAATGAAGGGGAATAACAACGAAAGTATCTGTGCAACTGTGCTACTCTTGGTCACTAGACTTTATCTCTTATTGTGATCAGAGAATGTAATGAAGCCATCTTTCATTTATATGTATCCATTAACTTTCACTCTCATCTCTCTAACAAGAGGATATTGAAGCCATTCAAATGGGTTTGGTTTGGAACAATTCTTTCCTATTCTCCCTTTTGTCCCTATTATCCTGCTTACTGAAACATTTTTTTTTCTAAAAGCAAATTTATTTTTACATTTACAGCTCTATCTTCAACAAAGACAAGCTTTTATTATCTTCCCCCAAGCTGCTTTAATTCCCTTGAACCTCAGCATTTCAAATATTTCCAAGCAAAAAGAGTCTTTGCTCTACATTGCATAACGTAATAGACCTATTTATTTGGTTTGCCCAGAACAAAGGAACAGCTTGCCCTAAAAGAGCATGAAGAGTATTTATACAAATTGAAGCTTTTAAATGACAGTGATTTTTTAAAATGATAGTGAGGTTTTTTTTATGTTTAAAAATATTTGAGACCTAAGTTTCATCCAGGATTCAATATTTAGCTGAGAATTATACAGCTCACAAGTGTGTCAACAATCACCTCTAACTCCTGTCACCATTGCCAGAAGCAAAATACAAGTCATGAAAAGACTGACCATATGGGTGTCTATCATTCCGTCTGTTCTTCTAAAGTAATCAGAGAAACATCCTTTTGCCATGATAAGCTAATGTGAGAATGCACAGGGCTCCCAGAGGAAAGTATGGACTTTAAGCTGCCTAAAATCATCAGCTGCACCATACTGAACTTTCCAGAGAAAGGAGATGACATATATGCATGTACTTTTTCAGAAATACAATTGAAAGTCAGAACAGCCATCCTGCTTTTATTCACGAGAAGTGAGATGAATATTAAAAGCTAAACCCATAATAGCAAAACATTCCTGTGAAGGTGGTGTTTTCTGTCCATTTCTAGGTGCTTCATTGAGATCCATTACTTCCCCCTATTCACCCAAACCAGAAAAATAAAAACAAAAGCAAAACCATAACAGATTCACTCATATTCACCTGCATACCACTGGAGAGGACAGTAACTTCATGGTATGACTGGGAAAAATTGGGTAGACCTTCTGGTCCATCCAAATTATGACTAAAATGTGTCTCCATGTTTCTTTCATAGTGTTATCCGACATTTATGCCAAAGTTTAAAATTACCCGAAAGTGATCCATGTTTGAAAATTACTTGTGAACAAACTTTTTAGAAAAAAATCCTAAATCATAAATTATTAATTATCGATGCTTTATTATATGCTACTGCATTTTATTGCTTTCCAAGGGCATAAAATCTGAGGGAAAAAAAGCACAGTCTTAATTATAGGCATTTGAATGAATATTTTAGGATGTCCAGCCACAGGACATGCGAATATGGGTCTTGAACAAAATGTGACATTATATACAGTGTGTGAGCTCTTCTCCATTAGTAGTCACTGCAAGAACATGCACTCATTGTAAATGTATCAACCATGCATGTTAAAATAACAAGTAATGTACAGAGCATTAATTGAACAAGCACATGTATGTAGATTCTGCTGCAATTATCCTGCCTCTTTTGATTTCCACCCCCAATTGAATCAGGATCCTCTAAACTGAGTTCATTCAAGAGCAGTTAGAACCAGACTTCTGAAGCAAAAATAGGATTTCATCATCTCACTACATAATGTAGTTTTCCCCTTCTTTCCATTATGCCCACTCATTTCCAGATATTTGTTCAGGTTTTACTAGTGCCATTATTTTTTCTAGGTTATTTCGCTTCTAGTTTGGGATTGTTTTGTTCTACATTCCTAACACCTGTCTTCTGTCCTTACAGAGCCTCTGAAATGTGATTCTGGTCAATTTGATATCTTCCTCTTCAGAGTTCTAGAGGACAACGAAACATGAGTTATTTTCTTTGCAATCTCTCAGTGATGTACCATCACATTGAGGACATACTATGAATTAACCCAAACCTGTCTGTCCAACTTCATCTCACAGTATATTCCTTACTTCATCTTTCTGGCCACCATGTTTTGCATTGGAGAAATCCCACAGTTTTTCTTATGGCCTTAGAGTTTTCTCTGACTTCCTCTTCCATAAATCTGATATTTCTTGACCACAAAAGGGCTGATTTTTTCATCTAAGTCTCTTCCTTTGCACCACATCTATTTTATGATCAGCTACATTTTTCCTTTTTTAAAAAGTTTTATTTTTATTGGTCATATATACAGAGCGGAGGAGAGACACAAAGGAAGATGTTCTGTCCATTGATGCACTCTCCAAGTGGCTGCAATGGCCAGAGCTGAGCTGATCCTAAGCCAGGAGGTGGAGTCCCCTACAGGTCTCCCACATGGGTACAGGGTCCCAAGGCTTTGGGCCATCCTCATCTGCTATCCTAGGCCAGACCAGGGGGCTGGATGGGAAGCAGCGCCGCCAGGATTCGAACCAGCATCCATATGGGATCCCGGTGTGCAAGGTGAGGACTTTTGCCACTAAGCTACTGCGCCGAGCCCCAATTTTATTTTCCATTTGTGCTGTCTTTATATGTCTCACCACACTGGGAGGAGGATAGAAACATGACCATCTCAGTTGTATCTCCAGCACAGGATGAAGTACTAGACACACAGAAAGCAACTGAAATTATTTGTGAAATAAACTCTTAATGATGTTTTAGGTTAATTAGAAAGAAACTGAATACATGCTTCAATTTTTACATTCCCAAACCCTAACAAACAGAAGAGTCATACTGTGTAGTAAGAGCACAAACAGTTCAAATAATGGCTTTAAATCCAGATACCACTTTATTTGACCCTGGACAAATTCTTTTGGACCTTCTATTTTTATTTTAGTGTAGTGCAGAAATAGTATTAGTACCCAATTTATAAGACATTTGGTGTAACTACATGTATTAACACATGTAAAGTGCTTAAAACAGTGCCCAACACAAGGTCACCAAATCTGTAGCATTGTTATTATTATTGAATTACTCTGCACAAGGCTACATCCAATTACGCTTAACAATGTTACCGCTCTGTTCAATAAACTACCATCCTCATTTTTCTATTTGTGAACTACTGGAGATAATAACATTTATGTTACTGAGTTTCAGAAGTCTAAAAAGCTAAAACCTATGCTTGTACATTTTAAGAGAAGTCCAGCTTATCTGGTTATGTTTTGCAGCATTCCATGAAATAAACTTTGACAGGTGAAGTACAAGTTTTTGCATAATTTGTACAGTGACAATGAAATTTATATTTCTTTTTTTCAAAACTTAAAGAAATTACTTGAAATGCAGTTAATGTAAGTGTGTTATAGGGTGATATTTCAATACATGTAAATAATGTGCAATAATCAGGTCACTGTAGATGTGCTATACCTGACCTCAAACATTTCCTTTGACATGGGCACACTAAAAATTCTTTGTGATAGCTATTTTGAAGTGCAACTGCTGTCTATTACAGTTACCATGCTGTGTCGTAGAACATTATAAGTTATTGTTCTATTTGCACACAAACGATACAAACAAAAAATACCTGCTTACAGCCTTTCCTTCTCCTCCTCCTGTCATTCTCCCGGCCTAAGCAAGTACTATTCTCCCCTCTGCTTTCATGAGATCAACTGTTTAGCTTTCATTAATAAATGAGAACTCTTTCGATGTGGAAGACAGATTTACAGAGTGGTACTACAAAGGCAGGAGATCCTGTGTATTAAATTCCAGTTGTTTCCTTTTAAGCTTCTAAAAACACTCTATATATTAAAAAAATACTCCTTCAGTAACTTTTTATCCTGGAATTTAGGCTGGTTTTATTATTTACATATCAGCCTCATTATATGTTACTCAGTGACAACAAAAATCAGTGGAAGAAAAAAGATGTAAAAATACAGTAAAAGTTCATTATATGAACACAAATGCTGTAGGAGAAATGAACATTAAAGAAAGATATATTGTTTTCAGATGAACGGATTGAGATGGGAAAATGAAAAATCTACATAAATGTAAATTTAAAAATTTCATGGGAATGAAGCTCCCAAAGACAGATCTAGGGCTGAAAAAACAAACAATAATGGTCACCAAAAGAGGTCCACCAAGAAAAAAGGTAACAGAAGCTATAATGAATGATTTTTCTTACTAGATATTTTCAATGCCTGTAAATGTAACACGGAAAACTGAAAAGCTATTAGTTTAGGATACAACTAAAGTTCTAATAATCACATCTCCATTAGTCAAAAAAAATGGTAAAAAATTGATTAAAAATATAACCTGTAACAGGGAAAAACATCATATTTCACACCAAAACAAACTATAATAACAGAGAAACAAAAAGAAAGCACAAAAATATGTTCATGTGCTAGACAAAATTCAGGGAACAGAGCTATAGGAAACTGTTACTCCCCATAGCAGTTTACTTTTTTTTTTTAACTGTTTTTTAAAGATTTATTTTATTGAAAAGGCAGATGTATAGAGAGGAGGAGAGACAGAGAGGAATATCTTCTGTCTGATGATTCACTCCCCAAGTGAGCCGCAACGGCTGGTGCTGCACCAATCCGAAGCCAGGAGCCAGGAACTTCCTCCAGGTCTTCCACATGGGTGCAGGGTCCAAGGCTTTGGGCCGTCCTTGACTGCTTTCCCAGGCCACAAGCAGGGAGCTGGATGGGAAGTGGAGCTGCCGGTATTAGAACCGGCACCCATATGGGATCCCGGGGCGTTCAAGGCGAGGACCTTAACCATTATGCTATAGCGCCGGGCCCCAGCAGTTTGCTTTTGTATCTGATTTGTCGTTTGTTTCCTGAGTTTTATCTTAAGAATGAGACAATCAAGAACCTTTCAAGTGGCAAAAATCACTACCTAGTCCTTTCAAACTAGACAGAAATATCAGTCTTAAACTTTGGTATCAGAATTCAGGAATTGGTGGAATCTAAAAATCTTAACCAAACAAAATGTTAATCATCATGATGATGCAGGAGGGAGAAAACTATTTCTTGTTCTTCTCTTTATTTCCTATATAAATAATACACTATAGCAACTATTTGCCATAATACACTATAGCAATTATTTGTATAGACTTTCATCTTATCATTATTTAAATAATTTAAGTCAATGCAAACATGCAAATGCTATGTTATTTCACATGAGACTTAGACATACATAGTTTAAAAAGAAGTCTTCATTTACTTAAGGGGGAAACATTGAGTGTAAGTCTATGACTCATTCCACTAGTCCATTTCCTACTTAACCGTGGTAGTTTGAGCTAGGCTAGGGTCAAAGCTCAGATACAAGAATGAAATCCAGGTGTCCGAAAGGGTAGCAGAAATTAAATCTCTCTAGCTACCATCACTGCCTTCTTGGACCTGCAGTGTTGGGAAGCTGACCTCAAAGAAAAAATGGGGAATCAAACCAAGGAGCACCAATGCCACACATGGGCATCTTAACTGCTAGGTAGATGCTCATTCCATTTCAGTGAGTCTTGTTGTCCAAGAGAGTCCTGAATTCAACTGCCAATGGATGCTCAAGGCAGACTTGATTCTATTAGACAAAAAAAAAATTGTATATTTTCATGCAGTGCCATGCAGTGGGTTGCTACATGTATACATTTTGTAATGTCACATAAAGGTAAACACATTTATCCTTCCAAGCATTTAACATTTATCAAATCCTATCATATCGTTTTTTAAATAGACAAATATACTGTACATTAACATTACTGTGCAACAGAACCCATGGAATTCTTCCACCTATGTATAACCTGGGATCTGTCCTCCAATTTTCAAATCTCGCCCTCTAAATGTCCTCCCTAAGCCTCTGATAACCACATTTCTTTTTTTTAAAATTTCTAGATTACTGTATGTGTACAGGAAACAAGTTAATCACACAAATGGCTAATGGAATGGAATGTCTAGAGATCTGTGATACTCAAAATCAGGAGAATCCAAAGTCTGTGAAGCTTTGAGCAGACACTCCAAACACATATTTAACCCCATTGGAATTACTGGTTGAAGAAGTAGTCAGGACAGTCTCCACACCACTTTGTTTCTCATGTATAAAATGAGTTAATAACCACCAGTTCCTTAACTGCTCTAGGTATGTTATAAAGATTAATGAGATAATTTCTATGCAAAGCTTATGGTTTATTGGAATGAAGTATTATGGAAATAAATGTTGCCATTATTATAGCAATGCAAAGGCTTGTAATACATTATAACTAAAAGAAAATAACACTCTATCTTCTATCACTTTTAAAATTACAAAAGCTTTACAGAGCAAATAGATATTTAAATCTTTGAATGAATGAAAATGAGTATAGTGTTTGTGACAAAAATGTCAAAGAAAAATGGTACATAGATGGATTAATTAACTACTATGACTTTCATATAAGAATTTTCAAGCACCATACATTTTCTGAATGTGTTTAAAAACTATCATAGTTTAATGCAATCAATAACGTATTTCTTCCTTCTTTCCCTTTTTATCTTTATTTTTTTTCCACTTTGATTTCTGAATTCTAACAGTCCTCAGTGTAAATGACATTTATTTTAGGGTTTAAGCTACGTTTTAATCAAAAATAGTTTAGTCTTGCTCTTTTTTTATGAGAAGAGGATGGATCTCAATAAAGACAGTACAGTAACCTGTCACATTAACAGTATCAGGCCATTTGTCCATTCCAAACGAATCCAAAGGCGGTGGCATTTAAAAATGACAGCTTTCAAGTTGGTTAAGAGGGATGAACATGGAATGAACGTCATAAAGTTCAACAAGATTAGTTTGGAACCCATTTAGTCTATCAGTCAGTGTCACTTATAAACAACTGAGTCATGGAGAAAATTGTACCTCATGTTATGAGCATCTTGGAGAAAACACCCAGAGAGGTACAATTTCTTTTTAGAAATACTACAATTATTTTTTTTTAAGTAAATGTCTAAAATAAAGTTTTCTGATAAAAGTACATTAATCTAGTTATTTCGTTTTATTAAATTTGTTTGGTTATAATAGTCTCTAGTCCATGAATTCAGTTCCTAGTGATCAACCGTGCCATTATATATGACAAAAGTGACAGCAGGTTCTCATTACTCATGTACACTATTACTACAATTGTACCATTATTAGATATTATTAGGTTATGAGGTATTTTGATGAATTTATAAAGTAAACTTACTCAATGTATTTTTCAAAAGAAAATCAGATAAAGGATTTGGTACTACCCATGGTTTCACACATATACTGGGGTCTTAGAACATACACAGGAGAAGGAAGGGCTACCAAAATTAGTAATATTTTTGTATGATTCACAGAAATTATTGATATTTTCATACAATGCATTGAATCTTGTGTTCATCGACGGAGCTATAAGGAAACTCAGGTTTTCACTGACACAGCGAACCAACACAATAAAGGTGTAACATGCCCACTGTCTTGATTAAATTTATTCTGCCCAGAAAGCAACAGTTTATGATTTTTCAACCAAATGGCACACTTAAATGAAGGCAGCATTAATACAATGTGATATTAATATAGAAATATTCACATTATTCACCTGCCACTGACATTCTGAATTAAATCAGTAATGGGGTTTATAACTGATTAAATATCTACACAACAGAAAGCAACAGCTTATGATTTAAGGAGGCACTGGTAGAGTGATCACATCATTACACTGCCAAATGCCATCTATCACTTTTACTGAACTTAACGAAGATAGATTGCATCCCACAGATGAGCTGCAGCCTATAAATGCTGTCATTCTGATCTTCATCTGACTTTCCAAGAGAACAGACATGCAGCAAATCAATAATTGAAGAAGTCATATTAGAATTTCAGTGTTGTTCAACACCCAGGAAGAATCATGTGGGACATTACAGAAACAAATAGGCTGAATTTAATGAAATCTGCTAATTCATGCTTTTTCTCTTGATTTTGCTTTTCCTTTGTATTTGCTTCATTAAGTTTCAGAGGAAACATGTATTTGCTGAATGTGTCACCCCTGGTTTAACACTTTAAACCCCAAAAAAGGTTAGAACTAATCATAGTTTTATAAAATAAAATTCCTGTGCCAAGTACAATATGCTTGACATAGGTTGTAAAATCATACAGGTAATTAACAAGTATCATTTATACTGTTGGTTTAAAAGCTGAAACAAAGTGAATGTCACCACATACACATAAACAATGCCACCATGTTACAGTGTCAGAGATCTTTAAATAGTATTTCTCCATTAAACACCTGCTTGAGTTACTATTTACCATCTCATTTAGCCTCAAAGTTTGCCTTTATGGAAACTGCCTGTCAATTGCTTCAGTAATCCAGTCACTGGGGACTACATTGCTTTTTGTCAGTTCGCTTGCACAATTGTATGGTAATAGATAACAGGTGGTCAGTATTCAATGGCTGAGGTGAGAATGAAGCCTCACAAGCTATAAAAATCCGAGGAAATGCATTAACAGTTCACACTAACCACTAATTGCACTGTTAGAACTTTAATTAATTCTTTACCCTTCCACTGTGTTCCTTAGATGGCCATAAGGTAGGAAATCATTCGGAACAGTAAGAAAGAATCTAAAGAGACAATAATGACTAGTAATAAAAGAAAGAATGAGTGGCAGAATGGCTCACATTTCGCTCTAAAACTAGAATGGAATTTGATTGCTTAATCAGTTCTGTGTTTGATAATGCCCTTAACTGAGGATGAGATTTTAAGTAGCACCTTAATTCTGAGCACATGTTACCAACTGTCTACATGT